>NC_134940.1:11545711-14001419 GCF_051020765.1 Lasioglossum baleicum
ATCGTAGCGGTGGAAATTATCACTGTAGACTTACATAGTTCTAAAATGAATTTCACATGATTCCGAATAGTTGGAACGGGCTGACGATGGCAGTGAAATTATAAAATCTGTTGGAGATCCTACGGAAACACTAAAGCTCTCGAAACACAAGATACTTGTCAACAGCAGGAACGAGTCGGCGTCAGGTCTCGACAGTAAATTCTAATTAATTTATAGAGATGGGAACCACAACTGTAAAACAAGTTGGATGGGTATATCAATTTCATTTGATTATGGATAATTGCGACACACATCGGACATTCAATATAAAATACGAGCCTACCGAATTGTTGAACATCTTAATAAAATAATTTTATTTAATTTTAGATACTTGTGTGTGTGGAACTATCAAGGGCAGCATGAAAATTGCAACACGCATCAGAAACTCAGCAGAGACACGAAATCGGTCGAAAAGTCGTGATACTATTTGTCAGCAGCAACACGCTCGAAACCTTTCACGTTCCAAGCTGTAAGATCAGGCGAAGACCGTCGAGCACCAGGTAAATCTCTGCGCAAAGAAACGCGACACATCGCGGGCGAGCGAGCATGAACGAGCATAAACGATCCCCGAGAAGCCCGTGAACCTTGTACGTTGTTCGGATTGTCTACGAGCTGTGGATCGAGCATTGTTCGTCTTGCATTCCTGAAAACAAGTCGTCGGAACGGAATGATTCTGCTCAAGAGGAGAGATAGCGAGATAAAGGGAGATGCAGGGGTGGATCGTCGAGCGATTCACGCAACTGCAATTAATCCGTGGACGGGATACCTTGACGCGGGGGCGGCGCAGCTGCGACGAAAATAATTGCCCGATATTGTCTCCTCGCCGATACATTGTTCCCGTGCTCGTTGACGTCATTATTCGCCCGGTATGCGCGGCCGCCTTTGTTGCGTCGGCGTAATCGAGACTCGATGCGTTCTCGCCGACGAAACCCAATTCTAGTACTACCCTCTTTCTTGCTCGCCGCACTTTTCCAAACGCGATCGATCCACCGCACGCGGAAACCGTTCCTCGCGAGAGAGGACCCAGCAATTAAGCCTGGACAATGCCTCCGCGCCGTTTTTAACTTTTTTTGTTTATCAGTATGGCTTGAGACACGATTTTTTAGTAAATTGTTGCGTTTCTTCCATGGAGAACTGAAAAACAACCCCTAACTTTGCACGCGATTTTTTCGATGACTATACGAGATATTCGAATGAAATAAAATGGAGGTTGTAGCTGTACTATTGCTTTATAGCGTGCATTTTTTTCAAAATTTTCGGTCGTTTGTCAGAGGCAGAACATTTTAGCGAACTTGTTCAGTGCAAGTACCGGAGGCGAATTGAATCGGATGGTTAACAGATTCGCCGAAATTCCGGCAATTTCGCGAAGCTCGCGGAGATTGGGGATCCGGTTGGACCGCTTCCAATGAGTTTAAAAGATATTAGGGGCTTCGTCGCGGCGGTGGAATGATCGCCGACGAAATCGATCGGGTCTTGATCGAGAATCGAGTTACTCCGTTCCAAGGAGAGAGAAAGAGAAAGAGAGACAGACAGGTATGAGACGAGCACCTGCTGCTTCTACGAGGCGGAAGAGGATCGGGAGAAGCCACCGAGGCTGTTTAAAGACCGACGAACTGCTTACGAGAGGATAATAATTCTTGGCCATGGAACACGGTCAACTGATTTACGGTGTTCCTCGGTTTCCGGCGTGCTGCTGAAACTTCCGCGGCTGTTATCGCGTGTTTAACGACTTAAGGGGGATGCTTCCGAGTTTCGTTATTCTCCCGAGAGCCGCGATTAGGACGCTCTTTTATCCCCGAAGCAGGTGGAGAGGACTTTCGAACGATCGTTTCGATGCTTTGTCTGTTTCCGAGTTATATACGATAGATAAGTACTAAATGGGGTACCTTGCCGCAGCAACTATGCGAAACTACGTTCCCAAACGGGACCAGCCGGACCAGTAAAATTTTTACCGGTTTTCCATCGTGGTCGAACCGTTCCTTATTTTTTTTTATCTTTGCTCGCCGCTCTTATTTCGAATATGTTAGACAGCGACCTGGTCAGCCTTGCGGCCGGTGCGTCACAGGTGAAAGTGGCCCGAGCAACAACCGAGAGCAGGTTGCGGTCCAGCGATTTCTGCCGATTTTTTTTAACTCCCGTTCGCGGCCTCGTGACACGGCACCAGCACCGGACACCGTAGAAGTTGAATAAAAACCACGCTTTTCGTTCGTGAAATTATATTACACCATTCGGAACGGATCTTATATTGTAACATTAACGATAATGAGAGTCAACAATATTTCGTACGCGCTCGTGTATAGCACGTGTTCGTGAATTACCTGAATGTTCGATGAACTGCGATTTTTATTTTGTTATATCTCTGATAATTTTTAGTAGTGGCTCAGAGTAGACAACCGAGTGTGAAATGTTATATTTTCTAGGTGAGAAATAAGATTCTAGAACAAAGGGCTGTATGAACGAAAATTATTAGAAATTTTTTATCCTAAGGCGCTTAAAAAGGAAACAAATTTCCCTGACGTTAATATATTCTTACTCCCCGCTTAGAGGGTTGATATATTCAACAGAGAGGAAGAAATAAAACCACGATCATAAATCAAACGACTCCCCCGTCTTTTATTGTATTTCCTTTGGTGAAGTATATACGCGGCGAATAATAAAATATATTGTATCGATCCTGCGAATACAGGCAGCCTCCTTTCGTAATCCACGCGAAAAGAAGATGATAAAAAAAATCTGAACAGCATTCCCAACATGACAACTGTATGCAGAAATGCATCAATCAGTATGTAAATATTTTCCAACCCCGAAATAAAAATCATTCCTAAACAAAAATGATGCCGGCTTCAATCCCAAAATAAAAATCAATAGTTCCTAAGTAAAATTGATTTACATTCCGCTTCAACCACGAGATAAACATCAATTTATTCTGAACATTCAAGCAGTGGAGCAGCTAATTGTAAGAAACATTATAAATTCGTTCGAAAAATCGAGGAGAAAGGAAAGATATTTTTTCGGCACAGAGGGGTGTAACGGAGGCGGTGAAAGAGAAATAAGGTCGACATTCCCTGGCAAGAATCGGGGGGTGTACAGGACGATAAATAAATCGAGGCCAGAGTATTCATCACCCGTCGGTTTTTCAATTCCGCGAGCCGTTTCGGGAAGCCCGATACACAGGACGTATTTTATCAGTACTTTCGGCCCGATTCCCTACTTCGCGAGTTGCCGGCCGGCAGCTACACGGCGCACGCTGCACACGGTTAACGGCCGATCGTTTTCCCGGCATTATCGGGAAGGGAAATCGCGACGGGGACACGAGCATTCCGCGTGTACCGGCCGATAAGACAGGATTTATCGTTGAACGACTCCGCGAACGATTGACCGGCCCGAAACAACCCCGCTTTTAAACCTCGATCGAGCACTGGATCTACGTGCCCTCGATCGTGCTCCCAGCCGCGAATTTTTCGGGCTATTTTCTAGACCATCCATTTTTATTTATTCATCGCATTACTAAATAAATAAGGAGAAATCGGCTGGTGTTCGGATAAAACTGAATTTTTAGGGTGAGCTGAATAAATTGATTTTGAGAGTGACTCTTTGATGAATGTCTTTTAACAATTGTAATATTTATACAATTAATCTCAGAAAATGAGAAACTATTTTGAATGCCTTCGTGAATTTCTAGATCGAACAAATTGATTTTGAAGAATGACTTTCAACAATTACAATGTTTATACAATTATGTAGTCCCAAAAATGAGAAATTGCTTTTAATACCTTCGTGGATTTTTTGATCGAATAAATTGATTTTGAAGAGCGACTTTCAACAATTACAATGCTTATACAATTAGTCCCAAAAAATGAGAAATTCTTTTGAATACCTTCGTGAATTTCTTGATCGAATACATTGATTTTGAAGAATATCTTTCAACAATTACAAGGTTTATACAATTAGTCCCAGAAAATGAAAAATTGTTTTGAATACATTCACGAATTTCTTGATCAAATTAATTGATTTTTGGAAATACATTTTTATTGATCTCGCGAGGATAGTTATTTGACGTGCACCACCGTTCAATGATTTGTATGAACAAGTCAGCACTGTTTGTATTTCCCACAGTGATTTCGCAGCACTGTCGAGTCGCTGTCATCGCGTAACGATCCTCCAAGACTGAACGCTATCGATTTTCAATAACAAAAACACTTTAGAACGTGAACCCTCCAGATGTTGGGAGTTAGCGCGACCAATCTCCAAGTATTAGACAATCCCCGCATCGCAGCACCGAATACTAATGACCTTTCAAGTTGTCAGAGTTAATCCTGACGACCCCCGGGTTGTCAAGCGCGGTAGTGACGGCTTCCGTGACACGAAACCCGACACTAATGAGGTGTATGTGGGTCAAATAAAACTGAGATGTTTCCCTCAACATATTTAACAAAGGGAAACTTAATAAGATGTTGGGAGACCATCTACGAGGAAGATGCTGGACAAGGACATAGTAAGAATTCCTGCGGGCTCAAAGCGTCGAAAAGAGGGGAGAACAATTTTTCAAAAGAAGCAGAAAATACCTGATGGCTGGAGAAACATCTAAAAATGTGGAGGAGGGACAAAATAATAAAATAAAAAATTAACAATGCGTAAGTCTTTGTGGAAACCTAATCGTCGAATGGGAGACTTTTAAAATGCTTATTTTATACAATTTCCATAGATCGCGATCGAAATGACGTAAAAAAATTTGTAAAGCATTGTTCTGACAAGAAAATTCTTTTGCCAATGAAAAGTGGTCTAAATATTTTTAAAAAAATGATAGCCTGCTGTGAACAAGTCAGAAGACTACGCGGAATGTGCAGAAACCGTATCTGAATTTATTTATTACGAGTTCGAAAGTAGATTTAATCCGCACATAAAAATACTTGGGGAAAGGCAAGAAATATGGCCACAGTAACCACGCAAAGTTAGCGGCCTTTCGATCAGCCATTTATGTATAACCGGAACGGTAAAAGTAACAGTTCCCGTGTTCCTAAGGACCATAGCAGCGCAATAAAAATCGTCAATCAATTGTTATAGGAGTCTATCGAATCCGCGCAGCGCGAAATCCGAAACGCTCGCGGTTTCGATCCCGTTTATACAGGGCGAATGGTTCTCGGCGGTGGTAATGGCTCGGCCGGGATATCACGCGACCTCGAAACGCAATATCTGGATCTGAAGTGCCGTTGAAATTCGCTAATCCGATTATCTCCCCAACTGTGACCAAGAGCTGACGTGTTCGGGCGTCCTCATCTCCGAAGCTACGTAAACTTCGGTGGCTTGTAAAACGCGAAATAAGTAGCAGAGCGCTGTTTCATTTCCACCCGGAGATTGTTCCCATTGTTCCCTGACCTCTTCAACCTGTTCCATCGAGTCCCGCGATTCTTTAACACATAGACTTTCAATCGAAAATCGAAAGACGCGGGATCGAGGCTCGCAAAGATTGCATTCATCTCACAACGCTGCGGTCTTCAACATTGAACCCTCCACGTTCGATAACTCGCCAAAAACTTAATTTACGGGTCACGTGACGCTTTTAACGGTGGACGGTCTAGATACGCTCGTGTTTGAATGTGGAGAGCTTTCCCCCACTCTGCTATGATATTAAATTGGAATTTAACGCCGAACGGCTTGAGAATAAATATTTTCTTAATTCGATTTTGTAGGTTTGGTATAGTATAGCCATTTTTACTGGTGTCTCAGAGGAGACAGTCGAGTAGTCATTGTAACCACAAATGCACAGATTGGCAGTCAGGGGATCACCGCCCGTTTTCGTTAAAACCAAAGCAACACGACTGACACACGCACTGTCGCCGCGCAGCAAGTGACTTAGAGGTCTCCGGAGTGGGGAGAGCATGCCCGCCACGTGGGAACAGGCGATTCGAGCATTGGGCTCACCCCGTGATAATTATAAACGGTTGCAGCACGGCGCAGCTCCCGACAAAGATGCACCCTGCGGTCTATTTTGCGCCTAATAGAAGATTCTTTCGCTCTCGTCGCGGTACAACCGTGAATTGACGTAATTAACGGGCCCTGGCTCGCGTCTCTGTCGAACGATTCGCGGCTGCCGCCACCACCGGCCTGCTTATCGTTATTTTTAAGCGCGGTGGTAAATCGCGTATGGCCTGGACGCCGTAGATGCTGGAGTACCCGCTGGAATTCCTAAAGATCTCTTCGTCGGTCCTCGTTCCTTCAAAAAAAATATTTCGGAGGGAATGGTCGGGCGGCCGTGGATCTCGCGCGATTACGAAATAACAGGATTATCCCGGGGTTTAATAGGTTTGACGAAGTTTGATGAGCTTCTCATTTTATTCGAAAGCTAATGGAACTTTTAATGGAGTATGGAAAGTTGAATGAGATTCCAATTTCTGCGAATTAGATGACCAAGGGGGAAGAACGGTGATTTTTGTCGTAATCGAGCGGATCGATGTGTCGATCGGCGATCGCGATGTTCGTTCGGCAGGCATCGACATCCGAGGAGTGATCCGGCCGGCTATTTATACGAATTTTCCGCACTTCCCCGAACGTTTATGAACCGGCAGCACGTTGATCCGAAATCCGAACTGACGGTTCGGAACATCAGAAAGTAAACCACGACTGGTAGGCAAAGGGAGAGAGAAAGAGAGCATCGCTGCTCCCCCAAAAATACACGGTTCGCCGCTACTTGTTCATAAATTAGCTTTTACGTTGTTTTACATAGTACGCAGTGACACGTACCCGGTGCCAAATTATTCGAGATACACCTCGTAAAGTCCTACCCGATCTCTGGACTCCGACTTTGGAACCAGCCGTGGCTATTTAAATCCGCGTCGCATGCCGCGCTCCTTTCTACACGGAACGTGCGTTAAACAATCGAATCGAGAATATCCTGTTCGCCTACTGTTCGCGAAACCAGATATACATATATCAATTCCCCCGCGAACACGAAAATAAAAATTGCTACAGAGAAACCGCGAAAATAAACTCGGATTGAAACTCTCTCCCTCTCTGCTACACCACTAGAAATTTTCAATAAAATCCACTGCTGCCGAGGCCGTACGAACCAATCAACCATCAGGGTTTTCACTCTTTTTTGGAAAAAATACGAAGTCTTCTAATGGAAATGTATTTCTATTTCTGATATAAATTCTCTATGAATTCTTGCTGTTTCGTATTTAATGACGCCACAGTGATTTCTTCTGTTCAAAATATGGAACGGAGATGCCGCGTTCTGAGCCGAGAATGGTCGCAGAGGATCCAGTTAGAGGCGGAGGAGGTCCGTGCACGTATAAACATGTAATAAATGAGCAGCATGTGGTCGTGAAAGGTCCATGCGCAAATCGTTCCCCGTGTCATGTCCAGGAAATGGCCGGGGACCACTTTTTCCCGTGGTTCGTCGTCGCCACGCGCCAAATCAAGCGCCTACATATACAGGGTGTCCCAAAATTCGTGAACTTCCCGAAAGGGGGTGGTTCCTGGGACCATTTCAAGCGACATTTTCCTTTGCAAAAATAGACAATTGTCTATTGGCCGACTGTGGCAACTCGAGTCTGGGTCTTGAAGTGGTCTCAGGAACCACCCCCTTTGGGGAAGTTCACGAATTTTGGGACACCCGGTATACGCGTCCGCATTCAAGCAGTTGCGACATTTTTCCCGCGTTCCCGTTATCGAGTCCAATTTTCGGACCGGTATCCCCGACATGATGATTGATTCACGACCGCGGGCCATACTGATTAGACGTCGCTCCAATCGCAGCCAAATCAGGACACTGTTACCACACTCGCCCTGGAGTTGTTAATGAATTTTTTACGATTGCCAATAAACAATTTTCTCTTTAACAAAATCTGTAATCAATCCCACAACAAATACGATCGCTGCTGCGTCATTATTTCCAACCCTGTACAAGCCCCGCCCTACTAGCGGCTCGTCCCGCCTCCAGGAGCGGCCGACCACGCCCCCCGATACGTTTCGCGCCGACAAGAATCGACACGAATATTTTCCGCCGCCGTAATCCATTAATCTCTCGTCTAAATGTAAATTTTAGAGAAATTGAATGAGCAGATAAAGAGAAATGGTCTCGGAGGCGGCGAGTACACTCCGCCCACGTGTCGGCGGAAGTCGTTCGAACTGTGCGCGGGTATCGGCGGCACCGTCTGTAATCGGGTGTTTTACTCCCGCGCTTTTATTGCGAGGGCCCGCGTACGTGCTTCTGGCTGTAATTAACTTTAATTACGAGTAGTCGCTTTTACACCGTTCCGTCCCGCCGACTTCTCCTCCCCCGCTCCGCCCTTCTTCCGCGGTCCATTTGCGATTCTATTTTTGAATTAGTTACCTTTTACACGGCACGCCAAGTGCGACTTATGAATTATTTAACGGGTGAATTATTCATACGGTGAAAACTCACAATAAATCAGTCGTAATTGTACGGCCGATACACAAACGGATAAAACCGGACGCCGGTCGTCCTTATCGCGAGACCCGGGCCGAACCCGCGCCGCGCGGCGTGCCCTGGGAAAATACATCAACCAAAAAGCTGCCTGCCCATTTCCTTCGTTTTCTTTTTTCACCTTTTCCCCCATTTTTTTTCTCTATTTCGCGATAGAGAGCAGGGTAATGGACGCGTATCCGCCGAGCCAGGCTTTCAGAAATATTTACCCGCGGATAATTGAGAGGCTCCGGTGGCAAAGGGAGCCGACGCACGGCATTTAAAAAATTGAAACAACTTGTCACACACACACAGCCCGCCACTCCATTCACCCCGCCGAAAGTAACCGAATTCGATTTTTATTCCCATCGTTATGCTCGCGGCTTTGGAACCCTCTCCGGTCCCGCTAGCTTTAAATATTTTCCCATCACTTGATAGCGGATCGAACGGAATGGTCATGCATTTTTTATCTGACGTCTGTGTACGCATCTGCTACACAAGTTATTTGCAATTATTCTTTCGATTTTGTAGCCTTAACTGTTCTTCTACCTTTTGTCATAATGACAAGTGTACTGGTACAATTGTAACTGTCTGTTGAACCCAGATTTTTAATTAATAAATGAGGGCCGAACGAGCTCGGAATTTCAATCCCGCTGCTCTTGGAAATTGATTCGAACGACGGGTCGTACGAATTCTACTATATTTCAGGGGCGAACGCATCGCAATTCATTGAGGCCGTCGCGTCGACAGTAAGACAAATAAATTTCCCGTCGGTACGATTCCGACGAGCAGTAACATCAATAATTGTTTTTATGGGGGCCGGTTCGCGCGTTACGGGACCGAAGAATCGATTCTTTCTGGCCGGATTATCGGAACGACAGTTTAGCTGCCTCGGTATGTGGAGCGCGCTCGCAAAAACAGAGATTTCATTTTGTTTACACATTCCGAAACAATCGAGACCCGACACTGTTCGACAAAATCCTGCTCGCCGGTCGAAGAAATCAAACGATTTTATTAGAACTCCGCTTAGATTGAACTGACAGAGAACAAGTTATACAAAGCATTATCTGTCTCGATGAGACAATAGAATCTTTAATTTTTGTTTCCCTGAGTACAGGCTGTTTCAATTATCCAAACGCGCGTACAACGTTCTTGTATATTTCCTGCAATAATCGGAATAAGTGGGCGGAGCCAAGGCGTAGGAGGCGTTTCTTTAATCTCTATACAAATTTATGAGAAAATGATTAACGTATACAGGGTCTTTAACCCGGCGTTAGTTAGTTCTCACAGACCCCAGAGATTTTAGATTGATTGTAACATTGTAAAGATGTTTCATTAGTTAAGTATTTTTGAATAATAAAAATTTAATTTCGTGGATCTGCATTTTTACTCTGATAAATTGCAAACCTCTTCAGCAATACCTAATCTTATAATTATGAAGAAGGTATTTATTTCTATAATACAATGTTTATTTCGTTGAGTCTGTGAGACCTCACCTTACCACTTACAATACATTTTCCCACCTTCCCAACGCCGGGTTAATTTTGAATTCATCCTAAAATGACCAGAATAAATGAATCACTGAAGTAGACGATTTTCTATAAATTTTCTATAAGCGAGAAGCATCTTCAACGTTCCTCTCCATTTTCCGTACCGTCCAAAATAAACGGATCACCCTACACACAGTTGCGAAGACAAACTAACAAACCACATGCTGTTTTCAACCAACGACCAAATTGCATCGTTTTCGTGTAAGTGGGAGGCGCCGGTGGCTCAGGGGCGTGGTTCGCGAGCGGGATGATTAAACCAATCTCCGCCCACCGACTTTGGCTCTATCTCGTTCCAACGGTAACGCTTCTTCGAATTACTAGGAAGAATAATCTAGAATGGAATTCATTATGTAATTATCGTGTAGCCTCCGGATTAAATTAAAACGTTCCCGCGAGGTGCACTGCGGTGGATAACGACGCCTGCCCAATTTTCGGTCTCTCACACCGTCGAGGTGGCTTGTTCGCCGTCACCGTGACGTGGATCGGTTAACGAAGTAGCCCAGTTCGACGATATCACCTTGCACCCGATCGACCGAGCCAATTTTCAATTACAATTTTTTTTGTTCCTTCGAAGCGCAACTGTGTCTCAATCGGTTTCGATTTTGCGCAGCTTGCTGCAACCAATCTTCAGCAGCTTTCCGAAGCTTTCGACTTCAACTGACTTCTAGACAGATTCAAGACGTTATCCAGACGTGGTCGATCAATTTATGTTTCTATTAACCCTGGATAACTAAGTCTTTCTAATTGAAGAGAAAAATATTTTACCATGTAAACTAACGAGATTCGACGGAAGTTTAGTTATCCATGGTTAGGTTCAACCTGTCTGTTTCTATTGACTCGTGACGGCCATAAATTACTGTACAATAAAATGAACGGCGCCAGCGGAGAAACAGTCGAGCAGAATTATGAACTCGCGCGAACTGACGAGCCCGTAATATAAATTCGGGAAATTAATAAATGGCCGACCGATCACAGCGGAGCCCCCCGGTGTGATTTTCCGGTTCGTTAACAATTCGTTAACGTTCCTGGTACCGCAATAAAGTTGTTTTATTTACTGTTGCGTCGGCGTCGCTGCAACAAGGCCGACCGCGGCTATGCCCAAGTTTACGGTCCAATAAATAATCTATTTCTTTGGGTTTTAGCACGTGCGCGGCCGTACTCCGTCTCTAGATCTGCCGGGTTTTAGGTGTCTCTTGCGCTTTCCGTGGGCTGTCTCGGTCTTTCTAGGTCTCCACGCGTCTTCCCGGATCTTTATAGACGTCACTTGTTCTCTTCACCTGTCTACTGTCGTCCCTTGATGTCTCCAGGCTATCTCTTTGCACTTCCGCGCACGGCTTTGTTCGTGGTAGACGTTTATGGACATTTTTCGACTCTTTGAACCCCTGTAAAACAATATCGCTCTATTTCGATCGTTTCCCGGAAGTCTGCGCGTCTATTTTGTTCTCTGGGCAGCTTCGCGGAAGTTTGCTAACTTTTAAACCACTGCACGACAACCTAGCTCTTTCTAGAGCTCTCTGGTACCAAAGCAGTGCTCTACAGAGCAACATGTGCCCATGCTTCCAGGACAATTCCGCGATTTCGGAGATCTATCTTCAGCTCTCCATAAATATGTGTAGAACAAAGTTGCTCTTGGAGTACCTGTCGCGCTTCCTCCGCGCATCTGTGATCGTATCAATCCTCCAGTAGATCTCTTCTACTCCCTGCCAAATCACGGTAGAACGATCGCAGCTCCTGCGGATCTTGGCCAACTCTATCCGAATAGATCTCTTTCTTCAAAACTTTTGTGCACTTCGTTTTATACTTCCCTCGATCACGACTGCTCGCAATCTCTGGGAAAGTAGCTTGCCGCGGATCGTCACAAATCTGTCTCGGCCGCTTCGAACCGTCATAGATCTTTCTCGCACCTCTAGATCCCTTCAGCAGCTCCCTCGCATCCCGGCGGATCTCTTTTGTTCGTTCTAGACGCCTTCTATTCTCTCTAAATCTCCTCCGGTGCCTCTCTCTCTCGTTTTCCCCCGATCTCTCCGAGGCCGCTTCCAGCCTCCAGATTTCTCTAGATCCCTCTAGACTCTAGACCTTTCTTGTTCTATCTAGCTCCGTCTAGATTTTCCTCGGCCAACTCCTCTCGCCGCTGTTTTTCGCCGTTCGCGGGAAAACCGCGTGGGGGAGACGAGCAGAATGCGGCTCCGGGCTCCGCGTCCGCGGGAGCTAAGGCTCGAAATAAGCCGCAGCTGGAGCTGCTGTCTAGGCCCCTCTTTTCCCTTCCTCTCTACGGTGGCATCATCGCCGCTATTGATTTATCTTTTGGCAATAGCCGGCCCCGCCACGAATCCGTCCGTGTCCATACGACTCTGACGCCTCTGCAACCTGGCCAGACGCGACTGCCAACCTAAGCACCATGATTTAATGCCGCGACGATAATTGTGCTGTCGAACCCGCTGACAAACGGTCTGACTTATTGCTAGAAAGATCCGACCGGTTTCGAGCCATCGAATTCGCCAATCCGACGCCCGAGAGTTTGCGCAAGCCGCGCCTCCCAGATTCGTGAGACCAGTCAACGCGAATCTGCTTTCATGAAAATTGGGATGCTTGGCCTCGATCGCACGTGTTTGGCTTCAGGTTTGGCTTTAGGACATTGTGGCAGACATAGGATGAAGATTTCAAACGAAAGCTGCTAAATATCTGCGTTACTAATGCTTTTTAAAACAAATACACATATATATACGAATATAATAAATATATATTTTGATTTTTCTAGGGAATTGTGCAAATTACTCATACATTATATTCTAGTTCATCTTGATTGAATGATTAGACATTTTTATGTGCAAACGTGAAGGTTTAATTGTAAATAAATTGCCCACAGGAATCCGGAAAACTGATGCAGATTGTAGAGGATTATTGCTAAAACTAAAATGTTTGTTTCGCTTAATTCCTTCGAAATCTAGGAAGACAAAGGTTTTACGATTAGAATGAAATATGCGTAGAATTACGTGATCTAATAAATGTCACACGAGATAGTCTGACACTCTGCTAACCGAGCAGACCTCCCGAATATTTTGGAAAGTGTACAAATATATTACGAGAGTTTATGTGGCAGTGTTGTACGTTGTAATTTACAAGCGCGAAAGGGGCATGTACGTATCCAATTAACACATTACATGTATACTGGCGCTCTTACGGAATATTTAGATCGAACAATTAGCAGCCAAGAAACTCCGAATAAATGGTTCGATGTATGTAGTTAGTAAATCACGATGGCGGAGGAATACCTGAATAACTTGATACGAGACTTCCTTGTTCGACTATTGTTCTACAGAACCGATTGTTGCGAAATGAATTATTCTACTTTCATTGTAGAATGCATTCGTTTTATTAATTGTTTGAATTTGGCAGCGCTTAATTCATTGACTCGATACGTGACAATTGTTGGATCCTGGAATTTTCAAATATGGATTGAAGGGGCGGAACCACTTGGGAGAAGTGCCATTTAGGGGCAGAGCCTTAGAAAGGCGTAGCTGTTTGAGGTCTTTTCGGTTGATTTTCTCCGCAAAATGTTGAGAATAAAATGTAATTTCTAAGAAAATGCAACACTTCTTATTAGATTTTAAAGAGAAAACGAAGCAAAAGAGATTAATTTGTGAACATGAATATAACGTACTGCTAGTTAGGGGCGGAGCCACTTGGGAGAAGTACCATTTAAGGGCGGAGCATTTTTGAGGCGTAACCATTTTAAATTGAACGTGGAGACAGAGGGAAGAACAGCTAAGTAGATCTTGAAAAGATAAATAATTTGCAACACGCTTGAGTGATATTGTCCGTGTCGAATTTATAGCACTCTTGACAGGTTAGTCGCCGGTAATTGGGCTTTAAAACCTTCGAGCATGGACCGTTGCCATTTAGGACGGCTGCCATTCGATTTAATTCCCTTCATAGTCTATCGTCGACGAAGTATAAAATGGCCGTGATATAGACTGCCGTAGAAAGAGGGAGTCAGCAAGGGCGAGAGAAAGAGAGTGAATATCTGGCCGTGTATTTTTTGGCAGAAACGTTTATAGCGTGAACGCAGGAGGCCGCGGCGGATAAATGCGAGCATGATCCACGCGAGCCATCGGCACTAACGTGATCCGCACCAGGATAATTCACGATATTCACAGTCGAGCAATTTTCGGCGCAGCGAGGCGAGGCAATTTAATTTTAAAAGCAAGGCGCTCCATAATATATTATCGAAGCGGCGCGGCGCACGGCGAACGGAAGACAATGCGGACCGGTGTGCTGCCAACGATAATGCGGCCGGCATGGCATCCCCCGCCGCCGCCACGGTTCAAACTAGTTGATCCAACTATTAACGAAAATTCCAACGTGGATGAAATATTTAATCGCCGCGTAACAGGTGGAGAGCACACTCCGAGAGGCAGCCACCTAGCCGCGCGGTTTTAAAACCCCGGATATATTCGGTCAAATATTTACAATGGACGGCGAAACGCTCGTTGCTCGCCCAGTTCCTCCGACGCTATAACCGGGGACCATCCCTATTTCTTTTTCTTTCAAACAAACTCTTTCCCCTTCCTCTTCATCGAAAATTGCTTCTAATTAGAGTCGATTCGATACTCTTCAATTTGCGAATTGCATAACGTCCATACTAGCAGGCTGAAAGTTTGGTTTCGCGAAAGGGTTGATAGGTGAAGATCTGGGGTGGAATACAGAAGCGGCCGAAGTCTGAGAATACCGTGGGACGACGTCGAGCACTCGATCGTGCAAAAATATTCCGAATACCCTGACGGAACATAGGTTCGCGAAAGTGAAGAATACTAGCTGACACGCGTCGCCGTCGCGACGTCCCATCCCGGACAGCCCGAGGGGTATATTTAGTCGAACAGACGCGTCCCGAATGGCGCGAGAGTTTTGCTAGAGTGCCGCGGAACAAATGCACTGCAAAAGTGTCCGAATTAATGGTGCGCTATTCCGGGGGATAAGCGATACGTTCTAGCACCGAGATTTGAAGCATTCGTTCGCCTCTGCAATTCTCGCTTGCACGAGGCCTGTGCATGTAGGCTACGTCTGGAACAATCATTCCTGTTTTATTTTGAAAAACCTATCTGCCTCTCTCTCTCTCCCGCGGTTCGAATAAATATTCCTAAGCGAAGATATCACGTGGAAATCTGTTCGCTGTTGTATCTCCTGTGGAAATTGTCTGACAAAACGAAACCATTGACAAATGGTCGCTGAAGCCTTGGGGAGTTTCCTTGGAAAGAAAATTAGTTTTAGATATACCTATTTTAACAATGCGGGTCAGTTCTGGAACTGACAAACGGACCTAGCGATTTGCGCTCAAAATTTTTGAGAAAAAAATATATTTATCTCGTAAAAGTGATTTCCAGAGAGGTAATATTTAGATTTCACAAAAAAAAAATAAAAATTAACAAAATCCGCGTTGAGGCTAGTTTTAGATCGTCAAAAACGCATTGAAAGTGTTAATTTAAGGGTTAGGTGGTACAAATGATGAATATGGGGTATGTAAATAAGGATGCTTTGATTAGATGATTTCTTTGCTGGTATTGAGAAGAATTCCCCAAGAACTCTGACAAGAATTCTAGAAAGTCAAGATCTCTAAGGATGTTAGGACTGCAAATTCAGAGTGAAAAGCAAAAGCGCCACAATTCTTAAGGATCGTGGGAGTGTGTCAATATTTGACCGCAAAAATTGATAAAAAGGGTACAAGGGGCAAGTGAAGCAGGGTTGAAGGGAAGATCGCGGGGCCCGGAAGCGAGCAGACTCCCTTTATGTTCAAAAATGGAACCTTCCGGGGCTGGCAGCACCTAACGCGCGGACTTTCATAGGTGGATAGCTTCTATTTACGAGGATCCGGCGGTCAGCTAAACATGATAAATGAATCTGCGGCGATAAAACCGGTGGAGTCAGGATAAAACACGCCGGATGGAACACAATGTGCTCGCGTCCGCGGTCGGGAATAACTTCTGGGAAGATGCTGCGGTTTAACCAACGGCCGAGTATTTCCGGAGAAAAGAGAGTCGGAGCAAAGGGCCAAGCCGGGGAATGACAGGAAAAGCCGACGAAACGCGGCGCCGTAGGATTTGAGAAATAAAGAAAAGAAAGATCCCGGGGGTTGAGTTTATTATATTCTCGAATAAAGAGCACGGAGGGGAGAGGTGCGAGCAATTTTTATGACAGAGCAAACAATAAAGCTTATCCGGGGCGAGGAGTTAGTAGAAAAAAAAGAACTGCTAGCGAGAGGTGAGTTTCCAGCGTTTCACTCATTAATTGAATGAATTCACCGTTGTAACAAGAGGCAGAAATGATTAACACGGTGCGATGTAAACGGTCGACCGGGTGAGAAGAGAACATTGTGTACACCGTTTATTAAAAGAGGAAAATCAAAGTGCCACTGTTTCACCGATTTTCTTTCTGTTCTCTTTTAGGCTGCACACTTATCGAAAGTGGATCGAGCAATGAATGGAGCAGCTCGAACGAAAAAAAGGTTGAAAACAGGACGGACAATGAATTAAAAGAGTCGAGGAAACGACGAGGCCGGCCGGTCGACAGATAAAAAAGACGGAGAGATTAACTCCGAAGGGCGGAAGAAAGATGGAGGAGCGGCGTGAACGGAACGGTGAATGGGATCCGGGAAGAAGAAGACGAGGAAGAACGTAAACAACGGCGAGAAAGAAACGCGGAAGGAGTCATAATTCACGGGACCGTGTCTACGCGAGCGGAGAATGAAATAAAGGAGGACGGAAGAAAAAAATCGGAGGCGGTGGCGGAGAGTTCGCTTCTAATATACTACTACCGTGGGAGGCAATTAAATGCACCGCGCAATCGAAGGGGATTGTTTCCAATTACTTACAAAAGTTAAACGCCCACCTTTTAGTTACCGCGTTTTTCACACGATCGACCTTTACATCTACAATTTCTCTACACATTTACTCTACAATTTCAACACGTTCGCCTTAACAAAATCCTCAGATTTTGGCAATGCTTCGAAATTAGATGTTCCATGTTACCAACATTAACATATTTTGTTCGGGCTTGAAAAAAATTGGAGTACAGAGGATTGGACGTAAGCGCAAGCATTATTACTTCACGGTAGAAAGTTAGCGTCGAGGACCGACAGTTGATAAAAGTTCTAGCGTTAAAATTAGAATGAATTTAGTCGTCGGAGGGCGACAGAGTGAAAATGCGGATAGAAAAGGAGGGGAAAGAGCGACAAAGAGAAAAAAGGAACGCGAGGGAAGGCGGAGAGAATGAAAGAACGACGAGAGGCCGATCAGTCATTCCGGAAGACACGCGGCCACAAATAACTCACGGTCAAAAGCATCGGCGGATGTGTTATGAGGCTCGTCCCTCTCTATTCCATTTTTTTTCGACCTCTGTTTTCATCGTTTCCAGAAGTGAGGGTGTTTAACGCGGCCGCGAGTAGGCTACAAGGAACGATGGAGTTGGGCTCATTAACGTCACCGTTACGGTTTTTGCACTTGATCCTTTCTCCGCGAGCCGGTTCCGAACAGATTTTTGAGCGTGTTGAAGGCGGGGGCGGGGCCAACGGTGGAATACCGGCCGTGTGTTTACACCGAAGGAACAATCGGCGAACAAATGCCAGTTGTGTCGGGATACAACGCTGGTACACACGCCCGACCGCTGACATGCTAAATCATGCACCGCCACACCGTCCAAAATGCTCGATTTTGTTGGGCGAAGGCCCCTCGGCGTCCGAATACGTTTACGAGGGACTCTGAGAATTTTTAATAATTTTTAATAATTGATTAATAATTTTTAACTTTCCCTATCGTGTTTCGGTAGCTCTTGATTTTCGTTTTAGCTTAATCAATAATTTTGTTTTCCTCTTTATTGTGTCATAGATGGAGAGCAAATTTAAAAATATATTATTCTCAATCTATTAAACATATTACTATTATTCAATTCAGGTGGACAATTTGTATTTTGCATAAAGATCCGACGTGCAGACATAGAATCCAGATATAATTTGTATCGAAGTTGAACACGAGAAAATCTAGGTTATCGTTCTCATTGTTTTATGGAGAATTTGTGGGCGTCGAGCATAGTGTATGCCGTCCTATTGTTTAGGAACGAGATTAGAGTAGGAAATCTGTGCGGTAAATTGATCACAGATTGAGGATCGGTTATGCCAGTTTGGACAGAATGGTAACGGGAAATTGAGGATGAAGTTTGACGTTAACTAGGAGAATGGAGATTGAAGTTAGAACTTGAGGTTGAAATAAGAGAACGTAGTTAGAACTTGAAATCGAAGTTTGAAGGTGGAGATTAAGATTAAAGCATACAGTGACATCCCGGGAATAGGGATCGATGTTAGAACTCGAGGTCGACGGTGGCCGGAGATTGAAATTAGAACTTGAGAGTCTAAAATTCCGAGTACCGAAATCGCGGTTTGAAAGTGAAGATTCGGAACTCGTGGCTCAGCGATACGGCAGATTGAAATTAATTCTTGAAGTTTGAGGTAATAATTACCGTCTGCGTTCGGAGCTCGAGATTGTAGAAGTTTTGAGACTGATGGTAGTGGTTGTGGCCGGGGCTTGTTGTTGAAACTCGACTCGAGTATTAAGTATTTATGCGATCTTCTGTTGGTACTCGCTTGTACGGGTTCCTCGAGTGAAGGTCTACAATACTCGAACGAGGAGAACCAGGAATATAAATCGCATCGTCTACTATGACCGATAAGGAATGCAGGATTCCGATAAACGACTACGCAGCGAAAGGATCTACGACGATCGCGTGTGCCATCGCTTTCCCTTTCTCTTCGTCGATAATACTCGGTTTAACTCCCCTCGATTTTTAATTGCCACGTCGGATTTAATTGTTCCTTCGTGCCGCAGCTAATGCATTCCGATTAGAATCTGTATTCTAATGTGTGAATCATTATTACTACAGACATTTGATGCGTTCAATATATCTTCCTCCTATTCTCTGCATGATCGTAGCATCCGCGAGAGTATAGTTTCGATACAGGTGAAAGTAACAGATCGAAAATTATTACCTCACATAATCACCGAGAGGTGTAACTAATTTAAGCATTGTTTCTCCATTCGCTAGTGCTCCGGCGACCGGCTGAGATTTCTATACGGTAAACGTTCATCGATTTTTACATTATTAAATATAGAGAAGGATTAAACAACAGAATCAAGGACTCACCTCATCCACTTCTGACGACGGCTCCTCGTAATCGGATTCCGTGTCCTTGAAAACGAAGATGCAATCCGATGGCTCCAACTGACGACTATTACCGAACTGTGTTTGCCTGTCCGACAATTGCTTCGGCGATTCTGCTTCCACCATGGCCATACTTTTTATCACGTACCTTTGCTTTATACTACGACTGCCACGTGCAATGATTTCTCTCTGCAATTATCAAATAAATAAAATTTATTTTCTGGTAATATATATATAATCATTGATTTTTATAACTTACATTTGATACGATATATTCTTCGAAATAAACTAAAATTACTGATAATAATAATATACTAGTGGAATATATTTCATAAATATGACAATGCTCCTACAATGATTTTTGTTTTAATTTTTTACGTTCTTATTGAAAAAAGAGAATTGCAAGAGGTGTTTCTCGATAGACGCGCCATTATTCAAATTCCAAGCTGTCCTCTCATTGCATCTATTCCTGTACCTATGCACGTGCGTAAGAGGTTGAAGACCCAATTGCGACCAGGCGACTGATAAACGGTATCTTCCCCGAATGTATTTTCATTCATCATCGAAAGCGCGAGCATTTAAATCGCGATACTTCATTGATCCGGATGCACGTGACACGGCCACATGGCCAGGTACTTATGCCTTCATTTATAGACACGAGCAAGCCCACGGTCTTAAACAAATACGGCGGCGGGAACGGTATGGATCAAATTATCGTTTGCGTCACGGCAATGTACCGTGCACGTGCGACGCGTTATCTGTTTCCATACACAAGGTGTCCAAATATTCATAGCGCAACCGGCAAGAATAAACTCGATGATTCTCTAAAAGAAAATAAAACGCAAATAAAAAATTCAATTTTCCTATACGAGGCTTTATGTTTTTGTTGGAACACTTGTTTAACAAGTAGTGAAACACGCGTGTGCTGTTTGATAGTCTGGACATGGTTTACTGTATCTACTTGCTCCTGTACGGAAAATAACTCAAATTTATATTGATAAATATTTAATATACACTGATGTAACTATTCGTAGATTTAGATTTTTAATGTTGATTTTTCTATGTACCCATTCAATATAAATGTGTACATTAAATGTATTTATTGAACGACTGGATTTTTCGAGGCAATTTAAAGGTTAAGTTCAACTTTTCCCAGAATCAGTGCCATACGAAAAAATGTGTGCCCTATATTGTTGACTTAATTTTTCACTGTCTTTCTCGTTGTACCGTGAGACACCCTGTATATAAACGTCAACACAGACTTATATGTAGCCGTGTGCCGACGTTGTTTCCCTCGAACATGCACGTTTGTAGGTTAGGTGATCCGGCTCGATTAAAAAATATTTACAAACGAAATGTTCCACTACGAGAACGATAGCAACGATTGCGTCTTGTACGCGCCTGCATTCGCTAGATTCAAATCGTAGAATCTATCATATCTGACAGAAAAATAGAAAAAAGTATTACAGATGCGCGATGAGGTTAGGAAGGTAACGTGGTTTTAGCGGGATATTATTAGAAATAGTCACTGAAAGATAGGTGAATGTAAACTTACAAATGAAATTCTTGATACTCTCGCTTGTAATTTTAACAGCCACGGTAACCACATTGAATAACAAAATACACACCGGACACTATACACTTTCTTATCACCAAACGTGCAATGACAACAACCCGCAAATCTAAATGGTGCTGTCATCCAACGGCAGCGATTCGAACTAGTTAGTGCGATTGTAGCTCAAGTTTACGCGCGCATTTTGAATTTGTATACTACGCCCTTCTTCAACGTTAACGTTAACCCATAGATTGCATATTTCAAATAAATCTTACAATCAGCGTGGTAGGAACAATAATAAGATTAGATATTATAAATAAAAATACATTCCTATATTTTTCTAGTAGCACCGATACATGCAGTTGGATATTAAAAATAGAAAATTGCGAAATCTGTGTAACTCGCCAAATTACTTCAAGTTTCCATTTTTATGGTCCCATCTTGTTCCGCCGGGGCGAATGCCGTTCCTAATTTCAAAACAACATCCCCTTTGCCATTGCTGTCGAATTTACAGTCCCTCAACGAAACTTCTGATATACCATCTAACAATTCTGAGCCACCGAATCTGCTTCTCGTCCCGTGCAAATACTTTTGCGTCTCCAATCGTAACGCGTACTCTTTGAACTGACCTAAGACGCAATTACTCGCCGCCAGTTTCGCATTGTCATACAGCTGAATAAACAACATGAAAATATAATAAAATATCTAATTGCTTAAAAAAAAAAAAAATTAGGACGATGCCACACCTGTACACCCTCAGCACAATTTTTAAAATTGCAATTGTCCATGTACACATCTGCGTTACTGTAAATGACTACGGCCGTGCCGAGGCCGTCCAGAACGGAATTCTCGATGATCAGTTTCGCGTTTGGCAAAACGACCACACCTAATTTGACTATACTTTCACTCAACGCGATTATTCGACAATTAACTATTCTCGTGGTTCCAGCACGGATTATCACAACAGCTCTGAGATCTCCTGCGTCTATGGTAATACCTTCTAAGAGTACCTAAAAAAAAATACAATTCAGAAATGAAAAGGGCTTACCATTGGATGGGAACGATTGGATAAGATGGTGTACTTCGTTGCCGGAGAAGTCGAGCAAAGACGGCGCGGTCTCGATGTCTTTAACGGAAAGAACCGTGCGCTCTACGTTACTAATACCCCTAATCGTGCCTCCTTCTTCTAAATTCCCGGCGCTTTTGATGTAATGAGTTCCTTCTCCGATTGCGATTATGTCTCCTGAATCGCAGACCTGCAAAGTCTCTTGCAAAGACCCAGATATTCTAAACAAAAGATAACTTGATGAAACGTGAAGGAATACAACGCCCACAGAGTTCGAGAGAGAGAAACATACTTAAAATATAATTCTGCAGGTATAGAGGCTTGGGTTTTGCTTATAGCTTTCATCATTTCCTCCAGAGTGCCACCCAGCCATACAAAGTACCCTTCGGTGCTCCTTTCTTTGCTCTCTTTTCTCTGGAGCTTCTGATTATTCAAAGAATCCGTTCTATTCTTCACAAGAATCTCTCTCATAGCAGGATTCTCAAGGACCTCCATCTCTGTCTTGATTTGCTGCAGCCTGAAGTGAAGCTTCATCAATTGACATGCCGTTCCCCCATCTACTTCTTCCTGGGTCTCTTCATCTTCAGAAATGGTGTCCTCCAGCCTCGCTATCCTCTGTTGAATCTCTCTGCCCTCTCGTATTAAAGTTCTAATTACATCGCTCGTGTCTTTGCTGACAGTGCCTCTCTTCATGTCGAAGAACAATCTAATTCTAGTCTCTAGATGCACAGACACCCAATCAGTATTGTCGTCATCGTCTATGTCCCATGGCATCCATAAATAATTATAAAAGAATCTTAGTTGATCGATGCAGTTCACTGTGCCCACCATGTCCAACACGTTAGTATTCTCTTGTTTATGAGTCGGATAAAGTTCTACAAGCGGCACATCGTATTTGTCTGGCAGATGAATTTCATCTTGAACAGCAATAATCTTAACCAGTGCCGACAGTTCGGTGAAATCAACTTGCTCCACTTCAACCACTACTATGGTGGGATAATGGACTTGAAAATCTTCACATACCAGACGAGGTATCTTCCACAATGCTCGCCAACCAACAGGCTCTAATACGAGCTCTACATGATAGGACCATTCCGATTTAATTTGAGAGGCAGGTACGTTCTCACCTCTGCTGGATAATATCTCGGTTAGTTCAACCAGCCTTTCTTGAAGACTCTTGTCAAAAGTGTATATCTCCATTGATACACGCGACCTACGAAGTCGGAAAATTAATTTCTGATATTCTGAATGCATATATGAATTATTTTAAGAATCCTGAGTTACTTACCTTTTGGTCCCGAATTCGATCTACTAAGTAGAATTTTTGCACGAACAATTGTGTAAATGTGACGATTTAATCGGAGAATAAAATACGTTCGGTTGTTGTGTGATTTAATGCTATTTTACAACATTTACCAATAAATGTAGCTCCAAGACTAAATTCTTGCAAGCACCACAGTTAAACGGCTACAAAAAAATTTGAACTACGCCAGCGAGCTCTCTGATTGGTCTTCCCTATTTCGATTCTCGTTTCCAACAATTATTGACCTATCGTATCGATATGGTTATTATAGGTGTGACAGATAATCATTAGAGTCGCGTAAATAAACAGTGCCTTATTTTCATTATCAAATAGGATCATGTCCGGTGAAGTAATAGGTTTGTTTATGTGATTTTTCAACGAATTAAGATAATTGTTTTTCACAAACTTTTCGTATGCTGTCAGTTGACAGCTGTGCAAATAAACATACAATAACAAAAAAATAAACAATTTTGTAGACAGTTGCCTTTTTACCAGCGAGGACGAAAATACGGAACAGAGTTCGAAAAATGTGGAGGACAGGCTTTTCGATGAGATTATTGGTTATATCGAGGATATTTTGTTAGAAGACGAATTTCATGGTATTCAAAAAAAGTTTTTGGAAGAATATTGGGACATTTTTGAGCCAATCGAAGAAAACAAATTAATTTACACGCACATCTTCAATGAATATGTTAGTATCTTAAAATATCAAATTACTTTTTCATATTTATTTCTTGTACATTAACATTTTCATTTTTATAGAACAAAGCTGTGGAAACTTACATTGTTAATTACCTGCAAAAAGCAATACCACATTTTAACATAGAAACATTCCTGCAACTCTTAAAGTAAGCATTAGAACTACATTATAGTGCACATAAGAGTTATAATTAATAAAAGAATCCTTGTCTGTTGCAGAAATAAACAAAATGAATTGGAGGGTGAAGTTTTCGAAGTACTATCAACATTCACTGATTTTATGGCCTTCAAAGAAATGTTCCTTGATTACAGAGCTGTAAGTATTACAAAATACAACATAAAAATTAATAGTAATGACAAACACTTTCAGGTGAAGGAAGGTAAAGTCGAAGATCTCAGCTCTGGAATATCCGTTACGTGTCTACAAACAAATGCGAGAAATAATCATTTGCTAAGATAAATATGCAATCTTTACTATAGGAACAAATTATGAAATATTTATTATGTTCGTCCTGTAACGTTGAGCTGTAACTCTTATAAGACAATACAATTTATTATGTTTACAATTGTTTTATTCGTGTAAATTATGGCAGTACAAAAAATATATACACCGCATCGACAATGCTTCGAGCCTGATATTCGAAGTACTCTGTCCAAAATATAATCGCGGGAAACACACACAGTCTTTTGTGTCAACACATAAGTATCTCCATTTGTACAAGTTTACTGTTGGTCTCGTTTGGCATACGATAAGGAAGCGTTCCAGCAAAACTCGTTAACGCGCGAGCCTGTTCTCGAAGATCGAGAAGCTGTTGCTTCCTCGCTTCTTCATCCCCTGGTTCACCGGCTCGTAATTTTTGATACTGACGATAGAGTATCGTCATAGTTGCTAGAAGAACATCTGCTAACGTGCCGGCTACCTCTGGCGACACGCGTCGCAGGGCATTCACTCTTTCATCGACTTCTTTTATGTGTAGAGGTAACAATTTAGATTCCGCGATGGTCTGCAATCAGCCAAAAAATTTCCACTGTATTCCCATAGTATACGAAGTTAGTGTAAACATGAAAAACTTCACGTATCTTACCCTAAGTGCACTCTGATACTGTTCATTGTGAAACTGATCGAAGAATACCATCAGATGCTTCAAAGTATGAAATGCGGAGACCAATTCAGATGGTGCTTGCACTTCAATGCCTTGATACCTGCCAAAAAAAATGTACTATGAATCACTGAGTAAAATTTATAGTATGAGGTCAGCGAAAAAGTTCGTGCCTGATTTCTTGTGTTTTAATGCGAAATCGGGCATGAACTTTTGCACTGACCTAATATTTTCCGTTCTTCGAATATTACCTTGTGCCTATGTCATTAGCAGTGACTTGTAATCGAGATCGCAGCGCAGAGGACCTTTGACTAACCACTTGTGCCAAAAGTGTGCACAATAAACTAAGAACCTTCTCGTGATTACTAGCGAGATCGTACATCGTTACAGCATCTTCCAAAAGACCTTTTCTGTACAATGTGTCCGCGCTTATGTTTATCACATCTTGCGTGTTGATTTGGAATTGATCTAGAAGTCCTGGCACCCAACGGTCTTTGTCTATCTTTCCAACTAATTGAGTCCTATTGCCAGGTGAGGCGTCGACTACCATTTCTGCCGCTGATGCAGCGAACATGTTGCGGTCGTGTGGGTCCCTCATGTTTCTAGAAAATACGAATGACGAAGTCAGATTACAAGCCTTCAAACTTGCACGTTCGTTTTGGATACAAACCTTAACAAGAATAAATAGTGTAGACATTCTTTCGGATCCGTGGAATCGAATCTCTTAATATAAAGTAATATCAGTCTAGCAAAGTTCAATCTCTTTGCAGGCGGTTTATCGGCAGGATCAACGCTTAGCAGAGGGGCTAACACGCTCTGACTAACTCCCAGCAAGTTGTGCTCATGCATAGCAGCCGCTAAATGCACCGCATGCGGCAGATGCCTTGCTTCTGCACCTCTCGCTAGAAATTCTATCGCAGCCTCGAATTGACCAGTCAGAAACAGCATTGAGAAATACACGAACGGTTGCTCGTGCGCGTGGTAATAGGATTCCCCATAATTCTCTGATATCGTAGTTTGCAAGTAATCCAAGGTTAATTTATTTTCAGCGTCTGGCTGATCCCTGACTTGACACAATTTCAGCCACAGATAATCGTCTGCCGTGCAAATCACGTCGGAATGCAAGTCGTCAGGCTCGCAAGGAACCAGTGCGCAGTACGCTACTTTTTTATACGGATCGGTAACCGATCGAACATGTTTCCTATAGTGCAGTTTCAAATTTGATTCCGCATAACTACTGGGATATCTTTCCGGGTCGTTGCACGTTTCTTCCAAAGCGACTTTGAACTCTGGAAATTCTGTGTTGCACTGGCTTAGGCATTGTAGTGCAGCTTTGTAGTCGCCAACTCTCATGCAATAATAAACCAAAGGCCAGAGAGGTTTGCCTTCTACCATAACATCTTCTAGATCTCTTAGATTCTGTACTTTAACGCTTACGAAACTTTTTACTAGTGGCACAGTGCCTGGAATGCCACCTCTCTTGGCCTGTGCCAAATTCTCGCTAATCACCGAAGTTATAAAATCTCGGTATCTATTCTCCAAATATTTTCTGGCTTGCAGTACAATTTTTTTCTCGACAATAGCTGTACTTCTGGATTTAATTTGATCCTCTCTGGGAATCGGTGGAATCTCCACCATATACTTCACCATTTTCCAAAGGTCTACAATCTTTTTATCGTCGAATGATTCTGCAGCCTTGCAGAATGCATTGAACAGGCTTGGTCTAGTTATTCCTCTAAGCACATGATCATTGTAATTCTGTAGTTCCTTGACATAAGCAACTTCCACGTTCGATAAGCCACTGACCATGGATCCAGCTAGCTTAGTCCGCTGAGGGGTACCTCGTAGATCTACCAGCTCCCCGGATGGAGCTGTCATAGCATTAATTATCTCAAATCGCATTTGCTTCCATTCACCCAGCATGTGCTCCATTTGCTGAACTCTGGTGAGCTCGAATGTCTACAATAGAAATAGATTAGCTAGATGTCTTACATTTAAACATACAATTCGAAATATAATTAAAATTCTTACGTCTTTATGAACTTGCTCAATGATTGACAAAATAGCATTCTCCTTTTCATTTCTAAGGTGACTGACTATGTCAGTGTCCGCAATAGGATCTAAAGGTTCGAAGGTACGTCTGGCACTAAGCGAACTTAACTTTTGCGATATCTGAGGTAAATCAACGCCTCGTGATCCGAGCAAAAGGTGCCTGAAATTACAAAGAAATTATACGTTATAACTGTTACACAGTAAACCGTTGTACCTATACCAGAAACATTTCTAATTATAACGATGTTTTCGCGCCAGAAGGTGCTTTAGGTTATGTTGTACTAAAAAGAATGATCATATATTAGTGAGTAAAATTCTCGTTGTAAACGCAGATCTTGACAGGAATACACAAGTACTGTTGCGGTATCTTATAAACTATAAAATTTAAAGTATTCTTACGCCTGAACTTGATTGTCCTGGGTGCCGGTCTGCGTGACTCGAGACCAGAGTTCGTTCGAAGCTTCTAGTATTTGTCGAAGGTTTCTTTCGACCTGAGGTAGTTCCTCCGTACCTTCGACAGCAGCGGATAATTGTTCCGCTGATCTTAACAATTCACTGAAGCCAGGATCGCCTGACACTCGCGAAGAATCCGCATTCAACATATCGATGTGTCCAAACATGTCCAAATGTCCACAAAATCAGAAATCGCGGGACGAAAGACGAAACGAAACTGCTGGAAACTGAAACTGCAGATGAAGTTTAACATTCAGTGCTGCCAACGTTGAGTCTCAATTTTCTTTGTGGTTGGTTCAGGTTGGTTGTTGTGGGTTGTTGTGGGGTTGTTGTCAGCAGTTGTCAGTTGTTGTTTTTCACTTGAAGTTACTCAAGTTACTTGAAGTTACTATATATAAAAATTGACAGTCGACGAGGTACAGGTGCACAAGGGTCCGAGGTTATTCAAGTCCTTTTTGTGTACATCGGTTCAATAAATTCAGAAAAACGGAGATGTGTATTCTTTTATTAAGACAGATTCTAGAAGGAATGGTTCGCTAACATTTAAATAATTAATACTAATTCGATTACCCGAATGTCCGAGTGTGTCCATGACCAATATTTCCCTGTGTAGCTCTACTGGCAGTACCCCAATTTTACGAACACGATGACAACCACGAGATCCCTTTGTCTGATCTTTATTTCTTAAGCGAAAGCTGTATAATGACAGAGGTAAACCTTGTATATTATCCATGTAGTCTGCGTTCATCGCGATTGACCGATCGCTTATCGAAATGATCGCTTGTGATTAATCATGGAGAAACGAAACATCTCCAACAAGGAGGACCGTCAGGTCCTTCAGCATTATGTTGCCAAACAAAACACTATTCTGGCCCGTATATCCGGGGAATGCGATACAAATGTCAATACATTGCGTCTTGGCATGCTCGCGGAGTCGGTCGAGGATCTGGGAGACAGTCTTCTCAGAGTACGAGTTACAGACACAACAGGATCAGAGGTTTGGCGCGGCACAGAATGGCGATGCCACAGGTTCGATTTAATCCCTGTGTCAACGGAAGTATGGAAGTTTCTGCCAGCGGTAACTGTGCCCGAAGAAAGGGTTCGTTTGGCTAATCACAAACAACTGTGCAAAGAACTGATGAGTCTAATGATAGAAAGTACGGTTTGGTACTGTCCCGATCCTCAAGGATACAACACATATCTGGCTGTAATCAAATACATCGGACCTGTGCCACAACTTGGTCCAGGACATTACTTTGGTCTCGATTTATTGGTAATTTTGTGCAGTATCATTGTTGTTTCATAACATGGTACTTCCCTTATCTCTGTGCTGTTCTAGAGTCTATGTTATAAGACAGCAACAGTACTTTATAAAATGTATATTCTTGAATGACTTGTAATAATAAAAATAGTATGTTCAATATTTTCTACCATATACATAAGCTGGTCTAACTATTATATGCCGTTTGTAGGAAGGAAAAGAATCGTCCAAGACAGCTTTGCTAAGCAAAGAGTACTTTGTATGTACTCATTCGGAAGGAAGGTTCGCCACATTGAGCCACATTTTCCCATTGAAGCCCGAGGGTCCCACTGGCCTTGGAAATGCAGATAAAAGTATAGAAATTAATATTTTATTGTTTTGTTTTTTTGGAAATTCAAACTATTAATATTCTGTATGTTACAGATCCTTTTCTGAAAACAAACATAGGAAACAATCACACGAACGATAAGAAAAAATCTGTGCTGGACTCTGCACCATCTGTTCTTTTGGAGAGGTTCACTACTTATGACGATAACAAAAACAATAACAGAGACCAACGATCTATGTCAAAGGAATACCTTCAGTCAACGAAATCATTGTCACTTGAGAACGATAGTAATGTAACTAAAAACACAAATGTCCATTCGTACACGCAATCTGGTAATAAGAAAAACGTGAAAATAAATTCTCAGCTTGGCTTCTCTTGGTTAACAGTATACTTTGCTAGCTTTGCTAGGAATCCAACATAGTCTGCTTGTCTTCACTCGTTGCATGTTAGTAGAAGGGAGTTAAGAATAACCAAGACGGTTAAAAATAGCCAGAATCTTAGCTTGTCTCGGTAGTGCCGGCAAGTCTCTCAGAACTGAAAATCTATTATAATTTTATTGTAAAATGGCTGCAACATTGCAAAACATTCCTGTCTTTGTGTTAGAGCACAAATGGAGTAGTGACATAGAATCGAACGTGTACAGTGACATAGAAGGAACATTCGAACGTTATAGTCCGATAGAACATAGTAAGGAGAAGCAGACATTCACGTAAATACGATCATGCTTCCGCATTTCGTGTTTATGTAGCTTATTGCATCGTTTCGCACAGCTTTTTACACGCTTTCTGTTGCAATGATTTTCACTGAATTATTCTATCTTTTTCTGTTAATGGTTATGCATTTTAATTTATAATTTTGTTACAGGCAGCACTCCAGAAAAAAATGAAAATAAAAAGTTCGGACGAATGGAAAACTCAGATTTAATCGTTGGTTCCAATGTAAAAGTGCTTCTGGACTCCGATGTGCACTATGGTGTCATTCGTTGGATCGGAACGCCATCCGGTATCACTCCTGGTAAATTAATGGCAGCTGTAGAACTGGTACGTTCAGTTATCAGAAGCTTTATAACGGGACATTAAACTTAAATTTTCAAATGCATTCGATTATCTCGTATTTAGGATAATAGTCATCCTTCTGGAACTGATGGAACATATAAAGACGTTAGATATTTCCATTGTCGGCCTTACAGGGCCGTATTCAAAGATCTCGATCAATGCTCTCGTTACGATGCAATGGTTGTGAGTACATTGATTGAAAATACTTCTATTCGATAGCCGCTTTTTGAAATTGAATAATTATATTATCGCAGGCGAAAAGCGACGACCCAGTGTCTCCAATAAACATGAACAATTTTGGAAATATGGAGAGTTCTGTGATAATTGGAATGGTGCGACCGATCTCCGTTGAAGGAAATCTGGAAAGCATTTGTGGGAAGTACAGAGGAATTCAAGGCCATCACAATTCCTGTTACTTGGACGCCACCCTTTTCAGCATGTTTACATTCACTAGTGTTTTTGATAATCTTCTATTTAGGTAATCAACTTGTTTGATCGAATTTACTCTCACGTACAGCTGCATCATGAATTCGATGTTCTAGGCCGCCCAATGAAAAAGACTGTCCGCAATACGAGGAGGTACAAAGAGTATTGCGCGAGGAAATAGTAAATCCACTCAGAAAAAACGTGTTTGTTAGAGCGGATCACGTGATGAAACTTCGGACGTTGCTCGAAAAACTTTCGTCGGTATCTGGATTAACCAGCGAGGAAAAAGGTATCGACAGGATATTTAAATAATACAGGCATCTCAAACGTTTAGTTTAATTATTCTGAATTTCTTCAGATCCTGAGGAATTTTTAACATCTCTGGTCGCCCAAATTTTAAACGCCGAGCCGTTTCTCAAATTAAGTTCCGGCCAGGACGCGTACCATTATCAACTGTTCGTCGAAAAAGACGACCATTTGAACCTACCGACGGTACAACAATTACTAGAACAAAGTTTCCTAACAAGCAACATTCGGTTGAAAGAAGTGCCGTCCTGTCTTATCATTCAAATGCCTCGATTCGGAAAATCGTTTAAAATGTACCAAAAAATCCAACCGACGCTCTTGCTGGATGTAACAGACATAATCGAGGATTGTAAATATCATCAAAATACTTATACAGTAGAACCTCGATTATCGAGAATTATGCAATAAATTGTGTAGCATATGGACTATTCAAACATCAGAGGTCCGGATAATCGATGTTCTACTGTACATATATCGTTACAATTAATTGTTCTTAGTGTATTCGTATTTAATGATCCATTTGTAGCTCCCAGACAGTGCACAGTTTGTGGCAAACTAGCAGAATTCGAATGCAAGGAATGCTATGGGCAGTGCGGCGTTGGACTGGAGAGTATTGCTTTTTGTATGCAATGTTTGGACAAGGTAAATCGATCAATTCTTTTTTCGGTTCTGTAAAAGGTTGAAGTAAATTTGGAATGATCCATCGTAGGTGCACCGGCACGAACGACGGACGAATCATGAGCCGAAGAAGCTTGTAGTGCCAATGGAATTTGCTATTCTGCAAGAGCATTGTCCTGTTCCAAGATTGTACCTGGAATTGTCTGCAGTAGTCTGCATCGAAACGTCTCATTACGTTTGCTTTGTAAAGTGTGGTTCTGGGTCGGAAGCGCCGTGGTGTTTCTTCGATTCTATGGCTGACAGGAAAGGTATTTCACTATGATTTTGTATAAATCTTGATCAAGCATTACCTTCGGGATGCCTGCTTAATTATATAATTATCCTCAGGAGAACAAAATGGCTACAACATACCTGAGATGGTTCCGTGCCCAGACTTCCCTTATTGGCTGAGCGAAGAAGGCGGGAACTACTTGACTGAGTTAACGGACGATCGTCACTTACCTGGGCACGCGAAACGACTCTTGTGCGACGCCTATATGTGCATGTATCAGTCCCCAGACGTTATGATGTACAAATAAGTTGAGTTGCCTAGTAACTTAGGTAAGTTAGGCTTTAAGTTATTACCCAACGAATTCAAGCATTACATTTGTGCTCGTTAATTACACGACTAAAAACATATATTTATATCTTTCGAGTCAAATATATTGTTTCTTTACATATTGTATGATAAAACGATGTCTACTGATGCAATGTCTGTAGGGATCTTAAGTCTGTGTCTGCACAAAAACCGATGCGACATTTATTTGTAAAAAATAACGAAAGACATGGATGGTGTAAACGTGAATTATATTTATTCATAAACTTTATTAAAATGACGATGGATAAATGTGTAGTTCTAAAGGAACTAAGATTACTAGTACGTTATAGAAATTATCGGAAAAATTACTGTTTTAAATCGAAACCTAACAATCTAAGTCGAGCATAGTGCTGATTCTCTTTAAGTTCACAAGACATATGTATACATGTATATATTCATCAATGACGTAAAATTAAGGTTTCATTCTACATGGAAATCCGAGGAAACTCTACTATCATATTATTAGAAAATTCATCTACCACACCATTTATAAAGTCTTTTCTTTTTTCTTTTTGTTTATTTAATCTATCAAACTGCATAGAAATTTCTACGATATTTGAAAAGATAAATATTTGTTTATAAATACAGAATATCTCGTGTACACTTTTTTAAAGTTACACATCAAACACAGAAACGCATAGTTTCATACTGAATGTCATCAATATTTCAAAAACATGTGACGATACATTTACAGTAAATAGTGTTAACAATTTGCAAATTTGTTTTTCTAACATAAACGTATAATGACTAGGATTCAGAAGTTAATGCTGCACTTTTAGAACTATGCTCCTGTTGCTCTATCTGTTCGTTTTTATTGTTATTCCTGTTGCTAATCAAATAGTGTGCATAAAATCAGAGCAACTTAGTACAACATCAATCTATAAATCCGTTAATCTCCGATACTCTTCTTTTTAACAAGGAGCAAGATTTTCGTCAATACTTTAAATCTTTGATTAACGTTCAGCTAATTTGTACAGTTAAGTATATTAATCATCTGCAGAAAAAAATTATAAAAAAATTGTTCCGAACTAGTTCATTTGTTTGATTCTTCGTGACTATAATTAACTGTTAACAGCATGAGAGAAACTAGAGGACAATACAATGAATTTTTCTATTAGGGATCACGAGTCTGAAACCAAACCATCACTGCAAAGAAAAATATGTAAACTAATTGTAGCATTGTACATAATAAGAATTCTATGTAATAGACCATATTGAATATTCACCCATGCCTTTGTACGGCAGAATTAATAAAACTGATGGGGATAAAGTTTGTAAGTATATGCTTTATAAATTTAGTATCTATCTTCGTCTTCGTCCATGGCAAAATCACTGCCAACTCCAGAATCTAGTACGTAGAGGGGACTATAGATATAACAGAAAACAAAAAAAGAATAGAAAATCAATATTAAAAAGTGTAGTCAAAAAGAAATGAATCTATGAGATAGGTATTACTTACTTTATTGCTCTGCATGTGAAAAACACAATGCGCTTCATTTTCTTATTGTAGAAGAAATAATTAAAAGACCACAAGCATCCATCTTCTCCAAATGGATCGGATACAAAGTCTGGATTGTAACTAAAATAGTTTCATACTTTTAATTTAGCTAGTAACTTTCCCATGCGGGTTACTATACAATTTATAGTTTTTACCTATAAATATCACATTCGTTTAATGATATCTCATCATCGATGGCCGCCCAAAGCGCCGTCCTAAGTGTGCGATAATGATCGCCCGCAGTCGCGCTCAAATTACTGTCTACCGCGTTCATCACCCATGTCAAGCTTGGTTCCTTGCTAAACTCGTGACTCTTAGCATCAGAGAAATCATAATCTGGATGAAAAGCTGAATTCAAAGTGGCAATCAAATAGAACAACGTTTTTCTACTGATTGTGTCGCATAGTGGGCCATCTTCATCACCGGAAACGCTACGACTATAGAAAACATAAGAAAAAAATGTATAGGTATTATCGCAGGATATCAGGATCTATATCGAGATTTCATTAGAATGGTATTTTATCCTCAGTTTTCAATTTGACCACCGATTGTTAATACCTAAAATACCTTTGAGCAGGTGACGTTCCCAAAGATGTTTGAGGTGGTGATAAAGCTTGAAGATCGTGCGGAGTAAATCCTTGTTCTGCATTGAAACGTTTATACAGTTGTTTGTCATTCCCAGCCATTTTGCAAGAGTAGCTCTCTATTCTGAAAATTGATGGAACCGTAAACATTGAGCATCGGTTATACAACGTATCGAATGAATGAGAAGTTTGATCGACCTACCGGCCTATTATTTTGCTGTCTCCGGTCTTGATGGACAAGGCACTGTTGATCGCTTCGAAGCGTGTACTCTCCAACAGCTTCATGTTGTCGTCTTGTCAATGGTTCTCTCTCTCTCTCTTACAATGTATAAAACCAGCGTCCCTGTACTGGATACCCTTGATGCATCTCCTAGCGAACCGCTTCTTATGTCATTAACACTCCGTTACATCGGGGTTTGACGACCGGTTGGTATGTTATTCTGGCAGAAATCTTGACCTCGTTTCTCAGTCGCAACGGCCAAGGCGTTCAATAGAATCGAAACGTTAGAAAACTTCTTTGACATCGAAGACTTATCGAGTCCTTGTACATCCTTCTTATGTGTATGAAAATTCCTTTCCTCTTTGAGTGCACAAACTTAATGGTAGACGTGATGATTTTTCCCGCGTCGCCGAGCTTGTACATCACAGATCCCCAATGAGATAAATCAAGACGGAATTTACGTCCGTGAGATACCCGATTTTCGGCAATCGGTCGGTTTTTTGTCGGTCAGTCTCAGCCGTGACGGAGTCCTCGGTTGGCTTCTCGCGCCGCTGTTGCGAGTGACGTGACCAGCTGAGAAGAGAAGGATAAACGGAATCGCGAAGGACGAACAACCACCCTTTGGGAAAACGAAAGATCCTGTTTATATCTCGATCGGAGAGGAACCCAACACTAAAAACACCAATGTTCACCGACGGTAGACTGCCTCGGTTCGGATTGGTATCGCTTATCTCAAGGAAGTCAGCTAAACAAAGTGACTAACAAACTTCACAACATCCGCTACTGGCGAAAACAATCCATAATCACGGACATTGTTGTTACTATCACTGAAATAATCACGGCCACTGACGAACTGTCGAGGAACACCTTCGAAAACTCAATGGAATCAGAACTGGCCCGATCGAAGGTCGACCAAACTGGAACCCTTTTCGCTCCTGATTCGCGCCGTGTTACTAATTATTTGCGTCTTGATGTCAGTACGCTTGTATGCAACAACGAATGTATGCGTCCTACGTGACAGAAATAGCACAGCGAAGCGTCTTGAACTTCCCTCTCTCTTGCTCTTTTTAGCCTGACCACCTCCCCTCGACCGCATCTGCTCGAGGGGGGATACATTCGTGTGAATTCCAACCGACCAATCAGAACGCGGCTCCGGTAAGACCGTCTGTGTGTGCGTCGAGACGCGGTGCAACGCAACGAGTTCGTGTGTGTACAGTTGCCTGTACCTGTACGCGGCTCGGATTGGCTCGGATTCGCGTATTCGGTTCAATTCTAACCTCGCAGAATGCTGACAGGAATTCGAATTTATTGGTAAAATGTCAAAACGTTGGGGCAGCGACTATGTGGTTACGGAGCACCGCGATTTGCAGGTACGTTATCTTGTATTGTTCGCCTCCACCGTTCGATTCGTGCAGTTTAGATTTTTCACTTAAATAGAACTTACGACGATCGAATGTTTTCTTATATGAAAATATCTTTCTGTTTCGCAGGCTAATAGCATGGCCGTGGATGCGACTGGCAACTACGTGTTACTTGCCGGGTAAATACCGGCGTACACAAACTTTGTTTACGTCAACTTTTTCCTTCAGCGTTTTTGTCTACATTTACAATGCTTTCATTGCTTGACTTCCTATCTTACTTTCTTCAGGCGTAGATGTTTTGCTGTGAAACACCTTGATGAGGGTGCAGACACCTTGAGGAAATTCCAGAGGCAAAGCAAATATGAAATCGGCACGACCGAATGGAATCCCACGAGTTTGAATGCTCACCTGTGTGCTGTCTCTGTTAGTAATTAAAGGATATGTGTACCGATCATAGTTGTACTGTCTAATCGACTTTAAATTCTAGAGCAACACACGTATAGAGATACTGTCGCTCACTGGAGGCAGCGGCTACGAATTACAGACAACAAATAGTCTTAAGGCACACACAAGAGTAGTCAGCGACTTGAACTGGCATCCTAAAGAACCTGATATCATCGCTTCTTGCAGTATCGACACATTTATACATATTTGGGACATAAGAGACCAAAGGAAACCTAGTTTGTCCTTGTCTGCAGTTGGTAAGTTCAGATTCCTGAGCAAGAAAGTTCTGGAGGTATCTAAATATGTAATTGAATTTATAGCTGGATCTTCTCAAGTGAGATGGAACAGCTTATCCCCAAATATATTAGCCACAGCTCACGACGGGGATATTAAAATATGGGATCAACGAAAAGGAAATAGCCCCGTGCAGTACATAGCTGCTCACCTAACAAAAGTATACGCTTCTCTTTACTTTATTCGAAATCCTTGTTTATATTTGCATACTTTCGTGATTCGTAAATCGAGTAATGCATTTATAAACACTGAAGTTGTTTTAGATACATGGTTTAGATTGGTGTCCTTTCCAACAAAACCAACTGGCCACTTCTAGTCAGGATTGTACAGTGAAAATTTTCGATATTAGCAATCCGCGCAGAGCCGAAAGTATTGTGACGACTAATTCACCAGTATGGAGAGTCAGATATACGGTAAAGATAATGTCCTGTCCAACAGAATCCGTGTTATTCGCGTTTATAATCCGATAAAATCCATTTACAGCCGTTTGGAGAAGGTTTAGTGACGATAGTGGTGCCACAATTACGGCGAGGAGAGAACAGTTTATTGTTATGGAACACAACGAACCTTGGCGCACCTATTTACACGTTCGTAGGACACACGGACGTTGTTCTCGAATTTCAATGGAGGCACCAAAAATTAGGAGGTACACATATTCTAATGAAAGATAAAGAAAGAAAATATGAAACATGCTTATCATTTATAGAGAATAGCGAATTCGAGTTGATTACTTGGTCGAAGGATCAATGTTTGCGGATGTATAAAATTGATCCATTTTTGAAGAAGGTACATATGGTTTCATATTGATAAACGTGTCTTTTATTTATATATCAATAAAGAAAGAACTGTTTGTCTAGTTGTGCGGACATGGCATGGATGACAGCGCATCTATTTATACACAATACTCGGAAGATAATAATTTAAGTAAGTGAAATATCTTGCTTATAAATATATACGATAAATATTTAGTGTCATTGAAGTAACAAATTTGTTAATCTACAGGGACACTCCAGTCTATTCAACAGCTACAACTGAATGATACTCAAGCTGACCGGGAATTAAATTGTATAACAACAAAAGTGGACGAATCTACTTTGAATTCTGAATCGGATACGTACATTGAGAATAATAAAGAAATATCATCTCCTACACAACCAAAGACTCTACAACAAGAATTTTCTTTAATCAACATGAACATACCGAACATAGAGGTGACATTTACAACAAATAAAATGAAGCTCAGTAAGATAAACGGTTCCCTAATTCCAGGTGAACGCGATGGACGCTGTGGAGCGTAGTTGCACCGTAACAGCATCGAATAAAAGTTACAACGTCATATTGAAAGTGAATTTCCCCGCGAATTATCCGTACAGCGCGCAACCCACATTCCAATTCTGTCCTGGAACAACAATCGACAACGCAACAATGACGAAACTGTTGAAAGTGTTGAAACAAACTGCTCAGCAACGCGTAAAAAAGAACAGATCCTGTTTAGAACCGTGTCTGAGGCAATTGATCGCAACTTTGGAACAAGTAAATAAAAAACACGTCATTGTTCGTCTCGTTACAGAAGCATGACATAATATTTAATATGTATTCGTGTTTCTCTAGACATGCAAAAAGGACGAAAATGAAACTACGCACATCGGATACGACATTCAAGACAACGCTAACTTTTTAAGTTCCTCGAATATGTATACAAACTATCAGGACGCTTATATACCCTTCCCTAGAACCTCGGGAGCCAAATTCTGCTGCGTAGGTATGTAAACAGACGGTAGAACACCGAAGGTTTTCGTGTGCCGAGACTCAATGCAACGTTTCAATAGGTATTCTTGTATGTTTTGGTCGTGCGTCGTATACAAGAAGGATGTCAATGAAGCCAGAGAGCACGACGCCTAGAGCTCTGTCCGCTTTGGGAAACGGAATTGGCAATGGGGAACATTTTATGCATATGTATTCGAATTCGTATGTGCAGTCCAACGAGAACATTCCCATCAGTTCCTTCTATTTTCAAGACCGTGTAAGCGAATGCAATTTTCAATGACCGCGACACAGAACGCTTATCATTCTTACTGACGATCGTTTTTGGTTATTTAGAAAATGAGCCGCGGATTACACAACACCAGTAGAATGACTCACAGATCGTGTTGTAAAAATTATCATTTCATGGTATTCATTTACGATGCTTCGTCATTATTTTTCGTGAATAAAGAGCTGGCCGAGAAATATGTGTGAGTTAACTGATAACACCGTCACGTTACCGTTAATATATCAACCGAGTAATCTTGTTTGTTCGATCTACAGGATCAATATCACCGACATCCCGGCGATGTGTCAATACAATGCGAACGTCGCTGCGCAATTCGAACGGCCCGATTTGGTTCAGGCATGGTGTCTGGCCGCTCTTGTGATATCGCAACCAGTTTCGAACGTTGGACAAAATTCTTGTCAGTCGCCCGACATCGATGCACCATGGCCACTGCATCCTTTTGGTCAAAATTTAATTCATTCTTTGTGCGTGATTGACAATATCAAACGGGCAATCTCATTTTATTCGATCCACGGTAATAGTTGATCTATGAAGGTCGTCGAAGGTCATTCGCGACTCTTCCATTGAGACAATTGCGTGGATCAAATGAAATGCGACGCCCTGTATATCATATTCATGAACAAGGCTGTGTGAACAGTGTTGTCATAGAATATTTTTTTCCCATTCAGAATACAGCATTATGCCAATCAGTCAGATATTCAAATGGCAGGCATGCTGAGCTGTGCATTTAGCTATCGTTCAGAGAATCCAGATGTCGTTCAGACTCGGCTAAGTAGCAAGTCCGTTAACGTTAGTGTAAGTATGATGCCACAACTGCTTGCTATTGTTAATTCATGTTTTTTGGAATGGCCTGAGATGACCGTTACTCTGCGAACTGTTATGTCTTGATCATATCTTGTCTTCTGTTCGTCAAATTTCTTCAGAATGCTCTTCGAACATAATCATTTGTAACTCATTGTACTCAACATTGGCTGTTCTAAAATGCAGTATATCACATCTTTCATAACTAGCACACATTTGTTTCCGCTGTTGCATGAGTGAATGTGTTGCGAAAACATAATTTTGCGCCATGCTATGGCATAGTATCTGACGTCATGATTAAACCAGCGTTTTTCAAACTTTTTGTTCATATCTATACTACATAAATACTTATATTTGTGTTACGTCGAGAAGTCTTTGAGAAACGCTGAATTAGAGAGAGCTATTTACTGTTCGGATGTACTATGCTGTAATGCCGCGCGCTTGTTTTATTTCAGTATTTTTTCCATGTTATTCCAAACACAACCAAATGATTGATACGATTATTATCTTTGTTATAGAGGCTTTCTACAGGAAAATGGTGGTTGAAGGTAAGGCATGGTTTCTGAATTCTGTATGATTGTGCGTGTTTGAACACTCAGTGGTTCGTAGGACTCTCTGTCACGGTGATATTTTGTTACTGCCTTACAGCATTGGAGTGGAAGTGTCGTGATGCCACAGAGCATGCAGGTTTGGTCATGCTTGTTGAAATTAAAATGCCAAACGATCGATTCGATCACGATTTCTAGCAATTAATCCAATGTATATGTGATGTACTGTCTGTTGTAACAATGCCTACTATTATTTGCACAGAAGACAAATGTTGTTGCGTTGAAAGTGATCACAGACATAATACCTATCTCACGATTATGTATAGTATATTTACATTTACCGAATTATCAATGGAACTACGGTTTACATGTTTCGTGTATTCTTCTAGCCTGGGGGATCACCATACCACACCATACATTTAGCCGACACTACCCTGGAAGGATGGAATTTTCAGAATTTGAAACAACACAGATCCAACTCGTGGTCTGACTCCCTCGATGACTTAAAGCTCATCCAGGATACGTGTGGAGACTCCGTAAAGAATATTAGGTATATCACTTTTAGAGGATTTTCGGGATTATTCCCGAAAATATTCTGAATTCCGGAGCATATTAGAATTCTCAAATATGTTCGAGAATCCAGACATTTTCGGGTTCTCGCAAACCTCTAATAATTTCATATCTTTGCACATTATGAAAACGGGAGGATTAATATCACAAATATTACTAGGCTACTCGATGAAAAGTACACCACTCTTTACGATGGGTATAAGAAAGCATATGCGGAAGTGCTGCACAGATGGCGACTGTTGGATGCTCGAGCACAAGTATTGAAGCACGTCAGTACAACCCCTCTGGACACGCACAAAGGCGTTGAATTTCAGAGTGAATGCCAATTGTGTAGCAAAGTTAGCAGAGGTCCCCAATGTGTAAATTGTAAACGACTCGCCTTGGAATGCGTGATCTGTCACATTTCTGTGAGAGGTGTGTAGACCAGTCTTCTTCACAGAAAAATGCATTGCAAACTGATTTTTTTTCCCATTGAATTCAGGTCCAAGTAATTTCTGTATATTTTGTGGACACGGAGGACACACACAACATTTAGCAGCATGGTTTGCCAATGAGACACTGTGCCCGACAGGTTGCGGGTGTAACTGTTTGCAAGAGAGTTCCACCCTCTTAAAGGTGTAAATAGGACAAAGAATTGTACATAGTTGAGACAGTACGTGTATGTATATATATATATATATAGATATAGATATGACTAATGTTGCAGAAAAATAATAAATATGTTTTTTCTTGGATATGATTCAGGAATTATATGAAATATTGTCACTAACTGACAGGGAACTATAGTGTTTGTTCTTCGATTTCGCTCGTGTCACTTGTTACTTGGTTAGGTTCTTCGTCAATGGGGACAGTCCCAACAAATATTTTCTCAAGCTCTTTCATTTCCACTATAAGAAAAATACGACTTAATGGAAAGAATGTATAGTTATAACGAATGATAAAATGTACCAGCATTCTGACGATGCTTCTCACGAGCAAGATTTTCTTCCCTCGCGATTTTCAGCCTTTCTGTGTGCTCTCGTTGATCATCTATCAGTGCAGCATAGATTCTTCGTAAATTAAAACCGTGAATCAGGCCGGCAACTAAGCACGACCACCTGGCCAACTATGAATAGAAAATAATTCTCCACGAATCGTAAATTCGAATGACTAATATCAAACCCTACCTTTATCAAGGGGCTAACTTCTAAGGGAACCTGTTTCATTTTCTCTCTGACCATTCACATAAACTATTCTTTTTAATAAAATTGAATTCTTCTTTTATTATGCTCCGCATGGATGTTGACAAACGACACAAATTAATAAATGAATAACTAAAACGTCGATAATTGACAATCTGATTAAAAACACTGTCGTCGTGAATTCATTGTAATGTTAGTTACAAGTACATAGAGGCCTTTAAACTTCGCATGGTGACTAATATCTGTAATGATCAGCCTTGTAAGGTCCTTCCACAGGAATGCCAAGGTATTTAGCCTGCTCGTCCGTAAGTTTTGTAAGCTTGACACCAAGGTGATTCAAATGCAACGCCGCGACCTCTTCGTCCAATTTCTTCGGTAACATGTGAACACCGACCGAGTAGGATTCTGCCTTCGTCCACAGTTCTATTTGTGCCAGCACTTGGTTTGTAAACGAATTGCTCATCACAAAACTCGAATGTCCCGTCGCGCATCCAAGATTAACTAAACGACCCTCCGCGAGGACGATGACGTGTCTGAAACGGGAGAACCTTATTTGAACCAGAATCTATCTTTTAACCGAGTTATCCAAGGGCCCTAATTTTCTTCTGCGAACATTTTTGTAGGAAAAGGAGCGTTACTATAAATATTATTCTAACTGCCCACCTGCCGTTCTTCAACGTGTATCTGTCTACTTGGGGCTTAATGTTCACTTTCTCGGCCGCGTTCTTTTGGAGCCAAGCAACATCTATCTCGCAGTCAAAGTGACCAATGTTGCAGACAATAGCATCCTCTGGCATGTTCACAAAGTGTTGTCCCAGTATAATGTCTTTACACCCGGTAGTGGTGACGTATATCTGACCCTTAGTTGATGCTTCTTCCATCGTCGTTACCTAAGAACCACAGGTATATGTTCATTGATTTTTCTCCGAACCGTTTCGAAATAATCCCGTGATTTTTCGCACGAGTGTGTTACAATAATCACCTCGTATCCTTCCATAGCTGCCTGAAGCGCGTTAATTGGGTCAATTTCCGTGATTATGACGCGTCCTCCAAGTGCCCTGAGACTCTGAGCGCATCCTTTGCCAACATCACCGTATCCGGCCACTACGCACACTTTTCCCGCGATCATCACGTCTGTGGCTCGTTTGATGCCATCGATCAATGATTCTCTGCACCCGTACAGATTGTCGAATTTACTCTGTTCAGTGAAACGGAAACTCAGGGTCATACAACATCCGAAACTCAACTGTGGTAGAGGCTAGGTCTAGACCACGTAGGACTGATGAGCAACCTGCGGCCCGCGGGCCGCATTTGGCCCTGTAGCATACTGCATGCGGCCTGCCGAGATCCGATGCGCGATACTTACCGGCTATTTGTGTCAGAAAACACATTCTCCGTATAACGATTGAGTATTTTCATATTTTCGTATTTTCATGAGCTCAGATTCTCGAAAACGCAAAATTGTAAATGAACATCGCACAGTGGGATATTTCGCTGAAAAACGGGAATAAAATATTGTAGCGTTATTTATGGGCTCAGGGTCATAAATAAGTAGGTCGTTGGATTCGTCTTGACGCCAGCTATAACATTATGAAATAAAAAATGTACTTTAACATTAAAAAATGAAAATATTTTTTATTTTTTGTAGAAAAATTCTTTTTTCGGAATTTTAAATATAGAATTTTGTACATGTTTATGTACTGTTCAACTTTTATTCGAAACATTTTGTCGTCAAATTATCCGAAACTCTTGAAAAGTAGTGATAATGAAATGCTTTAAGTACGATGTACAGAGTTCAGGTAGGTGTACAGTGTACACTCACAGATTTTATTCTGTTATCACCTAAATTAATATTGTTATTAATATTTGAACATTACCAATCATTCTGTAAGTATTTTATCGATTTCGAAACGAAAGTCTCCACTTTCGACGCTCATTACATTAGTTAAAACTCTCCAATCCGGAAAAATCCGGAAGAAATTTTTGTTGGACTATGATCGCAAAGCTTTATAGAATGTAATGGTACAAGAAGGAGTGCTCAATTCAGTTCAATATTATACCAAAATCGTCAATAAAGTTTTGAAATCGAAAAAAGACTTGCAGAATGATTGGTAATGTTGAAATATTAATAACAATATTAATTTAGATGATAACAGAATGAAATCTGTGAAGAGTTTGTACACCTATCTCAACTCTGTATATCATCGTAATCAAAGCATCGTCGTAATCATTATCACTACTTTTCAAGAGTTCGGATAATCTGACGACAAAATGGTTCCAATAAAAATTGAACAGTATTGAAACATGTACAAAAAAATTATATATTTAAAATTTCAAAACAATTTTTTTTTCGAAAAAAAATAAAAATTATTTTGATTTTATAAATGTTAAAGTACATTTTTTATTTCATAATCCCATAGCTGGCGTCAAGACGAATCCAACGACCTACTTTTTTATGACCCTGAGCCCATAAATAACGCTACAATATTTTATTCCCGTTTTTCGGGCAAATATCCCACTGTGCATCGGCAGTTTATCGATAGTTGGACATTATGAAAGTAAACGTTCTTTGAAATTTAATAATTTGCAAGAACAGTTACGTAAGGACATGGTGGATCAACTACAAGCGAATTTAAACGTAAAGCTACCAAACCGAAAATCCGCTGACGCTTTCCAGTCGTACCTGGGTCTTAAAGCGATAAATTCGTTAAAAAGGCATTAGGAGACCGTAGCGTAAACACAGAGGTGGAATAAAGTACGTAACATGTACATTTTGCGTTCAATGCGGCGCGCGCGAAGTATTAAGTGTCCACTTTTGGCCCACTGCAGTCCGCGAGTTGCTCATCACTGATGTAGGAGATGATATCGGGATACACAGGATTGTCCAAGGTTGATGGATACTGGCGATAGATGATCAAGGATCAAGGCGATTGATTTGGTTAAGAACTGTAGTTGACGAACCTTGGTTACTGAGTCATTCACATTGATTGCAGGGACTTTGAGGGTTCCCTTTTTCATCATGTGATACAGATTATGAACACCGGTGGTGGTCTCTTCTGAAATGCCGCGACATTCCTTCAAGTATTCTGGGAACTTGGTGTGGACCAGATTGGTTAAATCACCGCCATCGTCGAGGATAAGGTTCAAAGGTCTGCCCTCACTGAAGACAAGAGTTTGCTCTATGCACCAAAGATACTCCTCGTCTGTTTCACCTTTCCACGCGTACACAGGCACACCGGTCTTTGCTATGGCTGCCGCCGCGTGATCCTGCGTGCTGAATATATTGCACGATGACCACTGAACCTGGTTGATCAATCGTCTTTCAAGTATTATTGTGAATGGACATCTTCCAGAGATATAGAATGATCGGGCGAATTGTACGCACAATGGTCTCGTAGATATGATTTTATTTATTAAGCATTTTAAACTGGTATTATATCGTAAATATTTTTCTTTAAATGTTGAAATTGCAAGTAACCCCCCTCTTCTATCATAAAAATAGAATTTGTCGCGATGATAATAAGTGTTGCGAATACTTTCTTATCTGATGCAATTTTGATCTCGAGTTAAATAGAATTTGAAAGTGAAAGATGTAAGGTCGTGATCCACTAGATAAGCTCGCATAGATATGAAAATGCGACTTTTTTCGACGTCGATCTTTCTTTCATACTGTGCTCTATTCTTGTATAATCTTAATTTCAATCTTGGTCTATACAACTGACTTCTTAAATGCTCCGAGGTTTAACTGAAACTCCTTTTGGTGCCATTTCATGAGTTGCATAATGAAGTTTTAGTACTCAAAAAATTAAATTAATTGTTATGTTCGCTAAATAGTGAACTAAAATTGCAAGTTCTTTTTTATCTTCGATCTATTTCGATAGTCGAAAATCACTCATGTTTGAACTCCATGTTGGAGCAACGTGTAATTACTAATTATGCATAATTACGTAAAAATTATATGAAAACAATTGAACTTACCTCTGCGCCGAGTTCGACGAGGGTTTCTATCAGAACCGCTGTTTGCACAGTCATGTGTAAACAACCCGCGATCCGCGCACCTTTCAAAATTTTCAAGGGGCCGTATTTTTTCCGGATAGCCATAAGTCCCGGCATTTCGTTTTCCGCTAGAGTGATCTCTTTGCGGCCCCAATCTGCCAGAGACATGTCAGCTTGAACAAGAAAAAGATTCGATCCATTATTTACGAACTATAGTAATTGTCGGCGGAACTATTCTTTTACTCAGATTGGTATTATGCATATATATCTATACATAACATGAATGCATTGCGACAACTCTCCAAATGTTTCATTAGTCAATAGTCATTCCCACTTTACGTTAGATTTTCTTATCAGTTAGATGATATGGCAAAAATAATATGAATCTGATCATTGTGCAAAACATTGATCAGCTTATTAGAACTGTAGTCATGTAGGTTAATCTGTGCTCTAAGTCGATGTCATCTGTACATGCAATAGTTCATGAGGTGAACAAATATTGTACTGCATCATTCGGCAAAGATTTTTCATCATCCGGCTTGTATTTCTATCTCTATCCAAGAATAAGCACTATTATACTTTAAATACGATGAATGGAGGTTAACGACTCCACTCCAAATAACAACCACGTGCTGCTTGAGTTACTCCAAACTTTCAATAATCCTTTACTTACCCACTTTGTTCGCTGGTTTGGCGGTCATCTTTGTTTGATGAGAGTTAACCGGCACACGGATAATAAGTTACGTTTCTGTTTTACGGAATGAATTGAAAATCCACGAGGTGCACGTTTCCGCCGGCGAACTGCGCTAAACTACACTCCGAAATCTATGACCGTCTTCCTTTTAAACCATGCCGCTAGGTATCGTGACGTGACTACTTGCTGGTCACGTGACTGCAATTTAAAATATTTGGCGGGGGAACGTGCTGTTATAGAAGAGTTCTACATATGCAACAGATGTGAAAGTACCGATTGGCAAAATAGATCGGTAACATAGATGTCGATAATGTAGAACAGATTGTAAATCTATACACCGATCCTCTCATCATCGCATGAATGACGAGTCTAGGCAATGTAAATTTAAATATTTTTATTGAAATTATAGCAGCCTTTTTAACAATGTAGTACAGTTATTCAGCTAGACTAACGTCGAAGTCTGTGAACTTTGACCCATTCAGAATCATTTGCGTGCGAAATTCTTGTGCTTCCCTTTTTTCTTTGTACAGCACCGGATCTTTATCGATTCGCACTAAATCAGGCAACATAGCCAACACAATTTGCCGGTACATATTCTCCTCGTCTTCTTCTCTATAATTGATCGCAGGATTTTCGAAAATGATCAGAGTCTCCAGTGCAGGCAAGCAGCTCAATTTTTGAATTTCTGAAATTTTTGTGATCTCGTTGTTTCGAAGGTTCAGGTAGCTGAGCTTTGCACAACGCGAGGAAAACCCGTCCAATCTCGACAATTTATTGCTCCTCAGATGTAAAATTTTCAGATTAACTAGAATCTCCAGACCGTCTAACTTTTCGATTTGGTTTTCTGCGATATACAGACAAATCAACCCAGGAAAGAATATCCCGTTCGTCGTAGTTAACATGTTCCCACGTAATTCGAGGGTTTTGAGATTTTTTAGATCGTAAGGATTCAAAGTGACTTCGTCAATATTGTTGTGATTTAATTCCAGAATTTCGAGCAGATTGTGGCAGATACCGGCAGTACTTTTTAGCTTATTCTTATTCAATTTTAGTACCTGATTTGATTTAAAAAAAGAACTGAAAGAGTAACATACTGAAAATGTTCGTTTCTAAATGATTAATATTAACCTGCAGGTAGGGCATTTGTTCCATTTCTACAGAAGATATTCGATTGTTGTCAGCCTGAATCATTAAAAGATAAGTCATCTTCGTGAGAACGCGAAAAGCATCTTCGATTAATCTATTTCTGGAAACGTCCACAAAGAGGACATATTTGAATTTTAGTATAACTCGAATATCCGTGAGACTCTTATTAGAAGCATTTAATCCTAAATAAGCATAACCCAGGCCCGAGTCGCATTTTCCTAATGTGTGGAGGCATTCTGCAGCTTCTGGAAATGTTAAGATTCGCGGAACCTCTTCGTGAATTTCTGGAGACTCGTATCTCCGCTGCTGGTCATATTCTCCTTCTGCTTCTTCGTGATCATCTTCCATCGATTTGTGGAAAAAATACGTAAATGTATTATTAAAAAACAGTGGGATATGTCAGCTTTAAAACTGTTAATACAATCTTTTGATGTACAATGAAGTAAGCTTTTGACTGTTTAAAAAAAAAACGGGTTTCCTCATTTGTTAGGCATAACCACCGTCGGTGGCATAACTGTGAGTAGTTCTCGGTATCGTGCCATAGATAGCGCAGCTTCAAATTTTACAAATTTAAATATACGTACGACGTAAACACTAAAAAATTAAAGGCCAAATGCATTATAATGTTTTGTACGGATGAATTATAATATACTGTCGCAAAGAGAGAATGCTTTAAATTTACGTTTATAAACAGCGTATATAGGCACAATCAATTTAATAGCAAGCTGCTATTGGTCACAATTTTCACATCATAGCAGAGATTGGTCCCAGTGATGGTATATATATTGGACGACGAAGCATACTACGAATTTTTGGTAAATTATTATTAATATTTAATTGATATACACACATGTTATACATCCATTTTTCAAAATTAACATTAAAGTAAATTAAGATATTTATACTTTACTGATATGCTAAAATCGTCGCGCATGCGCGAGAAAACCCGTCCAATATGCCATTGCTGATTGGCCCCCTTATTGGCCCTCTGATTGGCTGAGCCCAAGTAAATTCAAGTTCAAATAAGTGTAGCGGACATTGTTTAACCGCCGTTTGACTGCTGTCGAAAAGTGAAGTAGTGACCGGTGTTCTTTGATTTTAGAGCGGTGAATTCCGCTCGGTCCGTTTTGTGAGTTCCCTCCGATTCCCTCCGATACAGGCCATGCGATCATGAACAAAATAGATGCTTTATTGTTATGCGAACATTAGGTAATTCTAACGGTAACCATTTGCTTCGTAAACTGTTGATTCGTGTGTCTGCGAGGGATTTGATGTTATATTATTATAAGCGAAGAGGTTTGTTTTATGGATATGCTGTCATTGTCGTTCGTACATGTTTCCCTTTTCACGAACAACACGCCGCAACATTCTCAGAATCTGATTTTCATTAATCTTTGTGTGGCCAACCAAAATGTATAGATTATTAAAAACCTTTTGTATTCAACATGTTCGCACAAATTTTCATTTTAAGATTATGAATGAATATATTAGCGAGCAAAGTAAGTGAGTAATATTCTTAGAGGAACGTTAACAAGTTGTTGAAAGAAATGTACTAACTGGGTACCCAGGTAAATACCAGGTTGGCTATACAAGGGTTCGTCCGACCTCAATCTTTCTCGAAGCATGAATGGTGGTAGTTTTGTTTGACAAAAGTACTTTTACACTGTTTATTGAAGTAATGCATGCGTTGCTGTTTTCTTTGAGTTTTTTCAGCATGATGTTCATTTAGAATCATGCTTATATTCATTTATTATCACTTTGTTTCATAGATGGAGTCAAGATTACCAAAGCCTAAAATTGTACTAGCAAACTCGATTAGTGGAATACCCTGTCTTAGCACGAAAATGAACAGTCAAAAGATGTCAAAAAACCAAAACTGTTTGCCTGGTTCAAGTACAAGTACCGTTTCGGAGACTTTAAAGAAAGCTAAAAGCGTAGTCAATTTAAATTCTAAGTGTACAAATGAAAACAAGCCACCTCCAAAGCCAGCTATGAACAGATCCAAGACGTTATCGACCATTACGACTAAAGCAGTGAAGAGACCAGCCCCTACCACTACAAATCATACCGAGGCTAAAAAACAATTTATCAGACCCACCAGACCAGTGCCATTGCAAAGAGCTGGCACTACGTTAATGGATAACACAACCAGCAAAACTGTAAAAAAGTCTACTACCCAGAATGGGACTGTAGCTACGGCTAAACCTTCCAAATGGGACTTGAAGGGTCGTCTAGCCCATACAAGTAATGAATTGACCAACATACGTCAAATGTATAAAGATACTACATCCGAGTACAATAATATGCAGAAGAAGATGAACACTCTGGAAACAGATATGAAAAAGTATAAATCTCAGGCAGAAACACTCGAAAGTCGAACCAAGGAATTAGACACTGAGCTGAAAGAGATCAAGGAAGAAAAAGAAGATTTGAGTGAACGCCTGAAAAAAACAGAGGAATCGTATAAAAGTGTTTCAGGGTCATTAAAACAGTTTAAAGAGAAATGCAGCGAACAAGAAGAGCTGATTGTAAAACATGTATCCGAGATAAAAGATTTACAGACAAATCTAGAGCTTCAGAGACAGCTCAACGAGAAGCTCACTACAAAGAATGATGATCTACAGTCTTTAGTTCATACAATGGACAGAGATCGAAGAGCTCTGCATAATGCCATACAAGAAATGAAAGGAAACATCAGGGTGTTCTGCCGAGTGCGTCCTAGAACTCCAAGCGAACTTGGCAAAGCGTATGTATTTTCTATGCAATCGATGGTGCAAATTGAATTCAGTATTATTTACTATTTCTATTGTTTACAGAATGTGTCTCATGAACTATGTGGATGAATGCACCATAGAAGTGGGCAAGCCCGATGGTCCAGATTCGATGAGCAGTAGAAAACTGAGAGGAACGCGACACGAATTTTCTTTTGATAAAGTTTTTTCAGCTTTGGCTAAGCAAGAGGACATTTTTGAAGAGCTATCCCATCTAGTTCAATCTGCCTTGGAAGGTTATAACGTTTGTGTATTTGCATATGGCCAGACTGGTTCTGGCAAAACATATACCATGGAAGGTTTGCCTGGTATTGACACGGAAGGCATGATACCTAGAACGGTACAACATCATTTAGATCATTTATAACTTACGATATTTTTCGGCAGTAGTAGTATTTCAATTTCTGTCCTAGGTACGGCATATATTTCAAGAGATGAAGCACTTCCAATTGCTCGGTTGGGACTACCGAATAGAAGCTAGCTTCCTTGAAATATATAATGAGCACATCATCGATTTATTGGATCCTGAATCGAAAACGCACGAGATTCGAATGGCGGATAGCAAGGGACATGACTTGTTCGTTACCAATCTCACAATTGAGGAGGTGCATAGCCCTGAAGAATTGCAGGAGTTTCTTTTAATCGCACAACAGAACAGAGCAGTCGCAGCTACTCTATCAAACGAGCGGTAAAGCCTTGTTTTCCATCTTAAGAGGGTATTTTTTAGGAATTTTTTCAGAAATACATACTATTGAACCCTTAACATTAGAATTTTGCACATATATTTATTAGTATTTGAAATACATGTGTGTGTGTGATTTTTAAAAGTAAAAATAGTCCAAATTAGATAAGTTATATATATTTTTGTAGAGTATTTTTTACTAATCAGAAACGAAAAAACGATTTGTTGAAAATGGAAAACCAGAATACCCTCTTAATAATTTAATTTTAATTGGGATGTCTTGTAGACACCAATTGTTATTAATAGGTTTCTAAAAGGGATATGAATTGTTATTTGTTCAGGTCGTCCAGATCGCATTCGGTGGCAAGAATACGACTCATCGGAGTGCACAAAGTAAGAGAAGAAGTTTCAATTGGAAATCTTAATCTAGTTGACCTAGCGGGATCCGAACGATTAAAAAACGAGGAGTCGGCTAGAATAGCGGAAACAAAGAATATTAACAAATCGTTATCGAACTTAGGTAACGTTATTCTTGCACTTCTGAAAAAGCAAGAACATGTTCCCTACAGAAATTCAAAACTCACTCATTTATTGATGCCCTCTTTGGGCGGAAATTCAAAGACTTTAATGTTGTTAAATATATCTCCTTTAGACGAATGTTATAGCGAAACGTTAAACTCGCTAAGATTTGCTAGCCAAGTGAACAGTTGTAAAACCGGTAATGTAAAACGAACACGAACGATTTTACAGACTTCTACGTGAAACCTTTCGAGTGAACTTGCATTTACTATAGTTTTCTAGTTTAATTAGACTGCCAGATGCATTTTTAATAAAAGTTTACGAAACAAAGTATTTTTACGAAGTCTGATAATTTTTTTGAAAAATCGTACAAAATAGATGTAAATAATTGGACACATAATATATTTTTAATACTAAAATTTGTAGTTTTTTGATCCAGATGAATAAGCATTTGCATCTTTATCGTAGTTATTGAGTTTTTTCGAGAAGAATTTGAAGTATTTTATCAAATTAACATCATTACAAATAAAAAAAATATAATCTGACATAACATTCATCGACCTTTCCAAGCAAATATGAATGTACTTGTTATATTATCATAAGAAATATAAGATTTAATGAAAACAATGCGTTTGTATAATTAAAAATAATTTATTTAAAACAATATCGGTACAACACTTATTTTTAAATTGGTTTTATGCGGATAACGTAGCTTGCAGACATCTCTACCGTACACTGATACAAAATTTGAGATCTTAAATTTGCTAAGAATTTTTGGAACTCCGGCGAAGAAGAGATAATGCGTTTTCGTAAATTTTTTTGTATATGAAAACTACTATTTCTGCTATTGCTACTATTATTATTATTATTCAAACATAATAATTTCCGTTTTGTTTGCTTTGAATTTTCAATTTTCGAAATCGTTATCAAATTCCAAGTACTTCGAAATAGTTGGTTATTGAAATGGCTGTATATCTTATAATTGTTGAAGATGAAGAATGTGGAATAATTAAACATAATTTCTCTTTGTACAATGTATCCTTTCGAAACAAATTTTTCAGACTTTTTGTGTATGATCAATTTAGATTGTAAAATATAGTGACTATTTCGGGTCACCGACGTCTCTTTAAAAATATAATTAGTCCGATCTCTGGTAACAGGTTGTGTATAAATATTCTGTGTTCTGTGGAAAGCCAATCAAACTAAAATAAGGATATCAAATATTAATATACAAAAAATGTTTACTTACACGTTATGTAATATTTTTATACTTTTTGTTATCTGTTCACGTATACATAGAAATACTAATGATAAGCATGCAGATAGCAGAACACAAGTATACCGGAGTACTGGTAAAGATGTACTACACAAAGTGCAATTTGCTGTTTTGACATTCATCAGATTTGCTGTGACCTCTGTTTCTGATACAATATTATATGCAAGTCCAGAATTCCAGTTTTCTTCGGAGAATAATGTTGCTAAACGAAAAGATTAATTTAAGACAAATACAACATAAAATTGTGTATATAACATTTTCCTCTGGTCACTAAAATTTTTGTACAATACACATTACTTGCACACAAAGCTATCCACAATCCAAATCCCCAGAGGAATAAAATATTCCATGATACATAACGTTTGTTCTTCTGTTTAATAAATTCGAAATAATGGACCATTGCATAATGATATTGCTACATCAACATTTCCCACTTCAGCTGCTGTTTAAATCGGAGTTATAAAATACGATTGTAATCAATTTTGTGATGATAGATCAATGGTAAATCAAAAGGTTACACAAGAAAAAAATAGACTGTCTATAAGGATAGTGACAACATGAATTGCATGCACTTAGGAATTGTCAATGTAAATTTAATATTCGAAACGGAGATCACATGTTGGTATTATGACAAATGTTTTGGAAACAGTAAGTAAATTTTGGAATGCACAGTATTACAGCCCGACTTGATAGTCTGAACCAGCAGCTGACAATTATTTCTAAATTGCAAAAAATGGAAGAGGAATTCGATGTGTGTCCTACTCATTTAATGTGTAAAAAGGTAATTACAATATATTGCATACTATGGACCAACAAAAAAGAATATGTTTCATTCAGTGCAATAAGCAGTATAATTTTGGTCAACTTTGCCGTTGCGTTCACCCTTTCTCTTTGGAAGAACAGTGTGACAGACTTAATTATATCCAAGATTGTATCTCGTGCAACAATGCTAAAAAAAGAGTGGTGTGCAATACAAAGACATGCAAGACTAGAAAAAGATTGCCCGTTTCCAAAAGTACATCATTAAACGCAGGTACCTTAATATTATTATCATTATATTTCATTAGAGATATAGTTAGATATTAATGAAAAGTTTTCTTTCAGATTGGACGGATTTAACGAACGATGCACAAAGACCCATTGCAGCTGATAATGTAAGATTCTAGGTAAGCCAAATAAATCTGACCAACTAAACATACGATCTTTTAAAGATAAGCAAGCAGTCTTACATTGCTAATAAAGGAATCGATATGCATGACGAAAAGGGCGAACAAACTATCCCTACGAAAGAAGGAAACCTTAATACGCTCAACCTTAAGAACTCCAAAACCACGACCTTAAAAGATCTAGATTATGATGTAGAAAGTATTCCGGTCAAGGATGATCAACTTGAAAGAATTCAAAAGGTTCCACTGGAAGTAAATCAGCTTTCTAACGTTTTATTTACAGTCGTACGATTTACAGGACCTCTTGAACGAAAGGAAACGTAACGAGGAACTAGAAAAGAAATTAGAGTCCTTGACTTGTAGTATAAATTGTTTGAAAGAGGACAGTGAGCAAAAAGCAGCCTGCTTACAAAGTGCGTTAACGACCGCGGAAGAACAAGCTAAAGTGGCATTGGATTTAGTGAAACAATCGACAAATCAAGTAGATTTAGTAAAGACAGATAGAAATGATTTGTTAAGCAAGATTTCCAAATTACAGGTATATCACTTAGTGATATGTCATTATGTAAAATATTATTTATGTCAGGATAATTACTATTTCAGCAACAGGTTGCCGAAGTTTCAATGAAGAATGCTGCTTTAACTGAAGAAAGGAATAACTTGAAACAAAAATTAGACTCGTTATCGGACGACGAGTCCAAGAGGTAATCTCTGTGGTTGTATGAATGAATATTATTATATGTTCAAGCTGTAATGTAAAAACCGCTTTAATCATACAAGATGTGAAGAATTGGAACTAGAAGTGAATAGAATGAGGTCTGCAGTGAAAGAGAAAGAAGATGCTCTCGAGAAAGAAAAAGCAGAGTTCACGGGTATGATTGCGGAGCTCACGAACGTGATTAAAATCCAGAAAAGAAGGCTATGCGAAGTAACAGGCGTGTGCAACGAGCAGCAACATGCGCTGCACAAGAAACACGAAGAATTGTCTCAGAAAGTAAGACGCCAGTTACGGGATTTCGATTGCAGTCGTTAATATCCTCTACATTAATAGAGCACTGAGTTATCGGAAGCGCAAGTTTCGTTACAATCCAATAATAACGTGCGTAAAGAAATGCAGGAGCAGATAGAACATTTAAAAGAGTGTTTGTGTGAAGAATCAAAAGCTTGCCAATGTATGAAGCAGGAATTAGAAATCGCAAGAGAAAATCATTCTTCCGAATTACGGATAAAAGAAAAGATCGTGGATGAACAAAATAAGACTATCACGAGACAGAGAAAGGTACTCTATCGATTTTACATTTTTTTTTCAGAATTGTTAAATGCCTTTTCATTTCCAGTTGCTGCACGACAGCGAGGAGATGGTCCATCAAGTCGCCAGCGAATTTGATCAACTTAGAGAAGAGTTGTGCCAAGAAAAGGAGAAGTGTAAGTGTCTGCAAATAGAATTGGATCAAATCGACAGCAAATTGAATAAGACATATTCGATGGAATGTGAACAATGTAAGTCTCTAAGATCCGAAATAGATTATCTGAAAAAGGAGAAACAAAGAGCATTAACAATCGCGAAGTTCTCTTATCAAAAATTAAATCAATCCGTGAGAGAATATCAGAGACAACTGATTTGCCAAAAAGAGCAGCATAGAAACATGGAATTGATGATCAAAAGGAAGGACCATGAGATAGGATGTTTGAAAACGCAAATGTACCAATACCATTCGAAATCTGTTCAAAGAATGAATAACTATGTGATATAGTTCGAGTACAGTGAAATTGATTGTTTGCATATGTAAAATATGTTAAAGGAAAATGCTTCAATAATTTAAGCTTAATAGATTTCCGTTGAGAAATACATTATGATGTATATATTTTATGGGCACTTCAAATAATACACTATAGATATAAATTTATATTATAAGTACACGCATTGCAATGTTGTGTAGTCTCTGGTCGAACACAAGCACAACAAGCTTTACTTGAACTTCAGCTTGGACACTCTTACCCTGATCTCGAGTAACAGTAGCTCAATGTTCCTTTTGTACCAGGCAATATTATAGTTCAAGTGAGTCCTCCAGTTTCTGTCTAAAAATTGTTTATAAAATACTGACATGTCATCCGCTGTGATCGAAGTCTTTCCCTGAGATTTGAGCTTCTCTTGAAATCGCTTACGTTCCTACAACACATTTAATATTCTAAAGTACACAAAATTTTTCTTACGAGAATCTCTCGTAGAAGATTTGAGAGTTGTACTTCTATGAAACAGGTATTGTGTCGTGTCCAAAAATTTTGATTCCAAATTTGAGTCGCCTCTCTGGTTTCTCTGTATTTCCTTTCGAGGTGCGTCTCATTCTTTGGTTTCGCGAATATTATCGGTCGCAAATTCGAAACCGGATCGGGAGGTCCTATTATGTCAGCTTGCGTCGGGGTTTTTAGGTTAGGAACAGTTTTCTGCTCGAGATGAATAACATGAATGTATAGTTTGATTGTTGAAACGTCGGTCAACATAACAAATAGTGAACTTACTGTGCTGATCAGTCGGGTTACATTGTTGTAACATTTCAATTGCGCGTAGTTACATACTCGAGCCATTTCATGGGCAATCACATTTTTCATGAACCCCGCATTTTCTGACTAAATGCTCAATACTGATACATTGATACATACTGTGCTGTGCACTATGCACCTATTACAGCGTGATCCAATTAGCTTGGAGCACCACGAATATCTTATCATTAGACTCCGATGTTTGTGCAAAATAAAAAGTTTGTGCATCACTTGCAAGAAGCAGGAGCAAAATATAAATTTACATTTTTCAATAATAATTTGAAGTTTAAATTGCACTTGCTCATTTTTGTTATAAATGCATAAAATCCGGAGTCTACGTATCATCGATGTAGGGAAAGATATCACAGGAAAATACGATGAAGGTCACATTCTTTTAGTGTTCAAGGTCATTGATGTTTTTCTTACATGAAACTATAATTTTATTACTTTCATAACGATAAACCAGGTCAAGACAAAATTCGATGACCTTCGTGTAACCTTCAAATGAATTGTACAAACAGATTAGGACAATGATTCACAAATGTAATTCTTATTCAACAAACAACCGTTTATTATTATAGTAACATAAGCTCTTTTATAAATATAATCTAATAAATCTAACAGCGGCATTATTTCATTCACTAGATAAATGAGACTCGTTCAACTTTGTTACAATATATTCTCATAGAAATCAATCGTTCATGCGTTTCGGATTCGACGCTCTTGTAAAAAAGTTCACACTTGCGTTTTCCAAAAAAAAGATCTCTGTCCAAAAAGATTTCTCTGTCAATAATTCGACAACAGTATAAACGATTAAACATAAAAGATCAATTACAAAATTCGTGATAAGTTTATGCGTCTACGATTACTATCAGCTCTTCTAAAAACAAAATATAGAAATCACTGGTTTATACAAACCGGTTTCATTAAAAGTACGGAACGACGAATTTTAGATAAGATTTTGGTTGCTTGCACTAAGACTAGAGTTTCTTTTTTTTTGTAAAAACATTCCCTCTGTATGCACAAGTTGTTGCTCAGGAAAACGCGTCAAATATTTCACGATCAGTATACAATATCTGGTGGTTTTAATTACTGTAGCATATGAGGACACATTTTCCGAAACAGTTTACGATGTTTCCAACACCGATATCTGAATCTTCGTAGTACTTCCTAATTAACGTCTCAATTATTAATTCAACGATTTTAAATACGCTGCATCGAACAAGTCGAGTTCGTTTGTTAAGTAGTTAGCCTTATTTCGTAATACTTTTGCGCTATTGGTTGCTTCCTCGAGTATTCGTATCGTACTTGCTATTTTCGTTATATCGCTGCCCATTTCGGACGTCGTTTCATCTACTAAATGGCACAGACGTGCAAAAGTGCTGGATAGCTCCCTAAATTCATAAAAAAAGATGTAATCATCAACCCAGCTATTAAAAATTAATGAAAAAAAAACAAATAACAGGACTCACTGTTGCACTTGATGACTACAATTTGCGGATGTAAGATCCACGATCAATTTCAATTTCTTTGTGGCGTGAGACACGTACTGACGTTTGAATTCACGTTCCTTCGCCGCGTTTGTCCATGTTAATCGTTCGTAAAGATATAGAGCACCATATATAGTACCAGCTACAGCTATAAGTCTCCAACCGATGGTTTTCAACATCTAAACCGAAATGGTCCAATAGAACGGAACTATATAACACTAGGAAAATTATTTGAAAAAATGATCTTACAAAACCAGCAACTATGAGACCACCCATAGTACCCTGAGACGATATAGACGCCATTGCTATTTTCGAAGCTAATGACCAGTCGTCGGACCTCGCTGGAAAGTTTGGAGTAGTCGATACGAACTTCATAGAGTCTACACTTTCTGCAGGAGACATGAGCGCGGGTGGTATCTAAAAATATATTCATATACATATATGTCATACATTATGCAGTAGCGCGATTTACTTACATCCTGCGTGTAATTAGCAATGGCAAATTTGGGACTCTGTTTCCCAGCGAATCTACTAATTATAGCTGTAATCCCCCAAGAGAATCGGAATTCTAGGTCTTCGTGGAAGTCTGCGCATAAATTATCACAATTTAGTCTATACAAAATCTCGAACGGCTCTCTTCTCGGCAAAATGTTCAGCGACATTTGTCGTTTAGTGTCCGGCAATAAGGTTGACATTTGTTCCGTCATCTCTCTCTGCGAGTTCACGATGTTCATTGCTAACGCGGTGCTAAGTCTCGCTTTTAAGTTAGAACCTAAGCCATTCTCTACGTGCGTGTGGAGCTCCCGTTTGTATATATTTAGCACTAATGGATCCGTATGAAACGGAACATTAAACTCGTCAATGAGCACCCCCAATCTATGAATCTCTTCACTCAGAGCTTTCGAGACCCTCTGTTCTACGTCCTCCACCATATGATGAATCTTGATCTTCATTTCGTGGGTCAACGCCATCAACTGCTTCTCCGTGTAATTTAATTTGTCATGAACCTCCTTTTGAATGTTTAACTGTTCCGTCTTAGTCCTCTGAGTTTGTGTCAGTATCTCGTCCAGTGCTTGTCGAATTTCGGTCGCGATGTGTTTCCCACGTTGAGAATGCTGTTCGAATTTAGTTTTCACAGCGGACTTTGAGATGCATTCTTCGAATTTTCGTTCGAAATCTTGAAACTCGAAATACCGGTTTTGGAATCCTTCGGCTAGTGCACCGTCTACGATAAAATTTCATTTGTTATTAATTATACGTGATTCGTACGATCACCGAGAGCAAATTCGGAAATCTTTACTGTGAGCTGGCTGTCCACGCTGTTCCTGCAAACGCGCTTGAAGCGTTTCCTTCGCTGAAATGAAGAAAACTCGTTCTTCAGCATCTTTCGGCGAATAAACTTTCAATTCTTTCGCCAGAAAGTCAACGGCTCTTTCTTGATGCTGTGCCCTCACCTACACAGACGTGGACCTCGAATAAGCATGGACTTACACGACAGAACGTCGAGCACAATGTAAGAAGCAAAAAGCTGTGAAACTTCCTAAATTGCTTCATGCGACGGATTTTGGTGCACAATGATCATTGCATAGTGCATCACGAATTTTAGTTATGATTCGACTGCGGATCTTTATGCAAAATAAGGAAGAAAATAATATTTAATAATCTTTCCAATGTTTTAAATTTTGGCTACTCATATTTCCCATAAATGCATAGAATCCGCAGTCTAGTTACGATCAATGACAACGAAATGAAATTTGTAACTTCGGTACAATTAATAAAGTGAAATAGAGCAACTTACCTCTTTCTGTTCTCTGACCAGCTAAGAGATAAATGGGGTATTACATGAGTTACTTAAGTAAAGCTGCCACTGCATACAGCTAATATTTTAACGGATCTATTCTTTAAACATATCCTTGTAAATAGCAAATAAATAAAATTTACATGCGAAAAATTACCGCAACTATAACGTTAATATGTAGTACCAGCTTTAATAAATTTCATTTTGCACGAGATTACCTCGTTATTGAAAAATTACTTCCAACTGTAGTTTTTCAAATAATTTGATACATTATGAAATACAAATTTAACGTAAGACATACCTGCTCGAAGAATTCTGGTTCTGAAGCAGACGCGTCCCATCGATTATTTAATATGAATATATTCGGTTTCGATAATTTTGTAGACACTTTATGGAAAAAGTTCTTTTCCTGTAATTACTATTGTTATTATGTATTCTATGCTATTACACTAGGTCAGTGTAAAAATTCCTGCCTGATTCCTCATTGTATTTTAATACAAAATAGAGCACGAACTTTTTTGCACTGTCCTAATATAAATCTAATTACCCGAGCTACTTACAGTAACCATTAAAGTAGACTCAGCATTAGCTACTAAGACAAAAACATCTGCATCCAAACAGTGTTTATCGATCCATTCGTCTAGATTCGGTGTTACATCCACTCCTGGACTGTCAACAAATACGACATCATCTCGTAACAATAAACATTTGTCCTTTGGCCAAAATATCCTAACTAAGTGGCTCTCGCATAGTTTCTCTTTGCACAGGGCATGACCCAATTGCCCCACTGATTGGACTGGTTGCTTTTCGGTCGATCCTTCGGTAATCAGATATGCGTCTCCGTTATCCGAACCTTCGACTTGTAGGAAACAGTTTGTCGTGTGTCCTATGCCACTCGGTAGAATTTTATCGCGTAACATTGCATTGATAACTGTACTCTTTCCATTGCTAGTCCTGAAACATGCGTGATATTTGGTGTAAACTTCCTTGTAAGTATTACTCTATGTATAATTTCTAGAGCTGTGTGAGAACCCGAACATGACGAGACTTTTATACGAGATTGGGATAGGTTCTCGAATATTTTCAGGAATCCCAAACCTGATGCAATAAAATGTTCGGTTTTTCGCACACCTTTATTAGTTTCGCACCTTCCGAAAAAAGCAACTTTCATGTGATCCCGCTTAAGTACATCCCTAATCCCTTTAACCTTCTCAACATAACTGGCGATCTTTGCAGCTTCTTCAGGCGTGACAATGTTATCTTCTTTTTGGAGTGCTGCAGAAGCAATTGTACAAGTTATTTGCAATTACCGTTACGATAAAGTACTGAGAAAATTATGGAATACTCTTTACATTTCATAAACCGAACGGTATCCTGCACATAATCTTCTATCTCCACAAATATGTCGTTGATCTTCTTTTTGGCCTTAACGAAAATCTGAAGAGGAGAATTGTCAGTTCGTATATCTGTTGATCGCATGTAGCTGTCTCCCCCAATCATGGACATTGTACGATTGATGTAGACAGCCATAGTTCCCTTATATGTTTATCGTGTACACAACAGGTTTAGCAAAGTAAGAAAAATATGGTGCAATACACTAGGCAGGACGTTGTTGCAGTGCACAGCATGCAGGACCAACTGAAATCATAAAAAAAGCAACAGTTAAATACTGTCTAATAACAACACTGATCTACAAGGTTTAATATAAAATATATACAATGTATTGAGAAATAAATATTTATATAGGAACACTTATGCGAAGCAATAGTGTAACACACTTGAAATTTCTCTGTACAACAACAGAAATGAAACGTAAGCTAAGTGAAAACTAAATAATAAAAATAAGCATTAATATAACGGTAATAATTGAGCAACCATCAAAATACTAAACATTTGATTTGTATAGTTTTTGTGTTTTCGATGAGATAAAAACACTGGTATATGTTCTAAATTCTTATTGTGTGTGCAATATGTATACATGTGATTGATTATAATAAAACTATCACATGTAGTAAGTACTATGTAACATTTAACACAATATAATGAAACCTTCTTGTCTTTAGTCATTGAACTGTCCTCTGTCACGATATAAACGAGTTGTAACTTTGAAAATCTTCTTTACTCCGAATCTTCTAAAAGAATTCATTCGAGCATTAGCATTAAATAATTTTATGTTAATTCTATGCTTAAACTAAAATCGAAATGTTACAATTTGTGAAATACGCGTATGTAAGTAAGTAAGAAATTTCATTCCATATGCGTTAATGCCATGTAGAAATTATGCTAGTATCTGCATTTTTTCGCCGATTGAAGTTATGTCACTTATATCTATCGTGATATTTATAAATTCTGACAAACTGATGTGTACACTCTGTGTTATAGGAATTGCAACAGAATATTTTACGTCTTTGAAAACACCTTCTACTATTAAGATGCACGTTGATTCACCGATTAGTGGAATAACGAGTATCATCTATTTTATTTTCGAGGGTCCGTGTATATGAAAAATAAAATCTGCGTAGTAAAAGAAATTAAAAATACACTTTGGACTGTTCGCCGAAATCTAACCTGTATTCTAACGCGAGATTTTCGTGTACTCTGTGGTCTTGCGTCCTTACCAAACAATCACTCTTCCTTTATCATCGTATTTCTAATTGAATGTGGATCGAATTGTGCATAAAACAGCGCATAACATTTCGCGGCTGCAAAATATTTAACGAACTAACAATTAGATCGAAGTATACTAAAATAAGTTCGTGTGCGAACTGATTGGAAGTGGTAGGAAACACGTGACGATCGAAATATTCAGGCTAATTTTCAAGTTCTGCGATGTCTCTCTTCAAAAATGTTTTAAATTCTTGATAATATTGGTTTTTCGACTATTTCTTATAAATTGCAAACGATAATAATCTTGATCTGATTGGAATTTTCTAAATTAGAGAGTTTTTTTTAAATACATTTCAAACTGACCGCTGAATAAGTGAAGTATTGAAAATCCATATATGCAAAAATCTTTGTAAATAAATAGCCTGTTCATAGAATAGACATCTTCTAATGAAATGTTTTTACAAATCAATGTTTCGAAATTACAACAAAGAATGTAGCCTGGTATAGGAAATTTATAATTATAGAAATGTAGACTCTATTAAAAATAACCAATGAAAAATTTGTAAAAAAGTTTGAATAGAAATTGATATATGATGTAACATTTATAAATTTACGAAAATTGGTAATGGGGAACAGACAGGAACAGAGCTGTGCCAATATGATAAAAAGTGGCTATACAATATATATTTAAACAATACATATAGTACATTTAAAGATTGTTTATTGCATTCTTATTGTTCCCAGAATCAGGAGGTAAAGTATACAAATATCTCGTTTGTTCTTTGAAGATCATGTTTTCCGAGATTTCGATGTCATTCATGTTTTTTAAAAGTTTTAGTATCATATGTTTTTATTCACGTGACCTTGGGTACGATTTAAAAATACATCGATAACCTTGAAGCTTTAGGGAACATGACCTTGAGAAAGATTCGTATACAATAATGATTATCCACAGTATTCGCTATTTCAAATTACAAAAAAATTTAACATTTTGGTATAAAAATCTCTATGGAGAAGTAAAATGATCAGAGAGAACATATTGAAGTTATACAAACCGATTTTGTCGAAACTTATGTGAGAGGTAGTTCTCAGAAAAATATCGTAAGCTAACGTAAATCTCTAAAATACATTTAATTTAAATTATTAGAATAATTTATTCAAGTTTTTAAGTTTTCATTTAAGTTTTTCTCCAGTCATCTTTAGAATTTGGAGTGGGGGATGCTGCATTTTGATGCGTGAGTTTGTATATTAAATTTTCTATGCTCTCAATATCAATTAGGCCTATAAATTTATCAATCACTAATCCACTCGAAAATACTACAACAGCAGGTACAGCTTTTACTTCGAATCTGTCTACCAGGCCTGGATTTAATTCTAGATTGACAATGGCTAGATCTAAATTATCCAATGGCTCTATGAGATCTATTAACTTAGGCGTGAGTATTCTACAAGGCTGGCACCAATCGGCATGGAAATTCACGATAACTGGTACCGAATTATTTAGTACCTTGCTAGTAAACTCTTGATTGTTATTTATCTGAAACTGTTTCGTTTGCTGTTGAGACAGAGAAACGCTACGTACTAACATTGATGAAAGCTTATTAGGATGGCGCAACATCTTATAATATTACAAGTATTGTCTGTACTAATTAAGTATTCACCGATGAGATGGAAGTGCTTTTCTTCGTTTAGTCAGCAACAATTACATTTGCTAACATTCCTATTTTATGAAAATATTCTGAAATATATATAGAAAAGAGAAAAATTGTGTAGTCCAGTTTACATAGAAATTACAGTGAAGAAGATACTTACTATAAGCAGTTAAGATACCCAACTAGTTATTCTAATTGGCCTAATAGATTCTGTTAGGGCAAATTTAACATATCCTATCAATCCAACTATAGACGATATAGTTAATAGTACAAACAACAGAATACGCCAAACAAATAAATGATCATACGTCTGGAAAAGAAAGTTGCTCTTGATATAATTACATAATCAAGTAGGATTTATACTGTTCGTTACATAATTTTTCTTGTGTTAGAAAATGATCATTCACATACCTTCTTCTCAGTAGAGATATATCTCTCCGTTGCTCTAGGCAAAGCAACTAGAATAATTGTACATATGCTCACAATTAATATAGCAATTGCTCCGATTTTCCTCTCTACACGTAATGTAATAATAAATATGAATAGAGCCAGTGCCCAGAGAATAAAAATAAGGAATAATCCTATACCTATTCCGAATACCAAGTTAGTCATGCCACTAGAAAGAAATTAAGGTAAGAAGGTAATTTCTAATAAAATGTTAAATTGTATTAGATAAATACAAATAGAAAAGGATTACTGAAGTGAACAGAAAATCTAATTGAAGAGTTTCTAAAGATAACAGTCTCATTGAAAGATAAGAGTACTCCAAAATTAGATTTCAAGAATAGATAGAAAAAAAATGGAAAAATGTATATTCTACGAACACATAATATACGTGCTTGTAATCTATATAATAAATCATGAAATGAATATAAAAAGTATTTTATTTACATTCGAGAAGCCGAACAAAATATTCGAAAAATAATATGTAAAAGTTACATATCCCGCTGTAGCTAGATCACGGTATAATTTATACCGTTCGTTTGTAAATTGTTGCAAACTTATTTAACGCATATCGACTGCACATCATCCCTCGAACGATGTCTGTGTTTATTTTGGTTTGGTCTTGCGAATAGTCCATTTAATTTCTTAAGTTATGATGGCTCGCTTAAACCAATGTTGATAAGCAGATAAAATAATACGTCTCAAAGAGGATCCCAAAATGTAATATACAAAAAGTCGTAAAGAGGTCTAAACTGACCCAGGAATTGCCCTGGATCGGTTTTTAGAAATGTTCGCTTCAAGAGGGGTAACATTTGACTAACATTCGTTCCTGTACAGTTCCTGTATGGGCTGTATGTTTCAACAGAGGGCTGCGAATGGTAGTTCGTTCTCGTAAGCAGTGATGCCGAAATCGTGGTACTGTGGTACTAAGCCGTGGTACGAGACCCCCCCACTATGACCTACCGTTGCCCCTACTGGCCTTCTCCAACTCGCTCGCGCGCTACACTCACCAACGTACCTCTCATATCCTAGGAGAGGTACGTTGGTGAGTGTAGCGCGCGAGCGAGTTGGAGAAGGCCAGTAGGGGCAACGGTAGGTCATAGTGGGGGGGTCTCGTACCACGGCTTAGTACCACAGTACCACGATTTCGGCATCACTGCTCGTAAGTGCTCGTAAGATTTCCAAAAACTGAAAATTTAGTAGATCATAGGGAAATTCATACCGTTTCCAGAGACCTTGAGAATAAAATGAATGTTGTATCTCTTTTGCACATATTCGAATATTTTTACATCAGTGTGCATATGATTCTTACTACATTTGTCGTAAGAGATAATACAAATTCCGGCAAGAATCATTTGTCTTGTTGAGGGCAGTAAACATCGTCGATAAAGCAGTTGTATCGAACCAGAATTCGTATGAAAGTAACTCTATCCTCCTATCTTGTCTACTCGGATAAAAAATATTTTCATTATTTTTGAGCTGAAAAAATGCGCCATACAATGGTAAATTGTCATTTGACAACACAATCAATAAAGCATTCCGTTGAAAATGGCTCAAAGTTTTGTTTCTGCAGCTTTTGCAAGACTGCTCTGTGTTATAGCGCTACATTCACAGTTTTGAGTGGTTCCAATTTCCATTCCATTTTCCATTCTACTGCATTCTATTTACCTTGAGCAATGATTTCACTCTGATAACACGAGGCGCTCATCCACGTGACGTTTTAATGATTTATAGGATATTCTGTAATTATATTCAATTCTAATTCACACGTAGCTTCGTTCCTGATGCAATAACATGCCTGGCGGGTTCGTACACTCCATCAAAGTCCCGAGACTTTACAAATCCGCAGCGAAGGTTGTTCAAGAGGTTCGCGAGAATGGTGGCAGCCTGAAGTCGTTGATTTATCAACAAAGACATCCTGTAAGTGAATATTAATCTAAAGTATAATTGGCAAACGATAAAATAAACACGTTATATGTGAGTATTCACTGAAATGCCGAATAGTTCGGCGCACTTTTAACCATCTCAGTTACTGTTGAATCACGTGGTTCTCGGGTAATTTTGAATGTATTTCACTATTATATCGATCATAATTTTGTCTTATTTTCTATTTTATAATGTAGAACACCTCTGCACTGTATTCGCTATGCTTGAATACATTGCAAAAAGAGGAACAGTTGAATCGTCTTTTGATAGAAACTGGTATATTAACGAAAGAATCTCGTCTGAATCCATGGTTGGCAAAAATATTTATAACCGAACTCCTGTGGGGTAAAAAGGCCATAAACACCGAGTGCAAGCCTGCTCAGTCTATACTCAAATACAAGACAGAACTGTTGGAAAAGTTGAACTGTTCTAGCGCTATAAAAGCACTCGAACCACCTATCAAAACAGGTAAAAATGATGCTGTATTCATTTATTAATAGATGCGTATTATTTTTACAGAAACGGATGATTCCTGTGTAAAGGAATTCATAACTGAGTCGAGCCACGCACTAGAGATATAGTAGATGTTTCCTTTGCATAAGGGATACAGAGAACTGGATTGATGGTTCTAATCATCCGCAACAACCGAATACTTTCTAGCCGGCAATCTAGAATAAAAAATTTCCTATCTTATGTGCGCAAAGATCGGCAAAAATCGAGTGATAAAGAGACTCTCCACGAACATAATAGAGAATCGCCGGTCATGAATCTTGTACACACGTTAGGAACTTTGTTCCTATATAGCGTCGCGATGTTCACGTTGCCGTTCGCTGCATTTTTCAGTGTACAGCATTTTATAAAGGCTGAGTTCAATGTTGATAGATTCGTGGTCAATTGCATTTCTGTATTTGCGGCTGTGGTTACAGTAAATTTAATAATAGCTTGTTATGTCTATCAGGCTCTTCACGAGCGTGTTGACGATCCGAACACTGACGAAATTTTGAATCAGCCTACTAAAGAAAGTCTTAATAAGAAAGTTGACTAAATAAAAACTAAAAATGTAACAGATATATTACAATTACAAAGTTGCTATATATAGATATAATATATGGTGGTATTTAAAGTATGTTAACAACATATTCATATATGTAACAATCATGTAGTTGACTGTAATTTGTATATTTTTTTACTATAATTGTTGCGTTTATGATAATGCCAGTATTGAATATACTCCAGTATGTATTTAACAATAAATAGCTTAGTCAGAGAGTATGGTTTTTAATTTATATCCATTATCTCTTCTTTTCCAGTGCGCAAACCGAGATATGCTCGTGTCAACACTTTGCTGTTGCCATTGAACGAGGCGATATCTAACTTCGTAGAGGAAGGATGGTCGCTTCAGTCAAGATGCTCGAATTATGCCGCGCATCTAACCGCCGTGAAAAACTTAACAGAGCCAAATTTTATACAAGATTTTCATATCCCAGAATTACTAATTTTCCCACCTAACACGACTTTCCACGATCATGCCGGCTACCAAAATGGAGAAATCGTTTTACAAGATAAGGTAACATTTGTAGCCGGTGCAAATAAGCCCCTCGTTGTCCATTGTACATCGGTATTTATGTTTTTTCTTTCAGGCTAGTTGTTTTCCAGCCTACTTATTAAATCCTGAACCTGGTTCCGTGGTGCTGGACATGTGCGCTGCTCCAGGCATGAAGTCATCGCATTTAGCTGCTCTTTTAAACAATCAGGGGTATGATCATCAATAGATTGCAGATACTTATGCATTTATGGTTTCAAAAAATTTTCAAAAAATGCTGGAACAATATTCCACAGAATTTAGTACGATTTTTAATTATTTCAGATGTACAGAAACTACTATCACTGAAAATAACATTTTACATGATTCCACTTTCTTAAAATGATTATGAAAATTGCATAAACATCAGCAGTTTAGTCATCAACTTTTTTTCACGCAAATACAATGGTGTTAGTTCGTTTTTATGTTTGCAGGAAGGTTTACGCAGTGGAGATAGATGAACGACGATACACGACTCTGTGCGAACAGGTAAAAATTACTAGCGCTTCCTGCGTGGAGACTCTTAACAAGGATGCATTGACTTTGGAGACAGAAGACTACTCTAACGTGGATTATATCCTGGTTGACCCAACTTGTTCCGGTTCAGGTAAATTAATATAAATTTTGTTTATAAACGATTCAAAATATAATTGAATATACAATGTTTTTATTCACAGGCATGCTGGACAGACAATTGGTCCACGGCAAAGAGGAGTGTCCTCCACACCGTCTGAAACAATTGCAAGCATTTCAAGTGTTCCTCTTGCGACACGCTCTCCTGAACTTCCCGAACGTAAAGAGGGTTGTATACAGCACCTGTTCCATCAACCCTGAAGAGAACGAGCAAGTAGTAGATGAAATTCTCGGGAACATTGAAGACGCCTACAAATTGGTATCCGTCAAGAACAAATTTAAGAACGACTGGAAGAATTACAGTTCGCTGGAATACAACTGCTCCGATAACTGCCTGTACGCTAATTCTGAACAAGATTTATGCAATGGCTTCTTCGTTGCGGTGTTCGAGAGAGACTTCGACGTGCCTTTGCCAGAATACAAACGCAGAGGAGGCAGAGTGAATAAAGAACAGTCACAGTTGAAGGAAAATGGCAACCCGAACGATGAGAAAACGGGTTCCGCCCGTAAACGGAAGAAGCGCGGACAGAGGAAAAGCTTGAACAAGAGTCAGAATAGCATTATGAACATTTCTTCCGACTCGATCACGATTATCGATGAGCCACCGAACGAAGATGACAGCATTAAAGTGTACGACGGCGACGAAACTGTTGGAAATGACGATGACAAGAACGAAGATCACGATGTCAGTCAAACCAATGGAGATGTCGAAGAAAACGAAGACTCTTCCCCGGCGAAGAAAATTGGAAAGAAACGGAACCGCAAGAGCAAAAAATTGTCTAACACTCCGAAAAAGAGAAAGGACTAACAGATTAATCAGACAAGAATGTTGTTCGCTATTGTTTAAAATAATCTGAAGATTTTTTATATTGAGTCAGCAGAAGCAATGTGTGAATAATACACTGACATATAAATTTACTTAGAAAACTGTGTTCTTATTCAAACAGGGCCCTTTCACTCGGGCTTCTAACGCGATACTTTCTCGGCTATTTTTACCGCTATTTCGGATAAGATCGGCAACTGTTATCGACAGTGTCGCGCAACTTCTATGTTTTAAACGGCACGAAATCCCTGGCACGCACGGCACCAAACATTCTAGAGGGTTTGCGTCCTTCGGGGCTGGTATGGACGAAGAAGTTTAGATAGTGTCCTCTTCGTAGCGTCACGTTATCCTCGTCGTATCACGACTCGCTAGCTCAAGAACGTCCTTCGAATAGCGCAACAATTCTCCACATGTAGCTCTAAACATGATGTTTTCCGAGGAAGCTCCAATTTTTCTTTCTTTTTTAAATTGTCTGGTACCAAACATAGAAATCAGGGAGTAGGAGAATGTATTAGGTATTAGGATAGATAATTATTGCATTATTAATAATAAGAGATAGGGAATAGAGAATTGTGTGCGATATGGAAGAGTGAATGATATAAGATAAATTGTAAAGCAGGCTCCATTTCTTAACCGCGACGTCGAAATTGAATAAATATATAAAACTTAGGGACCAAATATCAAGAGAGTTTCGACGCGATGGGGATTGTTCGTATCACTCCGGTAGACCTTATGACGAACATGATGTTTCCTCGATGCGCGATGAAAAATATCTCCTTGCCACGTAGCCAGGCTTATCTGTTTCTCCCAGCGAAATGCATTCGGTATTACTGCTTCCACAGTTTGTCGCAGTGACGTGCAAGGTCTTGGATATCTGTTGATAAAGCGGCCGCTCGACTTTGATCCTACCCGATAAACCAGCTCTTATGGATCGTTGTAATATTCAGTGATAACCGAGCAATGATAATTATGGCCCTGCAGGCGCGTGCTTATGTTGTTAATGGGGTTACTGGTAGCGAATCAATCTTGGCCGAGCGCGACTTGTTCTTCCTGTACCATTGGCATTAGCATAAGTATGATAAAGCAAAATATAATTCTGAAACTACGAGTGCGGTGATTTGATAAGGACAAATCACAGGCCCACGCGGAACCTACGTGTAAAGCAAGGGCACTTTAAGTTGCGAGCGGTAATACACTGGACCTCGTAGTTCATTCGTATTTATATTTCACTTACGTTTTCGCTCAGATTCTTAATAAATAAATAGCTGAAAGCAGCTTGAGTCGTGGCTGAAGATTGATCAGCAAAGGGGTGCAACTATAGAGCCTAGATAAACTGGTTTTTCGTCTCTTGACATTTTTCGTTCAAAAAACTCGAGGAAAAGACCTTTCAACATCAGACGGAGGGATCGACGAGAGAAATGTAATTATAAAAGGCCGTAATTCAGGAGCGATGCTTATTATTGCGCGAGTAGCCGGGGTTGGCCTGCCAGAGGGCGTCGATTAAAACTCAGAAATTCGTGGCACGTGGCTTCGTGACATTCGTAGGGGGCGGAGGGGCGGAAAGGGGTTGGCGGTCGGATATCGTCGTAGGTTTTTATCTTCATCGAGCACGACGTTATAAGAAGGCTCTCTCGAGCTGTAAAAGAAAAAGAGCGATCAGGAACAGGCTTTCGGGCAACGGCCCCTTCCAGCTTTATTGCAAAGTCGATAGCGGGCGGCCGGTGTGTTTGCCACCCCCGTCTTTTCACCTGGGGAGGGAAAAGTCTACGGTATCACGTGGAGAGTCTGTCAGAAATGACCGGCACACGTTGCCGTGCGTGTGCGTCCGCCGCCCAATGGGAAACGGCTCGCTTGGCTTCTTATTCCTTGACCGCCCGCCATCCCTTGACTCGCCGCACCGTATCGGTTATGTGACTTCCGTGACAAGGAACTCGTTGACCTCCTTGGTCACTTCGCGCCGGTTCACGGTGATTTCGAGCGTGGCACAAGGCTCGCTCGCTCGTCCATTCGATTTTTTCCTATTCAGGTATCGCTGTTTTCACGCTGTTTTCCTCTATCAACCTCGATTGCTGAGCATTTTTATTTGTTCCGCTGCAATCGTAAAAGCTGTATGAATAATTCTCACGCGGCACGGTTCTCTCGACTCTCAAATACAACGGTACACTCTTTTATCGCTTAATGCTAGTCATTTTTGTCATAAATGCATAAAATCCGTTGACTGCTTTTTTTGAAGGAAATTGTAGGACGCAGGTCTCCGAAATCCGAGGAACGCTTGTTTGTTGGAGATCGAGCACCACCTTTTGTTGAGTTTTCATTGCCGCTGGTCATCTTTAAAATATTTTCTTCGTACGGCGAATAGTCGATACTTCGGTAGGGTTTGCGTGTTCACCGTGGCAGCTGGCTGACCAGATTCGTTCCTCGACCACTTAAGTAATCGAGCGGCCGAGCGGCTCGTATATCACGGTAAGCGTGAATCAGCAGGATTCGGTGAACGCTGAATCCGAACTTTCCCTTCGGATTGTTAGAATCCTTGTCGATTCGCTGTTTCAAAACCTTGAGTAATCTCCTCCGCAATCTATCCTCTAGAGCCGACAAGAGAAAGAGGTGGAACGCTACCTTTACACAAAATAAAAATCCTCCATTGTAAATTAAGTAAAATCCATAATCGCCGAGAATTCTGCTTTTAATTTCGCTACGCTTGCTAGAAGGCTGCTAGAAGAGCGTCCGAGCGCTAAAAAGAAATAATGTAATCGAAAGTGTGGTAAATATTCATGTCCCATAATTTTCATTGGCGAATTCGAGATCGCTGCGGCGAAAGGGAACCACCAGAATGTTGCTGTGGCATTTTGCGTGCAGGAGATTGCTATTTCTCCGAAGCGTTTCGTATTTAAACATTTCGAGCGTACAAGCGTGGCGCATTTGCATAGGCCGGCGAAGTCTGTTCATAAATTTAAACGACGCCGGTCAATTATAATCTCGTTTGAAACGTTTGAGCCGCGTTACGCCCGTCCATTCGATATTTCCTCGTAATAAGAACGTGGACGTTGAACAACGTTCATTAATCCGTCATAATCAGCCGAGGGGAAAAAAGTTTGATCGGTTGGTCGCGCCGCGTGAATTTGTTCGAGGGCGTAATTCGACCGAAACTGGAGCAATACGATCCGCAATTATGAGAATAATTTGTCGAAAACCGAGGCTACGAGACTCCCTTCACGCAATTCGTGTTCCATTTCTTTGCTTCTTTCCTCCTTTTTTTCCTACGACGATACACGCCCTCGCAGTTTGAATTTCTTCGAGCAAGAAAACTCTTATCGGAGAGCAGCTAGGATGATTAGCTGCATGAAGCCTGAGAATTGCAGGACGCACGATATGAATACAAGATACAAACCCGGCGGACGCGAAGGTCGAATAAAACGGCCGTGCCGCGCCGGTGTTCCACCATTCTCTGCATTATAGAAAAAATTTGCAATTGAAACGATCGCCGGGAAACGAGAAGTGGCACATTACACCGTTTCCGTGGCTGCCATAAATTTTCCGCTTGGTTTTCTCGCCGCGAGCTCACTCCTCATCGACTGCACGCCGGGTCCGCAGCTGCTTGTATACACAAGCAAAATTAAATTCCTCAAGTATTGGGAGTAGAGTACATAATCCTCGACTTTATCGCCGAGACAGTAATCTGTACAATGAAAAATGACCGGGGTATTATTGTGGCGCACGTTTATGTGGAAACCAGCACCCAGCGTCATCCACACCGGGAATTAAAAGCGCAATAATACGCTTTAAGTTTTTACTGATTTTTCCCACTATATTTTACGCAGGCTGGTGAGGTTGCATATGGAAATACAATTGAGTTGCACAATGTTTCAGCAAGTTCTGAAATAAAAGAAATCGAAAACAAGTCCGGAGGGGTTAATGTAACCTTAGAATAGCCGAGCGATTGGCGTGTTGCGAAGGGGTTGAAGCGCGAAGGTTGATAAGAGGATGGCGAGTTAGAGACACATCGTCTGGATCGAAAGATGCGGCTGGCGATTCGGTGGACGAGGCTTGCGCGCAGGGTGCCCGGCAGGTGCAACAAGTTCGGTGCTCGTTTCGCCGGCGTCGGTTCACTGACACGGGCGTCGATGCCGGCAAACGTCGTCCGGCAGGAGAACGAACAGGGACGTCGACGTCCACGACGTCTACGACGACGACGACGACGACGGCCACGACGACGACAACGACGGCGGCGCCGGGGTAGCATGGTTCGTTGCTGTCTCCCTCCGAGCGACACACTCGACGTCGGGACGCCATCGTCGAAGGACGCATGAATATGTATACCGGCCGGTGTTATCTCGCATCCGAGTGAACCCTCGGTGTCACTGGACGATCCAACCCCGCGTTCGCTCGTCGGTTTTCTCGTTCTGTGCTCATCCAACTCGTTACACGATTATGTGTGACTACGCGACTCTATACGCGCGAGTGCCAGGATTTCCGTAAGAGCTAACATGTCCAGGAAATCAGTGAATTCAAGGACTCCTCGCTACCTTGCCACGGATCCTTTCGCGAACAGTGATTTAGATGTTAACCAGTTGGGCTTTTAGAATAGATTTTCTTCGATTGGAACAGGAGCGTGAAACCTGCGTGGTTCCTCAAGGTGTGTCGGTGAACTTCCGGTTGAACTTCCTTGCGATCCATCGATCCGTTTGTGAAGACTGATTTCTACAAACGTTGATGAATTTATTGTCTACGTCGAATTTGAGGGAGTTCGTTCTTAAAATAGATTTCAATTGATTGGGACAAGAGCTCGAAGGCTACCTACATGGTTCCAGCAGGTATACTGGTGTGTCCTTCCGGTTGAATTGCAATGCATCAATTTGTGAAGACTGATACCTACAAATATTTATAAAATCATTTTCATGAACGAGTTTATTCCTTTGAATAGTTTTCCTAGTACCAATCAGAGCTTAGGAGCTCATGGTTCTTCTTTATCCGCAAGCTAGTGTTCTTGACCTTACAATTAGTTCTAGCCCTGAAACCGAGCGTTGACTTTCTAGAAAATTGTGAAATGGTTTCGTCGAGTGCGCACATTTTTCGAGAATATTTTTGCGAGTGAACCTGTGACTCGGTGCTAAACCGGAAGTAAACCCACCAAGGCAAAGGCCAGTTGGAGAAAGGTTTGGATTTTCGAGGCAAGATGAAGACAGCCGATCGATCGATCTGCAGTAAACTGCGGCTGTAAAATAAAAGTGCATCGTAAGCGTGGGACCTCCGATCGATCGGGAATCCCCGGTAATCACGCGACACGTGGACGTTCCGCTACCGGCGTGCCGGAGTGCAGTTTTTTTTGTCGTTGCGACCGGGTTGCATAAAATTGGTTCGCGTTAAAAACGGTGGAACCTTGAATCTTCCCGAGAGGAAAACTCCTGGAACGATCCATCAAAGTTTTGACGGGCGATTTTACGGGGACGAACACGGTCTCGAAGGGAGCTGGCTTCAGTCCACCATCGAGGTATGCTCGGGCAACACCTCCCACGCGGTAACATTGATCGACAATTACTTATATTTAATTAATCCGACGTAACATGTAAGTTTATATTATTTTACGATTCACACCGGTGTCGGAAAGTTTGGAATTGTTTCACGAAGATAAGCTTGCTAACGCTAGGTTTACAGAGTACTAAAAGTGACTGTTGTACATCGTTTTATAAAAATGTGTCTATCTAAATTTCTAGCCATTTTCTTGTAATATACTTTACAATCATCTTTACAATCTCAATAGTCGTGAATTAAAAATTTTAGAACCCGTAACCCTAAGTGTTAAGTCAACAAACTTGATAATCTACTGCTTAACTAGTTATTCTTAATTTGTAGGAGGTAACAATTAAAAGTTTAATGCGATACGAAAAGTGATGTAAAAATCTGCTGAATACGTTATCAGTAGACTGCGGATCTTTATGCATTTATGGCTTATAAAAATCTTCAAACAATGCTGGAGTATTAAATTCAACAGAATTTAGTACGATTTTTATTTCTTTTGGATCTGCAAGTGCTATTACTAATGAAGAGAGAATTTTATTTTGTACCATTTTCTTAAAATTTGTCTATAATAATTGAAAATTGCATAAACATCCGCAGTCTAGTTATCAGAGTTCGGAACTTTCGGCAGGCACTGTACGCGAAGAAACTTTTTGCAATTTTAATTTGCTATAGCCGCTGTTATATTTCCATGTATCTCGATGTGCAACGGTAACTTTTTTCATTTACCATTTCAATTAACAAGATTTCCATCGACTCCCCGGTGTTTCTTGATTCTCGCGTTCGTTAAGCTACATTCATCATTGATTTGTGAATTGCAGAAGTGGTAGCGACTTAATCGATACACTTATTTGCGAACTTATCTACAGAACCTACATATACACTACTTCAAAAATATTTTTTCTTACATCGAAGGAACATTATACATAATTTTGTACTTCAATCCTGGAAGAAACTATGGTTTTTAAAAGCATCTCATTTTTAATGCAGCGATATAGATTTGACAAATCCGCCGTACAAAACAGGAAAATAGACAGAAATCGATAAAAACGTCCACTTTTCAAGGATCATTTTGTAATTTAAATTGGTTTCATTGTTGAAAGAGATTAGAATAAATAAATATTGTAGATTACGAGTATCATTTTCCATTTCTCAAAAATTAAAGATTAAAGATAGAACTCGATTTAAAAATTGGCTTCTGTACAGTCATGTAGGCAGCTTAATTAATAAACATGACAAAATAATTATAACGCACATAATGCTCCAGAGATTCAAGGAACTGTCTGTACGTTTCGCATCGCGAAAAGAATGATAATTCGGAGACTTGAACGCCGGACAGACGCTAATGTTCGGCGGATTCGGTTCGTTCCAGGACCGCCTCCTTGATCCTGGTACACGGAGATCCTACTGAGAGTAGGAGGGCCAAGGGGCGAGCAGGGCGGAAGGCGGCGGCCTTGCGCCGATGATCGCCGCTGAAAATCAGCCGAGTTTGCGTGCCGGCTCCAGGCTGGGGCAGTACGAGGAGGTAGCGGGCGACGGAAGTGTGGGTGGCGGCAGCGAAGGTGGTGGAGGCCCCGCAACCACTACCTCGGAGCCAGGTGAGAGAGAGAGAGCCCAGCTAATTACCTGGCGAGATTGCGATCATCCTCGCTGAGAACCACACACGAAAAACCAGATCTCCCGGCTGGATACCCCTGTTAAACCGACTGGCCGCCCCCGGTCGCTTAATAACTGCGCCCCTGATCCCATTTATGAAAACGATGATTAAATATTATTTAACTTGCCGCGATTCTCGAGCAGATCGACCAACCCGATTAGCCTTAAGGCTAGATCATGGCTGCTAGTTTAGACGATAATCGCAGAAACGATGGCTTGAACCGGGCCCGTTCACGGTTAACCCGTGTTTCATCCCCTTGTCCTGCACCCCTCGCATCGGCTGGGTTGCTATTCGGGGGCTTATCGTGCTTGGTTAGCTTCGGATTCGGGCTTTGATAACGTTGGTTGCGGGGGAGGCTCGTTTTGAGAGTCGCTAAAGCCATTAAGCCACGTTCTCACCTGCACAATTGTCGAGTTGTTAATCACGATGATTAACAACAAAAATAGCGAATGTTACAGTTATTCACTCGCAGTCCTTCCTAGTCTCTTCTCGTGAGACGCGGACAATACCTATGCTAACTTTAGGGGATGCAATTAGCAACTCCAGAGCTCTAGCACGAGGTTTAGAGGTTGCTTGAGAGGATACGTGGCTTTCTGGCAGCGAGGTGAGGTTCTCCGCGAGATGATGGCGTGAAACCGCAGGTGTGATGACCAAAGAGGAGCAGGAGGCGCCACGAAACGAAAGCTCCCCGAAAGAAACGATCGGCGTAGCGGCAACAGTAACTACACCTAGCGGCGTCGGGACGACGACGTCGGGCAACGTGACCACGACGACGAGCACCGTGACGCCGACGACGATGCCTGGCGGAGGCGCTCGCAGCGACGACGACCAGGAGGAGGAGGAGGCCGAGGAGGCCGAGGAGGAGGAGATCGAGGAGGAGGAGGATGACGAGGATGGGGTTGAAGTCGAGGGTGGGGCGGCGCATGAGGCGGTCGGCGGCGGTCTTCTGTCGAGCGAAGGTGGGGGTGGAGGCGGCATGGCCGGCTTCTGGAGGCAGAGCAGACCCTCCAGTCCCCGCATGCCGCCTCCGGAGCAGCCGGAGCACAGGCCTAAGAGCCGACACGAGCCGGCGCCCGCGAGATACAACAACCTCGGCTACTGGAGGGCCAGGCGAGTCACTTTCTACAAGAATGGCGACCCGTATTTCCCCGGCATCGAGTTCAGGTGAGCTGATAATCCCGAGACGACACTCCTACGGTGAGCCTCTAACTCTCGCTGATTCACGCCTTCAGAGCCCTGCTCTACACACCGGACACTACACGCTAGTGCCACCTTATTAGGGTGCAGGTGGCGTGTCCACGGTCCGTGGCCTTGATTTCGGACTATGAATGAGATCCTCCCTGCGACACGAAAGACACTGGCTCGACACCGCACCGAGGACACCCACTGATGCACTGTTTAGCACGTCCGACAAGAGATCCTCGCCGGGGAGAGGTCTCCTCTCCTTGCGGTCACACTGCGCACCTTTGCTCTGTTGTTGTGCAATCTAATGAGCTCTGCGAGCCACAACGACGGACCACTTTTCCTGGCTTGTCGATGCACTATTTACCTTCTCAGATGAGAACTTTACGGTATCCTTGCGCACCCTCTCCCTGTAGCCGTCTGAAATGATGGTTGACACTGTCGTTGCATGATCGTAAAGACTCTGCGAGCTACTGTGAGAGACTGACAAACCTTTCCTAACCTGTCCATGTACTGTTCATCACTTTAGACGTAATTTGAATGTGGAATGTAGCCTGGATGTTACAAGATCTCCTCCCTACTGTCACCTTGTTCATCTTCACAGTCATGTGAAACAGCTGACACTGTTATTGAATCTGCATGCTACTCCGTCAGATTAAGAGACATTTTCTTAACAAGTGCACTCAATCTATTCCCATCGAGTGCACCCGAAATGAAACAAGAGACTCAAAGGGTTAATGAATTTCAGGTTCAAGCCGGGAAGGGACATCGGTTCCCTGGAGGCCCTCCTGGACAGGCTGTCCCTCCGGATGGACTTGCCTAGAGGTGCGCGACACATCTTCTCCATGGACGGCGACAGAAAACTCACGCTTGACGAGCTCGAGGACGGCGCTTCTTACGTCGTGTCCAGCTACAAAACGTTCAAGGTGAGTCGTTCGTGCTACAACCAGCTTTAATCATCGACGGAGACAACGATTGACCTGTCCGAAGAGACAGAACGAAACGGGACGATGCCAAGAACGATTCCCTCACGTGAAAAAAACTGGAGCCCGTTATTCGCTGCCGGAGGAAAACTATAGAATCTCGACGGCATTATGCACTGGCCGCAGCAAAATTGGCTGGGAAAAAAAGCGGCAAGCTAATCGCAGTAGCTGCGGGAAAGTGGGTCGTACGAATCTGGTACATTGCACGAAGAAGAAATAAGGGTGTAGATCGGATCTCGTGCAACGATCGCCAGCTAAGAGAGAACCGATCTCGTTCGGAGGCCGATAATTCAACCTGGTGCACGGACTTCTCGCGGCGATAAAGTAAATAGTCCCCCCCCCCTGGCCATACCCGTAATGTTCGGTATAATTAAACCGTGGGAGTGGGGCACTACTCGGATGCTTAATATTCATGAGCGTGTGAGGTCCGAAGAAACGTACAAACCCGCGGCTCTCACAAACGCGTGCGGACATAGCCGGGACACGCATACTCTATCACGTTTTGCCGCTCGGTTTAAGAGGGTCGCGATACGATTTATAAGAAAGTTGCGTATATTGCCGTCAACAATCTTTGTGTATCTGGCCCAGATCAGGACTAACCGGGACGCACGCAACGGCCGTCTGATTGGCTACCTAAAAATGCAGGTAGCCGGACTGCTTTCGATACTTCTTTACCGTCTGGAGACTCGCGAGGAACTGCGGGTGCTCCATTACTCTTCGGAGAAGACGCAGCAGCCTCTGCAATAGCAATTAGGGGTTAAATCATTCCTCCGATATCTTCGATTCGATGAGATTCGACAAGACTGAATTTTCTTCATCAGTGATCTTACATTTTTGTGGAGGCGTTCAGTATTGTTTTAAAAATTTAGAAAAAATTTTCCGGAAGGGGGGCAACCCAGTTCTTCTTTGATTTATCTTGAAGGGGACCCAAGATTCAGATCACGGAGTCCGATCGGTGATAGGTGTAGCTCTTCGAGGCTTGGCCGCGAGAATCGGTCCAATTAACGCTCGACCCTTTTAGCTGGGTTCCGGCATCGAGGTGGTTCATTATTTTTATGAATCCTTCGACAGGGAGGATCGGTTTCAGCCGGGGTTGCGTCACTGGTCGTTAAGGATGGCCCACGCCCAGCCTGATTTCCAGGTTTTAAGGTGTGACGGCCCGTTATACTTGCGCAACTGTTCGTTGTCGTACATTTCGACACGAAACTGTTTCCTCAGGAGATGAGGACGAATATGTAGGTCTTGTGATTGTGCTTGCAATAACAGATATATGTTAATTTAGAGCATGTTAGAAAAAATAGTACGAAAGAAAATGATGTATTGTAGTAAAAACTCATGATTTAGATAAATCGTTAAAATAAAGAAAAAATTGGTTTCGCTTCTGACCAAGTTTTCGGCGCAACTTGCCACCGTGTGTTGCCTGTGTGTACGATCCTCGTTATTTCGATCGTGGTTGCGGGTCTCTCGTGCCAGGTCAACCCTTAATCCGGCAAAGTGGCCGAAGCTTATGCACGATCCTATCGTTCTATGGACTTCGCATGCCGATCGTTGGATTAGGGACCGCTGGAATCGGCGGTTATGGATCCCGGGCCTATATTCGCGACGAGAATACTCGCGGAACGCCTTGACCCATATACCCCCGGGGCACTCTAATCGATATCGAGGAGACCAGGCGGTTCATGCACGTGCAACACCTCGCCCGGTAATTAAAAAGAAATATGCCCGCCATAAAGCTCCCTAATTTGCCGGGGACGTTCGTCGAAGTTGCGCGATCAAACTTCCAACGAGCAGCCTCTAACGAACCGCTTCTGAACGGTTAATTACTGTGTTTTAAGCGGTGCCTGATTGCCGCGCTTTCGCCTCAGTGGAGCGCGATCATGCGACTTTTCCACCCTTACCTCCTATGCATCTTCGAGATAGCATCAAAATTGATCTCTTCTCTTAATAAGTTGCATAGCTTATTTCTAATGTCCACCAGTAATATTAAATTTATCTGATGCTTCTTCTATTTTGTGTTTCACCTACTCGTTTTTGCTATAAATGTTGAATAGAGGCAGAATAATAGATTACCATTGATTGGTAAGTAGATAAAATTGCCACTTGTTTTCGAATTAACATTCACCCCTGATTTTTCGAAGACAGGTGGTCGACGGCGTGTATGGTGTCGAATGAAAATTATTCATGGGCCACAGAGGATCGGATAAATGGGTTAAGGGTGTAAAAAGGGTTAAGTAATTCTGGCATTGTTTACCAAAGCCACGTGGCACTGGGGATCGAGGTCTCGCGTAGGTGAATCCTGCGTCGAAATGGTGGGGATCGGAGCGTTTCACTTGGCGGAGAAGAGGGTGCAAGTATCGGTGCAGAGATAGAGGGGGCGAGCAAGGGGTTGGCCGCGATTGCGCACAGCTTACCTCCTTTCCCAACCCCCTGCTTTCGATTCTACCCCTAAGACCCTCTCGCATTACGCCACCCTATTCCTTGACGCCTCATAATCGTCCGCGTTTATTGCTCATCTGTATATTCTCGCGCGTTCATCCCCCTGGATCTTGATAGTCAACCCCATTAACCCCCTTTCAGAATGACTGTCGATACATCAACATCAGGCTCCCGCATTTAATTCCAGAAATTTTAAACAGAGATCTCTCGATTATTTAAATAAAACAAGATCGCTGCACGTCTTCCTTTTTCCACAGTGTACGATATGCAATCTACTTTTCTGGGGAAAATGGTTTTAATATTTTAAAGATCCTCGCGTCCTCAAAGGGTTTACCCTTTGCCCTATGATACTGGGTCAGACTCGTGATAAGGATTTTGAATTATATCCACTAAATATGTATATTATTCATGTCGAAATGGCATGTGTTGCTTCGTAAATATTCCACAATTGAACATATTCAGATTCTGCACAATTTCTATTATAATTCGTTCTCAAATTAAAAACATGATCGATGCCTAACTATTATCGTAAACCTTCTTTTGCTGCGACGGAGTTATGAACGAAGTTATGCAGCTCTAATATAATTGGAAATGTAATGAGGATCATAGAGCTGGGAGGTTTTCACGTTTCCTCTTCGACGACCTGGATTTCTTTATCGGATCCACGGAACCGAATTAATAAGCGCGGGAAACTGGGTTGGAGGGTTAATTTGCACTTTCCATGTTTCCCGCCCCGCGTTCCAGCATTGCATTTGCAACTGGAAATGATTCGGCTGGAAATTGTGCTGTTGTGTGCAATTATTTCGTCGCTGCGGTAAATTGAGCCCTACGGAGAGATCCTTGTTTCGTTTATCGCCACCTTTTTCGTTTGGTTTGACATTTCTCGACGCTGCCAATTACCTTCCACGCTTAACACGTTGACTGCCGCAAAATCATCCCGAAAAATCCTATAGAATCAAAGTGAATGGTGGTTTTTTCGATTGGAACCGTCCACCGATTTTCTATGTCGCCGAGCATCTCCTAGAGGGCATGAATCACGGAGTAGCTTAGGGGTGGTGGTTAACTTCCGTTGAGACCGATGCAGGGCTCTCAGCCCGTAGGGCGGCGAGCAAGGGAGAGGCCGTATCTCATTGACCGTTGGTCAGCCCCGCAAGGGATCAATAAACACCGAGTCCTCCGCACGGACGATTCACAAACCGCGTTTCTACTACCGACTTTCGGGCTATGACGAAATCGCCGTGGGACTGTCGTCATTCCACCCTTGTTTACGAAATTATCGCAACTTAAATATCGACAATTTTTCGAGCATCGGAAATGTAATGTTTAAATGCTTTCTAAATCCACTGTACATTCGAATTAATCGGCTAATCAAAGTAAGATTAATCTTGCTTCAGCACAGAAAGGAAGCAGTTCCGATGTTCAAACTGCTTTTCGATACATGCCATCGGGGACCATGCAATTCCGAAATGGGACATCGCGTGTTAAGCTCGGTTCTCAGCTCGAGATCGGTGTAGAGTTCCCGCGGAGTTTTCTGCAACAAAACAGGGCAATTGGCGGCTGTGCTACGAAGCCAGGAAGAGATTAACTTAACCATTAATTTCCTCCCGGCGAGCATCGCGAGTCAATCGCTCGGTTTTTCTCGATCGGTGCCGGAAGCTCGAAATTTCTGCCGGCACGGAACGCGTCACGTCGGAGGAGAACCTAACCACGGTTGCATGGTTCAAAATCGATAGCGCCCATCGAAGATACTCGATGAACGTCGTCGCCGGCGTGTATTACGTACACCTGTGTCCCGAGGTTTGCAGTAGTAATAAACTGTTACTTCCGACCGCAGCAGTAACACCGTTTGCGAGAGACGGCCAGAACATAATTGATTGCGTCAACTCGCAGCCGCCTCTGATCGGTGCTATATCTTCCACCGGTTTCTCGTCACTTCCGCTCCTCTGCAACATTCATTTTTCACCGCATTATCGCCCCCACCGACGTCGACGACAATGCGGCGATAATATTCAATTATTGCTGAACACGCCGACGACTGGCCTATTGGCCCAGAAATTTCCCACGGACCACCGTTCGCCCGCTAATCGTTTTTCTTCTGTGATCGGTATCTTCAGACACTGGACTCGCGAAATCTGAAACTTGCAGTTAAAAATTATTTTTTTGCGATCCGTATCTTCGAGCGCTCGACACTAGATTTATGAATTTGCGAAAGGTACAGGCGAATTCAACATTGATTTTCAGCTGTTTATGCAAGGTTTTTTCGGATGTGGAGCAACTTTTTCTGCATGTATCGTGAAAAACTGGGTTGTAGCTTTCGGTTTCAAATGAGCGAATATACAAGAAAAAGTTGGAAAGAGGCTTGATAAATGTTCCAAATATTGGTTCACGGGCGCTGATTGCAGTGAAAGTTCTAAATCGACTTCATTTGCCCTTTAACGGGAACGTTGCTGATTTAATTTCCTCAGGTGATGGTAATCGGCCGTCGAACACGGCCGCCATTTTGGATCTTTCGAATTTTTACGAACTTATCATGAATCTTACTGTGGAGTAATGATGGTGTTACGACAATGATGTGAACGGTGTCATTTTAAATTACCTGATGGATTAAAATCGATTTATGACGGCATAAAAGTTGAATTATCCAAAGACTTCGACGTTGGCAGGTCTCGTGACAGTGACGTAGTGCGACGACGCATCAAGCATTGATGTCTCCAAGTACGATCGCTGTCCCTCATTCCTTTTACCATCGTCATCCCAATTACAATTCACATCTCACACGATTCTAATATTTACAACATCTTTACCAATTCAATAACCATATGATGATAACATAATAATCTTTTTAGATATGTAGAACAGCGAATATTACCTATTCCGGTGACCAGAAATTTTCTCGAATAATCCAAACGACCTTTATTTCACTTACTGTCAGTCCCTACATTCTTTTTATCAAGATCGTAATACAGTGCAATCGAAGTCCCATGCGTGAGTCACGGGAGCCTCAAAGGAACAGTAAATTGCCGCAGAACGTGTAACTTCAATCTCGCAAAGTTTCCCTTATCCGCCTTATCTCTACAGCCCTCGACGAACCATTCCCATTTCACAGTTCCATTTCACAAAAATTGTAACGACCTTCCTCTATGATTCTTTTCCTGTTTAACCCTCAAGTGGACTTCTGGAAGACTGGAAGGAAAAAGGAAATTTGATCTTTTTGTTGGTTGTTATTGAGAGTGAGTTGTTGGTTAATGATTGACGTTTCTGTTACTGGTGATGTATTAAAAAAACCTGAGCTATGGTCCACCAATTTCCAAAAATTTTGGAACAATCCGGTAGATAAAGTGTTAAAGACAATGCAGGAAAGGAAAAATTGATCTTTTGGAAACGGAAAGCCAGAATAGTCGGGTCGAAATACGGCGTCGATTAATAATTACGAGGTAATCCATCATCGGAGCGAGCGTGCGAAGGATCGTTTAGAGCCAAAAGTGGGAAAAAGTCTTTTCCCGTGTTCTTTCTCGCACGACCGTGTTCCCGGTGACTAATTACTCGGAAGCGATGTATAAGGGAGGGGTCGCGGGAGGGCCTAGCTAATAAATTGCTATCCATCGCGCGTCTTATACATGAATAATCGGCGTGATTGTTTCTTTCTAATCAGCCTGGCACATTTCGAAGCCGGGACGCTCCGTCACGCACACGTTCTACATGGCCGTTCTTCATTTTCATATCGCGACCACCACGCTCGCAACGATAACGAGTCCTCCTTTCAGCTGTGAGGTGTGCACTCGCGACCCGACCGACCCGTAGGAGGTCATTCGTTTGCTCCCGCGGCACGTAAATTCATAAAGGATAACGCGCCGGACCGTTCTCGAAAGAAAATAACTGTTGACCGGGCTGAAATTCGTGTCGGCCACCTCCTCCGCCGATCCGTCACGAACCGACGAGACAGAGCAGGCCACCTAACTGGCCTACATGCGTCACGAGATCCCATTAAAACAAAAATTAAGCCTTTCCGACTTAAAATAACCCCTCCGTTTCGTGTCATTCTGCGGAAACGCGAACACCTCGTTCCGAGTTTCCCTTCTTTCCACCCTATTTCCTCTTCTACATAATTCCTCGCTGGGCTAGCCTTCTTTATTGAACAGATTATTCAGTCCTTTGCGGGTCGAGCATCTTTCCATGCCATCGGCAACCCTAACTTTCCACCAGAGGCTGTTGGAAACCAGTATTTTCTTTCATACATTTATGCAAACTGAAAATGTTTTGCATTTGTTATTGTCTACTTTTTACAGTATCTTCAATTCATTGAATTGAAGAAAGAATGAACGTTTCCAGAACGTCGTCATTAAAATGCAGCTAAGCGTATTCCCAGCGGTCTAGAAGTATTAGGCCACTTCATGCGTTGGAGAAACGTCTGAAAACAAACGAACGACGAAATTAGTAAACGTCACAGAGCAATGTGTTTCCTTTCCTTGCAGACCACATTACGGTATGTAAGAGAGCCAGCGTAAACACGAAAATATCTACGCTCGACTTCAATTAAATCCTCAGACCGAGGTCTTTACGGAGTCGTAGCGTGCAGCATCGTCCGAAAACGATTAAGAAATTTCATGATGTTTTTGCGTTACTCCAATTCTCCTGGGACTCTTAACACAGTCCGCGAATTCTCGTTTGATACCAGTAAACTAGTTAATTTGCATAAACATCCGCAGTTGGAATGTCATGCATTTCGTGCTTATTCTCGTGCGACGCGCTGTTCCAAGGTGTATAGCATCTTCAGAGGAACTTACAGGGAAGACAACAATTTTTTCAAGTTAATAGTTCTTTCCCGAGATCTACCAAATCGTTTAAACATATTTTCTCCAAATTTTTTCAAACATCCGAAGATCTTCCACCGTTGATACTTTCAATGTACATCGTAGCGACACGGCCAGCGAGTTTTTCGACACATAATTCGTTGAAAAGAGAAACGATTATGGGAGCGGTATTTATGCTCGGAGAGCGGCACCCCCGTATCTCAGGTTGGCCCAAATTTCAGCGTGTTCTTATCGGTTTTCGGGCCGACGAAAACACGTTCGCATGGCCTGCCGACCGGTCGCAGATTAATTACAGACTCGGGCCGGGCCGGCGAAAAATATTTGCACCGATAAACGGTCCCCGCGGGCTCGTAAATCTCTACGATACCCGACGTCGACGAGTTGTTTCCTCATCGGGTGGCAGGGGGGTGAAAGAGACGAACGGGCCGCATGCCTGGAGGCAGTCGACGTTAATTGACATTATTACGTCGATCCTGCCCGGCGATACACTACGAATTATCGAATAATTGCGCGCGCCCACCGATCTAATTTCCCTCGGCCACCGCTGAAAACTTTCCCCGACGCCGGGGGTGGCCACTTGCATGCCCCCGACTTTCTAAACTGTTACGTTTTTATCGCCAGCCGCCGCCGGTTAAATTTACTCACACTATCTTCCAGTCGAAATCTGCGTGGCACGGGAACGCATTCGTCACAGAGATTCAGCGGCGCGCAAGCTATTTGATACAGTATTTTAATATGGCAAACGAGCTGGCTGCGTGTGCGATCACATTTTCGACCATTCTACCACGCCTTCGTGATTGCTAGATTTGATGAATTTACGACAAACATGGATTGGTCAAATACGTACCTGTAGACATTAGAAGAATTTAATGAGGTTTTTATATCATCTTTAACTTATTACTAGACTGCGGATCTTTATGCAAAATCAAAATTTTCTACTTGAATTGCAACGAACTGGAGTGGAATAGAATATTATTTTCTTTTTAATAAGCTCAATAGGTGCAAATAATACAACTGCATTTTTTTTATTCTTCCAATGACTTCACCGTTTTTAGTCACACCTACTCATTTTTCTGAATGATATTTAAAATTAATTTTCTTGAAAGCGAAGCCTGCCACGCAATTTCGATAACGAAGAATAATCTTGATTTTCTGATTTCCATAGAATCGACCTGACCTAATTTGTACCATGAATTATGAAACACCCGGTATGTATAATTGCCACAATTTGATCTAACATTTATTTTTCAACATCTTCCAACAGTCATCCAAAATAATACTAGGTGCTTAACGTCAAGCAAATGATTGAAAAGGTTCCTTCAAAAAAGTCTTTTTCCTCTTCGAGAGAGTTAAGTACATTTTCCTTTTTCAAGAGGTACACGAGTCAGTCAGATTCGTACGCTATGCTGGGGGTAGTTCAGCGTTTGTTGACGACGATGAATATGTATGTCGGTGATTCGAAAGTAGCGGATTCCGAGGGCGGTCGATCGTTTCTCGAAAAAGAACCGGTCCGAATCGGGCCGGGAGTGTTCGGGTGCGTATAGGAACGCGGTTAGATGACGTGTAGGCCGATCGACGATATGTAAATCACTGCGGCATCCCGTCTGTGTGGCACTCGTTGCCTTTTATCCCTCCGCGGCACGCTTGTCGCAGAGAACATTCGCAGGACGACCACCCTTGCGTCACACTCGGTTCTCGGTTCTAGGCTCGCGAGTGGCACGCTCGACCGTCACGCACCCCCTGTAATATATGTCAATTACGATTTCAACCCTTGCATGCATAAGCAGCCCTGCCACGGCTGCCTGAGACCACTCCGAAATGAAATATAATCCGTTCGAAGTCGCCAGTCGCCCGACCGGCCATCTTTGCGGGAACCAACCCTTCGACTGGGGTGTGCGAGCTTTTTATTTCCACCCTCCATCAACCTTCCTGGCACTGTCCAACCGACGATCATAAATCAACACTATTTAACGAGGCCGGAATGTTCGCAGATTTCCTGAGGGAGCGCGAGACTTTATAAATTTGCATTTTTTGTTTCAAAGGATTAAGATTTTTATTCCACACAACTGATATTCATCGCGTTCACGCCCTCGATTATTATTAGCAACAATTGCTATTTTATTCGATTGGAAAACTTGAATGTTGATTCACCAAATGCTTCAATGAATAAATTCAATAGTAAATATAACTTTTACATTTCACTTATTCTGTTTCTTTATAAAAGGTATAGTATTTTCGGTGATCAGCGCCCGCTCTAGCGGTATTGTATATATTTTTTAAATAGAGGTACATATTTTTTATTTTCAATAAAAATCAAATCATTTTATCTAAATTTTAATAAAAGCGAATTTTGGGTATTTAACACATAAATATTTTTCTCACACTTACAGCCAAAATGGTGACCCGGACAAATGTCCGGGTTGCCCGCCCCTAGAGCGGGCTCTGTCGTTGATACATAACACAAGTATCCAATTATATTCGGGTTTCTAATTGGCGTTGTTATGACTTCTTTATTATTATAGCTTAGTTATCTAGGGTTAAATAATTTCTAAGACGAGATGAATTAATTAATAAGAATGAAAGAACAGGAAGGGAAAAGTTCTGAACACAGGGGAACGCCATTGTTCCTCCAGTACAATAACTTTCGTCGCGAGTGTTGGAGCAATTTTTGTATTAACGCCTCGACCCAGCACGAAACTAATATCAAGCTTGATCAGGCGATCGTCGCGCGGGATCGAGCACACGTGAACGTCTAAAAGGTAGATCGCGCGATAGCAGAATGGAAAAAAGTGTTTCGTGTTAATCGGCCCGGTCGAATTAAACCAGCAACGATCTCGGTGGGAACAGCTTATCGGTGCACATGGGGCCTTATCACCGGCCAATTATCGTGGCGCGCGCGTGCACCGAATGGCGTGTAGAAATTCTACCACCCCCCCCCCTCCCTGTGCACCTCCGTTTTAATTATTTTTATTTAGAAATTCAACTAAGTTTCACCGCGACTCGCCTTTCGTCGCCTTTAAAACAAATTCTGATATTTTTTCTGCTTCCAAGGTGTGAAATATGTTACTTCGCTCTAATTTCTTTATTTCGAAGTTCAACTAACAATAAGGTTTACCGCGACTTTGTCGCCTTCAGACGAATCCTGATATTTTTCAACTTCTAAGGGTGGATTTATAGAGTGGAGCAGCGAGGTGAGCTGTGCGGTGAAAAACAAAGAAAATACATATGTACTTTTTCATTATGTGTCGAAATGTTGTCACGAATGTTGGTTTCTTTTCACCGCGCCGCTATCATCGATGCTCGCAGCTCCACTATAAATCCACCCTAAGGTGTGAAATAGAAGGCTTGCAATTTTGATTGTTTCGGGACTGAAACGATGATGATCGCAAGGGCATTAAATCGTCGGCAGGAATGATAATCCGTGGTCAGTGACCACTCAAGCAAAGGTTAAGGGTTGAAGTACAACGACGCGACCTTTCGTCGGTCTCTTATCATCGAGGTAAATGGTCAACCAGGATATTCACCCTGACTTCGTCGACTGGAGCTTCCATTCATTGAAGAGAATCCTGATCTTTGTTGAGTGCCGCTCGTAGCGATGCAGAAGAACTGTACTCTTCAAAGGTTGGGATGGCTGAGGGGTAGAAGCACAGTACTGTGTTGTCTAGTGGATGTAATGGTTCGTAAAGGGCATCACACTGATTTCTGCAACAAGAAATCAATATTGGAACGCCATCTATGCTTTTATAATTTTTATTTAACGGGACCAGAGGTGGGCATTATTTGGCGAAAAAAATATTTGAAATACTATTTAATATTTTAGATTTTATTTTGCTTAAAGAAAATAGTATTTTATTTCTATTTTAACAATGTGAACCTCAAAATAAAATATTTCCATTTCAACAATTTGATCCACGAAATAAAATATTTCTATTTTAATAATCTGAAACACGAAATAAAATATTTTACTTTTTGCATTGTTATAATACTCTGAGAAACCGCATAAACATACAGTCTACCTTATCGTTAAGAAACGATTTACACTCATAAATGTATTGAATTCGAACCATTATTTTCAGCAATACAATTGAAAATTGAAATTGAAAATAAAGACAAGATACAAATATTTTCAATATTCTTCAAATAAAATACGATTTAAAAAAAGATACTGCCTCAAATAAATTATTTTATTTTCAAAAATTACTGCATCAAATAAGATATTTTATTTTCACAAATTACAGCATCAAATAAAATATTTTATTTTCAAAGTTGTACACATGCTTTAAAATAAATAGGACTATTTACTATGTAAAATACTATTTTCCCCAGCTCTGAACAGGATTAGTGTTTATATGTCTGAGGGGGTGAAAGCATAGTAATATGTCATTCACTATCTAAAATGACGCATAAAATGCATCATGCATATTCCAGAAGAAAACTTAAATTCATAACACACCTTACACATTCCACCCTCTGTACGTTTAAATAACTACTTTGAATAATTACTTTCTCAACAATTACTAATTTCCTAACCCATTTACTTCGTCTGCCTCGGCGTCACGAATAAATGGCTGCGATTGAAGGTCGCCATTGATCCTCGATGCACAGCTGACTCAGCACAGGTGGCCTAACTAAAACAATTCCCAATTACCATTCTTGAATATCGTTCTTAATTTTGCACGAAATTTTTCTATTCGTTGAGTCCCAGAGCATCAAATCATTTTTGAAAAAATATTTCGCGTAGCGAGGGGAGAAACGAATGATCTTCTTCGAATAAAAATGGTTTTGGTGAATGATAGTGGAGCAGCGACGAGATTATTAAGAGTAAAATCAACGCAAGGGGTGCACGACCGCGTAAATGCGTGAAAAGGTTAAGGGTTGTAGCACCCATGGTGAACCCAGGCCTGCGGAGGGTGCACCCACGCGTACTTTCGTTGCACCCTCCATTCGATCGGCGTTGCATACCATCGGCCGGAAGATTGTTGCACCGTGACCTTGGCCTTGCGCCGAGGACATGCATCGGGCCGCGCGTACGCGCGACTGCGGATCGTAATTTACGAGGCTGTCTTCCTAAATTACGGTGCGAACGTTCTGGACTCTGTGAATGGAGTCCTGCGGCTTCCTTCGTCGTTTTTTCTAACCCCTTTTTCAACCACCGCGAACACCTTAATTTAACTTAACATCCGGCAAATAGAAAGCGGGTACAATTAAATCACGGTCCCAAAAATATCTCCTCTCTCTCTCTCTCTCTCTCTCTCTCTCTCTCTCTCTCTCTCTCTCTCTCTTTTGCCTAAATTATAAATTATTTCGGTGGGAAACAATTGACTGCCCCCTCTGTTAGATATTGAACTTTCTTTTTCTATTAAATTTTGCAATGATACTCCTGATATAATATTCACTTATTTAAATCTAAATTATTTCTGTTAAACGTCTGTTAAAAGGTAGTGATTAAAAGGTTGAGATTTCTGCTCTTTTTACAATCATGCTCTCACAATATAATAATAAAACACCACACTGATTAGCCGTTAAGGGCTAATACGCGGCCACTTTATAAAATTGATAAAGCCTGCACCCTTAATCTATCCAGTACAGGCTCAACAATAATAATTTTAAAAAATTAATGGAGAGATATTTTTCAACGAAAATTTCGAGCCAACGCGAGTGAGGCGTGTGTCAGACGATTTCACAATAACTGCTCCTTCCCGCTAATTATTGGCCGAGCTATTTATGCTCGCCGAGTGTTTAGCACGATTTAAAAAGAGCGCTATCTGATTATCACAATATACGCTCGACTTAATTATTGTTAGGAGCACGTATCTAAGCATGATCTATGAGGTTTGTAGAACACTACCGGGTTTAGTGAACAACGGCACGCAATAGTCGTGAACACCGCCGAACCTTCACTGTCGTCCGGTATCAACCCCCATAATTATGACAAAAATGATCGATTAGATAGCGAGCGGCGGCCCTGCCGAGGAATTACAAAAAAAACTTGACGATCCTTCGTGGCCGAGATTCGCGATAATCTTTGCAACTGTTGTAGATCATTGTTCAGTGGTAATGATCGCTTTTAGCCAGACTTAAATTGGAGGGGGTTGAAAGAAACTTTCAGCAGTTTGCGAAACTTGAAATTTAGATACCAGGGACGATAAAACAGCAATTATAGTCAACATAATTAAAGATTATTATTAATAATATTATAAATTTGAAGGATATTCTGTTTACGAAACAAAAACGTTTGACACTGAATATTGAATGGTGTTTAGATAAAATAAAAATGTGTTCGACCGCCGGGTTTACTTAAGTGCCATTCCATCGATGACTCAAAGGAAAATACTTGGTCGGTGCTTTTGTGGAACGCAACGGGGCGAAAGTCCTTCCAGATAGTTGCAATAAAGAGGCCGGTAGCCTTGGACGGAATTCACGAGGCTCGTTAAGGGGCCAGCACGTGATTTTCACCGGCGACGCTGGAATTTATGCGGTATTTGTTATTCCGACGGAGACAATTTGCAAACCGAAGGGATGGAGCTGCGATCGTTAACGCTTATCAATGCGATGCACGCGCGGAGAAAGAACCGCGCAGCACCCGACAAATAAAAATTCATATACGTTTCATTCCGTGCTCGAAATTAATTGAGCTGGTTAATTGTTCAAACTTTCAGGCAGTGGTCGAAACAGTTATGTTTCAATCAAAATAATTGTTGACGAAAGAACTTATATGTTCCAGAAATCTATTAAACAGAAACCTATTAAACAATGCCATAACTCTTTCGGTCCCTGATAACCTTTGGTTTTTTAGGGGTTCGATAACATTACCGTTACATTGTTCTTGAAACTTATTTTTTAGCACTGGCAAGATGTCCTGTTTACAGAACTCGTGCCTCGAGTCCATTAGCAGTCGCATGGCCACAGGGATTATGTTGTCATGAGTACTTATTAGGTCTCGCTGGGCCCTTCGTTGTCCACTGTGTTTATTTTCGGAGGAGCCTCCGCCAGGGTTTGCGGTCTCCTCGCATTACAACAAGAAAGGAAGTCATTAGCCGGTGTAGATAACATGTAGCAAGACACTTTATAGAATTCAGGGGTTAGGGGAAGAGTAATGGCACTTTTTAATGGATTCTATTTAAAACGTAGACCGTAGACCTTGTTGAAAAATGTTCTTGAATTATAGAACTTATTAAATATGAAAAAATAATAATCTTTACAGGGTAAAATATTTCGTCCATATAAAGTAGGGCAAGTTGTTAATCGTCATGAAATATTATTATTTTGATTGTATTTTTGTGATTTTTAAACTAGTAGAATTGGTTAATAGACGCGATTGAGGTTCAATAGACAGCTCGAAGGATAAATTAGCGTGGTTTCGGTGGAAAGAAAACAAAAGCGACCTCAACAAGGGTTAAGCTTACGTCACAGAAAGGATAGGCTGCCGGAAGGGTTGCTCGGGTGTGTGAGGGGGTGGTCCGACCTTCACCCTGTGTTAATCTATGCTTCCATTATCATACCAATCCCATCAAAGCTGGCATAGCTTTGCGACTGCACGACGATGAATCCGGTTATTGGTCGGCCGAACCATTTTTCAATGAGTATACTCGAACTGCACCCTTCATTTCTGCAAACCGAACGGTATGTTATTTCATTTTTCCGGCCTGATCAAATATTCTCCAGTACTTCTACAATTTTTAACGAAAATTGTAAATACTTGACGTTACATTCCTGTGAACCCTCAACTGGGTACGTGCCACACAACACACACACACAAGTTTTGCTGTATCTATGGTATTACACAAATTTGCATCATTCAGAGAAAATTGAATGTTTCAGTTCAGTTCGTAAATTCCGAGGAATTTTATTCTCTTTTCATTTTTCTATCAATAAGAGGAAGGTAAATGTTTAAATTCAGCCTGTAACAGATTCCGAGGGGTCTTATTTTACTACTTGCTTGCAAAGGCAAAAGCAGAAAATCATAGTTAACGATGAAATTGGCCGCACTTACCGATAGTAAATGTTAAATTGCGCTCCGACCACGCAAAGAACAACTCGCAAGCGGCACTTTTGCTTCGGAAAAATTACACGCCTCGGGTTGAATGAAAAATTGTTAACGCTTGATAAATTGCGAAGGGTCCGCGTAACCAACGATGACAAGGTCATCGAATTCTCGGTGCACTGCTTCGAGAACGTGCGTGTCTCGAATTCATAAGTCGTTTTATTAGACTATTAGCCTCGCCAACCTTTTTTCTCCATCATACCACCGTAGCACTTTGAATATCGGCTCTATTTAACCAATCAGGGTAATTGGTCCAATACGACGCCACTTTCCGGGAACGATTGGGACTTTGGCAGAGGTATTCGGGGCGTGGGCGTTCCTTGATACCAAGCAATGCTTCCAACTCCTTAGCCAACCCTCATTACCGGGTGTCTGTCAGCGTACCAGTGATGCGAGCTTCCAGCTGTCTATCATAATTTACAGCTTGCGAGATATAAGTCGGGGATATCCTCCAATCGAATTTTCGGAGACTTAAAAGCAAGCCACTCCTGGCACCGCCCTGAAAATGGGGACGAGAATCATTAGCATAATACCTTGTTAAGCCATTGACATTGATGGATATATTATATCGATATGTTTGCAATAATTTGCTGCCGTTTAGTAGGCAGATTAATTATGATAAGCAGACAGGATTTGATGCATTCATGATAAAAATGAGTATAGGTAGAGTTTGAAACAGTAGAATTCGGTTTATATAGCGCATGTTCGACAAAGCAAATCAATAAAATTAGAACGACTACCAGATTCACGAAAAATGAGAAAAACCACCCCTATGGCAAATTTTGTCTCACAGACGCAGAGCTGACTATCAACGGTCAATCAAACGTCGCCTAAATATAGCACAGCTGACCAAAAAGGGATCGCCCAGGATTAGAACCACCCAAAAATTATCCGGAACAATTTAGCAACCCCTTCGTCTAGAAATAGACGGGAGTCAGCCCTATAAGCTCGAAAATACCTCAGCAACCCTGTCATTTGGTCTATATTTGTGTAGAGAAACACGCGCGGGGAAGGGCGTAAGGTGCGATTAGGCAAAGGAAATCTCAGCCGTAAGGTCATCGGGGAAAAAAGGGTGAGAGTGTATAGGCAACGATAAGTCGGTCATGAAACGGTGTTTACGACACGCGAGAGATAAAAAAAGGTTTTGCGAGTCGGTTGCTAGCCGGAGGAAGACGAAAATTGGCCGTGGTTTTCAAATTTCGGCCTCCTTCCCCGGGGGCTGGCGATCCCGGTGGTGGTTAGGCCAAGACTCGGTATCGAAGGGGTGGGTGTTTGTCCTTGAGACACGATGGCTCTCTACGCGAAAGCGACGCGGGGCTGGAGGGTAGGGGATGTTGCAGCCCGGGGGCTGGTTCTCGGGCCGAATGGCGCACCCCGCCTCCAGTTGTCCATCGAACACAGCCGGGGGTGCACCTAGTGGCCACACAACCCTCTCCAGACAATCGTATCCCTTCGACCGTCACGTTTTTCCATCGGTTCCTCCGCAGTGCATGGCCGAACGCCAGCGTTCCTCCACTTTTCGCAATTTTTCTACCACGCGCCATCCTCGCTCGCCGAATCGCTCTGACGTCTTCCAACGGCCTAAAGGTGCGAACACATTGGCAAGTAACTAGTGACAGTTTTCGCGAGAGCCATTCTCGTGACACGTGCGAATACTGTGAACGCCTCTGACATAGCGGGCCAGCAAGTTGCAGTCAATTGCGACAGTGCTCACTTACGAAACAGTATATTCAGAATTAGCCTACGAATTTTATGTGCATACTTATAATAAAAAAGAGTAACTCGAATGTGAAATAGAAAAAACATTTAACGATTTAAAAATTTTATACTATTTTCAGTTGATTATAATTATTAAGAAATAAGTGTTTATGTAGCTTCTACGTCTTGCGATTATTGAATTAATGATTTCGCGTAAAAATCCGCAGTCTATAATATCTGCAGACAAGCGCAGATATTATTGCTCTCGCAATAAAATGTCGCAAGTTACTCGCTAGTGTACTCGCATTTAGAAGAAACGAATCTTTAGTTGGTTCCAGTACCCGATAATTGACTTGGAAAATTTTGATTTTGCATAAAGATCCCGCAGTCGTAATTCGTACCTTGAAACAAACGGATTGATCGATCAGTGGGCCCCGAGGGTTGAGTTCGGAAGTCAATCGATGATCGATGTCAACGAGTGATCCTCTCGAGTGACACAGTGAACAGGAAAATGTGAACCGTCTGTGAACCATCCCGGCCTCTGTGGAACCGTTCTTATTGGAGTGAATATCGTTCGACGGGGGGCTACAGTGATTGGGGTCCACCATTGAGTCGGCAAGTTCCTCGTCCCGCTCGGACCTGGAGCCGGACTTTGTCGCCGGCTGCGAGAAGGCGGACTCCTTTACCGATTCCGAGCAAGAATCCTGCGGCCCCGAGTCCTGGGAGGGCTGCGACAGCTTCGTCGTGTTGATGAGCGATTCCTTCGAAGTCATTTCGCTGCCGGCCGATATGTTGCAGGTCCCACGTGTCCCCCTTCGATCATGCACCCCTCAGAATATAATGGAAACACCGCCTAAAAATTCGAATTATTATTCATAAAGCTTTAGTGAACTTTACTCGAATCTTGGATCATTTTTCTACCACAATTCAGTCTGCATTAAATGCTAGAGGCGCAAATATATCATCAACAGACGATCTTTTATGTACAAGGTGTTTCCATTAGTTTCGCCAACACCTGAACGTACAGTTACTGTGCGGAGCACGAAAGAATTGTAGCGGGAAGGAAACTAGGCAAGAGGAACGGAAAGGACATCTGAGTGGTCAGACTTCTTGCCCCGCTACAATTCTTTCGTGCTCCGCACAGTACTCGTAGGTTTAATGAGAGTACTGTATATATTTTGACAGTAAGCGACTGTGGTTTGGAACTGTGGATTGACAAAATGTTTTTCGGGTCTGTGAAACAGCCGGCCAGCTACGGAAAGAAGAACAACACCTGGTATACCAGTCCAAGTGGCGGAGGCAGCAGGGGTGGAGCAGGTGTCGGAGGCAGTGTCGGAGGCTGGCAGAGCAGACCACCTGCGGTGGCGAGTCTCAGCAGGAAAGCTTCCATCACTGACGAAGCACCACCCCCGGGGGGCGGAAAACCTTCCTCCGGACGCGTCATACGAATCGTCAACAACCACGACCACACCGTCCAGGTGACTAACAGAGAAATATCATCAAGATACCTGGCAGTTAGGCGTAATCTCAGGGAAAAGTTTCTAATCGGTCTGTGACATGAAACTGGTCGAGCTCGAGACATTTCCAACCCTTACGAGGCACACGTATCTTAACCAATTGCACTACTCATTTCTTTATATGGGTAGAACAACCCCCAGTGTGTAGAATTTCTTCGTGGTTTGTAATTTAAAGAAACTTTGAGTTGTTAGTATTCCTGTATTTTCGCAATGGTTTGAAGTAGAATTTCGTTTCAGTAAAAAATAAGTCACGCACATGTTTCGCAAATTTTTTTGTGTAGCAAAATTGATTAATATTTGGTAAAATTAATTTTTAGTGCCGCGTCTTGTTGAACCTCCGCACCTCGCAGCCATTCGAGGAGGTACTGGAGGACCTTGGACAGGTGCTGAAGATGAATGGGGCCAAGAGGATGTTCACAGTTTCAGGTCAAGAGGTAAACGCATTTCGATTATTCAGATATCCCTCGTACGCCTGGAAACCGACCACACTAGCGTTAAGTTCGATTCTACGTGCACAAAACCGTCGTTACAAGTGTTCGGAGACCAAGACAATCCTCGAAATTGTCGAAACATATGACGCAGATTATGATCGATACGTTCGTACATTCGTGAACGACTCGAAACGTGGGCGACTCGAAAGTTTATCAGCGATTTATGCAAATCCGAAGACATTGGCTCGGCATCGTACTTATAAAATCTGCTTGAATAATGTTTGTCCATAAATATGCATGGGCCGGCGGGGGCAGAAGCGTCGAAACGAAGCGTGACGATATTGGGGTCGACTTCTTGACTCTAAATGGAATCGGGTCGCCGCTTAAATCTCCCATGAATCGTCTCGGATCGTTCTACCCTCATAGACAATTCGAGGAAACTATTATCCGCCAATTTATCCCCATTCTTACAACAAACATCGCATGGGGGAAAAAAATAGTCCAACGCGGAGCCTCTGAAGACATTGTCGACGACTTTGTTTCACAAAAATTTGACCCCTTCGCATTCGGAGCCATTCTAATTCTCTTTTTCTTCTCACCTACAATATTTCCAGTTTATATGATTTCTGTCATTTCCTCGTACAATACTTAAAATTTCAATAATGTGACCAATATTTTGAATAATGGTACAGCAACTTTTAATGGCGCCTCTTTTAGTAGAAATCACAGGCCCAGAAATGTTTACCCCCAGAATCAGGTGGCATGATTTTGTGATCGGTTCGAGGGGGTGGTAGCAACGCGAAGTGGGTCGGAGGCCCCCGTGAAAAAGGTCAGAGATCCATCTTTTCAGGTCACGACCGTATATGAATTTCAAATTGGCCAATTTTCCTTAGCGAGCATTCGGCTGCCTTGTACATCATCGTGTACGGGCAACGATGTCTACGTCAACGGTGACGTTCGCGATACGATCCCTGCATGAGGAAATGCCTTGGTTCATTCATTTTAACGGCGGCCCTTCCTCACACCACATCCTTCTATTTTTCTTCGGTATACCATTAGTCATGCACTGATTGCATCTGCAATATTGGAAGAAACGTTCCGTGGCTGCTCGGCGCATCAATACCTGTAATAACACCAATCCTTTCAACTTCCTGCGGCACTGACTGCAAATCTTCACTATTTTCTAATTTTTGTGCTATTCTGCTGGCCAACGTCACGCATTTGTGACGACAACGATTTTGTACTCGACGTGAATAAAATCAAACTTCGTTGTACGTCGTTACTTAGAATTATAACCGGACTGCGAATTTTATATATTTATGACGAAAATGATTAGATGCAATTCAAAGCCGTTGAAACCAATTGAATCGCCATCAGGTGAGGAGCTTCTCCCAGCTGAGGAACGAGTTCGCGGACGTGGACACGTTCTACCTGGGCACGGGATCCGGAATAGGTATAGTCGGAACGGTGACAGCATCCCCCGCTAGGAGATCGAGGTCGAGAGGACCTCCCACCGTGGTGGAGGATATAGGCCGTCAACGACGTGCTCGCAGCAAGAGCAGACCCCGAGCTTTGTACGCCCCTGACTCCGACGTCGTCCGAGTAAACGGTTCTCCATGTCGTTGACCTACTCTTTACACGATTTAAAGCGTTCCAAGTAAATCGATCGATTGACGAACTGTGTACTTTGCGCGAACAGATTACAGCGTGGTGGAGGTGTTGCGCGACGAACCGGCCCGAGTGACGATCAGGGGGCTGAGACGATCGTTTTATCCGCCATCGCACCTGCCACCGGTGGATAACTCGCCGCCGGATAAGAAGCTGCAGCTCGAGTGGGTTTACGGGTATCGGGGGACCGATACGCGAAGAAATCTCTGGGTCCTGCCCAGTGGAGAGCTCCTCTATTACGTCGCTGCCGTGGCTGTTCTCTTCGACAGAGAGGAAAATGCACAACGGCACTACGTCGGCCACACGGAAGACATCACGTGCATGGAGGTATGTGCAGTGTTCTTGTTTCTAACTGTCAATTACACTGTCCAACAACTTTTTTTATGTTTCCTAATTACTGTTGGGTGGTTCTTATAGTTTTTTTGCGCTGATTCCGAATCTGTCCTTAATTTTCCTCCTAGACGCACAGTTTTCGAGAAACATGGCTTTGAAGAAAAAACATATTATTCAACTTCAAACAAATATTGTGATATTATTATAAAAGATATTGAATTGTTCTTTACAGCAAAAGATTCTGTAGAATTTCCCGAATACAGTGATATGCAATATTAATAGATTATGATTGTTTAAACATAAGAACTCCATAAGAACCACCGAACAGTAATTGTGGAACAATGGAACAAATTTGGTGTGGGACAGTGTTACCGATTTTGATGAAACTTTCATAAAGTAATTTTCCATTTGTATAATTGTTTGCTATTACACTTCGAGAGGTATTTTCACACCCGAAAAATGTTTTCCCGCCGATAACGGTGTCAAGTATCTTTGACTAAATTATAAATGTGAAACGTTTCATCAGAATCGGTGATCGACAGATGGGTGATGTTCCTCGTGAGTTGACAACGAGCGTTCCAACGCGTTGCTCGACAGGTTCACCCGAGCAGAGAGCTGGTAGCGTCGGGACAAAAAGCCGGCAGACACAGGAAAGCGCAGCCACACGTCCGCATATGGTCGACAGAGACCCTGCTCACCCTTTACGTGTTCGGGATGACGGAGTTTCAGATGGGCGTCTCGGCGTTGGCGTTTTCGCAGCTGGTGAAGTATCGTGTCCTCGCGTGTGCACGCGACCACGTCCGAATCAAAGAATCATCGGTGTAAAGCGTTTGTGTATGTGCTTGCGTAGAACGGGGGCAGTTACGTGTTGGCGGTGGACGCTGGCAGGGAGGCGATACTCTCGGTGTGGCAGTGGCAGTGGGGACATTTATTGGGCAAAGTGGCGGTAAGCTTCTTCGATCATCCCATTAATCATTGACACCAAAATCTGGTTAATGAATTTTATACGTCCATCCAGACTATGCAAGAGGACCTGACGGGAGCTGCGTTTCATCCTCTTGACGATAATCTCTTGATCACGCACGGTCGGGGACACCTGACCTTCTGGAACCGGAGAAAAGACGGGTTCTTTGAGAGGACCGATATCATTAAACCAGTAAGCTTTCGTTTACTGTCTAATGGTTGTTTTGAATTTTAAATGATAACAATTTATTATTTCAGCCATCCCGTACCCACGTGACGAGCATCCAGTTCGAGCAGGACGGAGATGTCGTGACGGCGGACAGCGACGGATTCATCACCGTCTACTCAGTAGACGCTGATGGCGCCTATTTCGTGCGAATGGAGTTTGAGGCGCACAATAAGGGTATTAGCTCCCTCGTCATGTTGTCAGAAGGCACTCTGCTCTCGGGCGGAGAAAAGGACCGCAAAATTGCAGCGTGGGATTCTCTGCAGAATTATAAACGCATCACCGACACGAAGGTACAAGAATCTGTATATAATTATTGAATGGCTTAGTTTAATTATATTTATCTTTAGCTACCGGAAGCTGTGGGCGGTGTCCGCAGCATCTACCCCCAGCGACCTGGACGAAACGATGGAAACATATACGTTGGAACCACGAGGAACAATATTCTGGAGGGCTCTCTTCAGAGAAGATTCAACCAGGTTGTCTTTGGCCATGGTAGACAGCTGTGGGGACTCGCTGTGCATCCTGATGATGAGGTGTTCGCCACAGCTGGTCACGACAAGAATATTGCTTTGTGGAGGAGGCACAAGCTTCTGTGGACGACGCAGGTGACTATTCAGTTCCTAAAAGTTGTATAGATTCGTTGTTTATGTGGTCCACACTTCACTTCTCAAACTAAAAAGTAGAGAAAATTGTGATTATACATTTTTATAAACGAATTTAATTAAATCTTACAGGTGGGTTTCGAATGCATCTGCATAGCATTCCATCCCTTCGGAGTGGCCCTAGCTGCCGGATCCTCCGAGGGCCACCTTCTGGTCCTCGCAGCAGACACTGGGACTGCTGTAGCTACCCTCAGAGTCTGCGGATCGCCGTTGTCCTGCATCGGCTACAATCCAAGTAAGTCGTAATCTTAATAAACAATATTTTCTCTTCGCTATTGGCTTAAAGAATGGAATAATCAACTACCTTAACTGCTTCACAATGTTCGCATCCAACAGCCGGAGAGATAGTAGCAATGGGGTCTCAGAACGGCAGCGTGTACCTCTTCAGAGTATCCAGAGACGGGTTCTCGTACAAGAAGAGCAACAAAATCCGAGGAACGCAGCCGTTGGTCCAACTAGACTGGAGTTCGGACAGCAGGTTCCTTCAGACTGTCACTCAGGACTACGACCTAGTATTCTGTAACTATCATCAATCCTTTTAAAACACTATGAGTGCTGTGTTTCCCAGGAAAAAGTAGTCTTTAACAAACTAATAAACATTATTATTCACTAAATATTTAAAAATTCTCCGTAGGGGACGTGAAAGCTTTATCTTCGGAAAAGAGTCCGCTGGTCATGAAGGACGTGAAATGGTACACCCACAATTGCATGGTGGGCTACATGGTGTCTGGTGAGTGAGGACATCATGAAATATCACAGCAATAATGTAGTAACATCTAGACTGTGGAATGTGTACCAAAATTGAGCTGGCCCAACTATTCGAGTCGGCACAGTGCTCCCAGAAAAGTACAGTCGAAATTTTTGATTTCAGGAATGTGGAACAATCGTTACTACCCCCTAACAACCGTGCTAACGACGTCGAGCAGATCAGCGGCGCACGACATGCTGGTCAGCGGTGACGCAGAAGGCTACCTGAGACTCTTCAGGTACCCTTGCACCAGCGCAAAAGCCGAGTACGTCGAAGAGAAGGTGTACAGCTCGCTGGTGGCTTGCGCCAGGTTTCTTTACAATGATCAGAACGTGGTCACCGTCGGTGGAACCGACGCCGCGCTGATGCTCTGGGAGCTGGTCGACGAATAAAACAGCTGAGAGCCATTCCAACGGAGTCTTGTTCGCTCGCAGATCTCTCAGCCAGGTCGTCGATCGTCGCTCAATCCGCGATAACGACTTTTTTATCGATTAGCGAACCGTTTAAACCCATCGCTGGACGAGCGATTTTTCCTGAAGAGACGCCACGACGGTCTCTGAACGACCCTCCGCGACCCTGGGACCGAATTCACAGGTCCTCCGCGTCGCGTTTCATCATTGTCTCCCACCCAGGCTCGTGAAAGTAATCAGACACTGATTTATGACGGGTTAATCACCGTTTTGAAGAGGAGGCAACGAGCTCCGGCTAATGAGGATCGCTTAGTCGGTCGATTGTCTTGGTACTTTCACTTTTTACAGCGGACTCGAGTAATTTCTGAAGACGTTGTTCGAACTCCTCAGGAGAATTATGCGTCTTCTGATCAACGGGTAGAAGATTGTGTAGACATTGTTGTTGTCCGGGTCCCAGGACGGGGCCCGATATCCCCACGCTACACGTTCTGTTATTAAAGCAAGAGAATGGATTTGTGCGGAAAATACATAATTTATTAGTAGACAGCGGATTTTATGCATTTATGAGAAAAATGAATAGGTGCAAAAGTAAAAACATGACACGAATTAAAGAATAATATTATATCGTTCTCAACCTATTAAACATGTTAAGAAAGAAAATACTTCAGCTTGTTGCAAGTAAGGTAGAAAATGTTTATTTTGCATAGAGATCTTCTGTCCATTGATTAGCATAACACGAATAAATTATTCACACGCGCGTTCTCATACATATTTCTCAATCAATTTCTCACCTTCCTCCTTGGAAAACAAACATGGATATTGTGGGACCGCGTGTGAATAATTTCTTCATGTTATGCTAATAACTTATACATATATAGTGTCTGAACGAATCCAGTCGCCTGCTTTAATGACACGTTCTGCACACCGGGAGGCTGACGGGCGTAGAACGAACGTCTCAGACCTCCTTTGTGCGAAATTCAAGTTTTCACATTGAAACGATACCAAAACAGAATTTCCTGTTTAGTGAAAAACATCGTAGACACTGCGGGGGATGATCGAACGCACGGTGGCTGACGAAGGCGAGAGACCGCTGTTGATCTTTCACTTTTCTCATAATTTTTTTATGTAGGATTGTAATAAACACAGTCTCCATGGTCATACCAAGATCATCTTACATTTTTTTAAACGGAATGCTATATTCTAGTTTTGGTATTATGAAAGTACAGAAAAAGAGAAGTTTAGTATGTGTCTTTGGAATGACCTTGCGGCAACTCAAAGCCGTAAAATCGAAAATCTGGTTACTTTATATCCTCTGTATATCTTGCTACTTTTTCGTTGTTCTTTGGAGCAAAAATGTAATAGACGGACAGTGGTCTTTCATTTCCGTCGGTCGCCGTAGACCAAGTGCTGAGAATGTATTAGAAAACATGGAAAACCGTAACAAAAAAAAAAAACGATTAGACAATATTGAAGAGATATTGTAGACGCTATTTGTGGGAACGAGGGCTGACGCCACAGTCAGCCTAATCGTTCAGAGGACACGGGGTCCGCGGACCCCGAAGTAGTTGGGGGACAGGAAGATCTATCTTCCCTTCTTGTTCACCGCTCGATAACGCGTTATTCAAACGCAGTGTACGAAGAGCGTAGAAGATAACGCGTTTAGAGACAATTCGAGACAAAACGAAGAGAATACGCGCGTTCAGGAGCGTGCAATCGGGGTGCTGGCGCCCCTTGGTAGTCATTAAGCGACGAACAATAGTTGTAATCCCGTGACGACGGGACTCTTTATTGTCACGAAAGCGAAACTGAAAACACCCACGACTCATGCACCCATGATTCAGGGCACGATGGTTCAACCTATTTATTCTTCAACGTTTCGAAGATCATACGGACAAGTGCTGTTGCGGGTCAACGCGCCAACCCCGTCGGTACCCTACACCCCTTGTTCACCGTTTCTAAATGAACGACCGTGGACTGGAGTATAGTGTATAACAGAGTTTAAGCGACATGTTGCTATCAATGAGATAACGTAGACGTAGACACACGAGAAACCTTGTCATTGTTAGTCGCGGTAGGCCGTAAGCACGGGATCGTCACTGCCAAGGCATCGAATTTCGAAATTTGTTTCAACACGAGGACTGTGTTTCAATTACGAATCTCCTCGGCGAGCGACTTTATCCACGGAACTGCGATTGGAGCAATGTTTAGCCATAGATAACTAAACTATCATGCGTGAAAATGACACCAATCAAAAATACAAATGTCGAGTTCTTCTTAACTAACAACAAAAATTATTTAGCTTGCAAAGAAAACGGTTTACAGGAAATGCAAAAGTTATATTTGGCATCGAAACGTTTGGTACATTGTTTTGATATCGCCGGAGTCAAATTTCGAATTGTCATATTGACGAAAGTTTAGTTATTCTGGGTTAAGGTCTGACAATGAGATGCAATCTACCTAACACGAGATTATTTTGTAGAGTTAGTTGTTCGTAAGGTTGACTTTAAAAATTAAATATTGGTGTTCTAGCTGATCTTTCTGAAACGAGACGTCGCATTATTTTCTAGAGGTAGTCGTCTGTAAAATTGACTTTAAAAATGAAAAAAGTGTGAATATTCTAGTCGAATTTAGCTATTGGCACGTTAACAATGTTTCTAGAGGTGTCAGACTTCTAGGCGGACTCGGGATTCTGTCTGTAGCTTGAACAGTTCAGAAATAATCAGGAAAAATAATTTTTCCATCGATTTTGTCTTTGCAACCAAGCAATTGCTGTTCGTGGAACGATCTTATACGTAGAGATTGCTCTAGCTTGATTTTTGAGCTCCAAAGCTCCAACAGCAGTTTCGCGTCACAGGAACCACTTTTTTACGTTCTATATGGCCTGTACTTTTGTAAAACGGGAGCAGTCGTACGGAGGTTCTTCAATAATCGATATCGAAGCTTTCCGCCGCGCGCAAGTTTGCGAGCAATTTGTTAAATCATTTGCATCATCGTGTTTGTGTCCTGCTTGTGTCGTACACAGAATATTTTGATTCCATTGAGAACAGCTCGAGGAGCTATTGAACTTTGACGTTGTTGATGCAAATGAATTAATGTACCCGTGCAAGAGAGATTGCGAAAGGTCGAATGTCGCAGGCAGGACTGAATTTTGGTCTTCGATGCACCCTGAAAACAAAGAAGAGAGAATAGAACGAGGAGGATTCAAACGATTCCCCGTAATCTTTAGCGTAAAGACGTAACAGTGTAGAGAAGCTATCTTATTACAATAAATTCTGCACATTAGATACACCACGATCTTATCCTTGCCGTTTACCAGTTCGTTGACCACTCGGTGGCGATGCCTGATTCAAACAATTCATTATATAAACTGTGGATTCTATGCATTTATAACATTTATAGCAAAAATCCACAGTCTAATAGTAAATCCTATAAAATAAACGTAATAAAATTAAGAATAACGGAGGATAAAGGAAGCAGAGAAGTGTGAAGATCGTTTTAAAGGAGAACCGGCGATAGCGGACAGATGGCTAGTGACTCAAAGCGATTCTTTATTAATAATCTGTTCTTTTACACTATGAGTGCTCCTGGTAAGCATCTAAGTGGTTCATTTCCCGGTTCCATACTCTCACCACACACAACATGGAAAAGTGATTGCGCCCGGAGTCGATTTGTGCTGCTTTTCCTCGACCGCCCGTGTTCCCCGCGAATTTTCATCTTTCTTCGCAGACGATCGACGCTCGAGGAATGGAAATGGCGACGCGTCCGACGGGAAGAGGAGCAAAATAAAAGCCGTGTTACGTTCATTCAGTCTCTGAGACAGCGTTGTTGCGCGTGCAGAGAAAATCCGGATAATGAGACGGTATCTCGTTTCCCTATATTATTCGGGTTCCTATTCGCTACATCTTGGCAGTCCATGATGGTTCTGATCTTGAAACTTACTAACAGATAGCGAAAAAATTACTTTTCAAATGTACAGTGCCTCACCCGATTGATGAAGTGCCCTTTAAAACAGAGGGGCATTTTACAATTTCGACCGAACCACTTGGAATTGTTTGAGAATTTTTTCAAAAAATTGTATACAGTCGAATTGACGAAGCGAATATTTTACAGTACAAAAATTATAGCAAAATGTCACTAAGTTTCTTGATCGGGACCACCGTTGTTCTGCGACTATCATCGTCGAACTACAACAAGGAAGCGTGGATTCAACGAAAACAAATCCGTGGATCGTTAACAATCAGAAAAATCGGCGAAATTTCATACTAAGAAGAAAGTTCGCATTGTTTAGGGCAAAAAATGGTGGCCATCGCCGTCGTCCCACCTCCGTGATGCACACAGACTAGATAAATACAAGATCCCTCGCCACCTATGTTCCGTTTTCCGCGCGAAAAACGCCGATAAAAAAGTCCATTTTTTTGTCTTTCGCAAAATTTTTTTTCGAATTTCCTCTCGTCTCGGTACGCGATAGAAATAATACTTTCTCGACAAGCCCCGGGTCCCATCGTCCCTCGAGATCATACTGTCTTCGCTCTCTGTCTTCTCATTCTTCGTGACCACATTCTCCCACTCTCTCGCTCTCACTTTCTCACTCTATAAATAAATAACAACTATATGAAACAATACGCTCGGGTCCTCTAAAATTACACAAATTTACAGGTCTACAGTCTAGAGTCTTTGACCGATAGTTCGCCTCTCTCTCTCTCTCACACACACACACTCTCTCTTTCTCTCTCTCTATACAACGCGTTCGAGAGTCCTCGGGACTCGTTTCCTTCTACACACGATCAAACAAACCGGAGGAAAACAGAAACATTCGAAGAAAAAACACTACGATCGGGTGTGCTGTACTCTCTTCGACGCATTCCGCAGGCAACTGACGGCGATCCAACGATCGAGGGACGCTCCCCGCATCGATCATTATCAGATAGTCGACGGCAAACGTCCGGACGAGCTTCTTGTCGATCGATTACAATTTTCACATTTTTTTCACGAGGGAATGCACTGTCAATCTCAAAAGTCTCGAGACATTCTTTGAAATTTGTATTATAGTGTATCCATATTTACTTCCATAGAATCTTATTTTAATTCAGAGGAATTAAAACATCACACCTAGTAGAAGTTAAGACAGAAAACTTTTTAAGAGTGGACCAGACGACTGTGTTTCCTTGAGCTGTTACCATGATTAATTCATTAGATCTTCAATTTAACCACGTGTACAATTTGTGTCAAAGTACTGCAAACTACTTACTATTAGTATATTTCGTTTCTCAAATGAAATAATACAAGAATTCCGGCCAATTTGCTGCGAAGCATGTGTAGAGACTCTTATGACTAACCTTATCCAATTTGCACAAGAAAATGATTGGACACGCATTTTAACATATGTGACACGCGTATCCAATATTTTTGGAGAACTACCTTTCTCACAATCAACCAAATCTGTTTGTGTAAATTGAACGTTTTCCCGTCTTTTCTGAATTTCAAAACAGTCGATGCCGGTTGTCACCTTCTTCGTTTCTTTGTTTATACAGGAAAGACGCGTATGGCAGCGGCAAGACAACCAGCGCTTCGCAGTCGAAAGACACGGTAAAGCCAAAAAGAGGAAAAATAAACGGTCAGTCTTCTGTCGACCAAACGCGTGCTCTCGGACAGTACAGCGAACAATGAGAAAACGCTCGTAATTAGGCACGGTACTTAGAATTTGTTTCGCGCATCACCTTGCCCTTGTCTCGCGTTAGACACAGCCGGGATAAAGCACGCCCTGTCTTCGCTATCACATTCATGCTACGTAAAAGCGACACAATTTCTATCGTATACAGTGCTGATTTACGTCTCTTCTTATCCCCCCTCTCCTTCCTCGCTGTTATCTCTTCAACGGAGCATCGTTTCGTCACCTACAGTCGGAGCAAACTTAATTGACCATCGTTCTCAGGCAGTTATTTGCGAACCGCGGATTTTATACAGTTATTGCAAACTGTATGCGCAAGATTCAGAAGAATTCAAGAATACTGTTCTACTTATTCATCTCCTCAACACTAGGTTTACAGGTCGTTTTAATATTTTTCATGTGCGATTATTGAGATTGTAAAGATGCATTCGCGAGGTATTATAAATTTAGGAATTAAAAAATTTGTATAGTCACATTCTCGTTATTTTTATAATGTGAAATAGTCACTTTTAGTACTCCGTAAATCTAGTGTTAAAAACATTAAGGAAATAAATTTCTACTTGCCTGTTTTCAATAATTAACGCAGACAATTGTCGTTTAGCACGAAAATCCACAGTGATGAAAACGAAGCGGGCATTCTAACATTTCATGGCGGCTTCAGAAAATAGATCCGCTCTATCTCATGGAAAGCAAATATGTATACTTATCATTGATGCTACCAGCCGAGCAAACTTTGCGGAACTCTTTCACAGCGGAAACTGTGCGACCAACTTGAATCCAGTAGCTATACCCACGCGGCTCTTGATCTTCCTCTTCAATTCTATGCTCTCGGTAATAAAGTATCTGGTCAAGGCCATTACCCCTACCTAAACGCACGACATTCCCTCCCGCACGCGAATGAAATCCGCCTCCCAGGCCAATTGATTTTACTCCGACTATAGCTTCTCTAACATTCGAGATCGATTTCAAACGCACCGATACAAAATACACGGAAACTCTCACCAGATATTCCGAGGGGAAACCTACGATTTTTAACTCGGTATAACTCAATTTTCCATAAAAAATTAAAAAAAAAGAAGAACAAGAAAAAACGAAACAAACAAACGGTGTCACGGGGGATAGAGTCGGGGGAACGCTAGAAAATACTCTTTCCGGTCCTAACGTTCGAGAGCGGATCGAGTTCCGAATTCATCATCTTTGTCGCTGGAATCAATTAATGAAACGAGATTTTCAGTGGAATTCACTTTCCAGATTTCCTCGCGACTCTATACAAACATTCGCGAGAAGCGAATGGAAAGACAGACAAAAGAGAACGAAAACGAAAGGGTTGGCCAACTAAATCGATAACCAAACAGCCAGAAGTTGATAGCACCGCTCGTTTCCCACGCAAGAAGCGCCCCGAGTACCGATTTACGTGTTGTCCGAGGTCAGTTCGCAGCGTTGCGTCTTCGATTGATCCTCTTCGCAAAGACTCCTTGATCCTCTATCATCCATCTGCCCTTTGGGCCGAGAGTCATCTTTATCTTCTGTACAATCCATCTTTTCGGCTACTGATTTTATTTGCTTCGCTTTCAACCTGCTGCCACGCTGATCCTCAGGCACCAGAGTCTTTTTCTGTGCCTCCGCTGTTCTGGTATTCTCGTCCGGCCTGGACTTGGGTGCCTCCTTCACTTTCTCACAACTTTTCCCGTCTACCAGGTCCTGCTTTTTCATGTTCTCAGGACCAGGTTCCCCGGGTTTGTCAGTCGTTTCTTCCGCCTCCATTTTATCAGCCTCCATGTTGGCGTCCACGTAACACATCTTAGAAACGTCCGGCGGTTGACTATCGTTATTATAACCGGGAGTATCGTAGCAAGGCGTTGCACTCGGTGCATAAACGTTCTCCAGCTGATCGTACTGGCTCATGGATTCGTTGCTCTGCTGACTGATCTCGGACATGTTGCCACCCTTGATGTTCTCCTTCTGGAACAGCTTCTGCTCATACTCTCTGCGCTCGATCAGCTCTTGCCTCTCCACTGTCCGCTCTTCTCGTTTTGACGTCGAAATATCTTCCGTGTTTTCTTGGGCAAGTCCAGGCTTCGTGTACAGATGGACCGGTCGTTGAAAGCCCTTTGACGGGTGCGCGGGGATAGAGAGCACCTCGCACTTGGAGAAACCAACCTCGGCGGACAGCAGATACTGCGTGAAGCTGTGCGGTCGGAACTCGATACTCTGGTAATTTTTGTAGATACGTTCCTGAAACACGAGAAGGAATTAGGATTTTTGAATGGTTCAGCAACGCGTGACGCGCTCTAAGGTAGGACTCTTGCTGCTGATGCAGGTGCCCGAACTTGGGTATTCGGTAGAAGTGGGCGGGAACCCGAAAATGAAATTTTTCCCGTTCTCACTCCGAATAAAATTCTCGACCCGTTCCGACTCAACATTTTCGGGTTCTCGCACAGCTCTAGTACTCGGATATCCACTTAATTTAACTCTGTTTCAGTCAATTTAACTCAATTTAAGTTTCTGTTTTGATATAGAGAGATCGTTTACATTTTCTAGTTACGAGCACGATCTTGTAACGTATACAATATTTCTTCGGGTACTCGCAAGTATCAGCAAAAGCTCTACTTTCGAAACTCTACTTACTGTTAGGTTCTTCTTCTTGGAATAACTGCTCCATCCTTGAGGCTCTAAAATAAGGACCCCACCTGGACGAAGTTGAGCATACATACGTTTAAAGGCTTGCTTGAGGCCCGCGTCGCCGAAGTTCAGGTGTATCCACTTGGTGATGGATAAGCAGAGGATCGTGTTGAACTGCGGTTGCTCCGTGCACAGAAGAGCATCGTCTTCGAGTACGTAGTTACCCTAAAAAGACAAGTGTTTCAATTTGTCACGTTTCTAATTCTTACTTGCAATAAATGAACTATTGTGTTGTATACAATACCTGCACGAAAGTAACATTATAAGGGAAACCTTTGTAATTCTTGTTCTTTGTAAAGCCTGGAATATCAACCGGCCCATAATTGATCGGCATAGACATTGGGAAGAAGTTTACATCATGGTGATCACTGTCTTCATTACCAGCAGGGGACTGTACACAATTGACATAGTGTTTGATATTTTTTCTAGCAATATTGATGAGTGTTCGATCAATGTCAATACCGGTTACACTGTGAGCTGCCAGATCTCTTGCAACGGACAGAGTAATATGGCCAATATTGCAACCAATGTCCAATACATCTTTCCCAATGAACAACTTTTTGCGCTGGGCAAATACTGTCAGTCTTGTGTCTATATCGTGGTGTGAGTTGCGATAGCCATAGTACCTGTTGTAGTTGCCATACTGATAACGCGCGTCTTTCTCTCGGAAATTTGGCATAGTCTGTTTCTTTTTCTTATCCTGACTCGGCCGGTGTTGTGGTCGAGGTTTCCACGCTCCAGGTTGAGGAATAACAGGACTAACAATTTTATCCTTAACATCAACCTTCCGTAATCTTTTGTCCTTCGGTTCTTCCAAACCTTTCAAACGTAATTTGTTTTTGTCTTTCTGTGGACTCTCTGGTTTGGGCTCTTTAGGCTGATTCGGTGGTGGAGAATTTGACGGTGCAGACTGTTGCGTTGTTTCAACATTCTCTGGCACAGCCACCTCCATAGGTTCTGCGATCTCAACTGCATTGCATTCTTTAGGTTTGGATTCGAATAGATCACTTGCATCATCTTTCCCAGATCCTGAAGAGGCCCGTTTTTTCTTCCTGTTTCTACGCTTTGAGCCCTTTTTGGTTGGAGAAATCAGTTGCTTCTCATATTCATCATCGTCACTACAGTTACATAAATTCAGAGGATCGCAAATGTTCGGAGGTATGATGACCTCAATAGCCTCTTTCTTGTGTTTAGGCGTAGGAAGCGGGCTAGACTTTGGAGTAACAGCGTTCATGGCTCTGTTTATTTCCTCGTCTTGCATGCTGTTCAGATTCAAAGGATCGCATATGTTGCCACCAAGTAGAAACTTGGTCGGTGGTATGATGATACCCTCCTTCTTTCTACGCTTATACGGTGGAAAGAATTTACCGTTGCTACTAAAACTCTGCAGGCGTTTTCTACCAAACTTGAAGTGACGACCATCTTCATGCTTATGCTTCTTGGAATTGAAAGTTTTCCTTGATTTCTCATTCTCCTTTTTATTGATCTGACCCACTTTTGTGGGACGATCAACTTGTGCGGATGACATCTTGTAGATTCTGTGGATAGAACAAAGTAAATAGAAAATCTGATTTTTTTACGATAGAAAACATTTGTTAAACATAGCAATCTAATAACAATGCGAAAAAGGCGGGAATAGAGTTCGACCGAATAACATGCAATAATTGCAATAATTGCTTGAATTATACTTACCGATTGATATCTATAAAAATTTTAGATATCAAATAAATCATTTAAGAACCAAACGGTAAATTGACATGAACAAGGCATTGAATTAAATACGATATACAAAACAGAGGTGCGTAGTAAAAGACGTTATTGCTCACTTTTAAATCGCTCGGCTTCGCCCCACAAGGAAGTCCAGATTAAAATTATCGCGATAAAATAAAGCACAAACATTTTCACGTTTTCGTTTACAATTCGAAAGATAGCGAATTTTATTGGGTAGAACGATCGTTTGTTCCGCGGGTTCTTCGCCTTGATGAAACACACGGCGTTCTTAGGTGAATTTATCGTTCCCGCGATCGCGCATGCGCAGAAAATGGTTTATACGTTCTGTAAACGGATGGTCGCCAATGCCCCGAGTTTTCCTTCGGTGTTTCTGGCCTTAAATGCCGAGCCAGCCGATCGAACTTACCTTTAATCGTTTCGCAGACGGCTCCTGTTTCACCTCGACGTAATTTTCGTTCGCATTAAGCACAAAAACACGGGTTAATCACGGGATACACGACACAGCCAGCTCAGAACCCTTGTTGTGCGCCCATCAACGATGGCGAATAGCTGCTTCGCTTGCCTCGCTCAAACTCCATTTTCTATGTGGCCACCCGAGGGAGCCGAGCGTCACTTCGGCAATTTTCGGAAGCGAAACACAATTTGATCGGGTCATGGCAATTTCCCGAGCGCAGCGGGAATAGAGAATCATTGGGAAACCGCGAAAACCCTCCTAACGAATTTCTCAGGCTTGAAACACGCGATAGAAAGATTAACAAACATCGAGATTAGAAAAATCTGTGTAAACAGACGCAAAGCGACGATTGACGCGCCTTATCTTTCCCGTAAGTGATGAAACTATTATATTAGGTACAAATGTAGCAAACTTTAATTTCCAATTACTCGTTACCGAGACTGTGGACTTTTATGCAAAATTTTCTGCATTGGTTGCAGAAATTTATTTTTTTGTTGAATAATTTTAGTAGGCTGAAAATAATATATTCATAGTTAGACTGTGGATCTTTATGCAAAATAAAAATTTTCTACATTTGTTATAAAACGTGGGCGCCACTAATAATTTCACTTGGTCGAAAAAACTATATTGATGCTGTTCAATTCTTTCAATCCTTACATCGGATCAAGTTGCATCTATTCATTTTTGTCACAACTATGTAATCCACGGTCTACTCACTATAAAATTGAAATATTTCATTCGATTGATTAATTGAAAAGAGTGAATCATAAAAAATGACGGAACGTTTAGCCGAGGACTACTGCGTTATATCATTTCTAAAAATAATGTTGAACATGAAAATTATGGGACTGAGGTAGTAGAACAATAATGTAAATATAGTACGTTTACACACATACACAAATATGTTACCATGGAGAACTCATGTAGACGCGTTCATACGGTAATGTTAATGGAAATGATGCAAGCAGTCATCTTTAGTAAACGATCGCGTTACTGTAATCACAATAATAATTGCAAAAATATTTCACATAATTCCTAAAGATATTTTTTAAAAATGCGTTTTGTAAATTTCTACCGTTTACGACGGTTATATTTTTGAATGACAACCGACGAATCAAATGGAATCGCGCGGAACGTAGTTTCGATGGACCAATCGCAGCTTTGGCGCTAATTGCTATATTTCAAAAAATGAACAACACTCCTCGCGTCGAGCATTTCTTCACGCACAAGGATTACGCGAATAAATTATCAGCGAGTGAACAAATTAACCGTTAATTGTCAGTGTACATAATGCAATTATTTAATCAATTTTTAAACGACATACTTTATGCGCTTACCGATTGTCATCCGATCGAAATTCTGATTGGTTCCCGTCGGCCCGCACGAAATCCGTGCGAGACGTCGTGCGAACCCCGTTATAAACACGGCGGGTTAATTGTTCACTCGGAAGTTTTATCCCTTGCCCGGATTTTTTTTTTCGTAACAAAATTACGCTGTTCTCCAGTTGATAAACTATTTCTTTTGCGCACCGTTCCTTTTCAAAAACCATTGTTATTTCCTTCAGTTCCCTTTTGTACAAGTATTAACTTTTACGAAACCGACACGGAGGTACGATATGCAGCGCAAAATTAATTTGTTCGAACGATTGGAATCGAAGCCGACGATGTTGTTCAAGAGATCGGACTTCGGTCAGGTGAAGTGTGATGTGTTGACAGATTCGTTGCCTCAGGTAATTGGGGAAAAAAAACATTTTGACCTATTCGCGTAATTATTTATTTATTTATTTATTTATATTTACATCGGAAGATACTCATGCCTTTATTTATCTTTCTCAGTTCAATTTCTTCAAAAAAAGTCTGCGCGACATTAACAGTAGCGACTCCTCGTTCTTCGTGACGCCACCGATGGAAAATAAATTTGTCGTGACGCCAAAAGCGCCGGTGAAAAACAAAAAAGAATCCAAGAGGGCGGACCTGAAGCCTAAGAGGTTGCAGTACACTGAGGAGGAGCTGGACGCTGACAACGCGCAAAATGTGAAAGATACTGTGCCCGAAAAGTCGGGCAACGCGTTGCTTCGCAAACGAGACTCGGTCCAATGCAACAAGGTCAACTCCACGGAGAAACGGATCACCAGATCGCAAGCGAAGCTAGACATTAAACCGCAGACGATCGACAAAGAGAACGACAGTACCGCGATAAACAATAGATCGAGGAACACATCGATCGTTAGAAATAATTTAACTCGGGTCTCGTCTATAGGTAGGTGTACAAAGAACGAGCAAAAATGCGCCCCAGCGTCGAAAGACACCGGTGTCAGAGACAAATTGACCCACTTTCGGCTATAACAGTGTACGGTTTAGCTGTTACTTTAATTGTAGAAGTACGTTACCATTAAGGACGAAGATTGTAATAAGATAATTTGTACGATACAATGCTGTTTTCTAAGCCGATAGATTTGTAACAAGTAAAATTTGAGCACACCTGGAACGTGTCGAATGTTTTACTTTAGTTTTAGAATAATGATAAGGGTAGAATGTTTATTTGTTCTTTAGTAAACGATTCATGCTCAGAGGAGTTGTCTCAATGTGACAGTAGTCTTGATTGGAAAGGCAAATTGCGTTGGCTGCAGTCTAGGAGAGACGTTGGCCTATGGGTTGAGTGCTGTAGACGTGAATGTAAGAAATTGAGATACACGGAAGAGTATCATGATCCACTAGATGTGCCAGAGATATGGTACTGCGAGATGAACTTTGGTGCGGAACTATTTTCGTTAAATTCCTTTGAAATTTCTATGGTACAGTTGTTTTTCTTGTTATAATATCATTGTCTGATTTTACAGATAAGACAATAGCGTCTTGTGCTATTCCACAAGTACCTATGGCACCTGCGTTGGAGGCTGACTTAATTGAAAATTGCTATAATGCTGGCAGCATTGTGTGGGCTCGTGTTCAGGGGTATCCATGGTGGCCTGCAATAGTTTGCGACAGTCCTGACACATTCCGATACTATGAACAAAATAATCGTTCTCAGAAACCTGTAAGTTTTCACTTGTTTGAATGTTAAACAATTTTTTATATAAAATAATAACTAATTCGATTTCCAGATTAAATACTTTGTCACATTCTTCAATGATGTATTGGAATGTGCCTGGCTCCACAAGCATTATCTAAAACCATTCGCAAGAACTAAATACAGCACACTTATCACCAGGGTATTTAATTGTTGATGGTAACAGATGTGTACACTATAACTGAAAGTATTTTTTGTTGCAGACAATATTCCATAAAGTTGACTATAAAAGCTCCCTCGACAAATGGTATGAGATAGCCCTAAGTGCTCTTCGACTATCTATCTCAGAGAGATTGCAAAAGTTTAGTTATCTGGCGTTGTATGAGAAAATGCACGACGTTAACAACAACGATACCAAGACGATCGAAGAAGAAATGGAGACAAATTCGGACGAAGAAATACCGTCCTCGGCTCCCACGAATTCTCTATCGCTGCGAGATTATTATTTCATGTTCCTTTGTAAAGCGAATTGCAATACTTCCGATGAGTGTTCATATTAATTAATACGTCGAAAAAGACGTCTCATTTTCCACGTAAATAGATTACCTCGAACCTTGTAAGTATTTACACACAAGAATATTCACATGTAACGAATACAATATGGAGGTACATAGACATTTTCTGAATCTTTTGTTCAGAGAAGATATCTAACTTACCAGAGGTGGTCAACTAAAAGATTGATCATTTAGTACTATACTACTTTACCGACCATTTAGCGATCGAGGGATCATATTCAGTTACTATAATTTCCCACGCGAGAGCAGCACCGACACCGTGCGCCGACGAATAATTTTTCTATTTTCAAAAACTGTAATTACTGGCATTAAGACCATAAAAAATATTTTAGGACTACAAGAATTTACATTAATATTAGTTTTGTAAACACTAAAATATTTTACAACAAAGCGTAAATTTTACATGCATTTACGTCACTAACGAATTTCATCAGCATTCTATTTTTTGTAAGACCTCTATGCAACCCGAGGCAATTCTTCAAAAAAGTTGATAAAGAATACGTATAACATGGTCGTTTTTAAAGTAACGGTGTCGTGTATCCTGTAGAACTTTTTCTAATATCCTAGCCCCTCATCTATCTCAAACAGCAGGGTTATCTTGCTTGGGTCAAAAGATAAGGGACAGGATAGAGTTTATTTTATAGTTATTACAAATTTAATGATCGGATCATGTTTAGGATGTTTCAATAAAACTGAAACCGAACATGAAGCACTTTATGGAGGAAGATATTTTAATTGTACATAAAAGTTTTAAATAAGCTATTCATTTATCAAATCGATTAACTCCACTAAATAAAAGATAGAGAGAATTGATGAAACGGTTATTTTCATTTTTAAATTCTTCTTTACAAGAACGCATAAATTGTTCAAGAAAATGCAGGAATGGGTGCTCGGGTGCCCCATAGCCAATCAAATGGTTAATATGGAGTACCATTGGGGACAGTAGCGCGTTATAACTAATTGGGGCCTTGGGCAAAGTAGAATTTCGGGGCCCCTAACCGCAACTAAATAACTTTATGAGAAAAATGTAGAATTTGGTTTGTGTTCGGGGCCCCCTGCATTCGCCCAAGTTGCCCATAGGGTAATGCGCCACTGATTGGGGACATATTTTGACGACACCGGTTACCAAGTATTTCCCGGCCGATGTTTGACGTTCGAAACGTTTTCTCAGCGGAAATCGTGCGTACATAAACGCTTGTAAATCGACATGTTAATGTAGTGCAAAGTTCGATGGGGTCTTGAGGTCAGTCCGATGTCAGCGGATACGGAGACCCTCCACATGGTGAATTGCGGCCATATTTGCGTGTTCTTTGCTGATATATCACGTCAAACCCCCCGGTTTCCTTGTTCAGCTTATACGGGATCAAATTCCCATAGACAGAGAGCAATCCTTCCATTTTACGACTCTGTTCAAAATCGTATAGTATAGGCCAAGCAACCAAGACAGTTCGTGCCGTTTTAATTAACCTTAGAATGGCACCTTGGTTCCTCATAACTACAGCAAAACAGGCTGATTTTCTTTTAACACTCGGACGGCGGAACATTTTTACAATTTTATAATTGACGATGTTTACGTCCATGCACTGCTTAATGCGTCAATTTTTTTAAACATATTTTAAAAGACAGTAAGTTGGAATAGAATTTACTTAAAATCGAAAGGTAACTGTAAATCAGCTTAATTAAATTTTTGAAGGGATACCAGTGCAATATTTCGCGATTTAAGCATACAGAGTGCCATTATTGGGTTGATAAGGATAAAACTTGCGCGTCCCGGTTACCTGATAAAATTTTCGAAAATCTTCCACGAGCGTAACGAAACATGTTGGAATTTTGTCGGCTGTCTCGATGACCCAAGCTCTTAACACTGTCCGCCTCTCCATAAAGAAAGAAAAAAGGAAAACGATAACCCCAGATACCGTGGCGGGCACATACATGCCCGTTATCGTTCCCGTAATAGTCGGACGATCGTGTTGCTAACTGAGTACTCGGGTTATCTGCTCTGTTTGTCCTTCTTACAATTTCGTTACGTTCGCCAGGCGTTTTTCCGACGTCGTGGCGGTTTTTCTCGCCGGAAACGACCATTAACTTTACAGCGATTATAATCTCCGATCGTTACCGTTTCTCCGGTGGTTTTTTTCTTCTTACGAGTAAATAAGATTGATTGGTATCGTGTAACACCGCCTTCTATGTTTATCGAACGGATTGGTAGCGATCGGTTCGCCGCTGTTACCACATTGGAAAATAAAATGAAGGTCGACACTGGGTCAGAAGGTTGTAACGCCCTCGCGACTGCGCTATAAATAGCCCGCAGCATTGAATTCAACAAACTGTCCACAGAAATAATTCGATTTTCCAAAATGATTCGCGGATTCTCGTCCGGGAGCGTAAAAATTTTCTTTTACTTAAGAATTTCAAACGAAATTAGATTGACGAGAGGATGTTTGAAAACCTAAGGAGAGATCTCAATAAAAACGTGGTTTGAACGGAGTATTGGCGTTCACGTGCGCAAAGCACGAGAAGAAGGATGAAACTGACGACCTAATAGAGGCTATTAGGGAGCAATGTTCCAATTAGCCCCCACGAATAATCACCGGGGGGTGAATAACTCGGATTGTACAGGCTGAAACTATTTCGGTGGACCGTCGGAGGGTCCGTATATATTTTTAATGCGCCCTACGTGGCCGCGCCACTGCCGCGAGAAATAACTCAGAAACCGTTGAACTCGCCACGTGGAAATTCTATTTCTTTTGCGCCTTAATTGCACTCGAGTGTCGTTGAAAATCCTCTCCGCAAATAGCCTGTGCGCGGTTTAATGTTCATAATTTCGAGGTCCCGCAGGGCGAGGACTGTTTCGTCACGAATATCGCAGACGGGGTTATGGGGTCCGGTCATGGTCGTAAATATTCGCCCCCTTCCCCTACCAAGGCCTTATCAAAATTGGGTCTAGCGGGATAAGCAGGGTCTAGCGGCCCCGGTCACAATTTTTATTGATATTGTGTGGAAAACAATGGTTTTAGGTTGAAAGATAATCCCCTCAAAATTTTAAGTCGCTAACCCTTCATATAAGGATGATATGATTTTTTTCACGCTTGTTAATTAAGATTTTCAGATAAAAAAAGAACAAAAATACTCGAACTTACCTCCTTCATATCATATACCGGCGCGTCGCGTCGGTCGATGAAGAACGCAAGCTAACGATTTACCTTTAATCAACTCAGAATAATATCATATAGCACCTTTTTGGATTTGTCTCAGTACCTGCTACTATTTTCTGAAGAAAAAATCTAGCATTCCATTTAAAAAAAAATTATTACTATTCTTATTATTATGTTCCACCAATCCGATCATCTTGAAACTTTTGTATATATTAGATAGGTAACAGAACATTGTTCTTTTTTTGGAAGTGGTCACTCGAAGGGTTGCTTGCAATTCCCACCCTCAAAAAATTAAATAATTTTTTTCTACCCTTAATAATTTGATCACAATTGTGAAAAAAATATATGATATGAAGGAGGTAAGGAGGTAAAAAAATCATATCATCCTTATATGAAGGGTTAGCGACTTAAAATTTTAGGGGATTATCTTCCATCCTGAAACCATTGTTTTCCACACAATATCAATAAAAATTGTGGCCGGGGCCGCTGGACCATGCTTATGCCGCTAGACCCATATTTCGATCCCCGTGATTAACCTGATAAGAATTTCTCAATCGTACGCCCCCCCCCCCCGGAAGCGTGGTGCACAGTACGTATAGTTCAAAGGTTACGGGATGCAAAGGGCACGACGGGATAGAAACGGAGCAGAACGTACGCAGTTAATTTTTTCATGCTGCATAAATATTCACAGTCTAGTGATTAACCCTCCGACACGGCGATACCCGGGTCTATTTTGACACAGAGCATCATGCTAATGATACGATCAACATATTAATATGATTGACTTGCGAACCGTCTACTTCACCGTCAATTAATTCGGTGTTTTTCGAGCGGATCGAGAGCCGAGCATTAATTCGCCGGGTCTTGTATTCCCGGAAGATTAAACCGGAAGCGCGACGTGCATGTGGTGTCGGAGGCAAAGGAACACATAGGCCACGCCTAGGTAGAAACGTAGCGTAATACATGCAACGCTGGTCAGAAAGGTCGAGCCAGGATATAATTCTCTATCCCCCCGTCCTTTCTTTTTTACCATCGACCCAATACAGGCCGCTCCCATGTTTGTCAGCGACATACGCCCCCATTGTTATACGGTTCCTATATCCTAGCTGCCACGAAACGATCAAACGGCCGGGGAGACAGAAGGTGCAGAAGGCGCACAAGGTTCTCTTCGGTTTCGTTCCGTTCGGTTTAGTATAGTTTGGCTCGGTTTCGAAGGCCCGCGAGGGGTCGAAGATACAGCCAGCATGCCTTTACGGCCAATAAATGTCTCTTTTACGAGCTGTGTCCCGCATATAAAGTCATGGGTATTCCTGCCCGGACGACGAAACGCGTTTCGGCTAGCCGACCCAGGCTCATTAACGGTAATTAAAATGGCCCTGCGTTGCGCTATCGCCCGATGGAAATTGATTTAAACGGCTCGGGCCAGGGGCCCGATCGAGCCCGACGTGCCCCCCAACGCAGCTTATGAAACGGTTGCCACTCGATCCTCGAGGAATTTTATTTGCACCGAGAATAATTTACTGCGCGCGGAGCTCTGCATTCTCCGCGCTCTATCCCCGCGACATTGCGCTACAAAACTGGCGAGTCACGTGCCCGCCATGTTGCCGGCCGGTTTTACATTTTTATCGAGGCTTATATTAATTATTGATACCGGCAGAAGGCCGTCCCGAACGCGTTATCGAAACTATATCTGCCGTGTGCTTTCCACGGAGTATCACTGTCGCTCGCGAGCTCAACTGTGCTTATTGACCCGGCTCTGTCGCGTTTACCACTTGGCACGGTGAAAGTCAAAATTCTGATTGAGCCAGCTTCTGTTCTTGGAGACATTCTGCCCAATCTCCTGTTCCTCGTTTCAGACGATACGCATGGCTCCTTTGTAATTGAAGATCTTGATGTTAACGACTGGACAAGTCCATCAGAAAATTTTTCGAGAAAAATTTTCTGACACACAAATTCCTCCTGTACCTACATCGCTGACTGTTTGAAGTAAGAATTATACAATTTGCAAAATCTGGATTTGCCCAACTTTTACGACAGGGTCTTCAATTTTCGCAAAAAAGCTGTTCTTCGTAGAAACTTGTGTCTGTTCTTGACAAGGATGTTTTTTTTTTAACCGCTTGGAAGCCGATGAACCCTGTGAACCTTATGAACCCATGGTCCCAGCTAACCCCGTTGATCCCACGACGGAATATTGAAAATTTCCTGACCCACAAATCGTCCGGTTTTTCAAATGCAAATGCATCTTCCTCCTTTTCTTTCTTCATCCAGTGGCCGGCTCAAGATGCCGGTCATGAATATATGGAAGGCCGAACTTCTTGAATATTTACCTGCTCGTCCATTGTGCCCTCGGCAACCACGGGGGATATACGCGCGCGGAACCCCATTAGTATGCCGCTTTCCTCGTTACACCGTTAGCAGAAAATTCGTGGCCCTTCCCGGCAGGGGGGCGAGAAACGGGGACGAAAATAAAAGGACACTTTCACGTTAGAGGCCTAGGGAACTCGTCTCTCCTCTTCCTCTCTTTCTTTCTCTTGCTGTGGAATTCGCTTCCAACCGGTTTCTCCTTTTTGAATTTCTAGAAGATAACTAGGAGAATTCTTGACGATCTTCGGCAACCGAGTAGAAACCTGACGGTATCCTTGATTCGATCGGACGTCGTTTGTATACAATTAGGTTGTCGCATAGGTAATGTCCGATTTTTAACGGTAACTTTCAACAGACTAAATAATCTTATGAATGTGTGACTAGACTAGACTGCGGATCATCATGCAAAATAAAAATTGTCCAAATCAATTGTTTTCTTTTCATTATCTTAAGCAGTCGGAAATAATATAGGACCATTCTTAAATTTTTCTATTGGATTTTCATTATTGTATTTGATTTGATGAGTGGGATGGTTTAGGCTTGAGCATATTGATCGGGGGGTCTCAATATGCGAAAGAATGCTCGGCAGTCGGCAGCGTCACGTTGCAGCGGCTTGTATCGTCGGTTCCTAAATGTGTCTCTGAAATGCGTCCCGGTGAGGTTCTCTAAATGCGACTTTAACGAGCAGCACGAGGAACGGAACGGAACGGGTAGAAGAACGGGGAACGACCTGCACGGATTCGGGCGCGGTCAATGCCGTCTAGATGCTCTCGCTATTACTATCCGGACCGCCTGGTATTTTCGTCATGGCCTACTAATACACTCCGCAAATTCTCGCCCTGCCACGGGGGCCGGTGCCTCGACGATGACGTGGTCAAGGAAATATGCCGATCGCGGCCCGTGTCACTGGCCCTGATGGCCAATTCCTTTCCCCTTCGTTTTCTTTAGTTTCTCGTTTTACTCCTTGAAAACGAGCCAACCGAGCATCGGCCCGACTCGACGCATCCTCGCGCGCAAAACCATCGTGACACGCACTCACGCCTCGCATCGAACGAATCTCGCAAATCGTTCGACCCTCGATCGTTCCGAGGAAAATGAAAATTTCGATCTTATTGCTTTCAGATTCGTACAAGAGAACCGTTTTAGCTGGATAAATATCAAATACCACTCGGTGGAAGTTGTTAACCATCAACCGCGTAAAAATGCACCTCTTACGCTCCTTTTTACCATTGGCGTAAGGAACAAATTTAATAATGTAGCAAATATGTATTTTGAATAATAACAATTCTTAGTGGCACTTGAGAGTCGCCACACGAGTGCTCAGGATTCGCACACTATTTTCTGCGTCCTTATGCGAGGACATGAAGTTATACAATTGTAAGTGAGGAATAGACTGGCGATTGTACTCGGTCGAATGTATAGAAGTTTGTTTGCAGACGTCTCTTATTTTCAAGTAATTTATTTCCAGAAAGGCTGAGTACTGATCAAATCATTTTTACTAATTTAATCGCATATCTGAATACAATCAGTGAAATTACTATAAATCACCATATATCAGCATCGTGTAATGGTCGACAGTTGAACCCTTAAAAATGATAGTATCCACGCATGTGACGGTATTATCAAATTAAAATCAACTGTTCAGGTTACTCGTGGATATCTCTGAAGAGGCCGAGTCAAGTGTTTCTCTAATCACTGTTGCTATTCGTAATCGGCAACTTACTAGATTGCATGATTAACAATAGAATGAACATCCACGAGCGTAACACCGTTGTTCGAAAATAACGGCATTTCCGCGGGGTCATCCGCGTCTGTTTCCTCGGAGAAAGGCGAGTAGCCTGTCCAGTGTTTCTGTACGAAACTCTGACCGTCTCTCTCGTCGAAGATGCTAGTTTTACGATCCGGAGGACGAAACGGTACGATGATGCAACGGGCAACGTATTCGTCCAGTTTCGCCGTCGGTCTCCCCGTTGGATTATCTGTTTCTGACTTTATTTATCGATAGCTCGGCCTGTTTCGTAAGCCGGAGTTCGGCTAGCGCCAGCGGTTTCCAGATTCGATAAAATTTTTTGGATTTGGGACAGAAAACACAGGGTCGCCGGGGTCGTTCCGCGACGATAAGATTACGAGACGAAGACGGAGACGACGAAAACGACGACGACTTGGGAACATGAGTGCACTCGGTGTTACGTAAAAGCCTGTACAAGCCGTAGACCAGGGTGAGATCTCGTGGGACGATGTAAATCATCGTTTCTTCGAGTATCGGGCCGGGCAATCGGGGCCTCAGATAAAGATTCCGGTGTCGTAATCCCGGCCGGTCGCGATACCGTCGAGATAATTAATCGACTATCTTTTTTTTCGCCCGCGTTCCTCCGCTTCTTTTACTCTTGACTCACTCTCTATCTCTTGCTCTCTCTCTTTCTCTCTCATTCTCATTCTCACTCTCTCGCTTCTTCTGCCGCGTTTTTTCCCCTCTTCCCCCACGGTTTTATTTAGAATACCAAATATAACGGGGTTCGCTCGGTGGAAAGGAGAGAGCGCGGAAAAAGGAACGAGAGAAGGAGAGAAAGAGAGATAAATGCCAGAGGCAGCGTGCAAACGAGGCGTTATCAACGTGTGCGCGCCTTGAACTCGGTGACGAAGCGTTCTTGTCGCGCAGCGTCGTAAAATACACCGATATACGCGCATATTTGCAACTGTTACGCGTCGCCTTCGACCGGTAGCGAGAAATATGAATATAACGCTCGGCCGCCGGAGGATTTACAATGGCCGCGTCGGGTCGCCAGGCTGTTCGTTCCCCGGGAACGTTATCGAGCCGGCAAGAAAATTGCCACCGTGGAAAAAGCAAATAAACCGCGCGGGGCCTTTATCGAATTCGAGGAGCCCAGGGCAAACAGATTTCGGTATCGCCGAGCGGCGTGCTCGCCCAGATAGGATGATGCTGGAAAACAAAAATCATTTTCGGGGCAGCCTCCCTACCACGGGGAACGCGCGCGCACTATCGACACGCTGATATTCGCTGACTGCGCAATCGTCGTGTTCGAACTTCGTGTCGACACATCGCTATATAGTTTGGCGAACGAGCAAAATATGAAAAACAGTTTATTGTTTCCGCGAAACCTTACACTTTATAACAAGGCAGCTCGCGACGAAGTGAATGGAATTCGCCGAGGATGTTATTCTTTTCCACTAAATTAAATAAAATAATAATTAGCGAAGGTAATCCTGGCGAGGGTGACAGGAACGGGAACAATCGGAGGACAAAGTGACGACGATACCGCTCAAAGCAATAAGGATATTAATTTATGGAAATTCGGTGAAAGTTCCAACGAGGAAGAGTGACAAGTGACTGGAACAGTCGGGACAACTTGTTCATTTCGTTGTCGAATTAAATGCGACAAACCCGTTATAAATTAACGCTCAGAATCTTCGGAGATATTCTAATTTATAGTCGCTGAAACGGTTAAACTGCTGTTCTAAACGGTTCCTTTAAACGGGTCAGCTTTTTTATTACCAGATATAATTTCAGTGGTAATCTATATTGCAGTGAAGAGTCGACCAATAAGCTGTTCATCGGTTTATTGATAGTGAAATGACTTTATGAAAGCTTTCACTTGCTGTCGCAATATACATAGTGAGTTATCGGCTCAACGACCCTGTCGACAATGATGCTTAAAAAATACAGTATGAATAAAATATCGTTTTCTTCGTCCTTGAAACACCAGAGTCCCAATCGATTTCGATAACTTTTGAATAAAGACATATTCGAGTCACCAGTAACGAAGCCCTTCAGCTCGGTTCCGATGTAGCGTGATCATAGAGAATCCCATTAGCAGGCTTCCGGTATTCAAAGTGTTAACGCATCGGTCTAAACTGATCAAACAGACGGATCCGGTTCGGTCCAAGTAGCAGCTCGGCAGCGTGCGTCTCGAGCCAGGAGAGAACAGTCGAGCCCGTTGTTTGTAGTGGTGCGATCGGCTAAAGAGTTAATTAACAGAATAGAGTAGAAGAGAAGAGACGGTAGCGATGCGCTCGCGCAGTCATTGTCCGTAGCCGCCACCTGCGTCATTCACGGGGTGCGTTCGGCCGCATCCCCGCTCCTGGACTAACCCCCACGCCTCACCCTGTCGTCTCGGTCGCAGTGGAACCAAGTGGAACCCACTCGGCGCGGCGCTCGCGTTCGGCACTCGTCGTGTTACCCCCACCATTTTTCGGCGCGGTGGTTAACGCGCACCCGTGACTGGCGGAGCCGACGACGAGACGAGCCATCGCGCAGCTCAGTCCGCGCCAGTCCGCGCCGCTCGTTCCACTAGTTCGGGTGGTTGTCGGTGACCGAGTAGTTCCGAGTTCGGCTTCATCCGGAGCACAACGATCGTTCCTGCGCTGGTTCGGCAGTCGACATTCCGATCTCGTGCCGAGAGTTTCAAGTCGTCTTTCGAGAAAGAAAACTTGTACGGGAGGATCGCCACGATGGTGAAGAACGGAAGCTGTCGGTTACCCATCGTCCACGCGCTCCTCGCGTAACAGGAAGGAAGTCTCGAACCTAGCTTCTCTTTCTCTCCCTCTCTCTCTCTCTCTTTCTGTCTCCCCTCCCCAGATCTTCCGGTTTCCTTCAGTTTTGTTTCTCGGCCGATCGCGACGGCTCTATTCTCCTTTTGACTCGCTCCCCTTCTACCTCGTACGCGATCGTGTGCCACGCTTCCGGCTGACAGTGCGGTTTCCGGGCCTGCGCGACTCGACGGTTACGTACCCTTCTTCTTCTTCGTTTTCTTCTGCTTCCTTCTCCTTTTCTCCTCGTGCGATTCACAGTGGATGTGTGTCCCTGCGAGTCTCTCTCCCATAGTCCGTTTCATTCTCCGGTCCCTCTCATTCTTATTTCATTCTTTTCCGCTCGAGCCTTCCCCGGGTGGAACATCGTCGGAAGGCGGCGCGGCGCGGCGTCGTCGAGTCATCGTGCACTTTGCTCGAGAGTGTGCGTCACGTCTCGTATCTGGAGTGGTGCACCGGTTCTTCCTCGCCGCCCTCTGCGCTGCCCCGTTGCTGGGGAATCGATCGGCTCCGGGGCCACAGGACTTGCCCGTGGGGCCGCCTCGCCGACGGAACGGACGCCGCTCCTGAAACTGTAAGTCTGAAACTATAATTTATTTCAACACCGGTTTTCTCTTCGTCCTCGATTGTCTAACATGAACGCTCGTTCCGAGTTTTCGGATAAAATCGTCGACGCTCAATTTTCCCCGCTAGATTTTCCTCGTGGATTTATCGATATATGTAATCCGCAAAGGGCGGATTATGTAACCGCGCGCGATTTGAACATCGATGCCACGTGTCGGTCGTGTTCCAGTCGTATTTGCATTTTCTCACGGCTGCATCGGTATAGTTGTTCGTTCCGCCGCGATCCACGTGTTGAGATTATAGTTCTCGACGATCGGGTGACTCATCGCAGCTTTTCTGCGAATTTGTTGAAAACAATCCGGCGTTTTCCTGTCTCTTCCCGTCCGGCCGGACACGAGGAACGCTGGAAACGGGTGGGTGTCGTTGGACACGCCCATCGGTCGAGCTCGTCGCGGTCGGTCCGTTTCGCGGTGCCTAATTAAATTAAACGCTTCGAAACGGTTTTTCTAAGCTCCGTCTCTCCCGGCCGCGCGCCATATTTGGCCGTCTGGATAGTCGGCTTCGCCCTCCGCGGATTCTCGTTTCGAGATTTTTTTTCTCGAACGCGTTTCCCTCTTCAATTATTCGACGATGATCTGGCGCGACTATTATTAGCGTCCGAGGAGGAGGGGAGTCCGGACATTATCGAGGAGGATTGTGGTCGGGAATTAATTGTGTCCCCGGTTGGCCATGCTGACTCATTATAATCGAGGCTAGGAATTTTGGAGAAAAATGTCGACGATTTCTGCGTTCTCTGGTAAATACTTGCTCCGTTTCTTTTACCAAGTCAATTCTGAAGGTTTCTCGTTCCGTTTCCGAGATAGCGTCACCATAAATTACTCCCGTATTTTCGAGTACTTAAAATATAAGATTACAAATACAATCGGTTAACGGTTGGTCGAATGGAAGCGTGTAACGGAAGTGCATGAATATTAATATCGACAATGTTTCGTGCAACTATATTTACCGGCAGCGTACGAGCCTGTACAGTTTAACGTATTTAAATAGTTCATCCGTATCGGGATGTGTCTCTTAGAGGTTTGCCAACCTAACCTAATCTCGAAGATTCCAGGTTTGAACTGTTTGCGCGAAAATATACATACAACGAACAAATTTGAGCGGCGTCGAGTTCGGTCGATCTGGAAAGCGAAAACTACGAAAAAACGTGATGATCTAATTTACGTTTCGAATAATTTGAAAATACGTTAACGTGGGAACGTTGCCGGGTATCGCAGTCGTGGAGCGGACGTTTGACGCCAGAGCGCGTTGCTTCTTGTATAGCAACGCGTGTAATATGCAACGGTGCATGCGAATAGTCTGGCGCCAGCAGGTGCAGTTAAATATAGCTTATGCAGTGGGCATCCTTCTCTCTTCGTTCTTTCTCTCTCTCTCTCTCTCGGCTCTCGTGCTCCCCTCTCGTCTCCGTTTCCCCCGAAAGCGACTGGTAAACAAATACGGATGTGAAAACATTGACGATACCAGCACAAGTTACGTTTCCATCGCGAAAAAATTTGACGACGTTTCGAGGCTGTCCGAGAGAGCGAGAGAGATGTCTACCGCGGGTGTAGCAAATTAATGTAGCCAGCTTGTTTACACCCGTTCGCGAGGAGATACCACGTTTCATAATAAGTCGACACACCACCTTGTTTTTCTGCATTGCCGAGCGGGGCCAGGGAAAACAGTATTACATATGCCGAAGGTTCTCGAGAAACACGAGAACGCGCGCAACGGTAGCGCGAGAGAGCAAGCATGCAAGCGAGCGCCATGCGAACGCGTGCGCGCGCGCGCAAGTTAGAGCCGGCTCTCGACCGATCTCGAGTAAGGGTTTATTTTTTTTCGCGGGCTTCTCCGAACCGTTCCCACTTGACGACAACGGTATTTCGTTGGTCCGTCCCTTGTGCCGTGCACATGCGACCACTATACTACTTCTGCGACCCTGCACCTTTGCATATCGGGGCTGGAAGTGGAACGGATTTTTTAGCCGCGCTAGCTTCTCGCACACCAAGCAACTTGTTAGATCCCTCTGTCCTCTTTTCAGACTTTTTGAAATATCGCTTGATTTCTTCAAATACCTGTTTGCAACTAAGGTCTGGATACAATAGTTAGGACCTTGTGTACTTTTAAAAATTTTTCAAAATATTGCCAATATTTTTTCTTAGCCCGATATCATCGTCCCCATTACGGTAGTGTGAATTCTCGAAGATTTATCGTTTGTTTTCTCGTGTGTTTTCTTTTAATAATCCTAATAGACGTTCTTCAGAGTCGCAGAACATTTAAAATAATTTACATATTACGTGCCTATTATGACCATTGATGAACCTACTGATTATAGTGATTTCTAGATTACCGACCTTCGCCGGACAAATTGTAGGGCTCGCAAAAGTGGACAGTTGGGTATCGTGTACCGAAGCAAAAAAGCATAAATTTCTTGTTCCTCCTAGAGGGGACTATAAATTCGAATCATTGCTGATGCAAAGAAACATCGCGGTCCAAGGGGTCACGAGTTCAAAGTCAGCGTAGTACATATAATTTTCACGGGCTCATTTCCTACAATGTTATACGCAAATTAGATTGCAGAATTGATTCGCAATCGTATCGAGAATTCCGGATCAGTCTGAAAGTACGGCTAGTTGGAATTCCAGGGATAGGACGATTAAATTTTACGGCGTCCCGTGAAATCGCGGCGTGCGCTACAGTGTGTACGCTATCGGGGAATTCGTCGTGTTTCTTGATTTTCCCCTGGCGACGATGGTGTGCACACGTACCCACTAAAAGTCGACGGAAGAAGAAGATGAAGAAAGGGAAGGGGGAGGAAGAAGAGAAGAGGTGGATGATGTTTTCTGTCCCCGGCGAACGAGACCGGAGAGATATGCCGGCCATCTTGGAAAGACGAAAAAAGAAACAGATTAATGCTCATTATGGATATTAGCCTTCGGCCATTTGCATAAAGGCGGAGACGTTGATACAACTGGTCGCGCGATAACGAGCGACGGATGGCATGACTGGTTGCCCAGAGAGAATCTTTCTTTTATCTTTCTCTTTTCTTCCCCTGCCTCTCGCTCTCTCTCTCTCTCTCTCTCTCGCTCGTGCGAGCACAAGGAGAGCGGGAATCGTTGCTCGATTTCTCTCTGGTTTTTTCGGTTCCAAGGACTCGGTTGTTGCTTATTCCCCCGATTTTGCATGACAAAAGGCCCTCTAACGGCGATAGGAGCCATTATAGCCCTTAGGAGCCTGCTACGATCGTCCTGGCTTCATTGGAATTCGTGTCGACTATCATCTAACGCTTCGACCGTCGCAGAATTGTAAAACGGAGCTGTTAATGCAGATTTAAAAATGAATACTTCGGTTGGCATATTCGTTGGTCAGTGGAGGTCGGTAGGAATGTTGGAGGAGCACTCGATATTGCAACTTTTCTATTTTTATTACTAGACTGCGGATCTTCATGCAAAATAAAAATGGTTTCCATCAATTCTTATTCGCATCAATTGTTAGAATGCACCGGTCTTTTTCCGGAAGCCGGAAATCGTTTCCCATTGTTTCCATTCGGAAATTTGTTCGTCAGCTACCGTGTGCATACCGTTAATCGTGATCAACTTGTGTCGTTCCTCTGCTGTTCTCGTGTCCCATTGGACGAGCAAGGATGGCGGGGGGGGGGGGGCAGAGGGTGGCGGGGACGACGATATCTCGTAGAGAAAAAAATTCCTACTTAAGTTGCAAGCCGTGAGCCGTTTCATAAAACCGGTTGCCAGATACACGGAAATGTAAATTCACCGGAGGGACTCCGAATACCACGAAAAAAGAAACTTCGGCCCCGGGATGCAGCCCCTGTGCTCGCAAACGTGAACACGCGTCGCCTACTTTCACGAAAAATCCTCGAGTGTTCCCTGATCGGTTCACCCTTCGCGCTCGAAACGATTCGAACTCGAAAAAAGCATTCAAAAGAATTAATTTAACTACTAGGAAAAACACAGCAAGATTTGTAGTCGCTATTCGAAAAACGACTTCGAAACTCCGACTCGAGAACGCGCCGCGAAGCTTCCGTGATCGCGGCGAATTCAAATTTCGAGATAAAGAAACAGCTCTCGACCTCGAGATCTCGACGGATGTTCGTGACGATGCCGACATGTAAACGCGGGTATTATTCGGTCGTTTCGTTGTTTGATGGTGGCCGCATGCGATCGTGATCAGGAGATTCGCAGTGGAAGCGCCAAGCAACCGCTGATTTATAATCTTTCGATTACTTCTTACGATTTCAGTGAATTAGCGAAGCGAATTAGCGACATGTCGGTACGCCTGGTGTTTTTGTTCAATCAAACGATTTTATTGCGTGTAATATGCGAGGCGCATGAGTGACTCTCTAAATCGAAAGAAAATAGTGAGTTTTCAAGATTTCACGTTCAACACTTGATCAGTGAAATGGTTTTTTTTTAAATCAGTCTTTGCTCCTTGAAGAGGTTGAGGTTTCATCCATCATCTCGCAGGACATAAATTTTTACAAGTATTATTACTAGACTGCGGATCTTCATGCATTTATGGTATTAATCTCTACGTAAGAGATGTTCTAGTTCTAGCTTACGAATTGAACTTGTACCTTGGTGTTTAGAAAATAGTCTACGAAATTTGGAATTTGCATAAAGATCCGCAGCTCAATTATTATCGATCCTTGAAGCGTCCGAACCCTAAAAGTTCGAGGAACCTGTCGACGCGAAGCAAACGGACGAATGAAAAAAGGAAAGTGTATCGTTGTCAAACAGTGCGTGCGACGCCCATGCGTGTGCCACGAGAGAGAGTGAGAGAAGGGGGGCGGCGGGAGAGAAGGAACGAGTGTGAAAGAGAGAAAGAGATGTAGGAGGCAGACGAAGGCACAGCAAGATGCCTTTAGGATCGAGTCTCCCTGACGGCGTTTATTTATTGCCAGTATTAATACCTAGCCCCGCAGAGTCGGTTGGTGATTACATAAAACTTGCTTCGCCCCTCCTACCTTCGGGGGCAAACCCCTCGTCTCCATCCTTGCTCGCCTTCTATCCGTACATGATGCTATCTGCCGCGGTAATGGGCCCTGGCAAACGAATCTATCCGAAAGAGAGACCGAGAAACCCGGGATAGAATCGAAGGGAACCAGGACCGACAGAGAAACGGCAACGAAAAAGAAAAATCGAAAAACAGACCGAGAGAGGAACTCGTTCGATGGATCCTACCCGGGGAGGAACAACCGGCCGCGCAACCATAATCGCATAGTTTGAATTTTATGATGAACGCCCTGTACCCAACTGAGCAACCAGTTGACCCGGCGTAAAACGTAATTAGGGGGTTACACGCGGTGCAAGGGTTAATCGCGTACCCTGAGAAGCTTTCGGTTCGGCCGAGGTGCGCTATAGAAGCTTTTCTCTGCACCCCAGTCGTAATTTTGCCCCATAACAGGGTATAATTGTCTGATGCACACCCCCAAAATACCGTGAACTGCTCCCAATCCCTTTTTATTCTTGCATGACCCTTGGCATGAGGTTCTTCGGGAAGTTCATTCGTTTTTGGAATTAAGTACCCGGGGATTTTTGGTTTTTTTATGTTTCCGTCTCGTAAAATGAATTTTGAACTACTCCTAGTCCTCATGAATCCTCGTGTGATCCTTATGAAAAAGATAATTCCCTAAATTTTTTGTGTCTGACGTTACGCAGTCTTCAAGAAAAGTTCTTGCATTTCAAAGTTGCATTTGGAACCGAGTGGGTCCGAAGTCCCAAGGCCAGCTACGTTACTCATTGTCGATTGAATCACTGACAATGAGAGATAAACAGCTATGGCCAGCGAATCACTCACGCGCTGACTGTGCCTTTTCCCGTAAACTGCTCAACCCGACTGCAGTCCTTATTGTTCTCACTGTCCTTTGTCTGCTCTTTTGCCTTCTCCGCCGCCTAATCAATCCCAGGTGACTAATCACTCGTCTGGACGTTCTTTATACAATTCTCTGTGTTTATTAAACATCAATAGACGCAGATATACGAGAACTGAAATTACACATCAAGAATGGCACCGAAGCCAGTAACAAATCTCAATTTGGAAGAAAGTTCAAATTGTAAGGGCAACGAATTAATTTGTTCCGGTAATCATTTTTATGAAGTGACTTATCAACAAATAGACTTGCATAAAGATCCTTCCGCCAATCACCTCCACGCAAGGAATCTAACGATCTCCCCGGCGCTTATGTTCATTCCTCTCTCGCATTCACCAGCACTCAACCTAATCGCCGACTCCTTTCGATCCCTGGTCCTTGGTATTTTGCACGTTGTGGCTTTTTTTATTGGCGAAGCAGCTGCAGGCCATTTCGAAAGAGTTGGCTCGTCGGTGTTTCCGAGAATAGGGACCGCTTGCGAGTGTGTGCGAACGAGAGAAACGACATTGTACATATATGTATATGAGTATGAGTGTGCGTCGTGTTCGATAAAAATATAAGAGCGACCCGAGAGGCGAGTGGACAACGGAAAAGATAAGGCGGAAGGGACGAACAAGACTGTGTGGATTAAAGCTAACGATCATCGGACGGAGTATCTGTTCACATCTTACCGGGCAGCATTGGATTGAAGTTGAACCTTCTAATACTGTCAGGTAAAGATGTCGTCAGGATTCCGAAATCAACGGCGTTACCTGGCCTGGGAAAAGAGTCATTGTCTTCGGCTGAAGGGCCGAAGGGTTGCGACCCCTTCGAGCGATTTTGCACGCGGACGATTTGCGAATTCTCCGTCGAAACTCGTCGGCGATCTCGACAAACTGAAAGTCATTTTTAATTCAGAGTGCAACGCGAGTGGACATTGTAGAAATTGCAATGAAATTCTCTCCGATTCTGTGATTTCACGGTTCCTGCAAAGATTTATAGAAATCTGTCTTGGTTAAGTGTGGAAGTGACCTGAAGAAATGGGAGAATCGTTCAGGTTCGAGATTTTAAGACTAGAATTTGAACCCTTCTTGTATTTCCTGGATTCTAGGATGTGCACCTAGGTCCTAGATACTCGTATGAATTTTGCGAGACTGTGTGCGAACATTTTGCCAGGACAATTTCATGCGTACTAGAGAATTTTAATGGATTCGCGACTCCGAGTTTCTCCAAATATTGTCTCCGTGCTTTCTACGCTCTGTTCAGCGTATATTTGCGACTGGTCGGCGAGAAACTCCCTTTCCTTCGGCCTTGAAACCTAGATAACTCGGACGTGTCGAACACCGTTCGATCCTACAGAAAAATCTGCGCCGGAAATGTAAAAGAAAGTTTTGTGTACGAGCCTCCGTTTCCTGAATGATCGAATCCAAAATGGCGAGAACTTGCTACCCTATTATATAACTCAATTATATTTTTATACATATGTATGCAAGTCGACTAACCTACATGGAGCGTAATCGTGGCATTATCGGCGAGCGTAATTTAATTCGTGAAAATAAGCAGCCATTGATGCAAAAGTTACCGTCGAGTCTGGCCCGACACAGGACCGGAAAGAATAATTCGGCATCGTTGGAATTATGCGGTGCGTGAGTCGCGCGCATAAATCGCGTGCACGTGTGCGCGCAATGCGAAATGCGAGGTCTCGTGCACACGCGTGTGTTTCGCTTACGCTGATACCGAAGCAATAGGCTGTTCTCCGGCACGAAACGAACTTCTCGAAGTTCTCGAACGAACGCTTGTTGCCGGTAGGAGGTAGAAAACGAGAACCGTCCGAAACCATGGTGCCCCGGAGCGAGCGAGCGAGCGAGCGAGCGAGTGTGTAGGCGCGTCAGGAATGTAATGCCTCGAAAACGGTGCCACGATCGTAAAGCATCGCGTGGGTCTCTCTTCGTGGTCCGCGGGGGCTGCCGAGACCCGAGGAAATAAATTCATTCGCCTGGAAACCGCTTTTTCCCTCCTCCTCCCTCTTCTTTCGACTCTTTTCTCGTTTTCTAACGGCGTCGATCTAGCACCGCTCCCCTGACTCGTTCTTTAACGAGGTCTAGGGGACTGACGGGGTGGATGATCAATCTGACCGCTATTATGAGCGATTATGTTGTCACAATCGTCCTATCTATTTTTCGACGCTGATGCATAGAAATGTTTAGGTATTTTATTTTATGGGATGCATATGTGTTACGATAAATGTTATTAATCCGGTGATTATGCATAATAACAGGTTATTATACATAATCAACACTAACTTTGCCGGTTATTATACATAATCACCAATTTATTACATTAACCGTAACATATGTATATCTGTAGTTGTCAGAACGAACGCCGTATGTCACATACTTTCACTTTCGAGATATTGCCATTTAAAGTTTTCATCATCAATGCTACGACATAGGACGTCGGTTAAATTGCATTATGTTTTCGAGCCTTTCAAATTTATTTTCATGACTTTTTTCTGGTAAATACGTAAATTCTATACTGTAAAGTTTAATTAATGCATGAACTCGAATTTTTTAAAATTGTGACATGCGGCGTTTTTCCTGACAACCACAGATATAATGCTTGTGAAAAATCACTGTGTCCTTGACTGTTTCTTTTATTCATTGGTAAACACGTTATATAAATTTAAGAATATCAATATTAGTGCTTTTAGCTGATTATGTATTAGACTTCGGAGCTTTATGCGAAATAAAAACTGTTTGTATTGATTGCAAGGCACAGGAGTGAAAATTTCTTTCTTCTTTTAATTATCTGATTAAGCTGAACCAATACACGCTGATGTCTTTAAATCTTCTTAATATGTCCACTGCTTTAAATTGTGCTTACCCATTTTTGTCATAAAAATGCATAAAATCCGCAGTAGTCTACTTATTACAAATGATTAAAACGAGAAAGAATTGCCTACTTGGCTTTTTAGTCGGTACCGAGGATTATTAGAGTTCGACTCTTCTAATAAAACTATCAACTGAAATTGCCGTTAGCAACGAGCACGGTTAAACAAAACAGCGATTACAGCGTCTAAAAATAATTTGGAATATTCCACGGCGACATACATACATTGGTAAAAGTACAATGGATATTGTTTTATATCGATGGATTCTGCAAGTAATCGTTAGACGGCGGATTTTTATTCCCAAGGAGTTCACAGCATGTGGAGTACAGGGGTTGCAATAAATTTTCATAAATCTTTTCTGATTCGCACTCGAGGACCTTATGAAGAATAAAAACGTGGTAAAAAGAAGGTAAATTTTTATTTGTGCCAACCTCTGTGTGCTCGTAAAAGAACTGGAAACTGAATAATCATTCGTCCGGTAATTATATACGGAAAATAAAGATTAGCAAATGCTGCTTTAATATTTATGGGTTTTCGGTCTACGAGAAAAGCACTTTCAAATGGTCTAGTTCGCAAATCGGTGTTGTAACGTGAACGAGTCGAGTGTCGCGGGGAGGGCAGGGTCTCTCGTTAACTATAATAGTCTTCATTCAGGGAACAATTGCATTAACGACGTCTCTCACGGTTTTTAAATTCGTGACGTTTAATTAGCATTTAAAAAGGCTGTTGGATCTGAAGATCCTCTAACACCCCATAGTCCAAGGAATTAACAACTTGATTGCTAAATACCACCTCGAGAAAAATCGTAAAAAAATCAAAATAATTTAGATAATTCTGGGTGGAAGGTTGAAATTGTTACCTTAATCCTTTCGCAAAGCTACGAGTCCTGACAAAATTTAATTCACTCATATGGTACAATAAAAATTAAATTCCGGATCTGCCGACTGTGGATTATCCGTATTCATGGAGACCAGAAATATCGAAGCAGTTTGAGCACAGTAACATATTATTAATATTAGCGCAGAAGCGTAGAGGATAGTCATGTAATTATAATTTATAATTGTAGGAATATTCGATCGGCGTTGCGTCGTCTGGTACAGGTAGATGCAGAAAATGTTATTCGAAGCATTAACATTGTTAATTCGCAAAGTCTTGAGTCGTGCCTCCACGAGGACAATTATCATTCCGAGCGGATTCTAATAACTCGGATGGAAGACCGCGGACTTGAATCCCTATCGGATCGCTAAAAATAATCGAGTGTAATTTTATTCATATCGGGTCCTTGGCGGTACAATAACTGATAGTTAGAACCTCGACGTCCTTCCTTCGTTAAATCGAGATTCTAGCGATCGGGTGACGACCAACGGGGAGAGATGGGGAGATAAAAGAGAGACACGGTGATCAAGTGAGAGAGAGAGAGAGAGAAGTAGAGACAGAGGCTGGACTTTATTCGCCAATCCCCGGTTTCAGCTCGCCGTTATTATTTCGCGAGGAAAGCACAAGAAATCCGGTTCTGGACGAACGGAATCGTAATGGCGCATGACTGGCAGCGTGTACACGCGTTTTACATGGAGCCGCAGATAAAAAGAATTGAAAAAAGGAAGCCTGTCCTTGCCGAGCCCCGGTGCAGATAGAGGAATAGCACGCGATTGAAATAATCGCGAAACGAATGCGCATCTTAAGTGGCCGGCGCGATAGATGCCAGCAAAAATGATCGACGGTGAGGAGGAGAGTGTGCCAACTGGATTAGAAATTATTATAGAGTTATTAGGAGAAGTTTGTATGCATGAATGGACCTTTTTATCCGTCCGTCTCGCGTCGATCGAACGATCGCGCCTAGAAGAATCGCCGCACCGGTCAGCGATTGAGCAATCAAACTGAAATTGTTTAACACGTTCTTTAATAGCGCACCGCGGGGAAAGTTGATCGAAATTTATTCACGTGGCCGTTTCTTGTCGCGACTAGACGGCATTCCAGGCTTTATTGCGTCTCGATCCTTTATTTTGTGCATTTCAATTCTTACGCTGTGTATTTAAAGAATTCGTACGTGATCAATTGTAGCTTGATGGATGGTTATGTGTTGGAAATAGAAACACGTCCTTCTGATTTTGATTTTTACAAAGTTATTTTTTAACGCTTCCAACAAGCTAAAGAATTTAGAAGTATACAGTCATCCTAGTTGAGGACCTCCTTGGATGTTCAGTTAAGTATTTAATAAATTCATTGCTCTCTATAGGCCCATCTAAATAAAGTAATTCTTGTAAAAAAATTGAGATGTTGATTGCTTGGTGATTCCATACCGCCAAATAATTTCCGTTGAAAGCACCGTTGATACAATATATTTTTCAACGGAGTGGTGCTCGTAAAAGATAGAGATGTAGTTGGCCGGTTGGCGGTTCCGCGTCGCGTTAAATATAAATAATCGTGGTCGAGACGGGTTCGAGTCCGAGGAAAGTGTCTCGAGAATAGAGAAGGCTCGTGACTTTTCGCGTCTGAATCATCCCTCATCCCTCATGCCCCACGCACCCCTTCGGACGTGTGTCGGCGACGGACGAGTCGCGTTCAAAGCGGTTTGGCTGGTGGCCAGATCAGTTTTAGAAAGATATCCGTGGCAGGATCGCTGTCGTGAACTCGGCCCAAGAGAGCGAGAGAGAGACTCCTGCATCGATGCCACTCGAAGACAACGGGCCCGTTTGTCCACAGCTGCTTGATTTCTTCCAGGAACCGACAATATTCCTGTATAGTGGACAGTATTGTCCCGGTCGACGGTTTCACGCGCCGGGAACAAAAAAAAAAAGATGAAAAATTATCGAGCGGCAGCGAGCGTAGGAATTTTTTCTTGCTAAGCGACGAGGCAGGCCGCGTGACGCACGATAAAATTACAATCGACGACGGTAATTAATATCGTCGCACGGCAGAAAATCTATGGTTCCATAAATATGGAAATGAGAGCTGCTCGATCCGATACACCGGCCTTACGTAATTGCGTGCGCGTTTATTATATCGCGCACGGCGAATGGGACTCGCTAATCGTACGCTTTACGAGCCGCTTCAGGAACGTGTTTTGTTTATTTCAAAATCCCTGAACCCTCGACGTCGACTTTTATGCGTCCAGTTGGCTCTGGCTCTTGAAAAGGGTCACCGAACAAAATTCCTTTAAAATTCAGCTAAAAAACAGTTCCAAAATTTGCAGAAAGTGAAATATTTCCTCAAAAATATGACGATATCAAAAAAATTAAAGAAGAATTCAACTTTTTTTTTAATATTATTGTTTATCTGAAAACAATGCGAATTTTATATCTAGAATAGACTCAGGAATGTCAGTCGTTTGGAAAAGTAAGGCCACAAATAGATCCAAGGATGACCGCAATTTTGTAAAGTTATTGTTGCTGAAAATGCTCACACACAAGATTCTGTGAAGAATTATAAAATAGAAATAATACACTCTGCAGAATTAGGGTAACATCGAATCATTATTGTGTGCGGAAATTAGGCAGACTCAAGTGCGGAAAAATTGGGTGACTGGTCAAATTTCTGGTCTTTTTTTTCATTCAAGGGGGGGGGGGCTTGATCATAGTTATCAATCGAATGAAATCGACAGTGATAAGATTATACATCGGTTTGATCGGAACCTGGTGCACGTGGTTGGCTCGCATGACGAGGAATCGATAATGAGGCTCGAGTTCACGACGAACATTCGTAAAAGGTTTGTGGTCGACGGTAAAATGGAGATTCGAGTGTTTTAAACCTGGTGCACACACACACTTGAGAATTTATCGCAACATCTTCACGCTTCTATTTCGTATCCAAAGTTTAGTGGAACAAAAATTAGTGGATGAACTTTAGTACAGTGAAAGAGTTAAAATAATTTAAAAACGTCGATATATCATTTTCAAGTTGTTAAAATCACGGCAGAAGGAAACAGAATTTTTATTTTAGGGATCCACGGCTTAATCATTATTAATTTATATTTAAATGAAAAACAATTTTCATAGATCCTTCAACCAGAAACTTAGATTGTTCAATGGATTGTTCAACGATCAATTTTGTTTATTATTTTATTGTTCGATGTGATGAAAGATGTAAGACAGTCTCTTAGCGTTTAGTTCGACTAGTTCTTTGTCGGATATTTCATAAGTATGAACCGGACTGAAGGGATCAGGCTCGTCAGTCAGCAGTCGAATGATTCTTGCCGTTTATAGTCGTACGGTTTACGGCCCGAGCGGCAAGAATCATTGCCCATTTTCGTCACGTAATTCCGTCCCGCATCGACCGGTTGTCCTCTCGTTAGGGCGATTGTATACTAATCGAAGGTAAAAGGTGTTAGCACAATGGAACATCCGTTATCAGGCTCCGGCGTAACCTATACTATCAGAAAAGTCTATTGTCAGGGGGCCTCATTGTCCAGAATCTCTTTTAATAATCTCCATTGTTGCCGAAACTGAAACTAATTCCCAGATCGGAGATAATTGAAGAAAGGAGTTCGACGAGAATCGGAAGAGATAAATTTCTCCTGGAGATCTCGCTAATTGATTCCACTGAAAATAATGCAGAAAAAGATACCGTTTGCGTGTGGAGTGCAGTAAAATAGTTTGCAGAGACACGTTTCAACATTTGTCGAGGCTCGAAGAGTAACTTTTCTGCACGTCCGGGATCGTCACGCTGGTAAATGCTTCCCACATGATCGCGCCATCATCTGGTTAGCCCAACGCATTAATAATTGCCCGATTGTGTAATAATCAAAGGCGAGAGGGGCAGTATCATCCTCAATCGAGAATGATATAACGATCGTTCGAGGTATAAACCTTGATCCTCGCGTTTTACAGCCTCTTCCGACCGGATTCTGCGTCTTGTGTTCTATCCTCGTCTATCCTCCGTCGACATTATTAACTGTTAAAAGCATCCACGAAACGGACAGCGAGAAATTTGTTACAAACTTTTAACACTGATCGTGTTAAAAGTGTTATTCTATTCTCAATTTACTGTAACTATTAACACTAAAACTACCGAGCACTGAAAACAATTGAAATGTTTCAGCCGATAGAAATGACAAGGCTCTATTTGTTTAGAATTCGTGCAATTTTTATTGCAATATCTGTTTGGATAAAGAAACTTGTCGATTCAATTTCCATGTAAGCACCGTCATCATTTCAATAATTACAAAATGGAAAATGTAAGACCGGTCGTTTGACCGGCAGCGGTAGGTTTAGTGTTAAGAACATCCAAAAAGCAGTCCCAACAAATAAATTGTTTCCACACTTCTTCAGAGTTCACAGAACTCCAAATCAGCTAAAAAATGAGGGAGTCGCAGCGTCCGAGAATATTCTCGAAAATCCAGCGTAATGAGAGTCTGCTAAGTGGCACATTACCATCAAGCAAGCCAATGTTATCATTCCGGTTGCAAGAATCTACATCTCGTACCCGAAGCAGAAAAACGTGCCGCGGTGCATCGGCAAGACAAATAAATGGGCGCGGAGGTGTGCGATAAAACAGACTGAAAAATGTGGAAAACAATAATATTTCTCCGGCGGACAGGCTTCTGGTGCGAGTTCCAGAAAAAATATATGCAATGTAAAAATAGAGCATTAAGAGCGGGGAGAAATATTTGGGTGAAATGTAATCTCCCGCGAGCGGTTTTGTGCTCGCTGCGAGCGTCCGATGTTCGAAGGAATTTCTATGGAAATACAGAGATCAACATCGCGTGGTTACCGTTCTATTGAATTTTATTATTCCGTATTTTATTCTGTACATATTTTTTGTAGCCGAAGTGAACCACTCCGTTACCCTTTCAAGCGTCGAGAGAAGTTTCCAGTCAATAGTAAAGTATCATATGGCATAAAATAAAATCAAGCGAGCCTATCGAGTGCTCGAGAATTTCGTCGAGAGTCAAGCGTAAGAAATTCGAGTACCTATTTCGATTCTATGGTGTGTCGTATCTAATCCCGTGATAGACCATCTGTTTATCTGTTCGAGTCGTTTCTAGGCTTGTAACAAAGGCAGACGAGCACCTGTTTCGATAGTTTTCGGCGCCGCGACGCCGAGCGACAGCCTCGCCGTTCATTTATCGGCGGGATTCATCGGCATGCCGGGCCGCAGGTCCAATCGCGGCTGATTAGATAAGAGAACGCGCGAACCAGACCGGTCCCGGACTGTGTTCGTACACGCGCGGACAGTAAGCAATCTCGTTTTTATCTACCAACTACCGTCAGCCTCCATAGTCCCCTTATCTTCTCTCCGCTGAGTACATAACCGGGAAATATTCCGGAGAACCGGGAAGTACGACTCTTCACACACATATTTCAATTATTTATCATTTTCCATTCTTCGTGCAGCAATTTAGGTCCTACAATTTTTCTACAGATACTACATACACAGTTTTAGTCAGGCTCTATAATTTTTCTTTATGTCCTAGAATTTTTCCCAAGGTCCTCGGATTCTCCCTCAGAATTTTTCTCGAGGTCTCAAGGTGTGTCTCTTCACTTTTTAGAATCTTTCGAAGGTCTTGCAATATCTTTTTGAATATGTGATCCTTTTCTCGAAGGCTTTCGAACATTTTTACAGATTGTACAACTTTTCTGCGGGCTCTGGGCATTGCAATAACAATATCCATTGGCCGTGATACGATTCTATAAGGAATAATCCTAGACTCGTACGTGTTTCCGACAGCCTCGCCAGGCGAATTCCGAGATTCGCTCCGAATTTCATTATCGCCTGAATGAAGTATCTGGAGCACTTTGTCGTTGAATTTATGCCCCGTTATCAGCCTTATCGTTCCCACAAATCCTTCTGGAAAAGATTTCGCCTCTCTCGCAGGGGGGAGATCCCGTTTGAGCACTTAAGACTTTCGCACTCGTTATACTTAGGTTTGTTTAACTTTTGATCCCGTACGCCTCGAGTACTTGGGTGGTTACTTTACTTTACTTTACTCGGTTCGGCTGCGGGGTCGCGATAAACTTATCGGTATTTAATATTAATTTCCTACTGTTCTGGTTATCAGCGGGCTAATCCGCTGGCCTCTATGGTAAATTATTCTGACGTGTTTCTACCGCAGCTGTTGTCCCGCGGTAATTAGAATTCTGATTATAATGAAACGAAGGACAAGGCAGATGATTTTTCCAGCGTCGCGCCGCCACAGAGGAGTGTTGTCTCTCGGCTCTCTCGGCAGCGGACCTGCGGCCCTGAATTTTATTTCTTCGGCTCTCGGCCCTGAACACTCAAGCAGGCGCATCATGCCACGACGTAGACATTAAGTTACACGCCACGAATGTTAATCCCTCCGATCGTGTCTCCTCTAGCGTCTCCCCCTTCCGTTTCGTAGATCCACGCTACGATCTCGTCGCGTCGAGTATACCGGGTGACAAGTCTCGTTTCACGATCCTCCGTGACGAGAGCGTACTAAAATCCACGAAAATCCTGCTCTTCTCCGCTCAATTTTAGAAATTCCAACTCAGTTTTTCTGTATGATCTACAACTGATCTTCGATCGATAATTTATTACTAAAAGTGAATAAGTGCAATTTAAAACAGTGAATAATTTGTTACTTATCAAATTAATCCTCGGACAACGGACGAGTTTTATAGCTATATAATTGGCAATGCTTAGGACCGTTCACAGCTCTAATTAATAATTTTTAAAAATTACTTTTGATGGGGGGTATCTCGTGTAGACACATTAATCTTTCCGATATCCTCAATGAAACAGCTACTCAGTTAGTTTAATTGCCACAAATTGAGTACTTAAATGACAATTTGGATGTTCTCACTCATTCAGTTAATACAGCAAGAAAGAAATTTTTGATTTTGCCCCTCTTTCTTGTAATGGATCCGGACAATTTTTATTTCGCATAAAAGTCCGCAGTCTAGTAATTAGGTAACAATTTCTCCGGCTAGAGATTTGAATTTGGATAGAATGCCTGTACAACCCTAGATCAAAATGAACCTAAATTCACATCGGGAAATTTAGTACATAGCGAATAAAAATTCACTAACGACCGACAAAAATTCCTTGAGCCTCAGGGTCCGCTCGGACAAAACAGAACGTACCGGAACGAATCGGAGGAAATCCCTGTCGAACGAGTCCCGAACCGACTAGCCTCGTGGCTAACAAGTCCAGGACTCGTCCATCGGAGATTCCTCGGGATCTATTCCCGCATCGAATTTCATCTTTGTATCCAAGAACGCCGCGCGATAAATCCGGCTAGGTATTCTCATTAATTTCGGGGCTTAATTCGGCCGGGTAGGATCGAGCTTGGCGTTTCTCATCGAACGAGCCTCTCTCTTTCTTTCTCTTGTCGAGTCTCTTTCTCTCGATCTCTTGTCCAGGGAGAGTAAAGTCCTGAAAATAACGAGGCAGCTGCTTGTATCCTGCCGAGCCTCTCGTCCTGCGGCCCATCACATGTTTCCAGCTCTCCCTCTCCCTCCGGCTCTCTTTCAACCGTCCTCTCTTTTTCTTGCTTTTCTTGTTCCACGGCAGCGTCGCGTCGTCCCTTTTCTCGTTTTCTCTGTCCCTCTTCACGGAGGGACACTCTATCCTTCTTGTACTCGTCCTCCTCTCCCTCCCTATCGTCTCTCTTGATTCTTCTTGCGCTTGCTTTTTCCTCCTTTTATTTTTCTTCTTTTCTATCGCGTTCTCTCGCGTCCCGGACCGCTTTCTTCCTTCTGCTGTTTCCTGTTCCTTTCAGGCCCCATTTTGCAACCCCTCCGGTTTCTTCGACCTGCTGCCGGTGCATCCTTACGGTCGGTTTCGTCCTGGAGATATAGCAACGATCCTTGCCACGGAATACATTCTCTAATCCAAAAATTACGATCTAATTTTTCATTGTTATCTTTCGGATTCTTGGCAACGGGAAATATTTAACCCTCGGCACTCGAATGGCGACCCTGAAAATTGTCACACTATTATTCAAAACGATTTTTACGTCACTATGTTTGTATTACAAATACCAGTAATAAACCTCGTATATGTATATGAGATAAATGGAAGTATTCTAGGTCAGAAGAAATCCCTCGGTTTTGGAGCCAAAACAGCTTCGGGAGCAAGGGTCGAAAACTCGTAACAGGGCTGTTCTACTCTTTTATTGGAAATAAAAGTCTGTAAACGACTCTCTCTCGGAGGATCGTTAAGGATCCTGTAAATTGTTAACAGCGATTCCACACAAAGCAAAATTTATGGCGATTGTAAACGAGCCAAGGGCGGTAGAAAATACGAAAAAGCTTGTGACAGGACCGTTCTATCATCTTCTTGAAGATAAACCACTACGAACGACTATTACGGGATCGCTGTGATTAATAGCGAAGCTATACTCGTCGCTTAAAATTAAGATTCCATTTATTAATGTTTGTTCATGCTTCTCAAAAAGCAATGCCAACACATCATTTCACTGTTTATGGACGATACAAACAACCTTGTTCCAACGTCATTTTATTCATCCTCGTGAGCTACGCACTGTTCTTGATCATTGTTCTGCAGTTCAAGAGAACCTCTATTGTCCACAAGCGCACCACTCTTATGGTTCTTAAAGCTTCTCAGCAATGCTTCTAGCGCAATGCCAGTGTTCTGCGTATCATTTTACTGTTCGCCACGAACGGTTTCAATTTCACCTCATTTTCTTTATCCCGGTTTATTAATCCAGCTTTCTTGATCATTGTCTCACGGCTCAAGAGAGCCTCCGACCATTGTCCCAGCACTCGATACAATCTCCCGGTTCCTTTGTCCAGTTTTGCGATTTCTTTCGTGATCCCCCTCCGCGGGGAACAGAGTGGGGCCCCTCCGGGTCCCATCGAGAGAACCCCCTGGTTTCTCGTTCTTCATTTTTGCACCTTTTCCCCTTCTTTCCGTGGCGCAACCGGCTCTCGACTTAATCTCTCAGCTCAACACTCATCGTTTCATGTACCGGCTCGGTCCATTCAACTCGGAACCTCGCGACGAAATAAATCGGACAAGTTTTCCTGGTTCATTCCGCCAAAAAATATCGGGACCCGAACATCAGGTAGGGTGAAGCCTTATCTTTCTTTCGGTGTTCGAACCGTTCTCACCCTTCCGGCCATTCTTCACCCATCCGAGGTCCGTTCGACCCCTTTCTCTCTCTCTCTCATGGATTTTTGAATTTCCGTTCCGGAGAACCTCGAGCGTTTCCAGCAGGGTAATTAAGAGGACGAAATTTATTAAAATGCAAAATAGCGGGGCTATAATGAACCCCCTTGTCCCCCTTTTTCACGCCTTTGGTACCCCGAGGAAACGAGGATCGTTGCGCAACCGAGCAGATACGGAACTTTCGAAAAGCGGCGACGAAATTTATTTCCACGCCGGGGAAAAAAGAGGTGGGACGCGTTCATTTCGAGGAGAGGCGTCTCTCGCGAGCAAACCGACAGATTTATGGGGGAATTTACGTGGTCGGTGTTGCAAGACCCGCTTCCTCGCGCTCCTTTGGCGACGAGGCCTTTACAAGCGGAATCGCGGTACTTACCTGTACGCCTAACATTCGCGTCTTATTTTCCCCGCAAAAATGAATCAAACGTGAAGGACTCGCGCCGCTAGAATTTCAAATTTCTTCGTGGTATCTCAAGAGCAAAGTTTATAGGGGTACGTAAATGTCATCCACTTCATCCATTCGATGAATAATTCTCTACTTGTCCGAATGGAGTACTTCAGGATTTTTTTGTGGAAAAACGAGATAGTTTATATTCGTAAAACTTTGCAGATTCGTCGGCGTGTGTATGCAGTGTGCTCGGGAAATTTTGTACGCGTCATACGAATTGATGAAGTTATTTTGATGGCGGAAGAACAATGACCGGAGTATTTGAGGTCTCTCGATTTTCCCTCGGGCATTTCTATTTTTCGTTGTACCCTATGATTTTTCCTCAGGCTCTATAATTTTTCTTGATGTCCTAGGATGTTTCCTGAGGTCTCCTGATTTTTTCTAAAACCCTACGATTTTTCTACAGGTCCCACAATCTACACAATTTTTTCTCGTGTCGTACGATTTCTGATATCGTTTTGATACCGCAATAATAACTACACTGATGCAAAACACAGCTACAGGCGTCGAAAAACTACTCGGTGGAGCATCAGAAAGTGTCCAGGACCCAATCACAAGCTTCCTCGAGCGGGATAAAAATTTCCATTTTATTGTACGGTGACCCGAGTTCACTCCAGCGACGCAGTCGTCTATAAAGCGGCGGGTTTACAGCGTTGCGCAATTTCGCGAGGTCCGGAATGATGGTTGTCGCAGAGGTTCGGTAATCGGACGATTTGCAGGCGACACGAATTACGACGGCGATACGCGCGACTTGTAAAACCCAAGATTTTGTTGTCGGACATTGAGCCGCGTATACGCGTCCGTTACCTGCAAGCGGGTATCAACCAGGCATACAGGCGAGGCAAGGCGAGGCAAGGTGACCAGTGTCCCGTGGCAAAGAGCGCGGTGGTGCTGGTAAAAAAGGGAGAGAGAGAGAGAGAGAGAGAGAAAGAGAGAAAGAGATAGTCGTGAAGCGAGGCGACGGCAGGTGCTAATTAACCGAGCCGTGGCGGCGTTTGCACGTGTGCGCCGCGGACTGGTGTAAATCGGGGCGGGATCATTACGCTTTTTCTTTAATTAGCAATAATTTATCGGGCGATCTGCCGCGATAACGGAGCCACGGGCACCTCCTTCTGTCCCCCGCCATCCGCCAATCGCGTCAAACCGACCCACTGCGCGAAGAGACCGCCCAGATACGCAACACCGATTCTGCCTCGGCGATCGACGCTCGATTATCGAACGAAACCTCGATTCCCAACGTGATTCTACCTGGGAAATCATCTTCGGATCCGGAGGGGCCTAGAAACATATCTGGACACGGATTAGTGCACCTTGGTTGGGATCTCGAGCGACTCGAAACCGAGGAGTAGATACACTATCTCTTCTCTCGCATTCTTTCGTTGCTTATCGAAGTCTGCAGTGCAAGAACTCTCTAATTCGGGGAGTGCAATATTTTTCTTTTACTTCCTTAAACCCTCCATAGGCAACCAGGAACAAATATTAGAAATTTCTTTCTAATATTTATTTTTTTCCATTAAGCTTGTGGAGGAGTCGAGGTTCCAAGGAACATGTTTGGAGCCGCGAAAAGATTTGTTGCTGCAACAGAGTGTGTCTGCCCTGCAACCGGTCCCGGCCGACTAAATTTACTCGAAATGGCGTGTGACACGTGGGAAATCCTAGCGACCACCGACGTTAGTCACACACGAGCCACAAATATAGGTGTACCTTTCGCGCATCAGAGTCCGATTACGATACGTCGGTTACGAGGATTTCCCAACAGTCATTGGATTACGGGGCGAGCCTGGTTTTCCATCCGGCGTTGACCACCGCGTCTAGAAAAAGCGCAGTCATTACGAAAACGGGAGAAACCGTTCCTAAATATCTGCTTCGGTCCCGCCGAAACGTAAATTAACCTCCTGACATTGTCCTTAAAGTTCCCTCATTAATAAATTCTCGTTTTAACACTGTACCTACCGGCAATTTCTGTAATTATTTTTGCACTTAAAAGAAGAATTGAATTTATCATCTACATGAAAATTATGGAACCTCTATCTGCTTCGGTTCCGCCGAAACGTAAATTAACCCCCTAACATTCTCCTTAAAGTCCCTGTTCAATAATAAATTCTCGTCTTTACACTGTACCTACCGGCAATTTCTGTAATTATTTTTGCAATTAAAAGAAGAATTGAAATTATCATCTACATGAAAATCATGGAACCTCTATCTGCTTCGGTTCCGCCGAAACGTAAATTAACCCCCTAACATTGTCCTTAAAGTCTCTGTTCAATAATAAATTCTCGTCTTAACACTGTAATTACCGGTAATTTTCGTAATTATTTTTGCAATCAAAAGAAGAATTGAAATTATCATCTCAACACTTACGGTCAGTTGGAAAATTGGGAAAACGGAGCCATTTTTAAAAATCTGTATCCGTCAATCATCCATTGAATCATGAAGTACAGATCCAATGTTGATTTTAGAATCGCACAAATGCCTCCACACCAAATAAATCTTGATAATCTTGATAAAAAATATCAGAAAATTGATGCAAAGTGATTTATTTGGTTGACAAGAAAGTAATTTCGAAAGAAAGTAAACGTCTGATCCTTATCTGTCATAAACTGATATCCAAGTGCGATTTCAGGACATCATCATTAGTAAAAGTTTATTGCTTCGATAAGAAAGTGGTTTTTTTTTATTTCAATTTAAAATACTATAAATAATAAAATAAAAAATTTTAAATACCGAAATTACTTTCTTGCCAATCCTATAAATTATTGACGGCGAAAGTATAAAAAATTGGTCTGTCCATAAATTGAAAAACTAATTAAAAGTCTAATTTTGATATGAGAATGACCCGAACGTCCCACCACCAACGGAGAGAAATGAAAATGGAGAAATACCGGGAAGAAGAGATCGCGAACAAAGAGAGTGTAAAGTTGCTCGATTCCCGTGGACGACGCGTATCGATATCCTTTTCCATACGGGGTATAACCGAGAGAGCCGAGGGTTTCACCTTTCAAACGAGGATCGATCAGTCGGTCGCCGATAATTAAATTATTCCCTCCGTTGCCCACGCAGATCCATCAAAAGAGAAATCCTGGAGATGGTACACGCGTCTGCGAGGAATTACAACTTCTCTGTTACGCATCGAATATAATTACAGACTTTCGAGACGATCTCCCGTAATGGCTCGCCTCGGTCAAGCCATCAACCGACAGACTTAATGGCGCTAGACAAAAATTACGGTATTCCCGAGGAGTCGTAAAGGTGTTGGGCCGCGCGCGAGCACTTTAACAAGCGTTTTCTCCACCGTGTCCAATGGGGGAAGGGCCTGGCTCCGTCGTGCCAAGCTGAGTCTCCGCTTCTGCGGTTGTTTTACAACTTTTCGTCCTCAGATTCCACCTCATTCGAGCATACAATTTTCATTCAAACAACGATAATAGCGTAAAAATCTATTCGCCACATATAGGATATATCTCTCAAAACGGTAACGATAATTTCGCAGCCACTAAAAATTAATACAATCCAACAGAAAAATGTACTACACCATGCAGTACAGATCTCAACAAAATCATCCTGTAAACAGGAGCCAAGTTCCTATGGCCGTAAAAAATTGTGAGATCAAACAAAATATGGCCAAGTTCGTTAGCTTAGAAATACCTCATGCAATACTGAAAAAAGCGTTTGTAAAAATTAGTTTAAAAGACCGCTATTTAATTTTTAAAGAGTTACATGGAGGGCTAAATTATTCAAACTTGGCCGTTACTTTTTAAATCAATGGCCATAAAAAGTGTTAGGTAACGGCCAAGTTTGAATAATTTAGCCCTTCATGTAACTCTTTAAAAATTAAATAGCGTTCTTTTAAACTAATTTTTACTCCTGTTTACAGGATGTTTTTGTTGGTATTTCATCAATTTTTGTTGAAATTTCATCAATTATCAAGTAGGTATTACTCTTATCCCTGATCCTAAACATATTTTATCTCTAAGGTGGACATTAAGTAAATTAATAAATGCATGTTCGTTTTACTACCTATTTATACCTATTTCGTAATGTTTTTTTTCAATACAACCCCTTTAAGATGTAAAATTTCAAACTTTGATAATTATTCCTTTGAGTGTTTATTATGGTGGACCTATGTACCAAAAGCTTGTAGGTCAATGGGAAGTACCCAAAAGGTTTTGATGATCTGTCAGTCAGTCAGTCTGTGACAAATTTAGCGATTTTTGAGGTCCTATATCTCGGAACCTAGTAATGTTGGAAGATTAATGTTTCGTCAATATTGAGACATGATAGCATTTAACTAGTGTACGAAATTACATCTCTCCATCTGCCTCCAGTGCCGAGTTATAAGCCTCTGAAAACCGGCTAAGTTGTTTCGTGTAAAAGGAGGTAGTGCGAGAACTTGGCTAGTGCACTATCGTGCACCTAGATATACAGCATCGGTACTCGGAAATAAATGAAATTCAAGAAGACTTGACGTGCAATTTATTTTTTGGAGGTCACCGAGATGATCGAAAGTGGAAACGTGGCATAAGGTCGAAGAGAGGAGGTCCACTCTCAAGTCGACACGTAGCATTACCCGGTCATCTCCGGTATCGGGCGAATCGCGCGCGACCAAGCAATTTATATACACACAGAGTCGCACGCTCGTGTGCTTTAAGGTCATTCCACACGTGGAGAACATCGAAACGCCGGTACAACACGTGACCCCCTTCCATCCACGCGGAAGAACTCGAGTGGAGACGGAGAGTGTATTTTCGGACGGCAATAATGTTGGCTTCCTCTGCCGATGCACCGTGTGGTAAAACCTTGTTGCAAATACACGCAGCATCAAGCTCGTAAATCACGGTCCTTGGCTTTCTGGGACGGGTTCTTTGCACCCGGGCGACTAACTTATGGATTATATGCCGTGTTCCTCGGGTACCTTGGGACTTCCCTTTTGGGGTGGGCCTAGTAGCGTCGCTGCACTTCGCGAACCAGTAAAATAGTTTGTTTCTGGTAAACGCCACCGATGTCACCTCCTTCAACTTTCTTGCAGATCAACCTCATCTGTGGAGCCTTTATTTGGAAATTGGAACTGTATCAATTATTTTTTGGGTTATAGTAACTGTTGAATGATACAGACCGCATCTCTGTTTTTTAAAAGTTGCTCGCTGCAATTTTTTGGACGATGAAATGGCCATATTCTTCAACTTCCATCGAATTGAAGAAATGGCGCCCCCAGTACATGTGAAAATTGAAGATCAATTCTGTTTGCGTTTCCTGAATGGTACGAATGGTACCTCCGCTACAGATTGACGAACTGATATACCGAATTTTGTAGTCGGCAACTAGAACAAAGTGGTTGATGATTTGACAGAGCAGCGAGAATCGGTGTATGAACAGGCGAGGTGCCATTGGCGGTTTCCTGTCCGTCTAGGTCGAAGATCGTAACAGGTAGGAAGGCTGTCGATTATACATTCACGTTGCCTCGGAATTTGCGAGTTTAACAGTGGTGTTGCGTCACAAGTGGCGGAACAGGTGACTGGCTGGTGTGATGATCCTCCATCCAATGAGACTTCGTCGCGGGGACCATTCACATATTTCATAGGCCGCTACCGGCACGACGCGACGCGACGCTCGCTCCGCTAATGTTTCAAGTACACACGCCTGGTGGGTTCATCGTTCAGTCCCCTATGCGACAGCGATTCGAGCCAAGTGGTTTTATTGACGGCGAATAGGGAAAATTGAAAAACCAGTTCCGATCGCTCAACATCGCAATTAATTATACCTCGATACCTTGACATTCAACAAGATAAACGTTGGACTAATTTTATGAGTTTCTTCTCTTAATCACTACAACTGCAGCAACCTTTCGCGTTCAGATTCGTGTAATTGAAGATTTAGGTCTTCTCCAAGAGCAACGTTAACATCGCTGAAGTTGTTCCTCTATTTTAGGGACATTTTGAGAAATAGTCAGGGTTAGGCATTCTCCCAAAAACAACGTTAACGTCTCTGAAACTAGTCTTCTATTTTAAGAACGTCTTGAACAGCAGTCTTCCAGGACAGTCTGTAATAGGTGTTGTTAACTACAAGAAGGAGAATGCAGCGAAGATCCAAATGAAGTTAGTAGCGGCAGGATCGTCGATCGAAAGCAAGAATGAAGCAACTTGGCCCGTTCCTGGCTGGAATCTGTCGAGTTTATCGGATGCTTGCGGTGTGTAGTCCCCTTAAGAGAGTCACGGCGGTCCCCGGGGCTGGAATATTGCCTCTTGTACGTTCTGTAGGTACCAGCGTGCAACCTGCGGTGCAACTTGTCAGCCAACATCATTATCGATGCTGGCTCGGCTCGATTCAGCCTGGCGCGTTTATTGCGACTTCGTTATTTATATCTCGGCTCGGCTCGGCAATAACTAATAGAGATCCTTGCCTTCTCCTCACCGGCGCGTTAGCAACAGTCGATATCACGGTTCGATTGCTTCTCGGCGGCCATCTTGCCGGCTCGCGACGATTCAACATGCGATTCAAACCGAGCAACATCATCTTATTCCCTACCGTGACTATATCTTACACGTTCTTACAATTAAGCAAGAAAAAATCATTCGAACTCGATTGCTATTTTACGATTGGTCTCCTAATTTGTTTTTAAAATCGGAACAATCATAACGATAACATTTATGTAAAATGCCGTCGAGATATTACTATGATACCTACTATGTTCTGAACGAATTCGGTATCACGAATTTCTAATACTTCAAATTATTCTTATTTTATGTACACATGTGTTACATGCGTTTGTAGATGATCCGAGTTAAATCCATAAATTATTCCGAATGTCCAGGCGGATAGATGAACGTGATCGCAATTCTGTTGATCCAGAACTGCATTCTCAGCTGGAGCTTCATTCCTAGTTTAGAATTGAATTCCTCCACGGTCTTCTCTCGATTCCACGGCGATTCCATCGGTTCTGTGTTTCTCGTTCTGCCAGGCCTTTACGGCCTCCCGGTCGCGTTGACAGGGAAATCGGAGCGTTGTAATCCGATCGGACGGGTCGGCGTCTTCTTCCAATAACTCACGTCGCCAGCGTTTTCTTTCCTTGGGAAACTGTTTCCCGCCTTTTGCTGCACGACCAGATATACCCTATTTCGTTGCTTAATTAATTGGCTGCCCTTGATCCGGCTCATTTAACGCGTAATCTTCGAGATTATCGCCGTTCAGGTGTTCGAAGCTGTTCCCGATATTTGTTATCTTGGAATATTTATGAACAGTTGGAAAATGGACATATCCAACTGCTGCATGCTTAATTTTCGAGTTAAAATGGCTCCAACTGCAAAGGGTTAGATATAAGATTTACTTTGAGACATAGTATAGTAATTTCGAGCGCTACCTCTCGGTAGAAGATAGTCGGGTGCGAAGTGGTAGAGAGAAGGAAGATTAGAATCAAGTTGTACCGAGTCAGATGGTTATGCACTCTGGGGATCATTCAGACCGCTCAGCTAACTGTCGCATCTTCATCTGACCCCTCCGAAATCTCACGCGTCGGCTGCCAAAAAATTACTTAACACCTAGCGCGGTTAAATCAATCACGAGCATCCCCTGAGCAGCGTTAGTCGCAGGGAGAAGGCTATTAGGCGAAAGACAGTGGTCTAGAGACTGAGAAATAGAATCGGAGGAAAGAGGACACCGTAGGAGGGTAAAGGACCCCCGGAGCGGGTACGCATATGGTTCGCACGTGTTCCATCGGGAAAGGTCTTTCCCTTCACCCTAGAGCGTCGAAAAAACGCGAAACGTGCCCCCCTCTCTCTCTCTCTCTCTCCCACCGGTCCTTCTGGATGGTCTTGCACTGTCACGTACACACATAAGCAATACATGGGAGTAAGCGAGCGTAGAGCCCGCTCGTTGCACCCGCCATATGTAACGGCCGCAGAGCCTCCAGACAATATTCTCTAATTGCACGTTCCGAGACGGTATCGGACGATTTTTCGTACGACAGGGATCTGCTCGACCCTGCAAAAACCTGGTCCGTTCGAGTCCCTTTCGGTGGTCGGCCCGCTGCTGCTGTTGCTCTTGCTGCTGGCCACTTCCTCTTCCTTTTCGGGAGCCGGCCACGCCCTCGCCGTGGAACCAACCTGGCCCAGAGTGCACCGCGAGACCATGATTTTATGCGGTTCGATAGCGACCGTGTTTGATCGACTATTTATAGAACGCGATACCGCCATCGGATTAATCGGGAGATAGTAGAACGATTATACGAGTGGTTCTTTTCTTTCGGGGGTCTGAACCCTGAAATAATAGTAATAGTTAAAAAATAGAAGTAAATAATTATAATCACTAAAAATATTTTGTAATGACAAGCTCGTGTTCCTGTATACAACGAACTGGGGTGAAATTAAAGATTTAATTTCTTCCCTAACATATCACGGTCGTTGCTCCGTCAGAGGCGAGGGCAACAAAGCCACGCCCACTCGGGACAGTCTAATAAGACCGAGTGAGATAAATTACCTTTTACCTCTTCCTTTGAGGTCATTTGCTGTGAAATGTCAGTCTAAAGTAGTCGTAGACGTTGATTGCCTTTTGGTACACCGGACTCTATCAAAGTAGTGTCCAGAGAACCGAACGCCACACCCACTCAGGACATTTTTTATTGGAGTAGCGAGGTGGATAGTGTTTTATCTTATTCCTTGATGTCGTTCGCGATGAAATGGCATGTCAAAGTAATGGTAGGCGTACGTCGCCGTTTGGTGAACTGGCCTAGTCGTGTTGACATCGTGGGCCACGAGGCCACGCCCACTTGGAGTGTTCTATATACAAGAAGCAAGATGAACAGTATTTTCTCTTGTTATTTGCCTTGAAAAGTTACTTTCAAGTAAGCATAGGTGTAGATCGCCCTGTAATGCACTAGCTACGTGAAAGTCAAGAGCCATGAAGCCACGTCCATTTAGGACACTGTATACTGAAGGATCAAGATGAGCGCTCTGTTCTCTGATTCTTCGATGTTATTCGGTTGGAAATGTTACTCTAAACTGAGCATAGACATAAATTGCGTTCTGTGGCGTCGCTCTAGCTGCATCAAAGTCGGGAGCCACGACGCCACGCCCACTCAGGACGTTCTACATATGCAGTATCAAGATAAAGGGTCTTCCATAAAACTTTACGATGTCATTCACCTTAAAACATCGCTTTAAACGAAGGTAGACGATCTCTAAAATATCCGAGTCGTTCAAACGACTCGTCCAGCGAGTCTAGGTCCGTCGCGTTTCGGAGCGACGAATTAACACTTGAACATGGAGGACGAAGCGGGCGAGAGGGCAGGACGGGTTCCGCCGGTTCTTTTCGGAGCAGAAATTGGGTTGCCGTTGCGGTTTTGCGGTAGCCGGGAAAGAGGTCGTTGCACACGCTCACGCAACCGACGACGACGAGACGCGACGAGAAACGAGAGGAGAGGAGAGGAAAAGAGAGGAGAGGAGAAGCAATACCTGTGTGCACGTGCAGGCAGCACGCGGACCGGTGTGCCGGTAACGCGGATGATTCTCGCCGACCGAGAGCGGAGAGTCCGATGCCCCTGGCGGCAAGAATCATCCAAGAATCTTCCTCCAGGCAGGACGAGTGTTGGTAAGAAAGAGGTCGGTCCGTCTGCAACAGGCGAAGTCCGATGAATCATCCTCTCTCCCGTGGCAGTTGCTTTCACACGAGCCGAGAAGCTTCACCAGACACCGGTTGACGATCTAGACTAGAGAGTGAGAGAGAGAGAGAGAGGGATGGAGGCGAATCGCGAAACGTCTATCAGCTCAAAACTAATCAGAAGTTTCGCAATTTTGTTACCAGACGCGGTGAACTTGCGGATTCTCCTAATCGCTTTCGAACGTAATCCCGCGAGCCTCGGTTTCTAATTAAATTTCTGCCCGAGAAACGCCCTCAGAAAAATGAGAATCGGATCCGAGCAAGGCGAACGCGATCCGAGAATCATTCCTTTTTTCAACGGCACAGAACGCTTCCTCGTGATCGAGACCGCGCACGGCATTGACCGCGAGCCCGGTACAGTAGCGATGGGTTTGAGAATCGGTTCTGTGGAACGAGTACCTCGGCGTTCGTGGTTCACACTGATGTCGGTCGATTCTTCAGGCACAAATGCGTCCAACGTGTAGAATAAAGTTTTCTTCGCAAGGACAAAATCCAGACAGGAAAGAATAATGACGCGGTCCAATAAACGTGATAAAAAATGTTGTCCTCGGACTGAATTTGTTTGACAACAGAGTTTCGTACAGATCGGTTCATGGTACTCGTTCGTCGCGGTTTTTTAGCAGAGGAAGATGACAGTGTTACATTTTCGGGATTGATGACCTGGTTGATGATCTTTAGACCGAATTTACTCTTCAACCAAGCTTGATAGAGAAAAGGTTCTGGTACACAATCAACGCAGTTTTTTCGCGCAGAACAAGATGCTACCACTACATTTCCGAAACTCTGACTTTCGGTCGAATTATTCCAACGGGAATCTCTCGAATGATGTTTTCAACCATCGCTGGGCTCGCGTGTGCACTTGTTTCTTGTTGGTCCTGTTCCCGGTTCTCCCGCTGCTCCACCGATCCGTCTTAATATTCGATCCAACGTTTCGCATCCCAGGGGCCGGTGGTTTTCGGTCGCGCGACCGCAAAACTACCGTGGTTCGCGGGAGAGCCGCGCGAAATTTATACGGGCAGACTGTTAATTAACGTCGCCGAGAAACGAAAGAGAAAGAGAGGGAGGTAGAGAGAGGAGGGAGAAGGAGGAAAAGAAAGAGAAGGTCGCATGGCACCGCGGTCGAGCGAGCAGGAGGAGAAAAAAGGGAACGCGCGGAGGGCCACGGGCCACGTGAAGCGCAAGATGTATCGATAACGTCAGGAGTCGTTTGCCCAATCGCCTCCGCTGATCTCGAAAACGCTCCTCCCGGCGGGGAATTTTCGACCCTGAACCTCGAGTCCCCAATTCGTCCCTGGCGGTGTGTACGCACCTTTAGTTTTCACTGTTTTAAATTTCATCTGCTCAGCGAATGCTTAATATCCGCAGTCTAATAAGACTTGAATACTTTTGTGGAGTCAGGAGGTTCGTTGCCCCACAGGAACCTAATTCCATTTTCTCGAATGGAACGTTCGGTGACTGCCAGTTTGTTGTATTCCGTTAATTGATATTTCATTTGTAAGATACAACAGAACTTAACTCTTGCCCTATAATATCGTGTCAGACTCGTGATGGAGATTCTAAACCAGACCTGGGAAAATAGTATTTCAAATAGTAAATATTAAATATAATCCTATTTATTTTAAAGTATGTGTACAACTTTGAAAATAAAATATTTTATTTGATGCAGTAATTTTTGAAAATATAATGATTTATTTGAGGCAGTAATCTTTTTTTGAAAATAGTATTTTATTTGAAGAATATTGAAAGTATTTGTATTTTGTCTTTATTTTAAATTTCAATTTTTTCAAATTGAAATGATATTTATATTATTGCTGAAAATAAATGGTTCGAATTCCATAGATTTACGAGTGTAAATCGTTTCTTAACGATAAGATAGACTGTGTATGTTTATGCGGTTTCTCACAGCATTATAACGATGCAAAAAGTCAAACATTTTATTTTAATATTTTATAATATTTTAAAATATTTTATATTAATATTTATATTTTATTTCAACATTAATATTTTATTTCGTGTTTCGGATTGCTAAAATAGAAATATTTTATTTTGTGGATAAAATTGTTGAAATATTTATTTTGAGGTACAGATTGTTAAAATAGAAATATTTTATTTTCGAAATCGTATATCTTATTTAAAATACAATTTTCTTTAAGCAAAATGAAATCGAAAACATTAAATAGTATTTGAACTTTTTGTTTCACCAAATAATGCCCACCTCTGTTCTAAACAGAGATCAATAAATATTTATTTAAATCGAGATGAAATTCTATTTTGGTTTTGTTATATACATATATATATAATAATTATAGTAAATAATAATAATTAGTCATTGAAGAACATGTAGGCATGCAGTAGACATAAATTTTCTCCTATTTTAGGAAATTACGAACTACAAAAATAGTCCTAATCACTGAAACCGTAAAATAAATCGTAGGGCAAGGGGTTAATCGTGAACAGGTTGACAATACATACATATATTTTAGTTAGCGGAGTATGTATACAGTAGTCTACGACAGTCGAATGAAATGAGTAAGAACTTGGGAGAACAGAGAGTCTGCTGTTGAAGGAAAACGGGGTATATGTAGGTTCTAACTTGAATGGTGGGGGTTTAGGATTTGTAGGGGCTAGAATGATAAGGTTAGAGTTTTGAAGATGACATGGCCAAGCAAAGGTTCGAATATGATGCGGCAAGGACAGAGGTCGAGGGTGAGGTAGAGTTTGAGGATAAGTCAAGGATGAAATCATGAGTTTGTATAGAAAAACAGGAAGCCGGGTATCTATGTAGAATGAAATGACGTTGCTATACAACAAGTTAAAAATCAGAAAACGACGTGGTGGAGGATTGAGGATCGTCGAAGAGTCGAATTAATTATCTCGAAAACGGATTTCCCGGGAGTCTCGTGCCCGGTGTGTAACGCGACGCACGCGACGACAATTATAGAGCGTTTAACGCGTATTTATCGGTGCGCATCGCTCCGGTATCAGGGGGTCCAAGCCGGGGCTCGGTTACGTCTACGTCTACGTCTCAATAACGCGAGGAGAGAGAATGAGAGAAGGAGAGAGAGAGGGAGGGAGAAAGAGTGTGGCCAACGTGCTCGCGCGTACAGCTGGCAAACACTTGTATTTGATTAGCGGACGTCGCCACGTACGCGCTGGCTAATACGTGTCCCGGCGACTGATTCCTGGCTGGCGCAAATAATGAGACATCTTGTCACGCCGATGCCTCGGCTCGTAAAGACTCCCGCCTCCTCTTTGATCATCCTCCGAGGTGGCTTGACGCGTGATCCCTCGACGCCCTGCAAAAAGGACGAGCAACCGAGTTGCCCGTGAGCGCAACCAACTTGTCGCGAGTAGCTCCGGGATCAGATCCCCGAAGAACTTTCCGCTAATCCGGGGCGGGATCACGGGTCTAATCCTCGACACGTCTGCCGCGCTGTTTGCCGAACCAGAAGGTCCACAGTTTGAGCAAACCTGTGTAAATGGTGTCGAAAAGTCACTTACGTCATAGGGCAATATTATAATTCAATAAATAGAAACTTTCAGTTTCTAATGATTGTTTTAACGAAACCTTTCGCAGCATGTTCGTGACACTTTCCTGATTAAAATGAGACCAAACACGACATCGTTCGGGTCGTATTTACTCGTTGAATCCACGATGCTGAATAATATTATTTTGTGAAAGTTTCTAACGTTTCTTGCCAAAGAAAGGTGAAGAGAAAGGTATAAAGCTGTCCTTTGTCTCCCCCGTGTCCCCCGTGAACGTCGTCCGTTGGGAGAAGATAATGTTGTAAGGTGCTAGTGCAAGGATCGATGTTGGAAACTAGCCCGATCGATTTCCATGAAGATCAACCGCCACACCCGATCGCGACGGATTCGTTTTCGCGCTCAGCTGCACCCGCCTCGGCCTAGTTGCATCACTTGTTACCATCTCGAGCGGCCGATTGCGCCCGCTTGCGGATTTTTTACGCGCAGCCGGTTATGGGATCCCCATGGCACGTGAGGTACTGTTACAGCGATCTGTTCAACCGACCCGACGACCATCCACGTTCACGATCGGCCGACGACAGGGCCGTATCGAGCCAGCCATTTTTCTGGGCCCCGCCGATCCCTCGAGACTGCTGATGCAATTTGTTGCTAGGCGCTTCAGAATCGGTCCTTATGGGACGAGCCTTAAACTTGCTCAATTCACATAATGATTAATCATATTGACATCCTTTCAACCCCTGGAAAAATAACGTGATTAATTAGAATTAATTAATTAAGTACATTTTTCAGTAAACTCGTGCTCATCGAAGTTTTGCATATTTTGATACACTGTTGATCGTTTGACAAGAGAATTGAACAATTCTCAACGCCGGAACCTGCCCAGCGTTTGCGCCAACGCATTCAATTACGCTTGACGTTTTATTGTACAATTAGCGACATGATTAATAGTCCATAAGGTACCGTCGAGGAATCCTTAATCAACGGTGTTCATCGCGACTTGTAACCATTAGGTAAGCTGCAATGTTGATCGAAGCAACATTAAATCGGTCATTACGTTCACTTTTACGCCGTCAACCATTAACGATCATTAAGTGCAACACCTCAACGTGCGAACGATTTCCTCTATCATAATCACGCCGAGGACTTCATGCATTTATAGTACCCGCGCCAGCTAATAAAACGACAATAAACGGTTTAACACAGTCCTATATAAACTCCGGAGAGGAGACAAAGTCTCGACGATCTTCTGTTGCCTGTAATTAGTAACGGGGTGTTAAAACCGAATCACAAAGGCGTGAATTTGAGTAAACACTATTTTTTTGCGTAACGGGTTTAGCCCGTCAGTTGAGGAGCAGTCTGTACATTCTGCACCGACAGCACGGAACGTTCAGTTTCCAAACCTCGTTTGGCTAATTGTGACTTTTTTCGTTCAGGGTCATTTCAAGGTCGCGATGTGGTAGTTCTTTGAATTCATCTTGGTGTTTGCTGCGGTGTTGCTTCATAGAGGAACAATGTGTTAATGTGTAAAACATGTCGATGACCTTGAAAGTCGGGGCGGAAAATACCTTGAAAAAGATCGCACAGCAAAATATATATTCGTCGTTCCGAACCAGACGAATTTATCCTACAATTTTTTGGATCGGCAAAACATTATAAAAAAAGATGAAGCCAACATTAACAATTTCCCGGTAAGTAATGTGCTAATGTTAAGGAATCCATGTTAAACGAAACACCCTGTATATCGTCCAACCAGATGATAGTCTATTAAGCTATTGATGATGAAATGCCCTCGCACACCCCCACCAGAAGCTAGTCGAACATGTCTCAATAGTTGGAAAAGTCATCGGCTGCTCGAAGGGCGAAGGAAACCAAATTGGGAAAGCGTTGTTGTGGAGAGAGAGGGATAGAGAGAGTAGGAGAGGAGAGAGCGTGGGGAGGGTTTCTTCCTTCGTGGCAGCTGGTCAAACAACTCCGAAGCCTGTTCGGTATTCGGGGCCACATCTTCCACGGATCCAAAGGTTGGTCTGCACACTCTGCACGCATGCGAGGCCGGCGGACTGGCTGACTGTCTGACCGTGCCCCTACTCGTCCTCGTGGTCGACCACGAAGTTTTAATTACTCGGCGGGGTATCATCCCCTGGCCCCCGGGTCGTCGACCTCGAGACAGAGCCGAGAAACTGACGAGAGGCCTTTCGAAACCTTGGACACGAGCATCGAAGCTGGGTGATCAAACTTGGAGCGAAACGGTCAAAGTTACAGGATGAAACCTAGAGGACCAGTACTAGATCCTTGATTTTTCGTCCTGCGACGTTAACTCTCTAACTCTATTACTGATTGTCTAACTTCAGTCCTTTATCTTTGATCCTGTAATTTCATCCTGCAACTGTACCTCTCTAACAAACGAACTAAACATCTAAGCTCTGACGCAGACAATGTTCATTTTGCTGTTGAAGATGACGTTGAAGGTGGGTGGAGTGTCTCGCCGTAAATAATTTTTCTAGGCGTCCCATTGTCGCCGGAGTGGAAGATTTTATATCCGAAGGTAGGAAATGAACGGTCCGAAGGATCAAGAGCCAAAGAGTCAGGGATTTGTTGCCTGCCCCCGAGGAGACCCTTCGGAATTCCACTCGAGAACGGTCTACCTGCGGGCCGTTTCCCATTTAGGTGACTCATTCACCACGACGAGAGGATGATTTCCCCGCAATTAGGAAGTTTCTAATGGTGAAAAGCCCGCGGGGAAACTGAAAACTGTTCCGGGAGGCAAACTAGGCGAGTGAGTCTAGCCTCGGCTAGGCTCGAGCATGTCCGGTGTTAACGAGGCTCGTTTGTTCCTCGAGGATTAATACGCCCACGATGATTCCCGACGAGCTGGCGTGTGCGGCTTCATCGAGGCGATCGTGAATCACCTGGCCCCACGACACGACCAACAGCCGAGCAGTCGTGGATTCCGCCAACCGTATCATTTTCAGTCATAATTCGCGAGCTTGCCTCACACGATCGCTTCTAATTACCACGCCGCGGATCTTTATGGCGGAATAAAGATTTTCCGCGTCGATCGCGAGATACCGGGTGCAAATTTCCTTTATTCTTCTAACCCTCGGGAATTAAGCTATCACGCTCGTGTTCGGCCGAGGTCCTTCAATTAGACGAGGTAATTATTTATACAGAAATGGATCATGTGAAATGCGAAAATTATATTTGAGTTAATTGTTCCAATTAGCGGAGCCGTATGCAACTTGGCTTATAATTTATTTACGTGAGCCCAGAGGGTTCAAAGTAATCGTACACTAATCCTACCCCCAAAGTGGCGCAACAATGCAGCAAGTGGTTTACAGAACTCGAGCCCCACATATCAAACAAACCGCTCGATCGACTAACAGAAATCAAGAAGTTCGTCGTCAACACCCTCGACCATAGATCCAACCCTTCTATCAACCTTCAAGGGGGTGCAAAACGAGCGTACGCGATTAATCATTCGGGATAGTCGAACACAGATTAGTCTATACATATAAAGTACTGTCGACGATCGAATCATGTTGAGTCGTTCTCGGGCCGAATCGATTAATACGTTGACTGCCGTGCCATTGGCGCTGAAAAATAATTTAACTATCATTTGTCTTGTGAAATGAGAGACACGAGTGATTTCGTGTATCATTCGGATTTTAATCGACTGGCACAGGAAGTCTAATGGTGGTTAGGTAGGTTTTGTTAATTTACGATCGGAGGGCTGCCGGTGGTTTTTTATTCTTGGATCGGTATGGATCCGAGTGTAAATCTGGATCCTAGATCGGTCGGTCTCGCAACTTGTCGTCGTTCCCCTGTTCTCCTGGTTCGTAGGTTGGGCCAAGGGTGCTGGCCGGGGGTTGGCCGTTTAATGCGCCCCTATCACACCATGTGGCGTGACGGTTCGCCACCACCACCCTCTCATCCACCTATAACATCGCCGCCAACAGCGCCGACCCAACTATCGCTGCCACCCCCGTCGTTGCTTCGAGCTTCGAACAGCGCACAGTGGTCCACAGTTTCATCAGTTGAAGAGGGTTATTCTGTTATTTTTATCAACTATTTAAATCATCTATTTGTAAAAATGTGCTTATCTCAATTTCCCCAGCACATTGAATACCTACTGTAATCTAGCGTTTTCATGAAATAATTCATCATGAATATCTCTATAAATGCAAAAGGGTAGATTCTTAAAAGCAGCCTGTTTTTCCTTAGCGTCGAGGCACACGGAAGATTAATTTCCGCGGACTAGCTGATCACAGGAGTCGAAAATAATTAATCCGCAGCGCTATCGGGTGGTACGTATTCAAACACCGTAGCAGTTAAACTCGCTGTCGTCCTGTGTAGCTGGTAGAGCCTTCGAAGTGGCTCGGTGAGCGCTAACACCCTCGCAGGGCGCGGCTCAATCAATTACTGCGGCCAGGGCGCGGTCGTTTCTGCGCGAGTTCCACCCCTCGCATGGCAACAACCCCTGGACAGGAGCCACCGATACCTCTGCGTGTGTGCTTGCTTGTTCTTTTTTCCACTTTTTCCTTTTTCTTCTCCCTCTCTTTTCCTCTCTCTTTCTCTCTCTCTCTCTCTCTCTCTACAGCAGTGCTTGACCCGTCGTCACTTAAAACGTTCAGACGGTGCTCGACCTTTTCGCGGGGAATCCGCGACCGGTGTCGTTGAATAATTAACAGAAACCAGGACGATTAACCTTGAACTCGTTTCTGCGCGGTTCGACCCCTTCGGGGAATCGATCAATGTGGTATAATCGCGCCGATGACGCCCGTCGCAGTCGCACATGATTGTTCGTTAGGATTTTTGCAATCGCTGTCAAGTGGATCTTCCTGGAACCTCGAATAGGCCTTTACGCACCTGAGAAATATTTTATTGTATCGATTACGGATAGAGAAGAATTGGCGTAGGACAAAATTTAACCCTTTGCACTCGACGCGGGTTTTTCATTCAGAATTCGGACATTTTATTTGACATAGAATATTTTTGTTACATATAATACCCCCTTTCCATTTTTCCCATATGAAGTATTATGTACATTTGCATTAATGCTTTAAGGGGCCCTGTTTCTGGGGGCCCCTTTTGTTTGTGAAAGTTGTGTTTTATTTTATTATCATACAAAACCTAGAGCCCCCTCGCTGGCTTGATTCGCCGCCGGTTTAAGTATATGACTAATTTTTCAAAAAAATATATTTAAATGGAATATTTAGCACGACCATATTTTGAGGATCGAAGAACATCGAGGCTTTCTTTTTGGAAGCTTTCTCCTGTAGCGATGATACAGTGCGAGGGTCAGAAGAATCGGTCCCTGACGACGCCACGTCTAAATATATCCAGCCGTGACACTTGTTTCGTGTAAATCAAGCCGGACGACGAAAAACCCGTGCGATCGCGGCCGCCGCTGGAGAAAGAAGTCACCGGGGCGAGAGGGATCGAATTGGACACGGATAATTTATCCCTGGAAATTATTATTTTTGAACGCGACCCAAGGTGAGCACGGTCCGAGCTTCGGGACGCATGATCGCGCCCTCTTAATCCAATTAATTCCGATTTTTATGGTCTCTTTTTGGGGAACTCTGCTCGCTCACGCTCGTAGCACCGCCGATATAAATCTAACATTTTAATCAAAATAAAAAAAGAAATATCTCGGAGCGACAGTGACGCTTAGAAATGTTTATATTCTTCAGATTTCTTCTAATTTTGTGTTCTTGTAGCTTGATTTAGAAATCTCTTAGAAAAGCACAATTCATTCAATTTCGATTTTTGTTTCCTCCCCGAGGAATTTTAAAGAATATCATTTAGCAAAATGAATGTTATTATTCCTTCGACTGTCGGAACTGTGTGTAAATCGCGAAGCAGAAGATTCTAGGAATTTTACTTACGCGAGTCTTTATGCAAAATACAGGAAAACATGCACCACATAAAAAGAACAAACAGCTTCTTTACTTTATAGCTAGTTTAATGGGCCTTTAATGTGAAAGTAAATTGCTATGCCACCGGTTCTAGAAGATTCTGGTTTTTAGACTATAAAGGAAGGATATATTTACATAGCGATTCCGTAGTCCGTGTTCTATACTTACATCTTACTTCAACGATCCATAATATCCCTGGTATGAACATAATAATTATACAATATAAATATAAATGTTAATATCTGAAAAAATAGACTACTAAGAACACAAGTCAACATGACAAGAATTGTGGTTTCAATGGAAAAGTTCAACTTTTTCGGAGAAGGACGAAACACGAACGTTCTAGCAGAGAAAAGTTCGCGAACAGCCAAGCTCGAATTTCGTGGTAAATTATACGGATAGGACGGATAATTTTCGGGTTTTTAGGGGACGTAGTTAAAGTTTCGCCCCGGGATCTCTCGCGGATCGAAGACAGGGTAAAGGAACGAAGGAACCGGCGACGCAAGAAGCTTGCAGAGAGGCGTGGAACTCGCCAATAAATTATATTTGTCGCGTGAATCACTGCGCCACGGGGCCACACTCACCTATATATCTTTTCTTTCTCCGCGACACGAGCACTGTCGCAGCGCGTGTACACCGTGGAGGCAGCTTTTGTTACGGTGGATTCACCTAAATTCGAATTCACGCGAAATTCTACCATAATTCTCGAAAAATACTTCTCGGAGCTCTGCACGCTCGAGTATTCGTGCAAAGTCGACGAGCGAGACAGACACCGACGAACTAACATTTGCGAAACTGGTTCGAGTAGCCGGCAGATTTCAAAATGGCGTCCTCGAGCGAGAAGCTTGCCGTAGACCGGCACGAGTCGCCTGATATTCGTCTGTTTGATATTCAATGATCGAAAGCCGCTTATCGAGCGAACGATTCCGCCGAATGTCCAGCTCGAGCATGTGTGTCGCGTGTTTATTAACCCTTTGCACTCGAATGGCGACTCGGAGGCGCCGGCGATACTCACCTTGCCATAATTTGCAACAATTTTTATGTCGCTGAACTTCCTGCTCAATAAATCGCGAGAAATTTCTGTGTAGTTTACGCGAACGAGCTCTATTGAAATTATTAAGAAATTATGCAGATCACCTTCGGTATACAGGGTGTTTCAGCTGAAGGAGGCCACCTAAATATCTCCTTTATTTTGAATGGCACATAACATATTCATGGCATAATTTAAGTGGTATCGAAGGAGGAATATCATAGAAGAACAATTTCTTTTGTCCGGTTATTTTTTCATAGTTTTTTTCAAGGTCATCGTAATTTTTTTATCGGTTAAACTAATTTTTTTATTCCATCTTATAGTGGCTGAAAAAACTATTAAGGGGGCCGTCTCCTAGCAGATGACGGTCGCGCGTGAACACTCACACACCGCTAGAGTACACTCACACACCGCTAGACCACGTATACGTACGCGAGAATTGCTAGGATCAGGGAAATGCGTTCTGATTTCTCGATAATGCAAAGACGGGGGTTTTTATTAGTCAAAATCGCTAGATAAAAGATCAATCTAGTGCGCTGTTTGCTTCAAAAGTCGTTCTTTTACGTTTCCGAGCAATGATTTTGCAATATTCGGCTGCATGTTGCCCGTCGGAGAGGCTAGTACGCCGGCGTGACTGCAGCGCCATCTAACGGGCAACATGCGACGGGCAACATGCAGCCGAATATTGCAAAATCATTGCTCGGAAACGTAAAAGAACGACTTTTGAAGCAAACAGCGCGCTAGATTGATCTTTTATCTAGCGATTTTGACTAATAAAAACGCCCGTCTTTGCATTATCGAGAAATCAGAACGCATTTCCCTGATCCTAGCAATTCTCGCGTACGTATACGTGGTCTAGCGGTGTGTGAGTGTACTCTAGCGGTGTGTGAGTGTTCACGCGCGACCGTCATCTGCTAGGAGACGGCCCCCTTAAAAAATAACCGGACAAAAGAAAATTGTTCTTCTATGATATTCCTCCTCCGATACCATTTAAATTATGCCATAGCTATTTGTTTTGTGCCATTAAAAATAAACGAGATATGTAGGTGGCCTTCTTCAGCCGAGACACCCTGTATATTGTTAGGCGAATAAATTAATTCGTAGCCCTTTCCTCAAGATAGAAAGGCAACTAAAATACATATTCTACTTTCCAAAATATTTATTACATTTTACCAGTAAATAATGAATCCCCAATATGATGGTCGAGAGATTTCAATTCAAAATGAAATTACAAATTAAGCAGTACAGCCAATACAATAAAAATCGGAAAGAATCGGAACAAATTATATTTTATTCATATATTTTCACTGTTGATTTTAGAGTTAACCATCGAGTGGCTCATAAAACGGAGATCTTGTTTTGCTTCGTGCACGCTTTATCACCAACATATTGGATACTCTCGGGAAATATTTGTCGTGCAACAGTGTCCACGTTTTTTTATTCGAGTCGGTGTCACAGCCGTTTCTCAATAATTCGCTCTGCTGCTCGCGATAACGGGGGCAAACAAACAAATAATCCCACCGATTAGAAAGGTGAGTATCGAACGGCAAACAAGATAGAGACGAAAGAGGAAGGAGAGAGACACGGATCGATATTTTCCCACGTAGCCAGAGCTATCTTCCGGTGTTATCTCGAGAAGAACGAAGAAAAGACGAGGAACCTGGGGGTAGATCGCGTCTATTGACTCTCGGGGATGGATCGTCGATCGGACGAACCTAAACCGATCATCGTATCTCGGACAGGCCGCTATCTGTCCACAATGTTTGCGAAACGGCTCTGCCAAGATGGCCGTCGCTCGCAATACGAATTTCTGCTATTCAAAATCTTCTTTTGTTCCCGCTGCAGATTAACTAAATGGTCCTACTCAAACGTCCCTTGTTTTCGGGATTTTCGGTTGCAATAACTACCCTGCCGATCTTCGAACAAACGCCTGCTTTTCTACATTGTTTCCCTTGGATGAATAATAGCATGGTTGGGTAATTATTTATGTAACAGCTAGAAACCCGAGGGTCGTTCTGAGAATATTTATTGTGCGATATTCATCTATTGTTTTCTCTTTATGGCGATAGCCGCCAATAGACTACGGATTTTTATGCATAATACATACAAACATTCAACACGAAATTCATTTTTGTCATAAATAAATTCAATGAAGATCGAATTAACAATTACCACAACGGCCGGAAAAAATTGCCTAAAATATTCTGTGCTAGCTACCGACTTTTTTCCCCAGACAGTGTCACCGACGATCGGGTTATCGTCGATCTCGAAGGATCAACGAAACAGCAGTAGTCCTCGATCTCGATGCCGCTATTCATGAAGACGAAAGCTCGGCCGGGTGCAACCCTCGGAGGTTACATAATGCATCAGAGACAACGGAACCGGCGGTCTCGATCGTTTATGCATCTCGACCGGGCCCTGTCTGATCGATAGATCGTCTGGTCGTCGTTCAGCACCGAATGCCCGGGGCCACGGTACATATCTCTCGAACAATTTCGAAGCGGTTTCCGCTGGCACCGAAACGATCCTCAACTCTTTTTGTTCACGTTTTTCTGGCGAGGCCTCGACTGGAATCGCTTTCGTTATCGCGACCTGGGGTGTAACTCGAAGAAAAGCGATCGATAGACTCGCGGATATGGAAATTCGACTCCGACGGGCATCAAAATGATTTATGGAACGCGGAACGAAAAGGATGAACGTTTGGTTTTGAAGGAATCACAGAGAGAGTCATGACTAGATAGCGAATCTTTTTATTATACAAATTTATTTTACACATTTCATTTAAATTCATATTAAATTTTTCTATCTATTCCAACACTAATTTTATAACAGAAGAAATTTTGGACTAATTGCTTAAAATTTTGGGGAAAAATATTATTAATCATTTAACTGGATTCGGTATTTTATGGAGAACCAGGAAAGAAATTATTTTCTCCATTTTAGTGCATTTTAATATGTATAAGCGTGGTTTTTAAAAAGTTTTATTTATATATTTGATTACTGTTTTAAATTGCACCTACTCAATTTTGTCACAAACGCATAAAATCTGCTGTTTAGTCATGACGATCGCTGCGAAAGAGGGTCTGCTCCAGATCGATTAGCTTCGCGAATTTATTTCATCGAAACCGGAAGTCTCGCAATTGCAATATTTGGCACACATATTCTGGCATGTTGGAAGCAGTGCTCGGAATTTTTGTAAGCAGTTTTGTCAAATATTTGCAGACTTGCTGCCGATTACGTAAGTCTCTGCAAACAGAAGTCGATTTTGCCGGACCGTGTGCGAATAAAAGTATTTTTAGGGACCGTTCCCGTCTCGCAAAGTTGCAGAAACAAACTGGTCGTTTTGCTCAAGGCTCAAAGGTCTTAAAAATGCGGTTGTGAGTAGGGATGTGATCAAGTACTTCGGAAACAGGTTCGAACATTGATTGATTCAATTCGAACTCTCTATAAGTACTTCGAAAAATATAAATAGTACTCCTAAGTATACTCGAACCTATGCTAGACAGTTTCGAACCTTTTACACGTACTTTTGTAAATGGAAGTATTGGGTTGGCAAGAAAGTAATTTTGGTATTTTAAGGTGAAATAAAACCGAATGTCTTTATTCAAGCGATGAACTTTAATTAATAAAATATTTTCTTATTTATTCTTTTCGGCAAAAGATCATCGAACAAAAAGAAGAATATCTTATTAATTAAAATTCATTACTTGGATAAAAAATTGGGCTCTATTTCACCTTCAAATACCGAAATTACTTTCTTGCCAACCCAATAATACTTGCAAGTATACTCGAATCTTGGTTGAACAGATTCGAAACTTCTCTGAATATCGTACCAGAAATTCTCTGATTTTTTTAATCATTGGTTTTTTTACTTTTAAAATCAATTATGCTGTCCTTTAATGCAAAAGCAGGACATATCATGGATAAAAAAAGAAATAGGCTACCACCAAGTCTTGTAAATGAAATACTATTCTTAAATAGTTACGAATTTAATAAATAAAGTGCTTAAAACCCACTATGCAGTTCCGATTTCCAAGATTCGGGTACTACTTGTAAAAGATTCGATTCCTATCAACATCGAAGCACTTATAAATATCTTTTCGAAACTTGTAAATACTCATTCCGAGATTCTATATCAGTTTGTACAAAATTAATAGTTTTCAAATATAATCATTGAAAGATTATTGCTTTTAAGTAGTAATCGAATCCCACGAAATGATTGATTATTGAAATTGACTCGGATTCGTGAGTATATATCGCTGCTCCGGAAGTACACAACTGCAAAAATTGAAATTTTACAGGACAAGCACAAGAAAAATAATTCCAACTTGTCTTAATAGAATGGCCTATAGATTCGGTTTAATTCTTCTGTGAGAGTAGTTTATAGACATTGTGCGTGCGGGTGCACAGTGTCTAGGGCTCAAAAATGCATTTTTGAGAGCCCGCCAACACAATAAAGTCAATTTCACAAAATTTTACAGTTGCGTCATTACACTTCCGGAGCCGCGATATTGAACTTGATCCCATCCTTAGTTGTGAGTACCTAAACGGTATCTCGTATTTATTAGAATTTTGTATGTTCCGCCAACTGTAGGATCGGCCAGCCTCGGCTTGCGAGCAAGGGACGATCCTTCGGCCAACAATGGGCCCTGCGATTCAACGTGCCGATGGTAAACGGAGAAGTTTGAAAAATAATTGGGCCGTCTCGGGCTCCGGCCATCGTTAATGGTTACCGTTACGGTCGGCCGTTAATATAACGTGTCCGCGGGCAATTAAAAGCAACGACGGGCAATTAGCAACGCCCTTATCGTTCATCGGCTCGCCGGCGACCGATCGTTCGATCCGATTCGATGCCATCGGATGCCGAGATAACGCCGTTAACTTATCGCCGATGATCTACACCGCGACGTCGGGAAATCGATCGCGATCGATCTTCCATTCTCGCGAACATGGCCGACGAATCTTTCGCTGATCTATGTCTTTGATGTTCTGCTATTCGTTCATCGAACGAACGGAAACACTGCAAAAAAGAAAAATATAAATATAAGAAGGGATAGATTCTCCAAATTTTTATTTCGAATTTCGTTGTATTCCGTTAATTGGTATTTTATTCGTACGATACAACGGAACTTAATCGTTAACACGTTGACAATATATTGTACGTTAGCGGAATATACAGTAGTGTACGACAGTCGAATGAAAATTAATGAATACTTGGGAGAACAGAGCGTCCGCTGTTAAAGGAAAACGGAGTATAATAGGTTCTAACTTGAATGGTGGGGGTTTGGAATTGTAAGGGCTAGGATAATAAGGCCAGAGTTTTGAAGATGACGTGGCCACGCAAAGGTTCGAATATGATGTTGTATACTGTATACCAACGATAAGACTTTCTCTAGCATTAGTAATCACTAGACTGCGGATCTTTATGCAAAATAAAAATTATCTGTATCGATTGCAAGGAATAGAAACCAAACAGAATGTTATTTTTTCTCTCAATAATTTTAATATATGAGAAATTTCCTACAATCTTCAATTTCATCTACTCAATTTTGCTATAAATGCATAATGATCAGCAATCTAGAAATCACTCATGTAATCTAAGCGTTTTAGTTCGTCTTTCTATCTTCAGTTTATCATTCTATCTACTATTAATGATCCTTGAACTTCATTCCCCACGATTCATCCTCACTGACCCTTAGACGAAAGCAACCCGCACCTTACAGGACCAGAAATCTTCTGCTGAATTCGGTTCCTAGCGAACATTCTTATTCTCATTCTCATTCGCTTCTGTACAGTTCTCACCGAGTCTCGTCTATACGACTATCTTTTGCATTTCGTTCAGAAATTGTACCTAATAAAATATATTAAGTATACGGCATACAACAATGATGGACACTGGTCGAGGATGAGGCAGATTTTGAGGATGAGTCAAGGATGAAATCATGAGTTTGTATAGTAAAACCAGGAAGCCGGGTATCTTATGTAAAATGAAATGACGTTGGTATACAACAATTTTTTCAGCCTAGGTACCATCGAGTTTGAAATGTGCTCGCAGTATGAGGTGTTAATGTGTCGTCCACCTAATATTTTTCCGTGGCAGTGTACACTTTGGAGATTCTAATGTAAAGCCGGTACGACGATCGTGAATTTTTGATAGGGTCGTTCACGATAAATATCTTGAAAAACAGGGTTCCAATATGGCCAAGTCCAAGATGGAGGTATTCTACCGGTCTACTCCCGGTCAGGGCACTCTTATCGCGAATCTCTAACAGAATCCGACTGACGATCGTATCTCCAGTTGGCCTGGCCGGGTACATTGATTTTCCATAAATACAGATGCGATGCTAATTAGCTGCCAGTTGCACTTGACATGCTCGTTTCTCGTTGCACGGCGGTCGTTGAGCCTTGGCCACGAGCTGGCGACATCCTCTACATTCGATTTTTTTACATTTATTTTCACGGGAATCACGCGAGCCGCGTTCACTTTCCACTGCGAAGCGAACATTCTCACGGAAAATATCCGCGATTCAACAGTGTAATTATTGCGGGCAATATTAACGACTGAAATAGAAATCTTATGAGTAGACTGCAGATTTTTGGTCCACTTATGAGCTTGTCTAACACTGTAATAGTCAGAGGACTGTAAAAGTGAAACGTAACCCTCTAACCGTGAAAATTCCAAGTTTCGAATTTCCCGCTCCCCATAACTCATGCTCAGTTTTCCATACCTTTTCCAATTTTCTCGAAACCTGAAAGACCCTGTCCTCCATTAATTTTTATTTCTTTCGGGGACTTGCAGCTCGAATTCCGGCAGCTTAAAAAAGCGGATTGCCATCGGGAAACGCTGCGTCTCCAATTCCCTTTTGTTTTTTCTCAAGGAGAAAGCGAACTCGGTGGTGCACATAAATAATTCATTTTTGTCCCCTGGCTCTGCCAATATTTACGAGTTCGACGGTTCGACAGGCGGATAGGACGAATCGGGCTTTTCCACGAAGGACCCGGGCCCTAAATCGTCACGGTCCTCCGGGCTCGAATTTCCCCAGCGCTTTTCCTTCTTCTCCTTGTTTTCCTTTTCGGTGCCTGGCGATTTCCTTTTCGGCGGTACGCGCGTCAATTTGCGCGGGCCCGGTCTTATCCATCGGATCTCCCCTGCGGCTAACCTTCCTTGGGAGAAACCGTATCCGGAAGGCTTTCCATTTGTCATCCCTTCGACGCCATTGCTGACCTCGTTCTGTCGCGTTCCTTCGCCGCCGAAAATTCTTTCACCGTTACGGGGTACACCGCCATGCATGTTTAAAATTATTGGTAATATTCGTATGTGAACTTAATGAAGAACAAGTACCTTTCATTTAAATATTTGAACGTGATTATCCTTAGGGGGGAAAAAGATTGCATTTCTTAAACGGCCGTGATTTTCTAATTTTTTGATCTACTAAAAGATAGTAGGCTACATTGTGAAATATTTATTCTTGATTACAATGAAATTGCAATTGAAATTGCATAGAAATTTTTTCAACCGCAGCATATCGACGAAGCAGTAAAAATAACGAGCATTTATTTCCCGATTTTTAAGTGGTGGTAAGCAGTGTGGCGTTTGTACGGTGCTTTGTCTTCGGGCGAGTGTGGTGAGGGTACACCCATTGGATCACTAGTTTTTTTTATACAGGTTGTTTCGCTTAAAACAGGACACATAAATATCTCTTCATCTCGAAAAATACAAAGAATGTTTCTAACGTAATCTAAATGGTTTCAAAAGGCGAATCAGATGGAAGTCTGGAAGTCTCTTAATCGTTTTATCAAGGTCACTCGTGTTTATTACATATATACACACAGTTTTTGTTGTTGTATGTTATGGCAAACGTTATTGTGCATTCATCCATGTTTAATAGCACGACCTTGAAATGCCTGTGAACTCTAAAATTTGCTAATTGATGCAGAACTTTCTTTTAGCGACGTATCAGATTTCAATCGTAACAGAAATTAGACCATGAACTTGAACTTGTAAATAAACACATTGCATCATTCTTCTGTATTTCAAACATTTATTGCAGTGATAAATGTGATTATTTACAAGTTCAAGTTCATGGTCGATTTCTGTTACCGTCGAAATCTGAAATGTCGCCGAAAGTAAGTTCTGGATTAATTATCAAATTTTAGAGTCCACGGTCATTTCGAGGTCGGGCTATTAAACATGGACAAATGCACAATAATGTTTGCTATAAAACATACAACAATCAAAACTGTGTGTATATACGTAAAAAACACGAGTGACCTTGAAGAAACGATTAAAAAGTTACAATTTATAAAAAACGATTCTTCCATCTGATTCGCCTTTTGAAACCAATTTAGATTACGTTGGAAACATTTTTTGTATTTTTTGAGATAGAGGAGATATTTAGGTGTCCTGTTTTAAACGATGCACCCTGTATATTTGATTTTTACATTAATTTTGGTGCATCTCTGTGACTCTCGAAGGAGGAATCTCCGAATCTCACAAATCATTTTCGACGTATGGCGGGCCAGCACGGCAGATGATTCTCGCCACTTACGACATCGAGGCTCGATCGTTCGAGTGTGCTTACGTCGAGGTGGCGACTTATCGATCCGGTCCTTATGGCGCGTACACACTGTACGTAACACCGAGAGGTCGGACTGATTTGCATAGACCGCATTCGAGCACTCGAGAAACTCGTGAAACGCCTGAATAGCTTATGTTCCTCGGATGGTTTGTTTTTCGAAACCTCTGACTGCATTCTGTTCTCATTTACATTAATTGCAATCATTTCGTTCTAGATTCCACTTCAATCGGTTCTACTTCTATTCAATCTCCCGCCACTCCCGAACACTATCCACTTAATTCAAATTCCTCCGCGTAGCAGATGCACAGAATCTCTTCATTTTTCTTCTGAAATCTGGGAAATCGCAACACGTTATCCATAAATTATAAAATCTAGACTTTTTTATGTGCAATCATATATTTTTAATGCAATTTAAAACGGTGTACCGATTAAAAGAATCGAAAAATATGAACACGTTAGTTTCAGCTTATCAAAATCATTAAAGCGAGAATTTCTCTTTGGCTTTGGTTTCGAACAATTTATGCTGTCAATTTTTATTTCGTGTGAGGATCCTCTAGTTATTAGCTCCACAAATGGGTAAACCGCATCGTCCCTCGGATACTACGGCCGACTTCGAACGGCATTTTCGATCGAACAGCTTCAGGAAGTCTAATAAACAGGACTCCGGTTTCTCGTGCAAAAAGGAAAAGCGGATTCGCGAAGGAAATTGTTCGCAGGATAAACGGCCGTTCCCAGGCCGGGCACGGCGAACGCTTTCCATCGGTTTAGCACGTTTCCTCTATAAATAGATGCGTCGCGACGCAGACGCGCGATATCATCCGCGACTGGTATCAACGTCCTTTACGGAGTGACACCCTTGATGGCTACATGCTCCGAATAACCGGTGTTATCCGTCTCTCCAATCAGATTTCCAATTTCCTTCGACGCTGGGTCTATTACTTCTTCGTCAACCGACGAAAGGGGAAAAAGATAGAACGCGAACACGGTGTTTGGAACCTCGCTCCACGTCCGCACCTCGTTTAACACCAGCGGGTTTTTTTATTTAACGTCGACTGTTTGTACGGACTCGTAACCGAGCCTCCGTTATCCGAAGTGCGTCCAATAGGCAATGGAATGTTTGTTAGAACTGCCATCGTGCGGACTAATAAGAACATGCTGCGAAATTACTAGAGAGATTCTATTATGCGAACTGTCTTCTACCGTACGGATGAATTATTACATCTCGATTTTTCTTTTATTTATACGTGACGTGCGAGCTGCGCTGACAGTCGATAATGAAGTGGGTTATTTAGACACATGTAAGAAACTAGAATCTGTATGCAAAATAAAAATTGTCTATGTCAATTGTGAGAAGTTAAATGAAAATAATTTTTCCGTTTTGTGATTTCACTTAAAAAATCGAAAATAACATCACAAAATTCATATAGATCCTATAAAATGGACGATTGGATGGATTTGAAATAGAAAGTACGTTTTTATTTTGTGACTCTGTCCAATTGTGCAAAGATGCCGGTTCGAAGATCAAGGAGAGAAGATGGCAGCCTAGTTGCACCGATGACCACTCGCATATTTGCACTGGGACCCGACTGCAAATTGAGTTCGAAGAGCGCCGCGTTGCGTGGCGCGAGCGAAAGAGGCGCAGGGTCCTTGGAGGACTAGGTCTCTGCAGTGTTTGCACGAAAATCGGGACACGATTGCACACCCGACGCCATTGGTACACGATCGATTTCAAAATGGCCGGCCGGAGGCTCGGAGTCCACGATTTCTGTCGCCGTTCGCAAACTCTTTGGAAAACAGCGAGCTCCTCTAACGGGACAACTTCTATCCTCATTTACTTCATCTTAAAAGTTGCTCAAACTTCAAACAGAGTCCTCTAAGTCTTCAGGATTAAGAAGATTCAAGGAGTCAAGCGTCTGAGCCGATCAAGGAAGGCTGTTTAGGTTGGATTAAGTGCTAAGAGTACCCGAAAGGTCAATCTTTGAAGAGCAATAAAGTAGTGCAGCGATAAAAGTGGCTGGACAGGTGAGGATCTAGCACAAGTTGGATATTAAAACCGTGTAAAAGGTCAAACATCAAGGTGCGCTTCCATCGCAAGTGTCTCGCTAGGTGCATAGCAGGTGTTGGAAACATGGAAAGGTCAGACCTCTAGGCCTATCATGCAGAAACTTCCGTCAAAATGATTGTTCACGGTCTGGATTGCAGCCAGCCATTGAAATTCAAATATTAAAAAAGGCTGAATACGACGTTAGCACTAAAAGTTGATGATAGAATGGTCAAAAGATGAACCAGCGAGGTGCACCGCGAATCTATAGGATCCCAGAGATCGTGGAGTCCTGTGGGACCACCGGTGGGCCTGAAAAGTGCCTAAAGGTCATACCTGGCGACCGGGGTCCGAGCTCTCAAAATGGCCGCAAATGGTCCAGAAAGTGGCGATCCGTGGTGGGAGACGTGTGGCCGGGCTCCAAAAAGAGCAGTCTATCGACAGATTAAGTAGTTGATACGATCCGGTGCACTTAGGGCTACAAGGGATAAAGCTCCGGCACTGTCAGTGGGCAGGGTGGGACGAAGGGTGGACCAACCGGTCCTTGGTCCGAGGTTGGCTCGGCTTACTCAGTCAACGAACTCTGCGGGCCCATGGCGTGACACTGACCCCGCCAGGGTAAACGTCCCTGGCCGGACGGTTTATCAATGTAAACGGTGGTGGAAGACTAGCCTGGAGAAAAATCCAGGACGCTCCCGGCCAGGTCCGAGACGGCCCTTTGCTGGAAAAATTACATGATCGAGCGACCGGCTCTCTGTCCCCGTTGCAAGCGGGCCTCTAGACCAACTTTTCTTCTTATCGCCGCGGAGGATCCGAAGGAACGCGACTTGGCCGACCACTGCTGCCTCGGAGGACGTTGATAAGCTGAATAGAGGCTGTGCACTGTGATAGCGGAGATAGCAACCGCTCGCCTCGCTGTCTGAAGAATCAAGGTTCTACGGATCTACATAAACCCTTAAATCAATAACCGAAGTTTTCAACGATATTCAATTTTGCACTTTACAGTATTAAAATATGAATTATTAACTTTGCCATTCAGTGTATAATACGAACATTTTGGACATTGTCCTGCTGGAGCTGGAATAGCTACCAGAAGCAACTGGGAGGTCAATAGCCTAACCTGCAGTGTTCTCTTGAACGATCTGAACTATTTAGCAAAACGTGCGAGAAGACCGCGGCCAACTTAATAAATTTCAGGGTTGGAAAGGAGCGTATTATAGGGATCGTGTTTCAGCGACACGCATACCTCACGACGGGGACAAGGAAAAAGAGTGGATTAATCGCTGCATGTCGTTCAGCGCGAATAAGAGGGACGGGGTTCCGTTATGAGGAATCGGCGATTAATCGCGAGGGGCTTCCTGTCCGCTTTCCGTCTCGATGCCGCGGCGTTTTGCCCGCTCCAGACACTGAGAAATTAATGTATCGGCGACGAGCAACGCAGCCTTGCGTTGCTCCCTTCTCCCCTTCGACGATTCAGCTCCTTCCTACGCGGATCTGTCATTAGCTATTCGTTCTGATGCAAATTGATCGGCCGTGATTCGCCTATTACGCCCGGTGCCACCAGATCGTTCTCAACCTTTGTCTTCCAACGCGTGACACCTCTCTTTTATAATATGACTCTATAATGTTTATCGGCTGGAACGTAGTAAAAAGACATTTATGGTAAAAATGAGTGAATGTAATTTAAAGCAGGGGGCAGTTTAAACGAGTTCCAACGCGATAGTCCCAGCTTATCAAAACTATTGAAGGAAGTAGGACATTTCTGTTTGGCTCCTGTTCATTGTAATTGAAGCAAACAATTTCTATTTTGTTTGTCAGCGGCAAAGGAGTGGCTTGAATACCACATACCCCAAATAAAAACATCTAAAGCACGATCATTTTAATTAAATGCCGAATAAAGAGCGTAAACCGATCGCGGTAACAGAATCAAAGGAGGAACGTCTAATAGTGAACACGGAGGAACGACCGAGTCCTTCTGGTTCCAAATGGTGAATGGCAGTCCCGGGGACGGAGTTTCTTTTAATTTGGTAGCCGTCCAATTAAGCTCCCGCTAAATAGGAGTCTCGTTCAGCATCGGCGGCAGCGCGCACGAGAGGATTGAATCAACTCGACTGACTGCCATTGAACGAAGTAGCCCGAGGTCGTCTTCGTCCCGTGATTGCGGCTAAAAGGTTACCATTAGCCGCATCCAAATTAGACGTTGCGCCTTTTTTTTCACCGGCCGGCTAACTACGTGGATAATTCGAGCCATTTATCGTCAACCGAACCACCATCGCCGGCGATCCTCTTTTCCTGGATCGGGATCGACCGCGAATTTTATTTCATCGTTTCATCGAACGAACCGAATCTTCCAATTATTTAACTCCTTGCAGTCGAGGGGTGACTCGGAGTCACCGCTAAAAATTATTCTAAAATAATTATTCTACGTTGGAAAATATGTTTAATTTTCGAGTTAAAATAGTTCTGACTGCTAAGGGTTAACAATCTTCACTAGAAGCTGTTTTAACTCTGAAACTAACGCCACCTGTAATGGCGAGTTAGGATCCTAGACATAGTTGTCGCACCTTGCGACCAGTGGAACAGGGGACGCCTATGTCGATTAAGTCAATTGGATAAAGACTATGGGAGAGAGTGAGAGACACGTGATGGCCCCGATGGATCTATAACCGTGTGTTCCACGATCATAGGCGCGAGTATTGCTGCAAATGAGAGCCGAGGCGTTTGCTGACTCGCCGAGCAACTCTGCCACGCCGGTTCTGCCTCTGCATTCCTTTCTAAGCCGACCCCATCGTCTCCCGTTTGTTGTCGACACCTTTTCCACTTTTCCTCCTCCTCTTATCACTCGATATTTCTCCTCTCGCTCTCGCTCTCTCACAATTTCTCTTCTACAACCCTGTGCTCGGTTTCACAAAAGTTGCCACAAGATCACTCTGTATCTAGTACTGAATGGAGTCCTCCAGTAACGATTCTAAGGTTTGAAATAATTATCGAAATAAAAATCTTCTGTGTCACTTGCAGGAAACAGGGGCCGCTATCTGTAAAAATACTGTCTGCCAAAATAATATTGGGTTGGGGAGAAAGTATCTTCGTATTTTAATGCAGAAATGAATCAAGTTTATTCTATATTTTAAATGAAGTTTATTAAATCAACTAAGGTGGAGTGGGATAAGTCCGTCTACGGAGCAATTGGTTATTTTTATTATAATATGAACGAAATTTCCCTAGCTTGTATTTATTAATGTAGTATAAGTTAGTATGAACTATTCTACATAGATGTCGCCCAAGAATAAAGGTGTTTTCCTCGCTTTAATCAACCAATGCCAAACAGTCACGTGCGAGGTACACGTACAACTTTGAGGTTACCCTGAACGTGCAATAGTTTGCAAGTTATTAATATGTATATTCTGTGTTGTTATTTTAGGTAAGTGCAACAAATATTGATGTAGGTTTACATTAAATAAACCGTTATTATTGTATTTTTTAAACTTTATTGAGAAAAACGCTGAGATGTTCTTGCGACCGTAAATATTACTACACGGGGCAAGTCCGTACTATATCACGGTGGGGTAAGTCCGTACTGTATGGGTAACTATAAAACTAAACAATATATTTAATGCAATAAAAAACATTCTGTAGTAGACTTGATAATAATTCTTTTCTTGCCCCGTAGCACTTGAAACAAGGTTCGAAAGCATTTTTAAACTTTGTTTTAATATCACTGTATCCCCTTTCATATTTCAGCATAAAAGTACATGTTTGTTTAAAAATGGATAACTATAAAACTAAACAACATAATTTAATGCAATAAGAAGCATTTTATAGCAGGCTTGTTAATCATTTTTCTCTTGCTCCGTAGCAGTTGAAACAAGGTTCGAAAGCATTTTTAACTCTCAGATACGGACTTGCCCCATTTTCGGGGCAAGTGCGTCCTAGTTGACACTTTGTACAATATCCTATCGAAATGATAATTTTCAAGCAAAATTAGAATCCTACATAATACTAATTCATCAGTAATAACTGTAGCAAGAGTTTGATACCAAGAACGTTAAGTTTGTACATACCAGACTGAAAATACATCAGTTTAAAGTCCAACTTTGCAAAAACCAGGGCGGACTTACCCCACTTCACCTTAACACAATCTCTTGTTTATAATTACTCTATGATATATCACCTTTCAGGCGCAAGTAATGCCAGATCCAATTTTTGTAATATTAACAGAGTTATGACATGGTAAGACCATCTATCGGGAGAATACAAAGAAACTTCCCCCCCCCCCCAACCCAATATCTATAAAATAATACCTATAGAATCTGGTGAACGCGTCGCGGAAAAATTCATTTCCCAGCCAAGACCAAGAATAGAATCACGAGATCAAAGAGTAGTCGCAACAATTTCACGTGAGAAACAAAGACTTCTCGAAGATGTGAACCGAAAGATACAAAACAATGAACAGGAACGAATAAATAAATGAAAAACGGAGGCGTTGTTCGAGCACAGCGAAGAAAAATGGCGCGAAGGCGTGGCAGCAGCCTGGTACAGGAAGACGAGAAAAAATCCAGATGTCCACAAGGTAGCAAGGAACGAAGCAACGCGGAATAGCCGGGGCTGGGAAACGGAATAGCGGCGTGGCGGGCGAACAAACGCGGAAAATGACTCGCTATTAATAAGCGGTACCGGCCGGGCAACATTCTAAGCGGGTAGAACGCGCGCGCTTGTGTTGTTTCGCCTGCCCGCTCACTCGCTGCTGGCTCGCTCTTACTCTTTCGCGGAGCAGAACGAAGAATTTGAACGGTCGGCTCTTTTCCCCGCGCACCTGCTGCTCAGGCATTCAGCCAGGGACATGTGCAATTACGGGTGGTTTTCTCTCGCGGGACGATTAATAACGCGACACGCTCTACAATTACCCGAGATGCGGGCCCGACGATAAACGGGGCCCTTAAATAATCGGAACGAAGGGACCCCGTCGCACAGTGGGCCGTTTCTATAAAATAGGTGGAATTAATTCTGTTGTTATTCAAATACGAACTTTCATGCGTGTTCCACAAATTTTGTCCAGTAGGCTGACGGCGTCGATAAAAATATGGTTCAAAATAGAAATGTTGCGCGTCAATTGTGAGAAATTTTTACTATAACTTTTGTCACTATTTTAATAAATCTAGTAATTAATAACGTAAAATTAGCAAAGACACGAATTTTGTTGAATTTCTTGCGCCCCTGGCCCACTTTGCAGCGGATCGTTTCGTAGGAGAGGGGGGGTCGAACACCGATGAACCAATGCATCAAATTGTCCGAACGGAAGTCGGCCGCAGGAAAAGAAGATTTCAGCATAATTTTATGCGCATTCCTCCGGCACGTTTACGCCCACGAGGAGGAAGAGCCGCGTCGCTCGCGAACACCACGATGCCAGGCTGAAGTCGCGGAGTTATTTTCAACACCGTGAAGAACCACGGAGTTAGATATTCACGGGAGGACGTCGCTTCCACGGTTTATTCTTCAACGAACCAGTCGTTTCCCACCGATCGCTCCGAGAATCTTCAACGATTCTATTTCTTCCTCTATACATCCCCGTTTTTCCCCGCCGATATATACGATCTATAAACAATCCGCCGCTACGAGGGCAATTCGATTCACGGATAGATCGATCTGTGCTCCTCTTGCCAAAACTATTCTGGGATTCTTTGCTTCTACGAGGGCTATTGATCTGCTGCTTCGGAAAGAACGTTCTGTTCTCCACGGTTTCCTTCTTCTTTGATCTCGAACGGATGCGGGAGGTTAGAAGATTTTGGGGCAATGATTTCTACGTGGTGGATTGATCTTAGAATCGTCAAGGACCATCTACTGTTGCTATAAGTTTGGCTACCAATCTCCATTGGCTTTTCTACATTTTAGAATTATTCACAATATAAACACTCCTATTATTTACTTTTTCTTGGTCCCAATTGAAGGGGGAAATTGATCCTGCAATTATTAATGGGGTCCTTTGTAACAAATTGGGTATGAGTCTCCATTTTGTTTCTTCAAGATGAAGCTTGAATTGGACCATTGAGCTACCAAAATTACACTTTTGAAGATCGACACATTCCTACACGATCTCAATTTGGTAAACAAATGAACCTATCCAAGAATGGTTGAGGATCACCAGGAGAAACAGATACTCAAGCCTTAATCTGAAGGAATGTCCTCGACCCTCCTGAGAGCCACCAAAGCTAGCAACGTCTCCTTCGAGATCCATAGAGGTGTCGACGAGCAAAGGTGATCTCCCGATCGAGCGATTAAAACCAAGCCAAGATCGGCCGATTCTGTAAATGGGGATCGAGAGCTCGGAACAAAAGCCGTTTCAAGGTGCAGTCCGAAGGTGTACAGAACAGTCCAGCTGTCGTTAAAGGATTACTTGCGGATGCATACAGCGGATCAGCTAATAATAGACGTGAATCCGACGACGCTCTCCGTACGTGTGGTTCGTCGACGACGACCACGACGATCTGGGCGACATAACACGCGTGTGTCGTTACGTGTTTACGATCGCGTCGCAAAGTGCAAACCTATCGGCAACCTTCGACCCAGCCTGTTTCAGATTTCTCGCCGCGTGCCGCAGGAGCCTAGCCGCTGCCCGTCGTTGCGCAATTCCTCCGCCATGATAATATCTTCCTGGTCGATCGAGCGATGGCCCCCAATCAAAGGTGCCCTGAACATATTAGCGCAGAAGAGGTCATTTTTCAATCTGTAAAAATTATTTCGACTACTATTTTTGGATGACTCGGCCATTTCTGGAAAGAGAGGCCTGCACTGTCTACGAGCGAAGAGAAATTCTCCAAAAAATTTCGCAACGCCCGGCAGGTCAAACGATCGGTTCATGGTGTTCGGGAAGACCGGTCGCAAACAATGGGGGTCCGTCTGTCCGTTAATTGACGAATCTCTCCTCGCAGCGGCGGAATTGAATTTCCCCGGGGCTGCGGGAAAGAGTCGAACGAAGAATTGGACGGGTACACGCGATCCCACGCGAGATAAAAGGTTAATCGAGAGCGGTTTTATCGACGGATCGTTCCGTTGCGAGAGATAGAGAGAGAGGGAGCTCTCTGCTCGTCGAACGACCGTGAAGGCTGGCTGGCATAGTCAGAGAATACGCGTATGGAGTATGGAGACACACGAGGTCGAGGGCCAACCTACATATTCATTGACAGCGAGTCACTTACTTCCGCCGCGGTCGTACGCTTCTTACTTTCAAATCGCATTTAATGCGCGCCGCGGCCGCTACAATACCACCTCTTTCTCTCTCTCTCTCCTAGCCTCGAATTCGATTAAGCCGATCGACTGGTCAAAGGTGATTTCGTTGGGAACCTCCGATCCTCGATAGTACTTCCGTTTCCCATCAATTTGGTCCCCTCTCGAGTTTTTTTGGAATTTTTATACGTTGTTTTGGACAGTTTTTACTCTTTCAACACTTTATTTTCCGGAAATAGATTAGAATTAAAATGATTATATTGCCACTGATCTACTAAAAGATCCTTATCCATGGACTTATCCTCACAATGTCAAAAATTACGTTGAATGCCATTGCCGATAAAAGCCGCATAAAATAAAAGCTTAAAAATGAAGGCTTTAAGGAAGAATAAAATAAGTATCGTCTAAAAAAGAAGATTTTGATTTTGGCGAAAGGACAGACCAGGGAGACGAGAAAGCTTCTGCGTAAGCAATTTCCAGAAAGTTCGCGGAATAATCTCTCGCAAGGCTATCAGGGGACACTGTTCATTAAATTCCCGATGGGCAGATGGAGCAGCGGTTCGTATATAAATTGATCGTAATCGCGGGGCCTCTGGAACCTGTTGCACTTCCCTAGCATCGATTAAACCGAACCGGGACCATTTATCATTCCCGTGGACTCGTTCCCTTCTCGGGGACTCATGTAAATTTCAGATCATTCGAGACAAAAGCGAGTTACTTTGGAGACAGCGATCGACTTTCTTCGAGCTGGAACACAGGGCAACGTTGCTGCTGCTGCTGCCCGAGCTCGAAATTAATTTATCACGTAGCGAGTGTCATAAATATTACTCCTTAAGTTTAATCGATTTCTCTAATTCCTCTCGAGCAATTCATTCTTTCACGTTGATCGATTTGTCGGTCGCTTCGGTGACGAGCTGTATCGACTGGCATAGTCGTTCTCTTTGGTCATCGTTTAATATTTAAATAAGCCTTGAGCCTTTCGTAGCAACAATAAATCTCCAGTGAGGTAAATATTAACCATTTGCACTCGACACTATATATTTTAACTCGGAAACGAAACATTCTTTGAAACTTTTGGAATTCACTCGTACAAATCTAATAACGTAAAAAATATTTTGAATAATGATACAGCGATTTTATGGCGTCTCAGAGTCGCCTCTCGAGTGCAAAGGAATAAATCAGATTTGTCCACAAATAGAGAACTTGTTTAGGAAGTCCCACTGAGTCAACAGCTATTTCACAGCATCAACCCTGAGGAATCCCTTTTCCATGATGACCAGAAGGCCGAGCTAGAAACAGCGGCAAGTTAAAGTCTCTCGCCCGATTGTACCAGCGATTTCCCCGAAGGTAACACGTTAGATCAAAGATGGTATGCGAAACCAATAGATCGACCCCTCTAACACCTGACTGAAGAAGGCAGTCCGTCATGCCCAAAGTCTGCGTCCTTCGCAACGGCCTACATACTGGCGTTTCGCGCGTAACAGGGCACGCCGGTAAAACTGCATAAATCACTGGGAAGACAACGAGTAGGAAACGAGCACGTGGCCAGTGGTGAACAGTGATTTACCGTCCTCTAAGGTCAAAGAAGCAAGGACCCTGGTCGAATTCCCTGGAAACTAACCGGAAAGCCACAACCCAACTTGCAGTTCCCAAAAATTCAATTAAAATGCCTGGCAGGAGGCTTCTCGATCATTGTGCTACTCGAGAACCAAGTCCTTGCAATTTTTCATACAACGAACAGTTTACAGTTGCTGTAGATATACGTTTTTCTTTAAACCTTCCTTTCAATTTCCGATTCATTATGGTGAATCCTTGCATTGAACGATCAACTACATTCCATAGAGTTTCATCATCATATTTATATAATACAACACAGGTTGCTCTTGGATTTATTAACAATAAACCTACGATCGTACCTGTAACAACGAACGCGGAGGAATATTTCGAGTACCCCCAATCGATTCTCGAGAGATCTTTTCCTCAGCTCCACGTTCTCCCCACGCTCGGCACTTTCCACGTGTTATCAGGCCATTAATACCGAAGAGATAGGGTGTTTACGCGGTGTTTCGCGGCGAACCGTGACACCCCCGCCGCTCTTGACGATCGACAAACTCGCGGCGATAACCTCCGTGGATCCTGATTCTACGGAATTTCTGCTCGTGCCGTGGTATTTATAAAGCTGATTCATTTCCCCGCTGCTTCGCGACACTAAGTACTGTCTGGTTGCTATGCAGCAAAGATTGCTCTGATCTATCCTGAACTTGCCCCGTGATCGGAGTTTCTCTAGAAGATTTGCTACACCGGATCTCCGATGCAAGATTTAGAGACAGCGGTCGCAGTGAACCTACGACTCGGTGAATCCTGGTTCTATCAGAATCTAGGCACTTCTGCTTAGAGATAGAGTATCTAGGTGCAAGTTGATCTGGGCTCAGCGAGTTCAGATATTAGAAGCATAGGGTCTAGAATCCAGGAAGTTAGGAACATAGGACTTGGAATTTAGAGGTTAGGAAAATAGAGCCTAGAATTTAGGAGGATAGGGTCTAGAATTTGGAAAGTTGGGAATATATGACCTAGAATTTAAGAGGTCCAGGTCTCAGTGCGTCTAACAACAAGGCATATAGGAAGGGTACCCTATTGCTAGGCCTCCAACTCAGGTATTACCGGAGGTCTTGATCCGCAAGGCTTGTTGCCTTCACAAGTCCCGCGACTACGGGTTTATTCGCCGTGGCAACGATCTAAAGGCGCGACAGAACGATTGAAAAGTTGGACGTGCTGGAACGAGCTGTAGAAGACCGTAGAAACATTCGTGGGGCTACCTACACGACCGGGCCCCGAGGGACCGACCGGTCTGGCCATATTAGTCCACGGAGGCCACAAGAAGGTTGACGTCACCAAGGGTCGCGTTCTCTCCTGCAGCGTCGACGCAACGACGTCCTAGACGTTGCCTATCGAGCATGGTGACACCATGTGTCACCTGGTCTGGCAAACCGTCCAGTAAAAAGTCCCTAAAGCGCCACATACGATCTGAGGAAAAACTAACTTCCAAACAAGACCTTCCCTATTTTTTGAAATGTTTTACGGTCTTCTCCCCAGAATGCAAGTTAGCAGAAAGTCCCTCGTTGCACCAAAGAGTCCCGCCTCTCGCTCTCGAGTTTCTACAGCGCCGATCTCGGCGCGAACGATTCCGAATGCAACGACAACCGATTTAATAAGGAGTTACGTGGAACTGGGAGCAATTAGTGCTCCTCAGCATCGAAATGCAGGGCGAACGGTATTCCGAGGGAACGAACCTGGCCGCGAGGAATTTCTCGGGCGACTTCCGGCTGCTCGCAACCAAGTTACCTGGACGTGACCAGCCGGTTAAGTCTGTCGGGTGCGTGGTCGGCCGCGAAGATCGCCACCTGTCCCTCATCATTGTTGCACAATATTGTTCTCCGACACGTTGCTCGCAATCACGCTGAACCATCTTGAAAGATATACATGTAGCTTCGCGACCGTATCGACACACTATACGAAGTCTCCCTTCTCTCCCGGAGGCTGACTCGATGGCTCGCCGCAGCGGGATGAATAGCAATCGAGATGTTTCGAAGTTACAAGTGTTTCGAGACGCGCAAGTAGGCGGCTCGCCGATGGAGTGCCTCGAAGAGAGAGAGGAGAGAGAGAGAGAGAACTCCTCGACCTTTGAGAAAGGTGTCGCGCATTGAAACGCAGCCAGAATCTAATTTCCATCGGGCCGCGCGAGAACGAGTTGCGTTACGCTGCAAAAACACACTCACGCGTGCCCGTCATTGTATTCCGCTCGACGAGATTTCCATTCTCTTTGTCCGCGAGTTTCCATTTACATTTTCCCGCCTGGCAACAAAAACGAAGCGAAGCCCGGAAATTGTCGGACACGGATTCGAGCGAATTTCACACTACCATCTTGCTCTTGATTCAATCGAATCGCTCGCAAACACAGTCACTTATGGTCGACGACTAAATTTTCTGCTTTCTTCTTTCGTTCCTCTATTCCGCCGAGGGATTCAAACATTCCGAAATATAAATAAAAATTGTGTCACTTTAAAATGTTTAACTCTGGATTAACTAATATATTAGGATAGAGTATACTAAAATCTTTATGGAAAATAAATTTAAATGAAGGCATATTTCTTCTTGTAACAATTTTAATAAGTCGAGAAGAATATAACGAGGTCCTGAAAATTGTTAATCCGCAGCCTATTAATCTTCAGCGATTTTTCTTTCAGGATAGGAAAAAAAAATATCGGACGTAGTAATTTGGCGAGAGTCGGGCAAGCGTCGAACATTTTTGATTGCGGTCGCGTGTTAAAGTGTGTCGACAGAGAGCGAGGGAAAAAGGAAACGAAACGGCGACGTCGAGGTACGTCGAGGAAGAACGATATCATTAATATTAATGGGACGAACGTACGATCGAATTATGTATACGAGTTATACATACGGGCTTGTTTACTCTCCGGCGTGTCTAACGAATCGATTCGTTGGGTCTTTCGGGCCGCGTTCCCCGCGCGAGAGGCTGGTTAAACACTCGCCGGGTAAACGAGGATGCCCGATTCTACGGGATATTAGTCACTCGGAAGGGTTCCTGTTGCGAGGCAGCCTCTGTTTCTGAAGCAGTTAAACAGAGGTCCCAGTGAATGATGACCCCCTGGCCCGGCCACTCGAACCAATCATCGTGTTATTGTGCCAGGGTGTATAGTCATGGAAATGTTCGAAGCCGTTCCTACTCTCCTTCGTTTAATGACGAATTCGAAGCGAAATTTTTCACGAGTAGAGAATCGATACCGAATTAAAAATGTCGGACAAACTTTATTTGGAAAGGTTGGGTTTGGGGACTGGAATTTAGTCAGCGGTGGTTGTGTGGGTGACACGGTAAATTAGGGAGGTTAAACGATGGCTTCTGAGTTGTGGGGTCCCCTTATGCAGGACTTAAAATATGTAAAGTTCAGAAAAATTCTATGGCGCCCCCTTCTCCTAAGTACCAGAGCACGTGGTTATTGATTAATCCAGCACCGAATAGGAAATTGTAGACTTCTTCAGCGAAGTTGAAGTGCCTAACACTACCAGGAGAGATCCATCATCATTTTTTTCGCACTCGGTCGATAGCTACCCGAAAAGGCCGCAGGTTTGCTGAGGCAATCGTAAGTTCGCGCGTCTCCGGTATTAATTTCTTAGAAACGTTCATATCTCATGTCAATGAAAGTGGATTGGGAGAGAGAGAGAGAGAAAGAGGGAGGAAGAGGGTGAGAGAGAGAGAGAGAGAGAGAGAGAGGGGAAAAAAGGGAAACGAAAACGAAGGCATCCGCCGGTTCTCTCGCGGACCACGCTACCGGTCTGGCGAGTCGAAGGAGACGCTGCATAAGGAGCTAAGGAGAGAGGCTCGAGGCTTCTGGAACACGACGCGTGTATCTCCGACGCGAAATCTTCCACCGAGGAGAGAACCCGATAACTCTACGATCATCAATTGCGAAGGAATATTCATGGACGTCGTTTCGCCATCAAACTCGGCACAATCAGTCACCCGTGAAACCTCTCAAACTAATTGACGCTAATAGCGACGGATATTTGACTAGAAAATTTCCAGAATCGATCGTGAACATTCCGATCGGAGAGTTTAACGAAAGATGCCAAAGCAGTCTTCGCCATTTTGAGACGCTGGGGGTTGGTCCGGGCAAGGATGCTGTGCCGAAATGGTCCATAGAATCTACAAGGGGAAAGCAGAACGCTCTGATTGGAGCCACATCCCTTGCACAGGGGCTGCTTCTCTTCTGGCTGTGACGAGCAAAATGGCCTCCATCTCCCCAAAAATGGAGCAGTCCAAAATACCTCTGCGATTTTTCTCAATATTTTAAGCAGATTCAGTTTCACTTCATCTGAAATGTTTCTGTCAATTTTATTACCGTACGAGTCCAATTGTAATTAGGTATTGGAAGTGATTGGAATCGATTTGATGCATTTGTTACAAAAATGAGTAGGCGTAATTTTGAACGGTAAAAATTATTTCCAACCTATGAAACATATTAAGAAAGAACATCAATTTCTATTTCAGTCGAGTATGTCGTGATTCGGGTAGACAATTTGTGTTTTGCATGAAAAATTAAATTAGGAGAGTGTCTATCGCTTCTATGCAAATCCTGCCCAACACCCTGAAGGTTCGCCAAATTCCACTCCGGGTCAAGATAGCGAATTAATGCAATAAGGTAGCGATTCTGGCAATGCAGGAGTGCATTGGCCGTGATCGGAGAAAGGTGGACACTCCCCGAAAGAAACGTTGTCCGAAAGAAGTCTCGAATCGGGGAACAGGGTTAATCGCAAGGGCAGGAATTGATCGTCGCGGAGCCTGTGCAGGAGGGTGTAGGTGCGGGGGTTAGGCGCAGAGGCGAAGAGAGAGATCCAGCGACGACTGCGCAGGATTTCTCTCCCGATGCGGTGTCGTTGGCGTGTCGACCAACCCTCGTCCGAGCCTGGAAGGGGTGGCGGAGGGTGCGGCCTCGTAATCAATACCGCGCGCCGGCTGGATCGTTCCTCCCGTTCTTTCGCCCGGCCACGCGAAATCCTGCAGGCAGTGGCGGTGCGGCGGCGACCACGAATTTTTCTTCTTGTCGTCACCCGACCCCACCCCCGGTGGACGCCACCCTTATCGGCTTTTGTCGTCGCGACGCTGCCGTGACGGCCAGCTCCCTCTCACCCCCTTTCTACCTTCCTTTCTCTCCCTCCGGAGCCCTTCACGGCCGCCCGTAAATTTCGAATCGCCTAAGCCGACGCGCCGCACCGTGCGTTTCGTTAACCCTGTTATTCGACGGTCACCGACGCGGGGGTGGCTCGAGAGAACGCAAAAAGGTGCTCCCGCGAGCAACGAGGGGCGATCGCGTTACACACCTCAGAGCTTTCCGCCTCCTCTGGCTCCTTAAACCCGCTGAAAGCTCTTTCCACCCGGGACCGTGCGCGTTTCAAGACTCTAATGGCTTTTTAACGGGTAGTCTAGTCTCCACGAGACCAATTCATTTCGAGAAAACCATCCAGCCTGTCAGGCTGAAATGTTACGTGTTTATTCGCTCGTGCTTGAAGCAACGGCACACATTTTTACAAAATATCCTACTCAATATTGTAGGACTTATTAATACCTACACTGGTCAAGCTAATAACTCCCACCATTTTTAGTGCAATATCTTAGAAAAATCTCGAACGTTTTCTTGAAATTAATTAATTTCACCCACGCTAGAACTCCTTCTTAAGCTATGTTCACACTGAAGCTACGTCGAGCATCGTTTTATTGCCTTCTACTCAGTAAAAATTGAAGGAAACAATAAGAGGCGACAGAATGTTGCTTGATATTTCATCGGTGTGGACATAGTTTTACAAGCATCGAACTACGTGGAACACTTCTGGATTTTTCGAATCGACGGTGGAATATTTTGTTTTAGGGACAGCTCAAGAATACAGTCGAGGCATTCTCGGAGAGAGCCTTTAATTGCGTAAATGATTCTCACGGGATGATTGTAATTACACGGTGCGCATTCCTTGGCCGTGGCTCAGAGGGGGCGGCCACCAGCGTAAACGTAGATGCGTGAGAGTGCGTACACGCGAAACTCGGCCGCGTGTTGCTTAAATCATTAATTAGTGCCGCACGCGCTACGATGCACCGTTCGGGACTAGAGTTTCGCACAAGCAAACGCCGTATAAATACGTCCGCGATGATTAATCGTCGTCGAATAATTCTGCGATCTCGATGATTCGACTTGATTCGAGCCTCCTTCAGCACTTTTTCTTTCATTATTTTGCTCGTTAACCAACAAGTCTGTGATCGAATTTCTTCCTATTGTTACAGCGCAATTATTAAAAAACCGATTGTTGGCTTCCGGTAGGTGAAATGTTAATATCGATCCCCGATCCTGCAAATACTTAAAATCCTAATGCTGTGTCCAAACGATTATGAAAATAGCTATTGTGTGTCTGGCGAAGTTATCGCGTATTAAATTTCAATATTTATTTTGTTTACGCTTCGAGAACGGGAGTAGGAGTTAATTGTACCATAAACAATCTGAGTCGTGCCGTTGCCAAATAAACGTCGCGAAATCGTACGAAATCCGCGGTGATCCGTTCTCATGCAAGCGGAAAGAATATGTCGCAACGTCAACGGCGGAGTCTCGGGTATTTTCGACTCGTCGACTTTGTCAGTCCCAAAATTTTCAAAATGTTTTCCGTCGTCATGTTTTCGCGGAGGCGTCGGAAGTCAGAGCGAGGGTCCGAACGAAGCCAGACCTCGCAGTCTTCTTCCTTTTTCTCTGGTGTCAGGAGATTTTTGTTTCTATCGACGATGCACTCGTCGATTTGCATTTATGACGCTCTCAAGGCGATCTTGAGTGCACATTCAAATGCGTTTCGCAGCTCAGCTACGCGCAATTCTTTGCGACGCATCCCTAAGGTTATTTCCATGCGGAAAGTGCTCTATGCTCGAGTTGCATTACCATTGTGCAACGTGTAGAATCAGAATTGGAATCGCTGGGTTCAGTTCCGATTCAGAATTTTATTTAGTAGCTGCAAAAGTATTTTCATTTCGTAATTATGCGGTTGCATAATCCGCTGGCGCCGACTGTAAACAACATGCCAGAACGGTGACGAGGGAGCATGCTTGCCAGGGTATTGACCGATCAATTATTGCGGTGAAAAGAAATTTCCATTTCTTCCGTTGATTTAATTAATAAATTGAACGATTCATTATTTTATTCGGTGTTGTTTGCGAAATAATTTTGTTAAATCGGAAAAATGTTTTGATTTTAAACACTCGGGTGATAAAGGAGTGGTCACATGCATTTATTCTACAGCTATCGGCTCTTAATTAATTCTAAAAATTATTAAAATAATTACAAGTCTCGACACAAATGATTCTTGCCGTTCTAGTCATAAAGTATAATGTAAAATTCGGCAGGAATCATTTGCTCTGTAAAATCTGAAAATAGCGCCACTGTACGTAGTGGCAAAACGCCCAAGCTTGTCGCCGATTTGTTTCCATTCTGCTCCGCCAGGTGGCGCCACCAAACACTACGGATTTCCATTTTGCCGACAATATGAATACTGATTATTTATAAATTATATTGCTGTTTGTTTATTCAGAAGATAAACGGGAATCCTTATTAGCGGAATTACTTTCTGTTTAATTCACTGAGAATGAAATTAAAAATTGTTAATTTTTATCGACGTTTCCGATTGCCGAAGACAGCAATCATTCCCGTGGGAAAATCGATAGATGGCGGGCAGGTTTGAACGAGTGTTGCGGCTCTGCTCGTCAGAGTTTTTATTTCCGCGATCGAGCTGGAGACCACTGGAGACAGAGGATCGAAATGTCAGGATTCGGACGACAGTTTTCAAGCTTGTGTAATGTCAGTGACAAGTGACGCCTTTGCGCTTCTCGCAGCGCATTCTTCGCGCGAAACGATGCCAAGGGGATAAATTATGCCACGAAAGGAGAACACGTAAGTGTCCAAACAGATTGTTCTCTAACCTCGTCAACCATTCCAAACATTTTCTCTGAATTGTCTCACATCTGATGTTTCGGATGAATAAAATGTAGATCCACAGAAAAGAGGAGGAACGTCAAAATTTAGCATTTCTATTGTAATTAGTAGACAACGGATTTTATGCATCTATGACAAAAATGAGTAACTGTAATTTAAGACAGTAAAAACATTAGAAGAATTGGAACACATTTCAATTTTCTATTTCACTCCAGTTTGTTTTATTTTGCATAAGGATCTGCTGTCTAGTAATTAAAATTATACTCCGAAATTTGAAACGTGTTACACTTAAAATTTCTTATAATTGACATTTTCCCTTTCTCCTATGGTAACCGTGTGCGTGTTAACATGTCTGTCTTTTCAGCAAAGCGAAAACATGGGAGCGAGACAGAAGAAAGCGTATGAACACTTACTTCAAAACCCTAGCAGATCTTCTGCCGCCACACCAGGACGGTCGCAAACGCAACAAGGTCGACATCCTGATCCATGCATCAAAGTACATCAAAGACCTCCATAGTCGCACAGAGGAATTGTTCTCTGCTCATGCTTCGGAAGCACACAGTAAGAGATACATAGTTAACGGTTATACACGAGATACTAGTTAGGTTGCGCTATTTCAAATGTTTCTAATATATTGTTATTAATTTGCAGAGGAAGAATTGGCTCGTCTCAAAAAACTTGTAACCCAGCTGTTCTCTCGCACACAGTTGTTGTCTACATTGTTGCGAGAGGCTGGGATCACTGTACCTGCAGAACCAGCCCTTGAAAAGATTTCCCCACTAAAATGGTCAAATAAAATTAATGTAGACGATGCAGAGAAGTACTTTGATAAGCTAGAAGAAAGTAAGATTAATGGTTCTCTCAAGAGAGTCCCTCCTCGAGAAGAGTCTAAGTATATGGAACATTTTGTTTCAGTTAAAAGCTCTGAGAACAAAAAGAAAAAGTCCGCAGAGCTTAAAGTGCCTTCTAAGAGAAAATCTGTGAATTCTTCTCAGTCATCTACGAAAAAGTTGGCAGAGAATAGTGATATTTCTAAGGATGTGAATAGCTCGATTGAGAATCAGGAGAATCAAGTGAATTCTGCGAATAGTAAAGATGAAAGTTCTGATACAGCTGGAATTGTTTCGGAATCTGGGTCGAAAGAGTCTGGATGTTGTCAAACAAACACAAGTAAATATTGTTTCTTATTTGGAGCGTTGCTTCTCAAACGTGTAATAAAAATTTATAGTTCTTTTTCTTTAGGTGCTGATGCATCAGAGAATGGTCCATTAAATGTTAAAACAAATAATGGTAGGTATAATTCAATTTTGAATAAAAGAGATCAGCAGATCTTACAATTATTATGCGATTTCCAGGATTACAGAAAGTAGAGTCCCAAAAGAAGTTGAAGAAAAAGGTGAAGAAGAAGGATGGAAAAAAGAGTGCAACTCCCTGTATAAACAATTCTGTGACTAATTTAACACCGAACACTCTGATACTGTCCGGCGGTAAACTAATGCCCCTGGTAGCTCCCATGACGTCGAACATTATCGTGAACGCTCAGCAGCCGCCAACAAACCCCATAATCCTCAGCAACACGCAACAGAATCAGATGTTTGTTATGCAACCTTTAACAAACCGTGTGCAGAACGTATCCATTTGCAACCAGGCTTTGATCAACACTGTACAGAAGGTGACCTTGAATACCGTTCCAAGCATCCGCACGAACGTGGTGGTAGAGTCGCAGAATTGGGCGTCGAACGTCAAGAACATAATCAACGCAACGAAAATTGGTGGTCACAAAGGCATCCTTCCCAAGGGCAAAGAGGTCACAAAGACAACGATGGCGTACAAAGTTCCTATCCCAGCGGTTCATAAAGAGAAAACAGAGAAACCGAAAGAAACTAAAAAGGAAGAGGCCAAGTCCAAAGGAAATAAAAATCACACAAAAAGCACGAAAACTCAACAGCCCCAGGAAACAACGGACGAAAATATCGAAAAAGAAAAGAGCGGGAAAAACGAGGATTCACATTCCTCTCAGAAAGGATCTCTTAAGCGACCTTCGAGTGCAGAAGAAGGGATTACCGACGAGCCAGCCGACAAAAAGCAGAAGACAAACGAAAACGACGAGAGCCTTGTTAAGACGCTGTCTGCAACAAAGACAGACTTCGCTGTAACTTGTAAATCCATCGAGAGTCTGAGGCACGTGATAGAGAAGATAGGCGAGAACACAGAGAGTGAAGATAACAATCATGGCTTGATAGAGTCGAATGAGAAAGAAACCGAAACCAGCACCGAGTGTCCAGTCTTATATCCTCCTAGCAAAGATGCATCTAACTCTTCAAAGTCTATAAACAGTATAGAAAACAAGAAGGTAGAAATATCAGGCAGCGTGTCGCCTGTTGCTTCCTCGGAGGAGCACTTGAAATCTAATGAAATCGTTTCAGCGGACACCGAGTTTAATCTTCCAGAAGACAACGCGCTGGAAAAGTCGGGTAACAATGTGGACAGTTCAAGCTCTAAATCACCACTGACGGAGGTAGAAGAGGCTGTGCAAGAATCCGTGGATTCTAAAAAGGTGAAGGAAGTGTGTAACTTGGGCACGGAGCTCGACAACTTGTTGCAGGTCACACCTAAAGATCCTGAATCCGTCGAAGGGACGGCAAACCTGGAGAGTAATAAAATCATCCTAAACCTTGACACGAATATTACGACATCGTTGAAACCGGAAACGAGTGTGACGGTTCCAGCCGATACCACCACAGAATCATCAACGCTACTGCCGGTTAGCATCGTTGAGGATGAGACTAAATTAACTAAGACATCCAAAGACGAAGTACCGAAAACTTCACTGTCTTACAACACGGAAAACTCTTTCGTGCCTATTGGTAACAGAGCCGACGGCCTCCACTCTGACCTATCCAACGACATATTCGCTTCCCTCCAAGTTCCTTCCAGTTCCCATAACTCGGAATCTATATCTCCCACAGCAGCGTTCCTTATGGCATTCCCGTTGGTGTCCTCTTTGAATGGTAAAACCGAGGTCCTTGAGGAGGATATGAAAGAGGACTTCAAGTACCACAGTCAGACTCCGCCGATGTTGTTGCAAATTGGAACCATGGAGCCTAACAGCTTCAAGATAAAAACGTCGTCGCCGCCCCATTCGATCGCCGAGAAACGATTGAAGGTGGCTTGTGAGGAGAAAAAGAGTCTAAATCCCCCCGTAAGCGAGCCCATGGCTTCAGAGATCATCGCCTCTGTGGAGTGCAACACCGCTACCAAAGCCTTGCCCAAGGTAGTCAACGACGAGCCGCTTAGGCAGCCTTACAAAATAGTACAGAGCGTTCTACCAACCTTGGAAAAGCCTGCAGCTTCTAATTCGTTCCCTCAGACGACCTTGTACTCCATTGCCAGCAAGTCGGCTAGCAATGTGACCAACACGAACACTCAGGCAGGAGGAAACAGCCAGAACCAGCTAGCGAGGAGCCTGCAGAACACCATATCCACTACCGAGAACATCATAGACTCCCAAATTGATACTGCATCCACTTCGAACAAGTCGGATCAGGCTAGCTGTCCGGTTCAAGTGTCCACCTGCGACACCAGTGTCCGCTATTCTACTTCCCAAGATTTTCTATCGAGTTACTCGAGCGTTGTCGACAACACTCTCACCAATCTGCAACAGAGCTCCACTGTTTGCAGCAACGGAACTATCTCTGAAGTGAATCCCGCTGGACTGGGACAGCCTGTGGTCCCTGACGTGTCACAAGCGTCTTTGGTTTCGCAGTTGGTCAACACAACAACCACCACAATTGCTTCTTCTTCTTTGCCTTTACAGACCATGGATATAGATTACACGTCTCAAATGAAGGACAAAGAGTCTAATAGTTCTCGGGTTGATTACGGGATCGATGCGAAGGGTGCTCTAGTTGATTCTAGCATCGTATCCAACACCAGACTCGGTTATAACAGCCACGTTGACAGAGTTCTTCCCACGTCGTCTCAAAGCATGCAACAAGACTACGCCGTACAGCCCAAGGACACGCTTCCTATTCTGTCCAGCCAGGGTATACAAACCGTCTACAACTCGCAGCCGAAGAACAGTCACGTTCCGCAGAATTCGCACAACGAGTACGTTGATCAGAATAAAAATCTGTCGCGGAAGGACTCGATATCTTACTCAACTAGCAGCGCGACTAGCAGAGCTCAAAGTTATTCGAAGGATTCTATACCCAACTCGTCCGAGAGTCATTTCCAACATAGCTACCAGAAGATGAAGGATTCAGAGCCGTCGGCGAGTAACATTGTAGATCAGGACGCGAAGTTAAATGGTATGTTGAGGTCGAAACCGCAGGAAGCGCAGGGTCTCAGACTCGAGACTAGTTACACCTCGTCGAAAAAGATAGACGTTGATCCTTTCGCTCAAACGTTCTCGTACGCAGTGAAGGACGTCATAAACACGCAGGCTGACCAGAGCGTTCTGAGTCAGAACACCGAAAACATGTTCCAGGGGAAGCGGGAGGATACTCAGAGCTACAGTTCCTACTCCAACAAGGAAATCAAGAAGAACACCAGCTCCTCGAATCCTATCAGCAGCAAACCTCTCATTCAAAACGTTCCTATCTCGCGTTACTCGCAGCAGCCGACTTCCTTTGTCGCCACGTCCAACTACGAACAAAGTACGGTCACTGATAATCACACCAAGTCAACGACCACCGTTGCTCACTCCTCTAATTTCAGCATTTTGTCCTGGACCACTTTGTCGCCCGTCGGTGGCAGTGGTAATAACAACCTGGTACAGTTCGAACAAGGACAAAGCCAGACGGATAACTCGGAGCAGAAAGCGATCTGCGAGAATTACAATTACGTTCCTCTGCACAAGGAGAACTCCAACTACACCGGTGTGCTGGCGAATGATGTTTACTCTGGTAACTCGACCGTGGCTGGTATAGATAAGACCAGAATGAAATCCGGAATGGAACCTCAGAAGCAATCCTTCGTTGATCCTTCGAAAGCGCGAAATATTCAGACGAATGTCCAGTCGTCGGGTAAACAGAGTCGCATGCAGAGTCAAAGTTCATCAGGTAGCAACGACTACGCGAAGTTCAACGCCGAAAATAAGAACAAGTCTAAGTATAGCATAGAGTCGGAGTATATTCAGAATGAGTACTCCGGAATGGAGCAACAGTCCCAGCAGCAGCAACATGGACCAAAGAATCATCAGCCCATGCCTCAGAAGCAGGACAAACCTGTCTATCCAATGTCTACTTACGATTCCCAGGTGAATTTCGATTTGCCAGAGGTCAGCACGCAGATGAAATACTCCGTGGACTACACCAGCTCGAACTTCAAGTATCCGGACAAGTCGCAGCAGCAGAATCAGAACAAGTACCAGCCATTGGTCCAGGGACAGATTCCCTCTCTTCAGCATGATAGTGTGTCGTATAACAACGATGGAAAACACGGGCAACAACAGAGTACTACGAAGACCAAGACGAATCAACAACAGCACGCTATCAGAGCTCCCGTGAACTGGATGATGCCACCCGAAATCAAGCACAATACTAACATCGCTGACATGATTTTACCACCTATTGGAAAGGAGCTCGATTTTTGCCAGAACAATCTGTTCGCTCAAACTCCGTCGTACAATCAAGGGACACCTAATCAGTTTTATAATAACTACGATGTGGCGGCTCATAGCTTCCCTAATTTACCAGTGCTGCAGAGCGAACCCAAGAGGACATCGGACGTGTTTTATTCCGAAGAGCAACCGTTCCCATGGTCTCCCACCAAGACTACCGTTCACGTTGAACAGAGTCAACCGGTGAAAGGTATAGATCAGCACATTGTGCCCTCTAGTCTTCCAACTCTGGTCGGCGACCTAGACTTGGGCACTAATATTCCCGAGAAGCAGAACTTCTTATTCGGACAGGTCCCGTCCAGAGTCCCGTCTGACCAGAGCAAAGACCCTAGCAAGGATAAAGAAAGCAACGTCACCGGGCGTGACTTCCATACGGTTTTAAACAGTCAGAGTATACAACATCCAGGGTCTGTTTCGTCTTTCCTTTCCGTGAGTCAACTGGTGGAGCACGAGAAGGCTGAGAAGTCTCACCAGCAACATCATCAACAGCATCATCATCACCCTCACCACCATCATCACTCCCATCCACACCAACAACAGCAGCAACAGCAACAACAACAAGCTAGGAAGCATCAGAGGAAGAGCAATACCAGTCCTAGAGGAAACAGCAAGCGACAAATGGACATCAGGAAACAGACGTCGGGTAATGATCAGCTGCACCAGAGACACGAGGAGCAAAAGTCGTCGGGTCACACCTTCTCCGAGCAAGGGTATCAACAGCAACAACAACAACAGCAAAAGTATCAACAGAACAATGTTCATTGGAGAAGCAGGAATTGCAAGAGCAATTACACCGCGGAAGCGTTGATAGGAACCAATAGCAGCGTCCACGATCCGATTCAGGACAAGCACGCGTCTATAAAGTTCACCACTAATTATCCTCAGAACAAATTTCAAACTAGTCTACCAACCGCGGACACGGTGATGCCAATTAATTATTTTTCTAACGCGGACGACGGAAGTGGATACGGTCAAATGGTCAATCAGAACTTCAATTCGTACACGTACTCTTCCAACGCTAACATTTACCCTACTTCGAACTTTATAACTAGCATATCTAACACGCCTACCAGTTACATGATGCCTCTGCACGACAACACCGATTATATGGAAGCGAATGCTTTTCTTCTGTCGAACGTGGCAACTGCCTCGACCGTCACCTCGTCCTCTACTTCGACGGTAACTACGTCAACTTCCAATGTAAATAGCAACACGAAGAACCATCAACATTATGCTAAGCATCCGCACTGCGACAAGAGGATATACTCCACCAACGCGAAGAAAGGGAAAAGGAAAGGTCCGGATGGGACCATGCAGAACTTGGAATTCTCTCTATCTGGAATTAACTCGCCACTGGAGGATTATCATCATTCTGCGACTTTCTTGCCACCACCACCGCCTCCGCACGCCAGTCCCCTTTATCAAAATCATCCGCAAGCGAACGTGTACACTAAAGCTGTAAATAGCTTGCCGCCACCGCCAGCTGTTGCTGGTCCTCAGAGTGTTCCGACCGTAGGGCCAGCTGGATTTTCAATGAATCCCAACATGCCGAGGGGAGGAATTGTCTCCAGTAATCCCATGGCCATGAGCCATCATCCCTCTGGTACCAGTCTCACCAACTTCAACTTGAGCACCATATTTCCGGAGATGAACGACAAAGTATGTGGATCTGGTGACAGCGTTAAGGGGGTAGACTCGTTTTTCGAGGATTGCAAGGGCGCGGGATGCGCCTTCTCGTTTCTCGATAATGCAAAGATCGGGTTTTTCAGTAGTCAAAAAGGCTAGATAAAAGATCAATCTAGGCTGCGATCACTCTCAAAAGTCCTATTTTTACGTTTTACGAAGCGTAATTTGCATTATTCGGAAACATAAACGTGCTTGCAATCCTGGAAACGAGTCTACCCCGTAACCCTTTATACTTGCACAAATATTAACTTGTTTTGTTAAGGGAGATGCGAGTATAGTATTTGTTCGGAGAGTGAACAAAGGGAATTAGTATTTCAAAAAATCTCAACTTATTTGATTGAATTTTTAAAAAAGTGATGCGATTTTTAAATGTAGTCGAATACTTTTTGTCAGGGGTTATGGATCTTTTGATCACTTTTAGGACGAATACTGTACGCAGAATTGGAAACTATGCTTGTCAAGTACTAAGAGCGTAAGTAACTAATAAACTTCGTTCATCAGATTACGGGGTACAAACCACCAAATGGTATACCAACCGGTTTGACACAGCCGCCGAACCAAACCACGGTTTACGCACAGAGAACCAATTATCCGACGAACCCGCTCTGCCATTTGCCACAGGTTCGTTTCACGGCGAAATAAGCGCTTCATAAATTAATAATTAAACGTTAACGATGTCCCCAGGTATCGGAAGGAAGCCAGTTTGGTAATGGCGTTCCTCCTCCTCCTCCTCCGCCTCCTCCTGGAGTAATACATTACAAGAATGTGTGATAAAGTAAGTATGAATAAGGAATGAGTCATTGACTATTGTAAATATGTATATAATTATGCCAATGATTAAATTAAAAGAAATTAATTATCCTCCTTTTCATTCCCTTTCATCGTTGAACATCAAGTTAGTTATCTTGAAAACTTAATTATGTATTTGGTCATAGTTTAAAACGTTTACAAAACAAATATTTCGTTAAATTCTATAAAAAATGTAGAAGTACTTGATCATAACAAACACTGGATAAGTTACGAAGAATTTCCATTTTGAACAACTTGTTACTTATTTATATGACCTTGTGCGGACCTTGAGCTTCAGACCTGAACAAAGAATTTATATAAAATATGCTTCACTTTCAGATGGAAATTCCTATTGATAAAAACAGTTTATCGTTCATTTCTGTGAAATTTCTCTCGATCGTGCATTAAACGAATATCACAGCTTCTAATTATATTGCTAGTCTCCCGCAGAGTTTACCTCAGTTCTTTGGTGGGCGGTTTCAACGGGATTTTTCCGAAGATAAACTTTTCCGCCAAGTACATGCTTTTCTCTTCCTCAGTCAACTGATCATCCGTTGAGTAAATACTATCATCAATGATCGTAGCGGTCATAGTAACGCCGAACGTAGGTTTACCAAACGGTCCACCGGAGGACACAGTGACAGTGTTGGCCGTCTGACTTTGAGCAAAGTTGCCAAACGGTGAGACTGTCTGCTGTGACCTTGGCGCGAACGGATTGGTGGTTGTAGTGGTGACGGTGGTATTCGTGGTAGCGAATGGCGAGCTCTTCACATCCCCGCTGATTGTAGACGGGGTGAATGGGGATGCCGTAGTACTAGGGGTACCAAAGGCCAGTCCAGTATTTGTAGTGGTACCGAACGGTGCATTGGACGGCGTCACGGTGGTTCCAAACGATTCGTTGGTGGTTGTGGACATGCCGAAAGCAGGTCTAGAAAAGGGACTACCTGTTGAGTTCGTCGCATCGAACTGCGAGGTTGCAGGAGCGAAGGGGCTGTTGGTTGCAGTTGTGACTGCACCAAACGGAGCCGCGTTAGGAGTTGAAATAGCGGGTGAGGTCTGAGTACCACCGCCAAACAGATTCACACCGGGTGTAGATACAGCAGCACCGAATGCGTTCGCGGGTTGTTGAACAGCCGGGCTGAAGGTGGACGTGGTGTTAGTTCCTCCGAACACGCTGTTGGGTGTACCGAATCCTGGCTGCTCGCCAAACATGGGCGCGTTCGCGTTCCCGAAGTTCGTTCCGCTGCCAAACACAGGACCTCCTCCGAAGGCAGGCTTCGATTGAGAAAACGGGCCGGAGTTGAACGTCCCGGTCGATGAGGTTGTCCCGAATATAGAGTTGGTGTTCTGTAAAGTGGAAGAAGTGCCGAACGGATTAGCCGTGGATGTTTTGGCTCCTCCGAACAAGGATGTATTGGATTGAGAAGTGGAGCCGCTGAACAACGAAGGCGTGGACGTTGCTCCGCTGAATACCGATGTCGTTGACTGCGATGTTTGCGGCCTGGTGAACAGGTTGTTCACTTGTTGTTGTTGATTCGACGCCCCAAAAACGCTCGGCTGCCCGAAAACCGGCTGCGACGTTCCTCCACCGAAAATAAAACCGCTGTTAGAGTATGAATGATCGCTACTGAACGTGGTGGTAGTGTTGTTCGTCGTTCCGCCGAAGACAGAGCTGGTGTTGGTCCCGCTACCGAAGCCTAGATTGTTGCCAAAGCCAGCGGACCCTCCGAAAACAGGGTTGGACGTGGTAGTCCTGCCAAATATCGATGAACTACTCGTGGGAGTGAAACCTCCTCCGAAAGGATTGTTCTGGTTTGCGAACGTTTTATTCCCGAATACATTGGAGGTTGAGGAACTGCCTGGGAGACCTAACTGAGGAGTTGCAAATGAAAAATTCGACGATTTGCCGGCTGTATTTCCACTCGTGGTTGATTTACCTTTTTGACCTGACCCTTGCAGTTCTTTCTGAAAAGATATGTTTATTGATGAGAATTTGCGAGTACTACGAGTAATCATCATTTACTTACGAGTAGCTCTATGGTTTCGTAAGTAGGATTCTTCAAGGATTCCCTTTTAGCCTTCATCTCTTGACACAGTTGTTGATACCGTAGTTTCTGAGAAAGTATGAATGATATAAGAATATTTTCATTAGATATCAGTACTAGAGTAGTTGTATATATACCGCTTGTTCGATCATCCCATTCTTTTGTGCCTGATACATTTCCCATCGAACTTCCTCCGGAGATACATCCTCCATGCCAGGGATATTTGGTTTCTGTTTGAGAGGTGCAAAACACGATAGCAGCCATTGTTGTCCTCTTTCTGCGCTGAGCACTTCTTTTGCAACCGCAACCCTTATTGCAATAATAATATCATTTAGTCAAGCATTTCTAAATTTATTAAACATTAATAGTACTTTTGAAAATATCCATTAATACGTACGCTGTATACTCGTCTTGATTGTAAGACTCGGGTTTGGGATTGTTCCCTACAAAACGAACAAGTCTACGTCAAAACAGAACCTTTTGTGAATGATATGGTTACGTTCCAAATTTCACATCTTACCGAATATGTTTATATGTTCAAATTGACAGTACTGTCCGTAGCGACAATTGCCTTGCCGATAGTATTTACAAATAACCATTGCTCTCGGCTCGGTTCAGTGTTGCGATACTTTCGACACTTCAAATGTTATGTTTATTATTTCGTGCGAGATGCACCCAGATGCACCACTGAGCGCTCGTGTGATAGAGTAGTTTAAATAAATGATAGTGGCGCCGTTTGTTGTAGAAAGAAGAAGCTTCGTGCACTGATGTATATACATATACATATATCAGAGAGAACACTGATATTGTATATATATCAGTGAGAGAGAATCTGATATTATCTTATCACATATTCTAGTGTAAAGATGTGTCACAAGAGGCGTCACCGGCATTGCCCGAGGCTATATTCACGGTGTAGAAACTTGTACGCACATGCGCAGTGGAAATTAGTTGCCGAAAAACGCTGGAGTTTCGTCTATCTACGACTCCTTTGTGTTATCACGTGTGTTGGTCTTTCGTAAATGAAATACAAACGTCCAGACGAAATGAGTGACTTGCTCGAACGTGTATAACGAGAAATTTTACGTTGGAAATTGAAGAAGACAGCGGAAGGGTCAATTACTCTGTACCGTATGCTCTGTGACTATTCGTCATTGAGCAATACCGAATAAGATAGAGGTCTCGTTCCGTCTGTCAGAGTGGGGCGAACAACTATTTTGATAGTCGGTGTGCAACGAAGGCACCGCGATGATTTTCGGGCAGGATGCATTGTGAATCTGTGCAAATTCGTTGACGACCGCAGGCCACTTCCTTAGTGATTTGCAACGCGCGACAGCGACAAGAAATCGCTCGTTCACTCGTTATCAGTAAACTTCGGAACACGCCCCACGCCGTTGAAATTAAACCGGCCGAGCTCAGCCCCCCTTCCCCTGATATGCAGGAAACGTAATGTGTCATCTTTCACGTGTTTCCGTGGATCTTTTATGAAAACAGCGAACCGTTCGAACAGCCGCCACGCCGTTGTACTTCGATCGTGACTTTCGTAGCCTCCCCGCAAAATGGTAAGTGCTTTCTCGACATTCTCGCGGGATAGGTTATGGCAACTGATGTCCCTCGAAGTCATTCAATTCCTTATCAGAGTGTTGCTATGCTGTAAATATGCGCTTCACATCCGGCTAGTTTGTCACGCAACATTCTTTAGCTATTATTCAATTAATAGACGATGTTCTTAACGTTCGGGAATGTTGTATGACTTTCGAGTGACACATTTGTTATTCGCATTTCTCGGGTCTCGTTACATATTTTATCGCTGGAATTTAGCGTAGTATTTCGTTGCTCCGTTACCTCTTCCTAGCTGCAGAAGTTGTTTATTGCGATTCTGTAGCTTTGTTTAAATAGTTGCATAAAAGAGAGCTCTGCTGTCTTCGCATTTCACTAGCAATGTTTTGTAAAGGATTTTCTACCTTTGACGAATGACGATATCACATTGTAATTTGATTCTTCTGTTTTAGTCAGCAACTCTGAAGCCTTATTTGACAGCAGTGAGGAGGACGCTCACTGCTGCCATGTGTCTGGAGAACTTTTCATCCCAGATTGTCGAGAAGCACAATAAGCCCGAGGTGGAGGTAAGAGCCAGCAGGGAGCTCCTGATGACTCCGATACTGATCAGTAGAAATGATAAAGAAAAGGTGCTGATAGAATCCAGTATAAATAGTATGAGAATAAGTATCGCAGTGAAACAAGCCGATGACTTGGAGAAAATACTGTGTCATAACTTCACCAGATTCATGACAATGAGAGCAGAACACTTTGTCATTCTCAGGAGGAAGCCTGTGGAGGTAAATCTGCACATTCATGGCTGAACTAAAACGGTATAATTGGACTATGTTTACGACATTGAATGGCTTTTTGCAGGGCTATGACATTAGTTTTTTAATCACAAATATGCATGTAGAACAAATGTACAAACACAAGATCGTGGATTTTGTAATCCATTTCATGGAAGAGATCGATAGAGAGATCAGCGAGATGAAGCTGTCTATGAATGCAAGAGCTCGCATTTGCGCGGAAGAATTTTTAAAAAGGGTAATTGTAGCTTTTACATTGACCTAATGTATCGGTTTAATTAATTGACCGATGATTGTGATTTCAGTTTTAATTCCTGGGACACAGTGTGTTGCCGACATAGCAATAATTGGAAACGTCAGGTCGCTAAAAGTAACAGTGCCCGTAAGCTGGTTAACGCAGTTAGTACTAATTTAAGGATAACTTCCTGTATCCCGAACCACCCTTCACTCGAAATGCCAATTCCCGTTGTTCTCTGGTCCATGAACATCCATTAAATAACAGTTCTCGATTAATCGATGTTGTCTCCTGTCTATCTAACGAGTAACAAGTCTGAGGCTCATGTAAGTACAACACGGTATTGATTCACTGCACTGTAAACCGTAACAAACCATAAAATCCGGGGAAAATGTAATGTGCTTCTCCCGAAGCAGTAACTACAAGAACGGCGAGCAACCGACGACCATTCAAGAAAGCATTTCACATGAATTTTAACGTTCACAAGTCTGGGATATAAAATTGTGTAAGACATACTTTATAAACTTTACATATTGCCGAGGTAGCGTTATAGGACGAGTCCGAGATTTTTTCGAAGTCTAAAACAATTTTCCCATCATCTTGTAATCGGTGGTGTGCACGATCGATCCCGATAAAAGTGTACATTTTTACGACAACGTACTGAACAAGGATCAAAAAGATCTGTCCTCGAACTGTAGATAACGGCACGTAATCCTTACACAACAGGATCAGTTTCTTAACGGGAGGCCTCCCGGTGGTCCATGTAATACTTATCATTTGATATTGAGTACTTTTACCGAGTAAATCTAGCACAAAAGAAGGAACGAATTAATACGAGTATGGTGCGAGAGGAGATTTATTCTGTGGGCAAGTTTTTTAACGGACATTCCTAATCGTGAAGCCATCGTTTATGTATCAGTACATTGTTAACACTAGTAATTGTAAACACAACTAACGTCCACCGACACTGGGTATTGTAATATGTTCGACAACTGCCAAAACACTATTTAGCGTAGCGGAACGATCGAGGGACTGTAATTATGATTATCTTTAACGGTACGAGTAGCCCTAAGGTTTCTGTACTCTAAGGGCTGTTGCCTAGGAGTCCTCCAATTTTAACGAAACTTGTATCATAGAACCTGAAAGACTATTTCACATTTTTCTCTAGCACTCATTATTCGTATCAAGGGTGTATAAGTGGTACCCCGAACATGGGGATTTGAAAATCATGTTCGAAACAATTAGCTATATAGAAAAAGATATACTAGACAATTCTAGATATGATAAATAATATACATATATTTAATGCGGAATTTATAAGATTTTAAAAAATTTCATTTACACGCGCATTGAATTCAACTTTGTAAGAGGAATAATTTCACTCGGGAGTAATGTTCGCTAGAAAAATAAATGTTGGACATTTTTTTCGAGTTCTGTGTTACGTGCAAGTTTTGTAAAAGTTAGAGGGGTAGCTTGGACAGTCTTGGGTGCCCTAGACTACACCATGGAAGCCTCTCCACGACGGCGTATTTATAAAGGATAAGAGGGTGCACTTGAAACTTTCACCGACTCCCACTGGAACCTGCACTCGAACACCGTGTGAGGGAATGGCTGCGTTACAATTTTTGCTGGATGGTGTCCGATGGTCTTCAAGATGCTATTCGACTGGCGCTTACTCGAGAGAAACGGTTTAGCAGTGATCATAGTGCTTCTCAGAGTAAAGGACGAGAGGGCGGTGTGTGCATAATGCGTGCAATTCCTTTTGCATTTACAAAGTTCTATTTATCTTACGAATCATTGTAACCATATGATTTAATACTAATGTAAATACAAATAAACGAGAAGAATCAGGACGTGTGCCGTCTCTACCCTTCCGTAGCTTTAAAGCCACACATTCAATTGTTTAAATTCTGAACTCTGTGTTAACATTAATTCCTTTACTAATTGTTCCTTGTTTGTTATTTATTAGATCAGCAAGAAAACCTACCGTGTACACCCTTTCGGTTTCTCGTCTCCTTTGGGCGATCTCCTATTTTCCTGCTATCCTAATTTTAATAATGGACTACTAATAGAAGCCGGTCTCAAGGTATCTATGTATTCAACCTTCAACACATTTTTACCATCAGCAACTAAGAATAATAAATTTGTCTTCTGAAGAGCAGAAAATTTGCAAATTTATTTAGCTTACATTTCTTGATTGGAATTCTTGATTCCAATGATTGATTTAGATTGCATTTCTTGATTTCTTGATTCTAAACTTTAGAGCTGGCTTCTTTCAAGCCAGATCATTTTTGTTCTATGTAAACTTTTTTACATTGTGCACATCAAATTGAATGTGTTTTCTCATACCACAGTTGAACTTTTCACAATTTATAGAAGACAGACAAATTTAATAATATTAAAACTGTTTTGAATAATGGTATGGCAATTTCTACTGGTGTCTCAGAGTCACCATTCGAGTGCAAATAGTTAAATAGTTGCAGATTTTTGCGCGTCGGAGGAGGGTAAGCGTTACCAGCAGTGTCCTCCCATCTTCCCCTTCCACGACGCTGTTACCTCACGCTAGCCTCGGGCCGGTCCGGGCCGTTTTTCCCCTGGTAAGTTTCGCACCTTCCTGGAGGGGCGGATTTTTATGCGCGGGTACGGGAAATGCATTTTTCCTATGTAGAAAAAACGTAAAAAGGTCGCGCGATATTGGTCTATTTGGCAATACCGAAATCGACTTGCAACATTGCGACGCAGTCTTCTCATATGATGATTTACATGTGATATCTAAAACTGTATGGGGCCTCCAAGGATAGTTCGGAAAGGTCCCGTCACCATGCAAAACCAAGGGCAAAGGGCAGGTCGTCTCTCTGAACAAAGACGATCCCAACAATAAATCAAAATTCGTCAAAATTAATTCTGCACCGTTGAAGTTCTTAGGAGTTACTAATTCTCCCGGTCTCAGATCAATGTCAGGCGGTGACATTTTCTTGTATTCGCTCATCTATTTGTATGAATTTCAAGGATTTCAGATCAGATTACCAACAGAACTATGAACTTCACTGGTGCAGAATTAATTTTGATTTACTGTTAGAGGGTCGCCTTTGTTCAGAGAGACGATCTACCCTTTGCCCTTATGGTTTTGCATGGCGACGGGACCTTTCCGAACTATCCTTGGAGGCACCATACAGTTTTAGATATCACATGTAAATCACCATATGAGAAGACTGCATTTTTGGAAATATTTCCAGAGGTGCCGGCGGGATATTTCGCGAACCCGCGACTATGGTGTTGGTAGTTGGTAGACGCGAGCTCGAGCCACTGCGGTCCCACAAGTTCTATGGAAGTAGCTGTCTATTATAGATATGGCACGCCAAGTAGGAACAAAATTTAGAGTCAGTAAATTCCTTCGGAATTGAAAGATGAAGGTCGGCTAAAGGAAGCTTAATTAAGAAAATTATAATTAAATATAATAATATATAAAGAATTTTTCTTCTGAAGAGCAGAAAATTTGCAAATTTATTTAGCTTGCGTTTCTTGATTGGTCTACTTGATTCTAAAGCAAAGAAAAATTGAGCAGCAACTTTGTGCGATGATGTGCAACATTTTTTACACTGTTCCTCCAGAGCCTATTTCTTCGCTGCTTCAGGAAACGTTTGGTCTTTTCAAAAGATGCTTGCGTCGTCATTAACCAATTAAATAGCGTAGTATTTTTTAAATTTTGCTTGTAATAGAAAGACATTACTTGAGATTTCTCCCGATGATTTCAGCGTCTATTTCGCGCGTTCTGTAACGAGGTGAAGACTCCTCGGGTGAGCAGGTGACTCCTGACAGTCCGCAACCTGTCGCACGAGTCACAAAGGCCATCTCGAATCATGGAATCCGTCACGTTCGCGGCGACTCCTCTTTCCATGGGGAAGGGTGCATTGCAGGCCAGTCGCACTGCAATCGGCAATGCCATTCACCAGTGGCAGTCCGCGAGTTTCCCGGCGACGAGGTATCGCGACGTCCTCGCGTGAGTTTCGATCGGTATATATCGCCTTTGTGCAGTTTCTCCGCGGTCGCTGTGGCTACCCCGATGGGGTGGGATTAATCAAATAGAGCGTGCCGGTCACCTGGGGTTGCTCTGGCACACAGGCACACCGATTACTAATTTTCAAACGCCGTTGGTAAACATTCTCGAATGTTCCTCGAACCTGATAATTCTTTGACAATTGAAAGTTATCCATCCTTGTCTGCAGTTTTAACAAATCAGCCTCGAAGCTGATAATCCGATTTGCTAAGGTCTCTTAAATCGAACTCTAATAGTGTAACAACCGCGAAAATTTGTTTGATGTTCATTTTTAGAGAATGGATGGACGAAAGTCAATTTTGGTCTCTGTTGTCAGTGACATTGTGAGATAATAGAGGTACATACATGGTACATTATTTAAATCTTTAACACCGAGTCGAAATGACTTTTGTTGTTTTGCGATTGTTGAATCATGGTTACAAACTCAATGAGAAACCGGGGCACTCGCACATGCACAGTATATCTTCAAGGACGTCATATATAATATGTACGTAGCTCCACTAACTTATTTAGTTAATTCTAACATTATTGATGAGTATAATATACTGCTGAAAACGTCAGTGTCGAGTCTGCCTCGAGATAGGACCGCAGATGGTTAAAGGAAATTATCAACAAACCTCCAGTCATCGGTAGCAGCGCGAGAGATCATAGAACCAGGGGTGAATTTGCTGTACGAGAAGTCTCCGCGAATTTAATTCCACACGTCACCCCCATAAAAACCATATACCGCGTCGAGTTTCGTGCGCTTGGAGCAGCGAACTTGGAGGAGCAATTATTAAAAACAGAGAAACAGTTAGCGGGGGGGTTGAAGGGTCAAAGAACGAGGTGGGAAGGCGGCCGGAGGGTGGCGGAAGCACCGGAAACAGAATCCTCTCGCGGAAACTTTTAAGCCCGCGGTCGTCTCGCGGCCAGTTACCAACTTCCGCGGGGGTGGTTGCGCTCGTACGGGGGGGGGGGTGGCTCGGTTTCTAGGAGTGTTTAGGGAGGTCGAGGGCGCGTAATCTCGTCGCGGCGGTCGCGATTCCGAGATTACCGTCGTTCCAGAGCCGCGCTATTTTCGAGGGTGAACATCTCCCCCCGTTTTCTACCCCCCTCAAAGATTGTTGACAAACTTCCGGCGCCGGTGGGGCGTCGTTGCGAACCCCGCTAACGGGGGTTTTAGCGTCGCTGATCCTCCGAAAACCGCCGCAACCCTTCTCTCGTTTTCTGGCTGTACCTCACCCGTTTATTCAGAAACGCGGCCGAAAAGGGAGAGAAACTCGGCTGCTAGAGACCTTCGAGGCCCACATCGCTAATTCCTAACGAGCGCCCAAAAATACACCGCCGCTATGAGAGAGAGAGAGACAGAGAGAGAAGAGAGACCGGTGCGCTGCTCCGACGCCCAGCTCTCTCTCTCTCTCTCTCTCTCTCTCTCTCTGTCTCTCTAGATAGCTGCGAGGAAGAGGGCCGAGGAAGAGGCAGGTAGACGAAAACGAGCCGGATAAATAGAAGCTTACGATTAGAGAGTTTTCCTAGCTACCCCCCGGACCTCCCTCTTGTCTCGTCTACGACCCATCCCCTCCTGAACGCCCCCTTCATTCGAGTAGACATTCTGAAGGGGTTGTACCTCGCATTCTTCTGCGTTTCGACGGATTTTCCCGTCGATCGATCCTCCGTGGTTCAGCTAGCTTTCATGCCAATGATCGGGAGCTGCGAGATCGTTTTTGTGCAGTTTTTATGATTTCATGGGGTGACTTATAGAAATTAAAGTGGAACATATAGATTTTTTTTCAGTGGAGGGAATTTTATCATTTTGCGAGTATTCATTTCTGGGACTACTTTGAAGAATTGTTTCTATTCTCGAATTTAAACTGCAAGGAAAGCTCTTCTCTGTGAAAATCGACTTTTCTTTCTATGCACAGGATATTCGAGTGAATTTTACAATTTCGAGTATGCTAATGTGCAAAGGATTCTGCGCTCTACAGCTTGATTCTCTGGTACCACTTTAGAGAATTGTTTCTATTCTTGTTGTTGCGGAAAGTCCCAAGCATCGTAGACACTGTTAATTCTTTAATTCGCCCCGTTCTAATCGCATGAATAGGGGACGATTTGCTGCATACAACCGACAGATTTTCAAACCAGCCCCATCTCGCCCCCGATTCTTACCCAAAACTGAAGTCCCTCGTCTCCCAGGCGTTTTATTTTCAATCGGAGGCGGCTCTCTCGAGGGGGTTGAAAAATCAACGAAGCTTGCCCTTTCTCGCCCCGGAGGAGCATCTTCTTCCTCTTGTTCTTTCCGGTTCCACCCTGGCCCGAAATCTCGTCGCTATCCTTATCCTTCTTCCGATTTGTCTCCCCTCTTCCGTTTCTCTATCTATTTATCTCCTCGCGCTCTAATTCTTTCTCTTTCATTTTCCCGAGCCCCTCTCCGCGACTCTCTGTCTCCCTTTCGGTAGACATCTTCTCTCTCGTTCCCTCTCGTAACTGCTGTCTCGTTCTTTCCCTTTATCTTCGTCCTCCTCTCTTTGGCCGTCGGTTTCCTCGCTTCGTCGCGCCCTCTTTCTCGCTCTCATTCGAAGCGAGAAAACGAGGGAGAGAGATAGAGAGAGATTGCGAGGCGTCCTCGCGGCGCGCTCCCGGCGAGCTTGCGCGACGCCGGTGCTTTTTACGCCGACGCCGACGCCGACGCCGACGCAGCGCCGGTCGCTCGGAGTCGGCGTAGTCTGGGGCCTGGCGTCTCCCGATCGGGAACGGGAAAAGCTAGAGGGAGCCGAGAGAACGAGCGCAACCGGGTTGTCCGTGGGTTCACACGACGACGTCCGTGGTTCCTCGTCGCCGACGTCTCTCCGCCGTCGGGACGCCGAGAGAGAGAGAGAGAGAGAGAGAGAGAGAGGGAAAGAGAGAGAGAGAGAGAGAGAGAGAGAGAGAGGGAAAGAGAGAGAGAGAAAGAGAAAGACAAGCATCGTCCGCATCGAGCGGACACTCGCGAGAAACCGTCGTACACGCAAAACAACAAAATTCACTTCGCATCGAACAGTGGGAAACAATAAACTGTCTGACTGAATACACTAGCGATATCCGAGTGCGAAATCAAAGACGACAAAGGACACGGAACTGAAAAATAAAGGGATCGGGGGTTGAAAATCGTAGGAGAACGAAATCAAAGAACCAGAAAGAAGAAGGAAGGAAAGGAACTCGTGGTGAACGGAGGAAAGAGGAAGAGAGGACTGCAAGCTCTCGGGGAGGGAGGGCGAAGTTCTGGAGAGGGGAGGCAGCAGGGGGGAGAGCTTGAAAGAGATCGAGAGAGAGAGAGAAAGATAGAGATAGATAGGTAGAGTCAGCCGTGTCTTGCGTGCCGAAACAGTGTAGAAAGAGAGAGAGAGAGAACGAGCACATACAGAGAGGGCCTAAAGTCGAGAGTTAGGAGTTGTGGCTCGCGGTTAGATAGGATGCGTGTGCCTGGGTGCGGTGTTCCACCACCACCCGACAGCCGACGGTTCGCCAACGACACCACCAGACACGTTTACTGCGGATTTGAAGCGGACAGGGACCGCCGGGCCCGGCTCGCATCCAAGAACGCCGACAGGTGCGTCTACAAGCGGGACCAACCGAGGAAAACGTCACCGGGCGCACGCCGGACGTCCCCCTGCTGGACCACGGTCCCCTGGTGATCGTAGGCGTCCGACCACGTCAGCACGACGCTGTTGGCGGGCACCCGCTCGCTGGAGGACCGTCAGCAACGTGCCAGCCGGCTTTATCAGCCTGGGCCACCGCCGACGACGTCCCAGCTACTAATGTTCATCCCGGACACACTGAGGAGCTGCATGGTGGAACCGGATGTCTCGACTTACCTGCAGGCCCCTTCCGTAGGACAGGTGTGCTGTTACATTTCTTCGCACGCACGTTTCCTAAAAACCAGTGACCGATTTTACTACCCTGCTTTCCGCTTTTTACGCTTCGAGGGTGCGAATACGCTTGCAACTTGCGATAGTTTCGGACACGCAGCAACATGCGGTGTGTACACTTGTTTGCGAATCTTGTTTACACATAGTTTCGCTCTCCGAGAGCAACTTGCAGAAGTGTGTACACTTGTTTGGAAATATCGTTTATACATTTGTTTCGAGAATCTGCTTCAATCAGTTAAACTTGCTGGTCGCTATTTCAGTTTACACGTGTCGCAAGAGTCGCGAAAAATTAAGCAAGTTACCTGCTAGTGTATTGGCACCTTCAGAGGGTGAGCCAGAGAGAGAGAAAGAGAGAGAGAGCGATGGTGTTTGCGATGTGCGCCAGACCACGCCGCGTGCCACGCTTTGACGCTTCCGCGTGTGACGCCTGCTAAACATTCTAAGAGATTCTAATGTGATCTAGGGAGCTCTAGGGTCCCAGTTGATAGCATTTTGGTTTTTGAGAGCCGGTGGAATGGATTCAGACTTGTCAGCCCGGTGACGATTGTTTGATTGTTAGGGGAGGCGGGAGATTCTCAAGTCGAATTCGCGTGACCGTAGTTTCCAGCTTTTTGGGATCAGTGTGGTTTCGAGTGGATTGTTTAGGGTGATTGGGGGAGATCTTGTGAGGGGACGTTTTGGGGATGTTGTTAGGGTGATTTTGAAGACACTGAGGAATGTTTTGAGACGACGGAGAATAATGTTTATTGTATAATGCGAGGAGAAACGGATGTGTTCTTAGTTTGCATATCTCAAGACGATTTTTCCAAACTTCTGAATTCTACAGTGTTGTGGGGTGGTGAAATCAAATATATTTTTATATACAAATCTTGTTTGTTTAAAACTCTATTTCGACCATTCTGTTTTGATGCTTCGGAAATGATCTTTCTTTAAAAAACAAACTGTTTACGTCCTCTTTAAACAATCTCAAATTTATTTTCATAAAATTCTGTCTGTTAAAACTGCTCGCTGACATTATCTTTGTATAAGTGTCTGCACTTGTGTCTTCAATTTCTATTGTGTTAAAAATGTCTCGTATATTTCAAGGGTTGTTGCAAGCATTCTTGAACAATATTTTATGTTGTTTCAAAAACCATCTCTTCTTCCTAAACGAGACTTATAAATTCTTTCTTGAATTTCTACCGGTTGAAAATTCTCAGCGCCTCGAGAAACACTCGAACCATCCGAAAACAATCTTCCGCGGTCGACATCCCCTAGATTTACCCCTTTAAAAATTTGTTCCTAAGAGTAACGACTCGAAACTAGTTTCCAGTGGCTCGAAATTTCGACTTTCCGCAATTAGCGATTTGCTCTCTGTTGTTTCCCGATTCGCTGCCTCCCGAGGGACGGCTTTATTTGTTGTTGAAAGAGGGATGAAGAGAGAGAAAGAGAGAAAGAGCGCGCTGCAGAAGGGTGGTCGGAAGTGGTCGCGGGCGCACGTGCGACTCGCGTGCACGTCGTCGAACTTTTTCCAGTGGATTATTGCGGAACGCATCCGGCAGCGACGTAAACACCGGTGTTTTGCTACCGGTACGTTCCTCGCCGGTGCAGAACCTCCTCTCTCGATTTTTTTTCGCGGAAATCCTCCGCCGGAGCTGATTCACTGGTGAAATCACGCGAGCGACCATGTACACCGGTTTCATGCTCGCTCGTGCCTCGACACTCGCCACGGGAAGCTGGTACCGTGAAAATTCGCCGCCCCAAAATCCGTGTAGCCGTCGGATTTTCTCCGTCAGACCTGGCCGATCAGAAAATTACGTAATCGCGCGAAACCTGATCACCGATCTCGCCTGGAGGGGCTAATTGATTCGGCGATTATCCGAGGTGTTGATCGCCGATCCCAAACTTGAAATGAGAAACAATCTTTTATAAATTAAAGAAATTTGTTATAAATTTTCTACAAACCGTAATCAAATTCTATCCCGTTTTCGATATACATAACCATCTGGGAACATATAAACGTACAATAAATATTAACTTCCACCTTCTTTTAAGAAATTCTAAATGTCAAAGAAGTTCCAGTCACTGTGACTGTAAAATAAATCGTTAACACGGTTTGCAAGGCAATGGAAAATAAATGAATGCGAAACTCGTGTAGAGACGTCGGACAAGACAGCCAGCTATCGCGAATTATTGAAGCGAAAAGCGGCCATAACTCCGAACAAGGTCACACACAGAGAGGGTGTTTACACGAACTTTTCTCGCCGTTTTTGTACCGTATTGTAAAACACCCTGTAGACGGTGTTCGCGCACGCGAACCTGTCCGCGATTGTTCCGCGTGCTTGTCATGTCTCCGGCTGGTCCGAGGGTGTTCGTCAGCTGATTTTCAGCAATGCAGCCTTTCGTTCCCGCGAAGTGCCACCCTCTGCACTCCTCGCCCCTAATTATGCAAGGGATCCCGCCTATTTATATCGATAATCACGAGGCTTACGTAACGGCGACGTCCCGACGCCGTCACACGCTCCAATCTGATTTTTCTCTCTTTTTATATTTAGATCGCACTTGCTCCTTGACACGATAGATCTGCTCGTGTCGCCTAAGAGAGCGAGAGTCAGCGAGATACTCTTTCTCCTCCTCGTAGCACCGTCTTCGTCACGCTTGGTCCTTTTCATTGGCGATTTCATTGAGTCTAGAGCACGGTTTGTTTGCCCAGCTCCGCCGTGTTTGCTTTCCCGTTGGCTGGCTGATGAATTAGGGGATGCCCGGCGACGACTCGCCAGATTCCCGAAGACTATGCTTCCTCTCTAGAACCGCGATACCTTCTTTCCGATGGTTGTTCGCTCGCGGCACGGTGACAGTCGAGTTTAGGCGGAATTAAGGGTGAATTAGAGTTGCGGCTGCTGGTGCTCCCCAGCTTTTCTCTGCCATTGCGTGCTATTCTAGGGGATGATGAGGGATGCGCGGACTGGAGGATGGTGTCTAGCTTTGGTATTAGTTGTACGTTTAATTTTAGTTGCTCTGAGATTTTTTTTGCAATTTTATAGAAAGATATTTGGGATTGTATAAAAACAGTTTCTAATATTCTCTTCTTTTTTCACGAATCGTATGTAAAAGTTTGATAGAACTCGAAGAACTTCATCCCCTACTGTCTGATCTTTCATTGAACAATATTTGATGATTTTCTGATAGTCATATTCAAGGATTTTTTTTTAAGTTCGTCATCCCCTATTGTCTTACTATCGATTGGATAAAATTGAATAGCATTTATGAGACACATGCACGGATTCTAGAAAGACTTTCATCCCCTATTGCTTTGACATTGATTGCATAAGATTGCACAATTTTCTATGAATCATGTGAAACGATTTTCCAAAGACTTTTCATCTATTATCGCCTCAATATTGACGGGACAATATTCTTTCATTTTTGAACGAACCGTGTGCGAGAATTTTAATACAGCTATTGAAGATGTAATAAAAGAGCTGTTGGGGACAGTATTAAGAAATGAATGTATAACGATACAACGCGATATTAAAGGACATCAGTTCTCGAAGACATACTTAGCTCTCGTTCGATCACGGTGCACGCCGCCGGAATTGGGAGCAGTTCTCGGCGAGCATCGCGCGCGCGAATCGCGGTGAACTTTTTGCCACGGCAATCCGGAATTTCGTAGCCCACTTAGGCGGTGAAATGTCGCGTGGATATAGCCCGGAGAAGGTTCGTTGTCCTCGGGGAACCGGCGTCCTCGTCTCCTGCAAACTTAGAACAGTCATTAGCGCGGCGAACGCGATATTTACTCGGGATGGTGTGCCCTGATACGTTGGCCGTGTGCATTACCGGCGTGATTCCCTGGTAAAACTGCTCCTCACGTGACGAACATAACCTTGCCATAATCGTTCCGAAAGTTAGACCACCCTGAGGGCGGTTCTTGCATCGTACGAAGCTACAATTCCACATAAACAAACGCGAAACATTCTTATTAGAGAGATACGTGTCTCGTTTAACGGGTCTCTCACTTTTTCTGGAGGAGCTAAATAATGTATTTAATTTTTTGGGGTAGCTAACTCTCTGGCTACTGTGATGCCTAGTGACATACATTCTTTTCTTGTCGTGGTAGGACTACATTTCTAGTTGCTGGCACCGAGAGAATTTTTTCAAACATCGCTTGCACAATATAAAAATTGCCCCCATACGAAAGATAGTAGCCACACCACTGTCCAGGCCCCTAAAAGTCGACAAAACCGCGTCACAGTTAAAAACCGCGCACTCGCCGACAGAGCGGCCTCGGGGGTGGATTTCCTGACACCCTGGAGGAATTTCTCACCCCTTACGACTACGAGGATCTGCGCGGCAGCGAGGGCGACGGTCGTACCCCATAAATCGTGTCCGCGGAGTCGCGATCGCGCGTGTCCGGGGGTTAAGCGTTCCAAAGACTCGGTCGAACTCGCCCCCGGAAACGAAGTAGGTGGCCGCGAGGGAACGAGAGTGCGGGGGTGGTCGAGGGGGTGGCAGGGTCTCTCCGCAGTAAGAAACGGACAGCGAAATGTCGGACGTTGGTGGAGCCGTGTTTTGCGGGTCCGGTCCGCGTGGCTTGTTCCGCGTACGACGACGACGACGAGGAACAAGAAGAAAACGCGCGGAGGGGGTGAGAAGCGGCGGCGGAACGGCCGGAACAAGACACGACGAGGAAGAAAGAAAAAGGGGAACGAGAGGGAGCACGCTGCTGCCTGCTGCTACTGCTGCTGCTGGCGAAGCCGATCGATAGCCAAACTCCTCGCCGCCACCTAAGATAGACACTGACATAGACTTCGCGGCAGATAGAGACCCGTTATGCATGGAGCCGATGCAGACACACCGCTCGCAATTTTTGATAGCGACCAACCCACTTCCCGGACCCCACACTCATCCTCGTTTTGTTCCCGCGACGCTCGGACGGACGTATTTTCGCTAGATAAGACAGATTGGCTGGAAACTGACTCGCCTTGGAACGATTCTCGATTCGAGATCCGACGATGACGATACGAGTTCTGCTACGTGCTTAGGGAATTGCTGTTCTTCTGCTTGTTCGGCTCTCATTTCGCTTGGGATTTTGTCGGATTTTCCGGGTACATGCGATTCGAGAACTTTGCGGTTGATGAAACGAAAAATTATTGCTGGTATAAAGAAGACGTTTTATGCAGAAAATGATAATTGAATGTGATTACCAGGCTGTTGAGGATTGTTTGGTTGCTTGAGGAGGCGGGAGATTCTCAAGTCAAATCCGTGTGATCGTAGCTGGCGTCTCTTTTTTAGACGAAATTTAATTTTTTAGAAAGATTGGGGGAAATTTGTGCCGTGATGTTTTGAAGGAGCTGTTAGGATAATTTTGAGAACACTGAGAGATTTTTCGAGTCGCAAATAACCCCCGAAATAATTACTAATTGAAGCTATTAATTGATAGACACATTTCTAACTTGCAACATCGGATGAAATCATGAATTCATTAAAAGATTCTATATAAAATAAAGTGGTTCGAACGAATTAAATTTTGTCGATGAAATGGATTACGTTCCCACTCTTGTTACCGGAGTAATTTGTTCTTTGTATAGACGTGTTGCAGCAGTTCTGTCGATACTGTTGTGTAAAGTACGACCAAGTCCGAACAATTGGCAGCCCGTTTAGCGATGTTTTTCAGGCTCCATAGAACCGAGAGCGTCGATTCACGATGCAAGCCTATTTTTAGCGTTTCGAAAAAGTCGATTCCATTGTTTTTTTTCCGCGGGTTTATCGACGCGGAACGCGGCCGGCAGGACAGGCAGCCTCCGCGGGGAATTAAAACGTGGCAAGAATCAATTGTGTGACTGGCCTTCTTCGTCGAGTTTCGCGCAATTTGCTGATCGTCCCCAGCGAATTCCCCGGTTAGCTACCATCGAGAAGTGTCGCAGCGGAAATTTTACCGTTCGACAGAATCTGTCCCGAGTGCTTCTGCCTTCTCGCTGTTCGGTCTGTTTAGGTTTTCGATCTTCTAATTCCCGTTTATTTCGGCGCACGGATCCAGAATTTTCAAAGTATTTTCGTCAAGTTATTTATTAATACACTTGAAAAGCTGTACCGAAAGTTATGAAATTATTGAGCGCAATATTTTTGACTACCCTCTGATTTACTACCCTTTCATGCGACTCCCACGTAACTATTGGATTGTGGATCTTTTTACAACTTAATAATTTTAATGAATTGTGTTGTTTTACGGTTTCAAATCCTACCCCATCATTTTTGTTATAAATTCATAAAATCCGCACTCTCTATTAATTATCATACAGATATCGATTTGTATTATTCCGTTTGGGAAAGCATAAAATATTTTCGAATTCGAATGCAAGGGAGATTCATTTTCTACGAGCTCCCATGAAACCACCACCGTTCCGAAACCATCACAGTGCGGCAGAAGAAAAAGAACACGGTCCCGCAACAACCGAAATACAAATTCCAACCGCAAAAAGGGTGAACCGCATTTATCGACCAGGCTTGGGGAGAGTCCGGTGCGTTCGAAACGCAAAAACGAAACGGAAAAAGAGGAAACGGAAAGAAAAACGAAAAGTACGGAATTTCGACTAGAAATTCCGAAAGTACCGTCCACTGTTATAAATTTTAACTAAAACGATACAGAGGAAGGAAATTTGCTAAGAAAATCGTGCACAGCAGAAATTCATTAAAATTGAAACTTTTTCGAACAACGACTTCAAATGTGATCGATAGAATTTTGTGTTACTACACTTTATTAAGGTTTTTATTTACTTTATAACCCACCAGAAGAATTTAGCAGGAGGAAGCCACAGAATCTCGATATATTATTCTGTGTACTCCGTATTTACACAACGAAGTGTGTAAACGTGACTTAACCAATTTATGTATACAAATAAAAATGTAAATGTTTGTTCATAATCTGAGATCTCCGAAATGGCTGAACGTAGAAAGCTGGGGTTTAAGCCATTAGACGCAGCGTTTCTTCGCGAAGGTTTTAGGACAATCCGCATTCGAAAAAGTCCATTCGTTCAAAAGTTTTTCGCCCTCTTTTGGGCACGTTTCTGCTTATAACTTCTGACTGGTAGCAACAATATTCAATTTGAGGTACTCATTGGATTCAGCTCGCCGAGTTCTTTCAAATGGCCACTGACCCGATTCTGTAGGTTGCATAGTTTAGGAGTCATAACACAGAAAGTGTGCGTTTTTCTTAAACTTTTTGGTTTACCGACTTTTCAAACAGCTGTAGCTTTTCAACGATAGATTTTAGGAAAAATCTGAGACCACCTTGGCGATTGGAGATTTAATTCTCTACAACTTTCATATCTGACATTTTTTTCTCCGACGCGATCTGAGGGGTCATGCAAAAAACGATATAAACTCGAAAATGTTGATAGTTTTGGTTTAAGGTATTTGCGGCCGTAACTTTTGAACCGTTTGTCGTAAATAAGTTTTGGGCAAACTTAGGCTTACTTAGCGTGCGAAAGTCTATGACATGAGTACAACAGATTTACAAAAGTTAGAAGCAGAAATATGGTCAAAACGGTAAAATATGGTAAAAATGGTAGTGCCACAGCAACGCGTGGCCGGGTATAGCTAGTTTTAAAAAATTTCGAAATTGAGGACGTGACATATCTGTGACAGTGGTAGCGATCGTGGTAAAGGGTAGGTGCCATTTATGATTCGCGCTGTAGCATGGCTGTCAGCGTAGCGGCAGAAGGGGTTAGGCTCGTAAAGAGGGAGATCCGTTCGAGGAGGACCGTAGGGGAGTACGGTAGCGGTTCGTCGGTTTAAGAGGGGACTTTGAGGAGTAAGATGGGCGGGAGGGGTGGAGAAGTTGCGTTGGTTCGAGGGCAAATCTAGTAAGCTAGGACAGGGGCTATTAATAACTGTTTGGGGTGCCGTACCTGGCCGCCACGCCGCGCCGCGCCGCTCGGTGCCTTCGGCGCGCGTCTAGATACAAGCGTCTCGACGACCGGCGTCTCAGTGTCGTCGCGACGACCGACGTCGATCCCGTCGTTCCGACGTCGACGGTCCCAAGCCCCGTTTTCACGTCTCGCGTCGAGATCCTACCGCCAGAGATCTATCGATCGTCCTCGCACCTGTTCAGTTCTCGTGCATCGCGCGCGCCCCTAGATTCTACCCCGAACCCCCTATAGATCCCTCTCGAGATCGCTCTTCAACCCCTAATCGTAGTTCTACGCGCACGTGAGTTTTCGAAAAAAGAAAAACGATCGAGTTCATCGAGGTGAAGGATCGAGGATATTAACGGGGCACGATCGAGGCGAAAGCAACGGTACATAGTGCGCTCTCGATCGCCGTGAACCGATCGAGTGAACCCATTGGCAGTCTACCAGATCCTTGGATCGAGTGGATCAGTGTCGAGGCTCCGCGATCTACTCGCCCCTGTGGATCTCACAGCGATCGAACCCGCGGCTAGTTTCAGCCCGGGAACTGCGCTGCTCGGATCGACGCTCCTGCGAAGGATCAGCTGATCCACGGAACACACCGCGCGATATCGATCCCAATGAGATCTAGATCGTACGAAACTCGCCGAGTTGGTGAACGTGTTCGAAAATCGTTTTGTAAGTAGCTAGAGGCTCCGAGGGAAGGTCGCTGAGGGACTCTTCGCTGAGGGACTCTCGATCATGGCTGAACTACTTCTTTGATGATCGATATGTCTTGTCGTTTTGAGAAACTGTTACAATTTCGTCGAAAAGAATCGTACACCTAACCCTTTGTAGGAGATCTATAAAGATCGCGATGATGCTCAGGGTTTGTGATTCCCGTGGCCATTTTTTTTCGAAAAATTGTCGATCTACGAGGATCGTGATGATTAGAGTTTGTGGATCTCGTGGCTTCTTTCGAATAGTGGTAACAATTGATTGTGGATCGGTCAATTGATCGTTATAAAAGAAATGATCGATATCGAAACCGATACCGATTTCCTCGAGATCACTGACGATCGTGATAATGTCTCGTGGATCCCGTGGCCATTTTGCGAAGAGTGATAATTGACTGTGGATCACCCGGATAATGGAAGTATGTCACCAATCGGTGAATTAGGGATTCGAGGATCGAATCGATCGTTCCTCGATCGCCAGAAATTTTGGATTTAAGTTCCTGCTTCGAAGTGCCGTGTTTACGCGACTTTTATCCCATGCCGGACCAGAGATCGGTGCATAAACGTATCCTTGTTGTGATAAACACGCGAGCCGTGCAGAACCGCACCGATTTATTGCCGACAACGACGCACCAAGTTTCTCGACTTGCAAAATAGAAGGTTCACGCGACACGTGCGCTCGTCCCGGTCCCTCTCTTCCATGCCGGGACTTTTGTATTCTCGGCTCTGCTTTTGGGATTCTGGTGATAGTAGATGATCGTGACGCATGCCTCTTTGTTTGGTACACTCACATCCAATCTATGATACTCGTTTATTGGAATTGTTGTTTAATTCGCCCGACAGTTTGTTCGTGCTCCATTCAGGAAATATGGACATTGATGTTTTCAGAATTAAATTGGATCGTAGTTGACGTGTAACTTTGGAAAAAATCCAGCTCTCAATTCGAGCGTAATGTGGAGAAAGAAGAGTGGTTAACTAAGATTATTTATTTATCTTCTTACTTAAACATAGAAATGTTTTACTTCATAAATTGTAAATTGAAACATTTCGTAGATCGAATGATAATTTTTTTATCTCGATGGAAAGAAATGAAATTTGTTTTTCATGTTTGATCTTCAGTATTTTGTTACACTCTTTTGTTAATTGTTTGTAGGGAAACGCGTGCCAGTCACCGACACTGTTCTGTAGGTTCACTGAGGAATACAATGGCTTTCCTTTGTGGAAGGCGTGAGTTAGCTGCTTTTCCGAATGTTCAGACATCGAACAAGTAAATTTTGATGCGTTCTGGAGTTTGTTATAGCGCGAAATTTCTCAGAAACGATTGCGAACAAGCAAGGCAGCCGGAACGCCGCGGATTGTCTCCGGGAATTCTCTTTCTCCGCGCAGATACTAAATTCGTTTTGTTGATGCTGCACACTGTCATCGAAACTCGCGGCACCAGCGAGGCCCCGGTTGCAAATAGAATGTTGTCGCGATGACGCTCCGCGATTTCGGTTGCATCGAAAACACCCTGCCTTCGAGAAACTCCGAAACAACAAACGTCTACTTAGGATAGTTGGAAGCTTAGTCAAACGTGTCGTTCAATTATTTAGAAGATCGAGAGAGAGAGAGAGAGAGAGAGAGAACTGTCTAGAATTATTTTCAGAATGATTTTATCATCGGAATTTATAGTGACGCTTAGATGCGCGTTCCTCCATGATTATCGTGCTGGCTGCCACGTGACTAGCCGCCGCGTGACGACATTTTGTTCTAGAAATTCGTTATGCCGATTTCCCAATCCTGTCGGCAACGAAAATAGCAAAATTTCACTGCGTCTATATTCTCTGTGCGCACTGTCTGCGAAAAATAATAATTCGAATCTACTCGAGATCCGTTCGAAAACATCTGGCACTTGATTGTCACCTTACACATTAAATAAACAATCCTTCTAAACATCATAAAACAATACAAAATAGTCTAAATTAAATTCTCAATTAAAATTCTTTTATTCCGTAATCTACGATGAATCAATTAATTTTCGTACACCCCTAGGGGGTTCGAAATGGATACCTCATGCTGAAAAATATTTTGAGTCCTCTGTAAATTAAGTGAAGTGAAATCAACTTCTACGATTTGTTTGTTCAAGTGTGAAAAATTGGTGACATTTTTCGTTTTCCTTGACGACGCAAATGGGTCGAATTGAAACGCCACGGTTCCCCGGCATTCGCTGGTTCATCAACCCTCGGGACAAGATAAAATGGCCACGGGACGTCCCTGGACGTCTCTTTCCCCGGTGTTATCCGCGATGACGACGGCCGCGGCGTCACCGTGCGCCTCCTTAACGCCTTTGATTTTCGTTCGCGTCCGAAAATAACGTGTCCTATAGATACTCGGCCGGCAGAATACGCGTCTTGCTCTCCTGTCTTGGTGTTCTCGAGCGAATCTCGGTGACAAAGCGGGACACTCTCGCAAGGGAAGCCTCCCAGATGCTGAGGAGACCACCAAAAAGCAAAAATAATCGCGAGAAAATCATGTTTCACATTAGACAGTTTAAACGCCCATCCCGGTTGATAAGAAGATATAATACTGTAACTCGGTAAACAGTTTCTCTTCTAATTTTTTCACTAGAAATAAAACAATCGAAAAGCCACGATCGAGGGTCCACGTGTCGGAAAGATTCGCGGAGTCGTTCAGCTTCAGTGTTCAAACCGAAAAACGCGGTTGTTTTTGGCAACAGAGTATCGTCATCGGAAGATCCGGGGATTTGGAGTCAGCTTGAACGATCTAGAGCCATATCTAACCATCTGGAAACACCCAGAGCCTCGTCAAGGATACTGAATCGCAAAAGAAGAAAGAAGTGTCGTCTAAATATAAAGACTTTACCCTAGTTTTCGAGAAATCGGTCAGACGAGAGAAGACCTTGAAGAGGGAACCGAAAGATAGTAGTGTAGACATTTTGGCGGACTCTGGGAGTCTCCCAGAACCCCGGAAAAGAATAGCAAGCTAGCGAAGAATAACAAAGCCTCGTCTGACACAAATATTCTACAGACTTGACCAAGGTTCCATCGGAACAGAGAGGATCTTGAAGAGGGTGGATAAAGAAGAGTGTCCAGGAGATTTGGTTGGAGACGCTTTCGACATTTTGGAGGCCGACAGTGGTCGGTTTTGGCCAAATCGAGAAAGGAGGCGGGAAGAGGTACACGCATCGGTGGTGCAGATGAGGCCACGATCAATCTGCGACAGGGTGGCGGAGGAGTATTGCGACCCTGACGGTTGTTACTGCGAGAATCGGTGCTTCTGACAGCCGGACGGCAGGAGGGACAGACAGACGGTAGTGTGCCACAGCAGCCGCAGTGCTTGCGAATACTCGATGGTGCGTGTCCTTTCACGCTTGTTCACTGGCCACCCTTCGTGTTCTTCGGCTTCTCCTACATTTCCCCTGATCGTACCCTTGTTGTTTGAATACTTGAAGACGCTGCCGCTAACAGGGTAGATGCGTGGGAATCGGTGGTTGTTGGTTGCGCAATTGTTTCTGGCTGTGTGGGAGGGGTGAAAATGATTCGCGGACATTTTTTTAGGGGGTTGAATAGTTTTCGGATGTTCTAGGGGCTGCAAAGTGAGAATTTGTGGTAATTACTATGTGTAGGGGTGAAGAATGTCGAGGTTCGTGTATTTGCTTTTTAACACTGAACCTACCACCACCGGTCAAAATAACCGGTTCCAGATTTATTATTTTACTATTATTGAAATAATAAAAATAATTTTATAAGAACTTATTGTATAAATATCTTTAGTAGAGCACGTATTATAATAGGAGCCGCACAAAGTCTGAGTTGGTCTAGTGTTAATGTATGCAATGATTTTTTCCCGGTAAAATTCTTGGGGGTGTTTTTTTGATGGCTCATAATATAGTGAACGGTCCTGAGGGGTTCTAGAGGGTTGCAAGTGAGAGAATTCGCGCTCGAAAGAGGCCCACTGTTTATTTACGCGGAACCGGCAACGGGACTTGCGAAGGGGTGTCGGAATGACGTTGTTCCCACCCCCGCGACATTCTCCTCGGGCTACTGTGCTCTTCGGCGAGCATCCATCACGCGCCATTAGCCGGCGTTCGTCCACTCGAATCCGTCGATCAAGCACATCGTTACAACTCGATGGTTTCACCACCCCCTCTTCTGTTGCCGAAAGAGCGGGGTGGTGGCACCGAGAGGGGGATGAGAGTGCACGTACGTTATTGTTCCACCGATGAATATTCCGCAACCGGGGCTGATTTTCATGCGAGAGTGCTCCATAGAGAAGTCGGCCGAAAATTGATCCCCCCGTAAAATGATGTTTACATCCCCCCACCGAGGATCGTGACGGGGGTTGCCACCCGCATTTGCCTGACAAAGGCTTGCCGGATCCATTCTCCCGCGGCGATCGTGGAATAGCTCGATCCTCGACCTACAATCGGAGAACGATGGGGGAAGAAGCCTTTTTCTTCCTTTCCATCCCTGTCTTCTTCCACCTCCCTCTCTCCGTTTCTTTTTTTCCACTGCTTTCCTCGTGTTCCTTCGTCTCTCTTCAGCTCTCGTCAGCATCCTCTCACTCTTCTTTTTTTTCCATCCTCTCCCCGTTCGGTTCGTCGTCCCACCGACCGGAAACGGAGATTCATCGACCTTTCGATCCCGGAAGAGAACGAAAGCTACGATAAGGACGAGCTTCCTTCCGCGACCCTCTTCTTTCTGCCGTTGTTGGGAAATCGTCGTCCTACGACGAAACGAGATTTCCGACCGTTTGATCCGTCGCGTAGAAAATCCGCCGGCTCCGAACGGAATCACGGGACCGAGGCTGAACAATCACGCGAGAACCACTGGCAGCGGGATGATTAAAAGCGGCCTTGCGCGAATTTTGAGTCGGGATCGAGACCCCCTCGAGAGATAAATCGGATTTCTGAACGGCCGATGGGAGTTTCGAGTGTTTTCTGCGTGTTCTATAGGGTTGATGTTCTAGGGGCTGTTAGCTTAGCTCGGGCAACTTGATTATTTGTGTGGATGTTCGTGAAAAATAAAAATTTTGCGTCTGTTGCAAGTGACGAGTGTTGCAGATCTATTTCTTGAGTTAGTGTAATTACTAGACTGCAGATCTTTAAAAACAATGAAAATTGCATCGATTGCAAGAAGTAGAAACTAATGTTATTTCTTCCCATAACGATTTTAATACAGAAGAAATCAAATATTGACATCTTCAATTTTAAAAAATGTTCAACAATTTTGAATTTCATCTACTTAATCTTGCTATAAATGCATAAAGATCCGCAGTCTAGTAGATACTTAGTAATTACAAATAACTTTATAACACTGTTAACACTATCCACATACAACAATAATTGCAACACTAACCCTTTGCACTCGACTTTCTATTCCGAGGCACCACTAAAAATATATTATAATTTAAAACAGTTTCTATATTGCTAAAGGTCTGTTAGATAAATTGGTGAACGTTTAATTGTGCCACAAATAAATACACAAAATGAAACAGATCTGTGCAACGCGAAAATATTCTAGAGACAAAATGAGCGAATTCTAAAAGCAAAATAGCTTCGAGTGCAAAGGGTTAAAATAAAAAGTACATTTATTAGAAAATGACATACCTCGATTTCTCACCGTAGGAAGGTCGGCGGTTAACTGACCGAGAAATAGGGAAACACTCACCCCTAACCGTGGAGACCCTCGTATAATATGGTCGAATTTTTTCCCAATGGTGAGAATTTCCATTTCCCCCTTCGACCCCATAAGAAACTGGGCAAACAATGTCTGAAGGTTATTACCAAGGGTTGTGATAGTGGAGGGGGTGAGTTTCGTTTCTGAAGGAGAGAGGGACGGGTTGATAATCAGTCTACCGCGGTTGTCCGTGCCATAATCATGAAAAATTATAGTACACAGTTCAGGAAATAGTTGTGTGTCTTAAGTGTTTGTAAACAGTTGGGTAGTGTGCGAAAAAGTTTGTGAAGGAACGCGATTGTGCATTTGGGAGTTGACAGAATCCTTGATAGAAAATAATTATATTTATATTCCAATGCTTCTTTGCGAATGAATGAGTTTTGAAATTTTATTGCAATGGATATGTGAAGTGTATTAACTGGTTTGTCGTTGTTTGTGCTCGCAGGATGAGTTCCATCCATTCATTGAGGCCCTCCTACCATTCGTGAAGTCTTTCTCGTACACGTGGTTCAACCTACAAGCCGCCAAGAGGCGTTACTACAAGAAACACGAGAAGCGGATGAGTCTCGAAGAGGAACGTCAGTGCAAGGAGGAACTCCAGGTGAGTGACACGGCTAAAGAATGTATTCACTGGTGGAAAAGTCATTTCATTACAAATCAATCAACAGTCATTCCCATTCTTCACCAATTACAAAATATCTTGATGTTTCCTGTAACCTCTACAATTCTAGTATGATTGATTGTATAATGTCATTGAAAACTGACATTACTTTCCCACCAACTCAACAAACATTTTACATCATCTTGTATTTTATTAGCACTTATTTAGCACGTCTTAGAATTCGATAATACGGAAGAGTAGGCTGCCCAACCCATTAAATGTACCCATAATTATGAAAGTGGTCCAAGTCAAAATTTAAAAAGAATGAGTGTAACAGTTATTTCGCATCACATTATTTTAAACTAAATTAAATCAATGTAATTTTTACGATATTGTCAAAAATGAAACATTAGATAGTGCTTGTTATTTAATATCTTTTTTCCTTTAAATATCTCGAAACAAGAAATATATAACTTATTGTTAGATCACTTTCATAATTATGGGCACAAATGTCAAATTTGTATTTTTTTTTGACTAAACGAGTATTTATATATTTAAAACGATCTATGCTAGAAGTTCAATAAAATTTGAAACATTAATTATATTGCTATGATATTCCCATTTGGGATTATGTCACGAGGGTTAAGCAGACATGGTCTAAATCCATCGAGAAGCAAGCGCAGTTCATAGAATTGAATAAAAATAGTTCAGCAATGTTTTCGAAGAGGTAGCTCGATATGAAAATTAGACATTTCCGATAACAGTTTAATAAAGCCACGATGAAAAATTCGTAGCTTCAAAATGGACGAAGTTTAACGCCCCAGAGATCGATACTCGCAACGAAGCGATTTTCAAGCAACTGTAGACACTCGCCGATAAAACCTCCGTCAGTCGACGGAACATAAACGTGGGACGGTTGCACGAAAGCCGAACAGCCGTAGGTGTGCCGCTAATTTCATAAGTTCCGAATAAAAATAATGAGGTTTGGGACTATTTCGGGCGCGAAGCGTCCTCGTGACGCGCTATCGCTCAGGCCTGAAAGCCAGTAGCTCTCAATCGTCCTATAACGACGGTCCTGTATTAATAGAACAATCCGAGCACGACAGGGGACATTAATGAACCTCGAGGAAAATTTCAAAAATCGAACGGCTGCCTTCAGTCGCTCACAATTTTTGGCACCGAGAACTTCAACATTTTCCACGAAATTCCCTCTCTCGAAGACAATTAAAACTCTGGTACAAACTTCCTCTCCTGACTTCACGATAGACCATTTTGCTGTGTCATTGAATTCATAGTAAACTTCTAGGAAAGGTTGCGAAAGGAAATTTCAATTCGCTCAATTTTCAATTCGAACCAAATCAATTTTTCTTCACTAGCTTTTCTTCATGTAAATAATTATTATTGAACTTCAACTGGTGCATTATTGGATATTGCTTTGCACAACGCAAAAGATCTTCAGAAACATTGTTGGTTTGTCTTTTGTATAGTTCTCAATTTAATCACAAATTAAAATGAACTTGAATTTTTGTGTCACTCTACCACAAGTCGGAAATAATTTGCCAAATTCTGTCCCGTGCACAATTGCATTACAATACACAAAAATGTATACAAGAAGTCTCGAGACATCATCGAAAACGCAACGCGATGGTTGGGGAACCATTAAGGGCCAGTCGACTGGATAAAGTGTTAATAAAGTGTGACGATAAAGGGAGACAATGATGCGCTCAGGATTCCCCCGGAAGTCGAGAAAACAGTCGGTCGAGAGTGTAATCGAAACTTCGGGCCGCGAGTAACTTCTCCGACGCGACGCGGACTTATCCCGCGATTAAAACTCGCCCGGAAAAAGTTTCTACGACGCGGCGGCGTCCCAGAGTGCCGCGGGCTTCCGGTCTTAGCTCGGGACGTCGCTCGATTTACGCTTTAATTAAATAAAGTGTTTGCTCTCTCCTGTCGACGCGGTTACGGTACCCTTAAATATTGAAACGGTGCACGTTGCACAGCAAGCACAACTCGAACCGCACCGACAAGATTTGCTGGTTCCCGCGACCATAACTTGACGGAACTTCCGGCCGGCTCTTCCCGAAAATTAATTTCTGTACTAGCTTTTAATACGATCGAATTTAATTTTCCTGTGTTAAAATCGATGTTCTAAATTCTATTACCAAAAACTTGAAGATTTAACATATTTCTAAATATGTTGGCTGATTAAAATTCTTGAAGAAAGAATGGAATTTTCTCCAATTTTGTAGAGAACACTTCTATGTATTTTGTTATGGATTTTTCGAATAACATATTGGTAGTTCCGGGTCCCCTATGCAGTTTCATTTGTCTTCCTTTGAAACTATTCCAGCCTCGGCCATTTTGTTTCAAGAAATTTATAGTTTCCGCGCACTCGATCCATAACGCGAGGAATTTACGGCGTCGCTGTGGGTTCCACTTTTTCGGGAAAAATTGAATTTTCGACCGAATCGATGGACCCGAATTTCTCTCGACAAAGGGAATATCGATTTTTCCAGTGAAACGATTGTCCATCCTTTTTGGGCCTTTGTTAATAGCGGAGCCGTTCCGACAAAGCGCTCGATTCATTTTGCATGAAATCGAGGACAGTATTGTCTTTTCTTATACGTCGTTTATTTATTCAATTTTTCGTCGGCAACAACAATGCTTAAACAACAATCATTTCCTTCAGTAGACAATAGAAAATTATTGTCATTCCAGGTTTAAAAATGGCTTCTACGGTAGTTAGACTTTATACAAAAATTCTCACGTGAAAAGCTTCTTCGAAAACGTTTACTTAAAATACTACGAAAAGACTTTGTAATTGTAACTAACCAATGAGCACCGATATCGAGAGACGCTTGCATCCCTCAGGCAATTACCGAACAATAAACAACCAGACGGCAAAAAGAGATCTGTCCTCTGGTAAAATCCACCCCTCAAATTCCACCCCGTCGCAAATTATCCCGTACCGTCTGTACGCAAAAAGGTAAAAAGACGAAAAGTCGTGGCCAGAGGTGGACAAGGTGAATAAAAGTCGACGAACTTTCGATATCGAACTAAGTTTGGCGCTCGGTTCGACGAGTCATTGACATTCGAATTTTCGGACCGGGACCGCAATCTTTTTTCTCTCCCCTCTTCGCCTTCTTTTTTCTCCGATTCGTTTCCTTTTTTTCCCCGGTTCTTTTTCTCTGCGAACCGGCGGAAACATGCAGAAAAGGGGGGCGTGCAGTCGGAGAAGGGGGTGGAAACACGGGGGGAGGTTGGTCGAGGGCGCAGGAAAAGGGGGTTGTTCTCTTCTATCCACCGCAATTCGTATTCTCCCTCGCGACGCTGTTCGATCAATATTTTAATTTCGCGATGCTGCGGTATTTAGCGGACGAAAGAACGACGGACGTGGCCGAGTGATAGAGAGAGAGAGAAAGAGAGACGGAGAGAGAGAGAGAGAGTGGACCCGATGTTTCGACGTGAAAAGGATTCCTTCCAGGATCGATATATCGCGGTGTTTAGGGAAAATCGTCGGCCACCGACGATGCTCGGTTTTTCAACCCCCTTCATCCCCTGCGACCGGATCTTTTGCTCTTTTTCACCCGCAACCCTCCACGGAGGGTGCTTTGGCCGAGGATTTTTTCTTAATCGATGTCTGGCTGCGAGGTGCACCTTTTTTTAGCCGAATTAAACTTGCCTGCATTTCTCTGTTTTTATCCGAGCTACACATTCGATCTCGAAGGAAGAAGTGGTTGAAAATGTACTGAGCTTTAATGCAAGCTACTACTATTTTTTTCGGGGTATCTTTTGTTGGAAATGATGTGTATGTATATTTTCTTGGGTGTGAGAGGGCCAGACTTGTTATAATTAATTTATGGAAGCTGGATACTAATTCCTGATACTCTCGCGATTAATGCTCTCACAGTTTAAATGACAAACAATAGAAAAAAAAATTCTGTTTTTAAAATGTCTTAAAATTTCTTCACGAATATCTTTGAAAATGGTTTTAGAAATGTCTCTGAAGTGATTGAACATTTTTTTGAAAGATGTCTTGAGAACCGTCCTTGAAGAATGTCATTCACCACACCCTCCCTAAAAATCTCTTTAGAAATATTCTTTTTTTTGTCGGTGTCGTAAGGAGTCGTAGATTCTAGCAGCTCTTTTTGGTTCTCTGTTGTTTCTTGTCCTTTTTGCGCGACGAGGGAAGGTTCGAGTCTCGATCGGATCACGTGTTCGACAAGGAACGAGTCCGCGGGCGAGATATAAAAATTCCGGCCGGCTAATGGAACTTTTTTAAAAATGAAAGTATCCCCGAAGCTGCCGCGGGTCGCGTTGAATTTTACATGAAGTGCATTTAATCTGCGTCGCACGAAGCCCTGCAGGGCCGGCCGAGCCCTCTGCCATCATAGAAACGGGGCTTTATGGAATTGCGAGTGTGGTGAGGAGAGAGAAGGGAGGAAAGAGAGAGAGAGAGAGAGAGATAGAGAGAGAGAGAGGCCGCTGGCGATAATCGACGATTCCATTTGCAAATTTAATCGACGCTGCAATTCTTACCATTATACTGTGTAATTTTATTAAAACTCGATACGGGATTGTCGGCCATTAAATCCTGACGCATTAAAAATAACATTATTATTATCATGACAAAAATGAGTAAGTGCAATTTGATAGGGGACAGATTAAAAGAATTTGGAAATATCAACGTATTCGAGCTGATTAAAATCATTAAAGAAAAAATCACATTTCCATTTGACTCCTGTTTTGTACAATTTATGCAGACAATTTTTATTTTGCATAGAGATCGGTAAATTATAACAAATCGACATGTAAGACGCGTGATATCTAGAACCATTTCAAAACTCCTCCCCTATTCTAAATTTCTTCTCTAAAAATGGAGGACTGCAGCCGCAAGATAGGACTACATTAAAATAATAATCATTTTCTCTCCTCGATCAAAAATAATAAATGGACCAACAGTACGGGTGCCACCTTCCCAAAACCATTTCGAAGCGGGTCAGATCGACGAAAATCAATCTGCCCGCAAATCTGAACTGGGGAATGCCGAAACCAGGTCATTTTTATTCATCCGCAGGAGTGGATTGCGCTGGGCAAAAGAAATCCTGGAATTTGCATGGACGTCAGCTGTCCAGCGACACCCGAGACTTCCGGGTTTGCGGGTTGGTAACGGTGAAATGCGACAAAGCGAGACGCGGGTTTCGGCCCCGCACACAGGGTGGTGGGCACACAGAGGAGATATCTGGGGCTCGAGAAAGTGGCCATTGAAAACGATGATCGCGATCTCCGATGCACCGAGGTCCGCTCGAATCGGTCCGCTTTCAGAGATCGCGATCAGGGGAGGGAAAAATATAGGAGTCATAGGAGAGTCGGCAGAGGACGCGGAGGAGAGCAGAAGAGGGAAAGAGGGCTAGCAGGAGGACGAAGAGGAAGAGGAGAACTGTCGGCGACGACCGGCGCTCTCTCGGAACGTCCATTCCAATTTTCCGGGGCGCGCGTCGCATGTCAACGAGTCCGTTTCCTTTTTTCCGGCCTTTTTTCCTCGTTTCTTTTTTTTTTTTATCTAAACACACTGCATAAAAGTGTATCGCGTTTTCTTCTTTCTTTTTCCTTTATGTGCTCGCTCTCTCTCTCTCTCTCGCTCTTTTTCTCTTCAGCTCTCTCTTTTTCAATGTCTCTGCCCTCATCGTCGCTCTCTTTTTCGGTGTCTCTCTGTCTCTCCACTCTTGTTTCTTTTCTTCCCCGGCTCTTTCTGGAAAGCATCTGCGTACGTGGACAGAGTGTCCAACGACGAGAAAGCGGAGGACAAGCGTTGCACACGGTCGACGCGCCGGCGACGTACACGATAACGAAGATCGATTCGCTCGTTTGCGTGGAAGAACGATTGCCCCCGCGGTTCAATCTACCGGAGAGCAAAACATTTTCGGAATGGAACGATGCTTTCCCGCTTCTGGTGTCCCGCCGCGATGCCAACTGCCTCCTCTCTCGCCCTTTGACCCGTCTTCTGCGACCACTTCGCCCTGCTGCTTCGGTTTTAAGCCTGGTCTACCCTTGATTCGATTAGGAACAATTTTTAAGGAATTTATCAACGAATTTCAAATATTTAAGTGAACCAACACATCTAAAGGATTTCAACATTTTTGTTGTTCTCAACTCTACGATAATTTATTTAGAAAAGAAATTAACGTCTATGTAGTTCCTCTGTATCTGGCAATTAATATAATTTTTACTTTGTATAAAGTTTATTTTGAAGTCTTCTTGAATAAACCTGAAGAATCGTCAGAAACATAAGTTAATGCAAAGTATAAATACGTCGGAACGTTCGTCAATTTTCCGTGGGATCCAACATGGCGGACCGATGGAAGAACAATGTTCGGCCCCCATGAATTCCCCAGGTCGTTTTTATCGCGTACCCCGACGAATACGTAAATAGCAGGAGTAAATTCTGGGAAGCTCACCCCATAACTAAGAAAACCGCGATTCGTAGTCGAAGGTGACACCGCCATTATGACGAAAACGGTAGTTTGTAGTCTCCGGATCTCCTTTCTGTCATGAAACGTGTAGACTCGGGAGTCTATCGTATAACTGGGAAAACGGTGATTTGTAGTCCGAAGTATGTAATATAATTAAGGAAAAACTGGCTTCGAAGTTTGAAGTCGCTCCGCATATAAGATAGTCCTGACCTCTTCAGTCTTGTAGTAGACACTGCGCCATTTTTCTTCCTCTCCGGACATATTTATCGTAGGTTTTGAAGTGTGAAGATCGGTTGAACTTTCGTTATTCGATGTGTCGATCAGTGGAACAGGAAAACCAGGCAATTTGGCCGAAAGTTTCGTTGGATTTTCGGCTATTAAAACGGACGATTAAGAAGAATTTTTAAGTCGTTCGTCTTTCAGACTCGCGTGGCACGGGACAATTTCTCATTCCGGTGGAATTAAGTCTTTCGAGGCCTCGGAACATCGCGATCTAAAAGTTGAGTCCTGCTTCGTGTCGATATCGCACCCTCCTTTCAACCCCCTCGAACATTTTTCTGCTCTTCGGAGCTACCCCTCGTTAACAGACATTGGAGATTAATTATTAACACGTTGGGTGACGTGTGCTTGACGGTAGTGAATTTGTGCAGGTTACTTTACGTAAGTTCATAGTCATTTTACGGTTACAGTGATTACTGGACTGCTGATATTTATGCAAAATAGAAATGTTCTGCTTTGATTACAAGAAGTAGTATAAGGGTTGTATTAAAATTCCGCAGTTTAGCAACTGATCTCCGAAAACCACGAGGACTAACCGAATCCCATTCACTCTAAAAAGTCACCCCTCGTCGGACACCATCGTCTCGCAGTGAATTGCCAGCGGAACGAACCCCGAGGAGGGTGCGCTCCGGTGTTTACGTTCTCAAACGGCGTCCGAGCCGTCCAATAATCGCAGGCCATCGTCGAACGCGATTAACCCCTTCCGCGAAGGGTCTGGTTCCCGTGAAACGTGTCCTCGAAAAAGTCACCCCCATCCAGTCGGTTCCTCATCCCCTAAATTCGTCGACGACGAAGAAGAGAAGAACAGAAATGAGCACAGAAAGAAAGAAAGAAAGGAAGAAATCGTCTAGCACACATCCACACGTTTCTCTCTAAGCTACTAACACAACAGAGAAAAACGAAAAAAGGGATATGGAAGGGGGTAGTAAAACGCGGGAGAGAAGGGATAGAAATTAGCAGAGAGAGTTGCGACGAAGATGAGAAGAGAGAGAGAGAGAGAATTTGAAAGGGAGCAAGAAAAATCCTCGGAGAGGGTGTGCAGCCGCGGGGGGTTGAAAGAGGGGGGAGGGGGTGGTAGGGTTCCGAGTCCGTCGTTTTCTCTTAATTTCGAGACAGGCCGCAGGACGATATCGACTACTTCAATTCCGTTGCAGCGGGGTGAGTGAGCGAGCCGGGGGGTTGCGAGGGGGTGAATCCGACAGAAGGAACGAAACTCGAGATAGAGAGAGAGAGAGAGAGAGTGAGAGCGGGATGGTCGAAGGGGGTGCAGAGAGAAGACAAAACCCGACACACGGCGAGAGTCCGAGAAACAGAGATAGAGGTCCGAGGGGGTGGTGTGTCCGGGAGGGGGGTTCAAACGAGCGGGAACGAGGAGAAGAAGACTGCGGGGGTGGAGAGAAGAGGATCGTCGGCCGGACCGAGACAGAGACATTGTAGGACGCGGAGAACGTGTACGGGCTTGCTATCACGCGAGAAGAGGGCGGCAGACGGCTCTCCTCTCTGTTCGGGTGGGGGTGCAAAGCAGCGAGGGGGGTTGGTTGCACCCACCAACACCCGCAAGAAGTATCCGAGTACACGGGTACACACGAGCTTTTCGGGAGAGAGGGTGAACATAGAGGCCGGTCAGAGCGAGAGAGAGAGATAGAGTGACGGGGGTTGGTGTGCAGCCGGAGGGGGTGGTCGGGGGTAGACGGCAGAGAGAGCGTAGACATGTAGCGCATACGCCGTCGCGACGGAGGCTGCGGCTACGCGGCGCCTACCAACCACCATCTATAATCTCTATGCGGATATCGATTTTCCAGCCTGTATTTCCTAAATTTATGCAAACTAGCAGCCCCGTCCTTTGCTTCCCTCTCTCACTCTGTCCCTTTCTCTCTCTCTCTCTCTCTCTCTCTGTCCCTTTCTCTCTCTCTCTCTCCCCCTCTCCTTCTCTCCCCCCCCCTCTCTCTCTATCTACACCCCCGCAACCCTCAGTCTGCCCTTCGGCCCGACCGCCAACCGCCCTCGTGTTCTGTCCTACGCCCCAACCTATAAACCCTCACCCTTTGTTCCTGCGTCGTCCCTCGTTCTCCATTTCTCTCTCTCTCTCTCTCTCTCTCTCTCTTACACACACACGATACTCTCTTCTTCTCACCCTCAGTTTCTCTGTCTCACTCTCTCTTCTGCTCAACAAGGGTGGTTAGTTGGGTGCTTGGTACGTGTGTCGGCCCCATTCATCTAACGAGCTCAAGCGGGCTATCGCATCACCGATGCACCTCGCACCTCCTCGTCACCGTGGAGGTGTATTCCAGTTTATGCGAGAACCGGGGGAGGTGGTCGGGCTACACATGGCCAGCTGGGTAGGCTCGGGGGCGGTGTAACCCTGTTTTCGAGGGGGTTGTTAATGTTGGATTATGTTTCGGCTTTCGGGTTATTAATTATCGACGAGCCAACGAGCTGCCCGCGCGGGCCCGATGATGCTGCTGCTGCTGCTGCCACTGCCCGTGCAGCCGCGCCGGATTACCGTGGTTCTTCGACCGGAGTTTTTCGGCTCCATCCACGCCGGACGGCTTAATGAGCCTGATTTATTGATTGGAACGTCGCGCTGCCGCGAGTTTCGCCGAAATCCTGGCCAAAACTGAAAAATATTGTTTCTTCATTTTTAATTTCAGAACTTGTTGATTTACATGATCTCATACAACGAGTCGCCACGCAATCATTAAAATCGAATTTATCCAGTGTTGTTAAGCCCATTCGGGAACGCCTCCGAAGTCGGCCGTTTCCCTCTCGCGAGAAGTCACTTTAAAAAATTGCGACCGGTTAATTTCGACCCGGTTAGCGGTTCCGGCGTTAATGACCGACAAAAAGCAGGTCGCTCGCGACTCCATCTCGCACAAAGGCGACTGGGGAATCGCGTCGAGACTCGCGACAATGGGGGTAGCAACCCGTGCAACATTTCACGCTCTGTTACCGTGAAAGAGAGTCGATCGCGCGTGAGACTTTTTACCCCAAGACACCCTGCCTGCCCCTCCCCCCCTGTGTGGCTCCCTATGGCGCGGGACCGGAAGTTAAGAAACTTTGAAAATAAACGATCGCATCCTAGAAAGACATATCCTCGCCCGGAACCCCGTGACGTCGGGGCCGCATCGTTTCAGACGCGAAATAATCTGCTTCCGCGTGCTCTCTTCTTCTCTTCTCTCCTCTCTTCTCGCTCCTCCTTCGGCTCCTCGTTTCTCCTCCTTTTGGCCGTTTTATTGCCGAGAGAGGCATATCGCATATGTCTCGACCGAGGCAGAACCCTTTCGCACGCCCGTTTCTGTTCCATTCCGTTCTGTATCGCTCGAATATTCGCCTCCCGAAGGAGGAGTGCTCCGAGATGCCGGAAACAATGGCAATAAAATTTTCGGAACGGCCTGCTCGCTCCGGGCCATCGCCTATATCCACCCCCGCACCACCCCTCCTCCTTCCGATACTGCTCGAGCTGGTTTATGGTACGAATCTGAGCTTGTATCGCGACTTCCGGTTCGCCGCGGGTCGTCGGAAAATCGGCGCACAATTTTAGGCTTCCGAAAACTTCTCGACGAAAAGTATGACGTAACACTCGGTAGATAATCTGATAGGTATTTAAGAGTGATTTCTATCTGCGGTGCTTTGATTAATTAATTGAACTGGTTTTACGACGCATACGTTCTTGGATTGTTCTTCGAGTTTTGTCGTCGGATGTGGGAAGTCGGCGGAGGCGTTTCTCCCGCAGCAAAAATTCTGAGCATGTGCATGATGCGGTCGATTCGATTCGGTAGATTGATTGTTAGGTACACGGCCGGATTAAGGACTCGAGGGCGGCAAAGAACTGGGAAATTTCATCGCGGTTCGATAAGTCGATTGGATTCGTTAGGTCCCCCACTTTGGCCCAATTCCGGCGGTTTAACTTTTAAACGGGGCTTAATCGATACCTCGGCACACGTTGTTCCGTGACCAACCGCTGTCTTTCCTGATCGACCCTCGATTTTCGAGCTATCGTCCCCTCTGAATATTAAAAATCGCCCACTCGAACGAATAATACTCATTCGCCACAGAATAAGTTCAAAAGAAAAACATTTAGCAATTTTATATGCAATATCATTGCTTATGTGATAATAATAATAATCTGACTAATCTCTTTGGTTCTTGGTTTTATTCTATGTTCAAATATCTTTCAATGGGACGCACGTTCTATTTCATTCTTTCGCGAATCGATCGCGTACCGCGACAAACATCCGCGCAATTAATATAAAAGTACCATTCCCGTGTTTCCAGCTGAATTATAAAGAACAGCCAGTACAAAATCATGAATTTCCCCCTATCGAGTACTTGATTTAATTCGCCGTTCAGCTTTCCAATCGATTTCGCTCGACATTTAACACGCGACGCGAATTAAAAAATACTGTTCCGAGTAGAATCGAATTAAAATTCAATCAGAAAAATATCGTCTCCTGTTACATCGAATACCGTTCGCCCATTAACTCGGAAAACATTTCGCTCGGGCCGTTAAATTGATATGTATATGTGTATGTATATACATACATGTATAAAATACGCGTGTATGTGGAGGGTGGGGCGTAATTCGAGCTACAATCGACAATTGGTCGATTCTTCACTCGGAAAATACATGAAAAATGTAAAACTGCCTTTTTTCTCCTCTGAAATCCACATTTACCAGAATGTACGTTGCGAAATTTTTAATTTTTACCTTGTGCGCAAATTTATATATTTTTATCCGTCCGATTTTCTATACATCAGAAATACAAATTAAATTAAGAATTTAAATATTCCCTTAAACGTGCCAACTAATTTAATATTTAAATGTCTGGGTAATTTTCAATTCTACTTTTCTGAATTTCTACATAGGAGAGATCCTATGTAGGATCCTATGTCCTAACTCCATAATTAAATTCCTACACATCAAAATCAAACTCACACTTTTTCAGATCCTCCCACTAACTTCATATTTAATGGTTTGGCCATCTCGGTTCCCTACTCCAAGTGCAATTAGACTTGCACCACCCTGTAGATTCGCGAGGAGAGTCGCCCGCCCGGTGCTCGACATTAAATTGAACTGCAATCTGAAATCGTCGTCGCCATTGTCGCGGCAGAGAATCGAGGAAATATCGCGAGCGAAACGATCGTGCCCGAGCTAAATAAATCTGTCCGACGGGGAACCCGCGAAAATAAAGGGGTGAGAGGGGGTTGCTACGGATCCAACCCTCTCTCAGTCCCTTCGCCTCCCCTCATCCACGAAGAAGAAGAAGACCGACGCCGGTGTCTCGGAGTCGAATGAATTATACCAGACGACGGACTATCATCTCGCAGCACGAGCTCTCCCAGATTAGAAAACTCCCGGTCGTCTCTTATCCGGACGTATCAGATCCTGGAATCGTCCTGGCGACGAGTCCTCTCGCGGTTCCCTCGCGGTCCTTCGTAATTTCGTCGCTGGGGAACTATTTTACTGCGAACTGTGACGAGATACCACTTCGAGTTTTAACTTAGGGTGATTTTGGGGAATTGCGTGGTCGAACATGGGGGATGGAGAATCTAAGGGTGGTTCGTCAGGGTGTGGGCATTTTCAGTACTTTGGTTTGTGTTCATTTTAATCCCGCAGTGATTTTTGTAAGAATAATGTTTCTGGGGTTTTCAGAGAACCGGGTCTTCGAACTTGAAGAATATTAGGCCTCAGGGTAGCGCTTATCGATATAAAGTACTTTCGAAGCAGTTCGATTTGTGTTCTCGACTATGCCAATTTTATTTATCGTTGTTAAATCTCCACTTACAACAAACTCAAATTAACCTGACATTTCATTAGACACGATCTCTTCACCCCTTAAGCAAACTCCCATCACTAAATCTTTCGTCGGAGGTCTCTCCCCAAAAAATCTCGCGACAACCCACCTACAATCTGCCAACAGTATTTCCGGCTAGTTCCCCGGAGAAACGCATAAAAAACGCGGAAACCCAAGAGAGGGAGGCAGAAAGAGTCCCCCATAAATTAGTATAGCGAAGAAGCTTCGGAAGCTGCCGGGCATAAATTCCAATCCTTTTCCTAGAGTTCTCGAGTGGCTCGGCGGATTCTTTCGTGGCCGGTGTGTATGCACATGCACTCCCCGAACGAAAAAGGTGGATAGAGGGAGATTCCAGAAAGGGAGAGATAGAAAACGTGAACGGAGCAGAGGAGGAAGAGCGATAGAGAGAGAAATAGATTGGGGGGTAGATGGGTGGTGCGTTGATCGAAAATTTATGGGAAGCCCATAGGTGGGTGCAGGGTTTTGGTTCCAAGGGGGTCGGACCGCATCGGTGGACGTCGATAGCTGGTACATGGGGCTGAAGGGGGAGGGGGCTGAAGAGGCTCGGGCTTGGGATAGACTGGAATATATTTATTAATTTGGCATCGTTCCCGAGTGTATAGCTGCTGGCCCCTTACGTTACTACGTTATGACGCGAACAAAGCGACTCCGCGATTTCTTTATAGGCAATTCCGGGGTCTGCATAGAGTGTTGTAAATATTACAACCCCTCCCACGCGGACATCTCTTACTCTACCTCTTTTACTCTACCTATCTCTCTCTCACACTCTGACACATTCTCTCCGGCTCTCTTTAACTCTCTCTCTAGCAAAGGCCCGTTTAGCCTCATACCACGTCTATTACCGTTCGCCCTCCGGCCGATTCATTCCGCGCCCTTTGAGCCACGGGAACACGAACGTCGCCTTTCACCGATCCTCCAGGACTCTCCAGGACTCCAGGATATACCACGGCTCTTAACCGGTGTCGCCCAACCCCCGACCCACCCCCTGGATTCGTATATTGCCGCCCCCGATAGTAATATGCGAGGTGTTTTCGCTGAGGCATGGCTTCCACGGATTTTCCGGAGAGAATAAGGCGGTCCTCGTGGCTTTATTTTAATGTTGATCGTAGTTTCAGGTGGGATGGGCTTCGAGGTGTTTGGAAATTGGTGTAGGAACAGTGGGAGAGGGACGTTAGGGAATTTATTGTACGTGTTCAATGCAAGGTTGGTACCTGGCACTTTTGAGGGGACAATTGGGGGTGTTGCTTTTTGAATTGTTTCGTGATGAAGATTCTGAACACATTCTGATAAAAATGTATGTTAATAATTTCCTTGAAACCGAAACGAAATTCTATTTTGGTTTTGTTAATATACAGCTATTGAAGGTATACAATTTATATCAATATTCTCCTTTTTTAAGGAAATTACGATCTACAGAAAAAGTTGTGGTCACTGAAACCGTAAAATAAATCGTAAGGCAAGGGGTTAATTTGTGGGGGAAATTAGTGTACCGAATGTATCGACTATTAAAAATATTCAGGGAGTTTTAGTCTATTTTTAATACTTTGATTTTATGGCAGCTGTTTATTGTGGCGCGTTATTCATTTTAGATTGATGTCAATCTTTCTCATAAATAAAATATAGTTTCGTTACAGAATGATTGTTGGCGTCAGTTACAAGACGTCAATAATAACGGTTACTTCGAGCTTCCAGCATTTAAATAGAGACCCCTACTAGAGCGAGAAATGAGAAGTCGCAAATATTCTTCCAGCGTCGCAATCGCAGCGTTTGCGACGGAATTTCGCGGGCCCGGATAACTAGAAAGTAATTTGTCGGGCAAACATCATTTCGATATCTCGTTTAGGGTTTTTGTTTCCGACAAGGGCGGCAGACAGGGCAGCGCGCACGTGTGCAGGGCCAACACGCGACTATCGATTCGGTTTTTCGACTGCGGGGGCCTCGGTTTTCGGCGTTCCTCTCCGCTGCTGCTGGCTGCTGCTGTCGCGACTCTGTTTGCCCGTGTTTACGCCCGCTTATCCTATCAAAATCGTGCATACGCGGTGTAACTCGTGTCACGGGAATTAAGCCCGGGGAAATGAGCTCACCTGGCCACAGGAAATTTTCCCGTTCCACCCCTCCCCCCCGAGTCACCCCTATCTCGCACCGGAAAAATTGTCCGGGGGTAGTGGCGGTGGTCACGTCGAATCCAACGTCAATGCTCGCATCGACGCTTCCCTGATCGTTGTACAGTGATTTTCCATCGAACAGATTGGACGGAACCACCTCTCCGTGGCCTCATCAGACAGCGGATCATTATGCAAAATCAAAGTTTTTCTCTGGATTGAAATATTAGGTCGAAAAGAAAGTTCTTACGGTTTTTTGTTATTTGGATTTTATAATGAAAACCGCCACAACTTTCTTTCCAACCTAATAGAAAATTTTCTTTCTTAACACTTTCATTGTTACGGGTTCCAAAATGAATATCACGAGCACCCTATACTCCCCACAATTTCTACATTTCTGATTTTTCTCTCCCGGAAAGTTCTGCATGAAAAATCGCATTTTCCTCGCGCGCCGCTCTAATTACGCGCGAAGCAGCGCTATCGTAGATAAGCGGATCGCGAGATAAAAATTTCAGACGAGTATAATTCGAATAAAAGTTGATTCTGATAATGCCGAGGCCCGTTATAGATTACAGTCTGTATACATACGGGGTTGGCCTGAATTGAACCCTCCTCTCCCGTTTGAATGCGAGAAAGTCGTTCGGAAGGGGTGAGTCGGGGGACGAAGAGAGAGATAGATAGATAGACAGTAAGAGAAAGAAAGAAAGAGAGATATAGAGATGGAAAGAGCGTCCTATCAAAGACATTTTTCCGAGCGCGATCCGTCTTCCCGAAGGGGAAGAAGTCGGCGTAGAGTCTGGAGCCAATTGTCGATTACGTACAGCGCGGAATTGCGTTCCCCGTTCGCTTTATCGTTCCCGAAACCTTTTCGCTCGTTGTTTTATCGTCCGACGTTATTACGTTGCGTCGGGGAAACGCGAGCGATGATGGATCCTCCTCGACGAACAAGGTTATTCTCGTCGAACAGCTTGTTTCCCCGCCCTGCCGGCATACGGCAAATGTTTATGCGATAATTGATAACGGGCTAGATTGCTTTCGCCCGAGACTCGATCGTCGGCAACGACAGGATCCAACGATTGATCTTCGGATTTCAATCTTTATGTAAAATAAAAATTGTTCCCGTGGATAGCAAAGAACTCATTGTCTTCCTTTCTTAAAATATTTTTACACTAAACCTACCACCGCCGGTCAAATCACATGTCTCTAGTTTTTTATTCTACAATTATTGAAATTATAATGATGCTTCCACTGGAAATGATTATACATATTTTTGTATTCAAGCACACATATTATAATGGAAATCACAGAAAATCTATATAAGTTCTATGTATGATGCCATTTTTATAGAGCAACACATGCTCGGTAGGTTTAGTGTTAATAAGCTAATATATTGGTATTTTCAAATTCTTTTAATATGCCTACTGCTTTGAATCGCGCGAACTCTATTTATTTTCGTCATGGATGCACAAAATCGGCAGTGTATGTATCAGATTGTGACAACGATGTGACAACCCATTTTGATTTTGTTGCGCCAAATTGACTCACAATTATCCCCGAGACAACGAGGAACGTTCGAATCGAAGCGTGAAGGAAATTCCCCGCGAAACAGCACGTGGCACGGGAAGTCGCGTGCACATGGCCGACCCAACCTTGGTTCGCCGGCTGCCAAAGATTCGTAAACCCGTAATTCGGTACGTAGGGGGCTAACCTTGTTGATTTGGCGTACGCCAAGAACCGGCCACGTGCTCTCGCCGGCCACGTACACGCTTCCTTTCTCTTCTCCAAACATCTTCAATCGCTGGCAAAATTCAATTCAACGTTTCTACCGTCCGTTCTTCAAAACGTCGTTCTTCGCCTCGACTGAAAATTGGTCTCATTTATACCGAGTTCGTTCTTGTTATTAAGTGTTTTTTTTTTTTAGTTGAACATAATGAAATTCATTTTCTACGCTTTATATCCATGAATTTCTTTTGTTAAATTAATAGTGAGGCAATCCAAAAGTTACTATTTTAATTATCACAGAAAATGTATATTGACAATTTTGAACGTCCTTCGATAAATATCCTCGAGAACGATATGTGCTCCTAGGGGTAGTACGCCAGAAGACAAAAAGGGTTGATATCAATCAGCATTGCGAATTCACTAGTTGTTATTAAACGAAATTTACAACGTCCTAGAAAACACATAATTTTATAACCACCCGCCACAAATACATTTAAAAAGGAAAAACGTCCCTAGGGGTGGAACCTCAGAATTCACGAAAGGCTTGAAACAGTGCTACCAGGTCGCCGTATCACCAAAATCCAGCTACCCCCCGAAAGAGCATACTCCGAGCATTTTTCCCAGCTCGAGGGAAGAATTTTTCTGAAGTAAATTTATTTCAGGGTGTGCAACTCACCCCAAGGAACCGGCGAGGTAGCACGCTCGCGGAATTTCCTACAAGGCAATTCGTCGGGAGAAGAGCGTGGGTGTTCCAGTGGAGAAATCCGAAACACGAGGAGCATTTGGGAAGGAAATTTATGCGAAGGGGTTGCAACCCTCTCCTCCTGTGAAGACCGGTGAAAAAATTCGAAATCCAGCAAAAATTTTATTTCTCCTCGCGCGCGCCGCGCCGGGTGTGTCTAGTCGACTATAATTCGGACAATTCCCTGCCCCGGATAACGACGCAACGGTCATAAAGGGGTTGCAGGGGGTTGGAGGGGGACGGCGAGACTGCGGGGAAGTTTTTGAACGAGCTCAGCCCTTTAACACGCGTTACGGTGTAATTTCAGCGGCAGGATCGCTCTAAACGATATTCCAGGGCAACGAGAGAGGACGCTGGCCGCCGAGTCTCGAAACTTTTCCACTGGTGGTTTGGGGTAGACACGCCGGTTTCTAGGGGGTTGGGGGTTGGTTCGCCAGGGGGAGGGTGTGCGTTAAGGAACAGGAACCGTCAAGGAGGCCGGCGCCAAAGCAGGTTGGGGGTGGCAGGCAGTTTTAATATTTAGATTCAATTACGAAAAGAAAGAAGGCATCGTTATGCGGCAAATTGTCGCAGCCTGCTGGACCGCGAAGAGGGGTGCGCTTTTCTACCCCTCTTCCTCTCTTTCTCACCCCTCCTCTCGACAGAGGGAAAAAGTGGCCGAGAGGGTGAGGCGCGTTATATCGCAGCGTAATGGACGCCTCGAGAGCGTTTTTCGGGTGCTTACTTCGCGAAAGTTATTGTTATTGGAGACACGAGAAACGGCCCGGCCTTCGGGGTAGCTTCCCTCGGAGGGGTGAAGTGCTTCTTGCCCTCTGTACATTATTTAACAATTAAAAAAGATCGGCGAGTGTCGTCCGCAGATCTACTTGGAAATTTTCGACGGCTTTTCACAAAGTATAGGAGGTTTCAACCCCCTGTCGATTTTATTCGGAAAGCGGTAGGGGTTGATGTATACTGCGAGATTTTAGAAACAATGATAGTGAAATGAAGCAGGTGTGGATTTGTTACAACTTGTTGTGAATTTATTGAAATGCCTTTTTGGTGAATTGCTGATGAATTTATTATGAACTGGAGAAAAATTTCATCCCTTCGTCCCCTACTGGAGTAGAAGACCTGGAACCGAAATTTACCCGAAATAAAAAAGATCTGGGAAGAGAGATCACAGTTCAACCACTTGATAATAGCACTCGTTACTAAAGCAAACTGTAGAATGAATTTATTACGAACAGTAAAACAATTTCATCCCCTATTGGAGTCAAAGACCTGCGACTCGACAAGAAAATTCGAGCGCGAGACCATCGAACCACCCTGTATAAAATGCCCGCGTGCATCGGTCGGTTGTCTGTGTGTGTCGACTGTAAATGCGACCGACCCCTCCCGCTCCTCTACCCCCGATGGATGGGGAAAGAAGGAAGGGGGAGGTTGACCCCACTCCGAAAATGCTCAACGGCGTCGTTGGTGTCGCCCCACCCGCCGCCTTCGACAGCCACCCCCCTCCTCACCCGAATCCCGTCTCGCAAACCCCCACCACTTCACAACCCTCCTCCTCCCCTCACACCCCCGTCGCCGCAGAGCGAGTTACACGGAGAAGAGGCTCACGGGCTATTTTCAAGCGCGGGAAATAAAGCGCAGACCGCATTTTTAGCCTAACGGCCGACGGTCAGCTCGTTTTCGCCTTTCCTCGGCGCGGGAACGAGCAACGGTGCTGTTAAAGGGGACCTCGATGTCTCTGCACCCTCTTCCCTCACCCTCCAGGGGTTAATTGGGGTTGCGTAATTGAGCGGACGCGATTAGGGCGCGGTTTCTTTTCGCTCGCGAGCGGATTTTGATTTCTCGCGCCTCCTCCAGCGGACTTTTCCCGTTTCTTCGGTTCCTTAATGAACCTCTGATTAGTTTTTCGTGGAGTTTTCAGCTTCTGTGGGTTTTCGGTGGACTGTCGATTGTTTGTTAGTAATTTTTCATGCTGGAAAGTTCGTTTAAAATTGCTTCAATTGTGTAGATTTTTTCAGGCTGGAATAGGGTGTAAGAAAGATGATAAGGGTTGAAATCGGGGTGAAACTTTTCTGGTTTTTAGTGTGGAATATTTTGCGAGCAATTTATTCCAAGCAGAGGAAAGAATAAGCATTGCAATTCGGCGCATGAACAAATCGGGAGGCAGTACCGTACTAAAATTTCAAAATTTTCCAATTGAATGAAACCTTTTACAAATTGACCTAAATAGTAACAATCTCATCGAAAACAGAATAAAACAGAATTTCGAACTGGATAAAATCCTGCAGGGAATGAAAACAGTCTCTCTCAATGGAAAGAAAAGTATTTCCATCATCTGGATTAATATATTGCGATAATATGGAGGCAAAATGCTAGTTAATTGAGAGCAGTGCTGTCTAAATCCGCAGAAATCGGCGCCACCCGGTATACAGTATCGCGCGTACGTCGGCTAAATTCATTCGCGGGGCAGAACGACCGTAATACGTAATTTCGGTGCACGCGAATTCGAGGATGCGCTTAATGCAGTGGGCACACGTACGGGAGCATCGCGCGATAGTGCGGGTAGAATGTTAAAAGGCCGACCCGGCTATAGAGAAACGGTAGAAAAAGGAAAAGGGGGAGAAAAAGAGAAGAAAGAAGCAGAGAGAGAGAGAAAGAGAGAGAGAGAGAGAGGAAGAGTGGAAAACAGTATGCGATTCGGCGGAGAGGAGAGAATAAAAATGGTTGGAAGTGAAAAATTGCGGTAACGAGCAAGCGTGCAAGTTTGAGCGATTTGATTCGATTTGAGAGAACGGAAGGGTCTCACGTTTCACGCGCGGGCTCGATCGCACAGAGGAGTCTTTGACGCGGCACCAATTAAGTCGTCCTGTGCTCGATCGTCTATTCTAAGCGGCCGATTGTTACAAATTAGAGCCGGGTTCCTGAGCAGCATTAGGCTTTGAGCCGTGAACAACCAGCCCCCGGAGCCTCCGATCCAGTTATGTAAGTTGCTGCAGTGTTGTCGTCGCACCCGACACTCGCTGGTTCGTCGAACACCTACCCTGCAAATCGATTACGCCAATTTCGGACCGTCCCTGCCGAACAATCACTTCCAATCAATTTTTTTCTGCAAAATTTTTCTAATATTCTAATCAATTTTTTTTCCTGGCTTTGGAAGCACATGGAAAACGTTGCAAAAGTGTTTTCCCGTGAACGTTATTTGTTTGAATTTCCCGCGATTTTTATGATAACACTAGATTGCGAAGTTTATACAATTTTCAAAAATTGAATTGGTGCAATTTAAAACAATAAAAAAATTAAAATAATTATAGAACTCCGATGTGAAGAAAGGCGCTGCAATTTAAAAGAATTTTGGAATATCGGTATCGATATTTACGTTAAACATAAATAAATTTGTTGACATTCTCGAAACGAGGACAACAGAGGATTCATTCAAGGAAGATTACTGCTGGAAAATGAACGAAGGCAAAAAGATCTTTTCCGTTCAGTGTTGTCATCGGGAAAAGGTTTCTTGTCGTAGGGGTTGAAAAAAGGTGGAATCATCCGCGTAAGAAAGTATCTGAGCGTTCGTTTGTGCCCGCAGGGCAGGTATGTGTCGTGTCACATGGCGTCATGTATTCGCAGCTCGCGGCAAATCCAAAATAAATCGCCGGCAGCTGTTGCGTCCCGTGTTCCGGAGGTGCACGCCGCTGTTTTTCTTTCTTTCCGATCCGATCCGTGGACGCGAAACGCTCGAACAACAAGAACCAGAGCCTTTTTCCAGGCGACTCACCGGTGTAAATTTAATTGGAAATTGACTGCCTGAGAGTATCCTTTATTTTTGGTGCCTCGGTTTTTGTCTGTTTTTCTTCGAGTCCTACAGATTTAATCTCCACTCGGAAATAAGAGAAATGAAATCGCAGAAAAACTCTCCGAAAACCATCTAGCACTCCGATAAAAATCCTCGCAAAGTGCCGCTTCTCAGCCTAAAAGCTCGTCCATGACCAAAAACCGCTGTCAAAGGGGGCCGTTAGGATAGTGTCCACGTGGAACGCAACCGAGAGAGAGAGAGACAAAGATAGCCGAGCGAAGTGGGCGAGAGAGCAAGCAGAGAGTGGTCGAAAGTAGGGGCGGAGGGGTATCGTGGCAACCTGTTTCGCTTTTGTTTCACCCTCTTTCCCTTATTCTTTGGTCCTGGTCGGTGTACCGCTGCTGGTTGGGTCGTCGTGGTGGTCGTCGTCGTTCGGAAGAAGAAGAAGAAGCAGCACAGGACCTCGGGATGTAAAACGGAAATAGAAACGGGCCGAGGCAGCGTCGATGCTCTTCCGCGTTCCAACAATCGGGCCGCGTGTTTCTCTCTTACACTCTGACTCTCTTTCTCTGTCCGACTGACTGACTGCTGTTTCTCTCGCGTTTCTGTTTGGTCCACCCCCGCTTTCACCGGTGTCTTGCAGTAGCAGCAGCAGCAGCAGCAGTCGGTTGTTCCTTGGTCCGCCACGGGCCTTTGTTTCTCCGTTGGTCTCGGATATTGCGATTGGTAGGCGGCGTCTGGTCCTCTCAGGATTACCTCCGGCCGATTCGCTGGCCCCCTTTTTAAGCCACTCTGCACGCCACTTCCGTTTCGATGTCGTCCCCGCATTCCCCGGATGTTTGTGCCCGAAATAGCTGCAGCTTTTGTGAATCCGTTTCTCTCTCCCTTCCATCTCACTCTCTCGCTTTCTTTCTTTCTTTCTCGCTTCGACTCCCTTCTCAGGGAGCAGATTCTCTCTGTTGCCGTTGCCGCTCTCTTCCCCTCGCTTTCTCCGTCTTCTGGCCCGGTCGAGCTCTCTTTCAAGGCTGATATTGTCCGACGGCGTTTCTGGAAAATTTACCTTGCTCTCTCGCGCCGCTTACCGACGCGACGTCGCGACGAGACCACCGACGCTCGAGAGCACGCTTCTTCGTTCTCTTGGCTAATGTTGCGAAATGTTCGCGGTTCTTGGTTCTTCGTGATCCACTTACACCCTTGGTCGAGTTGGTCGACTTGGAACCCTCCGTCGAGATTCTTGGTCTTTGAGTTCGTCTAATTGTTGTGTTTCTCATTGTTGAAATTCATTTATTATACATCACAACGTCTAAAATATGATTCCTCCTGTCTGACACTGGCTGGCTGAATCTACTGATACGGTACACTTATCGCTGCGGATTTTGTATACTTATAACTAGACTGCGTAACTTCATGCAAAATAAAAATTGTCTTCATCAATTGTCAGGCACACGTACCATACACAAATTTCTTTCTTGCTTCAATCATTTTAATAACCTGAAAATAACACATAGATGTTCTTAAATTCTTTTAATCTTTTTACCGTTTGAAGTTTCGCCCCCACACATATTTCATAAATGCGTAAAATCTGCAGTCTACTTATAACACAACTGAGTAACCGCAGTGGACAGATTCAAAGAATTTAAAAATATCAAGTTTGTTTCAGCTGGTTAATATGTACGAACAAAAAGCATGACAACTTAGCAAATGCAATGTAAAGCAGTGGACAGATTCGAAGAATTTAAAAATATCAATTGCGTTTCAGCTGATTAAAACGAACAAAGAATGACATTTCTATTTGGCTTCTGTGTGCACAATTTATGCAAACAATTTCTATTTTTCATTTTAATGAAATGGAACGTCATTGGCAGGTCAGAGTGGTCGTTCGTCCTTGAAGGGTTAATAGCGAGAGGACCTTAAGATGCCTCGAAACCGCGTTGAGAATATTTTCTCGAGAAATATGGAACGTCGAGGAGAAACGTTCGAGAAGGGAGGTCCTTATCGAAGGGAACGAGGGTCGCGTAACAACCGTGTGTCTCGCGAGTCGGGCCGAATCCGTCGAGGTGGCGCTTATTTTCGGATAATCACGTCGGCCGGGACAAATTGTCGTCGCGGAAGCCGTTCCGGCCGTTCGTCCGCCGGGTATTTACGTTCAATTTCACTGGGCTGTATGTAACGAGGGCTCGTTGGCTCTCGAAGTGAGACGAATTCGATTACCGCGGCCCCGGCTAGGAAGAACCAGAGAGAAAGAGGGAGAGAGAGAGAGAGTCGAAGAAGAGAGTCCTGACTGCCTCCGGTGCCTCGGGACGATCGTACCCGCGGCTGTACGTGAACGTCTTACAGAAAGAAAAGCATAAAAATGAACCGCCCTCGACGAGATTTATTTACCTGGAGAAACTTACGGGCCTCTTATTCCATGCCCGGCTCGTCCGGCTCGGAGAATTCTCGCTCGATAGGAATCGACGGAATTAGAGAAACCGGCGCGGCGCGGCCGATCGGCATCCAAAGATTTTCCGTTTTCACCTAGGTACCCGGGAAAAACTGCCTTGGAAGCATCATTGAATGTTGAATATTTAACTCGATGGTCGTCACGGTTCCAAGTTGGTTCGTTCAATTTCAAAATTGGTTTTTTCCCCCAAAAATTGCTGGAGTGTAGTAGTCAATTTCTGTAGAAAGTAATCTGTGTTATTATTTCCTAAGAATTTGTATAAAATAAATCCCAGTAGTAAATTTTATTAGGCAAACATTCTTTATTTAAAAATTAATTTTTGTCCGAAAATTCCTGGAGTGTAATAGTCAATTTCTATAGACAGTAATATCACATATCTACTATTGTTTCCATAAAATAAATTCTTCAAATAAATTATATTACGTTAACTTGCTGGTATGTTTTAGTAGCTCAATATCGAATATTTATCGTGTCGATCGTCACGGTACAAGTTCTGTACTCTTCGAAAGCTAATTTGTACGTTGAATGTAATGGTTTCGAGGCATCGAATAAATTATCTAGATGTTAAGGGCTGTTTTCAGGAGCTTGACTCGATTGTAAATGTGTAGAACAAAGGAAAATAGGCGTCGCGTCGGTACCACGATCCGTTTCCCGCGTCTGACAATGACCGGCACATTCTACTTGTCCCATTTTCACTGAATTATGTTATGTATTTCTCCGGGAGATGACCTTCCATGCTCGATATTGGATATTCCGAAAGATTTAGGATAGATTCAGCACTGCATTAAATGCAGATGCTCCATCTATTCGAGCTTCGGCTTGTCTGACAATGACTTGTATGATGTACTAGACGCTTTATCTTCCGCAGTGACTTCTTGTAGTTGTTATTGGGTATATGAGGGCATAAAACAAACATCAAACGTAGATTCCCGATTGTTCCGTCTGGGTGTATTGTCTGACGATGGCTGGATCAATTTACCGGTGCTTTAGATTCGCTTCAGATCACTTCTTCTTGAAATTATAAATTTTCTTTTCAAATGGCTGAATAAATTTTTTAATTTAAGCACGGTATCGCGCACGTATAAATCTAAATCAATTCAATCTTGTAATTTTCATCAGGCAACACGGGTCAGTTAGTTTTAGTGTTAAGTATGATTTCCATGTTAAGAGCAGAATGATCGAAAGGAATCGAGTTTGAATCGACTGGGGTTCGGTTCGCCTATAATTGGACCGGTGTCTGACAACGACAGGTGCGATCTACACGCATTAGACCCGGCTCTCTCTCTCTCTCTCTCTCTCTCTCTCACAGTTCTGGTTCGGGTTTTTCGCTGAAAATTTCAAGGCACGTACGTACACTCTCTCACGCACGGAAATGTCACGCGGACGGGTTCGACTCGTACTCAACTCGCTCGCAGCTCGGCCACAGCGGAGAACGCGCTGTGGGAGAGACCTGGTGCAGTTACGGTGCATCCTGCATAAACCCGATCAAGTATGCCGAGTGTGAAGGAGGGCCCCGCGAATGCACCGGCCACAAGCATATCGTGACATGCGTATGTACACCTAGGCGCGGCAGTTTACCTCGTTCACGCCGCCGATTTCTCGCGATGCTATTCGCGCTGGCCACGTCTACGTGTCTCAACGACCCCGTCCTCAGCAACCCCTTCAGCTCCCCTCCCACCTCTTCTTTATTCTCTATCTTCTCCTCTTTCTTTGATCTATTACTCGCACAAGGCCATGAGAAACAGGACAAACAGCGAGCAAATATTTCCAGCGTTTCACAACAATTATATGACACTTCGAAGAAGTTGAAAAGCTTGTCAGATATTTCTTGACATTTTCTAATAATCCCAATTATGCCTTTATGACAAAACTGAATAGGCGCAGTTTGAAGTAGCAGACAGATTAGAAGAATTTGAAGTAGTCAAATTCTCAATCAAGTACGAATACGTACGTACCAACAAAATTAACAAAATAGAACTCTTCCATCCTCTCGACGACGCATTCTGGATTGTACAAGAATCAGAACCATTCGAAGCGGTTCTACTCGATTACATCACCCGCGCAACATCAAAAAGCGATAAACTCGGGAAATCCTCGGCTCGCACATAAACCGGCAGCATCTCCTTGATTAAAGTCTGGCGCGGACCAGGGACAAGAGCCAGGTCAGGGACCACAGTGGTAACAATTACCTAAATCTCCTCGGGGACCAAAGTAGCCGGTGCCTTCACGGTTATTGGTGCAGCTAACGCAGTGTTTATTTATTTCGAGTCGGCGACGAGAACAGAGTTCGCGAATAAAATTCCGATGTCCAGGCGGCCACGATCTGTTAGCGTGGAAAATCTCGCGTGCAAGAGAAGAGGATCGCTCGTCGACGAAGAAGACGAACAAGACGACGACGACCTAAGCGGAGCGCGTCGACGCCGATTATGCAGCGCACGCCCGCGGCCCTCGTCACCCGTGGAATAGCAAATGCACGGGTGCATAAGGTCCCTGAGAAATGCATTGAAAGCGCGCGGAATGCATCGCGCGACCAGCGGAGCCGATCTATCCCGCCTAGCCCCTTTCTGCCACGCACGTGCGAGCCGCGAAACTTTGTCGAAAGCCAGAAAGAGGCGGAGAACCCGCGTTTCTGCACGATCCGAGGTCCCCAGAACGACACGCAACCACACGAACGCGAATCGCGACGTTTCCCGGAGCAGGAACCAGTCGCGATCCGCTCGCAGACCTCGATGCAGACTCGGGAATCCATCCTGTCCTGCTCTGCAATCTTTTGAAGGCCCCCGTCAAATTCGTTTGGTCGATGCTGAAACGCTTTCCGAATTTTCTTCGGCGATTTGTAGAATATCAGATTTGGGAGACGGTTTCATTTTTATGTCTTTCTACAGATTTTATTTCCAAGAGGATCTTTCTCTAGCAATTTTGGACAATTCTTATTTTTAGGAAGACCTGTTAAATGACTTTTTACGAATTTCAAGTAATTGTTTAGTTCGGGAACTTCCTTTTAGGGATTTTAAACAATTTTATTTTCAAGACGAACCGTTTAGAGATTTTGAAGAATTTTTCGGATTTAGGAGTATGTGTTCAGACATTTTAAACAATGTTTAGTCTTCAGAATAATTTATTACGAGTTTCTAGCAATTGTTTAGTGGTCGAGGGAAGTCTGGTTAGGAGTTGTAAATAAATTTTATTTTTATACAATTGAAACAAGTTTTAGTCTCAGGGATGCCTTTTACGAATTTTGAGTAATTGTTTAGTTGGGGCAACGTCTTTTTGGGAGTTTCAGCTAATTTCTAGTTTAAATGTAGTATTTCAAGTAAGGAAGTACAATTATGTTCGGAAGTGAAAGAAAATCATTAAAATTTGAATTCCCGTTGTCCGATTGCCTCCGAATCTGACACACTGCATTTTCTCCTCGAGTGTCTCAATTTAGAAGTGCGAGATGAGAAAGGATTAAAAATGAAAGGAAATCATTGAAATTTGAATTCCGGTTGTCCGATTGCCTCCAAAGACACGCATCAGTATCTCCTCGAGTGTCTCAATTGAGGGGCGTGGGACCAGATAGAATCGAAACTCGAAGAACAAGGACCACCCTGGCCTGCATGCAGCCGCAGCCGCAGCGATATCGCTCGTCGTGTTTACGTATCGCTTCCACCGTACTCTTTCAAATTCCTACTATTTATATACTGACCCACTAAACGCGTAGTCAACAACGATATAGTAAATTTCGAAAGCGGGTCGCTCCACTTCCGTCGCTCAGCATCGACAATGCAGATGCGCCTAGCTCTTCGCGGTAGTGTACCGAGTCTGATTATAAAGCTCCTACGTCGACGACGACGCCGCCGCCGACGACGACGACATTCGTCGCCATCCTAAGGAGGGGGGACGAAGAGGGGGTTGGGGCACTCCGGGACAAGAAGAACGCGAGGAAGGTCAAGATATCGGACGGAAAAGGAAGGGGGGACACGACACGAGGCGGGGAAACACGACGTGATCCCGCATATCGTTTCGTCGAATAGTTTGAGGTCGCCGGTTCCTTTGGTCCCGAGCCATCGAGTTTGTAAACTCGAGGAACTTTCCGGATCAACAGCTGCCGCGGGACATCGATACCGCGAGAAACTTCGGAATATGCTTCTTGTAACATTTATGATGCATCGTCTGCTCGGACCCACGGTCTACCTGACTCGCCCACTGTGCAAATGTCTCACTAGCTTTCTCCCCTAGGAAACTCCCTAGGTCCTGCACGATTGACTCCTCGCAACGACCTTTCTTTTCCTCTCTCTCCTCTTCCCCCCTCCCCGTGGCGGATTTTGCGATTCTATGACCGAAATGAAACGATGACGGACGAATTTTCGGACTGGCTTGATAGTATTATAGTTGGCTCAGGTGGAAATCATTTATCCATGTTGTATATTTCCGTTGTACTTTCATTAGGATTTAAACGATGCTGTACACAGAATTATAATTATATACAGTACTTATTTTTAACACATTATTTATTGGCGATTATTTCAGCATTTTTTAAAGTCTATAGTCCACGGCGAAGGATTTTTCGATTTCAATTGCAATTTCAATCCTGAACCAACAAGTCACCTCCGGAACAGTGATTTAATAACCCAACTTTGGATTATTATGTAAAAAATTATTTATATAAGCTTCCTTTTGGTATAGCAGAATTATTAAAAATTCTATTCATAGGCTTCCGGTATACAGGGTGAGTCACCTAACGTTGCCACCTCAACTATCTTTGTCGTTTTTAAAGATACGGTAAATGTCTGAAGGACAAAGTTGAATGGTAAAATGGGGTCACATACGATACCAAAAAATGTTTGTTTTTATGTCATTATTTTAGAGATATGAAGGTCACCATAATTTTTTAAAATGGAATGTCCTATTTTTGTACCATAGATCGAAAGAGTATCAAATTCTGAATATAAAAGTGTTGATCTTCATGTGTCCTAAACCTAATATAGTTAACGAGATATTATCGAAACAATTTTCTTTTTTCTTTGGATAATATCTCGTTAACTATTAGGTTTAGGACACATGAAGGTCAACACTTTTATACTCAGAATTTGATACCCTATCGATCTATGGTATAAAAAATAGGACATTCCGTTTAAAAAAATGAAGATGATCTTCATATCTCTAAAAAAATTACATAAAAACAAAAATTTTTTTTGGTATCGTATATGAGAGCCCCATTTTACCATTCAACTTTGTCCTGCAGACATTTGACATATTTTTAAAAACAACAAAGGTGGCAACGTTAAGTGACTCACCCTGTATAATGTGTTAAAGTGGACAACGTATTGAATGTATGATAGTAATGTGAATTTTTCATGGATTTGGTGGATTAGTTGATAAAACGAAGGCACGTTCTTTCTGTTGCAGAACGAGAAGCTGGAGGTGAAACAGAAATGGGCCTCGCGGCTTCTAGGCAAGTTACGAAAGGATATCACGCAGGAGTACAGGGAGGACTTCGTGCTGAGTATCACGGGGAAGAGGCCAGCCATGTGTGTCCTTAGTAATCCTGACCAGAAGGGCAAGATGCGTCGGATCGATTGCCTGCGTCAGGCCGACAAGGTGCGTCTGACCACGGACTTCCTAATCTACTTATACCGATCCTCCCTTCTTCGCAACCACCGTTTTAATCCTTCGTTGAATATGTCGACCTAGAATTTTTTTTCCTAAAGACACAACTCTCTCTTCCTAGAGACATATCTGACATTTATAAAATCGTAAATCGGAAAGATCATTTTCAAGGGACTGGCAAATATTTGTTCCTTTATACAACAATTTTCATAGGTTGCTGATAATCAGTCTGCGGATCTTTATGCAAAATAAAAATGTTCTGCATTGATCGTGGGCAGCAGGAGCAAAATAAAATTTGATTTAATCCCTTAATGATTTTGTTGCATTAAAAACAACGTTACAACATTCTTAAATTTTTCTTATGTGTTATTCATTTATATTTCACCCAGCGAATTTCTTCATAAATGCATGAAGATCCGCAGTCTACTGATAATACAGGGTTTCCATTAAGATTAAGATATTGTTGATTTGTGAAAAGTAGAGTTGTCATTTTTCGACACGTGGTTAGTAAAATTGTATAAATTGTAAATTGTAAGAAAAAACAGTTATAATTTTTATGATTACAAATATTTGTATAATTATAATCATAAATATTTTTTATAATTTAAAATAACACTTCCTAATGGTAGACCCTGTATATTAATGCTTCCAAATACTTTTAATCCTTGTGTTATATCTCACCTCGCCAATTTCGCAATAAACTCATCAAATTCGCAGTGTAAAAGTCACTTTGGAAATTTTTTTCTTGATCGACGTGACAATTCGACAATGTTCGCGTGCACGTGTCAGTATCGGCACAAGTATCATTCCCGGCTGCGAATTGGCCTCGGTAAGGGTAGTTTCCCCTCGTGTCCCGAGGCCATCAACTCCACCCCCGGAGATTGTCCGAGCATCTCGGGCATCGATGGACCGTTCGAAAAGTCCGGGACCGGAAATCGGTCTGCTCGGGTTGTTGCCGAGGTTCCGGTGGTTCGAACAGCGGCCAATAAACGATCGTGTCTCCGTCGGTTGTTCCGCAGGTATGGAGGTTGGACCTGGTGATGGTGATCCTCTTCAAGGCAATTCCGTTGGAGTCGACGGACGGGGAACGGCTTGAGAAGACTGCGGAATGCGCTCAGCCGGGCCTCTGCGTCAACCCCTATCACATCAACGTCTCCGTCCGGGAACTCGATCTCTACCTCGCCAATTTTATCACCAGCCACGGTAAGCGATCATCCACGCAACCCTTTTATCACCGAATCCACTTAACAATCTTACCGCACAATTCCGATTACAATCACAAAAAAAGAAAGAAAAATTAGAAGACTATTTAAGATTAGGCTCCGTCAGTCTCCGAGACGAATTCTAGAATAAATTCTCAATTTAATCCACTCTGTTTTATCACTTAAGATCTTTATGCAAAATGAGAAGTTTTTTTGTGCATAGATTGCAAGACATAGGAGCTGCATAGACAGTTGTTTCTTCTCTTAACAATTCCAATGAGTAGACTGCGGATCTTTATGCAAAATAAAAATGTTCTAGCTGAATTGCAACGAACTGGGGTGGAACAGAAAATTATGTTCGTTTTTATAAAATTCGAGTAAAATGGTGGCGCCGCAATCTCGTTAGGTACTTAAGTGTAGTTTCGCGTGTTCTAATATACCTCTTCGTTCCAGTAAAAATTGATTGTCCTCTTTTATGGAGATAGTTTGATCTCGTCGCTCGATCCACGATCATGGTCGAGCTACCTCGTGGCTTTGCCACGGTTTCAGCGTTCATTCACCGTCGCCTGTCCGTCCATTCAAAGTGTCCGCGGTGCACTCGGCTTCGATTCAAAGTTTCTTGGAACGCTCTGCCAATTCCACCGGCCCCCCATACAACAACGGGGCTGTGTTGTTCATGGGCGGGCTCTGTGTTTTCCCCGCGCAGAGTTTCCCGCCATTTTCAAACGTGCACGCTACGTCGTCGTCGTCGTCGTCGTCGCCGGTACAAAGACCCGTCGCGATCTACATACGACGATCCACACGGTTGGCAAGACCTTCGCGAACCCGTCCGAGGATCGGCTTTAAGAATAGTCGATCTTGTCCACCGTCCAAGGTATTCGATCGTTTCGCGTTCCATGACTCGATCGAGTTAAACCCCACCACATCGCTGTTCTCTAGAGGCGGATTCTAGATCAGTTACTCGATCGCGATCTATACCCCCTTTTTCATCACTCGTTTCTTCGAGTTTCCACTCGGATCGATTTCGGCAGATTTGGCTACGATCTTTTGGATTTAGTAGACTCGGGATGGTTCCATTTTTATTTGGGCACAGATTTTAGGAAGATGCATTCGTAAATTAAAATTTAGAAGACTTAGGGGTGTCCCTATATCGCAAGATGGATTCTATATTAATAATTTTCTATTAGTAATTGCAATTTCAAGGATAATACAGAGGACAAATTATTCATACTGCAAACATCGCCACGTTCAACTATCTACATTCGAAGTTCTGCCAACTCCAAAAATTGGCTTTTATCTGCAAAAATTCGGAAAAACGGCTCACGTATAGTGTTTTGAAGGGATTACGTGAAAGGCAATATAAAAGGGGAAGTGAACCAAGCCGGGTGCGTTGATCGACCGTCTGATCGATCAGCTGGCAGAAGGCTGTCTCGCGACTGGCATGGTCCGCCGGTTCTTTCATTCGTGTTTCATCGAACTCGCTGACTGACTCAGTGGTGAAACACGTGATTTCCGTGCGCGCGTCCTGGCAGCCCAACCACGAAGACGAGACCACGAGACCAGACGGACCTGTTCCGTGATCGTAGAGGAGCTGGCTCTGTTAGTCCGGGCCCGCACACACCGCTTGGCAGCCGGCTTTCTAATGTTTACAGTCGGTTGACGCAAAAATTGGCGAGGCCTACCGCCACCACCTACGAGAAAGAGAAAAAAACGCGCGGCTGCCAAGACATGGGGTAGGTTAGGCACTCTCTCCAGATGGCTCGGTTTCTTGATCTCTCATTCAGCTTCCTCGGACCGGCGCCTCGATCCTCTATCGAGCCCTCATTCCCCTCGAATCATCCGAATGGAAAACATAAACTGGTGTTTCCGTAACTCCTACTCGTACTGCGACTTTTTTTCATACTGTTGGAAGGTAAAATACTAAAACATGTGATCACAATTATTACCGTTCTTTTGGACGTTTCTCTTCATTTTTTACTATCTACCATGAGCAGGAAATTACCCGAAGGTTGATTTCCTTTTGTAACTCGATAAATAGAACAAATTATACACGGATTTAGCACACTGCTCAAAAATTTACAAACTCGTCTGCACAGAGCACAGTTCCATTAAGTACAGAAGTAGGATAAAGCTCTGCTAAATTTTCTCGGAACCAAATTCCCACTTAACCAACACGTCCCCAAGCATGAAGTGTCAATTCCAAAGCAATTCTCGCTAGATTCTACAACCTCTGTATCACTGCAAACTGAAGCTCAGCCACTTGTTCCAATAAAAGCTCCCAAGAGAAATTATTGAACCACTGCTCAACACCTACCATGATTTCATTAAATACCTCCTAATTTGAACACTGTCAGAAATTGACAGATTGGCAAAATGACCTAATGGAAGTCTAGACCTCTTCTGCTAGAAGTCTGCGCTTGTTGGTATCTATGGCAGCGAGTTTGGCGGTTGAGGCGCCACGTGGCCGAATTAATTCACAAAGCTGCCGAGACCGTGCAGAAGAAAGCTGGCCGGTTGCACGCGACGAACGATCAACATCATAAAAATTCCTGGCCCTCTGTAAATATACAACGCCGGCACCACAATAATATAAACTCGGTGGCTGCCAAGGCGTGCCGGATAGCCGAAGACTATATCCCGGACCCTTTCGGATTATCCGAGCGACTCGGCGATCATGCTCTCGCGCTCATGCTGTCTCGAGAGAGAGCGCGCACGCCTCGGCTATGCTAAAAGTAGACACTTGCCTCCGTTCGGTTCGTTTCGACTGACCTAATAGACGGTATTATTATAGAAGGGAAGTACACCGGGACACACGGGGACCAGGGATGCCTAATATTTCAATCCTGGCCGAGTTCGATCGCTACCAGCGGCCCCGTTGTCACGGTTAGCGAACGATTGATCGTACGGTTTAATATTCATCCCCTTCTGACAGCGGATTACTCTGCTCCCGAATTAACACTTTCACTGTCAACCTTCGAAGGAAGTACAAGAACCCACGTCTAGAACGTTTCTTATTTGTATGAACATCTTCGGTGTTTCTTCTTAACACGGATGTTTATAATGTTCCTTATTTATATTATCATACATGCGACCATCTTTGATGTTGCTTGTTTGTGTGAACATCGCCAGTATTTCTTCTTTATACGACCATCTTTGATGTTCCTTATTTATATGAACACACAGACACACACTGTGAGTGTTTTTTCATTATACGACCATCTTCGATGTTCCTTATTTGTATGAACATCTTCAGTGTTTCTTCTTCATACAACCATCTTCAATGTTCTTTATTTGTATGAACATCTTCAGTGTTTCTACTTTATACGACCATCTTTGTTGTTCCTTATTTGTTTGAACATCTTCAGTGTTTCTTCTTCATACGACCATCTTTGATGTTCCTTATTTGTATGAACATCTTCAGTGTTTCTTCGTCATACGACCATCTTCGATGTTCCTTATTTGTATGAGTATTTTCAAGGCTTCTTTTTTATACGGAGATCTTTAGGTGAACATTTTTAATGTTTCCTTTCCGTGTGAACACCGTTCAGGTTTCTTTTTTATACATCTTTGATTCTTCTTTGTACGAACGCCTCTATAGTTGCATCCTCTAATTACGAATATGTTTGCAATGTCTTTCAGATGTCTTTATGCGAAAATTTGTATAATGTCGGTTTTATACGAACATTTTTTTATGAACAGTTTTATAGGAAAGTATTCATACGAACGTTTTTATACAAACTTTTTTATATGAACGTTTTTGTACGATCATTTTAGTACGAACATTTCTGTACGGACATTTTTGCACGAACATTTTTGTACGAACATTTTTGTACGATCATATTTGTACGAACATTTTTGTACGAACATTTTTGTACGAACATATTTGTACGAACATTTTTGTATGAACGTCATTGTAGGGACGTTTTTGTGGCTCATCGTTTGCACGAACATGTCCAATGAGAGGTGGATGGGGTGTCCACGTGGCATGGTTGATTCACCGTGGTGCGTTGGAAACGCGACCAGAGGGACCCCGGTCTATTCCGGATAACCGGAGTCGCTTGGCCGTCTAAAACGGAGCTTTAGCTCTCTGGGAGCGAGAGCGAGAGCGAGACCGACGACGACGGTGGCATCGCGAAAATGCGATGTCCGAGAACGACACGCGTGGAGGCACCTGTCCTCTCCTCTAACACTTTCATAAGAGACGATGATACTTACGCAACCCGGGCCGGCGCGGCCGGGCGATATTTAGCTCTTAGGGCGAATACGCGCGCCGGACGAAACTCGCACGACGCTTTGACGCCTTGCGAACTATTCGCCCCGCTTACCCTATCATTGCTATGCGAATATCGATGTAGTTCGCTGCTGAACTATTATCTGGAATCGTTGGGATAGTGTGGATAGCGTTGGAATGATTTATTTGCTTTCCTTCTTGGCCTTGAATACTTATTCTGAAATCTTGCTGATTAATTTTTGGATCCTCCAACTACCCTTTAAAAATGTTTGAGGCTGCTGTTTTATTTTCGTGTTTCTTTTTTTGTTTTATTCAATTTTTTATTTTTGAAATCTCTATCCTCGAGTTCTAACTACTTTCTCGACTCCAAACCACCCTCTAACCACGTCAGAATTATATTTCAATTTTTGTTACAATTGTGCCAATTGTATGGCAATTAGAGATTACCTTCTCGATCCTCAAGCTACTCTTCCGGAGCTGTGAAATTGCTTTCAATTTTGATTATAGTGAGTCCTCTGGGATGTGTTTTTACGTCTGCCGGCGGGGCAATAATTTTCGCAATGAACTTTTCGGATGCACAGGCTCGTAAAAACGCTCGCGTCCTCGTCTGTGTGTCGCGCACGCGAGCATGTGACCATGCGTGCCGATGTGTGCTCGCTCTATAAATAAATAGGCGACGGACATCTTGTACCGCTATCTCTCTCTCTCCCTCTCTCTATCTCTTCTTCAGCCATCCTGCTCGCTTATATGTTTGATTTTCATTCGTGCCGCTGCGAATACCTGAAATGAATATTCTCGTACCTCTGCTCATGGTCCGGAACCGGTTCGAAGGGTGGAATGAATCGGAAAAGACTCCTCTCTTACCTGTAATTAAACCTTCCATCTCCTCATCCGCCCAGTCACCTGCTCATGTTTTAACGAACTAAAAGAAAAACGTGCTCCACCATCTAAGAAGATCAATTTTTTCTAACATTTTGAATTGAACGTCCAGGAGAAGATGTGTTTGCGTCTTCAGAGGGGACAGTTAGGGGATGAAATTAGCATGGGCCACTGTCAAATGGGAAGAGGAGGCTCTCGACGGTGTTATTGAAATTTATTAACAGCGAGGTGGATCTAGGTTAATTATCTTGACCCCCTTGTGACGTTCGGAAGGGCGAGAATTGGGGGATAGAATGGATATCGATCGGTATTAAATGAAACAGAAGGGTTAATTTCGCTAATGAAGTTTGCGTACGAACGAAACCTGAACGGGGTTGCTGAAGGGGTCACAAATTCTGATGAGTTACTCTGCTAATTGTATTCGCCACACGATAAACAATTTTATGGATTTATAACAAGCATGGGCGCCTTGTCTTTAACTACGTCTTGCGTTTAATGCGTTTAATAATCACAATGACAATTTACTTCAATCTAGCCGAATTAATTTTGTACAGTTTGCTATTTAAAGTTATAGCACGCAGTATAGAATTCAGCGACTCCGTGACGCTGTTTCGTTAAATTTCTTCAACATTTTGCGAAGGAGTTGCGTTGATAAAACGTTTCAACAGTGAAGATAGGCGGTGAAACAAATGGTGGTAGTGAACGTGTTGAAACCATTGAAGCTGGTTTCGTGACGGAAGAGGATCGGGAAGGGGAAATGAGGTTTGCGAAACATTTCGAAGATGTCGCGAAAAACAAGCGTGCGTCGCGATGTCCTTGACGGTGTTCACCGTGGCTGTTCGGGATCGCAGTAGCTCATGGATCACATGGTGTCAACAGATCTCTCTCCGGGTCTCTATTATTGTTCCAAGACCGTTTATATGTATCTATCGGGCTACGAAAATTGCTGCGTCGCGACGCACCACGCACCTGTCGACCACCGGCAGACTAATTTTGCTAGTACACTCCGGGAGGATCCTCCTTGTCCCGGTGTCGCAATTAATTTCCCGAGAAAACGTTGCCGGTTGCGCAAAACCCATCGACGACGCGACGCGACGCGACCATTTTGGTGGCGATTTTCTTCGGCGTCACACCGTCCCGACCACTTACCAGCCGAATTTTCCTCATTATTTATGCGTGCTGCCAACCGGGGACCATTTCACAAATCGATGGAAATAGAGCACCTTGAGTAAACAAACTTCTATACGCCGCAAATCGTTCCATTAATTGAAAAACGCCACTGTTGACGGTCGGCGTCACCTGCTTCTAAAAATATCCCGTCACAGTAGATGTAAATTTTAGATGGGATGAATTTAATATTCAAGTCTAAACAATTTTGCTGAACAAGTAGTTTGGATAGTCGACCACTAGTGTCACTTATTTTCGAAGATGTTATAGAGTCGATATAAGAATGTGGCAGAAATATATTGTGGAGGAACCAGCCTAATTTGACGGTCTAAAATTAACAATTTCCACCGGAAGTTATTTGCTTGATTGATAGTTTGAATTAAGAACACGTTGCTGTCGTTGTATCAAGTTTGTAGAGGAGACGAGATGGCGTCAAGTTATGTCTAAATGATTTTCCGTGCACCGTTCTCTTTCGTAGAAATTAGAACAGACACTGAAATGTTTCATTGCTGAATTTCTGAGACGATTCTGCTACTCTGAATTAAGAGTAGACTTCTATAATTACATTACGTTTTTTTAGAGAAAACAAGATGATAACAAATCCACATTTTATTTTATAATTACGATAAGTAGTAATACAAAAATGATTTGTATTTGGCATTGAGTTTATCAATTGATCCATTTGGCAGATTATACCCAATATTAAAATTACCATTTTCATTCCACGGCAAAATTAGTTTGCCTTACAAAGAAACACGATAAATAGTAATACCAAAATGATTTGGTATTGAGTTTATTAATTGAACTGTATCATCAGATCATTTTCACGAGAGGTTATTTATCCAAATTCAAAAATTGGAGATGGAAGAGCGGTACCGATGTAATAAGCAGGACTTATCGTACGAAACGGCAATATAAAGGTTGAGTCGCAATTAAAAATAACCGGGGAGTGAACCTATGTTTGTTAACGGCTATTTATAATCGTCGGTAGGTTTTCTGCGACGAGATTCACGGGCCCGTTGTCGAACAGGACCGCGAGGAAACGGCTGGGACACGGTCATTGTGAAACATGATTTTCGCGAATGGACATTCTAGACGGACATTCGTTGATCTAATCCAACCCTCGATAATCCCCGAGCATCCCCTTCCAACCCTCTCGAGCCAATTCCTCCGAGGAACTTGAACACACGTTCCGGGCTCTCGTGTATTTCGGTGGTATGTTGCGTAATGAGATTTGCGTAAGGTACGACGATATAAAACACCGTGTGACAGCGAAGGTGAGATGAACCACGAGGAAAACGTTTCCCGAAAATCCGCCGGAAATGCACGGTCTCCGATAAATTTGCAGAATTGAGGGAGAGAACGATATTTTTGGAGAGCCCAAGAAAACTTAGGAATTTTGAGAATTCTTGACAGTTTCCCAAAAATTTTTAGCGAAAAAATCAAACTTTAAGATTTCGACAGAAAAATGATAATTTTGGAGAACCGTGGAGTTAGAATTTGAACTTTCGTCGCTTCTTTGAGAGACTATAAAAATTCAAACTGGTATCTACCTTTTTGAAATTATCATCTGGAATATTTTCCAAACCGGAACTATTCCTTGCACAATTGATTAACATTATCGGTGTGGTTTGTTGTTTCAGAGGTCCTAAACGGCATCTGCAACGCGAGCAAGGAGGAAGAGAGGCGGCGAAAAGGTAAAACTCTTCTACTCTCGAAAAAAAGACACCTGTAACTGTCTCTAATAATTCATTGAACGCCTAACGTATCATCGATTGAGCCTTGCCAGTTCAATCGGTGTCCGCTGTCTTCTCTGTAAAAGAAGTGAAAAGAAAAAAACCAAGAAAAAACTAATCTTACGGACGATTAAAGATGGCGGACTGGGTTCTGTTCCCAGGTGCAGGCTACCACGAACTATATAACGGTGTTGTCTGCAATGACACGATCCTTGCGACAGGTGTCTTCAGCTCGAAGGAGCTCTGGATGCTTTCAAAAGGTACGACGAATCTCTCATTTACCACTAATTTCGAAAAGAAAACCGGCGTCTGTCTTTCTCTTTCGCTCTATTTCGACGCGTTCTTTCTGTTTCTGCATGAAAGACTCTCAAAGGATATCGAAAGTCTCCAGTCTATCGTCCGACGAACAAAAATCAGAGAATTACCAAAAAAGAAATCAAAAAGCAAAAAAGACAAAAATACGTTCGAACCGAAAAATTAAAGAAAAATAATGAGAAGAACACATTTCGATTAGAATCGCGTTTCACGGATGCTTTCGAAAGGTAATCAATAAATCGATATCTGGAGAACCTTTTGAAAGCATCCTTTTCAGACGTACGAACGAGATTCGCCCGGATAAAAACCAGTTGAATTACCGAGAATGAATTTTTGATTATCGAGGACGTTCAGTTCCTTTGATAGGCCCCGGTTTTATCGTCGGGAACGTCGACGGTGAACGAACAGCGGTATTTTTAGAGGCGGAATGCGATTCGCGGCGCTGCCCACTTGACAGTTATCCTTTCGACGTGCCTCGGGACCACTTCACACTACTCTTTTGATATCAAGGACCTGATGAATGACCGGCACGCTTCCGTTCCTATGCAGATCTCGCAAGTTCTCGAGCGATATCTCGCGCGGAATTCGATTCGCGGCCCATCGTTTCTTCGAGCCATGAAATTCATCGCTGAAACCGCCTGGAAATTTGTGCTAGGTCTTTTCATGGCTGAAGCGGTTCTAGTAACTCTTCCCGGTCCGGGTACTTTGGGTAATTCGGAAAATTTGCACACTGAGGGGTGATAGAAAATCCAATCTCAGTTGTAGTCATTTTTTCCACTTCAGGTACTTCGGGTACTTACTCTACCATTTAAGATTCTTCCACTACATCCTTACCAGATTGTACTCTCAGAACCAGTTTCTCAGGTACTCAGACCAATTTCAGTACATCAGACATTTTGATCAGGTAACTTCGCCAGTTCTGGCCTTAAAAATTGTCCCGCCACAATCATCAAGCACCAACATATTCTCTGGAGTTCCTTCGATTACTCCAAATTTTAGCAGACTCCAGGTACCCCTTCATCAATCCGAAGATTTCCCTCCACCGATTCTTCAACTTTCCAGGCAGCTTGGCCGAAACTTCGGAAACCCAGGTACCCTAATCTCCATGCTCGAGGTACCCTAAATCCCGTCGCGCGGCCTTAATCTCTTCACGGTAGCGTCCTCCTGTGCAGATCAGGTGTGCGGGGGATGGCGTATCCTTGTTGTTCTGGGCTCATTTACTATTTCCGGTAATTCCAGCCGGAGAAATATCGTTTCCCAATAGCGTTGTTACGCGGGGTCCCCCGATCCATGCTAGAGATCAGGTTTTAAGCCGATCTCCGCCGGTGGAACGAGCATCGTGGCACGCGTGCATCGCCACTAAATGGAATAATAGGGCAGGGGAGCGCGTATCGAGAAGCGGCGCGAGCCTCGACGTATGCATCTCCTCCTCTCCTCTTCTCCCTTCTCTCTTCTGCGTCCTCCACAACCCTCCTCATCCTCCTACTCCTCCTTTTGCCATCCTCCCATTCCCCCTGTAATCCCCTCCGCGTCACCGTGGCAGGAGATTAGTATGCAACCCGGTGTATTAATAGACGGGGAACAATGCTCACGGCCTCAGAGACTGCTGAGAGAGCCTCGCAGCCTCTCTTTCTCTCGAGCCTCCACCTACCAGCCCCCCAGCCCCTCTGTGTCCTCCTCTCGGACCGACCCGGCTGCATCCTACACGGACTGTCGATCCTTCCATCTCGATTCCACGTCATTTCTTAATTTCTACCCATCCCTCCCTCTCTCCTCCAGTCTTTTCTAGAATGAAATGATTCTCGGCTGAGAAGATCGCTGCATCAATGGAGCGAGGTGCCTTGTTTTGAATTATCAGTGGTGATTTGTGGATTCTATGATGGTGCTTGATTGTCGTGGAAGAGGAAATTGAAAATTGAGATTGCGTCATTGCTGAGTCCACGTCACGTTACATCTACTTCCATTTTTGCTATGGAAAGGTTTAATTTTCGGAGGATCGTTGTCTCAATCGATTGGAGAACCTTATTCCAATTGATTAAGGGTGGTTATCTTTGATTCTATGACGTTTCTCGATGCTTTTTAAGCTTCAGTGCTGAGAGGATTAATGCTGAGGTCGCCCTTCTGTAGGGGTAGTTTGATCCTGAGTGAAAAGAATGAATTATAAAATTGCAACACGAAGAAACATTTATATTCGAAGTTGCACTTTGAGAATCCCTCACATATGTTGAATCAAATTTCGATGCACCCTCGTCCGGTTCTAATTTTCCCGGCGCTCGCTCGGCTCCAACCCCCGTCGAATTCCATAACAGAGAGCCGCAGGCCCCTTGGGGTGGGTGTGCAGCGTGTTTCTATTATGGCCCGTCTTGCACGTCACGCCACCGACAGGATATTCTTCTCTATTTCACATCATCCAGGGCCGTGCTCGTGCTGGTGCGCGCGTCCCCGCGGAAATTGCACCCCTTTTTATCCGGCCTACGTGGCTCCGAACATCGGACGGGAAAAAAGCCCCGGAAAATACCGGCGCGCAGCACACACCACCCTGCGGGCCTCTCTGCACCCCCTTTTCCCTCTCTCTCTCTCGCTTTCTCTCTATCTCATACACAGACACACACGTGCACGCGTGTCTCCCATGTACGTGTGTGGTCGCATTGTTGACAAAAAGAAAAAAAAACCGGAGGGGGTGGCCGGGAGCGGAAAAAATTCGTCGAAAATCGCGCACGGCGCCGGGCCGGTGATTCAGGAATTTTTATTCTGCGAGAGGGACACACGCTATCTCTCGGCCGGCTCGACCAGGAACTTTGCGAAAATCTCCGGGAAAATCGGGGGTGGGCGGTGAATACGGATGGTTAACCCTCTGCGAGAGCCGGTTCCATAGCTCGAGGAGAACCGTGATGGAAAAACGTCCTCTCTTCCCCCGATATCGCGCCGAACGCCCCGAAAATTGTTCCAGAATGAGCCGCCCGTGCCTTTCCCCCCCCCCCAGAGAGCCCCGAAAATTCCCCGGACCCTTCACAAGGAAAAATTGTACCAGTGCAAAAGCAGGGGGGGTGTGAGACCTGATGAAACGGGGAATGACATTTCCGAGTCTCTTGTTTAGGCTGAACGGAAATAGTTCTAGAATTCAGTTTTTATCCCTAGGGAGTCCCGACAATTCCCCATGCTTCTCATAGAAAATTACAAAAAATTGAACAGGATCCCGATGCAATAATGAACGAGGTTTTTGAGAATAATTTGAATTGGGTCGACGTTACAGCCGAAATTTGAAGTACGAATGTCGCGCTACAGATCTTAGTCAAAATGGAGGAGCCACCGGTTCCTGCAGCAGGCACTTAGCCGAAAGTTATGGCACTGCTAAACAAGCCAGAGGACGTACTACGGGTGTGGACGGTCTCGAGTAATTCACTTAACCGGGGATCATCGTGTACCCATAAAACGGACGACGCTCGGACCCAAGTTTATGGGGACCTTTGCTCATCCTGATGGCTGCTGTGCGGCCATCAAGCCTGGTCGTTACGGCGTTGACCACTTTGCGAGGAACGTCGATCCAGTCGACTCGATTGTCTATTAAAGACCATCTGGTCGTCGTCAACTTCTCAGTTCTAGAGAAAAATACCTCTAGATCGTTGGAACTGGGTATCATAGCACTCAAGATTTTTATACTGTTCTGGTCAAATTTCTCTAGAGGGTCTCTTGGTATTTCAGCTATTTGGATAGAATTCAATTTCTAACGATCTGTAAAAAGTGTTTCTACCTTTATTCTAACCGTTAGCAGTCGAGGGGTGACTCAGAGTCACCACTAAAAATTACTGTACCATTATTCACAATAATGTTTACATTATTAAATATGTTGGTATTGTATGAGGTATTGTATCAATTTCGTATCCATAAAATGGAAAAAATCGTGTACAATAGAATTATTGTAGGTCAGAAGAAATGTTTAATTTTCAAGTTAAAATACCTCCCCGACTGCAATGGGCTAGTTTTATAAAAATGGCAAGATTACGTGTACATAGACTTTCTGCTATTTATACATATAATAGTATATTTTGGATTGAAGAAATTGATTTCCTATGAAAGAGTTTTTATAGCGTCAACAATTCTCAAATAAATAGTCTGGGCAGGGTCAGTTCGACAAGGTAGGTTTAATATTTATTAAGAGTTTCGTCTCGTCGAGAACGCGATAAAACCATCATCAACCCAGACTGCATTTCACGTTTCCCGGGGTGCTGGGTGCAGCGGGATGCACCGCGGCCGCACAAAATGACGAAGCGCGCGGGCCGCGAGAAAAAGAACAAAACGTACAAATTGATCGACCATTTCAAAACATCACCCTCGCCGAAAGGAATTGCGATTCGGGAATCGTATCAAAGCCATTTTCTGGGCACGGGGAGAATGGGGGGAGGGGGGTCCGGATTCGTCGAAGCGGAAGGGAAAAAGTGGAGGACCGTGGGACGCTCGGGAGGTGAAACGGGGCGCAGGGGGGTTGAAAAACGTGGAAAAAAGAAGGCCGAATGGCCGAGGGCGCACCTGTACCACGATGGATCCGCGTCAGCATCCGGAACCCGGTTAGAAATTCGTCGAGCCGAATAAATATCCGTGCTTCCGAGGCCGATTTTTCGAACTAATTCTGTAATTGGGACCCGCCATTAGAGCAGGCCTCGGATCCAGGACAAAACCGCTCCCCCAATTCAATCTTTCGACAATACTCGCCGTCTTATTTGTCTTTTTTTTTTATCGATTATCCTGGAACGGACAGCCTTTCAGACGATAATTCTTCCTTTCAGATGTATCGGGGTTAGGAATTCCAGTCTCTTTGCTCTCTATCTTTCTCTCGATAGCTTTTTGTCCTTCTCTCTCTCGGTTTCTTTCTCTCGGTCAGGTCGATCTTTAGGGAACTTCGGCAAGAACGCCGTTTCCTTCCGTTCTCGCGTATTTCTGTCTTCGAAAATCAACCCTCGCATTGTTCCAACCTTTCCCTTATTCTTCCTACGATTTTCTTTCGGGGAAATTCACCGCGGGGCTCTACTTCTCTTGGAGCAATTGACGGTTTCGATAGAATTCTTCCAGTTTTATTCTTTTTCTGTATATAGTTTCCAATTCTGGTGTTACAAAAGTCCCTGTGCGTTACAACCCCTAAACTTGAAAACCACAAGGTATCCAACGAAATTCGTAGAAACAAAATTCCAAAAAAATAATCTTCAGAAAGAGCCTCGGACTTCAAAAAGGGGGTGTGAACAATATCCGAAGCAGCAGCCTCGAGTCTAGCCTAACCCACCCCTATTGTCCTCAGTCACCAACCAGGCGAAAAAGCAGAGACAAGCCACACGTGTATATTTTCGTATTCTGGGGGTATGTCTCCGGCGCAAAGTCACCCCTTTGTCTTTCCGGGGTGTGTAGGGTGGCGATCGTTCCGTGAGAATTTAAATTACCCGTCACGGGAACGGAATAGTTTCTCGGGGCGGCTGCCACCATTCCGGACATAAAATTACTAGACCGGTCCGCGAGAAATACAATCGTCGTTGCCGCGTAAATTACTGGCGGGCCAAAGAAGTCGGGAAGATATTTCTGTGGAGAGAGAGGGGTTGGGGGAGGGGTGGTAAGGGTTCGTACGGGGTTGGTGAATGTTGGTAGGGGGTTGGGAAAGAGGAAGGGGTTGTGCTCGGTGGACAGAGCTCTTGTCTAGAGGTCCCGCGATCCCCATCCAGGGAGTGTCTCTAGCAGAGAGGACGCAGGTTTACGAGCGAGTTGCTTACACAGGATGCAAATTCTACGGCACTAGCTCAACCTAATTGGTCGTTGACCGTCGTGCACGGTGGATCCCTATATTTACGCGTCGCCAACTGCGACAAACTGGAATCCTATTATTTTACGGGGCCGCTGATTCAGCGGAACGTGTAACTGGAGCGTATTCTAATGGCCGGCCGGCGATTAATTAACCGATCCCTCACCAGGACACGCTGTTCACAGAGATATCGTTCCCCGCGACAAGGCTGGAGAGTCACTTTCGATTTCTTTTGCGTCCCGTGCACGTTTCTCATTGCGTCGCGTTTAGGCGAATTCTCGGAATTGTGCAGTTTTCCTTGCGTTCGGCCTCTTCAGGGATAAATTCCTCCAGGGTGGTCAAGATTCTCGTGATTGCTTTATTCTTTTTATTAGCATACGAAATAGTCGATTTTTAATTATAAGTATAAGTTAATAGTCGATACAATCATTCTTAAACTGCGTCGAGAGAAGAATTTTTAAAGAACGGTTTTCCCTCTTCCTTCGAGCAACCCTTAAGCAGACTTTCAAAATGGACTCAACTCAATAAACGCGTCTAGTACTTATTAATATTATTTCTCCCTTGTTCTCTATGTATGATATCGTGCAAGACTTTGTGTGAAGATTTCGTACAAAATCTATGAAACATTCAGAGAATCATATATTTAAAAATATCAATCGAAAAATTATAGTATGAAACAGTGGTTCCGAAAGTCTTCTTAAGGGTTGGGGAAATCTTTTAGATTTTTAATGTAGCTTGAAGGGAGGGGGGGAATGTTTCTCGTCGTGAAACGCGCGGAAGTGCGATTTCCACGCGAGAATCGAGACCGCAGAGTGGGTAGACTAAAAGACGACGACTGCCACTGCAACGACGACAACCACGACTACGACGACAACCACGACTACGACGACGACGACGACGACTGCGACGACGACGACGGCGACGAAGAGGACGACGAGGAGGAGCCGGATGACGTACGAACGCGCGAGGATCCGTAACCGCTAATGTGTGTCTGGTTTCAGCGTCCATACTGCATGACCTCAGCGACATGCAGCCTCAAATAAACGCGATCAAAATAGAGCACCCGCCGTACTACTGCAGCAGCTACACCCCTCCGTCCGCAGCCACGGCCGCGGATCATGCTCAGCCAGCGGCTAGCTTCAGTGAGTTTCAAAACCTCTACGTTCGCCCTTATTTTTAGTGGACGCTTTAGCGCACGCTGTCACCCGGTTCCGAGGCGGCGTCGACGAGCCGCTGCAGCTGCAGCTCGGGACGTGACACTTGCATCGATGCGACGATGCAACGTCGCTGTCCCGATAGCTTGCGGAATCGCGTCCGTTGCTAATTGATTCGGAAGTTTCAGATTTGTAGCTAGTAGAATGGAAATGGTGACATCTGGAACGCTTGGAAAGACGATTGCTTGGGGTTCTTGGCTTGGGGTGGGAATACTTTGTGATTCTCAGCGCTGGGAATCAGTAGGTTGTCGTCTGGGATGATTCGAGTCAAGACGAGTTGATTTACCGAGCTGAGAATTATGAGATCGTGATGTAGGTGGTCAAAGAAGTTGATTTGATCAAATATTGAGCTTGAAGGAGGGATGCTTGAGTTTTCTCAGCGCTGAGAATTAACTTTTTGTGACTCCCTGCGCAGAGAATCAACTCATTGTGATTCCCAGCGTCAAGAATAAACTCATTGTGTTTCCCAGCGTTGGTAGTCAACTTGTAGCAATCCGAAACTGAGAGAATCGAATCATTGTAACTTGCAACTCAGCGAGCCAACTTATTAGCGATCCAAAACTCATAAATCAGCAAGTTGTGATTCTAATCTCGAAGGAGAAGGAAGACAAAGTGATTCTGAGCGTCGGAGATCTCGAGGGTATAGCATCTAAAAGCGTGGGAGATCGACGCGTTGCGATGCCTAACGGCGAAGATCAACAAATCGTTACTCGTAACGCCAAGGAGTCTGAACTGATTCGAACGATTCTAAATCCGCCGGCAGCCGGGTAACACGAAACGTTTCCGAATCGTTGCGTTGTGATTCCCAGCGCAGCGACGCGTATCGAACACGTCACAAAGCGATGCATCGGGACAGCGATGCACATCTCTCTCTCTCTCTCTCTCTCTCTCTCTCTCTTTTGCTCTCTCTCTTCTCCGCTCATGCCTCTCGCCCGAGCAGAGACCTTGTTTACCGGCCGACCGTTTGCGAAACCATGATTTTACAGTATTTTTATCCTTTTTTCCGGCGCGACACTAAAATTAAACCATCCGAGGACACTTATCGCTATGCGGAATCGCCGGCCACGACAGCCGGTCGTCCATTCAGCGCCATAGTCTCACGGTTGCACAATAGTTCTGCGACTCTCTGCACTGTAAAAATAAATTTATTGCACGAAATCGCAAAACTGCCACCGCTGAACCTCTGACCTTCGATTCGCTGTTTGTTCCCGCAATTTTAGCACGTATTATTCGAAGTTAATTTATCCCTTGGTTTTATAAACTTGACACAATGGTAAAAGATCAATATAACGAACAGAGGAACAATTAATTTGATATATGTTTTCTTTCTCAAAGTTGGAAAATTAAGGTAAAATGCACTATAAACGTACTCGATAAAAGTCACAGATAATTATAAATATCTTGGAAACTGTTAACTTATTCAGCACAGTAGCCCGATACTTTTTTATTCTCAGAATGTTCCCAAAAGTCGACCCACCTATTCAAAAACATCCAATCACATTTAAAATGAAAGTGCATGTGCATTTGCTAGGTGCATCGTTGCATCGATTAAAAAGGCAATGATCTGGGAAGATGTTCCTCTGTATACTATTCAATCTTCTCATCTTCAACATTTACGTATCTCGATCCAAATTGGCGCAATGTTTTATTCAGTAGAATTATATGTTTGTTCGTTGGAGAGGTTCGAACGATTCGATGAATCGATGTTAGGTCCCGAGAATCGACTCGAGCAGCGCCGGGGCCGGTTTAAGTAACAAATTTTCAGCGGTCAGAGGTTGGACGTTTTTTGTCCCCGGGTTCAATCTCATCCGGCGGCTTATCGGGGCGTCCTTTGTTATCGGGATCTACTTTGCTCAGCGTTCTATAGATCATTTTCCCTATATTTCTCCCTTTCCGTTCTCTATTTTCTTTCTATTCTCCGTCGGCCTCCCTTTATCACGCCGTCCCCTGCGTCCCCCTCAAGCCCTCACTTTCCCAACCCCTCTTCTCCACCTCCGAGCCCGCGGACCTCACCCCTCTTAACTCTCTTTCATCGATCAAACGATAACCCCCGCCGGAACGGAAGTCACTGGATGGAGATGAAAAAGAGGAATAACTTCCGGATGGCGAAGACTTTTTCCGAAAAAAAACCCGCCAGAGAGCCTGGGAAAATGGGATCCCCTGGAAAAGTGTTTCTCGCGCTAATTTTCGAACGCCGGCAGAATTACCGGGGTTTTCCTTTTTAAAACGTACGCTCTATCGGTGCAGAAAGGATCTCCTGCTCGTTTTATCTAATACCCCGCCTTTGCCTTTTTTGGAAAATGATCTCTAACGTCGGGGAGCAATCTTTTTGTCAAACAGATTTGGTAGCTTCCCTTTGGAAAATTACGAGAAACGATCACTTCTTTTCTATTTAAGTAGCAAATGTATATTTCAGTACGTTTCATGATATTTTTTATATTCTCTACCCCTTAACCACTTGCCTTTAAATGACGTCTCGGAGACGTCTCGAGTTTCGTACGCCAAACCTAACTATTCTGCAGTTAACCAAATGATACAGTATATTTGAATCTGAAGCCACGGGGTTGAATTGTAAGGCTTAAATTTGTTTTTGAAAAATTCTGAAAACACCAATGAATAATTCTCGATTGAAATAGCAAATATAGATGCAGAAAATTCTCAAGGGGTCAAAGCCAGATCCGCGGAAGCTCGCTTAAAAACTGTACCGTGAGAAGCTCAACAACAAAGCAAAAAGGCGACTAAACATTGCAATTTCGCGCGCGCGAATACATTAACGAACTAATTGCGCAGAGGGCTTCGCATAAATTCCCGCAGATAGGAATAAAACCGAGTAAGAACAGAATAGATAGCGCCCCTTCCCCGGCCGGGGGGGTTGAAGTAGAAGCTCGATCAGACCCAGGGCCGAAAAGTTTTGACTTTATGCTATTTCAGAGGGGTTGAAGGGGGTCGAAGGGGTGGGGCAACGCCGCCGGATAGACGGAATTTACGGACAGAATAAAATGACCACTTTCTCAAGCAAAATATACACGGAGAAAAATTCCGGCAATAAGCATACCTGGACCACGGCCAACCGCATTCTCCGTGCTCCCTTTTTATCATACATACGTTGCCTTTATGGCGGCGTAGGCGTAAGGGAGCTGTATATGTGTGTTGTGTGTGTGTCGAGATGAGAGAGAAGAGAGGATAAAGAGGAGGGACAGTTGGTTGATTGACTGTATTGTCGTTAAATTAACGGCTGACGTAAATATCGCCCGGCGAACGAAACTAATTTTACGACCGTGAAACGGCCCGTTTCGAAACATCGTTGTACGGCGCGCATACGTAAATCCGTTTGGTCAAAGATGCTTATCCGTGTCTCTGCACCCTCCGAGAGACCGCCCTTCTTCCGGGATTAACGCCTCTAGCCTTGAGCAGATCTTCTGTGCCAAGGACACAACGACGCGATTGACCACTCGATTGATTTTTACTCATCCCTTCTACTGCGACTTTATTTACCACTGTAACGATCAGAATTGCTCTAGAATGGACGGGGTATATGCTAGTTAGTCGAATGTGCGCTCCCAATTTTTGCAAGTGACAGAAAAATTAATTTCAGTTGATTTTGTGGGATAGGGTTGCAATGCGATTTTCTTTACGTCTGTCACGATTAGAATTAGAATCTTTTTTTATAGTGCTCTACAAGGGACAGGGTGTGTATTAGCTGTTCGAATGTGGGCTTCCAAATTTTTTCAGGCGACAGGAAGATTAACTTCAGTTGATTTTGTGGGGTATGGTTACACTGCGATTTTTTTTACGTCTTTAGTGTCACGATTAATGTTTTTTATGGTGCTCTAAGAGGGGCAGGGTTTCCAAGTAATTCCACAGCGCCGACCACTGACCTCAGGTGTAAACGCATTAATTGGGGAATACACAAGAATCATTAAATGTAAATATAAGTATATTGAAAGTATAACAACATTATGGAAACATGTGTCGAAACGAACTGAACAACCACGCATGCAAAAACATAATAAGAAGGACGAAACATACGGAACATAACACGAAGAACATTTATAGCAAAGTGATTCAACACTAAACACGCATTGATTCTGATTCAGGTGAATACTCAACAACTGAAAGCCTTCAACGTGCGCTAAAATGTTCAAATGCGCGTCTAGGGTAACTCGAGAGAGAGAGAGAGAGAGAGAAGTGGATAATTATGGGATTGTTAACTAACGTGAGGCGTGTTTCGCGCGAATGTTTGCAGGCCCACCACCGGTGCACCAACTGATAAGGAACGACAAGACTGAAAAGCCTCCGACGGTGTCCGTTTCGAGCGCGCCGACCTTCTCGCCGGTCCTCAGGCCCGAGGACGGCCATCGTGGAATGGACTCACCTCATTCGCAAACGGGTATGTGATTGCAAAGCATCGTGGCCAGATTCGAATTTCTCATGCATATGCCCGCGATTACGTTTCAGGCTGTTTAAACCTAGCCGGGGTCGCTGTATCGCGGCCCCGTCTTCCATTCGGGATCTCGCGGCTCTTCCACACACTTCTCATTCGCCGAAAGACACCCCATGTACACCAGAACAAGTATCAAATTCCACCAGACGTAGAAAATGTTCCAAACTTCAGGGACAATTTTTGTATGAATTTTTTTCAATCGTTTTACCGTAAGGAAAATTGTACAAGGAATTTCGATGGTCGTTTTAATACGATAAATTATATAATAGAATTTTTTAAAAATTATTGTCTACATTATATTTGGCTTTGTTTCACTGCAAGAAAATTTGTACTTTCACGAATCTTAACGTCATCTTAATAATTGTTTCGCTGTGAGAAAGACTATACACAGACTTTTAGCAACATTTTAGCAAGAAATACTAAACACACAGACATTTCAACTTCACTCTTCCCCCGTTTCACAAACCCAGATCTAAAAATCGTGAGCGTCGCAGAATTAGAACAACAGTTTGAGCTATACCGTAAGGGAAATTAGTACGTCTTTGGACCGGTTCCAATCGCGGGGTGGAAAAAAGGAACGCGTCGAATTAGGCGATAGGTGTTTATCAGGACAAATACACGGGATAAGGCGGAGATGGGTGGCGAGTACGGGTCGAATGGAATTTCTAATTAACGCGCACAGCACGAATTAGAATTTCATAGGTTCGCGGGGCGATTAGCTTTTTTAAATATTCCACGAAGAGCCGCGAGGTCCTACCGTCAGCCGAAACTTGGCAGCGAGCGTTAACTGAGCGCCTTAACACGTGGCGGGCTCTTTAGGGGTTGCTCGGGGTGGAAAATCGATGGGAAGGGGTTCGTTTAATCGTCTGACTTGTTTGACCCCGTTCTCGGACCGTGTAAAAAATACCAGAGACTCGGTGTGACACCTAGAACCGTCCACGATCCTCCGATATACAGGGTGTCTCGGAAAAATCGATCCCAACATCGTCAAAAACACGAACAAACTGTCTTTGACTCCGCTTGTATCCGCAGTCTAATTACAACAATTCGATTTTTGTCATTTCGCTTTTTATTGCCAGCTTTGTAATTCCAGTAAGTAATGTGGAATCGATTGTTTGACATTCCTTGGTAGGGTCAGCGTTAAAGATCTGCGTGCTAACTTGTGACGCTTTAGAAAATAAAATTTGACCACCCTGTATAAGGTGAATAGGGCATACCTACCGCAGTACAGGGAATAAAATTGAATAACGAGGTCAGTGGACGTGACACAAGGCGAAGACCGTAGTCAAACAAGAAAGAAAACCAGCCGGGTCTCTCTTTAGTCATTTTCACACCGAGTTCCGCCCCTATATTGCCGCCCAGTGTTAGGCCACAAGCTCGCCAGGCCACCGGAAGCTGCAAATGCTCTCCAAATCGAACGAAAGCGAACCGAAGCTAACCGGTAGCGTGATTTTCTCGTTGCGTTGCGTTTGGTTGTCGGGGAGTCAGCTGTAAGTACTCTGCACATCGGAATGCGTGCTCGTTAATACGTCGAAGGTCCAGAAAAACGATCCAGAGACTTCGATGAACAATCGAAGTAACAGAGGAAAGATAAAAAGAGGAAAAAGAACACGAATCACAGAGACTGTTTATCCCCAAAACCTCCAAAAACTCCTCTCCTTGCAACGTTTTCCCTCCGAAGAGACGCTGGAGAATTCGACCTGGAGTGACTTTGAACGGCTTTCAACTCACGACAGATCCCACCACTCCATCTCTCGAGCGCGCTTTTCTGCCTCACCCAACCCCGATTTTGTCGCCGCTTTTGTTTTTGCCTGACGAGTTCACTAACAAACATCTAACAACGCGCGATTGTAGTCGCGGAAAGTGTTCCCACGGTTTCCGGGACGAAGAGGGTCGATCGAGAATGATCGGGAATGATCTTGTCCCGTCCCGTTCCCGCTGGCTCGCGTTCAATCGATCGTCTGGCGGCTGGATCACCATTTCACGGTCGAACTCCGTGCACGGCGATCTCAATTTGAATTGCCCGCCAATCCCGGCGGCTCTCGATTCGAAATTCCCGCCATTTCAGACGAGAACTTCGACGTGGATATCGGTGAATGTTATCGGTTAACGGGTCTTCGGTTGGCAGCCCATGTCGACGGCACATCTCCAGATTTATTTGCGGTGGGGTGTATTCAAATTTTACTGTTCTTAATTGTGTGTTTCTAATATTTTATATACTAGGTGTGCAAATAAGTTCCTCCTTTTTCCTACGATCACAACTTTCGACTGAATTCGAATTACTTCCCGATTTTGGTGCTATCTGAAAGAGCGTTCTTATAGTTTTAAGAAGAGTCCTGATGAGCGCTCTAAGAGTTTCCAGTCGTATGCAACAATTTCAAGCTATATGGGGTGCGAGGAGCATCATTTGCATCACTGCTTACCCTTTGTATTCTTAGCTTAGGAAATCAGCTGTTGAAGCTAGTGAAATGGTTTGTGCGGCATTGGGAGAGACCGCTGTATCTTACAGAACATCAAAGATTTAAAGCCAGAAATTTTTATTTGGAAGACGACGATCGTTCAGGTGCACCGAGAAAGTTTGATGACGGTCAGTTAGAGGAGTTGCTCAACGAAAATCCAACCCAGACGCAAGAAGAATTAGCAGAAAGATTGAGAGTCTCCCGACAAGATTTTATTATTATACATTCTGTGTATGTAAACGTAACACATTCTTGAACTTGGAAAAAAGGGCAAAGAACTTATTTGTACACTTAATACATTGGCATCGTGTGAAAAGAGCAATTATTGCCTTTAACGAATAGTCACTGTCCAGCGCATCTAATCGAAATATTATACAAAATTAGCAAAAATGTAGAATCTGTTATGAAAACGTCTAAAGTAACTTAGATGTCTAAAAACATCCCCAGCAGCTTTAGTAGAGCGCCCTCCAGATCCGGGAGAAACTTAAGAATTCAATTAAAAGTATCGAGAGTTACGGTGACCATTCGGGAAGCCATCATACCTTTCTGCGTCATAGCGCTTTCATTCCCGTCGGCCCGTTACCAAAGAATTATGTGTTTTCTACCGTCGTGCACGGAGTTCGAATTGTGCGCGCCCGGTGATTCGTCGCCTCGAATGTCCAGTGTGCGATAGACCCAAACTGAGCTCAGCCAGGCATCATGTAAGTAAATCGATCCCCGAGACAGAGAGGATCTCTCCTGGATCCCCGATCCTCAGGAAACGATCGAGCAGGCCCCCGGGTGTTTGAATCGAGCGAGCAATGATCGATCGTTTAGCATCGTCGTTGTCGTCTATGGCGACGTCTTTTCGAAGCCGGTCCCCGCCTCACTAACCCAGTTTCCTGCGAAATCACTGTGCGGATATTTTCAATCGCGCTGTCGTTCCTCGAGGATTCTCGCGGAAACTGTTCGGAAAGTTCCGATGATCGGTACGAGGATTATTTTACGGCGGATCGCTCCACCGAGAGCTTAGGAGTGGTCGCTTTATCGATACTTGAAGCAGAGTTTCTTTAGCGAGACCTAGCGACATTTTGGTTTGCGACAGAGAATTTTTTATCGTTAGCTGGGCATACATATCTTTGTCAAGATCCAGCGAAGAAACTTTATAATGAGGTTTAGGGTCACTTTTTTTTTTATCAAGAGATCTAGGAAAGAACTCCTTTATCGTCGGAAACATCTTTTTGACAAGGCTTATAGAGAAAATCCCTGTTTCGGGATTTTGTTTGTTTACCAGGGGAGAACCTTTTTATCGTGAGCTAGGGAAAAATGTTTTTATCGCTTGAAATTACAGTACAGTTTTTCAAAATGATTCTTCTGCATCGTTCGAAGAAGTAACCCCGGTACAGAAGATAAATTGGTGTCACGATCAACGTTGAAGGATTATGCAAAGTTTTGGTGGTCCTCTGGGTATGTCCGAACGACGACCACGAAGACACGTATGGTTGACAGAGAATAATCGGCGAGCAAGTATCCAGTGCGCGCGGCAAATGCACTTCGAAATTAGCGATCGTGTGGCTGAAAGTAGGTTAGTGGGGCTCGCGGTGATTTTTCGTTGAGCAAAACGAAACCGAAGGACGTCCAAGAAGCTGACGCGGGTCCTTGTCGGACGGAATTGCTTCCGGTTCACGGAAAAACATTACCATAGCCTCGATAAAAATCGTGCTGCCCCTATCAAACCTTTGAGAGACAGTGCAAAAAGAACAGAAACGAACGATCGACATTGGTGGCTCGATTCGAATCTTCGTGGAAGGATACTCGGGCGAAAAAGAAACCGGAAATAGGGGATCGAATACGGAGAATCCAGGAGCCGCGATCTTGCGGTAGGTTCTCGTACGATGATCCATGAGATCGATGATCGATGGCGGCAGTCCTGTACAGCCACCGAAATCCCCGACTGTTTTTGCGCGTTGGAGAAATGACGCGATGATGATCTCTGTTTCAGTCTGAGCCCGAGCGTAGAGAGAAGCTCGCTTACTCGACTAAAAGGTACTTTGTGACTGGTTATTGACTGTTCTATATATATATCTATATATCTATACATATACATATCTATATATCTGTCTCTATATTTATTATACGTATACATATACGTACGTGGACATGTACAGTACGTGTGTGCGTGCACATGCGACGGACGCGAGCTGCCTAGGGAATTTCGGCGCGATACTGTGCTACACCTGCCTGCGCGACCCTTCGGCGCCAAATTCAAATGCTTCTATCACACTCATTTCACAGCTCATTGTCTTAATCTCATAAAATTTCTCTGTGATTTCTTTCTGGTTTCATTGATTCTGTGTTGATTTTAGTGTGAACATTTATTATTAATTACACATGAATCAATAAAGTATTGTGATAGACTGTATTGTTAATTTTGTCTTTGCTGGATTCAGTCTCTGGTTAATCGCAGAGTGTAAAATTGAACAAAATGTTGTTTCTATCATATTATTATACAGGACCATTCAAAAAGTGTGTGTAGCCTATATTCTTCTATTGAAAAGAAAACTGTCTACAGAACGTTCTGATTTTATTAAAAGTGTTTCACAACATATAACATATTTAATACAAATCTTCATAGACACATTCTTCTCAGATAGAAATTTATATAAATCTTGGTAGAGATATTTTTATCAAGTACAATATTGAAGAAATGTTTACATAAATCAGTACAGATTGTCATAAGAAAATTCTCATGAATATAAAGTACAAATTTTCATAGGAGGAATTCAGTACTAATAATTCTTGTTCTTGCTTCTACGAGGGAAAAAATTGCCTACGGCTGTTCCTAAAGGGAAAACGCGTGGGTAGGTGAGGGCAGAGGATCGCGATCGATATTGGGTGTCGATCCATCGACGGGAGAAGCTCTCGGGCACAGTCACGTGTCCGTGTTTCCGCGTGTACGTACACACAATGCATCACGATGTCGTATCAGCTCGAATCTATATATTTTTCTCTATTGCTGTCACGTTTGTCATTTCTTTTGTTTCCCCTTTTCCACGATCTGTCTCTCTCTCTTTCTCTCTCTCTTTCTATCTCTATCTTTCTTTCTCACTCACTCGCTCTACCAGTGTACACCGTGTCTCTTCCTATCCAATCTTCCACGTCTTTCTCTCGTAACACGTGTACCACATAAAAGCGTACGTGCACACACGCGAGAAACGTCTCTCGTAAACGATGGCACGATCAAACCGGTATTTTATTTGACAGTGAAAAAATGTAGAACGAAATTTGTGTTCGATAGTCAGTCCCGTTTTGGATGAATCAAAACCGACATCGTTCTCAAACCGCGCCGTGGATAGCGTGGTCTGGCCATTGTTCGCTGGTTCTACTTGCAACTGGATTTTTCTTTTCTCCTTCTGATACGAGAATTTTAAAAAATTTGGAATGAAATTCTAAATAGAAATAGGAATTCCTTGCAATTTTTTATAAATCGATTTCAAGCAATCTCTATAAATCAAATTCTACTCTAAACCTTTATTTCATAATCTCTCGGAAGTTATTTTTTTTTCAACAGACATTTTAGCGTTTTCATCATTATCTTTCTTTCCTATTATTGTTAAACAGTACAATAAAATGTGGGTTTCCCGAAAATCGAGTTTCTACGAAAACCAATTTGGTTCTACATCTACCACAGTCTTTTCCACATGAAATATCGAGTTCCCCGCACCTCCGAATATTCAGTGCGACAGTATACTACGAAACGGTGATCTCTCTGACCCCCGTAGGAAATATTCTTCATCCCCGTAACCCCCTCCAGCTGTTACGTCTATCTCCTGTTAGCGTGTATTGTGCTAGCTCGGGAGTTTCGGATTGACGGGCCGCGTCTTCGAGACCAGCCGCGATATCGATTTCGCGAGGTTCGCGCGAAGATTGCGAGAGTTTTCGAGAATTGCAACTCGATGGGGCGGCGAAGTGGTCTGGGGGAATGGGGGAAATGTTTCATAGAAGATCGCCGGTGGAGGAAATTTTCAAACTTGGGACGTTTGTACCGGTGATGATCGAATTTTGCGCGTGGACGAACGAGCTCGCTGAACTTCCGAACTTTCTTCAAAACCAAATAATTCCTGAGATCAGAACTATTCTTAAACTCTCGCACTGTTATATTTTATCGGTGTCATATCTTCTTGTACAGATCCCGAACGGAATTCCACTAATATTATTCGTTGCTTTCAAATTAAAGTTATTTTACAATTATAGTAAACAATTTCACCAATTTCGCAAGAGAATTCTCCACAGAACGATTCTCGATTTCATGTTCTGATTTAATGAAAATTGTTTGGAATGTTTAAAATCGTTTTGGAACATGAACGTTTGCGTATGTATAGTGAACCGAGGGATTTGTCCGCAACCCAGAAACTCGATTTCGAAGTCAGTAATTGTATCGTTTTGTTGGGAGAGGGCTATCGATCACATCAGGAGGCTGGGAATCTCAGCTATCCGCGAGTCTACGGACGTGTTCAGGGTCAGGCCAGCGGAAGCTGAGAAATTTAGGGTAATAGGGTAATTTCTGGAAAGGATAGTCTTGCGAAATCCCCGGCAACGAGGACGCGAATCGTCAATGCGGCTCGGAATTGCACAATCACCCCCGGCGCGGCCACCCCTCGCGCCAGCACTTTAGATTTCGCGGAGAGTGTGTCGGTGCTTCTCGCACACCAGTGTAACCTGCACAGTCCTCATCGTGCATGAAAGATCGTCGTTGCACTCGTGCACAGGCCCGGGTTTCAAAATGTTTTCTTAATCTTTGCAATTCTTTTTTTCATTTTGCGGAAGAAAATATTTCGTTCCTTGATCTCCTTTAAATTCAAAAAGTGTTAGATCGGTGCTAAATTGCTTTCAAAGTATTTTGAAGACTCCTAAGTGCATCAAAATTATTGTAGTGACCTTGAAAGTTCTCCCAATGTATTTTGCAGGCCTCTGAGTGCTTCCAAAACACTTTGAAGACCCTAAGCTTCTCCCAAAGTATTTTGAAGACCTTGAAAGTTCTCCCATGGAATTGTAGGGACCTCTGGAATGCTTCCAAAGCATTTCAAAGGCAACGAAACTTCTCCTAAGATATTTTAAAGACATCCAAAGTGTTTCCAAAATATTCCTAAGATCCCCGAGTGCTTCCAAAGTACCGAAGAGCTCCGAAACTATACGAAACCCTCAAAGGAGCCAGCCATTCACCAGCTCGTCGCAACCGACCGAAAGCCTGGCCTCGGTCGAGCTGGCCCGCAAGCTCATTCAGGCCAGGAAAGTTCGCCTCAGCTGCTCAACGAATCAACGTACTCGACTTTCGTACTCGCGAGAGCGTACTCAAAGGCATGCTCCGGCCGAGCAATCTCCTCGAATGCCTCCGCTATCGATCTTCGGCGACGTTCGGTTCTTTCTCGAACCTTATCTGTTACGTTCCGAATCCCTATCCCCTCCTCTGGCCCCTTTCTGTCCCCCTGATTCAATAGATCTATTCCCAATCGCGCTAAGTGCAGTGCTTAATTTCCAGTACCCGGCGCGAGAAGCTTTTCAAAACAATCGCGGGACGACTGATTTATCGTTCCCCGTCGAATTCGCTGGCCCCCTCTCGCCCTCTTTCATCCCTATACGGCTCCTCGGACCCCCATAACTCTTCCACGATCCGAACCGAAGATTCTATCCATGGTAATGTTCGATGATCGACGGGGCTACGGTCATCGACCACCGAAAACCTCGAGTTTAAGCACTGTACCCTTTCCTCTTTTCTCTCTGTCCTTTCTACTTTCTACCCCTACTTTGTCCATCGAATGTACCGTGCTGGCACACTTCGCTCCCATTATTCTTCTTTTTCTCATCTCGTCTCTCTTTCTCACTCTCTCTTTTTTTTGTTTCTTTCTCTCTTTCGTTCCACGAGCTCTATAGTCTCGACGCCTCTTGTTATGGTAGTTGTTGCACCCCTGTTAAACTCCACCGTTGGTATATGTATCCCAAAGTATACGTATACAGAACTGGTTATGATGACACAGTCCGTTTTTTGGAAGTGCTTGCGATGTTCACGCGCGATCTGCTGCATACCTCTGTCTCTCTCTCTCTCTCTCTCTCTCTCTTTCTTCTCTCTTACACTCTCTCTCTCTCTCTCTTTCTCTATCTATCTATTTCTTTCTTTTTGCATTGATAGAAATTGGATATTGTGTCCTTAGTTTGTCTGATTTTATGGGACTCCACTCTGTCACATGATCCTTCTGTATTAGCCACGCTCACCCACAAGCTTTGCCCCCTATTTTTCTTTAATGGACACCAGTTTTCAACCCTATTCTTCTTTCGTTCGGAGAATTACACTGGGGGTAGTATTTTGTGTTGATGATCATCGGTTTTGCACTCCAACCTGGCAAATTAATTGTTTATTCAATGGGAGATCGAATAATTTTATTCGTTGGTTCCAACTAGTTTCGAATCAAGCCCAGGTCACCTATCAATTTTCACAACTATCGATTTTTCATAAATTAGTACAGCAAGCAGGCACATGCAAATTAGTAATTACAAAGTTCTCTGAGTGTATCAAAAGCATTTTGATGACTTGGAAAGTTCTCCCAAAGTATTTCAAAGATCTTTAGAGTATTTTGAATAACTATCAATTTCTAAAAAGTTAGTGGAAAAGGCACAATCAATTAGCGAAGAGAGTCCTTTGGAATTGAAATTGTTTCTAACAAATCCACTTGAATTGATAAATTCTTTTTAGTGGAAATAATCGAACAAACATCCCCTTATCATCCCCAAATAAGTAATACATCAGTAATGAAAATATCTGGATTTCAAACAGATCCACCGCTATATCAACCACACAGTGTACTCTAAGTACATAATCACAGATCTCATACTTATTGTTTCCCTTATCGTTTCACGATCGATCGACCAACAGTTACCACTCAAAAATTGATTATTTAAGTAATTAATGTGATTAATGTGATTAATTGCTGAGCAGTTCCGGCTCGAAAATGGGACGTTCGACGAACGTTCCGGATGAAATTGGTTCGAGGGATGATCCCGAACAGTTCCAAAGGGTTCTCGATTGGATATAGTATTTTCCTTGGATCGAAGGAGTGGGAGGGAGAGTATCGGGGAGAGACAAAGCACGAGAGACGGAAGTGGACTAATTTCGACGGTCGTTTGTCCACCACAGGGGGATCCTCGAGAAATCCACCCGACGTCTGATTCCGATACGACGTGAACCGGTGCGTGGCGACGAGCAACTCGAAAGAAAGCAAGAATGTTATATATGTTAGCCCTTAATCAGAATCTGTGTGTTAGCTCGATGTTGCATTTCCATATACACATACAAGTCGCTCCAAAGTCTGGGATCGCTGCACCATCGTGCCCATTCGCTGGAGAAAACGAGATCAAGCAACCTACCATTGTTTTAAAATGATGTACTAAACAAATAGATTTTTATTTTAATTGGTCACTTCGATTTTGATGTGTAACATTTTGTTCAGGGTTTAAATATTTCCATTTCATTAAAATAATTCTATTAAACTTCCTTGCACGAGATTATTCACAGTCTGTGAAAAGTAGTTGGAACGCCTCATTAAAAACATAACTGACTGTCCTGTGTGTGAATAAGAATATTTTTCCATGCGAAGGAATGATTATTTTATTGTTTGTAAAACAAGCTGTAAACCATGAGATGTTTTCAAAATTTCTCCATTTTTCGAACGGAACGTACAATGGTTCGTTTTCTCCGAAAAAGCGATCCCAAATTTCTGGGCAGCACAGTGTACAAGTACATATACGTGTCGGTATATGTATGCCCGTTACGTATTCGCGTGACAATTGTTATAAATAGACATGCACACGTATATTTGACGGTTGACGACCGTACGTGGTAATTAGGACGATTGAATAGAGATGTACGTGTCTGTGTTTATAATAATTGTTGCACAGTCTGTATAGCCGCCTGCAGCTGTGTGCACGATTTTGTACGCGCAATGCTGTCGTTGGTAGGCGTGCCGACATATTTTTCTACTTCCGTTTTTTACACCCCCGTTTATTCCCATTAGCCGCCCACACATTTTCATTTCATAGTACTGTCGAGCTCTCACTGTCTCGCAAATCTCGAATTTTAATCCCCACATTTTTATTGCAATATTACTGGAGTTCGACGATCAAATATTTTGTCCCTGGATGATTCAATTTCTTTAAGGCTGGACTTCTTTTAAGGAGTCTTTTAAGATTTCTTTTAACAGCTAGCTAAATAATTAAATTGACCCAGGAAATCTTTTTAAACGCATGAAAGAACAGGGCAATGTTATTGTTCAACCCTTCGCTGCATGATTTTTTTTATTGCGATGAAAAAAGTGAAAGAAAAGAGTTTTTGTGTTTTATTTAAGGAGAATATTTAAAAAAATTAAAACAACATTTTCAGAAAAAATAATAAAACACATTATAGTAAGAAAACACATTCTTAGTTTACTATATACGATATTCGTTAACTGTATCAGATATGATACACTATGCAGCGAAGGGTTAAAACAATTTTCTTTGGGGGTTGAAGAAGATGATTAAAACATTGCATGCAATTATTAATGGCACAAGCTGTCTACTCTTTTGCAAGAATATTAGTGTTATAAAGGTTACAGAAATTCGTTTAGGTTTCATAAAACTTAATTCACTATTTTGTAAAACAAGATCCGTACAAGTACTTCAACCAATTTATTTTCTATTCTTTCCAACTTTTGCTGGAAATTGGAATTTGATCGAAAGAAATTGAATCGTCGGATGACAGTGTCCCGTTCCCCGTCACTTTACCAGATCAAGATAGTCTTTTTGGTTGCACCCCTTTCTTTTCCGAGGATCGATGAAGCTTGCGCTTTCAGGCATATGATACGTATAGCCGAGAACGATTTAGAGGAGACGTTTGTTTCTAGAATCGTGATTTTGTTTATCGAAGGCTTACTGATTGTCTGAGAGACAAAGGGAACCCGGTTGACAAGCGAATTTTAGAACGACAAACCACAGTAGATACAGACTGCCAGAAACAGACGCGCGGGAATCGCGTGCGTCTGATCAGCAACTCAGCGGATCTACTTGATACAGACATCATTTTCTCATGATTCCTCCTCGAGACACTTTCAAATTCCAAAATCCCCCGCTGCCCAATTTTTTCCTAGGATTTTGACCTATTCGCTGCAATGTTTCAACAGTAAACTTTTGACAGTAGGTGCTACCCTTGGCAGACTTAATTGAGTTGGGTCTGACTACATACAGAACTATTCTACTTTCGATACCTGACATCGTATTTAGATTGGTGCACGAGGACTGTAGTTCTCATGATTTTTGTGCAATTTTATCTTGAAAATGAACGTCTGGAATTATTCCTAAATTTTGAAGAGTTCCAAATGAATGGTCGTTGTGTACATGTTCTATATTATTTTCAATTTTCTTTCGTTGTGCAATCACATCCTGAATATTTTTACCTAATTAAATGGCTCTTTTGTACATGGGTAAATCGTACAGTGTCAAATCGAAGAAACTAAATGTTCTTTTATTTCAGTGGTGTAAGAACCACTGGTACCTCTGTTCCAAGAATATCACAATGATTTTTCGGAAGTTTCTCTCAATTTAATACTGTTCGAATGCCTGGAGCCAATGTCCTTCAAAGCGATGAAAAAATTCAAGATGGAGGAGGAAGAACAGAACTTAAAAATGATATAAATCATGTGTCCAATAATGATCAACATTCCAGATAAAATCGCACTCGAACGACAAGCGACAGGGCTCGTGATCCAATTGATTAAAACTAAACCGAAGGAGCCCTCGCGGCAGCTGGAAAAATCTGTGCACCCGTTTGCACTGTTTTTCCAGCTGATGATCTCGCGACAAGGGCCGCACAGTCATTAACAGTCGTGTGAACGAAACTCGATAATCACCAACCTCCAACGAAACCGGCAGAAGCATCGATATATCTAACCGAGACTCGTATTTTTGTATGCCTCTGTATGGAAATAAGTGTAAACTGCGATATTCCTGTGTATGTATAGTAATTATTTCTATGTGTACATCCATATATATATATATATGAATATATATTTATCTAACGCCCCCGTTTGCCTGTCCGTCTGACTGACCTGTCCGTTCAAGAGCCAGAGAAAGGAACCAAAACCAAAAAAAAAAAAAAGAAAAAACGAAAAGCAAAGAGAAAAATCCGAAAGAGTGGGAGGAGAATCCGAACGGATTAATGAAAATTTATATACGGTGTATAATATACCCCCGCCCCTATAATTAGTCGAGAAGCGATTCGAACGAACGGAATTTTGTCGAGAATCACACCCCCGAACAGATGGGAGCAAGGTTCGGGGCTTGGAAAACGGACAGACAGACAGACGGACGGCATTTCTTGCTAACTGCGTAGTACCGGTCTACCTGGTAAGCTAGCTGTCGCTGTCTGTCTGTCTGTCTGTTTCTCTGTTCGTCTGTGTGTACGTCTGTCTGTCTGTCTGTCTGTCCGTCTGTCCGTCTGTCTGTCTGTCTTTCTGCCCAACCACCCTGTTACACCCTTGTACACCTGTTCACGTATTACTATTTTTTAAGGGCGCGGCCTCCAGTCTGACGAGACACCACAATGATGCATCACTGACCGCGCCGAGCAATTCGAAATTTCGAATTTAACCGCGGAATTCGCTAGGGTTATTCACAAAATCTCGAGAATTCTGGATTATATAAGCTGAATTTAAAACACTTCCGACCGATCGGGGCTTGGAGAAGCGCGGGTTTTTATTCTGGTCTAGGGTTTTTCGGGTATAGGGATATCTGGATTTGATTTGACGCTTTGGGGAATTTTAGCCGGCATCAGAATTAGGGAATTTAAGGACACAGGAACATCTAGAGACACTAAGTCGAATTTTTGAAAATTCTCTGTTCTAGTTCGGGACAGAATTGGGCAAAATTTGTATTTCTATTTAATCTTTAATTGTATTTAATTTAATTGATAATTAATTAAATACAAATATTTAAATACAAATACAAATTTTGCCCAACCCTGGTTCAGAAAGTACAGATTCTCCCTAGAAACTCGAATTTCTCTAGATGGGAAGTTCCTACATCCCAGTAACCTCAGATATACTAAAATTTAAGAATCTCGAATTTCTATGACAAAATAAAGCTCAATCCACTCTCTAGTAGAACAGGGGAGGAAATTTAAATTTCCAAGACCCTGTTAGAGCTAGCTTTCAGATTTTTACGATGTTTGAAGCGTTGAAAATTTTAGTATAAATCCAGAAATGTCGAGACCTGTTTAGCAACCGATATGAGGCGTCCAGGTTGGTCCGTGATCCATCGATCGGATCGAGGCCGTGCTCTGTTGGTCTGATACCGTGCACACCATAATTATCTCTATCTCACTCACTGTCACACGGCCAATGCTCTGGGTATGTCGTATGCTGGATGGAATTAACTTACTATACTATATACAAAAATATATATATATATATATTGACCAAACAAATTTGATTCACATTCGATTGATCACTTCCGTTACCTTGTATATGAGATATGTTTTACTGCTCTCACACACAACTAAACTGTCTGTCACTCTATCTCTCTCTGTCTATCTCTACTCCGTACGATACTACCTACTAACTATTGTTGTTGCGATGTTGGTGTTGTTGTTTCTACCATATACATATATATATATACATACATACATGCATACATATATATATATACACACCACGTATATATGTATATCATTGTATTATTGATGTTGATGTTGTTGTTACCTTGATGTTTTTTGATGTGTTGTTTAATCGTTGTTATCTTGCTGTTTGATGTTTGTTGTTGCACTATATATATCTATATATATCTCTCTATATATATATTCTATATATCATATATATACATAAATACCAATATGTATATATACATACATGTATATATCCACATGTCCGCGCGATACAACGTGCACGCGCGCGCTCCCGCGCACCCTCAACAACAATAATAAAGAGAACTATGCGGATAAAAATTGTGTATATATGTAGGAAAAATTCGTGCAACATTATACAACGTTTCTGGACACTCTATCGAGCCGTAATGTCGTACCGTGATATTCAGTGATTCGCTATAAGCATCGAAGGATCTCCTCGGACGTACTCGAGAGCGCGCGCGCGCGCGCGTTCACGCGTATATAGGTACATGTACATTTCAGCCAGCCAGCCTCACGCTTGGAGTGCCTTCTATATACATATATATGTATATATACGAATATCTGTATATATATGTATATATCTATATATATATATTTAACACGATATAGTTGGTCGCCTCCCCCTAACCCCCCCCCCCTTGATACACCACTAAAACCACCCTCTAACAGACTTACAGCGGCAATCGTTACCTCTGTTTGCTCCCACTTCCACGAAACTCGAACTTTAATAACTACCCGGCTTTATTAACGTTTCTTGGCGTGAACCGTTAACGTCCTCGTCGTCGTCTAACATGCAATTAATCGTAGCCTATGCTCGCGAACCAACCCTTTTAACCCTGCTGCTGTCCTCAAGTTTCACTACACGTTCAAAATGGCGTCTGAGAAACTGTAATGGTCGACTCTAGGAGTTTCTTTCATCCATGCACATAACGCGACATGTTTTCTCGAATTGTTATGTTAAATTTTTCATTCTACCAGAGATTATTACATTATTAGGACAGTGAAGATGATTTTGTTAAAGGTTATCGGATAAATTCACTGCTCAAGGCTGTTGTAATTTTCGTAAAACATTCATTTCGAGCCACAGAAGCTACCCAGATATTTATTTCTCGTCCCAGTAATTTTACTGAGCCGCAAATAATTCAGCAGTTTGATTACACTTTTTAACTAGATTGTATAATATTTTAACTTTTATATAAATGCTAATCATGACAACACAGCAGGGTTAATGAAATTCTCGTGTTCTCTGTATATTTTGATTGAAAATCGTTGATGATGAGAGGTTCATTTGTAGCCTTTATAAAATGAAGGAGTGAAGGGGAAGAACAGAGGATTGTTCGAGGTGTCAGGGGGTGGTTCACCGTGGCCCTAGCCTAGGCGTTCGTAGGATGACAGTGGCGAATTGTGTTTCAGGATTGCACTCGCCGCACGAAGGACTGGCCGGTGGTTCCGGTCAGAGTATGTCCGGGCTCGCCTACTATCAGCCAGAGCATCCTGCCTCCGCAGGGGTGGTCAAGTACCCCGAGAACGGTCACGACACCCTCTCGGACTTCGTCACGTTCGTCTGCCAGGAGGCCGAGAATACGCAGCAGCTGCCCCAGGTAGCTTCCGGATCCTTTAAACCCGCTCTGTTCTCCGTTCTCGTACAAACAAACGTTCCTCCGCTTCTCGAACCATTTTTTCACAATTCTCTTTACCACAATTTTCTATCCTCATTAATTTACTAGTGGAAGTGCACTCGCTGCAGTCTTTTTCTATTTTTTTCGGGTGTATTTTTGAGGTACAGCTTGTCAAATCTAGCTGTGCGGTTGACCAAAACTTAGGAATGCGCAGACAAAAACAAAGACCGCACTTGACGAGAGAAGAATGCAACATATGGACGGTAAGGTACACACCTCGTCAAAAGTGTGTACTGGCCATTATTTCTTACAGCAGTAAACATACAAAACAACTGTTTATATGTTTGTGTGAATACACTTGTGTCACTTTACTTTTTAACTGAACTGTGTCGCCACGTGCATCGTTTGAAAGGTGACGATCAGTTCACCATCATTGCGAGGTTCCGCCTACCTACCCATTGCGCAGCGGGGAGATTTCCCCTTGCGGGGGACATTCAGCCGCACAGCTAGATTTGACAAGTTGTACCTATCAGAGATTTTTTCAATTATCACAGCGAGTGTATTCTGTTTATTTTATCGAGAAAATATTTGAGATTATGTATGTAAATCGAGAATCCTTCTGAGGATAGAAGCTGATCGATGTTTGCATAATCGAAACGAGAAGAACGGGGCGGTTTTCTGCGACCTGCATCGTCATCCGTGTTCCAATCGCCCTGGATTTCAAAAACCTAATTGTTTATTTATGATATTTAATTGCTAACCAAAAGTGAAAATAATTGGCTTGTAATATTATCGAGACTCAAGTTATTCTATTAATGTGCAACGATATTCGAAAAGTAGACTGTGAACCCCTTGTTTGTGGAAAATCATTAAACCTTCACAGTCAGCCTTAAAACACAAATGCAGACAGAGAAATCAAAGTCTAGATGAGAGCTCCCAGCGAATCGTCACTTACAATCCACAAATTAAAACCCATAAGTACATAGATTGCGGATCTTTATGCATTTAGAGCAGAATTGAGTAGATGAAATTCAAAATTGTTGGAAAATTTTAAAAATTGAAAATGTCAATATATGATTTCGCCTCTATTAAAATCATTAAGCGACGAAATAACATACAATTTGATTTCTCAGTTCTTGAAATCGATGCAGGCAATTTCTATTTTGCATACATATCCGCAGTGTATCCATAACACTGTGAAAAAATCATCCCCTAAAAAATCTTCCTATGTCCTGAACGAATGTTTCCCTATCTCATCGCCAAACAAGGGGTGCCAGACGATCCGATCTGAAAAGAAACATTAAAATTGCTCTGGCTCATATAATATAAAGGAGAGAATGCTCGCTAAAACGGGGTGAGTGGATCACGCGTGGGTCGACGACGTTGATCGGTGGGTGTGTGGTATTTCCAGGCGCAGCTAGCCGGACCCCGCACTGGTATGCAAAAGTTCTCACAGTATTATCCGAGCTCGATGTTGCCGCCACCACCACCGGCCCCGATGGCGAGGCCGGTTGCGATCATCAGGTCGACGGGCGAGCTGACGGCGGCGAGTTCGAACTCACCGCCGACATCGTCGACATCGCCGACGGACCCGTCGGAGCTGGCCTCGAGTCAGGAACAGCAAATGGCGGCCGCAGCCGCGGTGGGCCTCGTCGGATCCGGCTGCCAGAGCTCCGTCGATCCTGCCGGCAGGAAGAGTCCTGCGAGGATCCTCGTCACCGCGCCCCACACCAGCCGGGAGTACACCTTTGCTCACTTCCACTCACAACCTGGACAGGTAAGCGATCTCACAGTTCATAATAGCACCGCATTTGAGATACTAGACTCGGATGCTAGACTGGGGAAAAGACATTAGAAGAATCTAAGGATACTCTTGTATCAGTTTATATTTTTTAATTTGTTGGACAGTGTGATCAATTGACTTGGACAATTTTTATTTTCCATAGAAATTCGCAGTCTAGTTACGCACGAAGTTGGGTCACCGAGAGAGATTAATTAGTTAAGGGACGTGGTCGCAGGTGTTTGATAAGATTATTTTTCTGGGAATTTCAGCAAATATTCACCTACCCAACGATCGGTTCCATGTCGGGGGTGATCTCCCCGACGAACCTCTCCCTGTTCTCATCCCCTGTGTCGGTGACGAGGCCAGTGGCGACCCAGAGATCGGTCTCGAACGTGCCACCACGTTGGAACACTGCGCCGTTCATCAACCTGGAGGATGACTATAACATGATCGCTCCGATCATCACTGGAACCGCCAGCGAACCGCCTTCCGCTATGGACGAAGGTCAGTAACTAGTTCACCACAATAACATATTCTCCACATTCTCAACCGACATGAACTAAAGAGAAAATTTCTACAATCGTCGGTTCTGCTTGCAGAACGATACTTCCACCCTGTGCACACGAGCAGCGTGGTGGACAAGAGCGGAGGTAGCATGATGGGAACGGAGCTGGGCGTGGGCGGGGACCCAACGTCGCACCACCACCAGTCCCAGCAGCAGGCTCAACAGTCGCAGCAACAGTCACAACAGCAGCAACAACAGCAACAGCAGGCGAACCAGCAACAGCAACAAGTGATACAAGACAAAAGCGGCCGACCGAAGTCTCCCCCGTGACACTGGAGGCTCAGACCGGAAAGTCTCGAGAAGCTCGCATGTTCCACGGGGTCGTTACTCGCAGCCCCATACGAAAACAACCCCGAGCCGCATCCGCAATTGCAGCCACAGCCGCCACCGCCGGACGGGAATCGCCAGGATTCCTCGTGTCGTGTTCACCTTCGCGACCAAAGCCCGCGGAGAATCGAGTGCCTGAGAGTCTGATCGTAGTTTAAGCAGACGCCGCTGAGGGGCCGAGGGACTTCCGGTCACTGGGAACCGGAAGCCTGGGCTGCTTCCCGGGCGACCATACCGTGAACCAAAAACGATCGCCACGCGAAAAGATCGCGGCCTACAACTCGGCGCCTATGCCGCCAATGGCGAGACCCTCCGAGGAATTCGAACCGGGTGGAGCCTACGCCCTTGCCTCGAATCCCTCCTCGATATCCTCCCTTTATCTATTCAGAGAATTTATTGTTAACCTCGCCATCCTGGCGCACACTTTGGAAATGATGCGATTCGATCGACTTTTCGGTCGTTTTCGGTTCGGTCAGTTTTGGACGATTGAGGACTTGAAGATTGTGGCCTGTCCAAATTAGTCAGTTTCGTAGTTGTGAACTCTCGGACAGCGGATGATTCTTGTTAATCTGCTTTGTTTATCAATTCTTTTAAACCATGTGTTATGGCCACTTCTTACAGACACGTTAATTTTTTGTACTGTTTCCAATGCAGCAGCTGTTCGTTTGATTAATTCAAGTACTTTTCGAAGGTTTTTTGCATTTCACAGATCCGAACCGAATTCGGTATACTGAATATATTAGTTTAAAATCTAATATTCAAGTCTCCCACTTTTGAGAAACGTGGGCAGTCAAAGTGTTAAGATACTTGTAGATCTAAATCAATTTAAATTTATCCTCGCGACAGAGAGATAGTCCCAGCTAGTTCGAATCTCCGACCAGCCTCGGAGGGTCCCTCATTCTTATTCGGTCAATTATTACTCCGCTCCTCGAAGCGTCATAGTGCGAAGGGCTCCGCGACCGGAAGCGCGATCCTCCTCCCTCGGCGTTCTATTCGCGTAACTCTGTCTCTCTCTCTTTCTCTCTCAAGCGTCCTGGAAAGGACACATCGTTACGTCTCCTATCTAAACACATACACATACGTCGCCGATCGGTCCCGTCGACCAAGCGAGAAACGAACAATTGCCGAAAAAAAAACAAAGCAGAATAGAAGATGAACGAACGAAGTCGAAGACGAGGACGACGAAGCAACGATCGTTTGTTCAACGTTGTCCCGACACGAGAGCTTCCTGTTCGTCATCGGACAACAGAGGAAACCGGAAGAAGAAGAAAAAAAAATAGAAGCGTTTTTGTACATAGACGCGGCCCCACACAGTTCGTCGCGCGCCGGGTGTCGTATTTTGTAAAATTTTAGAGGACCCTAGACTAGTATCGCGGAAGGAGGAGTGTTCGGTGGAGAAGAGCCGTGAAACCGGAACGAGGAACGAGGGGCGAGGGGATTTCTAGTGCCAATCTCGAGTAGCTTATAAATATTATAATGAAATTATAATTTTTTATAATATTTATGAAGGAACACACACGCTTGTTTAGACGCGACAACGACGGGAGGCGTAGGCGTCGAGACGCAAACGGAGCTTCAATCTCGACGATCGAACATTTTTACAAATAAAATAAACGAAGCAACAAAACACAACAAAAAAAAAAAAGAAGAAAAGAGAGAGAAGAAAGAACAAACAGAAAGCAAACACGGAAGAGGAGCACCGATCGACGAGTCTAACCGGTCCACGAGCAACGAGATCACGAACGATGATCCGATCAAAGGAGAGAATTCGTTGTTGAGTCGCCTAAACGATCAGGCTAGTGCCGGCCATCGGACGAAGAGGAAGACGACGAGGAAAAACCACTAGTGCGGACTAGACACCAGAGGCTGCTAGTTAGAAACAAAGTGACTAATGTTTAAGGTCGATTAACACAGTTATTAAATTAAGCGGTCGAGACTAGTTGAACGCGTTTTTCTCGGTCGATTGGAACGGTCGAGAGGAAACGAGAGGACGACGAGGACACGCCGAGGAAATAGTGCGAGACGCGCGAGGGACGCGGATTTACGAGATAGTGAGAGATTAATCTATAGTTCTATTAACTATTTTAGGGAGTTTAGTGTAACGTGGGGGTCACACGCATACATCGTACTCGTCGACAACGAAGGTCCTAACTACTGTCCAAAGTGCTTTCCGTCGATTGTCGGGAGGAACACGGACGCTTCCGCTGCCCTAATCAACCAGAGAAAAATGTCCTTGAACGATTCAAGTCGTCGATTTCATATTTTTCGAAATTACGAGGCAGTGAGAAACTGGCAGCGGAAGGGTCGCGAGCGAGCACGAGGGGCGTCCTGTCCAGTTTGTAACTCTTCGAGTGTCTACAGGGTGCGCGGGAATCCTCTGATAATGTTTATAAGAACCGTTTATCTTACTGGTAAGACTCGCTCTAAAGTTCGATTTCGACGAAATCCCCTCGGTTTGTACGTATCCATTTTGATTTTCCGGTAGGCGTGCGATTCCCGCGCACCCTGCGCATGGCACTCGAGGGACACCCTAATTAAAAATGCGCTTAATATACTCGCTAGACGACCAGATAGTTTTCGAGGCGGTTCTTCTTGGGTTTGTAAAGTCACTTCCCTGTTTTTCTCTCTTCGAGTGAGGTTGAAAGGGTGCGCCGGCCTCTTGCCCATTATCGAGACTAATTAGTCAAGCCTGATCGCCGCGAGATTGCAGCGAGATTCTGAAAATTGCGATCGTTTCTTTCCCCCGTGGCTTCTCCGTGGAACAAGATGCCGGTCGATCGAGAACAGATCATGGTTCCCCCCTTTTTTCATGCTTCTACGCGACAATGCTTTTCTCTGCTTTGCGGACACTGTGCTTGGTGATCACTAATATTCTTTCGTGTTTATACATTGTTTCTGCTGGTTCTGTGGTTGAGTAGGTCGATTGGAACATCCAAAGTGGTAACTTCGTTGTGTACACTCGAATATTGTACTATTTTGGAGTAATTATTTTTAAATTCCTCAGAAATAAGGAATAGTCGAATAAAACATGTGGAGGATGTTCTAGAAGGAAGAACTCCAAGTAGGCAGCCATCTTGGATCAATGCAACATCATTAAACCTCGAATTTCATCGTATATATTTCGACATCGATAGGAACAAGCTGTCGGAATGATGAGATCACTCCTAAAAATCGCTTTCCACTAATTTTTAATGCTTCGATCCAGCCAGAAGCGATGTTCTATGCATATGAATTTCTCAGGTGGCCAGACAGCCGGCCATCTTGGATCGGTCTGAACTTCGCGAAGTGTGTTCAGATGTTGTTAGTTTTATTGAATGACTGAACATTGGAATCTGTAAGATTAATTATTGAAAGAGGAGTAAAGAATAATGGGGGAGAAGGGTGGCACCCTGTCAACCGGTTCGTAGTGATAGTACAAAGAGATCGAGTGTAGCAATATCCGTAATAGCAGTAACGATTGTCAATAAGGGTTGACGCGCGGCGATACGACGCTATTATTCCTATTAAAGAGAAAAAAAAAGAATTGCTTGTAACGCTATTAACGCTATACGAAGGCGACGATAATACCGCTGCAACTATTGTTAATACTACGAGGAGACTACTACTATTATTAAACTATTACCACGATTACCACCACCACCGCCATCATCATCAGCGCCGCCATTAAAGAGGATAAGTGAAAGGAAATGATGAAACCACTTTACCATCACCACCACCACCGCTCTACCACCACCACTACTACTACTAATACTACTACTACTTCTACTATAACTACTACTATTACTACTATTACTATTACTACTACTACTACTACTACAACTACTACTATTACTACTACAACTACTACTACTACTACAACTATTACTACTACTATTACTGCTATTATTACTACTACTACAACTATTACTACTACTACAACTACTACTACTACTACAACTACTACTACTACTACCACTACTACTACTACCACTACTACTACTACTACTACAACTATTACTACTACTACTAAACTACTACTAACTACTACCAGCGCTATTATAAACGAAAAAAAAACTTTAACTCACTACTACTTATTACCGCTGCTCTTAACTAATTAATTGTAAAGGCGAAAGGGACACTACCGCAGACAGCTATTATTATTACACCGCCTACTTCACTATTAACGTACATACACCAGTTACTGGGGGGACAAGGAGGAACGCTACTATCGCTGACTACTACTCTACTACTACTAATTAACTACTAATCGCTTTACGAGTACGGTTACTACGGGAGAGATCGATTGTTAATTTGTAAATATCCAAAAGAGACGATAGGGTAACGAGTGATCAGGCTGATACACATTTTTCTCTCGCGCAGTTTCGTTTTTCCCATTTCTCCAGAAAATTTCGTTTGTCAAAAGCGATGCTCAGTGAAACGTGGTAAACGATGAACTTTTATAAAATTAGGCAACGAGGCCTCTGAACGAGTTTATACGATTTTATAGACTGCTTTACACAGAAATATTTATTGTTAAAAAAGTAATGGTATTCACGCACAGTAGTATTACAAACTGTAGTGAATGTTGGTGAAATTCTTTCGTTATTGCATTTCGTTGAGAAATTATTTTTATCCGGACACACCTCTGATTGTCTGACCAGTACCTATCTCACTTGGCCGACCAAATTTACGATTGTTCTACTTAGAAAATGAAATACAGATCTTTTTGATCCACGTGCAAGTGCCGCGACAGGTTCTCCAGTAAGTAGTGCATTAATTGTAGAGAAGACTAAATCAAATTCTCAGCAGTTTCACTTTGGAGTCACTGTTTGCAACGCGGTAAAAAAACACTGTGTCTCAGCCTGAACGATTCTATAGTAATTATTACTACGCACAGAGGCAGGGAGGCACGCGAAAGAACTTAGATCCCGAATCTATAGATCCGGGAAACAGATAGGGTGGTTTTCACCCCTGCAGGCTCCACGGTAATTGTAATCTTGGATAGAATAGGGGCTGATTTCTTCAGGATTATTTTCCTCCCTTGCTTTATAACATAAATGAAAACTGTGATTAAGATTTACACACTGATGATAAAGATTCGGACAGTCACGATAAAGATTTACAATCGAACAGACAAATATTCAATTTTACTGAATCTGCTACGAGTAGACTGTGGATGTTTACTGAGATTCACATTTTTATAACAGAAATAAAAATGGGATAAACCGTCAGTGATAAAAAAAATACAGTAATGCTATATTATATTTCGCTAAATATCGCATTTCGCGACTGCGTGAAAATCCACAGTTCACTTTTAGCAGAAATAATCTCGGCAATATTTTTCCTTTCTCCCTCGAAAAAAAATATATAATATATGTAACACAGTTTCGAAAGGTATCATAAGGCAAGGGTTGATAATTTTGATTGAAATGGAGGGTACTGTGAAAATGCAAGGGGTTGGAAATCGCCGGGTGCAGAAGACTTAGACGCGTAAGGAATTTTTAAATAAATACTTGCCTCTCGACGCCGTTTAGGGACCTCGTGTTCTTATTTTATTAACAACCGACGACCTAACGGGGGAGCTACTCTGCGAGATATTCTAACTAATTATTCTCGGAGACCGCACCGGAGGGGTGGTTCGGGATATAGTGAACGCCCACCGCGAACGCTCATTTTCTCGCTGACTTATAGTTCGTTGTTCGGTCGCGCTCGCTGCCGAACGGTGCGGCTAGGGGTAGAGTGCCAATTAGGGTTAGCCTTGTAAATTGTAAACTAGCTTTAGGTCTTCCTAACGAAGGTGCAGGACGGTGCTTATTAGGTGAACAACGAGAGAACGATTATATATTATCCGTCGACCGCGACGCGAGAGCCGCAAGGATCACCCACCCCGTCAGGTTTCCGCTCAAAAATCGAGCCCTATTATGGCGGCATCGTCGAACTTGCGTCAACAGAACATTTTGTATAGCGTCTCGAGCTGCCTTGAACCGAAAGTGCATTAAAAAATCGTCCGCGTCGACGGCCTGGCGCTTCCGAACGCGCCCGAGATCAATTTCGAGCGTCGACCTCAAACACATGACCACGAAATAATTATTTCTCACGATTATTCAACATTTTGAATTATTTTAGGGTACTTGGGCGATGCTCCAGTTCGTTCTAGAGGACCTGGGATTTTTTTCGACATCTTTATTCTGACCTTTAGTTTGGAAATAATCTTTTAATTTTATTGCAATCGTTGATCCTCCCCTACTATCGCGGTTACATTTAGGAATTTCAAAACTGTTCTGGAATTCGGGGGCGAAACAGTATTAGATTACATCACGACATACCTTCATCTGCCCCTTTTTAATTTAAAAGCTTCCAAAATGGTTTGACAACTTGGGGGTGGTATCTAGAATTACTCTAAAATATATTATTTAACAGTCAGATTTATCCTGGAATCCCTAAAGTTTTGATTTCATCCCTCGCTGCAAAAGCAACCCCCAATCTTGGTACTTACATCAGGACTGTCGGCTCCAGTATCTTCGAAAGTTCAAAAAACGTTTTGAATGGAATTGGAGGGTGGTTTTTCGAAAATAGGTGGTCTCAGGTCCGACCGGAAGTTGCGCAGGCCAGGCGACCGCGCGCGAGGACTTTTTCTACGTAAGATAGACTTTTTCTCTAGTAGATTCGAGGAACGACAAAGGACGAAGCGAAACTAAGGGGGACGCGGGGAGAGCGACAAAAAATTAATTAACTTAATTAAGCGCGTCTCGATCGGGTTCCCGGGGGTTGAGAATGACTCGTTATCCCGGACCACCCGTTGCACGAATGGGTGACAGCGTGTAGAAGAGCGAGGGGAAAGCATGGTCGCAAAATTTTCGGTGTTTCAATCGAAATCGAAGCTGAGAAATTTCGAGTCGAGGATTTAGGGGTTGCGGGCGGGGTACACTAACAAATTTGCTAGAAATTAAGCTTGCCAGGGACTGAAGATTTACACTGTGAACATAGACACACACGTACACCCACACACACAGAGAAGCGCGCGCGCGTAGCCCATTAATTCGACGAAACCGCGAAAACGAGTGACAGCAGAAGCAAATAAAAATGCAAAAGGGTGTAAGGAATTTCTTTTTAGAAACGTTTTTTCGTTCGTGATTTTTAGGGATGGGGGTACGTCGAATGGGTTCGATAGGAATTTCGATAGGGTGCACGCGAGGCGCAAGTTCAGCTACGAGAATAACGATAACAATAACGGTAATAATAATAATATTAATAATAATATTAACGAGGTTTAACGATAAAAAGAAACGGTTAACTGATAACTTAATTGTAAAACCAGAGCGAACTACGGCGATGATAACATAGTGCGATTATTAATTACTATTAACTACGGCAATACGATGATATACATATATTATAAACGAAATACAATGATATATTTATCGAATATTTATTGAGCAAACGAAATAGCACACTGTGTAGTATGGTTGTACAAAGTAGGCGACGAGGCGAGAAAAAAAAAACGAACGCGAGTTTCTTTTTCCTTTTGTTTCTCGGGGTTGGAGACGCCTCGGGGCTGCCTACCCCCGTTACAGGGGTTGTAGACATTTTATGAACTATTTGAATTTCCTATAACTAACGAGGAACTTCTCCCTAATGTATGTCACTTCATTTTCGAGTTGGCAAAAATGTACATTCTTGACCGAGAGGAATTTTCAGTATCACCAAACTATCTCTTCGAGGGTTGCAAAAATTATTTGAACATTCTGCTGTTCACATTCTACTCTGAGAACTTTTTGGTCAACTTTATAGTCATCTGTCCACCTTGCGAAATTCATGTCCCTGGTAAAGAAATTTGCAACTCCCAGACTCTCTTTGGAAAATTCTAAAACTTCTTTTGTGTGGACGAAAAAAATCGAGGTTTGTCTGGTTCGGAAAAAATTCTGCAACCCCTCAGTTACGTGGGAGGGTGCACCGAGGGTTGGAGGACACGGCGAGGGGGTGGAACCGAATGTGTTATCGTCTGACGATCCTTTTTTTTACGATTGTGAACGAGGTTCATGTTATATATCAGGGATTAGATTAAATAGTATAATACGCTGCGAGGGAGGTGGCAGGAAAAAGAGGAAAATTACTTCGGATAATACTAACCGAGGGTGGTTGGCCTTGGGGGTAGGCGTGATCGAAGGGAAGAGCTGTGACAAAGGTGGTGATAGTGGTACCGGAAAAAAAAAATGTTTGAGAGACGAGTCTTTTTGTCGCGTCTCCGTAGAAAGAGCCGGGCCAGGGGCGGATGACACAGGCGACTAAATCAAATTTCTATACTCGATTGTACCGGACAAACCACCCCCGACCCCCCCTAACTTAATAATAACTAATAATAATTCTAACGATAAGAGTATAATTAGAAACAGATAAAACGGTATAGGCACAAATTGAGTAGGAAATTGTTAACGGATAATTTGATAAATTGTTACGAAGCTTACGTAGTATATTCTCGTATGATGTTTGTTTTCTTTTTTAATATATATAGATATATATATTAAAAAACAAAATATATCTATATACATATAGGTATATATTATACATATACCCTTGTATATTTAAATGTAAAACGCGTCCTTCCAACAGAGGAGGAGGAGGAGAAGGAGAAGGAGGAGGAGGAGGAAAAGGAGGAGAAAATTTCTTCTTTCTACGGAGACTCGATTGTATCTGTAATTTTCGTTCGTCTTCGGGACATTTAATGCTTAAGAGAAACTTCTTGTGATAAGCGTGGAGAGACCTCCGCCCACGGTTCGGGCTGTAGAAAGAAAAAAAAAACAAACAAACAAAACAAAGTGAAACAAAAAAGCGAAAACCAAATGAACATAATTAAACACAAAACGAGGAGAAATAATAAACGCTAATAAGGGGAGAGAAACAAAGAGATTCGGGGGTGTAAAGTAACGACCTTAAAAAGTAAAGAGAAAAAAAAAAGATAAATTTCGCGATTTTCGAGCTGGCAGCCCTCCGACGAAGGGACACTGACAAGGGAGAGGCTTCTTTGTCACCTTACCGCGCCAATTATACGTTGTGTCCATACTGTCTCAATTAATATAATGTATTATATTATATATATAATATATATATTATATATATATCCGACAATATTGATTATTAAAAATTCTTAATATATAAAACGAAAACCGGCTGATGTATTTTCTGACACACTGTGTTCTTACCCTCCTCTTCACTACTTCTGCACCATCCCCTAAACATTTCTCATAAGTCCCATATGTTTTCCATGGACCATAACACTTTTGTTCTGATCCCTAATATTTTTCTGGACCCTGAACTCCTTCCGTAGGCCCCCACATTGTTTCGTGAGTCGCAAATGCACATCTTGGGCCCTGAATGGTTTTCCCTCTGGATTGAAATATTTCTCGTAGGTACTAAATTTTATTCGTCCATTTTAAACATTTTTGTATGATTTTGAAATTCTCCCCATAAATCTTTCTTTTATTCCAATTTCGTCCAAATCTCCGAATTTGTTTTCTGAAGATCTAAATATTTTTCCCGGGCTCTAAATTTGTTTTTAAGGCCCCAAGTACTTACTTGGACACTAGATTTTTCTTGCGAGCCCCGTAATCATTTGCAGGCCTAAATTCTAATTTAGACATCTAATGTTTCAAAGAGGATGAAAAAGACCAAGGAACAGAGGATAACTATTAACCTCTCATCGAGACGAGGGGTAATTAAAAATTCAAAACGCTCGGCTGAAAAAGTGAAGTACAATTTATTATCATGCGCAGCCATGTTGACATTCGGTGCACCATTGCGAAAATAATTCCAAGTACAATAATACGCGCGTGTATAGCCGCGTACCGGAAGTGACGGAACCGCGGGCGGCTTTTTGCGCTTTCACTCTATAAATATATCGTAAATAAAATATATATATGTGTATATATATATATATATATATGTATGTATGTAGTATGTATGTATGTATGTATATACATATTTATACGCATGTGTGTTTATGTATATCTGTACAACCTGCGGACACACGACCCTACAAAATAATTTCTACCTATTCGCTAAATCTTCATCCTCTGTGGTCCTCCGTCTTCCTTTTTATTTAACCGTACTCGCATACTTACAAAGCGAAATTATAACAATAATTACAATTTCGGAGATCACATCGGGTCGGTGTTAAATCAACAATACCTCGTTTTATTTTTAAACGTTCTCGATATCGCTAACTCAAATAGGAAATTTTACAGTTAGAATTTCCTAACAATTTCACAATTCTCCAAACAATCTTTATATACAACAAATAAATGAAAACGGGTACTTCTTTCTCAATTTCACATCCACGAAACCAATGGGGAGGACGAATTTCCAAAAAGAAACACCAGGCGAATCACGTGACCGAGGTAAGTACCCACCAACCGGAAGTATAGTCCGCAGGACCGCAAGTAACAAATCAAAATGAATCATTGAGCAATCTAAGGCGCGAAGTAACAAATGCTATTGGACGAAGTTCCAGAAATGCTCGCCCAATTGTTCGCAGCAATCGTAAAAATATTCTTTCTGATTTCGGGAACCGGAAGTAGAGAATGTTCGCGGGAAATTTCCTCGAAACGTTAAAACAACTGAAACGAGATTTTATCCGTATCAATTTTCTTTAAAATTGTTTTGTTAGCCAGAAATTATTCCCGCATGTGTTAATATTTGTGTGATCACGAACAAGTATGAGATAATTCGTTTAATCGAAATTATTCAAGTATTCTATTCTATTCGTTTGCGTTTTAATTAATGAAAAGTATAAATTCTTGCAGAAATAATACCGTGTATAAACTGTGAAAAGGAAATCCAACGGGTCTGTGACAAATCTAACAATTGTTTTAGAATGTAATTAATTGTTTCAATAACGGGAGGAATGTGACGCGATTATGTCGAAGAAAGATGTGCTTAAAAATCGATTGACTGGTTTTTTTTAGTAAGGATTGAGCTCAACGAGGTGATGAAGGGACTTCCGGTCTACGAGAATAGTCGGAGCCGTGGCTAACCGGAAACCAAGGACGGAAGTCGTTCTACCTAGCCCTAGACGCGAGTGGAACGGACTAGAAATGGAAACCTGTCCACAGAAATACTCAACTTGAATATTATCTATTTGCCCTGCTATAATAAATTGCTACGTAAAAAAAGACAAATAATACAAACAAATAAAACTGCGAATCCCTCCTGAATCAGCAATTTTCAGCGGATAAATCGCTTGAAACTGTTGAAACTCTACACTTTAAACTAAATAAATACGTCGGAATACTTCTGGTAAAAGTAAATGCTGCTTGTTCGTTCCCCGACCGAAGTACTCTGCTCTGAGTCTATGTTTAAGCTCTAGCTGCTCTCACTCGCGAAAATAATCTTTTCGCACGCTGGTGTTCACTCGCTTAGGCGTGCTGAAGAATATATTGATGTTGTAAAACCGTCGGAGACGGTTTGATTTTTGTTAATGACGGAGACGGTTTGAGAGAACTTTTGATTCCTGATCGGATGGCCGTGATTCTGACATGTTTGAACGTGTTTGGAAGTGTTTGAACCACTTCTGGGTTAACTGTATTTTGTAGAAAGGCGTGCTAATGCTTGTGGAATTTTAAACAGCGGCGCCAATGCCTGTTGGAGCTTGTCTGAAGATTTTAGGATTTCTTTAAAGCTCTACAAAACATTGATGGTGCGGTTCATAAAAATTGGTAGAACATGCTGGAGAACTTTCGAAGCTCGTTTCAAGTATTCATACGTTGTTTGATAATTCTAGAGATACTGGAAAGCTCTACAAATATCGGCAAACGTGAAGATTGCTTTAGAAGATTGTTAAAATTTCTGGACCTCGTTAGAAAATTGTTGAAGCTTATCCTAGATCATTCTAGAATCGGCAGAAACCACAACAAACCTCGTCGAATATGAAAAATAGCATTTATAAATGGTTAAAATCTCTAAACATTATCGAAGAATTGTCGTGGGATGCTCTTTAAAATTTCTTTAACCACATCAATGTGTCTACAAAGTTTAAGAAATGGAATAATTTATCTTTGAAAATTCGTCAAGCATTTTTCGGAGCTTCTAAAATTTTGTTTCACCTCGTCTAACAGTCTCTGAAGATCTCCAGAGACTCAATAATGTATGATTGAAGCTTCTTAAAGCTGTTCGAAGCAGTCAAATACTATCAAACACGTCCAAACGATCAAAAACCATGACACTTCCATATTCGTTGAAAATTTTTCTTCTTCTCCCGCAAATGATTCGCACACCTCGAACCAGTTCATACGCGTGCGTTTCACAGTCAACAATGAATCGACAGACTGAAGGAGGATGGCTAGTTAGACTATACGCTCTATCGGAACGGAACTTAGGTTAACGTCTACGTTAATATCCTCCGAATTATCATACTAGAGAGAGTAACCTCTCCGTGCACCGAATCTACAGCAATCACGACGTGAGTACTCACGTTAAGTACGAAAAAACGCGTAAACCACGACCAGAAAAACCTCGGTCGCGTTTCATACAAACTTACGCGAGCCAAAACCGTCACACCCTCTCGATCTTCGGCTGAAAACGATCTGAAACGCGCTCAAACCTTTTCGTCTATTTTACAAGGTCGAACCCGTCGCTCTTAAAAAAATAGTTTCTCGTTTTTGGACAACGATCGAGAAAGCATGAACGGTTTCTTGACTCAGTTTTTGTTAACACGTCCGCTGCGTTGCGCACGGTTGTTATACTGTTTCACATTGTTTGTGGTTTTATCGTGCTCGAGGCGATGTTTGAGCTTTGTAAAATACGTTAGTAAACAATTAATGCAACGAACGTGTTAAAAGAGTTGTACCGAGTAGAAACATCCGCGGAGGAATGTTCGTGCAGCAGCCATATTGGTTTCGGCTGAAGAACGGCCTTGAAGCGAGTCGCTCGAGCAGGCCATGTTTAGGAATTTATTGCAGCTAAACTGATTGACGTGGAAACAAGAAACTTCTTGCAGTGTTTTCATGCATGATTCAGTATTACGCACAGATTTTTTCAGCGCGGTATACTCTATAATCTTCATTACACAGAGCATTGACTGATCTGAGTCCCTAAACTTTGCGATATACTCAACTCCTCTTAAAATTATAAAAAAAGAAAAATGGTCTTAGCACTCTTGTGATTATAGACAATTCCACAAACAATTCTGTACACTTCAAACTAGTTCAAACTCTTCTAATCAAAGAATTTTAAGAAATATTACGTTTCCTGACCTGTCTCAAGGGGGGCCTGTTACAATAAGAATCACCAGTTTAGTCTAGTTTCCGTGTAATAAATTCTTAAAGACCACCTAGTTCCGTGAGACTCGTCCCAAGGCCGAGTGTAAGAATTTGAGCGAAAGAATGGGAACATCGGTCGAGCATCGTGCAAATTTAAACGAGATCCTGTGTCCAAAAAGTCGTCGACGAGGGTCTCTCGTCCTGGAGGAACACAGGACTAGGCGCAGCTTCGTTCAATGTCCGAAGGAAGCCACGTCAAGGCTCGAAAGGCAACGATATCGCTCGAAAGCATTTTTACAGCTGCTCCCCTGCAACGTTGTGCTCCTGTCTAGGATTGAAATGTGCACATACAAAAGCTTTCGATCTCTCTCTCTCTCTCTCGAGCTCCTAGAATTTCAAAATTTTTAATCTCTTTCACCCTAAACTCTCGGATAGAAAATTTCTTGTAATTCTAAGAATCCCGAAGCCCTCGGATTTGCAATATTCGAGGCCTGTGATTTGTTAATGATGGATGCTAGCTGAAGGATTTCGAAAATTTACGAACTCTACATAGATATTATGGGGACCTTCCCCTTTTTGGAAAATTTTCTATCTCCGTTTGGCGATTTTTATCTTTTCCAAAAGTTTTAGTTCTCGTGACTTGCTTGTCGCACATTTTGGAATTTCCAGGCTCGGAATTTTTGGTTCTCGATTTTTCGGCGATTCTAGAAGCTGTGTCTGAGAAGTTACTAGATGTTTAGAGACTTTCTAGAAATTGCCCAGTGCGGAATCCTAGAGGTTCGACGCACGTTTGCGTATGAATCGAGCCTCTGAATTACGCTGATTTCGCGAGCGATTCGATTTTCGCCGCGCGATTAGGGCAAGTCTGAGGAACTATGCGATTGCAATGCCGTTTCTCGGGTCTTTTTCTCCTTTGTTGCGAGGACGCCGTCATTAACAGAAACAGGTCCGCTCGTGAACTGGTTCTTGAACTCGTCTCGTGAACACGTTCACTAGTTGGCAGTGTACCCTGTGAACACACATATCGTTCCATCATTCTCACTTTCCCGCTCGTGCGAGCTTCATTGTTTATTTACGAACGAGTTAAAATTGTGCATTTCACTGCATGCTTGTGTTTTTATTTTGGAGAGGCTCGTAGATAGAGTTGGGTAGAAAATCAATTTTCTCAATTGCACAAAATAATCGGTCACCGGTGTTAATTCTGCTCGCAGAATTCACAGGTGCGTTACCTGATTTTCACGTTCGAGTTATCGATCACTTCGCCGTCGCAGTTCCACACGCTCAAGCTCGACTTCATGTAGCGGGTGTCGATCTGGTTTTCGGACTGCATGTGCATCGTTGGCAGCGCTCGGAATGTGAACTCTCTCGCTCTGTACACCTCGACGAACGGGAGATCATACTTGAAAGAACAGACGAAAACAGTCAATCCGTTTCTACAATTCTGTAATTTTTTATTGAAGCCCTACGAACATTCTATTATTATTCGAAAAAATTTTCAATTTATCGGAGTCCTACAAAATCCTACGATTTCCAATTCACTTAATTGCAATTAATTTCATTGAAGTCTGCACACTTCATTAAGATTCACGAAAAGATTGAGGAAAAGAGACAATATATTACTTTTAATTTACCGAAATTATTCAAGAAAGAAACATGCTTTTACTTGGCTCCTGTCTTTCATAATTGGTGCAGATAATTTTACAGTTTGTATAAAGATCCGCAGTCACATATCGATTTTATCGAATTCACACGTGCTGTCCTAATCTTTTGTGTAAGCCATATCAAATCGAAGCTAGATCTGTATCAGGTCAAGGTCAGACGTACTCTAATCCTAGAACTGTTGAGGAAACTTGAGATAGGTCCGGTTTAAAACTATGTTGAGGTTTCAATTAGGTCTGGGTTAGAGCCGTGCTATATTTAACCTGCACCTGAGTGGGAAGTGCTCTGGGTTTAAGCTGTTAGAACTATCGATAGACGATTTCAATAAACTGAATACCTGGCCTGAAAACTGCTGGAGATCGAGGGCAAATAATCTTTGAACAATCCGCAGCTTTCGACACCCTCGAGACTTAATTGTTAAATTTGGGGTAAATCATAGAATGATACAGAACTTAGATAAATGTTTGAAGATTAGGTTTACAGTGCTCTGATATTATGATGGAAGGCTAAATGAAATCTACAACCATCTTATTGTATTCTATTCAGCTCGTTACAGTAAGTGGAAACAGAAATAAATGTCTATTACAATTTATTAACGAATATTGCCACTGGGAGTTAACTAAACGAGAAATTTGATCATACTCACAAGAGTCTTCTGTTTACTGGACAACCTGAGCAACATCCTAATGTTATTAAATAGGGAAGTATGGCGAACTAGGATCACGTCGACGCAACCATCGCCAACGTGACAGTGAGGACTGAACCCCATGGGACTCCTGGAGCAGGCACAAGCCAGATTAGCACCGTTCACCATGAAGAATTTACCTCTGACTGTCATCCATCCTAAAGTGAATAATAAAGTTTGCAATCGACCGATTGATCGATGAAACGATAAGAAAGATAGAGTGCTTACTGGATATTTCTTTGTCGGGGACGCTGTTGTGCATGTGCTGCAGACACCTGCTGCAATTCTTGGTGCATCTTGTACTGGTCGCAGGGTGACAGGGGTCCGACAGCAGGTGGATCTCACCCTCGTACCCTTTGTTTGCGAGGATCTTCTTGAACCCTGCAATCAGATCACGTTACGTTAAACAAATTCTGGAAATGATTTGGCTATTTTCGAGGACATCGAGAAACATTGGAGAACATCGAAAAACATGAGCAATAATAAAAATAAAAAGGAAGAAGACGCGATCTTTTAGAAATCATTGGAAATAGGCTACTTGGAGGACCGAGAAACACTGGAGAACATTGAAAAACATGATCAACGAACAACCTGCAGTGGAATAAAAATAAAACGTAAGAAGACTCGATCTTTTAGATATCTTTAGAAATGATTAGGCTACTTTGGAGGACCGAGAAACACTGGAGGACATCGAAAGACATGATCAATCAACAACCTGCACTGAAATAAAAATAAAACGCAAGATGACAATCTTTTCAAAATCTTTAGAAATGATTGGGTTACTTTGGAGGACATCGAGAAACATTGGAGAACATTGAAAAACGTGATCAACGAACAACCTGCAGTGGAATAAAAATAAAACGTAAGAAGACTCGATCTTTTAGATATCTTTAGAAATGATTAGGCTACTTTGGAGGACCGAGAAACACTGGAGGACATCGAAAGACATGATCAATCAACAACCTGCACCGGAATAAAAATAAAACGTAAGAAGACTGGATCTTATAGAAATCTTTGGAAATGATTAGGCTACTGGGAGGACATGGAAAACATGATCAACGAACAACCTGCACTGGAGTAAAAATGAAACGTAGGAAGACTCGATCTTAGAAATGGAATAATAAATAAGAAGGTCTGAGCATCGGAACTGCAGTGAAATACAGATGCAGCCGAATGCACTTACCGGAGTAGTCGTATCTCTGAGGGCCCATCCACCTAAACTTCTCGCTGTCCCTGATCACGTCCCCGAGATACCCATAGCTGAGCACGCTGGCGTACAGCCTGAGAAGGTTCTGGTCGTTGTGCACGGAGGAGATATCGAGGCCAGTGCTGTCGCCAAAAATGATATGTATCGCGGCGGTTTGCACGTCCGTCGTCCCGTGGAGGCTGTACGCTATCGTGTCCGTGCTGCCACTTGGTATCACTCCGATCGGCAACGTAGGAGTTGGTAGTCTGACCTCGGGATCGTTCGCGTCGATCTGCTGATCCCTGGTCGTCCTTAAAACCAGACCGTTGATCACCTCCGCCAATGTACCGTCGCCGCCTATGCACACCACTGCCTGCGATATCGATTTTTATCTTTGAACAAATCGTACATTTTTCGGACATTTTCTACTGTCAGCTATTGCGCGATCTTTGTGCTACCTGGCAGGTGCAGAAGATACTTCTTTCGAGTATGTGTTTGACAAAAAACTAATTTTTAAAAATGTTCAGTATACAGTTAGAAGCAAAACTGATCACACACACTTTGAATCGGAATAACTTCTTTATGAATGGACCAGACGACCTCAATTACTCTGTATGGCTAGATGAATTAGTTCAGTAAATGACGTCTAAAAACTATGTTGAAAAAATGCATTTGCCCGGAATTGTGAACAACAATAGTAAAAATTGATTTTTATGGGTTTTTTAGCTGGGCCAATAAAGAAAATTTAAAAGATGTGCTTGGTCAGCTTGTTTAAATTATATACGCTCCGAAAATTTCATTGAAATTGGTTAATTGGTTTACGAGTTATAAACGATCAAAAGTGATAAAAATACCAAAAATCTTGAAAAATTGTAATTTTTACCACTTTTGATCGTTTATAACTCGTAAACCAATTAACCATTTTCAATGAAATTTTCGGAGCGTATATAATTTGTACAAGTTGATCAAACACATCTTTTAAATTTTCGTTATTGGCCCAGCTAAAAAAAAGTCGTAAAAATCAATTTTTACTATTGTTTTTCACAATTTAGACCAAATGAATTTTTTTCAACATATTTTTTAGACGTCATTTACTAAACTAATTCTAATCTAGTCTTACAGAGAAATTGAAGTAGTTTGGTCCATTCATAAAAAAGTTATTCTGATTTGAAGTGTGCGATCAGTTTTGCTCCTAACTGTATGTAGGACCACATAGAAAAGTTGTGAACAACAATTTTTAGTATTTCCTCTGGGATTACGACCAATTGCAATTTTTCCGAAATATTTTTTGCACTTCATGTAGTAAACTAATTTGTTAAAATTTTCAATGTGGGACCACATGGAAAAGTTGTAAACAACAATTTTTAGTATTTCTCTGTGATTCCGACCAATTGCAATTTTTCCGGAATGTATTTTTTGCACGTCGTGTAGTAAACTAATTTGTTAAAATTTTCAATGTGGGACCACGTGGAAAAGTTGTGAACAACCATTTTTAGTATTTCTTCGTGATTCCGACCAATTGCAATTTTTCCGGAATGTATTTTTTGCACGTCGTGTAGTGAACTAATTTGTTAAAATTTTCAATGTGGGACCACGTGGAAAAGTTGTGAACAACCATTTTTAGTATTTCTTCGTGATTCCGACCAATTGCAATATTTCCGAAATATTTTTTGCACGTCATGTAGTAAACTAATTTGTTATAATTTTCAATGTAGGATCACATGGAAAAGTTGTAAACAACAATTTTTAGTATTTTCTCAGTGATTCCGACCAATTGCAATTTTTCCGGAATGTATTTTTTGCACGTCGTGTATTAAACTAGTTGTTTTAACTTTTAAAAGAAAATCCAATTGCTATAGTCCTAAAAAGCTATGATCCTTTAATCAGAAATGCTCACATGGAAATCGCTTAGATCAGCGGTGAGCAGAGTATCCCTCGCATGACCGTGCCGCTCGGTGACCAGCATCTTGGTCTCGATCCCGGCGATAGTCATCAGAGGTAGGACGTCCTTCTCCCAGATCTTCAAACCCTTCTTCTTCCCCCCGAAGGGATTAACGAACAAGAGAATCTTCCTGGGTCGATGCGTGAGACCTAGAAACAAAAAGAGGCGGTGATCCCCCTCTCTTTCCGTCCACAGATACCGTCGGCATATTGATTTTTCATACGGGAATGGAATTCAGGGTTTTCTTCGGAACCGTCACGCAGCGAGAAGTGAGAACCTGGAGATCAATACTGCAGCCACTCTGGCTCTCCCGAGAGGCCAGTTTCGAAGGAGATTGTGTTAGAAGCGCGACAAAGAACCGGCTCGATTGTGTTTCCGTTCGAGAACGTTTCCCTCGGAGCGAAACTAATCGAACCGATGGCCGGTTAGATTGATTAGACCGGACGATAGCGTCGTTCACCGAGAGTTCAGGAAGCCTACGCTATCCGACTGGCTGTTGATTAACTTGTCTGACCATTGCGGGCGGGTTAAACCAGGACATGATCCTGCTTTCTGATCTCCAGGATCCTCTACTCTGTCTGATCTTGCCTACGTGGGCCCTATCTCTTCAGCATCCAACTTTGTAGCATTTTGCTATGTGGTTTAAGTTAGGGCTGTAACTTTTCCGAAGCTTCGAAGACTTCGAAGTTCCGAAGCTTCGAAGTTCCGAAGCTTCGAAGTCTTCCAAGTGCTCGAAATTTCAAAGTCTTCGAAACGTATGAAGTTGTAACTTATGAGTTCCATACCATGTCACGATTTTTTATAAATAAAAATATTACCGGTGACTGACACTGAACTTTCCGTTTTGATTTTTCGTAATTAAATTCAATTTAAAAGAGTGCATTCTATTAATAAATTTCGGGGTCATATCACGAATGTACTTAAAAAATAATACTTTGCAAACAAAATTTTAATGAGTTTTATTAAATTCGGTGAAATCGGATATCGCGGACTAAATGAAAAGAAAGGCAAGACAGGCTTGGCGCTTGACATAACTCACGTATTCAGTAGGACTGTAACTTTCCTTCCTTCCAGCCCTAGTTTAAGTGATTGATCATTTGATTTAGGTCTGTCTAAAGCAGTTTTATTATTTTTTAACGTTGAAAATAGTGGTTCGCAAATATGTATATGTATGTGCTACCATTGCTACCGAACATAGCTGAAATACGCCTAATTGAACATAACGTATTAGGAAATCGGTCGACAGATAAATAATTAGACTGCATTTCGATTAATTCTCCAGTTTTGCAGGTTCCGCACTCCAAATTCACCCTTCTGGGGTTTATTAATTTACATTTGAACTGATTTTTTTACAAAAACTTACTTAAAAATACTTTATTTGTAAAAAATTCAATTTGATTTGCAGAAGGGTAAAATTACTTTGCAGAAGGGTGAAATTGATTTGCAAACGGGTGAAATTGATTTACAGAAAGGTGAAATTGCTTTGCAGAAAGGTGAAATTGCTTTACAGAAAGGTGAAATTGATTTACAGAAAGGTGAAATTGATTTACAGAAAGGTGAAACTGACTTACAAAAGAGTAAGTTTGAAGTGTGAAACCTATAAATTGTCATCAACTGTTTCAAAGTTTCTGGTCGGGCCGTAGACTATTTGTCGACGGGCCGCGTGTTCGACATGCCTGGTCTAGAGCCTGATTTAGTGCTCAAAAACTTTTTATACCATTGCGAGGTGAACTACTACCACAATCCTTAATAGTGATGGTTAGATCGCGGATTTTTACGTAAAATAAGAATTATTTTCTTGATAATAAACGCTAGGAAATAATACCGAAGTATATTTAAATTCTTCTATGACCGCAGAAATACAACATTTTTAGGATACCCTGTATAAATCGCCGATTGTCGAGTCTACCACTAGTTTATTTATTATTTTCAAGTTTCCTGTGATTTTTTAAGCCTGGTACTAGCAAGACCTAGCCGAAACTCCTGATCGTCAGACTGTGTCTCTTAGCGTTTCACCATTGTCAAGCGGAGAATTGTCGACGTAGAAAAGTCCGTTGACAGTTGTATCACTTTTTGGCAGCTTTTGTGATCACAGCGCGAACAGAGTGGTCCATGTGTGTTCGCCTTTTGTGCCCGAGGCTGACTCTGTTGAAGTATCGACCGTGACCTTGGCTCTTGAATCACGAGGAATTGATCGAACCGGTTCTCACTCGAAATTATTTCAACGTGCAGGTCCGGGTGCAACGAAATGCAAAATAATAGACATTATCCGGTTGTTGGTCAGACGATCGGGTAGCTTCTGACGATCGTGTTAAACGCTCGTTAAAATTCCTCCGACACACATACACACACCGAACGATTTAACACTCGAAGCGCACTAAAGTCTCTGCAAATATATTTAACAATCGTTATGCTCAAGTTTTTTCTACGCCCGGGCTCATGCATAAAAGAAGATGTGCTCAGGCGGCAGCTTTCCAATAGCAATCGAAATCCCCGTGTTCAAGTGCTCAGGTGCGAATCCTAATTGAGTTTTTGCTGCACTTTACAGGTGCAGCTGGGATTCTGAACGTGTTAGCAAATTGTAAATCGGGCTTTTTATTGAATTTGTAATAACTGGACCCTGAATATTTCTGTATAAATCAATAAATTATCTGTTGATTGTGTGCGACGACTGGTTTTGATCAGTACATTAGCTGTATTAATTCATTCGTAGCTGTTTCTTAGCGAATTTATTGATTATTTAGAAACAGTTAAAATATGTTCCTTGTACGTTATTCATTCTATATTCGTCTTGAATTAATTTAATAATTTAATTCTTGATTTAATTTCTTCTCTTAATAATTCTAATATATCGAAAATAATATATTCGGATGTTCCTAAACTTATCTACTGTCTAATAATTGTGCAGAGTGTTGAACTTTATTGAGTTCGTAGTTCTATGGATTCAAGTAGGTAAGTAAATTACGCTTAACGAGCGGGTGATGGATTTTTCTGTTAGGTCAAGTGCTTATTGAGTCGGGCTAGCTGTTAGACGTGCCACGTATGTTACAATTTAATCTAGGTTGCGACTAAATCAGATATCTGTTAGGACAGGGTCAGATCTAGATCGGGATGAATATTCGTCTATGTCAGGCATACGTGTAAAGTCTGCTGGAAAAATTCACACCTGGCAAGATTCAATTATTATACAAAACCAAAATATATAGAATATTTACATGAACAAAAATAATAGAATATTTAAAAATAAATAAAATATAGACACGATTAAAATATAATAGGGTAAACTGTACTATTGCTGGCGCTGCAGTAGTTATTGACACTTTTGATTGAAACGGCAAATATTAAGAATTCCTGGTATAGAAAATCATTTTTTGTTGCTTCTTATTTATATTTCAAAGCAACGTTGTAAATTTTCGTAACAGAGTTCCACATATGACAGTTAGCAAATGTGCCAATGACTGTACTCTGTTTATTTTATATTATAATATAATTGAAGGGGTGGATGGATAAAGGTGTCAAGTAACAAATTGTTTGTTTTCTGTAACAGAGTTTTTAGTGAGGTATCCTGATGAATGAAGATAATAACACAAATCAATTACAAATATATATATATATATGTATATTGTTATGGTTAATCTCTAATACAAAAAAAGATAATAATTATCTTCATTCATCAAAAAAGGACAACATATTTTGTTAAAAACTCTTTTACAGAAAACAAACTTTACACCTTTATCCATACACCCCTTCAATTATAATTATAATAAAAGATTTATGACACGTAAAACTGTTTGATTTTGCGAAAAAAATCTCTATTACCTTATAATAATAGAAATTTAAGCTCGTTTAAACATTTCAAAAAAAAGGTAAAAAGATTTTTACTACGATTTTGGCTTAGGGTGCCAATCATTGTACAGTTTACCCTATTGTATAGAATACTACTGCAATATAAATATGAAAAATATAAATATTTAAGAATAAGATCAAAAATAATATACATACAATGTCTACAGCAATAAATAAGAAATACTAATAATTAGAGGATCAAGATATAAAATATTTAAAAATGGATTAAAATGAAAAATGCAGAAGAATCGAATAAAATGAAACTCCATTATGTTGTAATAAATCTCATAAGAGATTTCCTAATTAAAAAAAAGAAATGAAAGTGGCAAACAAGAACGTGCAAAATTCGTTTCGCTCCATCTGCAGACTTTTGGGGCTGACTATGATCATCCACGTGCTATTCAGATCGCGAGGCGTTTGACATCGTCAGAGGAGGCCAAGATAATTAGCCGAATCAGAATTTTTTCTGGCAGTACCCAGGGCCTCGCTGACAAAAGCGTGAGAGGTGGTTCGGTGTGGGTGCTAGACCGAAATAGCTCCTTATTTGGACAACAAAAACTGCACGTGTGCACACGGCCGAATGGTTCCGTGCTCCTTTTCTTTTTCCCCCGGCCGGTGAATGAGGATGACGTAAAAAGCCACTCGCCTCGGGGCGCAAAATCGTGGAAAACATCGCGCCGCCTCGTGCAGCCTCGGAGTGAAAAATTTTCCAAGAGAGATCTGAAGCCGTCGCGGTTCTCCTACTCGCACTGTTAGACCACTTTATTCTCCTACTCGTTACTCGCTGTTCGCGCGTGAACGAACAGCTTTGCGCCATCATCGAACGCTTTCCGACTTCCAGGAATCCCTGAATCGGAATTCAACGATTCAGAGTTGATAGAAACGAATTGTCGTTTTTTATATAGAACAATAAAAATTGTCTGTATTAAGCGCAAAGTACGGGAGCTGTGTGCGTAGACATTTATTTCTCTTCTCATGCTTACCGTTTTGCATTTGATCTACTCATTTTTCTCATGAATACATCAAATACGAAGAAATTACTTTTTTACAAATTTATAGAATCATAAATTCTGATCATGTTGCTGCCGACGTCTGGAATATAAATGGGGATCTCGAATTGTTGAATAGAAACTGAGTAATTAGTAGACCGCGGATCGTTATGCAAAATAAAGATTTTCAACGAACTAGTGTAAGATTAAAATTTATTTCTCCTTTTATCGGGTCTTATAGGTTGAAAATAATGCAGAAGCATTAAAATATTCGTCGAATGGTTTTACTGACTTGTGTTTCGCCGACTCGTTTTTAACATAAATACATAAGTAATTCGATTCTTGGAGTGTTTAATGCTTTTATAGCTTGATGAAAGTTTAAATTCTGACGGTCTCGATCCTGAGACGCCTAGAACGTTAATAATTGTGCGCAATGGCCTCGGCTGCAGCGAAAAACCTCTTGTTTCTCCATTCTTCTTTTTACCGGACATTAAAAAACGTATCTTAGTCGTGCAGCCTTGATCCGTTGCCGACGACCTAGTTGTACCGTGCGCTATGATTAATCCTTTCTACTCATTCGCACGAAATGCTGCTGGTCGATAAACGAGCCTCGTGTAATAACATCGGATTCGGACGGAATACCATTGTTTTAGAACATTGTTCTTTTACATTTCTCTGTAAAAATTTAGTTCTACACCGAGGGAAAAATCAGGCTGAAAACCACATCACGTTTCGACTGAAAACAATTATTTTACTTCGACTGCATCGATTATTAAATCTCTAAATTGATATTTAGACAACTCTCAATTTAAACTAACAATCTGAAACAAGATAAGAATTCCTTTTGGACACTGACAAAATTCTTTGCAACCAAGTCAGTATACAAATCTTATTGTTGTTCACGTTTCCTGACATTTAAAAATTTTATGTAGGCCGTAATTGCATATAAATTGAGTTTAACCTCAATTTGAAATTCATAACGAGGGGAACAGCTCCTTTGAGAATTAAAAAATTCTCTGCAACGAAATTAAAACATACTCCTGTTAGTTTCTGTCGGTACACACGTCCCTTTACGTTTCATACATTTTTAAACTCCACAAATGCATAAAAATTGCATTTACCCTTTTTATTCACACACGTGTCCCCTTATATTTTGCATTCAGTCACGATCGAATACAAAGACGAAGGATCTCTTTAAAAAATTCTTTACAGCCAAACATGTTCCGTTGCATTCTGCATATTTATGAGCAGCATAAATGCATAAACATCGTTCAAAAATTTTTTTAGTGAAAACTGGATAGGTGAGTATGAAAATCGAGTCGCGCCGTGACGTTTGATTTTAATCGCGGTTCTTTTTCTGCAGGAATATGTTGTATTCGTAACCACCGGAGGCATTAATGATCGATACACGGTCAATTATTCAACCGGTCGGCCATCCTGCCGACATAAATAATGGTCGCGTGCGTACTACTCCGGTTGCAATTGAACTTTCACCCACTTTTCCCCTTGTTTCGTGCTTTTCCCTGGTGTGTGTATTTTTAGCGACAGCCGGTCTCGCACCTTCTACATCGATTCGATCACCTTTAGGCGAGAATTCGAGGGGCGAGCGTGAACTGTGTGTCTCTACGAGGAAAGTTAGGCTGTCACGGCACGTCGGATTCCTTTGGAGAAGTTTGCTGGTTTCCAGGCAGCCACTCCAAAAGTGTTTATTTTCTCCCGGCTCGTCGTTTTTTGACTTTTAACTCGCGCATTGTGGGGCTTCCTTTTAAACGCGAAAATGAAATCAGAGGTACGCAGTTTAAAATATAATGAGCGAAAAATGTTACACCATTGAATTTAACCGACATGAAATCAACTAACAATTTCGTATGAATAAAATTGTTATAATTCCAACGGTCAGATATTAGAATACTTTTTTGAAAGCCTAGAACTGCGGATTTTATGCATTTATATCAACAATGAGTAGGTATGATGTGAATCAGGAAAAATTAAAAGAATTCAAGAAAGTGAAATGTCAATTTCACTCTAGCTTGTTGCAATTCAAGTGGTAAATCTTTATCTCGCCTGGAGATGGAAATAGAGTGAATTAACTGATCACGATATACAATGACTCCCATTAATATTCGGACGCTCTCAAGAAAACGATAACTTTGTTAATATTGGACTGTGCGATTTGAATTTGTTTGGCAAGCTAGAGCAATTGGTTTACTACAGGATGTGGAAAGAAATTTTTTCAAAAATTACATTTGGTCGGAATTGTACGGAAAATACTAAAAGTTGCATTTTCAACTTTTTTATGCGAGCCTATATTGAAATTTTAAAAAATACATTTTGCAGATCTGTGTCAATTGTATGCACTGTGAATGTTTTATAGAAATCGGTTGATACGGGAAGAAATGACAGGAATTGAAAGATGTAAGAATACTTGGAATTACAGCAGTTGGAGGCCGAAAATCGTGAAAAACTGCAATTTTTACCATCTATAAACGTTTGTAGCTCATTGCAACGTAGACCGATTTTGATGAAATTTTCAGGATATGTTTAATTAATACAGATCTACGAAACGTGTTTTTCAAATTTTTCATATAAGCCCATATAAAAAAGTTAGAAAATACAACTTTCAGTATTTTCTCTACAATTCCGACAAATTGCAGATTTTTTCCAAAAAATTTTGTCACGTTGTGTAGCATACCAATTGTTCTAACTTCTTAAAAAATTTCGAATCGTATATTCCAATATTAAAAAAGTTAAGAGTGTCCGAATATTAGTGGGAGTCACTGTATATTGGAGATAAAATTGATCGAGCACAAATACTACTTAATCAAAAGCAAATCGGACTGATAAAAACCGATTAAATAAACACGGCGGAAGTCGAAGGAATTAAATTTTCGGATAAAATGTAGAGTGAAATATGATTACCCTAAGATACATAAGTGTTAATCGAATACAGATGCAATTAAATCAACGCAGTCGAGCTTCGACGTAAATAAAATGATGCGTTAAAAATTCGGCGAAATTAATATTTGATACGATTCTGATCAGAATTAAGTTTGTACAAGAAATACTGAAAAAAAAATGAAAGTGCTATGAAAAAGATTTAACTACAACTGCAACAACAAAACCAATGTAATAAAACTCCGATGACGATAAAATATTGTAACAAAAGGAACGAAATTAATACGGTAACGGCAAGAAACGCTTTCGATTACTCTAGTGGAAACTCGATAATATCCGACTAGAACGAATTCCACGGCGATTAAACCGCGCTAAAATCGAGATTGGCGTACTCTGCGCCAATAACGATAATATTACTATGCAACGGAGTGCAGAGGCGTTGTTGATCGAGTGGTTGGGGAAACGAGAAAGTTACTAGATGGTGAAAGGTCGAACAGACAGTCGACAGCTCTTAGCAGATTAAACGCTGAATTGATGGATCAAACATTCCTCTGCTATTCGAATACTGGAAGATTCAAATATTTGTCTGTTTAAGGGGAGTGGCCATTTTCTACATGGAGGACAAATTCGTGTTCTCCTGTCTCAGAATCTACTGCAGCAATCGACTTCAAATTTTCGGAGCATCTAATACCATACGGGATGTGCATTTTAGCCGAAAGGAATCTCGAAATACCGAGCAGAAAAAATTGTACGGATTTATGAATGCGTAGAGTATTTCGTACTCTTACCTTCAGCACAAATAATTAAGTCAATTCGATTGTGTGCCGAATTTCGAAAAAATCTTTGGGTCAAAATACGTGTTGCACTGAGTAGTACACGCACAAAAAATTTCATTTCGGTCTGTCACATGGTTGCTGAGAAAAAGGTACACGAAGGCCGAAAAATGTGACGCTACAGGAAAAATATTCTTCGTTCATTTATGACAGTCGAAAAATTGTTGTAATTATGGATTCTGTATATCGAATCTGTCTGCTATTGAATAAAAATTAATTCGATTTTTTGAAGCCCGAAAAATGTCTGCTGGAAAGGGATGAAGGGGGTTGCAGAAGGGAAAACTCACCCATGAGGTAATTTCGTATGGTTTTAACCCAGGAGGCCACCTGTCTGGGGTCCGTGTGGCTCATGGTGACGCTGTGGTGGCTCCATTTATTCTTCGCTCCCCGCACAGCGTAGTGTAAAATGAAATTTGTCGGGCAAACCGTGGGGGATGCCGGGGACGTCGGGGGTTGCTTCTCTTTCACGCTGGTCCCAGGTATCCAATCATCCCCGTAGCGCACGGCTAACACGTCCGTCATGGGCAGCGTCCATCTAGCTGAAAATTACCAGAAAGAATACCCTTTTAATTTCCGGTAATTATCGGAAGGTTAATTTAAACATTCGAAGAAAATCCTGCTCTGAAATACCACCCTTAAAAAGGCACGTTCCTGCTTCGTTGGAAAGTTAAAGCAGCTCGTTCAGGAGAATCGATATAAATTATATTTCTAAGAGTTCAGTGTGTTTGGACATGTTCGACGATAAATAGGATTGCTAGACGAGGTTGTACACTCGTCATAAATAATTTTTCCGGAGTCCATCGAAGCACTAAGGACAAAGTTGAAAACAGAAAGGGAGAAATGCGAGGCAATCAATGCCGTCGACTCGAATGGCACGGAACAAAGGCTTGGTTTACGATCCCCTAACAGCTGTCATTTAATATTGTAGCAGAGCGAGACAAAAGCGAGCTCGACGAGTCCACGTGCGTTACATAATTAATCGTCGCGGCCCCAGAGTCTATCGATCCGTAAACACCCGTTCAAGATCACGGATTTATCAGAAAATTTTTTCTCAAAATAGTGCAATCCTAATATCTCTGAAAAATTTTCTAATTTAATTTCTAATTTAGAAAAATAACAAGAACACTATTTATCTGCAGGTAAAATAAACTTGCAGGTCCATTCAGAACATTTTGGAACACGATTCTCCTAATTTTTTCATTATTGTGGATGTTCGAGGTAAATAAATATTAAAATTAGAAGATAAGCGAGAGACAATCAGCGACGATAAGACCGATATCATCAGACCTTATCAGACTTTCCTTTGTTCTCTTTGTCTTCCCAATTTCTATCACAATTTTAGCCTTCCATTCTTCGAACAAGTACAGTTCTCTTCTGAATCACCTTGATGACAATAAGTGCCCTTCACAATTATTTTCCAGTTCGACATTCTGAATCACCTTGGACGATGACAGCTAGCCTTTGAAAAATTTCCAACATTTTCTCACCCTTCTGATTACACTATGGTCTTTGAGTCATCTTACCCTATCGTAATCGCCCTCTCGACTGCCTGACAGGCTTCTAAACCCCTCCAGATTACAATGACAATCTTCTAAGATGATTCTCGGATCTCAACCTATTTGCCAACTAAGGATTATCCTTCGAGATAGCTCCAAAGCCTTTCTGTTCCTCGGATGCTCGTATTTCTTGTCATCGTTCGCTCATTTATTTATTTACAATGTACAAGCATCAAGCAGACCTTATCTTAAACCAACGATACCATGCTCGAAGAGGCGTAAACCACACGCGACTCAACCGAGACTGATAACGCGATTGTGTAACTGATAAGAGACCGCGAGTCAGCCATCAGTTAGCAGGTAATTACCAACTTTCAGGAAAAAACTTGCCGAATATGACAAACCAAAGTAATATCCACAGTTGAAATACCCGAACATATTGTCAATAAGCTTTGCCAAAGATTCACTGAAATATTAAACAAACAGAAAATGTATCATACAAATATTTAAAATAAAAAAATTTTTTTAATCTCCCTATTTAACTTCGCACTGATTAATCATTCTCGGGCATGTCACTCAACAATCACTACAAGATAATCATTTAAAAATAAAACAATCTCCGAGAAACAACTATACAAATTTTAAAAATAATTCTCTTCTAAACGTTCTTATTGACCTCCATACAAATGAATTACTCGCTAACCAATCATTAAACGAACTTTCAACAATTCCTAGAATGTCTGTTTGTACAACATTTGCATTCTAAATTGAAAGATAGCAGCATCAACAGAGCCCGATCGATCGCTGGATCATCTCGATCACGTGTCACGCGCAGCGACAGTTCACGCGCGCCGAGTTAACGTGAGCGCAATAGCAATGAAACAAACGAAACAATCGATCCCCAAGTTCCTGATGCTTTTCTCGACTGGTTCTCTTCGAGATCGTCTCTCTAAGTGCCCGATGAATCGACTTTCTCGTGCTCGCGTGACGCTTACGAGCCGCTCCCGGCGGAATAAATCGCATTGTCAACAACCGCGTTAAATCCAGAAATGACAGCGTCGATTGAGAAACTTTTGATGCCGCGATAACTTCAGTTGAACCGTTCTCCGAGGCTTCCTCGGTCGTGTTCGCCATTTATATCGTGGAAATTCGATCGAACTTCTAATTGAACCTTCGACCAACCCGTCGATCTTCTAAAATTATCTCGTTCCAATGTCAAATTAAATTACCTCCAACGATATCCACGTTCATAATGTTCTGCACGGTCTTTCTAAGCAATCTTCTCTACATTTATTATTCATTTACTGCCGCATAAAACACGGAATAGGTATACAATCTTTTTTAACAGTTTTGTTTATCGCATTGTACAGGAGGTTATACGTTGTTTCTTTTTCTTTTCATTCTTCTGGACATTTTGACGTTGTAGCCTTGAAGTGCGTGCTAGAAAGTATTTTTATAAATTTTTGTAACATGATTAGACAGGTCCTGGTACGATGTAATTCAAGAAAATAAAGTTACATTTTAGGGTTTGGTAGAAAGAAATAATTAACCCTTCGCACTCGAAGCTATTTTATTAGATTGGCAACTAAGTTCGCGACCTCCAAATTTTCTCAAACAAAGTCATTTCTATATATTTTTTAAGCACGAGTATTTTATATCGAGTTAATCGCAAAATTCGGAGCTTTCCAATGATATACAGTTCAAAAGGAATGATTACTGAATGAGGTTATAATGATACAATAAAAAAATTACGAAACTGAAGGTCGCGAATTTAGCTGCCAACCTAATAACTCGAAAATCAAACGTTTCTTCTGACCTAGAATATTTCCATTCCCTATGATTTTCTAAATTTGGTAGATATGAAATTGATATAATATACATACCGATATATCTAATAATGTAAACAATATTCTAAATAATAGTACAGCAATTTTTAGTGAAGCCTTAGAGGCGCCACTCGAGTACTAAGGGTTAATATTTTCTCTAAAAACGCGCGGCTCTCAAACATTTCACAAAACCAATGCAATTGGTTTAATAACGTAAATATTGAAAATTTAATATATTTTCAAATGGCAACTACAGGTTTGTTATTTAACAATTATTAAAAGTATAATGAATTAATCAAGTTCGTAAATACAAATCATGTAACAGTTAAACGAATCCATTTTTCCAATTGTTAAAGCACGTAGCAATCACTTTTGCAATAAAAAATATTAACTTTAGAGTTTAAGTTTTTACAGCTATAAATTGACAGTGTGCTATGAATAACTAGCAGATAAGTGTTCCCATACCTCTTCGAGTGATTAACAGTGGAAATTAGCAAGTCTGGAAGACGCCGTTCGGCTTATCTTGGTCGTTTCAAAATGGCCGTCAGAGATTTCGGACGGGAATATTCGTGGAACAACCTTGTAAGGCGAGAAACGCTCAGGAAAGTAAATGTGACTTGTGAAGGCTAACGAGGAGGACGAGGAGAACCATCCTAATGGCCAAAATGGTCTTTTCAATTTACATTCGTCTGATGAATGCAGTTTGTATTCGAAACTCGCGCTCGTTTACACTTTCGTCCTTTCGGGAACGTAGGTAAAGGGACGCATCCGTTTTAATCCGGCGAACACTCGAGATTCGTTTCTGCGTCGAATATGGTGTTTCATGTGGGGTGTATCGAGCTGAATGTAGTCGAATTCAAAGGAGTTGGAGATAAACGTGATTGTGGACTAGGCGTTGCGAGTTGCACAAAATGGCGTTCGAAGGGTCTGGGTTTAATCCGGAGATGAAATTATTCTGAACGAATTTAAAGGGCACAAAGCTTAGTATAGACAAATTCAAAGGGCTTCGAGTTCAATATAGTCCAATTTGAAAAGTTCTGAATTAAATATTGACAACATCGAAGGGTTTTGAATTAACTATACTCGGGTTTGCAAATTTCTGAGTGCAATGTAGTCGAATTTGAAAGTCTCTGAACGCAATATTGTCTAATTTGAAAATTTCTGAACGCAATATTGCCTAATTTGAAAATTTCTGAGTGCAGCATACTCGAATTTGAAAATTTCTGAACGCAATATAGTCGAATTTGAAAATTTCTGAGTGCAGTATACTCGAATTTGAACATTTCTGAGAGCAATGTAGTCGAATTTAAAAATTTCTGAACGCAATATAGTCGAATTTGAAAATTTCTGAGTGCAGTATACTCGAATTTGAACATTTCTGAGTGCAATGTAGTCGAATTTGAAAGTCTCTGAACGCAGTATAGTCGAATTTGAACATTTCTGAGTGCAGTATACTCAAGTTTGAAAATTTCTGAGTGTAATGTAGTCGAATTTGAAAGTCTCTGAACGCAATATAAAGAATTTGAAAATTTCTGAGTGCAGTATAGTCGAATTTGAAAAATTCTGGGAGCAAAATAGTCGAACTCGTAGTCGAAATGAATCATCAGTCTCTAACATAAACACACTAAAAAAATCTAAAACCTTTGTGTCAAACATAAATGCCAACTTGGGGGGTACAGTCTCAAACTTAATAATTCCACTCACACGCATAGAAGCAGTCAAACACACAAACGTTTCAACATTCTACTCACATCCATAACCAACTTCAATCAAATCCACCGATCAATACAACAGCATGCCAACTCGGGTGTCATTTTAATACAACATTGAATTGAATGATACCAGCATTCCGATTGTTCATCGAAATTCTATCCCGTGGGCACGGGCTTCTAATCTGACCGTCTAATCTAAACACGTTCGCATTCTGATCGTGCTTATCAAGCTTTTGTCCGCGAGCAATCAGATACCGGTCGGCCAGCGCAGGAAACGATGCAATTCCAGTGAATCTGAAACGGGGCCTCCGGTTTCGCGTATTCACCTACTTTCCTCGCCAGCGACGCGGATGGCTGAACGGTTTCGCTGATTCCGTTGTTCTTTGCTCGCGCTCACGTGCCAGCTCACGTGTGCAGAGTAGACGACAGCGGCGAGGACGATGCGCGTTTGGTAGCGGATCGGACGATGCCAATTGGATTATAATTACCATCCGTGCACCGGTCCAACTCCGTCTGGAAACCGCGTTGCGTAACAGTGACAGCGCTCGCATCCTCGATAACGTCTGTCTACATGAAAGCCCGCTCGGGGCAAATTTTTGATGCACCGGTCTCGAATGTGAATTGAATTTTAACTTCTGCGAGCTGTCGATTCGTTCTGAATTAAATCTGAGGTCGTATCAGGTGTCGATTAATTGTGGATTAAGTTTGAGTTCAGGTGAGATGTTGGATTAATTCTAAATTAGGTTTCAGTTCGCTTGAGAAGTCGATTGGAATTATTAGATTCTTGTGAGATGTCGATTCGTTCTGAATCAAATCTGAGGTTGTGCGAGATGCTGAGTAATTAATTACGTTTTAGATCGCCTGAAACATCGGTTTGTTCAAAAATAAATTTGGGCTTGTGTAAGATGTTGAAGTTTGATTAAATTTTGTAGTAGTTCCTATGAGACGATTCATAATAAATTAAATATGTGTTCGTACGAGTGCTGAAGAAATATGGGAAGCATGTTTTCACTTCGTTAACACTGATCAACATTTTTTCTTTCGAGAGATGGAACGAAATGATAGTGTTTTGGGTGTAGCAAGAAGGAAAATGGAAAACGAATGGCAGATTTCTAAATTTCGGTGTTAATTTTAGACGGTTTTCTATGAAACAGTTCTTGATGAAATCATAGCGTAATACATGTCTGGAAATTGTCCAAGTCCCATTGGGTCAGGTCTGGAATTCCTCCAAAATCATTTGGGTCAGGTTTAGAAGATTTCTAGCATCGATTAGGCATAACATATTGCATAAACTAGAATGATATAAAATATTGCAAGTTTCTGTTGACTTCATTTTAAAATACTACTAGCTCCTCTACTTCTGGAAGATGTTGAATTAGGTTAAAGAGCCACTGACTACTTTAATATTTTTGAAGCTTGATTATTTAGGCTTAGAATATTTTCAGCATTTAAAACATTGGATCTGATTAATAAAACAAAATATTCTTTTTGTGGAAAATTTCTACAGTTTACCACTAGTGATTCAGCCCGCAATCAGGTCACAGACCCATTAATTTAGAACTAAAATGCTTCTGGTATTGGGTTAGGTCTGGGTTGGCTGCACCCATTAACTCAAATCTGGAAAGCTCCCAAAATCTTTTGTATCTAGATGAAAATAGTTCTAAAATCTATTATGTCAGAGACGCTCCTAGTACCTGTTAAGCTAATTCTAAGTTAGCAGTATTCATGTCATAGAGTATTTCCAGGACGATAACATTCAAAAATCTAAATTCTAGAATATTTCTGTAACCACGTTTATACACATATTATTATTACCACACGCTTATGTTAACTTGCCGTGTTGTTGTTATATGCGTCAAATCTTGTAATCGATGACAATAAAAGTAGAAAATAAAATATATAAAAAAACTTTTTAAAAACCACGCTGATATTAAAATGCACTAAAAAGGAGAAAATAATTTTTTCCTGGTTCTCCATAAAATACCGAATCCAGTTAAATGATTAATAATATTTCTCCCCAAAATTTTAAGCAATTAGTTCAACGTCTGTCATAAAATTAGCGTCGGAATAGATAGAAAAATTTAATATAATCAAATGAAATCATGACATTAGTGACTATAAAAATAAAAGCGTGGAGCGCCCACGAAGATTACGTCAATATAACTTAGCGCTCCACGCTTTTATTTTTATAGTCACTAATGTCATGATCTCATTTAAAATTAAATTTTTCAATCTATTCCGACGCTAATTTTATGACAGAAGTTGAACTAATTGCTTAAAACTTTGGGGAAAAATATTATTAATCATTTAACTGGATTCGGTATGTTATGGAGTACCATTAAAAAAATTATTTTCTCCTTTTTAGTGCATTTTAATATAAGCGTGGTTTTTCAAAAGTTTTTTTATATATTTTTTTTATATTTCTTATATTTAGAATATTTCCAGGATCTCTCATCTATGTTTCAAATTTTGAGTCTGGACGATTACATTACAGATCCTTTAAGCTAAAGGTCAGGCCAAATTGAAAAGATAACATCTGCTCAGAATGCAATTCTTCTGCAAGGGACGAGAATAAAGAAATCCGGTGACAGTCGCGGTGACAGTCGCAGTGCATCGTCGCGGGATTATATCATCCGGTAAACAATCAAATTTACCTGCGCCCGCGGCTAACCGTGCAGTTAACCGAGGGCATTACGTAAACGGTAGGCACGCAAAAGTGAAACTTGTGCAAGTTGCAGTCGCGATGTATAGACACGGGTACACTTTGAGCGTAATTTATGCGATGCCCTCTTTACGTAATTTCTCCTGGCGGAGAGCAAGGTACTTTTCCAGCCGCGGGGAAATTGACGCAACCCGGAGGCCCGACCTCCCACGATCCTGAAAATCGTTCCAGACGTCGTCCTCTCAAACATCCGCGCTTTTTGGCACGTGTCCTACTTGCCACGGGCCGATGACGCGCGCGCGCGATCCACTATGGCGCTTAGGGTCGCATCCGCGATTGTTCTCGCGGATGATGCTCGCTTTCTACTTTCTTCGACCCTAGCATGCATTCATTCATTGGTTATGGGAATGATTCACTGGATCGACGATTTAATACTGATTGAGTGGTTTGAAAATCGTCAATTGATCATGCACGACCTGGTAAGTAAGTGATTCATGGCGGGAGTCGCCAGATTAACGCTTGTACCCCACTCTACCCTTCCCCTTCCACGACACTATTCCCCCACGCTTCCGCCACGGCACGGTCACGTGACGCGTTTCGTCTCTGTCATGCGTGTGTCACAATGTCACGTGACTGACCCGCTCGTGGCAGAGAGAGGGTAGCTCTTTCCCCGGATCGGGCGACTCTGTTCCAGTGTGGCCAGATGAGGTTGTGACGAACCTCATTCCCTCTCCACCTTATCCCCTTCCACTATCCTATTCCACCTTTTAGTCCTATCGCGCACGCGCAACGTGTCTTCCATTCGCCTCACTCTGCCCCACTCTATTCTCGTCGCGCAACGTGTCTTATTACTTTGGTCATCAGAGAGGGGGTACTTGTATTCCCCCCGATTCCTTTTCGATGACCCCTGTCTGGACACACTGCTCTGTTCGTGCTTGCTCGCAGATGTTGCACATTGAAACGTCTGTAGAAGCCTTGGAAAACTTTTCTCACGGGTAAATCCTTCAAGGATTTCAAGTTCGAAGCCTCTCCTCTTCACGATGAGATTCAAAAAATTGATGCACGACTTTTTTCAACTGGATTATTGAACTTTGAATGTATGTATCTGGATCTTGTGTTTTTATTGGGGGAAATATATTTTCTTGGTGTGCTTTATCAATATATTTTATAGATTGTTACTATATTGCAGAAGGTGTTTTACTTTTATTTTATATTTTATGCTTCGATTATGGTTTGCAAACTCCTGGCTAATGAATTGGAGTTGGGGCCTGTTCTTGCTCCCTTTAATTCTTAATTGTCCCGTAAATTTTTCTTTTAAGTCGTCGCCGGTATCGTTCGGTCACTTAATTAACTGTTTAATAAGCAGTTTCCCAGCCGCAGTAATTATTTTGTTATCCTCCGCCAGCACACGCTGCGTCTCGTTTATTATTTTTTTTTAATCTTAACCGCAAGGTTACCTCGGCGAATAAAAAACTGGGTTAATTTCTGTGCAGTAATTAAGTCGGGTATTGCTCGAGGATTTTCTTTTTTTGACGAAACTGACCTACATATATAGGCGATGCTAGTAAAATACGTAGTATGTGCACACAGATCCTTAGTTATTAATGGGTTTTCGAGGATTTGATTACAAGAGAGAGTCGTTACTACAGGATTCAGCCTCCACGTGAAATTCGACGAAAATTGGCGCAGATGTAATCAAGTCCTCGTTATGATCTTCTAATTACCGTTTCGTAATAAACATAATGCTTCGTTTAAGAAGGCAATCACAACGATGGGAGAAGACAAGAGTTGGAGCGCAACGAGAGACTGGAGTTGCAAAAACAGGAAATTGATATCGAAGGTGGATAATTTGAATCCGCGTCACGTGCTCGGAAAATTACTAAATTATACGGACTTGCAAGATTTTAACGAACAGAGTCACTTCAATGACAACAGCTATTTCTTATCCGGTTCTAATCAGCCTAACAATATTTTTCTAGTAATTCTTGACCTTCTGAATCATCTTGGACGATGGCAGCTAGCCTTTGAAAAATCTCCAACATTTTCTCGCCCTTCTAGCTACACTATGGTCTTTAAGTCCTGTTAATCTATAGTAACTATAGTAACTCTATAGTAACGAACCCCCTGGTTCGCCTGATAGGTTTCTGATCACTCCAGATCCGAATGACGAACTTCTAGTTGTAAGATGATTTTCTAATGAGACAGCTCCAAAGTCTAATTACTTAAGCGTAATTACTCGATTTACTCTCCTAAAGCATCCAGGAGATGGAGGCAAACTTCCAGAAAATACAGGGGGACCAAGATCATTTTACAATTCCTTAGAAAATCTAACAGTAGAAGTGACCGAGTTCACGGGTCGGCGAAGACGAGCGAAGGAGCATGAGCTCACGTACGGTGCACGATTGCAGCAGCTGCACTCGGAATCCGTAATTCCTACGGCGTTTGGTCGAATGGACTAACTACGGGGCACACGAATTCGTTCAGGTAAATTTAGTCGTCGTCGCACGGCGTGGTCGGTCGTTCACACCGATCTCCGGTAGCCGGTTCGAGTTAGCCCCACCATGAAGAGAGCCAACAGACTGGAGAAGGTCGCCGCTTTTCACCAACATAACACCGATCCAATCTCCCGTCCCGTCGGCCACTATTCCGTGTGTTCGCACCGTTCCGCGATTATGACCTTCTACGGGCTCGTCTCTTCCGCGTTCGTTGGGTCTTCGACCGGCTCAATGCTGTCTACGTAAGGTTCCTGGAAGATCGCCGGACAACTCACTGTCCCAATTGTTCAACGGCATGTTCTCCTTCAGAACCAGAACTTGAGGGACCTCCTCGAGTCGCAAGAGACTTCAGAATCAACAGATCTTGCTTCATCTGTACCTATTTTTGTGAAAGACTGCCATTCATTCTCTTCGATGGTGTTCTTCGATGCTGTGCGCCGCAAAAATATTATAATAATGCTCTAGCACAGATGTTAGAAGTGTGGATCGTCTGGTTAAACATTCCTTTAATTTATCAGGGACAATAATTAAATAATTAATTGCCGCGGAGAAACGATTTCAGCAATTCATGTTGATGAATCGCAAATAATGGAAATTGAACCGTCTTTGGAGTCGTTGGAGAATTTTTTTCGCCGCGAGGAAGATTGAAGCTTCCTCTGTACAACGAGATCCTGAAGCTTGATGCACGATTTTGTCCAACTATTTTGTGAAACAAAAATGGGCAACAAATGCGGTAGCTCAATGAAACTTCATCAGCAAGCTGCCGCCGATGCTCATACCTCGATAAAACGGTAAAAAAATGGTAGATCAATTTTTAAAACGTCCTTGTAAAGGGGAGTCTTCAACCATCAAGTTTGTCCTATAGAGAGACTCCCCCAGAAAAAATTTTTTCACCGATTTTACAGACGTCTAAAGTAGCATTTTTGTGGAAATAGCATGTCTGCAATTCCCCACAAACTATACCATGAAAAATCATGTTTAAAATGTTTTTAAGTCTTTCTATGAGAAAATAAGAAGCTTCATTATGAGAAGCTTCAAGCTTTAAAATGAGCCTAATTTTATTATCGTACGATTCTGTTTTACGAAATTATAACGGTTCGAAGATCCTGTTTACAACCAGTGCATCAGTACTCAGAGTTAACAAAGATTAACATCGACCTCAAGGCAGAAGCGCTATCTCGATTGCTTTTGGATTAGATCTTGATTAGAAGGTACAACTTATCTCAGATCGATCTTTCGGTAATCTTGAAACTCGAGCAAACGTAGCCGACTGTTGTAACGTTTATGGCGTTTCCAGATCTTCAATATTGCGGCGGACGTGACTGGCAATTATACGAGACGATGAAACACGCTGGAGTTCAGACGAAAAAACCGATCGGAAAAGCGAGGCTGGTAATCGTATGCAAATGAAACCTGTCGCAGCTTCACGCGCGACGAGAATATTCATATAGTAATTCAGTCTACAGTCGTTGCGCTCTGTGCTGCACTTGGGAAGCAATTTCGTTCTATTCTGAACAAATAAAAATATAGACGTACAAGATATTAATTGAAAATGGCGGACGAGTGGATTTTATGGCGCGACGACAAGCAAGATTGAAACCAGATGACACAGATTGACTGAAACAGAGTTCGGCATTAATCGATTAAAATGTTAATCAATTAATGTGTACGATTACAAAAGGTAATTCAAATCGATTGAGTCAATCGATTGATGAAGTTAATCGTCAACCGTTGATTAAATTTTTGCCCAACTCTGGACTGAAACTTGTATATCGAGCCAAACTGATTTAAAACAGGATGAAGAAAAATAGGGCAAATATTAATGAGAACTGATATCAGGTCGTGAGGTATGAAACTTGACAAATGTGTTTGAAATTTGTGTTTTATTTGTCAAGTTTCATACTTAACGACCTTAGAAAAATCAAGCATAACTTAGGTCCTCGTAGAAAATCGTCGACAAAAGTTTTTTTTAACTATGACGCACCCTAGCTAAAAATATGAAAAAAATTGGAGATAGGACGAGATATTGGGTTGTAACTTGATAGAGGGGGTTCTTCATTGGTAAGCTATCGAACGAGCTATTTCCGGTCAGAATCTGCTGAAGGGCATTTTTAAGTATCTTACAATTAATCCTACTGATATGGAGTAAAATCGATTTAAAGCAAAATGAGGAGAAATATTAATTGAAAGTGATACAGAAAGTAGAATTTTAACGACGTGACGACAAGCCAAAGCGAGATGACGCAGATTGATAGGAATTTGTGTACCCAGCCGAACTGATTATACCTCCTCTCGTTGTTAATAACGTAGAAAAACATCAAAGAAAGACTCGGAAACGGAATGCTGCTCGATCCAAGCTCAAGGACGACCACATCTCTATTTGTTCCTGCTTTTCCCGACGTCTTGTCGTCGTTGCTGATTCGAAGCACACCTGTAAACATCGTATTATGCTCGGCACCGTGTGTTCTCGTCAGGGCGGCCATATTCGAATGCAATCCTCGAGATAGACGATTATTCAAATCGTAAGACCGTCTTGCGCTTGCTTAATGTTGAAATTTATTAGCTCGGTAACGATCCTCTTACTCTGGAAAACGCGCGGTCGTCAACAAACAATAAGTTGTTATGTAAAATTAAATGTCGAAGCAATGATCTCCCCTTATCGAGCGTCCCGACAGATTAATTCGAATAATACATCTCTCGGGAATTAATTATTTGGTTTCGATAACGATCGTACGGCTACAACCGACCTCGCGATCGATTTATTCATTGAACAATGGCATCGTTTCGACGACTTACATGGGTGGTCATTATGCTGCTTTTGTTTTCTAAGCTGCAGAGGCTCGTTAACCCCTTGCCCTACAATTTATTTTACGGTTTCAGTGATTAAAACTTTTTTGTGGATCGCAATTTCCTAAAAAAGGAGAAAACTTATATCTATTGTATGCCTACATGTTCTCCAATATAGAACTGCACATTATCAAAGCCAAAATAGAATTTTATTTCGGTTTAAAGGAAATTATTAACATACATTTTGATCAGAATCTGTTCAGAAAATTCATCGCGGGTCAGACACGATATAAAATATAGGTTAGATAGAATAAAAATGTAGTTTGGGAGTTCGTTGTTCGAAAAATCGGGAATACTGGGAAATATGTGTTTAAAGGATTTATCTAATTGCTTGTATAATGTCGCGGAAGTGAATCGTGAGTTAAGATGCAGGTTTCAATGGCCGTAGTATGGTCGCCATCTTGGAAACTACGGCGGACAGTCGTTCGGAAAGTCGATTCGTAATGGATTTCCGAGTTAAATGCATTAAATAGCAATTAAGGGACATTGCGGAGTCTACAATTCCTAATTTCTTGCATAAGTCTATTAGTATTGAATCTACAAAGACTACAAAAGCAATAGAAAAATATTTCCCAAGCGTTCAAATTGCAAAACAAAAATGTTTTCTTCGTTTAAATCATTTAACACTTTACAAAAATAACAAGAATGCACTTTTAGCAATTGTTATTCTTTATATGTTACCTTTGCAATCTCAATAATCTTCAACCAAAAGAATTATTTGCTAGCGTTTTTAAAACAGTTACTTCGCAGAAAGTTTTGCACGAACATAGACATTGTCTTGCAAAAGATAAACGAACAAATGACTGGACAAATAATATGCCCAGTCACGAGGCTTAGCATGTTTCTAACTTGAACGAGGATACAATAATCATGAATATTAATCAGTTTTGGTGGTCACGACTTCAAAGTGTATGGGCTTGTACGTCTGCTGCGTACTATCTTGCAAATATACTTTTTTATGAACTATTTCGCAAGAACTATGCAAGTAAATTGTTGTTAGTATTGAAATCAACACTGACCTCGGAGGAATGTATTGAAAAATATGTAAACGAGAAATGGTGCGGAATAATGAGAGTGTATCTATGGCTGAATGTTAATAGCAACCAGAATATAGAAGAAAAATGGCTTCCGGTGCATTAGCTGCATCGACTGCATTCTAGACGATCGAACTATGTTTCTGTGTTTACTCGGCCTCGTTTATCCAACAACGGTGACATTCTCACCTGATAACGATAACTGAACCCGAATTGACGATGTTTATCTACGAAATTCGATAATAATGCGTCCCCTCGAGTTTGCGACTGTGATAGGCGCGTCGGCGATAAAAAAAAGTCGAGTTTTTGCAAATTAGGGAGTACTTGAAGTTAAACGAGCTGATTATGGCACACTTTTTCAATATTGGACCATAGCACTTGGATTTCTTTCAGAAGTTAGAACGATTAATTTACTACGTGACGTGTAACAAATTTGTTTGAAAAAATTGCAATTGGTCGGACTTACAGAGAAAATACTAATAATAGTAAAATACTGAAGATTTATACAAATCACAATTCTGATCGATTGCAATTTAAAAAAAAAATTTCTCACGTTGTAACTTCTCAAAAAATCCAAGTCATATGGACCAATATTAAATATATTATTTTTAACAATTGTTCTGTCACGTCTGCCGACGTGTTGCCATAGGTTATAAGCATAGCCAATAAGAGTAGGATATTGTAACCGTAATTATTAAGAATATTGATTAGTTATAAGTAGTCATATTTCGCTCCGTTCATCAGATCCGATTCTCACCTCATACCATATACCCATTCTTATCTTAACCCTTGTATAATAATCATATCTTAATGTATTCCCCGTAGCAGTATCACGTAGCATTCACCGTAATCATTAATCGCGCGCTTCTCATAACATCCATAGCGTTATGTCTAACGAGACATCCGGTAGAAAATAAGACACCTATGTATTCGACCTCACGATCCTAAAAAGAGTTCAGTTAGTTCAATTCAATTCGGACAGCCAGTCTGATACGTTCGTTCAAGACTCCAGCGAGGCTCGCCGCCTCCTGGATGTCCCGGTCCAGACTCCGACGAGTCCTCGCTCTCATCCGCCTTTGAGCGGTCCTGCTATAACACGCGCTTCTAGTTCATTATAATTTCATTTCATACGTTACAAATATATTCCCAGTTATTAATTTAATAAGTGAGTCTCGCTTAGTTCTTCTCCCTACATCCTCGCGCTTGCAATACTCTCCTATTCAATTCGCGTTCGTCGCTATCAATTACGAAAGCTCGTGCGCGTCAACGAACGCGAGACGGAGGACAACAGCGGGGTATCTCCCGCCAACCGAGGATCACCGACGACGTGATCTTCCCAGGACGAGTGAGGATCATCGTCCTTCCTACGACGATCCAGCCTGATTCGACTGCAGCCGTCAGCGAGCAACGGAAGCAGCTCGCATAAAGGAAGCCTGCCTGTCTTCACCGATCGCTATACTCAACTGTCCGATAAGTTGCTAGATATTTCCCTGCGAAGATTCGTGCCGTCTCAGTTATCTCTGTTCTCGTCCGCCGCTTTGGGGCGAATCTACTGTAAGCGTTAAGTAGAATACGCATGTTCGCGAAAGTCGTGGTTCCCAGTCAGACGTCGGACGTAACGTGCCGCGTGGACAAAAAGGTTGTATCGCATTTGAGAGCGTCCAGTAAGGGGAATGGGTCGCGGAACGATAGTTTTCGCGAAAGTCAGACTCCGGGACGTAACAGTTCAACATCTGAACTCGTGTGCAGTGTTCCAGAATTTGAATTTCGCAAAAAGACTTACAGATCGTTGTCGTCGATCATACTTCTCGAAGACGAATGGCGATCGACAAGATTAACCTGCCAAGATCCATCCGATAAACTCCAGTAATGGCGAAGTTGCAATAAACAGTTTGTCAGTGCTGATAAACAATAACACCGCGATGTTTTCAAAATTGTTTGTCGACGATCGACGCGCACAACTGGATCGAATATAATAACGAGGCCATTCGCGATGGATCGTCTCGACGACACCTCGAAACTGAGGCGACACTGGCAACAAAAATAAATTCCACGACCGCGATTTTCGGAGCCCATTCTGGTCCATGATTCGACGGTCCTGGACCGCTCCGAACCAGTTCCAAACGTTGCTCAACGTCCTAAAAACAAATCCGGCCGAATTTTCTTCTGTTTCGATAAGACTAAGATCCTTGGACTCCTGGCCAGGCATAATTGAACCATTCTGACACCAAAAGGGAGTGTTTTACTATCTCTAGAAATGATTTAATAGGAAAAATTGTGTAAGTAGATTGCTAATTGATTACACACTGCTGTTAAAAAATTTGGGACACCGCCGCTGCTTGCTAATTTTTACTTTCAATTTATAATATCCTCTGGATTTTGAACAGGACATGTCCCACTATGATAAGGTTAGGGTAACAGCGGCGTGAAGATGTTAGGCGGAGAAAGGAGCAGGTGTTGTAAGAATTGTAACCCTAAGGGGAATCGATAAAATTAAATACATATGTACATGTCCCACTATGAAAGTGAATTTATTTTCTTAATAAATAAAAGCACCGTTCGTTCAATATTCTTTTAATTGTGCAAATAGATTGACAATTGTATGAACATTATTGCTAAAAATATATATTTAGAGCAACGTCACTGCCGTACAATTTTTATTTTCAATGTACAATAGGTAGACTACGGATCTTTGTGCATTTATGAAGAAATTGATTGGGCGAAATCTAAAACGGTAAAAGATTTTAAAAATTCAAAAATGTCATAACGTTGCTTTTAATATAACAAAGTCGTTAAGGGATGAAATCAATTTTTATATTATTCCTGCTTTCCACGATCAATGCAAAACATTTTTAGTTTGCATGAAGATCCGCAGTCTATGTAGTAATAAGCTTCAGATTTTGGATACGCGTGCTCGTTCAAGAAAAAATGATTTTATCAGTAGAGTGTGTTTAACTTTCTAAAGAATAGTGTAAATGGTAATGAATCACAATCCAAATTGCACCAGCAACAGAATAACATTCGCAACGAAATATACAATATTTGTTGGATTATCAATAAGTTAACAGCACAATGAACGCCCATTTCCAATAATATTGAATATGTAAATTGTTTTATATTTACAACACGTTCCAAATATTGAAAGCACGTATACCGTGGGCAGTTGTAGAATTTCGGTTTGGCGACCTAGTTTCTTAAAAAAAAACCGGTTGCTCGCTCATCTCCGCAGTCTTCAGATCGCTAAAGAGTGTTCAAAGCCGAAAGTATTTAATCTCCACGGGATAATGAAGGCTCGATTGCTCGGGTAACTCGATTCTAACTTCATTTCGCTAGAATAGAAGCTAAACGGATTGATCGTCACCCCGGTAAAAAGGAGAAGAGTCCTTGTCGAAGGAGACCTGATATTTTCCGGCGGGAAAGTTTCAGCCTGTTGGTAACACGATTCGCGGTGAACTCCTTCGAAAATAACCCTAACCGAGTCGTCCCCCGTTCCGAACACGGCACAATTCTTTTTCTCAACTTTTTCTAAAAAAACGAACGGATTCCCGCGTATAAATAGCGCTTTAACGCGTCGCCTTCCGTCAACGAGAATATTTTCGCGCCAGGTAAATACGAGCTGACAGGACAAATAGTTGCACGAATCTAGTTAGCTAACTATAGTTCACCTGCTATCTTCAACCAGTCCTCCTAATTTTGGCTATTCTACTCCACTGCTATTTCTCAGAATGCCTCAAAACAGTTCAAAAGAGTAGAATGTCTTTTGTTTTATCCTAAAGATTTTCGATTTCTTGAAATATTCTGAGCACTTAAATTGTTACAACTAGACTGCGGATCTTTATGCAAAATAAAAAATGTCCGTGTCGATTGCAGGAAACAAGAGCCAAATAAAAATTGTATTCTTCTTTTAATTATCCTATTAAGCTGAAACTAATACATTGATGTCCTTAAATATTTTTAACATGTCCCCTTCTTGAAAATGTACGTGCCCGTTTCGTTATAAATGCATAAAATCCGCTGTCTAGTTATAACTTTGTGAAAAACAATCATATGCTAATGAGCCAGGACTGATTTTAAAGCTTGAAGCTTCTGCTTTCGCTATCCATCTAATCGTAATTCTCGTATTTTCACTTTTTTTTCGTGGTATAGCAGGTGGAAATGCGAAAACCTTTTGCCTCAAATGTACTGCAAATTCAAGCGCCCGTAGAAGGTTCAAAACATTTTCTTACTGAATTTTCCACGGAATTGAAGATTGAAGCTTCCTCTGTATAACGAGATGTTAAAAATTGATGTGGGATTTTTGTAGCTGTTTAATGAAACAAAAATGGTTGACGGTGTATGTCTCCTTTGAAGCTAAATAAAACGACTCGAAAAATCGTAGATCAATTCTTAAGATGCTTATCAATGATAAATTCAATCGTCGAAAAATTTTTTAGATGTTCTCAGACACGTCTGTCTGTGATTTAGAGGTCTTCGAAGAAAGACCGGAGTGGACTAGTGAAAACATAGAAAGGCTGTTAAATCGGAAAATTGGCGGATTAGGTCTCGTGGATCATGGCGAAAGAGTACGAGATGCAGTCTCCAGGTGACGTAATAACTTCCGGAAAAATTGTCGAGGCTTCTGGCAATGATTCCGTGACGGAACCGTGCAATTTCCTCGTGGCGACCCGATATCCAACATCCTCCGCGATAATCGCATCGGAGGACACTGAGAAACGTTTTTATGTCGTTTTGTAGCGACCAGCTCCGAGGAGAGAAGGATAAATGGGAAAACCGCCGCTAATTCACCTTTAGCTAGCAACCATAAATCGCACAGGGGCAATAAAAACTTAATTACTGCGCGACGAATAACATGTTCAAAGCTCCGAGGCTGATTTTCTTCGTTAAAATTTGTAATCTTTCTCTTTTGTAACGATTTCAAAATGATAAATACTTTGTGGATTTTTCTGCACACACACAAGAAACATATATTATTATTATTCATATCAATGGATAATTATATGATTAATATTTCTACTGTTTTAAATCTCTCTCATTTTTGTTATACATCCGCTTGTGACAAGTATTTCTTGTGCTATGAGATAGTGTGCCCAATTTGTTACTTTCACCGAGAAATCCTCAGTTGATGTGACCTGAAGAGCTTACCAAACTATCTAAAGGAATAAACTAGAAAATAGTCGAATAAATTAAGGATACAGTAGCTTTAAATTCTAGTAATTCCTGTAGTCCCGAAGACCCATTGCGTCATAGCAAATAGGGTCAAAAATTTAAAACAGCGTCCCAAGGGTGGACAAAATGTTTCACACACAATTTTCCAAGCAGAAACCTGATCTTAGTTTAAACCAAAAATTCCTGCGATCTCGAAGATCCTCTATGTTATTACAAAAAGCGTTCTGTCGTCGAAAGAACAATAAACAACCAATTTCAACAACCACCAAAAATTCCTGCGATCTCAAAGACCCTCTGCACCATTACAAACAGACTAAAATTCCCTTAGCATCCTCCCAATAAAAATCCAAAACAGTCTCCCAAAGGAAAAAACCCTCGCCGAGTTTTTATAACCCCATGACTTTAGTTCATTTATTTCCAAACGCACCCTCCTGAAAACAAAGCCCGTCGCAGGACATCTCTGTGTCCCGACGCAACCCCGCAGCGTCTCCTTTGTCTCAGATCAGCGATTGATGCCTAGCGTCGCGTTCTCGCGGCTATTATCCTTCATGATCGATCATCTGTGTGTCAGAGCATAGCCAACCACTCAAACTGAACTCGAGAGGGTACAGCATCTCTATTATTCGAACGATTCAAGTCTTCAGTATCCCAACATTCGAACATCTGAAGTTTCTAGTATCGAATTGAAACAGAACAATCCAAAACGATCCACTGGCTACACTAGTTATCGTACAAATGAACACTTAATTGAACTTCGAATGGCTACTCTGAACATTGTCATACCATTATTCAAAACGATATTTACATCAGCAGAAGCCAAGTTGCCAAAAATTTAAGTGTGGCAGAGTGATAGTAATAAATAAAAATTGATAGTAATAAATAAATATGAATCTGTATTTTCTCTTTTGACACTACAGCTACCGAGCCCATATTTTCTTTTACAATTCGTGAAGTTAAAGAAATATTTTCTTGACAATTGTGTATTATATTTAGTTTAAAAAAAAAAAGAATAAATTTGATCAATTCCGTCCTGTTATATTATTACAAAGTTATCAGCCTCGTTTAGGGCTCGGTGGTTCCAGTGTTAATCGCCCTAAAAGTCCAAAAATAATATAACATCCTGAAACTCCTCCGAAGCCGACACAATTTCGTATTAAGCCTATTCATTCTGTCTAAAATTCACAGTCTAGTAATAATAAATCATGTTCAATGGAAACGACTGTTAGGTGAAAAAATATTTTTGGAGTTGAAACAGCCTCGAGTGCATGGGTTTGTAAACATCGAGTCTAGCGTAACAACCACGTAGTTGTTCGAGTATTCGAACGGACACGTTCGTATAATCGAGATTCCGCCGTGCTCGTAAGATTAATACAGTGTTGTGAAAGGCGGAAAAATAGACTCACTGTACGGCGGTTTCTCCGTCTCCCAGATGAGCGTGCCACGATGAAAGTAGACTCTGCACCGTTTCTTCTTAACGACGAACGTGTTCAGGAGAACAGTCCTGGACGACTGGTCGGTGATCTCCTGCATCATCCTGTGAACCGGTGGTGTCGATCAGGACGCAGGACTTAACGGCCAGGCCTCTGACAAGCCATTGCTCGAATCATCGATCGGTTAGACGACACTTTGTTTCGAAACTTTTCTGTGGCTGTTGACACCCCGGGAAAATCGGATAAACGGAGGGAAAACACTGAACGCGTTGGAACGTACACTCTCGAGGAATCACTGCCGAGGACGTTGCCCGCTCCACGGCTCGAGCACGACTGTGGTGAACGATCGACTCGATCCGGACTCGTGCCACACCGTCGACACTCGGCTTTCCTCTGTGCTGGTTCGTGAAGCCAGTGGTAGAGGGCCACTGACAAACTGGAGAACTTGGTCACAGCCACAGACGACTTCCACTGTCTGACAAGGAAGGGTCTGGCTAGCCGGCTTATTCCACTGCGGCCGGGATCATTTCCGGTCCAACGTGTTTCCCCCTTTCTACAGAACTTCCTACAAAATGGAAATCAATTATATGAGCCGTTTATTTTGAAAGTGGCCTAAGTCCATTCTCGGGAAAAATCAAACTGGCAATTTTAATATTTACATTTGATATAATAACTGATATATTTAATATCACAATGATTTTGTAAAAAGGAAATTAGCTGTTTAATAGAATGATACAAAGTTTTATTCTGAAAGTTGCCTAAGTCCATTTGTCGGTTGTTTGATGTTAAGGTAGTAGCTCTGTTTTACCGAATGACAGAGATTTTGGCGTCGTAGAAATGTCATTAAAGAAAAATAATTTACTGTTTGTCCCGTTAGATTATTATAATGTTATCACGAAGTGCCGGAGAGGTAATCACTTTATTTTAAATGAAATGAAACAAGAGGATTTCATATCAACAAGATTTTTGGGGGATGCAATTTTTAAAAGGGTAAAGAATTCTAACGGAGAAACAATAAGTTGGTTAAAAATATGCCGGATGCGATTATTGAGAAATGAACCATATAAAATTTTTTATAAGATATCAATGGATGAGAATGCAGAGTTTAAAATACTGAATTTATTACCACGTCGGGGTAGACCAAGAAAACTCGAAAATATTGTATTGACACCACTTTATAAAAATATAATCCCGCATGCACAACATGTAAATGAGAAGTAAATTGTTATGAATTGCATAAATGGTGTTTTTCGATGGATTCGCCTTCTCATTTCTCGATAATACAAACACGGGGTTTTTCTGTAGACAAAAACGCTAGACAAAAGATCGATCTAGGGCGCTATCCCCCTCGTCAGCGTAATTTGCATACAACTGCTGCCGAATAATGCAAATTACGCCTCGTAAACGAAACATAGGACTTTTAAAACGAATTTGTAAAAGAAGAAAATTGGTGGACGAATTTTATGCATTTATGATGGAAATGATAAAATTTTAAACAGCGAACATGTTATTAGAGTGTCCCCTATAAATGTTTCATATGGGATTGCTTTTCTTATTGAAGATGGTGGGATGTTCGTTTAAAAGATTTCTTAGAATATTTGTTGTCCAGGTATATGTCAGTATTGCAGTCGAAGATCCACGATAAAGTGCTCAAAAATTTCACAAGAATAAACGAGTACATAATATTAAGTTCCTATGCTAATTGCTTCTTAACGAGCCTTAATACCGTACGTCTTCAATGGTGCCTGCCTCTAATTAGTCATAAAGGAGAGATTATTAGCATAACAAGGTTCCTTACATTGAAATTGCACCCGAGAGAAGGCAGAACGATTTCCTCCAGCTCGCTGTATAATTAATTTGAATCAATATGTTCAAACGCTCTCAGCCAAGACGTTTCTTCAAGCGTAAAAAGGTCGTCGACTTTCCATTTCGACATGCAGCGAACACTGCATCTGCACAGCTCACTTGCATGTATGCATCTGGAACCTAGAACAATGATCAAAAACTAAGAACCTATAGCACAATTACGTTCCTATATTACAGACACTAAGAGTGAAGTTTTGTAAATTATTGACACGTTCACATATCGAAAATATAGGATGATTAATGATGAATCTTATCGTCGCATAATATTTAAAAATATTTTTAATTCGTTCTGAATCAATATTACATAATGGCACTCGTGGCATTCGACGCCACTCAGCAGCGGTTGTTAGCTATCGGTCGTCGGTCGATGCACAACGTGAGCTAACGATTTACCTTTAACCAACTCAGAATAATATCATATAGCACCTTTTTAGATTTCTCTCAGTATCAGATATTATTTTTTGAAGAAAAAGCATAATATTCTTTTTAAGAAAAGTAGATTGACCTTCAGATCTCCTCCACTACTCCACCCACAAGAAAACAATTAATACTACGTAATGTAGCCCGTCATACCAAATCACTTTTGTACGAACACTTTTTTGATAACGACAACGTCTTCCGAGATATCCTGCTGTTCTCACTTAATCAGGACACCCTGTATACTTTGGCTCCGAATATCTCTGGTATTAAGCTTCACTCGATATTTATCTTCATCTTGATTCGTGATAACGATGGCAGAGAGACATGCGATGCCATCTGCAGTTATAAGCGTCAGCTAGACGTTAATTGGGCTCTTAATTACCTATACAAGTAATTAGAATATTGATAATTACACGAACGAATGATTCTTGCCGCTTTCCTCGTAAGAGACCATGTACCTTGCAGCAGGAATCATCTGCTCCGTTCAAATGTCCGTACACCGCCAATTGACGTTAGTGACGAAACGCTCAAACTATTAGCCAATTATTACCGATAGATGGTAAATTACCACCTGTCGGTAACATTTGGCTAACAGTTTGAGCGTTTTGCCGCTACATGAATTGGCGCTGTACGAACCCTCAACCGAGCTTCTCAATTTTGACACAAGTGGCGCCACATTCGCCCGCTATATTTAAACCGAGGAAGGAATACATTATGATATATTTTAAATAACGAGAGTAATCAGACACAAGTATAACGTTACAAGATAGACAAAAATTTTGTCCCCTCTCTGCTATAGCATAATAGTTATTATCCAATAAATGAACAAATCAAATGAAAAAATGACTTAACACAGTCTCCTCTGTCCTTTTCATCTATATGTATACTTACAATCCGTTTATTGCTTTTTAATTCCACGCATATGGACTTTCATTAATTAAAAGTAATTAAAAATAACATATTGAGATAGTCCTACATTATTTTGAAACCCCTACAGATTTAATCTGCAGCTACCTGCATTCGTTTGTCGTGAATGCATAAAATCCGCAGATTAATCAACAGCTATCAATCCAATCTTCCCGACACACTAAAACTACTGATGAAGTAAATAAACTCCTATTCACCCCCGGTATTTTGCAAGTAATATATGAAATGCCTATTCTGCATAAAAATACACAGTCTCCTCATAAATTAATGATTAATCAATCTGCGGTATGTGGACCTCAGTTTCGATCAGCAGCGATCGAACGATCGGGACATTCACTTTCGGTTCGTCGGGGGTGGTTGCACCCAGGAAGTCGCGTGCTTTCCAGGGGATGGACAGGGGTCGAAAGGGGTTGAAGAGGGTTGAAGGGGGTTGATTGCGCAGTCGCGCTGACCGGTGTCCACCTGGCGGCTTGCAGATTATCCTCGACCTGCCGGCACCTACTGTCAGGCAAACATCGAGTAAAGCGTGACAGAGGCTGGAGTCGGTGAACCATTAACGGTGTGGACGCACAAACGCAGGCAAAATAAGGGGAACACGAGTAGCGAACGGGGAGACCAGTGAGTATACAAACCCCCGCGAGGGTGAACGTGCTTTTTCGCCGCCTGAAAACATAGTCAAATCGTGAAAAACCACGCGAAATTAACCGATGAGTCGCGAGGGCCGGTGTTTTCGTTTCGAGGAGCTTTATTGTGAGTTCTGCTAATTAATTGACCGACCGGTTCGATTTATAGGGCGGCTTCTGGTGGCTCGGATTGCCAATTAATCTTCCGTTGTGTCGGGGATGCATTGTTTGAAATATTATTATCCGTAGGCTTTGTTTCAGCTTTTGGTTCCAGGATGAATAATAGAGTTGAATATTTTTTAAATAAATGTTGAGTATAGAAATTGTATCATGTTTTGTTTTTTTTTTGGGTGTGTTCTGTTTAATTCTGTTTATAGAAGATGAAAAGACAACAATATTCTTCATATTTATTTATACATTTATTCATTGAGCCCTCGATATAGTTTCTAGAATTATTAATTATTAGAAATTATACGAGTTAAAACAATTTTAAACAAGTTCAGTTTGCTTATACACATAGTAATGTCACTTCATACTTATTGTCTCGTTGACTGCCAGGTCAGTCATATGTAGGTGACACAATCTATCATACATGTCTAAAAATCGATTTTTGCCGTACTTCACTTCCGTAAATTGAATTTTATTATTATTTGTGGAATCTCGCAAGAATTGAAGAAGCAATTTCTAACAAACTATAACTGTGCAGTCCCGCTTTCATTAATTAAATTATCCACTAAATTTTCTAGGTAACACGTCAATTAGATTTGTTATATTAATTTAGAGGATTTATCCTTATGCAAATATCAAAACGTTATGCAATCTAAAGAAAAAGATCGAATTATTTTTTAAGTACATAATTGTAATTTTAAGGGTTGACAAAATAAATGAGGATCGGTCAAATAAATTAATCGATGGACACATCAATTAAGCACTGATCAGATAAGAGTGAGCTGATGTAGGGTTCATCAAATAAATGAAGGGTTGTGATCGAGCCACATTTTCTGCGTGACACGAATCACTGTTTCTATTTCTGATCATCATTCTGCCACCTGGGTAACAGGTGTTTCGTTCGAGGGAATCATTAATTTTTCACGCAACCATCTAACTATGTCTCGGAAGTATGGCAGTACAATGTATACTTTCTTGAACTTCGCTTCGCATGAGCTTTAATTTAAAAGCCTCTTTCCAAGAATGACAACTGTCCTCTTTTGAACGACATAGCTGGTTAAGCCGCACTCCAATGTATCTAAATTATCAATCAACTTGAGGAACGATGTAAAACTTTGTGCCTATACAATTTACATAAAGAGTCCGAAAGAATGGCCAGCTGGAAGAGGGTGCATTCCAGTGCATCGTTAATGGTCCCACTGCGATCTTCGTGACAATCGGGATCGATAATCCCTCGGGATGGGTTTTAGAAAAAAAATTCATTAATCATCAAAAAATTTAGCAAGAAGCACGAAAAATCGTTAGTATACCAATCCCGACAGGCCGCTGAAGCAACTAAATCAGTTTCAAGTAAACTCAGGGGTAGTTTTACCCCCCTTAATATCTCAACCAACTGCACCCCATTCAAATAAATTTACAAATTAATATCACTCATCAGAAAATCCAGGAAATTCCTCGGAAAATCGTTGAGACACAATTAGCAACTGGTCGCCGCAACAAGTATACCAAACTATACCAAGCAGCCTAATCGCCTGGACCTTCGCGCCGCCAATTACCCAGCAAACGCGAACATAATCGATACCCGCAAAATTACGTCGCGGTTTTTCCTGGTTTCTTCCCAGAATAAAGCCAGTACTCGTGCAACCACGTCGGCTTTCGCTTCGTCAAAGGGCAAGAGAAAGATAGAACTGAAAGTACATTTCCCCGTCCTTCGACGTTGAATCCGTTCCCAAGACATTGGCACCGTTCGGCAGTAGAGTCTCGTCAATTATTGACGAGCCGGTGTGTGATCGATGAACGAGCGGCTATGGATCCCCGGCCAGGGTTAGCGCTGGGCAGGTTGAACGTTTCCGCAATCGCGAAACGATGGGGTTCTTAGTTCGCGACTCGCTGTCGCTCTTCGCGGGAGGATGTTCGCGCGCGTTCGGAACGCGTTCCGTTTCAACCTGCCGAAATGCGGGAATTTCAAACTTCCAGGGATGGAGAAGCCCGAGTCCTCCAATGGGGACGAGAGCAACGCAGATCTCGAGGACAGGGACCCCAACAGCCTGAATCAGCATCTTCAGGTACGCTCGTCAACTCTACCCGGCACAGTGGCGTCATTTCAGTCTCTGTTATTCAATTTTCGTGATTTTTAGTTTTATTTGAAATTCTATTTTGACTGTATCTTCAAATCTCTTCAGCATCGTTATTAATTTTAATCTATCTCGCACTGTAGCTTTGTTCATGTACTGCAGGCATGTCAAACTCTTTTACCACCAAGGGCCTCATTAAGTATTACAAATTAATTCGAGGGCCGCAATAAAAAACAGCAGACTCGAAATAAAAAGGGAACACATTTGTTTTATTACCATTGCTGTTACACATACAAAATAACATATGTACAATAGTTGTTTTTTTTTTAAGTTTATTTGAATAAAACTATTTCATTTTTGTTTCGACGAAACTCGGCAATGTTTTTCAGTAATCAAATTTTCAAAATTTTGTTACATTTGTTGAACTGTAATTATTATTGAAATTGATTGTACACGTTAATCTGTACATCTCGACCTTTCCGCAGTTTTATTATTTTTTAACGTTGAATGAAAATAGTGATTCGCACATATATGTATGTGCTACCACTGCTACCGAACATAGCTGAAATACGCCTAATTGAACATAACGTATTGGGAAATCGGTCGACAGATAAATCATTATAAATAGAAATGTGGAATCACAACATCCATATATTTTTGTTTCAATTCGGAATCACATTGCATTTCGATTGAATCCAGTTTTGCAGGTTTTGCACTCCAAATTCTTCCTTCTGCAAGTCAACAATTAATTTACATTCGATCTGATTTTTTTACGAAAACTTACTTAAAAATACTTTATTTGTAAAAAATTCAATTTGATTTGCAAAAGGGTAAAATTACTTTGCAGAAGGGTGAAATTGATTTGAAAACGGGTGAAATTGATTTACAGAAAGATGAAATTGACTTGCAAAAAGGTGAATTTGGAGTGTAAAACCTATAAATTGTCATCAACAGTTTCAAAGTTTTTGGTCGGGCTGTAGACTATTTGTCGACGGGTTTGACATTCCTGATGTACTGTGTCATTGCATTTTTTCATTCTTTGTTATTCAGTTTTCTGGGATATTTATTTGCTATTCTTTTTGGCTATATGTCCTCATATTCTTCAGGTAGAAATGTACTAAAAATGATCGGTGCCAATCTCTCAACATCCACAATTTATACTTGTTCAATGTATAAAGAAAATGAAACCACTGTCCCATGTTCGACAATTTATTATTCGTTTTATACGGTTACTAAATCCACGATTCTACATGTGGATCATTTTCTAGTCACTTATTTCACGAGTGCAAAAATGAATGAAGAAAATTGGAAGGATAGAGACGTAACTAAAAATTATTTGAACCACTGTCCCATGTTTGACAATTTCTTATTCACTTTATAAGATCACTAAATCCCTAATTGTGTATGTAGATCTCTCATTTTCTGTCGCTTATTTCCCATATTCAAAAATGTACGAAGAAAATCAGAGGGGTACAGATGTAACTGAAAATGATTGGCGCCATTGTTTCAATATCTAGAAGTTATTCTTGGCTTTCAACCACCGTAAGCACCAAGTTCTGTGCGCAGAAAATTGTTCAATGAATTTTTCAATGTCTAAATGACAGGTGATGTGGGATGACGTAATCGGAGAACCGGAAGGAATCCGCAGTCCAGAGTGCGCGTGGCGTCTCAGCGGCCACTGCTTCCGGTTGTCCAGAGGATGCTGTTACGTTTTGCTCTCCGTCCTCATAGCGCCATTGCTTGCGCTCTGTTTCGGTTTCACCTTCGCCTGCCTAGCATTTCAGGTAACCCCTCCATCTTTTCTACTCTCGTTTCCTCTTTCTAGCATAACCGGATCGATGTTGTCCAGGTGCGTTTGTTTTGAGACCCTCGATTCGTCGGGTGGACTGTACATGCGACGCGTTTGACCCCGTTACTTTCTTTTAATATACTTTCGTAATTATACCTTTTAGGATCATTACGCGAACCGTTCAATTTTTCAATTGTTGCACAGCGCAGTCGGTGAGCGACGTCATTAGCGGAGACTGATGAGTAGATCGCGGATTTTATGCATTTATAACAAAAATGAGTAGGTGTAATTTAAAACAGCAAAACTATTACAAGAATTTCCAAGTACTCTTGCATTATTTTCAGCCTATTAAACATATTAGAAGAGAAAATAGCTTTTTATTTTACTTTGGTTTGTTGCAATTCAGATAGACAATTTTTATTTTGCATTAAAATCTGCAGTCTACTGATGAGTCTTTTACAATAGGCAGCGTTTATGTGTCAGAAACTCGTTCGTAGAAATGGTTAAAAAATACATTTCAGAGAGGCCAATTCTATTTAAAATTCGGCTATTTTTTGATTCTGCGGTGTAACTTGCAAAGTTTATGTTTCCAGGCAAAAGTTGTTCCTTTTAACGAGCACTGTCGTCTGGAAAAACATTTATCAATTGTTCATCTATTAATTGTTCGTCAACCTCTTAAAGCGAATATGGGCAGCAAAAAGAGATCGCGTAATAAACAATCTCATAATTTTTGAATTTCTGGGTTGGAGATCATCATTTGTAAGCGTGTATGTTCTCTTCGAGGTAGCTTTCAGTTTTGTGTAAACAGCAAAATTGATCGATACAGCTAGTAGGACTTGACAAAATGTGTGCGGTAAGAATGGGAATCAAGGAATCGATCTTTGCAGCACATATGGTGTGTAGCCCCCTGCCTCCGTGTATGGAAAATCACCTGCGCAGCCACAAGAAATTTTCTCGCTGCGGTGACGCAAGCCATCGTGCGACCTGTGATGGACTCCATCGGTTACTTGTTCCACAATATTCGTGTCTTCAATCAGAAGATACCGGATGGTCCACACATCAAAGACGATCTCCTGATTGTGTAAGCACGTTCATTTTCCGAGTGCCTTTTCAGTCTGCGAATGATCATTTTAGGCTGAGGATGTTGTACATAATCGAAACACTGCAGTATTTTAAATCGGAACATTAATTCGATGATTCTCATTCCATGCCCCTTGTCACTGTAGTAATTATTATCAGGAATTGTTATAATTAGACTGCGGATCTTTATGCGTGTAAAATATGCAAAAAGCGTATGCAGATATTCACGTAAAATATGCAAATATGCACGAAAAATATAATCAGAACTAATACAAAGAAATATTTATCAGTTACGTTTTAATTAACAACATAATTTACGTTGTAACAAATTGCTAGTAATTTTTCCAGACGTTCCAAACGTTAAATTTTGTGCAACTTACATATCTCTGTTGCAACACATTCTGAGCTGTTGAAATTGCTATCATCTTCATCAAAATCTTCAACTACCTATTTACATAAACAAAATAAAGATTGTGAATTAATGATTTTACTGTTTTCGGATGTTAAGAAAATAGAATAATCGAATCTCTTTAGTTTTATTAAAATTTTCGGCATAAAATATTGGAGTCAAACAAATCGCAGTAAAATATAGTGAAGTTATATAAAATAAATATGTAATATGTGCATATGCACATGGTAGAATACATATGCAATATGCAAGATAATATTTACATATCGAAACATGTATTTGCATAAACATCCGCAGTCTAGGTATAAGAAAAAAATGGGCCCAAGAATTATTTTTATTTGTTTATTAAAGTTTTTATGGTCTCACCATCCATTATTGAAAAACTGTTACAGTTACAAATCTCATTAAAAAGATACAAAATAAATGAAAACAGTACTGGTCCAATTAAATGTTTAAAGCCATTAAACAATCCCATTTCATTTATGGTAGAATCATAGCAGAATTTTGTACGTGTGTTCCAATGTTTGTAAACTAATCCACAAATAACACGTGCGCATAATAGTAAAGTCGTGCGATTTTAAAATAAAAATCACGATTTTATTGTAAGCTCTGAGAAAATATGCACAAGGTAACAGCGAAAAGGGTATAGTTCATCGTCGATTACGTGCTACTGTAGCACCTGAGCCTAATAATTGAGTAGTACGAAACTTAGAACGATCTCGATTTGATATCCCATAATAACATTTGCTTGGTCGCACGAAGGCCATTTTTCCTCTCTCATTACTCGCTGCGCGATTCCATTCTTAATTACTGTAGAATTAGTCTAGAACTACTTCGTGTCTGTTATCAGTGGAGGAATGTCTGTATATTTATCGTTATGGTATTTTGTAAATAAACTGTGTGCCTTGTGAACATTCAATTTTCTTGACCCTTCCACCATTGTGTTTATCGATTTAGTAAAATGCTAATCTTTTACATTTTAAGATTCTGCACAAAGTTGTACAAGATTGTAAATCGAATTCGTTTCGTTTCCGTACGAATTCGTTTCGTATTTAATTCAAATTTCGCGCCACTTCTCAGGATGATCTACATATAAATCATAATCGCGAGGAAATCTTCCACGAAAGCGTAAACAAGTAAATAACAGAATCAACAGCAATGTTATCGTAATTTCGAAGTGGGGCGAAGGTAATTCGCGATAAGCATTCCATACAGTGATCAACAAGTCAGTTCTCAGCTGGCTCTGGATCAAAATGGCCGCTCTCGCGCACAAGATCATATCACGATGCGCTCGATTCCATAATGGAACTCTATCAAGACGTATCCTTTACTTATTCTCATCCAAACTAAACTGAATCTATTCTCTAACAAAATATTCGCTTGTATAATTTTCATGTAACATACATGATCATTTCTTTACATTCTAATTCGTACTGATTCTCTTCATTTTGTTTTAATCAGTATTGTTCTTAATTGATTGTACTAAATATTAGAGATCTCCATTTCGTCCACACTCGCCGGAAAAAGTAAGTACTCTTTTCTTTTTGCAACCTATTTCCTTTCAATAAACATGAACACGGTAACAGGCCCTGTTGGCTTGCAGCTTCGCCATTTTGTTGACAGGTGACAGCACGCGCTGTCTTTCAAATTGACGCGCTAAAATTGTTCACTGTATTTCACATCTTTGATCTTCCAAATGCCTTTCACCAGAAACAAAATACTTAGAAATTTAATTCTTTAATTATTTAGCATATTTTCGTTGGTTTTTATAACGCAAAATTCTATTAATAAAATCTTTAAGCAAACAATTACTTCTCAAAGTGATACACAGTTCTCGACATATAAAAAAACACTAACAATTCCAATAATTAGCTGGCTTTAATTGGGAGGATCCCTTCAACCTCGAGTCCCAGCTGACCCAGGACGAGATCCTGATCAGAGATCAATTTCGTGCGTACTGTCAAGAGAAGCTGCAACCACGAGTGATCGAGGCGAATCGTAAAGAGACCTTCGACAGAGAGATCATGAAGGAATTAGGCGAAGTTGGAGCACTGGGCTGCTCCATAAAGGGCTATGGGGGCGCAGACGTGTCCTCCGTGGCTTATGGTCTCCTAGCAAAGGAGATAGAGTCTGTAGACAGTGGCTATAGGTCTACTATGTCGGTACAATCCAGTTTAGTGATTGGCTCGATTTATAATCACGGGGACGAGGCGCAGAAGGAACGGTACTTACCGAAATTAGGTAGGTCGACCATTTCGCTTTCTCAATTTTGGCCATTCGTTCTGCAACATGATTTTAGCAGAAACATTCTTTAACAATCATAATTTAGCTAAGATGTCGACAGACATTTCTCTGGAAGCACTTCATTAAAGGACTCGAGCCTTTAAAATCGCTACAGAGTTGTTGCGTTTAATCATAGGATTCGATCCACAAAAATTGAAAAGATGAGAGTGCGAATCGCACTTTTGGAGTGTTCAAAGAGAAACAAAACACAGATCTTTGGAAATTTAGAAATAAGTTATTCGGAATTGGATGTTTAACGAAAAGAACTCTGGAAATCGTGACTACTTACAGTTTCCGGCGAGCTGATCGGTTGCTTTGGTCTCACCGAGCCTAATCACGGCAGTGACGTGGGAGGTATGGAAACAAGAGCTACCTACGACCAGGAGAAGAAGATTTACAGGCTGAGAGGGAGCAAAACCTGGTCAGTTCTGAAAGGAGGTCAATGTTTAACCATCTCTCATTTTGTTCGAGAAATTATTTCATATCTTGCGAAGTAATTCAATAATTAAATTCTCGTCTTATACACTATAATCTACCCATTCTCATCAGGATCACCAACTCACCCATTGCGGACATATTGATCGTCTGGGCGAAATGTCCGGACGACATGATCCGTGGGTTCATAGTCGAGAGGAAAGGCAACGAGGGTCGTCTCTCGACCCCGAAGATCGAAGGCAAATTCTCTTTAAGAGCTTCGGTAACGGGGATGATCCTGATGGATGACGTTGAAGTTCCATCTACGAACGTTCTACCCAAAGTTCAGGGCTTGAGGGTAAGTGCAAATGGGCTCTAAGTGTTCGATAAATAGATCGCGGATTTTTATGCAAAATAAAAATTGTTCTTTACTGGGAAATTGTGCAAACGAAATTGAAACAGGGGCCGTTCAGTGCTTTGAACAATGCTCGATATGGGATCGCGTGGGGAGCTTTGGGAGCTGCTGAAGCCTGCTTCAAGGCTGCCAGGAAGTATACTCTTGAGAGACAGCAATTTAAGAGACCTCTGGCGGCAAACCAATTAATGCAGGTCAAGCTGGCAGACATGATGAGCGACATCGCGTTCGGCCTTCAGGCATGTCTGAGGGTCGGACGGCTGAGGGACGAGGGCAAGTAAGGATACGTCTTCTCTGTCCCTCTCTGTTCGATCTAGCGATCCTCTAAGTCTGCTGACAATTTTTCACATTGAGTCCCATTACTACACTGTGGATGAAAATTTTATTTAGTCATTCAAGTCTCCCCTTTACAACGAGCTACATTTGATCCCAGATTTTTTTAGCGGTTTTATTAAAATTTGAATGGAAAGTCAACTTGATGATTTCGAGCTACCGAGCATGGTCCCCATTTTTGTTACGTGAAACAGTTAAAAAAAATCGTGGACTAAGTTTCAGGATCTCGTTGTAAAGGGGAAACTTCAATCTTCAAACTCGTGGTAGATACACGGGTAGAAGAAATGTTTTAATTTTGTTAATCTACGTTTTTAGTCCATTTTAGGACGTTATTTGAGTATTTTCTTGTTCTTCAGGGCCACACCGGAAATGGTCTCGATGCTCAAGAAGAACTCGGCCGCGAAGGCTATACAGATCGCGAGAACCGCTAGAGACATGCTCGGTGGCAACGGAATATCCGACGAGTACCACATCATTCGTCACGTGATGAACTTAGAAAGCGTCATTACGTACGAGGGTAAGTTCCAAAAACAGAATTTTCAATTTTCCCCCTCTCGGAGATATTTTTTAACATTATTTCTCGCTGGAGAATCGCTAACAGAATGTATAAGACGATTGAAAAATTGACGTTCAATGACGTTTTCCGTAGGTACGAACGATATTCACGGTTTGATACTTGGCAGAGCCATCACAGGCATACAGGCCTTCAGTTAAGGGTCACCTGCGACGTAATCTATCATTTGAGAAACATCGATTTATTTTATTTACATTTGTACATGCCTTTGATACGTCTCGATAAAGCCTGGAGCGTTTTCTAGGAGCTCGGTGAATTTTTTTGTTCCTGAAGGAAGCGAAAGCTTTTCTCACCGGTTTAGCCTTAAAAATCATCGATTATTCCTACTAGACTGAGAAAGATCGTCGAACCGAAAAAGAAACGAACGGAAAGTTAAATCTCCTACAATTTACTAATCGCATATTCCTATTTACTACTACTTACTATTCAACTCAGAGGATCAATAAAACGCTCGGAGGAGTGTCGAAGGAAACAAAACGTACAAAAATAGAAGAAACGAAATCTACGGTTCGTCAATTAACACGTTGACTGCCACTATCACGATCAGACTGCAGATCTTTATGCAAAATAAAAATTCTTATTCTAATCATTTGAAACATTTTGAAATAAATGTAAAACCAGTGTTGTATTTTTCAATTTCTAATATTTGTTACGAATGCATAAAAGTCTGGCAGCCTCTTAGAAGTCTCGTTTATGGATTAAATAAATTATTTCGATTTCATGCGATTTCGCAGGACGATTAGGCAGTCAACGTGTTAAGAGTGGAAATTATAAAAATAAATATCGTTACCTTAAACAGAAATTATTTAAAAAATAATGTTCAACTCTGATAATATTAGCAACAACTACTAGGTAGTAGATAAATAGACGCAAACAACGAAAAAAGGACAACAAAAGGTCGCGGGGCGACTTCTAGCAGAGAAAAACGATACAGTGTTGTGACAGAAGAGTGAAAGAACAAAGTAGATGCCTCGAAAACGATGTAATCTCTCTCTCTCTCTCTCGCTCTCACTCTCACTTTCTCTCTCTCTCTATCTCTCTTTCGCTAGTAATTAAATATCGACGCGAGCTCGTCGAGAAAGTAAAGGGGAGCGTGAAACACACGAGAGCCTGGTCCATTTCGGTTCGCTTATTATTTATCAACAAGGGCGTGTCACAACACAAGCGTGAAACTCCGAGGTTATGTTTAGTTTGTTTTTTTCTTTTTTAATCATAAATAAATTAAGTTTAATTGCTAAGTAATAAAACGTTAATTACATATGTCAATTGATAATTAATTTAAGTACAACACACGTCTCGTGCAAAAGTGTAAAGAAGTTTCTTTTTTCGTGCTACACTCAATTACCATTGGTTTTTTCTTATTACTTGCTTTGTTAGTTTGTTATGTTCTTATCCCTCTCAATCTCTCTCTCTCACACTCTCTCTCTCTCTATCACTCTCTCTTTCTCTCCATTTATTTCCTGTTACGACATGAAATTCTGTTGTTTACGCTTCTTTCCCGTCTGTCTGTGTCGTTCTTCCGGATTCCTGTGTGTGTCTGTGTGTCAACTCTCTCTCTCTCTCTCTTTCTCGCACTGTTGTCTCGGTTGTTGCTGGTAGAGGTTTCTCATCTTTAAATGGTACTCGACTACAATAAGCTCTTGGTAAAACGTAGTAACATCGTTAGTTTACAGTAGTTTACAGCCGCCCCACTCGCCGGGACATTGTATGCCCTCTGCACGCCGCCATGTTGGCCTCGAAATTTCCGTATGAACTACCCCCTGCAACCCCCGACAGTCACAAGCCCCAAAAACACCATCGAAAACCGATCCTCGAGCTCGACGAGCGCGCGCGCTACCAAAATGGCCGCTTGCAAGAAAAAACCCTCGCGCTGATCGAGCTCGGCCACCATCTTGTCCACCGTTGAGAAAAATTCGAGGCCAACATTCACAATAATTAAACTCCATTCCAATCGTCTAATCTCGCTCGCAAAAATCAACACGCCGCTCCAATCGACTAAGTTTCGCGAATCTTTCCTTTGTTATTCACATTCTTCGTATACGTGTCTCTCTCTATGCGTGTGTCTTCGTGTGCGTGTGTGTGTATGTCTTATGTGTCAAGTGTGTTCATGTCTATGTGTGTGTCATTCACTAATGAATACGCAAGTGTAAACAATAAATAATGTTTTCTCCGTATCTGTTTGTTACTCGCGGTTAATCTACGGTCCTTTGGTATGTATCCCGCGGACGATCCATCGATCCGCGCGGCCGTCCCCTCTGATCGAGAAACTAAAAGGTAACGACGCCGCTGAAGCGAGAGATCGATCATAGCGAGACTTCTGTCTCGCTCTTTATCGTGCATTCTCTCGTTGGTTCGTCTATTTTCTAATATGTCTCTCGAATATTTCCGAAATATTCCCGCGCGCAACAACCATGCTCGATCTCCGCGGCGCAGCGCGTTTCGCGTTTAAAACACTAAAACGGAGCTTCCACCCCCTAGAAATCCCACCCCCGCAGCCCTAAGGACTCCCGCTTTCGTTCACGTTCGTATCCCAATTCGATCCCCTCGCCCCATCTTCACTGCCTTCCGCGTTCGAGAGTGTTTTTCGTTGACGCTCGTCGAAGATCTTGTCCATTTTCTTTTTATTTTCTCTGATTTTTCTCGTTTCCCCCACCCCCAACCCCTATTCACTGGATGTCGACACGATGAACCCTCGTATTATAGTAAATATAATAATGTATACTTGCTTTTGCACTTGTATTTTACATTATTTCATCTCTGATTAACTAATCGATACCTTATTGTCGTACGAACCGTTCACCTGTACTCGCACCTGTTTTCTCTTGCCCGCCCCCGACTGTGCATTCTTCTCTCCTGTCGCATGTTTTCCTTTTGTTTTCGCTACCGTTCTATCCGTGCCGTCACGTCGACCCCCAACCGACCCAATTAACAGATAATTAGTTGATGAGTTACAGGTCCTCAGACTTCCTCGCGATCGCTCGAGAACCCTTCCGCCTCCCGACGCCTTTGTCCCACGCTACTCGATCGTGAACGATCGAAACGAGGCCTCGCGATCCGTGATCCATGCGCCGCTTTCTGTGTTCAGTGTGTTCCGTGGATTTTGGTCGAGATTATTCATTTTTTGAGGTTGCGGTGGGTTCGACGGCGTTTGAAGACGTTCACAGCAGTACATTCGGTATTTTTCAGGGGAAATTTTCGCGAATGTTTGAACGTTGTAAATTACAAGACACCCGACAATTCTCCAATGCATTTCTCTAAGCTTCGAACGTACAAACAAAATTTGTCGATTAAAGAATTGTTATAAAGTTTTTCGTCCGATTATTTCTAAGGATTGTACAAACATTGAAACGCAACAAACATCAACGTCAATGTCGATTAAAGAATATTGTTAAAAAAAAAACGACAAAACACAACAAAAATCAACATCAAACGTCTACAAACGCAAAACCACCGTACGCAAGCCGCCAACTATCAAACGTCGACGAGTATTAATCAAACTGTACTTGAAACATCAAGTTGGACCCTGCAGATCAGCATGATCTCACAAGATCGCGCCTCGCTCGAGCGAAATCAAACAACTCTACTGTATAGAACGATTACGCTTTTAATACCTAAAACTCTTGAAACAATGAACAACATCGAACACTAAAAAACTTATCGAGTACGTTTAAATAATATTTCTAGGAATGATTAGAATACTGAGTGATGTGCTCGAATCATCGAGATCGATAACGAAAAGCATATAAGATCCACGGACCGAGTAGCAGAAGACCAGGCCGGAGAGATCGAGGGCCGATCGATCGGCGATCGTTACGCGTGCTATACAATAATATAATATATTCATATATTACTCAACATTCGTCCAACGTCCGAACCCTTTGACCAACGACCTCAACGTTTACAATTGCTACATTCTACCCGCCGCAAACTACCCCCCCTCCCCTCCCCCCGTCCACACTCCCCTCGCGAACCATCAAAACACGTGTTCAAACCTTCGTTTTTTTTTTCGCTATCGATTTAAAACTCGCGCGCGCGACTTGCAATCGTTGCAATATAAAAAAACGCGTATACACACACGGACCCGAAATAGATTCTCTTAGTCTCTACGGTATTTTTTTCCTCTTTTACTCCGATCCCCTCGTGTTTTATCGTTATTATTATTAGTTCTGCCTTTTAATATTAATTATTTATATGCTCGCATTTATATATGTTCACGCGCCTTCGTCTCGAGCCCCTGATTCCCGCTCGCCATTTTCCACAATGGCTTTGTAGGAGGGTGTTTTATTTTCGAAATTTTCAACGCCCCCCCCCCCCTCCCCGTCTCGAGTCTGTCGAACTTATGGTTCCTCGTTTCGACTCGCGTTTACGTACCGAGACTCGCCTTACGGTTTCGAGACCAGGCAGAATATATATAAATCGATATATCGTCGAATATTCTTTCTCTTCTGTTCTCCCTTGCCCGCGGCAACCCCTAATTAATAATTCCGCGGATGGTCGACCGATCGATCAACACCGGCGTGATCGATCGACGATCGCGTATCTCCCCCCCGTCGATCGTCAAGGGCCCTCGGCTCACTATACTAAACAATATACCCCCTACCCGCCCCCATTTCGCCCAACCCCCCTAACTATCCCCGCCCCATGCCGTGAAAATGGCAATTATATTTATATATTTATATATATATATAATATATCATTCATTTATATTTATATTTATATTCATATTTATATATTTATATTTATATATATATATATAGTATATATAGAATTATATACTATGTCCTTGCTTTTTACGTTTAGCGGGTTCTGTTTCGCGTGTACCTAGCCTGTGTGTGTCCACCCCCATTCCCACCCACCTGTAATATTTTTAAACAATTTGCTAACTCGAACGCGACGTATGTTCTCCCCAAACGAACGCGTGTATCGACAATTAATAATTCATGGTTAACCGTCACGGAACGACAATGAAAACCGTAGTAATGTCGAACGGGAATGGCGAACGAAATAATCGTAATAACGAACAGTGACAAAGAGGTGACGATGCCGATGATAAACGTCGATCGATCTCAAGGATCGTCCGCGATCGCGAGCGTAATTAATCATGTATTTACACGTCCTATCGTACAGATTTCAGTCCTCCCGCAGAATCACCTGATCTAACGTGTCGTCGAGACCGAATCTTCGTTCTGCTTACTTCCGGTATCGCGACCACTTCCGGTTCTTTCAGACGTGTCGCATTTTTTATATTTTCATAGCTGTTTTACTTGAAGTTTATGAATCTCTGTAGCAAATTGTGTTTGAGGCAGTTAAGATTTTTGTTAATTTTTTTGGTCTAAGAACTGTTTAATTTACTGTTATTTGGGATTAGCGTGCCAGCTTCGCAATTTATTGTTTCGCGATTTTGTCCACAGTCTGTGAGTATTTTTGTTCGATATTTTATTTCGTGATATCTACTCTAAATTTTTTATTACATATGATCCTTTCATGGACAATCTAGTCTCCCATTAACAGTTGCGTTATCAGTTTGCAGTTCTGGAGAATGTTTATCGGTGAATTGCTTATGCCAATTCAAAAACGCACGGAGGCCACGTGACCGGGAGTAAGCAAGCTGAGAACGATCTCGAGACTCGAAGCCGTTCGAGTTTCAGTTATTTTTCTGAAAATCGTCTCTCGCAGCCGCCCCAAGGAAAAAGAACTCGACCCGAACAATTCGGAACCTACCACCCCCCACGTCTGACACCCCGTTGGAACAGCGACGCTCCTCTTATAGTTAGATTTAAACCGTTATTACAATAATATATGTTTACTTTGTACTATATATGATCTTATAATCGACGGCCGAGCCGACACGGCCGCGTTTTTTCCGGTTTGCCCTCCACTGCTTGGTGATCCAGTTTTTAACCCCTCTTAGATTTCCTATCATTGTTTCCATTATTTTATTTTATTTATTTTTTTTTTTGGTACGATGAGCCAGCCAGTTCTATTCCCCCAATCAGATTCCCGGCGAAACAGACGCGCGCGCGCGCGCGATTCAAATTCCCGTGTTCACGTCGCGCACCGAATTTTCACGGAAATTGTTACGAACGAAGGACAACGAAATACGTGAACTGTGATCGCGAGACTTCGAACGAACGCAGGATTCACTCGAAAAGCACAGAAAAGCGGTTTCTGTTCGAGCATTCGATATTTTTTGCTCGCTAAACGCTTGAACGCAGGAACGTATGTACCTAACGACGACTAGTACTGAAGATTCTTTGAATTGGTGCCATTAAACCCTGAGTGATCTGACGATTCTTTGCTGATTCCGTGGTCTGGTCTAATGATCCGTTTAGCTTCACTAAGACGGTGAACTGAAGAAAAGTATTTAGGGATCGTTTGTGCTTGTATTCGCTGTTGGTGGAGGTTTCTCAGGTTCAATATATGATCGTGAATTTTTTGACGCCGTTCTTGAGGGTTGCTGCTCTTAACACGTTGTTTTATTTGAATTTATTGAATTATTTGTTCATATTTAGACACGAATTTGTACGCCAATATATTCACTAAATTTGGTTATGATCTGGAACGATTATTCAGTGGGGTATATTTGAACCTTTGAATATTTATTTTATTAAAGCAGCATCATCCTTCAAGAACGGCTTGAAATCTTCTTAAACCCATCCTTCGCATTTTCCCCATTTCCCCGACGATTCTCTCGACTAAAAAAATTCTGAAAAATCCGCAGATCACTCTCGAGTGTTCAAACGATCCCGCAGGTCCCCTAAAACGACCGGTAAACCTATTTTCGACCTTAAAACGTGCGTTTGCGCGCGATTTAGGACTGGTGCGCGCGTGAAACGCGAGAAGAAGACTCGTTCTTCCCTTTGATGGTCTGTTCGACCACTCGCGCGATCGAAAGTCTCTCACTCTCTCTCTTTCTTTCTCAGAGCTGTCTCTCTTCCCCCCTCCCCTATCTCTTTTAATATGTACAATAGCACAGCACAATTGCGGCACGGTATCGAGTGCGGTTCGCTTAAGTTTCGTCTCTCTGTCTCTCGCACGCGTTCTTTCGCTCCCTCTCTCTCTCACATTTCGCTGGCTCACACACACGGACGCACACGCACACAAACACGCAGTCGATCCCGCTCGCTGTTCCCGTGTCGGTGAACACTGAAAACCACTAATTCCCGCGAACGGTCATCCTCGGCACGTCCCGTGTCCCGTTCTACATCTCCTCTCTTCTCTCCGTCGATTTGCTCGCGCGAAAACAGCGTCCACTCTGATATACAATGTTCATTACATACATAGAATATATATTATCACTTGGCACGTGCACCATCGACACGATGCCACTCTTTTCATCTTTTATTTTATCTGAATTTTATTTACTTTTTCTCCTGCTCTCCTTCTCTCTCCCGATTTCCTCTAGCCGTTCTTTTTATTCTTCTCGTGTTCTCTCTCTCTCTCTTGTTCCAACCGTACTCTTTCCTTCACCCTCTACTCTTGTTCGATCTATCTGTTCGCCTTGTTTCCTCTTCTCTTTGTGTACAGTGTGGTCTGTGCCTCGAGGAACGTCGACACGTTCCCCTCCGCATCCCTGTTTAATTTGTTTTTAACGGGTCTCCCGGTGGTTGTTCCTTTTTAGCGACCAACGAGGACACGACGAGTCCAATTTTCACCCCTAAATTCAACCCCCAGCCTCCCCGTCGAGGTTCTCTCTCTCTCTCTCTTTCTCTCTTTATCCATCCCCTTCTCACCCCCTTCGATCGGTTTACACATTTTTTTCCCGATCGACTCTGCTGCTTCTTTTTCAGGTAAATCACTAAGCGGTGGGATTCGAGGGATGATGGAGTCTTTGGTAATCTTTGATAGTTTATTCACTATGTTTAAAGGATTTTAGCAGGTCTAGAGCCAGAAGCAGCAGACGTCCATCTCCGAACAGCCCCTCGGTAGCAACCCCTTGCCACCCTCTGCGATCGCGAACTACCCTAATGAGGTTTTGGTTTAAATTAGGGTAAACATGGCACGGAAAATTCTCTTAGCACAGAAGTGATAGTTATTGTTTAATACTATGGTGAAAATGATTATTTGAACCTTCCCTTTTTGCGGGGAAATATTTCCGACACTTATCCGTACCTCGGGATCCTACTTTCAATGTTTTTGTTACTGGAAAGTTGCTAATAGATTACTTTTTATTTGGAGATAATTTGCTAGTGTTACAGTAACTTAACCAAGGTTAAGCAGTGGTAGTTTCACCATTGAAAAACTAACTTTCTAATTTTTTATAAACTTTTCAATTAGCCTCTGTATAAAATGATAATTTTCACCATTTACAACCAATAAAAGAACATTGAAGGTACACTAATTACTCAAAATTAGTATAAAAATGTACGAAATTGCTACGAAAAACGGATAAGTGTCACTTTCCACCCCCTCCTCCTCAAAACAATCATAATCGTAGAAGGCAGGCGCGTTCAACCCCCGGACCGAACAACAACGTATTCTCCCTCGACCTTTAAACGTCCAACAGATTGTTAAACAATGTTTATAAATACGTCCAGGGTTGAACGCCGACCAAAGTACGCAAGGGGTTGCGCGCCCGAGGAGGCGCATGGTCTAAATCAGAAAATAAAAAAAGGGAAAAGGGAAACGATCCCGAGGCGCGCGCGTTCTCCTCGTTCTAATTTTGACTAGATAAAATATGGCGGTCCTCGGCGACCTTGACACGCATCGACTAGAAAATGGCGCGAAACGAAAGGGGTGAGTGGCTTAATGTTAATATGGTAAATTATGGCACCGTGTTCCGCGGGATTCTGTCGTCGAACGATCGAATGATCTGTAAATCGTTCGAGGACGATGACAGAGAGAGATTCCTCGACCGGAAGTCGAGGGCTGACGCGATCCACGACGCTGTGCTCGACGATGCTCGGTTTCGATGGCGCTGGAACGTTTTTCAAGGTCGTTGCCGATGGATCATTGACAGTTTCGAGGCTTTTGCATCAAATCACGAATCCGAATTGCTACGATCATTCCTTCTAAATCTAGTTATGAGATCTGACCTTGAGATTTACCTTTGAGATCTGAATTTGCGATCTACCTTGATAAATGGAGAGTGAACAACACGATTCGATCACTTAGAATTTCTATGTTGTCTTTAAATGATAGAAAAGGATTCAAAGAGGGAGATTGTGTTCGTGAATAATCATTTCTGTCAAGGTCATATTCTTCAAGACCTCGAGGTCATCAATGTTTCATTAACTGACACCAGAACCAAACATTGAATACGATGTACATTGTTTTATAATAATGACTAGATTGAATGCATTCAGATTCTGTGTGGTTTGGAAGAAGTTCATTGTATTTGTTAAATTTTATGATAAGAATGGGTAGATGTGAAACACAAAACAGAAGAAAATATTTAAAGCGTTCAAATATACTGCTGTATTATTTCCTACCCATCAAATTTGTTAAAAATATAGTCCCCGTATCTTGCAATGAATTTAGGCAATTTTCCATAAAAATTCACAGTCTAATGATTATAGTCACAGTGAGATCTTGAGGAATATGATCATGACGACAGCTCGATAATTGCCTCATTGAGAAGAGCTTTTGGAGATTTCCTCTTTTAAATGACTCTTCCACCATCAAAGAGAGATAATTTATTAGTTCGTTCTGTGTTTGCAAAATTGTTTCGCGAAGAGGATTTTTCAGAATGTTATGGATACCTCGTGAACGCTCGGCTGTAATATTCACGAACAAGGCTGACATCCACACACGCAGGTTCTCGTTAAAAAATGATCGTAGCGATTCGTTCGCCACTTCGAGCAAGACCATAAGATAATGACGAGCAGCGGCAGCGGTCGAGACCGCCTTGAAACTCGTTTGACTTTCCGCTGACACGGTAGGCAGTTCCGGTGTCTTGTTCTCAAGAAAACAATTCGGAAGATCTCGGAGAAGCCCTGGTAACTTTCCTGTAATTGTTTCAACAAGCTATGGTGCGCATTAAAAAAATTACAGTTTTTCCTCGTTCGGTGGAATGCAACGACTTGACAAACTTTAAATTCTACGTCGACGGTCTAATTATTAAATCAAATTCCACCAAATAATTTATCGAGGCCCTAACACCATTATCCTTACAGAAAAATTGCTTATAGCCATCTTGAAATTGTTGTACTTGTAGTTAGACTACATTTCTCCGAATAATATGCTTAAAACGAAAACGAAAAATTGCTTAAAACCATCTTAAAATTGTTGAATGAATTGTCTAAAAACAATTTTACAAAGTGTCTACAATTCCTTAACAAATTCTGCTCCTCAATCCATACCTTTAAAACGATATTTAAAAGAGAGGACCAAGTGCATCAACTACAAACTCATCTTCAACATTTCAAAGATAGAATAAATGCTAATAAATTCCAAGCAGTTGAGAATCTTATCAGACAATGACTGTCCACAAATACGCACAATGATGAACACGCATAAAATGAAATAAAATGAAATAAAATTTTACAGGGTCGCCTCCAAGACCTTCAGGACCGTAGCTAAGCCCAAGACGCTGCCGAATGCAGATCCCCATGTTCTCCAACGATTCGGTGAGAATCTCTGAGAAATATCTGAGGGTTCTCCCCACGTCCACCGACCCCCAATGACGGTAACGATGACCCGGAGCCGCCGGTGATGACCGATGTGCGTCATCGGGCTCCGGGATGGCGAGTTGCCTCGCCCCTTTTCCTCTCTCTTTTTTTGGGAAAGAGGCCTCGAGGGTCGCGTGACAAAAACTGACGTTCCAGGTCAGTTGGTCGTGACGAGCTCGATCGAGTGTGGTATAACACAGTGTATTGTTTCTTTCTCCGCAGCATCGCGAGCGTCGGCGTCGCGAGTGTACGCGTGAATTTGCGGCCGCCCTTACGAGAAGGGCAGGTCCTCTTCGGGGGACTCGTCGTGGTACTCCTCGTGGTCGGACGTGTGTCACAAAACGTCGCTTGGCTGCCGTTGCCCGATACCTAGTGTGGGTGATAGCTGTCCCTCGTCGACCGCTACGGTCTTCGGGTCCTCGTCCTTCCACTTGTCCATGGAGCGGCGTCGAGCGTTCATGAAGAAGTTGCCGACCGTCGTCGGCTCCAGGCCCAGCTGCCTGGCGATTGTCACCTGCATCTCTTTCGACGGCCTCTTGGTCTCCTGAAACACCATAGTCTTCGTTAGAGCAATGGAAGAAGAGATTCTTTGGTTAGTAAACTAAAAAGTTTGCATCTGCTGGGTGCAACGAACTAATGAATCTCGTCTTTTTGATTCCTATATTGCCAGGCAAGTTGTTTCAGTCAGTCAATCCGAATTTTTCATTTGTGGGGAATAACGGTGTGAGTGTACCTTTAAATTCGGCCGCTCAATCAATTCGAAATTTTCATTTAATAATTATTAACCCTTTGCACTCCTTTGTCGAGAGTGACTAGACAGCAGAGAAAGAAAAATACAAATAAAACGTGTTTTTATACTTCCTTTATTTATTTAAATCGTATTTTTTAATTAAAAACAAATATCAGTTCCATATACATAGATATCCACAAATATAGATTGCAACAAGGTTTGTGAAGGCTACATTTAATATAATTAGTAAACGAAATTGTTTAAAGTAAGTAACAGTCAAGGAACTGTCCTTTGAAGTATATTTCAACTGGAGACACTTGAAATAGTAGGGAGATGTTGGCAATAATATTGAAAAATCACACACACACATTCGGAGTGCAAAGGGTTAAAATAGTGGAGACTTTATTGTATGTAAATCAAAATTTGTTGGGATCCGCAGGGTACAAAAGGGTTGCAGAAGTGATTGAGCTAATAAATCTTGTCACATTTCGATTTTTATATTCTCAGATAAGTTTTAGTCAGGCAATTCGAATTTTCCATTTAATAATTATTAAAATAGTGAATACTCTTTTGCATGTAAATCAAAATTTGTTGGGATCCGCAGGGTGGAGAGGGTTGCAAAGTGATTGAGCTAATGAATCTTGTCATTTCGATTTTTATATCGCCAGGTAAGTTTTAGTCGGGCAATTCGAATTTTCCATTTAATAATTATTAAAATAGTGAATACTCTTTTGCATGTAAATCAAAATTTGTTGGGATCCGCAGGGTGGAGAGGGTTGCAAAGTGATTAAGCTAATGAATCTTGTCATTTCGATTTTTATATTGTCTTTACAGTGTTCTATATTCGCGGACGTGCTTATCAGAGCCACAAGGATCGCCATTCAGACCTACTTCGAACGATTGCTAACCTAAGTTGACTGTCAAAAATTGAGAAATGAAATATTGCGAACCAGGCGTGCGCGGAGCCTTTTGAACATAGAATTCTACCATCATTCAAGGGTAATTTTAAGAACTGTAATTTGTCACCTGAAAAAATCGCTAGAGTGAGCAATGACTTGCAAATATAAATTATGGGATGAATGGATTAGAAAGAATAAGGATGGTTTACTTCTTAATGAAGCCGTAGTACAATCTCGAAACTCGCATAAGTCGGGCCGTAAACATACAACATGGCGCTCTGCCGCTTACGACGGAAAGTAGATCAATCTTTTATAGTCAAATACCGTTCCTGGAACTTGGAAGCTCGACGCAGCCTTTGAGCAAACATGTTTTGCTACCAGTGTTTCCAGAGACTGACAGTATATTGCTCGATAAAATGCAATCGCGTAGTATCAACCAATTAGGAAGATAAATACTTCCTGTCTTCATTATAGATCGAGGAAAAAATTAATCTGGTCAAGACGTCGCCATCATGTAACCATTGTTACGTACTAATATACATTAAAAATTAGTCCGAACTGTAAAAATGCTTCGCATGATATTGCACGAAGTTTGGTATAATGAAAACTGTACTAGAATCAGTTCCTGTGCCTTCTGTCTGAATTAGGACAAGAAGATCTTGCTTGAACATCAACGGACAGCACCCTTAAACTTATCTGACTCACTATCCCCACTAATTTACGTCATGGATACCTAAAATCCTCAATCTACTCCTAACCTAGCATCTCATCGATCGCCTAATCTGTCATGATTATGGACATTCTCAAAATCGGGATTCGAATGCTAAAATCAACATGCCAAAAAATCGTTGGAGACCTTCGCCGAAAAATCGCGTAACTTCTGATCCCTGCGGGTACGTACGTTGGAAACTGGAAACGAGGGAAAGTGTACAGGCAGGAAAGGAAAAGAAAGTCGTCGGTAGATCGTCGGTAAACATTTCTGTGCACGCGGTAAACGGGCCGGCACGCTTTCTTCCCACGCGACGTTTCTTACTCGACTCGTGGCTCGATCAATAACGGACGAGGTGGATAGAGAGAGAGAAAGAGGAGGGGAGTGGGTAGGAGAAAGACAGATACAGCAGGAGAGAGTGAGAGAGAGGGGGGAAGGGAGACAGAGAGAGAGAAAGGGTATCGATTGGTCGAAGCAACAATTATTACAAACCGATGCTCCGGCGTGCGTGGCAGAACGCAATAATTAACGCGTTCCCGCGCGAAACGCTATCGTTTAGCTGAGTGAACGTGATTAAATTAGAACGAACGAGCGCGATTCACCTGTCTCTACGTACGTGGTGGCGGCGCGGCGGCGGCTACGCCGAATCCTTGGGCCCTTGAAAACCGACACGCTCCCTCGGACCGTACGGGCACAATTAGTCGCGAATATTCAACGGCATTATCCGATCCCGAGGCACTAATAGTCTGCGGAGACTTCGGCGAGAATGCGCAGACTCGCGACAACTTACGCGGATATCCGCCGGTGAATTTGGTTTTAGGAGCCGGTTTTCGGACCATTAGGTACGTTAACAGCCCTTCGCAGAAATCGAATTTTCGAAGGTCCATTTAGATCTCGGCCACTCGAAAAGTCGAAATTATTTCTTGGTTAATTTATGTGGCAGGATGCTCGACTAGGTTAGAAGACAATACACATTGTAGATTTCGAAAATTTGGAAAGCTATTTGTAGATGGCATTTCGATTACTTCGGGTCCAGTTCGAATTTGTATTTGTATTTTACTGAACGTGCTGTATCCTGTACCATCGTATACATTTTCCTGTGACGGAATAATTTTTCAAATAACAATTTTAAGAACGAAGGAGGAGGTGGCTTTGTGAATGAAGGGTATTCGATGTTCCAAACAATTATTCATCCAATTTATACTATTTTCTAACATGATACACACATTTCTGAGGAGCACGAACAATTTTTTAAGCATTTACAAAGGAATTAGGGGGTGGGCGTGAGAATGAAGGGTGGTTGGCACACACTGGTCTAAGATTCGAAAAGCTGGTATAAACGATTGGTTCGTTGGACAGGAAGCGACTAGTTTTTTTTCCTAGGTTCCATCTCGAGGTTGTCTGTTCCTTTCCACCCCCTGTGACACGTACGCAACCCTCTACCCACCCCTATTCCCCTTTTCTCTTCAGGCACGGTGCACAGTGGCTGTCAAGGAATAATCACGATCCTCGTGCCGATAGTGTCCTGTATTTCCAACAATTGATACGGCTCTTTCTCTCTCCCTCGCTCTCACCCTCTCTTTCGTTTTCTCTCTCACTCTGTCTCGCCCTCTCTTTCTGTCTGTACTTGTATAGAGAAACTGGTATCCCGCAGACAGTGGCGGGAACCTTCGTTTCGTTGCGTTACACGCGCTGAATTACACCCAGACAGGATATCAATACGACTGCGGTTCCTTAAACGTCACCCCCTGCCGTGTCCGCGTGAATTGCACGATTTCAAATTCCCGCCATTTACCTCTACTGCTACCCTCTATTCTTCTAACTCACCTCGAACTATATTCTACCCCCAACTTCCGAAAAAATGTTTAAACTGCTAATTAGAGACGGCTTTACTCTAGAAAGACAATACGTCATGCAAAAGGTTCACTCCTTTAAGAAATTGGCCATGTTCAAATTATTGTAACTTCCTAAGAAAACGTCGCAGAATATTTGTTCTGGTCTCATTGCAAAGCTCGAACCATCTACTTTCGAAACCCATTAGTCGTTTTTCTAAAAAAAATTTTTTGCACTATGTAACGGGTGGGAAAGTGAACATACTTTCTTTGTCTCGAAAATTTTGCAAATTCAGACATTCGTACTGACGTTAAAAATTTACGAAGAACTGCTACGGCTTAATTCGTACACCTAATAGTACAGTACACAGTAGTACGTCTATCATGTATTATTTTATATCGATGCATTTACATACGAAAACAAACACTCGCATTTACAGGAACGAATAATATAAACTCATCCTCGTTCCCCATATAATTTAACTTGAACAACGTTCAGTGGAAGTTTTTCCCGCAAATATTTTTCAACCAATCGCACAATCATCTCTGAATATCAATGAAGGAAGACCCTCGAATCAAATTAATTACTTCATTCTCCGGGTCTCCCTCGAAAACGTGAATTTCACGCCAGCAGAAACGATGCAAGGCGGATCGATCGCGATCAAGCTTAAATTTTGTTTCAACTCGAGTCCTCAAATGACTGTTTTAAAGGCTCCTACACGATTCGTTGTTTTTCCACGAACGCGCGGCTTCAAGTGTCCACCGAATTACCCAGAAATTCCCGCGGCGGCACTCGGCAGTAATTAAATCTCTCGTAATGGCGCGGCTCTAGTGGCTTAATTTCATTTCTTCCCGCCGTTGACTTTCCCCGCGATCCTCCCCTCGCGATCCCTGTCGATCTTTTCATCCGATTCTACCGCGGATAACGAAATTCCTTATCGCGATTAATTCCCTGCCAATTTGACGTTCGCGCGACCATTTTTGCGACGTTAATTCCATCCGGTGAATGTCGTCAGTTCGGATCGGCAATTAAATCGTCAGAATGCGGATCTCATAGATTGACATCTTGGGTCTTGTGAAAATCCATTGAAAAAATGCCGTATCTTCATTAACGTTGTTTATAATTATTAAAAGTTATTTTAAAAAATGTGTATTATATATAATTAATGCAGAGAATTCTTTTTCTGCATAAAAATCCGCAGAAATTGATGGTTGAACTACCATCTAGTTTCTGATTGCAGAGAACTGTTGCATCGTTTATAATTTTCTATAATTGTTTCGTAGAAAAGTACAATTAGGCAGAGAATTTTTAAATTGCTTAAAAATCCACAGAAATGATTGATTGAAAGATAGAAAAATCAAATGGGTAAAATTAAGGTTTTTATATAAGGGTCTTGGAAGAGCGTCCGAATTAGTTAATCCATGATTTTTTCGAAGAAGAGAGAAAGAAGGGGCTCGGATAATCGAGCGGAAAATAGAAGCGGAACGCGAGAAAGATCGAGCGGCGTTAACTGGGCTAAGGTCAATTCGCGAACTATTTGGCATAGTTCCAAAGAGCCGAGGAATACGCTCCGACTCGATTTTCCCTTTTCCTCGTCGGATGTCCACGTTATTTCCATATTTATCCGGCGATCGAATCTGAAGGGTGGATCCGCTCTAACCGCGGGCAAGCCGCTCCGACAACACTCATTCTCTTCCATACTGTTAGGAGATCGAATGATTTCACGCTACGCGGAGTTTTTAGAAACTTTGACAGGTTATTACAGTGTCCGAATCCTAAGTTGTCAATCTAAGAAAATATTCATAAATATATATATAACACTCCTTTAAGAATGTATTTTGTAATTGGACGATTGAACGTGTGCCTGGAAAAATGGTCGTTGAATAAAAATTTTTTTAAAATATGAGTATGTTACGTATGTGAAGCTTACAACCCTATGAGGGCTGAAGAAAATCCTTTCACACCCTACGAATCGTAATGAAGTTTGCTGTACACGAGTATATTACGACAGAAATAAATACTCCACTATAAACGTGAAATTGTGTCACCCATACATGATCAACGAGGCAGTCGTCATACTAAAGAGCATACCAAGAGCTATAAAACGACGTATCACAGAGATAAATCGACTGCGATAGCGACGCAACAATAAAACACGAAGAAACCTGCGCACGAGCTCGTTAAAACAAAGAGCACACACCCCGGTATGCTAACAAAAATAATTAAAAATAGAAAACAGAAAAAATGAAGTAATTCAAAGCAATCTAGGAAAGGAGGACATTCCATAGTCACTATAAAAAAATTCGACAGCAGAATCGTATCGAGTGCAATGATGTATATTGTTAGGTGAACATTTTCATGTAGATTTTTGTTTCTAATTGGTTTGCCGAGGAATTCTTCTGTTTCAGCGGAGGATCGGATGGCTTAACGAGTGTTTCTAGATGGCGTGGACAGTGACGCGAGAGACAGTAATGGCCAGGAAAGTAGAAACGTCTAAATATTAGCAGGCAACGGTGGAAATCGGAGCGCGGCGGCTTGCTCCGGTAACGTCGTTGGGAACTATGCCAAATAGTTTGCAAACCGGCGGCCGTAACTGCGACGAACCTGTCATTAAAGGAGGCATTAAAAGACAACGAAGGAACGGAGGAATGACGGCGCGCGGAATTTATGCGCGCCGCTGCTCACTCGATACCTCGTCGAACCATCGATATCGCCGCCATTCGATTCCGCCGCGTAAAATTCTACAATCCCCGAGTTGCTCGCCTGGCAACAACCTTCAAAATATTTCCACCGCGATATATCGAACCTATCCTCCATACCTATCAGCTGCTACTATTTCTGGGGAAGTACTGCCCACAATTTTCTATTCCCTCAATTTCATTTTATACGCTTCACTTGCCTCTGTTGCTCTTCACTGGAGCAATTCCATAATTCTTCGATTTTATATTCGATTTGACCAGATTGGTGGTACTTTCGAATTAGTAGAAATAATTTCCTATTTCTTCAAGTTTATTTTTTATATTTTTACTTTCCATTGAAAGGGTTCGCAGCAATTCTATGCTCCTTCGATTTTTCGGTGTGGGAGGCATATTGAGATTAGTGGAGGGAATTTTATACTTCGCGAACCTCATTTTGTATATTTTATTTACCATTGAAGTCCCTCGCAGAATTCTGTACTTCTTCGATTGTATACTTGATTTTCTTAAATTGGTGACACTTTCGAATTAGTAAAAACAATTTCCTATTTCTTCAATTCTAGTTTTTATATTTTTACTTTTCATTGAAAGCGTTCGCAGTAATTCTACGCTTCTTCGACTTTTCGGAGTGGGAGTTACTTTGTGATCAGTGGAGGGTATTTTATACTTCGTGAACTTCATTTTGTATATTTTATTTCCCATTGAAGTCCCTCGCAGAATTCTGTACTTCTTCAATTGTATACTCGATTTTCTTAAATTGGTGGCACTTTCGAATGCCGGCGGCACACTTTTCGTTCAACGTTCGATAACGCAACAAAAACAAATCATACAGTGACCGCCGAGGGCTCATTTGAAAGCTGAGAAATCAATCTTCAAATCGACGTTGATGTCATTCCCTAAAAAATGTTTAACGCCTGTACGAACGTTTGAATTAGCAAAATTTTCAAACAAAAGTGTTTCACTTTGTCACCTGTTACGTAGTTTAAACAATTTTTTGAGAGAAACGAATAACGGGCTTCGAAAGTAGAATGTTCAAGCTTTAGAATGAGACCAGAGCGAATATCCACCGACATTGTTTTCAGGAAGATTTACACAACTTCGAATACAGCGAATTTTCGAACGGAAATTTAGCGGTCCTTTAATGTCGCACGTCGGTGTGTAACGTAATGAAGCGAAATGCGAAGTTCGAAAAGTATGATCAACATGTACAGAGAGTTAATTTCAAATTGGAAGTAACACGGCTTCCCTTGAGTAAACTACGAAGCATTGCCATTGACACGTTACCAACGAAGTCACACTGCCGTCGTTCCCCCAGTCACAATCCATCGAAACATGGAGGAGACAGTGGTGGGGTTACTAATAAGGTAGGCGAAAAGAAGAAAGGGGTCGAACTTAATCAGACAGGGTCGCGTGTCCCTGATTTTTCGCGTGCACGTGGAGAAAAACGCGGAGATAGCGTGGGTGGCGTGCGAATGGAACCAACTAGAGCTGGAGAGGAGGTGGGATGGAGAGAGAGAAGGGCAAAGAGAGGGAAAGAGAGAAACCAGAAGGCTGACGGAGGAGGGGGAGGTGCAAGGGGTGAGTTGCAACCCCTAGCGCGCGTCAACCGCCATCGCCGGCTATCGATCCGTCTTGAATAATTTCGCGGCAGGTTCCTTCCCCCGCGCGCGGTTCGATTGCGACTACGATCGCGAGCACTTTCGAGAATGGCCATCGATATTGTCCGTTTCCTCATTAGCGTTTCCACCCCCCGTCGCTGGGACACAAAAATCCGACCCCCAACCCCCTGGCTCCCTTTCGCAGCCCTTAACGATGCCCATTGCCTCCGAGGCCCGCCAGGCAACCAGCAAATTTCATCGGTTGATCCTTTGAACGCTGTTTCCTTCTTTTGCCTCCGTTTTATTTTTTTACCACGACCCTCGAAAAGGAAATACTGCGGCTGACAGTGCTCCTCGGTGGAAAGTAACGAGGACATTCTGTGCCCGAGGATCTCGCGAGCGTTCAACAGTGCTGCTGAAGAACGTTGTTGCTACCGTGTCGGCGTTGGATAATTTTCTTTCTGGTGTTGTATTCCAATTTTTTAGGGGTTGTGCGAGAAACTCAGCACACCTAACAATTTTGTGCTTACTTGAATAGGGTGATTCCTGAGGATATTACGAGTAACTTTTTCCTTTGCGAAAATATCCTCCGCGGCTTCGTTAAGGAGTTATTCACGAAAAACACGGACCAATTAGAGCGCGGCTACAGCGAACGGACCCCGGCTCAGCCAATGACGACGTCACGCTCAGCGAGACCTATCGCCGAGCCGCTATCCGTCTATCGTGCTCTGATTGGTCCGCGTTTTTCGTTAATAACTCGTTGACGAAGCCGCGGAGAACATTTTCACAAAGGAAAATGTTTCCTCGAATGATCTCAAGAATCGCTGATTCGAAAAAGCAAATGGCCTTCAGAACGAGATGTTGTTTGTTTAGTAAAATGTATACCTTCGAGAAAATCATTTTGTACAAGTTTTATTAAAACAGACAGGTAATATTGATTTAACGTGATATTTGATATTGTCCCATTCGAATGGCTCACCCAGTAGATTAATCCCTCTTTATGTAGTTATAAATTGAATATATATTAACGGGTACAATTCGAATTCGTACAAACACCACGATCTGTGCATAAAATTTGGAACACAGTTATGCATTTACAAAAAAAAATTGGTACGTACAATTTATAGCAGTGGACATATTTAAAAAATTTAAGAACATCAACCTATAAGTTTCAGTTCAATAAAATAATTAAAACAAGAAAGAAATTTGTATGTAACCTCTGTGTCTTGGAATCGACGTAGACATTTTTTATTTTGCATAAAGATCCGCAGTCCAGTGATGAAAGTTTAAAGAAATCGACTACGAATGTGGCTGTCGAACGAAACTGGGTCGAGAAGTTTAAAGTTAGAGACGTCCCATGGATAGAATTTTGTTTTCGCAAAAATCGGTCATTGGCGTAGCTTTAGAACTAAATTGGGCCAAGAAGATTCAGCCTAATAACGTACTGTAAGCAGAATTGTGAACAGTAGCATAGAAACGTTATGGATAAAAATTAACGACATTTATTTCAAGAGTATCAATTCCAGGGCCTATTTTAATCAATTAATCTGCAACTTAATTGTAGAACATGCAATCACGTTGATCAGTGTCAAGTTAAAAAATGTGAAATCTCTGTTTGAGGCGGATGGGTCAGACGAATAACTGTTAAAATTGAAGCGAGTTTGACGGACAGTTACCGAGGACAAAGTGTTACAGAAGCTTTTCCAAGCTTGTTTTCCAGCACCCCCGTTGGTCGCGGGGGTGAATCGAGACAGGTATCGCGGGGTTGGTGGTATCGATCAAAACGCGAGTTAAGTTATACAAGACTTACTTTAAAAATAGCCTGTAGAGTACGGCGCTGAAGGTCTGTGAAAACCAGGCGCGGTTTCTTGGGGGCGGGCTGTTGGTGTTCTGCCTGGCTCGCCATCTCGTCTTTCCTCTTGCATGCTAAAATTCAAGTCAGCTTTTAGTCGATCATCGTAACTCAGGCTCTGACAACGATTTACAAGAATTACAGTCAAAAGAAAAAAAGAACAGAAGCAACACAGGCGGTCGCAGTAAAGGAAACAGGAACCCACCCTCCCACCCCCGCCGGGAAAACTCGATTAATGACACGCTCGGAGAACACACTATCTACATAACAATTTCTTTTCCCAACTTTTAAATTGAAAACTCTTGCCATTTAAAAATTTGATTCAGGCTCCAGCTGGATTTAGATTCTATTTTTCAATTTTCTAACAGAGGTTGTTCGTAATACTGTTTATGTTTCAGTGAGAAGATCAAAATGGATCCAAAAGTTTCTGTAACTCAGAGCAATATATCTTGTCATTATCTTCACAATAAAAAATAATGTAATTTATTTAGGAGACTAGAATGAAGAGTGGGGCTCCAACAAAATAAGCTACGAGTTTTCTCAACTTTTCTGAATTTTTACAATGCAATTAATTTGCCCGTACAATACAAGTAACACAGTGCACATAAGAAATAATAAAGAAGACCACAGTGACACACAATTAGGCCGAAAAGCCAAGAAACAGCAAAAGACTGGAGTTACTCTAGTTGTCGCGGGAAATTCAAATCATAAAGACGAATGAAAATGGAGAAACGTAAAGAAGTAAATCTGAACAACACACAACCGTTTCGATTACATATAAAAAATCAACTCTTCGATCTACACAAATCAATTTCCATTTCGCAAAGAATTTAGAAAAACGAGGGAAAGACCGAAAAACCGGAAGTTGAAGATCGCAGAGCTCGGAACCGGATGAAGATGTTTGCAGCGGACGCGAGAAGGTGCTAATTGGTAATTAGTCGTTGAAAGCCCGGTTAGAAGGAGAACTAGAATTCGATTGGCCAGTGCTCTTCCCATTAAATACTTTTTCGTCGGATTCAAATGGACCGAAGAGAAGAAAAAGAAAACTGAACCGGAAAAAGAGGAGTAAAAAAAGAGAAGTTCGGGGAGAGGGGAGAAGGGATCGAAGAAAAATTTCTTTCCCTTCCCCTCGACCCCCCCCCCCAAAGTTCCAATTAAGACGCCTCTGTCGCGAACGAAAGGGAAAACGGTTTTCAACGTAATTTAATCGTACTTACGTGCGCGTTGTGGAATCTGTGCAGCTGAAAGCAGAAAAAAAGACGAATGTCATATCATATAGCCAATTTGTCACGTTAACCTTTTTCCGACGAGCTGTTAGACCCGCGGAAGCCGGTTACCTTCGGGCCTTGCGGGCGCGGAGACCAGGCCGCGTGCAAGCCGAGTGCACGCGGTCCGCCCGAGACAATACGAGACTCGAAGATTCGACGATTTCCTCACGAAAGCTAAAGGTTCGGGCGCCAGGCACCGCAAGGATGCCACACGAAACGCAAAACTCTGCTCGAGCTCGGAGACGCCGAGGTCGAGAGCCGAATCTTCGAGATACGCGGATCGAAAATGACGTCACGACTAGGCCAGATGGTTCGAACACGGGGTGACTAGGACAGCCCTCTCGGCAGGACGGATCTCACAGGGAAGCGAATAATTCGACTACGATATTGTCTCGAGCTATTTATTGTATCATGACACCAAATCGAGTCTCGACCCCCCGCTTTCCCGTTTCAAGGGGGGGGGGGGTGAAAATCAATTTTCATTATTTCTTTTTTGTCTCAACTTTAACTTTGATACTCGACTCATCGATCGTTGGAAACAAAACTATCGTATTACTATTTCGTCGAAGAAAAGAAACGAAAAGAATAACAAAAACATAGTGTCTCGAGTTATACAGATACACATCGATCAGTACTTAGAATTAGTATATGTATATAAACATAATAATAATAATAATAATAATAATAGATAGAAACATATGTATATGTTCAAAGGGCAAAATTAACATGTACACAAGTCACTGGAGTGAAAATAATTAGGGGTTCGGGTTGCATACCACGAATATTTCCAAACTGATATTAATATAGATATAATATGTATATAATAGGTATAATATATATAGAATAATATGTATACTACAGCTGATAAACATCTCACTAAGGGGTACCAAAAAAACGGCAGAAAAATGGGGGTTGGTCTTGGGGCTTGGGTCTATGGCAAAAATTGGGTGTCTATGGGGTTTTGTGGACGGGGTTTTATAGGGGGGGGGCGGACGTGTGACGATGCAAGAGTGTCGAGAGATGCATTCCCTTGGAGAAGCGAGAGTCTTTTTGGTTTTCGCTGTGTTTATTTCGTGTCTTTCGAGTGAGTGGTATATGTGCTGGCTTGTTTCGAATCTGAGTGGTATTTATGTCTTGTTTTCTTTTTTCTTTTTTTTTTTTGGGTCGCCCAACCCGCGTCTCTCTGGTTTTTTTTCTTTTTTTTCCCCCAGCCGGTTTCTCTTCCCGCTCTTTCGCGTTCCGTTGTCGTTGGACGAGCTCCAACGAGCAATTTTTCCAGCGGGAAAAACCGACGAGGATTTAAACCGAGCCACCGAGAGTAGACTCGAACTTGCAAAATAATACGACCCATTAGGGGTGCTTAATTTTTTCCAAAGGGAAACACCGACACTGAGCTTTTAATTGGCTGCTCGCGCCATTCCGCCATGCTTCTGTTCTTGTTGCGCGGTTGTTTCTGAACGAAGCTTGGCTTTCCGATTCGGAGGGGATCAGATCGACCTTGAGAAACTTTTTCTGGTCACCGAGGCCTTAAGCACCTGAGCTTTCTATTTAAGAAATCGTCAAATTCGCGAGATATCAATTTTCCAATTAAGAAATCAGCAAGCTCGCGATGTAACTATTTATTTTTGAATTCTGCGGGCTGGAAAATTTGTAAATTTTAGATCCCCGATTCTTTAATTGAAAAATAATTTCGTTTTATTGTTGGATGGTTTTGCAATTTCAATGTCTGTGATACTGCTTTCAAGTTCTCGACCCGTTGATTTGCACGCCCTCAGGCTTTCGATTTCCTAATCAGAACGACCTCAGGTTCCCAATGTTCCATTTAACATCTTCCAGTCTCTAATTCCCGAACTAGAGCGTCTTCAAGTTCTCAAGTTCTCCCACTTTCCTAATTAGAACGCTATCAAGCTCCTGCTTTCCGAATCAGAAAACCTTCGTGGCAAGTAACACCCGAACTGGGGCATTCTCGGGGCCAAATTGCAAAATTCTCAGCTTCTCAACTTCTCAATAAACAAACATCCACTAGGTGCAACCCTTCAACAAACAAGAAAATTTTGCATCGTACCATTGCATCTATACAATATGTACCAAAAGAAGAAATTCAATGAATAATATTTTAGTACGATGTTAAATAACGTTCTTTCTGAAAGAAAGTTCTCAATCAATGCTAATCAACGATTGAAAACTTTGTTTTATGTACATAATTTTGATTAAAAATGCTAGTACAATCAAATCGAATAAACTTGGCTCTTCTAAAAGAACTGAACATAAATAATAATCATTTTTTAATCATTTCAAACACGATAGAAAAATTGAAAGAATTTATATCCAACCTATTAAAATTGTTAAAGCAATAAAAATTATTCGTACTGCAGCTTCTTGTAATTGATGCAACAAATATCTATTTCCAATAATGAACGCTTTCGCGAACCAATAAATGCAATATTGCAAAAACAGACAGTATAAAAATTCGTCGAGAATGCGAGAACATTATCTGGCAAAAGTATCGACTATTCACCATCGATATTTGCTGGGATAAGAGCACACGTGACGAGACAAAATGGAAATGGCGACGACAGGCCGCGGCCATTTTCGCGAATCCTTTTTCCCCATCGCGGAACGAGTGCATCACGGGATTCGAATTTAATGCCGTTCGCGGGCCGACCATGCCCTTTGAAATAATAACGATCGCGTTTTCGATTCGATCCCGATATTAGCGCGAAATTGGAACGTAATCACTGCCCGGTCCTTTGTGCGGCATAATTGCGGATCAAGAGATGCGCAGCGCAATGAACGAAAAAAAGGGAAGAAGAGAACAGACACGAGAGAATAGCAAAAAAAAAAAGAAACATTTACACTCGTCCATCGTTTTCCCAGGCACCGTCTCCCACTCAACAGGCCGATATTAGATTAAATAACTCGTCAATTTTCTCTTTGTCGGCGCCGATCGGACCCTTGAAACTTGGACATCATTTAAATTTCTCGATAATTCCCGCCTTTTCCCAGCCGGCGCGCCCCGGGAATCAGCCGAATCGAACGTGCGGCTGATCGCCATTTTTTTCGGACCTTAATTGCCCCTTTCGATTCTCGATTTTAATGCCGCAATCGTTTTATGAAGAACTGGCTCGTGGACTGCCTATTCGAATCCTCACTGATCAGTTCTGATCATTTAATTGGAAATTAGGTACTACAGAATTGGGCATAGGCTGCAGAACATGGCGAAATAGTAATAATACTAAATGCACGAAAAATCCATCTTGTTCGACACTGTCCAACCAAGAAAAATACCCTCCGTGATGAAATAAGATCAAGATATGGGATGGCAAGAGGGTGTCAGCGAAAAAAACAAACCCCTCTAAAACTTTCACAAGATCGTCGTCCCTAGCCTTCAACGGTTACCAACAACCAACACATTTTCCTCGAAAAAACAACCCCCTAATGTTCACACTCTAAATATTCTACCAACGGCTCTGTACACACCCTCACTTTGAAGCTCGAACAAAAATGTACCTTATTGGATCGTACAACCACCAAAAATGTCCACCGCGAAGAACTAACAATAAGAGCGTGAAGGGGGTGGCAAGGGGGTGAAAAAATTGAAACGAGACGCGTCGGTAAGTCGATTGTCACGGCGATCGAGCCTTTCCCGGGGGTGGAAAGCCCCGAGGGTAATAATGAACGCGTCAATTTTCCGTCTCTGCCCGCCTGTCCACCCCCGAACCCACCCCTCTCGTCCCTTTCGCAACCCCTTGCAGCGGCGGTATCCGCGGCCGGGCTCTCGATGTCCCTGTTCCCGGTGCCATTTTTTTCGCGAGCTTCCTTTCATTCGCTATCGGCCGCTTGCTAATGGCACGCGATTGCCTTTTCAACCCCCTCCCCCTTGCCCCTCGTGCCGCCTACAACCCCCTCACCAACTCGCCGGTGTCTTCGTCCCTTTGCCAGGCAACCACCCCTTTCAGCCACGCGCTGGCATTTCATTTTCGTGGATCGAGTGCCTCGAATAGAAAATTCTCACTCACGTTGGAAACATTTCGACGATGAATTCTCCGGGGGGGGGTTGGCTATTCAAGATCGCTCGGCAGTCGGTCATTTGGGTGAACCGCGTCCTAGGATCACCCCTCGATCGCGTGGATCCGGATCGAAACGCTCAATTATAACGCGATCGATATCCGTTTGATTTTTCTACGGGATTCGAGTTTTTCCTTTTTTTTAAGGGGGGAAGGGGTGGAATCGACAGACTGCATGATACCTGCGATTTTATGGTTCCGTTTACCTTTACATGTACGATCCTCCGAAAAAGGACTCGCAAGATGTTCCATCGTGCTCTTTTTGTTCGTTCGCATTACATGATTTTGTTTTCTATGTGGGACATTGATTTAATTTGTTGAAGAGCATTGGAAATATCGAAGAATTATTTTTCTTGAAGATATTGGGCTAGATGACCTGTTTTACAGGTTGCTCACTTCTTCTTTTATGCATCAAAAATAGAGAGGATGGTGCTTGATCATTTTTCCTTGAAGAAACTAAAGAGACAATGTATTCCAAAGGATTTTATTCATTGAAAATGGGGGACAGAGTGTCCGATCATTTTTCCTCGAAGAAGAAAAGTGGACAATGCATTCCATAAGCTTTTATTAATGAAGAATGGAGAACAGGGTGTCTGATCACGAAGAAAGTAGGTGGACAAATGCAAAATAGCGATTGTGCGGTAAATCCGAGGTTATTCCAGCAATAAAAATCTATTCCCGGATCCGGAGAAGACGCGAAGGGGGAGAACAACGCGAGTGTGACAGCGGGGCCGGGGCGGTCGGACAAGAGGACTTGTTAAAATTGTCAGCCGGAAGTCAGACACAGCCCGGGACGTGTATCCATCGTCAGAACTCGAAATGGATGCGAAGCAAGAGCCGGATGTCACCGGATCGATCGCCGTTGGATCCCGAGGAGTAAACGCGCGCGGGCAAAGTGGGCCAAATCCAGTCGGGCGCGACGCGCGATAAAGCATTAACGAGCCTCCTAACGTTCGCCGGGGCAGGCTAAAATCTCGGGCTGGCTTTTTTCCGAAAATCATCCGGCCTGACACTTTGTGCACAGAACCTGCCACTCCGAAAGGGAACACCTTTGACGGAGATCTGCTCGCCCGGAAAAATTTCATCGGCCACAGCCTGACGACAACGCCTCTCTGATCGAACCGTGATGGACCACACCGTGTGCTACAACGAAACCTGGCCACGTGTGACCCCCGAGAACTGCTATAATCTGATGTTAGAGAGGCTCGGGTCATTTTTCGAACACCTGTTCTCCGCTTTTTTTTTTCTTTGGAAATCTTCGAGGTTGTGAAAATTGACATGTTACATTTACATATTATCATACAAACTAAAATGATCAATCCCTCGAATGGCGACTCTGAGGCGCCCTAGAAGTTGCTACACCATTATTCAATGTTTATCCCGTATTTAATAAATTACTAATAATTTAAACATTTTGTGAGGCACTAAAATTAAAATGAAAATACTCTTTAGTCAATAAATATCAAACGAAAAGAATGAAAATGTACCAAGTCGGAAGAAATATTATTTGATTCTTTCAGTAATAATAGTTCCAAGTGCTCAAGAAAATAAATAAATGTCCGCAGTGTAGCAATTATACAATCCCAATCTCCGTGTTTCGCCGTGTCCGGACTAGGCGGGAAATTCGAATGCGAAGAATCGCGCGAGTGTCCCGCACACCGGAAGTTCCCAGAGCGGAAAGAGGCCTCGTAATGGAGTGTCCGAGATCGAAATCGGAATTCGGAACGTGGCAGACATCTCCGAGGCTGGAACCGGGAGACCATAAAATCGGAAACTCCATGAACCAGCCCGCGGAATCGTCGGTGGAATCGGATTCACGTACGACGCCGGCCCCGTAACCGATGGCCAGGACCAATCAAAAGGAAGTTTGTCAGAGAGTATGCGAGTGCGGCACGTAGGCGTGTTGTTCATATAAGCTCCCAGGATTCCGTCGCAGCCGACGGTCCTTCCGAATAACTCAAGAATGATTGCGTTTCGGCCGAGGAAACCTGCTGGCGTCACGTGGCCCCAATAGCTTCAGCTATATAATAAAATAATACACGCAGAGAGACGGCCGCGCATTTACATGGGCCACGTGAGCTCGATACTCTGGCCCTCCAACCCCCATTCAACCTCCGTAGATACACCGGGTGTGCACGGGGGCCGGTTGCACCATGGGAATTGCCCGACACCCTGTTTCCACCATCATTTTCATTTTTAAACGGTCTACGGTGCCACCATGCCTGTGTTCCTTGATGGAGACCGAGAAGAGGGTTCTCTGACACTTCCGGTAGACTCTGCTCTCAAGAAAATGTCAAGCAGTTAGATCGTTCTTCTTTTATTTCTTTAACAAACTTCACTCGAAAGCTGTCTGTATGTATATATTTTATTTTACCGTGCTCTTTGATATAGACCAAGAAGATATGCTATCACTTCCGGTTGAGTCTGGTTTCAAGAAAATGTCAAGAAGTCAGTATATATATATATATGTTCAGATCGTTCTCCTTTTATTTCCTTAACAAACTTGACCCCAAAGCTGGCTGCATATTTTTTAATATTTATATTATGGTGCTCTCTTAACTGTGCTCTTTGAGGCAGACCAAGACGAGGGTGCTCTGTCACTTCCGGTAGACTCTGGTCTCAAGGAAATGTCAAGAAGTTAGCATTCAGATCGTTTTTCTTTCATTTGTTTGACAAACTTGACCCCAAAAATGTCAGTATACTTCTTAATATTTATTATGGTGCTCTCTTAACTTTAACTATATACAATCATTATCCTGCTTCACAGAAGCAAAAGCGAACGAATAACCACATCCGGTAAAGAGCGAGTCTCGAAGTAAAAAGTGAAGGACTGTTAATTCCTTTTTTTCGGATGATCTTTCTGTCGATTAAAGATCGTACAGAAATGTTCCCATTGGTCCGAGGCTATTTATCGTAGCTGCCATTCATTCTAGAAATGGCGACTGAATGGACCACTTCCGGTTGAATCAACTCTCGCGGACGATACTTTTATTTTCAAGTAATTCGTTCTTCACTCCTTTTTTCGGATTCTCTCGCTGTTTTCTGTTCGGTTTCTCTCCGAGGTTCTTTTAAAATTCCAGACGACGTAACGAGCGCTGAAAACCGTCCGGCCGGAACCCGTTTTTCGGTTTCCTTTTCCTTCCCGTTTGCAATATTTAAACCGAAATTCGATCTCGCTATTTTTCAGCAAATTCCCAGCTTGCCCAGGAAATTGAATCTCGCTTCATTTCCGTTAATCCATCGACGGCAATTGCGCGTATTATCTCGATTTCGAAGTTTGTCTAACGCGATTCGACGAACGATACATCATTCTTCATACGTCATTCTTATTTTTAATAAAATCGTCATCGTCTCTTCCACGAAAAAAGGAAAATCCCTTAAACTCGTGTCTGTAGTTTTTACATCTTCAAATCGTTATTATTATGGTAGGAAGGAACCTATGCTTTCATTTGAAAGCAAACATGACATATTGTAAAATGATAATTTTGTACTATATAATACAAAATTTTAATAATGTGAGTTGACCCTATCAATATTAATTATTCTGTCTAAAATATTAGTAAAGATTGAAATGGACTGAAACTCCGTCCCTCTATTTTCATTTCTAATAAAATTATCACAACTCATGGTATTATTATTTTTATTTCTTATAAAATCACCTTCTATTATTTTACTTAAATAAATCATTTTAATGTATTCATAATCTACTTCGTCTTTTCCTCGGCAAAATTTCAACAATGCTAAACATGATAAATTGATCAATAACGACATGCAAAAAGAATGAATAAGAAGCTGAATGGTTTGAATGGTTCAGAAATGGTCTAAAATATCATTTAAAGGTACACCCTGTAGACAGGGGGATGAGGGTTCGGTGCAAGGGTGAACCTCGTCTCCGATAGTTCAGCCCCCTTCTCTTCATCCCCTTTTTTGCCTGATAGGCTCGCATTCCGATAGAGTCGGGACGCCCAGTTCTCCTTGGATTTTCTCGCTTCGCGCAGATTTATGAGAGCGATTCAATTTTATTGCTTATTGGCCGAACTCGCCGATATTCGCGGTGCTCCGACGCTCACTCGCAGAACCCCCACCCCCAGTTCCTCTTCGACACAGTTCTGCGACTTCTCCTCCGTCGTCATGTATATTTCCTTTTCGTCCTCTGTGTGCTTTCTCTCTTTCTGCCTCTCTCTGTATGAATACGACTTTCATGTCGCGGATTAGTTTACCTGAACACTCACCCCCATTTTTCGCACCCCCGTCGCTTAGCATCGATTCTTTTTATCTTTCCGCGCGTATGTTTTATCTCTCTTGTCGTCTGTATTTGTTTTCCTTCGTTTAGGTATTGTTTTCTTGGCCCAGATTTTTTTCAGATGCTTATTCAACCCCTTTCGCAACCCCCTGCCGTGACTGGTTCATTTGTTTTTGGGTCGAGGTATGTTTGTTTGATTGTTTACCGTTGTTCCTGGCCGTTTATTTTGGTTAGACACTAGCTTTTCGTGTCAGTTTATTTTTTGTGATAAAACAACCCCTTCTCGCACCCTTCCGGGTTCTTGTTTGATCTGTTTATGAGTGAATAATTCTTTTTTCATTTTTTCTCCCAGAGTCTATACATTATTTTCCGTCATTTAAATAAATTGAATTAAATTCTTCTTCGATTTACATCTGTTTGATAGGCTTCCATTACATGTACTATTTTTCACATTTCGGTCAAATATTATTTTCTCGTCTCACATTAATTTTTAGAAAAACTCACCCCTTTTTGTACCCTTCAATATTACCGTTAGATTCACTTTGATCTGAACGTCTGTCCATTTTCTCGTTCTCCGTCGTCTCTGTTTTCTTTTTATTCGTTTGAACATCATTTTCATCTCTGAAATTACTTCTGACGAAAACTCACCCCCTTCTTCAGCCTTGAATATAGCTACTCAATTTATCTTTGACTTCGTACAAACATCTTTTCACGTCTTTCACTATTAAAATAAATTCGCTATTTATATTCGTCCCTTTTCGTTTAAACGAAAGTATCCTACATAAAATTATTTCACCAGAAAAAAAGACCCAACCCCCGCCTGCACCAATTAAAAGTAGCTCCTCTCATCTTTCACCCCTACGTACATTTATTTTCTCATCTTTTGTGAATCGCATTTCTTTCATTCCGTCTGAATATAACCGTCTTGTCTCAGATTATCCTAGCTGAAAAACTCACCCTTTCCAACGAACCTCAAAGTGTCCCTTTGACATCTTTTTACCTCTGTGCATATTTATTCTACCTCATCTTTTGTGAACTCATGTCTCCCTACTCCCCGTTGAATGTAATTTCCCGAATCGTTTTAACTGAAACCCCTTTATCTTCCAAACTTTATAACTAAAAACAACCTTTTCGTGACTGCTAACAATCCTCCACTTTAAAATTGTCAGCGATACTCCAACTTTACTTTACTCTACATCCCTTCTCCGATTTTTTAACTATCCGCATAGACTATGATTCTGTTCAACAACTATTCGAAATTCTTCAAATATTCTCAAATTCACCAGCCAACCTCAATTAAAATCAACAACACTGTCTACTTATTCCTACACAATTTGCTACCTTATTTGCAACAAACTGGACTGAAATAGACATTTAATTGCTTTCTTAATATGTCGAATGCTTTCTTAATTGACGAAGAAAACTTTTATTTTACATAAAGATCCGTAGTTTACTTATTTAAAAAAGAACGACATTTCTACTCGGACCCCAACTCTTGCAACTAACGCAAAGAATTGTTCGTCTGTAAAAAGAACTGTCTACCCGTTATCGAAATCCACTTGCCAGCAACCTAAACAATATGAAAATTGCAATCAGAAGCGAACCTCCGTGTGGAAACAGTAAATTTTTGCTGGGGCCCTAAACAAGATTCGACTGGAGCGGATCCGGCTGGAGAATCCAATAGAGTCTATTTCCACCGTCATTTTCCTTGAGCCGAGAGAGAGGGAGAGAGCCCAGGGTATGCTAATTCGAGGAAATCAACGTCCATCGTCGGACGTTTCGAAAATATTGAAAGCTGTTCGCCCGGAGGGGCCGGAAGCCGGAGGAAAATCGGATACCGATCACTTTCGGTCCGCGGGATAGAATCGGACACGTCCGATCCGCATATTTTCGGTAATTAACGCTCCGCGGAGCTAATAATTACCGTCGATCGCTCGCAGCAACAATAACCCAGGCTTCGGGTCTCTCTCTCTCTCTCCCTCCAACCATCCATCATTATCGATTCATCGAGAGGAATCCGTTTCGACTTCACGGACGTCCATAGAATCTGATTCTCACGAAAGCTGATCGGCCATTTTTAACGAGCACTTACTCAAATCCGTCTGGCAAAATCCGCCCCAACAACTACCCATAAATCATGGATCGAATTCCAGTCCGATTGGCGCCGATTTTTCGAATCTCTCGTAGCAGGGAGTTCGAATTCCCCGGCGCGGGAGATTTGAATTCGCGCGCGAAATTTGACCGGTGAAAATCGTGGAACGCGTGTAGCTCGATGATCTCTGAAAGAAAGAATGATTAGTTTCATTGAATATTTTGTAAAGAGCTTGTTCATCGCTAACATTTTTGTTATAGTCGATGTTTAATATTGATTTTATTACTAGAAGAAGCTGAGAAGTTTGGCTCCCTTGCAATTCGTAGATTTTCGAGACTGTGATTTCGGACAGTGGTCGGTTTAAATCCTTTCTCTGTTGTTCTTTTTTGGGAAGAACGATGCTGAGGGTTTGGTGGGTTCGTAGAATGGTGGAATAACTAGTTAGATTGTTATTCGACCATCGACGAGCACCGGTCGCGTTGTTTTGTGAGAAAATATGGCTCGGTGTGGTTCGTTCCCCAGGGAATTGATCGATCAAAAACGATCGTTATTCGGTGTGTCGTGTAACTCTGATGTTTTCTGATTCTGGTTCGCTTCGACGTATTTCTCGGTCAATGGCAACCATTCCACTTTGGGACTGACACTTGCCTAGTCGGAGTTTTCCCTTCGATCGTTACAATTCACGTACAGGGCGCTCGGGAAACAATTATACATTTCCAATGTAAAATCAGCTGTGCAATTATTAGAGGTACCCATGAGTAATGTTCTCACAGATTGATTAACCTTTCAGCTACTGAACGCCACTATAGTAGCTATCAGTGACTACAATCGAATTAATTAGCATGGAAGTATGCTTATTGTGAAATGAATCATGTAACTAATTAATCTGCACCAAATGGTAAGAGAAGTAAAATTTTATTTAGGTAAACTTTACTTTACCGGACTCAAAATTTGTGCCTTTCTCCTATAAATTATGATGTATTTGGTATGTAATTCAGTAGATTTGTACCCGAGGCTGCTGCAGATCGAAGTTTCGATCCTGTAGGATCAGTGATTCGGAAGTTATGCTTGCTTAAAGTTGAGCAATCTACAGTGTTTTTGACAGGTAAGGGCGCCGCCATATTGGTTTGTAGTGACGGCGGTGCGCGGAGTGGTGGTTCTGCTCGGTAAGTGGCTCGCGGTCGTCACTACAAACCAATATGGCGGCGCCCTTCCCGTCAGAAACACTGCAGATTGCTCAACTTTAAGCAAGCATAACTCCTGAACCATTGATCCTACAGGATCGAAACTTCGATCTGCAGCCGCCCCGGGTACAAATCTACTAGATTACATACCAAATACATCATGATTTATAGGAGAAAGGCACAAATTTTGAGTCCGGTAAAGTAAAGAGCCTTTTATTTAAATCGAGACACAAGAATTACCTGTGGATACCCCTACGGAAAGTTTAGAAATTTTCCAGCTATTTTTTAACCGCCCTGTACATGCTCTTTTTGAAGATAGAATGAGTGATATAGATGTTTGATGTAGAATGTTCAATGGTTTGTGAGAATTCGAGAAACACGTCGTGATGTACAGTCGCATGACTAGCGACGTCGTCGGGCTTTTGGATGATCATGCTTTGTCTCGCAGGGTGTCGACTAACAATTACTGGTATCTGGCTTGAGTAAGGGCGAGAGGGGCCAAATAACTACCTGCGGAAGGACCTCAAAAATTAACAGCTAAGTAGAAGGGCACTCTCTGTATTACAGTGGATATCTAAGACTGGGATTTGTTCTGGCGGGGGATGTTCGGCTCGCAGCAAAATGCTCGCGGTCAGTAAGACAGCATTCGAGCCCGGACGTCGGCGACACTTTCCCATCGATCCGATCGATACATCGATACGTAATTACGTGTCTACGTCGGACCTCCAGACAGAAACGAAAATGTAAGATCGAAATATATGGTTGTATTCATAGCTTGCTTAAATTGGTTGTATGCTCGTCTGGTGTTCGTCGATTTTTTCAATAATTCTTCAAACGGTCCGTTTCATTTTTGAACATGAAAATAAATTAATCGGTCTAAATGAACAATAACAGATTTGTCCAACATTTTTGCAGTGTTCATTTCCCTTATTCGATAAAATTGAAGGAAAATGAAAATGAAGGGGTTGAAAGATCTAGGATCAGCAAGGTAAATCTAATGCAAGTTATGTAATATGTCTTTTAACAACAATTGGAAGTCCGTGGAACGACGTAATCAATAATTGAAAGTTTCTTGAACCGTGGAAGCAGGATAAAATTGAAGATTCATTTAGCAAATGGTGTTTGAGGAGAATCTCGTCAAGATTATTAGTGACGGATGATTCTCTGAAATAAAGGACACCGTCTTCGGACGTGAATCAATATTCATGCGGTTTGCTACGACTTCAAAGTTATAAATTGCGATGCCCTTCCGGTTATCGGAGACGGTCCATTAACGCGTGACGGCTGTTAATAATGTATTCGTCTAACGAATTTAGAATATTTCGTTCGCAATGAAATTTAGAATTCCGATAAATCCTGTGAAGGATTCGGCTTCTCGTTACTGATAAACCAAGTTTGATATCCCCCGGACGGATAAAAAAATTCTAATTGTATATCGCGGAGATGCTCGAATCCACGACAGAGCTTCACTGTCCTTTAAATTAGCAGACACTTGACGATCGAGCGAATCGTGCGGAATAGAACCGTCTAATTAAACCGTGCATTCGATGCTTTTATAAATGGCTGGCCACGGAACTGAATACTTTAATTAACTTCTACTTAAACTACACGCTACTCTCTACCGAATGGACACTATCGCTCTGGAGCGAGCTTCGCGAAATTTGTTGGCCGATTTTAAACGTTTCAACATATAAATACAAATCAAATGAATTGTAGCTTTATACAACGGACAATTTCTAGGTTCTTTGAGATTTTAGAAAAATCCGAGTGCAGGCAATGAGTTTCCCATATCGGAATTCTAAGAATATAAGCAGGAGTCAATAACTGAATAAATAGGATTCTATTTCATTTATATATATATCTAATTGATCATTTATAAATAAGACTCTGTGGTAGGTCACTCATTTATTTCATTGATACTTTATATATAAGACTCGGAGGTAGCTCATTTATTTATTTCATTGATACTTCATAAATAAGACTCTGTGGTCTGTCATTTATTTGAACAAGTTTGTTGCTATTGTAAAATTAGTGGCTTCAAACAATAAATAAATAAAGGAAGACCTAAATTTGCATAAAATCACTGAGCAATTTGAACAATTTTTATTGTTGTTCGGACAAAACTAATATTGGGAAATGTATGGATAGAAACAATAATTAAACGAAGGGAGATCGAACATTCCAGTCCTGATAAATTTCTATGAAACTCGTGAATAGTTTGGACAATTTCTAGTAGTCACATATTTTATTCCATGGGGCAATAAAAACAAAAATTGGAGCAATATGTAATCAAAAAGGAATCTGACTTCTCGGCCGTAGAAAATTCATATGAAACCAATTAACAGTTCGGTCACGTTTCAGTATAATTACAATTTGAATTCACACTGAAAATAAAGAAAAAAAACACCTAACCTTCCAGTTTTAATAGATTCGTATAAAATCAATAAGCATTAAAGCATTGAATACGAGCACCAAATGAGACAGATCAACAAGTATCTTCACAATTTCCATTGCGGTAACTATCACTAGTCCCATTAATAGTGCCAATAAATTCGTATAAAATCGACGAACACTAAACCAGCAAATACAAACAATAAACCATGGAAGATAAATTAATATCTTCGGCAATTTCCATTGCTGCGACAATTACTCTGCCACAATGGCGTCCAAAAAACTCTGTTGAACTCTGCAACAGTGGTGAACGGTTCATCCGGCGACCAACCAACAATGGTCTCGAGAAAAGTGAAAGATCGCTGGCTAAATTCGATCGATCGGTGGTTCGGAAAAGTGTCGCCGGCCTCCGGCGTGACAAGTCGTCTAAACATCGCTCAGATATGTACGTATTTTATTTTTCCCCGTGTACGTCTTCGTGTCGTATTCTAAGGACAAAGACGCGAGAGACAGAGAGGGGCACCGGAAACGAGGGCGTGTGTGTTTCGTGTGTTCCTCGTCCCCGTTTCCACGCCGAGGAATTTTCAGCAAGCAAGCAAGCAAGCAAACTTTCGTCTGTCGTCGTCGAATTTGTACGAAAGGATCGCGCCGTGTAACTAGGGTGTCCTGTATTTTCTTTTGCCTGTTCTCTCCTTCTCTTATATTTTTTTTTCATCTATATACGTATACCTCTATTCTCGACAGATTGACTCGTTCGATCAACTCTCACTCTTGGCAAATTTTTTTTTTTGTTTTCGAGTTTTTCGCATGCGAGCGCTGTTTTTTTATTCGGCTTTTCTCGGTTCCTTTCTGCCGGGTCTCGTCGAATTGTCGCGTTACGAATTGATCTCTACTGTTTTTTTTTTTTTTGGTTCTCTTTGGATTTCTAGTTTCGGTTGTATTTTTTTTTTGGTTTTTGCTTTTCGGGTGACGACGGTCCGCTTCGAGGGGAGAAACACGAAAGAATTCGGGGACACCCTATGTGTGACCCACGTGGCGAGATTGCGTTTTTCATTTTTTTTTCTGTTTTTTTTTTTTTGTTCGGATAGCTGTTTTTCGTTCTTGTGCAAACGATGCTGGGGATCGATTGGTCGAAACGAGGTCGGCGAGTCGGAAACAAGAAACAAGGTTGAAATTAAGAGGACCCGGGCTTCGAGGGAAGCGTACTCGATCGAATTCCACGGAATTCTGATTATAGGAAGACAAGGGGATCAGGGTATTTCTTGATTGAAAATGAATGCTGAAGTTTTTTGGTGTCCGTGAAAAGAGATTCCATTTTACGGATGGAATTAGGGACGGAATGATTTCGGTCAGAAATCTGTGTCCTGGTGTCGGAATTCGGTTTAGAAAATTGGTAATTATTTAAAAACAGAATCTACATTTTTAGAATCAGTATTAATAGCAGAAAAACACAGTAATATTGGGAAATTAATTAAACCGTGATTAACAATTCGAATCTACATTTTTTAGTCAGAACTAATGTCAGAGCAACAGAATGACGTCACAAGGTTAGATGAGGAATAATTAAAAGTCAGGATCTCTGAATGTGTCACATAAGAATTGTTAAACAATGACTATTAAGGATGTTATTAATAATTTGTGTATGAACTCGTTGAAGTATTTAACAAATTAACGTTAAACAGAACGTAGCCATTCATGGTCAAAAACCATTAAATAAATAAACTAAAAGAAGGCAAAGCAATTGTGTGGAAATTGAATCAATTCGCTAACTAACTTTTCAGGAACGCTATTCAATTATAAATGAAGTTTCAATCAATTGTTATTGAAACCATAACGATACGCTGCGTTTTCCAAATTGTATATGTTAGGTTATTCAGTTTCAGATTGAAAGCCTATTAAGCAGATAATTCATTTAACAACTGCAACAAATTAAACTTATCAAATGAAAGAGAAGAAATCAATTTTCCTTTAAAATTAAAAATCATAAGAGACCAAAATTAGATTAAACAATCAATTGATGCAATCCAAAAATCATTAAATCGATCTGGATTGTTATTGTTACACATGAAAGTAATATAATTAACTAACAAATTATAGCATGAAACATGGTCGTAAAATAGTGAATGGATTTTAATAAAAATAAAACAGCATTGCTCCTTAAAACACAATATTTATGCGTAGCCGTTCAGTGCAGCTACAAAAATAAACATTCATTTCAGATCACTATAAAAATTTTCTAAAAATTAATCCAAATAGTTTGAAACACTATGAATAAACAAAAATAAATTAAAACTTCCGAGTCCGGAAGAAATTTTAAACCACAATGAATCGGCAATAATTAACGTAAAACATTCCACAGTCAACCCGAAAAATTTCAAACATTCTTATCAGTAAGAAAACTTAACAAAAACAGTTTACTGACTTTAAATGGTCACTCTAAGCAGTAGAATTACCAGGACCGAAGAAATCCTCGAGCGTTTCCTCGAGGACCGGAAGTCAGAATTTCGCGATACAATTTCGAGGGAATGGGTTTGGAAATCGCTAGATAGGAGTATGAGATCGTCTCGTTTCCACCCAGCACCGTTCCCAAAAATAATCTCGCGCCGTTCCCGACTGCCCTTATCCTCGAAGTTTTGCGTTTCTTTCTTTTTTGTTTTTCGAAAAAGAACGGCGCCGTCTGCGTTCGCGTGAGAACAGACTCGAAGACGCAGAACATAGGGGAAATTTGCTTTTGTTTTCTTAATATGTATATATACTTCGATCGTTCAATGTCACTCGTATCACATAATAATAATAATAATTACATATATATAGAGAATATATATATATGTTGGCCATGCAATACGCTACTGTACATATAATAGAGACTTGAATTATATAAGGCCCGGCGGCGTTTTATTGAGAAATTTGTCTCTTCCTCAACGATTTAACGGCGCACCGTCTATCATCCCCCCTCTTTTTGCTTTATAATCTCTCTTTCGCTATCCGTTCCTCTTGCAATCACATTCTACTAGCGTCGGCTTTACTTTTTTTTTTCCTACGTGATTCTCGTCCTTCTTCCTTCTCGCTCGTTTCCGGTGATCTCGATCGTGAGTGTGCGAGTGTGTCAGTGTGTTTTTCGATTTGTACGTGCGTGAAGTTCGGACCTAGCGTGTCGCGATGTCACCGGATTAGCGACAAAGACGTCGGCGGGCTCTTGAAACGCGCGGTGTTCCTCCATTTTGCCGATTTATTTCGAGGATAATTGCTGTTCAATAACCATATATTTTTTTCACTGGAATGATACGTAGCAGTCACCATAATCGTACAAAAAGAATAGAATTAATATCTTTTTTGCAGATTTTTCAGATTGTGATGAATGAGGATGTTGACATTGATCTTGTCTTCTTATGGAGAACATATTTTGTTGTTTAAAATTTGGCGAGTGTGAGAAAGAGGGTGGAAATGTGAGACAGGGTTTGTGAATGATGACTGCAATGTTAGATGGATCTACTCAATGTGTTCGAAATATATCGGCAATTTTAACCTACAATCGTGTCTTCCATTTTGTTTTAGGCTGATCTGTTCATTTCAACCCTCTACAAGCAGCCTGTACAATATTATTAATGAATAAGTGAATGATCAACTCCTAATTTCGGAGCACAGTCTATATTATCTAAAGAGGATAATTGTCCATTTATATTATCTTAAGTTTTGAACAACAAATTATAATAAAATTATTTACCGTCACTGAATACACTAATATTTGGAAGCAAGATGAATGATACTCGAATTATAAAAGCTAGGAGAGAAACCATTGGAGTACATTGAATTATTCAACTGACATGTTCAACTAAATAGTAGAAGAAACACTGTAAAATGTAAAATAAATTTGTACGTGATTAGGGGGTTGAAAATTCGGCAGATACACTTGCAGAGGGTGAGGAATTGGTTGTGAATAGAGTGAGGAAAGACGAAAGGCGATGCTTCCTTACAGAATGGAAGACAGCGGGGTTGAAAAAGCCACCCCGTGCCTACGTGGCTTTCCAAAAGGGTGGCTCGCGTGTTGAAGTGCCAGTCGAGAGGGTGACTCGTGTCATCAGCGAGACCGGCGCACAATACGTCGGCTTAAATCCAACGAAACCGTGCTGGCGGGGCTACGAAATCGTGAAAGGGGCAGTTTCCACCCTCCAAAGAAAACTTACAACGTGCTACCCCTCTCGGTGACTCGCGGGAATTTTTGAAATAATTCTGAGCCCTACATGGGCGTCGACTCGCGATTCAGGACTTTCCTTCATCATTTATTTGCAGGAAACTCTTGCTGCTAATTTATCAACCTTCGAAATTTTGAATGCCCCGATTTTTGAGAGTTCGAAGATTGAACTTATCGAAGTTCGAGTCTCTACATTTAGATTTTCGTAAATTAGAATACTCAAGCTGCTCGGAATTTAAAAAATCCTTTGACTCCATTGAAATCTCTAAATATTTAATTTAAAGAAAATATTTAAAGAACACATGACTTTGTAATAGCTCGAGGGTCAGAGGGACATTCGAAGCATTCAAAATTCGAACGTGATCAATTGTTGAATATCCTGATTTAAAAAATGTAGAAGCGTCGCAAAATTTCGTTTCGAAAACCGTCTGATTCCGCGCCGTTCCCTCCATCCGACATTTTCGACAGCGCTTTTTTTCTGCGCGAATCCATATTGGCCCGGCTCTCCTTGCATTTATATTTTGTATTTTTCAGTGACATGTTTGGATTCGATTTATCGAAACCAATTTTGGGGGTGTTCCGCGTGTGCGTTTCGAGGAAAACAGGGGAGAGTCCTGACACCCACGGTCGAGCTGCCCGCCGACCCTCTCGCGTCCAAATCCGGTTAATCCGACTGCCCAATTTGTCGAGTGTAATTTTATTAGCCGATTGGCAGCTGGTTTCGAATTTAGAGTGTAGCTACTTGGTAGTGATTTCGGTACCCCGGAGTAAGTAGAACCGACGGCTCCACGGGTCGCGAGATCCTTTGACCTTCGCACGCGAAAATCCGCATGAAACAATGCATCGCTGTGCTCGGAAATACTCGTCAAACTCGTAAAAATCATCGAAAAGAGAATTTCAAGTAGTACAAGCCAATCATTTGTCAGACGTACGCATCTAATTTCAGAATAATTGTTTATTCTAGCTAACAAAACAATTATTATCAACAGAAGTCACTCAACAGTGGACATATTTAAAAAATTTAAGAACATTAACGTATTAGTATCAGTTCGATAAAATAATTCAAACAAGAAAGAAATTTTTATGTTGCCTCTGTGTCTTCTAATCGTCGCAGACATTTTTTATTTTGCATAAAGATCTACTCATAACAGTCTGAAGAAGCTACTAATCAACCATTTCCTCTAAGGTAAGTATAATCATTGACTTTAAAAATAAAGATTACACGAATTATAAAAAGTATTAAAATGACATAGATCACTGTAATAGACAGACAAATGTCTGAGCATACATATCCAACAATCTTCTGCGAAAATAACATAATTCAAAAGGCAACATACCGAAGGAAAGGCTGTTTTAAGTAGTACAACTCAGCCAATGGTAATACACGGGTCTAATTTGAGAATAATTATTTCCCCGCCGCTCAGAAATGAATTGTTACGAACACAAACGACAGTCTGAAACGATTCAGTGGACGGCTGTTCAATTTCCTCTCGGTAAATAATTTCGTTTCAATTATTTCGCCGTCCAGGAGGAGTGTTCCTCGATTTTTAAAGCAATTGTTTCGTGGAAAGGAGGTTCGTAGAATTTTGCACCAGCAAATTTGTTTTTCGAGGGTATTGAAACCGTCCGATATATCCACCAGCGATACATTGTTGCCGTTTTCTGGGTCATTGGCGTGGCATGTAGTTTTTCGCGTGTGAGAGTCGCGTTAGCTGTTCGTGGTGGTCGATCGTTCGTCCCTCGACTTGGAGGTAATATTCGAAGCCAATTAGAATAGACGAGGCCTCGTCGATCCGGCCGCTTCTGCGATTCAACCGTGCATCCACCGTTCGAGCATCCTCCCCGGAAACTCTTCGAGGACTCACGCGTGCTCCGCCACGTTACTCGAGTTTAGTATCGATCGGGATTATACCTACACGACCAACAAATACCACCGAATATCCCCGGCTCCGAAGACAATGAACTCGGCGATTTTTAATAATTTTTTGAAGAAAACCACCCCTTGTGGAAAACAAGTCTTCCCTACCTTTGATATTGTTTCAAATGAATAGTAGTAGTTTTTAAAGAATTTTCAAAGATTTTTTAACCATTCTCTGATGTATTTCACTATCGGAAAAGACCACTTATATACAAAGCAAATTTTCTCGATTTTACATTATATCGAAGACGTGACACTTTTATATTTTTAAAGGAATTTTTTATCATGTTTCACTCTTGGAAAAGCCACCCCTTATGTGTACAGCAAATTCGTTTTATTTCAAACAGTGTCAAATGGAAAGTAATTTAGTTACACCGGCAGGAAAGGCTCTGATCTTGACAAATTAATATTGAAAAAGTTTACGTAGGTTAGCTGAAATATTTCAATTTAAAAACCACCACTTCCTGCGAACCACATCTTCCTTTAATTGTATTTCTACTGTGAAAAATTCATATACGAGGTTAGCTAAAGCACTTTGGCTTGAAAACCACCCTTTCTGCATGAAGTAACTGTTCCCTAAAGTCTCTCTTTTAATTTCATTTACTGTACAGTATAAATTCCTGAATATCTATTAACAACAACGGGAGGATCCTTTGATTTCCATCTTGAGGAACTATCCTTATCTGAAAGGTATATTTTGTATGCTCAAGTTACTTCCCAGATTTTTCAAGGCACGAAATTTCAATGTTCCCTAGTGAATTTTCCAAGTAAATGATTTTGATTTGTTTTTTAAGGGGTGATTTGATGCACAGAAACGGATCGTGTAGTCACCGATCGATACCAAACGAATTTCGGGGGAAGTTATTGCATGGTGTAACGAAAGAGAATCGTGTGAAACAGGAAACGGCTCGAGGAATCAGAGGGACTCTGTGTGTCCTCTATTTTGGTCGCAACCGTTTCGGGGTCAAGGCCGGGACATTTTAACGCCGCGAGATCGATTGATCGTGGGGCTGAAATGGCCTCCTCCCATGACTCCGTCCACCATCCCCAAACCAAATTTCTCTCCGCTACAATTTAAATCCCGAAAGCAAAGTCTCTTCCTGCATACTCGAGCCGGATTCGCTAAACTTCACCCTTCGGAAATCTATCCTCGATTTCCTAAACAATCTCAACGTTTCCATGTGTGCCCTGGATGGTTAGGATCATTTCTCAAGTGGAATTCAAACAGATACGGAACCCAATTTCAGGTTCAAAATTGTTGCATTTTATCTTTTTTGGGAGAAATTTCTTCTATTAATTTAGATAAAAAAATGTGTATATTGGATTCGAATTTTTATTTCGGATTTGAAAAGGAACACAGAGGGGGACGCTGCATTTTATTTTTATTTCTAGAGAAAAAATAGACTCTCCTATCCGATCTAATTGAAAGTAAATTTGTTTGGAGAAAAACGGAGCTGACACTATTTTTCAGTGAATTGTCACTCCAAGTCGACAAAGGAACTCTTGCAATCTCTACAATTTAACAAGGAGCAGAAAGAGGAGATCTTACTTTATAATTAATGTAGTCACTGAATCTTTGAAAAACGAAGAATAATTCAGTTAATCTGACAGCGAGGGAGATCTTCGTCATGAGAGATTAACATTAAAATAGTTTAAGTAGGTTAGCTGAAATATTTTAAAAACTATCTCATTCTTGTGAAGCAAGTCTACTGCATGTTTAATTGTACTTCTACTGTGACGAATTGATAGACGAGGATAGTTGAAACATTGTCGCTTGGAAACTACTACGTCTACACGAAGCAACTTTTCTGCTTTAATCACATTGTTTATATATAATGCACATCTGCGTTAATTGCATTGTACTATTTAAATATCCAGAAATTGGACTGAAAATTGGGCTACGTATAAAGAAATCAGAATTATACACTCGAGCAGGATGTTACAGAAAAGACAACACAATTGAATGCAATTTTGGCAGCGTGTTGAGAAAGAAGAATTACATACAATTTGGACAGGGGATATCGAAGAAGAGACAACAGAATTAAATGCAATTTTGGCAGCACGTTGAGAAGGGCAGTATTCGGTACAATTTACAAATTAAAAAGAGGACAACGTAATTAAGTGGAATTTTGACTTGTTAAAGGAGATAGGATTAAATGCAACCAGCACAGTGAAAAAATCGAGGATTAAATGCAACAGGATTTCTGAACAGATAAAAATCCAGGACACTCGTAGCAAGATTCCGAGGGTAGATCAGGCTAGATTTAGGAACTCTGGTTTCCCGTTTCACAGCGATTTTGGAACAGTCTGTGTCCGAAAAGAGCCGCAGAACCGTCGTGTCTCGTTCACCCCCAACCCACCCCCGATCCCTGGTTAGATTTTCTTTGTCCGTGCGTGTCGTCTCCTCTCTCGGTTTCTGTGTGCGTGTGCAACGGGTATAGTTGTCTCGGTCTGTGGCTCGTGGCGTTCGATCTTCTCTTCTCTGTTCTATCGCCTCGACAAACCGCGGCTCCGAGCGGCTTCTCAATAAAATGCCTCCGTACGTGTCACTTGTCAGGCTTTGTGCCTTCTTGTTTTCTCTTGTTCGCTTTCGCGAGACATACATACATGAGAATGGGTTGTGTGTGCTTCTCTTTTCTTCCTTCGCCTCTCTTGTTCAGTAGCGGAACGTGTCCTGTGTGTGTGTGTGTGTCGTCGCGCGCAGGGCGCTCCATGATCAACTGTTTCAAAAAGCAACGCCCCGCCGGCCGATTCTGCGTTCAAAATTGCATCGAAATCGTGTTACGACGTTTCCTTCTATCTCGCTTACTTTCCGAGAAAATCGGGCTCGAAGTCCGCGAGAACGCTTGTCTGACCGGTCGTTGACTATTCTACTTGCGTTGGCATTTTATACTTTTAAAATAATGTTTATACCTTGGAGGGGATGGATGTGGCGTTAGAAATGATCTGGTAGTGTTGGAGCGATTATGGCAACAGTTACGGCAACGTTAATCGCAAGTAGAAACGGTCAGACACGGTCAGACACGATCACCGGTCTCACGTCAACCGCGGCAACTTCAAAATTAATTATCTCGGAAACAAAGCGCGCTAGGGGAAAACTTTGCAGCACTTTTTCGCTCGGTTTTTGCTCAAAGACTCATGTCAGACCATAATTTTGGCACGCCCTGCGCACCCGCGTGTGTAAGAATGTCCTTTTGTTCGTGTTGTCTGATCGCTGTTCTCTCTCTCCAATCTAAAGCTTACGTTCAAAGAAGCGGCAGCAAAAATACGATGTACAGACACGTGTATACTGTATGTGTGTGTACAGTTGTTCGAGACTATAGTACGGTCTTTGTGTGTGTGTGTGTACGTGTCACATGTACGGATATGATAAATAATATTACGGTTCATACAGGTACAGCGAACGTGCATGGAATTGTAACTGTACTTTGTTTCTGTTCTGCGTGTCGGTCTGCCTTTCTCTTCTCGTTTAATTGCTCCTGTGTGCTCTGTGTGGGTGGTCTCGTACATATGTACGGGTATGTCATTGCGCGGTCTTCGAAGGTTCGCGAAATCGGGGAAACGAAAAGTCGGCTAACGGGCACACGCTGCAGTCGCTCGAAAAAAATTGTTCTCTCTTTTTCTCTACCTCGCGCGCGCGCACACGCGTTTCTTTTCGTTTTCCGCGCTTTGTTCTCGCGACAGCGCGGTTCCCTGCCGGATCCTTCACCCCTCATGCTTCGTTTTTCAACTGTTCAACTGGAATTCATTTTTGGAAGGACCCGGCGTCGTCGTGGCAACGAAAAAGGACCGGAGAATCGATCTACTGTCTTTCGATAATCGTGCGAGTCGAAGGAACCGGGACCTTCGTGCGAAAATTGGGTGAATATGAATTTTGGAAATTGGTTGTATGAAATGAAAAATATAATTTCCGACGGATTAAAGAAGCCTGAGGGTACAGAAATGTTTGATAAGTGAAAAAATATGTAAAATGAAACAGAATCCGTAGCAAAATAATTGTTCATCTGTTAAAAAATTGTTCCGAACTTCGGGAATACTGAAAACAGGAAAATCTATGACAGAATAATTTTTGTAGAAATAATTGTTGAAATGTCAGGAGTGTTTAACGAACTCCAGAAATGTCGAGGAAGATCAGAAAAACTTCGAGCGGGTGTTAAAATAACTTTTCGATTGTCACAAGCGTTTAAGAAGATCCAGAAACGTCAAAGAAAATCAGAAAAACCCGGAGCGAGTGCTAAACCGTTTAAACAGAAATAGAAACTGCAGCAAAATAATTTCGTGGTTGCCAAAAATTTCGATCGACAAAAATCATCCAACGCAACCCGTTAGACATGACAACCAAATTCAAAAAAATATTGATATTAAAAAAAGCCCACTAATCTTCAAAGAATCCTCATAAAAATAATCAAACGGGTCTAAAAAATATGCAACAATCATAAATTAAACCGACGCGAAACAAAATCGTCACTAACTTCCCGAGAACGAGAGATTAACTAAAACGAAAAGATACGAGAGAAATGAGGGATGCAACGACGAATGAAAGAAAAACAAAATGGTGCATCGAGAAGCGTCGATTTCGCGGGATAGTTTCGAGGCAGCGACGCTCGAGAGTTCTCGGCTGATCGAGGACAAGGTTGTCGAGGCGTCGCGGCGCGCCGGAACGGAGATGTCCTGTGACCGAGGCCTGCAATCGCAGGACATCCGTGGCTTCGGGCGCGCGCGGTCGCCGTGATCCTTGCCGGCGAGAGATCGAGAATCGATCTCGATCGATCACCGCGAGATCCCGAGCGGGGCAGGCTTGCGGGACTGGTCTCGAGCAAGCGAGCGTCGCGCAGCGTACGTCTGCGCCCAGCTCGCGAATCGAGAGCCAGCCCCGTTTCCAAACCCTTTTATTCGCGCCGTTGAAAAAAGTCGCTTCTACAGTGAATTAGGCGAGCAAAAACTGGGAAATCGACGCTGCCGACGGCGAAATGAACGGAAACCTTCGCGAAACTAGGGAAAACGACGACAAACCGCGCTGCGAATCGGTCCTCGCGATTTCGAACTCGTCTCGGCGAAAGTCTGAAGGACTTCTAAAGTACGTCTGAAGGATTAGCTGTGTAAACCGTCGTCTCGAGCATGATTTCGGACTTTACCTCCGCCCTTTTTCGTTTTTTCTCCGGCTCTCTACCCCCGTAGTTTCCCTTGGCTCCTTCTCGGAACTTCGCTCTCGTGCAGATCTCGCGTATGAATCAATTAGCGAAGTTTATGATCCAGAGACATTTTCGTCAGCTACCTGAACACTCGAAGTTTACACAAACGCTTGCGTTCCAGCAGTTCAATTATTCTAAGCAGAGTCTCTTTTTCTTCGACGGAGCTGCTTTCAATTATACCCGGTGTCCCGTCATAGAATCTACAGGACAGATACCGGCAATTCCATCCGAGAAGAATCGCTTAAAAATGTAGAATAATATTTTTCTCCTATCTACCTTACTTTGTTAAACAATTTAGATAGAAGCCACTTTACATCTTGCACACATGCAAAATATAATTCCACATTTTATAATCATTCCTTCACAAGAAATTTCCAGCTTCCAATCAGAGTCTTTACAGGACACCCAGTATACAGCTCAGTCACGTCCACCTTGTTCTCACATCGATAGTCAAGAAATTTACCTCATCTGCCGAAACCAATGTTCGCAGTTATTATTTAACGATTCGAATTACTATTAGTCACTGAAAGCTAGAGACGTCTCTGCAACAGAAGAACATCAGTAAAATATATATGTCACTATCGATCATGTCGAAGATAAGCCGGAGAAACGGCCGGCGCTCGAATTCGGGACGCTGCTGTCGAACGGTGTATAATAATTTTACGGGGACAACGAGGGCTCTTCAGGGTCCGTCGAAGGGACAAGAAACTCTCGCGAGAGCTGCACGAAGCCGGGATTAAAGGGTCAAACGGGATGCGCAATCGATATCGCAGCTCGAGCAGCGACTGCATGGTTCTTTCCTGGGACAGAACGAAAGAGGAAGAGCACGCGGCGCGGGTTAAACGGCCGGCAAAAAAACCAGTGGAAGCCTAAGCTTCTGGCGGCGATTCGAACGGAAACAACTCGTGAGAGGCCGATCGAAGCTCGCCGAATTTTCCCGATCGATAGTGTACGACCCGGAAACTAAAGACAAACGTCGCGAATCGACGCGATCGTCACGCGAAAATCGACTGGGCGGATCGAAAATAAGAAATGTTCACAGGCCCGAATCGGTCTAGATTTGTTGTATATTTCTGAGCTGCGAAATGGATGCTCGAGTCCACTTCGCATTTGGAAAATCCAATTACTGAGGTTACAGATCGAAATTCAAATTACGAGTGGTGTAAAACAAAATTTGCACTGGGAGAGATCGTTTCAGACTAAAATTTCACAGTGAAATTAAAGAATATTAGTATTATAATCGTCAGAATACGAAAATGCTTCCATTCACTGTTAAATTCGTCTGCCATCTTGCTCCAACTCACCGCAGCGCCATCTAGACGACAGCGTTGCGTGTCTCAAAGACGTCAACATAATTTCCTATTGAAAAAGTGATTCATATAAAATATACAAATCCTGTTCAAATTCTCGATCCACGATCCAGTGATTTGCATTAGATCCAACGTCAATCGATTGCGAATGATTGAAGGTATACCGTGACATATGTCTTGAGATGTATGATTTTTTGTAATGTATGTGGGTGTCTCGTGTAATACACAGCTGTTTTGTATAAATAAATAAATATATATATATATTTTTTTGTTGGTCTTGCAATATATAGAGAGAATATATATATATATATATTTATGGATATATATATAAAGGCAAGGTCAAAGGTCAACGTACGTCTCGATCCATTACAACAACGTCATATAATATAATGTATAGATATATATATCTGGTTGAGAAGATGTGTAGTTATCATAGGTGGAATTAGTTACGAAACACCGAAACTGAGAGACTCACAAGCAGGAAGAGGAGGGTGTTTTCCTTCGTTTAGAGTTGACCGATCTCACGTTAACATTGCGCATCTGGTAGTCTGCAATGCAAAACACACTTTGGTAGGGTCAGGGACGGACGACGGCCTTTCGAGGTGACGAGAAACGAAAAGCAACGTTTGTTTTTTTTTTTAAATATTTTTCGGTCTATTGCGTACGTCGTGTTTACTTGATCTTTTGCTTTTCCGTTTTGTTTTTTGCGACTGTTATTTAACCTCTACGTTTCCGTATATGTATTTTTGCGAATATCTTCGGCACACGAGCGTACGGTTTTTTTTCCGTTGTTTTCGTTTCGAGTTCTCTTTATTTTCAAATGTTTTCGGTGTTTGTTATTTTTGGTTTCGTCGCCAGATGGTCGGCTCTTCACGCGCATCTCTCTCTCTCTCTCTCTCTCTGTTTCTCTCCTGCTCTCTGCATCGATCGATCATTTTATCTCTATCTCTCACGCTGTCGTATCTCTGTCTCTTAGGTGTCAGGGGCGGTTCGCGCTGCTACAGCCCCCCTATGCCCCTACGAAAACGATTGTTCTGTCTTTTCCGCCTCGAAAAACCCTCTACCTCTCGGACGAGTTTGCACCCCCGTCGTCGCAAGCCGTCGTCTGTGTCTCACCGTGGTCGGCGGGGGTGGGATCTACCCCCTTTCCGAAAAACAACCTTCGAAAATTTCTCCAAACTCCCAATCGCCAATTTTCTAAACTCTCCTCTCTCTCACTCTCTCTCTCTCTAATCTAATTCTTAGATTCTAGTTCCTCCTGCCAATTCTCTGATGGTCCTTTAAGCCTAACGAGACGCTGTTCAAGGGGTAGATCGTCCCAAGGGGGTAGTTTGCGATCCCCATCCCCGCAAACCTCTCGAATTTTGGGAATGCCGACGGTGACGAGCGGAGGATTCGCCCTGATATTCCTCGACGATGGAAAACTCGTCCACCCGCTGCGGATAAACATGATCGATCAGGTTTCGATCGTCATGGAATATCGTCGACGAGGACGGGGACCCTCGTTCGTACACTGGCAAATGACTCGAAAGCTGTCGGCTGGCTGGAACCTGCTGCGGGACGATTCTCTCGCGATTTTGACATCGATCATCGTGATCTATGGATCTGTGAATGACTCTGCGGAGACCGAGAAAAGTGCGCCTCGTTCGTTTTGTTCGTAATTATCGTATCGCCTTTAGCTAACCTTCGAATCACTGTTCTTTAACTTCGCTAGGCTCTGGAGTTATTTTATGTAACTGACTAATAATTGAACCCTTCTATACTTCATAGGTTTCCACTGTTTTATGCCTGATTCATCTTTGAAAAAATTGTTCGCTTTAATTGTATTATTAATGTTCATTTCAATTTTATTCTGTCTGTCTTGCTATTACGCCGATTTCGCTCTTACACCTCCCCAAATATTCATAACTGAAAAGTTTCTCGCTTGAAAGGTCAAACTAGAAAACTGGAATAATTGACCAATTTTGAATTGTTTGTTTGATAGTCTGGTCGAGGAGCTGTGTTATCGATTCTGAATACTGAACACCGAATCTTTCGGACTCTATAAGATGTTACAAGCCAAAGAGAGTCCTCGAATTCTCCTGCAGAGCCCAGCAGCTTCGAAAACGAGGCTTGCCGACTTTTCTCGGTGCTCTCCGCGCGGCAATGACTGAAGCAATGACTTTCGCAATGACGGCTAAACGTGTCCAGGATCCCCGTTCTCCCGAGAGACTCGACAGTCGACCGGCAGAGGGAAACCGGAAGCGGGGACACCCGGAGGACGACGATCACCATATTATGAACCGATTGATCGTTTTTGTTTTTTTGCTTTCTCTCGTTTTGTCCATCTGTTTCGTCTGTACTCTTTTTTCTCGATTCATTCTTATCGGTTCCGTTTTCTCTTCAGTCCCAATCTTACGACAGGGTGCCGACTACTGAACAGAAGGTCCACTCTAAATTCGAAACGAAACGGACGGGGTGAGTTGGCGCGGGCAAAAGGACAGACGAGGGAGACTCTCTCGTGATTTTTTATTTTTTTTCTCTATCTCTCTCTCTCTCTCTCTTGTACTCTTTGCTCGTCCGTGTCTCCATGCACGCGCATACAGACGCGCGCACACTTTGGATTTTGACTTCCGGCTCCTTTTCTCTGCCCTCTCTCCATCTCTGTTGTATTTTTTTTTGTTTTGGTTCTCGCCTGTAGAGGAACTCTCCCCTCGAAAAGAACGGAGGGGTGCGAACGCGGTCTCGAACGCCGTTCACGAAACGTCGGGCTCAACACAGCCCCGAGATCGCGAACAGACGATCCACCGGCAAGATCTTAAACCCGCGTTCGCTTTCCCCCGTCGATCCGCGATCCTCGCTGCCGCCGGGAGCCGATCCAGCACTCACTTCCGGCGGAAGTCCGGCGGAACCTCGGCGGAACCCGGAACTTCTCCCGAAGTGTGTGAACTTTCAACATTTTTCGCCACGCATGTACTCTGGACCTTCAAACTGAAATTTTTCTGGTAGATAGCTTGAACATTTAGTTGTACGCGCGAAAAGTTTCGCAAGCTACCGTGCACGGGTAATGATTCGAAAAAAAATTATCGAAGACGTCCAGGCACTGGGGCTGTCGAATTTCTGCTGCGTGTTATACTAATTAATTTTTTTTTAAGATGGCTTGATAGATTTTTTGTAAGATGGCTTGAACACTCAGTTATATGCACACAAAATTTTCACAAGCATCCGTGCACTAATGGTTTTAAAAATTGTCCAAGTCCAAGTGATCTCTGTTCGTGTTCTTAACATTTTTTCACAATCTTGTACACTTTATCTTGATTCGAGACATTTTCGTAGGGCAGCTCTCTAATATTGAACTAAAGCCAAACAAATTTTCAAAAATGTCCATGCATTAACGTTTTTAGAAATTGTCAAACTCGTCAAGTTTCCAAAAATAATAGCCTCGATTGTGAACATTTCAGAGACAAATTTAAATTATTCTCATTTGAATTATTTAAAGTATTCTCAGTGTCTGTACCGTCGCAGCTAGCGCAACAAGAATAAAACGATGCGACGATTTTATTGTATAATGGCTCGTTGCTATAAACGTGTAGAGAGCAGGCAAAGGCTCCCCGCAGTATAGAAAAATGTCTCTGAGCTATAATAGTCGTACATAAAATCAGAACGAAGGTTGCAAGACACTTTAACATTTAGCTTGATCATAGCCGCCATTTCAAGAGCTCTGTAAACGCTCTGATACGATCAGTATTTTATAGCGATCGCTGTAGGACAATCTCTAATACCATTAAAAAGCACGATAATAATTGAACGGATCGAAGATTTTTCATATTTCGTCCGAATTTCCGTGTTGTCGCCGAGGTTCCAGATACCTGAAAAGAAGATTAGTTCCTGCAAGGGGACAAAGAGGCATATCGTTATCGTTACCGTGTCGCTCGGATCGTGAAACGTTCAAAATTTCGTGTTCTACAATCAAATTCGTTTCGAACTGGGAACCGGCAAAAGGGAACCGCGGGGCTGCTCCACGTCACTCGCACGCATGTAATTTCCTCAATCGTATCCGATTTTCAAACGTATTTAACGAGGTAGAATATAACAAATCTAAAACACGCGAGGTATTCAATTTAACTTTTAAGTTCCGCCCACATTCCCGTCGGATCCGGTTACCGTCAAGATAAAATAATTATCCGTGATATATCTTATTTTCAGGCGGTCCCGATTTTTTGAAATCGGAGATCTCCTACGCCAGAAATTCCGGTGAATATCGGCTCGGCAGACGCGAGGAAGCTTCGTGCAATTCGCTTATATTTCATTTATTATCCGTAGTTCTCCAGGAAAATACAAGAACCAATGGAAATAATCTCATCAGCTCGGACGGATTAATTAAAAAATTTTTCTGGACGTCAAATTGCCAATAAAAATAGACTTTTCATTCAGAAAAATTCAAGAAGCACCAGAAACAGCTTGAACTCTGTATAATATTAATTTAGACATTCTCCTGGACGCCAAACTGTCGAGAAAAATAGAATTGCGGGCTTCAAATTTAAAACATAGTGAACAGCACTATCTTCTGTATTGAATTCATGCAGAAACGAATTAACCGTCTGCCGATATAAATCCATGAATTTTCTAATAGTAAATTACACGAAAGGTAAAATTAATTCTGGACACGTTGACAGTATTTAAAATAAAATTGATGCAGCGTCAATGCTAATTTTATAGCACGTATATAAATTCAAATATACAGTCATAAAATATTCCGATTCATTACTGAAGATACATTAGGTCAACGTGCTAGTTTAAGGGGTTGAACAGACTTCGCAACGATTCTCAAGGGGATAAGAAGTATCCCCTAAATCGTCTTCAATTTTGCTAATTGACAATTTTGAAGGTTGCATCTGAGAAAAACAAGTCCCACCCTTTATTAAGGACAACTAACCCTACAAACCACTATGTTCAAACTTACTTTTCGCCAATCCTATCTCAAGCTACATAACAAAGGCCCTACCGCTCCACGCCAACCCCTAAAAATTCCAACTCTCAACGTCCGACAACTCCAATCACTCGACATGCTCTAAACACCGAACATCCTTGAAAACAGGACCTTCTGCCCCCGAACTCTGACATCCGCTCCCGCTCGATCGACAAGCATCCCAAAAAAAAACCAGAGAAACTGATCCGTACAGGGTGCAACTAACTAAAAGACTCCGGGACGCGTGATTATCCGTGAAAAGCGGGCTGGGCACGGTCGCGAGAAGTCCAGCCGACAGGAACTCCGTATTCGATCCACCGCAGAGAGTCGATTACCTTTGACGGAACCACCTGTTCGACCTTTTCTCTTTTTTCGCGAGGCCCCGAATTCGCCCGCCCCGTGAAGAGCGGCAAAGTGGACGTCGAAGGCGGGTGATGGGACACAGAAAAAGCGAGCGAGAGAGAAAGAGAGCGAAGGGTCAGATAGGGGGTGGTTGATCCGTCGTGGGGGGAGGACGTCGGGGGGTGGGAAGAGAGCCGGGCGAATTTAAAAGTAATTTTGACGTCGGAAAGAGCGCCGCGAAAGGGTTTCCGACGGATCGTTACGGGCCTTTGATCGCGAATTAAAAGCTTGAAAGTCGACAGTTTAGCGATGCCACCTCTACAGCCCTCCCCCACTCTCTCCCTCACCCCCTTCTCGCCCCTCTCGATCTACATATCTGCCAGCTCTTCCCCCGGCCACTTTCTTTTTTCCTCTGTCCCTCTCTCTATCTATCTATCCAGCTATACGTTCGTTCGTTCGTTCGTCCGGCTGTCTGTCTTTTCCTCTAGCTAGCCCGGACCTCGTCACTCCGACATCTCCTCTCTCTCTTTTTCACATCCCTCTCTTGTCCCTCCTTCCGCGTGACGATGGACGGTTCGTTAACCTGTCTGCAGCGTTTATTGGCGCTGCCGATGTAAAAGAAGAGCTTACCAATAACATATTACTATTTCAATCCTAGTCGAGAGGATAAATCCTTTGCGCAACTCCCGCTCCTCCTACAACCCCCTCATCCTCTCCCTTTCTGACTCTCTCTCTCTCTCTCTCTCTCTATCTCCTCCTCGTCCTGATACTCTTTCGTCCTACTCTTCGTCACATTCAGGGCCGCTCTCTTTCTCCTTCTACCTCTACGTTTCGGCTGTCCGTCCGTCTGTCCGTCTGTCTTTCCAGACTCGGAAATGCCGTATTTTCGCTTCTCTCTGCTTTTTTTCCTCCACTCCCCCGTACCCCGTCCGACAGTCGCCAACCCCCCTGGACTTCCCTTATGCGATTCAAACCCCGCTGCCAACTGCCTACCCCCGACCAACGACGACCAGGATATCTTTGGATCCTCGCGAAACGGTTTTCGGGGTTTAACGATTGCCGATTGATCTTCGCGTTTGCCACCCTCCCACCCACCCCCACCCACCAATCACAGCGTACTCTCTTTGGCAGACGTTGAACGCTTTTGTATCTCGCGGGGACTGGCTTTGTGCGTCTGTTCGAACACTTGTGTCTGCTGCACGGAGACACCGGTGGCTTTCCAATTTGTTTTTCGAATTATTGTACTGCTCGGGTAATTGTAGATTGATTAATGCTTAATTTGTATGTGGGGAGTGACTAAAGTGTTTCTTTGACGCATCGAATGAGTGTCAAAGGACTAGCTTGAGACTATATCAGCGAATAACGTGCTTTTAATGAGTTTTCATTAATTTAACGTTTCCACACAAATTTTGAGAGGTATTCGCATCGTGAACAACGTTGCTATTTATAAAGATTGTTAATAAATCAGTGGATCTCTTTTTAGAAGCAGCGGAGTTAAATCATTCAGTGGTAAAAGCAAAACAAACCGACCGAAAACCATTGATCACAGTGTGAATCGCAGTACGAACTGAAAGGAGAGACTACACACAGGAATCACTGGGAACTACCCGAATCTTCAAACTTTCTTCTCGGTCAATGTAGACAATCGTTAGTAGCAGAGGAAATTATTACTAAACGCCAACAAAAGTTGTAAAGTTAACTCGGGCAAGTCAAACTCGGTGAGGATACCACTCTCCGCCCCTTTCCCAACCGTAATAAAATGAACTCGGGGATCGCCGTCCCCGCCACAATAATTCATATACTCTCCCCAAACGTATTTAAAGGACCCTGACATCATTGTATAAACTGGAAACGTGTGAATGAGGAGTGTTCGGAAATTTTCAAGACTTTGTATCGGATTCGAGGGGATGAAAAATACAAAATAAACCTCTTACACAAACTCTCCCAAAAATTCTATTCTCAACCTTCGTGAATTAGAATGCAGTCCAACGGGAATAAAACCTAAACCATCTTCGCATAAAATTCAAGGGGATGAAAAATACAAAATAAACCTCTTACACAAACTCTCCCAAAAATTCTATTCTCAACCTTCGTGAATTAGAATGCAGTCCAACGGGAATAAAACCTAAACCATCTTCGCATAAAATTCAAGGGGTTGAAAAATACAAAATAAACTTGACAAACTCTCCCAAAAATCCTATCCCCACCCTTCGTGTATTAGAATCCAGTCCAACGGGAATAAATCTAAACCATCTTCGCATAAAATTCAAGGGGTTGAAAAATACAAAATAAACTTGACAAACTCTCCCAAAAATCCTATTCTCACCCTTCGTGAATTAGAATGCAGTCCAACGGGAATAAAACCTAAACCATCTTCGCATTAAATTCAAAGGGTTGAAAGATACAAAATAAACCTTACACAGACTCTCCCAAAAATCCTATTCTCACCCTTCGTGAATTAGAATGCAGTCCAACGGGAATAAAACCTAAAGACCTAAACCATCTTCGCATCGAATTCAAGGGGTTGAAAATGACACATCAACCCATCAAGACTTTCTAAATACATCCTTCTACAATTCTCCGCAAATTGCAATATTCCAGTGAGAAAGAGCTTTATCAGCTATCTACGTTAAATCCAAGGAGATGAAAAATTACAAATTAACCCTTTCGATTCTCCAGAACAGATACACTCGATTTCTTAACAAATCGAACACAAATTACAAGAAATTCCAGCGACAAAGAGCTCAGCCGACTCTCCACGCCAAATCCGATAAATTAAAAAACCAAGTCAACCCTCGAGCTCTCAGAAATCGGCTTCCTCCCCATAACAAGGCGAACCTATCCCAGAACACGACACCAGCAAGAAACCTTCGCAATCCACGGTGTCCCATGGAGTATTCGTTGGAAAGACCGAATTAAACTCGGGAATTCCGTCTGGATTCCAGTATGTTGCGGCAACAAAACAGCGTCTCGGGGTTTGGCCCGGCTCGAAGAGTCACAATTCCATCGAAGAAAAAAGGCGAGGGTGGTGCACAGCCACCCTCGGCTGCTGCGGGGGAGGGGGAGGGGTCGGTGTAGCGGAACACGAAATGAAGAATCCGTTGAAAAACGTATGGAAGAAAAAGCGACCGAGGGTTTAGGGGGACGAGAGAGGGTTGGGCAACGAACGAGAAATCGAGAGAAAGAGAGATGGAGAAATGGAGGAAAACGAGGGAAACGTTTAGATAGGATACGTTCGATTTTGTCCAAATATGACGGTTCGATGTACACCGGCCAGAAGGGGGTTGGGTGGGCTGAGGGGGTGGCCCGAAAGGGTTGGGTAGGTGGTCCACGGATTCGAAGGCCGGGCTTTTCTGGTCGAGAGTTTCGGCTCGAATATTGGAAAACGCCGAGTTCGAGTACAAGGGAGACTCGCGGAGGCTTCCCCCGATATATGCATATAAACACAATACCTACCCCCTGGCCGCTGGTTTTCGAGGGTGGTGCGCGACCAACCCCCCTCCCTACCGCACACACGTCCACGAAACGCTCTTAATATGCCGTTGCACACATATTCGGGGAAACTAGTCAGGATATCTAGCGACGTGTATATTTTATATCCGGCACGGGGTGGGTTTCCGCGGGGGTTGGTTGCACGGGGGTTGGGAGCACACACAGCGTCTAGCGGCACCGGGATATCTCGATCGACGTCGACTAATCCAAAAACCCTGCGCTCGCTCGTTCTCTACGGACTTTTATTAAGGCGATATTAAGCCATTATTCGATCCCGGTATTTCCTGCCTGGAATTTTGCTTTCGAAGGGCTGACCCCCATCCCTTCGACCGCCCCTTCGAGCTCCGATGCCTTCCCGGCTGCCTCTCGATCTGTTCCCCGACGAAATTGCGAATTTTTTCCGCGGATTTTGTGTTCCGTCAAACTTCACCGAAGGAACCTGTTCGGCAATGCGTGGCTTCGGGATATTAATTAATGGATGCTGCAGATTCGAGACTGTTCTATGGAGAATTTTTTAATCGACGAGATGCAAGATTATCTGGGTCTGACGATTGGTTTATGGTGAAGCTTGTTGTAACTACATATCTATGTGACTTTAACATGAACATTATGCTGTGTACCAAGAGTTTGAAGAATGAAATCTAGATTAATAACGAAAAATTAATTCCTATGCAATTTCTGCTTTTTATAAATCGACTTCGGGGATGTTTGTGTCGCATACAGATCGACAGTCAATTGATAATTATCTCGCCGGGGGTGAGAACCACATCCCTGTTTCTCGCAGTTCCACCCCCGACCCGGTTTCTTCTCGTATTTTTCACGCGGTTCTGTCTCAAATATATTATAAATGCACGGCCGGCAGGCAGCCGGGGCGAAACTGCCATCGGCAGGATTGATGGCTATCTAATTATGCGAATAAAAATACACCCTTCGGGTAAGCGTGTGACAGCGTGCGCGCGCGTGTGTGTTTGTATGTGCGGGTGCGTTTCAGCGTGCACGTGCGCGACCACCGGAGTATAATTAAGCGTGCGCGCCGGCTCGGGTCCAGCCACAGGGAAATTCTCGAATTTTCCTGGCTGACTGACCGAAGTCGGAGTATCGGCGGATTAATTGACTCTTGGACGCTAATCGGGCCGAATCATCCCTTTCAGGGAACAATAGTCGAACCCCTGCAGCTGCGGGAATTATTTGAAACGCGAGAAGGTGGACACCGAATGGTGCACGAGGTTCTGAGCTTTATTTTATTGTGAAACGAAGTCTTGATGATTTATTAAAGGGCTACTTAAAGTCTCAGTTCAGATGATGCGAGTAGTTTGTACCTCTGAACACATTCTTAAAATTGTGGAAGAATTCCGGTGCAATATTGAAATTTTATAGAAAGGACACTATGAAATCGAACAGTAGGGAATTAGTAAAATTTCTAGAAAATATTTTTCCACCCTCGTCTCGCGTTACCTCAATTTCTCCATTTTTGTGAAACTGGTTGAAATACTTCAATCCCTACTCCTATGTTTTTTTAATTCGATCTGTCTATTTCTGAATAACTGAATTCCTTAATGCTTTTGTGGTGAAAACTTCAGTGTTCCAGCCATAAAACCGCTCGCGTCATTAGCACATTTCCGGTCATTATCATAAACAATCAATTATCATCGTAAAGCGATTGACGGTGCAAATTGCTTTCTCGTGCACGGTGTGACCAAAAAACCGATTTAAAATTGACGGACACTGGCGGTATGGTAGAGCAAATCCCAGAGATTGACGAAATGGAAAAACTACCCACCAGCAATCAACAAAATGAACGAATGGCCCCAATGAACGAATGAAAGAATTTACAAAATGGAAGATCAGCATCAAAAAATTAAAAAAAAAAAATGGAAGAAAAACCCGCAAGTATTAACGAAATGGAAGTGCACCCCCCAAAAACGAGTATAGAGGTTTCTAGAGCAAATTCACCAACCGGGAACAACCCTAACACCCGCTGGCACATCCCCGCGAAAAGTTGAAATAATCGATTCGCAGGGAGAGCATTAAGAAGCTTCCCCGAGGTTCCTCTCGTCGCGCATTTCACCCCCGGGAGCTGTAATTGGCCGAATTCACCCCGAAGACCACGTCTGTCGAAGAGGCGGGCGTTCGGTTTGCTGCGTAGCAGATTTCAGGATCGGCCGCGGTTTGATGAATGGCCTCCGATCGCGGAGCCAGCTCGGCCCGTGATTAATATGCATTGAAAACGAGCGCCGGCTGACGTCGGGGGCCGTCTCGACCCGTCTGATCGCGACCCAACGAAAATCAAATCGCCCCGAATATTTCCCCGCCGCGGAATTCCGCGTCGAAAAACTTTTTCGGGGACCCAATAACCTCTGCGCCGAAAGCTCAACGTAAAGATATTCAGAAAAAATGGTAAAAATAGACGAGTGTGCTACATAACACTGCACAAAGGCAGAAGAATTTAAAAACTTATTATTATTATTATTATTCAGTTGAGTGTATTTTAGTATTAGGAATTTTTGGGAAGAGTGCGAAGCTCCATAGTTCGAAGGAACAGGATACCATTCGGTAGTTAATCGAGGCTCGCAGCGCACTTCCGGTTCCCCGAGGAAGATCTAGGAAGATCTTATCCGAGGGTGTGGATCGGGCACGTCACAGGTACGCCGAATATCCGGGTCATCGCAAGGAAAGTGAAACGTCGATAAATTCCGACTTCGAAAGGACCTTGGACTAGTGTCCCGCTTAACCTCCCAGAATCCTGGATCTACTGGAATTACCAGAATCTACATCTTCGGGCACGTCCTACGATAAAAATTCCAAAAAAATAGATAAGCTGCGGATCTTTATGCGAAATAAAAAATGTTTGCATTGATTGGAAGACGCAGGAACCAAATAGAAATTTATCTCTCTTCCGATTATCTTATTGAAGCTGACACACCGATGTCCTCAATATCTTTTTAACAATGTCCACTGCTTTAAATTGTCCGTGCTCATGTTCGTCATGAATGCATCAAATCTAACTTCTAGTTATTCGGGCTAGATCAAGAAACAGACATAATGAAGATCCTACTCCTCAATTTCAACAGAAAGACAGCCTCTTGTTCGATCTTCCAAGAGTCAAGCTTTAAGCAGCTGTTCTATGAAGCGGCGCTTCAAAGAACAAGTCGCCGGCAGAAAGTAGCCTGACTTCCACTTATTCGGGGCCAGAGATACTTCTCCCTGTTCGATGCCCCTGACCACGTATCGAATTCGGGTGAAGGGATCGGAAGGGTCTCGGTAACATCGAGACGCGAAAGAGAGTTGTCGTCGTGGAGGAGGACTCCTAGCAGAGGCGGCACGGCAGCGCGCGGGTTTCCTCATTTGCGTGCGCTTCCGGTTTCGGTTACCCGGGGCCCTTTCGATCGTTATTGAGTTACCGGTAACGTTATACAGGCACTTCCAGCCCGGTCGTCCGGCCCGCAGACGCGGGTGCACAAAAGAGGCGAATAATTGGCAAAGCGGACGCGACAAAGGACTCCCGGTTAATTCGATCGCGGGGGACGATCGTGCACGCGTGCACGCGAGGCACGGCAGCACGCGTGCACGATGCGTTTTCGAATTCGGCCCGTGTGAAATTCCTTAAACGAATTCACGGCTCGATGGGAATTCCTCGCTTTGAGGAGCTGGACACCCCCCCCCCCTCGCGATCTCTCTCTCTCTCTCTCACTCTCTCTCTTGCCTTTTAGCCACAAGAATCGGTTCTAGGTCCGTTATTATTCATAATATACATTAAATGATCTCGTTAAAGATTGCCTGGAGGACTGTACTATAAAAATGTTTGCAGACGATACCTTAATATATGTAACAGGTGAGAGTTGTATGGAGGTGGAGAGGAAAATGAATGTAGCATTTAATGTAGTGGAAGAGCGGATGAATATTAACAGGCTGAAGATGAACGCAGGGAAAACAAAATATATGATAGTCAGAAGTATAAGAAAGGAGTTAAAAGGTAGTATGGCTGTGAAATGCTTGGATAAAACTGAAATAGAACGGGTGGAAATGATGAAGTATCTAGACGTGTATCATTGTGATTATATACTAAAGAAAATAGGGGAAAAAATAAGTTTCCTGAATCGAGTGGAAAGTTATATTACAGCATATACTAGATGTATTATTATATAAAACAATCATAGCACCTCATTTTGAGTATTATGCGACGTTATTAATTCACCCCTTGCCCTACGATTTATTTTACGGTTTCAGTGATTAGAACGTTTTTGTAGATCGTAATTTCCTAAATAGAATTTTATTTCGGTTCAAAGGAAATTATTAACGTACATTTTTATCAGAATCTGTTCAGAGTCTTCATCACGAGTCAGACATGATATTGTAAGGCAAGGGGTTAGTATGGGGGAAACACTGATAAATAGGCTCCAAACAGCACAGAACCGGGCCATGAGAGTCATAATGCAATGTGACAGACGAACCAAAGTCGAAAATATATGCTGCAACCGTTGCAGTTGATGGCTATAAGGCAGAGACTGTATTATAATACGTGTATATTTGTTTTTAAGATTTTAAAAAATATGTTGCCATGCGAACAAGGCAAGCTGGGAATATTGCAGTTGAATTTCGTAAAACGAGAAGTGCCCAAAAAAGTCTACTTTATGAAGGAGTATTAATGTATAATGCACTACCAGACGAAGTAAAACGCTGTGAAAGTTTAGACGTATTTAAGAGAATGCTAAAAGAATTCGTTATAACAAATGTAATATAAATGTAATCGAAATTAGCTGAGAAAGCTAATAAATAATCAATTTTCTGTCTTTCTCTCTGCCTCTCTCTAGAATTGTGAGTCTAATGTTGTTTCTGTGATGGTATAATACAATTGAAGGACCATCTGGAAATTGCTGAGGATGATTCAGTTGGTTTTGGATGTTGGATAATTGAGGGGTAATATTAAAAATTTCAGTGAAATATATTTACATAATAATTTCATAGAGGAGGATCATGGATCTGGAATTTGTTCAGGCTGGATGCGGGAGATTGTGTGAAAAGAATTTTTTCTTGCAGAGATCTACGTAATGGAGTTTGTTCAAAATTGCTGTAATAATCTAACAAGAAACAGAAATTAACTTTAATGAAAGGAATTTTACAGACTCTGAGATTTTCCAAAGTTGCTAGAATAGTCTAACAAGAAAAAGGGAGACTTGCTTCAATTAAGGGAATTTTACAAGTTAGGATTCTTCCATTAAAAGGTGCCATAATGGTCTGCGAATTGAGATAAAGACACTAATTTTAACGAAAGGAATTTTATTTTGTCCGTCAAAAGGTTGCCATAATGTTGCACGAGTCGGAGTACACGTACTGGTTTCCCAGAAAGAATGATGAAAGCACGATTTTCTCGACCGTAAGTTGTTGTAATGTTTTATAAATCAAAGTAGCCAACCTAACTTCCAAGAAAGAATTGTGTGTGCTCGAGTTTCCTGCTGAAAGAGGGTGCCACAATGTTCTATGCATCAAAGTAGAAGGTACAGGTTCTATGAAAAAAATGGAGAATTTTCTCGTCGAAAGATATCGTAATTTTCAAAAAGGTTCTAACAGGTTCGAATCGAAAAAATTCATCGATGAGCCGACTCTGAGCGTGATGTATAATATTCCGAGGAACGAATATCGACGAAGACGCGGGGCAGCTATTCTGGCCGCAAAGTCGACGAAGAAAATACACGGCCGACCCGCTAAGGGTTAATTTCTCTGTAAAATCGAGGGGGTAGCCGCTTCCGCGAAGGAGCAACTGACCCGTTTCATCAGAGGCATCGGTACGAAACAATTTTATCAGGGGCATCGGAACGGAACACGGGGAAAACGGCCGAGGGAAATGGTGTCCGTCGCCATTGCTGCAGCTGACTGTGCCGGCTGCACGTGTCGTACATGCGTGTAACGTCTCCCCACCCTTTCCAATCTCCCACCCATCCTATATCGGAAAGAGAAAGAGAGAGAGAGAGAGACTCACCGGTGGAAATTAATAAAGGTACAATTAATAAAAATTACACATTTTTCATCCATCGGCCGGGAGGGATGGTTCCCCGGGCCGGCGAACGATCCTCCCCGCAGGAACTAGTTCCAACCCCCATCCCCTCAACCCCCAACCACCCTCGAACCACCTCCTGTTTCGCTTGTTTCCTCTTGTTCGCCTTTTTCGCGGCTGAGAATTTTCTTTCCGCTTCGATCGCGCGCGCGAAATGTATTAGCGAGATTATCCCGCGGAATTTCCAAGTTTGATTCGGTTCCCGGGTGGTGTTGCATTTTTTTATGGGCTGAAGGGGTTGTTTCGTCTATTATATGTTTAACGTCTTCGATTAGTATAGTGAAGATGGGGTTATTGAGAATTATTTTAGTAATATATCTGACAAACTGATAATCCAAAATTTTTGTTTAGCATAACTTGTGTCAATAATATTCCACTGTTAATCCCACTTAAACAGAATAATTAATAGACGATGTACGACAGCGGGGCTTTATGCAAAATAACATTCTTTCTGGATATGATTGATAGGTTGAAAATAAGATAACAGATTCTCCGTGTTCGTAGCAACAATTATAGCTTGTACCATTGCTGTGAGTGGTCCACACTGTCAAGATTTGGCAGAGGCACGTATCCAGTCAAATCCATCAACTATAGACCTAAGGATCATAATCGATTTCCGATTTCGCGCACACATCCGAGCGTGCTTGATACAGAGATTGGCCGTGGCGAAAAATTCGCGAAAAATTCTCAGGGTCCGTGGAAAATTTACGCGAGCCGAGCACGTGCGCTCTCTCCGCGCATTCCTAGAAAGAGCGCGGGGGTGGCACGAGTAAATTACAGAGCGAGTAATTACGTTGTCAGAATTTTATGCCCTCGGCTCGCCTCCCGAGAATGAGAGAGAGCCCCTCGAACAAACGATTCTCTGACAGCTGGAAAAATGCCTCCGCCGCGTAAATAATCCCCCGGAAGAACGAAAATTAACTCCACTTACGAACGGGAGAGTGCCTTTTGCAGCCCTTTGTGACGGGGTTGCGTTTCGAGACCCAGAAAATCCGTGGAGGTAATCACTGGTGAACTGTTTCACTTTCCTTGTGATTTGATTCATTGTTGCAATCGTCAGAGCTTCTTTGTTCTTTATAATTTCTTGGGAGAACGAAATTTATGTTTATTGTATGTGTCTAATCGATATTAAATGTTTCTTTCCAGATAGAAATGAATCACGTTGATGTTTAGAGAATTTGACTGAACTCTTATTTCAATGTAAGGTCACTTGAACTTCATCGAACATTATTTATTGAGTGAGTACTTGGATATAATCTACTTGAAATTGAATCTAGGTTGATGAGTGGATTGAAGAAATTATTTTCCAAGGGGTTGCAACTTTTCCTAGAAAGGGTAAATTACTTGCGGGTATCCAAGAGATCGTATTTCATTTATTTAATGCATATCTGACTACTGTTAAATTGAAGTGAATCTTGGTTAAACAAAGGATTGAAACAATTTGCCTAAGGGGTTGCAACTTTTCCCAGATGGAGAGTATCTTGAAAAGCATTAAAAGAGGCCATACTTCATTGATCTGATGGGTACATCAGTCTAGCGCAGCTAAGATGTAGAAATCTTCGTTTCTTGGATTCCTCGTAAAAGGCTGTAGAATGTAAGAATCATTTTCCTTAGGGGTTGAAATTTTTCGCACAAGGTGCGAGTATCTTGAAAACAGTCCAAGAGGTTGGATTCTATTTGAATATTTACAGTTAATGGCCAAGAAAAGGCCGAGTGACAAAATCTTGGATTCAAAGATCCCGGATTAAGGGTTGAAGAGGGTTGTAATATAGAATGCCGGAAGGACGGAAGGGCGGAGAACTTAGAGGGCGTTTAGCACTCGGTAAATCGACCGTGAAACGTGACCCGACAGGCTTGTTCCACCTTCCGTTTCAGTGCCATAACCTAGCTAAAACCACCCTTAAGATATTCCACCGAGTAAACATTCTACACCGCTAACAAACTACCCCTGGAATTAATAGTGGACTTCAATCTTCCCTTGAGAAACAATTAACACATTGCCTCTGACAAACAATTACTTAATCCTTTAATCACAAAAATATGAACGTCGAGAAAAATCGTTTTATCATTCTCATTAGACTGTTACATTAAATAAATTAATGTCGAGAGATTTACCACAAATAACCACTTCCACTAATTTGTCAAAGAAACCCATCCCCGAGCCAACAAAATCGAACAAAGAACTCGACGACCAACACCAACCCCCTCCGCAGCCAAAAAAATAATTGTCCCTCAACCCTATCGGCGTCACGGAAAAAACCCGATGGGTGTACCAGCATCGACCGCACGGTAATAAACGAGTAAACAGAGGATTGTTAAAAACTGTCAGTAATCCGTTTCGATTAACACCGTTCCGGAGGTTCGATCACGACGACGCGAGGGGGTAGGCAGGAAGGCAGCCAAGGGAGCGGGAGGATTGGCGGTGGTATAGGTACGAGCCCCGAATCATTACTTTGTGTTCTTTTTTTTCGGCCGCGAGAAGAGAGAGCGAGCCCCTGTAACCCATTAACAAAGCCCCGGTATACCTGGCCGGATGGGGATTGATGAGCGATGAAAAAATAGGGTGGAAAAAAAGAGGAACACGTACGTCGTAGGCGGCCGACGAAAAAACCTGTACACCGTGCATAGTGGCGCGCGAGAGGCCGCCCCCTTGTCGCTGCCCCCCGACCCCCTTTCCGCCCCTTCGCACCCCCTGCCATACCGGTCGAAGGGGCGTCCAGCTTTTTCTATCGCGGTGAAAAATTTAATTACAAAAAAGTTTTGGCATTCCGTCAGTTTGGTTTAGTCGCAATATATCGCTCGAACTCCAGAACTCTCCGCCCCCTCGCTCTCTCTCTCTCTCTCCCAGTCTCTCTCCCCCTTTCACCCCCTCGGAAGGGGTGGTGCTCTCTCTTTCAAGCGAAGAGCGCGCGAGAGCTCTCTATACCAGGCCCGGTATCTGTGGTTTATTCGAGCCTCCGCCTCGAACCGCACCACCCCCCCAACCCCCTCAGTCCACCCCCGCAAAGCTCATCCCCCGGACCGGTGGTGGCCGGCCACTTTTTTATAAAGCGTTCTATAATATTTTATTAATAATACGCTCTCCGGAATACCGGCGGAGTTTCGAAGGCTGCGGTGCTCTCGGCCACCCAACCACCCCCCTCAACCAGCCCCCTTTAGCTCGATCCCACCCCATACCCCGTCCGACAGGGTTGTAACCGAATGGGGGCGGGGTAATTGTAAGCCGCGATCGAGGAATCGATGAGCCAGCGCCTCCAGGGATCGCCTGGCCCCTGGAGGAACGCGCAATTTTTACCCCGGGAATTTTTCATTCCGGATTTTTAGCCCCGAAGATGAACGCCGCGCGCGATCGACTGTCCCGCGCGATTATGGCGCTCGGTGTACCCGGGAGAAGTGGAACTGTGCTGGACAGCGAGATCGGTTAGGGGATGTTCGGGTTTTTCAGGGGTTGATTACAAAGACAGCCAAAACACAGAACCTATTAAATATTAAAAATAAATTTTGTACTACTGGTTGACAAATTACTCACCCCCGGAGAACTCCTAAAGATTTGTTAGAAGAACCATTTCCCAACAGTCTCCATACAACAAAAACGTTCTACGATCTAAAGGCGCAAAGATCGCAAGTCGAAGTTACTTCGAAAACCCCCCAGAGAGTGAAGAGAGGAAGGGGTGAGTTTTTTGGGGAGGGTGGCGCGAGTGTTCGGCTCGCGAGGGCGCGGGAACCTTCGAAACCGTTCCGATTCTGTCCGGACCGGGTGGGTCCTCGGCTCGGCTCGGCTCGGCTCGGCGCGGGCTTATCTGGAAAATTATTTGCGGTGGGGCGTCGTTCGATGGCCCTCGAAGAAGAGCTAACGAACGAACGAAAGCCCGGGCCGAAAAGTCAAATAAGCAAAAAATGAAAGCCGGACCCGATCGATAACGTGGCTATACATTGATAGCCAGGGGATATGAGCGGGAATATCGGGCGACCAGCCGTTCTGGGGGATTGTGGAGGAGCAGGGGGTGGTTCAAGGGTGGACCAGCGAAGAGAAAGAGAGAGAGAGAGAACGAGAGAAGAAGAGCGAAAAAGAGAGCGGGTAAAGAGGGAGAGGATAGGTAGCCGGCTAACGGAGACCAAGTCACTGAATTCTTTTTCGTGGGGGATGAAATAACCGGCCAATTAGCGATCTTATTGAAAATTTGTCAAGTTCCGCCGGAGAAGACTCTCCCCGGTCGTCCATTCGAGCCCCGTCGAAGTTGCGACCAAGGAAGAAATTATTTCTGCTCGTTCCCCACCCTGGCGCCCACCCCCAGCCCCTCCTCCACGCCTCCCTTTTCATCCGGGGCGAAATTATATTCGTGTGATATTTTCCTTTTTCCAACTACCCCCCCCCTTCCTCCAGCCGTCTCTTTTCATTCCGCGTTTCGTTCTCTCGCAGTTTCCACCCCCTTCATTCGCTTCTCGCGGAATCCTATCGCCGGGTGCTATCTCCCGATGACCGAACCATATTCCAAGGGGATCCTTTTGAACCCGTAACCCCGCCACCCTCTCCTCCTCCTCACCACCCCCTATCCAAAGGTCCGACGAATTTTCCAACTGTTTTTCAACTATTCGAGGGTCCGTTTGAGAGCACGTCCTCTGTATTCGAGATGCTTTGGTCTTGTTTTATAGCGGGGAAAGGATGGTAGTCGATAGGGGTGGCTGTGGGGTGGAAGGTAATTAAGGTCAACGGTGAGGCGATATATTTCTGTCGATAGTGTGCGAAAGAATTTCTAGCATGTTTAGATTCTTAGTTTTTGTGGTTTATAGTGGGAAGGGGTTGAAGGAACTGAGAAGGGAGTTGATTAGAGGGTTGCTGGGGGTGTGGGACGATTGTAGTCGTTGATTGATGGGTACAGTGTTTTGAATATTAACATCGTAAGTAATCATTACTGCAGGGTCCATTTACAAATGGAAATGGATTGAGAAAGGGTGATGAAATATATAGGTGGGGGTTGCAAGGGGTGCGAAATGAATGTTGACAAAATTTCTCAGTTGTATAAGACCCTTTTCCACAGATAGTCGTGCCCCTACTTCTTTCTAAAAATGCACGTAGTTGGAAACTAAATATCTAACTGATGAAGGACCCGCAGGGGTGAAAAATAATTCGATATAGACAACACTAGACACGATATCCTTCACAGTGGCTCCTGTCATTATCTCCACTTTCCAGGTAAGAGTATCACAAACGAATGACTGTACAATGAGTGGCGGGAGGGAGGCAGGGAGTTGCAAAAGAAATCTGAGCACAGCCGCGCCAATAAATATCCGCACAGTTCTGCGAGCACGGTTGAAGCACATTTCTTTCTGTTTGTCTTCCCCGACGAACTAAGTGGCGGAATGGAGGGTTTAGACGTCGATGGTTGTTGGAAAAGGAGATACAGGGGTGGGAGGAACGTTTCTCCTGTGGGTCCGCGGGACAGAAAGTTATGGGAGGTCTGAACCCGATTTTCCATACGCGCAATTTCCGGGTTCCGCGGCATAATTGCGTTAGCCGGGGCGCCGCGACAGGAATTAGAATGCAAACCGCAAGGTCGGTCGAATTGTGTTTATGGACGACGCATGGTTCTCTCTCACTCCCTCTCTCTCTCTCTCTCTCGCTATCTCTCTCGCCGCTGATGCAAATCGATTGCAGTCGTCCGCGAGATACACGGCGGACCTGAGGCACGCCTGGGAATCCGTCGAGAAACGCGAAAACTCGAAATTGAACTCGCACGCGTCACGTGCGAGGGTTAGGCCTCACCCCCTCTGCTGCGAGAAAAGCAGGGATGAGTGTCTCGCGCGGTGACTCGTTAGTGAAAAGTGTAAGGATCCGCAGATCCGCTGCGAAATTCCTCAAGTAAACGAGGATAAAGTGCAGTTTCGAGGGAGGGAAAAACAAAAAGTGACACACGCGAGTCCCCTTTGAAGGGAGCACACGCCGGGGGTTGAAGTGCAGCGAAGAAGACACCTTCCCCTTTCTCTAATAAGCATATCGAATGCTCGGGGAACGGTGAAAGGGTGCAACGCACCCCTGCGAAGCCTCGTTCCACGGGGGTTTGATCGTTCCACGATGGGGGAGACAATGAAATCGCGACCAAGCCGCTCGTCACGTCGTTTATTGTTCGCCAAGAAAACCCTGGACAAGAGAAACCTACCCTCCGCGGTCCATGACCCACCACCGATATAGAAAGCCAGGGTTAGATATCCTTAGAGGCACAATGAATCCAGAAATTGCTGTTTCCTCGATTGTGTCACTGGAAAAACCACCCCCCGCGAGTACTGGAGAAGTTCAGGAAAGTAGAAGCTCGGAAATTTAATGGTTGGTGTTTCGAGAATATTTTGAAAATTCTAGTGAGATTGCGGAAGACGATTTTAGGTGGATTTGAAACCACCTCCAGGGGGATGGACGATTTTGCTAGAGCTGAGGAAACGTAATTCTAAGCAAGCCTGTCGTGAGTATTCTTAGAATGAGTTTCAGAAGGAGACTCTCATCGGCCACGTGTCCTCACGCTCTCTCGTTAGCCAACAGCTCTAACATCCCCCAACCACTATTTCGCCATGCAGACCCCGTGGTCCGCGAACACAGCTAATCAGGTCTGTGGCCCTCGCACCCGTTTCGCGCCCCTTCTCCATCAAACGCGTTCTCAAGCTCATGCACCGCAACCGCGATCGTCGAGCGTTGCAACGTTAGTGGGATTCAGATACCTGGAAAATTTGCATCGTTATCAGGCCGGGCTCTCTGTTTCTCTTTTCCCCAATCCTTTTCCGGGCTCTCTCCGCCCCTTTTCGTACCTCTTCCTTCCCCTACGGTGATCCCCCCGCGGGACCAGGGTGGTTCGACTACTACTTTTCCCGGTGTCTCGCTTTCCCACCCACCCTCGATCATCCCTCTTCGTCCACCCACTCCCCCACCCGCCGTTAAGGGGGTGGAATCGGGGGTTCGGTGTGCCGTTACAAGCATCGACGTATTGCCGGCCGTCGCGGAATGTATATTTTTTGACGAGTTTTCAGAGCCGGCGGGGGTGGCAGCCCTCCGCCGATTGACAGACCGCGTCGGATGGGAACGAGGACAAGGATGGAGAGAGTCGATGGCCAGCTGGAGAAAAGAGAAAGAGGACGAGAAGAGAAGAGGAGGAGGGAGGAGGAGGAGGGAGGAGGAGGAGGAGGATGAGGAGAAGAGGGAAGTAGAGGTGCAGTGAATGCGCGCCTCGTCGAAAGAAAAAGAGGGCTCGGAATAGCGGCCGCTCTCTCCTGGGGGAGGGGAGGGGGAGTTCTGCGGGGGTGGGTGGCAGAGAGCACAGCGAAACCGGTCGCTGGGGGTGTGTGGGAGGGTTGGAGAGCGTTGCCGGGAGGATGAGAAGCCGGAGGAGGAGGTGCAAGAGGAGGAAGAGGCCAGGGAGGAAGCCGGAGAGCCGTGGGAAGGGTGGCGACAAGAGAGAAACGGAGAAAGACGAGGCAGAAATAGAGAGGAACGGACAGAGACAGACACCGGGGCGCTCGAGGGGGTGATCGGGGGTGAGACGAGTCGGTAAGTGAGGGTGCAGAGGCGAGAGGGGGCAGAGAAAGAGGCCATAGATAGAAGCACGCGAGCAACGAGCGAGAGAGAGCAAGAGGGATGAATAACTGGGAGAGAGGGGTGGAAAAGGGAGACGAGGGACCAGGAGGGAGAGAGAGAAAGGGGTGAACGAGAGAGGAGAAAGGGAGGATAAGGCTGTCTTTCTCGCGTGCAGACCACCTCCGTCGCTCTATTCCTCCTCCTCTTTCTGAGCGAGCTCGCCTCACCGTCAGCCTCGACCAGCCACCCTCACCCTCTCGTATCCACCCGCGAACTGAGGACAAAAATCAATATGAACGTGTAGCCATTTCTCTTTAATCTACCGCTTACTGGCTGGGAACCGAACCGAACTGCGTCGAACCAGAACCGGACCGGTCGCTCCGCGGCTTTCTCTCTTTCCTTCTTCACCACCCCCTTCTGCCGTCCCCTTCATCTCCGCGTTTTCATCCTTCTCTGTCTCTCTCTCTCTCATTTTTCCTCCTCTTCCCCCTCACCCCGTCTCGCTTTTTTCCTCCTGTATTTCCCTTTTTCTTTCGCCGACCACCCACCGATACCTCCCGATCGCCAGAGCCCGCGACGTCGATCTGGCCGTTTTCGAAATTAGTACCAGCCGGCGATCTTCTAATACTGCCAACAATTATTCGATCATACAGATCAGGTGTCATTTCAATTATTCAAATTTCCAATGTGAAAAATATTCCCGTTAACGACAAAGCCAAATGCAATGTTGAAACTTCAAAGAAAGATAACGGAGATGACGCGCTCTGCTCGCGAGAATTTGTTGGCTGCCGAACCAATGTAAATTTAACCAAGCACTACGGTGTAACTTCTTGAAATGACTATTTACCGGAAGGTTATCGAGATCCTTTTGCATACGGCTTGGCGATTAAAAAAAATGAAAAAGCCCGCCTTCCCTTGAAATTATCTAAAATTATTTTTAATTTTCTATCATAAAATAACATATGAACTGGTTAATGCGAAAATGGCATAATTCAATATTTGTCTGCTTGGTTGAACACCTCAACGGTTTCATTGTCGTTAAATAAAACAATTGTAATATAATTTTAGCGTAGTTTGTAGAATTGGAACATCCTCCGATATGATACTGTGTTATATAGAACTGTTACTTAATTCCTTATTACACAATGATTAATTGTTTTGGCTTGGACCACTTTTGCAGGAGACCGCTCGTATGTAGTAGTAAGGTAACCATTTTACATTGATTTGGACGCAGTGCGAATAGTTCATTTTTACTCGGAAACCTTTGAGTTAAATCGCAAGGCAAAGAAAGGGTTAACAGGCTGCCGATAGGAAAAGTGCACGTTCGCTCACGAAGTCCACGGAATTTTTGGTGATTACCGTCGAATAGGGGAGGAGGGGGTCGGAACTACCCCTCTGAAGGAGGATTTTTCTTTGGTCGAACGTTTCTGGTCGACTCCGTAGCTATAGGTGACGATTCCCTCCTTCCGAGCGTCCTCCGTCTGTCTTCTATTTTGTTCTCGTTTCTTCCGCCGCGCTTCACGTGCACGCACACATTTGTAAAGCCATCCCCGATTGGTCGACGGACCGACGCACACGTGAGAAATCGAAGGATGACGATAACGGCCCGATCCTGGGTGACTGACCGTCCGATGTGCGAATTTTTTTTCGCAAGAGGTGAATTCAGGGGTGGTTTCTGTAAAGGGTGAAGTATGAACTACCCCTTGATCTTTTTCTGCGGATCTAGATGTCCGCATTACTTGAAAGTGGTGTTTTATAATTGTTGGTTCGATTTTGATTGAAATGTGATTTTATTAGCGCAGAGATAAATTATTTACAATAAGAATTCCCCGTGAAAGAACAGAAGGGACGAAAAGTGTGAAAACGGTGTAACTACGTTTCATTCTTTGAAAAACGCCTGAAAGCTATTTGCTACAAAGAAAAGAACATTTGACAAACACTTTGATAAGTAAGAACCAAGTATTGGACTCGACGAATTCGCTAACAAATAATCGTCGACATGAATTCTTTGAAATAAATCGTCAATGGTGTTCGCCAAGAGCGATCCTCTGCCATAAGAAGCTCGCCAGGGTTCGTCTCGAGGGCAAAGGTCATCAATCTTAATTCTTACCCCAGTTTCGACAAACCACCGCCCTCGAATCTGAAAAGCCCCGGGGTCGAGGGGACGGTGGAAACAGTCGTCGCTTAAATACCAACGATTCCCTAATTAACCGGAGCAAATTAATTTCGTAATTCGATGCTCGGAGGGTTGCTGTTAGGGGTTGCGCCCCTCTGTAACAGATTCCTCTGCGGATAAATCCTCATCGGCACAATCACGGGGATCTACGCTCACCTCCCGATAACGTGGAACGCGATTTCAATTGCTACACCAACCCTCGAAAAGTACTTCCCAACTACCTTGTCAACTCGTCTTTCTGTTCGTCAACCATCTGATGCAGTTATAGGATCTTTGCACATTTAAAGAACAAGAAAACGTGTATACTAACAAAAATGAAAACAATGTTCCTTCCACAATATTTTCACTAAGACAAAATATTCCCAGTTGACAGAATAAAATGAGCTATGAAAACTTTGCCAATACTCAAGATAAATTATTTGCTTCGCTAGGAAGATAAGAAACATTGAAAACTGTCTAAAAAATTGTTCCCTATGACGAAATAGTAGCTGAAGAAATTATAACACGTAGGACGTATACCATCGCTTTGAAAGAAATTCATGGAAATTGATTAATTGTTCAGCGTGCACAGGAGACAGGTTCCTTAATTCTCTTAGGTTCTAGCTGTTTAACATTTTTAAAGTGAACATGGCCATTGTAGTCCGGAGATCGGGAAAATCGCGAAGAAAGAACGGCCGTATGACGGCCCCGGCTGGAAGGAAATGGGAAAAGAACGGGAAAAGTGGGTCGCGATCGAAGTGAGCGCGGGGGACGAAGCGCGAGCCGACCCCGAAACGTCGCGGTTAATCAGATTACCAGCTAATTACTCGTTACGGCGTTAAACTTATCATTGGATTTATGCGACGGTGACGCGGTCAAAGCGGCGGTGCCTGAATATTTAACAATAGCAGTCGCGGCTCGGCGACGGCGGCTGGCCGTCGCGACCCGTCGATATCGATTCCCGAACCTGGTCGATAGTCGATACTCGCCGATTCCGATCGGCCCGCTGTCATTTCACGATTAAATAACAACGCGATTAAATAGCAAAATTTCCCGCGGATTTTCAGAACGGCGAAAATGTCTGGCCGCCGCGCCGCGGCGTTCTGAATTTTAATTCCGCTCGTAATGCATCATTCCGGGAAAAAAAGAACTATGGTCTCGCGCCTGACAGCTCGTACTACCACGTATCGATCAGCTTTTGAACATTTGATGCCATTCAAGACTCTTAGAACCGTCTGCGAAGCTACTTTCTTCTTATTAACCCATTTGCATCGCAACGAAAAATAGAAAATAATCGCCAAGTCTGCAGATCTTTACCGTACTTTATTGATAACTAGACTGCGGATCTCAATGCAACGGAAAAATTGCTTTCTTCTTTCAATCATCTTATTCCGCTGAAGCTAATACACTGACGTCCTTAAATCTTTTGGCTCTTTGCAATCGGTGATATTTTAACTCGAAAATGAAACACCGTATACGATTTTTTTCATTTTGTGGATATGAAATTGATATAATACCTCATACAGTACTTAAACGTTTAATAATTGATTAGATACCAACATGTTTAATAATGTAAACAATATTGTAAACAATGGTACAGCAATTTTTAATATGCTGTTTTTGTCATAAATGCATAAAATCCATTGATTATTTTCAAGAAATGAAATTGCGCAAGGTGTAAAAGTGTAGGTGAACGGCCATTAACGCGCGGAATAAGACCCGGGCGACGAATTGCGAATCACTGTCAGCGTTATTTCTAATTATCCTGGTAATTAGGAGGCTCGAATCCTGGGATTTTGTTGGACGGTGACGCGGGTTGACGGTCTCGAGTGACGTCGGACGCCGATTTGACGAGTCCGCGCCGCGAAATTCCTGGTGGAATCGATTTCACCGGTGCCTGAACCACGCCGACGGCAGAACTGATTTTTCCTCATTTAATTAACCATTAGTCTCGCGGCCGGCGCCCATACATCCACCGAAAAGTATTCACCGAACATCACGATTATGCCGAACCTTATGCAAATTTTTCGAACCGGCGAAAATCGACGCCCGGCGTCCAACTATACCACAATATATTCCATTACACTAAAAAAAATTAACAATGTCCAACTTGCATTGAATTTTCGATTTTACAGTCTATTGAAATAATTATAGGAACGTACATATTGTTATAATCCACCACGTTTCATCCCCTAGTAACCATCTCTCCGTCAAAATTTTATTTGCCTTATAAGTAACTTTACTGTATTAAAAAAGTATATATAAAAAACTTTTTAAAAACCACGCTTATATTAAAATGCACTAGAAAGGAGAAAATAATTTTTTTAGGCATTAGTGACTATAAACAGAAGCGTGGATCGCTAAACCATATTGACGTAATCTTCGTGGGCGCTCCACGCTTTTATTTATAGTCACTAATGCCTAGAAAAATTATTTTCTCCTTTTTAGTACATTTTAATATAAGCGTGGTTTTGAAAAAGTTTTTTATTTTCTACTTTAGTCTTTTTTAAATGGAACGCAAGATATTGTAATACTGGTATGAAATAGTAAGATATATATATATATAGAAACGCAAAATATGGAAATACGCGAGATAAAATGAGGGGATGACTCCGAGAGACAACGTCTCTTGATGGAGTCCGAAATTGTCCGAAATGGAACCGAATAAACGGAACACCACACTGACTAAGCTCCTTCGGTGCGAAGTGGGTCAGTGGAGTGGGGATGAATCGGAGTGGGAACGCGTAGTGGAGTAGGGAGCGCTGGCGCGCGGAGTGGGGATCGCTGAACGCGATGACATACTACCGAGCGTCGCGCGGCGAAGTGTGACGGTTAATATTTAATTTTGTTTTTCTCCTAGACGCCCTGTTTTTTTTAAATTTGTTTTTCAATCTTGCATTATCAACCAGTTCTGAGCTATATATGTTTAAAGTTTCAAGTCTCTAGCTCATCGGGAAGTGATTTAAAATTCGATTACAAAGATTTGACGCATACAACGACAACGACAACTCGGCAAGCTAATAAAAACTCCATGGCCCCGATCTTTGTAGTTAATTTTTTTTTAATTATTTATGAATCTACAAACTTGCACAGCGTAATTAAAATTGTCATGATGGTGGATGACTCTCCGCCAATTTTCGCACAAGTTGCAAACCTGGCGAGCCCCTTTGGCAGTATTTCACGGTGTTAATTGAATACTAAAGGGAACCCATAGTCGAACACCATGGATCGTCTGGTTTCCCATTGGCTGTGCCCAATATATCGGCGACCGGCGCGGCGGCGTTCTAAGTGGAAGTAGAACGAGTCGATATGGGTCAGACCATAATCCGCGTCACACTATCGCGATTTCGATAACTGGTGCGCGACAAGATAAGTTGATTCTTGTTAGCCGGGCCGCTGTTAATCTGCGCTCGGGAAATGATCAAGAGATTCATCAGCTTTCGTTAATAGGCGGTCCATTAACAGAGACCACGGTTTTTTAATCAATTTAAACAACTTTAATCCCGGGAAACATCGACCGGAAAGATATTTCGACTCGCGATATCAAATATTTACTAGCAGCCGCCGACTCTCGCGCCCATCCATTTATTTAATCGAAATGTTCCTCTGAATACGTTATTGCACTTCAATTAATTCCTACATCGCTCGTCAATTATTATTTAGAACTTTTTTCCCCGACGACTTTTAGTCGACTTTGATCTCGAACTTTTGGAATCGACGCTTTCAATGCCCGCGTCGTCTTTGCGGACATTTTACTAGCTAATCTATGATTTTCCCTGGAACTTTTCATATTGTTTGCACTCGTTTTTACACGCTCTTTGGGAACTGCAATTAATTAGATTCGGACGGACATATCACTTCGACAGTCATTTCTACACTTCATAAATCACAATTATCATTTTTAAGACAGTCTTACGGACTGTTTCGAATTACAATTTTCTAGAGCTTCGACTTCTCAATTTCTCAGCACAAATTCTTCAGAGAATGCATCCTGCGTACCAGGATGCATTTTGATGTAACCTAGATTGTCCGAAGACTTGTCTGACTTCTCAGTTTACGAATGCAAACATGACTCGACAGTTGCTCGTGTTAGAGTCGAAAGAAGATCAATGTTTTCCCGCGAAGTACGTTCGAAAATACATGTAGAAGGATCGATGTGGAAGACTGTGAATCAACCTAGACTGTGCCAAAAATATGCGGATCTGTAAAATACCAAACAATGTCAATCCCAAAAAAAGGTTAAATACAATCAATACTGCTTTTATTTTAGCTTCACCAATCGAAATTGTCTAGACAGCAACACGAAATTATTGCTTCCTCTGCTTCTGAACGAATAAACAATAAAAATGCCACAATCCAAACTCAAAAATTGTTTCATCAGTCAGATACCTTCGAATGTTAAAATGTCCAAAAATAAGAAGAAACCCCTCCCACCTGTCTATTTTAAGACCTTCAATCCCAAAACCACCCCTCCTCGATCTCCGAAATCACCTTCAAAACAGAGTAGGGCAATAATCAACTAATATTTAAAAAAAAATGACTAGTCTTCTTGAATGTTAGTCAGAGCAAAATAATCATTAGTCAAAACTTTTTGATTAGTTAGTGATAACTAAATGGCAAATAGTTAGTCACAGCTCTAAGTAATCGTTAGCTGTTGCTTATTAGTGAATTAGTAGTTGATGATCAGCCGTCAATCTTTAGTCATCAGTCACTATTGCGCGATTAACATATATTAATATTATTAATTAGTTATCAATAACTAACCAAACAGTTTTGACTAATGACTTTTTTGCTATGACTAACATTCAAAAAGACTATTAGTAATTTTTAAGTATTAGTTGATTATTGCCCTACTCTGTTTCAAATCCACCCCACCCTCGATCCCAAAAACCAGCCCTTCCAACCTCAAAAACACAATCCTCCCCCAATCCTCAAGAACCACCCCCAAAATCCGGAACACATCCGATTGCAACTCAAGCTGCCGAGTTATCCCAGAAACGATGAACAAGAGAGACCAGAAAGAGAGAGAGAGAGGGGGGAGGGATATCCGTCCGAAAAAATTTGACGGTGATCCGTCGGTTCTCGGGGGTGGATTTCTCCATTGTTACCGGGGGGGGGAGGGTTGGTTCGTTCGTATCGTTGGAAAAATAATGTACACACGCGAGGCGGAGTACCCTCTAATACCTCTTAATGCTTATTCCGCTGTCGGACCGGAAGTTAGCCCAGTTTTCTGTTTTCGTGCCTCACTCCCTTCGCCCTCATCCACCCCCTGTTCACCCCCATTCACCCGTTGCACCCCACGGGCAGGTGTATTTATATATACATTTTTTCTTTCGCTTGTTTTGCACGAAGGAGCGGAAGATTTATCGGTGGAGAGCGATACCCAGCTGCAATATTCAGCGCTGGGAAGCTTAGAGCAGGCTGGAAGGGGTTGCAAGGGGGTGGGAGAGAGAGGAAGAGAGAGAGAGTGAGAGAGAGAGAGGAAGAGAGAGAGAGAGGGGTGGGTTTACGTGGACAGCAGCTCGCCCTACGGTGTACGGTACTGTTGCTGCCACATATAGATTATTGATCAGGCAATAACTCAAGGACTAGTCGGGCCGCATATTACCACCATACCAGCCAGCCAGCCAGGCTAGCGTTCCGGCTAACGTTGGTACGCAGTAGTTATGCTAATTAAAGGCAACCTTTCTCTACCCGCAGCCGACATAAACCTGGCCATAGCGGAGATCATTATGCGCACATGTGCCTGTCGCACCCGAAACGAGAACCACCCCCGAAGCACCCTACCCGCCCTGTGGACCGCGTTAACGAATTTCTTTTTCATTCTTTCGCTACCCTGATACGCTTTTTTCTCGATTTTACACTGGTTCATACCTCTCCCCGCGTTTCCACCTTCGATCGTAGTTGGCTGGTTTCGATGGCTTTCTTTTTTATTTTAACCCCATCCTCAATTCCACTAGGCTCTTTTGGTTCGAAGAGTTGGGAGTAGGAATTTTTGGTGGTGGAGACTGTTGGTTTCATTATCTGGTTTGAGGTCTTCTGGACCTAACTTGGTCGTGCAAATAAGACTGAAATCATTGTTTCAACCCCTAAAGCTGGGAGTGGAATATGAACTTTTGTTGCTAAAGATTGTTGGTTTAATTCTTTGGTTTGAAGTCTTCTGGACCAAAGTCTAGTGATTTATAAATGGAAGGGGAAACTGTTTGACTAGGATCGAGGTCATTTTAACCCCTGAAAAGCAATATGTTCTTCTGGTTCAAGGATTCCAAGAATGGGGTAATAAATATTTTTATTAAGCTGTTTCAATCCTTTAGTGTTAGGTCTGTTGGGTCTAGCCCTTTAGTAACATAATTTGTTTCAACCCCTAAAATGTAATCTGCTGTTTTGCTTCGAATATGTAAGGAACTATATTCTTTCAATTGAAGACAGCAAACGGATTAGAAATTTATTAAGTCGTTACATCGAAGACGAATACGAGACACAATGAAATAAGAACACAAATTTTTAACAATTTAACGAACGTGTTTTTCCAATCCCCGGGGAAAATTACTCCTATTAATCTGCCGTTAATCCGAGACGATAAATTGCCCGAAAATTCTTGTTCGGCTACATTAAAGACAAATATGCCGGAACCACAATAAAACTATAAAATAGACACGGTTCTCCCCACCCTTCCACACGGGCCGCCCCTCTCAACCGGCCGAGTTTTTTTGCTTTCCCGTATATTTTTTCTTTCTCTTTTTTTTTATTTAACGTTCCTTCTCCCGAGGCTAGAAAAATTCGCCGATAAGCGTACGCCTCTATCGGTTTTGTCCGAATATGAATACCTGAGAACCGAGCCCCGGTAATAATGCATCCACCCCCTCGCTCCGCACCCCCGTACGTTCGGCCGCCCCTCTTCGTCGTCCGGCCATCGAGCAACGCGGCGGCAGGAGCATTAATTAATGGACGAATTAAATTTTAGGCGACCGCCAACGGCGTCTAAATGTTTAATTAACTGGTTAATTAATTGCCGGGCCGGATACTCCGGTTACAAGCGGGCCCGACTCTAACGACGCCCCGACGGAAGATCGCGGCTCTTGTTTTGGCACCGGAGTGGGTGCGGGGATGGTTTACAGGCAGAAGAATGTTGAAATATCCATAGGTACTGGCAATAATGATTTCTCCGTCGATCCGGTTAATTTCACCCTGGGAGAAATTATTATAAAAATGTAGACAGAAGAGGATTTAGGAGTTTTAACGCTGTAGAAAGTCTAGTATCATTTAATTTTTCGCAGTGATACTTTCTCCGGGCGATTTAAAGCAGTCTAGAGTTGTGAAATCGTAAATTTAGATCGATAAAATAGCACTTGGGTGACGAGAGGGTGCGAGAGGGTTGATATGCGCGAGGGTTCGTGTGAGGGTTGTTGGGGTAAATGATACACTCGACGACACGTGGATGCCATTTTATAAATCCGTAACATATTTTTATGGCACTAGTTATAGAGACACACTGGGTTGCGTTCTATAGACTGGCAACCCCTAAGGTACTTTTTATGAAACCTTTAAATGCTCGGAGAGAGAAAAGCAAAAAAATACTCGAGAGAGGGATGCGGAGACAAGTATGAGACACTATGGTACGTACAGATGCCATTTTATAATAATTCCACCAATACAATAAACCAACGTACTCCGACAACTTCAAATATCACATCAGATGTACATCAGAACCACCCCGAAAAATTTCTCTCAACCCCCGAGGGAACCAATAAATACTGAATAAAATCGTCATGAAGACAATCACAAACAAGCTTCAAGCACAAAAGCCGTAATAAAAGCTACCCGCAATTTCTAAAGCAGTGTCCGACCACTGTACACCATTCTTAACTCACCCCCACCCTAAAGTCACCCCTTACGTCCCTAAAATATTCACAAGCCGTACAGTATTAATTCCCTAGGAAAAAAGGCCGGTTGGAAAACAGTAATATGAAATTAATTACAAAGGAATAGTCGATGGGGAGGGTTGTGAATCTCCGGAGAGGTAGTAGGGGGTGGGGATCGACCGCTGAGGCGCGACTTTATAAACCGAGAGAGCATATTCCTGCGGACGGCCGCTGGATGTCTAAGAGGATTCACTCCGAAAAAAGCGGAACAGGGTGAAGGAGGAGGGGGTTGAAGCTCGCCGAGGGGAATGGTGGGTGATGTCCGAGTAGAAGCGACAAGAGCCTTTCTTCTTCTCCGCCGCGGCATTTTCCATAAGTGGATCGTTACGTCGATCCGCGACGTTGTATCGGTGGGGTGGAAAAAGGGATCCCCGAGGGGGTTGGTGGGGGTTGGAAGGGGGGCCAGAGGGGGTGGGAGTATCAATGCAAAGTGGCCGTGGAAGGAGGAAAAAAAATGTATAATGAAAATACTCGAGCTTATAATAGCCGTGAAAGTCGGCCAAGAAATCCCGTACGAGCGCCACTCGGGACTCGTTAGCTCGGATACATGAATTTCATTTCATCCCCTAAAGCTATGCTTGTTGTTGACGTTGTTCTTGTTGTTGTTGTTCTTGTTGGTTGGCTCTTTCAGGAGAGGAGAGTGCCTACCCCCGTCGATTATCCGTTTTTCCAACCGGGGATTGTCTCGTCGCAGACTGGTTTTAAACGCTCGACGGTTTCGAGATGTTTCAAACGTAATTTTCTTCTTCTCCGCTCGTTTGTTTAGAAACGATTCCGCCGAATCGCCGATCGTAATTGCTCGCTAATTGTTGCCTGATGACGTATTATTCAAGGAGCAGTCACTCCACCGACCGATTACTTTAGGAGAAGATACTTCGCGGATAATAAGCAACGATTGCGCGAATGTGTAAATTGGTGGACGAGTGGACGGGTTTTACAACCCTAAAATTGCCTCCTTTAAACTCCGGCATTTGGGAAACAAGAAAATACAATTTTTAATGACGTCAAGATTCTTATTTCGAGTCTTCAATTATCTTCTCTCAGTTCTGGTATTTGAAAAATATCTACAGTGTAGTAAAAGAATATATATTTTCATTATTATAGACAAGGGCTGGAAATTGAAATACAAAAACGGAGTTACTTACTTTTTACCAATTCTCAAGATTATCCACTATATATATATATTAAAAAAAAAGACCAAATACTGACAATATCATTAAAAATATTTTCCAACTATAAATGACAAAGTTACATTGCTAAGGATATACTTCATCCTCACAGAGACATTCCACAGCGAGAATAAAAATTGGTTCAACTTCGGAAAAATATTCGAGTCTACGTCCACAAGATCACCAAAATTCAATCTGAAGATTCCGATACATAGAAGTTCGCTCCGTCAGATCGCGACTCGCCAAAAACCGGTTCCGGAAATAGACGCGAAAGGGCGTCAGCGGTCGAAATCGTGCAAAACCCGGGTGTGTGCCGAACGCTCGAGTCACGGGATCGATCGAGTAGCGTTAGAAGCGTTTAGACGACCGTAACTTGCTCTCGCGTGGTCCGAGCTGCGAGGGATAACACTCGGGGGTGTTTTCCACCTCCTCGAGAGGGTTGAAGCGCGAGAAAGTCGACGGTCGTCGGGAAGAAAACGACCGCGGCGAAGGATCAAAGGATCAAAGTGTCTGGCGAAAAGCCGCCGGCCGAGACACGGGAAATCTAGGCTACGAAAGGGGTTGTGTAACGAAAATAGGGGTTGAAAACGCCGAGACGGATAATTAAGACTCCGCGTGAACAGTTGACCCGAGAGGACCAGTGTCGAGACAACTGTGAGTCGAACGAGAAGGAATTTCGAAAGAAAATTCGATCGGGGGTGGAAAATTAGGGGTGGCAAGAGGGTCGAAGCAAGGGGCAAAAAAGTGGATTGAATCGCGCGATGGAATTCGCGGGAAGAAGAGATCAGAATTGCTGGTCAAAGGGAACAGGAGATCTATCGACGTTCGGGGGTTGAAATTCGAGGGGGTTCAAGAAGAATCGATGAAGGAAAACGGAAAACCATGGATAAGGCCTCGACTGCTGAAACGACAGTGTCGAGATTGCTGGATATTTCGCAGAAATTGTGTGGGTGATAGGGTGCTAAGATGAAAGGGGTAACTTTTGCTAAAGAAGAATATATTATAAAATTAAGAAAAATTTTGAAACTGTTTCTTAGCCATCGCTGTCAATATTAAAGAGACGATCGATCCAAGCAGATGATTGATTTCATCAAATTTCAATGCGATGACCAAAGAGGTTGACGAGGGGATGAAAAGAGCGAATCGTGGAAAAAATGTGCCAGGGAAAATCAGTAAAATTAGCACAATATCTACGTAGCGAGGGAACGATCTAAAACAGTTAGAAAACGCCGGAACAGCGGTCGGCCGAAAACGCGGGGGTGATTGCAAGGGTTGGTGCAGGTTTCTTGGTACGACTTCTGCGGCTGCAACGAAACTAGCGGCCAATGGCGTAACGCAGCTGAGCCATTATTGGAAACTCGTTACATGCACGGTGCCCCACGTCGTTACAAAGGCGCGCACCACCCCCTGCAACCCCCTACAACCCCCCGGATCCATTGGCTCGCCACCCCTGCGGCCTCCGTTACACAAGTACTCGGCAGAAGCAACTACGTCGCCGCCGTTAGATCGCACTCTCCGCCGTCTCTACCACCCCCAACCCTCTTTCTGCAACCACCCACCCCCCTCGAAACTTTGTCTTATTCGTTTCTACCTACTTACGTAGAATTTTCTCTACTCCAGAAATAAGGCATCACGACTGCTACCTCGCTTTCGTTCATGGTCATGGGCGACCTCGGATTTCCTTTTTCTCCGGAGGGTTGTTTTTGTAGGGGTGCTTTCAGTTCGACGACTTATTTATTTTAATTTCCTGAGACGTCGCTGATCTTATAGTTGATATTCCGTCTCTTGCTTTCAGATTGACTTTTGTGGATATTTTAGTTTTAGTTCTAGATTTTTGAAATATAAATTTCTTTACACCCCCCACTCCCCCAATGGTTTATTACAGAATTTCTAGATCTGAAATTTTTTTCTTCCCCATTGGTTTGATTTCTCCCAGCAGGATTTTTTTAATTTAATTTTTTACAGTGATTTTCTGCTTGCTAGAATTTACTGCCCCGAGATTTTTCTGTATAAATTGTTCGTGTTACATGGCTTACACGGCTTTTTTTAATTTAAGGAATCCGTTTGTAAGACAAGTTGAAAAATTGATAGAAGCGTGGGGCAAACAAACTACGTAGGTGTCAATCAAAATCGGCGATTAAGACGTAAGATCGGACGAGGTGTGCATGATTCAACGACATTCGTTTCAAACTCGATAATAGACTATAAGGATTGGATTGATTTCGATTCAACGACCGGATAATCCAATCAACGAGTCGAGTCGCTCGTTTGCTTTCGGGAGACCAACTAGATCATGGTTCACCAACCTTTTCAGGCTCGCAGACCTCTTTTTCTACGTCATTTTGTTCTAAACTGTCTCCATTATCTACGGAACTTTAATTATTCAGTCCTCGAGTCTTGAACATTTCGGATCGAAAATGAACGGAATCTAATAATCAGAAAGTGAAAATAGATTATAGTGGCTTCAAACTTGGATTCAACGCCACGGAACACAAACATTATAACAAAATTCACAGAATAATACATATCTATAATAGAATTTCCAAAATCCCAACATTATTACTGCCCAATTACAGCTCGCCATGGCTAAAAATCGTCAGGAATAAGGGGTCGCAGAATTTTCACGAAGCCAACTTAGAAGGCGACGAAGCATAGTTAACGTAACCGTCGATAACAAACCCGTCTAATGAACGGACGTTCTGTAGGAACGTTCTGTAATCAACGGGACTAAATAATTCGCGAGAGCGCTGGCAAAAACGGCTGGTTAAACGCTCGGGGCCAATCAGCCATCTTCCCTTCGACTATCGATACATCGTACCCGCTCGAACGAAGAAAAAACGTGTGACGATAAATTCAACTGGATCGCTTTTTCCTTAGTAAATTAGCTGGTATCCCTAATTACGATCTCCGGCACAGGATTTATCAGAATTTAAACCAACTATAATTGTTTCACCGAGAAGCGCGACAATTTGAAGTGGCAAATATGACGGCCGGTGCGTAGATGAATATATTTGCATAGAAAAAAAACCCTCGTAGATTCGTGGTAACGTAATAATCGATATTCTGAATCAATTCTCGATAAACATATTTGCTAGAAAGGCCCGCGTGAGTCCAATATGGCGGCGGACGTCCACCTCGAGCTTTAATTCGATTGTTATTGTACAGAGTTTGGAATGTTTCAAATTCTTTTTACATAACACGAGACTAGAATGCATTTCCTTTGACACGGATGAATATATAATTTTCTCCAGGCTCCAACCAATATTCAATAAACAATCATCCCGTCGCCAGAGAGACCGAATATATTCAATCTCATTGGAGGGTCGCAGTCGTTTGCAACAGGAATAGAAAAATGCGAGAAATATGTATTTACTATTTTGTTCCTAATGTGTTGTAAATGTTTAATATACTGTACAGGCTGTATAAAAAGTAATGGTCATCCGTCGCAGGGGTGAATCTACACCTCTGGATCGGTGGACATTTGTAAAAGATACTTGCCGCAAAATTATTTATAACAAAGAAACTGGTTTTAAAGTTTGTCTTCACATCAATATCTTCTACTCATCGAGAAGAGGAAAAGTTTGAAAGAAGCCACATAGAAGCAAACAAGTAGCTATTGAGATATAAGCTGTTAAAGTTCTTGTCTTAATAAATGTGAAGCACAAAACCACACATTTTCCAAAATCGTGGCAGCGAACGGGAGGAAGTTACTCCGACAACGGTCAAAATAGTACTGCGGTTGTCACCTCGGTTTTTCGTGAAAGGTTCTCAGGGTGGATTTATATAGGTGGAGAAATGTTGCGTTTGTTAATTGGACGGGGTGTGTCGGAAGGACTTCAGGTTGAGAAGTGGGGAAACTTTCACAGAAATTCCTTTTGGTATTGTCTTCGGTCGTCAGTAACGAGATTTATAAGGGTAGTCCGCTCGTCACTTCGATGGGTCCGTCGCACGTCTTGTCCATCTGTCGGGGTTGAAGATTCACATGCGTTTTTTGCTTGTTATAATTTGTCCTTTACAGGTCTATCGCCTAATTCGCTGGAGGAACGGTGAGGTACGATAACATTTTATAATACAGGATTAATATTCTTATAACAATGGATATAACGTATTCTTTCATATTTTGCAACTTCAAATTTATGATGAATGTCCCTTTAAATTGCGATTGTCTCGAGGCACGCACACGATCATGTTCTGTCTCATCGACACTCAATTCTACACAATCAAATTTTGCAAGAACTTCAACAGCTTATATCTCAATAACTATTTGTTTGCGACATGTGGCTTCTTTCAAACTTTTTCTTTTCTGGATGAGTGGAAGGTGTTGATGTAAAAAACAACTTTACCAACAATTTTACATCAATTGTTATACAAATTCTACATCAATTGTGGCCAGCAGGAATAAAATAAAAATTGATTTCATCCTTTACGACTTTGTTACGTTAAATAGAACATTAGAATATTCTTGAATTTTTCTAATCTGTTTTATATTTCACCTAACTAATTTCTTTACAAATGCATAAAGATCCGCAGTCTAGTTATAAACAATTTTGCGGCAAGTTCTCTTAGAAATGTCCACCGATCCAGAATCCAAAGGTGTAGGTTCACCCCTAGAACGGATGACCATTACTTTTTATACACCCTGTACAATTATATTCTACACATAGCTTGTCACTATGAGGTGAAATCAAAATATGTTGTGGTCCATGATCGAAGATCAACCATCAAAAACGTAACAAAAATGTTCCAAGCAGCATCCATTCAAAAATGGTGACGGAGGCGGGCAAGTATCGAGCACAGTGCTTCGTTTTCGCGCCTTTCAGCACCGGGAAGTGGAAGAATCGTCCCCGAGCGTGCTCTAAGCTTGCAGAAAGCGAGGGGGTGGTTGTATAATGCGAGGAGCGAGCGTCTCGGAGCGATATCAGTGATTTTTCACGCGAAGGGAGACCGACTTCCATCGCAGCCTACTAAATAAATGCGCTGGAAGCACGTCGAATCAATCTTAAACCGTGCCCGCGGACCGCTTCGACGATGTTCGAGGGTTTAAGTGAGTTTGAACGACGCCGTCACCCCCGTCAACCACCCCGCCAACCCACCCGACGACGACGTACAACGGTGTGTGAAATATTATTGCGACATTTATCTCGGGCATGCGGAGGCTGTCAACGAAAACCGCGACTTGCAGTTTTACACCCACAATTTAACCCTCGTCCCTATCTTTTTCGATTTCGCCCAACGAAAATCAGGCTAAAACATTCTCCGTGACACTTTAAAATGACTTTTAAAAAGAGAAAGTTGAATAATGAGTGTTGGAGAACGTGTCTCGAGTTCAAAAGATTGTTATCGAGTACCAGAAATTATTTCCCCTGATGTAATCTTTGACTAAGAGCTGATTTAAAAATAGGGGTTGTAAACTTACACTTCTAAAAATTCCAATTAAAAATCTTTTCGCTTACACAAAGTCAAAATTGAACAATCAGTTCACAAAAATACTATGCTACGTGAAGAATCGTTTAAAATAAAAATGATTAATAAAATATGATAGTAGGGGGTTGAAACCAAGTGAAATCTCGTAAGATCTGACCGTGGAACTGCAGCCATTTATTTCGGTCCTAACGTCTCGCGAAAGTAAATCGCAGAGATTCAAGGGTAGAAATGGTTGGGGGTTGGTTCCACCCCCGGCACAGAAATTTCGCGAGTTTCCCATACTTCCCCAGCGGGGAATTTCGTCGACGGAGTCTTTCAACCTGCCGGCAATTAACGTACCATGTCTCGAGTGAAACTTGGACCATCAACGATCCCGGTGGTCGAAGCAGGAGGGGGATGATAGTAAAGAGTTTAAGCAGCCCTTAATTCGCAAGGCCCATCCCCGCGAAAGACGTGGGAACCGAGAGGGATGTCCGGCGGAAAGTTTCGAAGGCGCCCACCGACTAATCAGATCAATTTTTCGATAATGAAGCGTTGTTCCGGCTGCTTGTACCAGGCGTGGACACTTTCGTCAAGGGGGTGGAAGATGAGGGGAACCCGGGGGACGCTTGTCCGAGAGGATTCCGTGTTTTAAAATGTGTCTCGAAAGTCGTTAATGCCTTTAGAGCGTCTTCGTGTTTCTCTAGATATCCGATGACCGGCTGTGGACAAGGGTGCAGGGGTGGACGAGTGAAACTGAGAGTTTTAAAAATGTTCTGTCCACCCCCGTAGAGGAATTTGTCGAATGACATCTTTCGGATGCTTCCCCATTACCGCCAGATTTTTCATTCTCAGCTGTACAACTCTAAAATATCCTCGACACAGATTACAATATTTCAACCCGCAAAAGAGGCTTATCTGAAAATTTCTTTGTCCCGAAATTAGTTCAAGGATCTCGAATGGAAACTAGTTAGAATAGCTGGAACTCGGCGCGGCGGTAGCAAATTTTCTCGTGTTCATTCATGCTCGACAGGGGTGGCAAGGGGTTGCAAAGGGGTGGGAATTTTCGCGGTCGCGCATCAAAACGCCGCCAAACAACGCGGTGACGCGATACTGTCGGCGGTGGCATGCGTCTGACAAGAGCCGCCGAGTTCCGCGGTATCTCGGGCCGGTCTCGCATCAAAGAACACGCGTGCGATAGCAATTAATTTCATTAGTAACGAGGTAATTAGTTCGAGCGCGGCGGCGCGTTGTTTTCCTCGATACGCGACGCGGCTTGTTACTCGAAACTGCCTGCGCAGAATCTTCGCTCTCAGATTCGACAAAACTGATCGATCTCTTTCTGTCCCACCGTTCATCGAGGGCTGCTGTTTAACCCCTCCTTGCAACCCCCAACTGTTCCTTGGGCGACGTAGAAAAGTGTCAAATTGTGTATCAATTATATTTAACAATGCTGTGTTGGCTGCTGTTCACCCGTCGAGGGATGCATTCTTAAACCTTTCTTTCAACCCTAAACTGTGCCTTGCAGAACATATAAATTTTTGTATCAATTCTATTTGGTGCATACAGAATAGAAAAGACTGAATCTCTTTGTTTGTGTTATATACCAGTGAACCATACTTGATTTAAAGTAAGAAGCAAAGAGGGTTTCAATATTACCCCAGAATCTCTTATGGAACTATTTCCGAGGATAAGGGTTGAACGACACAGTCGCCACATTTATCTCCGAATTTCGAGCACCAACAAACGCAATTCATCCCTCCATTCGTCCCAAACTTCCACGTCCCTAGACCCACCCCCATCCAATCAGCTCAGTTTCTCTCTAAACACAACCTCAAACTATTTAAAAAAAAAAGAAACGAAGAAGAGAACAAAAAAACAGAGAAAACATCGAACGAAAAGAGCGGCAATATCCGAAATCTAAGTCGTGCAGTCCGTTTTCCACCACCCGCCGAAGGAAAACATCGACGAATGAAAGAAACGAGCCCCCTGATCCCCGACGATAGCTCCGCCCCAATCAACGGGCAGAAAATCAAAAAAGAAAAAAAGAAAGACGTAGGAGGAGAGGGAAGGGGAAAAAATGAGAGGAAGGAAGAAAAGGGACAAGAGAGGAGACCGCTGGAAAAAAAGATACAAAACCGCGGGAGGGAGGGTTCCGATAGGTAGGAGGTGGAGAGATCGATCGGCGTCGGAGCGAGGAGAGAGAGAGAGAGAGAGAGAGAGAGAGAGAGAGAGAGAGAGAGAGAGAGAGAGAGAGAGAGAGAGATGGAGGCTAAGTCGGACGAAAAACGTCGGAGCCACGTCGAAGTAGCGAGGAGAACGCGACGAACGGGGGTAATCTCGCTACTCTTCGGCCGCTCATTCGAATCCCACGCTAAATTTCAATCTGACGTGTACAAAAGTCGGTCTCTCCGCACCCCCAACCACCCCCGAGCCACCTCCAACCCCCGTTTCCAACGGGTTCGGTTCCTCGTGACACAGGAGCGATTCGTGCTCGAGGCAACGGTCCATTTCTGTGATCCTCCACCCCCGCTCTGCCACCCCCCTCGTACTATCCACCCTCTTCGTACATCCACCCCCTCAACCTGCACACGTGTGCGCCAGTCCATTTGAATCTAGCCACTCTACCGCGGACGGAAACCTCGCTCTACAGAAGTTCCGCGAGCCCAGGGGGTAGCCACCCCCTTAGATTGCTCGTTCGATCTTTTTTGGCGATCCGAACGATCGAGGGATGTTCCGATATTTTGCTATTTTCTTGGGAGGCAGGTTGTGGGTGGTCGGACAATTGAAGGGTTACCCTTAAATGGTATCGAAAGTTTTTTAATGGCGAGAATGATTGCAGGATTTTAATGTTTCATTGAGATGGGTTGAGGATTGGTGGGGGACAACAACGGGTAGCTCCCCTAGATGTTGTTAAAGATTCATTGTCTAGTAACTAGAGAATTTTTAAGTGTGATTTATTGAAAGTTTTGCTAGCATGACAGAAATATTTTGTGAAAATAGATGGGGCGAGAGAAAGTGCTAACTACCATTTTCTGAACATTTTCTAAATTCCCAAAGCTTCTCTGTACGACCAATGACAAAAATTAAATTTCGCTTGTAACTCGTGCCCGAACACCCAACTCATGTCACGCAATTTTTCCACACGTCCATGTACTTCATCTAACAACCACCGGCCAGGTCATAATTCATCATACTCCCTCTTCACGCAGGTAAATAAAATAGATAGTCTGACTCGCGCGTCTCGCAGATGACAAGGGTTGTTCGGGAACATTAGGGGATGCCGTAACATCAGGGGTAGCGAAGTCTAAATACTCTACAGGCATTAATCATGTAAAACAAGAGATTCGGTCTAAACAGGGTGATTTTGAAAGTTGGTTTAAAGGGGTTGCCGACATTCATTCTCAATGAAGAAAAATTGGAAGGCATTCGTTGCCGTCTAAGATCCTACGGGGGAATAATTTTCCCATCGTTCTCCATTCTGGGAAAATCCTAGGGGTGACCACCCTCTTGTACAATTTCGGCCCGGGCAACCCTGCTCTATCATTTCCATGGTTTATACGACCATAAAATACAATCTGCTGGGTTGTTTAGATAAAAATTCATACATATACAATTGTCAAATTTATAATCAAAATTGTCTCAAAAATAGAAATTAATTCCTTCGTTAAAATATAGTACAAATTTTTTCGTATTTATATTTTCAAACATTTAGGATGATGTAGAAAAATGATATAGGGAAATACTATAACCTTTTTTAGGTTCTTCAGAGTATGATACGAATACAAATTCATAAAACCCATACTTCAATATCAAAAAGACCCATAACCATCGATACAAAAAAATATTTAAAAAATTACGATGGAGCTTTCACATTCTTGAAAGTACACTACGCAATCCTCAATAAATTAAAGAACATTTCCCACCCCTAACGGTCCAAGAAAACTCGCCAACCTCGAAATAAAACTTCCTAGTCTACTAATTACCCAGAGAGTCCGGCAAAAAATGAAAATTCGCAAGCCACGGACAGCCTGAAGGGTCAAGTTGCATCCCTAACGGTGCAAACCACCCCTAGCTGCACAGGAATGCGAGAGCAACCCGTTCGCAAAAAGGAGAGACGGGGTAGACGTCGATCGAGAGGGGTCAAGACGAGTTTCGTCGATCGCGACCGTAACTTTTGCCCGATAGCGAACGTGTGGGGGTGGGTGCGTGTTGCCGGCGATCCACCCCCTTTACTTGGAGTCCTTTTAAGCCGATACCAACCCCGGTGGCGTCCCTTCGATAAAGAGACCCCGGCAATCCTCAGTATATGTATCGGCTCGCGTACACATCTTGCACATCGTCGGAGAGCGCACCTAATTAAACTTCGGCAACCAGCGCACCATACAGAGAGAGGAAGAGAGAGAGAGAGCATGTTAGACTTTCATTCGGTCTTTCTTGCATCGAGCGCAACCACCCCTGCCACCCCCAAACTCGACTCTGCTTTCGAATCGAACGAGCTTCCGGACTCCTTCCGCGAATTACACCGGGGAGGGAGGATTTTTGAGCCTGTATCCGGCCGACTGATTTTATTCCATCCTTCCACCAACCCCCTACACACCCCCTCGGCCCTGATTCAACGGTCTTCCGCGTCGTTTTCTATTAGGAGAACGCGAACGCCGGGGAAAAATGAAAGTTCGAATTCGTCCCGTTACCCGACGGGAAACTTCCCATTTTTCGCGGGACGATTTACAGAAAACCGCTTTGTCGAGACTCCGGATGAATTTGGTTCGGTTTCTGGATGGGGTGGGGAAGTAGGGACACGAATTTATATTAGGCGGCACTGGGGTTAACGACGGGAATTTGTTATTGGATCTTCGCGGTTTGGTAATGAAATCTTGAAAACGAGATTTCGGCTCGAGAACACAACCCGATCGATGGGGAATGAACTTGGACCGATCTGAGGGGGTGAAAGTGCGGGATATCGTTTTAGAGGGATGTCGGGCGTTTTGGAAAATTCGTGAACAGTGGGGGACTGGATTTTGAAGAGGTGGTGAAATTGTGAGACTAAATATTTTGGGGGTGAGTTTTGGTGAGAGCTCGTTTAAGGGAGGATTTTTGCCTAACGTCCCTAAAAGCAAACCATTTCATTATATCACTACTTTGTTACAATTATTTTACTGTCTTGGTGACTGATATCTTTTTCGAACAATTATGTTCTCAGAATTAAATTGCACAACAATTGAGAATCAATTCTGGACAGAATCCAATAAACTCATGTATAATTAACACATTTTAGCAAATAAAATTGCAATCAAAAACAGTGTAGTAAAATAGTAAAAACCTTTTTCTTTGTGAATATCATAAAAATCCTGCTTGCTATAAATCTATACATTCTAAATACAATACAAAAATGTCTTAGGATGTTCTCAAAGAGCAAAAGAAAGCAGTGAAAAATTAATTTCGTTGCTCTCCGGCTAAAATGTAGGTGCTATCTGGCGATTCGAATGTTTATACGAATTTGTTGTGCAGCGGGCGATTCTGTATAAAGTTTATCCGTTTCCAAGGGTAAGTTTGTGCAACCGCGGCTCCATTCAACCCCCTAAATCAGTTTTATCGGCGAGCATCGGGCCGTGAGGCGTTAATTGATCGATCAACAGTTTTCTAGCTGCGCAGCAAACGGCGTTCCAGCAAAAAGTTCTCCGATGTTCAACTGGTTGCAAAATTCATAACGGTTTCCGAAGAACCCGAGCGCGATCCGGTCGAAATACCAAGCGCCGACCGTTCGATGCGGCTTCGTATTATTCAGAGCGTTGCGATGTCGGATGAATCGATAGAAAACTGGGGCTGGATTAATTAATTCAATTGTACCGACTGAGAGCGACTCTTCCTTTCGAACCGTTGCTCTCGAATCCTACCGGCGACGCGCGCGAATTCGAATTGAAACTTCCGCGGGTGCGCGTCATTCGAATTTAATTCCTCGCGGCCGCACGATACTCGAATTTGAATCTTCACGGGAACATTCCAACTAGATTGCAGATTTTATGCATTTTTGACAAAAAGATTAAAACAATTAGAGACATTCAACATATTTCTTACAACTTAATAGAACCACTAAATTGGGAGAAATTTGATTTATGTCTTACACATAATGTAAACACTTTTACATAAAGATCCGCAGTCTAATTATAATAAAAACAGAAATATGCATATACATATATTATACTATATTAAAGATATATCGAAATTGACAGCGATGATTTATAATATGAGATCCAGAGTGGTTCACGCAACTTGCACACATATATAACGTCCACTGTATACGTTGCCCGAAAAAGTTTTGTATACAGACGTTGCATGGTCTGAAGGGGTACATTATGTAGTGTATTTATTTTTACAGGTGGAAGCGTTCCGGAGATTTGAAGATCGACTTTGTTTTTTTAAATGGAATACTACATTTTGTATACCAAAATATGGAAGAATGTCGAATTCTGAGTAAAAAAGTATTGACCTTCATTAGCCCTAAAGCTAATAATTAACGAGTAAAATTTTCAGGTAATAAAGTGAAATTACTTATGTATTAGGTTTACGGCTAATGAAGGTCCATAACAATTTTACTCAGAATTCGACATTCTTCCATATTTCGGTATAAAAGATATAGTATTCCATTTAAAAAAACAAAGTCGACCTTCAAATCTCCGAAACGCTTCCACCTGTAAAAAAAATAAATACATTACATAATGTACCCCTTCAGAGCGTGCAACTTCTGTATACAAAACTTTCTCGTGCAACGCATACGCAAGTTGCGTGAACCACCCTGTATATGACTTGTTACAAGTCGAATTTGAATTCAAATTTGGCAGGCATAATTATCCCAGAACGTAGCGCGTTCTTTAATTACAAAAAACTATATAAAGATGTCACCGTATAAAAATTTAAAGCACTTCTCGAATTTTTATTACCACATTGTCAACAAAGAACAATAAATACATACATTCGAATTGAAACTTTTACTATGTGCTACAACGCAAGAGTACATTTATTTACCAAAACTATTCTAAAGCTATTTAAAAATAAAGACGTTGAGCGACGCAAGCGGCCGTTTTAAAAATCAGCATTTGCCCGTGCATTTGCGAATTATGAACACCGAGTCTTCGAGCTAATGGAGTCGTTTGACCCTTGATAGTTAATGATAAAATGAATCCACGACCCAATTGATCCCCCGGCCCAGTTCCCAGGCGAATTCTTGAACGATTCTGCGATTCCCGTTTCTAATTGCAACTTTGTTCGCGGTAGGAGGTCGAATTTTGTCCGAATTCATACGGTCGATCGATTTCCCGGGGCTAACAGGCCGGAAATATGACTGATAAGAATTTCACGAGTCTGTGTGTGGTGAGAACGATATGCCTTGGTTCCCCGAAAACTGCAACCCCAACCCTCGACTGGCACGCGATTGGGGGCTGCTACCCCCCGAGGAAACGCTCGATCAAACATTTACAAGAATTTACTTCCGTAACGGTTGAACGATCGCCTGAAAGGGTTCGCAGTGTCCTGTATTAAGGGTGCGATCGTTGTTTTTCTTTTTCTTTCTCTTTTTTCTTGTTTCGGGGGAGGGAGGCCGGCTCGTTAAGGGCAGCTACGTGGGGGTGTAACCGGTGTGTAACAGTCTAACTAGAGGGGCAGGTGGTTAATCGATTGTTTTTCATCACATTAGAACTCTAGCGATCGTTAAGAGTCACTAAGGGAACGTTCGCGGTCCTCTAAGGGTGGGTCTCTAAGAATCAACGTCTCTAATGAAACAGAAAATGGGAAACGTTGCTCGATAATTAGGGGTTGGTGACTCCGCTCGAAAACTGTTGCTACGTCAGCTTATGAAAATCTTTTTGCTGCAAATAACTATTACAAACAACGTTAACTTTTATCCGTTTCGATCGCAGGTCTTATTTCTTGCATTGATTCTCCGAAATGATCGTCTGTCTTTGCTTAATTATACTGTCTAATAAATTTTAATCTCTTTTGTAGATTTTGATATATTCTGTGGAAATTCGAAAATCGTTTTCATTCAACACCCTCAGGTTTCACAAAATTTTTTATAACATTATGAGTATCTGAATACGATTTGATGTATTCAGATTTTGATATATTTTGATATATTCAGGTGAAATTCGAAAATCGTTTTCATTCAACACCCTCAGGTTTCACAAAACTTTTTATGACAATATGAGTATCTGAATATGTTTTGATATATTCAGATTTTGATATATTTTGATATATATCAAATATTTGACATATTATAAAATGTTTTATAACAGTACGAGTATCTGAATATGTGTAAGTAATTTTTAAAGACAACTTGATATACCTGTCACCGTTGAAGCAAAAAACAATTCTTAAAAATATTCTACATCAAATTTTGAAAAGAGCTGAGGAGGATGAATATATTCTATAGTTTATCTATATTCTACAATAATTTTGAAGAATCTACGCACTTGTACAATAAGCTAACAAGGATTAATTAACGTCAAAATCAATGCAAGAATAGATCCAGGAATCGTTCAAGAAAGAAACAAAATGGTTGAAAATTTCAGTTCCCCGATAATAGTGATTCAGAAAACAAAGACCGTGTCCAAAGTTGTTTTCCGAAACAGTTTCAAGCGTCGACGACAATCAAGGGAATCTCTAATCGTCTAACGATCTATACCATCGCAAATACAATTTGTTTAACGCTCCGCATCGGGGGGGGAAGAAAAAGAACGATGGGAGATAAATGTCCCTTTTCAGAAGGGGAACGCTGCTGGGGTTGCTTCGTTATTCTTTTTCTTTCTTTTTTCGGTTCCGTCGTCGGCGCGCGGCGAGCGACGAGCAAGTTTTTCGTTAAGTTAAAATATTAAAGTGATGTATTTTGATATTACCATATGAGTTGTGAAACTGTTGGTGATGAGACTCGAGACCGGTTCCTGGGTGGTGGATATCCAGCATGGCATCCGGCTCGCCTCCGCTCTCAGAGCAGTTGCTCAGGGCTAAAACCAAACCGATAGACACACACCTTGCGTTTAAACTTCAAATCAGTTTGCAATGACGGCGATCCGTTATTTTCCGCGGAATACCCTCGCTTATCATTTCTTTCGCGTCTCTACACTTTGCAATTTTCTCTCCGCGCGACATCTCTTCTCGGCCCCGCACCCTGATTTTCGACCAACTCGCCTTTCCCCATAGCAAATCGACGACTATCAAAGCTATGATCACTCGAAGACCATCAATCTTAACAACATTTATCGTATAGATTCTACAAAAAAATTGTTCAAACTCTTTCACTATAAATTCTTTTCAATCATCTTCTACGAGGTCTTGAGACCTTTACTTTTTTTTTTTTTACTATACCTCCTACATTTTCAAACATAAAATTTGTATAAATTCTTTGAGTACATTTTAAACATTAGATATCTATAGTTAAAGACTATAGTTCAAGACGTTCTATCGACGCTATTCGTTTCGTGTTAGAGACGTAACTTCCAACACGTTCATTTATGTTATATGTATTTTCTACGTTATAAATATATTGACTATAGTATGTATATTTAATAAAGCATTGTATATAATAGCTGAGACTTGTCGTTAAAGTGACTGTATTCGATCAAAAATTGCTTAATTTGCTGGAGACCCGAGAGACTCTCAAAATGGCGTTCGCAGAGGGACCGCGAGAGGGCGAAGAGGCCCGGAAACGGCGGAGATCCGACGCAAAAAATACGCAGAACGATCGCTGCTGATCCAGGGTGGAGAAGTCTCGGGCGAAAATCATCGGAGGCGGCGGGGCTTTTCCAATTTCGCGAGATTTTGTTTCTTTGTCCGAGTATGTCGACGCGTGCTGCGTGACTTCGTTCTCCGTTTCCTCGTTCTCGCGCGGGCGGCAAACGTAACAGAATGGAGAAAATCCGGTCGAAAAGAGGAAAAACGTGCCGAGAAAGAAATCAGAAAACAGAAAGCTGGGGTATGTCGCGCGTGGTCGCTCGAAACTTATCGATACTCAAAACTAAACACTGGCCGACCGGCAACGTCTTCGATCCCGCGACTACATCTTGCACTGCAGGACGAAAACAAAGATACGTTTAATTCGTTACACAATTTCGTAAAAAAAATATTCAGCAGTCTCGATTCGAACATGCTCGCGAGCGTAAATCACAGTTGAGAAAACAAATCACACATACGGTAAAAGAAAGCAGGTGAAAACCGTTCCCGCGCATTTCAGCGGCCACAAGATGGACAACATCCGGCGCGGGAAATTCGAATCGAGACGCAGTTCGAGAGAAAAGACTCGAAGACGTTGCCTTGGCCCAACAAAATCTACGCTGAAAAAAGAAAAAAAACGAGAGGAGAAGTAAAACACACAGAAATCAAAGAAAAGAAAGAAATCAAAATACTTTGGGGTCGTGTTTTTGGAGTGGAGAGGTAAGATCGGTAGGGAAAGTTTATGAAAGAAGGGGCGGGGGATGAAAGAAACGCGGAACGAAACCGAGACGCGCGTCAGACGATCTCGGAGGTGCGTGTCTTTCTTTTTCATTGTCTATCCGTTTGGCTGGTCGTGACAACTCGGAGGACGACTCGGCTTCGACTATCGATTCCTCGAGTTCCTGAAGAAGCTTCCTCCTCGGCGATCTTCCGTGTAGAACCCTCTTCCGATCGTCTTCGGCCGATGACGGGACACCGCTAACCGATCGTTCAACCCTTGATTCGCACGGGGGTAGTTTTTAAAGGTAGCACAGAACCATCCCGGGAATATTTTTGTTACGCGCCGTGAAAACCGTATTTTCCGTAAGTAAAGAATATTGGGAGACAGTTGAAAGGTTCCTCATCCGTGGATGGAGCGAATCTTGAAATATTTGGTTTAAAGGGAGACGGTGCGAAGACCGGGTCGGTTCTGACCCGTGAAAAATGTTTCTCGGCTGTTTTTATTTATTTTTTAGCAGGGTGAATTATTGGGAGTGGGGAGTTTGTGCTGATCGTTGCCTAGCGGAAGGTTTTCAAACGAGGGTTAATACGATCTCTACGGAAATTGTCAACTTTCGTGGTTTTACCTAAAGTAAAAGAATGTTTCCAATGTGTGAATAACATTGATTGTTTATACGACTAAGACTTGTATGAAGCGCAGAAAGTTCGCGCGGGGCAGTCAACGTATTAACGAGTACCTTTCTTCCCAGAATTCCTCGCGGATTCGGTTGCACGAGCTGAAAACGTTCGAACCGATCGTCCGATCCCTGGAGAAGAGGCTCGCGGCCAGAAAAGTTTATAAATCTCTCCGTTCGTCGAACGAGCAGATTGTGAATTATTATACCCCTGCCCCCCAACCCACTGAATTGAAAGGTACCCTCTGTCATCCCCTTCGAGCGGCCCGAATAATTCCGCGAACCGGTCCTGAATAATCGTCCGGATATTCGGTTAAAACGATTATGTGAAGTTGTAAATTATTCCCCTAGCGTCCTGGGGACTCGCCCTTAAAGAGAGACTGCACGACGTTCGGCCGCCATATCTCTCTCCGAAAATCTTTCGAAATATCCGTAAGACCATCCTGGCACATCAAAAGCGACTCTTATTAAATCCTCCCTTCTAACTGAAAAATCTGCTCAAGGACGTGTAGCAAACGAACTAAACTCGAGACCGAAAAAAAATGGTGTCAGAACGGTCTTTGACCAAATTCCACTCGAAAGGCGAAGAAAATCTGCAAAAGAACTTTGAGAACGCGTTTGTAAATTGCAGAAGGGCTAGTGAACGTGTTAGGTGCCACGAAAGAATTTTCGGGGGTGTGCGGGCAAGGGTGAGAAAGTTCTAGGTGTAGTCTTCGAGGCTCTGATAAGCCCGTCATAAATGTTCGAATAATCAAACAGGAGGCGGTCGTGTTAACGAAAAAAACGGGAACAAGAGGCCGTCGCGCAAAGAGCGAGTGAGAGAGAGAGAGAAAGAGAGTTGAGGGGCTACTCCGAGGTTCTCTTTCCCTTTTTTTTCCTTTTTTTCCCCCAACCCCCTCGCTACCCCTTTTCCCTTTTACCCACGCGAAGAATCATCCCCTTCTGATGGTACCAGCCTGTACATACGCGAGTCACGTACGTAACAGTAGCGGACTGACATGTATGCCTCGTAACAGTAAGCCGGTTCCCACTGAGAACCCTGTTACTACGTCTACATGGCGGAAAAGAGGGTAGAAAGCGGCTGAGAGAGTGAGAGAGAGAAAGAGAAAGAGATATACGGTACGGCAGAGAGAGAGACTTTGTGTTGTAATACGTGTTCCGTGCGGTGTACATAGACGTATACCGCATGCATGACGTGGAGGATGAGTCAGCTCGTGGAAAGCAGTTTCAGGGAGAATTCATCACGAAACTTTCCGGAAATGTTTGTCCTTTTTCGTCCTTCTTTCCACGGGAATTCTTCGCCGCGGTTCGAACTTCCCGCGGAAATGTCTTCGTTTGCAAGCTTTTACTTTTCGCTTCTCGAGACCGTGTGCCCATCGAATTACTCTGTCGTTCACTACAATGTTAATTGACTACATCTGTCGTTAACACCAATGTCAATTTGACTACAACTTATTCGACATAATAATATGTCTACCTGAATTGCAAGAAACTGGAGCGATACAGAAACGAATTTTCTTTCTTTACCTATCGAAAGCCTATTCACTGGATTTTCAATAATTGAGTTGTGCCAAAAGAAAGCTTGAAAATCCTTTTTACATGCAAATTATTCCGAACGAAATTGTTAATTACGCTATTGGGAGTGACATGCTGATCCACGATTAAAATTGAGTTTGCTATTGAAATATGCCATTCAACCCGAAGAACGATAAACTGCAAAATTAAAGTTTTTCGTCTAAAAGTTGGCCACGTTCAAAGTGTTGTAGCTTCCCGGAAAAACGTCGTAGAATGTTCGTTCTGGTCTTATTCTAAAGCTTGAACCTTCTGCTTTCGATATCCATTGTTCGCTTTCTTCGACAAAGTGATTCACTCTATATACCCGGTGAGAAAGTAAACATTTCTGTTTCCAGACGGTTTGCAATTTCAAATGTTCGTGCAGACGATAAAAAAAGTTTCTTAATGAACGGAACTAACGCAGATTTGAGTATTGGAGTCTCAGCTTTAAAATGATATCTTCATGATAGCAGTGCGATTTTTTTGGCTAAATTAGTAAGTACGCAGAACTAAGATCGTTGTAATTAGAACGTTTTTAGATGTTCAACCGAAGGAATTTATGTTACGATTAGAATGCGAATTTTTATGCAAAATGTTCGCTTTAATTGCAAGACTAATATTACCCTCGGCACTGTAGGGATGTTTCGGCTAGTCATCGATTTTTATTGCGTGACTCGCGGATGTTAGTGGTGTTTGGTTCTTTGTTTGTTAATGAAATTCTTCATCGAATCGAGGAAAATATCTAAAATTCTGTGTAATTTTTGTTGGGGGATTTAATCCCTTGAAAAATGTTTAATTTCTATGATAAAGTACTCTTGTCTTTTATTCTCCCTTTTTCCCTACACAATGAATGATCAATAAAGTATAACAATCGAACCTGTCAGATAAATTTTCCTTTTTAGCCTCGGACATCGTTTTAATCCACTGCAGAATATTTTGAAGTAAAAATTGCGTGAATAGTGCACAAATGTACAATGTGAAATTGAATATTTCGATTCTTCAAACAATTCTCTAAAATTTCTCAGTAATACAAGGAACGAGTACTATGAAAGAATGAATTTTTAGCGCTTTCAATTATCGGAAAGAAAGTTCTATGTGCGTCGAATGGCAGCAGCGAGAACAATACGAAGAAAAACAACGAGGAACGTCTGATTCGCGAAGATTCCTTTCGATTGTGGCTTATACGTTCTTGTTAACGTTTACCGAGCCGCATGGAGCGTCGTTCGAGGAGAACAGGCTTATCGTAAAACATACCAGTGTCACCTTTCGTTTATCAACGACCTGGCTGAAGTTTAATTCGAGCCGAACGAGCAACGAGCCGACGACGCTCTTTCAGCGACCGTGACAATGCGTTCGGCGGAACAATCGATATTTCTCTTCGATCCTCGACGCGAGGGACGAACAAAAAAATCACCGTGATTCTGCTAAAACGACCCGCCAATCCACAATCCACCGGCAAAATTCAATTACGAAAATAAAATCCAAGTCAAACATAAATGCGACACGAAAATCAAACAAATTCAACACTTACGCGTTTCCTTCTCGAATCGGACAATTTCTGCTTAATCTAAACCGATTCGAAAATTTTGAAAATCAAATTGTAAAACTTGGAAATTGTGCTAGGTGCATTCTAGCAAAAATATTTGATGCCTTTGGTTAACAGTATCCACGAATTTCCAATCAACCTACGAGAAGTTTAATAATGAGGGGATCAAACTAGAAAACTTCGTTTCTATATCAAATCGGACAATTTCTGCTCGATCTAGACTAATTGAGATATTTAGGAAATTATAAAAGTTGGAAATGGTACTAGGTTTATTCTAGCAAAAATATTTTATGCCTTTGATTAACAGTATCCACGAATTTCCAATCAATCTACGAGAAATTTAACAATGGGGGGATCAAACTAGAAAACTTTGTTTCTATATTAAATCGGACAATTTCTGCTCGATCTAGACTGATTCCACAACTTTGAAAATCAAATGATGAAACTTGGAAATGGTGCTTAATATAGTCCAGCAAAAATATTGAATGCCTTCGATTAAAAAAAGCGACGAATCCTCGACAATACAAGAAAATCAACTGAACTGCTAGTCTCGTTTACAATTCATAAATTGAACTAGGAAAATGTCTTTCTCGAACCGAACTATTTGCCTCATACTAATTCCGAAACTTTAGCAGTTATAAATCAAATGGCAAAGCTCAGAAATCACCCTGGATCTCTCCCACGAAAAACATGCGTCGCTCCCGGTAAACAAAATCCACAAAGCCGACCAACTTGGCGCACAATTGAGAAATCAAACTGGAAAGCCACACTCCTCTTTCTCCGACGAACAAATTCGACTTGGACGATTTTTCAAAATCCTCCGTTTAGAGATCGAACGTCAAAACTTATCTATCGCACAATTCTCCTGCGAAAAGCATCTAAAAAGAATTTCGGCGCGCAATAAAGCTACGATCTCGAAGAACTTTCCTCGAAATCAAAACTTTCTTCCGCGAAAAACAGCGGAAAGTCTAATTCCTCGTCCCCTCGTTTTCGAGGAAAGATCGCGAGGATCACGAGAATATCGATCCCGGTGGACGATCGTCGAGAACTCAAAGAAGTCACGGTGTTTGAAGACACAAACAATTCGAGTTGAAAAAGTCGACTCCGTTCACCGAAGTGAGAGGTCGTATAATAGGGGAGGGGGCACGATTTTCCTAGATTCACGGTGGCGTAACAGCTGTTCCACGAAAGGTGTTCGTTCACGTGACATCTGCACCTTGATCTGGCCACCCCAGACCCGGCATTCGACTCTATTTACCGAGTCGCCTTTTCCACGGCGGCCGCGCATCCGAAAACAAACTTTCCCGAGAGCAGACACGTGCCTCGACCGTGGAAAATTGATTTTCCCAGGGGAACATCGATCCCGGAATCGTAACGGTGCCTCTTGCGCAAAAACTCGAGTCTTGAATAGCTCCGAACGTGGTTTACCTGGGCTCCTCATTTAGATCTCCCGCCAAAACGGTACATTAGGTTGCGTAAACCTGAAGCTTACAATTGAGCCGTTTATTTTGAAAGTGGCCTAGGTCCGTTTGAGTTTAAATTGAGATATTTAAGAGTTTGTGTTTCAATGAAATTAAAAATATACGTATAGGACACCAATGTATCACACTACTCAAGTGTATCTAAAAGAGTTTACAATTCCCATTAAAATAATAGCAATTATTAAGTGAATAATATGTGTCTTCTTACCAAGAATGGACTTGAGCCACTTTCAAAATTAACAAGTAGATTTTTCATAAAATTTGAAACAGCCCAAGTCCATTCGATATAATCTAAAATGCTTCATTTATTTTACATTTCAGTACAAAACTTGAAAACACCATTTTTTTTATGCAATTCAGGAAATCTTATAATTATACAAATTACATAACAATTTACTCCTCATTTATATTTTGTGTATGCGGGTATATATCGTAGTAAGTTCATCATATCCTTGTATTCCGCTGTTGTAATTTGTCTTATATTTTTATAAAGTGGTGTCAATACAATATTTTCGAATTTTCTTTGTTCCACCCCGACGTGGTAATAAATTCAGTATTTTAAACTCTGCATTCTTATCCATTGATATCTGATAGAAAATTGTATATGGTTCATTTCTCAAAAAACGCATCCAGCATATTTTTAACCAATTTATTGTTTCTCCGTTAGAATTCTTTACGCTTTTGAAAATTGCATCCTCCAAAAATCTTGTTGATATGAAGTCCTCTTGTTTCATTTCATTTAAAATAAAGTTATTACCTTCCCGGCACTTCTTAGTCTTAGTCTTAGTCTTCTTAATCTTGGGGGACAAACAGTAAATTATTTTTCTTTAATGCCATTTCTACGACGCCAAAATCTCTGTCATTCGGTAAAACAGAGCTACTGTCTTAACATCAAACAACTGACAAATGGACTTAGGCAACTTTCAGAATAAAAATTTGTATCATTCTATTAACCAGCTAATTTCCTTTTTACAAAATCTTTGTGATTTTAAATATATTAGTTACATTTTGCTTCAGACTGAAAAGATAACGTAGAAATGTAGATGTTAAAATTGCTAGCTAGATTTTTCTCGAAAATGGACTTAGGCCACTTTCAAAATAAACGGCTCAATTGTCTTTTAACACTCCGAGTGCTATGCCATTTTTGACTGGGAACATCCAAATTGTCATTTAAGTACTCGATTTGTGGCAATTAAACTAACTGAATAGCTGTTTCATTGAGGATATCGGAAAGGCTAATGTGTCTGCACGAGACATCATCGAAAGTAAATGTTTAAAAGTTATTAATTAGAGCTGTAAAAATCGTCCGTTGTCCGAGGGTTAAGTAAAAGATTGAAGAGTGAACTCTGCGATTCGAGAGTTTGCAGCCTGAAGACCAGGAAAAATTGCATGATACATACAATGAAAAGCTCCTATGCTATTTATTAGTACATACTAGGTTCTATGAATTTATGATAAAGCTGCAATGGCGATCTATAGACTGCGGATTTTATACATTTATAATATAAAAGTGGGTCGGTGCAATTTAAAACAGGAGAGAAAGATTAAAATAAAGTACAGAGTAACGAATAAAATAATTCAAGAAAAATTATTTACCATTCTCGCGTTAAATTATTCAAGAAAGGATTAAATATATCTGATTCTTTTGCATCAACATCCTGGTAATCTGTAATTCGTTTATCAAAATTATTGGAAGAAGCAGATTTTAATTTGATCTGTACTTTCTACAACTGATGTTGATAAATTTCATTTTGCATAAAGATCCGCAGTCCATTAGATTGTAGGGTATGCAATGGCGAACGGTTATTGACCGGTAAATTGCAGAAATGTTTCGAAAAACTGCGGGGTATAAACGAGAGTCCAGGTGAAACCACAAGATTCGCACTGGGGGACAGTGTGGCCAATATTGGCGACGGAAGTGGCCGGAAACGGAACCAACGAAGCCCGCAGGATGTCCCTCCGGATTGGCAATCCAAGACGCGCGGAATTCGCAGGCCGTGCGTCACGCCACGCACATGCGGACACGCATGTAAGGTCTCCTCGTTTGGTATCACATTTCGGCGCGTGCTGCGTCCACCGCACCGGCTGGAAGCCAACACCAATCGAAAAACGTTCTCACGTCCGTTCCACTCGAGCATGGTCACCGAAAAATCAGGTTGCTTTCTGCCACAACTGCTTGCGACGAGACCTCGATCAATCCATCAACAATCCATAAACAAAGGCGATCTACATTTTGCAATATTTTTTTATTGGATATTTTTAACCTAGAACAGCTATTAATAGCGGTCTGCGTCACTTGGGTCGACGTGCTTTCGATCTACTTTGTAAACTCGTGACGATTTCATCGTTATTGAACGAATGCCAGCGAAAAGTTGATTTTTCCTGTTTTTGGTTCGGGGTGTTTGATTAAGGCTGAATTATTTTCCCAGGAAGACGGTTTCGAATTACTGCGATGATTAGGAGTCGTTTGGTGGTTCCGAGTCTCTCGGAGCGTGTCCCGCTCCTCCGCCATATTGAAATCCGCAATCCGAGACCGGAATAATCGGAATTACACGATAATACTCGAAAATTCCCGGCTACGTGCTCCAGAATTACTATAATATTATCTTTGGTAATAATATTCCAAGCCTGGAGAGCACAGGTTGGTGTTTCCCGAACGGTGTTTGAACTGCATTTTTCAGAAACGAACCCGTTTACCTCCACAACTTCGAGAATCGAGTCGAAATGTTTCAATTGTTCGGGAAAAAATGAGTTCCGAAAACAGTTCCACCTAAATTTATCCTTCCCCGGCAGATCAGAATTTGCGAAATCCTCTTCACAACGTTTCTGGACTGTTACAGCAATTATAGTAACTATTCGCTGCTGCTAAAAACAATCTCCCGGCATATCGAATTCCTGCGTAGTCGGCACGACTATCGAAAATGTGGTAGAGTGTGGGGTTAAAAATTAGCTGAAAATGACCTGTAACAACCAGATTGAATATCTGAACAACAATTGAAGTGGTCGTACATTGCATCTGCCAAAAATAACTAGTCCGCCATGTTGAATCGTTACGTAACTAATCGAACGATCTAAAATTCGCAGTAACAAATCGCAATTCTGCGATGGAGGGTTAACAATGACCAGAAAATAACCTACGACAACTATATTTAATATCTAGCGATCACAAATTGAATCTGCAAAAATAGCTAGTCCGCCATGTTGAATCATTACGTAACTAATCGAACGATCTAAAATTCGCAGTAACAAATCACAATTCTGCGATGGAGGGTTAACAATGACCAGAAAATAACATACGACAACTATATTTAATATCTAGCGATCACAAATTGATTCTGCAAAAATAGCTAGTCCGCCATGTTGAATCCTAGCGTAACGAATCGAACGATCTGGACTGCGCCGTAATAAATTACAATTCTGCGATGGAGAGAGGGTTGAAAATAACCAGAAAATGAGTTGTAATTCCACGAGTAAACAATTATCCAGAGCACTCGAAGGCAGAATGATTGCGAAAATATTATTGCAAACGACAGAAAGCCGTATCGCAAAGTTTTTCCATGGGGTTCCACGAGGCGGCCAGGTTTCGACGTCTTCAATTATTAATAACGGGATGGTCGTCATGCGCAGAGGGGGCATTCTATACTTGGAAAAAAAAGAAGGAATGCTGGCTCGGAACAGGGGAGCCAACACGTTGAAAATAATTGTCCTGTGACTACGGCCCGGAAACCGCGGCGGTCACCACGGTACACGTCCTCCTGGTCGTTCTCTCGCATAAAAGCCCGCATCGATTGCTCTTTATCGCCCGCGGCGAGGAGGATCCGAGGAAACGCGCCTCGAGGAACGACACACGGCCACCAAGGAAACTTTTTAACGTCAAAGGGAGAACTTCTGCCGTTCGGAACACCGATCCGGAGGAGACCAGGCCGATCCGACCAGCTCGGGATCTTTAAACCGGCCGACTAGTCATCGCGAAAATCCTCTGTCGCTTCTTTGTGCGCTCTAAATAATTCTTGTTCCGGCTTTTTAACGTTCTAAACACGCTCCTCGACCGAACGGTCTATCGCGTTTTATCCTTAGACTCGCGATCTTGATTCTAACTGTGCTGGAAGGACGGAAAAATTCACTTCTTTGCAAATCGGAAATTTATCAAATTGAGGTAATCAAATTGGGACTGAAGAATAAAGATTTGTCTGTCGCGACTCTTTTAGATCCTTCTAGATCTTTCAAACACTAACTAAGAAAATGTTCGATTCGATTAGGAATCCGTGTTGTTAATGCACTAAAATTGTATTATCTTTCGGGAGAACATCCGAGTATAAAATTCGAGAACAAGGTTTGCGAATGGCTGACGGAAACGTCATTTATAATTTTTGCTGATTATGGGCACGAGAGCTGTCGTCCGAGAAAGGGGTTGCATCGTTCGAAAAGGACGTAACGACAGGTATATTTATACGACGCCCATGTTAATACAACTATTAGCGTCACTCAGGAACGGACCGACGTTCGTCTGATCGAGATAGAAGCTGCGTCTCTAAATGTGGAAACGCGCCACTGCCATTCCATGGTGACAAAGATGTACTTAAATATTCATACTCCTTGGGAAAAGTTGAAGTGATTGTTTTTAAAAGGACGGCCGGATTCGAGCCGCGGGAAACGAACGTCGAGAGCCCTGAGAACCCGCGGCCGCCTCGGACCTACATATTTTATGGGACCTTGCGAATCCGACGACTTCCCGCGACCATAAACCGACCTCGACGCGAATTTCTATTATCCGTTTCCTGGGAAAATTGTATTGATTGCTATGCGGTTGGACGGGGACTCTCGCAAAGCTCGATTTTTCAGGGAAATACATAAAATCAATCGATTTGTAGCAGATTTAGAATATATGTTGCGATATTAGACTGCATTGTAGGTCAGTGACGAAGAGTGAGCATTCATCCTACGAATTATACATTTTTTAACAAATTAAACAGGCGTTTTAAGCTTTTAATCTTGACTGAAAATTGTAAAAATATTGTACACTTACGGGGCTTGAAAATCCATAATAAAAAATTCAAAAGTAGAATTTGAGAACAGTATTGCACTATTTCCAACATACTACAATTATTACACAAGATTATGCACTTCCAGCCCAGTCATAATAGCTGTCCACCCCACTCCTGGATTCTACACACTCCTCCTCCTACAAACTGGACATCTATTATGACCATGACGACTCAAGAGTCCCATTCGAAAAACAGGTCACAAAATGAGTAAAATTTTCGGTGGAGACGCAAGTGAACAGGTTCGAGAAGCGAGACTGAACTTCCGGTGTAACAACTGATCGAGGAAGGCGAGAAATTGCAAATTAAGTTGGAAGGAAGAACGGTCCCCCCCAAGACACGTGGACTTGTCCTTAAACGGAACCTCTTAGACATTGTGTCGGTTTCTCTTTGCGAAGCAGCTCCGTAACGACGACAGATGATGTGGGTACCACGAGGGAACGTGACGTCACCGTCCCCGTCGCTTACACGGCTTTTTCTTTCGGGGTTCCCCCTATTCGTCGCGTTTCGGGGCTGCGGACGACACCTTTCGCAGCTGTCACTCGCATCTGTAATCTCTTTGACGCGAGCTGGACTAGGAGTGCACGTGTGTTGCCTTTGGGAGAGGGGGAATTAAATGCTCCGGGGGCCACGTGACCGAAAAATCCCACCGAAATGTTATTGACCCCTAAATCCCACATTTTCGAATAGCTGTCGACTTGGACATTACAAATTGTTATAATTTCGTTAAAAAGCATCGTGGGACGATGGAATTTAGCTTTATTTAAAGCATGAAGCCTCCACTTTTACAACCCATTGTTCATTTTTCGGTAGGAAGACTTGGAAACACCATAGAAATGTTTTTGAATGAGAGCTGGAAATGCGATTTTTCTCGAAAGTAATGAACGTAGCTCAGGGTATTGGAGAAATTATTTTTCAAAACTGAAAACGGAGGTTCACGATGGATTCCTCGTCAGAACACCGAAATCAGAGCAAGCAGACAACGGAGAACAGCGTGTCCGTGCTGGTAAAAGTAAATAAGTGGACACAGCAGGACCGGTGTCTCTGTAACTAATGTACCTGACCCGTTTTGACGATCGATAGCGGCGCTGGTGGACGCGATTAAACGCAAATGACAGTCAGAAGCGGGCCAGAGGCAGTCATTACTGGGCGAATTTCGTCGGACGATAGTTTCTGGACCGTGGTGATCGGCTCCAGTCGATTTTTCGTTTTGTTTACCTGTTTTGCTCGCGCGAGATCATTAACACGTAATAACCATCGAATTTATTATTTATTAACCACTCTCCATTTTTAAATTATAGAACTCACCCCCCGATGTTTCTTAGAATTCATGCTACCGAATATACTGACTCCCCTTCTCAACAATATCATCTACATCTAAATAACAATTACCGAGTATTAAAAAAGTTGCAATGTTGTAGTGAAGTTGCCCGGAGTTACAAACTCGCGAATGCTGTACTTCAAAAATGACCTCACTCTCGATTTGTAAATTACAGTACTCACCCCTCAAATTTTTTTAGAATTCGTGCTACCGACTATGTATACTGACGTCCCTTCTCAACAATATCATCTACATCTAAATAACAATAATCGAGTATTAAAAAAGTTGGAATGTTGTAGTGAAGTTGCCCGGAGTTACAAACTCGCGAATGCTGTACTTCAAAAATGACCTCACTCTCGATTTGTAAATTACAGTACTCACCCCTCAAATTTTTTTAGAATTCGTGCTACCGACTATGTATACTGACGTCCCTTCTCAACAATATCATCTACATCTAAATAACAATTACCGAGTATTAAAAAAGTTGCAATGTTGTAGTGAAGTTGCCCGGAGTTACAAACTCGCGAACACTGTACTCCAAAAATGACCTCACTCTCGATTTTTCAATTACAGAACTCACCCCTCGAATGTTCTTAGAATTCGTGCAACCAAATACTGTCTCCCTTTCTCAAGAACATCGTCCGTCATTAAACAACAAACTTACTTGTCCCTCGGTTGCCCACAGTTTTCAATTTCAAACAGACCCTCGAACTCTCCTCGCGAATATGTATCCGGAATAAAAATCAATAATCAATCGAGCGCAATCTAAATATGTCCAGAGATCGGGAGCGTACCGTAAAGGATCGAATGGATGATTATTCTGGGCCAGTGTATTCGTAATCGCGGGAACAAAGGGCAGAAGAACAACTCGTATTTCGTTTGTTAATTCTCTCTCGGTCCTCGAGCGCCGTTCCTCTCCGCTTTCAGTGGCCGCCGGCTTGAAAGAAACGCAACAATCGGCTTTTCAAGATCAAGCCCTGTCTTCGCGTAGCATAATAGGGAGATGAAAATTTCATGGAATTAGTGTTTATACGCAATGGAGCTCTCACTCGTTCCCCCGTCTCTCCGAACATTCTTCCATGATTCTAAAGCCTTATTCATCCTCCGCAATTTTTCCCGCTCGGTTTATTCGCGGATCGCGGAAACGTCATCGATGACCTCGTTGCCGCTCGACGCGTAACCTTGAAGCGACAGAACGGCCTGATAAAAGTTAATTAAACGAAGACGTTCTCCAAAGAGACACCGTTCGCGCGTGTAATTAACGGAGTGCGCATTCTATGCACTTATGACAAAAATGAAATGGGAAAATGCAAAACCGTAAAGACAGTAGAAGAACTGAATACTATTATTTCATTTCTGTTTCCTAAAATTGACCAGGAAACTTTTCATTTTGTATCAAGATCCGCAATTTAGTAATTCATGAATTTTCCAGTTTCGGTTCCATTATTATGATTTCTCCCTGTAACTACTCTTACGGATGAGGTATCGGGCTGAACCTTGGCAGAAAGGTTTCCCTTTCGGTAGGCTATCGAACGGTTCAGGTCCGATTAAAATCGGCCAGGGAGCCTAATTGTTGACTTCAACCTAATTCCTAAATTCCACCCGAATGAATAAAACAGAGAATGAAACGGTATAAAACGGAGAAGAAAAAATCCCACAAGCCAAAAACACACGTCCCCCGTCTCCATAATCGTGACGAACAGGCGCCGGACAGCAGCACGGCCAGTTCCCTAAGCAGACGTTCAAACAGATGAACAATTAAGCCCGGAAAGTAGCCGGGATCGCCTATGTGTACTGTGTTCCCCCGCGTTAATCGATGCACGATCAAAGTTCGCCGCGGTAGCGGACCGTTTGCTCGGAATGATTAGGCGCTGCATCATTCATCGCCGGCCGGTCGTCTGGTTCGGGTGTTCGTGGGCCCGAGCCGAACAGGATTTTCCCCGGGTTTGTTTCACCGTTTCGTAAAAAATGCAGCACACAGGCCGAGAAGCGTGCGCGAGGCTCCTTCGGGCCACGATCGATGCGACTATTACTACACTGTGTGTCCATTATCGTGAACGTACAACGGGCTCAAGATACAGCCGGCGGAATTAGCACCGTTTTCCCATCGATCCCAGCCTTTGAATCATTTACGAGCCGACCTGTGCGACGGCCGAGCACATTCTTAGGCGCGCGACGGTGAAACTGCCTCGAAAAAATCCCGCCAACTCGCGCTGTGCTCCCGAAAAACGCCATCCGATGGCTCAGGATCGATTGACCAACCTTCAACACCGTCAAAAATGTCTTTCAACTCGGGGAATTTATCATTTCGACACTTTCGACTGCAATTCCACAGCAATTCCTCGGAAACTCCATAAAACCAAAGTGATGAAAGAAAAAGAAAGTAAAGAAAAGTTAAAATTTATTACTATATTAACAATTGGATCTTTATGCAAAATAAAACTGGGATGACACATGAAAATTGATTCATTTAAGAAAATTTTAATGGGTTGTGTAGTACAACGTGTCAGTAATATTAAATTTATCTTATTTTGTTCTATCTGGTGTGTCACTTACTCGGTTTTCCCATAAATGCATAGAATCCGCTAGCGATGAAAATTAGACTTTGCGAGGAAGTCGTCGGGTCTTTTGGACGAATCGCGAGACAGATATTTTGGCAGCGGATCGAAGAGGGTGACAGGGGGGCGTCGGATGATTTTCGTGCCGAAATCATCGAAGACTGGAAGCGAAGCGATTCCCAGAGGGACACCTGTGCTCGCCGCTCTCGAACGTGTTTTAATGAGACGACGCTTTGAGACGGAGCGAGAAAGAAACGTGGGAAACAATAGCGGGGACTCTAATCTGAAGGGCACTGGATCGAACCCTTCTCCTACAGCATTGTCTGCCTCGAACCCTTTCGCCGCCGCCACCTTTTCTTCGGTCTCCCTCGGCCTTTCGACCCTCGCGAACCTCCGTGGAGGAACAGGGACAAGAAAACCAGAGCGAGAAAATAACAGAGAGAAGAAGAGAGGAAGAAAAAGAGCGAGAGACATGCTAGCTACAGAATAGTTACTGGCCCTCCTCGACATTATCTTTACGCCTTTGCCGGCGTACAAAAGGAACGACGGAAGCCGGCAGAGTTTCAGAAAAGACTCCGGCCAGAGAGAAATGTTTGTCCGGCCCGAAACGCGAGTTTGCTTTTCTTATTTCAAATCCCCCCACTCCGTCTACCGAGCCATCTTGCATGCGATCTGGCCTGACCTTCTTCGCACGACGTGGTACATCCGAATGGAAGTCACTGGGCTACTTCGGGAGGATTCATTAATATTCGCCGACCCGCGAGACCGCCATTTACCCGACACTCCGGCTACTCGGAATCGGCAGCTTGACTTTTTTCAAGATTCATTTCACTTTCCCGACCCTCCATGAATGCTTCACGATGAAATCCTTGATCAATAATACACTCGGTTTCAGTAGATTGCCCCACAAACTCGTTTTAACGCGCCGAACGCCTTAGCAGTGTCCACGAGTTCCACAAAATTAGAAAAATTTACTTCATGCTTTTAGAAGTATTTTTGGAACCCTAGTTTACCTAGTAGATTGCAATGAAAATTGATCTTCACGATAGAGGGACTGAAATATCAATTTCAAAGAGTACGAATATACACAAAGTCCGAAGTCTAGTGATGAAGACAGGTTCATCGAATAAACGCATAAAATAACATCCACTGTCTAATGATGACCTTACGAGAAACACATCAGCGAAAAAGATTTTACAACACCGAAACAAAGAGAATGTGACTATTGTTTACCAAGAAATGATTTTCTAGGGTAAAAGGATGCAGAATCAAATTTGCAGCTTTATAAACTAATATTGACAGCGTATGGAAAATATGAAGACTTGTTTATGGGGATTGGAAAGGCCCAGAGAAGTGTCCCCCAGGGCTGCCAGTTAAACGTAAGACGCCTCGCAAAGGGATTAGAGTCGAGATTCGAATGGGAGTTACACTCAAGAACGAGGTTTCCTAGACAATACGACGGCAAGGAAGAATGGAAAAAGTGGATTTACAAGTTCGAGCAACGGTTCGAAGTCCGTTGTTCAGAAATTAAGGTCCCCTGAATGGCCTGGGAGACCGTCGGTTGCCCTAGTTTGCGAATAACTGATGTTAACCCCCCGGCCCAACGGTGATCTAAACCCCTGCTGTAGACACGAGGATCATTTAGTATCCAAAACATCGTACCACTCATGAACAGTATATCAGCGGAATGTTCTGCAGATAACTCGACGTCGTTACGGTGTCTTCCAACTAAATACAATTTTCGGAACTTTGTAAAAGGAATGGTCGAACACGAAAATTCTATCGCTGTCTTCATTGTCACAATATTATATCACATCCAACCTCGTTCACGAATTATTAAAATTATTCAATGACGACAGGTCTTGGAATCTCTAAATATTATGCACTACAATTTCAAACAGCAAAGTGTATGAAATGAATTACACCATCTTCAAGTAAATTGTGAGAATTGCAAGAGTGCGATAGCGAATGTGTTAGAATCGGGACAAAAGTTAGACTAAAGTAGTCCGTCATTGAGTTAGATCACAGAAATCAAACGATGCCTTCCGGCAAGAGGAAGCCCCAAACAGACGTCGAAGCAGAAGCAGCACGGTCCCCGATAAAATTCGCCGAAGAATTCGAAGTATTTGCGAGTCTACGAAATCTACATATAGACCAGGTGGCGTAGACGCGAGGGAAGCATCGCAGGGCCAACTTCCGGTTGCTCCAGGTCGTCCGGATCTTCTCGGATCGTCTAAACGGAAGGACTAAGAGGGTCGGAGGACGTCAGCCCGTGGCATTCGGGCGCGAATTCGGTCTCGGGCCGGCTAGATAACATGTTCGGGGTACGGACAGGGCAGAAATCCTTGGTGTCAGGAGGGGGGGAGGCACACGACAGCGTGGCGACGGCATGGCGATCATGGCGTCTCGGTGAGGTCGCGGCTGCGCGGTCCGCCTAACGCCGCGTGACCACGATCAATAACTGTACGCGGTGTTGTGCCGGGGCAAAGGATGTTGAATTCGAAAAGTGTTATTCCGCGCGTCTATCTCTGAATGATATGGAAGGGAACGCCTCTCCACGTGGGTGCCACGTGTGCGCTTCCGCCCGCGTCTCTCACGCGCGTGCACGCGCCCCGTCCGATTTCGTCGGCCCAAAACAGAGAGTCGAGAACCCGCTCCTTTCGAACCTTTCCCTTCCATCCGACTCCCCGCTCGTCCTGGACCATCGACCTGCACACGTCGATCCCACCTGTCCTTGGATCGAGCACGATATTTTTCGAATTCTACTCGAGAGATCACCCTTGCGATTCCCAAAGCACATCTCAGACATCTTCTTTGTAGGGGTGGTTTAGACTCGGGGGAAAAAAACTATGCTCTACACATTGCCTGTCGATCAGGTCGTCAGAACATTGAGAAATACTTTTCCTGTCGTTCTACTCGAAAGATCACTCAGAGATCCCCAAGAGACTTCTCTTGGGCTCCTCTTCCAGGGGTAGTTCAGAAATAGATCGAAACGTTCAGAGAGATTGTGATCATTTTACTAAATAGACTTGTCAGAGTTTCTCGAGAGACTTCTCAGAAATCCTCTTTTAAGGGTAGTGTGCAGACTTAGGAGCAGACTGTACTGTGCACACACGCTTGTTACGTTGTTGCTAGAGGATCTACCCTTGGAACCAACCTGTCCTTAGATCGAGGACGATTTTTCCTATCATTCTATTTGAGAGATCATTCGGAGGTCCCCAAGAGACTTTTCTCTAGAGGATTTTCTTTGAGGGGTAGTTCGGAAATGGAGCAGATTATAGTCTATGCACGATTGCTACGTCGTTAATGAGGTATCTATCCGTTGGTTAGATCGTCCGAAGATGGAGAAATAATTTTCTGATCATTTTACTAAACTTTTCCGAATTTCTCGAGAGGCCTTTCAAAGATCCGCTTTTAAGGGTAGTACAGATTTAGGAACAGACTATGCTGCTACACACGGTTGCTACATCATTGCTAAAGGACTTATCTGTCGATGCAACATGTATGTGACAATTTTTCCCTGTTCTTGTAAGATTTTTAATAAGATTGTTGATCAGACCGTCCGGAGGTAGAGGAATATCGTTCCGACAGTTATATTTCAGGTATTTCTCGAAGTTCGAATTCTAGGAGCAGCTTAGGGCGATATAGACACACGGTACTCTACTACACACGGTCGTTGGATCGTTAACGTAGGAGTCTAGGTCGACAATTGGAGAACTAGATCAGACGCGGTTAGAGCGGTTGGGGGATCGACGTGGATCGTGTTTCGCGTAGAATCGTTTCACGATTGAGCGACACGCTGGATCGTATCGAGCGATAACGATACGGCACCGTCGTCGGCGCGTAACAACAACGCGGACGCAGATGTGCGCGTGTATAGAAGGTAGATTGGACGACAGTTTCGCGGCGGTCGTAGTGTTTAGCGAGATAAAGGTGTCAAGAGGAGCAACGTATGTATATAGTACATAGATATACATGTGCTTGTGTATATATATGTACGTATATCAGATAGATAGATTAATATATATATATAAATATATGCAGTATTATAGAGCATCGTTTTGAGTAAGTAAGTAAGTAAAGTGACAGAGAATAGGCACAACACAGTGATTTGTGTGTGTGTGTGTAGGTTTTTGGCGGTGGACTAACCTGCTAGCCGCAAGGCGGACATTCTCTGAAACTCGGGCTCCTGCAGCCACTTCCACATCCGTCGGAAGGTTTCGCGTCCGCTCTTCAGCTTGGACCAGGGTTTCGGGTTGCGCAGTAGGTCGCTGAGGGTGCCCTGGCTCCGGCAAAGGACCCTCTGCGCGAATATCGCCTGCGGTATGCTGTACCTCTTGAGCTCGGCGCTGATCCTCTGCGCCAGCTCCTTGGTGTTGATCTCCTCGACCTCGCCGGCGCCGTTCCCAGCGGATGAGACGGTCTTCATCACGACGGACGTGTGCTGCACGTGCTGCGTGTGCGATATCGTCTGCTGCGGCATCGACTGTTGCTGCTGCTGTTGTTGTTGCTGTTGTTGTTGCTGCTGTTGTTGCTGCTGTTGTTGCAGCTGTGTTTGCATCGGGGGCGGCGACGCGGCCGGCACCGAATGCGTGGGCGGGGAATGATGCGAGGGCGCGAAACTGGCCGTCGCAGAGACCGCCGGCGGCGACGAGGGACTCAATGCCGCCGGGCTCTGTTGAAGCCTTGGCAAAAAGGCCGGATCGTAGTGCGGGCTGGCGGACTTGTGCGGCGAGTTCAATCCGCTCTGACTGTAGGCGCTCTGGGGCGACAAAGGACTCGGCTGTAGTCCGGCACCGGGCGAAGGGTAATTGTGCGGCGGCGACATGCTCATCGAGGGCAGCTTGTCGTACGCGTACGGCGAGCTGCCCATGCCGAGGCCGATGTTACCGAGGCCGTTGTTCTGCATGACCGCGAAACTACCGGTGACGCCGCCAGCGGTGTGCGCACTGTACACAAACTTATCGCTCATCGTCGAGATCGGCGGCAACGGTTGCAACGGCGTCAGGGTCGCGTAAGACGAGCCCGGGCTGAAGCCAGGCGGCGACATCCTCTCCGCGACCGAGGTCAGTGTCTGATAGGTCGGCTCTGGCTGCATCGCCCTGAAGTCCGTCGCGTCGATCATACTCGCGACCGAGACGCTTATCCCCGACGTCGGCGTTAGCTTGCCCGGACTGAGCAGCTCCGAGTCGGCGTCACGCGAGTCCACGTCCACGTCCTGAGGTGGCACGATCACCGACAGGGACTCCCTCGCGTTCTGTCTACCACCACCACCGCCACCTCCACCGCCGCCTCCGCCGTCACCGCCACCGCCGCCACCGTTTCCGTTACCGTTGCCACCACCGGCGCCACCGACGGCACCTCCGCCGCTGCCGCCAGTGCTGCTGCTTGTACTACTGCTACTGCTCGTGCTACCACCGCTACCACCTTCGCCACCTCCACTACCACCACCACTAACAACGACCACGCCGCCGCCGCCACCACCACCACCACCGCCGCCTCCTCCTCCTCCACCTCCTCCACCACCGCCACCACCTCCACCACCGCCACTGGTGCTGCTACCGCTGCTACTGACGCTACCACTGCCTCCACCTCCGCCGGCGGTGCTGCCACTGTTGTTGCTCGCCGGCTCCTGGGACGACGATAGATCCTCCGCGGCCGCGAGCTCTCGCTCCTCCTTGACGCCGAGCGCGCCCGCCGCCAGTAGTTCCAGCGGCAAGCTCGCGCACGCGATGTCGGGACTTTGCGAGGCGGAAGACGACATACCCTCTGCGTTACCACCTCCACCGTTACCACTTCCACCACCGAGAACTCGGCCTCCACCACCGTTCCCACCGATCGTACCGTCCGACTCGTGATGATGATGATGATGATGCTGCTGCTGTTGCGTGTGATGGTGATGATGCTGTTGCTGATGGTGGTGTTGTTGTTGTTGTTGATGTTGCTGTTGATGGTGTTGCTGCTGATGATGGGCCTGCGAATGATGAGGATGATGATGATGTTGTTGTTGTTGTTGTTGTTGTTGTTGTTGTTGGTTTTGGTGATGATGGTGGTGATGGTGGTGGTGATGATGATGGTGATGCCTACCCCCACCAACCACCGTTCCTCTACCACCGGCGCTGCTACCACCTCCACCGACGTTCCCTCCTCCACCTGCACAGTTCCCATTCGAGCCACCCCCACCGGTTCCCCGGCCATGCGTAGAAACCGCCGCCGGGGAATCGACCGAGTCCAGTAATTGCTCGCTATGCGATTGATGATCGGCTATGTCCCCTATACCTTCCATTTACGCACATCTAGTTCGTGTGGCCGCGCACTCGCTCTCCCGTGCTCGGACACACCGCGTGCACACACTCCGGGACTCTCTGCTATCAACACCACACGTTTCGAACCCTCCGCCAGACAGATTCGAACTTCTCCGAGGACTAAAAAAAACCACCTTGTTTACGTTTACGTTCACGTTTTTTACGTTTTTGTATTTTATTCCGAGTCGAGTCACAAGAGAAAGGTTCGAACGATCCCGCGCGTTTCGACCACCAACACCGCCGTGTAGAATCTTATTTTGAAACGGGATCCCGCTCCCGCTGACAAATAACTAATATCTCAGATATATCACCGTCCGCGTCGTCACTGAACGTCCGACGAGGCAGACAGCTCGAGGAATATCGAGCAGTATTCTTTGGACAACGACCGCCGCCAACTGCGACTCCTCGTGACCGACAACAACCTTGAAGACGACGAAGACCAAGAGGAAGGTATCCCGACCCCGCCGAGGACGTCGTCGCTCGACGGTGTTGTCGCTGATCGTTCGATCGCTGCTGATGTTGCCGTTACTGCTCGTTCTTCCTCTATCGCTCCGGCACCCGGTCGGATCGGCATAGAGATCCGGTAGCACAGCAGCGGCGACCACCGTGCGCCCATGACATACGCGGAGCGAGTGAGAACGCACACGTCCGCGCGCTCCAGTGAATACGTTAGTCCGTGTCGAGCGACGAGGGAGCGAGAGAGTCAGCGATATATCAGTCAGCGGAACACCCGCGGAGGAGCAGGGAGGGAGAGCACCTGGGGCTGTCTCTCTCTTTCTTTAGCCGCGATAGTCTTTCCGTGTGTTCGTCTCTCTTTCTCTCTCTCGCTCTCTTTCAGTCTCGCTTTGTACCCGCCAGTACCCCCGAGAGCTGTCCAGAGGAGAGACCCTTCCGTTCCGTTTCACTCCGTCGTCCCCCTTCCCCCGGACACGAGGCACACGAGCCACTACCACCACCGGGAACCACCACTACCACCAGCAGCACCGTTACCACCTGGTCCACCCTACTACCTCTCTAACGTGCTTCGTGTTCCTTCCCTTTTTCCTCTCTTTCTTTCTCTATTCTCTCTATCCTCTCTCTCTCTCTCTACATGTATCCTGTCTCTTTCACTTTTTCTTCAACCCTCTCCGTCCCTCTCTAGCCTCCTTTATTTTTCACACTCGCCGTTCGGTGTAAGCGACACCCTCCGGACGCGTGCTACGCTCTAACTACGCTTCCTCCGGGTCCAGGTGCGACTCGTACCATCCTCGTTCACCTCTATCCGCCGGTCTCTGTCCGATCAGCGTCGCACGGGGACACCCCCCTGGCTACCACCACCACCACCACCACCACGACCGTCAATGACACACCGACACCATCCCCGACGCGCCACCCGTGTGTACCCCGTACCTGCGCGCGATCCTTGCCAGACACGATCCACGTGAAAAGTTAACCCCCTTTCTGGCCGAACTGGATTAGCACACGCGAGACGCGATTGACAAGAGAGATCGCTAGCTACCGGCACGAACCTTGTCTAGAGTCGTCGTCGAGTCGAACGGCGCGAGATACACAGCTCGAATCGTCGTTCGTCTTTCGTTTGAAACTTTTTTTTCCACCTCGTTGCCTCTCTGTCTACAAACACGCACACAAACACACACACACACTCTCTCTCTCTCTCTCTCTCTCTCTCTCTTTCCTCGCGCGCTTCTATAATATCCGCTGTCTGTCAATAGGTGTCTCTGTTTCTCCTGAAAAACCAGGTGCGCGAGAAAAGTTGTAGCCAAGCACTCGTGTAGCGTGCACGTGCACAACACACCACACCACTGTCTTCTAACCCGGCGAAAGTCCTAGGGTATATTCACCAGAACGAAGCCAGCTCGTGCGAGTCGTCGTGTACCGCCGAACAGCGGACACCGTCACACCACCACCAACGACTCCAACGCTACTTCCACCACTACCACCTACACTACCGTCATCACACCACCACCACCGTCGTCGTAGCAGCCGACGCCGTCGTCGTCGTTGTCGTCGTTGTCGTAGTCGTCGTCGTCGTCGTCGTCACAACCACCACCAACAGCAGCACCAGCAACGGCGACGCCGCCACCGACGCCGCCACCACTCGGCCGTCACTCAGCGTGCTATCGATTTTCCGATACCTTGTGACCAACGTTGCTCGATGCGCCGATACTTCGAGCATAAACATCGACTGCTATCCCCGGACCCGGACCCGCACCGACTATCCTCGATTCCCGATATTTCCAAACGACACCACGCCGCCTCGATCCACGATTATCGAGTCGCACAACGATCGCCGATCGTCTTTTCTTCGATTACCATCTACGTGCAGATCCCAGATCGAATTACCGACCGAAAACCACCGTCAGACAACGATCCTGACCACTCTTCAGGGTCTGCGACATCAATGATCCTTGACGATCTTGCTCGATCGACAGACTCTTTAGGGTATTCGACTATGTAGTCCCGACATCTTCAAGACGGCGATTCGTAGAGGATTTCCCGAATCCTCTTCAGGGCCTGTGGCACAGTCTGCGAAGGTTGCAAGGTTAGTACCAGAGATCTACACGGGACTTTCTGGATTACCGAACTGAATCGTCTAAGTCCTAGACATCCTCTTCAGGTCGCGAGATCTGATCTGGCGATCTTCAGCCATTTTTCCCGACTATTTTCGGTTGGATTAAGGACTGAAATGTTCACTTTCTTCCTAGACGTCTCTTCGAGAGACTGACGAAGACGTTATGGTCTCTGGTAGCTAGCTAGATTAGCGACCGAAGACGTTGCTCCCCAACGTTTTCTTCATCAACTGATGAAGGTGTAGGAAGATTCTACACCTCTCAGCAAGGTTTAGACTAGCCTAGAAAGGTGGCAATCTTCAGAATCTTCTTTGATTCCGACCACCTCCAGCCTCGGAACGACCTCGCTTCTTCGACGTTCTCTTCAGGAACTCGGAATCTTCCTGATTCCCGTCCAAATCATCATGCTGCCCTCCAAGGGTGTCCGGAGCCCGAATTCGGGCCGTCCAGCGGTCCTCCCCGTCGAAGGTTCCAAGGTCTGGGTTAGCGATCTTCGTTGGTCCGATTCTGGAAGATTCCTCTGGCGCGGGTTGCGTCGCCGCGGCGAATCCCGTGATCAATACGCAATCGAAGAACCGCGGCGCGGCTGGCAGAGCGTCGCGAGTGGCGGAATCGATCAGGCAGGCCCTCTCCTCTGGTCCACGTGTCCCGAATCGTTCGCGAGGCGAGAGACGCGCTCCGGCCGAGCACTTGGACGCAATTCCGCGATCGAAACGCGCATCCCCGCGTCTCCGCAGGGGCTGGTGGAGGGTATAGAGGGGTTCTTTCGAGGGGGGGAATTGAGGGGGGACGAGGGGGACCAGGTTCCAAGATGTCCTCCCGTGGGTCTCCCCCCGAGGTCCTGGAGGAGGGCTGATCGAGGGTCGAGGACGATGGTCGAAACGAGCCAGGAAAGAGAAAGGGATAGGGAGAGAGAGAGAGGGAGGGAGATAGATAGAGATAGAGAGAGTAGTCTTCCTTGGACGTAGGGGTGCAGAGAAAGGAGAGGGGTCGATAGCAGGATCAATAAAGGGACGACGAGAGTGGGGGTCGCTCCGGCTCGCGAGGGGTGACGAGGAATCGATTTTCCGGCGAGTCGATAGCCGGAAGTGTCTCTCCTAGAATCGAGCTGGACACGAATATCGCTGTCGCACGCGCGCGTCACCGAGACACCGATCCTCTTCGACTCGCGATCCCGCGAGCCTGTGCGAGGCGAGTGCTGCGCGTTCACGCGCACGCGTGCGCGCACCCTTCCGACAATTCTCACCCCCTTGCAATTCCACCAGCTTCCCCTCTCGCACTCTGTCGTCGCAACACGGCGCGGAAAATACGAGAGAAGCACACTTTCTTTTTTCGGGTCGATTGGTTTTTCGGTATTCTTCTTTAGAGAGATTCGACGTAGAGAATGATTTTGCGAGCAAGGTTAGGCGGATTTCGCGCGCCTAGAATGGGGCGAGGGGCAGCTAGGGGTTGCGCAAAAAGGAGGAACGAGGTTGGTGAATTGGAGAGACGAGGAGCGAGCGAGCCGAACGAGTTGCGCAGATCGCGGACGCGAGTATACGTGGCGAGGAATCGTTCTCTGTCTCTCTCGCGGTGGCTTGCTGTTTTTCTTTCTCGCTTTCTGCGTGGTTCGTCCTTCGTTGGGGCGAGAGGGGAAGGTTAGAGGGCTCGGTGGGGAACCCAGAGGGGTGGAGATCTTGCCACGGGGATCTGTAACGAACTCGATACGTAGGGGTCGAGAGGAGAACGCCGCGAGGGGCGCGCGGGAACGAGCTGCGCCGCGAGGGGCGGCTCAGGGACTCGACGCTCTTCTTTGAGCCCTGCTCCAAGGCAGCCTCGAGGAAACCGGTATTTTCGTTGCGGTGCAGCAGTGTGTGGTACAACCCCTGACAACGAGTATTCGACCACGCTTCAAAATCGCATCGTTTTCTTAACACGTCAGTTGTTAATGTTCAGATCAGAGCAATTCCTTCTGTAGATCTTTGTCAATTATACACACGGTGAAAATTTCATCGGAATTTGTGTAATCCACAAACGTTTCAACCTGAGAGTTTTAGTTGAGAGAAATTGTCAGCGCACTCCGCCATTATGTGATCCGTGTTAGAGGGTTGTAGCTCGTAACGTCAACCGATTTCGATGGAAATTTCACCGTGTATACAACTGACTTTTTGGAGGATATTGGGTGTCCATTTGATGGGAGTTCTTGAGAATCTTACCTAGGAGATGATTGAAGACGGTACTCTGAAAAGACGACAAATTGTAAGCTATCAAAGAGTGCTTAACCATTTCTAGTTTGCTGGAGTTAAGGGATGATCGAGAAGACCATTTTCCTCATTCACTTGCCGCAGGCAATAAAATTCATATAGTTATCTATTAGACATAGACTAGTACACTAACGCAGATTAATTAACTGTAGATTAGCCCTCGTTCTGCTGACGCTTGCCAAACATTTACGCACCCTCTGCAAATCGATCGAGACACGCTTATTTCAAACATGAAACCACTAAATACGCACCATAGATATTATTCGCAGTCGGTTAAAGTGTACAAAAGAAGGTACAAAAACTAGAAATAATCGCATTGATCTAAGTATGAAATTAGTAGAAAAAGGATGGCCAAAAATTTTGGTAAGTACGTCCTTGCCAGTAATAAACATTAAAGATCGCCAAGTACAGATTAAGATTAGAAAATTAACTTGCGAAAGGGGTTGATATTTGCAACTACTTTTGCATCGATGAAGTTCGCGAACGTTCTGGGCGAGAGCGTAAATACTCGAGCAATAACAACGATAAATCTTCGTTACGGCCGTGGAAATAGAGAATGACGACAGTGAGTAATGAGAGAGTAGTGTTTAGAATAATGACCGTTGTATATTTATAGAACAGGTCCCACAATGCGAGGACGACACCGCGCGGCTATGATCCCGGTCCCGGCGCTATTAAATCGAACAGTTTGATTCGAGATGGGAAATTGTTTGTTCGGCAACGGGCGACAGGGAATCAGGCTAATACGCAATTTATTAGGGGAACGGTGTTAGACGGTGTTCGAGAGGAACATCGCAAGTCGCTGCTGCAACCGGGAGCCCCACGAATTAATAAGAATATCGTTTTTCGAAAAGAAAAGAAAGGGAGAGAGAGAGAGAAAACCGGAGGAGTTCCTCTTCGTAAATCAACCGCGCGGGGAAAACTTTTGAAAGGCCAATAAATTACATTCTTCGGTAAAAGTTTACTCCCGTTACGCCGTTCACCCATTTTACTATCGGCCGCGCCTCCGCCTTCTTATCCATTATTTCATTATTTTTATCGTTAATTAATTCCACCGTCGATATTCTTATATATCACTATCTTTTTTAAGAAAACCTGCTGCATACCCTCCGCTTCTTGCCCCTTCATTTCCTATATTCATCATTTCAGTATTTGGCTTCCATTATTGTGGTACCATTGCAATCACGACGGTAATATTTTCTTTATTAAAACAATTACTTATTTAATTAAAAGGAAAACCTTCTCAAACGCCGTATACATTTTTTTACTCCATTCTCAACGCTCCGAGGTGTTTCATAAAATCATAAACCTGCGTCTGGAATCACAACAGAAATACATTTTTAAACAAATGTGCAACAAATACAGTGAACCAATTAAGACAGCAATTAAATTCAATGCAAATCAACGACAAACGATCACAGCGAAGTAAACAGTGAATTATGTCGAAAGACTTCCTCATTGAATCGAAGGAAATTCATTTTCCCGCGCGAAGAGGCGCGAAGAACTGGATGACTTCCGGTTCGCGGCGGATCGCGCGCGCTTTCGCAGCGCGTCCGATCCATCGATCGTGATCGCGGGACACGCGTTGGTCCAGGAAAATGGCGGAACGTCACCCGAAGAGAATCCATCGCGCGCGTCGCATCGCATCGGCGAGAAAATAAAATCGATATCGCGCGCGCATCGGCCGAGTCGGCGAAGTCGAGCAGGAAGAAATAAAAACGCGTCGCGCTCCAGCGAGCCGGCAGAAACGTAATCCGCGCGATTCCGCGTTGTGTCCCTGCTCGATTTCCTTCGAACAGCCTGTCTGAAAAGAGCGGCTTTCGATGGCCCCAAAATCCGACCGGAAGTCGCCCTTTACTCCACGATCAAAGTTGGAGAACTTCAATCGAAAAAGAATTCCAATCAATCTTATTTTGAGTCGTCTTCTGTTCGATTTGAACCCCGTTTTTTCGCAAAATTGTTAAATTTAGTATGTCTAGTATGATTTTCATTTGCAATTTGCAGTAAGGGTTGCATAACAAAAGTACAGCTAGGAAAATGGTGAAATGTAAGATTTAGTGTATCTGGTGTAATCGTATTGTATTCGCAATTTGCAGAAGGTATTGCGTAGTATCGAATCAGAGTCAAAATATGTTTGTAATTAAATGAACTGAACACTGGTAACAGCGGTGGTGCGTGGAATATTTAATTTTGCAAATCACGTTCGATGCGGAGGTATTTTGAAACGTTCGGTTAACAGAGTGTAATGGAGACCTAATAATCTGTTTTACTGATTAGCATATTCAATTTCATTAGAGCGTACTTAAAATGTCAAACGAACCAAATTGAATCCCCGCTGAAATTCGGCCCATCGGAATAATTAATATATGAAACAAACATAAGAATCTTCGGTAAAGTGTGCAATGAGTTCTCGATCATTTGCTGTATCTGGGAATCTATATGTATGTAAATCAATAATTTCGAGAGAAGGGATCTGAAGAATTTTCACGAATTATTCACGAATTACATAATTTATAGATCGACGGAATATTAAATCGTTCCGATGGACTCGATTAATTTTCTATGCAATTTGAAGATCGTTTTAATTAAATAATGACTTCCATGAGAGCAACGGAACCCCCCGAACCCAAAGGAACACGTTGAACAGAGATTAATGTTGCAGAGTGTGGCGAATCGAGGTGAGTAAAGAAAAAGAATGCCGGAAGTAATTCGCAACTTGTGTAAAAACAATTTAACAAAGGTAATGTACAAAACAATGAAATTTGTCGAGGTTCGATGCTTCCACAAAGTGAACCCACCCCGCTTTGCTGGTAATATTTTTTCTGAAGCTTGCGGTGTTCAAGCTTTGTGCAGTATTCGAGCAATTTTAATCGTTTCACAGTATCCAAGAAATTATGTAGCTGTTTTAAAAAATTGTGAAAATAAACTCGAAGAGCAACGAAATAGTTAAAGCAGCCAAAAAATATCCAATCTAGTTTACCCAGGGGGCACATGACAAAAAAACCTTGAAAGAGGGGGGACTATGGCCCAAACAGACGTAATAGATCTAAAATTTTCAAAGAACAACGCTACTCTGTTCCCTTCATTCTCAACCCAGCCTTCAAAATCCATATTCAAACCAGCCTAAAATTTCGAAATAAACCTATCTGCGTGAAGTGGGGGTCCACTACAAAAACTCTCGAGAATTGGGGCCATGGAGCAGTCGGGGTTACCTCTTGAAAATTCCAACGCAGAGAACTCGGTGTCGGCCTGATTCCGTCGTTCCGACGAAACAGGGAACCCGAGTCGACCCGATTTCGACGGCCCTGGGGTCGGTGGTTGGCGGTCGGTGGTGGGGGTTGGCAGGGAGGGGAGTGCGGCGATGTAACGTCGATATCGCGCTCTATACCGGGCGTCGCGACGCCGAGTGGGGCGTCCGGGGTGTAGGGGAAAGTTCCACATGGGTAAAATAATCGATAGCGCGACCGATATGTATGTACCGGGCGCGCGACAGAGAGAGGGGCTCCGAGAGGGAGAGTGAGAGAGAGGAGGGGCGAGCGGGAAAGGGAGAGAACGTACATAACCGCGCACGGACACATAAGCGTCGACAGAGGGGGTGCCTGTATGTGCGACGCGTGTGTGGTTACACGCGAGCGGACAGGGATGAAGACGACGGGCGACGGCGTAAGGGGCGAGGGGGAAGAGCGGTCAGCCCGTGCACATAAACGCGTGCTGCCATAAACACGGAAACGTGCCGAGCGACGGGGGTCGAAGGGGGGCTGCGAGGAAGGAGGGCTACTTTGAGGCAATTTTGAGAGACTTGGACAAGGGGAAATTTAACTCTAGATATAGTGACAGTAAAATATAACGTTACGGTAAAATTGATGGTTAATATGTTCGGGGATTACGATAGGGGACGGTCCATTTATGGATTATCTTTGCGCTAAATGTTTCAATTAATCCCCCGTCTTGTAATATAATGTATTATATTTTGGGTTACATACAAAAATTATAAAACATGATCATTAGTATTCCCTGCAATTCTGCTCGATTGTAATTTTTGCAAAAGATCTTTCTCCTGTGTTTCAGCAGCCTAATTGTTCTAACGCCTCGAGATAATCCGAGTCGTCTGGCTCAATTTAAAAAAGAATATTCTCATTTTACAGAAATAAGGGTTGAAGAGTCAAAGGAGGCGCAGACTCGTTCTTCGCAAAACGGAGATCAGACAGAGAAGTTCAGGTGCGAAAAGGTTTTTGTCTTTTGAGCAAGCGCGGGTGGGTCTCGTGTTCTAGTCCTCCCGAGAAAGGAATTAGGGGTAGAAAGGAAAGAATGCTTTGAGCTGGGCTGTTTGCACAGATGCGCCGTAGTGCAGGTGCGAGGTGGATGTATAATTAAAGAGTGGGTGGGAATTGTTTCATCGAGGGTGGAAATGGGGTGATATTATTTCGCAGATATTTTCTTGACGGCGAGAACGGAAGAGTAACGTTACGATCAACAGACGTAATTTTACAAGTCTCGTAGGTGCACAAAGCTTCAGATTTTAATTAATTTGATGAAAAATAATAATGAGTGAATACGTAACTGTTGTAAATAAAAATTGATAGCGGAAGGAATTACAAACACAAATGACATACAAAGTCTAAACTAGGTCTAGGTCGCAATTAAATAAATAAAAGATAATTAAAAAACAGTAACTAAATAAAGACTGAGAACAGAAGGAACTGCATACAAAAATGGCGTGCAAGAACTGAGGCAACTGAATGAAGATGCAAGATAGAAGGATGTTCAAACAAAAATGGCAGAGTGACACATTCATCGAGCCAACGTTTTTATCCTGCGCGATTAAGGAAGGCGCGGGTAAGCGATCACGAAGGGGTGGGTTTAGGGGGCATAAATGTTAAAGGGAGTTTGTTCCGAGGCTATTTTCAAGTGGCCCCGTCGCGAGTGTAAATGGTGAGGAACAACGAGCTCGCCGGAGAAGGAAGTGACGAGGTACAAGTTTAGTTTTGCCGGTGGAAGAAGGGTGGACAGAAGCAGGAGACATCGGCGCGGCGTTCTCTTGTATAGAAAGTCGTGTAAAATTGAAGCCCGTATATAGCTCGCGAGGGAGGAACCACTCTAGTTATTAACAGGGTTGCGCAAATTCTATTTATAAATAGGCTGTTGCCCGCAAGGGTGTAGGCTGTCATGAGAGAGAAATAAAGAGAGGGGGAGAGAGAGAGAGAGAGAGAGAGAGAGAGAGTGAGAGTGAGATAAAATCCGAGCGAGCACGTGAAATTTGCATTCGGTACCGAAGGGAACGGATAAGAACGTTAATGTAGTGTGTACACCGCGCGCGAATAACAATAGATTAGGTGGTCTCTCGAAGGAGGGGGATCGTGTGGGCGAGCAGATCACTATACGCGGAACAGGGGATGGCTAATAATAATCAACTCGCGGGCGGATTTTCCGCGTAAACGCGACAGAAGAACGGGAAAAGAGAAGCAGGAGAATAAAGTCGACCGAGAAAGCGTTATTGTCACGCGAGGGGGTGGACAATGTCGAGGTTAGGGTAAGAGGGTGTCGAAATGCCTGGAAATAATATTTATGTAGGACTCGAGGAGGAACCGCGCGGGAATTATACTTGGGTGGTTAGGGGTGCGAGGATCGGTGGTGGAAAGTTAAAAATTTTAGTGGAGACAATTACATCCCTTGATATCCTCAGAGAATTATTTTAATATTCACTAGGTACTCAGTTGAATAAGTTAAATGATCTGATTAGGGGGTTGTGAATGACGCATAAGGTAGTATAGGAGGTTGGGATGGGAATGAAATAGGGTAAGAGATTGGAAATGTTATTATTTTCAACAATTTTTACAATTTCATAAAATTCTGGAATTGTGGGTGAAAGATGAAGCAAGAGGGGGGTTGAAGATAAGACACGACAGAAATGTTGAAAATTGCGGTAAGTTTACAATTTACCTGGAGGAAAAATCTCGTTCATAAAATATTCAAAGTTTGGATAAATGAAATGCTCTGATAAGAGGATTGCAGGTGAGATAAGACAGTATAAGAGGGTGGAAAGAGGTGGAGATTTAGATATAATATTATTGTTCAACTGGACGTAAACGAAGGAGATTAAAATATCACTCATTTTTATCTAAATTGTAGGTTGGAAGACTTAGAGCAAGAGGCAGATGAAGACAGCAAGGGTTGGAAGGGATTCAAGATTATGGTCAAGATTGGTAAGGATTATGGTAAGTTTAAAAATTCTATCGGAGACAATAATCTCTTGAAAATAAATTATTTGACAATTTGTATTGAAACTAATAAGACTCACAATCAGAAATGCAATTATTGTTTAGAAAGAGATGAATAAATTACACAGGAAAAACAACAATAAACGTTCATAAATTCTATCAATTACCTGCCACAAAACTACAGAGGGGGATGAAGTTACTCGGGGTTGGAAATCATCCCAAACAAAACAAAAATACAGAAACACAACAACTGTTTAATCAGAGTCGCCTGTAACACAAAACCAACTGCAATAAACGTCCATAAATGCTATCAATTATCTATCACAAAGCAGCAGAGGCGGATAAAGTTGCTCTGAGGGGGTGGAAGTCATGCAGCCCGGTGGAAAGGAAAAGTGACGCAGCGCCTCATGGAAATAACTTTGACAGACATGCCCGATTGGAACAATTTAGACGATCGAATGGGATCCATGTGCGTGGGTGAAGAGGGTGGGGGCGGAAAGCAAATTTTTTTGTACACAAAAACGGTGTTGTGTGCGTGCGGTCTCTATGTACTCCGGCAAAGTGAAATGGAGGGTCTGGGCACATACTGACGAGCGCTGTACATGTATGTATATATGTGTAACCGCAAGTATATGAACCGTAGGAGGGGATGGAGCGCCGTAGGGGTTGAAGGGGGTGAGAGGAGCGCGAAGAACAAGCGCGTAGGTGTTGCCGGGTCGGGAGAAAGCGAGACGCGAACAGGGAAACCATATGTACCTAAGTACGTGAAATTTGTACATAGCCGCAAACGGGGTGAGACGGAGGGGGTGGAATCGAAGGGGTGGGCAGAGGGCGAAAGGGGAGCCTCGAAACCCGCGTACGTTTAGGTACACGTACACAGGCCATTACAGGCATCGGTCGGTGGTCACCGAGCGCCCCGTATCGCATTGACCGCCATTGAAAATTTTCCGAAATTGTGCCGCAAACATCGCAGAATCGTGACCCGCGATCGATAGATCGATCCGCAACACTCCGCCACACTCGCCCCTAAGAAATTTATTCCTCGCTCGCTTTCTTTCGCTCCTCTATTTTCCACTGCGGGGGTGGTTTTACTTTTCATTGGATTCGCTCTTCTGTTAGCTCGAATATTGAGATTCAGTTCGTTCCAGAAGTACTACAATTGACGGAATGTACTGTTTAACATGTTTATAATGTGGGCGAATATTTTTGAGGCACAATGGAACATCAGAAATGGCCAATTTTAGATTTCTTTGTTAACATGCAATAGTTACTGAAATTATAAAAATGTTTTCTCAAATATTACAGTTCATGTGCATGTATGAATTGTTCGTGTAAATTACTTTGCATATGTAGATTCACCCCTAGGACGCATGACCATTACTTTTTATAGACTCGCTTGTACATGTACCAGTACACATGTATACAATCCCAACAAATTGTCAACTGCAAGGGAGGTTTTATTCTGCCACATGCAGCAGATATAAAACGTGAAATTTCGCAGCATCGTGTACTGTTTAATAAAAAGTTGCCGTCGCCGAATTCCGCAGCCGAAAAATTAATTAACAAATCAAAGGGGACGATCGCGATCGGGACAATTGAAACAGCTAGAAATTTTCAAGTAGGAAACGTTTCGATGTAGACGACGATGGTCAAAATCGAATAACAGGAAACGGTTTTCCCCCGAGGGGTGGTCCACAGGGGTGCATCGAAGAAGGCCCGAGGGCTTTCCGTTTCAACCTAATTACATTCCACGCGACGCACGCCGTCGCGACTAACACAAAAGAGACGAAAAAAATAGGCGGGGGGGATGGACGCAACAAAATCTCGTTAATTCATAAAAATTCTCCGGTCGCGTTCGCCGCGGTCTTTTTGCCCGCGCGAAATTAAAATCCCCGCGCCGTCGAACGTGATCGATAGGCGAGGAATTGCGATCCGTCGATCCTCCCTTTCCGTTTTCTCCCCCCCCCCCTCTCTCTCTCTCTCTTTCTCCTGCCCTCGCGGAAGGAAAATAAGAGACACCGAATTAAATTAATTATGAAAAATCCCCGGGGAAAAATCACGTTACGTCCGCGTCATCGATTTAAAATCCAATCCGCTCTGTGTTTTTATTAATAAACTAATAATTCCACGCCGAAAATTCCCGCATGTATAATATATTCGACTGAAAGTAGCTCCATCTTGATTTTATAAAAATATTTGCGCCTGCCTGGCATTTCCGGCGTATCTGAAAATTAACAAAACAATTTATTCAGACTTACAGCGATGTTAGCTAAAATAACTGTTTAATTGTTGTATGTATACATATTGTTTCTGTATAATTACAGAACGTATATCGATTCAACAGGAACGAGTTCGGAATATCGCACAAGCGTAACACCGTTTGTATAATTAGTCCAGTAATTATTTGATGCAAAAGTTCGTCGAAATCAACATTCTATTGGAAATTGAGCCGAAACAGCGCGCGCGAGAGAGAGAGTTGAAAAGCAAGAAGTCAATTAACGCCCTGGACGGGGGCTCCCCCATAAAGTAATCACGTGTTCTTTAGTGGATTCCAAGTCTCATGGAACATTCATTTAATTTGTTTCTGAAGTGAATCTTCGGGAAACTTTATGATCCGTAGATAATTGGCTCGTAAGCGTTCCTGCGACTAACACCATTAAATATAGAGCGCCACTTCTCTCTCTCTCTCTCTCTCTCTCCCTCTCCCACTCTCTCTGTTAGTTCCGCGGACAATCGATATCTATAATTATTTCGTCACTCTACGGACATATTATTACACCGGTTTGGCTCATTATAGTCGCGCCAGTTATTTTCTGAAATCATTTCCGCGCCAGGTTTTTAAGCGTCATTTTAGTCAAAGAACTGAAAATTAGCTAAATTTCCTTGAGAAATGAGTTGATCGATTTGAAAACATTTTAGAAAGTAAATGTTGACGCCACTAAAAATTGTCATACTATTATTCAAACCAATTTTTACTATGCTGGTGTCTAAGAAATTGTTAAAAATTTGAGTGCTGTAAATAGGAGTAATGGCGACAAAACTTCTAATCTTTCTCTAAAGCCACAAAACAATTCATTTCACCTCTGAGCCCCTAGTCTCCCAAATCTTTGCCATAAGCCTAAGTCCATTAGCATCAAAAACCGAGAAGGGGTTCCGGAGACTGGACCCACGTGTCCTCGTTGACAAACGTCAAGTTCGCGAGGTCGTCGATCGTCGCCGATTGGCAACCTCCGAGCAATTATGTTCTGAAATGGGGCACGGCTCAGACAGACACCTAATCTGCTGGAGGAAGGGTGGGGGGATCACGGTTAATAGCGGGAATAGTGAAAAGGAAACGGGCACGGGCCCCCTCGTGCAGATGTCTTGTGCATTCGCACCTGGCGGCAGGTGGTCCCTGCTGCGGGGGTTCCCCTCGACGGGACCCCGGATCCACGCGTGTGCCCTCGATCATATGTTGCCCTAAGCGCGCTCAGTATGCCCAGCTATCCAGGCAACCGATCGACTGCGACCTGGAATTCACTGACCTCGAATCATTGTGCTTTAACATCTTCATTGGGAACCGAAGACTTCCGAACAGCGGTGGGTTAAATTATGTTTCTAAACGTAGATCTCCAGTATTATGCGATTGAAAAATTGTTTAAAATAAGTATCTGTTTCGGTGCCTACCTTTACTAGTAAAATGTGTGATGTAGGGGAAAGTGTGATGTAAATGAAAATACACTGATTCTAATTAGTATTATGTAATTTAACTACTATATTTTAATATTGTAATTTAACTTACTCTATTTTTATTAACTATGTCAACAACATTCGTCGGGAAGAACAGTAGTACTACACTCAAGAATAAAATACCTTTTATTGATCCTTACTATTAATAGAATTATTTTAATTACAATAAGTACACTGGACAATCATAAAATACAATATCTATATTACCACACACTTGGAACTCCTCTTTCAATCATACTCAGCCCCAATAGTGATGCTCATCTCCTCCGAAACGATCTGCGTTTGGTGGTACCAGCGATTGGTATCGAGAACAACTAACAAAGCAAATATCTCAACTGTAATCAGCTAATTCACTTTTTAATCCTTATGTCAATTTGAGGAAACTAGAAAGAACAGTGAAACTCCTGATTCTTGTTTTAATCTTGTTTTGATCATGATTTCGAATCTCCAGAGATGGAGTTCACAAATTGAATTATTTATTTCTCCATCAGACTGCAAAAAGTAATTCCAAAATCAGATGTACAAATTAATTCACAGCTCGTTCTTCATTTCCTTGTTACTCTACAAACGATTCAAATACATTCAAGGTTTAAAAACAATCTCTATGCATTTACTGCATGTCACAAGAAACTGATGGAGCCATTAATCCATTTCAACTCAAAACGAAGTAATTTGTAAATCTGATATTTCAATAAATAATAAATAAATGGATTCGAGGTACCAGTATAGGTAATCTACTAGATTGATCAACCTTTCACACTCGAAGTATTTTTAATTCCAAAATCAAGACATTTCTTTCAATCTAGAACATTTTCGTTTGAATCTTCTTTACATTATGGCGACTCAGGTTCGAGAGAGTAGTGTTAAAGGAAAACGAGAGTCACCGTAGAACTAAAAAATTGCATAAAGATCTCAGGAAAGTTTCAACCCAGATATGGGTCCAAAGATATGGAGCAATTTCTCCAGACTTACAACTCTGGATTTAAATCACAGAACCAGGAATAATTGCGCTCCGAGAAACAATAACTTGGCCAGAAATGCACTTACTTATCTCGCCAGGCTGCACCACGATCTCCAGCCTGTTGCAGGTGTAGTGACATTCTCTCGGTGGCTCCAGGATCCAGACTTTCGCACCCTTTATCTGCGCCTGCCACGACGAATGCTCCACATCGTCCACCTGGACGAAGATAAATCGAAAGAAAATATTCCAGGGCCCACACATAGCTTCTACTTTAACCGGGGGAAAACTAAGGAAGAGATAGACCCACGTGCATCGGGGCGCCGTATCCATGGCTTCCCATAAAAATCCAGTCGGTCTTCTCGGTCTCGGCGGTGGCCGGAAGAAAGTATGGCCTCTGGTAGTGTTGCCTCAGGATGCTGCCGATCTTCTCGTCGCAGTTGCTCCTACAAAAATATAGAAACCGTAAGGCTATCATGTCATCATTAGACTTGTGCATTTATAATAACAACGGGTGGGTGGATATTAACCAGTAGATTGATTAAAAGAATTTGAGAACATTCGTGTTTCAATTAAAATTGTTAAAAGGAAGAAGTCTATTTTACTCCTTACAACTGATGCAAACAATTTTTCCATAAATATCTGCGATCGTCAAGTTGATTTAATCGAGTGCAATTTTTATTCCTTTCTTAAAAGGTGAGACTTTTTGGTCTACGTCTACAGTCACTTTTTAAAGGGTGCCATAAGACATTGATTGATAATAATTATTTAAATGATGATCAGAGAAATTTTATTCCGCCAAAAGTTCGTCTACACATTGTCGAATTTGTATTCGAAGTGCGGCGAATGCAGGATAGATAGATCCGCCGGTTCGGTGCATACTCGCAGCTAATTGTCTCGCGCGATAGACAGAGACGCTTTTAAGCTCGTTAGCCGGATTGTGCGCATACGTGCGAGCTTTAAAGCAGTCATCGAAGCCGCAGAAATGCTCGGTTCACGGGCGAGCCTCAGCTTCCGCAATATTTTCGTCGATCGAATTTCATTTTCTCTGTCTCCGCGCTATTCCCCCGAGTCCCAGACGTTCTCAAACTTCGAGAAAAAAGAACGCAAATTGCGCAATCTATTTAGAACCTAATTAATCATCAAAATCTCCAGGAATTCGAACATTTGTGTGCACCTAAGAATAATTTGATAGTTTAGGATTAATTTAGGTGAAGCAACTTGATGACGGGAAAATAAATGTTCAAAAAATTCAAGGATACTAACATTGCATAATAAAATTGTTGACTTACCAGCCAACGTACCAAGGCTCCGTGCCCTTTTCCAACAAGGATCTGCTAGCGCTCATATTGAAAACGTCCTGGAGGCCCTTAAATTCTGTTCTATACGGGAAAAACTGGCAATTCGCGTTCTCTCCGTCGTACAGGGACTTGAAGAAGGAAAATGAGAAGACTTCCGGTGCTGACCAGTTTGTCATGGCGTCGGTGATCACCACTGGTCTTCCGGAATATGCGTAACTAGAAAATAATGAAGTACCTTTAATCATCGCTAGATTGTCATCTTTATGCAAAATAAAAATGTTAATCTATTGCAGGAAACGGGAATTAAATAGAAATGTATTTCGACTCTTAATAATTTTAATTAATTGACAATAATACGAAATGACGGTAGTCTATGCTTCTAATGTATTTATTGTTTTACATTGTACCCGCCAACTTTTGTTGTAAAATGTCAATGATTAAAATATTAGATAAATTGAAAATCATGTGAAAGGTAATCAAAAGAGATTGTAAATGTCAAGATAGTCCCAGAAGGAAATTAAAATGGAGTTAAGTAATGGTAAGTTCGCGTGCAATTTGGGATCGGTCGCGCTTATCCGACAAGAAAATAGTGTAAAATTGAATGGCAGGTCTGGACACGTGAAATCGGGCGATCAGACAAATTGGGCGAGCTAGTACCGTTCCTCGAAAGTCCCAGGAACCACGTTCGATATCCTGTCAACCTGTTGAACGTCCCGGCAAATCGAGCAATCCTCCGCCGGCCGGAAAATTTTCTGCGTGAACGAGGGCAGCCCTGCCAGGCACTTAAAAACAATTCACTGTTAACATAAATTCTCAATTTCACAATGAACATAAATTAGAATAGACGAACCAAATAACAGGACATTCGATCAATTTATCGTTCAAAATGATAGTGACCACTGGAGTGTTTAATTGTTGGTATTAAAAATTAAAAATCTATTCGTAAATAAATATTGAGATGGTATAGTAATTGTGGGTAGAGAGTGGAACTGTGAGTGGCCGACAAAATGGCGCTTGGAGAGAGGCTTCTTGTTCTCTATAGAGTCTATAATAGAGTCAATCTTAAAAAATATATTTGTGATTTGTATAAAAATATATAGGATTCGCAAATTCAATAAAATCGTTTACCGAATAACGTCAGGGACTGTTAAAGGGAAGGTGGAAAAATAAAAATGGACACCAAGAAATGATTTGTTAAGTTTTAACGTTTTCTACTAATGTTATAGATTGTTCTTCTGCGCAGAACTCCGTGTAGAACTCACTCTGTCATAACGAGCAACACGAACATAATTCCACAAAAGCTGACCCAGAATCCACGAGAAGATGAACAGGATCCACAGGTGTCTCTTGCGAATCTTCGATCTCCGTGGTCGCAGCAAGGACTGCGCGTGGAACAGCTTCAGAGTCCTGTTTGTAAATCCTGTCCCCTCTATTTTTGTCACTAGAGATTGCAATTCCTTCTTCGCTTGCTCATAAGACTTCTTCGAGGACCCGGAGGACGCTTTGTTGCCGTTAGAGTCCGTCATTTGCACGAATACCTTCAAACTTGCGTCAAACTATAAACAAATTATCGGAACAGACTTTGAGCATTTAAAAAATGTAGTAGACGTTTAGCACTAGGTTTATGGAAAATATTAAAAATATTTATAATGTTTTTAAGCATCCATGAGGAACTATTCAACAAATTTATTTATAAAATAGAAAGCTAAAGATTTGGATATAGTCTTAATATTTTTATAAAGTATTGTAAAATAGCCAGTGGTCTGTAAACCTAGTGTTAATTTTCGGATTATTTATGGATGTCTGCGAAGTATCGGAGAGTTACTTTTTGGAGATTGGAGAACGCGTCCTGCGGTTCCCAGGACCTCCAATGGTTCAGCTGGTCGACGACGAACTGCGCCAGGATCCTTCCGCGGGGTCCCACAAAGCGAAAGGACTCCGTTGCGCATGGGGATCCGCTGTGACCCGTCCACGGGGGTGTGAAATTAACAGGAAACTGGGCTACGATTGATTCAAATGAAATCTGTTCGGTCGGACCGAGAGCGAGACCGTCCCTCTCCCCGATTTTCCCGTACAACAAACTTCCACAAACCCGGAACTGTATAACAAATTTCATTTGCAACTTCATTTCCAATGGAACCCTCCATGCACCGCCCACCCGCCATTTCATAATTTTACAACTGCGATGCGCAAACAATTTATTCAATCAGCACTGATTATTCGATTCACCAATTCAATGGTTGGTGATTGATAATTATCAACCGAAAAGGCTTGAAATCGATTTTGAACTTCGAGGATACCTTTGTGCAAGCTTTTTAACATTACGACCATTTTTGTGCTTGCTAAACAACGCTTAAAAATTATAATGCAGAATGTTTAAAATATCAAGAATGCTCCTGTCAACATTATCACCTCATCTTATTTGCGGATGTCTTTATCCACGGATTTCTATATACAAAATAAAAATATTCTGCATCAATTACAACAAACAAGGGTTCCATAAAAATTTATTTTACCTACCTATCATTTTACTAAACTGTAAAAACAAATGGAACATCCCCACATTCTTCTAGTACCTTACAGTTGCAGTGAGCAGATTTGAATTGCATATGGAACGTTCTGGCTCACAGTGGTGTTTTTCTTCTGTATAATTTCCCGCAGAGTTCGACTCGAAAATTTTTCGGGTGACGAAGTATTGGTATTTTTTCGATAGATCCACTGAACGAAATTTTGCGACAGGTTTCAGTTTCGTGAAACCGGCGATTGAAAGCGCTCGAGTGGATCTCACTCATTGGAAATGTGTGTCGCCGGTTTCTTATCACGCGGTGTGCAGGTGCCGGTGTTCACCGAGCCGTGAGGATTTTCTTGTTAAAATACAATCATCGAGCCCCGGGCCCCTTATCGCTCGTTCCCATTTCTTTAACGCGGCTTCTTCGTCGAATCGAATCGATCTATCAATTCCGAACGGATCGCGGCTCTCTATATAATTCGCGAAACCCATTAACCGTGGATAACTTGACTATCGTGCGTAGAAATGGCAGCAATCAACAACATATGAATATATCTAAACTATTTTTATGTAATGATTTATTTACTGGAACGATTTAGTAACAAGTTCCTCAATTATCGTGCTTGAAAAAGCTTGAACAGAGGAGCTTATAGGAATTTTTGTTTAAATAATTCTGAGAAGAATATGTGAAGGGGAAGGAATTGTGAAATGTAGATCTTGCCTGTAAACATTAAAACATGTGAAAAGACTTCCAAATCAAGCCACTGTGAAATAATCGACAGTAGGTAATGTATTTAAAAAAATATTTTTTTGTATATAGTGAGGCGTGTACAAATAAAATTGCATATTCAATGAATTGATGATTATTAATTTTCAAACACTCGGTGGATTATCTGAGCACGCAGGATTAAAATGTTCGAATAATCGTAATTTTTAACAAAATATAGTTGGTCATCCAGAATTGACAATCTCGAAAATACTGATTTGACTTTTTGAAATAGATTTGTGCGAGAGATTTCAGCGATTTTTGAATGAGAATTGATCGATCGATTGTTTTACGGTTCGGTTTTACAGATGATGCGAAGATAATTCAAAATGGCGACTGCACACGTGGAGATACGAATCCGCGAAACAATTCCGGTGGAATTACACGGTTGAGAGGGTTGTTTCATTCTATCGCCAGAAGGGACTCACCTTTTACGATTACAAATTGACAATTCCCGTTGCAATCCGTTTCTTAATTAACAATTACCGACGGAGAATCGATGGCTGTTGGCTCCGCGAGGTTCTACGGTCGGCGAAATACGTTTTTCGCGTCTCTTCTTTGACGTTTGTTCACGTAAAGGTCAGTTGTACGCGAATTAACGAAACTGAAACACTGGAAAGCAGAGAAAGATGTAGAAACTCGTTAACGTGAAAAGGAAAAATTGTTTTTCAAATTTTCGCTGCCTCGTTTTCGATGTTCGTCCGTGAGGAAACCATTTGTATATTGAATTGTTAAAAAGGAAACACCAGGCAGCAGAGAAAAATGCAAAAATACAGGAAACACGAAAGTTTGATTAAAAAAATTGGTACGTTCTTTTTTATGGTTGTTCCATCCCAAAACCGTTTGTACACTGAATTAATAAAAGAGCAACGCTAGAAAACAGATCAAAATATTATATAAAAATGCGGTAAAACGCAAGATTCCTGAATTTATTTTATTCCTTTTGTTGGAGACAAGGGGATGTTTTAGGGGTTGAAATGGTAAAGAGTAGACCTCCCTTCAGCGCAATTAAATTCTTTAATTGTTGTCAGTCGGGTTCGAAATACACTAGTCGATCTTGTCTGTTGTTGTTTTTTTTTGTTCGTTATCCTTTAAAGTTAATAGTTATTGTATATACGTGGTACTCCTCCAAGATATAAATAATACGACGTCGATAAAATAATGACAGTTATGCTTGCTGTTCGCGTCCCCGGTCTCTTAACAAAAGTACACAATTACGTTATACCCTACATCGTGTTTTAGTATTCGCTTTGTCGGTAGAATCCCGTGGGAAAAACGCTCAGTCGCGAGCGCGGAATAAAATAAACGACGATGACGATGATAAATGATCGTGACGATGACAATACCCGCCGCGGTTCTCTTGGGGGTGGCGGTCAGAGGGCTGCTCTCCCATAAACCACCCTCTACGTCACATTGTGAAAAAGTATCTCGATCGAGAACAAAATACAATCCTCGATCACAATCCATAACAATCCCGCTAAAAATTATTCTAAAAATCTAAAAAACTATTAAACTGATTGATAACCCTCGAGAAATTCCGGAAGGAACCCTGATGGAATTAAGGTTCATCTTGACCCAGGGTTAGGATAACGTTCCATCTAAATTTTAATTTTCTAAAAACTAGTTTAAACTATTGGTACGTTCAATTCGAGGTCATTAAAACTGACCTCAAAGGCGAGTGTTAAAAAATATGTAAAAAATAATAACAAGGTACAGCTAAAAAGTAATGAATCAATAAAAATTGGTTCCCTCGAATAAAACATGGTGTTTAGGGAGTGACCCCTCTGCCCCGCCCCCACGTCGGACTACAACGTTTTACAATTAATACTAAATGTATGGGTGAAACTCCTCTAATACATCTAGAATGCACATCCATGCTTATTTAATGCTCCTTTAATTTAAATACGTATGCAGCACTGTAGCCTATCGTTTTCTTGTCTTTCTATTCGTTATGCACGTGTCTGTGTGATGGGGGGCGTGTGTGTATGTATAGGTGTACGTATGCATGCGAGATACGTGAGAGATTTTTATTTTCCTTTTCCTGACATCATCTTCTCCATTTTATTTTCGTCATCCCATCTCCCTCTTCGTGTTCGTCTTCGTCGAACGCGTAGTTTACTTGCGTCGACGTTCACGTACATTCTTGTTTATGGTTGTTGGTCTTTTCTGCTTTTTGTTTATTTATGTTCCCTGGTTCTTCTCGCTCTCTTCCAGTTCGGATGATGGAGTAGTCTGATGGAGTCACTCGGCTTTAACGCTATCAGTCTTCTCGAGTTTGTCGGTGACGATGATCGTTTGACAGTGAGGGGTGAACTTGCAAGGGGCGGAAGCCGACTCGATGCCTCGAAGTTTTGTCACAAATATTTCTCATACTCTTTTTAAAAAATTTAGTTGCGATAAAAATTTAATCTAGGCTCCAGTAACTTTATTTCGATTTTAGATACTCGAAAAATGGCTCAGGAACCAAAAAGAAAAATAATCGAGTCATTATCAATGATTCAACGTTACAATTGTATAAAAATACATGAAAATGATCTTACAGACTCCAATGAAATGATAAAAACATAGAATATTTAAAATAATCTAAACAATGCTGTGCAGTGTTCACTTTAAAAATTCTATCTTAATAGTCCTAACGGCGTAAAATCGAAAATAAAAAATAGTAAAATATTCGTCTCTGGAATCTTACATTGCACGCGGGAGAAGCGAAAATTGCGGTGGAGATAAATCTCGAGGGTGTAATTAGACTACCCTAATGGCGCTTTCAAGCGCGCCCCGGGTCGCCTAACCAAATTAGGTTGTTTATAATGGTCCGGTGAGGCCATCGAGCAGGATTCTCCTGCCCCGGTATCAAGAAAGCAAGAGTGCGAATGATCGCGATCGCCATCGATCGTTGTTCGCCATTGCAGCTCCTTAGGCCGGCGAGAAACGTGTAAAAGACCGCGTAAAAATCGCTATTAAAACGCGGCGCCGTTTGCCAAAAAATGGCATCAATGACGGCGTCGATCGCGTCGCCGTAATTCCCCATAGGAACCGTACACTGACTCGCACACACCATAAAAATTCGATTTCTCTCGTGGATCGGTATTTTAAATACAAAAGCAACGATCACCGGAAACAATAATGATCACGAGCCGCCAACAGAGAATGGTAAAAATTGTGTAAGAGTGTAAGGATCGATAAAAAACTTTTCGCGTGATCATTCTTTTCGGGTTCTTTTTCTTTATGATAAATGGTGACGCGATCAGCTTACGGTCGTTGTAATCGGTTCTGTCGATTTCCTGGTTCTCCGATTTGATTTTCGCGGGGCGTTTTCTCACTCGACAAACTACCGTGGCCGCCAAATTTTCTTTTCGCTCCTCTTTTTTCGCCATTTCCCGCGGATCTTCGTAGAAAATTAGAAACGCCCGTTACGCACAAACGATAAAAAGCGAATATCAAAATCTCGGTTCGTTCGTGTCGATCGTGGCGGCACCGGCGACCCTCCGGGAACAATTTCATCGAACCCATTGATCCAACACACTTGATAGCTCTTTCTCGTTCGCAAATTCTACGTTGGGCTGTCCCGTTTAGCGTCTTCTCTTCGAAGATCGATTAGGAATCTACGATCCTTCATTTCAGAGAGTTATCGATGATATTTTTCAGATCTCAAGATCGAAATGATTTTTCTAAAATTACTAGGTACTTGACACTATCCTGAGAATAGCTCTTGAAGAGTTTCAGTGACCACGAAAGACGACGAAGCCCTAGAATCCATTCAAATCCTAAGAACAACATCATCCCCCAACTTTCAACACTGCTACCCAATCCAACTGCTATCTCCCCGATCTCAAGGTCTCAATTATACTTAAAACACTATTCCTTGATCACCACTTAGCACTTCGATTTACCTTGAAAACAGTTCTCGATCAGTCTCAGCAATCAATAAATCCAAACCCAAAAATTCCTCACGCTTCGACATCTTTTGATGCCCCTAAATTCTAGCTCGTCTCCTAGGGCCAGTAATCGTTCGAATTCGATTTTCCTCGAATAGAACGACTCTCCTAGCTTCCAGAATTGACCATAATCGAATTCCGAAGGGAAAGACAGCCCGAGGACTGTGGAGGGTCGCATAGATGACTTCGGAGCCGCGTGTGTCACGTTGAGCGGAATGGTCCAGGGTCCTCTAAGAGGTTCGCGCCATTTCGCAGGTCGCGCATGGCACTCTATTATCACGCTATAATCACGAGCGCGATGGACCTGCTATCAGTCCGAACAATAAGCTCGAAGACCGCCCCTCGTTTTGTGGAGAGGCGTTATTGGTGGCCCTTTGATCAGCTCAGGAACGCAGTTCAGATAGCACACAATCGTTTCTGTTGAGTATATGATCCTTTATCAACGCTATAACAACATTATCCTTCTCCCCTGAACATCCTGACCCCCATTAACTATGTAACATCATTTAAATACCTCCAGAACGAAAATGCTCGTCCCAGTAACAGGAAAGCCACGATTTTCTGCTATAGTAATTAGCAACCTGCACGGCCGTGATATGGTATCGTTCGACAAGTATTCCTCAAGTATTCCCGCGGTTTTACAGCGTTGATCTCGATCAGTGGATCTCGCAGGACCGGTTATACCGATTTTTCGCGTTCTCCGCAACAGAAACGATCGTCTCGGTCGACTCTCGTCGCTTCAGAATAGATTTCCGACGACGATTGTGGTTGTTCTCTGATGAGTACGTCGCCGATGCTGCTGACTACCATCGCAGATAGTCTCGCGACAATAGCTCGTCGATCCCGTCGATCGTTTCGGAGATGAGAGAATGGACCGTGTCTCGAGGATGAATATGTACACACAACGCAATGATCGTGAACGCGGATCGATGAATATATATGGTAGGTTGCACACGATCGATGGGATCGATCAACCGTATCGTCGCCGGCGTTCGTACATGTATGTATAATACGTTCGATAATCATATAATAATTATTATATATATATTTATATATATATATAGAATTCTGAATTTTACAAGAAAAACCGTCCGTCAATTGGTGTTTATACTTTCTCCATTTCTTTGTTTTTTTTCGCTTTTCTTTTCCTATAATCATTCGCAAACACGCTCGATTCAACTGTCGTTATAATATTATTTAAGAAATAGAACAAGGATATATTTATTTTATATATATATATATATAGATATATATATATATAATATGTATATATATATGTAGTATATATATATATATAATATGTATAATCAGCTATATCAATAATGTCATCTCTGTTAAACATTCGATAACATTGAACATCACATACTCTTCCCGTTGTCCGATCGTTTCGGATCTCGTCCAGGATCCCCGTCCGAGGGTCGGTTCCAAAAGGACCCGAGGATATTTTTCGCCATATTTCTCTGAATTTCTTTTCCTACTCTTCCCACGATTAACAGACTTTTAACGGCGTTCACCCGCCTATTGACAACGTGGCTCTCGACGGGGGCGGAGTCTTCTCTCCGACGCCCCGCCCCCGAGTCGCTTATTGGACAGTATCTGACGCGAAGACACACATCGATCACACGCGTACACTTTCTCTCTTGCTTTCTCGCTCTCTCTCTCTCTCGCTTTCTCTTTGCACATTCTCACATTCGCTATATCTTATATTTATGATATATATATATATTTCTATCTCTCTCCGGTTAAAAGAAAAACAAAGTGCAGCTCGCGAATATGTTCGGCATCCTCGTGTATGCCACACCCACAGCCTCAGAAGTTTCCGTAATAGAATCATAATTACCATAATCCTATTTATACGTGTCTGTGTGTACCGTGTGTTTTGTGTGTGTGTGTGCACATGTGTCGATATATATATATATAATATATATATAATTCATTTATACCCTCCTTTTGTATTTATAATAATATTAATAGTCATCGTAAATCGTAATAATAATAATAATAATAATAATACCGTCTACTTAATCTTAGTAGTACTTTTACGCCGGCACTCGTGATCGCCACAGCGAGTACCCCTTAAAATATACATATATATATATAATATTTATAATGCGTAATAGTTACGTGTATATATTAATTTAGAATTGTGCAATGAAGGTTTAGAGCCATTGGTGCGACTACTGCTGCGGATGTGGTCGGACAAGTCGCTTTCCGCCTACTATACACGACAAAAACGTGGAAGTGTGGGGGAGTGGTGCTGGGTGGTACAACTGTTCGGAATCACCTTGACAATGAAAAGAAACTAGATTAGATCTCTTCTCCCTCGCGAGCGATACGAGAAGCTACACCCTTCTGCGTCCTCAGTCTTCCTATTCCCTCTGCTGAAGCCCTCTAACGAACACGACGGTGATCATTCGGATCCCGTGGATCCTAAAACGTTCGGAGAAAGCTCTCCGACCCTTCATCGACCATCGACAGAGAAAGAACACAATCGAGAAAAGAAAACGGTCCAGAGGTCCCACCGTTCTTGCACGTTCGCAGTTGTCCGAGGCTGTCCAGGACCGGTTCGTAGCCTCGGGGAACACGAGGCTCACTCTATTGGTCGGCGATCCTGTTGGGGCGGCGACCTAGGCGTACAGGCTCAGGGGAAGGCAAACTCGAGCTCCCTGGGCTCCAGGAGCAGCGTTTCGATTCTGTTATACCCAGGAATCGCCGGCAGACGCCGCGGTCGAGTTCGGTGGGACGTTCACCGTCGCCGTGGCCGCGGAGCCGTCGGGCACGCCCACCACGCCGTCGGCCACCCATTGGCCGGCCGTCGGGGGGATCGAGGCCACGCCCACTCCGCCGCCTACCGGGCCCTGACCCTGCCCCTGGCCCACCCCCAGCTCATACTGCCGCTTCTTTTTCTTCTCCAAGTTAACTTGCGCGTAGAGCGGCTCACCGGGTTTCGGTTGCTGCAACACACACAAGCCAACGGTTAGTTAGAGCCCTGGCTGATCAGCGCCGGGGGTGGACGCAGGGGTGGGCTGTGCCAGGGGAATCAGGGCCCGGCACCTGGATCCTGAACGATCCGGGGAATACGTGCTTCTTTTTCATCGTCCGTTCGAGAGTGGACAATCTTATCTTTGGCTTCTCAGTTTTAACTGGTGGCGTGGCTTGCTGGGGCGGGACCGAGTTGGGCGTGGCTGACACGGATACGGGACAAGGCTGGGTGTGCGGCTTGCAATTGAGGAACAGTCTGTGCTCCAGCAATTCGGAACAAATGTATAGGGAGAAGGTTTAAAACATTTTGTACTGTTCAGGAAAACATTGAGCGTTCGAAGGTAATAATTGGAAGTGATCGGTGAGTGGATTTAACTGGGTCTAAACCCAGGCATCGCCAACAACGTTCTGTCGATAAAACAAACTTTAGTGCTGGGATAATGGAAGTTGAGACTGTTGAAAGTAACGACGTTCCACGGATTAGCGCACCGAGCGTGGTCGCAAATCCGGGGGAAAGTATTCGAATGTGCAGTATACAGAAGATACATGGAACATGGCAGGTATATACTGTCAGATACTCTTTTATTATGCTCGATTAATTTGGATATAAATAGATTATAAATAAGTTCGTGCAATAGTCAACGTATCATTATAAACCATGCTTTTTGTGGTGCGTCTAGCCTTTCTCTCGTACAATAAAGGTCGCTTAACGGATGTGTATAAAAAGAACTTATATCGTAACAACTCTTCTTTGACATTTTTTCTGTTTCAGTTCCTCTCGGTGCTGTCGCTTCATTTTCCTATTTTTTTTGTTCGTTTGTCAACTGTTTTCTGAGCTTTTTAATAGCGTGTGCTAGACACCATGTAAAAGTGGATGATCGGAGTGAACCCTCCGAGGAAGAACCTAACACGCAATCATGTCAATGTGTAAAGAGACTCTCCTGTTGTGCTTGTACATTACCCTGCTTATACTGTGAACTGATCGAACTGTGTGTGTATGTTCGGTGTGTATATGAATGAAACTCGGCCTACTGATTACGGTTTCCATCTCTGTTTCTTCGGTGTATTTACTTCTCTTACTTTATAATATAGACTATGATCACTTAGGTAACGAGTCAAAACCAAGTACTCGAGATCTCTACGTCCGTGGAGAAACAGAAATTTGATAGGATCCCTTCAAACAAGTGAGTACACGCTACTTCTACCGTTAAAGTTTTGTTAATTACTGTTAAACCGGGCAGCGAGCGTCAGCCTTTGTGCGCTTCTTTCGAACGAGTCTGAAAATCTCTCGTGCCCCCGTACGATCGCACACGGGGGCGTGGTTTCGTTGAAAATATGCTGAAAATTGGTACAGTGATGTCCAATTCCACCAAAACGTATAACATGAAACCCATATAACAATCCACACGTGTCCTCTTTTTAATAAAACAGTTGGTACTTTCTCAACAAATTAATTTTCGAAAAATCTCTCTGCATGTATGAACAAGTGGTAAACTTAAATTTTCTTTCTACGGCTCTTAGGCTCTGAGATAAATGATCCAACTCACCCCCAAATGGCACCAAAAAGAAAACACGTGTCGAACAGTATTTTTGAGTCGCGTAATGTATGCAAGTTTCATGGGAATTGGAGGTTCGAACCGTTGTGAACGCAGCTGGATTGCTGTACGATGGCTGACCGTGCCCCCCGCTGATAAAAAACGTGAAGTATTTTGGTCCTGTAATACCTACTCCCTTAATACATTCATAGAATTATGCAAGACACACTTCAACGCTAAGTTAACAATCTGACTCTTTAACTCTTTCGTATAATTAATTCGTGCATAGACTCGTGCTTCGTCTTGCTATAGTCTACAGCATAAATAGTCGAATGCCATCTCAGACAGACGCCTGCGGACACTGCGATCCTTCCTGGGTATCAAACATTACTAACTGGACTTTCACGGCTCTAACTCTACACCTTAACGCGGCTACAGCAAGTTATAGGCTTAACTGAAAGGAAGATATTTTTCTCTACTTGTCGCGCGAACGTAGACCGAAAACGGTTCTCCGTTCGGGTCCTCGTTCGTTACAACGTGACTTGTCTTATCGCCTAGAAGAATCTGCATACGACAAATCCATGGAAACAAAAAAAATAACTCTCGAGTGCCACACGACAAATGATGATCGGGTGACGAGTGACACAGCTTTTCCTCCATAGCGTCGCGGCTCTAGCCCCGCCCACTCTCCCTGCCAATTGCGAGGGCGTGACAACAACTAGCCACGCCCTCGACCGCGGTACCTTACGGAGGGAAAACCGTATTCCCGTGAAATGCAGAAACAAAATTGTGCAACGGAGGCTTTACGTTTCTATCAACGAATATTGTTGCATTTTATTATAGACCACGGATGCACTCTTTCTTGTGATATATAAATTCTGTTCGTTACCCGATAACAATGATTTTTCTCCTACTACATATTGTTTATATAATTGTGTAGATTATTGTGTAAAAATTGTTAGATAATTCAATGGACTGTTTGAGGCGTACCGCACACGATTCTACAGTAATACTGCGCTAACAAATGCCGTTCTGTTTCGTTTAGCATAAAACACGTGGTGATAATTGGTACTCGTTAATTGACTTAGTTTATACACTTATAAATGTTCGTTAAGTAACTGTGGTTTCTCTCTGTTTATCACAACTAATCCGGGTTTCCAATGTCTTCACGTGTCACATGCCTCCGTGTGTAATGATATTTCGCGGCCCTGTCTGTTCCATCGTGCAAGCGGATAAATATTATAAATAAAGTGTCGTGATTATTATAGGCGTCACAATGGTGATTATGACCGTATCTCGTCCCGTACATACATGTAATATGCGATATATCTCTTCTAATTGTAAGTTATTTTTCCCACGAGCACTTCGTATAGAGAAATGCAAGGTGTGTATCTCGTATCTATATATAATTATAAAAATTAACAAAAAAGTGAAAAATCAACAAAATCAATCTCCGGTGTAGACTGCTCGGCTTAGCTTCTTTGTTCTTTCACAAACAATAAACGGTGTATATGGAAAATCTCGTCTATGTAGAATATAGATCATCTGCACTGATACTGACAAGAGGAAGACTCACAATTCGCAATGAAAAAATTCTTTCTAAGACACAATCTTAGTTGTTAACATTAGCTCCGTTAAAAACCTTCTGGACGTTTGTTCGAATATTATTTTTTTTTCCTTTTTCGTTCTTTTTCTTTCACTGTTAGTGTCGTTCGTTAATACAAAAAAGTCGTGGTAACTGCGAATTAAACAAACATAATAATCGAATAAACAGTCGAGTCGCTCCGAACACGAACCGTGTTCCGGGTCATCTCTGTTTTATCGCTGCTTCTGTTCTTTATTTTTTCTTTCCGTTTACTTTCACTGGGAAACATGGTACCCTAAACCTACCGGTGTGGAACCTACCCAAGAACGTGTTCGTCAACAGTGCCATTAGTTGTTGTTACTTACAGACTGATATATATTCGGTCGACCAACGTTATTAGAATTCATAGTCATTCTTTGAATCGTTCGGTCCTCATATCTGGTGCTCCCTTGGCTCGCCATCGGCCGGTTCAGAGTGCTACAATCATAGCTACATTTCAGCGTAGTGACACAACGTCCCAGAAACAAATTAGGACTCTGCTCAACTCAAATTACTTAACTTCAATTAAAATCGAAAATTCTAAAATGTATAACTGAACAATTGACCGCAGAGTCCAATAACTTAAAGAAAGAAACCGAAACCATTGTTATTCTTATAAAGTAATGTAAAATAGTCACTTTTAGTGCTCCGTAAATCTAGTGTTAAAATAAAATCAGATTGTGCCAGAAGACAAAACAAAATACCGTAAGATAGGGCAACCATAAATTACCTATTTGCATTGTTGGGTGAATTAGGCCCTGAGTTCCGTGCCGCCACCGTTTTCGTCACGAAATCTTGCTCCTTCCATCCGTGCTTCTTGTAGACATCTCTCAGTTCTTGGTGCTGCCACATAGTGAATAATACTTGTCCTAAAATGTGAAAAAATTCGGTCATAGTGTTCCATAGTATGTAATCGAGGGATGAAAGTGTTGTAAATCTTGCCTGCAAATTTAAGAACACGAGGCGTGTACTTCTGACGTTGCCTGGTTATGTTCATTAATCTGTCGACGCCACCAGCGTCCAGGAGTGACCGTGAGAACTCCGCGTTCTTCTTTATCACTTCGTTTAAGGTAGCCAGAACCGCGGCGATGGTGTCGTCGCTCGTCCCCTGATCGTGTTGGTTGTTTCCTGACGGTAGTTTCTGAATTAGATCTCGCATCGCGTACTTCCCTATCAATTCTTTGTTACGTTGGTCTATTGCTAGGTTCCTGAGAGCTGTGGCCACTGCGCAGACCACACGATCCACCTAAAAATACCAAACAGCATAATTGTTATACAAAAAAATTTCAAATTTCAGCTTAAAAAGTTCGAGAAAATACAATAGATTTATTTCATCCGTCTGTCGTCGTCCGGAATTACGTACCTCCATTCGCAGGAGTTCTACCAAAATTGGAAGTCCCTTTTCCTTCCTCACAGCAGCACGGATCTCGATACTGGGCTGCCAGTAGCAAGCCGCGAGGTTCTGAAGGGCTCCAGCTGCCGCTTCCAGTGTCTCCGGGTTCGAACAAGTCTGCAACAGCTTCAGATAGGACTGCACCACTTCCGGTTGCCATAGCAGCTCCATGCCTCTGACTGGTTCTGTTCTGGGACTAGTCGTGCGAGAGGCTGTGGTCTCCTTCTGCACTGGCTGGCCATCCTTCTTCTTCTTGCTGCCCCCGAAGCAACCCAGATTCTCGCCTAGAGGACACAGAGAGTCGACATTGACGCCATTGTGAAAGCTGGATCAATTAGGATATCGCTTGTTCCAGACTGTATGGAACCTAACACGAGTAGTGTTGCATGAACTTGATCCGAATATTCAATTTTACCAATTTGACCATGTAGGTAGATGTTGTTCGATATAACATTCTGTGGAATTGCTTTATATATTATTTGTTAATTGATAAATCGTTCACACTACTTTTGTTAACGACAAGTTGTTAGCAAAATTATTGTTGGACTAGTCCAGGCATGAGCGAGGGGTCTTTGCCCCGTGAATGCCTTGCGTTGGCCCCTGATGGCGTCATGGGAGGGAAAATGCTCCGAATAGGCGTGGCCACGCCGAGTAGCCGTGGTCTTAACTTAATCGGGGTCAAGAAAGTGCACGCAGGGCAATCTCTGCCCATGCCTGGTGCAAACCAATCGTATTCGCAAAATGCACTAAGGATACATAGAAAACACTAAAGCCTCTACAACTAAAGAACTCTTAACCGCTTGTCTGGATACAAGAAGCGATGATCAAACGTAGCAGGTCTTGTTTATCTAGATAAAAATCAAAGTGTAGTCAACGGGGATTGATATGTGTTGGAACAATGATAAAGAGGGACGATGATGTGACTTGTATTCGGATGGTGATAACTCTGCGTGTCTGTAAGCTCGAGTACTGATCGTGATCTTATCAGCGAGCTCTCGATAACGCTGAGTGAGTAACCGTTGAAAAGCGGAGCATGCTCTAGCGAACTCGGCTCGATGCAAACTGAGGAGACTAGGCTAGCAATGGAAATTACAAGAATGTCTTACCTTGACATAAACTGTACGCTAAAAAGATTGAAACACATTTTAATCCATGCTAAACTAGGAAGGGTGTTAAACGTCGGTTTCATTTGCTAACCGTTATACACGCCGCTCTCTGTTTTCATCTTCGAAAAGGAAAAGAGAAAGTTAACGCGAAACTCACGAGACAGAATCTACTAAATAAATCAGGATGGCAGATGAGACAGGTTCGAAAAAATAATAACAGAGACACCGAAGCCGATAACGATACCTGATAAGGGAACGCAAGGTCTATGCTAACCGTTCTGTGCTAGGAGACTAATCATTGTTACCAAAGATGTGGTCGTGTTTTGTCGCACACAGTAGTTCCATCGAACGTTCAAGCGGTCTCAACAACAATTTCAGACAGAGACGAAAGCATTACAACAAACGTTAAGTGTACACAGGTCGGAAACCGTCTTGAAAGACTCAGTGTAGGGGCTAGCTACGATTTCTAATTACATACTACTTTGCACAATCAAAAGAGGGCATCAAAAAACACATTGTCAATACAGTTACTGTACAGAAATCTTCCCAAGCGTACTGTTAATTACACACCTCGGGATACCTCTCGTCGTTTCCCGAAATCCCTTAATGCATTAAAGAACTCGATATACTGAGGGGTCCATTGTACCGAGCAATTAATGTTATGTCGAACCCATAAATATCCCAAGTTGGAACTCTTGGACTCGACGCAAGTACGCAATTCCCCGTCTTATCTAATCTCCACGGTAAACCGCGTATCATCTGCACACACCATTCGGCTGCATGCGTGTAACCACATGCCCACTGAGGAAACCCGTGTGTCTTCGACAAGGTACTCTCATTCCCTAGAATGCAGCGAGAACAAAATGGATCCTCACCTTTGGCAGGCGCTGCCACCCTGTTCTGCACCGTGGACTGAATAGGATGTTTGTCGTAGTTAGGGTCTTCGACCTCTTGACACCGGTAGCTCAGATTCCGCAGGATGCAGACGCAGTTCTCGACGATCTTGTTGCCGATGTTCGACTTCTCTATGGCCGACCGTACCACGTACAGCAGCGCGTCGACCAAGCCCTCGCATTCCCTCAGCTTTTTCCTCGCGTACTCCCCGGCGCTGGAAACGTTTCTCAGGACACCCGAGGCGTTCCTGAAGACTGTGGACCAGCAGGTTTCTCCACTCGAAGAGCTGGGGTCCCAGCCACTGTGTGGTATGATTATATTGTTTACCACCATCGTCACTCCGTCGTCGATGATGGACTTCTTCAGATCCTGAAAGAATTAGTAGATAAATAAATATGAAGTTTGAACGATGAAGAACTCTATCGAGTCTCCTGGATTGTCGGCTTACCTCGCAAGATGATAGGTTCCATAACACTCCGGTCACCAGTTCCTTCACATCGCAATCGGACGTCCTGCGAAGTAAATTGATCAAAGCTGGCACTCCTCCGGCGTTCTTGATGGCCCTCTTGTTCTCGTCGTTCTGTCTGCCATAGGACAAGTTCCTCAACGCCCCGCAAGCATTTCTATAAACATCGGGATTATCGTGATCCAGTAATTGCACCAGCGGCGGTATTCCACCCAGACTTCTCGTCTTTTGCTTGTTTGGGTCGTCCATGTAGCATAGATGTTGCAGATACGCGGCAGCGTTCGCCTTGATAATGTTGTTCGGATTGCTGAGGAAACCGATCACCTCGGACAGATTCGGGTCCCGCCATCTCATCGACTTCTGGTCGTCGTCCAACGGGCTGGCCATTCCAGGTACCACCGGATGTCGTGATTGCAGTCGTTGAAGGTGGACCTCGTCCTCGAACATTCCTGGTGGTACTCCCGATGACAGAGGGACCGGGTGGCCCTCGTCGTAGCCGGGTACATCGCTAGGAACTGTGACCGGACCTACCCCTACACCTGGTCCGTATCCCACGGGTCCGTAGGGGGACGGAGACGCGTAACCGTAGGGCACTTTACTCTCATCTGTGATCAGATTTCGAAGGCGTTTGATTACGAATTTGGGTTTAGATTCGACTGAAGAGAAACACACCAGAACCTGATTTAAAACCCGGGTCATCCTTGAGCACTCCACTTTATGTTCTAGTCAAATTTAGGAGGAAAACAGGGCGTTAAAGAGTAGATAGTTTATGAAGCCGATTAGATTGTGGATGTCCTAGTAGATCTAGATTTCTACGGTTAAGTACTGAGAAATTGGCTCAGGAATCCTGATCCTTCCCATCTCTAGGATCCTTGGGAGAGAGAGAATCCAGCCCCTTCTTAGTTCCTAAGTTCCTTGGAAATCCTATCTCTTTCTTAGTCTCTAACCCTTTAGAAATATTCTGGCCCATCACATCTCAAAAATTCCTTAGGAATTCTCTCCCGTTTTAACCCCTAAGATCCTTGGGGATCGTGGACCATTTTTATTTAGTCCCTAAGTCCTGACTAACCAACGTTAATTTTAAATGCAAAGAGATCCACACATTTCTGAGAATTTTTTAAACAATTTGACGAGTTCTGACAAGATTACAAGGTTCGAATACTATCTTTAATACCCTGTGCCGAGACACCGAAGAGCCACAACACGCCAGCGGTTATTAACGCACAAAGACTCATCTGGCAGACCAATTAACCGAAGCCTCAATCTGATTCGGATTACGGTTATGATCCTTGATCCTTACCCGTAGACGTGAAACGCATAATTCACTCATATTATCCATGGAATATGGACGGGGAAGATGAAGTCTGAACGTGGTCAACGTGACAAATCTAAAACGGGGAGGGGGGGGACGAACGTAGTAGGTAAATGAAGACGGAAGAAATAGAATAGTCGCACTAGGAACAGAGAAAGAGACCGAGAGAAAGCGACAGGCAGATAGAGATGAAGTAAAAAAAAACTGTTAAATAAATTATTGATGTGACCCTACCATGAGGATGCTGAGAGGGTTCGCCGGAGTCATCCATATTCCAAGAGTTGCTGATTTGATCTAGAGGGAACACAAAATAACAAACGAATGTCAGGTATAGAGATAATTAAAGTGAATTATGCACTGCCCGGTGACCACGGGCAGACAAATAGCCGGGCCGCGCTGCAACATGATAGCTGGATGTCTCATTATGGGAGCCGGGTCCGGATCAACGCCGCGTGACCCGTTACCCAAAAATCGAACACAAAGCGACACACGCGGCGATTTTTTCCACAGGGGATGCGATTAGCTGTTCCCGCTTTGACGAACGTACCATACTGATCCCCGGGACCGCCTGGACTAGGAGTGATACGATAATGATCCTGCAAAGCTGGATTCAGGCCTGGGTCGATGTCGTTGTACCCGCTTTCCACGTATGGCCCCGGTTTCCGCAGGTAATCTTCAAAGAACACCACAAACACTCTTTAGACTTTGTTACGAGTACAGTTCTTTTAACAATTGAAAATTAAAGGATCATTTCTACTCCAAAATTACCCACACGTTCAAAGCGTTGTAACTTTATGAAAAAACGTCGTGACATATTCGTTCTGATCTCATTTTACAGCTTGAACCTTCTACTTTCGAGATCCATTGTTCGTTTTTCGAAGGGTCAATGTTCCTTTAATTTTGCACGCCGGTGTATTTTGTGTCTCATCTGCTGACTTTAATTGCAAATGCATATCGAGTCATACTGACAATGACACGAGGTAGTTACCATGTGGAGGTGAGGCACGACTGTGCTCCGAAGGACTATGAGGACTGTGAGGGGAGTGCGAGCGTGGCATGTAGATGCCATGCGGACCCGGATACCCTGGCTGCGGTGGATACCCGAGGAACGGTTCGTAGTGCTCGAACCCGACCATGTACGTGTCCGTCGGGTACCGCGGGTCCGCATGCTGGTAGTCCTGCGACATCAATGGCACTGACATGTAGCTAACCGCCCCTGGATCTGGCTCCATGTGTGATACTTCGCGAACGACTTTCGACACGCTTGTCACCTGAAACAGAATCAAGGAGGCAGGTACAGCGGCGGCGTTAATACTCTCCCAGTGGGCGTGGTCGCATTTGGGCGTGGTCACGAAATTGCTTTCCGTACGGTAGTACAACGTTCAGTGGAAATAACTTTGGGAGATCGTAAGTGGTTATAGGGAAAGTGGGCTGTTTTGGCATTCAGTGGGTGGGGTCAGGGGGCGTGATTTTAATAGAGACACTTTTGTAAGGAGCAAGGAGGATCAAAGGGAAAATTGTGAGGAGTGTGTCCCAGATTGGGGCGTGTGTTCGAGTGAACACTGGCGTGACAGTAGATTGGAGTAGAGTCGGTAGGCGTGGTTTGAATAGGAGGAGTAGGTTCTACGAGGTGCGAGGAGATCAAAGGTACGATTTAGACGAGTATGGAACTGTCAGTGAGTAAATTGGACAGTCCGATATCTGGAAACACGACTTACTTGTTGACTAGTCTGCTGCTTATGGGTTCGGATGAGTAATGGATCCTCTTGAACAGACAAATGAGACGAATGCAACGAGTGGGTGTCCGCCTGGCCGTTACTTCCGTGGTAATCTGCATCACTCTGCCCGCTGGAAAACGTCCGCAATAATGATCAATTAGTACCGGGTTCCGCGCCATCGAGCAATCAACGATTTGTCGGTCGCCGGTCGATAACTTACGTGTATTGCGGCATGTCGGGTCCTTTTTCCTGGAGAACGCGTCTGGAAACACAGAAGCATCGGGGTCATGGTGGTTGTACAATGGAAAAACAGGAAAGACGAGCAACGATAGAGGAACAACTAGAAACATCGAAATCGATGGAACACCGAATCGAACCAGCAATAAAAATAATGTCCGCTCGAGAAGAAACAAAAACTGATGAATGATCTGGTGAGCCCTAGAAAACGAATGGAAGAAAGAAAAAGAAAACAAGAACACGCAGAAAGCAATATCCGTGCACACTGAACCGCAGCGACTATGTTGCGTCATACAAAAATAGCACACGCATAACGAAAGAACGAAGGAACGCATGGCCTACTGAAGCCGCCCAGGAATACTTCTAATTGCGCTAAACTACTCGTGTTCCTCGTCCACTCGCACACACACACACACATATCACTCGGAAGCATGCGAAACGAACACACGCTGCCAGTGCGGCCGAAGTTATTCATTCTGAGTCACGTGTACGTTCCGTTAACTAACGAGAATTGGGTGATAATGATCGGTGGGTGATTTTTAGCGGTACGTCTTAGCCATGATCTACTAAGGTCCTCGGTGCACTCGGCGTGGAGGCATTCTCTCTGTCTAAGTGGTCAAAGATGGATGAAATTGGTCTACCGTTCAAATTTGACGTTTGTGTGAGGAATCAAGCAAGTGGGACGGGCTAATCTGTTGGCAGAACCAATAGGGAGTCATGGGAGGGGCTATCGAGTGAACGGGAGCCAATGAAGAAGTTGTAGGAGGAATTAGAGTGCTCAGTGGGCGGATCCAAAGGTATGTAGGCCAATAAAAATTTGTGGGAGAATCTAATAAACAGCGACAAACCAGGAACGTTAAGTTTTGTTTAAAAAATTGGTTTTCCTTTCTGAAAGCCTCCATATCGAGTCGAGCCGAGGATCCACCAGCAAGAATATCGGCGAATACAGCTGAATGAGTTCTCGCCGGCGATAATCGAAGATGGAACGAAGTGGGGGTGGCTGCTTAAGTGATGACCAGTGAACGACTATCATTCGTACACTCGCATTCAGAATGACTAACCTCGTGATTAGATCATGTTAGTCACCTCTGCGTGATCTCGGTGCGCGTAATGCTGTGCTCCTGTCTCTTCTCGATCCGACGATTCACCAGCCTGACATTAACAATTTTGCCAGCGTTATTGGGGACAGGGGGTTAGGTGGTCAGGGCTGGGTGTCGGCTGGGGGAGAGTGTCTGAGGAGGCGTGGTTTTCTAGGTGTCTACCGTGTACCCGGTGCGACAACCGAACGTTGTAACTGTCTTTTTCACGATTGGACGGGTCAATCGAATCTGCATTCGAAATTGCCGGACGAAAACGTTTGCTCTTTAGACACAATATCGGCTAGTTTGTTAGTCGAGAAAGGGAAGCGTTAAACCGCGAGACAATCGGAAGCTACCACAGATTAGTTTTGTTTTTCTTGTTTTCGAAAAGGGAGAAGAGAATGTAGAGTTAATCGGTTACTAGTCTCTCGAGAGTTCGAGGAGAGAAAGACACTTACAGACAGGAGTCAACCAGCTGATTATTTGACATACCAGCTGATTTATCGTCTCTTGCCGCTCAGCAGTCGAAGGCGTCTCCTGGAACAAACGAAAGAACAAGAAAATCAGCGAAAACAGTAGACGAAGCCGATCAATTTACAAGAAAAATTTGAACAATTGAAGGGGTGGATGGATAAAGGTGTCGAGTTTGTTTTCTGTAAAAGAGTTTTTAACAAAATATGTTGTCCTTTTTCGATGAATGAAGAACATTATTATCTTTTTTTGTATTAGAGATTAATCATAACAATACATATATTTGTAATTCATTTGTGTTATTATCTTCATTCATCAAAAAAGGACAACATACCTCGCTAAAAACTCATTTACAGAAAACAAACAATTTGTTACTCGTCACCTTCATCCATCCACCCCTTCAATTCTAAACTCCGCTAATAAAAATAACAAAATGACGGTGGTAGGTGTGGTACGGAATTCCGCGAAAAATAAACCGCACGGCAGTTCCTTAATCAACCGATCCGCAAGCACTCGAAACGTCCTCTCGAACGCTAATCCCATTCCGCGGCGGCGAAATGGCGAAGTTTTGATTAACGCCCGCGGGATCCTCGATCTTCTTTTTTTCCCCCGTCGACTCGCGCGGGATGCGTTAATTAATTTCATCAGTTCCGCGTAGCTGGCTTATCGCGGGCGCTGCGTGTAATCACGGCATTAAAATATAAAACGAGCAGAAGAGTTTAATTAATTTGCTGGCTCGACGCGCCTTTATCGCGCGGTTCGATTGGCGCATTCTGCAAACGCGTGCACACGTGCAAAAGGTTGACACAGATCCACCGAGGAGTTCGCTAACGAATTCGCTCCCGGAATTTCACGGAGTCCTGAAGGGACTATCTCTCTCTCTTTCTCTCTCTACCTCTGTCCAACCGGCGTTGTCCGTTTCCACTTATTGCGAGAGGATTCGCCTCTCGCTACCGGCATAATTGTCAGCCGCTTGCTGTATGGAATTACCCCAGGTCAACTTTCGTCCGCACTGACTACCTATGCGAAAACTAATCCAAGTGGGGACATCGAGACTGAAACTCGGAATTGATCGCAGCGGTGTTGAATGAATATTAAAGGCCGCCGGCGGTTTTCGCCGGCCGCTAATCACTATTAACACGTTGTTAGTCTGCGGACTTTATGCACTTGTGACAAGAATGAAGGTGCGAAAATTTTCACTGAAATGTAACTTTCATAACGTGACACATATAAATAAAAAATTAATACTCGCAAATAAACATTCGTAACATAACATTGAAGTTTAGAGGTGGTATTTCTAAACATTTAAAGTATGGTAAACATTCAAGTATCATATGAGTTACTATATCAATTTCATAACTGAAAAAAAATCATACAGAACGGAATTATTCTAGGTCGGAAGAAATGTTAAATTTTCGAGTTGAAATATATAGCTCCGACTGCAAAGGGTTAATTCAATATTTTCCTTGTTTGATGTCCATCAACGGTGTTATCAACAACCATAAATTACATGTAACCATTGTAACATCATTTCATCGTGATGAACAAGCAACTATTGTCGCAAAAGTCAACAAGTCGAGCCCCGAAGGGGCAAACGGCCGAGAAGGTTACATCGTTTAGCCAGAAAATTGGATTCCGGGTAAATTTTCTTTCCAAGAACCCCCTCGAACCGTCGTGCTTGGAAAAATAAAGATGGTCCCTGCGATTTGAGGTGACTCTCGGCGTGTGCGAGTGCAGCGAACAGAACTCGTCGCGCGCCTCTACATAGAACTCCGTGCGCAACGAGCGGGATGAAACAGAAAAAGCGAAAGAGAGAAAGAGAAATAGAGTCTTTCTCTCTCGTTCCTATTCTTCATTGAAATTATTAAGTGAGCTCGACGAGGCCAGCGGTCGAATTCAACGACCGACCGGAAGAAAAAAAGATCGCGACAATGGCAAACACCGAGAGAGCAAAATTTCCACTCGAGGAGACAGACGGGAACACCGAGGGTATTTGTTTAAGTTATGGCACTCTTACTACGCTTTCGACCTGGATTCGCAGCCGGTGGAAAGAAGAAATCGATGTCACTGGTACAGTCGTTCCTCATCGACGTTACCGGAATTATTACACGGGGAAGGTACACGCTTCTGCGTCTTCTTGCCCGCCAGTACCTTGCCGTTGCCGTCTTTATTCCCCTTATATTCAGCAATAATGTCACATTTATATGGTATGTAAGAACAATAAATAGGTTAGTAGAGCTACCTATGGGAATATAATTGAATTATATAATTTCGTAGCAATTTCTGAACAAAGGACCGCAAAGAATCGTCCTCTTTCAGCACCGCCAACCCCTGTTTCTATAAAATGATGAGCGAATAACATTCCTGAGGGAACGAGCTCTTTGGATTGTCGTTCGTAGAACGTTTTCCGGAAATAACCGATATCGATTTCCCGAATGCTGACATGCGATCTTATGCTACCACAATGTACGACCTTCAAATAATTCGAACCTCAGTCGAACTTTTAATCGGTTCTCGGATCGATTACACCCAAGACAAAATATACCTCGCAGTTTCTAGTGTAAAGCATCTCGCCGATATCTTCGTTTCTTATCTAACCGGAAAAAGCGAAGATTACGCAACGAAGTTTGCATCATACGCTGCGTATGCGAAGATAAAGAATGATCGTAAAGTAATCATGATCTGTGCGATTGCACACGTGAAACATTGTGCTCGTAAGCCAATGCCTCGCCTCTTCCACGCCTTAATTGCGTTTTCTACGGGAACAACGTGTTCCTTTCGCGATAAACCAAGCATTGGGAATAATTTAAAAGATTTTATACAATTTATTATATATAATTAGAAGGAACTGTCTCCAAGCAATCATTAAGCACCGATACTAATCAAAATTCGTCTACTACGTTGTTTAATGCTGTCGTCTTTGCGCGACACAAGTTTCTCGTCTCCAGCCACTGAATCAATAAAATTGCCATAACCTGTGACATTTCCGCAGCCTATCTAAGCAAACCAACAATAGGTTCTCCGCACGCAATAACCCCGGCAGTGACGATATTCGTCTCCAATGCATTTTTTTTCCTGTATCCTCGAAATTCTTCCGTCGTCTCTCGCTTCTTCCACCGGTTCCAGTCCCTAAATCAATGGAATCGCCATAACTTGCGACATTTTTCCAGCCTGTCTAAACAAACCAACCGTATACTCTTCGCACGCAATAAACCACAGAACGACAGTACCGAAAATTCGTCTCCGAAGCATTTTCTCCTATCTCCTGTAGCTCGTTCATCGTCTCTCGTCCATTTCCATCTTCCCACTCGCTAAATCATCGAATGTGGCATAACCGCCTTCAATAAACCAAACACTGACAATACCTAAAATTCGCCTCCGCAGCACTGTCTCTCAACTCTTTCACCCTTTCCAACCGTTAAATCACGGAATTTGGCATAATTCGCAGCGCTCTTCCAGCCCATCGCGCTCCTGAGGGCCCGGAAAGGAATCGCGGGATGGATCGAGATCTATAAATCACCGGAGGGGGCCGCGCGATATCGGTCGCGGAACGCATTGAAAATGCACGGATGAAAGCCCTCGAAGAAAAAGTCTCCGGTCGCGGAATTCGCGATCGTAAGAGCTTGTGGGTAACAAGGGGATGAAGGGGCCTACAGAGAGAAAAAGAGGGGGGCAGCACGTGGAACGAGGGCGGAAGAGGAGCTGGAGGATCGCATTATCGTCAATGAGATTTCCGCGCGATCAAGGGGACGAGGAAAATGAAGAGGAGAGGTCGGGTGCGTTCCAGGGCACGCGTTCGACATTCCTGCTTTGAATGCGAACCCCCCCCCCCCCCCACAACCACCCACGCACACTGACACACACCTGGAAGAAGGGTGGCGCGATGCACCGCGTGCGTGCATTTATGCGCGTGTCTCCAATGAACCAAGCGAAAGACATTCCTGTATCCTGCTGCCGGATACGTCGATTCCGATAAAATTGCGACACCTCCAACGGGGAAAAAGGATTCCTCCGGTTCCCCGGGCAACACCCAGCGTTTCCGATTGCCACCCCCGCCCCCTGTGACACCTGAGGAGGAGCTGGCGAGCTTTGCGAAGCGATCGAACCAGAAAATGGAGAAAATCGGGGCCCACGTTCGCTCTTAATTCGGCTTTAATGGTTGCTCTGTTTGGAGAACCTTTTGCGGATTTATAAATTCCTATTTGGTTTCTGTTACTCTACATAAAAATCAGCAGGGCCCTATATCCGCGTCTCTCGCAACTTTTCTACGGCACTTCCAGTAAAAGGTTGTACTCGTATGGTTCTTCAGGATCCACGGAGCATCTATGTAGATCCTTCCGGATTTCCGAATTCCCAACATCCATACTCGTTCTTCCGAGAAGCCGCGAGCACCGTGTAAAAACGCGTCGCGCGAATCGAATTTTTGCGGCGCGCGGAGCATGCAGCTTTGCACGGGTGCCTCGAGTTCGGGATTTCCGGGTACGAGAGCTCGTTGATATTCCGGAAGCGGCGGAACCGCGGCCGAAATTTCGGAAAACGCGCGGAGAATAGGCGGCGAAGTTCCCCAAGCGGATGAAGTCGTAACTGTGGACGAACTCGCGGAAACTGCTCGCCCCCAGAGACCGTTGCGAAAGTAGCCTATGGGATCTCTATCCGATGGCGAATTCTAGTATGCTATCTCGCCAGACCATGGGGAGCAAAGGGAAGCCTAAAGTGAAATCGATAAGTTAACCGAAACCTAATAAACCGACCAATTTCGGAGAAAATTAAAAGCAAAGATGGTCGTCGACGACGTTCGAGTCGCAATTTTTCACCTGCGAGCTGAAAATTAATCTTCCGAGCAATTTGGCTGCGACCCAGAAGGCCCGGGGACTCTGCTATCAATTTTGGTCCTCCCGATAGCCGCTGGAAAAATCATTCCGGGAGCCGGGAGTGTTTATCTGTTCCAAGCGATTGGACGTTAAAGGGAAAATTGAGAAACTGGAGGCGGAGGCGTGAGAATACATAAAATAGCATCTTAATTTATGAAAATTGAACTAGTAAAATAAGAAGATTATCGTTCTTTTAGAAAGAACAACACTTTGCTACAAACACCTAAAGGATCATATACAGTGGGTGTATAAAGTATTCGTACATCTTTTAAAAACTAATAACTTTTTTTTAATTGTACCAAACGACCTGATTTTTTATAATCAATTAGAAGCATTGGTTTACGATATGATATGCAAAAAAGATATTCCATAAATTATAATTTACAAGGTTACGTGCAAAAATAGAAAAGAGAGTTTTTAAAACTTTTTTATTTAGGCCCTCATTGAAAATTTAAAATATATGTTTTGTAGATATATGTTAGTTATATACGTGCTGAAAATTTCATCGAAATCTGTGGATTTTAAGTAGAAATTCATCGAAAGTCGTGTAAAACTACGATTTTCACAATTTTTAACCGCTTGTACCTCGTGAGTATGTTAATCGATTTCGATGAAATTTTCAGCATGTGGATAACCAACATAGATCTACAAAACATATATTATGAATTTTCATTAAGGGTCCAAATAAAAAAGTTTTAAAAAATGCCTTTTTTACTTTTGCATGTAACGTTGTAAATTATAATTTTTAGAAAATCTTTTTTGCATATCATTTCGTAAACCAATGCTTCCAATTGATGATAAAAAATCAGATCGCTTTGGTACAATTATAAAAAAGTTATTAGTTTTTAAAAGGTGTACGAATACTTTGTACACCCTCTGTACATTTACGAGAATTAGCGTAGACGAGCTTGCACATTTTATTGAACATTACGAACGAACATCTCCGGAATAAAATCTTGCAGCGTAGTGTAAAGAAACGCGAGATAAGTCTGGAGACGGCATAGACGGCGTAATATCGATTCGCGGGAATTTAATTTACGCGAGATAGTCAAAGAGGGAGTGTACGGAAGGATCAGCGGCCATACTGCTTCAAATCAGTGTTCCAAGTCGACATTCTCGTCAATTAGCACCTTCTCTGCTGCGTAGGTGACGTTCACAATCTTGCAGTTTACTCGGAGACAATCTGATTAATTTGATACACCTCTTGTTGCTTAAGTACACAGCGTAACACTCGAAGAATTAATGATTCTCTTGCTCTAAATTGTTTGTACCCATTCCACTCGATACGAAAAACAAGATAAACATACTTTCTAGTGATTTTCGTGTTAAATTGTTATTGGTATATGCTTGACATTCCGCTGATTAAAATGAGCCCAAACACGATGCAATTCGGTGCATATTTGCTCGTTTAATCCACGATTTAGCAGAACTTCGATTATCCAAACTGAAAATTCTCCGTTATCCCTCCTTAAAACGTCTTATCAAGTATGTACTATGATTGGTCATTCTCAACGGCGACGCTAAGGAGGACAACGGAGAATTCGGTTCGGATAACCGAGGTTCCACTAAATCGGGGATTACACAGGCAAATTAACTTCGAACTGTATCATGTTTATACTCATTTTACTCAGGAAAACGTAACGCATGCAACAGTAAAAGTGTCACTAAAAACTAATTGACAAACAACAGATGTTTGTCACTCAATTAGTCACTGCGTTTGCTAAAACGTTCCAGCATGTTACGGAGAGAGAAACACATGGAGACAGAGGAGGTGTTAAGCGACGATATAAGGCGAGAATGGAGATATCCGATGCAGGCTAATATTTCGCCCGGAGATTGATTGTAAAAGGGGCCGGCTCGTTCGTCGAGCAATTTTTAATTTCGGAAAGAACAGCGTCGGTGTAGGCGCGAGAAACGCTTTTGAGCTTTTTTTCCGGAGGTGCAGCCCGAAAATCTGGGCCACCGTCGCCCGGAGCTTTGTCCCGTAATAGTCTCCGGCATATTAGATTTTTTTACACGTCGGAGCGAATTCGGATACCCTTTTTCTGCCCGGCGAATATCCCCCGTCGGCGACACCGGTGTCTCTATATATTTTTCGGCTGCCGCACCGGCACAATCGCCCCGGCTGATTTTGCGCGGAGATGTTTTTTAGTACGACCGAGTCACTCGCGACAGTGACACACCGTTGATAAGAGTGATTATCGGCGAGATTACCGGCCCCGAAACCCTCCCCGATATCGATCTCCCGCGATTCGCAACAAGGTGGACGTTCTACCTGTCCGCGAAACGCGAGCAAGTGATGTATCGGATTTTTGTTCGGATATGCAGGATATTTTCACGCTGGTTCGCCGACAGAATGTTTCATTAGCAGGCTGCGGACCTTCATGCAAAATATAAATTATTTTATTAAAATTATTCGCAGACAAATTGGAATTTATTTCTGTTTTTGTTAATTTCATTAAATCGTGAGAAATGTGTTGCTACAATTCTTGCTAATTGTATGAAACGGAGATTTTACTACGAAATAATGAGAGAGCTTGCCCGTAAAAATATTCGTTGATCATTAATCAGTTTAGGTCGCCATCTTTGCGGAAAATTTGCGTGCACCGTTGTGACGGAAACGCGACAGCTTTGAACTGATTCTGTTGGATGTGCAACTATTGTATTCCATGAAATTGTTAAACTGTAATTCGCATAATTACAGTTTCTTGTTCGCTTATACTGTTTGCTGATTCAGGTTTAGAGAAGATATTATTGGAGCATTATAAATATTGGATTGCGACGTAAATACGGTTAGCTTGCAATTATTAATAAAGTATAGAATTACGATCAATCGATTATACAATAAAATTGCTTCGATGTAATCACGGTTACATGCGTTTGCAACAAGTAATAACTGAACCATTGAAATTGGGACATATTTATACTTGCCATTGAACGTGTTTATATTACGACGTAATATTAATATGTAATGTGAATGCTGTGCTTTCCATAGAACTGTGAGTGAAGTGTACAGGACGTTCCAAAATTAGCAGGACTATGCAATTATTCGTTCACATCCACAAATGCATCAGAAACGGTTACTGTAGCACTGCGCACGCCCTAATATTAAAATGGCTATTTTCCTTCCTACCGGTGGAGGATACAGGTTGTTCCAAAAGTGGTTCACCCGTGAAATGCTTCATTTATAAAGTTATATTAAAACGGTCTATTTCCTAAATCGTGGGCGAAGTATGCAGGACGTTCCAAAATTTGACGACCTACAAAATGCTTCATTTACCCACACAAATGTATCAGAAACAGTGACTGTAGCATTGCATACACATTAATGTTGAAATTGCTGTTTTCCTTAGCTATTGGTGCAGTATACACGTAATTTCAATAGTAGTTCACCTATGAAATGTTCCATTTATAGCGGTGGACTTGTTGGATACGTTTTTCAATGCATTATGGACACTCTGATATTAAAATTGACCTCGCGTTCTGCAACCACCTGTACAGATCGAAGCTCGCAGGATCGTCGGCCGTTCGCAGGTGCCTGGATAAACGAGCCAATTAAAACGAGATCCCGGAGCTGGCGAGAGGATCATTCGCGTTAAACGTGGAACTTACGTGGCAGAGATTTATCGGTGTTCTCTAGCCGCGGAAAATTGATTGTTAAATTTTCCCTCTCGCGGACTTCCGGGTTCCGTAACCGACGATGACGTTACCAACCCCCCGCCATGTGACTATCGACGCACACCGGTGTCCGACACCGTCTATTTTTTTTCGTCGTCGTCGTCGCTTTAACGGCGGCGGCTGCGTTTTAAATTAATTTTCACACGCGCCGGCTTCCCATAAAGCCGCGTCTCTTCTCCTCCTCCACCTCTTGAAACTAATTAAGACCGCCGCTACTTTGGGCTAAGGGATGTGGTAATCTTGTTTCCCTAAGCGGAGATAAGTTAGACAACCCCTTTTAAGGGTTAACTTATATCCGACGACGGCCCGGCGCCGCGCGAATTAGAACATGCGACTCGAACTCTTGCCCGCAATTTGCACATTTTACAAGAAAGTTGGCCCGCGAATCGCCTCGTTATATACTAATCCAGTTCTGAGCACCGCTCATCGACGCCGAGATCATTTCTTGGGGGTCTCTTCGGGTTTGAACACCTTGCGCTACGATTTATTTCACGGTTACAATTATTATTATTCCTTTGACGTTTATAATCGAATGGGAAAAATGCATATTTGTCATAAACCCATGAAATTCGCATTCTAGTAAGCAACAAACACATGTAACATATCGCTAACATCCCTCAAAAAGTTTGTCACCCATGCAACCACAAACTCCTGCATACATCAAATAAGATATCGTAATTAATTCAGCACTGCTAACAACAGTGAACACATCATAAATTTGCGAGCGCAGTCGCACAGACGGGCGATTGTCCGTGGCACAATAACATGCATCGAGGGTTGCAGAGCGCGGTGCACTATTTCCGTGGCACAATAAAGCGCCTTCGGAGCTGCGGCCCGCGGTTGATTCAGCAACAACAAACGCTAATTAATTATTTAAACGAAGACTCGCGGACGAGCTGCGTCGGCCGCCGATGGCAAGATACAAACGCAGTTCTCACGCGAGCTGCGTAATGTATGCACTTGCGTAAGCTGCACGCGTTGCACCGCGCGAATCTGGTCAGCCGAACGTAAACTTCGCAGAGGTTCTCTCGCCACTGGAACCTATGCGAGAACTTCGTGCCGCGGCAGCCGGCAGACATCAAAACTTTATGGGATTTCAATTTTCAACGCTTTGACCGCTCGACTGGTACAAATAGACCGCCCGCGCGGCCACTTTTTACGCGAATTTACTGTTCGCCAGTTACCCGCCCCATTTTTCTTTTGTTCTTCACGGCCGAAATACCACAGAGATTTTTTTACAGTTTCTCGAAATGTTGTAAATCTCGGGTCGGTTTGACTTTCGTTCCAATGGCGTTGCCGACTAGAATTAAATGTCATGCATGGATTTTATGCGTCCATGAGAGAAACGAGTAGAAGGAATTCGTAAATGATCAAATTATTAAGGAGAGAGGGAAATTTCTATTTGATATCTGTCTAGCAAAAAATCAGAAGTCTATGAACAAATATAGTTTCAATATCGTTTCAATTGAGAGATAAGGGTAAACAGTAAACAGTGATTCATTCCGCATAACGGATTAATGAATCATTTTTGCGAATCAATAAGCGCCGGAAACTCCTATTTTTTTTAGATTTTTTCATCCTTCTAGCTGATAAGAGTTATTGATTTTGAAGTGATACGTTTGGATTATATGATACGTTGAAAATCGACGTTGAAGATTATTTAATACATTTAATATATTGTATTAATTATTTTTTACGTTTCTAACCTTTTCAGAAATAGGAGACCGTTCGCTTTCGAAGTAATATGATCAAAATGGATAAAATTTATTATCGATCTTATTTCGCTGAAGTAGCACATAGGACGTTTTTCCTCCATATTCGAAGCTTACATACATTTTTAATGTTTATAAGATTTTGATGAACAGGAGTGATCGATGTTGAACGATAAAACATACATAATAAACGATGAAATATATTTATTCTATGTGGTTTTTCATCAATTTAGTATGACCGGGCTGTCGGATGCAATTTGCAAGCTTCACATTCATAATTAAAATACAATTGTATTCTACCGTGAACCCCTTGGCATTATAAAGCTGCCAATGTTGGAAATGTTTCTAATTTTTCAATGCACAATTTTTCAAATAAAAATCGAGCCACAGCGAACGTTTCCAGCCACAGTATCGAGGACAGAATCGATTCGCCGATTCCATACGACTTCTTTCCGCGGCGTTTACGCCAGGTTCTCGTTCTAAAAACGTTTCCTCCCCCGGAGGAAACCGCGTCTCAGGAAGTCGGAAACCTGTTTAACGCGCGAGTCTGACGCCGGACAAACAGTATTACCGTGGCCGTTTCGAAATCCGCCGACGCCGCGGGACGAAAACTTACACAAATGAATATGTATAGGGCGCTAGAGAAAGAAAGAGAGAACCAGTGTGAATGAGAGAGCTACTCTCGGTTTCGCCGATCCCAACCAGCGATAACCGAAACGAACGACTTCCGAAAAACTCGGCGAGCCGAAAACCAACCGCGGATCCGCTAATTACCGTCTCGCAGCTTTGTCCATTGCCCTTTGTCACGCGTTCTGCGTTCGCATAAGCGCGAACGTGACCGATGGAAGTACACAGTTGCTTGACGAGCCCCTTCATAACATGGTGCAACCTCTTTTCAAGCAATAACCCTTTGCCGAGCTATTTTAACTCAAAAATCGAACATTCCTTCCGGCCTAGAATATTATTTTCATTCTATACCTGAATGCAAACGAATTTATTAAACGCAAACAATATTTTGAATAATGGTATAGCAATTTTTAGTGGCGCCTAAGAATGCCAAGGGCTAACCCCATGTACTACGATTTATTTTACGGTTGCAGTAATTAAACCTTGCATATTGTTTGTAATTTCTTAGAAAAAGAAGGTATTGCATTTATCAAGTGATTAAAAGTTTCAATTTCTTAGATTGAAACACCCCCAGGTAGTTTTATAATTACAGTTTCCCATTCCAGCAAATAAGTAAAATCGGAATTACATTCTACGAGCACGGAAGCCCTCGGCACCGTTTTCTGTTTGCAATTAATAAAGTCTAATTAACAGAGACATGAATTTTGTCCACGTTTCGCGATTTCGTCCCACTGTGCGGCGGTTCGCGGATCGAACAGCGACGCCGGGCTAGCGTAAATACCGAGAGTGTGTGAATGGGCGAAAAAAAAGAAGGGATTAACCCGGACACTACTCGAGAAACCCGTGCAATCCAATTAAACGGGATGCAAACTAAAAGCATTGTACGGGGGGCCGGCCTGGTATCGGTGCTTGCACGAAGGTCGCCTGGTCACGGCACCGATGCGAGAACGCATTGTTGGACTCTGTGTATTCGCTGAAGCGCGTTGGAGAGAACACTGTGAGAGAGAGAAAGAGAGAACAGAACGAAAGGAAAGAGAGAAAGACCCGTTGAAAAGCGGTGCGCTTCTTCAGGGTTGGCCTGAGCCTATCGATTGATTTCCCGCGCCTATTAAAACGCCACGGAACCGTGGACGCCGGATGCATGCCGGGCGTCGCTATCTTCAGACCGCGGGAACCACCAGCGACGCCCGACTATCGAGAAATGCGTCCAACTATCGGGTTCGCGCTGGCCCATCGATCCCGGAATAGTTTGCGGGACAACGGATTGATTGATGGTATCGGCCAGTACCAACTCAATCCCAGTTTTCTGCGAGGACGAGTCGATCGTGTCGGTGTCCTTCCTTTCCTGTCGATTTTCGTTCAATGGATCCCGGTGCTCGTCTCGATAGTTGCCGCACAATCACTGACATACTCTAAAATTAGATAGAGCACGTCTTCGGAGTCGAAAGAGTCGAATTTTTCACGATACCTTCGGTTGCAGAAGTTCTCCGATATTGGTCCATTATGTTGACTCGAATGCATTGCTAAAATGAATTGTTGAACTCTCTATTGTTCGACAGGTTCGACACGAATGACCACACCATTCTCTAAAATTCGGTAAGGAAAGTCTTCAGCTTCGTACGAGTCGAATTTCATAATTAGACAGCGGATTTTATGCATTCTCATGACAAAAATGAGTAAGTGTAATTTGAAACAATAAAACATTAGAAGAAATTAAAAATACTGTTACATAATTGTTACCCTAAGTCTGGGTTAAACCGGTCTTCTAGTTATTGTAAAATAACCTACCAGCCTCTCTACATATCCATGCCTCGCAGTTTGTCCCAAAATCATCCCTTACAAAATTGAACCTTCACTTTTCGGGGGAATCAAATGTTGTATCTCGTGCTGGAGACAATTTCTCTAGGATGAATTGCACTAATTCCCGACTCGAGTATTATACAATTATTTAGAATAAAGCGTCACCTCTGTAACTGTTCATGCGTTGCGACTAAGCCACGATCACCCTCGTCACCATAACAACCACTCTCAAAGCGAATGTTTCAATCGAGTCTCATCACATCGACAGAATGGACTGCTCTACCGCACCGGTCGAAAATCAGCCAAGCTCCTTCCACCCGGCCATTTTCTCGAAATGTAAATAATTAATTCCCGAGGAACACGGTTACCGGTTCGTTCTTTGAGCGTGCAGATTGAAAACCCCCGGATAAACGGAGATTTCTACAGGTTTCATTTTCTGAAAGCGAGGGGTTGCAGCCCCGTGGATATCCGAAGGGGTCGGTCGGCGGCGTGAAAGGGGTGTTAAGGGGTGAATACGTTTCCAAGAGGCCGTGTACCGCGGCGACGACGACGTCGAGAACCCTGCCACCCCCGCCTCCGTTATGCAACCATACAGAAGGCTAGACACAGAGAGAGAGAGAGAGAGAGAGAGAGAGAGAGAGAGAGAGAGAGAGAGAGAGAGAGAGTCGAGGCTCGAAAATCGATCGTAACGAGGCAAATGCCAACAATTTCGTGCAGTGCTCTTAAAGTGCAGATGGGAGGGGACGTCGATCGATGGGACCTTGACTAACAGCCACGAAAACTCGATAATTCGCGGCACGTGCAAGCACGGTGCTCGCCGCACGGAATGAATCGGCCGGTTCGTCGATTTAAACTGGTCGTTGGGAACGTCGGAGACGAATGACCCCGCGGAAAAGTTTCGCCGGGAGTGACTTTCTGCGTGGCTCTGAGGGATTCTCGCTCGAGAAGAAGAGGAAGAGGAACAGGAAGAGGAAGAGGAAGAGGAGGAAGGAGGATTACAAAGTTGGGCGTAACGAATGGCCCGAGGGATGGATCACCCTCGGGGAGCAATTTCATCCGCGGCTCGCGCCGATATCGCGGATATATAATCGGTATCATCATCGTCATCGTCCTCCCACCCACTTTCACCCCTGAGCGCCGTCGCGCGCGCGCGCAAACCGAGGCGAGTGCCTCTCGAGCGTTCCTCTCGCCGATTTGATCGATGTCCCGCAAGCTGGATACCTCTTTTCACTCGGCATTCGACGGCCCACTTTTATCCAACCGGCGAATTAATTACGCTCTAATGGGAGTTTTGGAGGAGCCGCCGTATTGCGGCCCGAACGAGTATCGACGGGGCGAACGCCAGACTCCTCGTCATTATTGCCTGTCCTTCCTCGACTTCCGGAATCGACAGATCGCCTCTTTTCAGACCCAAATAGTTCCTCGTTTAATACGTGATTTACTATTTCATCTGAGATAGAAACTTTACTGTTTTAACGATATCATCTACCGGAAGTTAACCGTTCGCACGCGAATGCATAAAAATTTCATACAAACTATGACATAGTCGCCGGTAGATAACATGTTAATTACCGTTCGGAGTCCTTTAACGAGCGAAACACGTCTATATAGCGACGAACGTCTATGGAGGCAACGTCTAACCAGAGAGCAAAGGGTAGTCTCTCGTTTATGTGGAAGGCTCCCGGGTCTAGTCATCGATCTCTTCGAATAGATCGGGCCTCTCGACGCCAAGTGTCTGACGGTTCGGTAGCCTGATGAATCCATTAGCAAACCCTTTCCCAACCTATTACGGAACCCCGTTCCCTATCCCTATTGTCCTCTCTTTATCAAGACGCGTCGTTTCCACCGGTGTCATCTGCGAAACGGCGATTTACGAGACACCCTGTCATCTTTGAAGATTCCTCCACATTAGAAATCCTCTGAAAGAAGTGACCCTAAATTGACAAGATGAGCATCCAAGAAGATTTCACGATCACAAAGAACCTAGTATATAGCCAGCATCTCCTACGATATTGTCCGCTACAAAGGAGAACATTCAGACCACGGAAAATCTAGCTAAGCCCCCAAAGAATCCACCAAGTCTCCACAAACCACAACAGCTCTAAAAAGAGCAAAGGCACTAGATAAACAAGGCAACGCAAGAAGGTTACTACTCGACAGTTTAACCATGACACGCTGACGACAGAAGCCCGTCGGTGATCGTGTCCAGGCCGTGCTGCCGGAGCTAAGGCAATTACCGGTTGCGATAACGTCAGCACTAAACCCCAAACAGTCGAAAATAAATTAGCTTACGGTGTACACGCGGCGGTACAAACGGATCCCGGGATTTTAATAACCTGGGGGGGCCTCGGTTGGAAATTGCTGCTCGCAGAAAAGTCAATCCCGATCCGGTCTCTACATCACTGGGGTCTCTCGTGCTCTAGAATCCGAGAATCCTTCTCTCGCGAACAATTAGAGCCGATGTCTCGGCTGGCGCTACCTGTCGAGCGGGCTGACGAGCCAATAAAGTGGGCCTCGAGGCCTTCGGGGGACGAGGCAAAAATTAAGTCACGCTACCTGTTCTCCGCGGGGCACGAAAACCGCGTCGCACACAAGTAGACCAGAGAGAGAAAGAGGGAGAAGATAGCGGACGAACACGCGACAACGGGACAACGAAAGTTTGTCGCGGAATAATAGCTCCCGGACGAATCCGAACAATTTTTCCGCGGCGGCGGAGAAATAATCCCGGGATTCGTTCCTCTTTTTCTTTTTTTAGTTTTGTTCGTTCACTTCCTACCATCCGGTTCTTCTTCAACTCCTTTTTTTTTTTTTTAATTACAATTTACGCCGGTCCCCCGGAGACGCGAGCAATTTCAACGCGCGCGCGTATACCTCTTGCCCAGGGTGGAGCTCTTTCCGTCAAAGAGAGAAACCTTTCCGTTGCGGAAACGCGACGCGGAAGACCGTTCTTCTACGGGGACACGTGCAGTTTCGTTCGGACGAGGGAACAGGCGGATTGCTTCGAGACGCAGACGAGAATCGAGGATATTGAACGACGAACTTCCGATCTTGACAATTGAGCGAAAATTGACCGATATACTAAGGATTTTTATGGAAAATACATATTTTACAAGTCGAAAATATCTTCACAGTTTTGTATTTCACCTACACATTGTTGATCTAATAATAATTGTCCAAAGTGCGTCATCGGCACTGACCGCGTAAGGCAAATCCTCCGAACCACTGAAAAACCACGCAGAATCCTCTGTCGACCATTCCTGAAAGCTTTCATTATGTCCGTTTCGACAAGTCCGACCAATAAACTCTGTCGATTACTCGATGTCACGAGGACAACACGGTCTCTCGTCGGCAACATCTTGGCGATTCGTCGACGGGATTCCACGGGCATCGTTCTCCTCGGTCGGGCGGCCAACAATTTCACTTCCGGCGTTCTCAAAGGACTCGGTAACGACGGAATGCCCCCGGGGGGCGGTTCCCATCAATATTCTAATCTCGGCGCGGCACGCCGGCAAATTCAGGGGAGGCGGGACCATGCAAAATCGGGGACTGGTATGTGTGTGTGTGTGTGTGTGTGGGTGCAGTCATCGAAAACCAGAAAACACAATCGACTGGTGTTCGCGAGCGATCGGAAACGCAGAATAATAGAGACGGATAGTGAGAGAGACACAGAAAGAGAGTGTGACAGAGAAGATGGCAGTGAAACTGAGAGAAAGAGAGTGCCACAGGGAAGAAGATAGCGAATGAGGGAGAAAGATAGCAAGACAGAAGGAAATAGAGTGCAACATAGAGAAAGAGAGCGAAATGCGGGGAAAGATAGTGCGCGCGGAAGAGAGGAAGAGAGCAAGACGGCGGGACGCGAGCGCGATTCGAGAGAGGAGTGGGAGAGAGCGGGGCCGGAGGAGAGGGTTCAGTACAGAGAAAAGGCAGTGGGGAGCGGGGAGGGCGATATATCACGAGAGAATGAGAACTCTGCCGCAACCTCATTCTCCTTTCCGGCTGACGCGTTGAAAAGCTGTCTCCCTTCTCGCTCGCCATCCTCTCCGATCCCTCCCTCCCTCCCTCTCTCTCTCTCCTATTCTCTCCTCTCCTCTCTCCCAGCCACCCCCTCGCCACTTTGCTCTCGATGGCTCGGTCGTGCGAACGCATACGAGGCCGACGCGTGTTTGACAATGAATGAATGAACCGTGTGTGAGGGGCGCAACGATGCACACGCACACAGACCGATGCACGCATATACTCCAAGAGAGTACGATAGCACGAGGAATACGCCGCGTTTCCCTCTGCGCACACGCCGTGGAAATTTCTATGTAACTCCGATGCCCCCATCTCGTCGACATCCCCTCCCGGCCCCTCCTCCGGGTTTCGTCTACCGACGCTCCGCGATTCGTCCTTTTTTTCGTTTTGTTTTCGGGCTTGTTTGCCTTCGCTTTTTATTTATACTCCTTCTTCCTACGCGGTATCATTGTTGTTGTTATTGTTGTTGTTTACCAGATACTTCGAGGCGTTCCCTCGGGATTTGCGGATTTTCCGAGCGGGCTCCCGCGACGCCCTTTCCAGAACTCGGGCTGTTTTCGGGACGTTTTTCGCGCGATTCTGATTCGCCGAGGCTTTCTGGCGATGATGGGTTGCTTGAACTGTCCGCGGTGTGGGTTTGCAAGTTTTCTTGACCCACGCCGCTTTTTCGAAGACTTTTACGGTTGCGGACATATGTATCTGTTGTCAAGATTTTCTTAGCACTTCCAGTGCCAGCTTAGCAACCTCGAAAATGCCGCAAGGTAAAAATTGTTAGTTGACACTAACCACGGTCAAATGTTTTATATAAAATTGTTTTTTATTTATAAATAATAATTTTAAAAGTCCCGAAATCATCGCAGCTTTTCGAATTTCATATTTTCCCTGTCGGAACAAGCGTTGATCCCGATGGAATCGAGTCTCTCTAAAAGCGCGCTGCGGCCCCATATTTATTGGACGGTTGTTAAGCATTCGAATATTTTTCCCCGTGGTTTTATTCCCCGCGCGCGCAAAATTCCAGGGTATATAATGACGGACCTGTTCCCCGGATAATGCAATAAAACTCCGCATCGTCCCCGTTCGCGGTGCGGGGAACACCGCCATTTTGAAGAGCCTCGGACGAACCGCGGGAAAACTTGAACCGGAGAATCGCTCGTTATTCGGGAAGTTTCGAAAAAGCTGTCGAACGTGCTCCGGCCGGAAGGAACTTCCGAGTAAAACTCTCGAGTGGACACGTAACAAACGCCAGAAATTCGGAAGCTGTTGCTCGCTCAATGGGAGAACTTCCAGCGCGGACGCCATTTTGGAAAACTGTTCTTAGAACCTTCCACCGTCCCCTATCATCGAATAACTCGAATTGCTATCTTCTTTTCCGGTTTATTTAATGCGCTTTAATCTCTTCTTTGAACCCTTTCTGTACGATGGTGAATTGGCCTTTAGGATTTAAAAAGAGGGTCGACTGAACATGAATGTCATGGCCCTTATTTTTAATCTTCAGCTGTTCTCTTCAATTGTTCTGTTTTATATTGCGCCAACTCATTTTTGTCATAAATGTATCAAATCCTAGTCATAATTGACCGGTAGAGTTCAGCAACTTTCTCGCAGAATATGTCGGTAGCATGATCTTGGGGGACGGAGTAGAATGAATTAGGCGAATAAAATGTACATTGTCGACTCTGCGTATAAATCGATTTGTAGACACGTTTATGGGGGGCTACTGGGGGTCGGCGAGGGTTAAATTAGCATCGAAATCGAACGTCTTTCTACCACGATGCAGATCGAATTACCGCGTTTGATTAAAGCGTGGAAACGGCGAGGCGAGGCGAGGCGCGGCGCGCATTTCCATTTCCGTTTCTTTTGGACCGGTCCCTCGGATCGATCTCGCGTGTGTAAAGTCCGGAATGAGCAACGCCTGGTGTAATATAAATTGTAATTCGATTTCGCGCTGCAATCTGACAGCCTCGTAAATACCGTCGAGTACATGGTTTTTGCGGGCACGGGACCCGGGAACGATGAAAAATGGTGCTCGTTCCGGAGGAATCGAGCCGCGGATTTATCAACTTTTTTTACCGCGAGCCAGCAGCCACTTGGAACTCTTCCCGCGGTTCTCGACGAATTCGTAATTGCTTATTCATTGATTACCGAGCGTTTGTTGGCCGGCGAACGAACCCTTTCCGGTCAATCAGCGAAATAAATATGGTGCAACCTGACTCGTATATTTCGTACTCGTTCAAACCACTGGAATCATTCGCGAATGTTTTAACGTGATTAGAATCGCTTTTTGATAAGCGTAGCACCACGAGGAAGCGATTCGAACTATATTGAGTTACTGCTGCGACCTCGATGAATTTTGTAGACGCAAATAAATTGTTGGAAAATGTAATTTTCTAGATGGAGAGAAGTAGAACTAATTTATACCTTGTAAATGAAATTCGACCGTTCAACTTGCTACGATCTTGAGGAATATAAAATATGTAGTGTCTCGAATAGATCCTGATACAAATCATGAAAAGTTAGTTGAAGATATAGTATAACTTACTGCAGAAGACAATGGAATGTTTCCTAAATATTCCACGCCAATTAAAATCGAATTTTGGTAGATGTACGCCCTTGCAAAATAAATTATAAGACTCGCTGCACTCTCTCTCGATGAAGATGTAATGCAGTCACAAATAGATTCTGATACAAATAATGAAAATATAGCTTACTACAGAAGGTAATGGAATGTTTCCTAAATATTTCACGCTAATTACAATCGCATTTTGATAAGCATGCGCCCTTGCTAAATAAATTTGAACGTTCCACTTGGAACACTTACTACGGTCTCGATGAATATGTAACACAGTCACAAATCGATTCAGACAAAAATAACTAAAAGTTATCAGAAAATCTAACCCACCAGAGGAGAAAATACAATGTTTGCTGAATATTTTAGGTTAATTAGAATCATTTTTTGACAAGGCCACGCCCACGAAAAGTAAATTCGAAGTTCCTGCACGGATCTCGACGAATTTGTACTGCAATCACAAATCGATTCCGACAAAAATAACTAAAAGTTATCAGAAAATCTAACCTGTCGGAGGGGGAAGTAGACTGTTTGCTGAATATTTTACGCTAATTGGAATCATTTTTTGACAAGTCCACGCCCACGCGAAATAAGTTCCAACATTCCATTCGGAATTCCAGCCTGGATCCCGACGAATTTGTAATAAAACGGCGAAGTTTGCGGGACCGGTTAATTAAAAGAACGACTTTTAATTGACTGCGAAGTTGGAAAAAGTTGGGTGTTTCACCGGGTGGCGATTCAACGCTCGGCGAAACGAATCTGCGTTTCGTTTCTGCTGAGAGATTCGTGTAAATCGGCTGCTAACATTGCCGCGTGTTTTTTCGGTCCAAAGACGATTCCAGCTGATCAAACAGGAAATATGAAAGCTGCGGCGCGGCTGTTTTCGCGTTTTTAAAGGATAGTTCCGCGGAACGTTGGTTCTCTTGATTGAACGTTCGAGGGGGATCCCGATAAAAATGATGGTTTGATCGGATTCTACGGGATCGTTTTGCGGGACAGAATTACCCAAGAGAGGTTGGGAAACAATTAAACGCGAGCGATCCACGGTTTTCGAGTCATCTTGATACGATACTTTCACCGGGCGCGTACGGTGCAACTTCATCGGGCCGTGTAATTGCGCAATATTTGCATTCCGCGACGATTGCTGCCGAAATCGCGCCGTAAATCATTCAGTTTATCGAACCCATTGAGAAACATCCGACTCGTATATTCTCGCTTCGAAGGACTCATTACCAAGGCTTGTTCGACGCCTCGGAATCATCGAACGGAATGATAAATTCCATCTGCGGCTCTTGAGAATTTCTTCAAATAAATCCTGCGTCATGAAACGAACACGCATCATCATTTATTCGAAATAAAAATTGTCTGTATTAATTGCACGAAACGGGAACTGCGTAGACATTTATTCCTCATAATAATTTTGTTCAAGCAAATCAATCGTATTTTGAAAAATGTCCGATATTTTGACTGGTTATTATTACAAAAATTAAACAGAGGATTACTGAAATCGCGGAATGTTTCAGTCCATTTTTAATAATCACAGAGTGACGAGCAGATTTTAATTGGCTCGAAATGTACAGGAAACATTGTATGTAGTATTTCCCAATTAGCAAGTTGTATTTTTTAATATTCCTTGTTTTTAGCCGCAATTGTTTGAGAATCTGTTGCGGATTCATCTTGCGCGGTCATACCTTTGCCAAAAAACGACTCCAATTAGCCTGAAATATGCAACGGACAGTCTACTATTTTCTTAATCGGTTGAAGAACCACGCTGATACTCATCGCAAGCAGCGTTCATTCATTTTTCACCGCGCGGTCGCGTGAACGGTTCGCGATCGAAAAATTAGAGAGAACTTTCTATTCTGGTCCAGCGGATTGTCTCGTCCCCGATGAATTAATTCCACAGTCACCTATTATTACGAGCGTTGGCCGCGCGTAACCCAGTTACGGAAAAAGAAGCTTTACGTTTCAATAAAAATTCACTTCATCCGATTCATGTCGCCAGAAATGTATCTGCGAACATAATTGCAAAGCGCTCCGAAAACCATCTGAATACCGTTGACAACCGCATTCATACGAAACACCATTGTGTGTAAAACGGAGCCCATTACTTCTGACCGACAGCCCCATTTTTGCGTATTCGCCGGGAATAAAATAAATTTTATAGCGAAGCATTAATTTAATAGCAAATTATTTTTTCACTAGCCCCAACGATTGCCACGTGAACACCCATTGCGTATCAAAACGATTATGGTATTAAGCTAAAGAATATACCGCAGTCGAAGGGTTAATGGTAGGTTTAGCGTATAAACTAAAAATGCCTTGCGCATCGTAATTTCCGAAGACGTCGGATGCAATTAAAAGGTAACAATCGCGTTTCGCATAAAAGCAATATCGAGCCCTTCTTCCTGCGCCGTTCTGGGCATCCTATAATTTCGTTGGCTGGCGTAATTGGACCGCGATCGAGGTTTCATTCGATCTTAGATCCTGCGGTCGCGTTTCCGGCGTCGGTCTCGTCGACCGGACAAATTGAATGAACGCGAAAAGTAATTCGATTCTTCCTGCTTTTTTCCTCTGCTCCCTTTTCCCAGCTCGGCTTTTCGGGCGGTTCTCTGTTCTTCCGGATCATATTCCCCGCGAATTAATTGAACCTGATTTATCACGGCCGCGCGCCCGGCTAATGGTGAATTAGCGCAGCGATAAATTAGCGGGCGGCGATGCAGCACGCGGCCGGAATTCCACGCTGCGCGCTTGCTTGTAGCGCCGGAAATTGAAGTCCGGTGGCCACCGCAGATCGTAAAATCCCTAGGGAGAATGTGGAAGATCGAGGAAACGCGACGAAAGATCGGGGAAACGTGACCACAGCTAGAGAGATTTAAGAAACCGATCGTCATACTCTACTCCCGGGTTTTACTGGCGGCTTTTAGAGCGTTACGGGATTTTATAGTTGATTTTGTACAGGGGAAGATAGAGCAGCCTCTGGGGACTAGGTTTGTGTGGCTCAATAACTTAGGAGATAGAGAAGATTCTACATTTTGATGCCGGGAGACTGTATCTTGCGTGGTTTCCCTGTGGCAGCACAAATGGGCGTGTTTCGATTGCTCTTGCGGAACGGACCACGCCCTGAATTGGCTCCTGGAGCAACGCTTGTGCTCTTAAATAACGTTAGAAAGAGAAAATATCGTCCTCGATCTTGCTGCAAAGAAGCATATCTTAGGCGTTTCCTCATAACGTCCCAAATGGGCGTGGCTTGGTTGCTCTTGTGGCTATTGTACTGCTGTGGAGCTGACCACGCCCTGAATTGACTCCGATTATGCTCTTAAGTAATGACAGTAAGAGAAAAAGTTCTCGATCCTGCAATAGAAGAGTATATCTCGAGCATCGTTTGTATGACGATCAAATGGGCGTGGTCGCATTGCTCTCGAGACAGAATTGTTCTGCTCTGAAGCTGGCCACGCCCTGAATACCTCCTACGACCAATGCTCAAGCTCCTAAAAAATAATAGAAAAAGATTATATCCTCCATATTGAATTAGGAGATTGTCTTTCCCGCTGTATAGCTCTGCTGCTCTAGACCTGACCACGCCCCGAATTGTCCTAAATACCTCAATTTGGGTTAGTGTTTCACCTATTCCCCGACACAATAATCGAAGCAGCACCGGGGCAATATTTCGTGCAAATCGACGCGAAAGAATCGTGTACAAAGCACACTCTCCGCTATCACCGAGTTCAATCATCGGAACATTTCTAGAATAAAAGTACCTAGAGCTGGCCGATGCTAGTTACTTTTTCGCTCGACCTCAAAAACCGCGAATCATTCTGAACGATTTGCTATCCCGCAACGGGAGTTCTTGTTGGAATAGTCAATTCAGGATTCTGTTAGTCGGAAAATCACTAGCGCTGACGCTACAGGTTCTCTCTCTAGTTTTAAACGAATGATAGAAAAAAAAGAAAGCGAAAGAGAGAGAGTGAGAGAGATTGAAGAAAGGAAGATTGAACAGTCGAAGCAAAAGCGTTATTCCTCGGGAATCGCGGGCAATTTAACCGAGTTCGGTAGCAATTTAATCGAGGCCCGAGGCGGTCCGTGGAACGTTAAACGATCCCGGGGTAACTCGAAACGCGAACGAACGGAACTCGGCCATTTTTTCGGCCTCTCCGAAAGTAGTTCAACCACTCGGTGGCCTCCGTCGCGGTAAATCCGTGGCGTCTAATTAGCGTCGCGCGTTACGTTGCCCCCGAGACGCCTAATTTAAGTTTCCAGTCGCGGGTCCGGGCTCCTCTCTCTCCCTGTTTCCTCCTCATCCTCTACTCTCTCGCTGTCTCTCTCTCTCTCTCTCTTCTCTCTCCACTGCCATGTTCCCCGTGTTCTGTCGCATTCGGAATCACCGGCCGTACCGGTGACACGCGCGACTTGCCACAGTTACTCCTTGCTGGAGTCCTGACGCTGCTCGAACGATCAAAGACGGTTAAACCTATCCGTCGCCGGTTAAAACGCGGCCGATAACCAAACACGTGAATACCGTAATTATACCGAGTGCCGAGAGAACCTCCGCGTTACGTCTTTACCTCGAAACCCGACGGAAATCAAAGCCAGACGCGTCCGTTCAGGACTGAGCAGTAACCTAATCTTAGAGTAATCGATCGGGATAATACCTATAGACAAAGATAGGCTATTACACACTACAAAGGATATAGACAGAGGAATGATCAATTGAAAAAATATTCTCATACGGGGATGGCGGTGCTTAGAATGTATTCACTCCTTAGTGCACTCCTTCAACAAAATAATTACATCGAGCAGCTTACCAATTCGCTTTGTTTCTCGACAAGCATTATTTCCAAGCTTCACTGTAGCTTCAAAGAGCCCGATACACAAAGCATTGGAAATCATAAAGCGCAACGTAATCCATAATCAGTTCTCAAATCCTTACATCACATCAATAAGGAAGATTTCCGTGGTAAGGCATACAACGATACCTCTTTACAGCTACGTTAACGGGACCCGCCGCGCGCTAGTAGCGAAGCAGAGTAGTTTTTCCTCCCATTTTCCCCGGTGCCTCGGTGCATATTGTTCCAGGTTGGAATTAACGATCGACTAGTGGCTGCAGACGACTCGTTATCGGCCGGGATCAGTTCCACTTTGTTAATAAGCTATCCAGCGACTTCGGGGAGCAAGGATCCGAGGCGTGGAAGCGGCAGGGAGTAGCCGTGAGTTATTCGCGGCTGTGGTTTCATTAAAAGTACACCGGCCGGCGGTGATCTAATTACCGACGCGCTGTACACGAGGCTCGTCCGCGTTAAGAAAAACGAACGAATCCCCGCGAAACGGGGATCTCCTCTTTCGCGGAAACGAATTGTCTACTGGGTGCTGCTTTTCTGCGCGAATATTCGTCAATTATCTTCCTGGACATTGGAGCTGCCCAACAAGCAGCCGAACAACATTTGGTACAATGGGGCACATTGATATACACATTGAATGGTATAAGTGTTCGATATATTGACTGATGTAATTGTTTGGTATAAACATTTGATATAACCATTTGATATAAACATTTGATATATAATTGTTTGATATAAACGTTTGATACAATTGCCTGATATATTTACTTGATATAATGATTTGACATAATCGTCTGATATATTGACTGATATAATTGTTTGATGTATTGCACGATGTAATTATTCGATATAATTATTTGATATATGGATTGATATAATTGATAGAACTGTTTGACTATGCCGTCGATTTTTCTTCCGGTATCGCAAGCGGCAGTTGTTATCGGAGAAGATTACAGCCAAGGTCAACGAACTGTGTTCAAACTGAATTTTTCTGTCGCTGGTGCTATCAGTTTCGAGATAATCCAGACGGTACGTGAAGAAGGGACGCCGAGCCAAGTGGAAAATACGAATTTAACGGCGCGTCGAGATTTTAAACAATAACGAGGCTCATTGTCCCCAACGGAGGGAGGACGATAATCGTGTGTCCCATTCTTTCTCCTCTGTCTCTCTATCTCTTGAAGGAAACTCTTAAAGAATTTATGGAATTCGTTTCCGACTCCCTGTCCCGCGAGACCACTGACGGTTTTATTCAGCTGAATGGAGGAGAAGCCGGTCGCGGACCGTCTCTCCGTCCTTCTTCTTTTTCGTAAATTATACACTCGGTCATTACTAGGGGACAAACAGGAGGCTGGCGTACCGCCGTCTGCGACGCCGATCGAGATTTAATCGCCGAACGATCGATCCCTGCCTCGAGACCCGAGGTCACGGGTACCTGGATTTTTTTAGGAAATCCACATTCCGGTTTCGAAACTTTTTTATCAGCTTCTAAACACTAAAACGTTCTCGCACCTTTAAAATCTCAACATCCCGATGATTTATATTTTCATTAATGATTAGAAATTTATATTTAATTTCAAAGTAGAAAATCGTGTCGTATCCAGTCTTGATAAAAATCAACATTCGTCAGCAACAAATTAATTCATCGCTTAAATTAATTCATTAGCTATGTCAGAGTACCGGAGCTAAACGCTTCAACAAAGAATTTGCCAAATATTGTTCAACATCGTTGGTATTTTTCCAGAAAGATGATCGAGGCTTCCGAGAAGCCGATTAACAAAACCGGAACGGTAATGCGAGAGGAATTCGATGACGATACGCGTATCGGCATCGGCGCACCGCTGCGTCATTAGAATGTCTACACGTATAGCATTGCGATCATTCGTGTAGCCCGTGTATTCTAGATTCTGAAAATGTTCAGGTTCGCCATAATTTTGTATCGCTGATATCTGGTGATGGAGTACAACCGATAACCATGGCAATTATCTTTCACTTATCGATCGCATGTTGGATCTATTGGTCACGGTTTAATCAGCGCGCACTAGGCATCGACTTCTCTCATTAAGTAATCCTCGAGCAACCTGCTGGATAAGGTTCGTGCGGGCTTTTATCGATTCCAAGAAAATTCTTGGCATAAACGTTCGAATACGAAAAGGAAATGTTCCCGTGAGAGATGAGCAAGATGGCGGACGCTGACCCTCTCGCGACATTCCCTAAATTCATCCCCTGTATTCAGGACGAACCCTGACACTCGAACGGAAATGGTTGCATAAATATAGGACGGAGAGGAAGATGTATTTTCGATATGTTTTTCCTCGTGTTTCGACGAACTATGAAATAATAAAATAAATAAATAATAAATAAAATCCTACACGTTCACTAGAAAAATTAACGATAATAAAGAACACGAGCTACGAAACAACAGTAAAAAAAAAAGTGAGACTCTCGTTACGAACGAAAAAGACCATAAAGAACGAGCTACAGTAATCGAGACAGCTACAGATCATAAGTAAAACACCGCGGTACTAAGAAGAGGACCGTTTCGCCTAAAATTACAGAACCTGCCCGGGAAATAAATAAAGCGGCTCATAAAGCTGACGTAGCCGGCTTTTCCCGGCAAGAAGAGAAGAAAAAGGAAAGAAAAAGAAAGAAAATAATCCCAGACCAATTCTTCAAGCGTGAAGACCCTTCAGCCACCTGGAGCACCCAGAGGCGGCGTCCTCCTCTCTTGTAATTGACCGCGCCAATAAAAAGCCCCCAAATAACGAGCAATAAGTCGGCACATAAGTACTTAAGCATCAATGAGTCATCGTGGGGGCAGATAAAGCCCGCAGGGAAACGTCCAGACGTCACCCCGGAAGCCCAGCCGAGTATCAATAGACAGTATCGACCCCAGGAATCAAGCGTGACCGAAGGAGCACCCAAACAATGCCTCGATTGAGCTTCGGTCGAGATCGAAATCGAGAGCCGACCGAGCCTGACGTGACGCCCCGATGTACCCCCTTCTGTAACTATTTTTCCCTTGTCTTCGTTGCAAAAACTAACGTTTTCGCAAGCTCCACTAAGCGCTCAGACAGTAATCAACCCCTATCTCTACTTGCTCCAATAAATTTGACATCTTTGGTGATTTATATACCAAAACATTGTTTATTCCACAAAAATAAGATAAATAATCCCAGCAAGACATCCAAACTCTAATTTCGACCCCCAGCGACCCCTACTTCATATTAGACTGTATCCACGAGGACCAAAATGATCCTCAGGTCTCTTGACAATTGATCTAGAATCTAGACTGAAATATTTCCTCGTAGACTGTTCAAATTTTAAGGGCACTTACTGGAGTCCCTGAGGAGGGGTCCTCGATGACCGAAATTCGCAACGCGAGACGCCCGAGCGAACCGGCGACTTAATAACCGAGAGCCAGGGCTCGAATCGAGAGGACACGTGACACTGACAACGTCATTTCCGCGGTGGAACAATCACCGGGTCGTCACCGTTTCGGTCACTCGAAACGCTGAATATAACGGAGGCCGGGTCCTATTCAGAGGTCGGCATCGCCGCCGCCGGCCAAAGGGGACACGCCGCTCGAATGCCGATTCAAAGCATTGTTGAACCGCGACCGTTCGATCACGAATTAAATGGACTTTATCCCGTCGAACGATCGCGGAACAGTTTTCATTCTTTTTCCACGCCCCGCGTCCGCTCACGGCGTGACGCACACCGGTGGCCGACGGTGGCCGGCACCGGTGGTTCCGGTGCGACCTCTTTCGTCAGAAAGTCGCCGGGAGCCAATACGGTCGGCTAGAAACTTAATTATTTGCAATATCCGCCATTAATTGCCTGCGGGCTTTTATGGACAATAAAAATAGTCTGTATTAATAACAAGACATAAAAAATTAGGGCAAGTTGCAGCGATAAAAATTATTGGAGTTATTCTCGAGGCTTCAAGAATTTTTTTAAATTTTCAAAACCCAGTAACCTCAGAAGTAATTGGGATAAAGGGGTAGTGGACAAGTCAGACATTTTACCCAGGAAAATATGATTGAAAACTTGAATAATTCACTGGAAATGAACACTTGAAACAGCTAAATTTTTGCAAATGATTAACCGAAAGAAGACCACGGTGGCCAACGAGGGCCGGAGCAGCGATTCGAGGGGAGAGAGTATGGAACAATGATCGCGGAGATTTCACACCGGCGATTATACTGTTGCGTGGAAAACATGTGAAAACCGGGTGACGGTAAACGGAACAGAGAAACCGCTCGCGGAATGAAAAGGATTACGATTGTCGGCTGAATGAAAAATCGCCGCTGTGAATCAGCTCTTAGTCCCCGTGTTTTGTTATTGGAAAGCATTGTCGGCCGTTTTGCCCCGCTTTGCAGCGAAACCGGGAACGAGACGCGCGTGATTACTGGGAAGTCCTAGTTACATTTTCGCATGGGCCGACTCCATTTTCGACGATCAAAACTAATGATACGCGACGCGAGAACTCGCTGCGGACCGATTCTCAACGTTTAACGGCTGCCATTTCACCTAAATCGCCTAATAAAGTGCATCTATAGTTTTCCCGAAAATATATATTTTTGTGGACCAGTTTTCAGATTTTGGGGGATGGAACTGCCCCCTAACATTTGGAGCCTTGAATTACTCCGAAACTAGCGGAGAATTATTAAATAGATTGATCGATGTGTCTTCTTGTCAGTTAAAAAATTTCTGGCACTTCCGGTGGAACAGTATTCATGTCTTTCGATTGCTATTGAACATTTCGCTGCGAAAGATTACCAGCCCCCGGTCCGTCGCTATCATGAATTACAACCAACAGATAAGATACAATGAAAACGAGTCGTTTGACCTAAGTTCGCTCGAAATGATTCTTACTGTTCGAGATTTCTCGTTGCGCAACGGAAAGACGAATGTTACCAGAACCATTCGAAACTGCATCTCGTCGCGTGATTGCTTAGGAAAATGGGAACGAATCCTCGAGCAAGCGAGCTTGTGGTTTCTCAATGTCCTCAGTAGCTGAAAGATTATCCTCTTTTGCTACCGGCACCGGCAAATCCGCGACTCAAAGCCAGGGAAACCTCTGACTGCCGCGTTCAATCGTAATCGACTTCGAAATTATCTTTTCTGTTTCTACAGCTTCATCCGGACCAAAGAGTGTCCATTTGCTTTTGGAGACTGGTTCATTATGGAAGAGAACCTTATGATGATTCGTTAAAGGTAGACTGCAATTTTTATACAAAATAAAAATTACTAGCTGATCCTAGAGCATCATTTGTTAATGCACTCCAGATCTCTTAGAATATTACCTCATTATATTCTTTCACATTTTACAGCGGTGGGCCTGAATGTTCTCAACAGAAACTATGTAGTTCATGCTGGAACTTTTCTAAATTGCCACTGTTGTTCATCCCGACTAGCTCAGTCTAGGCCATCATTTGTTAATACACCCTAACGTCCACCCTGAGCAGCAACCCTTTCAGAATGTTTATACATTATTTAAGTAGGGTAGGACGGTGCTTAATCCATGGTACAGGAAATGAATACGCGTTCCCTCAGTTTTTATTTTTATTGTTGTTTCCACGGTCGAGTAGTTTGGCCGGTCGACTGTTATTTGTTAACTTTGTCCCGCAGCGAGAAGTAGCCGCGGAGTCTGGCACATCCATATTCCGGAGAATGGCATAAGTTGCTCTCCTTATCTCTCGGCGAATACGAACAGCGACGCGGAGTGTCGGGCCGTGGCGAGATGCATCCTGAGTGCAACCTTGCAACGAACGAACGACTCGGTACACCTCGTTCCATAAGCTCCCGTTATGAGTTTTCTTATTACCGCAGTTTTGGCCCCCTCCCCCTGTCTACGTATACTAATTATCAACTGCTCGAAACTCATCCGCTCACGAAATTACCAGCCACATTAACGCATTAGGGCACCGGGATTTTTGCATTCCGCGAAACCCTGAAATTCATAAGGTTCCTCGCGAATTCCATCAAGATTGTAATACCCTCCCAATGGAAAATGTTAAACGAATAACGGTGACACAAAAATGCGTAAACTTATTTCAACAATAATTAGACTCTATAGTATAGTACCCTACTATAAAAATGAAAAAAGATATTCTCAAAAGTTCTCTGTATATTACGCGTTGGAATTATAAATATCGACTTGAGAATTCAAAAAATGGTGTTCGTCATACATATATGTGACGCTGCTCGCGGACGCGTTATTATCTGCTGTTTTTCAATTACATATTCCTTCCTAATATACATACATAAACGGATTATTTATAGACGAACGATATCTCAACATTGTTCCAGTTTCATCATCCTGTTACGTCCCCGTCGTTTTCATTTCAAACGATCCCCTTATCGGCGCTACGCCATTTCGAATTCGAAGTGTAACGTTATTTCGCGCCGTTTCCGCAAATCGATATATCTTCGATAATTAAACATCGTAGCTGTCCCGTACGATAAATCCGCCGAGACGTATCGATTCCCGTAACTGGAACACGCGTGCGAGTTCTCCGATCGTGTCGTACGGGTTTGTTTATTTGGCCGAAAAACGCCGGTTAATTTTTCGAATTTCATGTCATTGATCCGCAGTCGTGCGCTTTGAATTATGTTGGCAAGCGTGCAAGGGACGCGCAGTGGCGTCGGATGTCGTGTACGTTCCAAAACAAAAACAAAGCTCGACAACGACTGCACGACAAATGTCATTGTACCGCGGATAACAAGTGCGCCAGAGCGGCTGAGATTTTTCAAACTTATCCATTGTCCGCAGCCCGCTGGCCGAGTTCGATGTAATTACGAGGGAAACTCGCGAGATACTATCTGCATATCCCGCCAGCTGTCAATAGGTTATGCATATCGAAGCTCCCTATCGATCAGCGTCACCGATACTCGCGTAATTCGCGAACGATCCATAAAGACAATTCTACATTCCCTTCTCTGTAATCTGGGCTCCCCGCGGTTATAATTCAAACCCTACTTAATTATTGACCATTCGCGCGTTCTACGAGCGATCGATATTGCGAAGACCGTAATACGAATTCTACGTCTGTGGAAATCGAAGCGGCACGATCGATCCACCCTCTCTCTCTCTCTCTCCCTCTCTCCCTCTTGTAGTTCGAGACCTCTGTCAAACTGTTACTCCACTTCAGACAGCAGTTTTAAAGCGACTTGATGTGATGTAACGGTATGTCTCGATAATAAACACCGACCCGTTCAAATGTGATCTCGGACACCGGCTAGTTCAAGTGCACGATAGATCGTTGCCGCGAAGAACTATCGACGATCGATGTATTTACACTTTTGATACACCTATCGACAGTGGTTTGAAATCGTGGATTAATATTCGCGCGTTTCCCATTCTTCTACTTAAAAAATGTTGCTGAACGAAAGATTGTAACCCTGGGTCCTTCTTGACCCTCCTTTCTGTCAACTGTATATCCACAAAGGACAAAGTTATTATCCTAACCTCTATATCATAAATAACCTTGATGCTACCGTGTCGAATGCTGGATCCATTTAGACCCACAATACTCAAACCATAAAACTATAATTTACATAGTATCCGTCAACAGATCACGTTCGTATACAATCGACAATATCTACAGATGGGTCCGAATAGACCCAGCCTTCGCTAGTGTTCGAATCATCCTCCATCTCATATTCCTTCATATCCTTGTAAACAATAAAGATATTCTACAATGTACAAAGTTATTGCCCCACCCTCCGCATCCTTCATAACCTTGACGCCACCATGGCAAATGCAGGGTTAGCAAAGCCTAAAACTGTAAACAGTGGACACGCCGTGCACAGTATTTGTCACCAGATCGGATACAATTGACAATGCCCGAAGACGGGTCAAAACGGACCCGGCCTTCGCCAGGGTTGAGTGCAAGTACCCTCAGGTTCTTTCATTGAAAGATGTCGCCGCCAAGACGGCAAGTGTCGATGAGACATTGCAACGGGGCGTTAATAGGTTAAAAACCGTGTCGGTTCGATCGCGTGCTCGGCTATTTACGGTTTCCGATACTATCCGGCGTACAACCGCGGCTATTTACGAGCGGGGGCCGATGCATCTGGTTTGCAGGTTAGAAAACGGGTACCGTTAAGCGGACGCCGGTCGCCAGTGACAGTTTGCATCGTCTCGCGGAGTCGATAGGACGTGAGGCAATAGTCAAGCGTTGGCTGTTCTATAAACACTCTACGTTCCGTATCTCTTACCTTTTCTACGATATTTCCCACGCCGGGAGTCGCCCGTCACATTCCTCGGAGCGTTGACGCGCGACGCGGTGTGGCCGACGACAGTGAACGATGATGGACGACGACGACGACGACGTAGTATCCCTGGATAGTAAATCAGTGCCAGTCCGACGACGACGTTGTTGTTGTTCCCGCGGTTAACCATCCAAAAACGCTGGGTCTGCACGCGCGTTTCGACGCGACGACCGTTCCGTGAAATCCACGCCGACAGAGCAGTCGCACTGTCAACCGCGCCACTATCATCGAGCCCCTGACGCGGAACGCGAGACTGAGAGCGAGAGCCGGAGCGCGAGAGAGCAACGGAGACAGCCGCGACTGGAGGAAAAATATCTCCCCGGTCGGTCCCGTGACGTTGTCCTTTGTCACACACACGCCTGAGTCACACGCAGAGGCAGCAACGGCGACGCGCTCGACGAATCCGCTCTCGAATCGTTTCTTCTCCGCTTTGAAGCACTGAGGACACAGGGACACGGGCGTACGCGGACTGCTACTATGGCTAGTAGCGAGAGCAGAAGCGTGCGCCTCGTACGCTCAGCCGTCCGAGCTGCGACAATACGCTCGACCGTAGCCGTTGATTGCCGAATCCTCCCGCACAAGGATCTCGCTCCGAGATCCCGAACATCTCCTAACACAAACCGCTCTCTTCTCCTCTCCCTCTCTCTATCGCTCTTTATCTCTCTTGCACTGTTTCTCTTCTGTTCTCACTCGCTCCCTTCCCTTCGTCTATCCTCCCTGTTGTGTCCTTCGAGGAGAGTGCGAGAGCCGATACGGCTCCGGGTTCACGCGGCACGGAATTAACTCGCGCGTGTAACACTGACCGTCTCAATAGGCCCGCGATCGAGACCTCCTGGCATCCTGGTACAGGCGTCTTTCCTCTCGGTGCACGCGCGCACACCGTGCGCTTCGCACTTTCCGCTCCCCGTCTCGAGGCGAGTTTTTCCCCCACGAGAGATGACAGAGCAACGTCCCCGTGACAAGGCCGGCCGAGATACACACGCACGATACGTGGCCGCACCGACCAGAAAACGAACCAACACCGACCGCACACCAACCTTCTACTCTTCGTCTTGTTCTTCTTCTTTTTTTCTCTCTCTCCTCTCTTTCCGTTCCTCTCTCTCTCACTCTCTCGCTCTTTCTCTCGGCACCCGTGGATTTTGTGTTACGGGCGGCCGTTCCACCGGACAGCCAGCGGGGCCCGCGCGCGATCAAACAAACTCCACGACGATCCCCTCGGGACTAACGCGGACTCCCGGAACACGATTTCGAGCGGGCACGTGCGGCAGAGTACGCAGAAACCGCAGCTTTTTTACGGACACATCCCCGTACTTGTCTCCTCCTCGCCAACGCCTACACGATACACATTGCACGCAGCAACGACGCCCCTACACGCCGATCCCAGCGGCTCTCAAACGGCGGCGTCCTCACACAGATGCTTCTGAATGGGCCGCATTTGTCCCTAGACCGGTGTCCCTAGGCGATCCCGCCGGGAACAGGGCCGTGTAGCTTTCTGGTGACTGGATACCGTCGCCACCTTGCGGTGGGTGTTAATACTGACTGCTCCACGCGCGGGATATTCGAAATTTTTAATCTTTTTAATGTACGTTCCCTAGTTATTAGGGTATCCTGGTTCATTCTCGTTGAAACAATTGAAAATTTATCACCCGATGTAATAACGAAATAGAATTGCTGGGGCAACGTTGGAAATACGTGCAACAGCGAGTGGTCTATATTCGATACGGTAAACTAAGTAAAAATAGTCAACGTTGTTTGAGCGCCATCTACCAAAAAACGACCAAGCTACTTGCCGATTAATATCACTAGATGGCGTCAGAGTCTCAGTACTTCGTTTGGTTCTCCCACTAAATGATACTTATGGAGCCATCTACGGTGAAACGCTCAAGCAATTAGTTCACAAGTTTCACCATTGTTTAACAAGATGGCAGCACAATTCATTTTTCAAACAGTAACATTTGTTAAATATTTACTTCGCACCCTTAACAAATATTACCTCAGAATTCGCTGCAAGGCAAACCGCTTTCCATCAACTTCACTAAACAATCTGCTATAAAAAAAGAATAAATATTTATTACTATAAAAAAGAATATAACAATATGTAATATTAAGTAACTTAATCCTTATATTAACTCGTAAGCCTTTATGATGCCGCAACAGAGATTTATGAATTGTATGTACTCGCTTCCACCGTCCAACAACCTATAGTTACATTCCTATAAAAACAGAATTAATTAATAATAGAGATCGAAATAAATATAGTTCTACTGCGAAATTTAAAGTCCCTTACTCCTAGTCTATCGGCTATCAAAGCTTTCTGTTTATCCGTTAATTCGTTGGAATATATAATTCTTTCGCTCAATTGCTCAATTACCTGAAAAAGAAATAATTGGAGCATGAAATAGAGTAATCAATGAACAATGTACAAGCGTTACTGTACAATTAGAGTACTCACTTGTGAAGTGGCATATGCTTCCAACATAAAATTGTCGACGAAAGCTTCAGCCTTGCTATAATCCTTCGTTTTACACACCTCTAGCAATTCGTCCAGCCATTTATCAGGGACAATCTATAATTTTTTTAGATGGTATTGCATTAAAATACGGACAATACAACTAATAAACGGCTCGTAGAAAAGACGACAAATTACCCCGATAATTTCGAGGACATCATCGATAGTGATTTCAACGCCTTTCCCCTTTAATCTCGTAATAGACTGCAAACACGTTATGGCACGTCTCAAATCGCCCCCCGAAGCTTCTACAATTTTCAATAAAACAGCCTTCTCTGCCTTCAGATCCTCCTCTTTACAAATATACTCTAATCTCTCGATAATCTTGTCTTCTCCAAGCGGCTTGAATCTAAACTTTGTACAACGCGAAGTCAATGGTTCTATGATTCTCGAGACATAATTACAAATCAAACAGAAACGTGTACTATGAGATTCTTTCTCCATAGTGCGACGAAGCGCAGCCTGTGCTGCACCAGTCATACTATCTGCTTCATCCAGGATAATAATTTTAAAAGGTGGACATGTTCTCCCACTGAAAAAAAGAATATTACTGTAACAAAATGCTCTATCTATTCTATACTTTGAAAAGAAGCTTTGATTGCCTCAGATTGTGCCGTTCTCATAGAAATCACATAAACACCGCAGTAGACTGCTAAAGAATAGGAAATACAATTCATTTGTCTGCTTTCAGAGCCGGGCCAAAAATCTTAATACTTCACAATACTTCTGGAATAGTCTGCTCACAGCATTTTACTGTTCAGTTGGCAATAAGAGTTGCTAAACACTTCATTATAACTCCTGATAACAACCATATTCTTAAGCAGTCTATCTGCTTAGCTCTAAAGTGATTCTCAAACCTTTTACTAAGCATCATTGGCTTTCTAGATCTGTTGGATCTGTAATGCTACTGTAATGCAAATGCGAACTTACTCGTTCCTCATACCGCCAGCGGTGAGCTGAGCAAAGGTCTTGATCTTGTCCCTCACAACTTGGATACCTCTTTCATCAGAGGCATTTAATTCCAATATTCTCTCTTTATACAAACTGCCGAATAGTTGTCTGGCTGCGGCCAGTATAGTACTGGTTTTACCAGTACCGGGTGGTCCATAAAACAGCAGATTTGGAAAATCGCTGCCTTTCATACATTGTTTCAATACTTCGACTACCTCGCCTTGTTCGACCACGTCTTCGACGGTTCTGGGTCGGCTGAGGAAATAGAAAAATCTTTAAATCTCCGTATCCCGAATGAAATCACAAGAATACGCGTTTCATATAAATTGTAATTCATTAACCCCCCGACGGCAGAATCTGGATCTATTATGACCAAAAATATGAATATCAGTTGCTACTTAGCGATTAAATTGAATGAATATCTTTTACATTGGAGCCAATAAAAAGACTGCGCGTCTACAAGAAGTACTCTAAAAATATGTTTTAAACAAATTGATAAATAAAGCATTGTATGAATTGTAAAAATGGTCTGCTGTTCGATGGTTAACGTGTAGTTTTGAATTGAGGTTAGATGCTCACTATTTCTCGACCCATGGCGGCGCCGGGCCGCGTTCCTCTTTCGCACGGGAAGTCGAAGGCTTTCTCGATTCTCCCGGTCCTAATTTTCCAGTTTTCAAAAAAGCGTGCATGCTTCCGTAAATTCCAAAACTCTGGAACCGCTCCAAACGGTTAACTAAAGCCAAAATTCAATTAACAGGCAGGAATCCGTTCCCGCGCATTTTCCCTCTCAACGCACTCGCGCCAATATCGCAAATGAAACACAGTAAGACCCCATGAACCCCACGGTTTCTATGAATTGCACTATGCCTCGAAAATTCCTACATGTTCTCGTCGAAATGCGTCGAAATAACATTAAACAGAGATTAATCATAAATATCTGTAGATATATATATTGAAATTTAATTAAACGTCGAATACATGAGTCCATCGAGTCCATCGCGCTCCTTAGCCTAGTTCCAAATTTCCCTTAGATTAGCAACCACTCAGGCTCGTTACAAAACGAGCAAATTCGCCGTTTGTCCTTCACGGGTCGGCATTGTAAATAAAACGGAATGCTCGGCCGTGTATCACGGGTTTATCGTACGCCTGATAAGGACGAAGGATTTCGCTTAGGACTCGGTTCGTTCATGTTGTGCAAGGACGTGCGTGCTTGAAACGTAGTTACCCCTCTGTCCACATTATTTTGGTTGAATTATCGTACTGGGCCCCGTCGAAAACAGTTTGAAAAATTACAATCGATAATTGTAATATTCATTCAGCGATCATCGAACAGGACTACGCGTGCACGTTCGCGTAGGATGGAGCGTAACAATTGGCTCTGCGTCAAAAGATACTCCGATCACGCCACGGATCTCATGCAATTCAATGTCAATTAAGGCAATTCAGGGCATCAGTGCTCTGGTGTGCTTTCTCATGCAGCGATCTTTCGCATTAAACATGTGATAGTTTCTTCTCAGCCTTACCGCGACGCAACACGTTTAAATGATGGTGTTCTGGATCTTTTCTCTGATAGCAATCATTTTGCATTTCAGTTCCGCTCAAACCAGTACGTATTTAAGTATTATAAGGTGACATTGAATGTGTGAGAGGGAGAGAGAGAGAATTTTCTGTTTGTGTTTGTTTTTTTGCAGAACCTGAGTCCGATGGTTACTGCATCCCTTATAGTGGGAAGATCTGTAAGAAGTATCTAGCTGGTATCGGAAAGGTATGGGTGAACGAATCTAACAACAACCCTGAAAAGCTGCTGAACGAACAGATTACCACCAATTTATGGGAAGAGCTGATACAGAAGCTCCATGGACCATGTCGTTCCGCTGCAGAGGTATGTAGTACCCATGTCTCGTAGATACTTATAATTAGAGAGAATTCACAAAGAAACTTACTAAGAAGATTATCACTACATACTACTTCAGGTATATCGTTGTTGATCTTTGTTCCCCTTTGTGTCCCTATAGTACTGTGTCTCTTCTCAGGAGACTTTTGATAAGAACTTTATTTCACCATTTCGTTTTTATTATTTCAGAAAATGCTGTGCATGTATGCCTTTCCACAATGCCACAACTCAGTTGGTCTGCCATTATGTTACGAGGACTGCATGGCAGTGCGCCATCAGTTCTGCTTCAACGACTGGGCGATGATAGAGGACAACAAACAGAGGAATATGTACATCAGATCGAGGGGACATTTCACCCTTCCAGAATGCAAATCTCTGCCGAAGATAGTCAAAGGCAAAGTGACTTGTTCGCACATTCATTTGACTGATATGAACGAAGAGCTTGTTACATGTAATGCAGATTCCGCATCTTTTTTCGATACGAAACGCGCAGTCTCTTAATCGTTTATCGTTTCAGATGACTGTGTCAAAGGCAACGGTAGATTTTATATGGGTAAAATGAATAAGACGAAGACCGGCTTAGACTGTCAGGCATGGCGTGTACAAACACCCCATAACCATGACAGACCGCCAGATGTATTCCCACAAATCCGTGACGGCGAGAGCTACTGTAGAAATGCTGGCGGAGACGAACCAATGCCGTGGTGCTTCACCACGAATTCCTCGATACGGTGGCAACATTGTGATATTCCTATATGCGGTATGCCATCGATACATAACGAAACGTCTGCTTAAATTATTATATACTAATGGGTTTCTTTTCTTTTCCTAAATTTAGATAATGTAACGAGTAAAGTACTGGAAGTCGACCCGAAAGACTTAACAATGGGTACACTGTTTACCCCAATGTTCATACTAATACTGTCCGCATTGGGATTTGTAATTATAGCTGGAACCGTGTTTTCGATTGTTTTAAGTCACAGAATCCACAAACGACATCAGGGGTACAACCCAACAAATAATCAGGTACACTAAACATACACAATTTTTGCAAGTCATAGAAAATTTCAAATTTGTGCATACAAATTTGTCCAGAAAAATATTGCCGAGCCTGGACTTAATAATCACAACATTTTCGGGCTTTTTCACACCTCCTGTTACAATCTATAACAATACATAATTTCTAGTATGTAACCATCGACCTGGACAAGCTGCCGAGCAACAATGCCTACCACAAGACTAGCGCCCAGCTGAATCCAAAGCTAGAGAAGTTAGAGTTCCCACGGAACAACGTGATCTACGAGCGAGACTTAGGGCAAGGTGCTTTCGGCCGAGTATTCCAGGCAAAGGCACCTGGTCTGGTCCCTGGCGAGGAATTCACGAACGTCGCCGTGAAGATGCTGAAGGACGAGGCGTCGGAGGACTTGCTGAAGGACTTCGAGCGCGAGGCTTGTCTCCTGGCCGAATTCGATCACCCTAATATAGTGAAATTGCTGGGCGTTTGCGCGTTAGGTCGGCCTATGTGTTTGCTGTTCGAGTACATGGGCCGCGGCGACCTGAACGAGTTCCTGCGATCATGCTCGCCCGGAAATTACATTATCCGGAGTTTGGAGAGGGACGAGCATTTCACAGACTCGCGGTTGTCGCACATGGATCTGATCAACATCGCGCTGCAGGTGGCTTCCGGCATGGTGTACCTGTCCGACCGGAAGTTCGTCCACCGGGACCTGGCCACCCGCAACTGTTTGATCAACGACCAAATGATCGTGAAGATCGCGGACTTCGGGCTGTCGCAGAAGATTTATTTACAGGACTACTATAAGGGGGACGAGCAAGACGCGATACCCGTCAGATGGATGCCTCTAGAGAGCATTCTGTACAACAAGTACACCGTCGAGTCCGACGTGTGGGCGTTCGCGGTGTGCCTGTGGGAGATATTCAGTTTCGCTCTTCAGCCTTACTATGGGATGACCCACGAGGAAGTTGTAAAGTACATTAAGGAGGGCAACGTCCTCCAATGCCCGGAGAATACGCCCACCGCGATCTATGATTTGATGAAACTCTGCTGGAATAGGAGACCGTCGGACCGGCCAGCGTTCAGAACCATTTACAACACGCTTGACACCATTAAACACAATCTAGAGGCGGAGAACAAGTCGGACAGCGTGCCACTTCGTATTCATGTTTGAACCTGATTATAATTTCGGCGAACCTGCGGAACAACCACCTACCCTTCTATTTCGATTATTTTTGGATATGTTGTCAATCTGAACGTTTTGAACAACCTTCTCCTTCGCATGATAGTGGCAGTCTCGATTAGTTTCCGAGATATTCGCGAAAAACTGTCGGCACCGCTACAGTGAATTCTGTTTATACTTCCGCGTCTAATGTGCAAAGGAAAAAGTTGTTCAAAATATCAATTTCTACAACATATACGAAAATCATCTGAGGTAGGTAGCTGTTTCACAGGTTTACCATAATTTGTACTAAATGGAAGCTCGTGATCTAAGAGAACTCTAGCGGATAAGTGATATATCTTTGGTTGCAAGGGAAAATGCCGCATGTCACAATTTCAAAAAATTGGAGTTCATGCATTACAATCATGCATGCAAAACAAATTCAAAAGCCTCAAAACAATAATGCAATTTAACCGATGTCCTATGTCAAAGCATTAGTGATCAAAACTTTAAACGGCAATATCTCGAAAATGAAAGTATGTGACATGGGGCGTTCTTCCTGACAACCACAGATATATGTATGTATGCAAAAGGTAACAGTAAGTGAGTGGTAAATCGTACCTACGTGTTGCGCGTATCTGCCTTTGTTATGTTTGTTGCGTAGCCTCGTCGAACGAACTGACTGAAATGTTTATAAGAAGCGTTTTTTATATTAGTAGCCATTGTGTTTGCGACATTGAGCATTCGCGTGAAGCAAGGGCAAATGCGTTTGTGTATTTTCTTTTATTTTATTCTTTGCTTGTAAATACGTACGTTACATCGAGCCTCTATTTTTAGAATAATTTTTCTTCTTTACATTAAAGACTTTTATGAGAGTCTTTATCTAAAATTATTTTTAGACCACATTCCCGAGCGAATGAAAAGTAAGAATTAATTTATATTTATCCGTAATTTATTTGTACACGGGTCCAGACTGTTTTATAGTGATTTTACACGAACGTTTGTATTACGTTACAATCTATTGTGATTTCACGCATTCCGTCAACGAATTTTACAAACAATATTACACATACTGCCAGTAAGAACATTGATGATGAAACATACTGAGATAAAAATTTCTCTGTTGTGATGTAGTACCGATAGATACAATGTTTCTTATGTAAGTAATAAGCAAACTGTCGATCTTTAAAAAAAAACAAAACAATCGTTTATTTATAGTTGATATCAGCAAGCCATCAGTTTTGTTGTATTCATGAACAAAATTGTCACTGATGTTTCTCGAATCACGAAGAATGAGACTTTATATTATATTTTTACAAATTTTACTACCTTGTTACTCTCACGATTAGAAACTTGAAGACTGATGATGCATTTTTTAAAGATAACTTTAAACTGTATAAGTATATAGTTAGTAATTATTTTTTTTAAATTAGTTGTTTTATAAAAACGTGGAGCTTCACCTTTCGTTTGACTTAATCATGACTGTACACCTATACCTATATATTTATACGCGTAATTATATGTATTAACGAATGCATTTGCTGTATTTCCTTACTTCTACAGAACTGGAATATCTTAAGAGACATACGCTATGTTGGCAGACAGACTTTCCTATAGATATATATTATAAATATATATATATATATATATATATATATATATAAAAGAACAACAAATATGATAATGACGTTTCGCTGAAGCCTAAGACAGATATTACTGAATTTATATAGCTATGCGAACGATTTGGCCATAAAGAAAAGAATGGGTTTATATTTAGCAACGTTATGTGTAAACTGTCCTTAATTGTTAGATGTTAGATCGTTGCTGTACCAAAAAAATAGCCTATTTAATGTACGAAGAATATCAATGAAAGCTATTATGACAAATGTTACAGTAAAGAAAAAAAATATGAAATGAAACATTTAAGTGAGTGTATACTGTGCAACTGTTATACATAAGGTTTGAAAGTAAATCATTACTGTGCTGCAAAGCGATATTTAAATGAATGTTTCGACTGTAACATAGAATTGATTTAGGGTACTATTTTGCTCTACGAAACGTATAATGCGCCTAAATGCATTTTTCTTACGGCAAAGTGAAATTTTCTTTTTTCGATCGGATAGCAGAGGCGTTTACTTTGGACTTTTGTGATACGACGTCAGCACCTTCAAAGTGATATTAAATGTAATCCTTGCTTATTCTTGTATTCTGTAAATGTATTATAACCAGTCTATTCATTTATGAATGTTGTATCCTATATTATGCATCGGCAATAGGCTACCGAATGTTCTTCATTCCACTGTAATTCTTGGTTGAGCATTAACAAAATAGTAAATGTAATACACGAGAGAGAAAAAGAAAGAAGATGAGTGAAAAGAAAAAAGATGTGAATGCAATATCCGAATGCTCTTCCATAAACCTTTTTATACACGACTTTTATATTGTGAACAAAGAGAAGAAGAACTTCTACCAAGTTTGTGCTCTTACATCTGTGTACTTGTATCCTGTATGTATAAGTAGTATTGTACGTGATATATATAATATTTATGATGGTACGTACATAAACGCGTATCGTCGGCGACCAAGAAAGAAAACTTCTGGTATTATATACATTCGTTGAGTTCAGATACGTTATTGACAATGTAGACTCTATTCTGAATTTTATGTACAACAAAACTGTAATCTAATCGCTGTAAGAACATCGAGATTCCTCGATAATCTATTTTGAAGATCCGAGATGAAATTCATAAGTATCAGACTAAAATGAACAAAAAAAAAATATATATATAAATATATATGTAGCGATGTCTAATTTACACGGTGTTCCTTTTTTCTCCGTGTAGAGTGTAGAGAATCATATTTCAAGAAAATAAGTTATTTAAAATTATACAGGGAAAATCGTAGATCTCGGTGCAATTTTTTTAGGAAACACGCATTTTTTGTTTTCGTTATGTTGATTTTTTGGAAGCGTTAGATATCCGCAGTGGCTCATTGTCCGCGAACATCGTATGTATATAGTCGCGGGTTGGAATCCCGCCGGCACCTCTGGATATTTCTTTCAAGCCAGATCATTTTTCTTCTATATAATCTTTTTTATATTGTGCACATCACATTGAACCTGTTTTCTCATACTACAGTTGAACTTTTTACAATTTATAGAAGACAGACAAAAATAATATTAAAACTGTTTTGAATAATGGTATGGCAATTTTTGCTTGTGTCTCAGAGTCACCATTCGAGTGCAAACAGTTAAATATTTGCAGATTTTCGCGCGTCGAAGGAGGATAAGCGGTACCAGTGTCCTCCCATCTTCCCCTTCCACGACGCTGTTACCTCACGCTTTCTTTCCCCTTTGTTCCTCTTCGAGGAAGAGGCAGGTAGATGAAAACGAGCCGGATAAATAGAAGCAGATACTCTCTGATAGAAGCTTACGATTAGAGAGTTTTCCTCACGTGGTCCTGTTCCCACACTTATGCATAAGTACATCGGGAATTATTGCTCGGGATTTATTAGGATAGATTGCTGTACAAAACTTGAAATACATTGCTCCATAAATATATTTCTGCACATCTTCTCTTCAATAAACTAATGTCAAATTATTATGTATATATAAAAAGCAGATAATTTATATATATCTATATTGTATAATGCATTTGAGTTTCATACATGTGATGCATCTTATATACTGGGTGTCCCAAAAGTTCTTCCTTGAAAGGAGTGATTTCAGAGATCATTTGAAGTAACTTTTTCCTTTGCGAATATGTTAACGAAAAACACAGACCAATCAGGTCACGGTAATAGCGGATGAATTTCGCAACGGAAAAAGTTACTTACTTCACGACTTCACATATTCTCAGGAATCGCCCTTTTCAAGGGAGTACAACATTTTTGAGACACTCTGCATATAGAATAACTGCAATTAGGTGTATGTGTATGTCCAGTAAATTTTCAACTACCTAGCCGAAGACAATGCGTGTGTTCTATCACTAAATTTCTACCATTATTCAACGTGGTAAAATTAGGAACAGTTGTTATATATGTATATGTATAATTGAGAGAAATTTCAGTAAGACCTATACTTTCAGCTGCATACGAGAATGTAACGAGTTATACAGATTTTTTTAACGATCTGCACCGTAAAATGAGACCCCGATCTTTAAACTCTCTTTCTTTTCCTCAACAGTGACGGGTAACTAAATATTGCATCTTACAAATTTACGCCAACGCATATACAATATATAAACGCGAGAAAATGAAGGAACAAATCAACGATAAAGATTTATGAAACACAACGAAGATAAAATGGTTGACAATATATTACAACATCGACGATTATGCGCGGTGTATACTGTTTATATGTTACAAGATTCACAACTACTGTCTCAATGATATGTTACCATAAAACTCATCAACTTTAACATGCGAAGAGGTACTACAAACTAAAGAACAGTATTCATCTCAATGATCGAAAATGAAACATATTGGTCTTTGGTTTTTTCATTTGATATCTAGTAAGAATAACACGTGACTTTCTTTGCCGTTCTCCGCAGGAAGATTCGATACGGAATCCTCGATTAATTCTGATTACAGTGATCATCGTGACTTTCAATTCTATTTAATGTTAGTCGTTCAATCGGTACAAAGAAAATATCTAGATTCATTTGTTTCTCGAGAACGTGCAGTATTCGGAAAAAGTACCTCAAAATAACTACGTAATACGTTATTATCAGTCCATATTATATCAGGCAGCATTGCATTTATACCTGTGCTGTTAAGTCACGTATATGTATATCTCTATATATAGTCATTCGTTCAAGTCTCCGCCAGGCATCAGATTATCTCCCTCCTTAAGATCTCGTAGAGCGAGATGCTCTTAAAACAGAGTAATTAAAAGCCCAGACCCCCGAGGATTAAACGCAGCAATACTGATACTCGAAATTATTACAGCTACGTTATTGCGTCGCAACAATCTTCCACTAACGTGCCCTTAGGGAATGACAGAAAGGAATGTCTTCCACAAAAGGAAACTTTTTCAAATATAATGGATCCGCGTAATATCAACGTAAAGTTAAAATGTACTGATTCTCGTTTACGTTGCTCGTGTACTTTGTTCGCTAAAATTGACTACCTCATAGTCGCTGAATGACGAACATCGTCTCGCTTCGCAATCAAAACGCGTCCTTTATATTCTGAAATTGTCTCACTGCCAGGTCCACCGGTAAATCGAACTTGTAGCTGGTAAGACGATCGAGAGTGTGAAACGCATCTTGGAAACCTGTTTGCAATAATAACAGAGTCAGGTTCGCCTCAGTGTTCATTTCAATATCCCATTATACCTGTTTTCACGACGTAACTCCACGATGCATAATGATTCTCAAGGAGGTACTGACACTGCAGGATCAGTTTCAACCAGGCCACGAGTTTCTTAGCGCTGAAATAAATCATCGATGAGTTCTTCAGTGTACATACCGTGTAAATCGAAAAGAAGCCAAGTGTGTAAATCAGGGGATAGGTGTACGATCTACTTACTTCAGGGACGCGCATATGAACGCTTTAAAATGGGAATCGTAGCTTCTTTTGTAAGGGCTATGCGAGGCAATGATATTCCCGATAGTCGTCAACAGGCTCTAGAAATTTTAATAATGTTTTAGAAATTTACACTGGCAATCCGCAAGCATTGGATTCCACAGCGGAGTACCTGTTTCGAGGATACAATTCTCCCAGTAAGATCTAGATTGAAGCTTTGAGATAATTTCTGCGCCGGACTAGAATTGTAACGGTGGCCGTTTTTAATTTCATAGTACTTCAGTATTAGCTCCCAAGCGTGCATTAAATTGGTAGTGGAGGAGTGTCGTTGCGGGAAGCAACCCACAAATGGTACCACGCTATTGGCACGCACATCGGACATCAATCCGTGTTGCATTAAGTCGCGTATGGAGGTTGCTAAGTGCTTTCTCACAGCAGATGTTACTCTGGCGTTGCAATTGGATGAAGAGTCGGAATCCGAGGCGTACTCGTTCTCGTTAATAGTGTCATCGTCGTCCGGATGACTGACTTCCGCGATCATCTCTATTACGTGTTCGACGGCTATGTCCAGCCTGGTTCTTAGGTCACGCCATTTGTGCACCGAATTTTTTTTGAAGTTTCGTCGCACCCTTTCGCTTCCGCATCCCAACTGGGACACCAGGAACATGTGCAACAGAGCGACCACCTTCTTAACAGTGTTGATGGTTTTCGTCGTGTTTTCCTCCTCTATCGGCTTGTTCTTAAACGCACTCTTGGCATAAGAAGTTGCGGAGCCGCTAGTGTGAACCGGACAGGCACAGGTGCACGCTAGAGTCTCCGTGCTAACCTCCCCTTGAAGATAATTTATAAACCGCTCTAAATCCGTAATCTGCGTCTTCAGTTGAGACACCAGTTGTTCCTTCATTTTCAAGGGACTAACGATCTGCAAATGAGATCGATTAATTTTCTGATCTGCGAGGAAACACTCGTTACTGCGTCCTATTGAGTCAAATGATTTACCTGACTTATAGCATAATCTACTTGCCATCTTAAATCGTCAACCGGTAGTTTGCAGAGATCGTCGACGTTAAAATTTAATTTCTCTTTTAAATGACCTGAAAAACAGATGGTGGAGTATTAGTTTGGAGTCTGTGCGGAACATATCAGCAGAACTTACTAATTATGATATTCTGTCGTTCCAATATCATGCTCTGCGGTAAATCTGCATCGCCTGTTTCGTACGCATACTTCTCTAGATCCTCCAACTGAGATTTCAGTTGGCATATCAGCTCTTTCTGCTTTGTTCTTTGCAGAGCCATTTTAGACTCGACATCAACATCATTAATCACTCCGGATATCTGTTAAATTCCACACACTGAGCAATCAGCTTCTCGTTTTTCCGTATTATCGTTTCAAACCAAAAAGAAAAATTTTAAAAAACGAGGCAAGGATTGAAAGCTTGAGAATAACAAAAGCATATGTAAAAAACAATGTGTATAAAAACATTTATTTCCCAATGTAACACAGGTATTACTTTATCTACAAAATGGTTAAAACTTCATTAGAAAATAAGGGAAAAAATAATGTATCACAGATTTGTATGCATATCAGCATTTTACAAGCAAAGCGAGTTGTATTAAAATAAGGCGAACACACAGAGGAAATGGTTGTGGGAACAGAATCAAAACAAACAAAAAAAAGAGTGAAAACTTAACTAGTTAATACTAAAAAAATTAAAATACTAGCACGGTAGATTATTGCACAGCTTACGCTTTGCTTGCAGGACACTGGAGAGGTCGGAGTAATAGATCTACTATCAAGTGACAAATTATTTGGAACATCTGGGATTCCCCTGAATGCAAACTCTTCTAACTCCTTGAGCAATGCTTCCTTCTCGTTGGTCGGCGCATCTACTATTTGTCTCAAACGGAACTGAACCTAGAAAACCAAGATAGAACTGAGAAAATTGCCATTTCGGATTCAAGTATTTTAAGACGCATTCAATACCTGGGCAAAATGAGTGGTGAGTGCAATGAGGGACGAATTAAGCATCTCCTGCTCCTCTTCTAGCACCTTGAGCCTCTCCATATCGTACGACAAACTACGAAAAAAAGATATTGTTTAATTACAGAAATGATTAAATAGGTTCAGAACATTTGGCAGAAGGGGTACTCACTTCTCCATGTTATCTACATATTTATATTCATCGGCGAAATCATTGTCGCAGTCGTTCGCTCCGACTGGTGCCCACCTTTCCCCAGAGGGTCTGTCGCTCTCATCCGAATTCTCAATATCCTCTACCTCGCAACCCTTATGTTCCTCAGCACTCATTTTCTTATCGTCTACGGTCTCGTCTTTCTTCTAAATACAATCCGAATTCACATTGATCGGTTCCCCTCCTTAGAAACAGATCTCGGCGGAGTCGAACAAGACCCGTTCCCGTCTTTGTTTTCTACATACCAGAAAATTGATTCCCGTTCGAGAACATCACAACGTTCTCGGTCTTCCACCTTTTCGTCACGTTTAATCCATTAATTAACTTCTGCGCACGTGTGCTACTGGAAACGTCACCGACTGTTGTCGATTAGGCGCCCCTGTAAGGCGCGTTCTCAAACCATTCTCGCCATCATGGATTTGTGATGACGGATGGCGTCAAAAGTGTGAGTATAGAGAATACACTAGAGGCGACGTAGCTGTCGAAATTGTGTGCGTCCCTACTTCTAGATTGAGCAACCTTGACATACTATTCGCGCACCATGTTGCCGCTTCTCAAAGCGCGACAATATTTGAAACGAGATATGGCAAGGAATTCACACAATTAATACATACATTTTATACGCCCCTATCATTAATTAAGAAAGAATGACTGTTGTTTTTTAACAACAAAACGAGAAGTATTATTATTTATACTTTAACATTTTGATCGAGCGCATGCGCATCGGTCTTCAAAAAACGCGGGAGTTTCACCTCTTGCCGTGATCTATGCTTCGTCAAACTATTCCCCTCCCTCCCACCACCATCTCTCGTATAGCCACAGTGTCTCTCAACTTGCGATCAGGTACGAATATTCAAATTCTTCGAGTTAAACTTTCTTATTCAGCTTAAATGAGTATAATACACGGAAAATTAAATACACAGAGACTGTATTAACAATTACAGACTGGCGGTCGTAAAAGAAAGCAGTTCGTAACTCTTCGTAACCCGATCAAGCAGGTCGAAGTCAGACAAAGCGAACAGAGTTGGGTGAATTTCAGCATCACTATTTATGTATAGGACCGAGTAGGGATACATCATCCCCTCTCGGCTTAAAGTTGCCAACTACGGTGCACCCTGGCATAGAATTGGCTCGCTTTTTACACGATAAAAATCTGGCTGTGATCGATTCAGGCTGCTACACCGAGACAACTCAATAACGGTTCATTAAACCGGAGCTCGATAGTTTTCGAGCGAACTTCGAACGCGACCAGCGCCAGGCGCCTGTTTCGAGAAGATAAATCGTCGCGGGACACCGTGTGAAGAAGTCATTATGAACGGACCATTACATTTCTTTGAAGGTTTTTCATTCAATGTGTAATAGGCCTGTACCTGCTACGTTTGTTCGATAAATGCGTCCGGGACCGTTGTCGTTTGTGATACCGTCATCGTCGTCGTTAGGACAACCACGGGAAACGATCGTCACCGATGAGTGAATAGTGAGATATGTTTATGAAAGAAGTCCTTGAGGAAGTCTATCAAATAACCTGCACCTCTTGACATCTACTCGGTGTCGATCGGTACATCGTCGCAGCCTGTGCGATTCGTTCTCGATACTGATTTCGGAACGGAAAGACACTGTGTCGCGTGCCGTGGTGTTTCGCGATGATGCGGTCCGAAACGATCCTGGCGAAGCCGGCACGAAAGAAACGGACCGTCGACGCACCGATTGCCGAATGATTCCCGAGGACCCCATGGAACAATAGTCTTTAGCGAGTCAAGCGCTGTTTCGGACCTGTCTGCTTGCCATACGTGTATCGATGCTCTTGGGGAGTCGTTCTTGAAGTATTATAGGTACTATCCTTTTTCCCTCAATTTGTATCGAACCTTAAGGGTCGAGTTATACTTAGTCATGTCCTCTACGAGACTTGGACAGAATTTGATTACCCTGTTTTTATATGTAGCATTTATACATGTCCGTGCGGTCCAACGATCGAGTACACTCAGACATGGGAACCTTTGTGCCATCCAGGATTGTGCGAGTCCCAGACAGACTTATGTAACTCTACCCTTAATTGCTTAGAACTATTGTAATAATACTCTGAATGAATTCTAGATGATTGAATAGATTTAAGGAAATTTTTAGTGTACTATGCATATCTTGGATTAATTTTTGCTAATCAAGATAAAAATTGTTTTTCAGTTATACATGAAATGGGTAGTGCTTGGTGGCAGTGCGCTGCATGTCTGAGAGCACAAGAAGAAGATATCTGCGAGCTGAACCTGAGCCACTGTAATCTTTACGATGTACCACCCGACGTGTTCATTTATGAAAGAACATTGGAAAAGCTCTGTCTGGATTGTAACAGAGTAACTATCAACCTTACTTGTTTTTTTTTAAAGATGTTTGTCGAAAGTATTAACGATGCATCTTCTTGCAGATAAAAGATCTTCCAAGGCCACTGTTTCAGTGCCATGAATTACGAGTACTATCCCTTAGCGATAATGAAGTCACCACGTTACCACCCGCCATAGCGTCGTTAATCAACCTGGAATACCTAGACCTCAGTAAAAATAGTATTAAAGAATTACCGGACAGTATAAAAGAATGTAAAAACCTTCGTTCCATAGATATCAGTGTTAATCCTTTCGAACGTTTTCCCGATGCTATCACGCACATCGTTGAGCTCCGGGAATTATATATAAACGATGCATACATAGAATACTTGCCGGCTAACTTCGGGAGACTCTCGGCTCTCCGAACTCTGGAGCTCAGGGTGAATAACATGATGACATTACCAAAGAGCATGAGTCGTCTGATAAATTTGCAAAGACTCGATATTGGTAACAATGACTTCACTGAATTGGTAGGTCCCCCTTTCACTTGTGGCAGGAGAATAATTAGTTCTTATCGATTAATTGATTGCTCTGTTTCCAGCCGGAGGTTGTCGGGGATCTAATCAATCTCACCGAACTGTGGATAGACGGGAACGATATCAAACGTATACCAGTGAACATCAATCAACTATACCGTTTGAATCATTTCGACTGCACGATGAACACGATCCACGTGATCCCGTCGGAGATTGACGGCTGGCGAGATATTTCAATTATGCATCTTTCTTCCAATGAGATTTATCAGTTGCCAGATTCCTTGTGCTATCTGCGAACGATCGTGACCCTCAAAGTCGATCACAATCAATTGAGCGCACTGCCAAACGACATCGGACAAATGTCGAACTTAGAGGAGCTTATAGTCACTAAGAACTTCCTTGAGTATCTACCGTCGTCGATAGGACTTCTACGGAAGCTGCACTGTTTGAACGCGGACAATAACTGCTTGAGGTGCCTCCCGCCAGAGATCGGGAGCTGCACTTCGCTATCGTTGCTTTCGTTGCGATCGAACTATCTGACCCGGGTCCCGCCCGAGCTCGGTCACCTGTCCTCGTTACGGGTACTCAATCTCGTGAACAATTGCATCAAATACTTGCCTGTTTCTATGCTGAACTTGAATAACTTGAAAGCGTTATGGCTGAGCGACAATCAAAGTCAACCACTGGTGCCACTGCAGCAGGAGTTCAATTGCGAGGAGGACATGATGGTATTGAGCTGCTTCATGCTGCCGCAGAACCCGCGACAGGAACTCGAACGTGAGTATCCGAAAATTGTGCATCCTCTTCTGTCCCGTGTTTTTGCGCTTTGGCGGTCAGGTCTTCGAGGTGCTCGAGTTAGTTTTAACCCTTTGTACTCGAAGCTACTTTGACTCTTATTATGCCTCGGAGGAGACAATCGGGGGGAAGGGTTAATACTCTATACGTGGGACAGAGGAATATACACCGAAATTAATTTTACAAATAAGTATTTAACATCTATGTCTGATATATTATTGCTGCTAGTGGATAATGAGGAGGAAGATGAGGAATGAAATGGTAAAGTATAAGATTGAGAGAACCACGAATATTTCTGTAGACTGTTGACGATCTTCTCAGTTTTCACGCTAACCCAACAGACGATTTTATGTTTCTGTACGCGCAGAAATACCGCCGGCTGTAGGACTAATTTCCAGTTCGATTGTTGGTACCGGAAAGAGAATATGTTTTGCTGCTGAGGTAGAATCCGAGATCCCTAGACAACTCCATCGAGCACCAACACCCTACCCCAAAGAGCTGCGCAACCTCGCTAGGCATGCCCGCAATTTGCAACATCAATCGGCTCACGATCAAAGAGTAAGTATCCTTGCTGACAAATCTATTGCTTCATCTGTTTTTCGTACAAAAGATACAAGACTTGCGTCATTTTAAACCACAAAAAATGACTTCAGAACAGAATATTGGTGTCATCAAATTGATATTTTTTTATGTATGCTTTGTGTTTACGCAAAAAAATCGAACGATACAAGACAATTGGCGATTGACACTTCCAGATGCATTTAGAACAGGAGACAATGATCAAAGAAGCTATTATTGCAAAAGCTACTACTACTCTGGACCTTGCCTCAAAAACTGGGACCTGTTTCTCGCAAAGTTTCTTTAATAAGGTATTGATTCAAAAGAATTATGCGTTAAAACGCAAATTAGTGTTAAAACGCTTTGTAACATTTGCCTTTCAAAATTGGACATTTCACATCCAACGAACTAATATAAAGGCCAATCAATAGATACATATCTAAGGAGCAAAAATATTGCAAGCCGCCCATTGAATTAATGTTTACATAGAATGATGAAATATGTGTCCTTCAGGGTTCACATGCTTCACTTTCACCTACGGACCGCAACATATCAAAAGGGTATAAGAGTGCAAGCCCTACGGATGTCGGAACAGAGCCGTCGGTGTCAGAGGAGTCATCGGACGAGGCAAACAAGACAGTCCTCGCTAAGGAGAAAAGCCCAGACATCCGAGAAGCAAAGTACATTCGCAACCCTACATCAGAGTATCTCTCCAAGCCTCCAACAGTAGCAGATTACGTAAACTCCACGTGGAAACCGGACGAATACTCGAAGGCAAACACGGCAAAGATTGTGGAATCGGAGAAGTTCGCCGTGGGCAGTAACAACGGCGATCAAATGCTCATACAAACGCCAAAATTGAACGAAATTCCCCCTGTACCACCGCCGTATCATATCGCTGCCGCGTTCTCCAAGAAAGCGGCGCTTTTCCAACAGCTAAACCAATGTACGTATTCATCTGTTAGGCTAGATACACCTTGAAGCATTACAAATTTTGAAACGAACAATTTCATAGTGTTTTCAAATGTATTCTTGCTTCAGTAGGTCAGTCGGACTCGCCAACAATAGTCTCTCCGCAAACGGACATGAACATATCAAGCCTAAAGGTGTCTCAAGAATTTTCAAACTATGATGGGAACGACGAGTCGTTCAAAGCCGAGGAATACGTGCGTTTATGCAACGAGAAGTTCTCGTCCAACACGGACGGGTCAGACGTGACCATCAGCAATGGGAAAACAAGTTCAACTCCCGATCAGACGAACTTGTTGACCGAGCCGAGTGACCAGGAGCAGTCCTTCGAGGGCGATCGATCGTTGAAACCGAGTAGAATTCCGATTTTGAAAACGAAGCACCTGGAGTCCGCGAATTCCAACAACAGCGACTTGTCCAACAAATGCATGAACTCTTCCACGGAGGATTACGAGAGTTTGAAGATGTTGAACTCATCCTGCATTCCCACGTCCCCTGTAACGGGCAAGAAGTACCGAAGCCCCCTCTCCATGCAACCGAAGTTCTCCGATCGGCCGAAGAAGATCATGAATGGGACCGTGAACAATAATGCGTCCTGTGATAACTTAGCGTCATTGAACACCACGAACTCGAGTCCGGTTGGAAATCTAGGCGTGGATTGTCAGGATGGACCCTTGAAAAGTGTTCCCAATGAAACTGCGAATGCGAATAGCCCCACGGGTATGAAGAACGAGGTCAATTCTGGTCGTAGCACGCCGGTCTCGTTGAACAATAAATCTTTCAGCGAGTTGAATTGTTCCGACAAGTACAAAATCGGTGGAGGGAACGAGTCGGTTAACTCGGACAGGAGACCGAGGTTCAAGTGGATGTTTGGCCCCCATAGAAATGCTAACGTAGTACGTAATTTTAAATATAACAAAGAGTATAGCCGATTTTTTATTTTATTAATTACAATGCAACTACTCACCACTGAATCTTTATAAAATTGATACCTAAATTTTTTAAATATCGATTTTGCTGTCGAAAATTCGGTTCAAAATGTTCTCCCTATAACTGCCCTTGTAGCAGGGGTACCGACTTGCATTTGACCACCTTATCCGGCTATACCCTGCCTGATCAAAAGTGGCAAGTACTAAGACAATTGTTGATTTTCAGTTGCCTGTTCAAGTCAGAAAGAACCCGGGCCTCGGCTTCAGCATAGCTGGCGGAGTTGCCGGCGCGGAAACTGTAAGTTTTATAGACTAGAAGCGACGCATCATGTTTCTAAGAACTGTCTACGCTATCTACAACCGGCTGACATCGTCCGTTGCGTCTTCAGGGGATCATAGTGACCAAAGTGAACCCGGACGGTCCTGCACAAGGTACTCTCCGACCTGGAGACAAGATTCTGGAAGTGGACGGCATAGACTTCACAAAATCGGATCACAACAACGCCGTGGCTGTTCTTCGAGCGACCGGTGCCGTGGTATCGATGATGATCAGCCGTCACCAATGACGCCAGACCATCGGTTGATCGGTTTTTGGGATTCCGACTGATTGACGTAAGCTCTCTTTACCTTCTATCTTTTCTGTTAAACGATAATCGACACACGGAGTAAGATCGGCGGCGATGAAGAGGACTCTCGTTTGCTTCGCTTGTTTGCAACGTTGGTAGGATCGTGCTCTCTCTCCGACACTGTCGAGCGACTGATTTGTACGACTGAGGCAGCGTTACCAAAGGTGAGAGTGGGGAGTTCAGAGAAATAGAAAATTTTTGGCTTCCAGTAGTCGCACACGACTCGCATAAATACACGTAAATACACGGACACACGTGATGTTTAAGGCAGGGCTTGAAAACTGTTCTAACATCCACTTCGGTTCTTGAAACGGTTCTGAGGAACCTTTACGTTCGATAACTGTTGCGAAGAACCGAAATTTTCATTATTATATGTTTAGGTTAAGGTTCTCCGTGACCGTGTTGATCGGAGCCTTTGTATAACAGTTTAGAACAGTTTATTTTCGGAACCGTTTCAAGCCCCGCTTTAAGGTGAACGAGAAACAATAAGCGACAGACAACAATTCGTTAGGGTATACAGTAGACTAGAAACATGGTCCCCTGCACAATTATTGGAGGCAAAAGTGGTTTGAACATTGTGATGTACAAGAGAGTTATTTTTAAGAGGATATTTCTTCACGGGCCAATTCGTATGGATAGCGTAAGGTAGTGGCTATTTAGCGGTCAGTTTAGATAAGTTCAAACCTTTCTCCCATCGGCCCCTTTCTGGGGAAAGGAGAAACCACTGACCCCGTGAACATATGCATTATGTTGTTTTATGGTGTTGGTTGTATTCGCGTGGACTCGCTTGTTCTCCTCGTGGAGAGCTGACAATGTGCCAGAAACAAAATACTATTTATTAACCATATACATACATACAAAGCAATTATAGTATATATATACTGTGCATATATATATTATGTATGTACCGAGTTAGTCGCGACGAATGGAACGCCAAAACGCCTCTGTTGAAGTAAAAGATGACCACAAGAATTATGTAGGTCAAATGTGATTCTCAAGGTTGCTTGAAGGTCGTCGGTGTTTTTCTATTAATGGCACAATCAAACTAAAACTACGATATTTAAAAAGGAATCGACGACCTTTAAACAGTTCTGAGAATATCGATGAATATTTGTTTGGTTGACAATAGTGCATCCGCGATTCTAATGAAGGCGTTTACGCGTTTCGTTTCTGGCGACTCGCCCCGTGCATGATACGCAACATTATCTTTGATAGTTGGATGGGTTATTTGCACACTTTTCCGTTTTTATATATATATATATATATTTTTATGGGTAAAAATGTTTTGTGTTCTGTGAAACATTCTATCGCGCGAATCTGAGACGCACAGAGATTACGACGAGCGAGTTCCTTTTTCTGTTTTTTTTTTTTTAATAAATTTGTGTTGTTTTACGAGATGCCGCGCGCAAAAGCACGTGCGCGAGAGAAAAGTATTCTTCAATGTGCCGTAATTTTTTATTTCGTTTTGTGCATCGTTTTTATTGGTTGTCTGAGGCAATTTTATGCGCGTTTTGCTTGCCATGGATTCGTGATACGTTTACTTTATCGAGGTCTAAAAAGAAAAGTATATATTATATATACATATGTTTTAAGTATTATTTTATTCGTCTTTGTATTGTTTGTCTTCCTCTTCGTTTCAAGACTCCGATGTTAGACATTTATTCGACGAGAACGTTGTCGTTGTGGTTGTGAATTATTATGATACTCGATTCACCCTATGCTAAAGGAACAGAAGTTGTAATGTACCTTCGTAGGTGAAAACTGTTTTTCCAGACAACAGTATGTCGTGTAAGGGTAATACCGAAAAAACGCTACTTTTCTATGTTAGTAGATCTGTAACAGACAAAATGAAAGTTCTTCACAATGTAAATGGGGTAGAGCTGTGAGAATCAATGTTTTAGAAAGGTTGTAACGATGTGTAGCACATGCAGAACGGTTTTCGCCAAGACATACCAGTTCAAACCAGTACGCTCTTTGTATCCTGGGACTTTTACGGCAAGATAATGATACTGCACTTCACTTTACCTCGCATAGCAAACTGTTAGACCATTCTCAAACTAGGCGTTCTCCTCGTTCCGCTGCGGATGTTTATTTCTATCGCATTTTATCTTGCAGAACACCAGTCTGCTGGAAAATTTCTTATAATTTTTCCATCGCTTTGAATTCATCGAATTCATTGTAAAATTATAGTTGTATCTACTGGCAGTCACTTGACACTTTATCTACTGTCAGCTTTTTAATTCCTGGCAATATTTATTAACTATGAAGAAGTCTGTTGACCAACTGCCAGCAGATAAAGCATGAAAAACACAAATTCTCTCATGAACACCCGCAGCACTGATTCTTCACACTATTCCGTTTCAACAGATACAGTTACACTTTCAATTAGCACTCCAGAAGATCTTCAGTGCATACGTCTTGTTTTTTTCTATATTTTACACAGTCTATCAGATTTTTCACTGTTCGTTTGTTATCTTTAGATATTTATTTAATCACTAGACTGCGGATTTTATGCATTTGTGGCAAGAATGAGGAGGTGAATGTTACTGGTACATGCTTTACAATCTGTTCAAATTATTAACAGAAGGAATTTTGTATTGAACTGTCTCGTCTTGAAGTCGATGCAGATCATTTTTATTTTGCATAAAGATTCGCAGTCTATTAATTACACATACGCACACAGCCCTGTGTTAATGTTGAAGTAACATATTATCAATTGCAGTTAAAAGTTATGGTAGCCGAGGCGTATTTATGAGTGTGTGTCTGTTGAGCATGACTTCAAATGTATATGTATATAAGTCTACATATTTATATACATACATACATATATCAGATGATTGCACAAGTTCGTGCCCGATTTGAAAATAAAATTCTATGGTTAAATTTTAAAGATTGGTTAAAGATTTGGTTAAAGATTGGTTAAATTAAAATTAGAAAATGGTTAAATTTTCTACAATTAGAAAAGAATGGTGACTATATGTATAATTGATTAATAAAGTTGTATTCTTTAAAATTTAACCATTGAAGTTTATTTACAAATCGTGCACGAACTTATGCAATCATCTAATAGTATATATATATATATATAACAACAATAAGGTAATTACTCTATTCTACAATTCTCCGAGCTTCGTGATCGTCCAGCATGCGTTCGTTTTTTCTCTCCGGGACCGTGAGACGAGGCTTGGACATTTCCAGAATTGAGAATCACGGCGGTAAAATGTATATTTTCAGAAAGACTTCCTTCATGTTTGAAACCCATCCCCCGTCTATGGGGGTTGCAAACGCGCGATATTATACACGTAACAATACATATGTATATTCTACACAGGCGGGCGATATTTTTTCCAAACGGAACGGCGGGAAACAAGAGGAGAAAAAAAAGAGAACAGAAGCAATTATTTTTTATCCTGACTTTTGCTTGTGTATTTTGTAAAAGAATCTTTGAAATGACTAATATACTCGATTGACGATGAGGTATTCTTAGTGAGAGTTATCGTATATACGATCCGGGGACTTCTGAGTTAAGCTGTGTGTCCGATATGTATTCGTAAGCGATTTTGAACCGGTTTAATGGAGAAAGAGGATTAGTACTCTGTTGCTTCTCTTCGATCGTATCCTTTTTCTTTTTTCTTTTTGGTTCTGTTCTTTTGAACGAGCGCACGTAGTTTTCTATCTCTACGGAAAGCAGCTTTGCATTTACACTCTTGGACTAAACTACATTACCAATAATAATCTATATACACCTAGTCATATTGGGAGATAAGTATAGTATGATTGAGGGGGCGGATCAACTAACGTACCCGATCACGTCAGTGTTTCTATCGGTACTCTCTCTGTCCGTTGTTATCCTAACTTTTTTCTCCGTTTTCTTCGTCGGTTTTCGTCGTTTGCGAGAGTTGTGATAGAGACGAGAGATATTTATTGAAACGGGAAACTTGCATTTGTTCTTCGTCGATTGTCGGATTCTGTTGATTTGCACGCGAGTTAGGTTTGTTGAGTGTTCATCTGGTGGTGGATTAGGCGATTGAAATTTTAAATTTTATTATCTTTTTATTGCATTTCAATTCTCGGATGGCGGACCCTTTTTACAGATTTATCTAGAAGCGAGAGAGGGAATGCCATTGAATTATTGGGTATAAAATTATTTTTTTATTTCATTTTAACCTGCGGATGACCAATTTTTATAATTATGTAGTTGACAGTGTTTCAAAGTATTTACAGATTCTTTTTTGTTCCCGCGCGATTGGCAGCTGTTCGTTCAATTTAATTATCAAAGATTGAGTAATTAGATGACGATTTTGATAGTCTCAAAAAATGAGGACAGATCTTTTCGCAAGTCGGTTGTTGAAACAGTTAAAACAATATCATAAAGCTTCTCTAAAAATTAATTAGCAGGCTTCCGACAGATACACTGTTAACGCAGTAATCACTGTATTAAACATTAACAGTTCAGCTCCGATCAAATTGGGGAATTAATTTAAAATTAATTAATCTCCATTGAACGGCTCAGATTTCGTGGAATCTTCCATTCTAGCTATTTGGCAGGCAAAGTGCCAATAAAATGATTAATATTATTAACCCTTTTCGAATGAGTGTTGCCATATTGTCGGCAGGAAAATTGCAAACAAAATAACAAAATCCCAGTATACAATGTTTGCTTTTACTTGTAATGGAGCTTTCCGAGGAAAATATTTTTAGAACAAGCGTAATTTTATTGATTGGGCCATCGCAATAATCCGCCACCGCGTTTTAACCGTTCGAGGAGTTCCGTTCTCGTTCCTTCGAAAGGCAACTTGATTATCATACAAAATTTTGGACCATGCGAACATATATACAATCTTTTCTACTACTCTAACTACTAAACAGACTGACTACTTTTTGAGTAAATATTTATGTGGCATTTAAGGGAATGGAATGATTGCGTGGGAGCACGAGTGACTGAGTACATGCGATACATTATAAAACTGTATATATATATAATACGAGTTACAAGGATACGTAAATAAGTGGTCGTACTCATTATATGAACGTCTTTTATTGTTTTTTTTTTTGTGAATCCGTTGATTAGACTATCTGTTTTCTTTTCAATTATCTTTGCTGAGATTGTCCCTTAGAAAAATCTCTCTACCTTCCTCCCTCTCGATGAAGAGCAATCAATGCACAAAGGATATTAATCAGTACAACCACTTCCTTAACATATTTTTTGGTATATATACCAAACTAGCATAATTTGTATGAACAATGTGTAATAGTTTTAATGTACAAAAATGCTCACAGTTCGACTGGTCATCATATATAAATATAAATATATATATATATAATAACTACCATACAAGTTGTAACACTTTGAATATGTTAGAGAACAAACAAGCAAACAGATTAAAAAAAGGAAAATTACAAAAATAAGATATTTTATCTTTATGAAAAACAAAGTCCTAGTTGGTTGTGCAGCAATAAATAAATTAATATTTACGTACAAAACGTCACGTCGTACTTCTCTCACACCCAGCAATTAGCATCCTTAATTAAACCATCCGACTGACCCGCGCGCTTTTCACCCAAAAGTGTATTAGTTGCATTACATGTTTAATTATTTAAATCATTCGAGTGCTCTTAAGTGCTTGGAAATAATTAAAAGGTGAAATTGATCTTTATTTTCTGGTATTCCAAGGCGTTTGAGCAGTTTCTAAAAATTTATTGCGTAATCAACCGAACATAAAAATGCAAAATTTCGACAATAATAATTGTCGCAAAATTGATTCAACGATTTCGCAGTTATATTAACGAAAAAAGTGTCCACACACTTTCGAGTCGGTGCACTTCCTCGCAGACTTTCGGGCAGTATAAAAATGGTAATACAAATCGTGAGAAAGATTATGCTCGATGTGTTGTGTACTTAATCACGCTCCTATCAACAGGAACGAGGGATTTTCGACATAATGCTTCCAGAGATTCGAGTATTTCGCCATGGTAACGCCGTCCACGACTCGATGGTCGGCTGCCCAGCTCACTGAGATTATGTTTGCAGCTATCACGTTCCCTTGCTCGTCGAATCGCGGCAGTTTTTGCACTTTTCCGAATGCGCCGATCACGATTTGCGGTGGCAGGATCACTGGCTTCGTGTACGTACCGCCGACCTGCAGAATTGCACAATAAAAAACGAATTTTGTGCGATAACTGTTGCCGCTTATTTTAAACATATTTTAAATAGGGGGTGAGTTGTTGGTTACGTTTCTATTACCGTTGAAAGAGCAATTAAAAAATCCTTATGGACTTGAAAAAATTACGAGACAATTCGCCGCAAATCACCGGTCAATTAAATCTCCGTGTCCGATCGCGGAAAACTGTTTTTTCCCCAGGCAGCAGCGCTCTCGCGCGATTAATTCGGTTTCGAGCCGAATATCGAGCGAAATTAACGAATTACGTAATTGTATTTCGCGGTGGCGGAATCTTTCGTCACGGTGTACGTATAAACGTAACGAACCGTGTATATGTATATGTACAGAGGAGCCGGGGAATGCAAATATTTTCTCCGTCAACGGGTCGAATTAAATTTAAATCGGTCTCGAGATTCAATTTGACCGTCCGGCCAATCGAGATCGTCGGACGAGGAGGACGGAGAGAAAGAAATAAGAAAACATTTTTGTTGGAAAATCGCTTACCACGCCGATGTTGGAGAGCGAGAAAGTTGTGTCGGTCAGGTCGACCAACGGAATCGAGCACTTTCTGCCCAGTTCCTGCAACCTGTTCAAGTCCTTCGCGATTTCCAGGATGTTCAGGTTTTGCACGTTCTTGATATTTGGCACTACGAGGCCCTGTGGCGTGGCCATTGCTACGCCTATGTTGTGGCTCCCGATTACATGCAACTCTTGCGCTTCCTCGTTGAGCCACGCGTTCAACTCGGGCACCTTTTCTAACGATTTCGAAGCTGCTTTGATGAAGAACGGCATCAGACTTAGGGCAATGCCTTCGTCTTTTAGACTGTCTTTTACTTCGTTGCGATAGGCCATTAGCTTGTTGATGGTGCACTCGTCGCTGTACACGAAGTGCGGGATGCTCTGCGAATAATGTGTAATAATTAGAGGTGTGCGGGACCGGGACGGGATTCCCGAAAAAATTCACGGGAAACCCGAACATTTTTGGGGAACCCGAACATTTTCGGGAATCCCGTCCCGGTACCGCACACCTCTAGTAATAATTAGCTAGTAAATTCGTTGTGACACAATCTGGATCGAATTTTTCCGTAGCACATGGCGCACAGTGAATGAAAAATGGTAACGATCTCTGGTCGCGATATATTAATAAACCGAGAGGGGACGGTATAAAATGCAGGCCACGCGTGAATCGCAAGATTAGCATAGTTTCGCGTATCGCGTCCCACGTGGCCGCAGCCGCTGAATAAACGGCCGGTTAATCGTTGTACAACAATGCGTGGCGAGGCGCGCGAGTTAATGACGCGACCGAACAAACTGCTACCGCGATTAAACGGCCATGACGTAAAGGGGGGTTGGCTGTCGAGCTCGATTATACCGAAACAGAGCCCGGGAAAACTGAAAGAAAGCCGACGGCGCGGGATTAAAACGGAAGAAGCACCAGTCCCGAATTGAAAAGTATACATTTTCTAACCATTTTACACTGGTTTTTGACGAAATTAGAAAAACATGTATGAACAGTTTTTCAGAAAATTAAAGTAAGAATTGTTTGTAAAAATGCATTCGTGGAAAGCTGTGGAATAAATTTCCTTGCGGCAGTATTTGTCATGATAACAATGACGGACAATTTAAATAAATGTTATGGAAAAAAGACTGTATGGAAAATATACGACAGATTCGTTAAATGATTTGAAAAATAATATTTTTCGAGGCTACGTTGTTTTCACTGGATTGTTTGAGCGCAAGTGAGCGTGACGTAAAGGGGGTTGGCAGCTTTATCCGGCTATGTTGTTCGAAGGAGACGAAACAGAGACGAGGGAAAAAAGGAATGAGAGGATCGGGATTTAATATTTTCCGGACGATTTTTCTCGGGATAAATTTCGTTCCTGGGAAACGCCGGAAGTGACGGCGAGCCGATAATGGCGACGGCCGACGTTGACACGAGCGATACCGATCGATTCGAATTTCCGCGTCAACGTTGCCGCAACCAAACGCGATTAAACCGTTTCAAAAGACACTCGGTGTTACTTTTAATGTCCAAATATGCCGACGGTATTTTCCCTGCTAATTGCGCTCGCCACGCAAATGTTCCGAATGTTTTCTATCGCTCGCAAAAATCGTCTGCGGAATTTTTTGTCGATTTGTAGGAATCGGTTGCATTGGGTGGACATTTTATGTGTTCTAAAATCATATTTTCTGAGGAATAAGACCACTATAGGTGAAACAGAAATTTATAATTTACGTTGAACGTTTCAATTTATTTCTTTTTTGTGTATACGGAATATTTTATTTTGTTATATTTTGCGATTCTGTAAATATTAGGTGAACTGAAAAATCGCAAGTTATTCTAGCCCCTTATTTATTAATTTCGTTTTGGAAAGAGTGCGTCTTATTTTGTTATATTTATGTAGTGTCAGGATTGTATAAAAATATTGAGACTGTGTTTACGCAGAGTTTGAGCAACTCTTATCATAGTGCATCTCTATGTATAAAAATAAACTGAAGCTCGACATTTATACGAGCTCCGCAGGTCTACTGCTGGAAAAGTGAAACTGTCTAGCTGTTCATAGTGTAGACTAAATTGTTAATGCACAGTCTACAGAAACGGAGCGTAAGTTTGTATTCAATGTTCTAGGAAAGAGAGCCCCGCGACGAACACCACTTTTATTGTTAGTATGACGTTTATGGACACTTTGCATAAGGGGCGAACTGGAATATGCACGTGTGCTTTACAGTTTCCTCGTGCCTGGAGTTCTCAACTTTGCAAGACAAACTTAATGTTTAAGCCCCAATAAAACACTGTCGAACAAAGTTTGTAGAAGGTAACCTCCCCGTTTTATTAAAGTAGAATTTTAAAACGTGGTTCTACCTTGCCAAGTATCGTTATCGTCGAATTTATGGATGGGGCTAAATAAATGAAAAATGAGAATATTTTTCCAATTGTTCCTGACAATAATTCAATTTTCAAATTTAATTTAACTTTTATATAGTCGAATAAGATGGTCAAAAGTGCGCCCACTCCAAATTGATTTTTGGTCACACCATTCAATTTTGTACCCCTATCACAAGGGTAGTTGTAGGATGAGCACGGTTTAATGAATTATTCCTTCTGTTCTGATCAATATAAATTATAAAATGATTCTTGAACATTCTAACTAATAGCACACCCAAAATAAAAAAATTATTTCCCCAACTTCGTATAAAAAAGCGCCCGAATCCAAGTATAAAACTCGATTCCAGGTCGGCAGTATCAATATCTCCCAGATAAAGCGCCAGGAAAAACCGCGACTGTCCACACACGGAATCGCATAATTCGCGTTTACGACGTGCGGCCGCGTTATCTGCCGTGTCCAACTTACCAGCGATCGCGTCATCGTTTTCCACATATGCTTCGCGTAGCCCTTTATCGGCGTGATCTGACCATCGGTTGGTTTTTCCAGGTTGCTGTTTCCCGCGGAACCAGCAGAAATTCGCTCCAAGTGCGCCAATATATCCTCTTTAAGTACTCGGCCCCCTTTGCCCGTAGGAACGACGTCCTTTAACTCGATTCCGTTCTCCATGGCTATCCGCCTAACCGCGGGAGTAGCCAGCGCCTTTTCTAGCCCATTTCCTGGCCCTTGTTCTCCTCCGACGTCTTCCCCCTTCGAAAACCTTCGTGCAAAAACCAGACAAGCCCGTTTTCACTCCTCGAACCTCCACTTTTCACGAACGTTTTTGAACTAAGCATCGACACTAGAACTACCTTGACCAGGTAATACCAATCATGTATACATTGGATTCAACTAATATTTAATTTGTAATTTTCGAAAAAATTTCCACATTTAAATCGTGATGATTTCGTAAGAACAAATAGTACAGCTATAAGCCTGGACTTATTCTAAAGCTTGAAGCCTCTACTTTCGCCATGTGTCCATTTTCCTCTAAGAGATTTTTCACGATATAGCAGATGGGAATCCGAAGACCCATTTTCCCTAAAAAATTCTACAAATTTAAACGTCTCCAGAAACTTCTACAAGTTTTTCTCGTAAATGAAACTGCCATGGATTTAAAGCTTAAAGCGCCCTCTTTACAACGACTCCTTAAAAATTGATGCACGATTTTTTTCACCGTTTTATGGAACAAAAACGAGGACCCAGTTCGGTGGTTTAAATCTCTCAGAGTGTATCTTAAGGGGCCTATTCAAGATCAATGATATTGCGCAACAATTATTGTGCAGCATGATGTTTACGCAAATCCACATTGTATTAATTAGTCAACCACTATCATTCATGATCAATCATGTTGCGCAATAGGCATTGTTGCGGAAAATGCTTAATCGTGAATAGGCGTAAAGTTCCGCAGTCTACCTTAAATATCTTTGTTGTTTTTAAAGATACGTCAAATGTCTGAAGGATAAAGTTGAATGGTTCAGTGGGGCTCACATAATACCAAAAATATTTTTGCTTTTATATGATTTTTTTTTAGAGATATCACCTTCATTTTTTTAAATGGAAGCACCCTTTTTTAAACACCTACAATGATAGTCCCTTTCATTAGGAATTCAGTAACTTATAAACTTGCTAAGTAGCTCCTAGTCCATATAACAGACGCAGAACATAATTATTTTGCATTAACCATTAAAAATTCGCAGTCTACTCGTTAATCACTTACTAATTTTCGAAGCCAGTTATTTTTAAACTTCATACTTAAGCATTAAAAACAACAAAGATATTTGAGGTGGCAACGTTAGGTGATTCACCCTGTATATGCGTGACGGTGGTAGCGGGTTAAATAATTTTGCAAAGCGTGGACTCACCCAGTGTTCGCAGCAAGCTGCTCATTTTTTCCGCTGGTTTTTCCAGCCCCGACGGACTCGGTCTTTGAGGCTGGTGTTTCGGGGAGATTTTCGACGGGTCCGTTATCGTCGAGCTCGATCTCCGCCAGAGAGTCCCCTATCAGAGCCACGTCGTCCACCTTGTAGTGCAAGGCCTTAATTAATCCGTCGTAACGGCTGGTAATCGTCACGGACGCTTTGTCGCTTTGCACCTCGCAAATGTTATCGAATTGAGACACCCGGTCGCCCGGCTTCACGAACCTGTGCATTCAAATCGCTCGTGTACCGTGCCTTCACGCTGCATTTAGGATGACAACCAGCCACCCTGCGACTACCCTACCCTGCCTATCTCGCAATTACCCGCCGAAAAATTCGCGAACGATGAATCGCCGAGATAACGATACCTGATTCACTCTTCCTCCTGCTCTAACAGATAAAACTTGGTACAGGGTGCATAAAAGTCATCCGTTCTAGCGGTGAATCTCTGGATCAGTGGACATTTGTAAGAGAAACTTGCCGCGAAATTATTAGTGAAGTTGTTTTTTATTACCACGCTTATGTGCTGACGACTGATGAACTAGAGACTTGAAACTTTAAACATAGCTCAGAGCTGGATGACAATGCAATATTAAAAAACATATTTTTAAAAAACTGTGCATCTAGGAGAAAAAAAAATGTTTATGTTAACCGTCACACCTCACCGCGCGACGTCATCGTGTTCAGCAATCCCCACTCCGCGCGCCAGCCCTCCCTACTCCACTACGTGTTCCCACTCCAACTCATCCCCACTCCACTGGCCTACTTCGCACCGAAGGAGCTCAGTGTGGTTGTGGTGTTCCGTTCATTCAGTTCCATTTCGGACAATTTTGGACTCCATCAAGAGACGACGTCTCTCGGAGTCATCCCTTCATTCTATCTCGCGTATTTCCATATCTTGAGTTTCTACATACATCTTACTATTTCATACCAGTATCACTATATCTTGCGTTCCATTTAAAAAAGACTAAAAAGTAGAAAATAAAAAATATATAAAAAAAACTTTTTAAAAACCACGCTTATATTAAAATGCATTAGAAAGGAGAAAATAATTTTTTTTAGACATTGGTGACTATAAATAAAAGCGTGGAGCGCCAACGAAGATTACGTCAATATAGTTTAGCGCTCCACGCTTTTATTTATAGTCACCAATGTACAAAAAAATTATTTTCTCCTTTTTAGTGCATTTTAATATAAGCGTGGTTTCTGAAAAGTTTTTTATATATTTTTTTTACATCAACATCTTCCACTCATCCAGAAGAGAAAAAAGTTTGAAAGAAGGGAGGTTCGAAAACCTTTCAAGTTAATAACTCGAAGAGTAGCGGACACAGAATTATAAATTTTTTTAAAATAGTTTTACACGAGTGAAAAAATGAACGTGTCTCGAGTGTTGACTACTTTCGTGAATTTTTGTGAAGGAAAAGTGTGGAGGAGAATGATTCTTTTTGCGGGGCGATACTTTTCGGCAGAAAATCCGTTGGATAATTGCGAGGTCTGAATGGGATTGTTTTGCTCACCATTCTTTGATCGTGACGTCTCGAATTCCCTCTCCGATATCCGCTAGTTTGAAGGGGACGACTTTTCCGCATCGAAAGCAGCTTACATGGAGAAATCGACATTTTTGATCGCGTACGCTCCTACCCTAAATAAACATGGATTCTCATTGTGTACACGTTTGGCAATAAAACTGGAATATTTGCTCCAGTAATTGTACGTTTCGCGTGCGGGCCCTTGGATCAGGAATTGATGATCCGATGATCCTCAAAACCTCATTCACCAGTTGTCAATATGAAATTTAAGAAGCTTGTTAAATCTAGGGCAATTTTATTTACTTAATAAAACTTACGTGAGGAGATTTAAATATCCAAAACTACAATTAAACAAATTTTTTTTATTAAAACACATTTTATTGTCGACTCATTTAAATTGTTAATAAAGAAAACGGATGTCTACGTAGCTCGAGTACTTTGAAATTAAAATGTTTTCTTTTGCGCAAAAATCCGCAATCAATAATTCGATTTCGACATGCGAACTATGACAGAAAGCTACCAGTCAGAAAGAGCGACATAAATAATGATCGTAATCGACTTGAAGGTACTCCGCACAGCTCTCGGATAATTATAATCCGATCCCTTAATTAAATCGATCGATTACCAACGATTTGTTCTCAAGCTTCGGACGGGCGCTAATCTTAATGGAGTCGATAATTGAATCGCTGCCGCCGTTGAGCCATTAAACAATTTCAAAATTCATCGTATTTTACGACGATTATATTCCAGGATCGAACATGAGCACAGTAATTGTAACATGTATTTTCCCCTCTGTGCACGAATGACGAAATTAGCTGTGTCGTCGAATGACTCGCGTTGTTGCACAGTCGGGGGCATCATTCTGCGATCGAGATTTAACCCGTTCCCGTTTCCGTTACGCGAACAGCCGCGAGAGCGTTAAAATCGTGATGTTTATTATTTTATGGCTAATAAGCCGGATGAATGTCCAGCCAGCCGGAAAACGTTTTCGTGTCGGAAATTCGATAATTCGCACGGTAGAGCATTCTCATTTTGAATTTCGCGGGAAAAGCAGTGTAATTTTGGACTCAAATATTTAAGCAGGTTCAATTTTATTCGAATATTTAAATGGATTCGATTCAATCCGAATTCATTTAAATATTCTGACAGGTTCAGTTTGTTTCACATTTTCAAATAGACTCACATTTGTCTCAAATATTCGAACAAATTCAGGAAAATTCAAACGAACATTTCAAAAGTCCAAGATGATTTCCCTGCAAAATTCAAAACGGAATGAGGCCATGGTAACAATCCCTATAGCTTCAGGAGTGAACTATCGCTGAGCAAGTGAAATGTTCTTAATAATATGTTAATAACATTACCAAAAGGGTAGTAGTTCGAGGCACCGGCTATTAGGTTGCCATTAGCAGACTTAGGATCACGGGAGACGTCAAACTAATAACCGAAGGGTTCGGAATCGCTAAACAGAAAGGCTTCCATCCCCCGTCCCCGTTACAAATGCTGCCGTCAGCAATTCCATCTGTATCGAAACTTTGAAACTGTTAACGCGGGTGCGATAACTAATATTCCACCGGATATTGGTTCTACTCGAAATAGATTCGAGCGGGTGGGAGTTCGACGGAAGCGAAACGGGGGTTGGCAGCCCTTCGAAACCCGTGGCAATTCCGCCGATCGGATCTCTTTTCCGACGGACGGAAAACGCGAACGCTCCCGGTGACGCTTTGATCGACGCGTCTTAATTCCATTTCCGCGTGTTTATCGCTTTACCACCCTCACCCCCGCGTAATTTGCACCGCAAACCGCAAAATCGGGTATTCCCGGGGATGGCCCGCACTCTCAGATGCTCGGCGACCGTGCAAAGCTCGCGCAAACCCCATAGAGACATACGTACTATCATTAAAAATTAAACGTTGAAAAATTGATCAATTCTCACGAATCTTTTTCGAATCCATGCTACGTCTTACGTTAAAATTTCTTTTTGTAACAGAACAGAACAATTTTTCATATAGTTTTAATTATTTGTTTCTCGATTTGAAAATCTTGACAGTGTAGATGGACAGAAATTTCTGAACTAAAACATCAAATTCAGATGATTCTTGATCAGTATGGTTGTCGTTATCGTCGATAAAAAAGAAATATAATTTATCTTGAAAATTGACAAAACGGCGTAATACTTTTTCGGTAATTTTTAAATGATAAATTGAATGTGTAAAAATACAGATTTGGTAGATAAGGAAGTAGTACGTCTCTCCTGGAATCGTCATAATTTTGTCACTCCAATTAATTAAAGCATAATATTCCGGGAAAGTATACTTAATAAGGTTTTCTAAAAAAGATGCAATAAGACAAATCGACATTTCGACCCGTTTACACGAGACAGCCCCCTAAACGAAGTTTCCGAGAATTTCTTGCAAGCATTAAACATTGACTTTTTATCTTGCGTTTGCGAACTTAAACATTGATTTTCCTCTTGCCTGTACCTTCGTCGACAAAATGAAGCAAGAGCGGATAATATCGAGGTATGGGGTCTGCGGAGACAATTATAGTTACTGTTTGATTATGGCATTAAGCGGGGAACGAATTGAAACGTTGATTTTTTTCTTATCGATAGCCTGACAATACAAAATAATTAAAAACATAAAAATTCCCTTTCAAACAATACATGATCGTTAGAAGCCTAAAGCGTCTCACAGAAAATTGTCAAAATGATTGTCAAAGAGATTGTCTTGGAGGTTCGAACCGTTTGTAAACAGAGCACCGATGGTCTCCGAGCAGAACCGAGATCGCTCGATCGATCTTCTCCGCAATTTCCACGGAGATACGTAGAATTTCTCGGGAAACGGATGGTTGTCGCATAGTGTTGTCTTACCAGACGAATTATGGCCGTGAGCCGCCAAGGTAGAGCCATGATGGAGGACGCGGCGTTCACGATTCTTTTGAAAAACACCACAGAAGTAACCTCACGCACTCCACCGTGAGACACCAGAACGACTTTTAGCCTGGTCGGATATTGTTATCGTTCGCTCCGATATCAAAGTCTGTGCGTGTTGTTGCCCTGTTACGCAACGTGTTTTGCTGAACTGCTCGAGATTGGTCGCTGGCAATACGATAGCTCCCAAAACGTGACGAAATACAATTGATCGTTGAAGCACCCTGTAACCGCGGCCCAGACTGTAATCTTGAAGCGACCTATAGTAATAGCTAAAAATGTTTAAATACAATGCATTATAATTTAAAAAAGGATCGTTCAAGCTATAGTATCATATTTTTTGAATACGAGAAGTACTTTTTTAAGTACGAGAAGGTACTGTATAGCAACACCTTTTCAAGAACTAGGACATCATCCGCCATTGTGAGGCGTTCTATAACCTCTTAATACAACGCAGTCTAACAAAAACGAGAAAGTGTCACTATACAATTAAATTGCGAAAACAAGTGCGGAAATAAATTGCATAAGATCATTCCTCGAGTTCTAGGCTACCATCCGCCATTTTGTGGGGACACCAAGACCTCCATCCGCCATCTTGAGATGTTCCATAACCTCTAAATGCAACGCGGTCTAACAAAAACGAGAAAATGTCACCGTACAATTAAATTGTGAAAACAAGTGCGGAAAGAAATTACATAAGATCATTCCTCGAGTTCTAGGCTGCCATCCGCCATTTTGTGGTGACACCAAGACCTCCAGCCGCCATCTTGAGATGTTCCATAACCTCTAAATACAACGCAATCTAACAAAAACGAGAAAATGTCACCATACAATTAAATTGCCAAAACAAGTGCAGAAATAAATTGCATAAGATCATTCCACGAGTTCTAGGCTACCACCCGCCATTTTGTGGTGGGACCAAGACGAGCCGCCATCTCGAGGCGCCCTGTAGCGGCGTTCTGACCCGAAATTGTATTTAAATGCGATGCACATCGGATTTCCATGGAAATCGCGGGATCCGAGGCGACAGATAACGATTATTGTTGAATGTAAATGCTCGAGGAACGATGATAACCGCGTGTTCTCTGGGTTTTCTCCACGAGTTCGCTGTTTGCCGTACGGAATGGAATATACACCGGGGCTGTGTCAGCCCATTTCGCTGTACGGCTATACAACATTTTCTTTTTTTTTTTTTTGAAGCTTGTCCTCCGCGAAAATTGGCCCGCCGTTCCCGAATGCAGGGTCATGAATATTCTTATGTGGGTCGTCCGGTAATAAGACGCGCTCGAATGCAAAACCGACACAATGCAGGCCCCGTGTGCACATGCACACGTTGCACATGTTGCACACGCAAATGCATCTTCGCAAACGCGTACGCGTTGCATTCGAAACGTATATCACAAAATGTGGAGCGATATTTTATTTTTCACTGGGATATTGTTATCGCCGAAATTTACTCGAAGATTTATTGGTCACGATCGTGAATTAACTTCTGACGCCGAAAAATGATTGCGCAACTGTAGATACATTCGCAAGTATAATCAAACTTTTACGCGGGCAGTGGTGAATTGGTAATTTATTGAATGAATAGGATTTCAAGGGGGGCTGCGATACTTTAGTGAGATTGTCGGTGTGCAGTGTATTTCATATGTGTATATTTACAGTGACATTAGTGGGTGAAATAAATAAACTGTGGAGGTGATGGTTTTGATGTCTTTGATTTCTTTGATTGAGAAGAAATCTTTGATACTTTCTTCTTCTAAAGAAGACACTTCTATACTATATTTTTTAAATCATTATTCTGTCGACCATTTAGCAGATTACGTGAATTTAAAGACGAGAAATATGCAAGACAGGAGACTGTGAACGAGCTAACTTTGGACAGAGTAACTTTGAATAGTAAATTGTGCGCCTCCGTCATGAACTCGAAAAATGTGTGGGGAAGTAATTAATGGTTCAATTGAATATTTTAGACGGAGGAATGAATTCTACGGCACGGTTGCCTCGCTGGTAACGACGAACACGTGCGACAAGTTTATCGCTGGGTTGGCCAGGGACGATTAAAACCGGGATTTAAAAGCAACATGCCTCCGCCTAGTAATTACAATTTTAAAACCTGGAGCGCGTTCCCGCCGCTGCTAGAAAGACGAGCGAATTAGTAAATTCATTCTCTGTGTTTCAACGAAGTCGCGATTTACTTCCGTCGCAGGTGAAGAAAACGAGCTCTTCCTCCGGCTGTTCTGGATCAAGTGACGAATAAATTCAATCTGTCCCTTGGTACGCGCCTGGCCGTAATAATTAGAACACCTGGGAGACGCCGTTTAATCCCTGAGAACATAGCTTTAGCTTGCGATAGGTTTGTTGGTTCGGAATAGAAGAAACAATTTATTTAAAACGCCATTTTAGCGTTGATTAATTTTTCGATAATTGAGTAAGTTGTTTTATTATGTATGTTTTTATAATGAGGCTGTTCTGAAACGTATAAAATTATTGTGAGTGAAAAAATAAATTATCTACCACTTGGATTGGTATGTTAGAGGTACGAGACACCCCCCTGAAATGTTTAAAAAAATTACGACAGTGTAATGTCCATAGATATGAATTTTATTATTAGATGTTTGTAGTAAGTTTACTGCTCTATTGCAGCAAATTATTGCAAATGAAAAAATAAATTATTTAACATCCAGGCGGAGATGTAAGGGGGTACTGTTCTGCAATGTTAAAAAAAATTACGACAGTGTAACAGAAATTGCTCCATGGTAATATATTTTATTATGAAACACTGCTGATGTGTCTACAACAGTAATTCAGTGTACACAGTAATCTATAATAACCGCATTGCTTTTCCGCACGGAGGAGCAATACACACGGAAACAATTTGTTTGAATCGGGACGAAATTTCGAACGAAAGGCAACCAACCTTTTCATTAAGCTAATCAGTAATCAGAGGGGGTTGACGAGGGTCAGCCGGTGTCCGTCGAGGCGCGAAATTCAAAATTAGCGGGGTAGATTCGATTATCGTCCCGATGGAAGTAGAGAAGGGAGGGAGGGGGTTGCCTGGTTAAATAATTCGGTGTCCGATGACAAAATCCATACGTAGATTCGATGACGCAAGCGTGACACTCTCTCCCGCTTCATGACTTATGGAACTGTAACCCGGTTTTGGCGGCCGATAAATTAGCAGCGCAACGAGAATCAAATTATCCGTGGCCGCTGTCGCCTCCGTCCGCCGAGGACCCGGTTTTAATATCCTCCAAGATAACCGTTCCCCGGCTACCTAACCGTCGCTCCCGGTAATAGAAAAATCGTTAACGAAGAATGGGAACACGTGGTCCTCCTCCCCCTTTCTGCCCCCCCGGTTGCTCGCAATTAGATCGCAATTTACCAACCGGCTGAAATAATATCCACCGACGGTATCGTCGAGTCGCGCGACGGTTTAATTAATTTAAATTCGCCGGAACGACCAACACCAGACCCCGCTCATCTTTATCCGAGCTTCACCTCGGTCGCCATTTCTGGAATTCGCAAATTAACGAACCCCCTGGCTAGATTACACCGAAATAACCCGGAAGCGCGGAATAAACTTTGTTTCCCACGGGGATTAACTTTCCAAAAATATATGCATTGGTTCCGTGGCCACTTCGAAGATTGCGAACGGTCAAGGTCGTTCAAGGACACCGATACGAAACGCGAAAGATCGGAATTAATTATGCTTCTGGATCCAGTTTTTAAATTATAAGGGTGTTAGGTTTTGTTGCTTTTACAATTTTTGTTTTTAGTGAATTTGTTAGGGGGGATTTTGACGGTTTTTGTTTAATATTTATTTTGTCGGTGTATCCTCGACGATTTAATTGTGATACATCGCAACTGCTGCAGATCACTGTTATTAAATAAGGGTTACTTACAGTCGATGATTTTGTAATTGATTGATTGTGACTATCGATCGTTATAATACACTAACGAGCATAACTGTAAATCAGAATAACTTTTTTATGAATGGACCAAACGACTTCAATTTCTCTGTAAGGCTAGAAGAATTAGTTTAGTAAATGACGTCTAAAAAATATTTTGAAAAAATGCATTTGGTCGGAATTGCAAAAAAAAAATAGTAAAAATCAATTGTTACTATCTTCTTTCGCAATTCCAACGAAATGCATTTTTTCAAAATGTGTTTTAGACGTCATTTACTAAACTACTTTCTTCTAGCCTTACAGAGAAATTGAAGTCGTTTGGTCCATTCATAAAAAAGTTATTCTGATTTAAAGTGTGTTGAATCAGTTATGCTTGTTAGTGTAAATGAAAAGAACAAATTGGACGTATACCGAAATGAATTCATGTTCAATATTTGATAATTAATTTTGCTCCGCGACAAGCACATTCAAGAGACAGACAGTTAATAGATTGAAACGATTACGATCAGAAACGACTGAAATACCATTTGACGGAAGACATGTAAGCTGTCAAACGTGAATATTTGATGAGACCGAGTCGACAATGCAACGGGACGCTTATAAATTCCGCGGTGGGTATAAATAATTATGAAACGACCTTTTGTCCTCCTTGACGATCCTAAGCTCTCATCCATCCATCCGGCCATCTTGTTTCCCGTGGTATTATAGATTCCGGGTATCGTACTCGTTAATTTTTCATACGGACCCGGAGCAAAGAGACCGTATGTTTAATTAGAGCCCCGATATTTGATTCGGACTGGATATTTCCGATGGCGTCGTCGCGAGCCTGGCCGAACGATGTTTAATTAATTCCTTTTTTTTTCATACGATACGGGACGAGAACGAGGGGCTCGAGGATGATTGAGGCGGGTCAATGGAAAAAGAAAAAAATGCTCGGGTACAGCTCGAGTTTTCGACGGGGCAAATCTATTTCAACGCTTTCAGTGTTATAATAAAAGATACAAAGTTACCTTTTGTACGATGCTTCCGGTTCAACCGTTCAGTTCACGTGCACGCACATGTCCCCCATCACTTCTCTCTCTCTCACTCTCTTTTTCTCTCTCAGCACAGACGTTTCTGCGAGCCGATCACTCTCATTCGTATGCACAGTCCGAGAAACATAGTCCTCGAAGATTACAGTCTCGAAGTTACGTGAACGTTGCGCAACCCTCGCTTTAAAATCGATTCGAACCGGCCTGGGATCCGATGGGAACTGTCGCCGAGACAATGCTCGATGCATTGGGTCGCTCAGAACGCTGCCATACATTTTTTTCCTATTTAATTTCTCACGCGAGTCGTCGATTCCATCGGAAAGTGCTGTTTGCTTTTTAAAATCATGTCTCCCTTGTTTGGAGACCTTTAATAAATATTTTATATTTATCGGAAATAACAGTCTTCAAAGATTCATGAAACGTGTATTCTGTTTTCTTTTTTTTTCTTCATTCATCGGTGATCGAATTTCATTCGATTCGTTGAATAAAAGATGAACCGCCATTTTGTTATTCGAAGGGAGACGCATTTCAGTGTCTTCAATTACAATTGTAATCTCCGAGGCTCACAGCGTGTTCTCACGGTCTACAATCGATTCGACCAATTGACATCGAGGATTTCGTACCAAAAAATTGACTCATGTCAACGAATACAGATTTTCAATTGGAAAAATGATCCTACCGTAACTTGCGCGTCCGCGTCCAGTCTTTCGTCGAATAATCACAATTTCTCCGATGGTGAACGATCTCGGACACATCCTCGTTCAATTTTGAAAAATCATTTTCAAACAGGTCATACAATCATTTATTACAATTTTAATATCTTCGTCCACTTTCATCACAGATTCAAACGCTCAATAAATAAACCAAACCGTCCAGGTAAACCGCTAAACAATTATTCAAAGTCCCCAACAGTCAGCAGCATTTTATACGCAACCTTTTCCACGCAAAAATCTTCCGAACTTGTTAACTTAACAATTCGCAAAATTCATAATATACAGCATCATCCGCAAGCTTGCAGAAACCTGAAACGATTCGATGGACGCGTGAAGGGCGCGCGACGCCAATAGGCGCCATCGGACGCGAACGCGCTGTCTCGGGCCGGGTCCCTTCGCGATCCTCACGATACGTACTCAGAATTAAACGGGTAATCTGTCAGCAGAGGCGTTTCTAGCCGCGGATCGCTGGGAGCTCGTTAAAATCGGTTTAATTCAGTTGACGGGTGGTGGCGGCGCGGCGGCAACTCGATTTACAAATATCGCGGACAATGGCGGCGGTGTGCTCGAGTGCTCGAACACTCGAACGAGGAACGAGTTCTGACTTGGTGTGTTCCTCGGCTAAATATCCCCTGCCGCCTTAGTCGACGAGATTGAAGTGTCGCGAGAGATCGAACAGGTCGAGTGTAAATCCTGATATTGGTCTGGGCCCGGGGTTTCGGAAGTTCGCGTGTAAAGCGAGACTCGTTTATTGTCTGCCGCCGTTCCGCGTGTATGTGTGTTTGCGTCTGTGTGGAAGAAGAAGTGTGTGTAGTGTGTATGCGCGTGTGTATTGAGCTTTACACGTTTGCACGTCCCGTGGCCGGCCTAGTTTCCAAAATCTCCCGTCGTCGTTCCCCCTCTTGCGTCGACGCCGCTCGCGTCCGACTTCCCCGTGCACGGCCTCCCACGCTTCCGGTCTATTGTTTCCAGCGAATTATTATTTCACTCCGGCTTTTTCCCTCTCGGTTTAGTCGATGCCAGCGAAAGAGTGAGAGAAAGACAGACAGAGAGAGAGAGAGAGAGAGAAACGTGTGATAATGGAAAGAGGTAGGAGAGGAGCGAGACCATATGGGGGTGAGCGAATATATATATATATATATATATAATTGTAATGAGATAGATTGGATTTATAGGCTTTTTGAAAATTGCTGTGCAACATTCTCTTGGTTAGCTTTTGGAATTTTAATTCAATTAAATAAGACGTTATGGGGGTGAGTGAGTAAATCTACTGTGCTTGATTTAAAAATATCCCCTCAGGTCTTTCTAGAAAATACAAGAGATTCTTTCATGGCGAAATGCTTTGATTTAATTGAACGAGACGTTATGGGGGTGAGTAATTTTGATGGAATAGCTAGCATCAACCCTTGTAGGTTTCTAGGAAATTGTTGTATAAGAGATTCTTGTGTGGGGTGGTGTCTGGTGCTTTCATTTAATTGAATGATACGTTATGGGGGTGATTCTAGTAGCATCCTGCAACCCTTATTTATAGGATCCTAGACAAATTGGTGTACAAGAGATTCTTAGATGCTGTTTGCTACTCCGATTTAATTAAATTTGTTTTGTTTGAAGCACATCACCAGCCAACTTACAAATTTTATCGAGACATTCACATAGGTCCGCTAAATTATTTGTCCACGAAGATGAAGATCGTACAATTTAATTTCGATGGTTTTTTAATAATATTCTATGAACCTGAAGCTATTTTGTCGATTTAGAATTTGGATTTGGTGTAACGCTATTTTATAAAAGTTTTATTATAAAATTCTACGACATTACATTGAATAAATTTTATCCTTTTGTACGATCCCTTCTGCGTCTCACTGCAGTTGTTAGTAGACTGTGAATTTCCCTCCAAACTAATCGAGATTAAACAATTAAAAATGATTCAATGGAAACTGATTTGAATTTATGAAAGTTTAGAGAAACCGGAAAACTCGACGCGGGAAGACGAACAGCGAGCGTCGCGACGAGCAAACTCGTCGTCATCCCCGGTTAACAGGTTAAATAAGCTAACGGTAATAACGTCTCGAGGATAGGCGCGAGATCTCGCGCGATAATATACAATATACGCCTACGACACCGCGCGCGCGCGCGCGTTCTATATACACATCTGGCGGAATGTAAATACTCCTTTCTCCTCTCTTCCCGTGCGCACGTGGGAAGAATGGACAATGAACGTCGATCACTCGGAACAAGCTAATTAGATTTGCGCGAGCGAGTACCGGCCGTTCTCCTCCGATAGAATAATTCCTGGCACGAGTTCGGGAGCATAGAAACACACACACACATACCTATACACGGGCAGACACGGAGAGACGTACTTGTACAGACGCGAACCCCCGTTGCGTCTCGGGGCCACGCCGGAAAACCTCGAATCGCTCGTCGTCATTAGCCGTAATCGAATCGAGACCCCCTGATACTGTCGCTCTAATCTCGTCAATTAGCTGGCACTCCTGGTCAATGAACGGTAGAATCGTTTACGACCGATCTACCCGAACCCTCGCTGATCTTTTTCGATCTTCGAATTGGATTTGCCACTCCCTGCTGAGGTCGATCGCTTTTCTTTTGGCCTTCGTGCTGGAAGCTTTTGTTCCAAGGAAGTTGTTGAGGAAAGCTTTTCTTTCAGGGAAGATCAGGCTGAAATGGTTTATTTGAACCTGTTAATACTATTTTTTCTATGTACCTGTTTCCACTTATTTTTTCTACGTAGAATCATCCCGTTTTAGGTTGCACCACCAGTTACCCATTGTTCGGTGTACTCAAAGGAATTGATTTATTGAATAATTTCTTTGCAGTCTTGATGAATTTTTATTTAACATTTTAAAAGGTGTCTTACGATTAGAAATAGTGTTGAATTGTTGTTTTTTTTTTAATGAATCATACAAATTTTATGAAGAGAATGATGAGGTTTGATCGAACTGATTTCATCCCTCTGTTTCTGTTAGTCAATTTTACTAAAACGGTAAAGGACTAGGCGATTTTTCAATCGTTTCAGGAACGTGATTAAATATTTTCGAAACACCCTGTACATTTTTCGAGCGTGTTGATCCCGAGACGCAGACTCGTGCCATTCACAGCTCGCAATACTTATACATCGTGTAGGTCGGAATGTACGTACAGTGACGAACGAAAGTATTGACACAGCTTTAATTATACCTTTTTGCGAACGAGAATTATTTTTAGTATGCGGGTCTACCAACAAACACAATAATTGTATTTCATTGTAGAAATGTAGGAGAAGACTACTCGACAATATTTTAAAAAATTTCCAAAATAAATTTCCACAGTATAATGTGGGTCTGCTAACAAAAACAAGAATTGTATTCATTCTGGACTCGTAGAAGAGTGTTCAACAATATTTAAATAATTTTCTAAAACATAAATTTAATAATAAATAAATTTTAACAGTATAACGTGTGGGTCTACCAACAAAGACAATAATTGTATAGACACGTACAAGAGTACTAAACAATATTAATTGAATAATAAATAAATTTCATTCTAGAAATGTATAGGAGAGTACTCGACAACAAATTTCCAAAGCCCAGGAACCTAATAAATGCGACCATAAATTTCCAAAGCCCAGGAACCTAATGAATGCGACCCCGAACGCAAGCAACGTCAATAAGAATAAGGTGCAGTCAAATAAAGGACAAGACTGACGTCAATACTTGAATTCGCGACGGTACGCGTGTCATTGTGTGTACATGTTCAATATATAATTCACGAAGTAAACGTTAACAGTAACAATAACGACAACAGTGATCGCGATACGAGTGATCCCGACGTATCGGTATAATGAGCGAACGAAAACGCCGGCGACGACGAATACGATACGATCTGTTTCGTGGTCGTCGTGGTCGTTCAGACAATAGGCAACGCAGGCTTTCATCCTCCGATACAACATACAAAGTTCACCACCGATTACACACACCTGTCGGCGAACGGTCTACCACCGTCGACGCCGACAGTCAAACACGATTTCTAAGCGTATCTAGGTTTTTTTTTTCTCTTCTCCCTCCTCACCGCGTTTACTATACCACGCGCGCATAGTCTTTTGTTACGCCCCTCGGCGACGAGTCCTCCGATTATGCGAACCCTCTGTGTCAGGCGGAACGGTGGACGAGGTACAGCGAACTTCGCTTCTTCGGGATTGATAAGCAGAAACTTCACTGTCTGTGCTGGCAACGTCCCTTCATTTTGCTGCTACTTTATGGCAGCGGTACGTTGTATTTTTCTTCGTTAATTTATCCCTCCGAGTGTCTTTCAGGGATTTTTAGCGAAAGAATTCTTGCAAATTGATAGACAACCGTGCCAGTAATATTGATAACGAAACAGTTAGAAAGTAGCATATCAACACTGAACCTACCGATCATTAATAGTGTGTGTTGCTTCATAAGAATGGCACGATTTATTTAGATTGTGTGCGATTTTTATCGTAATGTATACTTGGTTAAAGAAGTGTGTAATTACAGTGGAAGCATCTTTGGAACTGCAATAATTATAGAATTAAGAGTCCGGTGTGGTAGGTTCAGTGTTAACAATAAATACGATTCTGCGAAGCAGAAAATAGACGAAGAAAAAGTTTCTTCGTTCAATAATTTTACTAACAAGTCGAAAATGATGTTCTTAAATTGTAATACCTTTACAGTTCTGCATTTCGCCCACTCAGTTTTGTCATAAATGAGTAAAATCCGCGTTTAGTATTTCACCCATTAATCTTTATCAAAATGTGTCCTTATAAACTTGACTTGCTCCATTGCAAATAAAACCTATTATTATTATATCAAATCATTGCTCCAGTTGATTAGAGTCGTTAAAACCGTGGTTGGAGCCACGCGAATAGAGCGCGAAGGGTGGAATGGGGTCGTTACGGGGTTGAAGGGTCGAAGGTTCGCTGTACCTCGGCCAGGGGCAGTAACTAGCCTAAGCTTACCGGTGTCCTGTAGGATTCGCGAGGCGTCGGACATCGCGCGAGGAGCTTTGTCGCTTATTCTTTGTACCCAGTCCCTTATCAGTCCGGGGCCGTTCGTTTTCCGCTTGTCGTGCTGCTCCCGATTCGCGCAACATTTCTCCGACGAACGCGAGTAGACAGAGAGACGGGCCGTGGGTGTGTGACACCCTTGGGGGTCGAGGAGTGATGCTTTAGGGGATGGTCGGAGGGTGGGTGGGGGTGGAAGAGAGCTGTCCTTCCCATTTTTATTAGCACACATTCGCACTATTCACTTCGCGGACCTTCCGGCCGGTCTTATCGGCTGGCTGTTTGCCAGGGCGCAACCAGAGGCCAGGGTTCTCTGAAAATCTGAATTTCGACGCGCTGGTAGACCCTCTCCCTCTCGCTCTTTCTCTCTATCGCTTTTTCTATAGCTCTGCCACTTGCTCGTTAGTAGTTTTGCCCGATTTGTTCGACGTCAGGCTGATCTCCGTTACACCCACGGACGTCTGTACAGCGGCGGTTAGGGCACTCTGCAGCGGCATACTCTCGCTGGTCAGCTCGCAGCTTGTGTCTGAAAACAAATTCCAGTCCCGAGGTTAGTCAGACGACCGTCGCTGATGACGATAATGAATTTAACACCTTCAACTACTAGATCGAGTCAGAGAAATAGGTCAGGCGAGAATCAACTAAATATGTCCTTTAACCCCTTGCCGTACTTTGACGAGCCAGACTCGCGATGAAGGTTTCTAACAAAGTCTAACAAATATGAATGTTACGCGTTTCATTTTATAGATGAAATAAAATTTGACTCGTTTGTGATCAATATTTAAGCATTAAAATAAATGTAGCCATACAAAAAGTATACATTTTCCTTTCCTCTCTACGACATTTTTGTGCATAAAGACGTTCTGATCGCTGTAACTGTAAAAGAAAAGGTGCGGCAAGGGGTTAAACCGAAATGAAATTCGAAATTTTATAAATATGTTTATGTTTTATTTATATTGTACATAAATTAATATCATAAAAATATTATCATAAATGCATCAAGTTCGCAGTCGAATGGCGATGCTTCAAAGAAATGATTAACTCCAGTTCGACAGGTAAGGAGAAATGTAACACAAATCGACGACGATCGATCGTTCGTAGAATTCGCGAGGCAGGCAACGTTAGGAGAAATTAGGGGAACGACGTGAAAATTGGCGGAACGTCTGCCAGGCGATTGGCAGAACCCCGGGAAACGATTATTCCCGCGATAGGCGCGACGGAAACGGAACATTCTGCCATTCGGAAAAGGCAGTTTAAAGTTTCCCGAGCGGGCCGCGCGGCGCGCGGAAATGAAAATTTCCACTGTTAGTTCGGAACTTGAGCTCGAACTTCGGAAGAGCAAACACGGTTACCGAGCACTGCTGAGCGCAAAACTGTACAACTTCTCGGACGATCGTCGAAAGTTTAAACAGTTTTAATTGTAACTGATACCGTGGCCACTGTGATCCTCCGGGGATCGTTGCTGGAAAGAACAACACCCGGAAATAGACATAATTAGTCAGCAACGAGGGCGGGAAAATCGTTGGTAATTTCTCGTTGATGACCGTTCGTGTTCGTTGTTTTTGATTTTACGGTGGCCTCTTAACGGGTCAACACAATTGTTGTCAACATTATTATACCATATTCTACTATATTGTACATCTAGATTTTATGTATACATATACATAATAAATGTTTTGTACAGTCGTGCCGGAAAGTATGTTGACACGTCTCAAAAATGCATATTTTCTATTTCATATATCAATAATTTCGGAATTAATCGGAAATATCTATTATGTATGTTATTTAATATAGTGCAAACTATGTGTAGCACCCAATAATATGACAAAGTTTATAATAATGGCAGAAAAAATTAATTTTCTTCTATTACAACATCAAGTTCAAATTTTGACTCGCCGCTAAATATATATTATATATCCTTCTTCCAGAAATCTGGTGATTTGTTTTTAAACAAAATATGTATGTGTGTGTGGAGAAAGCATCGATGATAACGCCTACATTAAAGCATGGTGAATTTTGCATTTTATAGACGGGATATTTTATATTTTGCAACAGAATTTACAAGATGCAATAATAGAAATGAACATCCACGGTGATTATATCTTCCGGCAAGATAACGATCCCAAACATAAATGCAAACTGGCGACGGAATATTTCAGTGAAAATGATATTCAATTGTGTTACCATGGCCCCCTCAAAGTCCCGATTTGAATTTAATTGGTCACCTGTGGGATCACTTAGGTGTAAGTGAGAAATTTCGGAACAATATGAAGTTTTTAACCAAGCACAACTGAGTGCTTGGAATAGTATTGACGAAAATGTTATAAATAAATTGTTTGAAAGTGCCTAGAAGACTTGAAGAGGTCACAAGAAACAAAGGGTATCACACTTCATATTAATTATGTCGTTTTATTGTTAAGGATACACTCAATTACGAATTTTAAATGCTGTCAACATACTTTCCGCAATCGATAAAAAAGTTAGTTAATTTTTTCCGTCATTATTATAAACTTTATGTCATCTTTGGTGCTACACATACTAGTTCGTACTATATTAAATAACATACATAATATACATGTTCGATTAATTTCTAAATTATTGATTTGAAATAGAAAATAAGCATTTGAGACGTGTCAACATTAAGTTAAAACTTATATACAGTGCGTCGAAGAAAAGTATTTGAAGGCTATGAGAAGGTCTACAGTATTATTTTTGACAAGATCCCATTGTCACGCCTATTATTTCTATATTTTTATTGTCCAGGGAAACGAGCGTTTGGATCGTGGCAGCGTTATTGTCGCTGCAAGCACGACGGAGCTGTTTTCTCGAATATCAGAGCTTTTATCGACGCTGTTGCGGCGTCTATCGGGAACGGTAGCCTAATTCAGTGTCTGTTATCCTTGAGAAGCGGTGGTGGTCGCAAGGAATCGCGGGATTGCGATTCGACTGTCGAGACAGAGCGTCGTCGGCGTGATCGATCGGCAGTTCCGAGAGCGTTTTTAACCGTCGCTGTTAAGTCCCCTGAAAATTTCATATCACGTAATATCTGGCATCCGGATATTGGAGAGTCCCCTGTGAAGTTATCTGTGTTGCATATTTCCGTGAATTCCTCGCGAGCACCGGCTGAAGATACAGAGAGAGAGAGAGAGAGAGAGAGAGTGAGATGGAGAGAGAAAGGTAGAGAGAGATGGAACCGTTGGCCGTGGGGGGGAAATTGGAGGAATTATGGGCTGTAGCATTATTGACGGGACTCTCGAACCTGGGAAACTTTTATTTCCCAATGATCCCACCGATATCGGTTCATGGTATGGCATTCTCGCAGCGCCTATACCTCCTCCGGCACACCCTGATTTATTTTCAATAAATGCTCGAACACATTGTCCTGCCGGTCACGTATTATTCCGTGTCTCTCCTATTTCGATGTTTATCCGCGCGTTGTGCGCTCCATCCGCGCCATTGTGCTACGCCAATTGACGTTTTTATGGGCAGAAGTGGCTGGCCTAGCTGCCGCGGATAGATTCGTTTCTATTTGCGGTAGAACGCCGAGAACGTTTGCTTTCGCGTTTGTTCGGCCGTGTAGTGCATGTGTCGTTCGACTTCGGACAAGTTCGAGGGTGTAACCTGATTTTAACATTCTCGAAAAATCGATTTTTTCTTTAACCCCTTGTGCCGCGCCAATGCACATAAAAATCACACACAGAATCGAGACAATTGATCTAATAGTGCAAGAAAGGACAAAGTTTATCGTAACGATAATTTTTGTCACATGTTCACACCTTGTAGGACTTAAAATTTGGTTTACTTCATAGATTGCAGTAAAAATTGATTTCCAAGTTTAGTAAAAACAAAATATATTTAAAAAAAACTTTTTAAAAACCACGCTTATATCAAAAAGGAATAAAAAGAAGAAAATCATTTTTTTAGACATTGTGGTGACTATAAATAAAAGCGTGGAGCGCTAAACTGTATTGACGTAATCTTCGTGGGCGCTCCACGTTTTTATTTATAGTGACTAATGTCTAAAAAAATTATTTTCTCCTTTTTAGTGCGTTTTAATATAAGCGTGGTTTCTAAAAAGTTTTTTTATCTATTTTTTTATTTTCTACTTTTCATGAAATAGTAAGGTATGGTAACAGAATACATATATGGATATACGCGAGATAGAATGAGGGGATGACTCCGAGAGACGACGTCTCTTGATGGAGTCCGAAATTGTCCGAAATGGAATTGAATGAGCGGAACACCACAACTACACTGAGCTCCTTCGGTGCGAAGTGGGCCAGTGAAGAGGGGATGAGTCGGAGTGGGAACACGTAGTGGAGTAGGGAGCGCTGGCGCGCGGAGTGGGGATCGCTGAACGCAATGACGTACTACCGAGCGTCGCGCGACGAGGTGTGACGGTTAATATTAAAATTTTTTTTCTCCTGAACGCACAGTTTCTTTAAAAGATTTGTTTTTTTAATATTGCATTTTCATCCAGTTCTGAGCTATGTTTAAAGTTTCAAGTCTCTAGCTCATCGGGAAGTGGTTTAAAATTCGATTACAAGATTTGACGCATACAACAACAACGACAGCTCGGCAAGCTAATATAAGCGTGGTAAAAATGGTGTTCATCATGTATGGTATGGTTAGTAGACTGCGAAGTTTCATGCGTTTATGGATAAATTTATCTTTATAGCTGGGTAAATTAATATAAAATATGTTATATGTATAAAATAATTGTTTACAATATATTGAAATTATTAAGGGATGAAATCAATTTTTGTGGAATCCCTTCTTCCAACGATTTCTGTAGAATACTTTCATTTTGCATAAATATCCGCAATTTATATGACCAACGTGGGACAGGTGTGTAGAGTACGCGTGCGAGAGTACTCGTTCGAATTCGCAAAATAAACGTAGTTATAGGCGTCCGAAGAATGCAGATTGAAAAACAGAGGACAGGTTTTTTTTGTCGAAAGCACTGGGACTGCAGCTCGGGTCGCGTTTCAATGTAAACACTGCCATTGTGGAACAATCGAATGTATTTCGACGGTCTCTTCTCCGACCGTTTATCGAATATAAACGTTACGTACCCTGTCAAACGCGTAGCGAGTGAGAGAGAATTCTATCGAGATCAGTCGGCCATCTTGCTCCTCTCCGAGGACTGTATTATCGTTATTAACTACGTGCTAATTATCTGTTCGTTATGCAGCCGAAACACGCAATTAATACCGAGTGGGAAGACACAGCGCGATCGAACCTCTTAACGCTAATTACAATCGACATTTTTCACCCCTTCCGACTCGGGGGTGGCTCGGCCTTGCACGCCTCCGACCACCGTCGTCAGCTGGAATAACAATTTTTCTTTCATCAATTCACAGCTCTTAACCCTCTTCCATGAAATATCATTTATTTCAGGGACCATAACTGTCATAACCAAAAAGAAAAAAGTCATCGAATAACAAGTATTTCATCGACTAAAATCGTATTGGATATCAATGGCTAGGTATCGACGGTAAAAAAATAGAATTCCATTTCGATTTAAAAGAAATTAACTCCTCGAGGGTTTTAGAAGTCAAATTTAATGACAGAAGTTTTTTCTTGTCGATTATTTATTCGGTGAAACGATGACCAACATGTTCGCGACAATTTCCTGATTGAAATGAGCCCCAACATGACACAATTCCGAGCATATTTGCCTGTTCAATACAGGCTTGAATGAAACCTCGATTATCCGAAACTATGATACATATTTGAATTCTCCATTATGTAACGTGTAAACAGTTCTATCTAATTCAATCAGTATACAATACAGCTTACTGTACAAACCAGTAAAGATGTAATCTAACACTGTAGCTGTACTATTCTACCATTATCCAAACACTATCTATTTCCCACGACAAGTTCGGATAACAGAGGTTTCACTATTTCCTGCATCAAACGAGTAAATACGATCTAATCTGTGTCGTGTTTGGTATCGTTTTACTCAGAAAAATGTCGCGAGTATACCAACAAAGGTTTCATAAAAACAAATAATTAAAAATAACTATATTTCATTTCACCAATAAATCGATTTAATTTTCAAGGATGGCGCAACAAATTTTCGTGCGGAAATTCGATGGTAGCCAACACCGAGCGATGCAGATTTTAACAAAAGTCGTTCAAAAAGGTTGACAGATCGTGCCGTAGAAGAGCAGGCCAAGAATCAACTTAATAATTCGTCGCAGGCAAGAACAATTCCGGGCATTATCGTTCCGGGCCGTAATCCCCGGTGATTGCACGCCGGCAGACTGTGTAACTAGCCCCGTAATTACAATAGACAGTGGTAACGGGGATGGGGACGGTCGATTTCCATACGGAAATCGGACGGGGGCTGATGCGTCTGCCAACAATCGAATCCGCATTAAGTATTATCGCCGGAAAATATTCTGTCAGCTCGAGCATGGCGCGTTAACCAAATGTATTTAACAGAGAACGGTACACTAATCAACAACCGTTCTCGTATCGGAGCCACTAGAACAAATTTCCTCTGCGAAGCACAGAGCTGTCTTTAGTTGTTGTTTTAAACCCTTGCAAATACTTGTGATGAACATTTCGAATGGAATATACATACATGTGTGTTATTAATTTCCTTTAAATCGAAATAGAATTCTATTGTTGTCAATATATACAAGCTGTCCTAAAAATGTTGTACTTCCTTGCAAGAATTCCTGAGGTCATTTTAAGTAACTTTTTCCTTTGCGAAAATCTTCTCCGTGGCCTATGCATGTGTATAACTAACATAAATAGATCTACAAAACATATATTTTAAATTTTCATTAAGGGCGCAAATAAAAATGTTTTAAAAAATGCTTTTTTTATTTTTGCATGCAACCTTCTAAATTGCAATTTTTGGAAAATATTTTTTGCATATCATTTCGTAAACCAATGCTTCTACTTGATTATAAAAAATCAGGTCGTTCGGTACAATTATAAAAAGGTTATTAGTTTTTAAAAGGTGTACGAATACTTCGAGAGAAGAATGTAGTTCAAGAGGTTAAGGGCAGTTTATAGCTCCAAACTGTACCATCCCTCAAATATTTAAACGTAATTAATGAAACTCGAAAGAACCCAGTACAATATTCAACAGTTCCCATGGCGAATCCACAAACAGAAACACCAGAACCTTATCCGATCGTTACAAAATTCCCTGCAAAATGGAGAATTATTTTTGGCGATTGCCTCGAGGGTAGTTCCTCGCGCGAAACTGGATTACCCGTCGAACCTCCGGGGCTGGTCGGCGACTGCAGGTTCGAATCAGCTCGTCACGATCAAGCCTAATAATGCCGGGAATACGCTGACTCGATCGCAAATTATCTAGCAGCGAAACACGCCCGGTGAACTCGGCTCGCTGCCAACGCCTTGTATCTCTCGCGGTCCCACTTTTCCCCGCAGTGGTCTTTCTTTTGTCGGCCACCGATTTGTACGTCATTAGCGGCGGAACAACGGGAAAACAAAACTTTCGAGGTGAATCGGCTCCGAAACAGTCTCCGAATCAATTAATAATATACTTCTCTATTAGAATATCCCGCGACAAGATTTTATCGAAACTGCTCCAGAAGCTCCGGGTAATAAATCGGTTCACTTCCGATCTACGATTTGATTCGTGATTTGTTTACGTCAATACAATTGTATACGTCCACCACAATAATACTGTAGTCGTCAGACTTCATATAGTGCAAGTCAATCTTCCAAACAAATTATAACGATTATAACGACGACGTGAAAAATATACAGTGCACCACGAAAGTATTTGAACGCACTTCAGAACAGTTTTATAACTTTCTATTGATCGGACCAAACGACCAGACGTTTTTTGAGCAATTAGAAGAATTGATTTACCAAATGACATGCAAAAAAGATTTTGAAAAAATTGCAATTGCTAAGAATTACATGAGAAAGTAATAGAGGCACCATTTATAACTATTTTATTAGAGCCCGTAATGAAAATTTAACATGCTGAAAACTTCATCGAAATCGGTTGACGCAGAAAATAAAAACGACACGCATCGAAAGATGTAAGAATCTGTGGATTTTAAGCAGAAACTGACCAAAAGTCGCGAAAAGCTATGATTTTCACCACATTTAACCACTTGTAGCTGTTGGGTATGTTAATCGATTTTGATGAAATTTTCAGCATGTGTATAACTAACATAGATCTACAGAGCATATATTTTAAATTTCCATAAAAGGCCCAAACAAAAAAGTTTTAGAAATTGCTTTATTTATTTTTGCATACATCCTTGTAAATTGCAATTTTTTGAAAATCTTTTTTGCAGGTCATTTAGTAAACCAATGCTTCTAATTGCTTACAAAACATCAGATCGTTTGGTACAATTATAAAAAGTTATACTGTTTTAAAGTGCGTTCAAATACTTTCGTGGCTTACTGTATGTTATACAATACAGTTAAGAGCATAACTGATCACGCACACTTTAAATCAGAATAACATTTTTATGAATGGACCAAACGACTTCCATTTCTCTGCAATGCTAGGAAAATTAGATTAGCAAATGACGTCTAAAAAATATGTTGAAAATATGCATTTGGTCGGAATTGTGAAAAAAATAGTAAAAATTGATTTTTACATCTTTTTTAGCTGGGCCAATAACGAAAATTTAAAAGATGTGTTTGATCAACTCGTGTAAATTATATACGCTCTGAAAATTTCATTGAAATTGGTTAACTGGTTTTCGAGTTATGAACGATCGAAATTGGTAAAAAGGTTTGAAATCTTGAAAAATTGCAATTTTTACCACTTTTAATCGTTTATAACTCGTGAACCAATTAACCAATTTCAATGAAATTTTCAGAGCGTATATAATTTATACCAGTTGACAAAACACATTTTTTAAATTTTCGTTATTGGCCCAGCTAAAAAAGTCGTAAAAATCAATTTTTATTATTGTTTTTCACAACGCGGACCAAATGCATTTTTTCAACATATTTTTTAGACGTCATATACTCAACTAATTCTTCGAGCCTTACAGAGAAATTGAAGTCGTTTGGTCCATTCATAAAAAAGTTATTCTGATTTAAAGTGTGTGCGATCAGTTATGCTCCTAATTGTACATATGTATACATAAAATCGTATGTGCGACATAAAATATGGTACTTTGAGGAAGTCGGGCGAACATGCGATCAAAAACGGAAAATCATGATCCAATTGACGAAATGAAAAATTGTTGAAATACGGACGTCGGAGCAACAACGCGTTGACGTCAGTGAACGGATTGACAACATTGTAATTCATTAATTACCGTGGCAGATTGTGATTGATCGACTGTCAGAGTTTGTGTAATTGACGTGTACCGGCGCGCGACATCATTGTCGAATGCGGCCGTGCAGCGAAATAGGTTCCAGCCTTATCTGCGCGGCAGCGCAATAATTGGGAGCCATTTCGGGGCGGAGTAGAACAAAAGCGTAGGGATCCCCCGAATAGTAGGAATTCCGAATTCTTGTGGCCCCCTCCCCCGGGGGTGCTTGTTATTTGTTTTGCCGTTCCGTTACCCTCGTTCCCCGATATCATTAAAATACGCCCGGTCCCCGGGAGACAAAAGCCTCGAGGATCTCGGGTACTCGATACTAATTGCCTTCATTTCTTATTCTCCTGTTCATTATTTCGGCCCGAAAGCGATCGAGTCTCTGACGAAAGAATCCCGGTCTCGAATTCCTTTCGTCACGTTCTCTCGACTTGTCCGAAGACCTCGAGTTTTCAGCACTGAACCATGAAGGAGAATAAAAAACGGTGTACTATAACGTCTTCAGTTCCCTCATTTTATTATTTAAAACGTCTCCCTTGTCCCCATTTTCATTTTAGACCGACGACAAGTTCGAGAAGAGTCACTCTTCACTCTTTTCTGTTAAATAAACCCGAGTCTCTTTGATGTTGAAACTCCTTGTATTCATCAACCCTGGATAGCTGCCCTTCCCAGAATTGTTACATAAATCTACAATTATGTAAGAGAGAATCGATCGGTTCTACGGGGCTTCATTACTCACACTTGGTGATGGACGAAGTGCCGACGCTGCTGCCCTGTTTCTTGAACTTGTCGCCCATGGTCACCTTCCGCCGGATGTTCTTGTCCGGCTGGAACATGATGATGTAGACCTTCGGCGAGTATAGGCAGGCCAAGGTCACGGAGGCGCTCAGACTGATCGCCACGCAGAGGGTGGTGACCTGTGTCTCGTGGGCGTTACCGGTGCCAAAGTAGATCGGCACGAACGCCAACCAGATGATGCACGTCGTGTACATCGTGAACCCGATGAACTTGCTCTCGTTGAAGTTCTCCGGGATCTTGCGCGTCTTCACCGCGTATATCGTCGACACGACGATCAGCAGTGCGTTATACAGCTGCGAGAACAGGAAGCTCATGTCCTGGATGTTGCATTTCAGGATCACCTGCTTGCGGGTCGGGTACGAGAACCTGGTTCCCGGAGGCTCGATGATCATCCAGACCAACGTCAACACGAACTGCAACAATTTCAAACGGACTGGTTCAGATAAATGGTCATGGTTTCTAATTGTAGATTATCCTTTCCTAGCCACTCTTTCGATTACCACTCCTTCTAATTCTAGGCTCTTCCCACGTTTTCTTGGCCCCACCCACGAACTTACATTGATTCAACCCACCAACTCCCTTCAATTTTTGCTATGAATGTCAACTTGTATTCAACTTAGGAACTTGTTCAAATTCGTTCCTACCAGTTCTAGACTCCTCCCACGCGTTCCTCTAGCCCCGCCCATTGATCCTCATTGACCACTCCTATTAAATAATCCCGTCCACGAATTCTGCTCACCTGTAAAGCGATCAGTGCGGCAGCGATGCAAACCTGGGAGGTTGGACTGATGTACCTGGGCCTGATCGCGGATCTAGAGGCCGAGTCGAAGATCCTCGCGATCCTATTGGTCTTGGTAAGTAATGCTCCGTAGACAGCGCTGAAACTAACGCTCACCCCGAACCTCTGGAGGATACAGGTGACCGTGGTAGGGGTCAACAGCAACAGGAACGTGTTCACGTAGCAGACGAGCACTCCGACCAGCAGAATGATCGTCAGCTCACGTCCCGACGCTTTCACGAGGGGCGTGTCCCGGTGGCGGAACAAGAGACAGCCGACCGCCAACGTCATCGTGATTCCCAAGCACGAGATCACCGCGGGAACGATTGCGAACGCGCTGTTCCACCTGATATGGTTGATCGGCAGTTCGTAACAGCCCCTCTTGTCGTCGTGTGGCCACCGGCCCGGGCCGCAGTCCGCGCAGGTGTACTCGTTGAAGACGTACTCGTACTCCTCGCACTGGTCGCACACCCAGCAACAAGTGTCACCCTGTTGCTTCTTTATCATACCTGGCTCGCAGGGCAACGAGCACGCGGATATCGGTATGTCCTTCGTCCCACGAGCCCACACCAGCTCCTCTGTACTCATGTCTAGCGAGTTGAACCATTTGCCCACCACCTGAATAAATGTTCGGAACTCGTCATGCTGTTCTACATCGTTCGCTCAGTCTTCGGCAATATAAGAAGCATCGAATATTCGAGGAAAATTAGGGCGTGGCAAATGGATAATGGGTGGGGCGAGTGAACGACAGGCGGAGCAAATAGACAGTGCGCGGGGTAAATAAATAGTAGGCACGATTAATACGAGTATGCAATTGATGGAGCAAATGGATAGTTGTCGGAGCTCTTAAGCAAGGGGCGGGGCGAATGAATAATAGGCCGTGTAAATAAGTAATGGGCGGCGTAAATGAGCAAGGGACAGGGCAAATAAGCAACGAATGAAGTAAGTAATGGACTAAGTAAATAGAAGTAGGCGGGGCATTTAAACAACGAGCTAGGCGAATGAATAATGGGCGAAGTAAATTGGCAGTGGGCGGAGTTTGTAGGCTTTGGGCGGAGTGTACAGGCGAATGCATGTTTGGGGTCTCTTATGAGTCTCTAACAATGTTTCGATGGACTGTCGTCCTCGAGCGAGCGGGCCTAATCGTTATTTCGATGGGGGTATCGATCGAAATGGTAATTTTAGTCCACTTTCGATTGGCTAGGTGTCAAGATGGGGCTAGTTGAAACGCGCTACAAAACTGTGACTTCAGGTGGCACTCGATGTCAGCTACACGTCCGCGCTCCCTGCTACCAGGGAATTGTTTTTTCGAACGAGAACCACTTATAAAGCTGGAGAGGCTCTCGCACCGAGCGTGAGAAAATCGGATTGTTTGCTTGACTTCGAAAGCACTTGCAATTTGTCAATTTTTTTCCCAGGCGAGATGGGAGACCGGGTAATTCCGAAACGGCCGGCGCCGATTCGCGCGGATATCGTCGCGATTTCCCTCGAGCCCCGGCTTATCATCGTTCCATTAATTTTCGAGCATCGGCCTCGAGTTTCGAGAGAACTGTTTTTCTGTTGAAACATGAAGCCAGCCACGTCACGAAATAGGTACAGAGAAGCAGCTCGTTTCTTTGTTTCCGCCTCTGTTCTCCGGCGGTTCTATTTTATTAATGGCCGACGCAACGGGCGCAATAAAACCGGCGCTTTTTGACGATTTAAAGTTACCTGGTTCCGTGAAAATGAGAAATGTCGTATTTCATCCGGTAAGTTGCGCGAGAGGGTGGGCGGACGCGGCGAAGGTCACGTTGCAATTTATGTCCGCGCCGCGTCGGGGCTACTTTATCGTCGGAAACGCGAGCGACGCCATTGATTTACGATTTTTATCTAAAAACAATCGTTAACCGGGCTCACGGACGAGACCGGGGACTGACGCGCTGTTTCATGCTCGCTGGGAAATCGCTTGCTGATCGAAATTACGCGAAACGACGCGACCCGCCGCGCCGCGCGGTCCTCCTCGACAACGATTTACCGGTTCGAGAGCATAATTTACACCGGGAAACGAAATAAACGAAGCCAATCCAAAAGTAAATAGCTTTTGACATATATCTGATGCGCGTTCGTGCAAAACAAATATAACATTTTACATTAATGCATGCGTATTTTGATGCACCCGTGGAAGATGATTTACGACACACGTCATAACCACAATTTGAAAAAAATTAAAAGATAAAATGTTTCATTAAGTGCAAGAAGCCTCCTTTACGAAATCGCAAAACAATTTAACAGAAGAAAGTCATCGAGTCTCTAAATTCTTTTGAATTTTCCTAACATTTCTACAGTTTCATATTTCGCTCAGACATTTTTATTCTAAATGCATTCACAGCCTGGTCATCAACTTTTAACTTACACCTCGCTTGAAACGTACTTCTCTTTCGAATAATTCCGACTTAAGCTGTTTCGGTCGGTCACCAGAGAATTCGCAGTTCGCAATTCCGAGTTGAGACTACTGTGAGCGGCGCCGTTCGCAAAGCAAGAATTCAAAGGCCCGGCCGCGCAAATTGAATCGAGCCGGAATTGAATCGGAAATAAAGTATTAAGCGTTTCTTTGAGCCTGCCGACAGGGGGACGCACGATTACCGGGGACAAAGGGAAAAAGGATTTTCATTTATCTCCGGCGCGGAAAATTAACCGCACCGGATCCATCGGATCGAGAGATCCGAGGCAATAATCGCGTGGAACGTTAAATAAATTAATGCGTGAGCCGAGAGACGTGCTTAATCGAATCGGCCGATTATTAGGTCGGCAGAGTAGCTACTATCGTTTCGTAACGTACGTGGTATGTACCGGCAACGCTCACGGGGATATTCTGGTTTCCAAGGCCATTTTTACACGACTATGTAGTATGAATTTTTTCCGAAAAACTATCGAACGTTTTGCATTGAGATTTTGCGCGTATATCCATTGGTGTTTGAGGTACATCAATGATATTTTTCAAGTAAAAATAACCAAAATGACATGCGCTATATATTTTAAAAAAACCAGAATAACTCTTACGACCCGTGACACTCGGTGTAAAATTCTAAGACGCGAACAGGTGGCTTGTACTAAAAAGCTGCGCGAATTAGGGGTCGTGTAATGGCGATGACATGCTACTGATAACAGCGGACAGCAGAAGGAGAGATATCGAACGCATGAATGGCCGGAATGACGTATGTATCTCGTCGAGCCGGTCGGATTGAAATTCGTCAAAGAGAGCAGAAAAATAATTTGTATGGAGCGGCCGAATGATTGGCGGTGCAAACACGGTTCCGTGCACCCTCGGATCGTCCCCGGGTATAATTATCTCTGGCCCGTTGAAACTCGTCGAACCCAATAATGGAAACTTCAGTCTCGATATTATTCCGGGCCGAACGGCCGTAAAACTGCCGAAAGCGGTTCACCCGTTGGCAAAAGTTTCTGCGGCTAGAGCCACGACGACGAGCGCCCTGGTTTCTAATTAACCGTTGTGGAAAAAGTCCCAGAAAGTAGATTCACTTGCCCGATAGTGGTATCCGTTGGACCCGTTGTGCTCCGATTTCCGGAAGTTGAGGATCTCGTAACGCGGCAGGCCGTCCCCGTGCTCGTCGAACTTCACCTCGCTGCCGGCGTCATCTGAAAAAGCAATTATCAACGCTTGTTTCTAGAGTTAACTCGTTAGCCGTGCTTTGAACTATACTGATCAAATAGAATCATCATTTCACCGAGGAAATTGCGTTAGAAATGTCTGTTGTATTCAGGCTGAATTTTGTGGGAGGAGCCACGAGGAAAGTAGGTGGAGTCTGAGAGGTTCGATGGGTGGAGCCAACGAGAGTCAATAGAGATAGTCGTTGGTTGACACCGTACTCAAAGTAAAAGTAAGTCTCCTGTTGTTACAACATCTTGAACTTTGTGGAAGGAGTTACGGAGAAGCTAGGGAAAATGGTAGGAGGACCTAGAGGCAGCTAGTAGAGAGCATCAACGAGAATCAGTGAGAGGATCATTTTCAACTGAAACTATTTATGATTTCCAGTATGCAATGACTGGTCTGAAACTTCAACAAACGAACTTAAATTTTATCTTTTTGGAAAGCGTCGTGTAGGTTGGAGCTAATAAGACCCGAGGGGCGGAGCTAGAGAAGCTCAGTGGGTGGTGTAAAACGTTCCCAATCGTCTAGCAACGATTCAGGGTTACCGATCACGCACTTCCCACATCTCTTTCCCGTAAAATTGCCGCACTAACGATCTTCTAATGGCTCAAACGACGTCCTCAATTAACGTAGCCGCGCGGTCCGAAGAAACGATAATGAGGTTCTCAATTGTTTCTTCGCCGTTACGGGCCGTGTTGCAACGGCTTTATCCATTCGAACATTCGAGCTGGCTTTATTGTAATAATGTTTTGCGCCGCTTTCAAATCCGTAGTCCTCGCCCCCTCGGACAATTCAATTACAGTGTTCGGGCGGCATTGTTCTCGGCGGCGGGGGCGGGTGAGAAAAAAAGCGCCATTCGTTAAATTTACACGGTGGATTTATGCGCTTTCGTTTGCTTATCGCTCGTCCGGATTTTAATATACATATCCTGCGAGGCCGAACCATATCATCCCGGCAATATAGTTTTTAATTATCGCTCTTCCGGGCCGCGTAATTGACACGCGATTGTGTCTCGGGGCCGCGAACCTCCGGGCTCGCGAAATAATTCGACCGGGAACGCAAATTACACTCTACTTTGTTGTTAATACGATCCCGGCCCGTCCCGTCGCAATATCCGCGGATCAACGCCAGCCCGCGGGATCGACGAAGCCGTTCTCCCTCGATCACTCTCGATTTAGCCGGCCCGAGAATACCTTTTCGCCACGGCCTCTTTTTTCCTCGCGGATTTTTTCTCTCCTGATTTCCCCCCCCCCCGTTCGTCGTAGTTTCAACGTCGAGTCGATACGCCTCGGTTTTTGGTTTTTTCGATTTTTATTTTTTATAGGCTTATCTGCCGTGATTTACTTGGACGGCTTTGTCGAATGGACGTTTATCGCGTTAGCTGATACGATCCGCGCGCGTTTCCTTCAAGCTCCGCACGGTCGCGATGACGGCCACAATTTTTCCCCGTATGAAAAATAGAGGCAATGCCGTAAATCCGCGCGCGATATTATTTTTATGATATAACCGAGACAGAAGGGATCCCTCTGGTCTGAAGGATTCGAGCGGAATTTAATTCGTCTACTCGGCGTAGGGGTACGCTTTTAATTCACTTTTCTCGAGTAATACAATTTTTCTGTAGGAACGGTACTTGAGGATTACACTAATCAAACAGAGCCTGAAAGAGAATTGATCTCATGGATTCAAAGTTAGCTTAATGTAGCAACCTGGAAAATCATTTTAATTAACTCGAGTACGACTACAATCTCCCAGTTTGAACAAGGCGGTAATCCGTAAAATAGAAATACGAAATCGTTTTTATAAATTAAAGAAAAATTGAATTTGCTTAATGCATCAATGCGGAGAAGGATTTTTAATTATCTTTTCATTAAACACTACAATTCTTATGTCTTCCAGAATAAAATGGAACTTCGTAGTGAAACATTTTGAAGCTTCCTTGACTTTTTGCGGCAGCTTTAGGCGCGTCCTCTTAAGAAAGTGCAAGTGAAATGGTGTAACGCAAATTATACTTTCCATCGATCGAGTTTCGACGACAGAGTATAAATAGAATCTTATTACCCTAATTACTTTCATTGCACGGCGAAGAAAGTAGGGTTTGCTCGGCGAACCGCAGCGAAGTTCTTGCTGCATTGTGCACCGCGTCAGTTGCATCCGTTGCAAGCGCACAAATGCCGCGCGTAGTCTAATAATACCGATCCGATGCAACTTATCCCGTTGTAAACGTCAGCGCGATGCAATTTGCATTTCTGCGCATTATGATCCAATTAAACACGGGAATCACAACTCGTCTATTCGGAAAATGCACTCGAACCTGTCTGGTTTCTGCGCATTTTTAAACAATTTCGTTCTCCGACTTTTCGAAAAATATTGCAAATCGCATTCATTAAATCTACTGGACAAGAATGATCAAATTATGCGAATATTTGAGAAACCAAGGAAAAATCGGTTTTATTGGCAGTCTCATTTTAATGCATTTATTACAATTCCAGCAGTATCTTTTTATTCGAGACAGTCGAAGCCAAAGGAACGCAAGCGACATTTTTCTGATATCGAGGAAATCGAGTTTGCGTTTCAAATGTGCTGAAAAAATTCTGTGTCAAGTCTTTGTGCGTATTAAGTTATAATTGAATATCTGGCGTGCAGCAGGGAATGTATGTATACATACATAATGTTTTTGACGACTTTCATGTTTCAGTCTACGAGCTATTGAATGCATCAGCCCTTTGCTGGCTACTAAACTTTTCAGTGTTTCTTGAAAGGAGTTGAATTAAAAACGTGCATTACTATGGAAGCAAATATCGATGGTAAATTTTACAAGCTCTTAAATGGATTATTAAAAGTATTTACAATTCAGTCATTCATTCCTATTCTTAACTTGTATATTTAAAAATATATAAAAAGAACATTTTAAAAAGCACTCTTATATAAAAATGCACTAAAAAGGAGAAAATAATTTTTTTCCTGGTTCTCCATAATATACCGAATCCAGTTAAATGATTCTTCTGTTATAAAATTAGTGTCGGAATAGATAGAAAAATCTGATATAAATTTAAATAAAATCGTGACATTAATGACTATAAATAAAAGCGTGGAGCGGCCACGAAGATTACGTCAATATAGTTTAGCGCTTCACGCTTTTATTTTTATAGTCACTAATGTCATGATTTTATATTTAAATTCATATTAAATAATTTTATCTATTCTGCCACTAATTTTATAACGGAAGAAATTTTGAACTAATTGCTTAAAATTCTTGGGAAAAATATTATTAATCATTTAACTGGATATTTTATGGAGAACCAGGAAAAAAATTATATACTCCTTTTTAGTGCTTTTTAATATAAGCGTGGTTTTTAAAAAGTTTTTTTTTCATATATTTTATTTTCTACTTTTATTGTCATCGGAAGCAAGTGTGTATACACAATTTCAGCAAGATTGGACTATGGGAAGAGGTTTAAAATTAGACTACAAGATTTGACGCATACAACACGGCAAGTTAATATAAGCGTGGTAATAATAATAAAAAAACATCTGAAATGCCTGGAATAAAAATAGCCAGACCAGTGAAACTGTAATAAATGCATGAAGTCTGGCAACGATTTATGACATTTGTCACGACGACACCTCGAAGCCGACGTGATCCAATTAAACAAATATTTGCGAACGGAATGATAATGGAACGAAAATTGCGACACAATTTATGGCTGTTCTATTAGGCCATCTGTTTCGAGTCGATAGTCAGTACATTAGCGAATTAACATTAAGAAATGTCTTGCCAATTTCGAAATTGCGAGTTGAAAGAAAGTTCGCGGACTCGCAATTATACACGGTGGTTTTTCTGCGCGATAACGGTGTGCAATCAGCGACACACGATGACTATTACCTTCCTTCGTTGCAAACAGAAATGCGTCGGTAATAAACCACGGTATCTGATCGTGTCACCGTCAGCCGCGGGAATATAGCCTGGATTTTCCCTCCGCGTAACTTTGTTTCCGATCGCGATGGAGATCCGAGGTGAAAAAAAAGGGACAACGAGAGCGAAACTTCGAGCCGAGATTAAAAAACTCGGCTCGGCGTTCGAGTGCTAAGAACACGTTTCCAGTCGATAATTATAAAAATACGATGGCCGCGCGCTGAAAGAAAAATCCAGTTCGCGCGACTTTTTCAATAAAGCGAGCGCAATTAGCGGACGACGCGCTTCTCCGCCATTTTGCTGGCGTGTTTCGGGCGAAGCGAACGAACCTTGATCAAATCCAGCATATATGTCTCCCGCCATCTTTATCCGAAGAATGTTTTTGTGCAAAGCCGTTCCTCGAGCTGCATAATGAATGAAAAATGATACCGCGCTTCACTGCATGAATTAAAACTGTTCTCGATTGCGAGAAACGGGGGTGAAATAAAAAAACGTGTTTCGATGGGTCCGATAAATTGAAAATAAAATCCGCAATATAATCACGGTTTTATTCGGTATCTAATTGATCTTTAAAAATTCGAACGGCCGGCGTTATTATTCCGAAACGAATTGAAAATGTAATAACCAGATTTCGTGCGTTTACGTGCGCGCACATGAATGCGAAAAACGCAGTGGAAAGCATCCACGTAGTTACAGCTTAACGGTGAAACGAATTTTCTTTGGATCCCGGGCTTATTAAAACAGTCCATGAAAATGGAACTTTCCACGGAGCTTTCGCCCTGTAATTATTATCAACGTCTGGGTTTTGTTGGTTTACCGTTCAAGTTGTACAACAGGCTTAATAATAATCTTTCTATACGTTTCTTTTACGTTTTTGATTCTTGCTGTTGTGCTCTTTCATTCCTTGTTTCCATTCTTGCCTGCTGATTCATTGATTTATGAGAATCTTGCTGACGCGGTGTTGCCTTCTATACATTTGTTTTTCATTTTCAATACTTGCAGTAGGCCATTCATCCAGCATTTTTATTCTTTTCTATCTAGTTAGGCTTTTCCAGAGAATTTACTATTGTCCGGTGATTCGTAACAATTCATTTGTTCAACCCAGTATTGTTGCAACCACTCTTACTTTACATTTCCAATTCCTGCGTTTTTGTTCTTTCATCCCCCATTTTCCGTTATGCCTGTTCATCTAATTATGTTCAGCGAATTGTCTATAATTCAGTGATGATCCACAGAGTGTACAATAACGCATGCATGCTAAATAGTCTTACTAACAACCATTCGCACATTTATCTTTCGTTTTTAATCCCTGCTTTTGCCCTTTAATCCTCTGTTTTCTTTTTTATCCGTTTATTTAATTGTGTTCAGCGAATTGCCTACGATTCAGTGATTCAGAGGTGACCAACAGAGTGTATAACAATTTACGTAATCTACAAAGTCTTCCTAACAAGCCCTCACGCAATTAATATCAACTTTTAATTCTCATTTTCGTTCTTTCAACCCTTATCTCCATTTTATTTATTCACCATTTTCAGAGAATTGTCTAAAATATATAATAATCCATAAATTCTACACGTTCTTACAGCAACCCTTCACACCCTCATTTTTTGCTTCCCATCCCCCATTGCCGCTCTTCTGCAATAATTTACATTTTCCAGAAGTTCCTCAACGGTCCAGCCATTCAGAGGCGACCCAACAGTTTATTTATTCGACCCAGAACACGTTCGCATAGTCCTCCGTGAGAACCAACCCCCGCAGTCGAGGGTTATTTACGTCGTCGGACGAATCGCGCGCAAGAAATCAAAGTCACCGATCGATTCTCTAAATCCCGCCGGATCGTTCGATCCCCGGAACATCCCCGAATGTGTCGTCCAGTCACACGTCACCCTCCCCGCGCGCACCCCCTCGTCCAAAGAAAATAGTTCCCGGATCGTTTTTACGATCGCGCCGTAATCTCCGCCTGATCCGTGGCGGGCTCGTAAAAGCCTCGCGGCCGGATCGATCTAAACCGGCGAGCGAAGTCACCGAAACCGGGCCATTATTTCCTGGTCATTTCGTGGAAACGGGCCGCGACGCGACGATGCTCTCGCCGCGCCGAACGGAATCGATAACGGATACACGGCCGACGCCGATTCGATTCGAGATAGCTCGATCGAAACGCGCCTCGGCTGCGACCGAAGTGAATCAAACAATCAACCGGGGAAACAAATACGCCGGCTGTCCCGCGAATCGCGCCTCCGCGGGACGACGCGGCCTCGATTCTACTGGAAAAACCCCGTCGAAAATGAACCATAGTGTTTTCTCGTACGTGGCTTTGTTACTGAGATAATTGACTTTGAAAATTAGCAGAACGCGTTTGGACACTGACGAAATGAAAGCAGACAATCATCCGGGGAAACTAATACGCCGGCTGTCCCGCGAATCGCGCCTCTGCGGGACGACGCACCCTCGATTCTACCGGAAAGATCGCGTCGAAAATGAGTTATAGTGTTTTTTCATGCGAGCCTTTGTTACCGAGATAATTAACTTTGGACGTCGATACAACGCGCTTCGACAACGAGGAAATGGAAACAGACAATCATCCTGGGAAACTAATGCACGGGCTGTCCCGTGACCGATAACTCGACGAAACGAAATGCATACGATTCTACAGGGAAACCGCATCGAAAATGAAGAATACAGTTTTCCCGTTCGAGTATTCATTACTGAGATAATTAATTTCGAATGACAGACGAACGAGAGGGCTATTAAATGACACGCTGGATCGCCGCTTCTGCTGTTTTCAAAATAATTTCTCGAAAATGGAGCTCAAAACGAAAAAATTTTATATTCTTCCTTTTTGTGTGTGTTACCGGTTATAAAGAACCGGTTAACACATTTTTGAAAACGACTGGCTAACTAAAAAGCGAAATATTTATGATTTTAACGAAACTTCTGTTGCTAAAATTCCAACCCAGTCATCCTATGGCCACAAATAGATTCTGTAAAGACCTGCAATAAACGAGTTCTACGGAAAATTCGGACTATTTTTCACGGTATTTAGGTTCGTTGACGTTTCAAAAAGGGCTCGCAGTTTCAGCCCATCATGTCGCCCTTGCAAATCGTTGGAAAAAAACAATGGCATAGGACTGCACATTTAGGATCGATACAGCACGATCCCTCTGCGATACACCCCCGCTCCACATTTTTTTCTCCCTTTCGCGCTTTTCCCACTCTTCAACCCTACCAACCCCCTCGCCACCCTTTGTCCCTGTCCCTTCCCTTTCTAGCATCGAGCTTGCACATCAGAGTCACGGTGCCTCGCTCTGGCCTCGGACGAATTTTCCCTCAACCCTTTTTAATGGGTCTGTCTTTGCCCGCGCTCCCAGCAACAGGACAAAAACCACCCTCCGTGTGTTTCCCGAGGCTCGCCGTTTCTCCCGAACACGGGACTTCGCCTAATTTTTTATCCACGTTTCGCGTTCCCCCACCCCTCAGGTCTCGAACAAACCAGCCGTTTCGTTTCCCCGATTCTGCGGATTACTATCTCGTTGTTCCGTTTAGGGGATGGTTCTATGGCTTCTTTGGTTTCGGGGATTCGCTTTGAAAACGTGGGATTTTTGCTATCCGATGATTGTTCGCGTGAAAATGTAGCTTCCTTTGATTTAACGAGCAGGGGTTGTAAAAATGTATTTGTCTTTTAATGTTAATGTTTAAAATAATATAATAATAATAATTGTAATATTAAAAATATATAATAATAATAGTATAACTTTTAAATGATGGAAGAAATCGTAGAAACATATTTTTTATTTCAGGTGTAGGTTTCAATTACAGAGTGTTTGAGTATAAAAAAGAGGTTCCAGAGAAACGTACTATCTAACGTAAGAGATTGGTTCTAAAACAGACAGACATATTTTCTGATTCAAGGGGATGGCTCCGGAACACCGTATTATTGTCTGGGTTAGGGGGCGGTCTCACGAAAAAGTATCAGGGGATATCCTCTACAAAAACGTATCATTTTCTGATTTAGAGGAGCAGTTCTACAAGAACGTATTATTTTCTGGTTTAGGGGGGTGAGCTTTACGAGAACGTATCATTTTCTGGTGTAGGTGGTTGGGGCTCATAAAAGCTTATCATCTTTTGATTTAGGAGATATGCTCTGCAGGAACGTATTTCTATCTGGTTCAAGGGGATGGTGCTATGAGAACGTACTATCTTCAGGTTTACGGGATAAGTTTTACAAGAACGAGTCGTCTTGCGTTTAGGGATAGGGGCTGCAGAAACGTATCATTTCTTATCCAGAGTGTCCTCTTCTAATTCAATTTATGAAGGGATCCTCGAAATCTTTTCATTTCGAGGGGTAGATTCTCCAAGCATCATGATACAATCAACACATTCTGCAAACTCCTCTCATTTTGAGTGCTCAACATTTTTTTCCGAGGTTTTATAGCTGAAACAACAGCGGGCCAGGAAAAACAAATCGTTATTTCCATCCAGGGGGTAGATTTCATAAAGCGATCCTATCAAAACAACTCGTCCACTCCCACATTCTTTGGCGGAAGACAATCTGCGAGAGCCCATTGCCCGAAAAACTTCAATCGCGGAAATCTCGAGCATGCGCCCGGCCGACAGCCAAGCATCTCTGAACCGTCGAACTCCGAAAGAGATCGCGTAGTGTGCCCTCAACCCCCGGCGTTCGGGAATGCTTTTGATCCCCCGTGCAAACTGAAAAGAAGGCGGCTCGTACAGTCGGAGTTTCAAACGCACGGGTTCGAATAACTTCTTCGTCGGAGAGCACGCTGCCAAGTCCTCTCTGTTTCTGATCCTCTCTCGGCGCCATTACCGTGCTGTTTATTATTCGCAAAAATCTGCATCGCATCGGTGGAGCCTGAAAACTCAAGCAGCCGCTCTCTATCTCGTCAGAAATTCATCTCGACGGTAAACTGCGAACGAGAGGCTGGATAGCTAGACAGAGAGATAGATAGAGAGCTGGGTAGGGAGACGGAGTGTGGTAGAGGGGGATGGAGAGATGAAGGGAGGATATCTGAAACGGCACCCGAAACCCGGTTACCCGCGAATTACCCGTGCGATCAAAGCGCAGCCCCGAAGGCATCCCAGGTGCGTGTAAAATTTCATATCGGCCGCGGTTCGTCGATCCTCTGTGTGAACGTCTACGTTCCATCGGCGTTTACCACCCCCGGCAACCCCCAGCCACGCGATATTATCGGCCGCGCGCGATAACGGGTCGCGCCCGTTTATTGCGCCACCGAAAAAGAAAAGTACACCGTATACGCCCCGGGAATACGTCCACTAAACCACCCTATTCATCCCCTGAAATATTGAATCCTCCGCCTTTCACAGCCTCCTCTATCGTAAACGCTCCTCTCTTTTAATGGTTCACCTGTGAACGACGCCAGGTAGCTCAACGGTGGCTAGAATTTTGATGCGAACGATGGAAAGTTTCTGGGTTTTTCGAGTTTTTGAGGATGCTAAACGTGTCGAGGCTTGCGCTGACTTCAATAATGAATGGCTGAAATCTTCTTGGGCTAACTTTTTAGCTATTCAGCAACAACAACGGACAAGACCACAAGAGAATCTGCAGATAAAGTCAACTTACCGGTGAAGGACACGTTGAGGAGATAGTTCCTATAGAAGGCTCCACGGTCGTAGGCAGCCATGTTGGGGCACAGACCCGTGCCCTTCGCGCAATGGTCCTTTTGCAGGTTGTGCAACGCGTGTGCGAACGCGTAGACAGCGTCCACGACAAACTGCACCTTGGACTCTTGTTCATAGCCTGAGGCGGCGTTGAGTCGTTGAGGGGAACACACGGTGCCATTTTGAACAGCCTGCCAAGGTTTCTTCAGCACGCAGCCGAAGACTTCCTCCCAGTACTCGCTGAACCATGGATTCCTTCTGTTGGTCTCTGGCGTCAACGATGCCATGTACTCGTCGAAGCCTGGTATGTTTTTCGACTGCAGCTCGACGGTGATGGCTCCTTCAGCCTCGTCTTCTAGGCCCTCTACCAGTTTACCTTGACGACCCCAACCGTCGCTGGCGAGCCACTGGAAAGGCTGGCTCAGATTCGCTCGTCTGACTGCCTCCAGGATCCCTCGAGCGTCCTCGGCTCTGGTAAACAACACCACCGCTCTGGCATTCGATTTCTTGCTCAGACGCTGAATAATGTCGTCGAACGCGAGATCGTCAGCTGCTCCAGGAACCTTCAGGGATTCTGCTATGCACACGTTGCGCTCCTTTGCCTCGCGGGTGAACACCTCTATGCCGTACTCCCCGTAGCTACCTTCAGAATGGACTGTGGACACGTAGGACCAGTTTGCGCTCTTCACCACGTCCACCAGGGCGATTGACTGGAACGTGTCCGGGGGAACCGTTCTGGCGAAGAAGTCGAATCTGGGGACAACGACGGAGAGGATTTGTTAACATACTTGGGAACTAGACGATCTAAAATCATTGCTGTGGGCATCTGTGACTCGACGAGAACTCGGATACTTGGAGTGAATTGTAGGTTCATAATTGAAATTGCTGAAGGATCGAAATAGGCTTCTGAAAATTAGGAATTAATCGCGGGTAGACAAAGTGTTAACAAACAGCTAAGGTACCTGGTCTTGTCGCTGAGTGCTTCAGCAGTGGAAGCAGGCGAGATCTGCGGAATATGGAACAGCCTGAGCAGATTGGCCACCTGCAGGGATACCGAGCTGTAAGACCCTCCGATCACCCCGAAGATAGGCCCAGCCGAAGCCGTCTTGATGATCTTGGGTATCGATCGATCAGCACACTCGAGGACGCTGATATCCACGTTGGACAGTGACGCCCTAACGAAATGTAGACTCTGATTAAGAGCGTAGGTGTCTCTACCGCAGGTGTCCAGTATGTGGACGCCGAGGGTAATGCCTGGGAGGATCCTGTCGTTGTTGTTGATCTGGTCGATGGCGAAAAGCATTGCCTCGAGACGCTGCACGCCACGGTTATAGACATTGCGCCCGCAAGAGGAGCTGCCCTTCTCATGCACCGGGAATAGACCACCTAGCACGATGTCCCCGGGCATCAGCACAGCCTCGCGTTCGCTGTGATTCTTCGACTGCGTCACCAGAGGAAGCTGCTGGAGCGACAACAGCAGGACCAGCAGCCGACTGAGAGGGTGGTTCATTTTAATCGATGGAGTTCTTCGACTCACCAGGCTTCATGCATTTTATTTGGACCCGGAGCCTCCCTTCTTTGGATCTAGGAGGCTGTGGAGTTGAGGAGGCTCTCGGACGTCAACAGCAGGTCTTCAACTAGGTTGTCAATCAGTCCAGATCTTCGACTACACTTCCAACCAGGTTTCCAACCTAGACCAGGTCTCCAACTAGGTCTCCAAGCTCCACCAGGTCTCCTACTATCCCGCTAGCTCAAACCAGGTCAGAATTATCGTGCACCCAGCTGCAAGACTTCTCCACGCACACTGTCTTCGCCAGATCTAGTCTCCCAACGCGAATTCAATAATTCCCTCGACTCCCTGTTCCCCGGAACTTGTATCTTTCTTTAAAATCGATCGTTCGACTGGTATCGAAGTTTAATAGCTACTTCGAATCAAGTTACAGTATTCTTTCTCGGATTTTTCTCTACCCTCGGTATCTCGAAATTAGGTTTCTTCAAAGTCCCTCGGCTTGGAAAGGTGTCTCCCACGTATCACTTTCCCAGCTTCCAGGCAGTTCCTCAAGTTTTCTCAAAGAGATCTTTCTTTAAAGTCGATCAATCGACTGTTGGCAGCAGTGACGCTTCTTCATCCATGGTAGAACACTTCTCTTGGTAAAATCGAGTCTCTTTAAAGTCGATCGGTCGACTGTGGAACACGGCGTCTGCGCCGGGCCTATCTGCTACGGGAGGCTGGCTAGAAAGGGTCATAGGATTCGTCGCTGTAGAAAAAATGTCTCGTACGTTGGCTAGTGGATTAGGCCCATTTGAAACTTCTTTGCGACTCTTTTTGAGTACACCTAACTATCTCCAAAAAGGACAGAAGTGTGCCCTTTCGGGATTTCCTTAGGCTTTGGTAGTAGCTAGCTTCACATAGACTAGCTTCAGGCCCTCTGGGACTGTTCTAGGCTTTCGTATACATATCTGGCTTCGCAATGGACCTCTGACGCAGTCCTAGGCTTCGGTATACCTAGACAACTTGACACGGACCGCAATTAGGCTCACTTGAGATTCTTCTATACTTCGGTACACCTATCTAGCTTTACAACGAGCCTTCCGAGACGGCCCTATTGCAGAGAACTTCACAAAGGCCAGTATTAGGCTCTCCGAGACTGTGCTAGGCTTCGGTATACCTATAAAAACTTCACACAGGCCGTGATTAGGCTCTTCCGAGACTCTTCTATGCTTTGGTACACCTATCTAGTGTTGCACAGGCCCATTTCAGACCAGCACACTCCTCGATATAACTTCACAAGACCTCTAGCACAGGCTTGTATCCTCTCCTCAGATCTATTTTAAACGACTTCAGTGACCATGATAATCGCACTATACTCCGCGAGATCACATTAAAAAGTCTACGAAGTCCACCGTCTTCCTCGAGGATCAGTCCGTTCTGCTCATTTACTGTCACAGTTTCTCAGCAGCCAGCATCCGAAGACCCCCAAGCTGGCAGACGTCTCAGGGCAGTTTCCCAGGCGGTGTGTTCCGTTGATCCTCAGCTCTCCCGGTCGATCCCTCTCAGTCTCCACCTGCGGGTCCGGCAGCAATCGCGGTATTAATGCGTCGGGATGCGGAGGATACTGGGGCGAGATTACTGGAGCATTTTATCGATCGAGGGAGAAGGGTCGTAGCCGTCACGACGACCGGAAGCATGCTATTTCCCGGCCGGGCGACCCGGAAAAACGCTCCTCCGACGATTCCGCGTAACGCACCGTCGCGATCCCGACGATTTCCGGCGCCGTTGGCGTTTCCGGCGAGCGCAAGGCCTCCGACGGACTCCAGAACCGTATTTTCCGAGTCTTACGACGCGATAACTTCCGGCCCGTGGACTACTTCGCGGCTGCCAGGTGCAAATCGCCCGAAAGGAAGGGAAGCTGCTTTTTCCCGAGATGTTTCGATGCTGCTATCGATGGGTCTTGCTTTCAAGTGCAGCCGGATAAGGTGTTCAAATGTGCCCCGAAACCAAACTGATCTTCCATCATACCATTCGATAGAACTCCCAAAGAAAACCCTCTGCGGCAAGTTTCAAGTCGGTACGCGTATCACAAGGGTAGTTGCACAGGGTGAGCACGGTTTTAACGAATTAATTCTTCTGTTCTGCTTGAGGAAAAATTAGAAACAAAATTTAGGAAGATTCTACGTAATGGCTAAACCGACTGTGGATTTTTTCCAAATTTTTAACTGCAAACTGTGAAATTGGGTCGTGTAATGATTATTGATGTGTACTTCTTCAAGATTTTTCTCCAAAAATTCGGAAAAAATGCATATTTCTCATAGAAGTTTTAGAGGTAGTATTTTCAGATCTCGTTTTTACAATTATTTGAAATACTGAGCCAGAATAACACGTCTTGATAAACTGTCAAAATGTGCACGACGTGTGCACAGGAAATTACCGTGCAACGTCCGTCGATTCTCGCTGCACGATTGACTTTCTCGACGTTCTCATCGATGAATAATGATATTTATTCTTTCGCTGATGTCGACAGCCATTCCGGGCTCTTTCTCCGTTAAACGAAACATTTTTCCGTGCATCGTCGCACTTCGATCACGGTCGATTAATTTCTTCGATTGGACACGTTCCGGCTAAAGTACTCGATCGACTAAAAGTAAATTATACGTTCGAGACTGTAGCTGCAGAATTTCGCTGGAATTCGTGTGTGTGTGTGTGGTCCTCGAAATTAATTTAAATTATTTAAGTGGAATCGCGAATGTTTCAATTTGTTGCGATGCGTATCGAGGCGTGGTTAACTGCAAACAACGATAACAAAAGACTGGAAAAATTAAAGGATGATATTTGCAAAAACATCTGATAGAACCAATTCGTTTCAAAATGGCGTGTAGTTCAAGTAAAACATGCGAGTGAACGTTAAAAAAAAAAGACAATCTCTCGACAAGCACTTAATTTTCATCGTTGAACAAACAAACAAATTCCGGAAAGGTGGGTCCACTAGTTAATTCGTACGGCCGATGAACATCGAAATCCCGGATCTCGTGCACCAAAATGGCAGCCGCGTCGTTTCCGTTCCGGCTGGTTCGAATGCATATCGGTGCTAACAAACGCGTGCGTAAGGGGGGTAAAGTAGGCGTAAACGCGCGGTAAACGGGCAGAACGACGAAAAGGGGTTGGAAAGTCGAGCTCCCTCTCTTTATCTTCGCCGTCGAGCAGCCAGATATTTTTTTGCCCGTCGAGCCACGGTTTCATTCGATTTAACTCGACGTGACCGAGTCGACCGCTATTTAGGACGATTTCACTCTTACTCTTTTCTGAAAAGCCGCGACAGCGAACGTACAGAGGGACGAAAGGAAGACGAACGATGAAGTAGGAGAGAAAGAAGAGGAAAAAATAGGAGAGGCGGCGGAAGAGAAGGCACACGCGCGCCGTCACCGTCAAAACGGCTGCGAAATTCTATGCTCTCCTTCGCGGGCTCGTTAAATTTCCCGACTCGTACTCGTTAAGCGGACTTAATTTCACGGAACTCTAACAACCGTGGCTCCGGCAGCCGGCTTTAAATTCGAGGACCCTCCGACTTTTTCCCCCTCTCTCCCTCTCACCCTCTTTTCCTAAGATCGCCAGCCAACGCACTCCCCTTTCACCACCATTGTCTCGCTCTGTCGCGAATTATCCCGCGAACAGAACCTCTCGCGAATTTATGGAGCAGGATGGACCATCACCAAACCCTCTTCAACGTCCCGTTCCGTTGGGTCAGTTGGGAAACTCCGCGGTTGACGGATTTCGTCGGCTCTACGCGCGAACTCTATGCGGCGCTGTGGATGTCTGGACTTTTGCGTTGTTAATTTCTTTTTGTATTCAGTTGTCTGTCTGCAGAAGTTCTCCCCAGCCGATTCCTGACAATTTTCTTGTTACAATGAGGCCCAACATGGCATAATTTGCATTACATTTGCTTACTTAATTAATGATTTAGTGGAACCTCGTTGTGTTTGTGTTACATTATCACTGCAAGTTACAAATCGGTAACGAGTTTCTAATTGAAAGAATTCCGATCATGTTCAACTGATCAGTTCGGATAATAGAGGTGCTATTCTATCGTTATTAAACGGGCAACTACAATGCAAATTGTACAGTGGACTCATTGTAATCGGGAAATTGTTATGGATATGTCAGTGAAAGTTTTATGAAAGAAATCATCAGAAACAAAAGAGGTATTATTATTATTTTCCACGTTCGCTGTGCTAATGAAACTCGAACGGACCACTTACAGAACATTCGTTTCATCCGGTTTCCTGTCGCACTGGTGAGAGAGGAGGTTTGTTGCTAGCGAATAAAGGTACACTCGGAATCTCGAGGGGCGGGGGAGCTGACTGATTGATAACAACGGGCCTTCGTGCACAAATCGCGGGACCATTTTTTAGCAGGTCTTGTCAGGCCATTATTTCCCGAAAAGCCGGTCTCTTTCGCTGTTGGAGCAAAAAAAGAAGAGAAGCGGGCGCGCTTGCGATCCCCTTAGCCCCGCGAGATAGACGTTCAAATGGAACGTGCATATCGAAAATTTGTCACGTCGCGAGAGGGCCGCGTTACGAAATCCCACAAAGTAAATGGAGGTTTTATGCAAAACGCTCTTTCAGTCTCCGGCGACCGTCACCCCTCGCAGCTCCTTCGAGCAGCACGCTCTTTGTTAGCCGCTCACCCTCGGCCCATTTCTGTCGCGCGTGTCCAACGTGCGCGACATTCGGAACAATTTGTCCAGAATATTTCTACCCAACCGGTCCCACCGATTTCATATGGAAACGATAAACGCACCAAATGACTCTACGAGAACATCTGAATTAAAGAAAATTGGCCCAAAAGACTACGCTGAGGAGCTTCAAACGCAATTATTTTCGAAACTATACCTCGCACAACAAAATCTTTTCCTACATTTTCGATGCAGTTTTGTCCACAGAGTCGAATGCTACCTCGATCGACTACCTCTCATTCTTAATCACGTCAGAATCAATCGAAAACGGAGCGAAAGCCGCAATTAGCAGCTTACTATCAGCTCACCTCGACCCTTTAATCTCCCGCTACATTTTCGAACGAGTTTTGTCCACAGAATCGAACGCCACCTCGATCGACCACCTCTCATTCTTAATCACGTCAGAATCAATCGAAAACGGAGCGAAAGTCGCAATTAGCAGCTTAATATGAGCTCACCTCGACCCTTCAATCTCAATCATCTCCAAAACCGTACCTCGGACAATAAAACCTTCCGGTACATTTTCGAACGAGTTTTGTCCACAGAATCGAACGTCACCTGTCCCAACCCTCTCCCACACCCCGCCGCTCCGGAATCAAAGGAAAACGTTGGAAAAAGCTGAAAATGTCAAAAAATCGGCTCGAAAACGCGGAACGAAATTTGTCTCTCTCGCCGGATCCATGTCGAGTTTTCCAGCGTGTAACCTGTTCGAGGCTGCTGTCATCTCGTCGCCCGTTTCGAAACTCGATTACCTGAGAAACACGCGAGGAAAAACCGTTTCTCCGTTTTGACGCGATCGCATGAAACATGCAGGCGGAGCCGAGCGAGAGAGAGAGCCAGCCAATCAATCTTTGTAGTCGAGGGTGAATTTTCGGCAGCGTGTATGTATCTCAATCGAGAATGGCTTTCGAGGCCGGGTAGGTACAGCACATATTCCGGGGGCTGAATATTCACGCGTTCGTTCCCTCGTCGCCGATACGCTCGATGTGCTTCCTCCTCGGCCGGAACTTCCGGGCCTGTGTCTCTCCGCCGCGAAATAAAAAGCGGCTATCTTCCTGTTTTCCCGTTTAGAGTATCGACCGAGGGTTGGACAAGCCGGCAGGCCGAGCAGAGCACTCGGGATATTTACCGGGAGTCGTTTTTCCACCGGGATCCAACGACGAGATGGTTCGCACCTCTCCCTCCGGCACTCGAACGCCGATGCATCGATTTTTATGCGCCACCGATTCCCCTGTTCCGCGCGATGCAACCGGAGAAATCGCCGTTCGTGATTTTCTCCTCGGACGCGCTCGCGGACTCGTGTAATTTTCTTTATTTTTACTTGAAAAAAATCGTACATGTACTTCGAACACCGTTAAATATGTGTGCATAATCCCGATGTAAAAGGTTCAATAGTTGTCCTGAAACAAATTCTTGAAAACTCGTGAAAGATGGCCTCGAAGATGTGGGATTTCCAGAACTTGTTTCAACAAGGGTCTCGTATTAGGTGATGGGTTAGTTTTGTTACAATTAAATATTACTTTGGGCGAACGTCGTTATTTTCAGTTCACCGTTGCGGGCCATTTTTCTCCGCTACATATTTCTCCGTTTACATTATTAAATATGTTGGTATCTAATCGATAGACTGCGAGTTTTATGCATTTATGACAAAAACGGATCCGTACAATTTAAAAACAGTGGACAGTGGACATGCTAAAAACATTTCAGGTCATCAATGTATTAGTTTTAGTTTAATAGGATAATTGAAAGAGGAATACAATTTTTATTTGGATCCTATGTTCCGCTATCAATGCGAACATTTTCTATTACCACGTTTATATTAGCTTGCCGAGTTGTCGTTGTTGTATGCGTCAAATCTTGTAATCGAATTTTAAACCACTTCCCGATGAGCTGGTGACTTGAAACTTTAAACATAGCTCAGAACTGGATGTCAATGCAATATTAAAAAACAAATTGTAAAAAAAAACTGTGCATCTAGGAGAAAAACATTTTTATATTAATCCTCTCCCCACTCCGCGCGCCAGCGCTCCCTACTCCACTACGCGTTCCCACTCCGACTCATCCCCACTCCGCATCGAAGAAGCTCAGTGTGTGGTTGTGGTGTTCCGTTCATTCAGTTCCATTTCGGGCAATTTCGGACTCCATCAAGAGAAATTGTCTCTCGGAGTCATCCCCTTCATTATATCTCGTGTATTTCCATATCTTACGTTTCTATATCTTACTATTTTATAGCAGTATTCCATTTGCGTTCGATTTAAAAAAGACTAAAAAGTTGAAAATAAAAAAAGATATATAAAGAAATCTTTTTAAAAACCACGCTTATATTAAAATGCACTAAAACGGAGAAAATAAAAAAAGATATGCATATAAAAAAAATCTTTTTAAAAACCACGCTTATATTAAAATGCACTAAAAAGAAGAAAATGATCTTTTTAGACATTAGTGACTATAAATAGAGATTACGTCAATATAGTTTAGCGCTCCACGCTTTTTAGTGCATTTTAATATAAGCGTGGTTTTTAAACATTTTTTTTATATAGTTTTTTGCATAAAGATCCGCAGTCTACTAATCAATTACTACACATTTAAGTATTGTTTAATTTTCGAGTTTAATCTCTTAGCAGATTTCGCCCTTAAAAACGCGTCGAAATGGTGTTACACAATTTGCGTATGTGACCCTCGGTTTCCAAATAGATTGCATTCAAAGACTCCCAGAAGGGTGATGCAACCCACGCGTAGTCGTTGCGTGTGAACTCAATGTTCTCGTGGAGGGAAGCGTCGCAGGAGAAAATCTTGTTGGATGTTCTCGACGTGTTTTTGCGCGAGAAATCGGATGAGGCTTGTTTGATTTGTGACGGGGCCCTCCACCGGGTAGAAATTGCCAATTTAACGGAGATATCGGCCGAAGACGTCGGCCCGTCGGTCGGCTCGTCCGTTTATTTTCCCCGAGCGAATTTCCCGGCGATTTTCCAGCCGGCCTGCGTGCCGACCAGCTGTTCTTTTCCACGGGGAAGGAAACCCTTGCGAAAAGCAATCCCCAGGACTCGTACCTTCGGAAACGTTCGATCCTCCATCGCGTATGTAGGACGTGCGCACATTAGTAGTTTCCTGGGCAATCACGGGCCGGAAGTTGCCCGCAAAATTATCAGTCCGAAAACCGGATACACAGAGCACAGTCTGTCGAACGGCCTCAGGCGCCATCGACAACTTTCCGCTGTCTCCAAGACGGAAATCTCCATGCAAACCCTTTGTGAAAATGGTAACTATTAGGGGAGAGTTGCCTAATGAGTACTGGTCACCTAAATCGTATCAGCTCATTTTTTTTTTTGGTAACCAATTAATGTTTGCGACTTCTAGTGGTAAAAATATAATGCGTTTATGGAGTCAGTACTATAGGACACAACTTGTGTTACCTCGATAGATTTCGCGCCAACCTGTAGAAGCCGGAAGATTTCAAGTAAGTTTCATGTAAATTTGAATCGATTATTTTAAGACAAATTTCAATTAAATACTATAATTGATTAATACATTCTGTGTTTTCTTTGAAATATATTTAGTATCCTACCATCTTTCTACTAAGTTTATAATATCATTTATATAATCTTTTAGGTTAGATAAATAATATTTCTATCAGTTCGCTTAGTTTCCTAAATCGTACCGCAATCGAAACTCTTAAAAATCGTACCAGTACCATTTAAGAAATCACACTCACATTTACTACTGTTATGTACAAAACATACTATTGTTCAAAATGTTTTCTAAGAGTTTATTGTTTCAATTTGGTATATTTCATATTTTTTTATAAAAATTATTATGTTCATGTGTTTTTATACTTTTGTGTTTCAATATAATGAAAGAAATAAATTATTAAAAATTATACCTTCGAAACAAAATTTATTGCCAAATAAGGTAAGTACGATTTTGGAAATACAGCAGTACAATTTAGGATATAGGTGTCTTAAATCGTAGTTTTACAATGTCTTCTAAAATTACTCAAATCACTCTTTTAATTTTTATTTTGTAGAATGTTTATTTAGAAGGTTTCTGCAAAGATCAAAGTATAATTGCGAAGAACAATTTTAGTAAAAATGTGTATTGTTTATTAGATATATAAAAAATCCCTTAGCTAGGACGATTTTGGCAACTCTCCCCTAATCATTGCAGATCACTTAACCGGTTCCACAGTTTTTGTGACACTAGATATTGTGCAATAAACTGTTTTCGTTCAAGCATTGTGTTATCAAAATTTCGGAATTTCTAAGCTACTTTACTTTCGGAATTTTTCTGAAGCCGGTCTCTTTTACTGCTGAAGCTTCCCAAAATCGATTTTTTTTATTATTAGCGTCGAAAGCCCCGTTCGTTGTGAAAATTTAAAAAACAATTTTGTTAGAATAGTCAAGGAATTGTAAAAGGACTGATAATGTAACTGAGGAGCTCAGCCTGGAAATTCCGGAAAATGTTACTTTATAATTTATGAAATTTACCAAAAATTATATGTAACTACTATTTCTCGTCATCTTCTTCGTCCTATAGCTTCTACAATTCGCAACATTTTGAAAATTTTTTTTACCACAAAATGCCCGGAAACGTACGCACATTTAGTTATAAAAAGCATCGTTACACCGAACAAACAATACCGGTAAAATCAACCTCGAAAGCAACCATTGATATCAGCAATACAATGGTCCCGCGGCGCCTTCGAAGTGATTATAGCACGAACGCCTTTGTGCAAACGCGGATTTTTATTCGCAAACTTACGGAGCACGGATCCGCGAGTTGAAATTAGTTTGCTCTGTTAACAATTTCATCGGAATAAGGGAAAAGTTCGCGGAACGTTGTATAAACGTGAAAGAGGCGAACGGTTAAACCGTCTGTCGGTTTAATTTTCATTTTTCATCGGCCAAGAATTTCATTGCTGCGGCCAATTGTATGTCTGATGTTAGTTGATACCGATGTTCGGAGGGCTCCGCGAATAATTAACGACATTGGTATCCATCCCGTAATAAATAGACCACGTATCTCCATGGAAATTCGTATTTTCGTATGTTAATTTCCGCTCGCAGCTGGTGGCCATCTTGGATTTTCACAGCAATTTTAAACTCGGTAAGACTGTTGCAAATTTATCAATTGTTTCGAGTTACAACAATTCAACTATGAATCCTTATTAATTTACACACTGTGAAAGATCTAGAAAATAAGCAATTTTCTGGACAAATTGTGATATTTATATTGCGGAACGTATAAAAATTCAAAAAAAGAACAGTACCGCTGAAAATTCTCATTAATTTATGCGCTATAAAAAGATCTATAGATTCCACACACACAATTTTTGTAAAATTGTAGAACTTACGTCACACGCACAAAAATACAAAAATCAATGTTGTAATTTCCGAGAGCGCGATTTCAGAGATTTTCTTGTTTACGCAAAGCCATTTGGATGTTTCTCGAGTACACCTACACATTTTCCAGTCACAACGAGTATTGTAATCGACAAAAGGTTAATCTACATATGGAAACAAGCGGAAAATGTAGAATAAAATTTATTTGCATCCTCGTTTCCCAGGAAATCCAGTTTGAAAATGGGTTAGTTCCAAACTCGATTTTTTTCCGAGAAAGAGACCTGCAGCAGGAAAAAATGGTATTTTATTTTTGCATGAAAACCAACCCCTTTGTCGATCGCACCACACGTGCTTAACCAGAACTAATTGTAAGATGAGTGCACGTGCACTCGACAAGACGACAGAAGAAGGACAAATCAAATTTGATTCCACTGTTCTGTTTTATTATTTTTTCACGTAGAATCGTCGGCTTTTATCAATGATCGATACTGGAGGAAGTGAATTTGCTCGATTGTTGGAGAACAACGACGTGCAATAAAAATTTGCTAGTGGGAAAAACGACAGTTTCGATAGTGACATATATACTGCAGATTTTATTCGTTTATGGCAAAAATGATAAAGTGCAAAAATATTTAAAGAATTGCAAGATGCCATTGTATCATATGCAATTCGCTTTGAATGAAAAGAATTAAATATCTATTTAGCTCATATACCTTAGAATTTTAGATAATTTTTATTTAGCATAAAAATCATGTGGAAAAATCAAATATTTGTAACACAAGCGGACTAGTTTCATTTTATAAAACTATATACATAAATACTAATAACTTTTTTATAATTGTACCAAAAGACCTGATTTTTTATAATTGGTTTACGAAATGGTATGCAAATAAGATTTTCCAAAAAGTATAATTTACAAGGTTAAATGCAAAAATAAAAAAGGCATATTTATTAAAAATGGTAAAAATCGTAGTTTTACACGACTTTTGATCAGTTTCTGCTTAAACGTTTTTCCCTGCGTCAACCGATTTCGATTAAATTTTCAGTATGTGTATAACTAACATAAATCTCCAAAACATATATTTTTATTTTCATTAAGGACTCAAATAAAAAACCGTTAGAAAATGCCTTTTTTATTTTTGCATTTAACCTTGTAAATTATAATTTTTGGAAAACCTTTTTTGCATATCATTTCTTAAACCAGTGCATCTAATTGATTATAAAAAATCAGGTCCTTTGGTGCAATTCTAAAAAAGTTATTAGTTTTTAAAAGGTGTACGCGAATACTTTGTACACTTTATGTATACTTTGTATACATATAAAGATATTAAAAATATTGAATGGTTTATTATTGTCGACTTGCTGAAATTATTGAAAGAGGAAATGCATATGAATTTGATATCTGTTTCCGACAGAATTATATTCTGGTAGTTATTTTTGAGAAGATTGATGATTCTGAAAAAAGTGCCGTTTTCAATGAGACAGAAACTGTGGCCGGGTCTCCGCGCTCGGTAACCGTGAATTTGCGCAAACTTCCGCAGTCTGGTCGCGAAACAATGTTCGGAGAGCGATGAAATCCAGTTATATAGAGGACTAACGAGAAAGTCAATATTTACTTCAAGTAGTAACGGCCGGCAATGGTCGGACAAGGATTTTCGAAGTCCATTTCCTCGGAAATTCCACTTGATTCCGCGGCCACGCCCCGTATCAACCACTACATCGATCTCTCTGATAATCCGAGGATATTACTGTAGCAATCATGTGCTTTTCAGCGGCGCTATACTACGGCGAAACGCACTCTCGCGGTTCGCCGGAGGATCCTATACAACGGATCGGCCGAAACTTCTAACCGGAGATCCAAAGAATTATGCGATGTAGATTCTGCTTAAACAGTGAATCGTGGAGCTTTTTTGTGTCAGCAGTCGAAATGCAAAATTTAATTTTTTATGTTTTAATAATTTGACTGCCAAGTAGTTCGTTATAATTTCTTACAAAACAGTCGCACGGCAATAAGCTTGCACATTTTGTAACACATCGTTGACTTTTCTCCAAGATGTTTTTGCACGATGGAGTGGAAGGAAAATTGGAAACATGCACTTCCGAAATTTTCCTGGCACTGCATCGTGCGAAAGAATCTTGGGAGAGAAGTCAACGCTGTGTTATGAAAGTAGAGGCTGTCCTTTGCCAGATTTTGTCCGGAATTTTGTCGGAAGATTTTAATGCGACGGGTCGCGTTCTAAGGAGGGTTAATTTCATTTCCTTCTGCAGGAGAACGCGAGTCCGAATAAATCCGACAACAGGGACGGAGATTTTCTCTCGGCGAAAGTTTCTCGGGTGAAAGGTGGTCGGGAAGCGTTCGCGAGGTCAATAACTGATCGATTCTCTCGGTTTTTCGGCTCGGCCGGTCTCGGCCCTGCTGTGCGAAAACTTCGAACAATGTTTCGCGAGGAAAACGCCGGCTGAGAACGGTTTTGTTTGGAAGCTCCGCTTTCGGAGCTTCAAGGAGAACACCTGTTAACTTGCTCGAGTGGCTCGCCATCGCTTTTTATTTCCCCGAGCATTCATTCGGCCGCGATCCTTCTCGCCGCGCTCGCTCGCCCCGATAGTGATTCTATTCGTTCATCTTTGCAACGAGAGGAAAACCTCCGCCGGAAATCGCCGATCCATCTCGAGCGGAAATCCAAACAGCCATTGTACCACCCCCCGAGAGGAATTTGTAAAACCCACAAACGCGCACCGACGAAGAATAAACTCGCATAAATTTCGCTGTTCCGACCGCGATGTACCGCTTTCCGCCGATTTTATCCTGCATTTAAAACCCGCTGTCAACGTTCGCGAACCTCCATTTTTTTCCCAACGAAATTGGGACGCGGGTTTGGCGAGACATTTTCCGGGAGCCCGTGCGTAGAGCTGGCCTAGCCATTTTCATTTATTTATTAACTTCCCGATTTTATAGGGAAGTTATTGTAATGACCCCGAAAATCGAAAATCGATTTTTTAGCAGATCTTCACGTTTCATGGTCATTGCAGTCATTCTAGACTATTTTAAGCAAAATGTTCGTATGTGTGTGTGTGTGTGTGTGTGTGTGTGCGTATGTCTGTTTCTATGGTATCAAATTTTTCGTTAACGTTTTCTGAAAAAGTAACAACGCGATCAGAATGATGAATGATGCAATCGATGTGCCCCGTCGTAACTTAGAGCTGATTAGATTTTGGTCCATATTGGTCAAGTAGTTTTTTAGATTTTTAGTTTTTTTCGAACGGAGTTGATTCTACAATGCAATTTATACGAGAGAATGGAAAGTTTCCACCGAAGAAACAAACGTAATTACACAAAAAAATTTTTTTTTCATTTTTCTTAAATTAAAAAAAATTTTTTTAATTTAAAAAAAAATTTTTTTTTTGTACCTTACGCTAATGTTTCCGCTTACAATAATCGAAAATTATCCCAATGCAAGAGTGAGTTAATCATCTCTACTCCCGAGAATACATTTTCAAAGAATATCAATGAAAGTACAAAAAAAATTTATATTACAATCTTTAAAAAAACAATCAGTTTAAAACGAATTATTAACTGAGATTAAATTGAAAATTAATATAAACAATATGATAATTATTAATAACATTAATGTTGAAAACGGATTGGTTAATGGAGCACACATGCGGAATATTAAAATTTATTACTTTTCAAGAAAATACTAAAATTCCGTCTATATTGTGGTTAGATTTTCAATTGGCCAGAGTAGGAGTGAAAGTAAGAACTCGTTATCGTGATTATATGAAAAATGCAAATATTCATCAAAATTTGCCACCAATAATAAAAATATCGAATCAAGTAAATATGTCGAGTGAGGAAAAATATCAAATCACACGTAGTCAATTTCCAGTGGTTCCTGCTGAAGCGATTACGATTCATAAAAGTCAGGGACAAACATACGAGAAAAGTATGTTTGAATTTTAAAACATCAGAAAAACGAACTTTACACATGTTGTATGTAGCACTGAGCAGAGTTTCAAAATTGAGCGGTTTATATATTTTGGGACAATTTAAATTAACAGTATCGAAGAAAACCAAGGTCAATACTGCTAACCCGGATAATGAGGAGTCGTATCGTTTGCGAAAAACTATAATAATTAAGACAATTTATTTTGCAACATCAGTACGCTATAACAAGGAACCAAGCGAGCAACGAGTCTACGATGTTCGTTTAAGGCGACGCCATATAGCAAACATCTTGATAAGTAGAAAACTATTGAATTTCCCTGAAAACGTATAATCTTCTTAAAACGTACTAAAAATAATGATAATAATATACTGCAACTAACGAATCGGGAAGTTCTTTGTGTGGCTCGTGGAGAGTCACACACCAAATCAAAAAAACATTAATAGCTATAGGTACTACTAGCCATGCGTACCACTAACCCTTTCGCAAGAGCAGTCCTATCCGCGAGCTCGCGAAGCGAGCGAGCAAAAACAACCCTACTCGCGAGCGAGCGAAGCGAGCGAGCAACAATAACCCTCTAGTTTACAGTTTATTTTAACGTGGTCGCATTAGCACAAGAGGTAGTAGTTCTAAAGCCGTCGGTATAAATGGGTGTGTAGTTCTTTTGTTTAACCCTCATACGTTCCTCAGGGTGAAGATCCATCAATTTACTATTCTTACATACTGTAAAATAATTCATCTCTTTCTGTTTGTGCTGCGAGATGTACCTTTTTAAAGTGTGACGCTGTAAACGAAATATAACTTGTTGTTTAAAATGAAAATAGTATATACACATACGAGTAATAGAAAACCTATGAGGATTAATCAATAAATTGTTTTATCATTGCTGTGTTCCCTGGTAGATTTATTCGTGAACAAAATTTTCCAACAACATTCAATTTTTCTTTTCGAACTTCGAGCGCAAATGTTCAAGGTTTGTGAAGAGGCCAGGAAAATCCTGGAGAATATATTAATGATGGATCGGTGGGAGAAGCGTTTGAATAGCGCGCGCAAAAGGGTGACGTTTCGCGGGGGTGGAAAATCCTCGATTCCCTTGAAGGGCGAACGAGAAGCGTCGAGTCATTCGATAGGTATCACACAGGTGTTCGATAGCAGGTTAACGAGTCATCATTAAGAACTCTCTGACGCTTCCCGGCTATAAACGAGCGAAAACTACCCTCGTAATGGACGCGGAAGACACAATCGTTTGTAACGCTTCCGAGAAAAATGTCACTAACAAGGAACTGCACACGCGATCAGCATTAAAATACAAGGAATCGGGCAATTTTGCACTAGTAAATTTTTCAGAGAATGATACTCTCAGTAAAGGGGTTAATGTTTAGCAAGAAAAGTCGCGAGAGCTTTCAAGTTTTCGACGCGTTATCTCTAAAGAATTGTTTTCACTTTGAATGTATTCTGTGCCCCGTATTTTCTACTGAGAAGCTTGTAATTTGAAAAGAAATTTTACTACAGCGCATCCTGGTTGCCAAGATATTAAAGAAGTGTAGTTCCACCCCCCCCCCATCGAGCGCTGTTTGCACTTCTGCGCTTTCCCAACATGGACGGCTGCCGATAAAAAAGGTACGTGCAAAATATTTTCGCGAGAACCATCTCTCGTGTAAATTTCATCAAAATCGACATGTAACGCTTGTGTATTTTCCGTGGCAAGAAAAATTCCCCATCCACCCAGGATTTTAATATATAGTGTAACAATTTTAAGGGGCAAACTTTACTTTACCGGACTCAAAATTGGCAACTTTCCCCTACGAATTATGATGTATTTGGTATGTAATCCAGTAGATTTGTACCCGGCGCTGATGCAGATCAAAGTTTCGATCCTCTAGGATCAATAGTTGTTGAGCTATGGTCGCTTAAAGTTGAGCATTTTTTACAGATAAGGGCACCGCCATATTGGTTTGTAGTGACGACCGTGAGCCGCTTACCTCGCCCTCCCCTCGACCTAATCCTAACCAACTCAGTAAGCGGCGTGCGACCGTCACTACAACCCAATATGGCGACGCCCTTACCTGTCAAGAAACTGGAAATATCCTCAACTTTAAGCGACCATAACTCCTCAACTATTGATTCTTGACGTTCGAAACTTCGATCTGCATACCGCGCCAGGTACAAATCTACTAGATTACATACCAAATACAACATAATTCATAGGATAAAGGCACAAATTTTGAGTCCGGTAAAGTAAAGAGATTAGTCATTTTAAGTATAGTGCGTCTTCAGAGCCAAACAATTTCTTGCACACGTTGGAAAGTTCCATTACCACATTCCTCGAACGATACAAATTAAGTAGTGCAGACTTCTTTGAAGCCCAACAATTTTTTCACGCGTTGCAGAGTTAGCACCCTCACCACCACTAACAATGTGGTGTAGCTACAATGAGCCGTTCAAGGGCGATCTTTAACACACGCTGCACAGTTAGGATCTGGTAGCCGATCCCAAGCATAAACTTCCCGGCGTTCCTCCTACCGATCGTTGATTAAAGGGTATTACTTACTCGGTAGTGGTAGAACCTCGGCAAGTCGACCCGGTTTCTTTGAACGGACCGAGAACCGGCAAAGTGGTGTTCCTCTGTTTCTCTTCGCCACGTTTCTCCGACCTCTACCCTCTCTGGCACTCGCGCTTCACCTTTTCTCCCTTCAAGTTGCCAGCGGATTCAACTTTCCACGATATGGTCCAGTACCTTCCTCTATCTCCCTCTTGCTTTCCCAACCCCTTTTTCTCTCGACTACTGGCTCGCCTACCCCTTTCTCTCTTTCACCTCTGCGAAAGATCCCAATCTCTGTCTTTCGGTGTTCCGATCGTTTCTTTCTCTATTTTCCACTAGTTCACTATCCCTATCTCTTTCTCCGATTTTCTCTCTACTGTGGCCTCGCTTCCTCTCTGTCTTTCTCTCTTCTCCACCGGATCGCTCCCTCTCTATTTCTGTCTTTCTATATTTTTCACGGTTTCACCCTTTATATTTCTCTGTCTTTCTCTCTACTACTGGCGCACGCTCTCTGTCACTCTGTCTCTCTCTTCTCCCACTGGTTTCTCTGTCGTTCTCTTTTCTGCACACTGGTCTGCAAGCATTTTGTGGTCGATAGTCAAAATTTCGTCAGAACTTTCTCAAAGTTGGTATAATTGAGGATTCTGACGACGCTGATAGTTAGACAGTCGATTTTAATTCAAAATGAAGATGTTCTACCTGAATTGCAACAAACTGACTCTTCTGTCTTAATATGTTTGATCAGTTGGAAACAATGGAACAGTGTTTCCAAATTTTTCGAATGTTTCTGCTGGTTGAAATTACACCTACTTTTAAAACGGCGCAATACATAGAAAAAAAAGAGAAAAACCATGCCGACAGAATCCCGATGTAGCGTTCACGAGAAATAATACTAATAACAGATAAGATTCACCGAGTGAAAACATCACAGTTGTGATGAGTGCGCTGGTTCTCGCATCTTTCTCTCTTCCCAAGCGTTCACTGTCTGTCTCACTCCTCCTTCTCTCTTCTCCACTGGTTCTCTCTCCGTCTCTCTTCGCCAACCGATTCCCTCCCCGTCTCTTTCACTCCCACCACCCTCGTTTTCGCTTTTAGCCAAGCCTGCACCCCTCTACCACCCCCGCCCGTCGAACCACCCCCGACGACCTCTTGAAAACTCGCTACACGCGCAACACTTTACCAAATGAGTTCTAATTCATGCCACGTTCCTTGCTTCGGCCCCCGCTCCTTCTCCGAGCAGTCTACCCTCTGCCGCCCCTCTCCTACCCTCTGCTACCCTTTGGTACCCCCGGCAGCTCGACTCGAAAGCTACCCTCCACTCGACTTCCCGTTTCTTCCAGCACACCTAGAAGGCGCCGCTTGTTGTTCATTTAGCGGCCGAACACCGACCGAGCGGGTCGCGTCGCGCGACTTTCACTCCTCGGGACACCAGATGATACACCCGCGCGTCAGCTGATCGCAATCAGAACCCCCGAGCTATTTACCCTCCGATTTAAATGATTTTTGGACACTTTGGAGAAATTGATATTCCAAGTAAGCTTTCCCTTCTCAGAGCATCTTCTAAAATCTTCTCGACTGTTTTGGGCCTTCTTGGACCTTCCTTCTTTGTTTTAGACTACTTTGGGCCTGGTTGGGCCTTTTTGGAACTTACTTGAATTTCTGGGAATTTTTTAGACCTCTTCGGAACTTGCTAGATTCCGTGTCTGAGCAGATAGTATAAATCAGTCTTGTACCTTCGCGTGGTTCGTCGCCTAGCACCCTAATGGTACTCCAACCCTTGTGGACTCTGAGAGAGAGGTTGATCCGTGGCGATGAAGGCCTAATGTGATTGTATTCTGATTGTTGCGTGCCGGGTTTAGAGGGTGGCAAGCTCTCCTTGTGATCTAGAGTGATTTGTGATAACTGCTTCGGGATTTGTTCGAGGATTTAGTAAAGTTACCTGATGTCTTTCGGTATCTTCTTTCTCGGATCCCAGCTGTCGCGACAAGCGACACATTGCTATACTAATTTAAGAATATTGTTATATTATTTTAGACTTTTCAGAGGATAATTAGGAAAGTATATTTACATATTTAATTGCATTCAATTTTTATTTTGCATGAAGATCCGTAGCCTATCTTATTCTCCCACTGAACAAACTAATTGTAAGATAAAATTCTCCCTTTGTGCTAACCCTCCAGTTAGCACGATCTACTCAGCAAACGAGCCTAATGTCCTCAATAATCTTGTTCTTCGGGTCGTGGATACCGTTTATAGCTAGCTCAAAGAACCAGAATGGAATTCTCCCTTTGTGCCAGGACTACAGCTTCGCCATTCAGCTGGGTCTCCTCAGCAAACTGCCCTAATGTCTTCTAGTATCTTCTTCTCCAGCCTGTAACTGTCGTTTATCTCTTCTTGAACGAACCAGGAGGAAATTCTCTCTTTGTGCCACGACTATAGATTCACCATTTAGCAGGGTCTTTCCCGCAAACTGCCCTAATGTCTAGTATCTTCTGTGTAGAATTCAGAGAAGTCGTTTTCCTTTGGCCCCCTCTGTGCTAGCCCAGCTCGATTCTCCCGGCAACCTAACTTAATGTCCTCTTAATATCCTCTCTTTCTGATTCTCAATGCTTTATTTATCGGTGATACCATGCGAGGTAAACGAACCAGAATGAAATCTTCCCTTTGTGCGAGATCTCGTCTCGATCTGCTTCTAGCTTAATGTCCTCTCACTCGGATATACCGTAGCTGTCGTTTACCGTTATCTGAACTAGAAAATCCTCTCTTTATGCTAGACCTGTAGCCTCACTTAGTTCTATCTTCTCCGCAATCTGTGTAAACCTGGAAATATGTCCTCTTCCTTTTCTTCTTCTATCCAACCACTTTTCTTGATCCCTAACTAATGTAACGTCATCTATTTTACTTGGTCGCTAACCGATCTCCGAAGATCTTACGGGAACAGAAGGAGCAGCCTCAGAAGAACATTGTTCAGACACTCGTCTCGCTATCTTCTTCCTCCAACTATCCTCAAACCAATTCTTCAGACTGCCCCAATCTTCTGGATGATCTTGTCACTAGACAGCGGATTTTACGCATTCGCGACAAAACTGAGTGGTCGAGATTTAAAACAGTAAATTCACATTAGAAGAATTTTCAAATGCTGTTCTATTATTTTCAATCTATCGAACGTGCTACGAAAGAAAATGAACGTCTATTTGGTGGAAAATCTTGATGTGTCGTAACGATCCGCTGTCTACTTATCACTGTTCACCGCCGATCCAGTAGATCCAGATCCAGTCGATCATGGTGATCCAACAGATCCTCTCGAGTCGAACCAAGTCCCATTCTCAGAGATCGTTATCTCTGAATCTGCAAGCTATCACGACGCAATTTCTCTGTCGCGTGCCGGTTCCTTAAGATGCGAGTGGCCAAGCGGAACGGAACAGAGCAGAATCGGAACAGGTGCCCGAAGATGCAGGGCCACCTTGGAGCGTCCAAGAGCGGAAATACCGAGCGCGAAAACGGCTCTAATTGGCGGTGTCTCAGCGGGCGGGCTGCGCAATGTCAACCTCTCGATCGACTGAACGCGATTCTACAATCTCTCCTCTCTACTCTCTGGCCGATCGATAGCCCGCGATTCCGTTTCGCTACCGCCTGGTTATTTCAATCCCGTGATGTCTAGCAGAAGCTAGAAAGAGAAGCGCATCGAGAATGAGAGAGAGAGAGAAGAAAGAGAGAGAGAGCGAGAGAGAGAGAGAGACATTCAAGCGACACTCGACTTCGAAATATTCTCGTCGCGGATCAGGAGCTCTTCATTTTCACAAATAACCTTCCGAGACGACGTTGGAGCACCGGTTTTAGCGCCGTTCCGCTTTGACAAACGACAGCCCAGAGCCGATGTTTTAAATAGACTTTCGCTCTCCGACGCGAAAACGCCGCCGTCGAGACGCTCGAGAGCGTCCTCGAACACGTAATTTTGCGAATCGTTTACCTTCGCCTCGCAGCTTTTCACAGCTCGCTCATTCTCCCTCTGTCCCTTCTTTCTCGACAAACTACCCTCGTCCGAGCCAAGAAGCACTGTGTTTTTCAGGAAACAGTAGGGACGCGAGGGACGGTTCGAGATCAAACAACGGGTCTTTTAAACGATCCTCGAACACACAATTTTGAGAGACCGTTCTCGTCGTCCTCCGATTTTAGTGGCATTTTTCAACTTTCCGGCTGTTATCTCTGAAAATAGCCTCCGAGCCAATAAGTACGTGTCTGGAGCTGCGGGAACCCTGAAATCGATCCAGTAGGTTCGAGATCGAACCTATTCGATTCGTGGCGGTCAACGTGTAAACCAATCTCTTCGAAGAATTAATCCCGAGTCGGGTTTTGATGACTCGGGTCGGGTCGAGACCAGGGTTGCCATATTCTACTCTCGCCAGGCCCCTTACCCTTCCGTCCCTCGCCCAGCTTGTCTGCTGAGTCGCCCCACTCTTCCCAGTAACACTGACGCGTACTGCTAACTTAGCTTGCTCCACGTGGTACGCGTCAGTGTTAGTGGGAAGAGTGGGGCGACTCAGCAGACAAGCTGGGCGAGAAACAGAAGGGTAAGGGGCCTGGCGAGAGTAGAATATGGTAACCCTGGTCGAGACTCTGGGAAAATACCGGAACCCGAAGTTCCGGGTACCCGTCCACCCCCAATTAATTATCTTTGCAATTTTCACCATTTTCCCTCTGGCTCACAAACCAGACACAAATGTCTGGCGAATTCGTGCGGCCTCGAAGTTGGTTAAAAAAGGTTCAAGATCAGCCAATAACCGGTGTCCCCGATGCCCGATCTCTGCGACCGCGCCGCCACTAAGGAACTGGTGCTGCGGTCCGTCAACGGTTTCAACCAACCTCAAAGCGGTCGCAAATGAATCGTCCTTTAAACTGAAGCGTCCCCAGGAAGCTGGGACAAGTAAGTCAGGCTGGGATCAAGCCGATTTACCAGTCTCTCTCTATCTCTCTCTCTCTCTCTCTCTCTCTGCGAGACGTTAATCCACTCGGATCGAGATCGAAAGGCTGCCAGGAGGCGGCTACCGCGTCCCTCCGGTTAACTCTATCTCTATCGTGCGAATGCGCCGACCCTCTGGCCCCGTTCTCATTATATCCGGCCGAGTCTTCGAGCCCCCTGGTCTCGCAATAATTGTCCGTGGCTGCTGTTTTTCCACCGACCAACCCCCGCCTGATATCTATTCCTATCTCTCTCCATCTCTCTCTCTCTCTCTCTCTTTCTCGTCTCCTATCTCTGTTTTTCTCTCTTTTTCTCGCTTGGTCCCTTTGGGTCTCGAGCCGAGCCTCGGGGAAATTTCGTCCGTCGTCTGCCACCTGACACACATTCCCCGCTATCACGAGCAACAAAAACAAATCAATATCCTCTCCTGAAGTCCGCCCGCGGACACTTATCCGCCCGCTAACCACCAACCACCCCCGCGAACCCCCTCCGCCGAGATTATTTTCCCTGACGACTTTCCAACCCCCGGAAACCACCCCCTTATTTCGCTCGTTTCTTGGTTTGCAGACCTCGCCACACTGGGCCGCAATCGGCAACTGTTGGACGAAATATCTGTCTCTGTTAATTGACAACATAATGTCAATAAATTGACTTGTTTTTTACGGAATTGGCTAGTCGAAATTTCATATAGGAAGGTTAAATGAATTGAAAGTTATCGATACATTATTTACTCGTATCAAAATTACCGGATAAAGAAGAAACATTCCAGTTTGTTTCTACTTCTCACAATTAATGCAGAGAATTTTTATTTTGCATACAGATCCGCAATCTAGTCGTTGTACAACTTTTTCCCCAAGGCTCTTGGTTGTCGATCCTGTACGTCATTGTTCAACTCTTGTTCATAAAATTGTAATAATCGAATAAGCAATTTTCACGGAAGACTTGGTTATTGATCTTGTACAACTCTTGTTCATGAAATTATAATAATCGAGTAAGCAATTTTCAGGGAAGACTCTTGGTTGTCGATCTTGTACGTCTTTGTACAACTCTTGTTCATGAAATTGTAATAATCGTGTAAGCAATTTTCATGGAAGACTCAGGATCATGTCCGAATATTTACGACCGCTATTGTGCCATTTTATATTATCCTGAAGCCTATCAGTGGTTTTCCGGTAGATAAAGTGTCGACACAGCAGCGCGGCAACGGACACGACGTGCGTCACAGGGAAGGTTTTTGTTCCCTTTTCCAACGGGCCGTTCCTCGTCGACGGAACCCTCCCTCCCGACGACGACGACGACGTCGACGTCGACGACGTTCTCTCTCTCCCGCTTCTTTTTCTCTATTATTTCGCGCATCGGCGACCACTTCGCCGGCTTTGATTCCTCTTATTGTCCCCGGCTGGCGGCTCGTTAGCCCGATCGATCAACGAACGTTAACGAGAACCACGGGACACGCGGATACCGTCATCCACCGTGTCCTCGGACCAACAGTTCACGAAGAGTTTCGATTATCGAGCTCTGCGGAAAGGAAACGGCCCGAGCTCCTGTCCACTTCCGGTTCCGCGGTCGGCAGGCACGAAGAATGTAGGCGAATCTTTACGGAGCATTGTGCGATCGTGATGACTGTAAGCTGAGAAATATTGTGAAATGATTTTCTGAAAGGTTCTTCGTATCAGTGCCTTGGTATGTGTACATAGTGTACATATCTTAAAGTCGGGGCCGAAATATTGCTTATACCGTGTAAAGCACTCTTTTGTCTGTTGATGTTCGGAACGTATGTAGAAAAAGTATTATAAATTTTTTGTTGATAATGACGTTTTGAGTATTATCAGGTTTCTTCGATTTTTTCTAAGATAATTAAAAGAGAAAACACTTGTTCATTGTCCGTTGAAAGAAAGGCCTAAGTGGCCCCAGTGTTTAAGGATGTTCTGGAGGTACAATGGGAGACAAAAGTACAAGAAATTCGAAATCCATCAATGTATTGGCAATGAAAGCCATTCATGAGTATATTTTGCATACTTTTGTATACTTTTTTTTACACTGTTGTCACGTTTCCATGCTAGTGAGATGACAACACGATAAATTTGACGTTTTGTAACAGTTTATAATTTTCTGCTCTGTAACTGTTTAGTGAATGAATATATATAAAAAAAACTGGAGTTTCTAGTTGCGTTTTTTCAAGGTTTAAATGGGATTCGAAGTAGAATTTTATGAATTGTCCATAAGAAGACGTGTTAAAATGTGCAAACTTTAAGTTGCTATGATTCCTGAACGGTACAGTGAATCGAACCCGAACTTTGGTAATTGCATTAATTTAGTAAGAATTATATCTTGTCAAATTTCCAAAAATTTTGTTGCGTTTTTATATACCTCCAGAACATCCTTAAGAATTGACGCAGACAAATTTTTGATTTTGCATAAAGATTCGCAGACTGTTTATTACAAATGCAGAAAATCAGTCGACTAATGACCATAAATAAACTGCAGATTTTCATGCAGGCTACAAATTATCCAAGTCGATCCGAAGAGATGGGAGTTCAATTTGAAATGTATTTTTTCCTTCAATAAGTTCAACGAGTCGGAAATAATGTAGCATGTTCTTGTAATGTCTTTACGGTTTCGTTTTTCACTCCTCGCGATTTCTGCTGTAAACACACAAAGATCCGCAGTCTAACGATCGCGAATTTATATGTAGTGGCGCCTACCTGAGGGGAATCGCTCGGGTGGTCAAACAAAATTTCGCACACCCTATGCAGATACTGTATTCAGGTGAAAGGGAGGTCCAGTTTCTTTTGCCTCGGCGTGGGCCGTTGAAAAGAATCGAGGGATACGGTCCGAACGGGCGCCTCACTTCGAGCGTAATTAACGAGAACCAGTCGTTCAAAGTGCATCGAACGCTCTCTCGCCAGGGTCCCGAAAAGTTATCCGACTTTCGAGCTTCCGAATTAATTAGAGCACGAATAGTAATTGCGTTCCACAGAGTTTTCGCCGGGGGAACGATCTTCGGGTTTCAACTGTGAAACCGGAATGTCTGTGCGCTCTTTCTCTCTCTCTCTCTCTCTCTCATCTCCCGTTTCCTTCGAATCAGTTGCAGAAGAAGGAAATCAACCAAACAACACTCAAGAACGTTTTCTGTTATAGCGCGTCGGGCCTAGTAATTATTCCACGCTTATTACAGACCTGACAGTGGCCTCTGTTCAAACTACTTCCGCTTTTAGACAGGCGTCTAGAGGGATGCATCGGATTCTAGAGCTGTTTGAGACTCTCGTACACAATGTTTAATCCAAAGATTTTGTTAAAAGGTTCTTCTTTACAGTGTGATTTAAAACAGTGAAGACATTAGAAGAGTTTATAACTATTTTCAACCTATTAATACTAATAAGGGAAGGACCCCAAGTGTCCGACTTCGATTTTGATAATTTTGTGTGAGCTAATGGTATATGGATCCCTAATTATGTATACAAAATATTAGGTGTAGTTACTCAATAGTTTTAAAGATATAAACAATTAAAGTTTAGAAGTTCCATTAGCCGTGTAAGCAGGTCGCGTGATTCACAGGTATGAATCTTTAATTGTTTATATCTTTCAAACTATTGAGTAACTACACCTAATATTTTGCATACATAATTAGGGATCCATATATACCATCATCATCATCACACAAAAGATTATCAAAATCGAAGTTGGACACTTGGGGTCCTTCCCTTGTAAGCTTACCACCACCAGTCCAACTGACTAGTTCCAGATTTTTTATTTTACAATTATTGAAATGATTGTATAGATATCTTCAGTAGAGCACGTATATTACATGTATGTACAATAGGAGCCCCACAAAGTCTAAATAAAAAAAATCAATTTCAATTTTACTGCAGTCTGTTGCAATTCAGGTAGAACATGTTTTGCATGAAGACCTTAGTGATAAGCAAATTACAAGATGGTAGATGATGATGATGGTAACGAACAAGTTAAAGTAAAGCATCTTCCACCTCTCGTTCCCGAAAATGCAGGGAACCACAGAAAAAAATCGTCCAATCAGTCGTCGCCGCGTCGGCCGAAAAAGCTGAAAAGCGATCGGTACGATCCACGGCGGCGTTTCTCAAGAAGTTTCCGTGATTCCTCTCGGAATAAGACTTTCGACCGGTTGGGTCTCAAGTCGAGGGGCAATCACCGCTTACACCTATCTGGGAAAAAGGACCTCTCGAGTCCTGATGTCGGGAGCGAGGAGGATCGGGAGAGCGTCGCTTTTTAAGCGACTGGTTATCGTCGCCCGCTTCTTCTTTCGCCATTCTCTCTCTCGCTCCCTCTTTTTCTCTCTTTCTCCCGCGTCTGAAAACCCTTTAGAGGACGGACGCTTAAAAGCCTCGGGTACGAAAATTGCCGGCTGACCTAAATAACGATCACCACTTCATTCATCGCGCCGCGGAAAAACGCCTGCCAACACACGCAGCCACCGAAGGCGGCTTTCCCTCTCCGTCGACGAAATAATTAGCCCAGGACCACTATCGGCCACGAATATCCTGCGTATCGAATCGATAACCCAGACCACCGGCTACAGACTTGTTTACCACCGCCACCGAATCACCGACGCCAATCCTGAGGGATCCTCGGAGATTCTTGCGCTCCGATCTATCCCGGAGACGGGCCGTCTGACTCTCGACCGACTTGTTCTACTGTGAGACTACCTCGAGAATACGGCGGAACTACATTCGACTGTGTTTTGAGAACGAGTTAAATGATGGATCGAGACGATTTATCTTCAGCTTAGATTCTATTGGATCTAGTCTGATCGATCGAGATTTTTAATGCAGAATCGTTGTTTATTTCACTACTCGTTCCGTGGAGACTGTCAGCCTAGATTTTATATTGGGTTGAAATCAGAGGCGGACATTATTTGGCGAAACAAATATTTCAAATACTATTTAATATTTTAGATTTTATTTCGCCTAAAGAAGATAGTATTTTAAATAAGATATACAATATCGAAAATAATATATTTCTATATTTTAACAATCTCTGAAACACAAAATAAAGTATTTCTATTTCAACAATTTGATCCAGAAAATAAAATCTTTCTATTTTAACAATCTGAAATATAAAATAAAAAATTTTACTTTTCGCATTGTTACAATACTCTGCGAAATCGCATAAACATATCCGGTTTATGTCTGTCTTATCGTTAAGAAACGATTTACACTCATAAATGTACTGAATCCGAATCATTATTTTCAGCAATAATATTTAAAATTAAAATGAAAAATAAAGACAAAATACAAATATTTGCACAATATATTCTTCAATTAAAATACTATTTTCAAAAATTACTGCCTCAAATAAATTATTTTATTTCCAAATGTTACTACATCAAATAAAATATTTTATTTTCAAAAAAAGTTGTACGCATACTTCAAAATAATATTATTTAATTTTCCCCAGCTCTGGTTGAAATGAAAATTCGCGACGTTGTTAAATCAAAATTAATTTAAGTGAAAAATCAAATTGACACTATACCTATCACCACCGGTCGAATGAGCGATTCCAGATTTTTTATTTCACAATTATTGAAATTATAATTATGATTTCGTGGTAAATGATTACAACATGTATCGGCTACTTTTAAAGCGTTAAATCATATCGGATTTAAGAAATAGTATTTATGCCTGCGGATTTATTCACCTTTTTAGAAAGAGCCAATTTCTATATATGATCCCTGTGACTTGCTAAAAGAATTTTTTATTTCGCATAAAGATCCCATAGTCTAATCGTAACACCTTAATTTGCAATTCGTTGACGGAATATGTTGATCACAGTGCTGCGTTCTTCGGTCAATAACTTTTGCTAGAGAGTTCTGTTTGTTTATTACAAATCAGACGTTTCGTGTGCAACAACCTGATACAAACAATCTCTCCCGAACAACAAAACAAACTCGAAACATCGAAGATCGGACGCACACGTTAGATACCCACACCTCGCGTGATAAAGTCACTTCGAAACTCTGCTGGAGAGAAAGCTCGGAAGAGAAAGGGTAGAGAGAGAGAGCGCGATAGCGAAAGAGGCACCGTTAATTATTCGCTCGCGATAGTTCGTGTCTGACCTAGAGATTTAGATCAACCAAGGTTATCTCGTTCCGGCAGCAAGGATCAGCCGCATGCACAGCTGTGAAATCGACCAACATCTTGTCCTTGACGGACCTTAGAAAATGCTTCAACCCCGCGACACATTCCTCTTTCACACTTACCGTCAGCCGAACGATCCTCCCAACAGGGAGCGACGGACAGTCGTCATCGACCGATCATCTGGTACCACTTGCGACAACTCTCTCACGTGTCTTGTAGATTTTAGATCCTTCGTTCAAGAGATATTCTGATTTCTCAAAAAATCGATTTCTTCTGTATTTTGTGAATAATCAAGATTCTTCATTTCTTTTCGTTTCGTTTCGACCATAACTACATTCATACTGGTTAATAAGCGACTTCAGTTGTTTGGTTCGTGTTTCTCAGAACATACTTTACAGAAAACATATATAACTCGTGTAATTTTTAGTATTTTTGCTTGAAAAAAATCACACGTGTAGTTCAAACACCAATCAAGATGTACGCAAAATCTCAAAACGAAAGATGCAATAGTTGTTCTGAAAAAAATTCCGAAAACTAGAATTCCCCCTAAATCGAGAACCCTGTGTAGATCCCCTAAGGGCGCGTTTATGTCCGAGGTGACGCGTCATAACAGCGTGTGGCGTGGAAATTATACTGTACTGACACATTGTATGCGAGATCTCGATGATAGGATTCCGAAAGATCGCTGTAATTAATTGTACACTCGATCTTTTCTAGTTAAATGGTTGCTGCTCATCAGAAGCCATTGATCTAGGTCAGAATCCATTCATCTACGTCTAAAGCAATGGTAAAAGATAGGTCGCAACATGAATCGGTCCTATTCGATATCTCTTTTAATTTATGAATGAGGTACAGAATTATGTTCGATCAATTGAATCCTTAGAATCCTCCAAATTAGAACGTTCTTGTGCTTTGAACAGAACGAATTCATGTTGCAATTTAATTCTACTATCTAATACAAGTAAGGATCGTTTTCAATTAACAATTCAGGTACAATGTGTCGGTACAAATGAAATATTGATGCGAAAATATTGTTTCACAATGGAAGTGTCTACAAAATGAATGATTGATAAGAGAATAGCGTGTCCCGTCTTGAATTTCTTGTACTAGAACTAGGTTAATAGTCTTTTTATTAAGGCAGCGTGAGAGTTATTAATTAGGAAAGCGTGGGAACCGTGACGTGCTAGATTTTATCAATAAATAAATACAAATTAATATTAGCTTAATGGGATCCCTGTATATTGGAGCGGAAACGCTTATGCCGGATGATCAAGGATCATCGAGAGCAAAGCGTTACATTTCTTAGCTTTCAACGCTGTTTTAGTAATTGATTCGTACCGATGGATATAGAGAAATTAACGCGTTGAATGTCGAATATCGAGCCCTGAAATTCCCACAAAGTCCGAGTAATTTAATTAATCAAAGCGAAACTAGAAGATTAAAGTTTGCCGTAGTGGATGTTGCTTTAATGCTACTTTTGCGTTCGAAATTTCCCAATAAAAATCGGTCCTCTTATAAACAAAACAAGAAAAAACATCCCTTTTCAACTGTCGTCGCTTCGATCGACACCCTTATAAAATTTCCAATTATAACTTCAATTTAAATGCTCTTTAGGTGCTGTGCTTTAACGCTACTTTCGCGTTCGAAATTTCCCCATATAAATATCAGCCCTTAAGACAGGAAAAACTATTTTTAAGCACCTTCTACCGACGCTCTTATAATTTCTACTATAACATAAATGCACGTCGAGTACGTTCTAATACGGCTTTAATAAATAAATGAAAAGTACTATCATAACTGCGCGATAAACACAATAAACAAAGATTGTTTCGAACAGCACTAATCAACGCTCTCGTAGTTTCTAACACAGCTCCAATATGAACGCACCCTGGGTACGTTTAATGGATGAATGCGAAGTACTATTACGACTGCTTCGTTATAAACACAATAAACAAAGATAGTTTTCGAACAGCTTGGATCGACAGCTCCAACGTATAACCGTACGCTAAAGTGTACGCCAAGTATTACTTCTCCTTCGCTATCATCTCCGTTCACATAATTGACTCAAAACCTCATTGAAGATGGGCACAGAATATAGAAACGGCCCTGTTAACAATTAGACAATGTCCCTTTATTCCTGCTCCGTTATAAGCTCAACGAACAATGATACCTTTCAGGCTGACATTAATATACAAACAGAAACCCTTAACTTTAGCAACCTCAACAAACAAATGAGTCTACACTGAAATTTCTGCGCCCACGCAAACACAACAAACAAACAGCTACTTTGAAACCTCTCTAATCAACCCACCCCCAAGTTTCGTGTCACAACCACAATCATACCGAAATCCAAATCGCGTTAACAATTCCAATGAAAAAAAAAAAAAGAAAGAAATCGTTGATCTATGATAGCGGCGCGCTCGCCAATGTAAACACTTCCGCGACGAAACAATGGAACGCATCTCTAGCCGGGGTTCTCTCTGATCTCGGATCGCAAGCAATCGCACAGAGCTCGAGCACAACGGACGTACCCTAAGTCAGCCGAGGTCGGCTGGCAGGACTAATTGGTGCGAGGCGTGTGTAGCGGGTGCCAGTCCATCAGGACGATCCCACTGACTCGAACGGGGGATGGATTATGCCAGATATTAGGCGTGGAAGGTGGTCCGAGAGCTAGCTGATCCGAAAACTTGTCGACCGCGTTGGATCAAGGCAACGATCTCCTTTGTTCTAACGGCGGTTTAGGGTACTGGTCCGGGTCCCACCTGATCGAGGGGGTTCGTTCCCGGCTCATCCCTCTTGCGGACCGGTCCTCGAGGCCTCGGACGAATCGAGGGGGTTGTTTGGCAACATCGCGGTGGAACGTGGACCGACTACGCGTCGCGGTTGCCGCCACAGCACGACTGACCGGCCGGCCGAAACCACCCTCTCTCTCTCTGCTCTCCCACCCTCCCCCCCCCTGTACAGTCTCGCTCCCGCATTCCTCTTTCACTCTTGCGCGCGCTATACCCCCTTCACCGCGCGTCCCGTTTCCCCATTTTGTGCGCCCACCCTCGCCTGCCCCCGGCCTCATACCTACCTCCTCCTACCGCCTCCTCCTTCTCATCCTCATACTCCTAGTCCTCCTCTTACGTCGCCCTTCATCCTCGGCCTCCTCTTCTTCCGCTTCCTCCTCGTCCTCGGTGTAGGTCTTCCGTAGATATAGCTGCACTCCGCCGTGCATGTGCACCGCGACTTTACCACCCTAACGTCACGGTCATCTGGGGTGCTTTTTTGTCTTCGGTTGAGTGCAGTTGTTCGCCGTTTCGCGTGTCGAGAGATTGTTTTGGTTCGGGGTGGTCTTCCTTCGAGGATGTTCCGTTTGATTGGGGGAGGTGTATTGGTTCAGGGACGTGTGAGCGTTGTTTACGGTGGTTTGTTGCTGACGACAAATGTCCGTTCAATTCAGACATTCGTCTCCAACGAACACGATCCGGTTCTCTAAGAAGACTATTTCGAAAAGATTCTCTTCCTCAAAGTGCCAACATTTGCTCGGATCGCAACTGCATCTGCCGTCAAGCAAGTTTGACAACGTCTTAGGAATAAAAGGTTGGCAACAGACCCCACGAGAGGATCCTCTCTATCGACGATTTTCCGTTGTTAAACGGGAACGGTGGTGAAACGTTTGCACTGGAATCGATTCGCAGGATCCAGAGATCCAACAGGCTTCGGAGAGCCTCGCTAAACTTTGCCGGCGTTTAAGAGGGTCGTTTAAATGCAGACATCCGACGGACGTTGAAGCGACTCGACCGGGATATCCGGTCGAGTCAGGGGCGCCGACATCCGTGCGTATTGCTCTGCTCTGCTCTGTGCCGCTCGGATCCGCTCGGCCCGGGGATTTCGTTTTAATTAATACGCGCCGTCGCAGCGCTTTATGACGGAAACTATACTGCGTTTAAGGATATTATTTCCCTTGGCCGGAGTTTATCCTGGACAGAGTAAATCCTGGGGGGCACGTTTCACCCTGCGAGACGCGCGGAGAGAGACCTTGCTCACTCTCTCTCTCTCCCTCTCTGTTTCTCGCCCTCGCGTCATCGCGCACGTGCAAACGCGAGAGAATCGCCGGGAGCAATCGCAGATAGTAACCTTCTCTCTGTGTGCTCCTACTCTTCGAAAAAGAAACAGGAGACGGGAGGTATCAGAGCTAACATGCTACTGTGCTCCCACTGCTTCTGCTGCATTCGCTGCTTTTACTGATGCTTCTCCGAGACGTTTACAACATTTGCTAGCTCGTGCCAGCGAAACCCTTTCGCACTGTCAAACGGTTTGCTAGACATTCAAGGTTCTTGGAATGCAGCTCTATAGATTGCATTGTACATACGTTGCGATAGGCTCATTTAAGTTCGATAAAAAGTGCTAAATCGCACTGGGAAATTCATAAATATACGGATTTTATGCATTTGTGACAACTACGAAACAATAACATAGACTGCCGATCTTTATACAAAATAAAAATTATAAGGTGGAGTGGGGTATGTCCGCCCTAGTTTTTGCGAAGTTGGACTTTAAACTGATGTATTTTCAGTCTGGTATGTAAAAACTTAACGTTCTTGGTATCAAACTCTTGCCACAGTTATTACTGATGAATTAGTATTATGTAGGATTCTAATTTTGCTTGAAAATTATCATTTTTATTGGATATTGTACAAAGTGTTAACTAGGACGCACTTGCCCCGAAAATGGGGGCAAGTATCATATAGTTTCATAGTATTTTTTACTATTACATATACTATATTCACATTATTTTTCAGACGCAAAAGTTTATTCTTGAAAAAGATACACATCAGGATCGAAACGTATAGTTTCTAATTAATTTGCAAAATTGCTGTGTTTCATCATTGATCGAACCTGTGCGCCGAGATCATCACAATTTGATTACCAAAATTACGATCGATAATCACATTTAATTTCTAGTAAGAACAATCGACTATTCACAAATCTTGTTCGAGTAAGAATTTTTTGACGTTCGAGGTCTTGAATTAAAGCTGGAAATTGGCGCTTTATGATAGGTGCACTTAGTTTTCTTTTTTAAATCGCGAAATCCTATTGCAAAATCGATTAAATCCGACCGTCATCTCAGTAAAAATCGCCTCGTCTTTAGAGGATTCTTCGAGTCAATGTTAGAATGTATTCCCGATTGAATTCGCGAACGTTTGACGGCTTAAATTAAAGCTGGAAGTTCGCACTTTATGATAGGCGCACTTAAGTTAAAAAAGAATCGCGAAATCGCATTGGAAAATCGATGAAACCCGACCGTCGTCTTACTCGATTTTCAGAGGATTCTTCGGGTGAATTTCGAACATATTCCCATAAGAATTTCCGAACTTTCGAGCGCTTAAATTAGAGCTACATGTCTGTACCTTGTAATAAATTAATTTAGGTTCGCAGAGGAAAATTCGAGCTCGTGTCGAGAAGTCGATAACTCGCGATCAATAGGTTAGCGAATCCTCGGTCTAGTGAATCCTCAATCCCCTAGCTAGCTGCAGCTACAATAAATTAACGCGACAGCTTCCCGACGTTATCAGCACATTGTTAATACAGTAACTTGTTCTAATTTACAGAAATATTTTTTGGGATCCATTTCAATTTTGTGTGGAATTAATCATAGCCTTGTGCCCCGTTTCCTCGAAACGAAAATGAGAGACGTGAGGAATCAGAGGAAACATTCTAACTGTTGGTTCTGCTGCTTTTACTAATGCTTTTTTAGACGTTTACAATATTTGGCGGTTCGTGTAAGCGAAACCCTTCCGTAATGTCAAGCAGTTTGCTACCCTTTCAAGCTCCTTGGTCAATAGCTCTTGAATGCGACGCTTGATCTGGATTAGCTCCTTGGTCAGCAATAGTCTGACAGATTTATGGACTGTTCTTCTCCTCTGGGAGAAAGAGAGTGACGGGAATTCCCGAAACGAGTGACGCGAACAACAGCCAGCTGGCAACTATCGAAATTCGGAAACCGAAAAATACGGTTCGATCTAGATCCTTAATACTTCCGGTCCAAAACTTTTTTAATACGATTTCAATTTGATCTTGGTTATCCTAATCCTAACCGATAGTGATGACAATCTTGCAAATGATGAACGACCACAACATTTCATTTCTACACAATCGAGAAACTTATTGACAGAATATATCGATTGTAATGCTGCTTTCAAAAAAGAAAAACAATAGAAAAAGTTCTATTCGTTTGACGCTACTGTTGAAAATTTGAACACGCTAATACCATGGAACAGTTGAAATATGAAACGTAATCAATAGACTGCGGATTTTATGCATTTATTACAAACGTGGGTAGATGCAATTTAAACCAGTAGAAGGATTAAATGAATATGAGAATGTTTATGAATTATTTTCACCTCGTTAAGATTATTAAAAGTAGAATGTCCATTTTATTTGACTTGTGTTCCATACGATACGAACAATTTTTATTTTACATAATGATCCGCCGTGTAGTTCAAATATGGCAGGTTCGGATAATCGAGGCTCTGCCGTGCAATTTTTCTAGAATTTTCAGCATCACGAGTACATCTCTGCAGAGCAAAGCATCAACGACGACCGCGTTTCGGGGTCCGTCGCGTCTCGAGTTCCCGCAAACAAAATCGACGAACGTTTCCTCGGAAGAAACCAAGCGAAAGAGAACGAGAGAAAGAGAGAGGAGAGAGAGAGAGAGAGCCGACAAGAGACCGTGTAAAAGCGCTAATTGCTCTCGGCAGGCCAAGACGACGAATCGATCCGTCTGTTTGCTCGTGATCGAGCCACCGAACGTGTTCCGCCGCGCTCCGTGAATTATGACGGTGCCATAATTCACAGGTGGCCGTTACACGTGACTCGACCGTGTCGCTGGCAATGTCTGTAATATTGTTACAGCGGTAAGTTAACGGGCTGGCCAAACACGCGGCGCAGACGACAACGACGATGACGACGCCGGCCGATTAATTTGCGGAATTAATTATGATCGACGGCACGCGCGCTCAATCCCGGCAAGGTGCTCCCAAGGTAAACTCCACCGGGCTCTCTTCCTTTCGTTGAGTCTCCTCCAACTTCCGCGTAACAGACGCTTCCCCTCCGAGACTTAAATTGCCGAGGGACTACAGCTGAACACCGGTTAATTTGCCGGATATTTTGCGCCGGGAAAGTTTGCGAGAATCGAAATACAATTTTCATTGTTCTCGTTCGACCTCTCTGCAATTTTTTTCGACTCGCCAATGCAACATGCTTGTCCATCAGGTGTCGGCTTGGCAAAGAATATGGTCTCACTGAACTTTACATGCATTTATGGCAGAAATGAGTGAGTGAAACATTGGATGCTCCTTTCTTGTAATTAATGCAGAGAATTTTTATTTTGCATAAAGATCCGCAATCTGCTATTATAGAGGCCGAGTGAAATACAGTATTGTTTCCGTAACTGTCGCGGAGGTCTCTACCGTAACTGTCCACATTTTGTCCCCACCACTGGGGGAACAATCAAGCGTTGAATATGCTCGACAACCGAGCGAGGGATCGAGTATCGGCGAGACTCACGCTAACACTAATTTTTTGTTACTTCACGAGACTTTTACCATCGTCTCGTTTTTCTAATTAAAACGATACCAAACACGATACAGTAGTTCGAGCTTCGGACAATTTTTTTTCTAGAAACAGCAGCACGTGTGCTCTCCCCACCATTATTTTTCCGAGAAATTTCAGTTCCCCGAACAGCTAGCGGCAGCGTTAAATCGAGAGAAGGATCCGTGCACTTCTCTCCCCGGTTCTATTAAATTCGCATTCTCGAGGAAAAGCCAGGCGGAGTTTCGCTTTCCGCGAAGTTCGCCAATTTTTCCTCGATTCTATCGGTGGCAGCAGTTTTTCAGCGGCGCGGCAGCTGCGCTCGATATTAATCAATCGCCTCCCTCCCCTAACCCGGTTCCGCAGTTTCGCGAGTTTGTTTTAACTTAGCCGGTACTTATTCATACACGGCTCTTCCTCCTCCTTCCCGCTCGTTTTTCCCCGCGAAAAACCCTGGGCCGCGTGATTTGCGAACGATTTATCTTCCTGCCGAATACTTTGCCCGTTCTCGTCCGCACGCGAACGGGAATCAAAGAGGGCTCTCCTCTCGAAACGATGAGAATCATCTCCGAGAACGCTGAAAAGAAGTCATCGATTATACTTTGCTCGGAGATTCTATGGTTCTTGAGCGTGAATGAAGCCGTCGAATGAACGTTTAATTAAGTCCTCGTTTGTTTCGGATCGCGGCGAGCGTTTAGCCGCGGCAGGTTGATAATGAGCCTCGGAAGTGATAAACTGTGATGAAGATGAACTGAATGTTAGTGCTGTTCAATTTTGTTCGTGAGTGTTTCCAGTGAAGGGAACAAAGCAGTTTCAACATGAAATTAATTTACTATTGTAAATGATCTAATACACTGGCGCGCGAAATTAAAGGATCACTAAATTCTCCTTCAAAAATTGCCCGAGTTTAAACACTTGCACATACTTCAAAAAGGCCTAGTTCCATATACCCAATAGTTATTCTAAGAGAAATTCTTAGAAATCATTTGTTTTCACAATGGTTGCACGGGGCGAGGGTAGAAATGGAACATCGAGAAGCGGCCGAAGAGCAGAGTGTTCGTAACGAAAGCGAAACCGAGCGGAATAGTTGGCGGCCGATCCGAAAACGATCGAGATAGAGTTTTAATTCGCGGCGGGTTGTTCCGCAGGCGGAAAGGTCGATTTATCGATCCCGCCTGGCTAATATCGCGCAAAGCCGGCCGCGTTTCCGTGTTTCACGAGCCGTGCATATTGGCACGCTTCGCTCCCCTCCATGGAAGTATAGCATCGTTAATGAGTCCTCTCTCTGATGGGAATTATCAGTCGTGTAACGGCGCTGCTCGCTCCAGCTCGCGCTCGACGCCCACGCTTCGGCTTCGAGGGTTGGTCGAACACAGAGGGAGCGGGAAAGAGAGAGAGAGAGAGAGAGAGAGAGAGGGAAAGGGAGAGGGTGCAAGAGGATGTTATGTAGTTTCTGAAAGAACTTTCGGAAGAAAGCAGTAGCTGCGGGACTCGGGGGAACAGTTTGTTCTGCGTCGTGCACCCCCTCGGCGCTTCCATTAGGGTGCTCTCCAAGTTTCCAACCCCCAAGGACGAAATCCAAGGATCAAATCCTCCGAATAAAAACTATCGGCTGTAGGGCATTGCCTAATTCTCGCAACACAGACACTCCAACCTTCATTTCCCCCACTTCCCTTAAAATACACCCTCTGTCTTATAAAACCCCTCAATTTGAATAATCTGACCCTTGAGAGATGAGACGAGCAACAGTTTCTAATTTCAACGCATTATTCTACATGTTGAAGATCATGTTATACTTTAGACAGTCTCACATTAGTTATTATTATTTATATAATCTAATTTTATATAACCTAATATACAATTATATACATGATACGTATAATCCTCTATAATGTATAATCTTCTGCTTCTTAATAAGCTATTCACTAATGTTAAACGAAACAAGGGCTTGTGATTAGACTGTGGATTTTTGTGGAGACAAGATTATCTGTGTTAATCGTAAGACACGAAAAAGAAATTACAACGTTACACATACCATCAATCCGAGAACAATTCGTGAAAATTTTTGGATTCATCAACGTTCACAGTAGAATGCTCTCTCAAGCTATTAAGAAGCTATTAATCACAGCTGTGCACACGTTTATACTTAAGTAAGCAGTCAAAGGGTAAATACTGTCTGAAGAACAGAGATATGAGCTTCGCCGAGCGTTTCATGAACAGATATTCACCCCTGGAGTCTCGTAGCGGAGCCCCCATTTTCTTGTCCACGCTCCGGGCCAAGATTTAACCGCTCAAAGCCTCGGAGGATTCGTCCAGTTCCAGAGCTCCCAGCTCGCCTAACTCGACGATTCAAGCGTATCTCGGTCAATTGTCCGAGCATTAACTCGAAGAACCCCTCCGGGTTAGATGACGGCGATCTTGCCAGGGCGCGAGGACTCCCTGGGAAAAAAGAGCGTGACTCGGTGATGTCCTTAGCCCCGTCGTCGTGCACCGTGATTACGTCGGTCCGTCGATATTCTTGCATGACCTAATTTCCGATCTCTCCACCCCCACCCTACTCCCGCGATCCAACCCCTCCCAGTCGGCATCGAGACAACGGTGGATACTACTTATTGCAGAAATAATTATCCCCGGCTTTCTCTCTCTCACTCTCTGCGCCCGTCTCTCCAGGTTCTCCCGGCTCCGTCGATCTTCTATTAGCGCCCGCAGACCCGTGCAACGTTTGCTTCCAACTTCCCAGTCGCTGGGGCGTTTCGGAATCGCTGGAGGAATTGGTCAAGGTAAATAAGGAGCAGGGATGTTTGCTCCGAAAACCTTTCTCTCGTTTTAATTGCCGAGATTTTTCAACGAACCTCCCCGGAGCGTATTGTGCGATTTTCGGCCCGTGGAGCACTGCTCCGGCTCCGCCGAGAGTAAGGAGCCACGAGACCACGCCTAGTCAGGGTCTAATCAAATTTGTTTCTTTCATCTTCTTCTGTGATCTTATTTACCCCGAAACGTAACAGGAACAAATTGCCCCAAGGAGCATTCTCGTAGCTCCGCCCACAATCGAGAGCTCCGAAGACACGCCCAGTCAGAGCACTTTACACACAGGGGGACCTGTGTCCTAACGCTAGTGTTCCACCTCTTGCTCCAAAACCATTCACCCCTACGATAACCCGGGCATATTACCATAGCCATTACTTACAACATTTACCCAGAGCATCTAAACCATACGTTCAGGTCAGTGAAAAAGATCGTGCCCGATTTCGTGTTGAGATACTCCTGAATGCTCCAACTACAGAAAAGTTTCCAAAAACAGCTGTCTATCCTCAACAAACTGGCAAAAATCTCGAGTGCCATCTTACCCTGAAAAGACATCATTCGCCAGTCTCCGGTATCTTTACCGACAAAACACTTCTCTCTTATGCCCCTCGTCAACCACGAGTCACCACTTACATCGAAGACCCTTGATTGTTATTATTACAACAGTTTCCCATCAAAACAGTGTCGCCCAAGTGGGCAGTACCCTAGCGACGACACGTGTCGCGGTGGAGGATCTCATCGGACTCCCTGGCAACGAGGACCCGATTCCGAGGACACCCGGTATATAGTACCTTTCGGTGAGAAGCACCCCTGTCCCCAGGAGATATTCGACCGGCTCTTTTCAATACACCTGCCCCAAGAGTCTATTGTTAATGCAGCGCAAGCAGGGGCGGGAGATTATTGTCCTGACGCGACCGGGGCCGTTCTATTTCCCTCCATCAATCTTCCTCCGCGGGGTGCCACGGTCGGTTGGTCACCGCGACGGATCGCGACCGATTCATATTTCGCGACGATGACGACGACGACGACGACGACGACGACGACGGCACAATGCGAAATTTAGAACGAGCGCGAACCCGGTAATCAATGAGGTAAGCCGGGATACGCGTACCTCATTGGTTATTCCGCGACAAGACGCGCATGACAGTCCCTCCGCGCCGCCGGCTGTCTCTATTACACACCGGGACTTATACATCCTCCGTTTCGCTCTCCGTCGCTTCCTGCGAGCCATTCCACTCCTCCCGTCATTCCATTTTCCCTTTCAGATCGACCTTCCAGTTCATCCCTCCCCTCCCCCGCCCGTCCTACCCCCTGCCCCTGATAAAAGTGCATTATTGCGCCACGACGAAAGGGGATAATGTACCCCCGATAGGGCTCTGTTGTTTCTCCATTAATCTTGTCCCCGGCCGCAGGCCAGGATCTCGTTCCGTTTCACTGTCCAACTGTAATTCTCCGTCTCGATAACCACCGATAAAAATGTCCGCACAATCATCCTGAATGCCACTGCTTTACAATCATCTGTGCAGTCTGGTTGCCTGCGGACACATGCCAACCCTTGTGCAGGCAACCAGCCGAGTAGCTGAGCCTCCGGTATATTTTCTTTAATAATTTTCTCTCATGCTGAAATTATTCGCTCACTGCGAGTGCTACTCATTTTCTCGATGTTGATACGTCAATGTATGATAGCGAAATATTTATGCAACCAGGTCGTGAATATTCGAGCTTCAAACTTGTTTGCGAATTTGGTTGCATACCTGAGGAGCAGCCCTTGTGTAGGCAACAGTGTACACAGCTGAGCCTTTACTATATTATCTTTAATAATTTTTAGTATATTCTAAAAATACAGGATCGTCTGGAATATTCATTTTTCAAACATTGCTGTATTAATTTACGTAATTAAAATGAAAATTGATTCAACAAGATGTTGAATATTGAAGCTTTACACGAGTTTACACATTCGGTTGCGTACCTGAGGGGCAACCCTTGTGTAGGCAACAGTGTATACAAGACTGTATTCGCTGCAATTACTTTAACAATATTTTACATTCTTCTAAACTATACGCCAATTTCTATTTTCGAAATAAAAATGTATACCAACCGATCTCGTATACTATTTAATTAAATACGTGACTTACAGTATACTGGTTGCCTACAGAAGGGCTGACCCTTGAGCATGCAACCGGTGGTGTACATAGCTAACACTTCACGCGATACTACAATTTGTTCCGTGAAATAACGCCACTGGAATTTTATTCACAGCGAAAGTAAATGTGTTAATATTCCAGCGGAGGGTGGTTGAAATTGAACCGTTCGTTCACCAGGTGTAATTATTTCAGAGCGATTCGGCGTGGAAAATATCGTTCTCTTTGGTTCCGCAAACGAGTTTGTGTTTCTTAAACGTCCCGAAAATTCTGGGGTTTAATTAATAGTTTGAAACAGCGCCGATCCAGTTTCCATCGAATTCGGGCGATTTTTAATTCCGCGTGAAAGCGGTGCACCGTTTGTTAGCCTCTCGACGGTATTAATTAACGGAATGGCGGTCCAATTTACGGAGTACTTAAGATCCGTTTCCAGTGCTATAATACCGACGATTAAATATATTATAAACTTCAATTAGCGCGGATACATCCTATTTTTTACGGATTTCGATGCGGATTGTTAAAGAATTCATTACTTTTAACTTTTAACCGTCGGTCGGGCGCAGTGTATCTGGCAAATGAGTCAACAGATTTCAGCTCTTTTATGAACAACTAATAATTTAAAAATGAATTTAGTAATATTTTAGATTAATTAGATGTAAATTAGTATAAACTGCCTCGTTTTAAAAATATTGTATTATTATACGCAAAACTCTCACACACACATATAAAAATTCATACAATATACATAGTATAGCAAAATAGAGTGACTGATGTACACCTAGAACCGCTGCGCCCGACGGAAGGTTAAAAAATGGAAACGTATTATTTTTATGTAAAATGTACGTAAGTATAATCGTTTGTGTGTTCCGTTGCTGCATCTCACCCTAACCGTGGACACAATGGCCCAAATAAAATCCCTTAATTTCTACAGCCTCTGCTCGTCCTCGACAACCAATTGCATGTCATAAACATAAACCTACGAAGGGTCTGGGCTCAACGGTCAAGGATCAGGTACACTGGTACACGGACCTCCCTACCATAAATATTGACTCATACCTACTCCGAAAAACAAAGTATGTATGCGAAGTAATACGCGCGTAAAATGTAAAGTGTTGAAGCTTTAATATTATTTACACTCTCTGATTGCCAAAATAAGGGATTCCCCTTCGGCAGGTAACTCGCGGTACAGCTACCCCTCAATGTATTTCGTTGAATATTCTTATATTATTTATATTTCTACAATGAACGTTTATATAAATTTATCTTAAATATTGAAGCTTTAAAATGATTTATAGATGCTCTTTCGACAGGCAACCCAGTGTACAGCTATCCCTTCAATATATTTTAATAATCCTTTTACACATTCGGAAAACACTATAAACTCGCTCTGGGCATTCATTTATACGACATCTGTACATCGATCTATATTATCGAAGCAGAAGTTCACGCAATATCACATTAAATGTTAAACCTTTGAAATGACTTTCGCATATCGGCTAGCCACGCAACGCTTAACAAACCAACCTGGAATTCCAGAAATATTCATCGTGACGCATCAATTAATCATCGCATTACTAACGACTCTGAAACAAGAAAGTTACCTTCACGATTACCGTAAAGCAAACAAAGGCTAAAGAAAATGTGTTCGGCACCGTTCAAAGGAGAGCGTGGCATGAATAACGACATAATCACGCGGCACACAAAGCGAATCACATTGATTATATATTTTTTTTCGCTGCAATCTTGTTTGCGATGCGATTAAAAGGTTGTCGAGCGTGTGTGCGCCACGATAAGCTATCATAACGGTATCGAAATCAGATCCGTGGAAGCGTTGTGCTGCAGTTTGCGTGCAAGTGCAACGTTCGTTCGGGGCTGTTCGAATTTACCGCCAGGCGGCGCGGGACTCGCGACTCGCCAGGCGAACGTTTTCGCACGCGACGCGTCTTTGTAAACACGCGCATCCCTTTCCCAGCGCATCACACGGCGCTGTCTCTGTTTTAATCCTATTTTCGAAACGTTCGCTGCCAGTTCCCCGGTCTTCTTCGGCAGTCTGGTCGCGTCCAACGAAGAAACGAATACGCATCTTCTCTCCCCTCTGTTTCCCGTTGCTTCGCGTTTTGTCGTCTAATATTTCGAGTGTCTTACGGAGCTGGTATTTCACTTTTTTCCCGGGGGGAAGGAAAATGCTGAGTCCCCGGGTTGACAGCGAGTCTCCGCGGTGAACACGAGCTCTGCGCGAGTGCATCAGCCGATGCATAATTGTGCTTTCGATCGTCCTGAACGCGGTCGAGGGTCGGAGCGACGCGATGCAATGAACGGAGCATCGCTGTCATCGTCGTCGTCAGTGTGAAATCGTGCCAGCCGCGAAAATGTGATTGGCCCCCGGACACCTTCCTCCTTCGTTTCGTCTCCTTCGTTCTGCGGATCAGTTAGATGTCTCGGGGCGGATGCTATCCAAGATCTACTTACTGGGCATGAATGGACAGGTGCAACCCTCCAGGGAGAGGTTAGGTGAGCAACCGTACGCACATTTATACCTGAATAACTTGCCACCCTCTTTCCCCTTCGAACCCCCCACGATTTAATTGCGATCTAATACCGACGTCACGTACACAGAATTTTAATTCGAACGTTTACCTTTGATCGTTCGTCTACTGCCGTCCTTGTGTACGCCGTTTCGAGCCAGTGTGACATAAGCCACTGAAATTTCTGTTTATTTGTATTCTCGACCGGAAGAAAGAATTTTTTGTTCGGGCTTGTTAACACCAGTTTTATTAGCACTTTGACCAGTGAAAAAAAGAGATTAGGATGTTTACAGCTGTTAGTGGTACTGCTTGAAAGCTTCTAATTGCTAATCTTTGGTTTTTAATAAGCAATTCAGTTTTGCTTACAAAACCTTGTTGGCTCTACCATTTATAGCTGCCGAGCATGATGATTCACAGCTGATAATTGTGCCTGTAACTTGGTAATACAAGCAGCTGAGGTTTCTCGTTTATAATATACAATATTCTATCTGTGTACTTTTGATCCTAATTTTAGCTATAATTTTGATTCGCAGGTGGTTTGGCCAACAGCACAGTTGGATTGTTTTCTGGAATGATCACTACAGACCGTGTCCCGAACATACAGCTTGATATCACAAACAATGGAGTATCCATGGATGATTGCAACGTTGCAACGGAGGTCGATAGTAAAGTCAAAACAAAGCTCATGTCTATGTGGAATAACGTCAAATATGGTGAGCAGCTGTTCGGCTCTGCTGGTTTAAAAATAAATATGTCTTTCCAACTATTTTTAGCTACTTCTTAAATCTGTCTTTCGAACTAACCGATACCTTCCCCCGTTTTTCAGGCTGGACCATCAAGATGGTGAAACCAAACTTTTCCAAAGAATCTCCAGTATTTCTCTTAGGGAAGATCTACCGTAAGAAACCCGATGAGTTTCTGGAAAAAGCTTCAGAGGCTGAGAAAACGCTGGACACTGGAAGCGAGATATCCCTGGCGATAGATGCTATCAGTTTCGAGGACGGTATAGAGGAATTCAAGAAGGACTTCGCGTCCAGACTTTGGTTGACGTACAGAAGAGAATTCCCGATTCTGAATGGATCCACATTCACCACCGACTGTGGCTGGGGTTGTATGCTGCGTAGCGGCCAGATGATGTTGGCACAGGCGCTGGTCTGCCATTTTCTTGGAAGAGGTACTCGCCTTTTCTTTTAAAAATTTTTTTGATACATTGCCGAGGAAACTATGACTGAATGCAACGGTTCTTCGTAGAATGGCGGTGGCAGCCAGACCAGCCAATCAAAACAGAGCAACAACAGTTGGACGAGTATCATCACAGACTGATTATTAAGTCGTTCGGAGACCTACCTGAACGTATATCTCCGTTCTCGATACACGCGCTTGTATCGTTGGGCGCGCTCTGGGGAAAACGCGCTGGCGACTGGTACGGGCCATCCTCTGTCGCGCACCTGTTGTGCAGGGCAGTGGAACACGCGGCGGAACACCATCCAGTATTTAGTAATTTGGCTGTTTACGTTGCTCAAGACTGTGCAGGTAATTACACGTCTGAAATAGTTATACTGTGACAAAAAGAAGCTTAGAAATTTTTGTTTACGTTATAATCTTAAACGCAATTCTTAGATGTCGTTACTGGAAGTAGCTTGTTGGTTCACAATTGAAATTGTTGTTGCTGTTAAAGAATTCACTAGAAATTCCGTAGCTATGAGCTTTTAAAAATTATAGAATAATCCCCGGTAGGGTTTTGCTCGATTTTTCAGTTAATCTGATCCGTGTCGTTTTCTTGCAGTTTATCTCGAAGACGTGGAGAGCGTATGTCAAACGGCCGACGACAAATGGAAATCTCTCATACTCTTTGTACCTTTAAGACTCGGTGCTGACAAATTGAATCCTATCTACGCGTCTTGCTTGACACATCTACTCACATTAGAAACTTGCATCGGAGTGATCGGTGGACGGCCGAGGCACTCGCTCTACTTCATCGGTTTCCAGGAGGACAAATTGATCAACCTGGACCCGCACTATTGTCAAGAGACCGTTGACGTATTAAAGGATAACTTCCCACTGACGAGCTTTCACTGCACCTCGCCAAGGAAGATGCTGATTTCGAAGATGGATCCCAGCTGTTGCGTGGGATTCTATTTTCACACTAAAGTACAGTTTACGAGTTTTATGGAAGTCGCGCCCTCCGTATGTATCGTCGTTTCGGAATTAAATCTTTTTTTTGATCCTGCAGAACAGCTACCTACGTTCCGGTTTCGATGATTTTTGGATATGTTGTAAATAGACTACCAATTTTATGCATTATGACAGACATGAATAGGAAATACTTCTGTTTCCTACAATTGATGTGGAAAGTTTTCAGTTTGCATAAAAATCTGTAGTCTAGTTATAAATCTTACCATATCGAACAACTTTTTTCTTTGCGTATTAGCGGTAGTCTCGGTTAGTTTTCGAATCATTATTTGTAACGCATCTAAAAGTCAGCGAAATCGGAGGCTGTATAGCTGTTCTACAGGTTCACTAATATTTTTATTTGAGGCCTTTTGTTGTATACGTCTATATTGCAGTATTTGGTGCCCGAGGACGAGAAAGTCGACTACCCGATGTTCTTGTTCTGCGAAGGAAGCGGAAGGAATCTCCATCAGAAAATCGAGATCGCCGAGAACATCCCGTCCGGTACCTCTTTCACTGGTAATGAGTCGTACGACGATGACCTCGACGAATGCGAAGAATTCATGTTGCTTCAGTGAAACGGTGTTCGTGTCGGCGTGCACTCTTGAGCGCTAAGTACTTAAAGACAATTTAATAGTCTCGCGGAGAAAGATGATAACATTAAGATTCATCCTGAGATTCTCCTCTCTCATTCGTCCACACGTGTACAAGGAAAAACAAAGATTCGAATCGATGACTCCAGTAGGTGCAGCTTTGCATAAAAGGTTAGTCGTTGAATAAATTAATTTTTGTGAAATGAATTTTTGATGCTGCAAGCATAATAAAAAAGATGAGAGAGAGCCGCGCGCGGCTCTTTAGATCTTAAACCGCGACCATAGAACGGCGCGGATAAGTACATCAAATATTTTCCACTCGCGATAAAAAAAGAACGCGGTGGTGTTGTAGAATTAAAAGAAAAAGAGCGTTATCATCGTCAACATGTAATTCTGTGATCATAATTTAATGCGGCTTTTATATCCTATACGTTGTTGCACAACACTTTTTCTCGTTACGTTATCTCTTACTTTTGATCTCAAAATGAAACAAAGAAGAACGCCACCACACCGATCGTGTTGGACGCGTTCATTTCATGCGTGCTACTGATGATGATTAAACTATAAAGGTTCAATCAGTTTTCGGAGAGGACATTTATTTGACGCGTTCCGCGTTCCGACGGCTGCGCACGGACTTACGTAGATCGTAAGTTGACGAATTTTGCTATGAAGAGTAATTTTTATAACATTTCTTAAATCTTTAAGGAAATGTTCCTGATATAACTTATTTTATAACGCAGCAATACAGTAACCCCCCTTGCAAAACATGACCATAATTTCATTCCTTCGCCTGTTAGCAAGATGGACACATGACCATATCCCACTTCCAAAAAAACGTTTACACTCGACTTAGTTTCATGGATGTCTTTTCTTTCATTTTCGTTTGTTTGTTTGTTCGTTTGTCTCATTCCGAAGCATCCTCAGTTATTTATTTATTTAATGATACCACTTACTTGCCTTCCCCTGACGACTATACTGACTATACGGAACTTATACTAAGTTCTCGCGCCTCGATGCGCCTTATCATTGCATTCGACATAACGTTTTATGTTATGAAATAAAGAAATGTGCGATTAATAACGTATATATAGATAGATACATACTATATTTAAGGCTACTGTTATCGAACCGAGGAACCACTTAATTTTTTCGAGAATTAAACAGAAAAAAGCGAATGAGAATGTGAGCATGATATATATTATATATGTAAATGTATATTATTCTCATATTGTTAATAGGTCTGTACACAGCTCCGAGATAAATTGTTAAAATTCTTATATCGGTACAGTTACAAAATAAACTTGGAGAGAGTTACAAGAATAAATATTTTTACGTTTAATTTAACCTATTCGCCTCGTCGCCAAGCTCCGCGCTTGTTTAATCATCTCTCCATTTAACAATACTCATTTCTCCACAACCATAACAACAGAGTTAACCATTTTTTGATCCCAGTTTTATACTACGCTTACAAACAATTTTGTATAAAAAAATAGTGAATCGAACTCATAGTAAACCTATGTAAAAATCGACGTATTTACAGTTGGCAAGATGTCCTCGATTATTATTTAAATATATGTATTGTTTCGCCACCGATTCTGATACGACAATACTTATCATAGAATGTGCGCCTGAAGACAAAATTTGACGATACCAGTATCAAGTAGAATGTTCGTAAAACAAGTGAAAGTTATTGACCATTTCGTACTGTGCTGATAACGAATGTTCAAAGTATACTGCAACCGTTATGTAATATACACATATACGTATATATTAGGTGTACAAATAAGTTCGGTGCCTTTCGAGCAGACTCTCGATCTTTATTTATGAGAAAAAGGAATCCACGTTACGTTTCGAAGTAATCACCATTACTTTCTACACACTTCTCCCAAGTTTCGGGTAACTGGTGAATCCCGTTTCTATAAAAAGATGGTTGTTTTGATTGAATAAACTCATTAATGCTTGTGTGGACCTCTTCGAGAGATTTGAAGTTAGAATGAACCAAGTGGTGTTTCAGCGACCGAAAAAGGTGACAATCCGAGGGAGCCATATCAGGGGAATATGCCGCATGAGGGAGAATCTTCCAGCCCAAAGCAGAAACGATTTCCAGTGTTGTTTCCGCCGTATATGGCTGTGCGTTGACATGCAACAGAATCACTTGCCTAGTTCCACTCCCGGTAAAAGGCTTTTTTAGCTCAATTGCGTCGCTTAAATTAATAATTTGTTGTTTATTGTATTATAGCAGTAATTGCAATCACAATTGAATATATGTAAAGGTACCGAACTTGTTTGTACTAGTATGTATATTGTATATAATGTGTTATACATATAATATATGTATATGTATCAAAATGAATTACAGAAAAATACGTTATAAACTTCTCTTGTTTTTCACACAGTCACTGATATTTGTGCAACCGTAAAGTACTATTGTTGCTGGAGCATCTCATGCTCGAATACTCAAGTACTCACTCAATGTAATCTAAGTTTGTTAACTCTAATTTTGGTAACAGCTCTAAGAATGTACATCTCTTTGGAAGCATATGATCGCGGACAATTCGAACACCCATCTAATTCGTTGCTTTGCAAAGTAACACGCGCCAACACTTAATAGCTAGGATAAAAACTTCGTGATAGTGTCCTTAACTTGCGGCCATAGCTCGTCTGTACTGCAACCACGAAAACGTTTCAAAATCCCAACACCTTCGTAGAAAGCTAGAACTGGGTTGTTCTCCCTCGCATAGTTTTCTAATCTTTTCTGTACAATCTCCACTTTGTCGTCATCCCTTTTGCTCAGGGGCTCTCCGGTTACGTCATCCTTGCCCTTAAGACGGTAAATAGCGATTGGCAAAATAGTATAACAGAAATACTTGCAGTCAGTCTCATGATTGATGGCACACGTAAATATACATGCCGAAAATGATCAATTTCATAAATATTGATGATGATAATAAAATAATGACAAAAATAGTCAAAAGAATCCTGCAAAACTGTGATTTGCAAAATTTTCATTACAGGTGATCATAGTAAACCAAACCATCCAGCTTCGCGGAAAAACCAAAGTCTTTCGATTTATTAATAAAAAAGTGATTTTGGCTTAAAGCGTGTGCCGTCGATTATGAGACAGACTGTATATTACTTAATATATTACTTATATTTCGCGTGGCGGTCTGCCAGGAATGTTTCTGAATTAGAATGAAAATTTCGTTGCCGACGTACCGGCATTTTGGGGCTGTTGAATCCGATGTTGTAGACTCTGCCGCTGGGTAGATGAACCCACCTGTTCTCCACGCGTTTCAGGATCTCGGAGACCGGCACGTCCAGATAGAGTACCAGGTTCACGGGGTCGGATTTCTGCAGCTTTTCCGCCTGCTGCAACGTTCTCGGGAATCCTGTACCAATGCCAAATATTTATTCGGATTTAGTTTCAGCCACGCGCGGTCATCCATCGTTCACGGTCACCGCGATCATGCTCGCCGATACAATTTTATCCTATCACTCACCGTCCAACAACCAGTTTTGGTCGCCCACCGCCGTGATTTCCTTGTTTATCATCGAGATCATCACGTCGTCCGGCACATATTTGCCGGATAACACGAAACTCGACACCTGCTTACCCAATTCTGTCAACAAAAATATTTTCCGTTAATTTATGCTCGCTGTCCAATGATTTCCTCTTCGTTAGCATCACGCTGGACTTTGGAGCCGGCGATAATGCTGTCCGAGATAAATAATGAACGCATTAGCCCTTGATCTTGTTGGGTTTCTACAGAAATAATAATTGGATGGAATCGAAATTGAGTACCCGAATACTGAGATCTAAATTGAGTGAGTACTCGAGTCTGACTCAAATGAGACTCCGAGTACTCGGATGTAAATTGAGCGAGTACCCGAGTACTCCGATTTAAATTAAGTAAGTACTTGAATACTCCGATCCCAATTGAATGAGTATATTTAGGTACAATTCGTAACAAAAGCCCCAGTAACCTGAAAAATTCAGTTGTTCCTACAATTTGTAAATAGAACGTGGTACAAACTGATAAAGACATCCCACAAAACAACGCATAGCAGGGGCAATCTAATCGTGTCCAATTTAACTCTGTTCCCTATCGCGAATATCCAAGGGAAGCTTTAATTTGTAACAAATTAAACGGAATCCGTTCACAACTTCCCAATCGATCGATATAGATCTCGATTCACGTAATAATTCACCTGTGCCTGCTACTTTTCATTCAAAAAAACATGAAATCATCATCCTCAGTTTAGCCACATGGTATACGAAACACTTGTAATAGAAACGGAGTGGACGCTCGTGTCGCGACGTCCTTTTGCAAATTCTTTTCGTAAAGGAATCGATGCAATCGAGCAGGTGTTATTTACGATATCCTCGCCTAGCGATTTAATATGGAATTGTCGGAATCCATATTCCGTAATAAGATCAATGGGAAATCGGTGAAGTGAGTTAGCGTTAACCTAATCGGGCACGATAAGAGAAAGTGTAAACATTATTCGAACGTTGCACGACAATGAAAGTTGTCCTCAATGGTCGCATTCAAAGAGGATCTATAAAGAAATGTTCTCGATAGCCGCGTTCAGATGTGTTGCAACGAAGGATGCAACGTGAGTGTGGTACCACGTTTCGAGCCGTGACGGTACGGAGGAATGCGAGCAACGATTAGATCAACGATTAAACGGTTTCTTATACGTACCGGTGCCACTGGCCATGTGAAGTCGCAGCTTGTCGCCGCTGGATATGTGAGCCACTTTAAAATGTTTAACAATTCTGGACGACATCGTTCCTTTACCGGACGCTGGGGCGCCCAGTATCACGGCCCTGAAGGCCGCAGCCTTGAAACACCACGTGGATAGCGCTACCATTAAACCGTTTTTTTCGGCGAGAGAAAAAAAAAGTCGTCACACAAAAAGGAAAACTGGCGGAACACGGAGCTCGGTGTTCCCTTACCGGTGCGAAACGTTTACGCGACAGTGGCAACTATCCGTGCCGAGGGAAAATATATCCGCCGATCTATAGTGGTTGACCTGTGAACCGCGATTGAACGGCCAGTTATCGAACAGAGTGACAAGGGATCAGCCAATGAACGGACTCGTCTAGTCCTTTCACCACTGGCACTGGCATGTTGGCTGGTTCGCGTCACGGGTCTGAAATTACACCTTTTCCCCCCGTATCGTCGCGTCTCTATTCCCAACGCCCCGTAACGCAACCAACCGCGAGCTCACAGGAAAACTATAATGAGTTTTCACTCAATGGGAGCCAAGAGAAAATGATTTCTATCACTCTCGAACGTCCCTAGAGGCGGCGCAACGTTACGAAGAAAAGACCGTGCGCACGCATGACGCAAACAGACAGAGTGTTTCGTAATTTCCGAATTGGCGCCAAGCGAGTTTTCATACATGCTCTGAAGGGTCGAGATTGTAATAACGCTAGATCGACTTTTTATTGACAAAGTAGCACTTTATTCATATGAAAAAGTAATACAACATTAGGGCCTGTGCATTGTTTTTGTATTCATCTTTCTTTTTTTTAATAATCATTTTCAAAAGCGCATGTGTAACGAGAGAACTAGAGAAGGCCTTATCTTTCATTTGGACATCTTGTACACATTCTGTATCGACAATCGATTCAAAATTACAAATCGTGGGAACCTCGTTGGCGTTGAATTCCTGTCACCGAATACTACGTGCGGGTAGTAATGTTTTACGAATTTCTTGAAATACGTTGTCGATTTAAATTCACAGATTCTCGAGTATAATGTACATCGATTAGCTTCGATTGCTTTTCTTTTTAAAATCTTTTGCTGCTGTGTACACCTTTAAAATATATTTATAGATCTTCTGTAACCACCTATCGTTCGTTTGTGCCTCAATCGACCGTTGTTCGTCGACGCTAGTACATAACGTGTATCGCCAGCTCTATCAAATGCAAATTGGAAAGTTTTGCCTAGTGCTACCCGAGGCTACACTTATGCGTATGTCGCCTTAATCTTAGAAAGACTACTCCTAGCTCTGAAACGTTTCCTCTTGAATTGTTTCCACATTGTTTCTCCGACATCGAGTTCCTCGATGATCGTTCATCCTCGGAAGACCACCAAGAACATTTTTTTTATTACGAACGCTTTTTCGAACTTTTGACAAATATTATAAAAAAAAGATAGAGAATCGTATCCCTATTCAACTTCGATAAAGATAACGCATAATTAGGAGAGTCGTTAATATTATATATATATCACGTCTTGGAACCCATAGAACAAAACATGTAATTGACACTGCTACGAAATGTGTGTTTCTCTGTGTGTGGTTTCGTCATCAGTACTTTTTTCCCTTGTATCTAGAGAAAGAGGAGACTTTTTGTAAAATAGTGTGCACCACTTCAGTGCTCTGAATCTGTGAGGAGTGTGTTTCTCGTGTGTAAATGCGCGTTTGACCGTGGTATTCTCTAAATACATGTCGGTGACGAAGGGGACGAAAACCGTCGACCCTTTTACCAAAGCTCGCCGTCTTTCTCTTTAGCTGGAACCTCTATCACTCGAGGCTTATCAATTATTCTGGCTGTACGGTTCCCTTTCTCCACGATGCCGATGATCCACGCCTGATATCCTTCTTGCTTTTCGATGTCCTTGCAGTACGCTGCAGCCTAAACATAGTTTGCGAAAGTTTTATTGAAGGTTTCTTATTTGAGAGTTTGAGTACTCGAGTTACCCACTCCGTTAAGATCCGAGTGCCTTTGAAATAAAGTTTAGGTACTCGAGTACCTAACTCGCAGATCTGTTACCCACCTGCTCTCTAGGTAAACAGATGAGCAATCCGCCGCTAGTTTCCGCGGAGTGACCTTGCAACAGTTGGAACATGTTACCGCAAGCCTTCGCTACCGCCGCCATTTTCGCGATAACAGGTAAATTATGAATAACAAAGGAAACTTCGTTCTTCTGGTGTTTGGCCAGATTTTGCGCGTGTCCCAAGAGTCCGAATCCTGTGACGTCCGTTGCCCCGTGTGCGTTATACTTATGCATCAACCTAGCCGCTGTTCATAGAACGAAACGATTAATTATCAATGTTTTGATTTATTATTCTGAATGTATAGGAATGTATACCTATTCTATTCAGCCTGGCCATACTGTCCATTGCCCTCTGATACGCCTTCCTAACATCATCCTCATTCACCACAAGTTTGATTCTGTTCCAGCGATCTGGTTGGTCCAGCCATTGATGGGCATTAACAGCAACTTGAGTACCGAGAGGCTTTGTCAATACAAGGACATCGCCTACCACCGCATTGTCTGGGCTGAATTTGATCGAGAAATGATTATCATCGGAAGATAAGCGAAGAGCGAAAATGTAATATGTGTAATTGATAGTTATAATGCGTACACAATGTATTCATTTGGTTGGCAGACAGTGGAAGCAACACCACCTATTGTACACCAAGGATTAACAACTGTTTGACCCCCTGTCACTGTTGTGCCAGCTTCCAAGGCAGAATCTTTAAACCCTCGCATGATCAATGGAACAACAACGTCCCGTTCCTTTTCAGTCATCTTTGTACTGACTCCCAGCAACATTAACATATTGTCACACTCCGTAACACCCATGGCGTACAAATCGCTGATAACATTAGCGCATGCAATTTTACCTGGAAAAGTACTCCAATAGCAGTGGTCAAACAGGATGCCATATTACAAATTTTTATCCTTAACAAAGGAAACCAATATTATTCGAATCGCGGACTCTACTTGCGGAGACCAGGGCTGAACAATATAGTGCAGAATTGCCCCTACCATTAATTCTTTGAAAATCGTAAAGTATATATGTATACGACTTTTGTAAAAATTTATGGCAATTCTGCACCTCAGCCCAAGACTGTAATACAAAATCTAGAGTTTCTCAATCGGGAATCGGTATAATTTGTTATCTTACCCATAATATATGGATCATCCACCAGTGGATAGAAAAAGTCTGTGGTCTGAACCAAACTGAGCCCGCCGTGTCTCAGTGGAGTCACGGAGGAATCCATACCAATACCTGAAACAAAAATAATGTCCACTTTTAACCGACGGCACTCTAAATTATGTATGAATGGAACGCGTAATTAAATTATAAGGGTTAACATTTATTTTTGTAAAACTGTAAATCTGAACCCTGGGAGAGCTATAGTGTTTTAAGACATACTTTTTAAAATTTAAAGATATGATTTTTTGTAACATAAATGAAAAACATACCATTTCATTTTTTTAAAGTAACATTATGGGTTGGACATTGTTGCTTTCCGACATATATAGTAAGTTGGTCTAATCCCTTTTAAATGAACCGATTGATTGATGTTTATATTATTTAAAATATCAAGTCAAGCTTAAATTTTCGGGATCTCACATTTTTTTAAATAAGGACAACTCGTACAATATTATATTTAAAGAAAATTGGACATAATGCTCGAACTACGCGCTCCAGAAATGGTCATCGTATACTTTCATTGTACAGTATAATCTCAAGAGGTTGAGAACACTTGTGTTTCCGGTGGCGTGGGAGAAAACGGGCGGGAGGCGACAATATGGCTGACAATACAACAGGACCGGTTCTCTTAATATTCGCGCCCTGCGTTTCGCAAATAACAAAACTACATATTTATCCTCTCAATCGTCTCACCCTTCAGAACATCCATCGAAACAACAACAAAAAGAGGAATCCAAATAAATTTCATCAAATATAATCCATAAAACCCAACCGGGAACCGGCAAAAATTTCCGCAGAATGTCGAACAGAAAAAAATTAATTCCCTCCCTCTACAAATGTTTTCGAAATCATACTAAGAAATCGTCTCGCAAAATGTAGACATTCGCGATAGAGAGCGAGGAACAATTCTGCAAAATCGCGGAAAGAAACAAAGAAACTGGACGCGGCAGCAAAATCAAACATGTCCGCCGGTCGAGGGTATATCGTGGCCCGCGGGGTCATTTTACTTACCGATGCGTGGAATGGCCATGTGCATGAAGTGGGCATGCTCATGATCTTGTGCGCTACCATCGACATTCTGCAGTCCCTCAAGGAGTTTCCCGAGAACCTCCTGAGGGACCTTACACCCTCATCCTTTCAGGTCGGCGAACCGCGTAAGGCGGAAGGTCGCGTCCAGATCATGTGCCACGGGTTCGAATGGCCTATTCAACGCCAGGGCGTTTGGATTACCACCGAGCTCCAGCTGAGCGACGGCCAGGGCGTCCTGGCTGACTTGGGTTCCCTGTAGTTCCGCCATGCTACCCTGCGAGAAAAACCGAGACACTCAGAAACGAGAACCGGGTACGCGACACGTTTCGCGGCCCCTGCGAGCAACGATTCTCTTGCGACGGCTTCTACCGGCCGATGTCTGCGAGCAGAAGGTTCTCACGCGCGCTATCTACGAGAGTGCTCCCCCGAGAAACGCCGCCGACAGACAGCCACTGTCCCGATGATACGAACTCGTCACGAACGGGAATTACAGTCTCCACCGGCGTCGACTGCCCGGGATCGTACGTGCTGGCAAAATGGACGGCCAGAAAGCCTACGCGGGATCGGGAGAACGCGCAAGGCCATCGAGAGCCCCCCCGATGTCCCCTCCATGGCGTTGCTCGGTCGCCATTGGCCCTTTCGAATCGGCGCATGTGCACCACAACGTTTTACGTCAGGAACGTCGTTACGATCATCGCGAACCCGCGTCCCGCAGCGGCGTCGCTGCACAGCCTCTCGGCAAGAAACGACGCGACAAGTGTGCCTTTGTCGCGCGTATACGCTTTACTCCCAATAAGTTCGAGCATCGCGTGTTTTTCCTTTTCCTTTGGCGGGAGAATGGACGGCTAATTGATGGGCTCGATGCACCGTTTAACCGGCCCTCCCTTTTATAAAATTCTTCGGCCGTGATAGAGGGCCTATCGAACCATTTGTTTAGATTCGATACGGTATTTCGAACTAAAAACTTCTGTAAACTATACAAACCAACGTAAATTGTCGAATGAAGAGAGAATATAAATTTTTGTAGGCTATTACTAGCAGGACAATGTAAAAGTTAAGAATTCACTGTTTAGCCGAGATAACGGGGAAAGTGTTTTTGAATTTGACGTTGAGGAATTTGTACAGTTGCTCGCAAAAGTTTTTCTCTACGTTTTTGAGGACAGCTGTATCGGTGTTATCTATCTTGATGGCAGCATTGCAGTTTTTACTGTCCGACTGAGCTATGTTATTTACACTAGATTATCGATTAGCGTATACTTAATTGGATAAAAATTGTGGGGAAAAATGTGCGTAGTAAAATATTAAACATACGCCTATGAAGGTACAATCTGACTGGAAATTATTGTATCGTTTAGGTGCACCGGTTTGTGATGCCGATAAGTGATTTTTATCGCGAGCTTCTTCAAAGTAGAATATTTATTTTTTTGGATTTTCATGTTTTTAAATACGTATACCGTTCCCTGTTCTCTTTTCCGTAGTATGTAACTGTGTCAACTGAACAATTCCTACCAGCGCACCAGCGGTGGTAGGAAACGTCAATCAAGCGTGCATGTTTGAGTAAAAAATGAACATTCATATTTTATTCCCATTGATCCGAGGCCTCTGCCAGACAATTCTCTCGCTTGCACTACACAAAGATGGACAGAATATATCATTACTATAATTCATCATCGTGTTTATTCAATGAAACCATTATATACTTGACCTACACGCGTTCCTCAGGGTAAAAATTCCACCATTTTCTATCTCTGAACGTTGCAAACTTTCCACGAAGTACTAAAAAAACCTAATTTGTTGATTTAAAGTGTAAATAAAAATTGTACGACGTATTATCACAGGATATCTTCTATATAGTTATTTTTGAGAAGCGCATGAGGGCTGAATTTGAATACTTGTTCATTTTATCATGAAAATTTTCAAATCCAGACGATAAACAGCGTGCAACAGGTTACTCGAAACTTTTTGTTTGGATGATCAATTTCCGCACCACCTGATAATCCATAGCGTTCAGATACACGGTGTGCAAATAAACCTGTAGAATTCTCGGGTACGCGATTCGCTTGTTTCCGGCCGATTGACCGGAAACAGTCGAATCTTTTGGCGCAAATTATCCTCGATTTTCATTAGCTTCTTCCGCTGGCTCGAACGTACCGCCACGTCTTCACCAGCCAATCAGCGGTGGTCAGCGGTTCTCAACCAACATCTGAAGAATGTTTGGTATGCTGATGTTTTGCGCATCCTTTTTTTCTGTTTCTTTCGCGAATCTACGCGCGAAGATAAAGCTCGCCGGTAGAGGGAGTATAGTGAAACGTTGCGTTTCTGTTCTTTGAGCATGAAATTGTGCGCGTGTGTCCCCACATCAACGTGACCTATTCTTTCTGATGCTAAATATGTAGCTGTACAAAGTACAAATACATTCAATCTGTTTGTAAAACCAACTGATGAGACTATGTAAATATGATAAGCAAGTTTCGACCGTGTGAATGTGTTTTATTTCCTGATGAAATTGTTTTATTGCACAAAGCAATTTGCGATATTAATTGAACTTAACCCGCGGGGTCATCCGACGCATCTTTGCCAGCAAACTCCTGAAGATCAACAAATCTGCCCATTAACCGACTCATCGTGCTCTCTACATATATTGACCAAACGTAATTAGCCGAGCATCTGCGCATCAACTGTCTGATGTCTGATCGTGAAACTTTCTGATCCCCGTTATCATTATACAACCTAGACTTCATTTGTTTAAAAAATGTCGGGCAAGGCTATGTTTTATGCAAAAATGTACACGTGTAATAGCATTAATGCTATACATATATGTATATGTACACGTACTTTTGTCGAGACGTGTAATCTATTTGCTAAATAAACCCTTAATTCTTCATATTGTAAGTAATTAGGACATTTATAAGCATAGGAACAATTGATTCCTGCCAATTTTCCCATAAAGAATTATTTGCCCCGGAAAATGTAAAAATAGCGCCACCGCATGTAGTGACAAAACGCTCAAACTGGTAGTCGATCGTTACCGACAGGGAATCATTTTAGGAAGACAGTAGTGGCGACTTCGAGACGAGATCACCGACCAGATACTATTAAAGACTGCCAGCCTTATGGGAGTTCGTGTCACTCGAATATTTCGGTGTTCTCTTACGCCCTCTAAGATATATTCTGACTGGAGTGAGAAACAGAAGGCCATCGACATGATCTCGTCGGTGCAGAAGGCTACTGAGGAGATTCTCGTCGGTGAGAAAGCAAATCGTCACGGAACCATATTGATCATCATGAATTGTTACATACTGTACCGAGCAGATATTTCAGACGATGTTGGTTTCAATATTAAAAGCAAAACTCAAGGACAAAGAATTCCTAGAAATATATTATTGAAGCATAATTTTTTAGGAAAATCAACAATTCCTATTTCAAATTTTATACGAGACAACTCAGTTTGTAATTTCAAAACATTTCATAAACGAGAATTATTACCTTTCACTTTTTTATACATAAATGTTCCAAGAATCGATCTGGACAGAAATATTTTGAAAAGACTTTACTTTTTTGAATAAATTAATGCGTGAGAATGTTCATGGTTTAAAAGTTATTCTATATTTCGAGTTTGATTGTCTATTTTTACGAAAAATTTAGATGGCAAGGTGGTCAAGGGAGTGCTCGTTAACATCGTTAGAAAAAGGAATTGTTATAAACATTAAACAGCCAGATATAATAAATTTATCTGTGAATTGTATCGAATAAATTAATGCGTGCGAATGTTCATGGTTTAAAAGTTATTACGTATCACGAAAACTATTAGCCACTTTGACTAAAAAATTAGGTGGTCAGATAGCCAAGGGATTGCTTGTGGGCATCGCTGTCAAATAGAATTGTTATAAACATTAACCAGCTGGAAATAATAAATTTTTCAATAATTGTCACGGCGATCGACATCGATCGATATTCGGCGGAGTGGGGGGCGCCGTTCAAGCTCGGCAGATCGGCGAGAGCTCACCGATGGTCAGTCAGTCGGGGCGGGGGAAGCGGGGTGAGCGGACGTGCTGCGTGACCAGGAGCGCCAGGAGAACCGGAGAGACCAGAGGTGGACCAGAGGTGGACTAGAGGTCATCTACAGTTACCCTGGCCTACCTTCAACTGTCAATTCAAGGAACAACGGTAAGTTTGTTTACTAATATTTTTCAAAACTTCTTTTGTCTTTTTAAACTCGTCCTTCATACTTTTGAAATTTTTATCGAGACTTTCAATGAAGACTATTGAGTCTTCTTCAAATTTATCAATTTTATTCTTTATAAAAATTACATTCTGAGCGTCCCACTCGTATGCAGGATTATAATTGCTCTTGTGAGCTGCTTCTTTGGTTGTTTTCGCACTCGTGTGCGGGATTATAGTTATTTTTTTAAGATAAGAGAACTTGTCCACGTCGTTGGCAAAAGGAATTATTATAAACATTAATTATGTAGCTAGAATTAATAAATGTCTCATGGCATTATCTTCTATATAATAAAAATCAATTTTGAATAAATTAATGCGTGCGAATGTTCATGGTTTAAAAGTTATTCTATATTTCGAGTTTTATTGTCTATTTTTACGAAAAATTTAGATGGGAAGGTGGTCAAGGGAGTGCTCGTTAACATCGTTAGAAAAAGGAATTGTTATAAACATTAAACAGCCAGATATAATAAATTTATCTGTGAATTGTATCGAATAAATTAATGCGTGCGAATGTTCATGGTTTAAAAGTTATTACGTATCACGAAAACTATTAGCCACTTTGACTAAAAAATTAGGTGGTCAGATAGCCAAGGGATTGCTTGTGGGCATCGCTGTCAAATAGAATTGTTATAAACATTAACCAGCTGGAAATAATAAATTTTTCAATAATTGTCACGGCGATCGACATCAATCGATATTCGGCGGAGTGGGGGGCGCCGTTCAAGCTCGGCAGATCGGCGAGAGCTCACCGATGGTCAGTCAGTCGGGGCGGGGGAAGCGGGGTGAGCGGACGTGCTGCGTGACCAGGAGCGCCAGGAGAACCGGAGAGACCAGAGGTGGACCAGAGGTGGACTAGAGGTCATCTACAGTTACCCTGGCCTACCTTCAACTGTCAATTCAAGGAACAACGGTAAGTTTGTTTACTAATATTTTTCAAAACTTCTTTTGTCTTTTTAAACTCGTCCTTCATACTTTTGAAATTTTTATCGAGACTTTCAATGAAGACTATTGAGTCTTCTTCAAATTTATCAATTTTATTCTTTATAAAAATTACATTTTGAGCGTCCCACTCGTATGCAGGATTATAATTGCTCTTGTGAGCTGCTTCTTTGGTTGTTTTCGCACTCGTGTGCGGGATTATAGTTATTTTTTTAAGATAAGAGAACTTGTCCACGTCGTTGGCAAAAGGAATTATTATAAACATTAATTATGTAGCTAGAATTAATAAATGTCTCATGGCATTATCTTCTATATAATAAAAATCAATTTTGAATAAATTAATGCGTGCGAATGTTCATGGTTTAAAAGTTATTCTATATTTCGAGTTTTATTGTCTATTTTTACGAAAAATTTAGATGGGAAGGTGGTCAAGGGAGTGCTCGTTAACATCGTTAGAAAAAGGAATTGTTATAAACATTAAACAGCCAGATATAATAAATTTATCTGTGAATTGTATCGAATAAATTAATGCGTGCGAATGTTCATGGTTTAAAAGTTATTACGTATCACGAAAACTATTAGCCACTTTGACTAAAAAATTAGGTGGTCAGATAGCCAAGGGATTGCTTGTGGGCATCGCTGTCAAATAGAATTGTTATAAACATTAACCAGCTGGAAATAATAAATTTTTCAATAATTGTCACGGCGATCGACATCGATCGATATTCGGCGGAGTGGGGGGCGCCGTTCAAGCTCGGCAGATCGGCGAGAGCTCACCGGTGGTCAGTCAGTCGGGGCGGGGGAAGCGGGGTGAGCGGACGTGCTGCGTGACCAGGAGCGCCAGGAGAACCGGAGAGACCAGAGGTGGACCAGAGGTGGACTAGAGGTCATCTACAGTTACCCTGGCCTACCTTCAACTGTCAATTCAAGGAACAACGGTAAGTTTGTTTACTAATATTTTTCAAAACTTCTTTTGTCTTTTTAAACTCGTCCTTCATACTTTTGAAATTTTTATCGAGACTTTCAATGAAGACTATTGAGTCTTCTTCAAATTTATCAATTTTATTCTTTATAAAAATTACATTCTGAGCGTCCCACTCGTATGCAGGATTATAATTGCTCTTGTGAGCTGCTTCTTTGGTTGTTTTCGCACTCGTGTGCGGGATTATAGTTATTTTTTTAAGATAAGAGAACTTGTCCACGTCGTTGGCAAAAGGAATTATTATAAACATTAATTATGTAGCTAGAATTAATAAATGTCTCATGGCATTATCTTCTATATAATAAAAATCAATTTTGAATAAATTAATGCGTGCGAATGTTCATGGTTTAAAAGTTATTCTATATTTCGAGTTTTATTGTCTATTTTTACGAAAAATTTAGATGGGAAGGTGGTCAAGGGAGTGCTCGTTAACATCGTTAGAAAAAGGAATTGTTATAAACATTAAACAGCCAGATATAATAAATTTATCTGTGAATTGTATCGAATAAATTAATGCGTGCGAATGTTCATGGTTTAAAAGTTATTACGTATCACGAAAACTATTAGCCACTTTGACTAAAAAATTAGGTGGTCAGATAGCCAAGGGATTGCTTGTGGGCATCGCTGTCAAATAGAATTGTTATAAACATTAACCAGCTGGAAATAATAAATTTTTCAATAATTGTCACGGCGATCGACATCGATCGATATTCGGCGGAGTGGGGGGCGCCGTTCAAGCTCGGCAGATCGGCGAGAGCTCACCGATGGTCAGTCAGTCGGGGCGGGGGAAGCGGGGTGAGCGGACGTGCTGCGTGACCAGGAGCGCCAGGAGGACCGGAGAGACCAGAGGTGGACCAGAGGTGGACTAGAGGTCATCTACAGTTACCCTGGCCTACCTTCAACTGTCAATTCAAGGAACAACGGTAAGTTTGTTTACTAATATTTTTCAAAACTTCTTTTGTCTTTTTAAACTCGTCCTTCATACTTTTGAAATTTTTATCGAGACTTTCAATGAAGACTATTGAGTCTTCTTCAAATTTATCAATTTTATTCTTTATAAAAATTACATTTTGAGCGTCCCACTCGTATGCAGGATTATAATTGCTCTTGTGAGCTGCTTCTTTGGTTGTTTTCGCACTCGTGTGCGGGATTATAGTTATTTTTTTAAGATAAGAGAACTTGTCCACGTCGTTGGCAAAAGGAATTATTATAAACATTAATTATGTAGCTAGAATTAATAAATGTCTCATGGCATTATCTTCTATATAATAAAAATCAATTTTGTATAAATTAATGCGTGCGAATGTTCATGGTTTAAAAGTTATTCTATATTTCGAGTTTTATTGTCTATTTTTACGAAAAATTTAGATGGGAAGGTGGTCAAGGGAGTGCTCGTTAACATCGTTAGAAAAAGGAATTGTTATAAACATTAAACAGCCAGATATAATAAATTTATCTGTGAATTGTATCGAATAAATTAATGCGTGCGAATGTTCATGGTTTAAAAGTTATTACGTATCACGAAAACTATTAGCCACTTTGACTAAAAAATTAGGTGGTCAGATAGCCAAGGGATTGCTTGTGGGCATCGCTGTCAAATAGAATTGTTATAAACATTAACCAGCTGGAAATAATAAATTTTTCAATAATTGTCACGGCGATCGACATCGATCGATATTCGGCGGAGTGGGGGGTGCCGTTCAAGCTCGGCAGATCGGCGAGAGCTCACCGGTGGTCAGTCAGTCGGGGCGGGGGAAGCGGGGTGAGCGGACGTGCTGCGTGACCAGGAGCGCCAGGAGAACCGGAGAGACCAGAGGTGGACCAGAGGTGGACTAGAGGTCATCTACAGTTACCCTGGCCTACCTTCAACTGTCAATTCAAGGAACAACGGTAAGTTTGTTTACTAATATTTTTCAAAACTTCTTTTGTCTTTTTAAACTCGTCCTTCATACTTTTGAAATTTTTATCGAGACTTTCAATGAAGACTATTGAGTCTTCTTCAAATTTATCAATTTTATTCTTTATAAAAATTACATTCTGAGCGTCCCACTCGTATGCAGGATTATAATTGCTCTTGTGAGCTGCTTCTTTGGTTGTTTTCGCACTCGTGTGCGGGATTATAGTTATTTTTTTAAGATAAGAGAACTTGTCCACGTCGTTGGCAAAAGGAATTATTATAAACATTAATTATGTAGCTAGAATTAATAAATGTCTCATGGCATTATCTTCTATATAATAAAAATCAATTTTGAATAAATTAATGCGTGCGAATGTTCATGGTTTAAAAGTTATTCTATATTTCGAGTTTTATTGTCTATTTTTACGAAAAATTTAGATGGGAAGGTGGTCAAGGGAGTGCTCGTTAACATCGTTAGAAAAAGGAATTGTTATAAACATTAAACAGCCAGATATAATAAATTTATCTGTGAATTGTATCGAATAAATTAATGCGTGCGAATGTTCATGGTTTAAAAGTTATTACGTATCACGAAAACTATTAGCCACTTTGACTAAAAAATTAGGTGGTCAGATAGCCAAGGGATTGCTTGTGGGCATCGCTGTCAAATAGAATTGTTATAAACATTAACCAGCTGGAAATAATAAATTTTTCAATAATTGTCACGGCGATCGACATCGATCGATATTCGGCGGAGTGGGGGGCGCCGTTCAAGCTCGGCAGATCGGCGAGAGCTCACCGATGGTCAGTCAGTCGGGGCGGGGGAAGCGGGGTGAGCGGACGTGCTGCGTGACCAGGAGCGCCAGGAGGACCGGAGAGACCAGAGGTGGACCAGAGGTGGACTAGAGGTCATCTACAGTTACCCTGGCCTACCTTCAACTGTCAATTCAAGGAACAACGGTAAGTTTGTTTACTAATATTTTTCAAAACTTCTTTTGTCTTTTTAAACTCGTCCTTCATACTTTTGAAATTTTTATCGAGACTTTCAATGAAGACTATTGAGTCTTCTTCAAATTTATCAATTTTATTCTTTATAAAAATTACATTTTGAGCGTCCCACTCGTATGCAGGATTATAATTGCTCTTGTGAGCTGCTTCTTTGGTTGTTTTCGCACTCGTGTGCGGGATTATAGTTATTTTTTTAAGATAAGAGAACTTGTCCACGTCGTTGGCAAAAGGAATTATTATAAACATTAATTATGTAGCTAGAATTAATAAATGTCTCATGGCATTATCTTCTATATAATAAAAATCAATTTTGTATAAATTAATGCGTGCGAATGTTCATGGTTTAAAAGTTATTCTATATTTCGAGTTTTATTGTCTATTTTTACGAAAAATTTAGATGGGAAGGTGGTCAAGGGAGTGCTCGTTAACATCGTTAGAAAAAGGAATTGTTATAAACATTAAACAGCCAGATATAATAAATTTATCTGTGAATTGTATCGAATAAATTAATGCGTGCGAATGTTCATGGTTTAAAAGTTATTACGTATCACGAAAACTATTAGCCACTTTGACTAAAAAATTAGGTGGTCAGATAGCCAAGGGATTGCTTGTGGGCATCGCTGTCAAATAGAATTGTTATAAACATTAACCAGCTGGAAATAATAAATTTTTCAATAATTGTCACGGCGATCGACATCGATCGATATTCGGCGGAGTGGGGGGTGCCGTTCAAGCTCGGCAGATCGGCGAGAGCTCACCGGTGGTCAGTCAGTCGGGGCGGGGGAAGCGGGGTGAGCGGACGTGCTGCGTGACCAGGAGCGCCAGGAGAACCGGAGAGACCAGAGGTGGACCAGAGGTGGACTAGAGGTCATCTACAGTTACCCTGGCCTACCTTCAACTGTCAATTCAAGGAACAACGGTAAGTTTGTTTACTAATATTTTTCAAAACTTCTTTTGTCTTTTTAAACTCGTCCTTCATACTTTTGAAATTTTTATCGAGACTTTCAATGAAGACTATTGAGTCTTCTTCAAATTTATCAATTTTATTCTTTATAAAAATTACATTTTGAGCGTCCCACTCGTATGCAGGATTACAATTGCTCTCATGAGCTGGTTCTCTGGTTGTATTCGCACTCATGTGCAGAATTATGATTGGTCTTCTGACTGTTGAATTGAATTTCCAATTGTTTGCATCGAAACTTTCACAAGTCCCGCTTCGAAACATTTTCATATCTTGTCTGAAATTGGTATTCCTCCGATCGGAGGTCCCCCAGGGGCTCACTCACGGATGGTGCCGTGAGTGAGTACGGGGTGTCGCGTCCCCGGGGTACCCGAATCGCCTATAGGCCGCACCCGTGTGCGGGGTTTGTTTGGCTCTCGTGAGCTGGTATTAGTTTGGCTCTCGTGAGCTGGTATTAGGTTGGCTCTCATGAGCTGGTTAGATTCGCACTCGTGTGCGGGGTTTGTTTGGCTCTCGTGAGCTGGTATTAGTTTGGCTCTCGTGAGCTGGTATTAGGTTGGCTCTCATGAGCTGGTTAGATTCGCACTCGTGTGCGGGGTTTGTTTGGCTCTCGTGAGCTGGTATTAGTTTGGCTCTCGTGAGCTGGTATTAGGTTGGCTCTCATGAGCTGGTTAGATTCGCACTCGTGTGCGGGGTTTGTTTGGCTCTCGTGAGCTGGTATTAGTTTGGCTCTCGTGAGCGGGTATTAGGTTTGCACTCGTGTGCAGGGTTATGTATTGTTATGTCTAACTATATTATTAGTCTGTTTGAGCTAGAATACACCAAGAAGAAGTCATACCAAGAAGAAGACATACCAAGAAGAGGATACACCAAGAAGAGGACACACCAAGAAGAGGACGTACCACGAAGTTGTAGTTTTATTCGCCGAGGGAGGTCCCCCAGGGGCTCACTCACGGCCGCATCCGTGAGTGAGTACGGGGAGTCGCGTCCCCGGGGTACCCGAATCGCCGATAGGCCGCACCCGAGTAAGTCGAGTAATTATTGTCTTAAATTCACTTTGCTCGTTTTCTTGATTCCGACACAGCCTTCTGCTGTGTCGGACCTTGCTTGTATGTACCAGTCCGGTTGGAGCCAGTATTCGGCGTCGATACATTGAGAGGGTTGGTTCATTGAGACTTGCTCACTCGTATTGCCATTCTCTCTGTTCGTAATCCTACCCACGTCATCTCAACGCATTGTGTTGCCTGGTGGCAGGTAGTTGGCAGAGAAATTCTCTGTTCGTCATCCTACCCACGTCATCTCAACGCAATGGGTTGCCTGGTGGCAGGTAGTTGGCAGGGAGATGGTGTTACGTTTGAACACTTCTCACTGTCCATTCCTCTTGTTGAGGACACGTCAGGTATCGGCTCTGACCGGAGCTGCACTGCAAGCATTGTACGCGCCGCGTCACCTTCGAACCAGAGCCTTCTGCTCTGGTTCGCTCTTATTTTTTACTTTGAAAGAATCAGAGCCTTCTGCCTGATTCGCCTTCGATCCCCCCCTGAATCGGAGACTTCTTCTCCGATTCACACCTTTTGCTCCGCGATAATTGCTCGACTTGCGTGCGTAATTTAGTATAATTCCATCGTTGTAAGAAAGGGAGGCAGAAGGAATATTGCATTCGTTCTGACTCCCTTTCGGGTCTCTCGTGCAGCAACCTCCTCGTGGTGAGACCTGGGCAATCGGTATTATCCTTTATTTGTAAGAACTTCTAGTCTCTTATGAATAAAGGATAATACCGAGCTAATAGCTGCACATTGCACATGTACAATTTTCGATAAGATTGTGTACTAGAATTTAAGACTTGCGAGATATAGAAACATATGTATTTCATTAAATTGTATGTGAATTTACTTTGAGGTAGCTTGCTGTCGGCCGAGGGTACATCAATGCTTTCTGCGTTTACCCTTGGCCCGCCTTGAGTTCGTTATTTCAATCAATGATCTCGACAATTTGTATTTCTGTATTTCCAATTTTTTGCATCGGGACTTTCACAAGTCCCGCTTCGAAACATTTTCATATCTTGTCTGAAATTGGTATTCCTCCGATCGGAGGTCCCCCAGGGGCTCACTCACGGATGGTGCCGTGAGTGAGTACGGGGTGTCGCGTCCCCGGGGTACCCGAATCGCCTATAGGCCGCACCCGTGTGCGGGGTTTGTTTGGCTCTCGTGAGCTGGTATTAGTTTGGCTTTCGTGAGCTGGTATTAGGTTGGCTCTCATGAGCTGGTTAGATTCGCACTCGTGTGCGGGGTTTGTTTGGCTCTCGTGAGCTGGTATTAGTTTGGCTCTCGTGAGCTGGTATTAGGTTGGCTCTCATGAGCTGGTTAGATTCGCACTCGTGTGCGGGGTTTGTTTGGCTCTCGTGAGCTGGTATTAGTTTGGCTCTCGTGAGCTGGTATTAGGTTGGCTCTCATGAGCTGGTTAGATTCGCACTCGTGTGCGGGGTTTGTTTGGCTCTCGTGAGCTGGTATTAGTTTGGCTCTCGTGAGCTGGTATTAGGTTGGCTCTCATGAGCTGGTTAGATTCGCACTCGTGTGCGGGGTTTGTTTGGCTCTCGTGAGCTGGTATTAGTTTGGCTCTCGTGAGCGGGTATTAGGTTTGCACTCGTGTGCAGGGTTATGTATTGTTATGTCTAACTATATTATTAGTCTGTTTCAGCTAGAATACACCAAGAAGAAGTCATACCAAGAAGAAGACATACCAAGAAGAGGATACACCAAGAAGAGGACACACCAAGAAGAGGACGTACCACGAAGTTGTAGTTTTATTCGCCGAGGGAGGTCCCCCAGGGGCTCACTCACGGCCGCATCCGTGAGTGAGTACGGGGAGTCGCGTCCCCGGGGTACCCGAATCGCCGATAGGCCGCACCCGAGTAAGTCGAGTAATTATTGTCTTAAATTCACTTTGCTCGTTTTCTTGATTCCGACACAGCCTTCTGCTGTGTCGGACCTTGCTTGTATGTACCAGTCCGGTTGGAGCCAGTATTCGGCGTCGATACATTGAGAGGGTTGGTTCATTGAGACTTGCTCACTCGTATTGCCATTCTATCTGTTCGTAATCCTACCCACGTCATCTCAACGCATTGTGTTGCCTGGTGGCAGGTAGTTGGCAGAGAAATTCTCTGTTCGTCATCCTACCCACGTCATCTCAACGCAATGGGTTGCCTGGTGGCAGGTAGTTGGCAGAGAGATGGTGTTACGTTTGAACACTTCTCACTGTCCATTCCTCTTGTTGAGGACACGTCAGGTATCGGCTCTGACCGGAGCTGCACTGCAAGCATTGTACGCGCCGCGTCACCTTCGAACCAGAGCCTTCTGCTCTGGTTCGCTCTTATTTTTTACTTTGAAAGAATCAGAGCCTTCTGCCTGATTCGCCTTCGATCCCCCCCTGAATCGGAGACTTCTTCTCCGATTCACACCTTTTGCTCCGCGATAATTGCTCGACTTGCGTGCGTAATTTAGTATAATTCCATCGACTTGCGTGCGTTAGTTATTAAGAGTGTATATCGTCGTTTTAAATATGTCGAGTAATTATTGCCTTAAATTCACTTTGCTCGTTTTCTTGATTCCGACACAGCCTTCTGCTGTGTCGGACCTTGCTTGTATGTACCAGTCCGGTTGGAGCCAGTATTCGGCGTCGATACATTGAGTGGGTTGGTTCATTGAGACTTGTTCACTCGTATTGCCATTCTCTCTGTTCGTAATCCTACCCACGTCATCTCAACGCATTGTGTTGCCTGGTGGCAGGTAGTTGGCAGAGAAATTCTCTGTTCGTCATCCTACCCACGTCATCTCAACGCAATGGGTTGCCTGGTGGCAGGTAGTTGGCAGAGAGATGGTGTTACGTTTGAACACTTCTCACTGTCCATTCCTCTTGTTGAGGACACGTCAGGTATCGGCTCTGACCGGAGCTGCACTGCAAGCATTGTACGCGCCGCGTCACCTTCGAACCAGAGCCTTCTGCTCTGGTTCGCTCTTATTTTTTACTTTGAAAGAATCAGAGCCTTCTGCCTGATTCGCCTTCGATCCCCCCCTGAATCGGAGACTTCTTCTCCGATTCACACCTTTTGCTCCGCGATAATTGCTCGACTTGCGTGCGTAATTTAGTATAATTCCATCGACTTGCGTGCGTTAGTTATTAAGAGTGTATATCGTCGTTTTAAATATGTCGAGTAATTATTGCCTTAAATTCACTTTGCTCGTTTTCTTGATTCCGACACAGCCTTCTGCTGTGTCGGACCTTGCTTGTATGTACCAGTCCGGTTGGAGCCAGTATTCGGCGTCGATACATTGAGTGGGTTGGTTCATTGAGACTTGTTCACTCGTATTGCCATTCTCTCTGTTCGTAATCCTACCCACGTCATCTCAACGCATTGTGTTGCCTGGTGGCAGGTAGTTGGCAGAGAAATTCTCTGTTCGTCATCCTACCCACGTCATCTCAACGCAATGGGTTGCCTGGTGGCAGGTAGTTGGCAGAGAGATGGTGTTACGTTTGAACACTTCTCACTGTCCATTCCTCTTGTTGAGGACACGTCAGGTATCGGCTCTGACCGGAGCTGCACTGCAAGCATTGTACGCGCCGCGTCACCTTCGAACCAGAGCCTTCTGCTCTGGTTCGCTCTTATTTTTTACTTTGAAAGAATCAGAGCCTTCTGCCTGATTCGCCTTCGATCCCCCCCTGAATCGGAGACTTCTTCTCCGATTCACACCTTTTGCTCCGCGATAATTGCTCGACTTGCGTGCGTAATTTAGTATAATTCCATCGTTGTAAGAAAGGGAGGCAGAAGGAATATTGCATTCGTTCTGACTCCCTTTCGGGTCTCTCGTGCAGCAACCTCCTCGTGGTGAGACCTGGGCAATCGGTATTATCCTTTATTTGTAAGAACTTCTAGTCTCTTATGAATAAAGGATAATACCGAGCTAATAGCTGCACATTGCACATGTACAATTTTCGATAAGATTGTGTACTAGAATTTAAGACTTGCGAGATATAGAAACATATGTATTTCATTAAATTGTATGTGAATTTACTTTGAGGTAGCTTGCTGTCGGCCGAGGGTACATCAATGCTTTCTGCGTTTACCCTTGGCCCGCCTTGAGTTCGTTATTTCAATCAATGATCTCGACAATTTGTATTTCTGTATTTCCAATTTTTTGCATCGGGACTTTCACAAGTCCCGCTTCGAAACATTTTCATATCTTGTCTGAAATTGGTATTCCTCCGATCGGAGGTCCCCCAGGGGCTCACTCACGGATGGTGCCGTGAGTGAGTACGGGGTGTCGCGTCCCCGGGGTACCCGAATCGCCTATAGGCCGCACCCGTGTGCGGGGTTTGTTTGGCTCTCGTGAGCTGGTATTAGTTTGGCTTTCGTGAGCTGGTATTAGGTTGGCTCTCATGAGCTGGTTAGATTCGCACTCGTGTGCGGGGTTTGTTTGGCTCTCGTGAGCTGGTATTAGTTTGGCTCTCGTGAGCTGGTATTAGGTTGGCTCTCATGAGCTGGTTAGATTCGCACTCGTGTGCGGGGTTTGTTTGGCTCTCGTGAGCTGGTATTAGTTTGGCTCTCGTGAGCTGGTATTAGGTTGGCTCTCATGAGCTGGTTAGATTCGCACTCGTGTGCGGGGTTTGTTTGGCTCTCGTGAGCTGGTATTAGTTTGGCTCTCGTGAGCTGGTATTAGGTTGGCTCTCATGAGCTGGTTAGATTCGCACTCGTGTGCGGGGTTTGTTTGGCTCTCGTGAGCTGGTATTAGTTTGGCTCTCGTGAGCGGGTATTAGGTTTGCACTCGTGTGCAGGGTTATGTATTGTTATGTCTAACTATATTATTAGTCTGTTTCAGCTAGAATACACCAAGAAGAAGTCATACCAAGAAGAAGACATACCAAGAAGAGGATACACCAAGAAGAGGACACACCAAGAAGAGGACGTACCACGAAGTTGTAGTTTTATTCGCCGAGGGAGGTCCCCCAGGGGCTCACTCACGGCCGCATCCGTGAGTGAGTACGGGGAGTCGCGTCCCCGGGGTACCCGAATCGCCGATAGGCCGCACCCGAGTAAGTCGAGTAATTATTGTCTTAAATTCACTTTGCTCGTTTTCTTGATTCCGACACAGCCTTCTGCTGTGTCGGACCTTGCTTGTATGTACCAGTCCGGTTGGAGCCAGTATTCGGCGTCGATACATTGAGAGGGTTGGTTCATTGAGACTTGCTCACTCGTATTGCCATTCTATCTGTTCGTAATCCTACCCACGTCATCTCAACGCATTGTGTTGCCTGGTGGCAGGTAGTTGGCAGAGAAATTCTCTGTTCGTCATCCTACCCACGTCATCTCAACGCAATGGGTTGCCTGGTGGCAGGTAGTTGGCAGGGAGATGGTGTTACGTTTGAACACTTCTCACTGTCCATTCCTCTTGTTGAGGACACGTCAGGTATCGGCTCTGACCGGAGCTGCACTGCAAGCATTGTACGCGCCGCGTCACCTTCGAACCAGAGCCTTCTGCTCTGGTTCGCTCTTATTTTTTACTTTGAAAGAATCAGAGCCTTCTGCCTGATTCGCCTTCGATCCCCCCCTGAATCGGAGACTTCTTCTCCGATTCACACCTTTTGCTCCGCGATAATTGCTCGACTTGCGTGCGTAATTTAGTATAATTCCATCGACTTGCGTGCGTTAGTTATTAAGAGTGTATATCGTCGTTTTAAATATGTCGAGTAATTATTGCCTTAAATTCACTTTGCTCGTTTTCTTGATTCCGACACAGCCTTCTGCTGTGTCGGACCTTGCTTGTATGTACCAGTCCGGTTGGAGCCAGTATTCGGCGTCGATACATTGAGTGGGTTGGTTCATTGAGACTTGTTCACTCGTATTGCCATTCTCTCTGTTCGTAATCCTACCCACGTCATCTCAACGCATTGTGTTGCCTGGTGGCAGGTAGTTGGCAGAGAAATTCTCTGTTCGTCATCCTACCCACGTCATCTCAACGCAATGGGTTGCCTGGTGGCAGGTAGTTGGCAGAGAGATGGTGTTACGTTTGAACACTTCTCACTGTCCATTCCTCTTGTTGAGGACACGTCAGGTATCGGCTCTGACCGGAGCTGCACTGCAAGCATTGTACGCGCCGCGTCACCTTCGAACCAGAGCCTTCTGCTCTGGTTCGCTCTTATTTTTTACTTTGAAAGAATCAGAGCCTTCTGCCTGATTCGCCTTCGATCCCCCCCTGAATCGGAGACTTCTTCTCCGATTCACACCTTTTGCTCCGCGATAATTGCTCGACTTGCGTGCGTAATTTAGTATAATTCCATCGACTTGCGTGCGTTAGTTATTAAGAGTGTATATCGTCGTTTTAAATATGTCGAGTAATTATTGCCTTAAATTCACTTTGCTCGTTTTCTTGATTCCGACACAGCCTTCTGCTGTGTCGGACCTTGCTTGTATGTACCAGTCCGGTTGGAGCCAGTATTCGGCGTCGATACATTGAGTGGGTTGGTTCATTGAGACTTGTTCACTCGTATTGCCATTCTCTCTGTTCGTAATCCTACCCACGTCATCTCAACGCATTGTGTTGCCTGGTGGCAGGTAGTTGGCAGAGAAATTCTCTGTTCGTCATCCTACCCACGTCATCTCAACGCAATGGGTTGCCTGGTGGCAGGTAGTTGGCAGAGAGATGGTGTTACGTTTGAACACTTCTCACTGTCCATTCCTCTTGGTGAGGACACGTCAGGTATCGGCCCTGACCGGAGCTGCACTGCAAGCATTGTACGCGCCGCGTCACCTTCGAACCAGAGCCTTCTGCTCTGGTTCGCTCTTATTTTTTACTTTGAAAGAATCAGAGCCTTCTGCCTGATTCGCCTTCGATCCCCCCCTGAATCGGAGACTTCTTCTCCGATTCACACCTTTTGCTCCGCGATAATTGCTCGACTTGCGTGCGTAATTTAGTATAATTCCATCGTTGTAAGAAAGGGAGGCAGAAGGAATATTGCATTCGTTCTGACTCCCTTTCGGGTCTCTCGTGCAGCAACCTCCTCGTGGTGAGACCTGGGCAATCGGTATTATCCTTTATTTGTAAGAACTTCTAGTCTCTTATGAATAAAGGATAATACCGAGCTAATAGCTGCACATTGCACATGTACAATTTTCGATAAGATTGTGTACTAGAATTTAAGACTTGCGAGATATAGAAACATATGTATTTCATTAAATTGTATGTGAATTTACTTTGAGGTAGCTTGCTGTCGGCCGAGGGTACATCAATGCTTTCTGCGTTTACCCTTGGCCCGCCTTGAGTTCGTTATTTCAATCAATGATCTCGACAATTTGTATTTCTGTATTTCCAATTTTTTGCATCGGGACTTTCACAAGTCCCGCTTCGAAACATTTTCATATCTTGTCTGAAATTGGTATTCCTCCGATCGGAGGTCCCCCAGGGGCTCACTCACGGATGGTGCCGTGAGTGAGTACGGGGTGTCGCGTCCCCGGGGTACCCGAATCGCCTATAGGCCGCACCCGTGTGCGGGGTTTGTTTGGCTCTCGTGAGCTGGTATTAGTTTGGCTTTCGTGAGCTGGTATTAGGTTGGCTCTCATGAGCTGGTTAGATTCGCACTCGTGTGCGGGGTTTGTTTGGCTCTCGTGAGCTGGTATTAGTTTGGCTCTCGTGAGCTGGTATTAGGTTGGCTCTCATGAGCTGGTTAGATTCGCACTCGTGTGCGGGGTTTGTTTGGCTCTCGTGAGCTGGTATTAGTTTGGCTCTCGTGAGCTGGTATTAGGTTGGCTCTCATGAGCTGGTTAGATTCGCACTCGTGTGCGGGGTTTGTTTGGCTCTCGTGAGCTGGTATTAGTTTGGCTCTCGTGAGCTGGTATTAGGTTGGCTCTCATGAGCTGGTTAGATTCGCACTCGTGTGCGGGGTTTGTTTGGCTCTCGTGAGCTGGTATTAGTTTGGCTCTCGTGAGCGGGTATTAGGTTTGCACTCGTGTGCAGGGTTATGTATTGTTATGTCTAACTATATTATTAGTCTGTTTCAGCTAGAATACACCAAGAAGAAGTCATACCAAGAAGAAGACATACCAAGAAGAGGATACACCAAGAAGAGGACACACCAAGAAGAGGACGTACCACGAAGTTGTAGTTTTATTCGCCGAGGGAGGTCCCCCAGGGGCTCACTCACGGCCGCATCCGTGAGTGAGTACGGGGAGTCGCGTCCCCGGGGTACCCGAATCGCCGATAGGCCGCACCCGAGTAAGTCGAGTAATTATTGTCTTAAATTCACTTTGCTCGTTTTCTTGATTCCGACACAGCCTTCTGCTGTGTCGGACCTTGCTTGTATGTACCAGTCCGGTTGGAGCCAGTATTCGGCGTCGATACATTGAGAGGGTTGGTTCATTGAGACTTGCTCACTCGTATTGCCATTCTATCTGTTCGTAATCCTACCCACGTCATCTCAACGCATTGTGTTGCCTGGTGGCAGGTAGTTGGCAGAGAAATTCTCTGTTCGTCATCCTACCCACGTCATCTCAACGCAATGGGTTGCCTGGTGGCAGGTAGTTGGCAGGGAGATGGTGTTACGTTTGAACACTTCTCACTGTCCATTCCTCTTGTTGAGGACACGTCAGGTATCGGCTCTGACCGGAGCTGCACTGCAAGCATTGTACGCGCCGCGTCACCTTCGAACCAGAGCCTTCTGCTCTGGTTCGCTCTTATTTTTTACTTTGAAAGAATCAGAGCCTTCTGCCTGATTCGCCTTCGATCCCCCCCTGAATCGGAGACTTCTTCTCCGATTCACACCTTTTGCTCCGCGATAATTGCTCGACTTGCGTGCGTAATTTAGTATAATTCCATCGACTTGCGTGCGTTAGTTATTAAGAGTGTATATCGTCGTTTTAAATATGTCGAGTAATTATTGCCTTAAATTCACTTTGCTCGTTTTCTTGATTCCGACACAGCCTTCTGCTGTGTCGGACCTTGCTTGTATGTACCAGTCCGGTTGGAGCCAGTATTCGGCGTCGATACATTGAGTGGGTTGGTTCATTGAGACTTGTTCACTCGTATTGCCATTCTCTCTGTTCGTAATCCTACCCACGTCATCTCAACGCATTGTGTTGCCTGGTGGCAGGTAGTTGGCAGAGAAATTCTCTGTTCGTCATCCTACCCACGTCATCTCAACGCAATGGGTTGCCTGGTGGCAGGTAGTTGGCAGAGAGATGGTGTTACGTTTGAACACTTCTCACTGTCCATTCCTCTTGTTGAGGACACGTCAGGTATCGGCTCTGACCGGAGCTGCACTGCAAGCATTGTACGCGCCGCGTCACCTTCGAACCAGAGCCTTCTGCTCTGGTTCGCTCTTATTTTTTACTTTGAAAGAATCAGAGCCTTCTGCCTGATTCGCCTTCGATCCCCCCCTGAATCGGAGACTTCTTCTCCGATTCACACCTTTTGCTCCGCGATAATTGCTCGACTTGCGTGCGTAATTTAGTATAATTCCATCGTTGTAAGAAAGGGAGGCAGAAGGAATATTGCATTCGTTCTGACTCCCTTTCGGGTCTCTCGTGCAGCAACCTCCTCGTGGTGAGACCTGGGCAATCGGTATTATCCTTTATTTGTAAGAACTTCTAGTCTCTTATGAATAAAGGATAATATCGAGCTAATAGCTGCACATTTAATAAATATGTGTTTCACAACATTTTGCAATTTTCTTCCTTCAGATCAAAATATATGTATTATCCAAGCTGATTTGCCCCGGGCGTGAACAATGTCATATATCGTCTGGTTCTATTTAGGTAAAGAGACGAGATAGTATTTCGTCGGTGATAGTATTATAATGCAATTACAGAATGGGTAATGTGAGCATTCTATACTATATCATTCTTCTTCTAATACTTGACGCGTATCTCGTCGGTGGTAGAACTTTTAGCGATGTGGTATTTCAGTTCACTGTAAGTTCCACGTTATCCCCGCGCCCGTCGCGCCCGGTTACTGTCCGGCTGAATAACACAGGGGCACCGACGATCTCGTCGGTGACGAGATAATCAAAAGGTAAAAATTTTTGCCGGCTCCGCATAGATGTCGCCACTACTGCCTTACTAAAATGACCCCCTGTCGGTACCGTTCGACTACCACTTTGAGCGTTTTGCCATACGTCAATTGGCGCTATTTCGACACTTTCCGGAAGAAATGATTCTTATGGGAAAATCGGCAGGAATCAATTGTTTTGGGATGCAACAAGCATTAGAACACTTCGAATTCGTTGAAATGAAAAGCGTAACACGTTCTGCAGCTTTATTGTATAGATGCATAAACATTCTCGCGAATTGTATATCAAAGTATGAACGTCTCACAATTACGTCACCGCGAGCGTGAAACGAACAGCCACGAGTACCAGCGAGCAGGCGAGCACCGCAAGGAATTCTCCACGAGCCACGAGCCTGCACGAGCCCTCCTGTATCGACTCTCGAACTTACTCGAATCGAATCGCGTGTGTATGTGTCATCATGTGTCCTCCCCGCACCCGGACCACGTAGTCCACATTACCACTACACTGTCTTGAGTGTGTATGTGTGGCGTGCCCGGAGAAGGACGGAGCGAACGGTGAATAGAGAAGGATCGCTTGCTATCCACCGCGATAGTGCGATATTTGTTTTTCCTGTGTGCCGCCGCGGACCATTTACATTGATTTACATATCGGTGTCTCCTCGGTGTCCGTTCGTTCTTCCTCGCGAGCAGCCCAAGCGGATTGTAAGAAGCCGCTGCAAGGGCGCTGTGCGGCCCAAAAGTATTTTTCGCGGATGTGCAGTTTTTTCACAAACAGACCGGCCGTCTCGTCAGCGACACGATGTCAGAGGAGGATCTGCTGAAATCCCCGATCGACGGTATCCTGCCGTTCCTGCAGAGCGTGAGTCCCCATCATTTCTGCTTCTTCTTTTCCGCCCATTAATCCGCCCCCGCTGCGTAATATTCTATCTAGCCAGTCTGTGGTAATTAAATCGAACCACGATCGAAACAGGGACAGGTAGATAGAGATACATAGAGAGTGAGAGAGAGAGAAAGGCGACGCACTCCTTTTACGACACTTTCATTTTCCGCAGAGCCGGCGGAATAGTGTCAATGCGGAGGCACTAGCGCACATGTCAATCTCCGTTCGATGATCGTTACCATATCGCTGATATTTCTCCGTTTTTTGCCAGTAACAGCCGTAGACGCGTCGTCGAGATTACGCTGGCCGGTTATATATTGACGCGAAATCTATTTACAACGCTTGCAACGCGGCACACCAATTCTTTTGCCGTCCGGATTTTTAGTTTGTTTTTGCGGTTGTCTTACAATTAGCCGGCCCTCCGTATTGCCGGATTCGCGATTCGAGTGATGACGCATTCTGCGGTACCGAAATAAATCATCATTAGAGAAATTTACGAGTATGTGCCTCGCAGGTCCTTCGGAATTTAATGACTTTTTTGTTTTTTTCCCTTGAACGAAACCGTTGCATCCAGTTGCCTCGATTTTTATTCTTTTTATGCCATTATATAATGCACCTTTATTGAGCCACGCACACACTGAACTGTGAACTGTTACAGATCGAATGGAGGGACCCGTGGCTTGCGCTCCTACTGACTTTTCACGTTGCTATTACTATGACTGCTGTGATGACACGGAACCATGCCAACTTTCAAATCATGCTGTTCTTGGCCCTGTGTAAGTACTCCGCAGTATCATTCAAACGCAGAACACTGTAAGCATGTCCTTGTTTCAGTACTTTTGGTGTACTTCTCTGAAAGCATCAACGAAATGGCTGCGTCAAATTGGATGTAAGTATGTTCGTGTAGGAATAATTGTCTTAACAATGAAACAATGTCCTTGTTACTTGAGCAGGTTGTTCTCGAAGCAGCAGTGCTTCGACTCGAATGGGCTCTTCATATCTGTAGTGTTCTCCGTGCCTATTTTGATGAACTGTATGATAATGATTGTAAGTGTGCAAGAGATAATAGTTTCCAACAAATTTTAGTTCGTAGATATTGATGTTCAGAACTCGCATAACATGCAAGTCTGCAGAATCATTCTGTGCAAGAAATGATCGTGTATCGTCCACAGTTGAAACGAAAAAAATTCGCAAAATCGAACGTGTCTTCAGGACATCAAAATCTATAAGAACCGTCTACGTATCGGATGAAATAATACAACCTCGTGTGTAATTATATTGTTTCGTCAGGCCAGTTGGCTGTATCAGTCCAGTCAGCTAATGACCAGTTTGAAGAGAGCCCAGTTACGACAACAAGCGAGGAATCGACAGATGGAGGACGAGTCTGCGAACGCAAACGGCACGGTCGCACGGGAGAAGCAGGATTAAAAATGTTTTTCTAGTCATACGACGAGAATTGTAAAAAAAGTAGGAGTGACGCGAGAATTATGTACATTACCGAGGAACGAGCGACAGCTTGTTCTTTTTCTTTTTACCACCGCCGGTGTGGTATACGAAAAAAAACAGTGTTACGGGATTTGGCGAATGTTATTCCACGAAAATAGCATTTTCTAAAAAACTACTGCCGACTTATAGCGAGTGGCATGCGTTCGTGTCAGGGTCCTTGATAACGAACTGTCGGTGAGCTGTACTTCCAACGCAATACGACGACGCAGACGCGTGTTACGGTGTAATTAGTTCGAGCAGAGAAAGAGAGAAAGAGAGAGATGAAATTCGGAGGATTAATTAACTTATTATGTTAGTAATTGTCCAACTCAAAACGTGAATTACGCGCATGCGATGCGGGGTCCGCGGGGAATTTGTGATCTCTGTAAAGGATATTATCTTATATTAAGGTACATTCCGACGGTTCTACATCTTTGTTTTTTCGGCGTGTTGGAACGTTCGTTGCGTCTCGAAGTATTCTTAACGCATCTCACCGGTGTACTTACTACTCTAGTACGTACCGCTTCTGATTAATATTGCTGAGAAAAATGGAAAAAAAGGAAAGAAACACACGGCGTAATTAGATAACTATGGCTCTAGATATTTGTATGTATGTGTGTGCATGTAATGAGTGAGTGAGTACACGTTTTCCAGATAACGAGGAAAAAAAATATGCGGTCTTATTAGTGAGGTATTTGCAACTGCACGCGTATTTCGAATCAGTTAAGTAACCCTCTACTGTATATTTGTGTAAATCAAACAGCATTTTCTTGCCTTCGTCGTTTTTAATGCGTGACTAATCAGATTAAATAATAAATTATTTCTTCCTAAAATTGTTTCACTCTATCCCCGTTTTCGAGGAGTCTGCACGGCTCCGCTACGAATTTTCAGTGCAATATACCATGAAATTAACACCAATTGTTACTGTAACTTGTGTGTGTATTTTTTAATTATTATTCAAATAAAGTAGAAGAAATAAAGTAAGAGAAATGTCATCCCGTTTACTAAATCTGCAGTATTCGTATCAATTTGAAATTACCCTCCAATTGGAACAGTTCCAAAAACATTGAGTTCCCATCTCAGGATTTTAGAAATGTCGCAGAGAAATCATAAAATCTGCCCTTATGGCAATCTAAATCAAAAATTATACATTAGAATCATTTATTTATGTGAGAACCCTAGGATATTGAAATTCGTGAACTGAATTTGAACGAGGTTATGTAACCAGAGCACTATCTAGTGACATTTGTACGTGACTAGCTACGATTGGCTAAGGTAAATGACTAGTACAGTTCACGCGGGTTGTTCAAATATTTCTGAAAAAAATCATATCTTATAAGCCAAACGACTGAAATGCGGTAGGGCAAGAAGAACAAACGCCTCGAGCAATCTTCAAAATAATTTATTAAAAATGTCGCATACTCGATATTCGAATCGGTAATCAATAATGGTATAATTAGTAACTATATGCATGTCGTGTGAGCATGTATCCGGAGGTTTTCTTTGAGATTTACGTCTGGCGGTGGTCGATCCCCTATTGTTCTCTTATCAATCATCTCGCAAAAATTCTCCAGGTCGAGCGACACGGTTTTTACTAAAAGTAATTAACCAACAGTGACTGATTATCTCGCTGCAGTCGTTATTTCCCATTTCACGTCACAGAAACGATACTAAATAAACATTATGAGCGGTTCAAAAGTAACTATACGTGTCGTCGACCTGACAAACACATAACCGTCCTACGTTTGCGTGTATACATGTATTTCGGTGTGTGTGTGCAACGTGTGTTATTGTCGAACCCATTCCTTACTATACGTTCACCGCAAAATTTATTCACGTGGAAAGATTTCCTGTTACAGGCATTTTCATTGTTGTTTCTATTAACTAGACTGCAGCTGTTACGCATCTACGCGATTGTATTGAAACAAATATCTGAAGTCGATGCATCTAGAAGGCTAGGGTATTTCGCCTAGTAAAATTACAATCGCACAGCCTGTATAACGACTGCAATCTAGTAATAAATCAGCGTCAGGAACCGAGAGAATTTCAGGGTCTCGATCAGTCTCGATGCATCGAGTGTTTTGTCTCGTTGAAAAAACATGGTACGCTGTGCGAATGCGAAAAAATATTCTAAAAGAATGATTCTCAAGATTCACGAACCGCTGACCGTGTCTTCGATTGTTTCGAACACAATGCGATCTGGACGATTCGAGCGGATGAATATAAACAATTACATACTTCGAATCGAAGTTGCGCATGGAAACAAAGGATTTCGGTTCGCGTTGCGGATAATGCAGGAATTTCGCTTATCGGCGTGACTACCTGTCGGTAACGTCGCTGTCAGACGAACCGACGGTCGGCACGTGACGCTCGCCTCGCGGCGGCGGTAAATTTAAAATTATTCGATCGTTCGAAACGATGATTATTGCGGAACGCCGAGGCGTTCGAGACAATAAGCGTTTTCGGCAGTCTTCTGGAAGAGTTTCGGACACCGGACGAGTTCTGCGCGACCGAATTGATCACGCCTGCTCTCACCTTGTTAGCTTAACTTCCCTTACAAAGTTAGTTTTAGAATTGAATATTCGCTTTCGATTCGAAATTGCGCTTCAATATAAAAACATTATAAAAAGTGAAACAATTCAAAAATCAATGGAGTCTGGGCTTCCATTTCGCGAGCAGCTCCAGGATGAATGGCACGCGTGTCAATCGATGACTTCCGAACTCTTTTTCAGCGTTGTCTCCTCCGCTCTTCCGAGTTTCTTCTCACTTTTCGTTCTTCCACCTCGTGAATGATTAACTTAATCGTTTTGTGCAGTTCATTGGTGTTCACGATTCAGCGACTCATGGTTGAACTGCGGACTCGAACGATTTATGGAGCACACCAGGATGCAAGAATTGCGAACGGAACGGAGATGGAATCGGTGAAGAAACGTTTTCTTTTCACGCAGAAGTCCGCAGTCCAATGGGATCGTGATTTCGTCGATTCGACGCGCCCGGCGCGACAAGATCGTTCGGTCGTTACGTTCACTATGCTCCCGCTCTTCCTTAGAATCTGATCGGCGAGACACCAGATTGCCAATCCTCGCGAAACCGTCCGAAAAGTCACCCCGCGAAGAGATGTGTTTACTCGGCAAACGAATTTCGTTGAACGGCGCGGCGGTCAGCCGACGTTCGAACGAGAAATTGGTCGAAATCAGATATATCAAATACTGAACTGGAGACTGAAGGGTCAGAATCGAGTATACTTTCGACATCTCGCGAGAATTACCAGAGCCTCACCGGTGGCGGCGCGGCCATGGATATGGTTTTACAATCGTAATTAGTAACGCTCTAAATCGTCTACGGTTTTAGTTATTCAGATAACTTAGATCGTGATCTAGAATTAGTTTAAAATTCATACGTGTACAGTTTTACGTTTTATTTACAATCGGGTCCGGTCCGGTCCGTGACCCATTTCCAGTTTAATTATGTACATGCACGCTGCACTCGCGGTGGAAATCGCGGTCGAGTGATCTTCGGGATCAGTATAACGACGATGGAGCATCCTGATCGACCGTTTCGTCTCCGGGTCGCAGCGCGGATTCGTCTCGCTCGAGGATTACTCTAATTAGTTCCCGAGTTAGTGGATACAGTAGCCTCCAGTTTCTTCGTTTTCTTTTTTATCATTTATATCGTCGCTTTTTTTTTAATCATTTAGAATCGTATCGCAGGAAATATCGTGTCGGTTCGCACTCACCGAGCCAACGAGTTCTGCGAGCAGAAAGGGAGACACGCCGGAAGTTCGTGCAGCGGCCATATTGCGAACATGTCGGCAAGTTTGCTCTTTACACGGTCCTCTGGTGGATGGCGCGATTGTTTGCCCAAACACGTTTGTCATGCACGATGTCAATAAAGGTTCGCCAATAAATTCCATCGGGGCCACTACGCCGTCGTGTTTGCACACTGGATGCAGCTAGCTACACACTTGCATCAAACTGTTGCATCGCGAACAGCGATTTTTCTGCTCCTTGAGCCACATCTTTTCAATAGAAACAGTTTATATATTTTACGTCTTTTCAGCTTAAGATAGGTCACTGGACAAATCTGTTACTGGAAAAATGTTCTGCATCAATTACAAGACATACAATTTTGTTTCTTCACTCCATAATTTCAGTAAACTAATATAATGAGTAGACTGCGGATCTTTATGCAAAATAAAAAATGTTTCCATTGATTGCAAAACACAGGAGCCAAATAACAATTTCATTCTTCTTTTAATTATCTGATTAAGGTGAAACTAATACACTGGTGGCCTTAAATCTTTTTAATATCTCCATTGTTTTAAATTGTACGTACCCATTTTTGTCACAAATGCATAAAATCCGCAATCTAATAATGAAACTCCATAATTCTCTTAATTTTCCGACTGTTTCAAATTGCAGCTACTCATTTGTTGTTATAAATACATAACAGCTCTCCGTTTCCTGCATTCTTTGAGTAGCAAATTGATGCAGCTCCTAATTTCGGTTTTAATCCTTTTTACAATACCATTATCCACTTGCAGCCACTTTCATTCGATGAAAGGATGACTTTCCTTCGGCAGAGGATGCAATGTAATTCGCACAAGTGTGAAACCACCCTAAACAAATTCCAGCGAACCCTTCACCTCCATCGTGCACCCGCACACAGTCCAACAAACGAATATTTTAACCGTGCATGTTGATTCTCTGCTGTTCGCCTTTCGCCTGTATCGTTGTTACATCGGGTTGCATCGTGGCACTGTATACAAAATGGAGACCTTTGTGCGGCTCGCGTTTCAATCAACCCTTCTCGACCCTACGATCCTCTAATCGACGATAATTTCTCGTGGATCGGCGGTATGTAAATGTATCGTTTGAGTTCACCCTAATCGCGGAACGATCTCTCGAATCGTCCGGACCAATTTTCCAAGCTAATTTCGCAAGACATTTCAACATGGCGTCCCTGCTAAAGCAACTTATATCTTGTAACATCAATTTTCATTATCACCCAAAATATTCGAAAAATTTGTCTCGTTGGAATTTCAGTTATCGAGGATGGCCATGTTCGCAGCCATCTTGGTGGCAGTAGTGATTTAAAGGAAATGGCGTACCGAGGCTTAGATGATGTTGCGAAATTACCTGAGAAATGTCCGTGGCAGCGTTCTGTGGCAAAGTATTCGTATCGGTGAGAGTATTTGCTCGGGTGTGCACGCGAAATCATCGTTGGCAACGAAGCGTGAGGCGGAATTTCGTGCAGCCATTGCTGGGGGTCTCGTCGAGTGTAAAACCACGAGGATGTTCGTGCGCGTCGTTCCGCTCTGATATTAACGAAATCCTGAATATTGCAAGAGAATTGTAAGCCGCAAACGCGCACGAACATCGGGCACGGTTTAACTTAAGCAAGCTGACACTCGAGGAAATGAGAACCACTGCTGGTGACTCGTCCGGCGGAGTATTCGAAAACCTCGAATTATTCATTGATTACTCGATCGAACCGAGCGTTGCTCCGTAGAAATAATCCTATACAAATAAATGAACCTTCTGAGATGATTGTTGAGCACCTAGTCCATCGTCTTTTTACGTAAACGATCGACAAAAAATGAACTGTATCCCTCCCGCTCCCCTCGCCATGTTTATGCGTGTGTGTTTTTTCTTCCCTCGACCCTCGTTGTTCGGCATGAAAAAATGAACGATCGAAACAATTGATCACACGTAGTCACCCTTAGCGTTATCATTGCTTTTGATTATGTCGAGCGATCCTCGAATATATATAGAACTAATCACGTGACGTTTTCTTTTGTACTGGTCGGAAATGAATCGGAAACATACGAACAAACCGAAGTGTGGCAGTGAAATTTGAGTCCCGGTTTCCAGGAAGGATCAGCGTCCTCGTTAGATCGACAAGAAAGCGATTCAGTCTTCGATTCTCTTGGATCGTGCGGCACGTGAGAACTTTGATTTGGATTCACGCCGGAACGGAATCACGCGGGCGAACCGAACAGTTTTTTTTTCTCTGTGTTTCTTCTTCTTTTTTTCTTCGTTTTTTGGCTCGTTTTGCTCGATTTTTCTGTGGGAACTCTGCGGAACTCTGAGGCCTGAACGATCGGCCGTTGGTCCCCCGGAACGCAACATACATCGCGAAGCGCTTTTATTGTTTCGTTGCATGTCTGAGCAACACCGTTTTCTTCTTTCCTTTTGTACGAAATCAGGACGTCGCGTCGCGTCGCGTCAAGCGAATTAACCGTACGAGAATGAACACGCCGGCGAAAGACAAGTCTTCTCGCAAGGGCGAAATCGGTTGCGCGTGGAACCTCCCTCCGACGCCATCTTGTACTCCACGGGGCTCCAAACTCTTTCACTTTTGAGCTCGGAAATTAAATTGTCAGAAAGATCTAAATCTTTTAACTAGTTTTTCAGCTTTCTCATTCTCTCTCGAGCATTCAGATGCTTTTGAGTTCTACTAATACTTTTGGATCCACAAGTTCTTGCACTTCACTGAATTTGCTAGCTTTCGAATTTTGTACTTTTCAGACTTTCGAACATAGTTTTTGAATCTTCGAGTCCCAGTGCATTTTGGGAACTGTTACGATCGAATATTCGATTGAAACGGTTTCCAGTTGTCTACAGAGAATGGAGGGTGGTTCCAGCGGTCTTCGCAGCGATTGTTGCACCGTCGGCGCAGTTTGTCTGACGCAATTAACGAATCAAGTGGAAAAGCGAGACAGTTGCCTCGGAAACGATTGTCTTTCGTGAACGTATAAGAATGGAGGGTCGGTATTTCGAATGGATCATCACGGTTCGACTGATGGCTCTCGTTCGCGGACGTTTCCCCGTCTGTTTCCGCGTAAATGTCGTTGCGTGCACGGTGAAAACAGCGAGAAAAACGATGGCGGTGCTTCCGGCTAGCTGGCAGCGGCTCGTCTCTGCATTGTTTTTGCTTATTTTCAACGTTTTTTTCTCCCTTCTTTGATTTCTCGCGCCTTCGTTCCTGTTATCCATCGACTTCTATGCTTATCTAGTAATAAAGCGGTTCTGTACAGGTCTCCGTTCGCGATAACACTGATAGAAACCGATTCGAACGAAATCAAACTGTTTCCCCTTCATCTTCGAAACCCGAAACAGCCCGCAAGCTTTGTACAGACAATGAACGTTCAGGAAATCAACGTTTTCGAACAGAAAATCGCATAGATCACTGAATAACCGCGAGACAAGATGGCGGACGAACGCAAGAAGATGGCACGCGCGAACGGAGACGCGTGCCCAAAGATCGTTGCCCGATACAAATAGTTAAATAATTATGTACAAGTATGAACAAGGTGTACAAGTGACGACGCACGCGGTCTGTCGCCTTGTTGTTGATCCAGGATCGATCGAGACGATCCACGGCCTCGGTATCCTCGTCGACCTTGTGTACATGTGTGTGTGTGTGTGTGTGTGCGCCCTCCGGGCCGGGTGTAACAATTCTTAAATGGGAGCACAGCTCCGCGGAAAACATCATTTTTTTTTCTCTTATATATATCACATAATTTCAGGCTACCATAGGTTCTACCATTTTTTTTCTGTTTCTTCCCCCACACGCCTTTGTCGCTCTCTCGTCCGTTCGTTCGTTCGTTTCGATTCGTTTCGTTTCGTTTCATAATCGCGTTTAACTCCCGGAGTCTTACTTCGCTAGCACAAGTATTTATAAGTCGTCTATACGGTAATCACTCGAAACGGCTTTTTGGTCAGTGTCTCTAGTTTCAAGTGCCGTCCGTTTCCTCTCGGAGCGACGTGGTCGATCGTCCTCGACGTAAAAATTAGCTTGAGCGCAGTAATTAGCTTAAAATATAGTTGAAACCAGCGCGAGTCGATTCTCCGTGTGAAAATACGTAAAAATATTTCTCCGGCGGATGCTTTATTTTCGAGTAAATCGAGCTCGAAGATTGCTCCCGCGCTGATTCGAATCTGAACAGGAGTCACGTGACCCGGCTGCGCGCGACGCAGCGGTCCGCCTCCAACGTACACTGTAGCGCTATCATTGGACCAGTTTAGAAGCTCGATTGTCTCGGAAACGAAGTCTCGGAGGAAAAAATCGTATTGCACAAATTTTGTTCATGTTTGCACGAGGAATCGATTGACATTCTTTTCTATTATGTTTCATGCGATTTCATGGAGTTGTACGTTGTAGTTGAACAGATTCCCTGGTTGTGTACGGAAGTAGCCGTTTGGAGCGACTCGGGGACCAATCTCGAACGGTAATAACCGAGGGACGAATGGAAAAAGGAGAGGAGAACGGGGTGTCTCTCGCGCGGAGAGAGCTGCGAAGCGTGTCCTTCGCTGGATGATCTCGAGATCCCCCCTCGTGGCCGTTTGATCTCGAGGATCTATTATCGCACAAAGGAACAAGGAGGCTCGGCCCGCGTCGCTCTCAAAGGAAACGGCCTGGTTCACCTGAACAACGTCGCGCGAATGCTCGGTTCGTCGACCGAGCATCGAGTACAGAGGATCTTTCCGCGCTTAAAAACAGAGTGGAGAAAGAGAGAGTAAAGAGAGAGAGAGAGAGAGAGAGAGAGGAGAGAGATAGGGACAGATAGAGAGAAAAAGAGAGAGAGAAAGATTGAGAGGCCAGCAGTCAGTTGGCTCGTGCTAAAAATCGTGTCCCCGTCGAGAAGCTCGACGAACGATTGAATGACTAGTGCGAGTTCCTTGCTCGTCCCCTGCTCGATCACTCGGATCCTCTTTTGACAGCGTCCTCTCCCGATCTAGCACGAGGTCCAACGGAGTTTCAGGCTTCCCGGTTGCCAGCGTCGACGATCCAACCCCCATAGATCGCTCCTCTAGACTCCCAACTTCATAATCTCCGTCGAAGATCAGAAAAGACGCGATCGATCGAGGCAAGATCGACTGTGATACGGTGTCAGCGCTAAGCTACCACTACCAGCGAAACGATATTACCTAGGATCTATTACTTATTGTCCTCGTTGAAGCAACTCGACACCTTCTCTCGCTGACGAGAGTCGTTCGAACTGATAGATAGACTATGACCGGCCCAGGCATGTTCAAGATGGCTCCCCACTTGGTTCAGCGATTCATGATTAGCGATTACACGCATTATAAAAATCGCGTCAATTGTAAGAGGCAGGAGTTAAATAATTATTTATTTCTTGTTTCACATTGATTTCAATAAGCTGAGACTAACACATTTGATATTCTTTAATTCTTTTTTAATCATTTCTGTCATACATAAATGCACAACATCCTACTCACTACTTTTCGAACTGTATTATGAACGAAATTAATTTTCAAGAATAGACGGAAAATTGTGTCACCCACATATGAAAGAAATGGCAACGTGTTTTTTTTTCCTCTCGTGTCCTTAATGAAGGCGTTCGTCGAGAGGAGGAAGCTTGGACATGTCTGGGCTTTGGCATACTTAAAAGCGACGTGTTAGTTTGATTATGCAAAGGGAAACGAGATTAACATCGCTTTTCCTTGAACTCAACAGCTCCCTAGAAGTCTTCTGTGGAAATACGTTTTACAAAAAGAATTTTTTTGAGCATCCTCAGTCTGCACCCTCTAATAGGTTGTTACACAGGAAATGTTCGATGTCCGATTTGCAATAGTAACGTTATCGGATATTTCATATGTGATAACCTAATAGAAACAGTGATGCGTGTTGTAATTGTTCGAAGTTGGAAAGAGGGTGTCCAACACACATGCTTAAGAAGCTTTCCAATCCTTAGCGGGTCCTGCCCCTCCCAGAGTGTCCTTTCGGACCAAAGACCTGGGTCCAAAAAAGAGATCAGCAATCGAGCCTACATTTGATTTGAACTAGAAAATCATTCTGAACAAAGAGGCTTTGAATTTGCGAATGTTTGAGTACTTGGCAGTGTTGGAACCTGATATAGCTAGGTCCTTGAGTCAACCTGAAGCTTGCAAGGCTAAGAAAGCCACCGTATTCTTTTCATACCAAGGGACCAAGGTCTACAGAAGAGATCAGCAATCAAACATCCACTTTGTCTGAACTGAAAACATTTTCTGAGCCAAGAGGCTTTAATTTTGTCAATCTTTGGGCATTTGGCAGTGCTGGAACTTGATCTAGCTAGGTCACCAAGTCAACCTGAAGCATCCCATACCCAGAAAGATACCGATTCCTTTTAGACTAGAAGGCAAAGGTCTACAGAAGATGTCAGTAATCGAACATCCATTTGTTTTGAACTGAAAACATTTTCTGAACCAGGAAGCTTCATCTTTGTCAAGCTCCGAGTACTTAACAGTGCTACAACTTCCTCTGACTAAATTCTCAAGTCCTCAAATAATCCTCCACCAAAACCCAGCCCTCTTTCGGTCGAAAACTAAGAACACCAATATCCCGATGATCAGCTAGCTCCCTAAATCAGCTCGAAAGAGAGTCCGCCTTCGGCTACGTGGATAGCTGAAAAGGCGATCGAAGAAAATCAGACAGCAGAGAGGTCGCTGAAACGATCTGGACCTCTATAGAGGGGACAGGAGGGCTCGGATCCGAGTCATCGAGCAGAGAACCACCGTGCATGATGTCCGGGTCGTGGACCCGGTGTCTCGAAGCAGTTCTGCGCGTTACGCGGAGTAGTCGGCGGTCGCCATGGCCTCGTCCCGTTCAGGATGACAGCAGCAACAACAAGAGCGGTAGCAGCATCCTCAGGGTGTACCCGCCACGGCGGCCGACAAGCATGACCCATGATCGTCACACGGTGGTCACACGGTCGACCTCCACGTACCGCACAGAACTGTCGCTGTGTCAGCATATCACTTCCTTGCCGTCGATGATCGCCGTCTCCGAGGAGATGCTCTTCAACCGGTGCTGGGATATCGACCTGTTGGTTCGTTGCCGGCAGATCCGCCAGATCACGATGCAGATCACCGCGAGGATCGTCAGAATGCCGAGGAGACCTAGGGCAAGGTGCAGCGGGGGAAGTTGCAGCAGCATCGAGCAGTGCTTCAACGCCTCGTCGTAGCCCGAAGGACAGTGAGAGATCCCGTCGCACCATAACGACGCGTTTATGCACGCGTCCAGCTCGGGACAACGCTGCTCGCAGTCCCGAGGCATCTGCAGACCCGCCGACGACGTCACCGATGGCCTGCGAACATGATTGCACGGTGGACTGTTATCTTGGCCTGTCTTATGGCGCCGTCTGCATTTATTTCGATGCTCGTTTTCATTGTTAAAGGGGTCTTTTCCAGCAGACGACGCTCGCGCGTGAACACTCACACATCGCTAGACCACGTATACGTACGTGAGGATTGCAAGGGTCCGGGATTCCACTTCTAATTTCTTGATAATGCAAAGACGAGGCTTTTTAGTAGTCAAAATCGCTAGATGAAAGATCAATCTAGTCTGCTGTTTGCCTGAGAAGCCGTTCTTTTACGTTTCCGAGCAATGGTTTTGCAATATTTGGCTGCATGTTGCCCGTCGGAGAGGCTAGTACGCCGGCGTGACTGCAGCGCCATCTGACGGGCAACATGCAGACAAATATTGCAAAATCATTGCTCGGAAACGTAAAAGAACGACTTTTGAAGCAAACATCGCACTAGATCGATCTTTCATCTAGCGATTTTGACTACTAAAAAATCCCGTCTTTGCATTATCGAGAAATTAGAAGTGGAATCCCGGACCCTTGCAATCCTCGCGTACGTAGACGCGGTCTAGCGGTGTGTGAGTGTACTCTAGCGGTATGTGAGTGTTCACGCGCGAGCGTCGTCTGCTGGAAAAGGCCCCCTTAACCCTTATGTAGTCAATCGTGTTTCCGGGTACCCATTTATTACATTTCTTTCAACAATTTGACAATGTTTCTCTAAAAATATTACAAAATTTCTCCGAATGTTCATTCTTTGCTCGCTGCTATATTCATGTATAGTATTAAAAACAGAATTTGTACAAATATGTTAGATACAAAAGGTTTTAAATAATCTATACGTTTGGGTTGACTACATAAGGGTTCAAATGTTTCCAGATGCGAACTCCTACTAGCATAGTTAGCTACCTCTGGAAACTATGACCAAAAATTGATCTGAAAATGTTGAGCACAATTGTGTGGCCATATCGCGGAGTTTTTGAACGTTACCTTCTGGTTAGTTCGAGCCAAGTGACAGTGTAAGAATCCGGTTCCTTCATGATGAATTCCACAGCGATGGTTCTAACAGGGTCCTGGCCCGGCGTCGGGAAAATGGCGTCGCCGCTGACGGCCCAGCCGTCGCTGAACACCTCTACAACATGGTGTTTCATCTCCGACGGAGGTCTCGGACACACCGATTTAGGGGCCGAGTTCCCGACGTGTACCACGATGCGATTTTTGGTCGTGCATTTGTTCGTGGTGTTCGACATTAGGACCCCTTGCATCTTCACGTACAGGTACTGGTTGGACCCCGGGTCTATCAGCCATGGATGCTTCTCGCAATTTTTCTACAAGACAAACATTAATAGTGTTAACACCAGAATGATTAGCTCAATTTCTGTGTCCCGAACACTGCTCAATATGTTAAGGGACCAGATAGTAATGACGGTAATTACCTCGTCCTCGTCGACGACAGGCGATTTGTACTTGATCTCTCCAGAGGGTCCGCGGACCCTTCGCTTCTGCAAGCAAGGGATGGTCTTGACGAACTCCCAGGTAGCCTCGAAGAACAGACGATTGTAGTCATCGAGGGCGTCCATGGACATTACCGTAAAGTGGACCTCGACGATGTTCGACGTTGACTTGACGTTCATCGGCAGCGACCTGTTCGAGCAGAAGCAGTCCCTCTGGACTGGTGGAGCGTTCGGCCATGGCTGGTCCATCACCTGTCGACAGATCATCGTTCAATGTCATTGCGAGAATCATCCCTTTGACTGGACATCTTCAATCTCCACTGTCCCTTCCGAGGTTACAGCTACAAATTCCAGTTTCGAATCGAAACGTAATTAATCCTTTGCACTCGGAGCAGTTTTAGCTAGAAAATTAAAATTAAATATTTCCATTCTACAGGGTGTCTCAGCTAAAGGAGAGGCCACCTAAATATCTCCTCTATTTCTAATGACACAAAAAATATTTATGGCATAATTGAAATGGTATCGAAGGAGGAATATCATAGAAGAACAATTTCTTTTATGCGCCTATTTTTTCATAGTTTTTTCAAGGTCAACGTTATTCTTTTATCGAATAATTATTCCATCTTATAGCGGCTGAAAAAATACATTTGGATATGCTTAGGTCATTAACAAGATGGAATAAAAAGAAATAAGTTTTCCCGATAAAAAATAACGATGACCTCGAAGAAGCTATTAAAAAATAACCGGATAAAAGAAAATTGTGTTCTTCTATGGTATTCCTCCTTCGTTACCATTTAAATTATGCCATCAATATCTTTTTTGTGCCATTGAAAATAAAGGAGATATTTAGAGGTGGCCTCCTTCTGGTGAGACACCCTGTATATTAATGTTTTTCTTTGTACGAGTATAAAATTGATATAATCCCTCGTACGATACTTAAATATTTAATAATTGATTACACACCGACATATTTAATCATGCAAACACTATTTTGAATATGTAGTGGTACAGCAATTTTTACTGGCGCATCTCTCAAAGTCGCCATTCGAGTGCTAAGGGTTAACATGAATAAACGTTAATGGCACCGCATTTATTTGCATTATTTCCAATGTTCAACAATTTCATGCAGAAACGACCGCATCACTAACTATCTCGCGAATGAAATGGGCTGCGGTTGCCGGTGGATGATCTGAGAAAGGTCCCCGGGAGTGCAAAGGGCTAATTAACCCAGCGAATGATCATTACAATGACTACGGGGCGAAAAAGGGATCGCGGAGCGCAAACGAACGTGACACGCCGGCGCCCGGCTATCGCGGATTGTTGTAATTACGCATGAAATTCCGCGGCCCTCATAAATTCCGCGAATCGATAACGAACTTCGTCGACCTCGGACACAGGGATAGCCAGATTTGTTCGGCCGTGTTCGCCCCAGAAAGCCTCATTAACCTGTTATACATACACGCCGGTCGTGGCTGTTTCGTGCGCTCACACGATCGCAATTAGCCCTTGGACAGGCTCCGAACACGATTAGAGTCGCCGTTAAAAGTTTCTTGTCGGTTCTCGCCCCCTTATTACTCCGCGGTGTAATAATACCGAGCGCTGCGAACCAGGGAATTAATTTTTGTTAACAAATACTTCAGAATTTCGTACGGAGAATTCGATCGCGGCTTCAGCAATATTTATGAACGTTCTTTATTAACGTTGATGAGGTTTATTACCCTTCTTTTATTTTTCAATGTTCTTGTTTGTAATTATAGTGGGATTGAATGTTTATGTAGTTAGATATTTTTAAGAACTTGGTAGACTGCAGTTATTGAATATTGTGCAAATGAAGGAAATTATGCACAGTGAACGCACAATGAATGCACGAATGCACAGTAATATTTGATATATTTTATAGACGAATGGTAATGATTTTATGCAAATTTATAATAAATAATTATTTTTTATTAATCAATCATGGACAATAAATGCGAACCTCCTTTATTTTTAAGGTTTGCACGATTTACTTAGATTTTGGTTCAGTTCTATGGATTCAATTTAAATATACTATTTAAACTAATAAATTGCTAATAAATAAATAAATTGCTAAATGGCTAATAAATTGCCCGTGTGAAGACGTACAATCGAAAAAAAATTTATCGCCCTACACCCTCTAGTTTCCGAGATATCCCAGAACACGTTTCCAACCCCTATCGTTTTCACCCCCTCAATGTGAACCATGATCAATAAAAATAAAATATGTCGACTATCATTCTGAGAACCATCTTTCAGGCAAGCTTGATCAAAGTCAAAATATATCCTCCCTTAACACTAAATCTACCGGACCTTAAAAGTAAATGGTACATGTTCCCTTATAAAAATGACAAGATTGATTTTATTCAGACTTTGTGCGCCTTCTATTGTAATATGTGTTCCACTAAAGATATCTACAGGGTGTCTCAAAATTCATTCAACATCCGGAAATGGGAGGTTCCTGAGATCATTTGGAGCAACATTTTCTTTTGCAAAAATGGCGCCCGCGACTTTGCTAAGGAGTTATTAATGAAAAACACGGACCAATCAGCGCGCGACCTAGACGCGTGTTGGCACAGTCAGCCCGGCGCGGCGCATCAATTAGCCGACTGTGCCGACACGCGTCTAAGTAAGTCGCGCGCTGATTGGTCCATGGTTTTTCATTAATAACTTCTTAACAAAGCCGTGGACGCCATTTTTGCAAAGGAAAATGTTGCTTCAAATGATCTCAGGAACCTCCCATTTTCGGATGTCGAAAAAATTTTGAGACACCCTGTATACAATCATTTTTTATCAAATTATTTTTATTATATCAATAATCGTAAAATAAAAAATCTGGAATCGGTCATTTTGACCGTCGATGGTAGGTTTAGTATTAATTTCAATTTGTAACATTATTAAGAATTCTGAAACATTTCGCTAATTTCTTCGATTTCCAAAGCAAGAAGCGAGAAATGAGGATGGAGGGGTGGGAAAATACATTGTTTTGCAGAGATTGTAGGGCATGGTGTATAGATTGTATGATCGATAGAAGGGGCTGTGTACCTTTACGGAGAAGTTGTCGGAGCCAACGCAAAGCAGGCGGCTGAAGTCCGGGCTCGAGACGCTGCGGCATGTCCGATTCCCGTTCAGCAGCTTGTTGAACCTCAGCTTGACGATCTCGTCGTGTTCGCCCTCGAACCGGTACACGCAGCTGGAAAATCCGTTCTCGGCTGCACTTTCCACACTTAATCGAATTTACATGGCCGGTCGGCCACGTAAAGGAGTCGCTTTACCGATCGATACACCGCCGCGGCTAGTATCGAATACTATCCGCGGCTCGTTGATCGCCGACTAAATCACGAATTGTGTATACATATTTCAACCCTTAAATAGAACTTTATAGAATTATTTAAAATATCGCTCTCTAACGATCGCAACGCTCGATTAACCTTCCGCGAACCAGCGGAACAAGAGTCACACCCTGAATCTGACTTGTTATTATTTTAAATAATTTATTTAATGCCCAAGTCAGATTCAGGGTGTGACTTCTTGTTTTATTTGAAATACCCAATTATTTTATTTTTATTCGGATTTACTCGATTGAAAATTATTTTGTTTTAACAGTCAAATAATTCTTATTTAGATTATTTCATTATATGGAATTTATTTGAAATAACTTCGCACTTTATTTCCTACTTGACCAAATAGTTTTTTTAGATAAAATCCCAAATACTCTGATTCCATCTAAGATCTTTATGCATCTGGCTTCAAAATCGGGGACCGAAAAACGGCACGTGCTATCGAGAAGTCGCTAGACAACTGTATCATTTAGAAAATCATTTGTCCATACAATGTTGGTGGATCGCTACACTTAAAAGTCGCTTTTGTTCGTCGCGCAAGGTGAATAGGTCCTCAGTAAAATGGCCGTTCGAAAGACAAATCCCCCAGCCTGGGGCCAGGGTTTGCGAGGAAAGTTTTTGCACTTCAATCCAGAAGGGCGAAGAGGGGCAGCGGGCTCGGAGGGGAAACATTGATTCTGAGTTTCTTTTTTCCGGATGCTCTGTTTCGTCCCCGAAGGAGGTCGAAGAACGGGGCTAAAAAGCGTGAAAAATAAAAGACGCACGCTTTCGTCGCGCGACCCACAAAGGGACTATTTACGGGGGCGTTATCGCTTTGCCGGTTTGAACAAAGGGACGCTGCTGACGCGCGTCTCATTCGAAATCGTGGAATCGCTTGCGCATAAAGGGCCACCGTTAAAGCACCGGCAGACGACGACGACGACGACGACGGCGACGACAACGACGATGACGACGACGCCGAGGACAGAGAATGAGTTTGTCCCCGTTGGATCTTTTATTTTTCGTCAGGAACGACCCAGACGTAGTTTTTGGACACTCCACCGTCCCTCTGCTAACACGCGTGGCTCATTATCTGCGGTGGACCCGATTCTTTTTGCGTGACAATCGAAAAACACAAAGGTCTAGCTGGATAAGCTTGGACAATTGGCTCACGTGCCATTTTTCATTTTTTTTTTTTGGCTGCTAAACAATGCTCTTCGTTTAACACTATTCTGTAAAATTTCTAATCTCTACCCTTCCGATTAAGAGTAATGTCAGAATTGTAAACATTACTTTTTATTTCATCAGTTATTAGTAGACAGCGGATTTTATGCATTTATAACAAAAATGAATGGGTGTAATTGAAAACAGTAGAAACATTAGAAGAATTAAAAAATCCTGTTATATCATTTTCAACCTATTAAACAGATTAAGAAGGTAAATTAATTTCTATTGCGCTCCAGTTTGTTGCAAATCAGGTAGAAATTTTTTATTTTGCATAAAGATCCGCTGTCTAGTTATTACTCAAGATATTTAAATAAAATAAAAGCGAAAGTGAAGCTACAGACTGGATTTATCTGGGATATTTCTTCCGGAATTTTAAATCGGTTATTAACCCCTTCCCATATTATAATGTGTCTGACTATGATATTCCTCCTTCGATACCATTTCAATTATGCCATAACTATTTTTTGTGCCTTTAAAACTAAAGGAGATATTTAGGTCTCCTCCTGAGACACCATGTATATTCTCCATTAGCCGTACACTAACAAAACCAAAGTAGAATTTTATTTTAGAAAATTATATGAATTACAAAAAAGTTCTAATCACTGAAACCGTAAAATAAATCGTAGAGCAAGGGATTAAGGGTTGATAATAAATAATTTATGGCCCTTCGAGTGGTGGATGATCTCTCATTACTAGACAGCGGATCTTTATGCAAAATAAAAATGTTTTATCTGAATTATAACAAACTGGAGTGAAATAGAAATTTATTTCCTTCGTCATCATGGATAAAAGGTTGAAAATAATATGACAGAATTTTTAAATTCTTCTAATGTTTTCGGCGTTTTAATTTCACCTACTCATTTTTGTTATAAACGAATAAAGATCCGCTGTCTACTCATTACTCTGGTTTCTATTTTATTTTCTTTGAATAACGTGGAGAGGGGCGAATAGAAAAATTTTCACCGAGAAATTTCACGGCCGAGAGATTTCTATTTGAAGACGAAAAGTTGGTAGAAAAGATATTTGTGAACCGAAAAGATATCTCACCTGATGTTCTTCGAACCGCCCCGGCCGTAAAGGAAGATATCGCGAGGAGCTTGGAATCTACGATCAGGATAGTGATCTCGATTACGGCTGTAGAAGATCCTCGAGCAGGGCCCATTCCCGTAAGGATCTCCATCTTGATGGATATCGACGAACTCGTACAGGGCACGGAAATTCACTGGCCTGTGGAACAAACGGCGACAAAAATTACTAGGAGATTCTAAACACATGAATCGTTTTCATAACACTAACTGCACTTTGAATATTTCTGTTGAATTGCATCGAAAAAATATCATCGTTGTAAACAAATTGAATTCAGTTTTTTACCACGTTTTTATTAACTCGCTTTCTTGTCTGTCTGTATACTGTCAGTCTGAAATACTGAAGACAGTCGTGAAGTCTTCGAGTACTATGCCTCCTACGGCTGTGAATAGTCAAGTGTACAAAAAATGAATTAGACTTCGAGAACGATGTTAAAGTTGAACCTGCTCCACGAAGAACAATTGAATCATCTCTCGGATATAGTTACGCGGAAGGCTGATATCCAATATGGCGGCCATTATCGACGCCATTGCCAATAATTCGATTCCCGGAAGAACGAAGTTTCCCGGTTCTCAGTGAAACAAGGAATTTCGAGGATTTTTCGGGGGAGAATAGCGTGGGACTAGATTCGGACGAGAATTAACTGGGAATTCCGGTCGAGGGAACTTCTCTGGGAACTTCCTCGGCTGATATTTCCCGCTTTAAGCGCGTCGGGCGCCGCGGAATTTCCGTGACTTCCGCTTTCCCTGTTCGGTGTACAGGAAAAATCGCTTCTTATAAATAACTGATATCAGACGGAAAGTAGACGAGGGGGGGACCGGGGAAACAGGCGATGGAGGGAACGAAAACGTGCAAGTGCGGCAGATATTGCTCCCCGCGTCGCCGTAAAACCGTTCGCATTCTTCGCTTGTAACGTTCTGTATCGATTCCACGAGAGACGGTCTTGCGAGCAAATTTTCTCTGAATTTATATTCAATCCGTTCCCCCACCCTCGGGTCGCTCGATCCCGGGAAAAAATGCTTGGCTCGACGTCGTCGATGGAGAAAGAGAAATTAGCTGTCTCGGGGTTCGAAAGTTGCTGGTGGACTGCGGATTTTTAGGCGAAACGAAAATTGTTTTCGTTGATCACCATTGTACTTCGAATGGCAATGTATTTCTTCTTTTAACCCCTTTTCATTCGAAATAAAATTTGATTCGTTTGTAATTAATATTTAAGCATTGAAAGAAATGCAGCCATACAAAACATATAAATTCTCTGTTCTCTTTTACGACATTTTCGGGGATACAGACATTTTTTAATCACTGTAACTGTAAAGAAAATGATATGGCAAGGGATTAATTATTCTAATAAGTCGTTATCGATATCAATAGCTTTTATCGAGTTGGAAATAACAGAACAGAATTTATCAATTATTTAAATGTGTGTTTTTTCCATAAATCCATAAAACCCGCAATCTACTGGGTCTCTCTTTTACCGCATTTTCCGGAAACTCGATATTTGCTTGTAAAAGGTTTTACAATTTTTATAGTAATCCCCCCCCCCCCCCGAACTGACCAATTGTAACGATTAAAAAATATGCTGTCTACTGGCGAGTTTCCCATTTACTGAATATTTAAAAAACCTTTGTTCCGAGAAATTCGATATTTAAAAGGATTCACGATTTTTATGGTAAAGCGAAGTGACCTGTGTAGGGATTAAAAAGGTTTGGGTGAAGCTAACCACAATGAGGAAAACACATTTGTGCTTTAAAGGGAAGAAGCTCTTGAAACTCGAGCACCTTGAATGTTTCTATTGCAAATTCAACCTAAGTTGTTCATGTACAGGATGTATAAAAAGTAATGGTCATCCGTTCTAGGGGTGAGTCCACATCTGAAAACTTGCCGAAAAGTTGTTTATACCAAAGAGAATTGTTAAAGTTTATTTTCAACACGTTCTACTCATCGAGAAGAGAAAAAGTTTGAAAGGACCATATATGTCGCAAACAAATAGTTATTGCGATATAAATTGTTAAGGTTTTCACAAATGATTTTATAGATATTTAGTAGAACACGTAGGGTAAGGTTGCTCAAGTCGCACCCCTAAGAAGAAGGAACATAATTTTATCAATAAATTTACTTGCAAGATTAACTACCAAACATATGCAGAAAATTGTAAGAAAATTGAAATAAACTTACTTGATGACAGGATTTATAATGAGGCTGGTTTATGGCAGACAATAATACGTAAAGCAACTTGGTTGCCGTTGTATGTGCTGTTATCGCCGTAGTTCGTTCAAAATTCAAGTGGTACGACTTAAGCACTGGTACGGCTTGAGCAACCTTACCCTATTACACAATAGGAGCCGCAAAAGTCTAAATAAATGTACCAGTTACTTTTAAGACTCGATAGGTTCAGTGTGAAAATCTTACTCCTGTATTAAGTGACCATTTCTGTCATAAACGCGTAAAATTCGTGGCCTAACGACGAGGTTTCACCATGTGAAACGTCCTGTAGGGATGTGCCAATTTCTCGAGCGTTGCACAAGGGTGAAACCGAAATAAGACGGGAAGCATTTGATCCTTTGACGGCGTGCATCGCCTCCGATGCTTCCGTAATTATCCCACGATCGAGTTGCCCGCGTTCCTTCACCTCTCGGGGCTTGCTACGAGAGGTTATTTACACCGTATATTTTTTTTCTGATTATTATTTACCGGGTGGCGGGTGTTGAAGCGTGGCATCTCCGGCACATAGGAGCACACGGAACGGAACGCGGATGCGTCGCACGGTCTACTTAATCCTTTCCACCTGACACGGCCATCCTGCCCCTGCCTTTATCAACCCCCATCACCATCCGGTAATTATTTCTTGATCGGCCGAGTTACCCTTTCGCGTCGAATGGAAAAACCGAACCCTCTCGAGCGATTAAAGTGCTCGGGGGGAAAATGGAATTCCGCGAGAAGATCAAAACGCTCGACAAAGGATCCCAGCAACAATCTACATTTCTATTAGCAGACTGCTCTGCTAATTCAACATTCCCACATAACATGTACAAAAGAATACTATTGGAATATCCTTTTCTTATACCATAGATCGATAGAATATCAAATTCTGAGTATAAAAGTGTTGAACCTCATATGTCCTAAACCTAATAGTGAACGAGATATTATCCAAGGAAGAAAGAACATTGTTTCGACATTATCTCGTAAACTGTTAGATTTAGGGCATATGAAGGTCAACACTATGATACTCAGAATTTGATACTCTATCGATGTATGGTATAAGAAATAGGACATTCCATTTACAAAACTTAATTTGACTTTGAAATCCCCGCTTTCCGCCATTCTAGGCCTAAAAAAAATTAGACCAGTTTAAAATTAGAACAATTTTTGTAAACAAATTTTTTCGTAACTTCAGTGCATCGCAAAGATATTTCCGTTATCAGATAAACGAAACACCCTGTATACACAAAAGAGGGATATCACTAATATCACAGAAGAGACGGAAATTCTTCAAAGATTATGGATAATATCGTGCACAATGTTCATCTAATTTTCCTTATGCTAAATAGAAATTCGTGGTCGCCGCACTGGCAACGAATGTGTTAAAGGATCTTGATCGATGCTACAAGTTCTCGAACAGTTTTGCTGTTCGTTTGATCAGGTTATCGAACGATACTCGCCTGAGAGCCGTCGACTCGACCATTCTCATCTCGATGGTCAAAGTGTTCCCGCTGGAAACGAAGCTCTCTCCTAGTGAGCATGGTCGACTGGTGTTCTGAAGGATTGCGTGGTCGCAGGTCCTCGGCACCTTGTCCTTGCAGTACCGGGCCAGAAGGGTCGTGTTACCCGCGGGACGACCCACCAGGGGTCGCGAGGGCTCGTTCGACTTGTCCGCTCGCCTCTGCTGCTCCTTTTCGCTGTTCGAACACAGAGTTCCGGTCGAAAATTATCCTCCCCTAAACGATCACTGTTCTCCGTTTAACCAACCACGTGTTAATTTTTCAAGCTTTCGGGGTTATCACTTTATAGGAAGAATAATGTTCTCAGAAACTGAAACTTGAGAAATTGACTTTTGTCCAGTTTTCAAGGCTCTGAGGCCACTGCGGCGGTTGTGGTCGGCTAAACAGAGAGTTCTGGTTGGGAAGCAATTAATCAAAGGCGGTTCAACGGACCAGGCGAGGTCGTTACACTCGGACAGCGGCATCATCTCGCCGTCCCACACCATCAAGGTAGTCGAGCAGTCCTCGTCGCCGGTGGATAGGCTGGTGCCTACGTGAAACTTCAGGATGGACAGCCAGACGCGGAACTGCGGCTGCGGTTGCCGAGGCGCCGGTCTCCTCCAAACGGTTCCCGGCCTCTGTTCCGGAAACTTCGGCAAAGGACGAGGCGGCGTCGGGCTCGGCATCGCTGGACCCGCGCCTCGAAGATGGTACAGACAAGTGCTATTCCGCGGGAGAGAGTGGCGAGGCGAGGCGAGCACTCCTCCGCCGTTTCCTTGCAGCCAGAACTCGCAGTGCTTGTTCTTGGCGTACGTGGGCGAGTCCACGTCGACGAACTTCACCTGGAATGGTAGGTTATACTCGGGGACGTGAAAAATTTGGCTCCGGGGCGAGCCGGAGCAGGGATGGCCCCGTGGGGCAGCGCCCATGCTCCACCCAGAGCGAGGAAGTCACGCCTACTTTGAGAAGGAGGTTTTGGGGGGCTCGGTTCGATGCTGTTTGCTCTGGAGAGATGTTCTGAACGAGGTGAGAATGGTGGTTGTGACATAGGAGTGGTCTGATAGCTTCGTCGGGAGCCATTAAACCACGCCCACTTTGGATAATTTAGATCTTGGGAGGTTTTTTTGATGTGGTCCACTTTCTACGACGTCCTAGAGGAACTGGTACAGTTGTTTCGAGTCATATAACCACGCCCACTTTGGAATAAACTACCTTGTTTCGCTCTAGTCTGCTACTTCTTCTGAAACATTGCCCCAGGGAGCACACTAGAGCGCTGCGAGAGCAAATAGCACGCGCCGCCCATGTCTCTCATAGATCTCTACAGGCTCCGCTTCACTCGTAAAGGAACAATTCTCCGTGTAACGCCCTCCCGTTACATTTATAACGCGAAATCAATCGGCGAAGCAAGAAATTGAAAAGAGTAATGATCCTTAAACACTGAAACGGCTCGGACGTTAAAGAGAAGCTCTCAACGCGGCGAGAGGTATTACAGTCGCTAGGATGTTCCCGGTTCGCCCTGAAAAATGGCCACGGAGCTCTCGAGCTATCCATTTAAATGCGATTCGTGAACAGGCCGTACTTTACCCCGGTAAGGTGTAAAGCACACTGTTCCACAGCTCTCACTCTCCCTTCCGTTTTCTCATTCTCTCTCGCACTCTCTCTCTCTCTCTCTCTCTCTCTCTCACTTGCCCCTCTGAATGTTTGAAGAGAATTACCACGTACTTGCACTTCTAATTGAAAGCCGTGGAGCGAGTGCGGAGGCGTGGGGTGCAGGAACGTGCCGTAAGGAGATGTAGTGAACTCGACGAGGATCTCCGTGCCGCTGCTGGTCGCCTCTGGCACCGGTTCCCCTCCCCCGCAGAATTTCAGGATCACCGGATCCCGGGTCGTGTAGCCGTCGTACACGGTCACGTAGTCCTGCGGGTCACGGAATTTCCCTTTCTCAGTTTCACGCTTCGAGACCCGGATTCGTTTCAGACGTTACAGTTCGGACCTTTCGGTCCGTAATTTCCCACCGTCTAACGCGAACCGGGCATTTCGAGCTTAAAACTCGTGCTTCTCTCTACCAAGATGGCCGCCGTGTCAATACCAGCTGATGGTCTTTCCTCTATTTGATTCTCGAACACGGGGAACGCTTTCAAACGCTCTATGTATATGCAGTCAGAAACGTTCAGTCGAGCTTGTCAATTTAATACCATCTATTCCCACGATTTATTAATGTTAGCATGTGATTGGTAACGTTAAAAACTCGAGGTGGAGGCCTTTCAATATGGCGTCTTGATGAATAGGGGTCCACACGCCCTGCCGCAAGGAGGCACCGTCGCGAAAATGTGTCGTTCCCGTTTGTCGACGCCGTCTGTTAATTTCAAACGATCGGGCCGGCACTGGTAGTTTTTCCATTCTGTTTTATGAAGCCGCGACGCGTTATCCGCGGTAACCAGCGACACCGCAGCCTGCCAATAAATCGGTCTTATCGCCGCAAGCCACACGGCGCGACGCCGAGTTTCATCCGAATTTAGCCCGACCGCGGATCGGTAAATATGCGACGGGGTCGCGGATTTCTGATTTAAGAAGCCGGCCGAATTATCATGTAAAGTGACGTAAAGGGGGCCTCGGTTCTATCGATATGTTGGTCACGTCCGACCGTTCTCCCCGCTGCAATTTATACCGGTTAATCCAATTCTCGCGGGACTTTCACGTACCTGTACTACGTCGCAGTCCTTCCAGAGGCGAAGTTCGCGGGGCGACGACTCGACCTGGGTGGCTGGCAGTGCCCTTATGGCCACCAATTGGCCCCGGGGCTGTTTCACCGAAATTAAGGCGTGTTTCCCCGCCGGTATATCGTGCTGCCTCACCTGGAACGCACGCGAGACCGAAATGAAACCGAGTCGCATCGTCCGCAATTGCTACAAACCCTCTCCTTATCCTTCCCCCCTTCACCGTTCGATAATGCGCCCGTCATTTTGCATAACAGTTCCGAGAAAATTGTAGACCAGCCTGAAATTTGAATTTCTTTCAGCACTCAAGTCTGATTATTTCTCGATCAAAGAGATTCACTTGTGCAGAACATTTTTATTCTGTATAAATTGTGAAACAACTAGTGCCGTGAGCAGTCTGCTTGAGCAGAACATTTTTATTCTGTATAAAAATGTTCTGAACAATGGCACTCGTTGTTTCAATGACAATCGTTCTTCCAGGCTTCTCTATAATGTTCACGGCAGCCGAATGTCGTATCCGGCCCACAGCTCTTAATTATCGTCTCGTTTGACCGATCGCCTCCCGTTTTCACGGACTTCCGAGTCTGTACAAGTCTCGCAAACAGAACCCACGTGCTACGGCGCGTGGAACCGCCACCGACATCGAAGTGTATTTAGTGGCGTGCCGTCCGGCCACGAGAATAATGGTTCACGCGGGCCGCCGTTGCGTCGCGACGCTGCCTCGTAAATTTCCCACGGAATGCCGACGCTCTGTTCGATGCCGTGAAACCCCTCCGAAACCCACGATACGACCGTTCAATTTGCTACAGCCGCGACTCCGCCGAAGACGCATCGTTGCCCCTGCGGAAGTTTCACTTTATCAACGGACATCGACGAATCTTTAATCTTTGGGGATGATAGTCTTCGAGGTTTTTGGAGTTTTGGGTTTTTAGATGTTTCAGGGAATTGTTTTTCTGATATCTAGGGTATGTGGGTTCCAATATGGCCGTCGGATGCGGAGATTCAAAGCTACTTTCTAGTTTTTCTTGGAAAATTAATTTCATCCATGAAGACAGCCAAGTACTTGGTCCCCATGTTTTTCATAATTTGTGGTTTGGGATTTCTAGAGAGGACATACAGGGTGTTTCATTCAGGGTGCATTGAAGTTACGAAAAAAATTTGTTTACAAAAATTGTTCGGTATGAAGGGTACAATCATATAGTCTAATTTTTTTTAGGACTAGAATGGTGGCGTGGGGGATTTCAAAGTCAAATTACGTTTTTTACATGGAATGTCCTATTTTTTATACCATAGATCGATAGAGCATCAAATTCTGAGTATAAAAGTGTTGAACCTCATATGTCCTAAACCTAATAGTTAACGAGATATTATCCAAAGAAGAAAGAAAATTGTTTCGACATTATCTCGTAGACTGTTAGATTTAGGACATGTGAAGGTCAACACTATAATACTCAGAATTTGATACTCTATCTAGAATTTTATACTGTAGTAAAAATAAGACATTCCATTCAAAAAACTTAATTTGTCTTTGAAATCGCCCCACCTCACTATTCTAGTTCTCAAAAAAATTAGACTATATGTCTGTACCCTTCATACCGAACAATTTTTGTAAAAAAAACTGTTTTTGTAACTTCAGTGCGTCACAAGATATTTCCGTTATCAGATGAACGAAACACCCTGTATTTTGTTTGATTTTCAGAGGCTGTGGATTTCAATATGGCCGCCAGGGAGAATACCTGCAAAACCAATCATTTGCCAGCGGTATTCGACAGATTCGTCAAAACTCGAGACCAGAAAGTTCGGAACTGTCCCGCAACTTTCGTTTCGTCTCCCTATTCAAAATCTCGCGAAACTGCGACGAAAGCGGGTGTCGGGGGAGACGGAAGCTCGACTTTCGCCGGTAAGCTGACGGCTCAGGCATAATCCGGGTCGCCATCGTGCGAAAGGATCTCCGCGAAAAATTCCGCAGCGTCGCGTCGTCGGTTATCCGTCGCTCCGATATATGTTCCATATTTATGGGGGCCACGAACTTTCGGCCCTCTCCCGTGGGGACTTACCGCGTAGTAGCAGGTGAGATTGCGCGGATACAATCCGGGAAAGTTCGGTGACTGCAGCCTGCACTTCCTCCGGTCGCAGTCGCTGAATATTCTCGAGCAATAGGTCCCGGATATCAGGTCCCCGAGGTATTGCTCGGTGCCGGGTTTCGCGCTCGTCGCTGGCTGCTCCACCATCTCCATCGGCATCGCCACAGAGCTGTTAGCGTACTCGCTGGTACCCGACGACGTCGTCACTTCCGTCGGCGACGGTGTGCCCGTCGCGTGCGTTACACCTGAAACAGTTATTCGTCGCGCGACGCGTCAAAGTTGCGAGGAGATCAACGAAGTTCGCGTTTCTGTTAATTGTGTATTCAGTACAGACGTACCCGTCACAACTACCGTGCAAAAGAAAGAACCACTCGACCATATTTAATAGAAAAGCGTAAAAAATCAAATAAGAATACAGTAAGTTTTGAAATAGGATTCCGCTGTTTAATTGAATAGTTCTGAGAATACGTGGGTATAGCTATATTGACGTTCTTGGGTGCCAAATATGGCACTAGGTGTCATATTAGGGACTCAAGGTGTACCATATTAAGAACCCATTTCGCTGGAACTTGCAAATTACACACCACAAAAAAAAAATTTTTCCCAAGCTGTATTAATTTTTTAACGAACTTGACCCTAGAATCTTATAGGCAGGAAATGCATCTACAACTGGTAATTTTGTGGTCGAGAAAGGGCATTCTAAAATAATCAAAAAGTGACATCAACGAAAAGTGGTTCATATTTGGGCACTTTACCCTACATTCGGTTATCCAAGCCAATTGTAAAGAACAGGAGAAGGAAATTTGTATTTCGTTCTAGTTTGTTGCGATTCAGTCAGAAAATAGAGGAAAAAAGAGAGTAGAAAGATACGGAGAGTTTAGGAAATGATCATCGGGCACTCACCTCCGAACGGGTTCCCATAACGCACTACGGCGTCCGACTTCCTGATCGTTTTGTACGCCATCCGGAAGTCGAAATTGAATCCCGTCTGATCCTTGCTCAACCTGAGCAGCTTCAACGATATGGAGACCATCGGGGTCTCGCTATAGTAGATCGCAGGGCCCCAGGATGTCCCGCACCAGAGGCCGCCGACATCCGGACGTTGCGCCTCGGAAATTTGCAGGGAACCGTCCGGACAACCCTCCGCGGTGAACGACACGAATTTCCCCAGGGTGAAGCTGTCGAACGTCAACTGAAATCAGCAGAAAACGAAGCGTGTTCAACCGGCGGTTCTCAATTATGCTGGTCTACCCTTCGATCATTAGGCTAGGACACGCTTTAACCCTCGGACAGGCTAACGTATTTGAGATCGTGCAAATATTTATGACTCGAAGGCTGTCATTTCCGTTCTACATTTCAGGTCCTCGTTTATTTACTAAATTTTATTAGTTTCATGACTTTACGAATATCCAATATGGCGGTCACAGGAGTATTGATCAAGATGGCGGCCAGACACGCTTGGGAACTTTGAGATAGAATATATAAACGTTGATCCATCTTTTTCCTTTGATTTTCAGATAAAACACATCTGTTCGACTGAGGATGGGGTTATCAGGTTGTTAATAATAAAATTGACACTTCGATCAGTTTCAGTATGGATCGTAATGTTCTTACAAGTATCCAGAATGGCGACCACAAGCGTTACAAGCTCCTTTTTCCTCCAGTTTCCGGTCGAAATAATTGTATTGCCAATAGAAAGATCAATTTACCAGGTTATTAACAACATCAGCAATTAATCACCCGGAGTACAAATCATAAAACGCAGCATCCCAAGAAACGATCAGAAACGCTCAACAAATATATGTAGAAACCACAGCTCTGTCTTTTCGATGTCAAACAAATCGGATCCCATCGGGAAGCGATTTATCAGATATTAACAGCGAAATTGGTCTTTCGCCCAGCTCCGATTAAGGTATCGACAGCTGCCTCTTTAATAATTAGTCCGAGCCGCAAACACGAGAAACGAGCGAGCGTATGCGGTTTACGTTATCAAGAGCAAGCGAGAGAAAGAGGATCGTTTTGATAAAGAAAAAAGAAAAGCCGGTTTTCGGTGGTATAAATAATTTGGCAGTGGCCTGGCTCGCGGGAAACCTCCATTCACGAAACTTTCCGGGCTCGAACCTATCCGCAGATGGCTCTGCGGCCCGAGGCCGGCAATATGCGTTATTAAAAAATTCGTCGTTCATTCTTGTTCGGCTGCCAACAAGCTACCGCCTCTCCGGACGGCTCTTTTTATTGCGATAACAACGATAACTATTCCTGAGCACCATTTAACGCTATCAAATCGCTCTAACTCGGATTAAGCGCCGCTTATTTCATCGCAACTTCATTTTTATGTTTTTATCCTCGGCGTTTCAAGTGCCAACTAAATCGCTAAATTAGCTTGTTATACTCTGACGAGCTAACACTTTAACCATCGCACGTTCCGCAGACTGAAAATTTGCCAATTAACAATTTTTATGCATGTCTTTAAAATGTAACGTTATAAATAAATTTGTTAATTTAAGACGAGGATGTATTGATGCTGGAAGTGCTGAGCACACAAGATAAATAAAATTGCTCTGATTAGTTCTAGTGTGAAGAGTCGACTTCACGAGTTATATCCAATATGGCGGACACCGTGAGTATTGATCAATATGGCGGATCGTCACGCCTCGAAACTTTGATATTGAATATAAAGAGGTTGACTCGTATTCTCCCTTCGATTTTCAGATAACACGTTTCTGCTCGATTGAACATAGTGTTATCAGATCATTAACAGCAAAGTTAACAGTTATATTGACTTCGGTATACACCGCGAAGCCTCTGCTAATTCTTCTTATTCCTGCATTTTTTAAATGGATCGAGTTAGTTAGTACAAAGTGTTAATATTGATAGTGATAAACGCTTGAATAGGTAAACTTATTCCAAATTTTGATAAATTCAATGAACAACTTCTACGATTTTGAGGAAATTTATGGCTGTCACTGGCGTGCTTCTCAAGGACTAAAAATATTGGGAAATATTGAGTAGAGGGTGAAAGTGTGCAGCGGAGCGAAGAGATTCGGCTTTTTACGAGATGTTTCGCGGAGACTCACCTGAACGATGTCGCCCAAGTCGCCGCCCGGCGCGTTGAAGGTGAGCTTGCAAAAGTAAGGCACCTTATCCTGCTTCGGTCGATGAAGCTCCAGGTCGTAGGTTTTCCCCACGTCGCCGTAGTACGTTTTGTTGCAGGCTGCAACAAGAGAGAAAGGGCTCTTTTCAGTTCCAATCTCTTAGGGGTGTGCAGCAGAAGCAGCAGCAGCAGCCTCTCTATCAAGAGTATCACTCTACCCTGAAATCAGAATTCTTCTTCTAAACGCGCGGCCGAATAAAGGCGTCGGAGGGTGTGTGCCAGGGCACTTTCAGTTATTCTTTTTCCCCTGTATTCTTTCGTTTTTTTTCTTGAAGAATCTTGGGTCTTGTATTAAAAACGCTGTCGCATTATTCGATTCCGTTGGGATTCGTTCGAGAGGAGGCGATACTCATCGCTTTGACATTGCCCGATATAATTCCCCTTGTTATTTTCACGCGCTATTGCCATCTCTGTGGCTCTTCCGAGCTGACTGAAGGTGCTTTGTTATCGACAGACTGTGAATCCTTATGCCAATTTGTAGTTCTCTACTGGTTCAGATTCTATTAGATTCATATTGTCGCTGTTTGGAATCGTTATTGAGAGGAACATTATAATGAAATTACATTTACTAGTATAACTGGTGGTAATATTCTATATGGAGCTAAATAACTATCATCTAACGTGAGTCTCAGGAACACGAGTGTTCTGCAGGAGATAAATCAAATATTTTTAATATCCTGAAGCTGTTGGACTTTAGGAACCCTCTCGTCCGCCTGTACAGGGCAAAACCTCTGTCTATAAATTTTTAAAAACGCCCTCGACGTGTACCTACTGATGTACCATCCTCCCCAAGCGCACGAGGCAAATTTTGAGTGGCCACAACCGCAGTGTTCTCTTTTTTAGACTCGAAAAATACACAATCTCCTAATGCACTCTTTCCTCAGACGTTTCCCACTGAAAAATTAATTACTAGGCTTCCCGGACTAGGCTGTCCAGGTGAAAGGCGATGAAACATTTCCGTAACTTACGTGTGCGGGACGCTTTTATTTCGCCTGGATTGCCGTAAATGTACTAAGATGGAGTGGGGTAAGTCCGTCTACGGGGCAAGTCTGTTAATTGGTTATTTTTATTATAATATGAACGAAATTTCTCTAACTTGTATTTATAAATGTAGTATAAGTTAGTATGAGCTATTCTGCAAAAATGTCGCCCAAGAATAAAGGTGTTTTCCTCGCTTAAATCAACCAATGCCAAACAGTCACGTGCGAGGTACACGTACAACTTTGAGGTTACCCTGAACGTGCAATAGTGTTTGCAAGTTATTAATATATTCTGTGTTGCTATTTTAGGTAAGTACAACTAATATTGATGTTGGTTTACATTAAATAAACCGGTCTTATTGTATTTTTTAAAAGAGAAAAACACTAAGATGATCTTACCCCGTAAATATTACTACACGGGGCAAGTGCGTGATATCACGGTGGGGTAAGTGCGTACTGTATGGGTAACTGTAAAACTAAACAATATATTTAATGCAATAAAAAGCATTTTGTAGCAGGCTTGATAATAATTCTTTTCTTGCCCCGTAGCACTTGAAACAACGTTCGAAAGCATTTTTAAACTTTGTTATAATATCGCTGTATCCCCTTTCATATGTCAGCATAAAAGTACATGTTTGTTTAAAAATGGATAACTATAAAACTGAACAATATAATTTAATGGAATAAGGAGCATTTTCTAGCAGGCTTGTTAATCATTCTTCCCCTAGCACTTGAAACAAGGTTTGAAAGCATTTTTAACTCTCAGAGACGCTCTTGCCCCATTTTCGGGGCAAGTGCATAGTAGCTGACACTTTGTACAATATCCTGTCAAAATGATAATTTTCCAGCAAAATTAAAATCCTACATAATTCATCAGTAATAACTGGTAAGAGTTTGATACCAAGAGCGTTAAATTTTTACATACCAGACTTTGTACAACTTTGCAAAAACTAGGGCGCACTTACCCCACTCCACCTTATAGTAGTCTGTATCAATAATCGAATCAGTGCAATCCCTTTTCCGTGAATTTCGAATTTATTTTCGAGAACCTAAAGGCGCTATCTTTTCGATCTGGAGTCTAGATCCTCGAGGCTTGAATGTTAGACACTTCCGAATCGATCTTCGAGAATCTAAGGGCGCTATCCTTTTGCCCGGGAGCGTAGATCGCCCAGACAATGATCGACGGAGTTCCCTAGCAATCTATCGATCCTCCCGTCGTCTGTTTGCACAAGTTTAATGGCAGAGCCGCGAAAAAGGTGGGATCGCTCGGAGGCTTGCTATCGGGGGTGTGTAGAACGGGTTCTCTCCGTTTTGCATTGTATTCAGTCTGGTGTATCGATCACGTGTTTATCGAGGGTAATCATCGGTGCTTGGATACCAGGTCTCTCTCGCTCTCTCTCTCTCTCTCTCTCTCTCTCTCTCTCTCTCTCTCTCTCTCTCTCTCTCTCTCTCTCTCTCTCTCTCTCGCGTTGGAAAAGCATGTTAATTCACGGTAAATACCCGTATCGTTTTTGAAACCTGTCCAACTGTCGACGGTTCCCGCGGCCCATTTCGAGCCGTTAGATCTCCTTGCGATCGGTTCCGGTCGTCGAACCGATCCGCCGGATGCTAATTATCCCACTGTCGTCTTTATCACGCGATAATCGACCGTAAACGTTAATGGCGTCGCGTACACTCGCGAAACTCGTCCGTGATTTCGTTATTCGAACACTTTATTGCCGTGAATTGCCGCGGATAATGATCGTCGCTCGATCGTTCCATCGCCACCGGTGTTGTTTCATCATTGTTTGATCGCTGTTGGCCACGGTTGTTTGCCGCTCCCAGCTAATGCTATCGATTTTTTCAACATTTTTTTTTAACACGCTAAAGGTTTACAAACACGAGATACAAGGTAAATAATATTGATACACCGTTCTCATTTGTTCCAGTGTGAAGAGTATGGACTTTACGACAAATATCCAATCTGGCGGCCACCGGGAGTATTGGTCAATATGGTCGGCATTCGCGCTTCGAAACTTTGATAATGAATATGTGAACGGTAATTCGTGTTTCCCCTTCAACTTTCAGGCGAAGCGATGCTGTTCGATTGAAGATAGAGTTATCAAATCTCATTAATTGTAAAATTACCAAATATCCAAAATGCTCTACCTAAAATCCAGAATAATAGTAAAAATTTCATGGGTAGAAGATACGTATCAACGATCAACAGTTAGAGCGTACGGATGTTCAGAATGACTGGGGGTTTAGAATGATTAGGGGAAGATCGCCGATTCCGGTTCGAAAGGTGGCCGAAACGTTGCGGAGCGCCGATCGAGTTGCTTTGGCTTCGTATCGCATGCTCTCTCCGTGCAGAATCACATTGTACAGGGCGGCTTGATTACAACGCCGGTTCATTGTGGGGCTTCAAGGGCTCATCACGAACGGGCAGGGTAGAGAGGGCACTGGTACGATGCATTGGATCGCAGGGGGTGAATGGATCGGCTGCACAATGCACGCTATTTCCAGGCATCGACTGGGTCTCGCTTCTAATCAGAATCCCAGTTTGCACGGCTAATAGTCCGCCGAAAATCTGGCTACCTTGCCTTGACCCGCTCCGACCTGCCCGGTCCGCTAGTGATGGGTTCGAGTCTAATGTGAATCTCCAATCCCAAGTAAATCTGTGCAACTAGGACTTCATTTCCAGGACTTCACTCTTCACTAAAAATTAACCAATTTCTATCACGAAGAAGAATGGACAATAATATATTTATCAATAATATTTCTGTTATTATTATACATATGTTAGGTTATCAATAATATTTCTGTTATTATTTTATGTTAGGTGAAAAAGTCCAGGAGGAACTTTAGAAGACATGAATTGATTTGCACGTATCTTTATCAATAATATAATATTTCTGTTATTATTTTATGTTAGATGAACAAATCTAGGAGGAACTTCAAAAGACACGAATTGATTTGAACGTATCTTTATCAATAATATTTCTGTTATTATTATAGGTTAGATGAACAAGTCTGAGAGAAACTTTAAAAGACATGAATTGATTTGCACGTATCTTTATCAATAATATAATATTTCTGTTATTATTTTATGTTAGATGAGCAAATCTAGGAGGAACTTCAAAAGACATTAATTGATTTGAACGTATCTTTATCAATAATATTTCTGTTATTATTATAGGTTAGATGAACAAGTCTGGGAGGAACTTTAAAAGACTTGAATTGATTCGTACGCATCTTCATCAATAATATTTCTGTTATTATTTTATGTTAGGTGAACAAGTCTAGGAGGAACTTTAGAAGACATGAATTAACTTGCACGTCGAACACATAGAAAAATTTTATAAAATATTAAGTACTCACGGAAAGATCGATACTATCAAGTAAGATTCGAGTCCACACGTTAAACACGCTCGAAGCCATCGCTACTCACGTAATTCGATGGCAGGCAATTTTCGTCGTGGATCGTTCGCGGCTTTCGCGCTTGATCTGCATACAGATTGGGGGCTCGGTTGCTCGAAAAAACATCGCTCCGTCCCGTTATTTCGTTTCTAGGGAAAAAGAAGTCGTTCCCATGCACGCGTGAGGCGCCATCTGCCCGGAGAAGTCGGAAGTTATTCGATTCCGGTGACTTGAAATCCCGAACCAATACGCTCGGATCGTTTCTTATACTTTCTTTCGCCAATTTCTCGTTAATGCGTCACTTTTTTCTTGTTCCCGTGTTCTCGCAAAGTTCGTTTAACTAATAGACTGTACTCGGTGGGCTTGTTAGCTTCGTTTGGCGTCGGGGCTGCGAAATTGGATCGACTGGGGCAACTTTGATGAACAAATCACTACGCTCGGGACGTTTTCTTCAATCTTTTATGTGATTCTCGTGTTAGGATGGTGTTCCTTTTTTTGTGCGGATTATTGGAGAAATTTGACCTGTCGATTCACTTCGTTTGGTGCAAATTGTAAAAATCAGTAAAACGAATGAATATCAGACAAATTGCTTTAACAATACAGTTAACAAAATAATCAATAAATAACATTCCAGATGAACATCTCGTTTAAAATAATTATAAAAATGAAAGTACCGAATCAATTTTAGACTCTATTCCGAAAAAGTTGAAGCAATAAACCACAGTGCTCCGTGACGCCTGCCCTAAATGAATAAGGCGTCTTGGTTCCAGGAGATAAAGTTACGAAATATACGAAATAAATTTTGGGACCTATTTCGTAAAAGATGGAGGAACGAACGCATGATGTAGTGCTATAGTGCTCCGGGAAGCCTGCCCTAAATGGATGGAGCGTTCCCGGTAGCACGCTGCCGGTTCTTCCTCCTTATCGTAATCGTTTTCTTTTATTCAGCAAGAAAGGAAGATAGATCCGTGATTTAAGATTTCCAACACGCGGCCGCGGTAATCGTCCGCGCGATAAACGCCGCGACTGCGGCGAGGAGTCCATATTTTATTGCCTAATAAAATATAAGAACGCTAGGGGAGTTCGTGGGTGGTCGGGTCACCTGTCGGCGATTTATTGCCGCGGGTCGGAGCGGGTACGGAGCTGCGGATTCGGCGGATCCGCTTCGGCTCGATACTCTCAGTGCTTAACGCTGGATTTACGGTGCACTAAACGCCGCAATTTCACGTCACTTTATAAAAATTGTAAGAATATATTTATTCTGATTTTTTGTGCGATTGCGGCGTGTGTCAAGGGAGACAAATTTATCGAATAGTTCCTCATAAATGTTATAATCTCAACAACAGCGTATTAAAAATAATTTCTTAGTAAGGAAGTTGCTGACGTGTCTGATCATGGCTGGCTGTTTCTGCTTAATGTGTATAATAGATACATGTTGAAATGACTAAAAATTTTAGAAAATAATTGTAATGGATAAATCGTTTTATAAGAATTGTAATGGGTAAATCATTTTATAATAATTGTATGAATACACGTTTATTCTGATTTCTTGCGATTGCGGCGTGTGTCAAGGGAGATAAATTTATTAGAATAGTTCCTCATTATAATCTCAACAACAGTATATTAAAAATAATTTCTTAGTAAGGAAGTTGCTGACGTGTCTGACCATGGCTGGCTTTTTCTACTGAATGTGTATAATAGATACATGTTGGAATGACTGGATTTCACCAAATAATTGAAATTCATATAAAAATTCATATAACTAATTGCAAATCAAATAAATGAAAAATTACTGAATTTCTCTACATATATCTACGGAGAGATGATCGAATTTTATTAGATAAATACGCGCATGCAATTGCTGAACACAAGTAAATACACGCATGTCGAAACGACTGAATTTCACTATACAAACATACGTTGCAATGATCGAATTTTAGTAAATAAATAAATGAAATAAAAGGAATGATCGAATTTTGAGCAGATAAATACGAGAATCGAAATGATTCAATTTTTATCGACGATATTAAATATAATCATCTCGGGAACGCATCGGAACGCTAGAAGTCGGCCGATCATGGTCTTCTTTGACGAGCAAAGGGTTGAAAGAGAAATTTTCGATTCGTTGGAACGTGTCGACGTTTTTTCAAAGCAAATTGATTGCCTCTCACGAGAGAGGAAGAGGAAGAGAGAGAGAGAGAGAGAGGAAGCTCGCGGAATCGATGGAAGAGTGTCATACCTCATGAAGGACGTTAAAGAGAGTGCGACACGAAATGATGGTACACGAGGGCGATTCCTCGCGCAAAAATGAATGAAAACTGGAGAGAAGAGGGGAACAACCTTTTTCTCGCCGTGGAAAATCGATCCGGGGAAATCTGTCGGATACACTTGCTGTTTAACCCAGATGTGCCTATCATTTTTACGGGAGGATGCTCCCGGTGAAAGATCATTTTGTTTTTCATGTCTGCTTTATCGTTGCGCTCGATTTACCGGCAACGAGGACGCTCGAATGAAATTAATCCGTAACGCGTGTATTTACAAATTAATTCACAAGCCCTTTGATGCAAATTTATTGATTATTTGCGTACAATTAAAATACAGTCCAGTATCGAAAATAACTTTCATTAATTTCTATGAGCCACAGATAGAAATTGGTCTCTTGCTCTAATAATTTTTATAAATCAAAAATAATGAGTCTATATTTTCGAAACCTTCATATCGTTTTTATATCTACCTACCCATTATTATAAATGCGTGCTCAACATGTTGATAAAAATTCTAATTCTTCATTCAGGTATAGCAGAGGCAGCAGCGAATCTTTTAGCAGTCGCCCACCAACATTCCCCTTGAAAAAAGCAACTTGAAATTCATTATACCATGAAAATCCACGGTGACCACAAACAGACGAAACGAAATTGCGTCACGAATTCGCGAGGAAACCTGAGAATTAATATTAGAGACAAGAGAGGGTGGGGTGGGGGTGGTTTAAGACAACGTGGCCGCGGAAAGAATGAAAGACGGACGCGGCAGGAATTATTAATCACAACGTACCAAAGAGAGGGAGAGAGAGAGAGAGAGGGGGGGAGAGTGGGAGGGCGAGAAGGGGAGAGAGGGAGAGAGAGGAAGAGTAAAAGAGAGGAGAAGGGTTTATTTGTTTTTCCGGGCGAGCACGCGTCGGATAATCGCGAGCTCGGTCTGCGGTCGGCTTCGGGCAGTGACAAAGGCCCGCGATTCGTCAGGAATCCTCGGGGGGTCGGTTCCGGACACGTCGGAGGACGCGAAGTGGTTCGAGGTCGTTAGTCAGAGCTACGGAGAGCAGAACCCGCGGAGGAAACGTTCAGCCGAAGACTGAAAGAGGGTTCGACTCTCGTAATTTCGCGTAACAGATGCGCCCGGTGAATTCGTAATACCTGGTCAGCTTCGCGTATCGGTTTCCAATACCGAATCCTGTCATTAAACTTAACGACGACGTATATATTGAATTACAACCCCTGCCGAGCCTAGCTCAGGGATCTCCGGCGAAGAGATGGAAGATCGTTTCTTGATCCTCGAGCACGCCGATTCGCCATGTTTGGCTCAAATGGACTTGCAAAATGTGCTTTAAAAATTTAATCACCCCCGATCGATACATTTAACATTCATTCCTGGAGGACAAGTATCGCAACGGACGCTTGCGCCGAATTGTTTTTGCCCCGGTCGTGCTGCTCCGAAGTCCGAAAAATCCACGATTCTCTCATCTCCGAATCCCAAAAATCTAAAGATCAGCATTCCCACGGCAATTCCAAGCCTCGAACAAGTAGTGTACCCGCTCTCAGATCTAATCCAGTCTATTTTCTCGAATCACCAGAGGCCACGGGGGCAGCCGAAAGAACAATCGCGACCGAGGTTTTATCAGCGAGGGACACGATTCGGCGAAACTAAACGCCGCTTATCCGACCGGAAGCTCGTACATACTCGGCGATTCCAAGCTGTAGGGAACAGACGAAGAGAGAAAGCTGGAAGGAGAGAGAGAGAGGCGGAGACGAACGAGCAGATAAGTGGAGATAAAGGAGAGCGTGTAGCGACTGAATAAAACGTGTCGCGTTCGTCGTCGCACGGTTCGTTTCACCGACGCTTGTTCCAAGAAAACGTCGTCCCGGTCTGCCATTTTGAGCACGGGCTGCTCTGTCAAAGCAAAGCGGAAACCATCCTCCGTCCCCTCTGTTTTCCAGTTTTCATGGAAACTGCAGCCTCCGGGGCTAATTTCTCGATCTCTCGCGCGCGCGGAGATCAAGGATTAAGCAGCGCCGGCCATTTCCGGTACACGAACCAGACCGCATTACCCAGTCGCCGCAGCACGAAACGCGGCAGAAGAAAAACGCGCCGGAAGTCCTCCGGAGAAGCTGGAGCTCGCGATACGAAATCTCTTCACCGCTGGAACGGGATTCCCGGAAAACCACGAGCCCGGTCTTCGGAGCAGGTTCTCGACGTTTGGAAAAATCCTGTCGTCTGGATCGCTTCAAATTCCACTGAATTCCTCGGTGTTATTTACATCCCCCAGGTACAGTTTCCACCTGGCCGTGGGAACCGCAGGTGATAGGAGAGCGATAGCTTGCCGCAAGTTTGTGTTTGTGTTTGAGGAGCGGTTTCGGCGGAGTTGTCGACGTCGACGATTTTAAGCGGCCAGACTGGAAGCCAAACGAACCCAAATGTTTCGCGAAGGAGGCCTGACCGCGATCAAACCTTTCACCCTTCCACCCCCCCCCCGCAGACGCTCCATCGAATGATATTTCTTTCCTGTTCTAGCGGGAAGCCGCAAAAAGCACTCCGCTTGATAGGATCGCACGGCATCCGCCATTGGCTTCCCTCGCGGCGGACATCTCTCTCGCAAATGGATCCTCCGAGGAGCTGGAGGATCCAGGTCGACCGAGTTGTGTCGGCGATCTTCGAAACTCACCTCGATCCTTCATGTTCCACTCGGTTTTCAAGTTGATCGAGCTCGTCAATTTATTCTTTTAAATGAAAATTGTTTGTTTGGGATTGGCTGCGTGTGACGTCACATATTGATATGCAATCCACAGCGCGGCTGCCTATTGGTGACTAATCTAATCACCGCTAGATCGATAGTCGATCTGCGCCTCGCCTCGCTATAGGCTGTCTCCGTCGGAACGATTACACTGTCCAACAAATTTCAACTTTTCTTATGATTTCAATATACTGTTGGGTCCTTCTTATAGAGTTTTTTGCGCTGATTCCGAATCTGTCCTTAATTTTTCTCCTATACGCACAGTTTTTGAAAAACATGGCTTTGAAAAAGAAACATATTTTTCAACTTTGAACAGATATTGTGATGTTATTATAAAAGATATTGAATTGTTCTTTACAGCAAAAGATTCTGTAGACTTTCCCGAATACATTGATATCCAATATTAATACATTATGATTGTTTAAACATGTTTAAACAATGTTTAAAGACGGAGAGACGCCACTTTTGCACCAATTTTTGAGGATATTTTTCAATTTATCTCAAAGAATTAGGGTCCAGCGGAAAATCGAACTATACCACGCGATAGAGTGTATTGTGAGGAACACAAATATCTTATTAGTATATTTCAAAAGAGCAGTTTTAAAGCCGCTCGAGGTAATCCAACGTTGGTTAATGAAAAGTAAGATGCAAGATCCTTGAAAATTCTTCGAGCCACTGAGACTGACTCGGTCAGCAATTTTCATCGGTGTACCAGGTCATTCAGAAAGTTCGCAGCCTGACACATAGATGATATTGGTAGCAACAAAAACATATCGTTATTGAAAACATCCGTCCTTGATGTGAACATACCATACATTCCAAATCGATCTGTCGAATAGCTTGCTTCAGGCAGCTGATTAAAGTAGACGTCACAGTGATGGGCAATAAATAAATTTATTTCAATAAAGAATTATTTGAATAGAAATTTGAATAACAAGCTATTTGTTCGTCGTCGAAATCGCCGTCGTCGTTTCACCGTCGCACGGCGAGGTGTAACGGTTAATATTAAAATTTTTTTTTTCTCCTGAACGCACAGTTTTTTTTTAAATTTGTTTTTTAATATTGCATTGTCATGCAGTTCTGAGCTATGTTTAAAGTTTCAAGTCTCTAGCTCATCGGGATGTGGTTTAAAATTCGATTACAAGATTTGACGCATACAATAATAATAACAACAACGACAAATGATGAAATAGACATGAGATACCAAAGTTTGTCCAACAGAGTTGCAGAAAAAAATGGTCGGTCCACTCAGAGTGACCCAGTGACCAAGAGCCTTAGCAGCGAGGAACAAGGTTCTACGCGCTCTCGGTATGTGGCAGAAATTCGATAGATTCGAAGGTGGAATCTGGAGGAATCTCGCGACGGATGCACTCCTGGTGTCGGTGGCTGCATCCCGATTGCAATTCCTGCGTTGGCGGATCGATGACGCGTACATAAAAGCTTGCATATCCTTTTGAAAACGAGACCGAGGGCCACAGGCTTGTTTCCACCCCCGTCGTTTATCCAACCGCAGCTCGTGCTTCATTTCCATATGTGCCTATGCACACACCCCCGCAACCCTTTTCTCTTTTCCTCGATCCTCGCGCACAGGAACAGGCATTCAAACGAGAGAGACAAATGAAAACATGGGGGAAGAAAATTCGGGAGGGAAGGAGAAAGAGAGAGGGGTCCCTGAATTCCCTCTTAGAAGCCAGGGGGGATGGGGTGCTTCCACCCCTGCGAACGACACGCACAAATTTCCCTCGGCGGAATGCAATCCGTGTTAAGACGTCGCGAAAACTGAATTTTCTCGGGCACTGATGGAAAAAACGTCCGTTCTGTGCGTCCCTGCTGGCGGGATACATCTTGCGAAGACGTGGCATGTGCGAATCTCGCGGAATGCGGAATGACATTCGCGAAAGAATTTCATTTCTCGAGAGAGAAATTCTTGTTTGTAAATTAAACAAGCTTTAAAGTGTTTGGGAATTAGTGGTGAGCAATTTAGTACAATGTGCGTTATCGATCTACTGTTATCTAAGTAACTTTTATTGAATATAAATCAATAAAATGGGAAAGGTGCAAATATGATTTTTAATATTGTAGCTATTACAAAATTAAACTTACTGCTTGGAGATTCTAATTGAAGGAACTTAACTAATTTTAAATAATAAATAATGGTGAATTTGTTGGAGAAAAATTAGAAGTAGCTATCCTGAAGAATTCGAAAAAAGAATTTGATCGTTGTTAAAGAACCAGTTGCAACTTCAGCTTCTGCTATATACCAGTCTGTTCCACTTTGTATTCATACGAAATTTTATCGTTTTTGGAAATCTCTGCAATTAGAACGACGGTAGCTTGAATTTGGGCCCCGGTTCGAAACTTCGACGTAATTATCAGGCTTATAGCGTCGCTGTAGGATCGCTCTACAGACTCCGGAGAAGGGAAGACGAATTTTGGAGCCTATTTTCGGCTGGCGATGCGGGGCGGAGACGCGAAATTAGGGGAGCATAGCTGGAAATCGGTAGTGAACTCTCGAAACAGTGACTCCGGAAGAGAGGCAGTGTCTCGCGTGGCTGGCGCGTCGCCAATTTGCGAGCGGGCCAGCTAGTTGCCAGCTGCGACTCGACAGTGCACCGTTTCAACAAAACAACTGGTCGTTTTCGAAAACTCGCAGGAGGGAGAGCTCAAGCCCAATGCTTTGCATAATTCGAAGGGGAAGCGAGACGCTGCGAAGGAATTCTGGCCGACTGACTCTTATCTTATTAATTCCCTCTCTTTTTCACACGCTGGCTTCGCAAATTAATACACCTCGCGTGGCTGCAATCCTGCCTTTCAATCTTATTTATTAACTGCTGTATTCGTTTTGTAATTAAAATGCTACTATTTCTCAAAATCATATTCATTGTTCACTGTTTTTGTAGAAGGGTACACATAAACCAACGCTAAGACTTCGACTAATCAAATTTTAGGACATTCAATTCGTTTTTCTACAGACGAGAATACAAGGTTTAAAGAATACAGGGACCAAAAATAACAGTTATTCTAAAATTTTCAACGATAAAAATCATTAATAAAAATAAGATAATGTACATAAAATATAAAGAAAAAAATTTGAAGAACAAAATGATGAAAAAATGTCGATTTTTATAGTTTTTGGTTACGAATAACAGTTATTAGTGTCCAAAAGATTGGATCCTCCTCGATAACTGTTATCGATGGAGAAAAACTGTTTCGATTGCTCAAAGCAGTTATCGATGAGAGAAGTTCATTTCGATCACTCATGACAGTTATCAATGAGAGAAATTTATTTCTATCGCTCATAACAGTTATCGATGACAGAAATTTATTTCTATGGCTCATAACAGTTATCGATGAGAGAAATTTATTTCGATCGCTCACAACAGTTATCGATGATCGAATTTCTTTTCACTTATTCATAATAATTATTGACGAGGAAATTCATTTTTATTGCTTATTTAATTATTGAGTTGTCTACTCTTTTTCGGATGGAGCAAGCCAGTGAAATTCATTGAAAAATTTTCGTACAACAACACGAATCAACAGACCGTAAAAACAACACAAAGTTTGTTTGTTTGTCGCATTAAATTTTGATTGTAGCAATTAAATTTACGAATAAAAAATTTATGAAATAATTGATTGTCTACCATTTGGAAGTTGTACTATTTCATAATAACTATTACAAATTTCTTTCATCAATAACTGTTACGAGCGATCGAAATGAATTTCTGTCATTGATAACTGTTATGAGCAATCGAAATAAATTTATCTCATTGAATAGCTGTTATGTGCGATCGAAATAAACTTCTCTTATCGATAACATTTACCAACAAGTGACAAAATTTTCGGTTACTTATAATCCTTATTTGTAACCAATACGATTTTAGTCGATGACATACTTGTTATTCTATGACGTTTTTTCGTTTTGGTTATAACAGTTATGGTCCCTGATTTAAAGTGTTCCAAATTCATCTTCAAAATTCCCAGAATGCATTCGTTCCTAAATAACAAAATTGTTATAGATGTCTATTTCCTTGGGCCACTATAAATTAATTCGAAATACAAGGATATTGCACTAAAATCGTGAAGCTCAACAACTACAATGTTACAGAACATTTTACAAAATTTTTGTCCATTGTCGCAAGGCTTGAACAACATTTCCAGCGTTGCACTAATCGCGCCCCAGTCCATAAACCATTCCACGTGATTTTCTCCGGAATATTGTATTCAGCGGAATTGAATGCGGCGGAGACAGGGCTGGCGTCGCGAAAATTGAAAAGATGCCTGGCCGTCGTAAAAACGACGCCGACGATGGAAAAAAGAGGGGTACGAGGGGAGGGCGGCAGAGGAAAAGATGAAAGGGGGGCGTACGTCTTTGTGATGGGTACACGCAGATTTTCGCGTGCCCGACACTTCGCAACTGCGCGCAATTTGCGACGCGCAATGCGACGACACGACGCGACACGACGATGTGATGGCGTCGTCGACGTCGTTGACGAGTGCTCGACGCCTTTCACCAGCCTGTCGACGAGCGGGGGGGACGAGCCCCATGCTCGATGGAGAAACGCATCGTTTTCAATGGAGAACCCCCATCGTCTCTTCACCCGTCTCTCTCCTCCTCCCCGTACGACAACCCCTTTTGTTTCCGATCGCGGAAAATTAAATCCGCGACGAACACGGGCCTCAATGATCACCCCCGTGAAACCCTCATTTCTGATTATCAAGTGCGTTAATTGCGGAAACCCCCGACGAACGCGAAACCAACGTGGCGAAACAGAAGAAACGTTGACAAAGGTTCATATATTTTTTACCATCTCTTTGTTGCATTTCTGATTTTGTTCTAATTTTTCGCTGTTCCCTAGGTGGTTGCTAAATGCTGGAAGTCGTCCGATGAAGAGGACGTTTTGAAACACCGTGGGAGTTCGATGTTGCTAACAAAAATCGTTAATTAGATGAAGGAAAATCAAATTATTAATTTGAACCCAATGGTCTCAGAAATATTGTCTCATTTTTACAGGAACAATACATTTTCTTTCTACATTAGGAAATGTCTTCCACCCTAAAAATGGAGCAAAAATGTATAATTGAAAAACCGTGTAGAAATATTACCTCGTTTTTATTGTATTAAGAAACCCGTTCGTGTGTCCTTTTCTGAAGATGGCTGCCAGAAAAGACTCCGCCACCATAAAATCCAGTGCGCGGTTTAACATCGTCAGCACATAAATCTTAAATTCAACGAAAAATCGCGGGCGCTTGGTATTCCCGGCATTCCCGGCATAAAATGTAAATGATTTTTTTCCAATTTCCCGTATACCGAATATGAATTCTGTTTCGACTCCGATAAAGCAGTAAATTATTTGCCGTAGCATTCAAAACATTCATTGCTTCTCCGAGTGTTCTTCTCTCTCTCTTCCACTCTCTCGTTCGTGCGCCGCTACCGTTGTCGAGCATTCGGAAAAAACGGGTTTCCCATCAATTTTTTATTTACTCTATCGCGCGTTCTATATTCCTCCGCGGCCCGGGGAAAACGAACAAGCAACCCTCGTGTACGCTCCGCTTTAACGTGTACCCGTCGTTGTCCGGGTAAACGGATCACGGTCTCCCGCCGCAGGGCAAACTGACACGTATGAATTTAAATACATTTCCATGGAAACGTATATCTCCCGAAACACACCGTGTGCCCACGACCGATCCCGATCCTAAAGGACACTGCTTTAGTGCATCCTTGGCCTTTTCATTTCGACTCGTCGTGCCCCCCCGCGAGCTTCAACGGGGTATTTCCAAGTCATTTTTAAGAATTTTTTCCAGCATTGGGATTTTATACATACAGGGTGTTCGCGCTATCATTAGCCAGCGTTTTTCTTGTAAATAGTAAATAAGGTGGAGTGGGGTAAGTGCGCCCTAGTTTTTGCAAAGTTGGACTTTAAACTGATGTATTTTCAGTCTGCTATGTAAAAACTGAACGCTCTTGGTATCAAACTCTTGCCACAGTTATTACTGATGAATTATGTAGGATTTTAATTTTGCTGGAAAATTATCATTTTGATAGGATATTGTACAAAGTGTCAACTACTATGCACTTGCCCCGAAAATGGGGCAAGAGCGTCTCTGAGAGTTAAAAATATGTACTTTCAAACCTTGTTTCAAGTGCTAGGGGAAGAATGATTAACAAGCCTGCTATAAAATGCTCCTTATTGCATTAAATTATATTGTTCAGTTTTATAGTTATCCATTTTTAAACAAACATGTACTTTCATGCTGACATATGAAATATGAAAGGGGATACAGTGATATTATAACAAAGTTTAAAAACGCTTTCGAACCTTGTTTCAAGTGCTACGGGGCAAGAAAAGAATTATTATCAAGTCTGCTACAAAATGCTTTTTATTGCATTAAATATATTGTTTAGTTTTATAGTTACCCATACAGTACGCACTTACCCCACCGTGATAGTACGGACTTGCCCCGTGTAGTAATATTTACGGGGCAAGATCATCTTAGTGTTTTTCCCAATAAATTAAAAAAAATACAATAAAACCGGTTTATTTAATGTAAACCTACATCAGTATTTGTTGTACTTATCTAAAATAACAACACAGAATATATTAATAACTTGTAAACTATTGCAACATTCAGGGTAACTTCGAAGTTGTACGTGTACCTCTCGCAAATCGTGACTGTTTGGCATTGGTTGATTTCAGCGAGGAAAACACCTTTATTCTTGAGCGACATCTATGCAGAATAGTTCATACTAACTTATACTACATTAATAAATACAAGTTAGAGAAATTTCGTTCGTATTATAATAAAAATAAGCAATTAACGGACTTGCCCCGTTGACGCACTTACCCCACTCCATCTTAGATTTTATACAGATACATACCTGACTAATGAAATTTATTCTAGCCTTTCCCAAAGAAATGTCCTCACAATTTTAATAATTGTAAAATAAAAATCCGACCATTTGATCTTAGTAGGTTCAGCTAAAAATCATGATGTGTTTTACAAAATGACTGTAGCACGACGGAAAGACAAATGCACGAATTTGAAATATTTTGGTTCGCGCGATAACAGTGTATGAAGATCCGCGAAACATAGTTACACAAGCGAAACGTTGTCGGCAGGGCTGGTCCTTTGTCCCCAATGGAAACGATGGGAACAACGGGAGGAGCCCCGTGAAACGAGGATTCGCCACGACGACGACGACGTATTAAATAAACCGAGCCGGGTGCGTTTAAGCGGAGTTTTGTTCGGCGAGACGGTGCTCTTTTGTGCGAGGTACGCACACACCATCGTTTCCTCCGGCTCGTGTTCCCCATCACCGGGGCGCGACTTATGGGTTCTGCCGGAAGCATCCAGACGTTTCCTTCTATTTTTGTTTTATTCAACGGTGATCATGCGTCGACGACGAAGCGAGACGAGTGGCTTCGTTTCCGCGGCTCGTTAAGCCCGCCGGAACTCACCAGCGCGAGTGATCGAAGCCCGTCGTCGACGATCAGCGAAGGATCCATCAACGATCCAATCTTTCAACTGAACAGTCCGATGGCCCGTAGGGATGGACGATGCAAGCTGATCGGTTGCTGAGGTCAATTTTACCGAGTTGTGGATGCCGGGTGCGGCGTAGTCTGTGTTTTACGCGGATTTTTGCGATCATGTTGATGATCTAGAGATCTGACGGAGCTGGCAGATGCGGAGAGTGTGTCGATGGTCGGATTTTGTTTTGGCAGAGCTAGTTTAGCTGGGAGATCATTTTTCTCCCTGGGGTAGCTGGATCAACAGTTTTTATGACGTTGCAATTGTTTTTTAACAAATGTGCAAGCATGTTATGGTTGATCTGAAGTTTTGATTCGGTTTGACTGGGAGATCAATTTTTCCAGTGGGGCCAGATTGTGCCAGTGTAGCACAATGTGTAGCGCTGCAAATGTTTTTTAACAATATAGTAGAGTTCTTCTTGATCGTACTTTTGGAGTATTAAGGAGATAATGTTATCGGCGCCAGGTTCGATCCGTTAAAAATATTGGGGGAACGACAGATGGTGTTTCGTCCTGGAATTTTTTAACAATGGTTGAAGAGTACGAGATTATGCTATGTTTCATATGAAATCGATTTAGTTTGATTGTACCGCAAGTGTTCACTGGGATATCGACTTTCTTTAGTAGACCCGCAGTCGATTTATCCATTCGATGATATTCGCGATTTCGATCGCTCCCTGCCAGTACAAATGAATGGAAGATTTCGTTTAATTAGATTTCCTCCCCGGCCACAGCCGAGTGAATTTGCATGAAGATCGCAGTGACGGATTAACCGACGTTAATTTTCAGACCAGCGAGGGGGAGGGGGATTAATTTATTCACGGATGGGAATCGTTATCGGCCGGTCGGTTCGCAGGAGAAAAAGAGCGATAAGGTTTCGATGCCGAGTGTGCAGACACGTAACTGGCTGAAAGCCAACCCGGCCTGGCATTTGGGTCAAACCAACCTGCCATCCCATTCCGGTTGCTCGCGAATTCCTCCGCAACTACCACCCCCGCACCGGGGGGTTGACTGCGACCATCCCTCTTCCTCGACACTTCTCTCTGCCAACAGATACTCGCCGAATTGCCGATACTTTCTCCTGGTCCCCCCTTTCTCACCCCGGAGAAATCCTGCCGATAATCATTTCGTGAATATATTCTATGGCACCCCTGAAACCTCTGCTATCCACCATTTTTGTTCGCGGGTTGCTCCTTTCTGCGCAATCACGATTTTTATTACTCTGTTACATCTAGCGTGTGTCAATTTTCAACGCGTCGGTGTGAAGAGATCTCAATCTTGAAATCTGTGGTAGAATCATTCGCGAGAATAATTTTTGAACGTTTTTACAGAGGTTTCAATTGGTAGCATTTTTTAGGAGAAATGGGTCCTCAGTTTCTCATTTTTTGCAGGATGTAAATATATCTTGTTAGAGGAAAAAGAATCATGGCGTGCGAAAGTAGAATCTTCAAGCTCTAAAATCGGTTCAAGTTTATTTCTGTACGATTGTTTTTTACGAAATTAGAAGAGGTTAAATATCGTAAATTTTTGTACTGCAGGCTAAGATTACGAAGAAACACCTTTATGATGTACTTCACAGCAAATCAATAATGTAAATTACTTTAAAACTTGTAAATTGCAGGGAAAATTATATTGTAAAATTTCTCGAAACTAGAATGCAGCGGATAGGCAAAAGAAAAATTAAATAAAAAATGTAGCAAAACATTTTTTTACAACCCGCCATCTAAACTAGTAATCAACTATCCCCCGACCATAAAGAACCACTTATTCCTATCTCATCAATTTTTCTGCTGTCCGCAACATCATTTTTTAATAAACTCATTTGAATTTCCCGCGCGAAATTCGTCGGGAATGGTTCAGCCAATCAAATAAATCGTCTCAAGATGCTGCAAATGGATGTTCAGTTGCGATCGACGAAGCAGCCCCAATTTTGTTGCCGGAGTGTGTAGCTTTGTTTAAACTAATTCTTTGGTTTAATATTCGTCTGACGAGACAAAATGGAGGCCGAAGACATTTGCAGCGACCCGGAATGCTTGAAAATGTTGGAGACCATTCTGAACGTGGAGATAGAAGCGGCGGAGAAGACTTTAAGCTGTAGGAAAATCGTTTTACGTTGTTTTCGATGTTTTTTTCGAAAATGAATATAGATTTTTCAGCCTTGGAAGAACAGGCGAGAGGAGCTAAAGCAACAGCGCAGACATATTGGCACCAGCGAAGAGAATTGCAGGAAAAACTTCGAATTTCGAAGGAGAACATCAGGATTTTGACCATCGGCATGAATCAGTATACACATTTTTATTTAAAAAGTTTTCAGCCATCGCAACGAGTACCGAATACCAAAGTTACCGACTGAATTCTTAATTTTTTAACTGTTCATAGACAGAAGAAGTATAATGCCGAATTAGCCAACAAAATAGAGCTGGTCAAGCTCAACATGGACGACGAGTTCAAGGCCAGACAGGCAGAGTCGCAAAAATACGAGGATATTTTGAAACAGTACGAAAACACACGCGAAGACTATCGTGTATGTTCGTTATATTAATTATTTAAAAGAATAAAGAAAAATGTATGCTGCATAGGAAGACAATTAGGATTCTCAAGATTAAATTGTAACATTTTGCAGGCAAAGTATGAAGAATTTCCACTGGCAAAGGCCAGAAGAGATGCACAAATGGGGCTGAAGAAGATCCAAGTCGAGAAAATGATGGTCAACTACAAAATTGAAGAATTGAAAGATATGTCACGACAGAAGCAAAAAATTGCTTGGATGATATTGCGTGGGAGGATCGTAGAATTTGCCAGAGTTGTGTTGAACAACGTGGCACGCGATCGACAGTTGGCGGAATTGAGTGAGACCATCAAAAATCGTAGGGAGGAACTTAAAGCTGTCGACGAAGAGGTCTCGATAAGAAAGAATCATTTTATTTGACTTTATATTCTGGACAATTTGATTAATATTTTTTGAGGGTGTGTAGATAGCTATGCAATTGAAGGTGCAACAAGAGAAGAAGAGGATTCGGGAGCTGGAGATGCTAAAGATGCCGCCACCGAAGATTAATATGTCTTACATGAAGTCTCGCTTCAGAACCAGCACGAGGGAGGATTGGAAAATTAATTGCGAGGATTCCCTAGGTGCTCGTTGGATGATTATACCAGTTTTTAGGGGACACCACTTTTTTGGTTGTTGATTAAATTTTTTGGTCCGAATTGGGTCGATATTCTGGCTTGATGTTTTCAGCAGGCGCTATTTTTATGGGATGCTATGATATTATTAGGGGCGTTATTTTTAGCAGATGCTATTTTTAGGGGATTCTAATTTTAGCAGGTGCTACTTTTAGGGGATGCTATTATTGGGGGACGCTATTTTTAGGGAATGTTATATTTAGGGGTTGCTGTTTTTAGGGTGCGCTATTTTTAGGGTATTCTAATTTTAGCTGGTGTTACTTTTAGCAGTTGCTATTTTTAGGGTATTCTAATTTTAGCAGGTGCTATACTTTTGGGAGATGCTTTTATTAGGGAACGCTATTTTTACGGAATGTTATATTTAGATAATGTGTTGTATTTAGGGGATGCTATATTTAGAGGATGCTATTATTAAGGGCGCTATTGTTTGGGGATTCTAGTTTTAGGAGGTGCTATTCTTAGGGGGCGCTATTTTTAGGGTATTCTAATTTTAGCAGGTGCTACTTTTAGGGAACGCTATTTTTGGGGAATGTTATATTTAGGGAATGTGTTGTATTTAGGGGATGCTATTATTAGGGGCGCTATTTTCAGGGGATTCTAGTTTTAGCAGGTGCTATTTTTAGGGGATCTAGTTTTAGTAGGTACTATATTTAGGGGTTGCTATTTTTAGGAGGCGCTATTTTTAGAGTATTATAATTTTAGCAGATGCTATTTTTAGGGGTTTCTAATTTCAGCAGGTGCTACTTTTGGGAGATGCTATTATTAGGGCATGCTATTTGTAGGGACTGTGTTGTATTTAGAGGCTGATATATTTAGGGAATGCTATTTTTGGTACACTATTACGTCCTCTAATGAGCAACACATTTCCTAAATTAATTAACAATATAGCATACTGTTAAGCATCTACCCCTTCCTCTCTCATTGCACTGCAACACTGTCGTAATGTGCCACGATCGTCATGATCAGTACAAAAATCCTTCAAAGTTAAAGTCAATAGACCTACTTATAAAGTAAATTACTTATAAAGTAACTAACCCATCATTTCGATCAACTGGCAAACACAGTCCACCCTCCAGCCGCCCAAGCAACTTCAACTTCCCCGAGCTTCCCCCACTCACTTAATCATCGATCACTCTTCAGACAGAGCTATGACCTCGTGAACCTTTAGATTCCATATCCGTGGACACGATGCTGGAGGAAATGTGCCTATCGGACGAGACCTCGCTGGGGGAGCCTCGTGCGCGATCCTCGTTCCTCGAGGACGACAAGAACCTCGAGGAAGAGGTGATCGATACCGGAAGTCCTTACCCGGCCCAGGACGAAGAAATAGAGCAGGAGGACGCGGGACCGGAAGCGATCGATACGGCGGACGAGAAGCCGGGGACGCAGCCAGATCCGGAGGAACATCCTGCCAGAGATAAGCAAACGTCCGACTTGGAAGAAGACATCCCTCCGAAGAGGATCAAGCTGGTGACTGATGAACCAAGAACATGGAACTCGCCAGCGGCTACATTGAAAGCCCCCGCACAGCTTCCGCGAAAAAGCCAGCAGCTTGATTTATCTCGTGGACCCAGAATCACCAAGATCGAGACTGTCCGGTGCAACTTGCCCCAGAAACTGCACAGGGACGAGCTTAATCGGTCAACAATGACCCAGTCGGGATACCCCATCAAGGCTGCAGAGAGTTTTTCCTCGAACATCACTGTTCGATTGAAAGACGTTCGACTGGATCTATCACCGTCATCGAGGATCTCCAAAACGGAGGCTTATGAAATGTCTCCGATGTCGAGGTGCGATCGGGTCAACCCTGCTAGCATGTTCAGTCCTGGCTATTCGGAGAATAGCCTCAGCTTCTGCGGGGCTAAAAATTTTGAGGATTTGAAAGGTACGATCTCCTGGAAGATGCTGAGTTTTAGACACCTTTGGGGTGGTAGTGGGCCTCGAGGGACGAAGAACTAAGGAGCAATGCGAAAAGTGGAGGCCCTTAGCTCTTCATAAGCTCGGGCATCAACTGCTCAGTAGAGGGGGTGGTCCATTGAACGTCCTGGGGCGGGGGTGGGTGTTTACGGGGGTTTGCCCTCGGTTTTAGCCTACCCCTTAACAAAAAGAAAGGCACCTTTTTGGCTGTAGATGTCTTAAACTTTCTAAGTATGTTGATACAGGTCCTGGGAAGTGGAGAATATGTTTTGTTTTCTGACAGGACCTCGATTAAAATTCATTAAAAATAATATCATGGTTTTTGTCCACAGATGATCAGATATCACTGTTCGAGGGATCTGACCATGGTTTCAACCCTTGCTCTCCCAATCCTGCTAGCATCAAGCAGCAGCCTCCTGTGGCTAAAAAGAGCGACTTTTCGCGTAATTATTTTCTTCGTGATTCTGCGATTGCACACACATAATGCTAGATTACTAAGTGTGCTTTGTTTTTATTGCAGAGATCAACTTCAGTAATCTGCTGAAGGGGCCCGTCAACAAGGGGAGCAACAAACTCTTCTAAATAATCGCTTTTGTGTTCATGTTTCCGACGCTTACTCGAGACAATCTGATTTTTCTTTAAGAAATTACTAATTTAGTTTCGCGGCGAAATGCAAAAGACAATGTTCTGTCGAAAAGTTCTATTTTGTGCGACAAATAAAATTCCACGTATCGAAAGTAGTCGGATCGATGTAACAGGCTTTCAAAAACAAAATTTCTTTTTTGGGCCGTGTTATTTCAAAATCGTGTATCAAGTCAGGAGCTGGTCTGTATCTGTTTCTGCATGAAGAGATTCGCACGATCGTTGATGGGTTGCGTTTCAGAGGGAGAGGGAGACGGTCTGAGACGCACCGTGACTAATATTCGAGGGAAATTACGCGTGCTCAGAGCAGGCAGGGGTAATTTCCACCCTGAACTACATTGAAAAGCGTCTCGGCTCACTTCCGTGCTAAGAAACCGGGGAAAGGAAGCGGAGAAGTCGCGGGAACGAGGAGAAACCGTGGATGGATCGTCGGCCAAAGTGAAAGAGAGACCAAAAGAGCAAGAGAAAAAAGCGTGAGAGAGAGGGAGAGAGAGAGAGGGGTCGAGGGAGGAAGAAAGACGAATACTCGCTCTGGCGACAGAAAGTAGGTCCTTTAAAGCATCCCTTTGTGAGGCCACTCTTTAAAAACCGTTCCAGCCGACGTTTAATCCTCCTGCTGGATGTTTATGAATCACTTAGGAACGAATGCCCGGCTGATTAGCCGCATTGATAAACGGCCAGCTCGCCGGTTCTGTGTAAAGATCGCGATTAGGTGAAATTCAGGCTTTGTCTCGATGAGTTTCCACTGTTCGAGGGCCAACTGGTCGAATGGAACTCGAGAGTGGTCTTATAATTGGGAGAAAGTTGAGAGCCCTTCCTCGAGAACACTTCCGCCATCTTGAATCGCACTCTCGACCACCACTTCCGCGGCCATATTGGCTTGTATCGGAGCTTAAATGCGCGGCTGTTCCTCGTCTAGCTCACGGGGAAATATTTACTCGAAAGAGGATGGAACACTGAGGTGACCGGTTTTTGTTTATTATAAATTAATTGGAAGGCGTAAACTGAAACGTGGGAATACGATTCGCGATCGTAAAAAGATATTTATACACGGATTAGTAAACCGGTGACGATGATTCAACGGAAATCTGATAGCGGGCAGACGTCTACAAAAATGGCGGACAAGCTCAAAATTGACGCGATCTTCGAGAAGCTAATTTGCGAGGATCTCTTTTAACACATCTCTTTAAATATAGGGTTATCCAAAAGTACCTTTAGGATGTTGAATGAGAATATCTGTCAAACGCCATGTTTGTTTCTTGCCACTTTCTTGTATTTCTAATCTACAATGATAGATAATTTTAACAATGTAGTCGTACACGATTGAAGTGTACGTGAAGACACAAAAATATCGTAGAAAGGAAAGAAAAAATATATTTTTTGTATGGCTGCATTTATTTTAATGCTTAACTATTGATTAGAAACGAATCAAATTTTATTTCATCTAAAATTTAACGGGTAACATTCATATTTTATAGACTCTGTTAGAAACCTTCATCACGAGTCTGGCTCGTCAAAATACGGCAAAGGGTTTAAACTCGGGTTTACCAGCCCGCGAAAGTGCCGATCGTAGCTTTTATTTATTATTTACGGAGGACGGACGATGACGAATTTTACAACGGGTTATCCTGTAATCTTGTTTGCCTTGTAGACAGAGTGTACTCACCTAAACAGTATACTAACCTCCCTTGGGACGAGCAAACCGTCCGATATAGAGGCTCATTAATTTTTCCGTCTGCTTTACCTCCCGTTGTACGAGCAAACAAGCAAATATTTTTCCGCACGCGAATTTTTCCTGCTGTGCGCGTCTCGGACGACGAATTCCCAAAGAGTTTCGCGTGTGTGGTACTTGCCGGAAAAATTTCGTTGAAGCTTCGTCGAATGATCGACGCGATAAATCCGACGCGATTGAAGGGATCGGCGCCGATAGACCCCAGATAAATCACACGAAAATTAGAGGATCCGCGGAGGATCCGGCAAAGGGATCGACAACCCTCGTTTCTGCGCAAGCAGCTATGCTGGCCTCGCGTTTTATCACCGTCTGTCGATAGCAGCCTCGTCTGACGTAGCCGGTTGGCCGAATATTCTCTCGATCGCGGTTTGTCATAATTAGACGTATGGTTTTTTCACGTACTCTTGAATCTACTCCTTTAAAATCGATATTGTTCTTCTTATTGAGCCCAATTTTTCCATCTATTCCGACAATAATTTTATAACAGAAGAAATTTTGAACTAATTGCTGAAAATTTTGGGGAAAGATATTATTAATCATTTAGCTGGATTCGGTATTTCATGGAGTACCAGGAAAAAATTATTTTCTACTTTTTAGTGTATTTTAATGTAAGCGTGGTTTCTAAAAAGTCTCTTTTACATATTTTATTTTCTACTTTTATCGTCATCGGAAGCAAGTGTGTATACAAAATTTCAGCAAGATTGGACTATGCGAAGAGGTTTAAAATTCGATTACAAGATTTGACGCGTGGTAAAACAAGCGTGGTAAAAATGTAATGGATCAATAATTTGATATAAGATATAAGAGATAAGAAAATAGTACAATTTTGGACCGAATTTAGTGAAAACTTAAGCGATTAGGAAAGAAAAGTTCTGCCAGAACCGATAAGATTCGGAGAGCGTCCCGAGGACTTGAAGACGGGGGGTTCGGTTAATAAATAGTTTACGAACGGTGGTCTAATGAAGATTGTTTATCGAAGCCCTGTGTAAGCTCGTCCCGAAGCTGGAGGACCGTCGAGAGAGTCAATATCCTCGGGAAAACGGTTAACAAGATTAGAAGTCCTTTGCGATTGGATCGATATTGCCGAACTCGGACGCGTGTGTAACTAGTTGTTAATAATATTGGCTCTCTCGCGGTACCAATTATAATTAACGCTAGACTTCTAACACACCGTTAACTCCAACATCTCGCAAAGAAACTTCGTTGAAAACTTCTACAAAATATTTCACGTATTTTATACAGGAAGCAGAAACACAATCGATGGGTGATTCTGCATGTGAAAATAAGTCGAAAGAAGGCATTTTTTCGTTTGACGCCTCGTTTTCGAGAAAATCGATCCATATTCAGTTTTCTCGAAAACGAAGGCTCGGATGAAAAAAAGGTTATAACAAATTTTTTCTCATTTATCTTTGGAAGTTTCGTCGATTCGAAGCTTCGATTCGCTGGTCTTTTTCTTGTTTTTTTTTCGTGGAACGGCGATCGTGACTCTACCATAAAAGAATACGGCGGCAGCTGAACCGTATGCTCGATCATAAATCATCGTTATCGCAAAGAAATATACAAGGGAACGAGCGCAGTCACGACCGCAAATAAATCTGCACGGCGTTTAGCCGCGGCGCGCCGCGTACACGCACAAACGAGGCTCGTAAGTTAGGTTAATTACGGGCGTACACGGGCACGTCGTGCGATTATGCTACACCGGGAAACCGGAAACGGATCAAGGTCTTGCCTGGTCTTCCACGGAAAATACCCCGGGGCACTTCCAACAATCTTCAACGAACATTTATTCCTGTAGTTCCCTCGTCTTCTTAATTCAGTGGACCGCAATTAATGTTTCTGGACCAATTCATTATTTTATCTATGCTTTTGAACGTCACGGCCGTGTTTCACTAATTCAGTGTGGTCCCAAGACTTTAAACATTTTTTGATATCCTGTATATAATTTTTATTATCATTGTTTTAGGCTGTATTCGTTAATTATTCTATTCTGAAGATTTGATGCATTTATGGCAAAAACAAGTTGGGGCAATTGAAAATAGAAGAATATTATTTTCAGTTTATTAAGACGATTAAAGCAAAAAATAAATTTCTGCGTATCTTCTGCTACTTGCAATTGATTCGAAACAATTTTTATTTTGCATAAATAGTAAAAAGGCGCTAATATTCCAATGTCAGAGTTGGGCATTAATCGATTGAAGTTTTAATCAGGATTGATTGATTAATGTGTACGATTAAAAAAGGTAATCATTGAAACATCGACGATTCATTCAATCGATTGATGAAGTTAATTGTCAATCGTTGATTAAAAAAAGAGATCATCGGAAAATCGGAGACTGATTCAATCGATTGATGAAATTAATCGTCAATCGTTGATTAAGAGAAGAAATCATCGAAAAAAAAAACAATTATCCGATGGACGATTACAATTGAAAGGAATGTAATCGTTAATCGCAATTAACGAGTAAAGCAGCAATTTATTCGTGAATCGTTCATTAAATTTTTGCCGAACTCTGTCCAATGCCGGTGCAAATGGTGAAGCACACAGAGCTGTATCAACCTGTTCAATTAATTGAATCGGTAAATATTACGTTTAGCGGAGGCTGCTCGTATAACCTTGACATAAGTCGTCAAGGTCACCTTTCTGAGTAACCCAACAGCAACAATTCTAGAATCGATAAAACCGTTAGAGACGAATGAAAATTTCTCATTGTCTGATTAGCTTGAGAAATGGTTAGGTTCGTTCAGGGAATACCAGAATGATAACGGTATAATCATTCACCGATAAAACCACTAGACACCTAATTGCGAGCATAGGAAAAGAATCTCGGGAATCTCCTGTTCCAGCGAGACTCGGATAAAATTAAATCGGAGCCTAAAAATGGAGAGGTTTCGGAAATAGAATTTGGATCGTCTCCCTCACGACTGTTCGCGAATCCATTAGCCTAATCCGGTCGCATCGTCGATCGACGGGGCCCGAGATAGTTACAGGTCGAATAGATTCTCCGGAGGAAAATCTTCCTAGGCCGTATAACCAGATCGAGCACCGTCGTCGTCGGCGGAGATCGTTTTATCGGTGCGAGGTAGAGCTCGCGGAGCGCTGACTCGGTTTCCCATTTTTATGCGCCGATCGTAACTCAACCGAGGACCGAGATCGTAAAACGGCTCCGTGCTGCCTGATTCGAATGTTGCGCGGTTTTTATCGCTTAATGCCCTCTGGGAGGAAAGAAGCTGCCATCGAAGCTGATAAAACAGCTGGAGATAGAGAACGTTGCTTGGCTTGGCGTTTACCTCGGAGAACGCCGACTTCCGGTCTACTCTGGTTCGGGACAGGCCGATTCCGGTCACGTATCCGTAAAACCAGCGAGACCAGCCTCGCGAGAACGAGATAGAAATCTAGAGTCTGAGGGTCAGCGGAATTCCAAGGAGGAATTGTCACTAGGACGAGGCCCTCTTCGGGCAAGATGGCCGACGGCACCGGAAGTCCGTCTTTCAGATGCGAGATTTCGATAGGCACCTTTCGGCAAGTTGCTTTTATTCGGTTAAAAATTTCCACAATTCATAGGAGAATTCGTTCTTGTTCTACGTAGTGCTTCTTTTTCTTTGAGGTTAGAGTAGAGTATCATCCGAGCATATTCATTCAGCCATTTTCTTTCGACAGCTAGAAATTGATCTTGGATCAGATCGTCTTGAATCAATGCAGAAATATTTACATGATTTCTTGAAGAATATACACTGCTGTGCAAAAGAAAGAAGCACCCGGCCATATTTAATAGAACAGCGTGAAAAATCAAATGAGAGTAAGCTTGAAAAAGTTTGTAATTAGGTGTACTTACACATTACATTACGGATTATCTGATAATCTGACAGTTCACTTAAAAACATTCAAATTAATTTTATGCATTTTCCGTTGTTTAAAGTCACAGTAGAACGCATAATTTTCAGAGGATCTGTGACTTTCTTCTGCTAAACTGTTTTAATAATTTAAAATTGGGTACGTTGCATTTAATTAAACTTTCGAACAAAGAAGGTAAGCAACGAAACAAATGCTGGTAGCAAACGTGTTAAATGCAGTAAATCAATCATTGTACAATACAATTTCTACATGAAGATATTGTTTCTCATTACATCTTATAATTATACCGGGTGCTTCTTTCTTTCGCAGAGTAGTGCACGTCTGAATTGTCTTTTTCCAAACACGTTTTTCCTTATCGACTAAATTGTTCAGCACTCCGAACTTTTTCGACAGGTCGGAAACAGCTCGTTCCGATGCTTGGGCACTCTTGCCGCCGATTCGGGCCGCTCCATAATTAAGCGAAATCGTGGATTACTCTCGGGGCACGCCTAATGCACGCGCGTCCGACCGATATTAACGAGCCCGGGAAGTTCGAAGATTAAAGCGATAGCCGTGGTCGGGAATCTAGTTTTAAAGTCTACGTTCTTCGGCCGTGGAATTATGAATTTCCGTCTTTTATTAAAACCGTCCGATTTATTTTGTGTCCGGGCGAAGTCCTTCGAACTTCGAAATCGAGCCCCGAGCCTCGATATACATATACAATCGAGAGACTTGGGCGCGAGTTGAACGAAGAGAGAGAGAGAGAGAGAGAGAGAGAGAGGGGGGGCGACTACTTTCATAAACTGCATTCATAACGAGAAGTGGCCTTACTCGAGGGAAAGTTACGATAGGCAATAACAAACTTTCGTATTCTTACCGCGGCTCGAATGAATTCTCCCCGCGAGCCCTACCCCGAGTTCATTTATATCAATTATACCGGTTAAAGTAATTAAACGCGAGAAAAGAGGCGATTGGGGAGGGAGAGAGAGAGAGAGAGAGAGAGAGAGAGAGAGACGTCAACTTTTATTAAGAAGTTACCTATCGCAGTATTCCTCGCACGTCCCCGTCCACCGGAAAACTTTCCCCTCAAAGGGACCAGATACGAAGCGGAAAAAATTTGTTTCGAGCTCTCCTACGGAATTATCTTCTCTTCTTCTTTCGCCCGTCTTCAGCTAGATTAATGGATTCGCGGTTCCTTCGGTTATCTCGTTTAATATGTTCTTCACGGTTGTCCCTGGCACTCCCATTTTCGAAGTACACGAACAAAATCCGATTTGAAATGTCGAATATCGTTGTATAAAGAAATATATTAAAAAAAACTTCTTAAGAACCACGCTTAAAATAGAGAAAATAATTTTTTTAGGCATTAGTGACTATAAATAAAAGCGTGGAGCGCCCGCGAAGATTACGTCAATATAGTTTAGCGCTCCATGCTTTTATTTATATGTAGTCACTGATGACGAATAAAATTATTTTCTCCTTCTTAGTGCTTTTTAATATAAGCGTGGTTTCTAAAAAGTTTCTCTTTATATATTTTTTTATTTTCTACTGTTTAGTATTTTTTAAATGGAACGCAAGACACGCAAGATCCGAGAGACGACGTCGTGTGATTTAAAATTCGATTACAAGATTTGACGCGTACATCAACAACAACGACAACATCGACAACTCGGCAAGCTAATATAAGCGTGGTAAAAAATGTTATAAACTTTATGTTTCTGAAGATTTTTTGGTGAAACTTTGATCAATATGTTCGTCACATTTTGCTGATTAAAATGGTACCAAGCACGATACACTTTGGATCTTGTGTACCCGTTTAATGCACGAAACAGTGGAACCTCGACTATCCGAATTGATTGTTAGAATATCGGTGTTTCGATTGGATCGTCAATGAAACATGTATGCTCCGAATGGTGGCATGTTTGGGCTCGTTTTAGCCAGAGAAATGTCACAAATATGTGCATAGAAGAAATAATTCAAAACAAAAGAGTTTATATAATTTGAATATGAGCAGAGATTTCGAATGTTCGACGAAGAATTTGTAACTCTCAAGAGTATCGAATGGAATGAAAGATAAAAATAATTCTGAATAAGTTAGAGTAAGAAGGCCGTAAGTATCCGGAAACATTGGCAAAAGCCTTCAGCTAAGTATACTGATAAATAATTTATTATTATTCCAAGCCGCCACTGGGCAAGAAACTTTGAATCGAGAATATAGCTCGTAAAGTTCGCGTCCTGGTAAAAATAGTATTGGCTATCGGAAAATTATTATGCGCATAGATTACACGGTATCGATCTTTAATTTCCCCGGAGACGAATATTAATTGAATTATAGAACGATGGGTCACTTCCCGACACACTTAGTATTTCAAATAGCTCGTAATTCGATGATCGAGGAAACTGTTCAACTTTTTCACTGCCGCCCACACCTTCAACATCATATGTATATCTTCGAAACGAAGCGAGGTACCTAAACGATGATTAATCTGAAGAGAGTCCACGATGCAAGCTATCGATCCGTGCAAATCAAATTAAATACGCACTTGCATTTACATCGCAAAAAATTCTCAAAGTCTACCCTCCCGATTTTTTAAGGTTTGGTCATTTAGTTAGGATATTAATTTTTTTTTTTTTTGGGGGAAATGGGTGGCAGTGTTTGCTAGAAGTTTGACAGGCCTGTACGGGGAGGTGGTAGTTAGATTAAAAAAAAGTCTGGCAGGTGCAGTGTGGGAAATGATCGAGTACTCACGCGAACACTGACGAGGCTCGTCGGTTCCGTCGCCGCAGTCGTCGATGACGTTGCACACCTTGTTCAGGGCGACGCAGCGTCCGTTGCCGCACTGGAACTCGCTCTGCCGACAGGAAAGCACCGTCGTCGCCATGAGAACGCAGACGAAGACCGGCCAATGAGTGTCTAGAACCAAAGAAAGCTCAATCAGAACCCTGAAAAAAATGTCTAAAAGTATCTACACAGTCCGGTGTAGCCTCAGAAAATCGCAAAGTCCGAAGATTGTTGGCAAAAACATTCAGTTTGTCGCGTAGTTCTAAAAATTTTTGTCAAGAAGTAGCGAGCCTCTGTCGGAGGGCGCGATTATTTATTAAAAGTTCCGTCGGTCTTGCGAGCGCGTCCGCATAAATCTGTAACGAGATATTTTCTGTGGAAGTTCTTGTTTTTCTCCGCCGTTTCCCTGGGACAGATTCTGGGGATGTTTGCGCGCAGCAACACGAGCGCCATTCAAATCTTCGTCGAGCGATCACGGTAGAACGCGCGGAGGCATTATTTACGTAAGCAGGCGAAGTTCTGTCCGTCCCCGGAAGCAAACAACGCATCCGTCTTCATAGTTTCGCGAGAAAACGCGCGAAATTTATCATTCGGCTGCAGTTCCGTTCGAATAACCCCTCTCCGGCTCGAATCGCGGATTGATTTGACCCGTTTCCACGATTTGCTCAGGACTTCCCCCCACGACTACAGAAGAAGAAGAAGAATAAGATAAACGGTTTTATCCTTTGATTGATGGCGAGATGGATTCCCCCGGTGATTTATCCTCCGACGAATTCAACGCGGGCCACGGTGGGGAATCGTTCTTGGAGTTAACTGCGCCACCGTTCGCGAAATAAACAGCTTTTTCCACATTTTTTACCAATTTCTCTATCCTCGATTTAATTCCACGCTTTTGCGGTGAGATACGAACACTGGTATACTAGGAACAGTAAGGATTGTATTAAGGTCACAGTCAGAGTTGTGCAGAATTACAATTGAATTACTCCAGGAATTATAATTACAAAGTAATTGAATTATATTGTAATTTATAATTCAGATCTTCATTCAATTAAATTACAATGTAATTCGTAATTGCAATGAAGTACAATTATAAAACACATTGTAATTGAATTACATTGTAATTCAGTTATATCGTAATTCATAATTCAGATCTTCATTCAATTAAGTAATTGCAATTACAGTACAATTATAAAATACTTTGTAATTAAATTACATTAATTACGAATTACGATGTAATTAAATTAAAATTAAAAATTAAAGAATGATAAGGTAATAGGTAAGAAGAGGTTGAAAAATCCATGTGTAGGTTTCAAACAGAAGGAATTAATTATTTATAAATTTATAATATCCGAACAAAAATAACTTCTGCGTTACACATTTTTTAAATTTCAACCATAAACATGAAATAGCGTTACGTATTATGAAGGAGGACGAGGAATAGAAACTACGCCACACAGACAGCAAACAAGTATGTATACGGAAGAAGAACATAAAAAAAATATGTCGCACTTCTTCAAAGTTCTGGGCTATAATTTGAAGAGCTGTATTTTAATTATATTGTATTTCAATTATATTGTATTTGTATTATATTGTATTTAAATTATATTGTATTTCAATTATAATGTATTTGTATTATATTGTATTTCAATTATATTGTATTTGTATTATATTGTATTTCAATTATATTGTATTTCAATTATATTGTATTTCAATTATAATGTATTTGTATTATATTGTATTTCAATTATATTGTATTTGTATTATATTGTATTTCAATTATATTGTATTCCAATTACACATCTGATTAAAATACTTAGTAATTGAATTAATTGAAAGGTTTAAATTATGTAATTCAGTTACGACGTAGTTGAATTACTATATAATTGAAAATACAATGTAATTCAATTGCGTAATTGAATTACAATATAATTTCATTAGCACAACTCTGGTCACCGTCGAGTCAATCAGTATGAGAACAACCCAGATTCGAGTCCCCCACCATCACACCATTTTTCTTCGAATGCACCACTAGAATTCGTCATTTCTCAACGTTTTTCACCATTATACCTGAGAAATTTCAATTTACGAATTTTCCAAGAAAAGAGAAAATATCGTTTCCTTCGAACTTCCGTCGGTTTTTCAAGACCAAGAAAGAGAGCTTGCCACATAGGGTGGTGGTTTTTCCTCGGCGAGAAAAGGCTTTATCGAAAAAAGAAACCCATGTTTCTTTAGCAGGAGGTCGGTATTTCCCCGGAAAATTACCAGAAAAAGGAAAGAAAAGGAGAGAGAGAGAGAGAGAGAGAGAGAGAGCAGCCGAGGAAAAGTGGGTCACACGGGGAAAGGGTGTTTCGTAAAATAAGAAAGAGACGGAGAGTGAGTCGAAAGGCCAAGAATCGATAAGGAGCGGATATCGAGGCACGTCCTCTCGATTTCCGGCAACGTCTGAAACCGTCGACGACGTCGTTCGACCGATGAAGTCCAGATGTATATACATCAGGCACAGGGTTATCCGCAGAAGCTCAATTCCCTTCAACCCTTTCTCCTCTCTCCTCGACTCCTCGGTCACGTATCTGGTGTTTCACGATCCTCGTCGGTACGATCCCGTCAAATTAATTCCCTAAGCAGCTCGTTACACACCCTTACGATCCGAAATCTAGGTCGCGCATCTACGCCCTTATATACCGTCCCTTTACCTCGCGAGGACTCTTCAGGAAGGTCTGACATTCCGCGAAATAAATCACGAATGCGAGATTACCAGATATACACTAGAATGTAGTAATAATATTCTTTTATATTCAAGTACATATTCTAGTATATTCTTGTACATTCAAATATATTATGTAATAGTATAAGAATGCACCAGCTGAAATAGGAAAAGTGTGTGAAACTAAGTTAGAACAAACAACAACAGTGTACACTATACATATAGGGGCAATAGGTAAAAAAGAATAACAAACAATAAATAGAATTAGTATGAACAGCAGTATGTATTAGGTTGTTGCATATGAAATGTCCGATTTTTAGCAATGACATTAAACAAACGCGATTAACTACAAAATTTCGAGTTTCTTGATTGTATTACGGTAAAAATAAGATGTCATGGTTATTCATGTTTTTCATTTACAAGATTGTTTATCTTGATTTTGTAGTTCTCTTTTACCGTCAACGATTAGTAAGTTATTTAATCACCACATTTTGACTAAAAATCACATGAAAGAAATTCTAGATATAAAAGGAATGTACGACAGTCGCGTTGGTTGACGTTGAAATAAACTTTATTTAAAAGTAAAATTATACATTTAAATTAAAATTGAACGTAGGATGTTAACACTGAACGTACCAAGTTGTAAAAGCAACAGGCACGTGGTTGCATCATGAGAATAACAAGAATTAATTTATTTACAGTGCACGGTTCTTTTTAAATAATCCGCGTGCTCTAATAAAGATATTTAAGTCATTTCTTATGAAAGCATCTGTACAATTTCATTAATTGTGAAATAAAATAATCTAGAACCGGTCATTTGACCGGTCGTAGTAGGTACTTTAGTATTAAGGATTAGCTTTGTACTTCAAAGTTTTAATATAATAAACCTATAGACTGTAACAGCATTTCTTGATCGGAACGTTTTATAAGAGTCGCATTCTAAAATCGGACATTTCATATGCAACAACCTAATGCAAACCAAAGAAATGAATAAAAAGAATTAAAATGGCAATAAGCATTTATAAAAATTGCACTAGCAGATCTTCCGAGAACTCATAGAACACGACCGATAAATTTGATCGCCGGCCAGTGCATCGTTTTCAATGGACCTCGAGCGAGCCATAGATCGGTCAGATTTATATTTTCACGCTCCGTTTCGAAAGCCAGCTGAAATTCGAAGAGACCGTATCCGTCGGAACAAACCTGTCGGAAATTTAACTTTCCGTCCGGGGGAACGAAATTTTAATGCAAAGTCGCCGTAAGTACTTGAAACGTCGTCGTGTGCCAGCTAGAGGATCTGGTGGAAAGAAAAGGCGGACGGGGCGGCGTTTTCTGGACGTCTCGAGGACGCTTTCGCGCTTAAACTTACCCGGGGAGCAAAGTAGAATCGCATTTCCCCTCTCCCGACTTCGTTTTCCCGGCTTTCCAGCCAATGTCACGTAATTTCGCTGCTTTCAGACGCCGCGGCGAAATTTACAAAGCTGCCGACGCTTTCGAAACCGTCGACACGGTATTCCGCGATACTGAAAAATTCATCGCGCAACTTCGAACGGAGTTCTCCGTCAATTTTTCAAAGTTAAACCAGCCGTTACCAATTTCGGTTTACTCTCTACTGATAATTTCATTCATGCACATATTCGCTCTTTGACGAACGAATCTTAGCGACCTGACGACATTAGGCTCGTGTAGACCATTCCTAAAAGGAACTTTTTGCAGGCAGATAATTTAACCGTGTTTTCAGTACTTTTTAAAATAGTACAAATATTTTTCTTATAAGACTAACTTCAAAACAGCTGTGTGAGCTGTAATGATCTCTTCCTATTAATTAAATTCCTGCCCCCCCCCTCCGTTCACAAATTTATAAATCATCTCCACCACTAGTCGTGTTTCATGTCCCAAATAACTGCCGAATTCCTTCCAGAAAAATGATAACTTCGACACAGTAAAATCGTCGAAGCGTTCATCACTTTTCCAAGCGTTTCCGAGCACACATCCAAGAGAACTACATACGTTGAACGGAGCTCGTCCACGCTTGGTTCATCGGTCTCGCAAAGGAAACCGGTTCGCAAGTGAAATGAATTTTTCCATTCTAGTTAAACCGGAAGGTTCGACACTCGGTCTGAAATTCGACACGGTCGAATAAATAGTTGAGGCGCGTTTAATTCCGAGAGAAAAATATGCGATAAATATCCCGTGTATCGGGCCGATATATTCACTATCCAGGAGGTCGGATTCCAACGCAAAACTCCGGGAAAAGAGGGAGATAGAGGGAGAAAGGAAATGTTATTTGCCTGCTCCTCGATTTTTTTCCCCAGCACGGCGCGGCGCCCTCGAGGAGAGTGGGTGGCGCGAAGTATTTATTTCTAGTGCCCTCGAACCGTTTAATTTCCCGCGTGCTCTTCGAGTGCCGCCCCGAATAATTGGCCCCTCAATTCTCGATTTTCATCCCTCGCCCTTGCGCTCTAGTATCGCCTCCTTTTTCGTTTTCCCTATCCTCTCGTTCGATGAGTGGCTGTCGAAGGAATCGCTGCGAAACTCGAACGCTCGAACTGCCACCCGTGCATTGCCTAAATTTCATTTCGGTTGCTGTACCAATTAATCCGTGGCTCGATGTTCATCAGTCGTGAGTCTCAATCTTTATCTTTTTTTCAATTCTAGTCGCGTCAAACTTAATATGTTTTTAATCTGTTGCGTTGGACTCAATATTGTTTTATTCGAGTCGCGTCGAACTCAATATCGTCCGATTCTAGACGCGTTAAAATCAACATTATTAAATCCTATTTGCATTAAACTCAATATTTTTCAATTCTAGTCGTGCAAAATTTAATATTTTCCAATTATAGTAGTGTAAAATTCAATATTTTGAAATTCTAGTTGCGTTCAACTCGATACTTTTCGTTTCTACTTCCGTTCGACTCAATATTTTCCGATTCTACTTGCGTTCGACTGAATATTTTTCTATTCAGATCGCGTAGAACTCAATATCTTCCGATTCTAGTCGCGTTAAAATCAACATTATTAAATTCTATTTGCATTAAACTCAATATTTTTCAATTACACTTGCGCGAAACTTAATATTTTTCAATTCTAGTCGTGCAAAATAACAATATTTTGAAATTCTAGTTGCGTTCAACCCGATACTTTTCGATTCTACTTCCGTTTGACTCAATATTTTCCGATTCTACTTGCGTTCGACTGAATATATTTTTATTCAAATCGCGTAGAACTCAAGATCTTCCGATTCTAGTCGCGTTAAAATCAACATTATTCAATTCTATTTGCATTAAACTCAATATTTTTCAATTATACTTGCGCGAAACTTAATATTTTTCAATTCTAGTCGTGCAAAATAACAATATTTTGCAATTCTAGTTACGTTTAACTCAATATTTTTCTATTTTACTTCCGTTTGAATCAATATTTTTTTATTCAAATCGCGTCGAACTCAATATCGTTCGATTCTAGTCGCCTTAAAATCAACAGTATTAAATTCTATTTGCATTAAACTCAATATTTTTCAATTCTAGTCGTGCGAAATTTAATATTTTTCAATTCTACTTGCGTTCGACTCAATATTTTTTTATTCGAGTCGCGTCGAACTCAACATCTTCCGATTCTAGACGCGTTAAAATCAACATTATTACATTCTATTTGCATTAAACTCAATATTTTTCAATTCTAGTCGTGCGAAATTTAATATTTTTCAATTCTACTTGCGTTCGACTCAATATTTTTGTATTCGAGTCGCGTCGAACTCAACATCTTCCGATTCTGGTCGCGTCAAACTAAACATTTTTCAATTCCAGTTGTATCAAACTCGATACTTTTCCATTCATTTCTATCAAAAGGATGAAAATAGAAAAAAGAGGCGTCCCAATGCTGTGCCATTACGAATAAATCGGCGCATCCACAGTTGAACTATATTTTTATTCCTATGTACAATAATGTAAACCTGTCGACATATGTCTGATATCGTATGGACGATATGTATGGACACATGGGTGCGGTGCAGTTGACATCACGACAGCCTTACCTTCATATTCTCAAACAGCGATCGCGCGAAGCTCGACAGGTTCAGAACTTCGATGATTCGATGGGAAGTTGAATGATCCGATGGTTAATATATCGAGACAAGTCCTCAGCGATCGCGTCTAGTCGATTGCTTGGAGCAACCGTGTTCGAGAATAACAGATTTCCCATCGGTGTAAGCGCGTCCGGAACAGGGTGAAACGGGAATTGCGGCGAAGACGGCGTGGCGCGTGAAACAAACGGCAGCAGAAGCGACGGAAAGAGGTTCCCAGGGGGATTGTTCGTCGGCAGACGTCGCTGATTCGCGTTTTACCGTTGACGGGGGTCTGTAATCGAATCTGCGGACCTGGGCAAACTGAAAACTTCATCGACCGTTTCATCTGACCTCCATAAACTGTACAAGAGAACTGCAGACGCACTTTATACAGTGCAGAACAAATCTTTCGAGAATTTTTAATAAGAGTAATCATTATCGCATACACAAATTCGCAAGGAAGCAGCACGCAAAGCCAATAAAATTATTTGACTGCACAATAAATAAATAATAAATACATCCGAATGGGTATGAAATACCCACGTCATAAATTCTACGGTTAAATGGGTATTTATATTTTTTTTTGGGAATAAGAATCGATTGATTTTCTGCAGAATATTGTAGCTCAACTCTCTAGAAATATCTCTGTAAAATTTCAAGTTAAAATTCATAGTATTTCAAGTTATATTCAAAGAACTGCACAAATCGGCTCGAAATTTAAATGTATCTTGAAGAAGAGTCCTATTATCGTTGATCTTAGTTATCAGCATAGTTTCTTTTTCACGTGGAAAATATGGACACCTATTCCGGCAAAATCGAACATTCTGGTTGAAAGGCGGCTTTTCACAAGCTGGTGAAAGATTACATGTTTTACTTCTCGCACATATAACTGTTATTTAAAAGAGACACGAGAGCACCGTGACCATTCACCATACAAAATTCCATCCGGAAAGTGTCACTCAATAAAATCGGATACCTCCGTCGATGCCCGGGATCGGCCGACGCGAAAAGTCGTTAGAATATTCCATAAAACGTTCCCGCGTAAAAGGAACGGCGCGATACGGGAGCATTGGAACGGTATCAACACTATAAATCGCGATCGTCTCCATGGTATACGGTAGAATCGCGGCAGATTAGTCTGTCACTCTATTCTCGACACTTTTTTTTATCGCCCCCCGTGCTAGATCGTTCCTGGCAGCAGATAATCGGGGCAAAACGGATTACCCCCGTAAATCTGATTCGTGAAACCCGACTCCCATTTCACCGAACGTCCACCGGTCTCGCCTAATTGTCTAAAGTCTGGGACAATGCCATGCACGAGGCGATCGGTAACCGACGAAGGTTAATTCTGCGATCGGGATCCGCAAACAACGGCTTCTACGCGACCGAAATTCGCAAATACCGAGATTCCGACGATTGGGAATATTGGGATTGCGGAATTGTCTGGATCAGTTGTGGTACAGAGTTCTGAGCGACCTGGATCGCAGAGTGCAGAGTTCTACGCCACCGACATTAGGGCAATTCTGAAATGGACGAGCAAACTCCGGCGATATCGAATTTAGAGCCGCTGAAATGGCGAATTCGAGCCAGTAAAAGCGTAGAGTTGTTGTGACTCTGTTTTCCGGGAGACTTTCATTTTACTCGGGACGGTGTTTATGGTTGAAGAGTTTTCGGTAAACGTGACAGCGGAAATTTCAATCGTGAAGTAACAAGTTGGACACTTGGCACCGTAACTGATTAAAAAACTATTTTTTTACCGCGCTTATATTAGTTTGCCGAGTTGTCGTTGTTGTTGTATGCGTCAAATCTTGTAATCGAAGTTTAAATCACTTCCCGATGAGCTAGAGACTTGAAACTTTAAACATAGCTCAGAACTGGATAACAATACAATATTAAAAAAACAAATTTAAAAAAAAACTGTGCGTTTAGGAGAAAAAATTTCTTTAATATTAACCGTCACACCTCGTCGCGCGACACTCGGTAGTACGTGATCGCGTTCAGCGATCCCCACTCCGCGCGCCAGCGCTCCCTACTACACTACGCGTTCCCACTCCGACTCATCCCCACTCCACAATTTCGGACTCCATCAAGAGACGTCGTCTCTCGGAGTCATCCCCTCATTCTATCTCGCGTATTTCCATAACTTGCGTTTCTATATATCTTACTATTTCATACCAGTATTACTATATCTTGCGTTCCATTTAAAAAAGACTAAAGAGTAGAAAATAAAAAAATATATAAAAAAAAAACGTTTTAAAAACCACGCTAATTTTTTTAGACAGTAGTGACTATAAATAAAAGCGTGGAGCGCCCACGAAGATTACGTCAATATGATTTAGCGCTGCACGCTTTTATTTACAATCACGAATGTCTAAAAAAATTATTTTCACCTTTTTAGTGCATTTTGATATAAGCGTGGTTTTTAAAAAGTCTTTTTTTATCTATTTTTTTATTACGGTCTTCTTTGCCCATGAAATATACAAGTACATATAAGATGAATATTGTGATGGTAATATAAATATAAAATTGTCGATATTTGAATCCCGATAATTTCGTTAAAAAAAAATGTTACAAGAATAAATTTGGGGCCATTATTCACTTTTTTCCAGGATATTTGTGTACGATGTAGCAGGCGGAAAACTGAGGACACGATTATGGTCGAAAATACGAATCGTTTGCACAAGCTAAAAATTTTTTCCCCGAAAGAATCGCAGATTTAAAGAATAAATATTTCCAACGAAACCTGGATACTTGATGAACGATTGTTTTTCACTGTTTCATGGGGCAAAAACGAGGAACAAGTGTGGTCTCTTTACGGTGTACCATTATATTCTTGTAAAGATGGCAGTACATCTATCGCGTTGAACCGATTGAGAAATACGAAAATTTCAGCATATACTTGACGTTCACGAACAAACCGCAGCAGCAGTTATTTCGTTCTTCCCGTTAATTACTCGAAGCGTAATAAGAGCATATTCACCGGACCGTGGAAAAGGGTCGGTTGAATGGACAGTCGAGGGAAGAAGCATCGCGAAAGGTATCGAAGAAAAATGTGGAACAAAGTTAGTAGGCCGCGTGGCGACAAATAAGGCAGCTGGCCGGCCTAATAGGGGGTTCATTGACTAGGGAAAGAGCAGCCGTGGCTTTAGAAAAGGTTTCAGAGCTGGTTACGAATCAAGGGAACGTCGCGTACAGTGAATATCGCATCTCTATATATTCTCTCTTTTTCTCTGCCACTGTGATGTACACATACAGACTCGAAACGGAATATCACTGGGGACCGGAAATAAGAACGACCTATTTCTTTCCGCGGATATTGATCAGCCGTCGGCGAGGCGGCGTCTGAGGATCGCCGATGTTAAGTGCTCTCGTGCCCGTCGAGTTTTCGAGCCCTCCTCGACCAAAGAATCGAAACACAGACAAAGGAACGAGAGAATCCGCGCGAGAGAGAAAGCGACGCGACGGGGTTAATTTACTCGAGAACGTGGACAAGTGATTAGTTTAAATGTCACTATTAAACTCCGCAAGGTAACGTGAAGTCTCGGTGACCCGAGCTTCAGACTTTTGAAAAGAATTTTTATATGAATAAGATTGAATCTGTTCGTTTACTTTTTAATCTCTATTGTCCTATACCTCTCTTAAGAAACTTTCCAAGGACAGATTTTCAATAAATATCTAATTCTTCGTTCTAAAAAATTATGAAAAAAAGATTGTGTAAAAGAAATCGTAGTGCGAGGGGTTAATAATTAACAAATAGGAGGTATCATATCGATAGTCCTCAATAATGGGGCTTATTGACGATCAAGCATTTTACGCAACAATTATTGTGCAGCATGATGTTACGCAAATCCAAATTGTATTCACGTTGACACATAATTTGAGCAATCGTCCGGTTTTTCACTTGGTAGTGATGAGACTCGTCTGACAATATTTGTGCAACACTGCCATTCACAGTACAAACGCAACCCGTTTGTTGTGCACAGAATATCAGGAAATTCTGATTTCACACGACAGGTTGCGCAATTAGTCAATCCCTATCATTCACGATCAATCATGTTGCGCAATAGGCCCCTTTACTTTCATTCTGGCAACGAGTCAGAGTCAGTACATTATTAAACATGTTGGTATCTAATCAATGACTACACGTTTCAGTATTGTACGAGGTATTATAACAGTTTCGTATCCATAAAATGAATAAAATCATGTATGTACAACGGAATTATTCTAGATCGGAAGAAATGTTTAATTTCTGAGTTAAAATAACTCCGACTGCAAAGGGTTGAATTACGCCTACTGGTTTTTGTCGCGAGAGCGTAAAATCCGCAGTCTACTTATCAACGTAATGCAACTAACAAAGATGAGAATTTCAGGCACGTTTTTGTTCGAATTAACCGCCCCGCGACGAGATCTCTGGACGGCCGTTTATTTCCGCGGGACGGTATCGAGAATGGTCCAATTAACTCGCTTTCCAGCGAAGGTCACGACAAAAGAAACCGACGAATCGCTGGAGCCGTTCCAAATCCCTGTCCCGGACCGGTCCTCACGGTCCTATTCGCCCGCGACAAATTAGTCTCCCGATGGTTATCTTTAATCGACGCGATCGTTGAACCCCCTGCTCGGATAATTACTCGCCGCGCCGTGGGTCTCGCTTTGTTCGGAGCACGCGATCCGATCGGCTGTTATCGAATCGGAGCGATCATAATCGCTGCACCGGCCGATTTCGCGCGATATGCAAGTCGACCGTTCGCCGAATCGACGGCGCGGCGCGGCGCGGCGGCGCACGGTGGGTACAAATGACTTACCTCGCTTCAAAAAGAAATAACTTTCGATAGAAATGAGGTAGAGCGATATGAATTTTTTTTTTTTAAATTAAAGCTGAAACTTTGCAGAATATGGGAAAAATAGGGAGATTACGGTACGAACGGTTTTTAACCTTGAGAAAGTTCGTTAAACTTTCACAATTTCCAGAAAATGTGGTTTCTGCGTTACCACGGGCAGAAAATTTTTTTTAAAATTTTTGCCATATATCATGTCCCGTAGATTTTTTCACGCTGATTTCAAATCTGGTCTCAAAATTTGTCGACGACCTCTGGTTTTATCAAGAAATCGATGTTTGTAAACAGAACTAATGTAATCATTTTTCGTTTAAATAATTTGATAGCCCACTAGTTTGAAAAGGTATATATTATATTCTCATATATAAAACACAATAAAATTAAACATAATGAAGTATTTGAACGTTTATTTGACGTATACCACTTGACGCGCGCGCGCGCGTACGATCAGCCGATGTATCGCTGCGATTGCCGCTGGCACTCCTTGTAGGCTATGTGTGACTGTAATGTAATTTAAATTAGATATCTATTTTCCATGATTATATTTTCATTTACACAGTAAGCAAGGTAAGTGTTCGATCTTTTTAACTTACTTCTCATCAAACAAATTCTTTAACTTCTGGTGATACTTTATTCTTATTTTCATCATTAATTTAGTGAAGAGTGACTCAAGTAGTATCAAAAATTAAAAAAAATTTTTTCTGCCCGTGGTAACGCAGAAACCACATTTTCTGGAAATTGTGAAAGTTTAACGAACTTTCTCAAGGTTAAAAACCGTTCGTACCGTAATCTCCCTATTTTTTCCATATTCTGCAAAGTTTCAGTTTTAATTAAAAAAAAAAAATTCATCGCTCTACCTCATTTCTATCGAAAGTTGTTTCTTTTTGAAGCGAGGTAAGTCATTTGTACCCACCGTGCGGCGCCTGCGATCGAATTTTGGATGGGATCGGCCCGTTCCCGGAGACCGAACTTCTACTATCGGGAATTCCGGAAACAACGAAGTAAAAATGCGAGGAATTGGGGGAATACGGAATTCCTGGCGAGCAGAGCCGGGGATGGAACAGTTTGTGCGTTTCGGAGTCGGGGAATGCCGTGTTTGACGCGATTGGAATCGAAAATGTTGAGTTCGACGCGACTGTGCAGTTGTATAATGACGACTTTGACGCGACTCCAATTGTAGCGTGTCGAGTCTTGCGTGAACGGAATTGCAAATATTGAGTTCGACGCGGTTGCTGTTGTAGAATAACGAAAAACTGTGCAAACGGCAACTAAAACCCATGCAGAATCCAAGCGAACCGATAGATCGCGCTATAACCTGAAAAATGAAAACTACCCTTCACCCAGTGAGCCTCGACCGTTCTCGAGCGTTTCGCCCTAAAGTTCTCGCATAAAACCAAACGGGTTTTCGGGTTGACGAGAACAAACGGAATGAAAATATCGTGTAATAACTGGAGAAACGCTGGCTCGTCGTTTCGGGCGGCAGTGCGGGTGGAGGAGCGGCGTGCACAGGTGACAACGTTTATTACCATTCCGTGTCGTGACTTATTACCGCGGCCGGTAATAACTGGGCCGGCGGATTTATCGTGGCCGGGTGTTAACCCGATATGAATCGATATACCCGTATAACGGCGTTCATAGCTCGGCGGCTCGCGGCACGATCCGTGGAAGCCTGCCAATTTTCATATTCGAAATCGCGCGGCCACACCGAGTTTATTCCCGGTTTTAGCTGCGACCCGTTCCGCACATGTTCCGCAACCGTCCCGCTCCAGATCCTCGCGACAACTTTCTGGCTCGGCGACAAAATAATCGCCGATAATTAATCAGCCGCATGACAGGATCTTCTGAATTTATACATGTACAGGGTGAGTCACCTGACGTTGCCACCTCAAGTATCTTTGTTGTTTTTAAAGATACGTCAAATGTCTGCAGGACAAAGTTGAATGGTAAAATGGGACACATACGATACCAAAAAAATTTAGTTTTCATATAATTTTTTTTAGAGATATGAAGGTCACCTTTATTTTTTAAATGGAATCAGGTATTTTTTAATACAACAATCGATGCAGCTGGACATTCGTTATAAAAAAGTACTAACCTATGTCAAAAAGTTAGTAGATCAGAAGATATTTCAATTCAAATAATTTTAAAACACCATTACTGTCGTGTGTGTACTTAGACGTTACGCTAGTAAATAAACGCTAATGTGTTATTGCGACAGTAACGGTGTTTTAGAGTTATTTAAATTGAAATATCTCCTGAATTATACTAAGTTTTCGACATGCATAGGCTAGTACTTTTTTATAACGAATGTCCAACTGCATCGATTGACAATAAATAAAAATCGTACATCAATTTTGCAGGTCTCATTGTAAAGAGGGAGATTCAATCTTCAGATTCGTGGTGGATTCAATTGTGAACAAACTCTTTAATTGTTTTTGTAGATGTTTGATTCTGTAACGCATCCTGTTGTATTATACAAAATGTTGCCAGGAACAAATGAACAAAGCATTGAGAAAGTAGAGGATTTAAGCTTTAAAATGAGTCCTAGTTTATTGCTGTACAATGTTTCTAACGAAGATATCCTAGTTCAAATGTCGATAATTTTTCTAGAATCGGAAATTTAGTGTACAAATACTTCTCAGATCCACTGCAGTTCAATCTATGGCGATCCATATGCAACACTGTTAATTGTGCAAATCAATGAAGATTGAATCTAGCATTGTACCCATTGTTCTATTGTTCCAATATTCGTGGTTCTCTATTCAGTTCGAATAATCGAGATTCCACTGTATCTCGGAATACAGTACAAGCAAAACAAGATCTGTGTAGTCTAATAATTCTCGGAATTTTCGTTGCCAGCTGAGATTTTCAAAACGAGGTTCCCCTTCTAGTAATTTTTCCTAGAAATTAGTATGTATTTGGAGTGAACGATGAAATATTTATGGGAAGGTTGACGACTCCATAAGTAATGAGCTGACACGAGGGATCGTCGACCCGTGTCGATTATTAATTTATACGTGGTATACATCGAAAGGCAAAGCCTCTTTATCCTGTTTACCGATGATTTATTCATCGTGGAGCTCCTAGGCCGATATTAGCAAACTGTGATCTGCCCAAAGCCAAAATGTTACAAATTGAATCGTCTGCAAAAACATTCAGAAATTTTCCTCGTAACTGAAACTACCGTAGATTTAAAGACTGAAGCCTCCCTTTTACAACGAGTGTTTAAAACTTGATTTACGATTTTTTCTAGTCGATTCATTGAGCTTAGAATGACAGGTGTACTGCCATACTTACAATTCTATAAGGCAAACGTAGTCCTCGTTTTTGTCCCATAAAACAGTTTAGAAAAATCGTACGATAAGTTTTAGGGTCACGTTATAAAGGGGAAGCTTCAATCTCCAAATCTGTTGTGGTATCGATGGTGAAGAAAAGTTTTAACAATTTTACAGATGCTAGAACTTGGAGCATTTTCGAGAAGAAACGCTTCGAGTTCAAGTCGATTGTTTCCAACGAAATTATTGCTGCTTGCATGCGATCAGCATCGAAACGATCTTTATGCAGTTCATTGTGGACGAATCGTCCGGGATGCACATCCGAAGTGAAAAGTGTAAATTCGTCTTAACATGGGAGAGCCTCGATCGAACTCAAATCTCTCGGATCTGAACTCGGCGACGTCGACATCGTGGAAACTCGGAAAATACGTGAAACTCGAAGCCGTGGGCGGTCCTGAGATCTGACTTCGCCATTATGACGCTCCCGGGGCCATTCACATTCAAATGACGTTCGAGGCGGGCTTGATATTGCGACAATACGGGCCGCGCAACAATTACCAACTGCGAGCTATCGCGAGCACTGAAGAGTTCGTCGCGAGATTCCCGAATTATCCAACTCCGGATCGGAAACTTGTTCCAACAAAAATTACTCTGCTTCGAAAACTGCTTCGAATATGTGGGACGATGATTCGTCCCGCGACGCAGCGTTCACGAGATATTTCGTATTAAAGTGCACATTGTTCGGACGCGTTCTAGTCCGTCGCTCGGACTGTACTTAAACTTAATTAATTTGAAAGTTAATCATTAAAAAAAAAAATTCTTCATACATTTTCTGTGCAGGTTTGCACAAGGAATCGATTGTGTATCTTGGTTTTTGGATATCTTGTTCGAGAAGGGAATTGTTTGATTTCGTTTCCGATTTTAGGTATCGGTTTTTAAGCGAAATCGTTCGTTCACGCAGATACGTTTCGTAAGGGTTTCTAGACGCTTGCGCAGAAGACGCTGGTCGTGATAAAAGCGTCGGGACGCTTTCGGTGACGGGCCAAGGGGCAAAAAAGGTCGGTGTATCTCTTCGAGAGCCCTACGGTTGGCATTCTTTATCGCAGATACGATGACAAAAGCCGGCCAGAGGCTCGACCGGTGAAAAAGTGCGCGAGGAGAAAAACGCTCGAAGAAGCGTCGCGTCGTCGAGTCCGCGATTCTAATCTACACTGTGTACGTGCGTGTGAAGATTTTTTCCTGAATCCCAACACAGGGTTGAAGAATGAAGCTTCCTCTTTGCAACGAGACCTCAAAACTTCATCCACGATTTCTTTAAACTGCTTTGCTGACCGAAAACGAGGCGCGAGTTCAGTTTTGTAAAATTCTCATGGGGTACCTTGTATTCAAAGCTCCATAAAATAACTAAAAGAAATCGTATTCCAACTTTTACGGGATCGTTTTAAAGAAAAAGATTTCACAGTGTTTCTAGAGGTATTTTAGTCTAGCATTTCGGAGAGGAAACGAGACTTCAGTTTTTCATTTACTGTAGCGCATAAGCATTTTTCAGGAGAAAATGAATGATAGGCACTGAAGGTAGAGGCTTCAAGATTTAACACGAGTCCAGATTTGTTTTCGTGCGATTCGTTTTTGCGATGTTATAAATATAAATGTCAATTTCCCAGACATCTAATGCTCGGATTCGTCTCGGAGTTACTGTAGATCACGTAGGAGGAACGACTTTCCCGCGATTTATTTGTTCTGCTTGAAGAAACGACGGCGAGCCACAATCATTCAGGAACAGATCTCCGTGATTTGTCTCCTCGTTTCACTTGTGTTCCGCAATATCGGGAGAGAACGCGGCAAGAGAACGTTTTGAAACAGTGTCTTCCCATAGAAAATTTACAAACCAACGAGTGCGAACAACGTGTCGATTTTTGAACCTGCTTAAACATTTTAAGTCGCATAATTTATTTTATTATTCTCTTTTCTCTTTCTCATAGAATAATTTTCCCATTCTTAATTCGCTTTCTTTCCTCTAATTCTTTAATGTGTGTATTTTATCAAAATTATTCTCAATTATGTACATCCTAAAAAAGAATAATTTTGATAAAATAATATCTTAATTATGTACATTAACAATTATTTTCGTTTGCACTCTCGTGATGACTGATTTCTCAAGTGCAGACACTGAATAGAATAAAATGACATAAATTGTTTCTCTGTAGCTTCCTTTTTCCGAATGAAACACTCAATTTTGGAAGTGTCAGTGTGCACGGTTAAGCAGTGCAGTTTGTGGCGTGTATTCTACCAGAATTCAAACTTGAGAAATTATCGGATCGATGCAGAGCATGTAGTACCCTGTCATCGCAGGTTTCTGTTACAAGTAGAATAAGCCCATAATGGCCAGACACATTAGCCAGCGTGCTTCAAAGGCACGCGTTGCTCGACGATAATTCAAATTCCATTTTGTCGAGATTGCTAAGCTTCTTACTGGCAAATCTCTGCGCTAATAACTGACAACGTTCATAATATGAACAATGCCCTACTTGCCCAACACTTGGAAAATTAATACACACGGAGACGATTGCATTCTAATGCACTTCTGTTCCCAAGAATTTTTAGATATAGGAGAGAGTCGTGCAGTACCGACCGGCGTACTGTACCGACCAAAATTAGTTTATGACTTCCCAGGTCAAATGGCTACACTTCCTTTAAGAAAACAAATGAATATGACTATTGAGGGTAATATGTTTCGTTGCTATATTGTTCATTCGATTATTTTCGCAGTTCTGACACATTTAGCGTGAGCGTTGATATTTCGAGTGTTAAGAGTTATTTTCGAGATCTGATCATTTGTTTCTAAGGTAAGTAAACGACTTCGTTTGAATTATGTATTATATCTAGTCTATTAAGTATAATTAACGGGCTCTGTTTTGGAATTTTGGAACGCAACAATCCGAAATCTTAACTTTGACCGTTTTTATAAACGAAGTTCAGAAAAAAACGAACCTGGCTGAAGAAAATAAGATAAATGCGGAGAAAAGAAAAGCTGCAAGAAACGAAAAAGCCAAACAAGCAGAAAAAAGAAAAGCTGAAACTCGATTAAGGAAAGGAAATAGGGAAAGATGTAAAAACTGAACCACAAAATGACACAATACATAAAAATATATAATTATTTTATTATTTGTATAAATAAAATTTGAATAAGAATGCGTATTCTAACATCTAAATGTCTTTTTTTAAGATTATTAATGACTTATACTGAAAAATCTACTAAATACGTAATGGTCCGTACTGGACGACAATTCTTTGTTTCCTTCAAATTCTAATATCTTTATTCTTACAAATAATGAATACTAATTATTAAATTTCACAAAATTAATTTCTGGCCTTTTATTAAGGTCCCTTTGTGTTACAAATTCCTTTTTTTAATTTTCATTTTTACCGATTCTAGTCCACCTAATAACAAGAAAACTTAGAGCGGTCGGTACTACACGACTCTCCCCTAATTCTGGAGGATCTTCGTTAATGAAATTCTTTTTTCCTATATTTAAAATTACTATTTCGTAATATTACTTTTGGGTAAACTTTACTCTACCGAACTCAAAATTTGTGCCTTTCTCCTATAAATTATGATGTATTTGGTATGTAATTTAGTAGATTTTTACCCGGGGCGGCTGCAGATCAAAGTTTCGATCCTGTAGGATCAATGGTTCAGGACTTACGCTTGCTTAAGGTTGAGCAATCTGCAGTGTTTTTGACAGGTAAGGGCGCCGCCATATTGGTTTGTAGTGACGACCGTGAGCCACTTACCGAGCAGATCCGTCGGGCCTTGCCCCCCCCCCCGACCTAATCACCAATCAACTCGGTAAGCGGCGCGCGACCGTCACTACAAATCAATATGGCGGCGCCCTTACCTGTCAAAAACACTGCAGATTGCTCAACTTTAAGCAAGCATATCTCCTGAACCATTGACCCTACAGGATCGAAACTTCGATCTGCAGCTGCCCTGGGTACAAATCTACTGGATCACATACCAAATACATTTATAGGAGAAAGGCACAAATGTTGAGTCCGGTAAAATAAAGAGCATCCGATTTTTCTATATACATACTTAACCATTTCCAGTCGAGGATTTTTTAAAATATTAAACACGTTGCTTAGGTAAATAAATTCTACACGATGTCTCAACACTTTACCGAAATTACTTAACCCCTTGCCGTATTTTAACGAGTCACGCTCGTCATGAAGATTTTAAACAAAGCCTAGTAAATATGAATGTTACGCCTTTCTTCTTAATTGAAATAATATTTGATTTGTTTTTAATCAATATTTAAGCATTAAAACACAAATGTAGCCATACAATAAATATAAATTTTCTTTTCTCTTCTACGAGATATTTGGGGATAAAGTTGAAACTTTACAGTTTCAACTGCTGTAACTGTAAAGAAAATTATTCAGCAAGGGGTTAACAGTATTTTCAATAATTGTTGTATCAAAAGAAAGTTGTTGGTTGACGACTAAATTTTCATCATCATAATATTAATGAAAAATACGTATGTTTGACTATCTGGAGGGCAATGAAGAGAATGAAGGGATCACGAGAAGAAGAACAGAGAGAGAGAGAGAGGGAAGAGACAACGAGGAGTGGAATCCGGTCGCGAATCGGGTGGCAGAAATAATTCACAGCGTAGCCGGAAGAAGCGGGGGCCCTCTACCGTTCATTAATTCCAAAACGACGACGATTAATGTAATAATCTGATCCTGGCGGGGCCCTTAACGCTCCCGCGGTTCCGTCTCCTTCTGGATCCATTATGAAATCTGCGTACAATTTTCGCGGGTGCTGCGCGCGTTCATCCGAGCTTGTTCCTCGATTCAACGGGCCTGAGAGAGACAGGCGAACCGAGACAGAGAGATAGATAGAGTGAGAGGGGTCTTAATTACTGCATTGTTCACGGAACGTAACGAGGAACGTCGGTGAATCCGTCGGCGATAGAGTGCTACCCGTCGCCAGGATTAAGGAGAGAGAGCAGACGCGTGATGTGGCCTTTCCGTTGTTATTAACAGCGAATCGTTCGCGTATCGGAAGACCTAGCACTCCATGTTTGCATGGTTGATCACTTCCGGCGCACAATGAGCAGGAAAACTGGAAGCTCGTCGTGGCGAAAATTCAATATTTGAAAAAAATTTTTTTGTACACATCGATTGATAACACTTTGAAGCTGAACACTAGTATCTCTGATTACAGAGCAATACACGGTTTAAATTAATATTTTGTGTATGTATTACACACTTTAGTGAAATTATAATTCTAAAGGATCAAACATCAATAAAGAATTGCATCCTTTAATAAAAGACCAAAATTCAGTGGACAATAAAATCTTTCTGCAGAGTCAAAAATCAGTGAAGGTCCAAAAATTCTTTAGAAAAGTGTAAAAAATTAGCTGAGAACAAAAATCGTTCGGTAAAGGGGTGAACAATTAGTAAAGGATAAAAAATCAATAAAGGACAAAATCCTCCAATAAAAACCAAAAAATCAATTCAAGAAAAAATGTCCAGTAACCGATAAAAAATATTCAGCAAAACACGTATTAGTTTCACATCTCCAATGGTACCTAACGCTTTTAAATAAATTGTACCCAGCAGACTGAAAAGTATTTTTCCAAGACAGTCGATATTTTCCTCCGGAACGACCGAATCCTTGGATCCGAGTGATTCGAAGATCCATCGACATTCGACATGCTCGGCGGCGAAGTTTATTCGAACGGTGACTGGAGGTTCGGTAAACATGCGTTTATTTGAAGCCTCTCGCGCGTGCTAAAACGGGGCCGCGCGGCAAATGGCGCACTCGCTCGCCGAAAAAAAGAAAACTGGGGAAAATGGAAAAAAGACGAGGCACCTGGTTTTTCCGGGGAAGAGCACTGAAAGCATCGAATCGCTACGAGTAATAGAGAGCACGTGGATGTAAAAAGGGACCAGGGGCCCCCGGGGGCGGTTTTAGAGCCGACGCGATACGACGAGGATTCCGCTCGCGGAAATCCTTCCGCGACGCCGCTGCCGCTGCCGCCTGTGCGAACTTTCCGGCTGGCTCCTTCGAGCCATGGGAGATACAGAAAAATCTCCTTTTCCCGCGATGCATCATTCCCTCCGGTTTGAGAGGAACGTAGTGTGTGAGCCGTCTCACGTTTATGGAGAAACTTTCCGCCGTAATGGCGGACGCGGTTTTTATTGCACTATAACGCGATAGGTTAGGTTCAATCGAATTCAGTTAACCATCGGAGATTTTTTAGACGTTTCAGTTCATTAACATTAAAAGATTTTTTATTTTACGATTATTGAAATAATAAAAATGATTTCATAAGGAACGGTTGTATATATATATCTTTAGTAGAGCATGTATTACAATAGGGAACACACAATGGGTCTGAATAAAATCAATCTTGTCATTTTTATAAGGGAACATGTACCAGTTACTAGGGATGGGATCAAGTGCCTCGCAAACAGGTTCGAACTTTGATTGTTTGAATTCGAACTCTCTATATGTACTTCGAAACACAGAAATAGTACTCCTAAGTATACTCGCACCTATTCCAGACAGTTTCGAGTCTTTTACAAGTAGTTTGGTAAACGGAAATAATACTTGCAAGTATATTTGAATCTTGGTCGAACAGATCCGAAACTTTTATGAATATCGTACCGGAAATTCTCTGATTTTTCTAATCATTACTTTCTTTACCTTTAAAATCAATTATGTTGTCCTCTAATGCATAATTTAATTCAACATGTATAACTATCATTTCATAATCTATCGGAAATATTATTCTTAAATAGTTACGAATTACTAATACTATGCAGTTCTGATTTCCAAGATTCGAGTACTGCTTGTGAAAGATTCGAGTCCTTTCAACATCGAAGTACTTATAAGTATCTTTTCGAAACTTGTAAGTACTCATTCCGAGGTTCGATATCAGTTTGTATAAAATGAGTACTTTTCAAATATAATCATTGAAACATTATTGCTGTTAAGTAGTAATCGTAACCCATGGAATGAAACTTGGTTATTGAAATTGATTCGGATTCGTGAGTACAACTTGATCCCATCCCTACCAGTTACTGTTAAGGCGCGGTAGGTTTAGTGTTAATATTGAAGATCGATTACTGTTTTATTATATTTTTTATTGATCCTGTTCTCTGTACAGAATGGTTCGAACAAGACAGTGTGTGTTTGCTTCTGAGCTACTGTTGAAGGCATTAAAAATTAGTTGTAGGGAATGGTTCTTTTAGGGCTGATTAATATATAAGATGTGTGAGGGGTTTGTTTTAGTGAAACGTTCGTGGCAAACGTGAGTTTTCACTAGTGAACCGGAATGGCAACTGCTGTGGAAATTGGCCGGGTTATTGTACCTAAGGAGGCGTATTTTAAGGCCGGCTATTATATAAGAATCGATTTATCTTGTGTAACTGGTGAATTATGCGCAGAATCTTTCGCGGAAATTGAATTACGGCGATGGAAATAGGAGAGTAAGGAGGAAGACTCATGGGCCCCCCTTGGCTCGAATAGTAAAACGCCCGGCTGTCACGCGAAGGGCCCCGGGTTCTCGAATCTCCTGAATATCCGACGACCATTTTTCTTCGATTTTCCGACCTCTTGGCCGCTCGAGGACCATCAACATGCGCGAACAGACGTGGGAAATTGGAAAATTCAAATAGTCGGCTGTGCGAGAAAAAATATTTCATCGAATCAACTGGATTCGGAAAATTAATGATTCCAATCAAAAGAGAACTTCCACAGAAGGAAACCGTTCCGTTATGAAATGAATACCGAGCATAAAACATGAATAAAATACAACTAATTGCGGTACTACTAAATTAAAGCTGGAGGTGTTCCTGAAAGAAATTATTTCAAGAAGGTAACTTTCCTAAAAAAAGTGATTATAGAAGGAGTTAAAGTTCCTGGCACAAAAATTAATATCACTGATATTATCGCTGATAATGAAAAATTGATTATAGAACAAGTGTTAATGTATAGTACAAATAAAACTGTACATAAATAAATATAAGCACTGAGTATGTAATAAATAGACTGCGGATCTTTATGCAAAATAAAAACTATCTACCTGAATTGCAACGAGTTCGGATGAAAAAACATTTAATTTCTTGCTAAATACGTTTAATAGGTTGAAAATGATATAGTAGCATGTTTAAATTCTTCAAATATTTTGACTGTCATAGACCTACCCATTTTTATCACAAATGCATAAAATCCGCAGTCCACTAATAAAGAATAATAAACAAGCTACTGATAATAATTGCACTCGGCATAGAAAAACGAGATAAAATAATAGAATTCAAGCTGTGGAACATTGATTATAATCAGAGAAGTGAAGGAAAGGTTATGTCAGCTAACTCAACGATCAACTCAATTCCCAAAAAGATAAGCGGAATGAGTAGCTAATGAAGAGAAAAGAGCCTCTACTAAAGAAGCAGACGAGAGGATAAGGAACGAATAGAATAATCAAGTTAGGATCTAGTAGAATGATTGATAGATGGGGCGAAGGATCGAACGACGAACGAAGTCATCAGGAAGCCGTTGGGTTGGTGTAATCACTCGAGGAAAAATGTGCGTCCGACAAGGTTGAGAGCGATCAGTTGCCTCAGGGCGAACGCTTCGAATAAAAAATTCAAGGTGCTGCTGCTGGAGGTCTTAAATAGAGAATGGTTGAAATTGATTGAAGTCGTTGCCAGGAAAAAAAACGAGATTCCCCGGCTGCAGACAGGGGTCCAGCTTCCGCTCTCTTTCTCTCTCTCTCTCTCTCTATCTCGGTGAGTGTTCTATAGGAAGGGCGGTAAAGGTAGTCTGTGTCGTGTAATCGGGAAAGGAATTTTCTTCGTCGCGATAAAGACAGATTGGCGAGGTGGAAAAGACTCCCGAAGAAAATGGGAGGAGAGGTGGGGGTGGTAGACAGGCTTGGTGGACTAAAGCAGACACTCTTTTACGACGTATCACAAAAGAAAATGGCGAACAGTGGATGTACTCCCGGTCGCAAATATTAAATCAAACCAGAACATTCCAACCGTTTCAGTTTCTTTTAATCTAAAAAATTGCGGTATCGAAAGTTAAATAAATTCGAAATAAATTCTAAACCTGTGCTAAGCACTTTAAGTGACTAAAAAGTTTCACTTCATTGAATAATTTTCCATGGTAGTAAATTTATAATTTAAGTAACTGTGAAAGGAAAACTATGGAACCATTTGATCGTCAATAGTAGGTTTACTGTTAATTATTTTAATATGTCGAAAATATTATATTGGTATCCTTCGATACTTTCGATTATTTTACTGTTTTTACCTGCTCGTTTTGTCATAAATGCACAAAATCAGCAGTCTAGATATAATTCGTCTCTGCTCAAATTTACAGCACTTTTTTTATCGAGTGTGAAACAATAATCACCCTGGAATCGAAATGAAGCGAGCCAACTGAAGTTGTCTACATGATGGAAGGCCATTCGAAGAAGAATAGAGCTACAGGATGAAGAACATCCTCGAAGATGGATCGTTTTCGGACCTAGCTTTACCTGCGACTTTTCTTCAAGCTTTCTCTCTCTCCCTCTCGTTCCTGTCCTCTTCAATTTTGCACCGGAATTTCTATCTTTGAAAATCTTCGATTTGAGTTTCCGGATTAGGATTGAGAGGAACCCGGTCGCGATTTTTCGGGGACCACGGTGGAAATCGTGATCCTTTGAACCGGAAACCGACTGCGGCCTCGGCAACCACGGATCCTCGAGGCCGCCGCGTAAACGGATTCGCATAATCGGATTGACGACACGACGGTTTCCGCGAGACCGCGTTACTCCACCGTACAAAGGGAATTCCACGATCTTGAGGGCGTCGTTTTCACTCGTAGATCGCGATGTCATCCGTTTACTAGACACGCTGTTCCCCACTTGGAACTGCGAAATTAATCTCACCGATAGTAAATTGACTGAAACGATTCTACTTGGATCCCATTACCTTCTGAGACTGCAGGTCTCCCAGTACGTGAATTAATAACTTGAATGGCGCGTGTTCACCACCGGAACACCAATCATTTGAAGCGTAGTCTATAGTTTAGATCTAATTGGTTGGACCATCACAAAAAAATATTTTTCTTCGTTCATTTTAACCAGAAAATTAAAAGTTGTTCATAGAAGTTGAGTATCCCCGATTTTCTAATTTTTAAAAATTTTATGAGTGCATGTATAGTTTTGTAACTCGCTGGATCATCGAGAAAAATTGTTTTTCTTCGTTCATTCTAACCAGAAAATTAAGAGTTGTTCATGGAAGTTGAGTATCCCCGATTTTCTAATTTTTAAAAATTTTATGAGTGCATGTATAGTTTTGTAACTCGCTGGATCATCGAGAAAAATTGTTTTTCTTCGTTCATTCTAACCAGAAAATTCAGAATTGTTCATGGAAGTTGAGTATCCCCGATTTTCTAACATTTTAAAAATTTTATGAGTGCATGTATAGTTTTGTAACTCGCTGGATCATCGAAAAAAATTGTTTTTCTTCGTTCATTCTAACAAGAAAATTAAAAATTTGTCATGGAAGTTGAGTATCCACGATATTCTAGTTTTTAAAAATGTTGTGAGTGCATGTATAGTTTTGTAATTCGCTGGACCGTCACAAAAATTGTTTTTCTTCGTTCATTTTAACTATGAAAAATTAATTTATACAGATAATTAATATAACTTATTATTATATCTTGAAATTAATGCAATTTTTATTTTGCATGTACATCCGTATTTATGGGTGCTCGTTATCGGAGAAATCATTGCTCAAGTGACGTCGTCTGCAGCTTAAAAAACAATTAGCAGTATCCAGAAATTGTTTTCGCGTGGCCCTAAATCGCCTCTAATCTACAATCGTTAAAAGCAGAAAATTTCCCGGGATTTCTACGAGGGAATGGTTGTTGCTGTTTGGATTAGGGGATGTCGAACACGCAGGCATTATCGCGGAAGCAATTTTCGCCGGGCAATGGAGTCCCATTGCGGGACAAGCGATCGACAGATTCCATCGTCGTCACGTAATATCGGCGGACACGTTACGATTAGCTAAACCGTGTGTATTCAGGCCATGAATTCGAAGAGTCGTTATCGATTATGCGGCGATAGCGCTAACCGGGGCTCCGGGTAACGTTAACTAGCCGGGCGGTTAGCATGATGGAGACAAGGGGGACACGGGAAACATCGACAAACGAATTTCTATCCTCTGGGAGAGGCCCTGTGCCGATCGATTTTCTTCGTTAAATCTTCGTCTCTGGATTCCCCTCTAAATTCTTCGCGCTCGCGAATTAATTACGAGGCCATTAGACTGGAAATCATTTTCTAGAGTCGTTAGCTCCGGTGAAAACTAGAGTATCGAGATTCGGGAGATAGAGATGCATCTCTGGGAGGTTCTGCCGCGAAAATATCCAGTTCTCTGCGAGTCCTCGCAGCATAATATCCCGGGCGGACTGTATCGTTAATATTTAATGCAATACCACCGTGAATATTGATCCGGTTTACCCTCCCGAGGAATTTTAAACGATCGCAGCTAACAACTCCTGGCCGATCGATGGATTTTAATTACGGGCCAGAGCCATTAATACCACGGTTTCAGCGAAATATGTATACCGAACTAATCTGATCTGTTCCGACCCGGTTGCCGCAGTTTCCAAACTAATTGATTCGAACGTCATCTTTGTTTAACCCGACGACATGTTTGCTGTCCTCAGTGGACGCCGGAATTTGCATTTTTCCGGAACAGTTCCCATGAACAGGAATTTAAAGAGATCGATGTTCACGTTTCATTTTGACAAGGTATTCAGTCAGTTTGAATTAAAAAATAATATTTTTCATTTTCCTCCTTGCTTATTTTCATGTGGTACACCGTGACTACTGAAAATTAAATTCACTGCAGCATGTCCGATTCATCTACACTTCTCTGTGATTTTATTGATTAGCAATTTTCTGCGAACAGTTCGTTTTTGTTTAGTTCTATTCTGTGCCTGACATACGGTATACCTCGGCTACTAACGTTTTATTTATTTCAATATTTTGACTGCAACGAAATTGCAATAATATTTTTAATCTTCCTCTTTGTCCGTTTCCATTCCGAGTCCGACATATGGTACACCGTGACTACCGAAAATTAAATTCTCTGCAGCGTGAACGATTCGTCTCCACTCCCTTTGGTTTTATTGATTAGCAATTTTCTGCGAACAGTTCATTTTTGTTTAATTATATCCTGTGCCCGACATGTAGTATACCCCTCGGCTAGTAACTTTTCATTTATTTCGGTATTTCGACTGTAGCGATATGAAAATAAATTTTCTTCAAACAGTTATTTATTCTTATTATATGTCTGACACATGGCACACCTCTTCCACTGACTCCACTTTACGATTATTTCAGTATTCTGACAGTAGCACTAATATGATAAATTGAATATCTTCGATGACTCAATAACACAAACAAAATTTTATCAAAGAAACTCGGACGTGAAATAATTCATTTCAGCACGATGATGACAATGTTCTGAATTCCTTTAAATCCAAATTCCTGAATTCCAAAAAATTCAATCATGCTGCCCATCGATCCTGGATCTTGTAAAAAAGTCGTACGCCCTAATCAATGACGCGATCTTTCATTTCTCATCTTCGGAGGCTCCCATTCGTTCCGACAAGCGGCAACAAACGCGGGAATAGGCGAGGGACAATTGACCGTGGATTTTCCACTAATTTCCCCCATCGAATTAATCACCGACGCGTCGGTATCAGCGCTCATCGCTCGAAATTCAGTAGGGCGCCGTCGGTTTTCGACGCGAGAATAGATTCGGCGACGTAATTGCCGCAAGCCGGCTCAGCGGATAGATTATGCGCGTACACCTGCACGAGCTGCGAGCTTTATTATACGCTCTGGTGCGGTTATGTACATTGATTTCGGCCGCACGGTAAACCGGCACGGTGTTAGCCTTATCTACCTGCGAGCCATGCCGTAGGAAACCTTCGGTTCTCGTTGTTTGCCACGGCTGTGGTCGAAACTTCGGGGTCACCGAGTAGATCGGCCCCTGGCGAGTCGACCAACCTGCCCCCTGGGGCTTTCGTGGCGTAAACTGTTGATCTGTGACCACGGAGGATTTTTTGTGGAGTGGACTCTAAAAATATGTATGTTTTTTTTTTAATTTTGTTAAGAAGAGGTTGAAGCGTTTGTATTTTTGTTGTTTTTAAAGTTTGTTGTTTTTAAAGATACGTCAAATGTCTGAAGGACAAAGTTGAATGGTAAAATCGGACTCGTACGATACCAAAAAAATGTTTGTTTATATGTAATTTTGTTTTAGAGATATGGCGGTCACCTTCATTTACATACATTTGTTATAAAAAAGTACTAACCTATGTCGAAAAGTTAGTAATTCAGGAGATATCCAAGGTGGTCAAGTTAGGTGAAATACCCTAATTGAGAAATATTAATTTTGTTATAACAACATTTTGGTCGGCTCAGGTAATTTTCAACATTCCCGGTGATGGATTGCAGAATAAACGGCCCCGGCGAAAATATGTTAACGTTAGCAGAGTATGAATATTAATCGGTAAACAACGTTCACATTGGTCCGTCGTCGAATTACAGAGCGGCCGTTCTAATTGTTTCCCAATTAACAGAACAATGCTCGTGGCATCAGCTCGATGTACTGTTCAGTGCTTGTTCTATAGCGATAATTAATCATTATTATTCGCGTGACGGCGCGAGGCTGCCGTTGCATGCTAGCGGAGTTTGTTGAAAGCAATTTTCAAATGTTTTATAATTACAGATTCCACGATACGCCGCATTAATTCTATATCCAACAGAAATTTAATTCGAGTACAGAAAACAGGTGGAACTGGATCCTTCAACTCGACTCAATGAAAATCAAATGAATTTTCCGCATTACTCGTACACGAGTATCGTTGAATCAATTTGTGCCTGATTTTCTTTTCGATTCCAAGTTATTGATCATGATTCCGGCATTGTGTACGGTTCGTTTGGTGAAAGCTCGCTATCGTATCTGTACGACAGTCCAGCGAGCGCACCTGGGTCCTGGTTCCGCGGGTCGTCATTAATTAATGCCAGCGCGAAATCACACTGGAAATTAATTGAATTCATCGTCCATGGTGCTCGCTTATTTTCGGACACAGAGGCACGAATGTTAATTAATGTCGATCAGTGGAAACTCGACTTTGATGGAATCGACTGTGAATCGCGGGTCCACGGTTAGAAAAGTCCGAAAACTGCAACATTTTAACCTAGGATTACCATAACTATTATAACCAAAAAGAAAAAAGTCAGAGAATAACAAGTATTTCATTGACTAAAATCGTATTGGTTACAAATAAGGATCGCAATAAGTAACCGAAAATTTTTTCTCTCGTTGGTCAATGTTATCGTTGAGAGAAATTCATTTCGATCATTTATAACAGTTGTCGATGAGAGAAATTTATTTCGATCGCTCATAACTAGACTGTGGATCTTTATGCAAAATAAAAAATAACTGCATCGATTCCAAGACACAGAAGCTGAATACAAATTTCTTACTTCTTTTAATTATTTTATTAAACTGCAATTAATATGTTGATGTTCTTAACTTTTTTAGGTATGTCCACTGCTTTAAATTGTACATAACAATTTTTGTTATGAATGCATAAAATCCGCAGTCTACTCATAACAGTTATCAATGAGAGAAGTTCATTTCCATCGCTCATAACAGCTATTAATGAAGGAAATTTGTTATAGTTATTATGAAATAGTACAACTTCCAAATGGTAGACAATCAATTATTTCATAAATTTTTTATTCATAAATGTAATTGCTACAATCAAAATTTAATGTGACAAACAAACAAATTTTGTGTTGTTCTTATGGTCTGTTGATTCGTCTTGTTGTACGAAACCTTCTCAATGAATTTCACTGGCTTGCTCCATCCGAAAAAGAGTAGACAACTCAATAGTTAAATAAGCAATGAAAATTCTTCATCGATAACAGTTATCGAGGACGATCCAATTTTTTGGACACTAATAACTGTTATTTCTAACGAAAAAGTATAAAAATCGATATTTTCTAATCATTTTGTTCTTCGAATTTTTTTTCTTTATATTTTGTGTAGATTATCTTAAAATTCAATAATAATCAACTTGTTTGAAATTATTTTTATCGTAAAAAATTTCAGAATAACTGTTATTTTTGGTCCCTGTTTCGAATAAAAGTGGGGTTTTTCCAAGTGGGTTTTAAACCCACTTTATTCGAAATTTTTATGTAAATCAAATTTTTGTCCAATTTTGGTCTGATTCTGTTCATTTATTGTTTCTTAATGGCTCTGGTGGTCCGATACTACTTTCTACGCTCTTATTGTTGACTTACATCAATGTTGCCGCAGTCAGCATTGAGACACTCTTCAGGTCTGACTTGTTACACCAATATTAGTGTCGTCACACTTATCGTTTACTTGTACTACTGTGTCTGACTTACTGCATTCAGTAGAAGTAGCACAGTAAGTTCGAATTACGACACGTCGACACTACTTTGGTCGTGTTTGTCATTGACTGAACTACTTTCTGGTCTGAGGCGGATCAAATTGGACTTGATCTACTTTTCACGTCTTATTACTCATAAGTAGACAGCGGATCTTTATGCAAAATAAAAATTTGGTACCTGAATCGCAACAAACTGGAGTGTAGTAGAAATTGATTTTCTTTTTAAATGTGTTAAGTGGATTGAAAATAATATAACAGTATTTGTAAATGTTTCTAATGGTTTTACTGTTGCGAATTACACCCTCTCATCTTTGTCATAAATGCATAAAATCCGCTGTCTAATCATAAGCCAGGACCATCGTGAATACAGATTCTGGCATTAAATTTTCATTTTTCCCTGAACGTTGTTGGAACCCATCGGAGCTTTCTGTTTACCTTACAGTCGTTACGAAGCACTCGTTAAACTTCATTTTCGATGCAGATCTCCAATTGCTTTGTTCGATGTGCTGGTAGTCTGAGAATGTACTGTAATAAGAGGCTACTTTGTCCTCGTTAATTTTACAGGGAACGTTATCTTCGTAGTCTGTTTTATTAGCGAGCGTTCCGCCGACGAAACTTATTCATTATCTAAACGACTTTCGTCCCTCTCTCAACCCCCGTCTCTACGAATCCGAACTTGTGAACTCGAATTACCGATGTTCCTTCCGGTGAGCAACTTCTCTCTCGCGAGGCTTTAATAAAATTCGGAAAGACGACGTTCCGGTTTTCGACGAGCGACAATCTATCCGTTTCCGATCACCGGGTTCGTGGCTAATGAAAGTCAGAGCTGTTTACAGAGGCCTCTGCCTCGAGGCGTAGAAATGGGGCCTATCGGTGAATAGAATCTAATTAATGTTCTATATTTCGCCGCGAACTGACGGTTCTCCGATCGCTCAAACTTCCCGCAGTTTCGGCAGATCTAGGTCAGACGTAGACACCCGTGAAACATTCGTCGGCTTCGACGTTGGCTAATCGCACAGATCACACTTAATCAGCAGTTCATGTCAATCGTTACTCCGTCGACAGTAGTCATCAAGTATGCTAAGTCGGACATAAATAGTAACTCGGGTAGATAATATCTGCGACGACAGTAGTACTATTCTACAATAAGTCAGACCCATGTACCTAGAATATCAATCATTCAGTAGCACGAGTCAACCGTATTATGCAGCCAAATTTTTTAAAATACATCAAAGAACGACTCCACGACTTCTTGAGATCAGCGACATCACTTTAATAGCAGGAGCATTGATGTATAATAAGTCGGACCTGCATAGTAACTCGGGTAGATGATATCTGCGACGACAGTAGCGTTATTCTACAATAAGTCAGACCCATGTACCTAGAATATGAATCATTCAGTAGCACGAGTCAACCGTATTATGCAGCCAAATTTTCTAAAATACATCAAAGAACGACTCCACGACTTCCTGAGATCAGCGACATCACTTTGATAGCAGGAGCATTGATGTATAATAAGTCGGACCTGCATAGTAACTCGGGTAGATGATATCTGCGACGACAGTAGCGTTATTCTACAATAAGTCAGACCCATGTACCTAGAACATGAATCATTCAGTAGCACGAGTCAACCGTATTATGCAGCCAAATTTTCTAAAATACACCAAAGAACGACTCCACGACTTCCTGATATCAGCGACATCACTTTGATAGCAGGAGCATTGATGTATAATAAGTCGGACCTGCATAGTAACTCGGGTAGATGATATCTGCGACGACAGTAGCGTTATTCTACAATAAGTCAGACCCATGTACCTAGAATATGAATCATTCAGTAGCACGAGTCAACCGTATTATGCAGCCAAATTTTCTAAAATACATCAAAGAACGACTCCACGACTTCCTGAGATCAGCGACATCACTTTGATAGCAGGAGCATTGATGTATAATAAGTCGGACCTGCATAGTAACTCGGGTAGATGATATCTGCGACGACAGTAGCGTTATTCTACAATAAGTCAGACCCATGTACCTAGAACATGAATCATTCAGTAGCACGAGTCAACCGTATTATGCAGCCAAATTTTCTAAAATACACCAAAGAACGACTCCACGACTTCCTGATATCAGCGACATCACTTTGATAGCAGGAGCATTGATGTATAATAAGTCGGACCTGCATAGTAACTCGGGTAGATGATATCTGCGACGACAGTAGCGTTATTCTACAATAAGTCAGACCCATGTACCTAGAATATCAATCATTCAGTAGCACGAGTCAACCGTATTATGCAGCCAAATTTTCTAAAATACATCAAAGAACGACTCCACGACTTCCTGAGATCAGCGACATCACTTTGATAGCAGGAGCATTGATGTATAATAAGTCGGACCTACGTAGTAACTCGGGTAGATGATATCTGCGACGACAGTAGCGTTATTCTACAATAAGTCAGACCCATGTACCTAAAACATGAATCATTCAGTAGCACGAGTCAACCGTATTATGCAGCCAAATTTTCTAAAATACATCAAAGAACGACTCCACGACTTCCTGAGATCAGCGACATCACTTTGATAGCAGGAGCATTGATGTATAATAAGTCGGACCTACGTAGTAACACGAGTGCATTATATCTTCGACGACAGTAGCGTTGTCCTACAATTGGTCAGTCCTAAATAACAGTACAATCAACAAGTAAAAGGACAGCAGTACAAGTCGATAACAAGTACAATAACAGTAGTCGAGGTAAACCACTGATCATAAAGAAGAATATGAATAATTCAGTAGCACGAGTCAATCGCATCTCAAATCAAAATTGCTACAATCTATCAAAGAACGGCTCCAGCAACTTCAAGACCTAACAACGTTGAATTCTTTCGTTTGTCCATGAGATCAGCGACGACATTTTCCCCTCCCATAACTTCCATTCGTTGATAATGCTACTGTCGTCTGTTCTTCCACTCTCAGGCCAACTTGAGGAGTTCATTATCTAACTGACTACTTTGTTGCAGGGCGATCGTGCACGTAAATGAGAGGCAAAATGGCGAAAATGGATGGGGATGGAGGGATCTGTTTGTATAACCCCTGTGAGAAAAATCAGGAGATATCGATTTAATCGTGATCCGTGAAAGATTCGAGATTGCGAATAGTTCTGAATGGCGATTCATCGACGCTTTCTGGATAGAAATTGCGGTTCGACGGGTAATGGCGAGTCTTTGAATGGAGGGAGCACCTGGCGTGACCTCAGACTGGATTATACTACTGCAGAGCGTTCGAAAAGTGCAATTATTGTTTGCGGAAAGTGTAGATCCAGGATGTTTCCTTGTAAGATAGCCGGGATTTATGTTACTGATGTTTTGAACGGTTTCAGGTCTGATTTATTATAGATTTGTATCACTGAATCGTTGTCTGTCTGACTTATGAAGGGTATTAACTACTGGAACACCATTTGTGTGACTTATAGAGAATATTGATGCAGACAATTCTTATTTTCCATAAAAATCCGTAGTCGACAAACCCAGACCATTATACACACCAGCCTGACCTACCATCGATTCGTACTACTGTAAATTACATTCCCTGTTAAATTAACCGCTCGAACCTCGATTCAAAAATACGAATCAGTGATCAACATCCACACTGGCTCCTCCCCGAGGTAATCAGCGATCTATCTTACCGAGCACCGTCAGCGAGCCTCCGGAGTCATCAATTTTCTTAATCGAAGGGCAGAATCTCGCTGGCCCGCCCATCGCCAGCAATCGAACCGCAAGTCTAACTGCTCCCTGACTCTGTCTTATCAGGGGCCATTGTTCGGGGACCAATTAGATCGACTGGGGGGCTGTCTGTCTGGCAGGTGCGTCATTGTAACCCGGCGAACTACGCGGCACTCTGTCGGGGTAGAGAGAAGCTTCCGATGACTTCGAGACGCCCTTCGAGGATCACGCCACGGCGGATCCAACCCAGCGAAGCACACAGCAGGAAATTAATTCTATTAGCGGCGGCTGGCTTGACTGACTTCTGGGACTAATTTAGAGCCGGAGCGTCATCAAGATGCATCGAGACCGCTGATCGAGAGACGAGATACCTCGCGGATCCTATCCGAACAGGAAATCCATCGCGACACCTGACAACCATGCTGGACCGACTGGCGAAGTTTCCGTCATGCTCGTCAAAGCAGATAATCATAATCTGCGCAAACATTCGAGGAACTTCTCGGCCATTTTTCCCAGAAAATTAAAAGTTGTTCATGGAAGTTGAATATCTACGATTTACTAATTTTTTAAAAATTTATAATTGCATGTATAGTTTCGTAATTGGCTGGACCGTCGCAAAAAATCGTTTTTCTTTGTTCATTTTAACCAGAAAATTAAATGTTGTTCATGGAAGTTGAGTATCCTCGATTTACTAATTTTTAAAAATTTTATAAGTGCATGTGTGTATAGTTTTGTAATTCGCTGGACCATCGCAAAAATTGTTTTTCTCTGTTCATTTTAACCAGAAAATTAAAAGTTGTTCAGGGAAGTTGAGTATCCTCGCTTTTATAATTTTTAAAAATTTTATTAGTGCATCTATAGTGTTGTAATTGACTACAGCATCGCAAAAATTGTTTTTCTTCGTTCATTTTTACCAGATAATTAAAAGTTCTGCATGGAAGTTGAATATCTACGATTTACTAATTTTTTAAAAATTTATAATTGCATGTATAGTTTCGTAATTGGCAGGACCGTCACAAAAAAATTGTTTTTCTTTGTTCATTTTAACCAGAAAATTAAATGTTGTTCATGGAAGTTGAGTATCCTCGATTTTATAATTTTTAGAAATTTTATTAGTGTATCTATAGTGTTGTAATTGTGGCTAGACCACCGCAAAAAATGAAGTTTCCGTCACGCTCGTCAAGGCAGATAATCATAAACTGCGCAACCATTCGAGGAACTTCTCCGTCATTTTTCAAAAATTTTGACTACATTTATTTACATTAATTATTTGTTATATACAGAACACGTTTATTTCAAGTTGTTTCTTACCACATTGACAAATGAGGATCAATTTTAGTTTGCGATATTAGAGACATTGTTACACAATAAAGAAATGTTTACATTTTTATACAGATACACCCTACACAGAAAAATGTTTCGACATTTTAATTTTATTTAATTTGTGTTTCTTATTAATAGTACATTTGAAGGTACAATCAATAGCCAAATTTTGGCTTCGAAGTTCCTTCACCGTAGGGACATTTAATTTCATTGTACACCCTCCATTTGATTTCAACCCTCGAGGAGTTGTGAAGCATCGATTCAATAATTGTATTTCCCTAGGGTTGCTGTTAATTTATGGGTGATAATCGAGTGGCTTTTTGATTCCGTCGACAGCGGAGGCTCTACTGGGTTAGGGGAACCCCTTTGGAAACAGCTCGAGGTAACAGAATTTCGGCCAGAGGGTGGCGAAGGGGGCAAAGGACGTTCGAGGGTATGATTTCACAAGGATCAGCCTTTTATCGCGTTTTCCAGCTGGGCCCTCGGCCAACCCGATGCTACCCCAAACGAAAGAATCGAATAAGGGTGGCCAGCGGTGTACTGGAATCAGGGTTGCCCCGATTTCGTTAACTTTCCACCCCCGTAACTACGATACCGCCGGAAACAAACCTACACGTCGGTGGAATTCTACAAACGTGACACTGTCTTCTCTGGGGGATGATGTTGATTAAATTTTTTGGGGGTGAGTTTCGTGCACGTTGCCAAATTGGTGGATTCAAGATGCAGTGGTGCATGGTAAGCTGAACAGTCTTTGCGGACGATTTTATTCGAGGGAAAATTGTTGGAATAATTGATACGTCTGACTAAACGTTCAGTTGTACTATTTGATCTTCTCAAATATTGAGCGTTGTTAAATGGATTTTAATTTAATTGAAATATTTCGTAGCTTTACTGAAAAATCCAATATGGTAGATTGCCAAATGAATAAATGAAAGATAGAGTGGACCATCAGATTAAATACCCTATTGATCTGCCCTGTCCGGCTAAATATTGATTTGGACTACTGAACTGAAATATTTCATTATTCTAATGAAATATGAGATATCGGACGAGCTTGCCAAACGGAGAAATCGAAGACGGGATCATAGGTTAAATATTCTTTCCATTTCGTGTCTGACTAAATATTAACTTCCACTACTGAAATTTCAGAATTCATTTAATTGAACGTGAAATGTCAAGGGTTGCTAAGTGAATAGATCAAGAATAATATAATTTATACCAAGTTGAAGATTCGTTGGATTAGTAGCTTGTCTGTGAAAATGTTGGCCTGTACCACTGAATTGAAATTGAAATTTCGTGTCTGACTAAATATTAACGTCCACTACTGAAATTTCAGGATTCATGTAATTGAACGTGAAATGTCAAGGGTTTAATTTATACTTAGTTGAAGATTCTTTTGATTGTTCCTTGTCCGTCAAAATGTTGGCCTGTACCACTGAATTGAAATATTCCATTGTTCCAAAAAGAGCGAACGATCGAATCTCCGATTTGTTTCCGATGTTCCAGCATTGTGCTCGGCCCAGACAAGCCTCTCGCTACTTATCTGGCCATGTAGTTCGCAAGTTCGCCTCGGTAGGATCGATCCGATCGACTTCGGGATAATGCTAATTACGGTTCACGCCGGCATTGATCCCTTCGGATTCTTCTTTCCTTTCCAGCTTTTGTTGCAACCCTTCCCGCAGAGCCCGGCCGCTAAATTGGGGATGAATTTGTTCCCGTGATCGATACCCGGTACTTTCACCCGAGGTAATCGTATCTTTCACCAATCTAGCAACGATAAATCATCGCTCCCCTTCGCCAACCTAAATAATTATTTACCGGAACCCGATAATTACCTCTACTCGATCAACTTTTATATTCATTAAGACCCCGTTCGATAATATTCAACCCATCCTTTGGACGAGGACAGCTGCTTTTGAAAATGGCTATTTATTATACCTCGGAAAGGGCTGCTTAAATATTTCATCCCCTTAGCGAACTGGGAATCTCCAGGATCTTATTAAAAAATATTCGAGGAAATAGTTTAGATGTTTTTAGCACCGACGCAATCCTAGTAATGTAACTAATTCCTTTCTCCATGGAGATATCTAAGAAAAAATGTTGGGGTATGAGGAATACCAAGCATACAAAATTGAAGTTGCACAATTATTTTAAAAAATAATTTAGTGGTTTCTTTCACAAGGGAAACCAACTCTTATTACTTCAACTATAAAATCTGAAGACGTAGCTGAATTAATTCAGCTGGGTTTGGTGCAGATAGAAATTTGCTCCTTTCTAAATGAAAAATAAGTTTAACAAAGCGCTCGTGTCGCGATTTCGAGACAATTATGTCAAAAGAAAAGGATATTTCTGAGTGAGGGATACCACTCGCAGAGGCACCCAGCGAATTGTAGCATAGCAACCCTTAATGTCCAGCCCAATTTTCAGCAAAAGCGTTCCAGTAATTGCGAACACCACGAAACGGCGACGTTGCGTTTACCATTTTGCAGATAGGCGAGGGGGTTGGTCTGAGGCAGTCATTGTCCCCGCGGCTCTAATAACTTTGCCAGTCAGCAAAATTCCTCTAATTGTTCGGAAGCCCGGCTCTCTCTCTCTCTCTCTCTCGGTCTCTCTTTCCCGACACGCGGGAAAAGCCTTGAAGCCTCAGTACCCGATCGCCCGTGGAAAATAGCCGTAGGCAGAGCCGGCGGGATCGAGAACTCGCAAGTATTAGATATCGATTGCATCCCTTCCTTCGAACGGCGCCCTGAAACACCGGAAGGGTGCAAGCAACCGCCACCATCTAGCTTTTCATCCCCCTCGCCATCCCTTCCCCGCCGTACTCTCCCGATGGAACGATGAAATTGTTCTGTCAGCAGCCATCGGCCATACCATGCCTTCCGAACACCCTTCAACCCTCTGCTACACCTTGCCTTGCTGATTTTCATCCCTTCGGCGATCTCCCACTGTTTATCGGGCCTCATTAACACACCGAGCATTCTTCATAGATCATTTACACGTGTATTTTACACTCATCAATTTTATTCTTGTTTTAAGACAGTGATTGTACTATCGTATATTCTCTTTTGTTCAGGCATCTATTGGAATATTTTATTAACAATTTTCAGAATAATTGACCAGAATAACTTTTCGAAAAGGACTATTGAACTCACCCTCTTCTGAGTAACTGTATTTACAAGATATATAATTTGGGTGGAGGGTAGTGCTAAAAATATTAGCATCCCTCAAACTTGTTTATAAGCTGTTGTCTTAAGAAACTTATTCATGTAGATGGTTGAAGTATATGTAAATATGTTCGCCCCTTAAACTCGCCCCTTGCGTACAAAATACATGACATTTTCAAGACGTTGTTTCTCATCAATTATTAACATAAAGGGGTTGGTATTCCTGCGAACAAGTTCATCCCTTAAACTCGCTCCTTGCGTGCATAATACACGACATCTGAAGACGTTGTTTCCTGCAAATAATTGTTGCATGTCCCCGTAAATAATGCATCCCTTAAATCGACTCCCTGCGTACAAAATGCATGACATTTTCAAGACGTTGTTTCTCATAAATTATTAACATAAATCGTCGGCTTATATTCCTGTAAACAAGTTCACGCCTTAAACTCGCTCGTAGTTAAACTTGTTTCGAAAGAAACTAGTAATAAAAATATAATAATATAGGTAATAATATAGATGTCGAAAATACAAGTGTTCCTAGTTTCTTGAAAAAGCTCGATCCAGAACGATATACTACTAAAATAAATTCACCCCGGTGAAAGGGCGCAGTACAGCGAATAATTGGAAAGTTCCGTGGGATGATCGATGACTATTTTTCCAAGATGAAGGATGTCCGAGGGCCGAAGGCGTAATATAATTACCGTCGCGGTGTAATAAAGCGTGAGTTCGAAACTCGGTAAGCGGAGAAGGTGAGTTACGACGTGGCCGTTCGATTCTCGGACGAGTTTCCCCGAAGATTAAATTTCGAAGTTTACGGTAGGATGGCGTCGTGTGGGTGGTGGCTTCCGGCGAGAAATCGGACCTTCACCTTCGACGTGGGCCCACCGAGCAAAAGCGCTCCCGAGAGAGAGAGAGAGAGCTTTTCTTCCGTTAGAAAATCGACGTAGGACGTCGAGGCTCCATTATCGGGATGGAATTTTCGAGTCGCCTCGAATGGGAACATTTAATGAATCCGGGGACAATGGGAGACTCGGAAGGAACTGAATTATCGGCTAAGAAGTTTCTCTACGCGCCCCCACTTCCGGAATCGAGTTAAACGGTCGCAAAAGCAAACGCCGATATTAGCCGCGGCTAACTTTTCTACGGGCGTCGGGACAGAAGCCTGAAATCACATCGTTTCGGGCCAATTAGTAGTACTAATGAGCAAATTAGCACCCTATTCTACTCGCTGTAACTGGATCCAAAGTCTCAGAATCACGATTCTGCGAACAATAATTCGTTTATATCGTACGTGCCTTGTGGAAGAGAATAGATAGATGAATTACAAGCGGGCTCGAGGTGATTTCTTATGAGACAATAAGAACAGAGTTGTGCTAATTTAAATACATTGTAATTGAACTACGTAATTGAATTGCATTGTATTTTATATACACAGTAATTGAATTACATTGCATTTTATATACACAGTATTTGAATTACATAATTCAAACCATTCACTTCATTTAATTGCGAATTATGCGAATCATGAGTGTAATCGAAATACAATGTAATTGAAATAAAATGCAATTGAAATACAATCTAATGCAAATTACTCAATGAGTATATTACTCGCTTAATGTGAAAAATATCATTCATTTTCATCTCAATATTATTATATGTTTATGTTTATGTTATGGGGATGTTTTCTTATGCGACGATGACCAACCTTCGAAAATGCAGCAATCTTACTGACAAGATGTTTGAACAATGAGTGTTCATTAAATATAATTTCAATTTTAGTGCCACACGGAGAATGTTCTTGTTTTAGGTCCATCCTATTAAATAGTGTTACTTTTTTTCTGTAGTCATTTTCTCCTGTGTCTTTCTACAATTTATGTCTTTTTACAATTTATATGTCTTTTCCGAAACGAACGTAATGAACAAGTTTAATTTTGATCACACAATATGCATGTACGAATAATACCATGTTCATCAATGCTACTAATTTTTTTATTTTTTTTCCATACCTTATTCTTCTTATATACATATAATTCATAATTACACTGTACTTTGTGTTTCAATTGTAACATCGAGTTACATCGTAATTTAATTGAATAAGAGACCAGAATTACAAATTACATTGTAATTGAATTGAACGAAGTGATTGAACTTCGAATTACGAAATAATTCAATACAATGTAATTGAATTACTTTGTAATTATAATTCGTGATGTAATTCAATTGTAATTCAACACAACTCTGAATAAGAAGAAAATTTTTTCATCCGAACCTTCGTTTTCGAGAAAATCGAGTTTGAAAATGTAGTGAATACGCGTGCCTTTCATAGGAATCGTCTGATGCGTTTGATCATGACCGACCAATTCTACTTTCTGCATATATCAAGTCGTTAAGTATGAAACTTCACAAATGTGATTGAAATTTGTGTGTTACTGGCCAAGTTTCATACTTAATGACCTGATACTACAGCATGCGAACCTGACGGACCTTAAAATTCGATATTCTCAAAAACTTAGGCGTCAAACGAAGAAATATTCTTCTTTTTCTTCGATCTACATTTATATGTAGAATAACAGTAGTATTATAAAATAGAACGAAGTATACGACGAATTAATTTTCGAAGCAAAGTTGCCACACCAGCGACTCCCGCAGGGATCAGAAAAACTGGGTCCGAACAAGTGACCTAACTCGATCTAACTCGCCTAAGTCGCAAGGATATTAATCCCCCACAGTCGTCCAATATCCGTGCGGGACCGAATCTTGTCGCAACAGGAATGCAAGCCGCAACCATAAACGTAATTCGACGCAACGCTGTTGCCGATGAAACCTTGGCTGATTCAAGGGGAAGCGGACCCTTCGTAGCCAAACAAACACTACATACATCAATCATCAAAGCCCAAATGATCCGGCATTGTCCGATCGCTTCAGGAGGTAACTGGCTGTATACCACCGCCGTACACACAGTCATCGAAGTCTGATTACCTCAGGAAGTGCTGACTAATTCGGTACTAATCACGCCCCGATACAGATTATCGAACCCTAATTGTCTTGGTCCTTTGTGCCTCCGATCGACCTAATTCTTATTTCATAACGCAACTTATCAAATTGTTGATAGTCTATGTTCTGTAACTTTGTGTTCAAAAATGTTACAGCAATCTACTGGTGCTCGTTTCGAAGCGTGAAATCTCCACTTTCAAGCCCTCTAATTTTACCACGTTTTTATTAGCTCGCTTTCTTGTCTGTCTGTTCGGTACAAATTTTGCAATTGATTTTAAACTAACTTCCCGATGAGCTAGAGACTTGAAATTTTTAACATAGCCCAGAACTTGATGACAATGCAATATTTAAAATAAATTTTTTTAAAAAGCCTATGCGTTTAGGAGGTATAAACTATTAAATTTAACCGTTACACCTCCCCGCGCGACGCTCGGTAGTACGTGATCGCGTTCAGCGATCCCCACTCCGCGCGACAGCGCTCCCTACTCCACTGCGCGTTCTCAATCTGACTCATCCCCACTCCACTGACCCGCTTCGCACCGAAAGAGCTTAGTATGCGTTCGAGCTCCGTGCGGTGTTTACAAAGTTACTACGTATTATTATACTATAATGTTTGTTTACCAAGCGAAAGAACAGTTACACTGAGATTCTCCGTGAAATCTTTATCTTTGACATTTTACCATGAGTCCAGATTGGAAAGAATTCGAGAAAAAATTTGTTACGCCACACAGAAAATGAAGAAAATTGACTTCATCAAATTTCAGGTGAAGAAATGCTCCCTCATTTTTAAAAGGAAATATGCCCTAGAGAAAAGTTCACTTCGAGTGTATGAAAGTAGAAACTTCAATCTTTAAAATGAGCGCAGCCAGAACGCCGTAACATTTTTTTTTACACGAAGTTACAGAAGCCTGAATATCTCCCGCGATCAAATACAATTTAATGACCCGTTCGATAGAAATCCGTCGTTGAAACAGCTTCGGCGCGCAAATCCTACAGCAACAATCAGATAAAGAGATACACCGTGTCCGCGAAGTGTAATTAATTTCCCGAAATCGCCTGCTGGTCTCAGCCGGTTCGGTGATTGATCGAGAATAACCTTCCAGCTTGAAATAATTTATCAAACGGAGATAGACCGTGAGTTTCGACGAACGGAATCACCGAGAATATATTTTTAAACCTGTCACCACCGGTCGAACGACCTCTATACTTTGTCCTCCAATTATGAGAGTGGACACATTTTCTTTCAACACTTTAAAAAATATAACACTTCAAAGGGTGAATCGTTGCACACTTGAAATTGCTACTGCTACTGAAAGGTTTATTAAAAAAATTTTTAGATACGGACGTTTCAAAATTTATTAAATAGTTGTAAATAATGTGACTAGAGACATGCGAGTCACTTTTAGTGCCGGGTAGATTCAGCGTTGAACTTTATGAACTGTTTCCGGTGGAGAGAAGGGGGCCAGAATTATTTATTGAAACGCGGAACTATACGGTTCGGAAGAACAGCAATTAATCAAGCAGTCGGGTAAAATGGCGGCCGGTTTCTCGTCTAGTTTGCCGGGGCAAACGCGCGGAACGGTTCAACGACGCCTCTAGACCGGTCTGATCGATGGTCTAATTTCTATTCAATTAAATCCGCCGCGGTACAAACTACTATTGTTCAAAGTCTGCCGCGCGGCGCAGGCTGCCGGGGCTCGAAAGTCTCGCGAGTCAGCAAACTTCTAGGGGTTGCGCTTTCGATTCCACGGGAAAACCTCCCCGCACCTACTCTACGGAAAATTGTCCGATTGTGTCCGCAGGACTGGCTCGAGGAACGACTTATGCGCCAATTGATCATCGATTCCTTTCGAGCTGGCCCTCTCCGCTTTTTTTCATTAACGTCGAACGCGTCAGACCGTCACTTCATTCGAATTGGAAAAGTGGCCTGCATAACCATTTCTATTAGAACTGTTGAATTGGGCGAACATAATATTTGGAACTGCATGGTGCAGATATAAATTTTCGTTCCACAATTTTCCGTGTTCAACGTGTCGTAACTCCATGAAAAAACGTCGTAGAATATTCGTTCTGGTCTCATTTTGAAGCTTGCACCTTCTTCCGTCGATATCTCCATCTCGTTTTTCTCGAAAAAATTTACATCATTTAACCGGCGAAAAAGTAAAGATACCTTTTCGTTTCGAAAATTATATTAATTCAAACGTTCGTGGAGAAGTTAAAACATTTTTCGAATGAATGAAACCAGCATAGATTCGAAGGTTGGAGTCTCAGCTTTAAAATGGCACATCGATGGTCGTTGTACGATTTTTTTTGGTTGAGTTATTGAGCATTGAGTGGAGAGTGTGCCGCTGGTATTAGAATGGACCAGTATCGAAGCATTACTGTAGCATAACAATCCTGCAGGAAGTCGGACAGTATTGAACCAAGAACCAAAGGATTTTCTCTTTTGTAAAAGTACACTATTACCTCGATACTAGATCGCACCTCGAACCTCAAGGTGCTCTTAAGCGGTTTACCGTCACCAATTAAAGAAATTTCGAATTTTTTGCGGCCCGTAAAGCAACAAGAAATTTCTGGCCAATTCGCGGAATTGGGCAGTTCGGTTACCAAGCTCGCGGTATCAGAACTTTCACGAATTCTCACGCATGAATATGTGATTATTCAAATGACGGCCGCATATTCCGGCCGATAAACCATTTGCATGCGTTGCGATCCGGCCCGGTAGAAACTGAGATGTTTCTCGTCTATATTCCTTAACGTCGTCTACGTTCTTCGCCCTTGTAATGGCGTCCGATAAGCTTCCGTTTCGAAATCTGTCCTCGGCGAAAGCTTTATCCGTTAATTGCGACGAGCGTCAATAAGGGAGGATCGATTTTTGTCGAATAAGGGAAGCTTTGGTTAAACACTCGAACGAAAAAATTAAGATCCTGGACGATCTGTACCGGCGAAATTGAATCGGGCTTCTTAGACGCGGCAATATGACCGCGGACGTCATCTTGAAATATTTAATATTTGAGATTAGCAATTTTCCATTCACTTTGTGTTAACGCATTAGACGGTTATTCCATAATTTTGGAAAGTTTATGATCGATAAGGCCTTTTCAATGGATCCTTCAATAGCAATAACAATTTAAATAGCGAAACAAATTTTCTACCGTCACGTGAATTAATAATTTCTTTCGGGATTACTATGTAAAAGATGATTACTTTGTTACATGTTCGCTGCCAGCATTTGTTTCGTTGCTTACCTTCCTTGTTGGAAAGTTTTATTAAATGCAACGTACCCAATTTTGAATTATTAAAACAGTTTAGCAGGAGAAAGTTGCAGATTCTTTGAAAATTATGCATTCTACTATGACTTTAAACAACGAGGGGGGTGCATACAAATTAATTTGACTGTTTTTAAGTGACCTGTCAGATTATGGACGTCACATATTTGTGACGATGGTAGTGAACATGTTAAGCTTCCTTTTGGTACAGTGCACTTACTGGAAATAATTATTAACCCTTTGCTGTATAATTTTCTTTACAGTTACAGCGATTACAGCGTCTTTATCCCAAAAAATGTCGTAGAAAAGAAAAGAAAATTTATATTTTTTGTATGGCTACGTTTATAGTAATGCTTAAATATTGATTACACACGAATCAAATTTTCTTTCATTTAAAAAGGAAGGCGTAGACTTTGTTCAAAATCTTCATGACGAGTGTGACTCATCAAAATACGGCAAACTACGGGTTAAACTATATTTGGATGGCAAAAATGAATTCTTGCCTCTCCGTTTGGAAAAATTGAAGGAAACGTAGACGTAATTATTTTTATTCATAAATTGTTTTCTTACCTTTCGGGATTCGTTCGCGAGAAATGCGTATTTTTTAAAGTAATTGACATCGAGGGGAGTAAGCTCGGAGCAGATTGGAAAAGTGGATCGAATCTGCGACGTCTGCGAGCATCGGGGTCCCGAGATCGAGGGTCGCAGACGCGACAGACATCCTCGCGGTTTAAACTCTTCGCTTCCGGTGGATTTCTCGCGTGACACCGCGCCGGGCCCGCGCACTTTGAATCTTAATGGCTCGATTTGTATTCACAACGAGGGGATGAATTTTTCATCGGCGCGAGAGGGGAGAGAAGAGCTCGTCATCCCGGTTCAACGGCGTCCCGACGCTCTTCAGTCACGAAAATGACCGATGACGGCGCCGTCGAGCCACGTCTTCCGGTTTCGTCGACCTTGGTATGATTTTTCGACCCGGTCCACTTCAATGTCAACGGGAAAGTGAACTGCGGCCTCCATTCTACAATTTATTGGCATGATAGAGAAGATAAAAATTCATTGACCTTTAAATATTTTAATCGACTACTCATTAGACTGCGGGTTTTATGCAATTACGATAAAAATGGCTACGCACAATTTACACCAGTGGTCATATTAAAATGATTTGAGGACATCGGTGTATTAGTTTCACCTTAATAAGATAATTAAAAGATGAACAAATTTTTTATTTGGCACCCGTGTTGCAAAGAACGCAAACATATTTTATTTTGCATAAAGTTCCGCGCAGTCTAGTACTTATTAATTATTTCTGGTTTAGCGTGTTCTTCCACTTTGAACATTTTCTTAAAGGAAAAAGTTATTTCAAATGACCTTGAGAATCACTCTTGTCAAGGAAATACATTTTTGGGACAAGGAGGGCAAACAGGAGTATAATATTTGCAGAAATAATTTGCGATTTTTCCGCCTGCCAGCTAGATTCTCCGGTAATTTATACGCTATGCTATCCGCTCGTTAAAAATCGAGTGTTTCCTGGAGCTGAGGAAATTCCGGTGCGATTAGTCCTCGTTACAGGAGGCTTCCGAGCGCGCCTAGTAGGTGATACGCCGCGTTTCCGGTTGGATATTGCTTGTAACACAACACGCGTTACCCAGGAATGCCTTTCGAGTTGCACGGTTTAACAACGCTCCGCTAAAGATCACGTAACCATAGACGCAATTCCAGCCGGCTCGGCTCGGCGGCTCGTTTCCAAATGCATGAATCAATTACAGTCATCGAGGGTTGGAGAGCGAGGCGCGTTCGTTCCCATTACCGGCCAACGAAAATTCAACTCCTGAATTACCTGCGCACAATTTGGCCGTGGCTATCGCTGGCTCGCCGGCGAATTTAATTGGGGACTCCTGCGAGAATACACAGGTCTACGCTGCGACGCGACGATTCAACCGAAAATAAAGCTTTGTCGTTTGTCCTCCTCTCCTTGGAGTCTTTATTGATTGCCGCGGTGTCCAGCCATCCTAAAAATTCAACTCGATTGTTGCTTTTCAATTAGAACCGCCGGCAATTGAAAATGTGCGATTGATGAGAGAAATTTGTTTCGATCGCTCATAACAGTTATTAATGAGAGAAGTTCATTTCGATCGTTTATAACAGTTTTCGACGAAGGAAATTTGTGATAGTTATTATTAAATAGTACAACTTTCAAATGGTAGACAATCAATTATTTCATAAATTTTTATTCGTAAAATCAATTGCTACAATCGAAATTTAATGTGACAAACAAAAACTGATTTTGTTTGATTCTTATGGTCTGTTGATTCGTCTTGTTGTACGAAACCTTCTCAATGAATTCCACAGGCTTGCTCCACCCGAAGAAGAGTGGACAACTCAATAATTAAATAAGCAACCAAAATGAATTTTCTCGTCAATAATTATTACATATGAACAAGCGAAATGAACTTCTCTCATCGATAACTGTTATGAGCGATCGATATAAACTTCTCTCATCGATAACTGCTTTGAGCAATCGAAACAGTTCTTCATGGATAACAGTTATCGAGGAGGATACTTTTGGACACTAATAACTGTCATTTGTAACACAAAAAGTATAAAAATCGATATTTTTTAATCATTTTGTTCTTCGAATTTTTTTCTTTATACCCTGTGTACATTATCTTAAATTTCAATAATAATCAACTTTTTATTAATGATTTTTATCGTAGGAAATTGTTGAATAACTGTTGTTTTTGGTCCCTGTTTGTAATTGATCATCAGTGATCGTTAGACTGCGGATCTTCATGATTCATGTTCAAAATTCTTGGAAAATTTTTGAAATTGATGATGTTAATATATGATTTCTCCTCTAGTCAAATAATTAAGGGAAGAAATAACTTCCTTGCAATCGATGCAGACAGTTCTTATCTTGCATAAAGATAATCCTTTTTTTTTTGCATAAAGCTATCCACAAAACACAATTAATTTGGTTAGTCTTCTGTTCAATGTGGTAGCGGAATTGTTCACTTCCAAATAAAGCGGCATTGTTCCAATTTATTTTCTCACAATCAATATTATAATCGCCATTGAGTCCAACCATCGATATAGAACAATTAAGTTACTGATTTTCCAGCAGAAATATTAATAGTGGAAAGTGCACAAATACACTCGTTCTTCACACTCGTCCAGACAGATAATTACTCAAAGCGCGGTTCTTCTGCATTGTCACTATTATTAAATATTAGTGCTATTGTTCTCCCGGACACAAAGCACAGAGAACACGAAAGATCGAATTAACGTATTCATTACCGCGGGGAAAATGTTATTCATTACAAAAACGAACAGAGAAAATGAACTTATTGTTCCTGCAGGAACAATTTTATTCAGCGTGTAATATGGATGCAGTGTCATTCTTTTTGTTACTGAATATTCACGCTGTTATTTGTCCTTTATGACATTTGGCTACGTATGGAATACAATTAAAATCTTCATTATCCGAGAAACATGCTAATTATAAATAATCCAATGCAATATTTATTCCTTGATACAGAATGTTAAAATGAATACCTTCTGCATGTATAATAAAGACGTATTGCGACTGTTTTTATTATATTGGATTTAACATCGTTATTCAAAAACAATGATAAAATACAGATTGTTAATTAAAGTATCATTTCAAAGTACGTGTACACAAAAATTCGATATGGCGCCTTTATGGAAATCTGAAATTTCGTTTATCCACGAATTTTTAAGTGGACCATCCGGTATGGAATTGGCTCAATCATCGAGATACAACTAAAATAAATGTTCAATATTCGAATAAAAGGGGATTGTGCAATTCATTATTTAATTAAAGCAATATACGATCGTCGGGCCCGAGCTTATCGAAATTTTATTTGAACATCGCGCCACTGCGGACCAACCTCGAATTATAATTTTAATTAACCGAACGGCGCAACGTCACGCAAAAACTTTCAGCCGGAAGTGGCATTTTAACGTAACCAAACAAAATGGCGCCGCCCGTAATTAGGGGATTATTTTGCAGATTGAACCGAGCACCGGCGACGAAACAAATATTTGCGGCTCCTTCGCTTCCTCGTGTTTTTTAATTGCACTCATCAGCCGCCATGTTTGCCTTCCTTTCTAACTGCGGTAAATTCTGCTCGCTCATTAGCCCCTTGGGCGATGAATCCACGATTTTTCGTGGAATCCTTACGTATCAATTTTTTATGAATTTAGGAACACAATTCCTTTGGACCAACGTTAATTCGCCTTTTGGAAATATTGTAAATTCCTAGTAATTTAACAATAAGGTTATTAAGCACTAAATTCGATAGACACTCTCATATTTCAAGCACAGGACGGAAAAATAAATAAAAAAATGACGCGTACTAATTTTTTAAATTTACGATTATTGCAGTATATGTTATAAAAGAATGGAAAAAATTTGGATAGGCACATTTTCGTTATTTTTAGAAAGTGATGTAAAATAGCCACTTTTAGTGCTCCGAAAACTAAGCGTTAAAAGTCAAAAGGACAAAAATAGCCTATTTCCAATTATGTGAAAAGAACTCCAAGTGTATATATCATTTATTAAAATTTTTAAATATATATGAATTATTTATATTAACGATCTTATATAAATTAAAAAATCGCATCGTACAAGGGTCCATCGATTTTCCAAGGGCTCGCGACGGGTAATTTGTGCGGGGTTAGTTTTCCGGAGATCTAATTAAAGTTTCCTACGAAAGATTTGCACAAACGAACAGGGCTCCATAGCTGGACGCTCCACGGTTTCCAAGGGACTGTGACCTCCTGAAAGTTATGCCCCTAGCGGCGAGCTGTAGGGGTTTGGTTCGGGCGGGGGACAAACTTCCGGGGGTAAAATACGTTTCACTCGGGCCTGGTCGACGAAACGTTAACTGTAGTCACGATCCAGATACGGGAAACACGCGTCCAGAAGTTTGGCAGGCTGTGAATCGAACGCCGAGATAAAACTTCATCCCTCAACCCCCGAAAACCCACCCCCGGACGAAAATATTGTGTCTGTGCGCGTCGGACGAACTCCCCGACTATCATCGAGGAAGAGTGACGCGGCGTTTCAGAACGTTTTTGCGAGACAAAATTCGACCTAAAAATTATTGAAAGTTACTGAAATCGCACCCCTTACGTAAACATTTTTTTTACTACGTGCACGGGGGATTCTTTTGTATTTTTTTCTGGAGATTCTGGAGGATTAGAAAATTATTTTACCAGCAACATAATATTTATTCCCAAACAATACAGCTTCAAAATAATTTCCCGAGACTAACATTTATTCACGGATGACCAGAATAATTTTTAAAAAGCATTAATGTGAAAATAGGTTGTGTTATTGCGCATTTCGAGTCAGCCTTGCGGTAGAAAAATGAGCAAACGCGGTTCAGTTATCGATGCGCGATTCAACAGTGTTTTTGTCGGCGTGTGCAAACATGTTACCCGGCGAAGGTGAAATTAGAATCGCCGTGAAAAAAAGTAGCCGCGGTGTGACGCGGATTCGGTGGTCGGCGTAGGTAAATATTTCTTTTTTCTTCTCTGTCCTCCTTTTCTACCCTTTTGCCAGGGGGGAAATGGACCACGTGGTTGGATTAAACGTTCGTCCAACCGCGTCTTTCTAAATAGAGGGATTTATATTTGCGGTTGGCCGTGTCCGGTGGCTTTATTTCACTGCGGGCCAATCCACCCCTTCAGACTGCCAATTAATTTAATTGGGGAACGGTGATTGTTCCACGGGGTCCTCTCGAATTTTCGAGCCATCCTTCACCCCGGAAACCGGCCCACCTTACAGTGATATAATCGGCTTTCGCAATTAACCGAAACCGAATTCATTTTCTCCGACGCGTTCCCTGGGTCGCTTATTGCTGCTTTTTGAGGGGGTATTCTGGTTTTTCATTTTCAAAACAATCGATTTTTCTGCATCGATTTTTGTTCAACATCGGTGAACGCAAGGACGTACAACAGAGCGTCGCGCGACGAGGTGTAACGGTTAATATTAAAATTTCTTTCCCTGAACGCACAGTTTTTTAAAAATTTGTTTTTTAACATTGCATTGTCATCCAGTTCTGGGCTACGTTTAAAGTTTCAAGTCTCTAGCTCATCGGGAAGTGGCTTAATATTCGATTACAATATTTGACGCATATAACAACAACAACAACGACAACTCGGCAAGCTAATATAAGCGTGGTAAAAAAGTCACAATATCTGCGATACCCGGTGTAGAAAAGTCCAACCGGAGAATTTCACAGTTTCGAAGAACGAGCGACGCAAATATTCAAACAATATTGTAACTGTTTTTGTTTCAAGAGAGACAAGAGTATGTGAATTATTTCGAGCACCGTGTTGATAGCAAGCATTCGTTTCGAGTGCAACTTTGTGCATCTCTGACACAGTTTTTGTCGCAGTTCAAGTACGCGACGCGAAATGGACTTTCAATGAAATACCGAAATTGCCCGGCGAGGAACGCGCGCGCTCTCTCGAGAGAGCCTGGGAAATGTTGAAAATATTTCGATATAGTGTGTACATATGTATAGTCCGTTGCCGAACAACCTGCACAGACAATTACATATTTAAACGGGGCGCATCTCTGTAGAGAGTGCACACATCGATGATGCGGACCGCTTGAAATTCGCTCTCGAACAGTTCGCCAAATATTGATGGCGCATTGAACGCTCTCTCTCCGCGGAAAAAAGATCGGTCCGCCCAATCGACGGAGCCCGTGTCTCTCGCTTTTTCGCCTTTCGACTATCGACTCGCTCGGTTCTGTCTGAACTTGACACTGTTTGCCACTGAAAATTGACCGTGGACCAATATTCTCTTCGTCGAACGACACTGTTCCCTCCTTGTTGCTTGCCGGCTTCACGTTTTCAAATAAAAGGAATTGTAGTGCGTCGATCTGCGCGCGAAATCAAAATTGTCTGATGGAGTTGGGAGATATAGAAATTAAATAGAAATTCAATTCCTCTCTTGATCGGTTCAGGAAGTCGAAAATTACGAACGGCATTCATCAATTCTTCTGTCTTAACAGTTTTGTATTTTAACAATTTGTTTTTATCATAAAGCAAAAAAATCAATTTTAACAGGCAGAAGATATAAAAATACAGTGAAGCACGAAAGTATTCGAACGCACTTTAAAACAATATAACTTTTTTTATGGTCGGATCAAACGACCTGACATTTTTTTGAGCAATTAGAAGCATTGATTTACCAAATGGCAAGCAAAAAAGATTTTGAAAAAATTGCAATTGCTAAGAATTACATAAGTAAGTAAAAGAGGCACCGTTTATAACTTCTTTATTGGAGCCCGTAATAAATAAAAACGTGGTAAAATTGAAAATATGCACATGCTGAAAATTTCATCGAAATCGGTTGTAAAAATGTAAGAATCTGTGGATTTTAAGTAGAAAACTGCGAAAAAAGCGGAAAACTATGTTTTTTTTTATTTTACCACATGTAGCTCTTGTGTATGTTAATCGATTTTGATGAAATTTCCAGCATGTATATAACTAACATAGATTTTAAATTTTCATTAAGGGCCCCCAAATAAAAACGTTTTAAAAAATGCCTTTGTTATTTTTGGAAAATTTTTTGCAGTTTATTTAGTAAACCAACGCTTCTAATTGATTATACAAAATCAGGTCGTTTGGTACAACTGTAAAAAAGTTATACTGTTTTAAAATGCGTTCAAATACTTTCGTGGTTCACTGTACATGTCTTCTTTTAACCATTTTAACAGTTCGAAAACAAATTTCAATAAAACAGACATATTCGACAAATTGTACAGCATTATCAATAAGCTCCGATGTTGAAGAACCGCGCGTTCAAACATAATTAAAAATATTTGTAAATTGTATTTGCCAATTTTCGTCATAAATAAAATAAAGTCATCAGTCTGATGCGAATTGTCTTCGTTTAACGGACAAGACAATACGTCGAGGTTTCGATGCGTGATTGAAAATTAGTTCGGACAACAAAAGGGAAAATCGATGCACAAAATGGCGAACACGAGTGAAGGTCCGGTGAAAGTATCATTGCACCACGGTGAAGCTCCTGGATACAATGGTTCTCTGTGGACTAGGCGGAAGCGTCGTCGAAGTAATTGAAAATGTGGAAAAGCGGAGAGAGTATCACTCGACGATTGTAACAGGTAGACGACACGATGGATCCCGTGGATCGCGATCGGCATCAAAGGAAGTTAGGCCGTGTCGAAAGAGATCACGTCGCCCCGAATAATTGGAGGGCCCCCCCGGCGTTAACAAGTGCAATTCCTTCGAGAGTCGTTGATGCGTCTAGGGGGGGTTCGGTAACGAGGCTTCGACGAGGCCTCGTTTTTAATGATAATAAGGACTCTGACGTGCCGTCGTCGAACTGATTCGGTTGTTCACCCTGTCCGTGCCCGGAACAAGGCTCCATCTGCCACGCAAATTCGATTCGCATCTGCTTCAGATTTGCTTCGTATTGAACACGTTTCTATCCTTCTTGTTGCTCTCGAAAATCGCTGAATTGTTGTATCAATCTCGTACACACCGGGTGCCTCAGAAATCAGAACTTCTTCTGGTCAACGAGCCAGATTATCAAATCCAATGCAATTTTATGCATGCTTGTTTCCCAGAATTTCAAGGTAAGTGTACGAGCATATTAACACTAAACCAACCGAGCACTAAAAGCGATTAAAATGTTCTACCTTACAGAAATGGCGAGGTTCTATTTATCTAAAATAGATTTTGTGTGCAGTTTTTATCACAATATGTGCGTGGATAAAGAAGTTTATCTAATCAATTTCCATGTGAGCAACTTCATAATTTCAATAATTCTAAGATGAAAAATATAAAACCGGTCATTTGACCGCGGCAGTGGTAGGTTTAGTGTTAAACAGCCTAAATCTCCAGCAGATTATGGTCGTATCTCTATGCAAAATAAAGACTTCCTAACAAAATTGCAACGAGGGGATATGAAATAAAAATTTAGTTTCTTTCATAATATTATATGTGTTTAATAGTGCCTTTTTAAATTCTTCTAATGTTTTTACCTTTTTAAATTACGCCTACTCATGTTTGTTACAAATTTTATGCATTTATGGGAAAAATGGGTGGAACGCAAAATAGAAGAAAGGTCAGATGAAATTAATATTGCTGGGGTACGTTATTTGGAACCTATTGAAATTATTGCGAGAAGAAATCAATTTTTACGCGACTAAGATTTTTGTGACCGGAAGATTGCCGGTTGAATGCTGGTCGGAGATATCGGACGCGAGGTTTCGTTCGAGGAGTCTATCTGGCCAGTATGCCTAAAAAGGCCCACTCTGCTCCAATAAATCTCATGATGCCGTCGAATACTGACGAAGGAACTCGCATTCAGGCCAACGTCCCTTGGCCCCATTGAAACCGTCAGACGGGGCCGATTCGCTTTCGGGATCGATCCCAGGAAAGGAGACCGACCTAGAGAGAGAAAGAGAGAGAGAGAGAGAGAAAGAAAGGGAGGAGAACAGAAGCTTTCGAAATGCTAGTGAATAGCCCGGCGCGAACGCGGGCCTAATACGTTTCGATTTCGCGGAAAATATGCGGGCGGAACACCGGGAACACCGGAAACCGGCAATAATGAAGAGAAACGCGTTTCCGCGATCGAAGAGATTGCTTTTTATTCGGGGCCGTCTCGATCCCACGCGCCACCACCCCATCGATCACAATCTCCGCTTGATCCTGCAGGTTTCCATTCATTTACTCCGATTGAAAGTATATGCGCGACCATTATTTCTTGAATTCAAAGTACACTATCGCACAAAATTAGAAGATCGCTAAATTCTTGTTCAAAGTGTTGTTACTGCATGAAAAGAACGTCGCAGAATATTCGTTCTGGGCTCATTTTGACTCGAGACGCTCTTATACGGTTTACCGTTACCAATTAAAGAGATTTCTGTTCGAGTTACTGAACGTTAATAATGTCATAATACGTCGGGCATCGTTAATAAATTTTGCACACCAGTGTAATGCATTACGTGCTAAAATGAACACACCTCGGCGAATTTTATCGACTCTTTCGACGATGTGGCGGCTAGAGAACTTGGGAATTCAGTGCACGGAATTCGTACTAACTAATTCCACGAATACCTCGTAAAAATCGAAAAAGGCAACTTGGAATTGAGGATTATTTCGAGGACGCTGAAACTGATGCAGTAATATCTCGAGAGTAGGTCACCGGACAAACAGTATCGGACTCCGGCGCCCCGGGGGCTGTCTTGGCGAAGGTGTTACGCGTTCGATCATCATATCTCGTTCGCCCAAAGGGGAAAAAGCCGGCAGATGGGATAGGCGGAGCGGACGATGCGATGCAACGAGCAAACAAAGACGCGAAAGCCGCAGGAAATTGCTTTCGGGCGTGCCCCGGCTCCCTGAAACCCGTCGAATGTCTGCGTACACGCAAACAGAACCCCCCCGACGGGTTCGTTCGCTCATTCCTGCGACTCGAGAGCACTCGCAAACACACACATACACACAAAGAGAGAGAGAGAGAGAGAGAAATTTTCGCGTACTGATACGTTTCGCCGCGAAACTTCATCTTATTCACTCGGCCCGCGGTTTCTGCCCCGCCGTTTGAGTTGCAATCCGAGACCACTGTTTCGAGCTGATGCCACGCAGGCAACCTGCAACTTACATCCCCTTCTGTGCCATCTACCGACCCCCTTGTTCCAGTTCTTCATTGACGTTTCGCCGCAAAACGATCTCCTTTGCGAATCAAACACCGGCACGAGTTTAAAAAAAAAAAAAGGAACCAGCAAACGTACGCGCTATTCCGAGCTGATTTTCGCTTTGTGGATCAAAAGACTGGGGAAAGTGTGCTCTGTTTTGCGAGAGGGATTAGGCGAGTGACGAATGAAGCGACGAATGAGATTTTAGAACCGGAGGTTTTCGTGCAATGATGGTGGGAGGAACGATATTATTGTTTCCGGAAGAGAGGTTCTTAGGGATCTCTCCGATTCTCTCATCCGCCATTTTCGGAAAGAGTTAACCAAATTAAATTTTAGAGCAACAGGTTTTGAACAATTCGTTGTAGGAAGATCAATATTACTGTTTCTCGAGGTGAAAAGTGATTTTACGAGTGATAAGTGAAGCATCAAATAACATATTGCAATGGAAGATTTCAAGCAGCTCGTTCTAGGAAGTTTAATATTGTTTCTTGAGGAAAAGAACGATTCTATAGCTTCGGTAATGATGGTAGACGTTCTTCGGCATCCTCCGCTATTTTGTAAATGGAAAGTGAGACAGTATCATGAGATTCGATTACATTGTTAGCCTTTTCAAGGAGATTGCAAATTAATTTTTACTGGTGATGGTTTCCTTGGAAACGTTGTTTTCAACCGATCTTTTAATAGAATATTGCTGATAGAAATAATTTAAACTCTTGTTCAGAAAAATCGTACATTTATATTATCAGAAAAAAATCAAGTTTTCAGTGTTGATGTTAAACAAACTGAACCGCCTCAACAATAAAATCAACTATCAGATGATTGCATAAGTTCGTGCTCGATTTGAAAATGAAATTCAATGGTTAAATTTTAAAGATTGGTTAAAGATTTGGTTAAAGAATGGTTAAATTAAAATTAAAAAATAGTTCAATTTTCTACAATTAGAAAAGAATGGTGACTATACGTACACCTACAATTGATTAATAAAGTTCGATTCGGGCACGAACTTATGCAATGATCTAATATAAATTGTCCCCTGAAATAATACTCGATGTAAGTAACCCATCAATCTCGCCATTTTGTACAGAAGAGCGGGAAACGGGTTCGAATTCAAATTGAATTAACCATTCGCCGGAAAATCATATCGCTTCGCGCGCAGGATATACATAATCGACTTAAAAATCGCATTTATGAATACAACACGATCCCATCCGAAGTTCCGCCAGTTTTCTCTCCATATTCCGAAGTATTTTTGCTTGGCGGAAGCGCATTTACAGTTACAGCCAGCCGGGGACCAGCGGAATTACATTACCAAGTAAAGTTTGATTATTCGCCGAGTTTGAATGTTCGTGAATTTGAATGGGCGAAGTAAGACGATACCAGGGGAACAAAGGTGCGGCTGTGCTGGGCAGGCTCTGGCTCTGGCTTCGTCGGGTTACAGAACTTCAATTCGCTTTTGTTCTACGCGGCCGGTTTGTTGTGGCAACACTGCTCGATGAAAATCGAGGCCTGGCCGCCATCGTGGCAAACACATGCCCGGCCGAGCCGACCAGGAAATTGTGCGGCCTGTATATTAAGCCCTCGCGGCAATGGAAACCTCGGGCCCCACCAAATCTCGGGCTTATTCGACGGCATTGTCGGCGCCATTGTCGACGCCATCGCGCTTGCCTTCTAACCACTATGCTGTTTTTAATCACGTTGCGTTATCCCGGTCGAGACACCACGCCACAACGATTTACATCTCTTTTCTCTCTCTCTCTCTCCATTTCGAATCGATTTCCAAATTATTCTGTGATCAAAACATTCAATGTGTTCTTTAACTTTTGACGGAATTCACAGAGAAAATTATTTGAGATGCTGATAGATTTTTCTGGAATAATTTCTGTAATATTAGGACGCTATTTTATCTATTTGCAATAAACTGAAGTGAAATAAAAACTTATTTTCCGTCTTGACGTTGATTTTGATGAAATTTTCAGAATACACTGAGTCTAAAAAGTATTCGTGCGCCCTTTAAAATAGAATAACTTTTTTATAATTGTACCAAACGACCTGATTTTTTATAATCAATGAGAAGCATCGGTTTACGAAATGATATGAATGAAAAAAATGTTTCCAAATAATTATAATTTACATGATTACATGCAAAAATGAAAAAGGCATTTTCTAAAACTTTTTTATTTGGACCCTTAAAAAAAAATTTAGAATATATGTTTTGTATACATACACGCCGTGCTGCAAGCGGTTAAAAATTGTGAAAGTCATAGTTTTACACGACTTTTGATCAGTTTCTACTTAAAATCCACAGAATCTCGTACATCTTTCGATGCGTGTTGTTCTTTCATGCGTCAACCGATTTCGATGTAATTTTCAGCATGTGTATAACTAACATAGATCTAACAAAACATATATTTTAAATTTTCGCATTAAAGGCCCAAATAAAAAAGTTTTAAAAAATGCCTTTTTTATTTTTGCATGTAACCTTGTTAATTATAATTATCTGGAAAATCTTTTTTCCATATCATTTCGTAAACCAATGCTTCTAATTGATTATAAAAAATCAGGTATATAGTTGGTACAATTATAAAAAAGTTATTCTATTTTAAAAGGCGTACGAATACTTGTTACACTCGCTGTATGTATAATTGACACAGATCTACAAAATGTATTTTTTAAATTCTCAATATAGACCCCAACCCCCATAAAAATGTTATAAACAACAACTTCCTGTATTTTCTCTGTGATTCTGACCAATTGCAAGTTTTTCAAAAATCTGTTCACGTCTTGTAGTAAACTAATTACACTAATTTCTAAACAATCTGATATTAAAATATCATCCTTTTAAACATGTCCAAATATTACTGTGGTTTGCTGTACTTCATAGCTTGTATTGCACAATTTTCTGCAGCCTCGTATCACTATCATAATTTGGAAGGTGTTCTTCTTCTGGATAAAGATCGCGGTTCTTATCGGGACTAACGATTCGGATAACTCGGATAGGATTATCCGGTGTCTGTGCCACGTATCGACCGCAGACTCGCATAAATCACGTGGAATCGCAAGCCCGTTAAGCGGCCTAGACCTCCGCCCCCGCTCACCCTTATCCAAACACAGTAATTCTCGGACTGTTTCTAATATACGCCGTACCAGCCGACAAACGGAAACCCGCTAATCCCTTAATTATCCGGCTCGATATCGGGGGTAATTAACGCTAATAACTCGGCGCCGGGCGTCTTGGGTCGCCGGAGGCGTTGAAAACTGCGTTCGCAAATTCCTCTTCATCGTCACTATCGTCATTTTCACACTGGGTTGGGTTTTGGGCTAGGCAACAATCGAATTGAAATGTTTAAAGTTGCAACTAGGATTAATTTAATTAGGATTGAACTGAACTCTCCGTGGACGAATGCTGGTCTCAACAATGAGAATTAAAAATGGATAACAATCTTTTCTGATGCTAATAAGGTGGAAGAAAGGATTCTATTAACATTCCAAAAAGTTGAATATTAAATTTTTACAAACCACGGAATAAAGAAACAAAAAGACAACATTTTTAAATCTAGAGCGATCCTTTTTAATAGAATAAAGTAGCACACAGGATCACTTAGATTAACTAGGTGTTAACCTAGGTTAACAAATATGTACGAAACTTGAACAATTGCCAACGTTGCAATGAAAAAATTGATGAGATTCTATTTGGACTGGTTGCAGCCAAAAATCACATTGCAAATTTCAGAAGGTAATAGTCGGAGGTCGGAAACATGCATAATTGCAATGTGAATCAGTATGAAATCGAATGTAGTTGTAGCTTTCGCTTTCGTCGGTATAATTGGGAAGCTGGACCGATTATATTCGAATTGTTTTCTGCAACATGATATTAAGCTAAAGGGATGTACCACGGTAATGATATTCTCCCGCTGGCTGGAATTTTCCGGGAACTCGTTCGGAACTTTGCTCTCTCACTGGCCGCGCACCTGGCAGCACGCTCGGTCAAGTTAACGGATCTCTGTTCTCGCTTCTCTTCTCGGACCTCTCCTAGCTTTTCCTCTCGACCCTCTGCTAGCTAGCTTTTCCTACCCGATCCTCGGCTTGCAATTAAATCAGTTCCGCCGAAAGTTCGGCCATTTGAAATCCCCGCGGTTCTCGGATTAAGGCGCTCTGCGAACGCGTTTCCATTCTTATCTCGATCTGGAGATCCTCTAACTAACTGTCCTAGAACAATCCTTGTCCTCTAGCATTGTTAAGCAATCTTAATTATAGTTTATGCCGAATGTGTGTGGAAGGGAGGGATGGTACAGATGATGAAGCAGGCGGGACGTTTTAAAAATGCCCGATCGGACGATCTATTTAGCGAAAACTTGATCAAACTTCATCCATTGTTTCACGAAGGCAACCAAGTATCTTTTTGCTTTTGCTGTACATTTTTCTTTTAAGCGGAATTATATTGCATCGTTTGTAAAATGTTTTTCCATATATTTTCTTCGTGTATGTGCATTTCCAACCTAATTGGAAGGTTGGAAGAATTAGAAGAACAGAAGACTAAAGAACAAAGAATAAAGATCAAACAATTCAGGACTGGACAAGCTAGAGCGAAAGAATGAACACAATAGAAGTTTGCAATTGTAAAAACAAACAAAATTAGTAAAGAGTAAACCGAATAATTCAATAACCAAAAGACTGTCCTCAAAAACGAACACAACAGGGTAAATTAAAAAAAGGTAGTTCAAAAAGCATTATAAAAATGTGATGCAAAGCTTACATCGATTTATAAGGGTAGAATCATTTATTAATTCGTTAAAATGTTTCAAAATGGCTCGACAAGAGCGGCGGCGTTAAATTTCAATTCTCGTTGATTCTGAATCCCGACTTTTCACGGTCTGCAACGTGATGATCGTCGGACAGTTCTTTCAAGTCACATTCGAGCGTAAAAATCGTTTTCCCGATGCCGTCGCGTCGTCCCCGAATTCCGAAATCACCGACGCCGCCATTTTCTTTCGACCCAATTCCCAGTCGCGCCATTACAGTCCCCGGCTCCGGGTGTAAATTCCCCGGCCGTTTGAGCAGTTATCCGGGGCGCGCGTGTGTCCAACTCGCCGAATCAAGTCGTTCTCACCGCGTCCGAACTCTGCAGCTCTCTTTTTATTTTTATCTCTGGATCAAAAGTACATTTCTCTCTCTGGGTTCGTTATTTATTTTCTATCCGATTCTTTTGCATTTCATCCACCCGGTTTTGTCATAAATGTATGAAATATTGTTCGCTCTTTGTTTATACAATAGATTGCAAAATTCTTTCTTCATTTATTTATCCCATTCCCTGTGTTTGATTATTGATCCGCGGATCTTCTGCATTCACGACAAAAATGAATACGTGCAATTTGAAACAGTGAAAACATTGGAAAAATGTTAAAATGTGTTCAACCTATCAAACATACTAAGAAAGAAAATCAATTTTTATTTAACTTTATTAATTTGCTCTTTAATGTTACGACAATTTGAACGTGGCCAATTTTTTAAAGAAAAAGCGAACCTTCAAGCGTGCGAAAGCACGCCGGTGTAATTCAGAGTGAGACAGAAATTGAGAGACAGAAAGTCAATCAGGATAAGAGCAAGAAAAAACAGAGGGGAATTGTGCTTTCAAAGAATTAAAAGACAACATTTATACGGAAATAAAATCTACGCTCCCGATAATGATGATTTCTGGGAACGTGTAAAAAAGCAATGAAGAAAGATCGAAATTGGATTGGATAAAATTTTTCAGCAATGTTTGTCCGCCGGTTTACAAAATGGCCCCCTCCGGTGCCGCGGAGGTCCTTAATCCGGCACAAATTAATCGAACTTTTCGAGTAGTTTCGCGAGGACCTCTCTTCAATTTCCCCTAAGTGGAGGAGCGGCGCACGCCTACCGAGAGGATTTATGGCAGCGAAACGGGTTTCAATATTCGCCGTTCCTTCTACTACGCCGTGACCCCCTCCCCTCTCTTTTTCCGTCCCTTGGAACCGTTAAACTTTCTTCAATAAATATTACGAAACCGTGAAAACGGTACGAGAAGGGCTGTAAGTCTTGCGCCGTTCTACGCCGTCGGAAACTTCCATCGTGTTCCCTGAAATAATTATCATTGGCCTGGGAAAACTGATTTGAATAATTATTCGGAACACTTTCTCGGCTTCGAGTGCGGAAACAGCTAACGAGTACTGGCGGAAACAAACAGAAAGTTTGCTAAGTTTCCTGAAGATCTCACGGAGAATTTAATGAGTGTGTATGCACAGTATTTTATTTATACAATTCACATTCTATTCATCCTCAACATGCATCATCCCGTGGAGTCTACATTTTCTTCTGATTAGTTTAAATTGTTTTTTTAGGATATTTATTTTAATCTGCTTGTGTCACGAATGAATTTAATTGATCAGACACAATGCCATTCATTTGTGACATTTAATGTATTTTTGCTTTAAATTGTTCTTCAGGATTTTTATTTTAATATTCACTGGAAAGACTTAAATTAAAGTATTGATTCCTTTTCTTGTATTCTATCGGAAAAATGGTTTATAGTTGAACTGCGCCATTTGTCAGGAATAGAAATGAAGTAGAATTGTATTTCCCCATTGTTCTTAGATTTGGCGAGGACAGGTTGTTTTGTTTGGAAGCCACAGAAGCAAGAAACACCGGGAACGTTCGCCTCAATCAGACGACATCGCCAGCGATAATTCTTGTTCGTAGTTTCTGTAACTCGTGGGACGACTGGATCGAGTAGTTGCTCCCTCTAAATTAATCGTAACTTCCGACGAGTCGTATTGTAACCCGTATTACCCAGCCATTAACCGACACAACAGGCCTAGGTCTCGATAAATCGATTCCCGGCGAGTTACGAGTCGCGGTTTAGGATTATTTCGACGCCCGCGAAGAGTTCGCGTTTCTAAGAGGATGGGGGACGCTGGTAATCGAAATACCCGGATTAGAATCTCAAAACTTGGCTAATTGGCTTGTAGAACCGCACGAGAAATCGATCAACGTTGCGTTCTCACTCGCAAATTTATTTTCAACACGTAGTCAACGTTTTTGAACATCGAGAAACTCTAATATCATCACTCGTTGTTGTTCCGTTCAAAATTTCTCTTTCAGTTGATGAAATAAACAGTGTTCAATTGCATTCGACTAAACCAGCACGCGACAATTACCTGTAATTAATTTATTACAAAATCATTTCCTGGCACTAAATAAAAATCGTATCAATTACAAGAAAAGGGAGTTACTTAAAAATTGATTTCATAATAATTTTATAATAGCAAGCTGGAAGTACTGTACCTCTAATTAATTTAAAAAAAATCACTTCAACAAATACGACCGCAAATCTTGACACAAAATAAAAATTGTATCAATTACAAGAAAAGGGAGTATTTTTAATAGATTGAAAGTAATGTACTAGTGTGATACGAAATTCATCTGATGTCCTTTCTATTTTCTGTTTGTATTTTGTGTTAAATTCTAAAATTCAGCTACGTAACCACCATGGGCGGAACAAACAAGGATCACAGGTGGCCAGGACTCGAGATTGCTAGATGCGCTCGACATTCCGATCCTTGGGAGGCGATCGAAGCCCGAATCAGTGGAGTCGGGCGATTTTGGTCGGGCCACGGTCAGACGCAAGGCTGGTCAAGTAGTTTCGGATGTTTGCGGTCGGACATGCTGATGCTCGCTTATCGTTCGCACCGATGATTCCGAGATCGGTCGGTCGGCTTAATCGCGATCCAGATAGCCTGACAAGTGTACAACGAACGTGCTCATGGGAATTGAGTTCTATCTTACGTCCATCGGTTACTATTGTTCCCGTTATCAAATTCGAAGCATTAGTCAAATTGAAGGATCCCCTAAAGCTGATTAGTAGGTGTCGTGCGAAGCGCTGTCAAACGGGAAGGAAAAATCGCAGCTTGGATTTTTTTAGCTCGTTGTAAAGGGGAATGTTCGAGCTTTAAAACCATCGCAAGTTGAACCGTGGAAAAAATTTGTTGTGGCTTGCAGAGAGGATTGTATGAGGGTAACTATTTAAATGGGACCTATTCGACTTGTACTGTGTGTAATTTATAACACAATGTAGAGAAAAAATTTTGTAGAGGGAAGGCAAGTTAAGAGCGCGAAAGAAGAGGTTTTACACTTTAAAATGAGACTATACAGGCTCGATGCTGTACGATGTTTATTTACGAAGTTATGACGGATTGAATACGGACAATTTGTAAAATGTTCGTAAGATGAAGTACTGATAATCTCCGTAGTTCAAAAATATTTTAGACAGAGAAAACAAAATTGGCGTAGGTGAAAGTAAGTATTCGCGCGTATACATAACGACCAGGCGGTTGTCAACGGCACACGTGGCGCAGTTGTGTCATATTATTGCCAACGAGCAGCCATAATGCAGTCCGCATGAATATTCCACGAGTTCCGTCTTCCCTGACACTTGATGATAGACACCGTCGTGTTCCTACACGAGCGTTCTGGCCCGTCGATCGATTGACGGGGATAAAAAGACCACGCGCGAAACCGTGCAAAAAGCTACGGCGGTTCAGACCTTGAATTAAGCACACGAACGACCGGCTAACAACAACCATCTCTCAGAAACGATTTTCGGAAACACGGCGTCGTAAACCGAGATCCCACTACCCCGTGTTTGTCGTGGGAGTCCGGGGATGACTCGTATCCGCAACCGAATCAGTACTTCGGGCTGATGGGACGGTCGTTCTGCCATAAATCCGCCAATAACCTCGGTCATGGACGAGGTAATATCCACCTGAGTGAAAAGTTCGGTGAGACGTGTACAGATCGGAGAGAATGACGATCGTGTAAGTAATAATTGCAATGATATAATAACATGGGGTGAAATATTTATTTCAAGATACCTTTCGTAATCTTCAATTATTTGTTTATTCGCACGATGATGATTATCTAAAAAAAAAACCACAAGTACAGTATATTCTCAAAAACAATCTTCATCCCCTTCTATCTTCATCTTTTCCTGAATCGAAAATAGCGTCGCAATTGATCAATTCCGAGGATTAATTTGAGAGGGGATTGCGTAGCACGGAGAGAAAGATCGCGGGAAGAAAAGGCGAAGGGAGGGTGAACAAGTATTCAATGGAGCCCTTGCTCGCGCACCCCCGAATAAACGCGGGAGGCAGAAAGTGGATGAACCGAGCAAAGACGGTCTGTTTTTTTTCCGAGGAACGGGGCACCGCGAGAATGCACCGACGCAAACACGCGCTGGAACGAAGGGAGAGAGAGGAGAGAGCCACCCCGGTCACGCTCCGAGGGTGGATCAATATCACCACCACCGACAACGGGATCGTGATGGTGCACGGGATTCACCAGCCGCAGCAGAAGGGTGGTTGTGTGTCTTTCGGCTAGGTGCACTTTGACAACGACATCTACCTTAACACCACCACCAGGGGCAGAGCACAGGCACAGACCTTTCCTCTCTCCCTCTCTCTCTCTCTCTCTCTGTATCTGCACAACCCCCTTTTCCTTGCCCCTGGATTTCTGCACCCCCACCCTCGAGAAAACCACCCCGCAGAGCAACCCCCTCCCTCTGGTGTGCCTCGACGCCGTACCGAGCACGCCACGAATTAAATTACACGCGATCCGGTCCCGGGCTCTTTGTGAGAACGGCCACGCTCGGTTACTTTTCGACGTCCCTGGAAGTTGCCGAGGGGGTGGGGCCGGCCGCTTGTTTTCCCCCATTTTCCTCTCCCCATTGAACCCTTCAACCCGTATCGATGATCCCGTTTTTCTCCTTTTCGAGTCCCGTGTGCAACCGTCGCGCCGCTGCTCGCGCGCTTTAAACTTTTCCCTCGCATTGGCTCAAGAGTAGATGCTTTTCCGGGGGTTGTTTTCCCTCGGGACAAATCCTGGGCGACGGGTGCGAGAAGAGAAATTTTCCGTTTCCAACTTACTGGAACCAACTGCTGTACACGCACATCGGCGGCCTCAATCTTTTCGAAAAACCTCGGAGAACGGGGAAATTGATTTTCCTTGAAACCGAGAGACGGTTTCGAACTCTGGCCCGAGGATTGGTAGTCGGACGTGCTATTCACACCGAGACACAACGGTAGCACGGTATAAGGAGCGGTTGTGCCGGGTATTTCTGGCACACGTTTGAGATTGTGTGCTCGGTGTTTCGAAGCTCGTTAATGCGCTCGAAATGAGTTCGAGGTGAGCTAGAGGGCTCTCCGGGGCTGTAATATTATATTCCCAGGGTTGCCATCTTTGTCCGGGCCCGGCGGACATGAAATAAAGCGTGATACCGTCTGGCACAGATACCGCGGGCTAGCGCAGCAGCAGCAGCAGCACCGCTCGGATAAAATATCGTTCGATAAGCGTTTCGACTGCTCGCCCGTCGCGGCTCGACGAAAGAATAGAATTTAATTGGAAAACCCGTTCGCGAACGGCCGGGCGTCCTCCCCATAAACCAGAATCGGCACCGTGCCGCCATTTACATATTTAAGGGGGGCGTCGACAACACCAGCCAATAAATTCTCGCGTTTCATCGGAAAGAGATTTATCCGGCCGTGTAAATAACTATAACGAGTCGACGACGGGAGCGCGTGGCCCCGGCTCCGGGGGCCACCGGGGGCCATCCCCGCCACCAGTCGCATCGTTAATTAAACCGAAAAGTGTCGTAACCGGCTTTGCGAACGTTTCCTGCCCAGGAAAATTGGCTAGCGCGGGGATTCTCAATTACCCGGCCGTTTTACAACAGTTTCGAACCGCCGACCTCGCTCAGCTGGCAGCAAAATATAGCAAAATCGGTTGTTGCACCCGAATTTATCCATGCCCGACGATCGACACAACCTACAGGCTGATTAACAGGATCGAGAACGCGGGCTTGCATTCGAACGAGCGGGACAAGCAGATTAAAAACGCTGCAACGGGTGCCTGGTGACGGATTGCTCTTGGATTTGACCTGGCTTCTGTGGCCCGGCGTACAGGCTGATTCACGCGTAGTGGACTGCATGGATAAAATCGTTATTGTACAGGGTGATCGGTGTACCAGCATTTTTAGAAGCTGACTGTGTAGAATTTAACTTGATTGTGGAACGATATTAATATAAACAAACGGTGCACTGTAAATAAATAATTTTTAAAAAATAATTTTAGAGTCTGAAGAATTTTCAGAAATCAATCGTATGCAGGTGGATTTATAAATAGCAAAGCATGTAGATTGTACAGGGTGATTCAGAGCGAGTTGAATCGATTTATCAGTAGGGTAGTTGGCGCAAAATCTTGATAATTATTAAACAAATCACGTGCAAGTCGGTCCGTTGAAATCGCAGTGATTCGTCAATTTGTATTATACAGGATGATTAATAAAAGTCAGAATTCAACCCCGAACGCGAATGCATATATTCATATAGGGGACAATTCCCGCGGAACAGGAAGACTAAAAGCATATTCCTGTATGTACAAATCGACAAATTGCTTTCAAATTTATTCTGGACTCAACGAAGCATTGTACAAAATCTATAGAGCGATTCAGAAAATGTATGCCATGAATAAATATACAAATTCGCATGGAGGATAATTTACACAGGCCATCGAGAACTTTTAAAATCAAACTTAAATGAATTATCCCATTGGAAATGCAGTGTATCGCGAATTCATACTGTACATACAGGGTGATCCAAATGAAGAGGCCTGAAGGAATAAATTTATTTTCGCACACAGGACAATTCTCGGGGAATCTCATAAACCCGAGGCATCAGACGCAAATTAATTATACTCGTGAGAAACACGGTGTGTCTGTATTCTACAAGATGATTCATAAACAGTGGTCACATACAAATCCATATTCGTACAACGAGTATACTCAGGATTAAAAATCCATATATTCGTACAACGAGTAATGTACTCAGGATTAAAAAAACTATTCGCAGAAAATGTAGCTGGATCAATGTTGTACAGGGTGATGCACAGGATCCGAACCACAACCAAACGTTATACAGCTAATGAACATCTCGATAACCTCGCAAGAATCGTTCACAAGCGGAGGTCAACCCCCGAAAAAGGAAACTAATGGTGAATCCATACTCTACAGGATGGCTCAGAAGAAGCGAGTCTCGGGGGTTGGCAAAACTCGGAATAGTTTGGTGCTACATGCTGGAGTTCTTGTAGTACAGCGGCATCCTGGTCGGGGAACGAACATATTGCATGCAGTTAAGCGGCGTTAATTACGGGAGCGTTAAACGCACGCCGGGAGGCTCGCAGGCGTCCAAAGATCCCTGGGTACCATGGAAAATTATTACCAGCTTTGCCTAATGCCGTCTAGTGTTTGCGCACCACGGTGGGAGCAGAACGAAAGAGAGGGAGAGAGTGAGAGAGGTGCGTCGCCCGTAATTCAGCGAGTGAGGGCCTCTCTCCTTAATTTACTCGAAGCCACCGGCTGCTCAAACAACTCCGGAAAGGAGGATGTCATTGTCGAAAACGGTTCGAGCACCATGCCGGGCCGTGCCGTGCCTTGTCGGCCCTCGGGTCTGTTTACACGGCGTGATTCCGAGTCGGATTACCGGCCGGCCAAACAGGCAAATAGACGAAGAAAAGAGACCATCGTCGACGACAACTCTTTCGTCACGCGCCGTGCGCCGTTCAACGTCGCCGTCTCGTTACGGGAACGGTGTATGTACCGTTTTGTCCACTCTGTTATTGGACACCCTCGTCCCTCGTTATACGCTACTGCGTGTCGGACCCGCCCGTCCTCGCAACGACTAACGAGGACACTCCCCGAGTTTGTTTCGTGGGGAAATTCGACGATCACCGGCGACTTTAGGATTTATTTTGTTGTTTGCGAGAGACCGTTTGCCGGATATTGGGGATACAGCTGATTGTACAGGGCGATTCAGAATTGTTCGCGAAAGAAGGTGGAATCGATCGTATTTAACCATAGTGATCCAACCCTTTACTCTACGTTGATTTATTTCATCCAGGTCGAGTTCGGTAAAATTACGGTACTGCACATAGGGAGATTCAAAATAATTTTACAATTTTAAATGTACGACGAGAAGAGTATTTCTGAAACACGATGTCGAGTTGTCCAAACGATCTGTTTAATGCTCATTGCTTGAGATAAAAGTAAAACGTCATTAAAACTATACTTCATACAGGCTGATTCAAAGTAATTCGACAATTAAGAATGTAGGACACAGGGTATTTCCAAGAGAGACAAAGATTAGACAATTTATTTAACACGGATTATGTAAAAATAGAACGTCCATGAAAGTGTACTATATACAGGGTAATTCATAATTCCAAGGGTGACTGATCGCGCTAAAAACACAAGGTAACTTGACAAAAGGCAAGTTTTCGCCCAACTGACTCCAGCTAAAACCATACAAAAGTAAAATATGCAGTACGTTTCAAAAGAGGTCAGAGACCGAAAGGCAAGCAACGATGGAAAATAATAACGGCATCGATACAGGAACCGGTTAAAGGACGCGTTTTATCGTTGACACAGAGCCTCGAGTGAAACATCGCCGGGAAAATTCTCTCTCTCTCTCTCCCTCCGTTTCTTTCAGACCCGTCCCGAATTGGTTTCGCGTATCCGTTTCGCCGTTGGAAAAACGTGGCGACTCCCCCTCGGCCGTGTTCCTCGTGATACTTTTATTTCGCTGTTCCTTTGTGGGTCCGTTTGTTCGCGCGACGCGTGCAACTGCCGCATGCCGGCCGGACAAAGCGTTCCAGTCTTGCATCGCGGCGCGCGGTGCATCGACTCTCGGTGTCTCTCGTTTGCGCGAATATCGGGACGAGGCGCGCGTCGAAAAATCAAAGGTGAACGCTTTTTGCAAGCTCATCCGACTGTCGCCGTGTGTTGCAACCAACATACACGCGCGTGCACACACACACAGTTGCTCCATCTCTCTCTCTCTCTCCCTTACTGCTGCAGAAGAAACGCCGAGACCGGCTTTTCGGAGGAATTTCCGATGGCTTCGTTAGCAGATCCTCCTACTGCCGCGTTTCCTCCTCGTTACATTGTAAACTCGTCGTCCTTCTAAAAGGATCGCGAGAGCAAAATACGAAACAAAATGGTTCAAAGATTCAGACTGCAATCCTGTTGTACACAATGAATGTCGAGGATGTTTGTAAACGTTTGTCTGGGACACGGAGTGGCAAAAGATGACCTCCTTGAGTGTTTTGTTCTCTCTTCGCTTGCAACTCCGAGTAGCGTGAACGAGAGTCGCCGTTTCTGATGCTCGAATTGCAGACGTTTCTTACGGAATTTATACACTCCCGATTGCAAAACCTTACGATTTTAACTGTGAATCGTGATGATCAATGTTCTTTAAGCTTGTAGAAATAAGTAATATTTAACCTATTATAAATGTGTTTAAACAAATCGCAGAGTACTCTACCTACGCTCATTTGAAAGAGCAAACTCTTCTCTTTCATTAACCTAACGCGTTTCTCCCTTAGAAAACATTTGCACTGCAAGGCACACAATTATATTGCGAGAAACATGAGAAATCGAAAATGGCCCTTCCTTCAAGCTTACAGGCCATGTTCAATCTACTATAACTTCGTTAAAAAAAATTGCGGAGCACTTCACCTACGCTCGTTTGAAAGAGCAAACTCTCCTCTTTCACGCTTCCAACTTATTCCTCCTTTAGAACATTTTCACACAGCAAGACAACCGAGAAGGTAAGTTCCAGCTGAAAAGCTGCAGGAATTCACACGTCTAAAGTTTCCAAAGGAAAAATCTTGCCTAAGATGTCACGTTTCCAAGAGAATCGCTGTCGAAGTCGCTCCTTACACTGAAGAATAGTGCAACGCAGAAATGCCGAAGTGCAACGCACAAAATGACGCGTGCCGACTCCGCAGCGAAAGGGCTTCTTTGATCAATTTTCCGGTGTTAGTCACGGGGAATTTGGTGACGAGGAATAATTTTGGCGAAGGGAATCACGCGGACCGTCACCTCGGAACGGCCCGAAAGCCGAAAGTTTCCCGAGTTGATATTCAAGTAAACTACGAGAGGGGGAGCGGGCTCCACGGTTCCCGGAGGGATTCCATCGAGCGATTCCCGCTAAAAGTGCTACGCTGTCGTCGCAAATGGAGGGTAGGGGCTAAATTTTCCGAGTCACGAAATTCCGAGGGCGGCTGGGGGGGAGGGGGAGGATTGGCGACGAGAAGCAGCAGCGGAAAGCACGAAAGTTCCGCAAAGTGCTAATCTGGCCGGGTCGCAGTAACGGCGAACGCGCAACGAGCGTCTCCGACGATCGCTCATCGTAATAAGATGGCGTGCAGCTACCCTGTAAATGGAACGGGCTGCCACCCCTCCTCCCCCCCACAACACCCCTCCCCGGTTCTCGCATTAAGCCATTACGCGCACGACGAGATTTATTTCGAGCACTGCGCCTTTATCTTCGATCATCTTTCACACGATCCCGTTATCGCAGCTCCGGTAGCCAAAACAGCCACGGTAAAATTTGCATTAACACTCGAACGACGGACCATTCTTATAATCGATGATGTTTGGAACTATTCACTGCTTCTTCTACCAAGTTTTTAGAAGATATATTTCGTTCAATTAACCCTCTATTGCATTCCGCTCCGAATTGGGGACGTGAGAAAGCGGTCTTCAACTATTAATTAGACATGTAATTTTCGGCTTGTTCTTTAACAGAATTTCTGACAAACTGAACTTGATCTACGATTAAAAATTTTCTGGCAACTTGACAAACGTGCAATTTGGGTCTAGCAGACTAAGAATGGTCCAGCGGCATCCCACCCACAATTTTCATTGATTTTGTGTGGAAAAGAATGGTTTTAGGTTGAAAGATAACCCCCTAAAATATAAAATTTTATGTAAGGACGATATGATGGTAAATACCCTTAACTGTATAATTTTTTTTCTCGGTTGTTAATTAAGATATTCAGATTAAAAAAAACGCAAATACTGGAACTTGCCTCCTTCGTATCATATCACTCAGCAGTAGCTGCTGGCTGTCGGTCGTCGGTCGATGCAGACGTAAGCTAACGATTTACCTTTAATCAACTCGGAATAACTTTTGAAGAAAAACATATAGTATTCCATTTAAAGAAATATTATTATTATTATGTTCCACCAATCCGATCATCTTGAAACTTTTGTATAGATAGGTAACAGAACACTGTTCTTGAATTTTTTGGAAGTGCTCACTCGGAGGATTGCTTGCAATACCCTTAATAAGTTGATCACAATTGTGAAAAAAATATATCATATGAAGGAGGTAAGTTCGAGTATTTTCGTTTGTTTTTTTTTATCGGAATATCTTAATTAACAACCGAGAAAAAAATGATACAATTAAGAGTATTTAAAATTTTAAGGTGTTATCTTTCAACCTAAAGCTATTTTTTATTGTGTTTTCCACACAACGTCAATAAAAATTGTGGGTGGAGTCGCTGGACCATTCTTAGTCTGCTAGACCTAAATGTTCTATAGTAAATTAAGTAGACAATACTGGAGACTGTGAGCATGTTGGTTCCAAGTGGGAACATTGCGCTTATGAATAAAACCGCATATGTATAAAGTTCCCATACAGGAACAGTCATAAAATGCAATAAATAACACATTTTCTAATAACATTTTATTATTCATTTCATGACCACAATGATTTTTAAGTAGACTAACAGCCATATATATATTTTCTCAACTCGTCATGAAAATTCATGGAATCGAGGGTTAATATGGTTAATAACGTACATATTTGGTACATTATTTTTGGAATCGTCGCCACGTCTCCGACTCGATGTTACAGTGCTTAACATAACAGATTTCGAAAAAATTCGTAATCGTAATCGATCATTCTAAATGACCTAGGAACGTTCGATTCAGCATGTTCGATTCCCGAGAGGACTAAAATCGTTTCTCGATTTGTCGAACGTGTACAAACGACGGAACAATAAGGACACCGTTCCAGGAACCGCATGATCGATGGCGCAAGGATTTCCACGTTCAGCGAAACTGTCTTTGTTATCGGCAACAGACGCTATAGCAATGGTAAACTCCATTAAAACGGTTTTCGCGGACGTGTCGGCACGTATCGGCGACGAATCGTAGCCAGTCGTTAATTTCACGGGAAATGTACGAAGTGCGCGCGTGATCCAGCGGCCATAAATGTCTTTCGACAAATGAAGACGGGGAAACAAAAGCCCTGGGAATAATGCACCGTTTTCATTTATCGAATATTTCTTCCCGTTGAACGCTGCTCGTGCCGCTGCGGGAATAATAATAAACGTATTCGGAAAAGAACAATTTATTGTTCGAGCCTTTTCTATTCAGTCTCTCCGAGCCTTTCAAATCCGTGGCGAACCTGTTCGACGTCATTGGATGGATTTTCTCGAATTTTTAAAAGCATGTCAAAAGGACTCTGAAATTGGCAATATTGGAAACCACCCTTGAGCGTTCATTGCTTAATTTTTATGGTGTTATGATTCGTGAAAATAGCAGCAAATCGTTTTTATATGATTCTTTACCGTGCCAATAAATTAACAAAGTGGCCTTAAATATTGATTATATCGTTGATTGTATTGCATTATAATTTTTAAAGAAGGGGGAGATCGAATTATATTATATATTTATTTATTAATTAGATTATATCTTTTTCTGCAGTATTGTAATATTTGAAAACATCCCTAAATATTTCCTATATTTTTTGTTCCACTATCATAATTTTATACATATTTTATATATACTACAATTTTTAGTATGCACACTATTCGAAAATGTGCAGGAAATTCTGTGGATGGCTTTAAAAATTGAAGTGCTGTGGAGAGCGATGTAATGAATATTTCAGGGTGTAAATTATGAACACTGTAAAGAACAGGATGAAAAATATTTCAGAGTGCCTACATAATTTCTGAAGGATTCACCCCGAAGAACAAAACGACGGATCCAAAAATCTCCCCGGCATGCGGCAATTTGAAATGTCATTGGACGTGCATCGAAGATGGCGTCGCGGGCATATTTAATTTCATCCGATTCCGGATAAGGGGCGACGGTATCAATTTTCCGAGACCTTGAAGAGACACGCGAACGGTGTGGATCGATGTTGGCTGGCTCGAAGATAAAAGAAGCTCGTTCCGAGCAGCCAAGAGGGCGGAAGCAGCGCGAATCGTTTCGCCGAGGAATTCCAGCTAAATGAAACGTTTCGTTTCGCTTTTTCTCGTGCTTGTTCTTTTTTTCTCAGCCGATATCTCCTTTGACCGTCGGTTGACGAAGAAAATCCGAGGCACCCGCGATCGAACTTCACGGGAGCCGAGGGTGGACAGCCGAAACGGATAAATAAACGAACAAATGGAGTGAATGGGATCCGTTTCGCGGCTGGCCGCGGCTCAAAGAACTGCCGGGCATTCCGGCACGGATGCAAAGGACGAGGAACACGGGCCCTTGGCCCCTTCGCTCGCGTTTCCATGGATCGGCCACCGCTCGCGGATAACGAACAGAGGTCCGAGACGTTATTCTCAAAGCTCTGGAATCCCTTTGAACCGCTCGACGAAAGCGTCTCCAGCTTGGCTCCCTCGTGCAACGACTACCGGCTGTGACCCATCTTCCCTCGAACCGCACAAACGTCGTACAGTGCCGCCTGAAAACCTGTTTTTCCTGGCCAAAATTGAATTTTTGAATCTTCATATTTTCAACGAATATTTCAAGCCATTAAAAACCAAAATAATAGCCACTTTCGGGAGACACTATTGTAAAGACAAAATCCAGAAATTCAAAGCAAAACCAATTATTCTAAGAACTCATAATTTCATGCGAAATAAAATTTGTAAAAATGTCAAAAATGTTTTAAACAAATTTCGATAGCCCCTCGAGACATCAAAATCCAAAATATTAATTAGTCATTTTCCCAGCCACTCTATGAAGACAAAATTCAGAAGGGCTAAACGTTTTTTAACCGCGAGACTGTTTATTTCGATCGGTCGGCGAAACAGGTCTGGAAAGCGGTGGAGCATGCGTGGCCGGGTTCGATCCCATCGATTCCCCGGGTTTCTCGAAAACAAAGCGGTCAATGGAAAACAGTGGTCCCGTCGTCGTTCCGGCAGGTCCCGCACCGAAGCGGATCATCGTCCGCTTTGAACTTTGCCCGGGATCGCAAGCCAAGCTTCGTAAAAACAAAACGCAACAGCTCTCTCTCTCTCTCTCTCTCTCTCTCACTGTCTTTGCTGCATCACAGGGGGCTATATCAAGTGGCAGTGCTCTCGAACTCGGTAATCTGGCCTCCATTAAAAACTTCATCGACCCTTTATCTCCTTCAAGTGGCCGCAGCGTTATCTTTTAATCGGTCGACCTACATAGGAGCCGGACGGCAGGAAACGAGAAAGATGGGGCGAACCGGGTCGAAAGTATCCTCTGACGCAAGTTCCCTTCGTTCGAGATAGCGCAGACCGCCCCCGAACCGCAGAAATAATTATCATACTAACGTCCCTGCTAGGGAAATTTCGAATTAACTGCGACTATCGGAGCTACTCGATAATCTGCCTTTGGGGATTTTAGGAGGACGTGAATCTAAGGAAAACTGCGGTCTAATAGCAGTTCAATCGTTCTTGTTTCACTCTACATGGAATCTGTCACTAGATATAGTGAAAGCTATAAACCTAGTAAAAATTTATATCAGAGAAATTGATTGAGAATATTGATCACTTTGATGGAGAAATAAATTTCTCATGTTCAATATTCGAAGGTATGTAATAGCTAGGGGATAGTCTACTAATCTAGGAAATTCTAGGGACATCGATCTAGTGGAAACTAGTGTTCAGAATCAGGTAATATTATTGACATCAGAAAGAGGAATTGTCCACGTTAGAAACGAATGAAATCCATTCAAACGTTTCGAACAGATTGCTGGGGATTTGATGGCTAGGGAAAATATTGACTGAAGACAAATGGTAGAAGAGGTAAGACTATTTTAAAGATAAATCGAGTTTACAGTGTTCTATATAGAGAGATAAATTGCACTTGAGGGAATACTATAGCTAGGGATAAATTGGGTCAAGAGGAAGCCTTTGGGAGAAACCGTGCCTAGGGTATTCTATTTCCGCGAACAAATCACAACTGGAGAAGGCTGAGGGGCTGTTTTGTCTAGGTCTGTAGAAAAATATAGTGTAGGATGTGGAGCGCGGGGTCGACGACCCCCAAACTGTAGGTGGTGCGTTGCGTGACGTACGAGTGTGTGTACGAGCGGCAACAAACGACAAGGTTGTCACCAGGCGTCGCGAAGGAGTCGTCGCCGGCCGTTGCGGAGGCAAAAAAATAACCGACGACAATTCGAAAACCGAGATCATAGAGAGTTTTAAGGATACGTCAAATGTCTAAAGGACAAAGTTGAATGGTAAAATGGGGCTCCATATCCAGATTGTCTTGTCCCTACAAAAATTTCGTGATCCATCCAATTGGGATTTTAGAGCTAGGGATAAATTAAGCCTGTGGGGTATCTGCGATACTGTATCTAGGGAAGAATTGCAACTACAGGAAACAATGCCTAGACATAATTTGGGCAGAGATAAAGTTAAGCTTAGCCTATCAGGGTCTCGGTAAACGTTAGTGGTGTCTTCGCCGAGATAAAGCACCACCTAGGGATAAATTGAGACTAGGGAACCCGGTAACCGGGAACGGGTTAGCTTCCAGTGGGAACTGCGGCCAACGATGAACCGTATCCAACGGATTGTGAACCCAGATGAATTGTACCTTAGAAAAACCGGCACTCGGGGTATCCTGTTTCCAGGAAGAATGGAATCTAGGTTATTCCCATTCCGCGGGATACCGAATCTAGGTTAGGTTAGACCTGGAAACGGTTTCGCTGGAGTCCAACAAAGAAAACGGCGGAGCTGCCGCGTCTCCGCCGAAGCCACGCCTGGAAAAAGAACTGTCGGGAAAAAGAGAAAGAGAGAGATATATATATATATATAGAAAGAGGGGGGAGGGAGATAGAGAATCAGTGTTGTTTCATTAGAGCGATTAGAAAAAAAGGAGGTCGGTCGGGAGAAAATGGCGGGGGTGGAAAGGGCGTCGAACGCACGTATCCTGGAATTACGTTTCCAGTGATTCCGGCGACCTAGATCGACGGAACACGCAGATTGCTCGCACGCAACCATCGCTCGCCTCTCCCTCTCACTCTCTCTCTTCCTCTCTCCGGGCCCACATTTTCACCGTTTCACCGTTCGTTTCCAATTGTTTCGAAGGAAAAGTCCCCGCGAGCTTTTAACGCGTGCTCCATGACAATTACCGACCATTCCTACGGGAAAGCAATAAGGCTCATTAGGAAATGAGTCAACCGGCGATCACGCCTTCTTCAGACGAAAAAACGTCACGTAATTACCGTGCGATTCGAATCGATCCACTATTTCAGTTCACTAGATCCATGTCCCTAGCGTGTACTACTTTTCATGTAGCGGGATTATTACTTCCATTTAAGCGAATTACATTCTTCTCTAACGTGGACAATCTCTCTTTTCGGTCTCCGTAATGTTCACTGATACTGGGCACTCCAGCTTCCATTAGATCGATGTACATAGTATTCCCTAGATTCCAAGATTTCCCCTAAAGAAACTCATCTATTCGGTACAAAGCACTTCGTAATCCGAACTTAGCGATATAAAAAGTAACAAAACATAGAAATGTACTATATATTGTACAGACGCATTTGTTATCAAATAAAATGTCTATTGCAAATATACAGTTGGGGACAAAATTAGGATGGCACCATCTGATAACCTTTTTAAAATTTTAGCAAACGCCTCGAGTTTTTCGAGACGTTAGAACAACTAGTTTACTGGCTCAACACATCCACTAATTTTTCATTGCTCAGCTTCATCGTTGAAATTCTTCAGAATATTACGCTATGCACAAAGAGACTTTCAATACATACATAGGTGGATAAACTTAATTTGACTACCATCGAGTAGACAGAACTGTGAGCGTCACATATGTGACACTGCTAGCGTGTTAATCGAGGTCTACTGTATGTGGAACGTTTCTAATAGAAGAAATTGTATTTCTTCGCATCTCGCGGGATAGCGTTCCTCCACGTCATAAACATCGAAGTCCCCAGGCGGAAGGCATCACCACACTAGTGTCCCCAGCGGTTTCCGTACCATAAGCTTGAGCCGAGCAATAAGTTTCGCCGCGGGTGAATCGTCTTCTGTATATCTGAACAATTTTCCGCGGGAATTCAGTCCGATTGAACCGACTCCTGAACGTTCGTTTCATCGGATCGCGATCGTAGGGGCAAAAACACTACCGCGTACTTCGGGTATCCGTAAAAGCGTTTCGGTTTAGCAGAGCCGTGTCGCCGGGAAACGCCTGGGAAAGCGACCTTTTTCCACCGATTCGCGAATATTCCCGATATACAGTTATACCGGTTGTTCGGCGGTTGCCCGGGAAAACGCGTCGGGATCGTGAACGGAATCGAAATAGAACGGCGCGGCGCGTCGTTCTTTTTTAACGCTCTTCTGAATCGAGGTAAAGGCTTTAATGGGGATCCGATCGATGTAACGCGACGAATAAAGCCGCCGGCTCTCTGCCCTCCTCCTACCACGCTAATTACCCCGGCTCTATTATCTCGTTATTGAATTTAACGTTCGAATCGGAGAGAGCCCGGACCGAGAACGCGGCGAAGGACGAACCGAAATAGAAGCTGTCGAAGCGTACGGATATCGACGGTCCCCTCTCTCTCTCTCTCTCTCTCTCTCTCACTCTCTCTCTGTCTCTTTGGACCGTGTTACCTCGCGTTTAGGGAAATTGGATTTGTGCATGATCGATCCCTGACCGACTGCGTCCATCGAACCTTGAAGAAACCGAAGGCGAAAAGTCCCTTTATAACTCGGCGAAAACTTCTCCGTCGATTGCTCACAGAAGTTCCCTCACGGCTTTGACTAACGTCTGTCATACCTAGATGAAGTATATATACCCCCTCTTGCAGTGTAGTATAAATCGATGGAAACCTTCGAGCAATTCTTCCACTCGTAGTTGCCTTCGAATTTTCCTTTGCCCGAATATATTCAGGCGATATGTGCACAGCAACAGAAGTGGATGATGATCTGGGAACGTGAAAAGTGTGCTCGAGAACTTTTCGAGATGTATGGGAACTCGGACGATCTAGCAGACAGATGTTGATAAAGATAAGAATATTAAAGCTTGAGAGAAGAAATGTAGAAAGTGGATCCAGTGAACGATTAGTTGAATGAATGAAATTTAACATGGAAGAAATATTTGATAATATTTAAAACGGTCGTGAATCCTCCGCCGTCAAGAATCCTCGATCGAGTCGCAATATCTCGAAGCTGGAGACGACGGTCGTAGATCTCGTTTAGGGTACTGGAATGTCCAGTGGACCGTGAGCGAATCTGCAACGTCGTCCGGACAGTCGAACAAATTGGTTCTCCGAGCAATCAGCGCGCGCGAGGATCGTCGAAGGCTGGTTCCTCGTGGAAAGAAAAAAGGATCGGTGGAGAGCGTGGTTAGGCGAGTTGGGCGGTGGTAGCGTGATCAGTAGGGCTCCGGGCTGGTCGGTTGGTGGATATATCGGAGGTTTCCCAAGCACACCGTGGAGCTGCAGAATTGGGGCTGTGCAGCCAGTCGCCCAGCCGACACGGGCGCGCGCGCGAGTGCAAGGGGTAGCACTGACACCACGACCCAGATACCGGCCATTGTGCACCGTATACTGTAAACTTGGATTGCGTCATCAGCTCTCCGGCACAGCCGCAATGTCGGATTCCGGCCGAGGCTACCCGAACCCGATCGTTTTTCGAGTGACGCAGTCGTCGCTGACGTTCTTCCGCCATCGCGGGCGCGCGCCCTCTCGACCAATTCTTGACCCATTTGCCTCCCCTGACCCTTTTCGATCATCGAAGACGCTCGGAACCAGTCCTCGCTGATTTCTAGAACACGGTCGCGCACTTATTTTTTGACGGCGATACATCGTTTCGCGCGGTCAGGGCCGATGACACCTTTCTGCGTCTCGATTTTACGCATCACAGAGACCGTGACTTACCGAACATCGTGAAACTGTGTTAACCCATCATCGTAAACAATTTGGATTAGATGAGGATACTTGTCAGAGGAGATCGGTAAACATCAACTCGTCTACAGTTCGTCGATCAACCGCATTCGTCTCGCAGTCAACGAAGTCGTGGGGTGTTCGCTGGCGACTCGCATCAGTGTAAATCTGCTCGATTTCAAGTTCACTAATGGTCGCGGTCACTGAGAAACAGGGTGGGACACGGGGTGAATGTGCTTTCGCGGCACGGACCGTCCAGTTTTCGACGGTGAAACGACTGCGAGAAGGGGGTGGGAATGCTTTTAGGCAGGTCGTTAGCGTGGTTTCCCCTCCTTCGATTTTGGAATTCTGCCTAAATACAGCCTGGCCGAGAAGAGAGGCTGGATGCAGCGTCGTTGACAGTGTGAAACTTTCAGCAACAAGAAGACTGAACCAACAAGTGAACAATTATGATGCACGAAGGGGAATCAATTTTTATCAACCTCAAACCCTGTCTCAAGGGGTAACAATTTGTTGGATAATTCCTCATGGATGCATCTCTGCAATCTCAATAATTTTAACGAGCATTTTTTAATTATTTTTCATCTGTTTAAAACTGTACTCACTCATTTTTTCCATAAAGTTTATTCACAACTGTCTTGGTCCCCGTTTAACTCGGATGATAAAATCCTTTCGTTTATAAATCGACAGAACAGGGCTATGTTATCGAAGACGAAGCTCACGAGGAACACTCTCTCGAGTGAAACTCACCCCCGTAGCACCTTTGTGAGCGTGCCAGGGGGTGAATTTCGGCGGAACTGGTCCCGCAATCAGCGTTCTCGCAAATAAGAAGGCGAGGAGGGCTCGGTTACGGTCTGATATCGACAGGGTGTGGGGGTGTACGGGGTTGTACGAGGGTGGAAGACGTACACCGGCGTTCGAATGAAAGCACAACAAGAGTGCCGGTGGAAACAGTGAGCGTAGTCGATGGGGAACACGGATTTCCAAGCTTTCGCGTCTCGGGGCGTGTGCTAAAAGGGGGGCCTGCTCTGCTGTGTGCGAAAGAAATCGGGGCAACCAGGGGGGGATGGCGAAGACGGTGTGGCGAGGGGGTGAGGAGCGAGAAGAAAGTGGGGGTTGAAGAATTGCAGCGACGGAGACGACCGGGAAAAACAGAGGAGGAGGGCGTGGAACGGAAACAAAGGGGAGCTGAAGGAGAAAAATAAAGACAGAACGGTGGAAAGGGGGTCGAGGAGCGTCGCGGGAGGGGATGAAAAAGGAGACAGGAGAGCGGAGAATTGCAAAGGGGCCGCGTGGAAGAAAGAATGGGAAAAGTTAAGGGAGCGGGGGAGCGATTCCCGTCGTCCACGGGTAAAAAAGGAGTTTTCGGTCTCTTTAAATCGTTCCCGCGAATTCGAGCATTCGTTTCCATCCGCCGCCACCCTCTCCTCATCCCTCTACCCCTCTCCCGACAACTACCCCGGAGGCAAAGCTTCCACCGTTTGCTCGACCGCGACGAAAGTAGTAAATACGCCGAGTGGGCCAGCGACTTTCAACGCAGCCGGCCGGCTACCGAAACAGCCGAGGAACTCGACTCTTTCTCTCTCTCTCTGGATCAATTCCAACCCTCCGGGCATTTTTTTCACAACGCACCCTCTACCCTTAGGTATTGCGCGATGAGAACGACAAGCAACGCAGGTGGTGAACGTCCGACGCGACGGCGGGATATTCTTCTTGCTCTCGGATGTTCGCGCAGCTCGATCTTGATCTCCTCCCTCGTTTCTCAAACCATTGTCCTCTGGACTGGAAAAAAGTCACCCCTGGAAAAATTGCCGGGCCTCGGAAACCTGGCGCAATTGTCCCGGGAGACGTGAAAGGGGTTGTCAAAATAATTTCGGGAAATGCTACGCGAATCACATTCTTGCGGATCTTTATGCAAAATAAAAATTCTTTGCATTAAATCCGCAGTTTAATTACGCTGCGAGAACAGCATTTTCTATATTATTTTCCACTTTACTATTCTTTGTTTTTCAAACCTAACAATTCTAGCTTGGTGTTATTTTCTTCTGTTTCTATTCTATTCAATGATATACGCCCCGAGTAAACATAAATACTCGGAGCGAAGATCCAGCGAGGGAACGATAATGGAACCGATGTCGGTCGTAAGTTCTCGGTGGAAGGATCGCCTGTTTTCCTCGAAGATGCTGGCAATCGAACCGGGATGTTCCTTCGAAGTGGCTTGCCCCGGGGTTTTAATTCACGAGGTGCATTTAAAGGACGGTCGTCGTATCGTCGCAGCGACGAAGAGTGGTTCGAAAAGACGTCGACGTTGCTCCTCGATTCTCCGGGGGTTTTCGCAAACATTCGCGAACACCCGCAAACACGTACAGTCACTCGCAATAATATTCGGGCACTCTTAAGAACATAGTAACTTTTTTAACAATGAACCGTACGACTTGGACTTTCTACGAAAATGTTAGAACAATTAGTTCACTACATGAACAAGAAATTTAAAAAAATACCAAGTTATTTCTGACAATTTTTTGTGTGCATCTACAAAACACATATTCTAAATTTTCATATTTTTAAAATTTTAAAGAATGCATTTTTTATTTCTGCACGTAACCTTGTAAATTATAATTTTTGGAAAATTTCTTTTGTCACATTATTCAGCACACCAATGCTTCTAATTGCTTACAAAACATCAGGTCGCGTTTGGTACAATTATGAAAAAGTTATTCTGTTTCAAAGGGCGTGCGAACACTTTTGTGGGCCACTGTATATCAAAAATACAAAATTATATTTTATAGATCTGGGACAAATTTCGTCAAAATCGGCAAACGTTGCGACGAGTTGCGAATGTTTAAAAGTTGCCATTTGTAAAATATGTTTTCTTCAAGTCAGGTAGTGAACTAATTGTTCTAACTTCTCATAAAAATTCGAGAGTCGTCTGCTCCAATATTTCAAAAAGTTGTCTTTTCAATGATGCCCGAGTATTATCGCGACTGACTGTACACAGCGTGCACACGGTCCGAATGCATGGACGTACACAAGAGAAAAAGAGAGATCTTGAAAGGACTCACCCTTCATGCCGAGTACTTGCGCTCTCCTCCAGTCGAGGACACTTTTCCTGTGCTTGGTTCCTGGCTCGAGCTATCGATACGCCCGAGATACACCTACGAAAGTCCCGGATCACTGGTACACGGTCTACTTTGATCAGGAATACACGCAGGAACATAGAACACTCCCTGGAACAGACAGAGTGGGGCACAGTTCAGTGGAGAGAAAGATATGAACCCGTGGACCGCATCTTCGGGGAAGAATATAAATTGCTACTTGACCCGCTGACACGGTAGGCTAACTCGCCAATTAACGGCCTCGCCAAAGATCCTCGTATAGGTCTTCTATTTTTATTTGCCTGGAGCACCTGGTAGAGAATGGGCAAACATGCCTAGAACACTCTCGTCAAGTTTCGCCGGCAGTTGTTTCGTAGTGTGTACTCATTTTTCAGCAACGACTTCGGTGCATGAGCTCGACTGCGGATCTTTATTCAAAATAGAAATGATTGACATCGATTGCCATGAAACTGTAGCCATTTTCAATCAATCTGAACAAGTTGAGGACGCGTTTGTATAAGGTGGAGTGGGGTAAGTCCGTCTACGGGGCAAGTTCGTTAATTGGTTATTTTTATTATAATATGAACGAAATTTCTCTAGCTTGTATTTATTAATATAATATAAGTTAGTATGAACTATTCGACATAGATGTCGCCCAAGAATAAAGGTGTTTCCTCGCTGAAATCAATCAATGTCAAACAGTCACGTGCGAGGTACACGTACAATTTTGAGGTTACCCTGAACGTGCAATAGTTTACAAATTATTAATATATTCTGTGTTGTTATTTTAGGTAAGTACAACAAATATTGATGTAGGTTTACATTAAATAAACCTTTTTATTGTATTTTTTAAAATTTATTGCGAAAAACACTGAGATGATCTTGCCCCGTAAATATTACTACGCGGGGCAAGTCCGTACTATCACGGTGGGGTAAGTCCGTACTGTATGGGTACGAGTAACTATAAAACTAAACAATATAATTTAATGCAGTAAGAAGCATTTAATAGCAGGCTTGATAATCATTCTTTTCTTATCCCGTAGCACTTGAAACAAGGTTCAAAAGCATTTTTAACTCTGAGAGATGGACTTGCCCCATTTCGGGGCAAGTGCGTCCTAGTTGACACTTTGTACAATATCCAAAATTAGAATCGTACATAATACTAATTCATCAGTAATAACTGTGGCAACAGTTTGATACCAAGAACGTTAAGTTTTTACATACCAGACTGAAAATACATCAGTTTAAAGTCCAACTTTGCAAAAACTAGGGCGGACTTACGCCACTCCACCTTAATGTTGAATATAAATATCGATGAAATACGTTGTTAGAGAGACAAGCTCAGTCTGTCAGTCTGCTGATCACCTGTGCCTATCGAGCGACCATCGCGTTTAATTAACGAGCGAGCGATACACACGTCGTAAGATGATCCGCGTGGATCGAGAAGCGGTGGATGGATCGTTAGACAACTATTTCGCCGGTCGACTGACAGTAATCCTGAATCATTAGGGAGCTTCTGGTTGGCAACAATGCCAGCGCCTTCCTCGGGGGCTAAGCTTTTGTGCAACGATCGGCTTTTGTGCCGTTGAATCAACAGGAAATTGGGATTTCTTTGATGGGAGCGTCGCTGAGCAGCGACTTTGAACGTTGATCGTTACTCGAAGACGATACTGACGGGGGTGAACGAGCCCTGGACCCTTCAGTCGTTCTCCAGATGGATCAAATGATTCTCGATAACTACAGTCGAGATTAGACTCGCGCAATCCAAAAATTCGTTTAACTGAAATAGGAATTTTATAAAGCAAATGGTCAAATATGAAAAAATCGATCAAGTGCTTCGACAGCAAAACATCGGAAAGACTCGACAGGTGGTTAATTGCTTCGGCCATCAATTAGTGTTCGACAGCTGAAGTTCATGAAGTGTACATTAAAAATCGAAGTCTATTTGCAAAAACGGTTTCGTATAATCGTGAGAGGGGATCAACGGTGTGAGGGGGAATTATTGAAATTCTTTTATTGAAAGCGATCGTCAGGTGTGTCAGTGATCCATTGGGAAGGGTTGAGGGATTACCAGGTGGCAGCTGGTGCCACGACAGGGATTAGAAGGCGCCTAGGGACTTCATCCTAGGGAGAACGGTAATCATCGAGGCGCGTTTGCTATCTCGCGTGTGAAGCAACGCCTGGTGGGAACGCGCCGCTGCTGGAAGAACGTAAGATTATGGAGACGGGGATAAGGATCGATGACAGCGCCCCGTTGCAATTACTCTATTGAGTTGTCAGCGTCGATTTATTACCCGAACGTGGCTGAGCATCTGGCATAGTTAATGAGACAGCCTCTGGAACGTTTATTGATACATTCAATTTCTCTCCTCGTCGCAAAACTTGAAGAGACTCGGCGGAATCGCTAAGCAAATCAATCGAACTCCATAGATTTTTCTGGAATTTTAAAATATACACGATGTCCTGAAAATATAGTTCGGTAGTTTCGGAGGTAGTCGAAGCTCGAATTGACTTGTAACAACTTCACGACTGGTTTCCAACCCGTATTTATATGTAAAATTATAAGCATTACTTTTAGCCCGGGCTTTTTCGCTTTCCTTTTCGTTTTTCATCTCGCTCTCGCTGTTTCACGCCAGCAGAAACAATGGCCAAGTCGAAAGAAGGCTCGGATCCAGGGGGCGAAAGAAATATGGCTGGAGTGAATCCGTCGGTGTTCTCCGTGGAGGACTCCTCCTTATCGTCGGTGAAAACTTTCGAAATCACTTTTTCACGCGAGTCGTTCCGCTTCGCGCGCGTTCCTACCTCGCTGTATTTCGGTACTCCCGCGAAATAATTCTCCGGCGTGCTCCAGTTTTCGTAAGTTTTTCAAATGATTCGCTGAGGCGAGTCACGGGGCACTTCTACTTGTGCCGGGAAAGTGGCGCGAAAGCGTGTCGTGTTCGAATGTTACGATGGATGTACCGAAACACAACGAATAATAAGTTAATGTCTTCGATGTATGATGATTAGGCTGCGGATCATTATGTAAAATGAAAATGGTCGAAGTCAATTGTAAAAAGCAGAAATTGTATAAACATAAATTTTCCCTTCACAGTTTTGTGTTTTATTCTTGGAAATATTGCATCATTCAATAGCACATCCACTATACAGTGTGTCCCAGAGAAAACCTGTAGATTATAATATTATTTCTCGATTGAAACACTTCGCAAGATTCGCATTCTCAAATCGGGCGTTTAATATGCAATAACATTAAAGTAATACACGAGTGTTTTCGAGTTCGGTGAAATTGTGCAATCGATTTGATAAAATTGCAATCCGAATTTCGTGGAGGGGGCGGGTCGTACTCTCCCGACCAATCCAGCGTCTGTAATTAATTCGCCCGTTGATTCTCCAGCGACAAAAGGTGTGTACCGTTGGTTCGGCACCGGTCGCGAGACAAACAACGACAGACTAATGCGAGCAAAGGATTAATCCGAGCACAAACGCGCGGGACACATTCAATTACCCCGTATCCGGTGTCAAGGCTCGCTCCGAGGGAAAGAGATAGAGAGAGAGAGAGAGAGATAGGAGAACCATCCAGCAGCACGAAAAGAGCAAAGAGCTCGCCGGAAAAGCGAGCCGACGTTGTCTGGAAATGTGCCGGCGTTATCGTTTCCGTTCTCATAACGTCCCGTGTCTCCGCTTATCGCGCTTTATCAGGAACGACCCGCTGGAAAACGGCCGACACCCCTTTCCTTCGTGCCACCGCTAGCTTTTTCCGCAACCACTCACCCCTCATCCCCATTTCCCGCAGTTCACCCGTTCGATTTACTCGCGATAGTTAGGCGAACGGTTTCGATGATCTTCGGGCTCGTAGTGTACAAACCCTGCGGAGATCTTTGCGGTCTAATTTACGGTAATTCTAAGCGCGAGAAAATTCATGTGGGTCGTTGAAGAGTCCATAGAACGTCTAAGAGGATAAACATTTCATTAGTCTTTTCAGCGTAGCGAATTTTCGATAAATGCTGAAAATTGTAGGAAAATATTCAATATCAAAATTCACTTCCGATTTATTATTCCAGATTTCAAGGCAACCTCTGCTTTTTTTATACGGAACCGTATGTCCGATAGAATACGATTGAATCGAAGCCACAAAATGGCGGCGGAGTCATTTTCCGGGCGCGCGCCGGTCGAAAGTTCGTCAAACAACTTTCTCGCGGGAAGTTGGTAATTGAATCCCGCGGCGCATGGAAACTAGCTATGTTTGAATTTTAATCGATTTCCCGCGTGCCCCGCGACGAATTCTAATGTTGAACTCAGCGGGGACTCGATTATCGCAGGAATCAGAAAAACGGAGAGGAAGAGTCGTAGAGAGTCGTGACAAAAGAGAGGCAGTCGATAGTTTCGGGGCGGAGGGCGTGAACAATTTTCCCAATTTCCCGAGTACGACGCGACGCGACAGTGTCCCTTTTTCCATGGGACGTAGCCGGTTCTCCTTGAACTGGCCGTTTTAACGAGACTGGCTAACGGGCCAGAAGTTAATTCACTGACGAGGGTGAAAGTCCCCGGGCAGCCCTTCTGGGAGCTTGTACCCAGCTTTTCCTCTTCGGTTTTCCCCCCTGTCCTCGTCCACTTTTCCTCCTGCTCTCTTTCTCGTTGCTATGCTGTTCTTTTTTTCCGCCCTCGTCCTGTTTCGATGGCACTCCTGCGGCTTATACACGTCCCCCTTCTCTCCCAGTAAATGCCCGGACGGCGATAACACGGTTAGCCCTTTTGGGGGTTGAAGGTGCGGAAAAGTTACGGTTCCGATGCTCCCTCCCCTCGTCCGCCTCCGCCATTATCCTGTCACCGTGATTTTTAGTGTCCTTCGAGCTGTCTAGGTTTCCTCGACCTCGTAATTTGTTCCTTGAGTGGCCTGCGGACTGGCCTCTGTCGTTTAGGGGATCGGGGATGCTGAGGGCTGTCGTCGCTTGTGGTCAGACTGTTAGAAACTTGGCCATTTTAGGGTACCAAGTTGTTGCATATGGAACGTTGATTTTAGAATGGGAATGCTATATTCAATACTATTGCTCCCGGATCTTTATGCAAAATAAAAAGTTTGTGCATCTATTGCACAACACAAGTGCTAAATTTATATTGTTCACTAATACTGAAAATAATATATGTATACTTCTGAAGTCTACAGTTGTTAACCCCCTGCCGTATTTTAACGAGTCACACTCGTCATGACGATCGTAAACAAAGTCCAATAAATATGAATGTTACGTTTTTCTATTCAAATGAAATAAAATTTGACTCGTTTGTAATCAATATTTAAGCACTACAATAAATGCAGCCATACAAATAAAATATATAGAAAAACCTTTTTAAAAACCACGCTTATATTAAAATGCACTAAAAAAGGAGAAAATAATTTTTTTCCTGTTTCTCCATAAAATACCGAATCCAATTAAATGATTAAACGAGTTCAAAATTTCTTCTGTTATAAAATTAGTGTCGGAATAAACGGAGAAATTTAATACAAATTTAAATAAAATCACGACATTAGTGACTATAAATAAAAGCGTGGAGCACCCACGAAGATTACGTCAATGTAATTTAGCGCTCCACGTTTTTATTTTTATAGTCACTAATGTCATGATTTTATGTAAAATATTAAATTTTTCTATCTATTCCGACACTAATTTGATAACAGAAGAAATTTTGAACAAATTGCTCGAAGTTTCGGGGAAAAATATTATTAATCGTTTAACTGGATTCGGTATTTTATGGAGAACCAGGAAAAAAATTATTTTCTCCTTTCTAGTGCATTTTAATATAAGCATGGTTTTCAGAAAGTTTTTCTTATATATTTTATTTTCTACTTTTATTGTCATCGGAAGCAAGTGTGTATACAAAATTTCAGCAAGATTGGAGTATGGAAAGTGGTTTCAAATTCGGTTATATATATATATACAAGATTTGAGGCATACAACAACACGGCAAGGGTAATATAAGCGCGGTAAAAATATAAATTTTCTTTTGTCTTCTACGAGATTTTTGGGGACAAAGACGTTTTAATCGTGTAACTGTCACGAAAATTATACGGCAAGGGATTAATGTTAAGAATTTCCGTCGCAACAGAAAATTCCATCCGGGTCGCTATGCTCACCCTGTACACGCGTATCGCTTGCTACATCAGACCACGGCTGGTTGGAAATCGCTGATGAAATTCCGCCGAATCCTGTCGAGTTATAGATTCGTTGGCTCGTATACTGCAGCGATTATGCACGCGGCACCGCGGTGGACTTTGATCGCGTTTGTTTTATTGATTACGTTACGCGTCGCCCGACAAAGAAACTTACTTACGCGTCACAGAGCAAAACGCACGCCTCGCTGAACGATGAATCATGATTCCATCACGGAGGAGTTCGACCGTTTCTAGACGGACAGACTGAGAGAGAAAGAGAGAGAGAATTATTGAGAGAAACACTGGATCACGAAACCTCGAGACGATCGAATCCGCGCGTTTCGTTTCCCTGGATCGTTTAATCCGAGAGACGGACGAGTTCGCCGGAAGGAACCACGCCGTTTAGAATTACAATGCGGACACAATGTTACGTCCGCCAAGCTTTGACACCCCGGATTCCGAAGTGCAGCGTGCACTCGAGTGATCGATGCACCCGGCACGCCTCCGAGATCCGGCAGATTCGCAGAAACGTTTCAGACGTTGCTGTTGCACATCGGACAAAGCTGTAAATAGTTACCTTTAAAATTTGTTTAGTCAGCTGTTGGTTTGTGAATTGCAGTGAAAAAATTCGTGTAAATGGTGTCCAAGGTGTAGACTACACGGAAGTATTTTTATTGCAGTCATTGAATGCAGGAGGAAACATATAGGGAACTCAAAATATCATCTGAACTGATAACTTTTTGCCACAAGGGACCTAGTACTTTTATTCGTTTGAAAGAGAAAGCAAAAATGACCTTCACATAGCCTCTACGCATCCATGTTATAAAAACGATATCGACATCGGAGAAACATTTTTTAGTATCCTCAACAGTTTCGTAGACATCCGACTGGGTCGATTTAAATGGGACACCCTGTATTTTGAAACAGGAAGGGTGAATCGTGAAGTAAAATTGTTCTATGGACTGCTTTTCGGCTTACAATGGAAAACGCAACGAGAACAGAATTACAGTCCATCCCGGTTGCTAGATTCACCCTGTATATTCATGCGGGTGGGTGCACAGCGATGGGTTACCCACCACCCCCGATGTTTCGACCGGGTTAACGCATTTCGACCGCTAACGGCTAACGAACAACAAGTACGCGTACCAATTTCTAGCCGCAGCTCCGTAGTACATGAATTAAGCCGCGGCCGAGAGATTCAGCGAACTGTACGGGCAATTTGGGGAAGGGAGTGAGCCGGTCACTGTTTGCCAGTTAGGCAGCCCTTGTAGACATTTCTGGCCGGGCCAGTCGAATTGCTGAATAAAACTTTAAGTTCCCTAATTGGAATCTGTGTAACGATCGCAGCAGGCATTGCTTCCCTTGGACCCTGAACGCGTCGAGTTTCTGACGGGATGCTTGTCCTCTTTCACTAGACAGAGGCTAATAATTTTTATAGAACAGTCGCTGATTGGTTTCTTCGTCGGACTTAATCGTTGATCGAATCGTAAGATCAATGTTTATCCTCCACAAGAAGCGGCTAACAATAAGTTAAAGTTTGAATAGCATTGAATGACCTTGAATGACCTTGGTAGACGAAAGTCTTATGCATATATCGTCGAACTCGTCTCGGATTAGGCTCCACGTTTGCCTAAACGAAGACATACAGTTCCGTATGAAAAAGTAAAGGTCTACTATAAGATTTGTGACCAGCATAGAGCGTTCCTCCCGAAACAGAGTAAGATTTATTTAAAATATTTCGCACGCGATAATAGTTGAGGAAATAATATGGTGCGAAACTCCAAATGGGACACCCCGTGTACAAAGAGCAATAGACCATAATAATCGCGCAAACAGCGGCCACAGGTAAGGCGTCTCTCGCGGCGTGGCTTTAGCCGGCTCAGCCGCAGGGAGGAAAATGTTCAGCGTCGGCGACACAATTCGCGATAATTCATCGTCCCGGAAACGGAAAAACGGCGCTCTGAGCGGGACAGTTTAAAATACGTCTGTGTTTACCGGCGGAGGGGGAGAGGGTGGGGTGAGCAGTTTAGTCGTACTGGGGATCGATCTGCTGTTTTCCAACGGGAGACCGATCTCCCTCGGTTTCCTCGACCGGTGACTTTCTTTCTCGAGGTATCGATCATCATCCTTCGTCTTCGTACCGGGCGCTGAAGTCACGGAGTAAAATCGCTGCGAGAGGCGGATAGCTCTCGACAAAGGGTCGCTGACGTGGCCTACGTCGAACCCGGAGCCCTCCCGTCCCTGTTTCCATGGGCTTTTCTTTGTCGGGAAGGGGAAAAAGTGACTCCCCGCGCTCCCAGGAGTTGCACAACTACGGTTTTTCACCGTTCCGAGCCGTCCCGCAGTCTTGCCCGTGTTCCGCCAAGTATTATTCCTTGCTGCTCCAGTTTCCCGCGCGCCGTAATAAATGTTGTCTCGAGGAGCGAGCGAGACAACGCAACGGCTCTCTTCCATTTCCGATGGTCGTTTTTTTCACCCCATCCCTTTCTATCTCTTTTTCTTCTCGGCTTCTCTGCCCCCGTCCTCCTCTGTTTGTTCGAGCTTGTTGCTCCGGTCCGACTTGAAGAGGACGCTACCTCTTCCCCGAGAATGTTTCTTGTTTCCTTTTCAACCCCCACCCGTAACATCCAACGCGGCCGAGAGAGGACTGTTTGTCAACGCGCTCCAATTGTACGCACCCCGGCCGGGCCCCGTGTTTGTGATTTAATTAACCTGTTGACTAGCAGCACACCGACACCCGACGTCGATCGCGACGGATTTCGTCTTTCGCTTTACTTTCCGTCTCAATGTTTATCTCGCTAATTGCCCGGCACCCAGACTCTCCCTGCTCTTTGATAGACGAATTTGTGAAACCGCTGGAACCGTTCTGAATTGTCATTAATTAATTATAATTAACGGAGACATGAATTTTCCCCAGCTTTTTGCGGTCCTTATGGTTCGCTCGGTTCTTGTTCTTTTTCACGAAATTATGAAGGAAATTATTCAGTCTTGAAATTTTACGATATTCGCAGTAACAGCGTGTTGGATTATCAATAAGTTACCAGCACAATGGACTTATCGTTCGTTGTCAAAAATTAATCAACGATCTCCGAATCGTTTCTAAACAGAGATTTCGAGGTGTCCCATTCGATACTTTGTTTCAAGAGCCGGACTGTGGGGCCTAACCTAAACAGTCTGGAGATACGAGGGCACCCTGGTTTCTTTTCGGGGTTGCAACGGTTTTCGTCTCAGCGTCAGTCGAAGCTAAGATTTCGTTTAGTGAACGAAACTTTATTTCAAAAGTACCAATGTGCAAATACAGTGAATATATTTTTACTATTTCATCGCTTGTATACCGAGTCGATTAAGTCCAGTTTTATCTTGCGTTTCTGCGTTTCAAAAAATCCTGGCATCCCGGCTTAACTTTCTCAGGGAGGAGTTCAAACGGATTTATTTATTACCACGTCACTGCCTCTCGAAAAGTTGTATTAACATAAATAAAATCGGACGGAGGTGAATTGGTTTTCCATGTAAGTGGATTACGGCTGTTTGCGCAGGCCCGTCGAATAAGCAAAGGAAATTGACTTCTGCAACGTTCAAATGGATTCATGGGAACGGTAGGAATCGTTATTAAATTTTATTGAAGATTTTCTTCCCGCAGCTTTTTCCCGTCTGTGCTCGTCATAAATACACAAGGTGCTTCCAGTGGATAGAATTTTCTTCGATGGAATAGGTTCAAACGTGTTTACGTAAAGTACAGTATTTACAGCCTTAAAGAAGAACAGTTTGAAATTGCTAGAAACCACAGACGAATGCGAATGACTTCTCCAAAAGTTTCATTACTGAAACATCGCAGTCCGAGCATTTTTGTCGGGAATAGTGGATTCGACTTTGTAGGGACGTATGATTGACTGGGTATGTTTGATGAAGACGTTAAACAGGATGTGAAACGTAGTTCTCGCAGCAGCCGATCAGTATTTCTGTGAACTGGATCTCTCTCTCTCCCTCTCTCCCTCTCTCTCTCTTTGCGAGTGTATTTCCGTGCGCGCTCGCGCGTTCACTCCCCAGTTCGAGCGCAATCTATCCTGGAAACCGACAATGCGAGCTGATACCGCGTATCCAGTTTATCATCGACGGAAATTAAACTAGTTCCGAGGGAGGCCAGAAACGATGTTAGCTCGCGCAGTCGCGAATAATCACGCTTGAAAACTGGGCCGCTTTTATCTAGTATCGGGAGTCGATCGCCGCCATAATGCCGAGCCAGCTTGATTTTTCTTGTTTCGCGATACTGCGTTGATTATCGGCCAATCAACCCCTACGGTATAACGCTGCTCCGCCTTTGTGTAATCAACAAAGATATTACTCTGTGACGCTCTCTGTACCCACTTTAACCTGGCTTCAAAGTTCCTGGCAGCTTAAATTGGCAATAAGAATATTTGCGCGTATGCAGAGAAGACGAGATGGAGATAGTTCGAGTTTAAATGATTCACATCTTGCGCAATTAGGGTAGTTGAGTTTAGGTAGTTCGGAATTTGTACTTTCAGGTTCGTAAGAGCCGACATGTATCTTGGAGATTCGGTTTTCGAAACTTCGGATTAGTTACACGTTTCAGAGGAGTCACAATTTTATCTCATACCAGGATTTAGGATGATCTACCATTTGTCACTAGGTCTACTGCGATCATTCTCTCGCTCTACTCGATTCTAAAACCTACCACCAGAACCTACCAAAACATATGATCACCTTTTCTGCTAGGTTTTAACCTTGTAGAACCCATGACCAACTTTCCTACTAGGTTTAAAACCAGCTCGTTTCTAAGGGGATCTTAGAATGACCATTCTATTTATCCCTCCTGTACAGTTTCTATAAAAGCCTTGTAGAATCCATGATTATTATCACCCTCAACTCAAGATGATCTAGAGAGTTCAGTAACTTCAGTATTCGACTTCTAGACCGACCATATAAAGTAACCTTTTATTTTTCTTTTCTCCCAATTATATCCAATTTGTAACTTTAAAATTTTTCATACAGGAACAATTTTTAATCCCGAAAAGTATTATGACCAATCATTCACAACACAGCATCTCCCAGGGAGAACCCCGACCCCCCAGTGGCAGTCCAAGACGCTTCCACACGAGCCACTACGTCTCCCACATACGAGAGCCCAGTTCCAAGTATACCAACTTTAATGTTCTCACTGTTTCGTGACTTCGCCCGACTCTAAATATTCTAGAATGCTCTGTAACCAGTTCAAAGTGTTCCGAGACTCATAATAAGTTAAACCGAAGTATATTCTAGGATCCATTATACTCTGGGATTCAAATATTCTAGACGTAAGCTTCTAAGACGGACGATCCCCTAAGTTTAAAGATTTCGAGACGCACAAGCGCGAACTGGGTCCAAGTACTTTAAAAGCTATAATAGCCGAAGTATCCTCAGGCAACCAGGTGACTCTATAGTCTCAACGACGTCCCCGGGACTAACTATATTCTCTCCCTGGCCGAGGCGGGGAGCATCTGCGTTCGAATAATCCGCACGTCGCGCGTCGTTGCGAATTAAAGTCGTCCCCTCGGCTACCGTTCAATAGGAACGTATCACGGGACAAAGGTAGCTGATTGCTATTGGGAAAGATGATAGAATCGTGTTGCTCCCAGCTGGACGACGTCGTGATCAGTAATTGAACGCTGCTCCAGATAATTATTCGCTTGCATCGCGCACGGAGACCGAATAGCTTCGCGCTTTTTCTTAAGAAATCGAGGAAGGCGAATAGAAAGGTACAATGGCCGAAGCTAAATCGAAATTTCTTTATCCGTTGTGGGTTATTTGTCCCGTAATAACACAAAAGTCATCATGGGCACCGCTGACGACAACCACAATTTCCACGAAAAAATGCAAACCGCCGTTTACTGTAACACGTTGTACAGTGTTGAAGGTAACGAGATTTCTCTGGTGGGACTTTTGAATGAGGTGCACGGGAACGAGTTCGAAAATATATCAATGCTGTGCGAATTCGAGCAATTTTATCAATAACTTTGATTCCGAATATTTTTGAATCAAACAGGTAGGTCCCTAAAATTACTTGGAAAATCCCAGTACAGTTGAAAGCATCAGCAATAAAGATGTTGCCTCGATATCAAATTCAGACTTTCTGAACAAAGGGGTATAAGAATGATGATTCTGAATATTTTTTAATAAAACAGGTAGGTCCCTAAAAATTGATAAAATAGTTACTTGGGAAATCCCCGTACAGTTGAAAGCATCAACAATAAAGATGTTGCCTCGATATCAAATTCAGACAAATTTCTGAACAGAGGGGTATAAGAATGATGATTCTGAATATTTTTTAATAAAACAGGTAGGTCCCTAAAAATTGATAAAATAGTTACTTGGAAATCCCAGTACAGTTGAAAGCATCAGCAATAAAAATATTGCCTCGATATTAAATTCAGACTTTCTGAACAAAGGGGTATAAGAATGATGATTCTGAATATTTATTTAATAAAACAGGTAGGTCCCTAAAAATTGACAAAAAAATTACTTGGAAATCCCAGTACATTTGAAAGCATCAGCAATAAAGATGTTGCCTCGATATCAAATTCAGACAAATTTCTGAACAGAGGGGTATAAGAATGATGATTCTGAATATTTTTTAATAAAACAGGTAGGTCCCTAAAAATTGATAAAATAGTTACTTGGGAAATCCCCGTACAGTTGAAAGCATCAACAATAAAGATGTTGCCTCGATATCAAATTCAGACAAATTTCTGAACAAAGGGGTATAAGAATGATGATTCTGAATATTTTTTAATAAAACAGGTAGGTCCCTAAAAATTGATAAAATAGTTACTTGGGAAATCCCCGTACAGTTGAAAGCATCAACAATAAAGATGTTGCCTCGATATTAAATTCAGACTTTCTGAACAAAGGGGTATAAGAATGATGATTCTGAATATTTATTTAATAAAACAGGTAGGTCCCTAAAAATTGACAAAAGAATTACTTTGAAAATCCCAGTACATTTCAAAGCATCAGCAATAAAGATGTTGCCTCGATATCAAATTCAGTCAAATTTCTGAACAAAGGGGTATAAGAATTCGACTACTAAAAATCTCAGCAGGATAATTTGACTTCAGGGGTCCTGGAGAGACCGCTGGAACGCATTACGGTTTAGAAGGGCCGAGAAGCCAGCCGCAACAGATGGGATGGAAGATCACATTCGAATCACGAGGGCCGCAACGATGAAAAAGTGAACAAAGCCAAACCGTGGCGAAGGGAAAAGCCGAGTTCACGAGGTTCACCGTCTCTTTCACTTAGCCTCTGGAAAGTGTGCTTTCACCGGGTGTAAGTCTACTTGCTCCGTAAATAGTTGAAAACGCAGGAAGATATGACCGTGGAGCATCGTGCCCGGTAATTTCTCCTCCGTTTGTTCCAGTGTACGTAATATCGCGTACCGCAGTAGCGAACCTCCGTGCCGTTTACACTGCCATCGTAATATCCCTCGTTACAACGAGAGGGGGTGCCAAGAGGTAGGAAGAGTGAGACGATGAAGGGAATCACAGACGGCACTAAGCGAGCAGCAGTCGTATAAATATTTAAAGCGGAGGAATGATGCGTCTCTGCAACATTTAACGAGCTCATCTTCGAGCGATCGATATTACATGGAACCGGTCCCACGTGGCGCCGTTCTTTCCCGAGAAACACTTCCACGATTCGATCGACACTCTGAGAGAACTCGGACCGTTTGCCAAGTGGCGTCGTTCTGACAAAGGAACGACAAAAGTTGGGATAAAAATGCTGGGGGATCTTGGCAGGCTTGGAATCCTGGATTCTTCAATAGAGCCCCGTCTGGAGATCGCAGTTCTGTCGCGTGTCGAGGTACTTTGTTTTCAGTAAATTGTTGTAGGGAGTCTACAATGTGTACTTTCGGACGGTTCGCTGAAAAATAATATTCGGGATCGGAAATAAAAAATTCCGAAGATGCCTGTTTCTCCTCACCAGTATATGTTACCCTTAGAACTACCCTCTTCGATCGAGTGAAACCATTTCAATCAAAGTTGCAGAATCAAATCGAATTGCATCGCTTTTTCACAAATGGCTTACACGTTCTCACAAAAAAAAATGCCAAAGCTATCCACTTTCGTGTCTCAATTTCTCTTCACATTTGCAGAGTCACAGCGCAAAAAGTTCACGCAACTATTTCAAAAAATCGAGCACTCATTCAAAGAAGAATTTTCGAGCGCCAAAAAATCCGCAAACTTTTTATTTCTCTAAAAATTTCCTTCCTCCGAAAACGGTTTAGCTCCGATTTCCACGGAACCGTCTAGCTGAACGATGGCAAGCACAGGGTGGAAAGGAGCGTTCACAGATTATGATAATTCCGGTTCGAGGCTTTCACCGACCCGTTAAACGGGAAGAAGGCGTAGTCGCAGGTGGCCCGATTTGTTAGCCTCGCAAATGTCGGCGATCGGGTCTCGCACACCGGAAGTCTCGTGGATATCGTGTCGAATACTTGTTGGCTGGATCCCGGCCACTCGATTCTCACCCCTCGATAGAGATCGATATCGGCTGTATCGGACGCACGCATCATCCCTCGGCTTTTCCTTCGTGCGTGTTCCTGCTTCGCGTGTGTCTGCTTCTGCGGATTTTGCGCGACGCTGGATTACTGGTTGCCACCTCGTGGCATCGTTCCCCTAACCGACGCCGGGTCCACTGAACCGAAAACATGACGGATAAGCCCCGACCTGGAACACCGACACACGCCAGAAACCGTGGCGAGGATCGAGCCTCTTCAACGATACGTCATGGAACAACCTATAGCACGGACAGTCTTTTATTTCGAACGTTCCAACCCCTATCTCGCTCCGAGATCGTTCGCGTTCTTTATTTGTCGTTGTACGTGCTCTGCTATAGCTTTCTAAGAACACACGTCTCTCATATGTCGCTTCTTTTTCACGTCGTAAACGCTGCGATTTATTTTGACGATTTTTAGAGCGAAGTCGACCATCCGATTTCAATTATTTATATTCCATTGAACGCGATTTTTTCTATTGACACTATTCAACAAGCGGCGCGATTTTTAGGTTCTTCTCTCACTTTGTCTGCATTTTACGAGCCACTTGTTTTGTACATTGCGACGGCTATAATTACTTTTGGATTTTCCAATTCAATGGAACTTTCGCAATTTTCCGCAGTCAAATGCAGTTTCAGCAAAATTTGAAATTCAGCAAATACTGCGGCAGTACAGTGTACAAAATATGAATATGTGCGTAAAATATTGAAAAATTTAGCGAAGAAATTTCATTAACGAGTCCATTGCTGTGGCTGTCGGTTTTATACAATTCATGTGATTTTTCGTGAATACATGTGAAAACACGATCACGAGAATGCAATGTATACACTGCAACATTTCAGCTTTGTTTGAAAAAATGTTTCATCGCCCTATCCCGATGTTACCAAAAGATCTACAATTATATCGGGAAGCCTTTTCTCAAAGAAATATTGATCAACTTCAATAAACGTTATCAAAGTGACAACTAATTCCCCACTTTTTCCACTTTTTTTCTCGTATTCTACAAGCTGTTAGCTTCAATTTCGAAAAAGTTTCGTCGCTCTACCGTAGTTATATCGAAAGTTCTACGATTTCTTGGGAAAGCTGACCGTTCGTGTCGGAGAAAATTCGTTCGGGCAGGATTGGCTGTTGGTCCAGGAGTGGCAGCCAAGGAAGAAGATAAGAGGCTTCATGGGCAAAGTTAATTACACCCATAATAACTCGCGTCTACGTCACGGGCCAACGAGTCGAGCAACGTCGTCGTCGTCGTCGTCACGGAGCGGCGACGTTCCCTCTCCGTCAGAGAGAAACAAAAGAATAGAAGCTGCTGCTGGTGGGAAACAGAACAGGGGTGGGAAAACAGTCGCGCCATTATTCTTGCGTTTCTTCGCCGGGAACACGGTGTCGTGTCTGTGACATTACATAATTTCCAATTAGCCGGCTGAGAACAGACGCCGCGGTGAGCAAAAGCGTCGGGGCGGAATGCGCCGAAGGAAACATTCCCCTTAAGTATTAATCTGATCGATATTCTTCCCTCCGGGGCACGTGGAACGTGTTTCAGACGCCCTGGTTGGAGCACGTGTGAGAAGTGCATAGAAATCGCTAATACATCCATTGTTTAATTACATTCAGCGTTGAAAAAATTACTGCAAGTACCCTAAAACGTACCCTTACGAACAGTGCACTGTTTGTTAAAAAATAATACTCGGGTTCGCCAAAATTCCACTTGTGACTTCGACTTTGACAAGAATCGCGACTTTACTGTATAATCATACTAGCTTCCCCCGCCACGCGTTGCTGTGGCACAGTATTTTTTAAAAGCATGTACATACTTACTGAACGTGTTTGTGATAATATATTTTTCTTTCGTTCTAACTCTGTCTGTCTGTCTCTCTCTCTCTCTGTCTCTCTCTATCTATGTATGGAAGGTTTTAGAGCAAACCGCATTCGAAAAAGTCCATTCGATCAAAAGTTATAAGCAGAAACGTGCCCCTCTCTCTCTCTCTCTCTCTTTCTCTTTCTGACTCTCTCTCTCTATCGCTGTCTCTGGAAGGTTTTAGAGCAAACCGCATTCGAAAAAGTCCATTCGATTAAAAGTTATAAGCAGAAACGTGCCCAAAAGAGGGGGAAAATAGGTTATTACGTCACAACTTTTGAACCAATGGGCTTTTTCGAATGCTCTTTGCTCTTAAACCTTCTCGGAGCAAAGCCGCGTCTAGCGGTCCAAACCCCAGCTTTCTACGTTGAGCCGTTCTCAAGTGATGCCGTTACAAACATACGGACAGACACGATTTTATTATATATAGAGATTTAAACGCATATTTGTTTATAATCGGGATCCGGTTAATCGAGGTCCTACTGTAGGAGTATTTCAGGATAGAATTTAATGAACGACCGCCTGCCAAGAAAAAATCCCAGCTACCTGACCGTATAAGCGGACAGAACACCTTCTTTAATTTTCGATCAATTGGCCTAAGACGTTTTGCGTTTCGCGTCTTTTGCGATCTGCGATGCACACCGGGAATTTAATCACAGAGCGTGCCAGCATCGCAACAACGATGCTCCGTCCTTGACTGCGAGAACGCGCGGAAAGGTCGGCGAAACGACTTCAGCAATTATTTCGTGCACCTTTCTGGAGCGTGACGCGTACAAAGGGCGGCTCGGCAGCTAGTTTCAATTTAGTAGCAACGTTCTGTCGAGCTAGATTTCATTGGCGAACGAATGGTCGGGAAGAAAATGGATCCGCGTGTCCCAGTTGTCCGATCGTTGTCCGGTGATTAAAGTGTTCCAGCGCCGGCCGCAGCTCGTCCCTCGCCTCGAAAAAAATAGCCCCGGTGCAGCCGACAAAAAAAACAGGGAGAACAGGAAAAAAAATGTTTTTGTCGATGCCGCTAAACCGGCCGCCCAATTCGCCGGAGCGTTCCGAAATTTATCTGTTGCGCAAATTGAGAGCCGACCCGTTGAAATATGAAGAGCGATGGCGCACCATGGCGAACGAGTGGGGGGAAAAAAGAAGAGGAAGAAGAAGAAGAAGAAGATAGATGGGGGCCACGGTTTTTCCTTGCACGGTGCTCTCTCTATCTTGTCGGTGCCATGGCCGCCTGAACGTACAGCTTATGGCGTTCCACGGCTACAGTATAATCTGGGATTAAGTCTAGTGTCGCTCGCACCGGCCTAGGAACTTTAGCGCCGCGGTTATTTTGGATTATGTAGATCTTGGGCAAAGAAGGTTAACTGTAATCTACGTGTAGTCGGCTGACAGTCGATAGGTCCCTGGGCTAGCTCCAGTCCGGGCTGGGAACGCAGCCGCCGAAATTATGGCAGCTCGGGGACTCCGGATGCGGAATTATTCGCCTTCCGATGGCTGTTAGTGCAATATTGTAGACTCCCCTCTTGCGAGCTCCGCCGATGGTTAATTTGAAAATATGAAGGTAGACGCAGGCTTTTGCTTGGCAGACTGTTTCACGCATGTGGTTTTGCTTCTGGAGCGATGGAATTATTTTTCGAAGACGGAAGACGAACTGACGCGTCACGAATTTAAAATGATCAGGTGTTATTTTAGTTAATATACAGTGCCATGATTTGTGTATGTTTTGTATAGTTGTTGAGTCGAATGAAAATAACTTTCTGCATCAACGTTTTGAAAGAATTAACACGTCACTAATTCAAAATTGCCAGATGTTGTTTCATTTAATATACAGTAAGGAGCATAACTGATTCCACACACTTTAACAGAACAACTTTTTTATGAATGGAGCAAACGACTTCAATTTCTCTGTAAGGTAGAAGCTAGAAGAATTAGTTTGGTAAATGATGTGTAAGAAATATGTTGAAAAAATGCATTTGGACGGAATTGTGAAAAACAACAGTAAAAATTGATTTCTACAACTTTTTTAGCTGGGTATATAAATTATATACTCTCTGAAAATTTCATTGAAATTAGTTAATTGGTTCGCGAATTATTAACGACCAAAAGTGGTAAAAATTTTTCAAGATTTTCGGTCTTTTTACCAGAGCGTACAGAATTTCTACCAGTTGACAAAACACATTTTTAAAATTTTCGTTATTGGGTCAGCTAAAAAAGTGGTAAAATTCAATTGTTAGTATTGTTTTTCACAATTCCGACCAAATGCATTTTTTCAAAACTTATTTATTAGACGTCATTTACTAAACTAATTCTTCTAGCCTTACAGAGAAATTGAAGTGGTTTGGTCCATTCATGTAAACGTTATTCTGATCTAAAGTGTGTGGAATCAGTTATGCACCTTACTGTATGTGTACTGCTTCGATTTTTCCTGATTTGTATGATTTTATAGCGAATCGAGGTCAGGCTTCCAGTTTGAGCTCGAAAATGAATTTTTCTCCGAAGGGCAAAGAGTTAACGAAGCATGCCGACCAGACTAGGCGTTCGCCGTTCCATCGTTTTGTCAGAGTAGAAAAATAGGAGCAGTCAGGACTGATCGTCGAATGGCAACACGGATCCATAAGTCATGAGGCCGGGGACACATTCAAACGGCCCTCGACACGTTGAACAACCATAAACCCCGGGGAAAGAAGCCGCGAGACGACGAGAAGTGTTTGCTCCTCCTTTCCTGCTCCCTAGTACTCCTCCCTTCGACCCCATCCACAGGCTATCTACTTCTGCAGCTTCAATTACCGCGATCGCTTGTCCTCTGCTTCACCCTTTCCTGACCTTCCGAGGCTTCGACTCCAATTACAGATTACTCCATGGGAAATGGACGGAAAGAACGGGGTTGGAATACTCTCATTCGAGTGAGCTCGGAGTGTCGTTTCTTTCAAATGTCTGACAGGATCCTGGAGTTTTCAGTGAAAACCCTGGTTCAGTATTGAAGGACTCCTGTCGCGCTAGAAATTTGCAAGAGGGGTCTAAGTTAAATGATGCTGATTAGGTCTGGTGGACCTAAGTTGGATCTCAGAAGGTCCAAAATAGGTCTACATAGAGGGTACAAGATAGGTCCACGTCAGGCGTTGGAATCCAATATAATTCAAAAGATTCCAGATTAAACTGAGTATCCAGCAAATTGCTTCTAACAGCACCCAAATCCACATTAAGGGCTCCATTATAGACCATTCCAAGACTCAAACTCCTCAACCTGAATGCAAGTTGGCCACTTTTGAATTCAGCCCTTCGGACACTTAAAAACCGATCATAACCAGCCATTAAATTTTCCACTACGCCCTGCGATATTCTTATCTGGTCAAACTTCCTAATAACCGGAACCGTTCAGCCGGAATAATTTCAAAGAAAGAACCAAGGCAAGTTCTATCCGCGCTACTTTCCTCTAATTTAGGTTAAACTACATCCTCCGGTGTATGCTCACTTCGTTGAAACTTTCGGCTCGGGACTATTATATCGAAAGTGCCTTACACCGAGATCAATCTAGGTCTACGTGCAGCGCTCGGTTCAGCTGGAATCTAGATTAGCCAACTGCGAAATCGAGCTGTCCCTATCGCGGATCTGCTATCTCGCTTACGGGAAGCCGACAAAATGGCTGAACACACGTATAGACACACCGGTTGCCAAAACGATCGCGAATCGGCGCGCGGAATTCCATTGTTTGGCAATCGTCAAATTTCAATCGGCTAAAATCCGACAGAGAATTGGACATACTGTTAATCACCGGAGCCAAGCCGGGTCGGGCCGGGTCGGGTAGAGTTCTCCCGGCTGCATTGTCCTCGGCCCGGGGTTGTCCATCGATCGCGAACATTTCCAGACCGTGTTTCCCAGCCCTCCCGCGCCATTAGCAAAAATTTTATAACGCCCGCTATTATTAACATACGAATCGAAGCGAGCGTGCCGGTTTTAACGCCGCGCTGACATGGAATAGGTGCTCCGTCTCTCTCTCTTTCTCTCTCGCTCTGTGCCCGTGATTAAAGAAACGAAAGAGGGAGAGAGAGAGAGAGAGCGAAAAAGGCTGGTAAAACACGGGAACGAAATTATCGCGTGCGTGTTACAGAATTCGATTTAATCGGTTCGTCGCTGTGCGCGACAATATGCATCGCTCACGATCGTCATAAAGTACCCGCTCTGGATGGGATTAAAAAGTAATGCGGAGATATCGAGTACCGGACACGGTATTGGTTTCATTCGTTCGGGAGAAAATGAACGGCAAAATCTGCGATTTGAAATTTTCATCTCTGGCTGCACGGTGGTTTGGATTTTTCGACTTTGCAAACTTGGACAGTACACTAAAACCTAGTGAATATTGAGCCAACGGTCCCCTAGAATCTAATAAATATTGAACCTACAGTCGAGTTCCCCTAGGATTTAGCGAGAACTTCATGTGAAACTCAGTAGGACCGAGTGAGTATTAAAACTTTATTAAAACCTCCTAAAATCTAGTGAATGGTAAACCTAGAATCCACTAAAATCCAATAAAATCTGAACCCAAAGTATAGTGCCCCTCGGATATAGTGAGCACACGGAATTCCTTAGAATCCAGTCGGTATTGAAATTGTATTGAAATCTCCAAAAATCTAATAAGTACTAGAATCCCCTAAAATTTAATAAACAGTTGACTTGGACCCCCTATAGTAAAATTTAACGGGTCCTAAACGTGGACCCTTAAAATCCGATGACTACCAAACGTAAAATCTCCCAAAATGTAATGAGCACTCCAAAATCTCAAGTTCTATCGAAGATCGAATCTAGAATCTTCCCAGAAGGCTCCAATAAGCACTGCGCATAAAACCCCCTAAGATCCAGTAACCCCAATGTCCACGGTCGAAAAGCGAAACGTGCAGTGATAAGGGCGGAATGTATCAAAACGAATGTGCCGCTGCACTTTGTGCACCGGAGTCAGCATGATAAAAAAGGCAAAGAAGACTGCAGTCGATTAATCACAGAGTACACACGCCGGTCCGGACACACTGTCCACGAAAATATAATCCCATAATTGCCGGCACGCTTTATTGCCCCGGCAATTAGCGATAATGCATGGAACAGTGGAACCTACGCGATTCGTCAGGTGCTCGGACTTGACGTGCGCGGTCGACCGCGTAAAATATTGCGCGGGCTCGCGAATCTAGCTGTGCCTGACTGCAATCCTGCCATTTATGCCCGACAGCGTCGCGATTTCTGGCTCGTCCGTCATTCTTCGTCGACTCTTCGATCCGCTACCTCCATTCCAATTATAGTCCTCCCCTCCGACGATTATCAAGTCGTATTTAAAATCACAGACCGTGCTGTTGGTCCAATATATAGTAAAAAAATATTTAAACTCTCTACATTTCTCGAAAAATAAGTCTGGACTCACTTTAAAGCTTGAGGGCTCTAAAGTCGCAATGCAGTGATAATTTTCCTCCAATATATTTTTACATGATATAACAGGTGGGAAACTGAAGACCCAGTTTTCTTAAAACATGCAGCATATTCAATTGTCCCCAAAAGCTTTAGAAAATTGTTCTCGTGAATGATACTACCATAGATTTGAAGATCAGCGCCTCCTCTTTATAACGGCTCCTTAAAAATTGATGTACGATATTTTTTCACCGTTTTATGGTACAAAGACGAGGAACAAGTTTGGCAGTGGTGTAGATTATACTACCGTAACATGGACGACACACGTCTCATTCGAAGCACGATAAAAAGACGAAAAAAAATAGTGAATCAATTTTTAAGGTGTCGTTGTAAAGTGGAAGCTCCAATCTTTGAATCCATGGTGGTATCAGTCACGAAAAACATTCTTCAAAGTTTTCACAGATGTTTGAAATTACAGATTGAGTTTATTCAGATTCTTCTTGTTCCCATCTTTCAATCATTTCCTATGGAAAAGTGTAAGAGTCTACCTAGTTCCAGCAATTTCCAAATATCGGGAATCGATCGTTCGAGCAGGGGTCTTCAAGAAAAGATCGTCCCAGCTTAAAACAGGACAGTTATCTTTACATTCGAAATCACGATCGCGGCGAGCACTCGACGAGCCATCGAACACCATATCGATTCCGTTAAAGACGCCCCGGATACTCGCGAACGCTCGTCGGAGGAATTCGAAAGAGCCACTTCCGGTATCCTCGAGGCCCGTCGATTTCCCTTTTTATCTGCAAATCAAATTAAACGGAGGATCCTGCATAATGTCCCCGCGGAACCGACCGCCCGTTCCGCAAACTGAATCTAACATCTCGGCTGAGCCATAACTCCGTTTCCATTGCGGACAGAAAAATCGAGATTCTACCGTACGTTATCCCTAAATCGCAGATCTTTATGGAAAATAAAAATTTCGATTCCAAGAAACAGGAGCCAAATTGATTTTTCTTTCATAATTTTAATAAAAAAATATCACGTCCACGTTATTAACCCCTTGCCGTACTTTGACGAGCCAGGTGATGAAGGTTTTTAACGAAGTCTAACAAATATGAATGTTACGCGTTTCATTTTACATGAAATAAAATTTGATTCGTTTGTCATCGATAGACAGCGGATTTTATGCATTTACGACAAAAATCAGTAAGTGTAATTTAAAACAGTAAAAACATTAGAAGAATTTAATGCTACTGTTGTATTACTTTCAACCTGTTGAACATGTTAAGAAAGAAAATCAGTTTCTATTTCACACCAGTTTTGTTGAAATTCAGGTAGAAAATGTTTATTTCGCATAAAGATCCGCTGTCTAGTAATCAATATTTACTTAACCCTCGGCCAACGGACGATTTTTACAGCTACATAATCGGCAATGCTTACAACCGTTCGCAGCTCTAATTAATAATTTCTAAAAATTTACTTTTGGTGATATCTCGTGTAGACACATTAGTCATTCCGATATCCTCAATAAAACAGCAATTCCGTTAGTTTAATTGCCACAAATAGAGTAATTAAATGTCAATTTGGATGTTCCCTGTCAAAATAGACTCCGGCACACCATACGGAGGGTTAAGCATTAAAATAAATGTAGTCATACAAAAAACATATATTTTCTTTTCCATTCTACGACATTTTTGTGCATAAAGACGTTCTAATCACTGTAACTGTAAAAGCAAAGGTGCGGCAAGGGGTTAAAACCATTTAATCTTTCATTCCATTTAATCACTCTGTATGGCTAGTGCGGATCATTATGCAAAACAAAAATTGTCTATGTTGATTGTGAGAGACAGAAATGATACAGAAATTTTTTCCTTTCTTCGACAATCTTGATAAACTGGGGAGAATATATCGACATTCTCTATTAACCTTTTTCTGTTTTAATTGCACCAACCTGTTTGCGTCTTAAGGATGTTCTGGAGGTATATAAAAACGCAACAAAATTTTTGATAATTTCACAAGGTATAATTCTTACTAAATTAATGCAATTACCAAAGTTTGGGTTCGATTCACTGCACCGTTTAAGAATTACAGCAACTTAAAGTTTGCACATTTTAACACGTCTTCTTATGGAGAATTCATAAAATTCCACTTCGAACCCTATTTAAACCTTGAAAAAACGCAACTAGAAACTCCAGTTTTTTTCGTATATGTAGTAAAAATTATGTAATTAATTATGTTCAAAATTTATTAGGATTCACTAAACAGTTACAGAGTAAAAAATGTTATAAACTGCTACAAAACGTCAAATTTATCGTGTCGTCTCTCACTAGCATGGAAACGCGACAAGCGTAGACCACTGAATATAGCTACAGAGAGGGTACAGTATTCGCAAAAGTTTAATGCGAAATATACGCATGAATGGCTTTCATTGCCATGTACTGATGGATTTCGAATTTCTTGTACTTTTGTCTCCCATTGTACCTCCAGAACATCCTTAAATGCATTAAGGGGGAACTATACCCTCGATTTGTAACTAGAAAGGAACTATTTATCAATGTTATAAACCTCTGTGCAAAAAAAAAGTTTGGTAACATTGTTAAACACGCAACTGCCTAATGAACACGAATTGGAGTTGCTTGCTATTTCCATATTCTATTCAGCTCGTCGCGAATGCCGCTATACAGGGCAGCTCGCACTAATATTAGTGCCACCGATGAGAATATCTAACTCATCTGTGTCAGTTTTGCTATGATTCCACGTTGATAGCAGTGCAGCAGTGAAATGTTGCACAATATCGCAGCACTGATTGACAGTCTTCCTGATTAGGCGCCATCTCGTCTAAACGAACTGAACTAAAATTGGCTCTAGACTGGCTCTGCATCAGAGAGGACCTCTGTCTTCATGGGGAAATCTATGCTAATGTGAATGAAATCACGCGCCTCGATTTTTTGACCTTATACGAGCATATTTTGAGCTGCACAAAGGTTCATTTGATAGAGGAAGGTTCATTACAAGGCGCTCTTCTCGTCATATCAGTCAAAAAAGTCTCTTTGAGACAGAAAAATACATTGAAATCTGCGGTTATTTTTCTAGATTTTTTCTCTACTTTGGGCACTCATATTATTAAATATAAACATAATCTCGTTAAATCATGAGAAGACCGCCCTGTATTTAACCTTCCTCTACAGAATGAGTCCTCACCCAGCTCAAAATATGCTCAAATAACGACAAAAAATCGAGGCGCGCAAACCCATGTTTCGACCAAAAATCTAGTAAGATTCTAGTTATTTTCTAGTTACAATCCGAGGGTATAGTTCCCCCTTAAAATCGCAGTCTAATTATCAGCATGTTCAGACCGTATGCCCGGTTCTTCGAGCGAATTCCATCTCGGAGCGAGTCAAACGGTTCGTCGGATGATGCATGTCTGCCGAGGAAACGGTCCCCTTATCTGAATGCCTAACGTCCACGAAGAGGTTCGATCCCGGGTCTCTCTGTTAGGTCCGCAATGAGTTATTTAGATGAGGCTAACCTGGATCTTGGTGATACCGTGATGGCCCCGGTGAAGAGGATATTGGTCGCCTGATTGTCGGTGACCTAGAACTTCCGTCCCACATCGCTAGACTGCACCTTTCGGCCTTTGAACACCGCCTAAGCACCGGTCCGATCACTTTGCTATCACTCGGCAATTACTCGCAATTAATATTGATGAAATCGTGCTTTGAAATATTCAACGTGGAAACGATTGCAACTAGACAGCGGATCTTGATATTAGAGCAACATACATAGGTATTAAAGGTGTAGGCGATTCTTTGAACGGTCGCTACCGAAGAGTAGGCGACGGACTTTTGTTCACGTTTCGGCGTCACCGGCGTTACGACGTTGAAAACAAACATCAGTCGAATAAATAACGTTGCAAAAGTAAGACGTCTCGCCTTTATTCTCTCTATACGTCGTGGACTATAAGGGATTCATTGATTATTCGAGGTGTGAAGGTATCGAGCGATTATTCTACAGTTAAAGTGGTCTAGACCTTGCGGAAGAAATTATTCATGCAGTCGTTTATTATTCTAGCTAGAGCTTTAGACCTAACCTATGTCTCTTATTATCTTAGGGTTGCAATGACCTAGACCTCGGAACAAGTGGCCTAGCTATGAAGAAACTTATATCGAAAGCGACCCACAGCTCTCGTAATTTATAGTTCCCATTAACACGTTGAAAATACCGCTAATAAATGCTAAATTCATCGCAAATAAATGATTTAATGATTTTGCGTCGAAGCGACCTAGACCTAGCCCAGGTCCAGGCATCGATCGTTTTAAGTCTGAACTAGCCTAAACTCGAGAAGTTTGTTCTGCAAGGCTAAACAGGGGTTTACAGGACTTAGGGGGAGTTGCGTACTAATTTCCAAGAACCTAAATCGATCTATGCTTGAAAGAACCCTACAGAGCACCTAATCGCTCTATTAACTTACTCGAATTAACAGGACGATAATTCTACGCAAAGAAGCACTTGACAAAATATTTTTTAAATATAAAACGATCGCAATCGACACTTCATATTCAAGAGAGAATCGACTTTTTGAAAATTAACTTCTCATCTATATAAATAAAAATGTAAATGTTCGTTTGTTCAAAATCTTAAATCTCCGAAAGTTCTTCGCCGATTGCTTTGGAATTTTTACACAACGTTGCATTCGAATACGCGCGTGTTTTTACAACAAAAAATATTATACACACACAAGCATTGTAAAATTAAACATATTAGAAACGTGCGCTTTCTCTTTTCTTTCTTTTCCATTTAACCAGACTGAGCCACAGCAACGCGTGGCCGGGTACAGCTAGTTTAATTAATATATTCACAGTAAGTAGAATCGACGGGACATGGCCAGACAATTCGAATTTAATTTAATTTCACGGTTACCGACTAGCTTTTGCAAGTCCATTATGTTTCCGGTTGTACAGGCAGATCGGAAACACTCCGTGCGAGGATATTTTGAATTTCGCCCAGTGTAATTTGATTAGGATGGTGAAAAGTGCTGCAGCTCGGTTTTCGTGGAAAATCTTGAATTTCGAGGGAACATTTTAATTTTTCGGGAGCGTGACGGACGGAAAGAGGTCCGCAGACGGTTAATAAGTTCGCCACCGGTAGGAAATTGCATGCAGGAAGTGTGCACACGGGATCTGGGCAAAAGGGAAACGGTGGGAAAAAAATCATGGCCCGGTTGAATGGAGTCCATCGAGCGAGCGACACTTTTTCATCCGGGGAACTTTTAATCGAGACCTCGCGCCGGGCCGATTTACAATGCGCAGAGAAGATTATGACCTCTTTACAGACCACTTTATCGCCGCTTTGTGGCGGACAAATGCCGGACTCGTGTGTTCCCGGCACGCGTAACCGGATCGACACGGATTTCTCGATGATACTCGCCACTGTCTCTTCTCTGGTAAACCGTTCAATTTCATTTTAATGCGGCGCTTTCTCTCCGAACTCGTTCTTCTACATACTCGATTTAACGATACAAAACGTAGAAAATAAAATCTCTCGTAATCATTCGAGGAAAATTGAAGAGAAGAAATCGAGAAGACAAAAATTAGGTGCATAATTATACACTGTTACATTACTGAATTTATAACCACGAAAAAATAGAGAGCATTATAAAACGTTTTTATTTTAATCGCAATTTTCTATTCCAGTCGAGAAGAGGAAAATTAAAGACATCATTTTGTATTGTTACAAATTATTGAATTTACCACCACCAAGTAGAAAATTGATTATAAGATCTTAACTTATTGTTCGACAGAAAAGAATGTTTTTATTTGAATCACAATTTTCTGTTCCATTCGAGAAGAGAAAAATTAAAGACATTTTGCATTGTTAAAAATGATTGAATTTGCCACCACCAAGTAGAAAATTGATTGCAACATCTTAACGTATTGTTCGACAGAAAAGAATGTTTTTATTTTGATCACAATTTTCTATTCATTTCGAGGAGACAAAAATTGAAGACATAATTCTATATTGCTTGAAATGATCGAATTCACAACCAGGAAGTAGAAACTAAATAGTCAAACTTGGAGTCGCACGAATGTCAATTGAGAAAATCTGTAGTTCTGCTGATCGAGTATGGAATCTCGGGTCGCCAGAGACCCAGGCCCGCCTGTATCAGGGGCTAACATTCGCCAGGCGACGAGAATTGGAAAACCGTTCATTTCCGAGGCACAATGAGCAGCGGCCCGCATCTCTGCCCATTGAAATCAAGAAACGCGTCGCTTCCGACACCGAAGGAGAAACGACGAGCAACGTTTCCGGGAATTGGTAGCCTCGATGGACCTTAAACTGGATTCGATTTTCCCGGGAGATTTTTCTGGATTACCGGGAGAATCAATTTTTCTCGAATTTTTCTCGAATTTTCGTCGAGAACCGTTCTACGGGCTTGCTGATTAAATACGTTCTACGTGGACCAGGAAGCTTCGACCACTGTCAAACTTGCGGTTTTTCTTTCTATTATATTTTTTGACGGGTTGGAATAAAAGCGTTTTAAAATTAAAATTCATAGATAAAATTCATTTATTCATAGGTTTATTCAATAACACGATGAGTTACCTCGAAAATGGCAAAAAGTAGTAGAACAGAATGGAAAATATGTTATTGAATAAATCTGCGAATATCGTACATTCATCTCTGAATTTTAATTTGAAAACACGATGAACGTTCGTTTCAACCCAATATATTAGTTTTCACCGGTGCGTCAGAGAGGAGAAGCGGGTTAATGAATTTTCTAACTGCGTCTTGTTCATCAGAAAAAAGTTTGCAACTAGAGAAAGAGGTTCCGATGTATTCGATGGTGGGGTTCGCAGAAATATTTCCGTTTGAAAGGGGCAGTCTTTTTTCAGAGCAGTTTTCCGGTCGAGCAGAGCCACACTCCTCGAGCCTCCTCTAACATCGAAATCGTTCGATTAATTGAAACGATACGAGCGCCACGCTTGAAATCGGTTCGCGACAACGTACACAGCACTCGATAATTGTGTCGAGAAGCACGGAGAGAGTGACATCGTTACAGGTGATACTTGTTTGCGAACATTTGACTCGCACTTCGGATAAAGCAAGGACCAGCTTTCGTTTATTTTCAATTGTTTTTTTTTCCATTGACGATCGTGTTGATCAATATCACAGTGATTCGTCGATTGAATGATCACTGTAGACCCCTGTGTCACGTGGTGAAAGAACACAGTTCAAAAGAATTGAGGGTGTATAAAAAGTAATGGTTGTCCGTCATAGGGTTGAATCTACATCTCTGGATCGGTGGACATTTGTAAAAGAAACAAAATTGTTTAAATCGAAGAAGATTGTTGTTAGCTTTTTTTAGCATCAACACGTTCTACTCGTCGAGAATAGAAAAAAATTGTTAATCGCAAACCATCGTTAATCGCAATTATTCAACAATTAAAATCTAGTATACGAAACAAGAAAATTTAGCGTATTGTAAGGAAAATACAATGCACAGTAGAACAAGACAGCCTTTGGTCAGACGCGCAGAATGGTTTCCCCGCTGACTAGGCAAGTAGAGTATGTCAATCTTTGATCAGCCAAGTAAAATAGGTTGAATATTTCGACGGGCAAGCAGAATAGGACGAGGCTTTCACTACACAAATATTGAACGCAATTTGCACATATTTTCCCAGCACCGATCGAAGGGCATCCTGCGAGAACAGGGCAATTCCACGATTTTATTTAATTCAATACAATTCGGAACGCTCAACTGCGCAAAAATTAACATTGAAATCCGCAGCACAAGCGCCGTCACCCGCCGGGCAAAGTGTTAAATAAAAACAATTACTTGCTCCGCGGCCGTGAAATTGCAGAAACGATTAAACGCCGACAGAATATAAGGGCTTCGTCTGAAAGCTCGGTCGCGTAGGCTTTCGCCGGGTGCAGTGCTCTTCAGGCTCCCCTTTCAAAAAAATCCCGCGGGTCCCGAAAACCACGGAATTGTGTTCCGAGCGAGAGAGGAGCGAAAAAGAGAGAGGAGAAGAGAGGGAGAGAGAGAGAGAGAGAAAGTGGTTCCGCTCGGGGCGACGGGTTCCATGAAATATTCGCCTCTCGGAGGCGTCGTTTTCCTCGTTAATTGCTCGGTCCTAGCGCGTCGCGGAACGAGACCAGCTGAATTTTCAGAGCCGAAGGTCAGCCCCCCTCTCTGCTGCCTCTTTGTCCGTCTCGTTGCCCCCTCTATTCCCCGTGGAAATGTACGGGGCTGGAAGGAATTTTTCATTTTGCCGGTGTGTCGGGCAAATATAAAAAAAGGAGCCGCGCGACTCGCTGCCGGGTTAAACAAGCACTTTTCCGGTCTCAAAGAGCCGGGGACGAACGGGGGAGGGGGATGGGTGTGGTGGTGCAAATATTTGCGCTGCAGCCGCGGAGACCACCGCGACGACTGCCACCGGCTGTAAAATAAATTCTGGCCCGGGTCGACAATTAACTGCCTATTAGTATAACGGTTGACCATCGTCTCCCATTCGTCCGACGACAGCTCTCGAGATTATGGTCCGACTAATTGTTTATTGCGGTCTGGTACACAGAGTAACGTGTATAGCAATTCCAAATTTGTAAGACAGTTTTCAAAGACAGTAGCGGTACGAATGCCTGTTGACGTTTGGTTCGTTGATGCAGATGCAGTCTAGAATTTTTGGTCACACAGTGGACTAGGTAGTGGAGTTAGTAAAACATGTAGTAAATGTGTTACTAGCGTGGCAAGTAGAATGAACACAGTTTTGGTCGGTCAAGTAGAACAGGCAAGTAATTGATCGAACAAGCAGTAATTGCGGTTTGGGGCTAACAAGAAGAACAAGTAAGGTGTTGTTACAATAACGAAAACATAGGCAAGTACAGTAGACTTTTGGTCTGGCAAAAATCGAGACATTGACAAAGTAGGTAGACTAGGAAAGCGCGTAGACAAGTAGAGGAGGCAACTCTTTGGTCTGACAAATAGTGCAAGCACAGCACCGCTCGAAAAAGTAGAACGAACACGTATTTTGGTCAGACCGGCAGAGTAAACAAGACATAAATCAGACAAACCGGAAAAGTACAGTTTTGACCAGAGTCCAAGCGGATTATAGACTGCCGATGGCTGGACTAATGGGACTGAGGTATTTTGAATGTCAGCCAAGTAGAATAGGGTTGACGTATGGTCATGCGAGTAGAACAAGAACTGCTTCCAGCTGAAGAGCACAACGTAGAGCTACAAAATAAAATACGAATATCGGCTGCTCTTTAGTTTACCGGACTCAAAAGTGCCTTTCCCCTACGAATTATGATGTATTTGGTATGTAATCCAGTAGATTTGTACCCGGCGCCGATGCAGATCGAAGTTTCGAACCTCTAGGATCAATAGTTGAGGAGCTATGATCGCTTAAAGTTCAGCATATTTCCAGTTACTTGACAGGTAAGGGCGCCGCCACATTTATTTGTAGTGACGGTCGCATGCCACTTACCGAGTTGGTTGGTATTAGGTCGTGGGGGGGGGGGGCAAGGATATGCTGCTCACGGTCGTCACTACAAACCAATATGGCGGCGCCCTTACCTGTAAAAAATGCTCAACTTCAAGCGACCATACCTTCTCAACTATTGATCCTAGAGGATCGAAACTTCGATCTGATCAAATACATCATCATAATTCGTAGGAGAAAGATACTAATTTTGAGTCCGGTGAAGTAAAGTTTACCCCAAATATTCATCTCATCCATTTATTCCATAAATTATTAAAAATTGTATTATTTTCTAATAATTTTATAGATAGATATTATCCATACAGATCTCTCGCGTAGGATGAATTACCCTCTGCAATGTGCTCATATGGGAACCGTCTCTTAAAAATATTCTAATGAGTTTTCGAGTAATTTCAGTCGCCGAACGGAAGCAGCATACCTTTCCCCTCTATTTTCACGGGAGGAAGATTGTGAAGCCCTGAGGGGGAGGGTAGCCGGAAGCCGGTTGATCCGCTTGGATTTTCCAGGGAGATTCTTTTCCCGCGGTCTCAAATATTCCGAGCCTCAAATATTTGGTAGCGAGCGACATGTTTTCTCTCGCCACTTCCTCTCGAGTCTCTGGGCGCACTTAATTTAATAAGTTGCCGGTTCCGGGCTGTGTCTTCTCACCTCTTTCGCCGGTATTACCTCTGCGTCCCGTGCTCGGCTCAGCATTTTATTTCGCCGCGGAGCCAGCGTTTTAATCCGGTTGTCCCGACAATCCTGAAATCGTGCGTCGGACTCTCCCGTGTTCCTACACCGCGACACAAACTTCGTAGGCCGAGATTCCGCCTGTTCTCCAATCTCGACCCCGCACCCCCTTAACGTCTCCTCACGCTCTCTATCTCCGTTCTCGAGGTAAGCACTCGAATTTCCCCCCGTCGCGCGTCGCGCGTTCACGCGCCGCTAAAGCTCCCCCGGGACAGCCGGGAATCATAAATATTAAATTCTACGATCGCAGACACGCGCGTACAACCCCAGACCCGATCCTCGAGACCCGTCGCTTCTGTCCGAAGCTTTCAAGCTTTCAAGCCCCGGCCGCTTATTAAGCGAATAATTTCGTCGCGTCTAATGAATTCGAAAACTCTTCGGGGAATCCGCGCGAGAGGAGCCGACGCGGACAACTTCGGTAGCGCGCACAGCATAAATTTCTCTTCCCTTCCCACCCTTTCTTCCCCACCCCCCAGCAATATTTCCCTTCTTTCATCTTGCCTACGACTTCCCCCCTTTCCCTCATTATTCCCCTCTTCTCGTACTTCTCGTGCTTTTTCTTCTTTATTCCCGGTGACTTTGCTTGGACAAGTAGAACGAGTCAGCTTTTAGTCTGACAAGTGCCGTGGAGTGGGTCTTTGGTCAGACAAGTGGATTGGGGACTGTCTGTGGATTGGCAAGTCTGTTTTTGGTTGGACCAGGTGGACAGAGACAATGTACAAGTCGATAAGTGGTCCGTCGTACTCGGATAAGTAGTACGAGTACAGGTTTCATTCGGACAAGCAGTAACGATTTAGTTTTCGGTCGAACTAGTGAATAGAGAAACCTGTTTACAGCAGAACAAGTAGCACAGTTTATGATTAGACAGCAGATTTTAAATTTATGACAAAAATGAGTAATTTAATGCAACGCAAACGTTAGAAAATAAATTTCTATTTCACTCCAGTTTGTTGCAATTAAGGTAGAAAATTTTTTTGTTGCACAAAGATTTTCTGTCTACTTCTTATTTATACAAGTAGACTGTCTGTGGATTAGCAAGTAGTGTAGGTACAGCAACAGTGAGACATGTGCCGTGGACATAGTTTGTGTTTAATTAAGTGGATTACAATAGCTGTTTGTGGTCGTGTAAATGCAGCAGAGTTGTTGTATAATCAGATAAGTCGAGTAGGTCGTTTGTCTGTGGTTTGGTAAGTAGATTAGGTACCGCGGTCAGAGAAGTGGATTAAGAATGCTGTCAGTGGCGATATCAGTAAAATATGTATAATCTACAAGGCAAGTAGGGCGAGGTATAGTAAGGCACCGACTTTGATCAGACAAGTGATGTAACTTTCGTGTGATCAGGCAAATAGTACAGGCATCCTGTTGAGTAGGTATAATTTCAGCTGGGCGAGTGATATAAATTAATATATGTGATCAGTAGACTGCGGATCAATTGCAAAAAGGTAGAAGACAGATTAAAATTTAATTTTTCTTCCTTTAGTGATTTGAATAAATTGAAAATAATTCATCGACATCCTTTTTAATTTCTTCACTGTTTTAAATTGCAACAACTCGAGTTTGCGATAAATGCACAAAATGCTCAGTCTCGTGATCAGACAAGCAGAATATACAGTGGGTGTACAAAGTATTCGTACACCATTTAGAAAATAATAACTTTTTTATAATTGTACCAAACGACCTGATTTTTTTATAATCAATTAGAAGCATTGGTTCACGAAATGATACGCGAAAAAGATTTACCAAAAATTATAATTTACGAGGTTACATGCACAAATAAAAACGGCATTTTTTGAAACTTTTTTATTTGGGTCCTTAATGAAAATTCAAAATATATGTTTTGCAGATCTATGTCAGTTACACATGCTGAAAATTTCATCGAAATCAATTGACGCAGGAAAAAGCTTGATCTACAAAACATATATTTTAACCCAAATTTTGACCCAAATAAAAAAGTTTAAAAAAATGCCTTTCTCATTTCTGCATGTTACATTCATTTTGCAATGGGAAATCTTTTTTGCATATCATTTCGTAAACCAATGCTTCTAATTGATTATAAAAAATCAGGTCGTTTGGTACAATTATACAATTATTAGTTTTTAAAAGGTGTACGAATACTTTGTACGACCACTGTAGGTCGTCCTCGCAGCCAAACAAATAGAAAAGCTCAGTATTTAATCAGAGGATTAATCAAAAATTAATTTCCAAGCACCCATGCTCCAGTATTAGAACGCCACCTTGGATCCAATTTTATCGCTCGTACAGCGATCCAACAGCCAGCAGATACCCCGAATGTGCACAAGACTCGAATAATAAATCGTGTTGGAAACGTTTAAGCGTCCGGAAAGTTTCTGTGGGCAGTGCACACAAGCCGGTCGCTGCGAGCCGGGTTTGTCGCGGGCCGATAACGATCGATCGAGTATATTTACCGGGGCCGGGCCACGCATTAGGCGAAACCGGGATTTTCACCGAGGCCTATCGATCCGCGACGCGGCTCCTGTAAATGGAACAAGGGATAGATCGTCGTCCGCGGCTCCGTGTAATTCGCGAATGATTGAAAATTGACATATGCTCACGGACCGATCGATCCGGCGACATTTTCTGTTTCTGACAGCAACGACGGCTGCACCGACGCGCTATTAACTACACGGCCCGCTGCTGTGTATTGTTAATTTGCAGAAAATTGATCTGTTTAAGCTTTCACCGTTGCGCTTAAAATTCAATCACAATCGACGTTGTAGAAAAATTAATTCTATGTTCGACGTACGCGTTGATGTTAAACCTATTTATATAGTTCCCAGAGCAAAATTACAATTTATAGCAGAGGCCGACATTAAATAAATGCATGAGAATATCTTGAGCGCCGATTTTATTTGTAATTCAAATTCAGAGAATCGCGTCTCGTTTGCGTGATAAATCGTTATAGCCCCGCTGGTTTTATTTGGGAAAAGTATTATGTCACTGGAGGATTTCCATCGAAGAACGTCGAATGGAGAAAAATGCTGGTCGACTTGATAAACGACGGCATTAATTTTTCAACGAGCCATAATCCTCACATATAAAAGAGGGCATCAATTTAATTTCCATTTCTCTACGATTAAAGAATCGATCGATACGATGAATCGTTAATTTAGGTCCGAACGAGCCGACAAGTCAAGACACGGAATTACTCAGCACCGGGCGATCGCATGACGTGACTGTGTTTGATCCGCTAATTAATCCGGCCGCGTTAATTAATCGATCTTATTTAGCCGGGCCGGATCGAAGCAGCTTCTGGCCTACTCTCTTAAACGTCAGGTTCGATCTTTCTGAGAGGACAGCGGGTTAGAGATCATCGGGAGGCGGATTAACCGGCAGCGCCAAGTAGCCCGATGCGTTTTAACGCGATTATCCGAAAGTTCGGTGTCCGAACTGGTGCCGAACTAGTCCCCGTGACTGCACCGATAAAGTCACACGCTCGGAAATTCACCCCGTAAAATCATATCGATAGCAACTTCAGTGATCGTAAAACGCCACCGCTTTCCCACCGAGATTTCTGCAATGGCGCCGATCGACCCTCTAAGTACTTTTGATACTTTCCAAATGCTTATCCGGACGATCCGTAATGGGAAGAATCTTTTGTTTAGTAAGTATCTCTCTTCGCCGGTGAGGAAATTGTATGCAGAAATTTCATAAAGTAGAAAATGTACGATGTGAACGTAACATTTAAAATGGTGATTATATAAGTGAGAAAATATACATATTAACCTTGCATAAATTTGACACAATTAACATTTATATCGAATATTTTCCTTGTACTATTCTTCCTTTAGCCGTCAACTTATTGTAGCTCATCAACTTTTTGGTATTTAAAGAAATTAAACGTTAAGAAATGTTACTATTTCCTTCGTTCGTGCAGTGTACAATGAAATTTTTTAAATAAGATACATAATTTTAGCATCATTTTGCATCGAAAGATTAAAAAAGAGTATTGAATAAAGACAGATTATTATTAAATTTTTGAGACACATTTGGTTAAGAAAACGTGGTTGGCAAACGATTTTCTTGTGCGATGCCGAATTGTCGACGAGTCTCGCGCGACAAATTGTCCAGTCCTGGTTTCTCGTGGGATTTAGCCAGCAAAGTTCGCACGACGAGAGACAGACAGAGAGAGAGAGAGAGAGAGTGTGTGAGAGGAGAGACGGAAAGAGAGAGACAGAATTCGGAGAAGTTGAAGAAGAGGCGCGCGCCGGTTGAAAAGTTTCGCGGCGCAAACCGCGCCGGTAATTATTGCGTAACTTCGACCGGGACTCTTTGTTAATAACTGGAAAGCCCACTCGAGAGACGAGAGTATCCGATCTTAAGCACTCGAGGAAGCGTGAACTTCGTCTTCGCACTTCCGGCACTCTCCACCATCGACACTCGCCGGTTATTCCCGGGGAAATCCACCTCGAGCCTGACTTTTTCTGTTTTTCCTCGCGCCGAAGGCAAACGAGCCCTCGATACTAGTTCTCGACTCCGCTCTCCTCGATATTTCACTTTATTCGACCTTTTTCAACCGGCAACGTATTCCTCCCCTTCGTGAAAAAATCTGAAATTATACTTTCAGACCTTATTTTAGCTAGTCCCCGTACAACTGGGTCCTTAAATGCTTTCGAGGGGATTATGAAGTACTACGACACCGGCCACATGTGTTCAAATATCCGCATTAGCAAAAGAAAATTTAATTTTTAACCCTTTCTGTGTAGAAGGTCGATGTAAATCCTTTAATTAGCTGTGCTAAAAGTAGAGGTGTCGCCCTTTAAAACACGCCTAAATAGAGTAGTCTACGATTTTTGAAAACGAAGTGACAGTAGCTTGAACATGAACGTTTCGCCAAAGAAATGTGAATCCTCCGCTTCCGGTTGTCGCGTCGCACAGTGGGACCTTTCGTCCAAATCGGAGACAAAATCAAAGAACTTTCGATAGAAATGAGGTAGAGCGATGAAATTTTTTAAAAATTGAAGCTGAAACTTTGCAGAGCATGGGAAAAATAGGGAGATTATGGTAAGAACGTTCTTTAACGTTGAGAAAATTCGTTAAACTTGCACAATTTCAAGAAAATTGTGGTTTTTCCAATACCACGCGCGGAAAAAATTTTTTTTGAACATGCTGTACTTCATTTCCCGTAGATTTTTTCACGCTGATTTCAAATCTGGTCTCAAAATTTTTCTACGACCTCAGGATATTGCAAAATCGATTTCTTGAAATTCTACATGTGTAACGAATTTTCTCAAGATTAAAAACCGTTCGTACAGTAACCTCCCTATTTTTCCCATATTCTGTAAAGTTTCAGCTTTAATTTGAAAAAAATTTCATCGCTCTACCTCATTTCTATCGAAAGTTCTTTGATTTTGTCTCCGATTTGGACGAAAGGTCCCACTGTGCGTCGTCGCGACCAGACACGTTTTTTAATTGGAAGAAAATAATTTCCAGCGAAAGGACAACTACTTTTACTTTCTCTCAGTTTTTGAGAGGATCGATACCTCGTCACCTGGGTCGAAGGTCGGATCGAAGGTCGCCGCAGAACGGATCCGGACGGTCTCTGTCCAGCTCGGCAGACGATTTGAATTCCGGCCGACGCGTGCGGCTCGCCGACTAATTAGGTTATGCAAAACAGCTGTTACGCCGGACCGGAAACCATCCGCTATCATTCGCCAGAGATTCCGGAAATTTTCACCGTCGCCCGGGCGGGATTTTACCTGCGCGCTCGTTGTCCCCGCAGCTACGTATAGCCTCCACCTGCGAAACTTTCGTCCCTCGATTTACATTTTCAATTTCGGCAACGCGGCCGCAACTTCCGGTTTGAATGGCCTCGGACCGTCCGCTGTCCTCGCCCCGCGCCGTAATTCGGTCAATTTGGGTCGACATTAAAATTCAAATTTACCGGCGCATTAAGAGTTTCGTCGCGGCGAAGTTTAGGCGACTGTTGCGACGCCGACCTGACCGACAACACCCGAGAATTCGCGCGAAAATATAGCTAACGCGGTCCGTCCTGCATGCATTTGAATACTTATAGTTTATGAAGTCTGGCGAAACTGCTAGCGTGTTCAAGAATTTCGCAAATTCATTGTTACCGTCGAGACGATCGAGCGAGAATCTTCCTAGGCTTTTTAGATTCAATAAATGATTTTCGTTTGAAGTGAATAATCATATACAGTGGGTGTACAAAGGTATTCCTATACCTTTTAGAAACTAATAACTTTTTTATAATTGTACCAAACAACCTGATTTTTTATAATCAATTAGCAGCGAAATAGAAACGAAATGATATGCAAAAAAGATTTTCCAAAAATTATATACATATTACATGCAAAAATAAAAAAGGCATTTTTTAAACTTTTTTATTTCGGCCCTTAACGTGTGTGTGAAATTTTAAAATATATGTTTTGTACGTCTATAATGTTAGTTATACGCGTGTTGAAAATTTCATCGAGATCGGTTGACGCAGGAAAAAACGACACGCATCGAAAGATGTACGATTCAAAAGTCTCGGAAAACTACGATTTTCACCATTTTTACCACGCTTGTAGCTCGTGTGTATGTTAATCGATTTCGATGAAATTTTCAGCACGTGTATAACTAACATAAATCTACAAAACATATATTTTAAATTTTCGTTGAGGGCCCAAATAAAAAAGTTTTAAAAAATCCCTTTTTTATTTTTGCATGTAACCTTGCAAATTATAGTTTTTGGAAAATCTTTTTTGCGTATCATTTCGTAAACCAACGCTTCTAATTGATTATACAAAAATCAGGTCGTTTGGAACAATTATAAAAAAGTTATTATTTTCTACACCCACTGTAAATAAGAAATTTGATAAGTAACATAATGAGAAATGGAGTGAAGGAATACAATTTTAGAAGACTCACCCTTCATGCCGAGGACTAGCACCGTTCTCCGCTCGAGCACACTTTTCTCCGATCGATATTTAATCGATCACGGTCGCACCCACGGTCGAGGAACAATATCGAAACTTCACGATCACCGATACTCCTGTCTCGATCGCGGAACCGCGCGCAAACGATCGATCAGAGGCTCCAGGAACATGAAACACTCTCTGCAAAAAAGAAAATAAATAGGATAGATAACGATCTATGAATACCAAAGTAAGTTGTCAACAGCATTCAGTCTCTGCCATTTTAGCGGCGTTAATATTCACACAGGGTGCACTTACATAGCGAATCAGTATCGTAAATTCTATATGATCGGCGACGAGAAATGATGCGCGCTCGGGGACCCAGCGATAATTGCGATTAAATATCCGTGCATGGCTAAATGTTTGAATCGAATCTAAAGTCGTTAATGATTTATACTGAACCGAGTAGATTAAAGCTGAATTAAACATGCGATATATTCCCGGGCCAGCCGCAGCGCCGACGCGCCTATTCGGGTGTCCGTCTCTTTGCACGCCGGAAAATCGAGCCTGTTCCCGCCGACAGCAAGAGACACGCGTCGTATGTTAGACTATGAACGAACGAGATTGCGATAGGGATATTGGAACCACCCATAAAAACACACTACAGCTATGCCGAGCATCAATAAATTAGCAAAAATAAGATTTAAAATATAAAAGAGCAATAGAAAAGACAAAGAGAATTTTCAGGAATTTTTCTAATCGAAGATACTGGACCTATCGATTCCAAACTTTGCGGACCCATAGATCACACTTTTAAGAGAACACAATATTTTTTCCAACTGAAAATACATTCCCAAAATGCCGCCATAAATCCGAAACCATGCTCTCGACGAGATCTCCAGCAGCGATTTCGAGCAGCGGCTAAACTTCCGCAGTTTTCTCAAAAGCATCCTGTTGCCGATTTTTCAAACTCGCCGAGGACACTCTGGACAGACTGTTCCGTCCAATAAATTCATTCGGAGCCGGTCGGACCAAGGTAGTCTCGTGGAAAAAGGAAAGTAGTAACGCTCCGGGGACTCGATAAACAAGGCGAGAAATTTTCCCGTGGAAAAACTAAGCGGGCTGGCAGGCAGGCAACCGGGGATAATGAAATTCCTTCGGGTGTCGCGGGAAAGAAAGGAAATTCGATAAGATGTCCGGGGGTGGACAGGTAGAGGGGCGTTGGTAAGCAGAAATTCGAGAGGCTGGTCCCAGGGGCGGGCCAATTTACGAGCGGGCTCACGTCCCACAGGAGGGAGAGACTCGAAAATGACTCAGGCGCGATCGCCGTAAATTTCCGGAAAACCAAAAACAACCCAGGTTCCGGCGGCCTCCGCTTATCAGCCCGGGACGTTCCGCACCCCCGTGGGACGTTTCCCCAATGGGGAAACGCTTCCAACCCCCGTGGACCACGCGTAAAACTTTTACGATTGACCCTCGAACCGATCGAGACCGTCCCGACCCATACAGCACCAAAGTCATGGAACGAGTGACAAAAGAATCGTGTCTCTCGATTGCTCGACCTTTACGAGCTTGTTTCGGCGGTAACGAGCTGACTGGATGGCCTTGAACCGTAATCCCCTCAGGGCCTCGGGGAATTTGTAATCTATTTGCTCGTAGAAATTCATGGTGTGAAGAGGAGGGTGTCTTCGAAGAGCATGAAATTGCAAGGCTGCGACCTGACTTTGGGAGCTGTGCGAATTAGGACCGGCGAATTTGAAGCTGTAATCAAATCGTTCAATTTCAATGTGCGTATTTCAATTTTCGAATTTAATTTTCTGTATTCGAATCTTCGAATGGGAGCAATTTTGTCCGATTTTTTTAAGTGGAACCATGTCTCTGTATGTGAATCCTTTACGTACAACCTTCCTATTCAAATCTTTGAATGAGAACCTCTGTATTGGAATCCGTAAATTAGGACCATTGTATTTGAATCCTTAAATGAGAACGTCTTTATCCGCCTTTAATTGGAACCTCTGCATATACTTAAATCTTTAAACTGGGAACACTGTATTGAAATTTTTGAATTAGAACGTGTCTGCATTCAAACGATTAGATGCAGACTCCGAAAGAAACGCCGCCTTAAACTCGAAAATGCAAGCTGCAGCATTCCAATCTCCCTCAGACGAAGTGCCACGAGTTCAATTTCCCGGCACACCAGCCGGGGAAAAAAAGGAAGGCAGGTGTAGGAATAGTTGAAATTCAGGATTCGAGTCTCGGTGCGCGGGGCGACACAACGACCCGAAACGCAGTATTTCCTGTCGGAAAAGTTTCGCGACTCGCGGATTCCGTGGCTGCGGCAAGAATTTCATTGCGGAAATTAATACCGAATATCCGGGTGCATACTGCAACAGTCAGCCCCCATTTCCCGCGGTCGTATTCCCTTTAAAGCCGATCCGTGTTCCCGGTAACTGGTGCTCGCGCGTTTTGCAAGCTCCCCTCTCTGTCTCTCTTTCTTTCTCGTCTCTGTTCTATCTACTCTCTGTTGGCGTGTGCTCGTGAACTCGCAGCTTTAAGCTTAAACCGCGTCGGAAACATAGCGCGCCACCTACTTAGCTTCATTCCCTATTCCCCCCGCGGTACGGGTATTTTTAATATCGGAACGTTTCGGATGCAACCGGAATGGAGATCGAGATAGCTCGCAGAATGTGCAGCCACGAAGCGCGGACGCCGTTGAAATAAATTCGCGAAATTGTAGTGGAGCGTGTGTTTCCCTTTGAATCGTGGCAGAATCAGCTTCCAACGGCGGGTATCATCCTCGACAGTCTGCTGTCGAGGCTCCCTCCAACCCGCCAACAGTTATTTAGCGTCGTTATTAACTCCCATCTCTCGTAATATTAAAAATTCTACTCGCGGAATCCGATTATACTTCGCTACTATCCGCTTTCGGCTACGACCGTTCAAATATTAACGTTATAATTAGCCGTTTTATTCCATTGGCTCGATGGGTAAACCTATTAACTTCGCGATGCGAAAAATACGCCCGATCGATCATCTTAATGTATCGGACTTTCATGTATATTCGTCTATTTCCGTCGTTCGAATATAATACTGAGATTGTGTGCTATGATTCGAGATTGACACATTCAAATATTCGAACAAAATGACTCTGGTTCGAATTCAAAGATTTAAATACAGACATTCGAATTCAAAGATTTAAATACAGACATTCGAATTCAAAGATTTAAATACAGACATTCGAATTCAAAGATTTAAATACAAACATTCGAATTCCAAGATGCAAATACAGACATCCGAATTCCAAGACGTAAATACAGACACTCGAATTCTAAAATAGAAATGCAGAGGTTAAACTTCAAAGAACGAAATGCATAGATTAAAATTCAACAATTTAGACTTACTCTTTAAATTCGACGTCTCTAGCTGAACGCTTGAGCCTCAAACATGCCGCAAGCCGTAAAATCCCGTTTTCCAGACCCAGATTCCCTCTCCGGAGGTTCCAGCATAATTAATAAGCATTTTCGCATGAATCATTACCGGATTGCCAAAATTTCTCAAAGCGGCCGCGCTATCTCCCAAAAACCGAGTTTTACCGACCAGAAATTAGAATCGTCGGGGTAGAAGGCGTCGTAGAAATCGAAAGGAAGATCTGCTTTGTGGTCTTAGCGTTCTCTTTGAGCATAAATTAATTTTCCATCCGGATTCGCGGTCACCTAGCGTGCAAACAGTCTTGGAGCAGTTGAGGATCGTTGCCAGGGAGCGAGGAATGCGAAAAATTCAATGAAACAGAGCGGAGAATTTTGGCACACGAATCGGCGCACAATCTGCACAAATAAGGAAAAAATCACTGTGTCGATTGTCTTAGATGTTCTCGATTTCGTGGACAAATTGTTTCAGATAATGCGTGATAATGTTAGATTTACAAGTAATCACTCGATATTCATGCAAAATAAACATCTTCGAAAAAAGCAGGAGCCAGATAGAAATTTGTTTCTCCAGTATGCTGAAAATAATAAATAGACATTGTTTTGAATTCTTCTATCTTTGCTACTATTTTTAGTTTCCTGTGGTCATTTCAATTATAAATGCATAAACGAGATAATAACCTATTTGAGATGTGGTCAAGGTGTTAAAAGAATTTTAAAATGTTAATACACTATTTTCAACTTACTAAGCTGATTAAATAAAATGTTAGGATACGTAATTACGGAGGATTCGAAACGCGAACAGACGGCGATCAACGGCGATGTAAATAGCACTCTCTGACATAGCTGACGAACAGTCGAACTTCGAACCAGTCGAACAGAACAGGAAAGAACAAAACCTATGGGACTGGCAATGGTCCCCGACGGCGCTGCAGGCATCGCGGCAGAAGGCGTGAACTGACGGCATGCCGCGAACTTTTAAACTAATACATGGCGAACTGCAATCGCTAACAGAAAAATAGAAATTTCTACAGGGTGTCCCAAAATTCCTTCAACAGCTGGAAATGGGAGGTTCCTGAGACCATTTGAAGCAGCATTTTCGTTTGCAAAAATGTTATCCGCAGCTTTGTTTAGGAGTTATTAACAAAAAACATGGACCAATCAGAGCGCGATCTAGACGCGAGTTGTCACAGTCGGCCAATAGACAGTTGGCGCGCCGGGCCTTGGAAGTTCCATGGTTCCAAGTGCTAACCTGTTCTAACCTCAAAAAATCGTTATTTTTCAAGTTGCGTCACTGTGCTTACCGGGATGCGATATATTCGTTGTTTAGGAAGATTGGAGCTTTCGTACGCGCTGATAATTTTAATCGTGGTGTGTACCTCGCCGAGGTTAACGAGCAAGAACGAGAAGATGAAAATGTAAACGATCCCCAGCTTAATTCTCCAGCAGAAGTTGATTTAACTTGGCTCTAACTCGATTTGGCAACGCCTTTGGCTCCTTCTCTCTCTCCGTGTGAGCGAAATGGAATGGAAACGGTGCTGTTGTATTTATCTTGTACGCGGCGCACTTTCGATTCGACACCGCCAATTTCAGAATCCGAAAGTTCGGCTTTAACACACCGGTTCATTTATAATTGTTAGAGTGATATTTATCCGGCGAAAAATTGAACACTGGATTAATGGTTCGGACTATGTGCTGCTGGTTCGCGCCGAATTTCACGCGTGTACATCTCGCGCAATTATTTTATCTCGCGATAATTATTTATGCGCTGTAAGCTCTAGCAAATTAATTTTAAACGACCACTGTTCGCGCGTCGCAATGTACCTGCGGATTAACGCTCTTCTCTAATTTATTTCCAGTTGCTGTCTCGCGAACAGAGAGACGGTCAACGAATAAAATTGAATGTATGTGTGATATTGTTCGAGCAATTATTTCATCATAACTGATTCCTTTTTTGGGGTTGGTTTTGTTGTGTTATTTTTTAATCCACGACGTGCGAGGATTTAAAGTGTTGTTGATGGCGCTTCCCGAAGGTGATTTTTCAATTCGCATGTTCAGTCTTTAATCGTTTTTGTTTGATTTAAATATTGTTATTGTTATCGTCCAGGCTTTTCCGACCGAATTTATTGGAAGAACATTGGCCATTTATTGTTCTCTCCCGTATTACATTTTTTTTTTCAATCCGTCGGATTAAATTTCGACGGAACAATAAGGAAAACAAATTATACAAGAACCCCGTAAACATCGAGCATGAGTAAATTCAGGATTTTTTAACAAATAGAACAAATGGAAGGATTATTTAAAAAAAAAACACTGTGATCTCTTTTAACCTTCAATTGACTAGGAAAAAATACCTTTCTAACAAAAATTTGAACAATAGATGTTCAATAGGTGGAAAAAAATTTCGAATTTATACACCGTGTATAGAACACTGGAAAATAGTGTTAGTGAGTGAATATTTTTTATTGAGTTGTTTGCTGGATAGAGAGTGAGGATGAAATTAGTATAAAAATTAAACTCACCAACGATGATTCCGGATCCAGTATCCACGTTTCCGGGAACAACACGTTTGCTGTTGAACACGTCACAACAACACATGGCACAACGTCATCGCTCGCAATGCAACTTTCACGGATGGCCCGACACTTCTCAAATTTTCTCGCGCGTCGGAAACTCACGATCTACCATGAGGAATGATCGATGCGTCCCTCGCGATCGCCATTACTTCGTGCACAATAATTTCCTTCCCTCTTTTCGCCGAATTCTAGCAACAATCAAACGTTTCAACAAAATGAAATCAATAAATTTACAAATTCTAGAACAATGAAACGGAATAGCACAACAGAAATTACGTATTACAGAGAAAAAAAATACGTCGACAAAATAAGAAGAAAGTAGAATTTTCGTAGTACAAGACAGCCAAACTTTTCAATAAAATGAAACAATATTTCAACGGAATAAAACAAAGGAGTAGGATTTTTCAACATTTAAACTGGTACAAAGGAAAAGAATTTGTGAATCCGGGAGGCAAAAAAAATGCTCCAACAAAGCGGAATAAAGAAACAGCAAAGTGAAGAATTTTCTACATTCAGATATTGATAATTGCGACCGTGAATCGCCATAAACGACTACGGTCCATTCATAATACAGTAATCCAGCCCGAGGCAGTGCCGAAATTCTGCGGACTCGCGAAATGGCATCCAGCGGTTGCAGTACGTCAATTCCTGGACGTATTTACACGTCCACGGCGCTGAGGAGGTTCAATTGCCGAATGGGTCAAGGAGGAGAGTCGAGGTTCTGCTTTGGCCTCCAGTTGGAGAATGTCGAGTGCTTCTAAACTCGGATTTCCTCAATTTTTCATTGAATGCATACCATTTCACTGTATACTCCTTAAATCAAATTTTCAAATGCACCGATCGATGCAGCTTGCGATTCTTCGTAAAAAAACAATAACCACTCGCATCGATGAAACCATTAATTAGCGGAATTCTTTAAAGTGAACATAATGTTCTACAGTGTTTCATCCGTAGCGTTTTGATCAAATTAAAAAACCATGAAAATTAATAGTATTTAAATTTGAATGAATAGTCTTTCTGTAAAAATTTTTAAACTGTATTCGACAGTAAAATATAAAAGACATATTTGAACAAAAAAAGGAAGTTAGAAATTTCGTAAATAGGAACACTGTGGATCGTTATGTTCGAATTCAAATATCATAAAAAGGTATATTTAGAAGAAGAACAAACCCAGTTAAAAATTCCGTAAATATTTGCTATAGGATCCTGCAGAAACCGCAGAAAATTAGCCGAAGAGGATTTCCTCGTCTGAAGAACGCAGATATCCGATGGACAGATCGCAGATGTATGCCCAGAGATAACAAAGGACGTCCGAGGGGTCGTCGTTCGTCCCCGAGCATGCGAAATACCGTAAACAAGAACAGGGAGGGATTGCAGTATCTCGAGAGGGGTCGGTCGTTCGCAGGGAAAAGAGTAAGCGCCGACGTAGACGTTCTCGGACGTCGACGAATCTCGTCGAAGCTCCTTTTCATACCGGCGAAGCCTGCCATTCTTTCTCGGATTCCCTTTTTTACGGCGCAATCATCCCTCTCGCCGCGTTTTTACGTTTTTACGGTCCCGGCAATCCCGGCGACGACGACGGGTTCGTCGAAATTTTCTTTGAAACCAGTGCCGCCCTCTACTTCTCTTTTATTATTATCTTATTTCCACGGGAATTCTCTTGTTTATCGCGGCCAGCTGTTACCCTTCTCATTTTTATACTCGGCTGTAACCTTGACTGATGAGACTCGCCTCCGCGTAACCCGTTTTATGGCCGACTTTAGCGTCGCAACTCGAGAAACTGCGCTCTCACGCGACGATTTGTCGGCCGCGATATGTTCGAATCAATTTATGTGAGCGCACATGGCTGCCAATGAATTTATACGGCCCGTTTCCGAAATCACAGTACAAGCGTGGCGATTATGTGTGCAGTAACCGGTCAAAGTGAAGGAATAATATTTTTTGTTCGTCGCGGTGGTTCCGAGGAAATCGAATTTGAAAATGCAGCGAGTAAAAGGACAAGGAAAAATGCATACAAATTGATTTGGAGTCTTCGCACATATTTCTGGTACCGATTTTAAAAATTTAATTCCGAGCGAAACAAGTGTATACATTATCAATTATCTGTAGAGTGCGGACGTAATTTTCAACTCACTAAAATTGTTAGGGGAACAAGTACATATCTATTTGCTGCATATATTTATTGTTAGAGCGAATGTTTGACCGAAGATCTGGACAAACGATTACGACGCTGAACGTGTTAACGTCAAACTGCATAAATTCGTTCCAGAAGTCATAGAATCGAACAAGGACGATCGGAATCGCATAGTTTCCAAGTCAAAGTGTTCCAAAATGGCGCGCGTCGAGGAGCAGCCATCGAGAAGCGATCGGAGACGGTGTACAAAGGCGGGAGTATGGCTTCCAGAGGAGCATGAGCTCGAAAACGTTCGGGTGCCGCGATCTCGAGGTGATTATTGTCAAAGACAACCCCGCCGGGACGATCTCGAAGGAGCCAGAAGCTCAAAGAACGGCTCTCCACGAGAAATTCCCTTTTGATCAACGACTGTCGAGTGGTCGACGGGGACATTCGGTCATTTCTGCCACGAAATCGCAGAGGCTTCGATAGAATCAAGACGGGGCCTCGAAACTTCTCTTAAATTGAAGCTGCAACATCTCAGAACGAGAGAGAGAAACAAGAAGAAAAACTTATTCAAGTTGACTGAAGCCTTTTTAAGAAAGATTAACTTCAATAAATACTTTTGAGGTCGAGGCTTACTTCTCGATCGTAGAACTTGCTATGGAATCAAGATGGCTCGATGAAGTATATTTTAAACGACAGGTAAAGCATTGTATAATATGAAGAAAATAGGAATAAAAATCACCGAACAAGTTTTGACCAGGAAAAAAATTATTGAATTAATCACATTAATTGTCGACACTTTTCCCAGAAAGGTCAATTTCAATCAAGATTTCCGACGCCAAAAACTATTCGTTTTTAAACTTTATATTTCAGCTTTCATTTTAAAAAAATTTTTATCGATCTATCTCGACTCTGTCGAAAGTTTTAACATTTTGTTGCAAACATGAACGGGACGATAAGGCAGAGACGTGTCACGAACAGAGAGAAGCGGAATTTTTCGCGACAGACACGGTTATTACGCTATACCGTAAATATTTACAAGCCACGAATGAAAGCGAGACGGTCTACGCGCATTCGCGCGATTGTTTTCTTGTTTGCGGGACGAAATTACCCTCGTGCTTCTTTCCGCCAGCTGCGAAGCCTGCGAATTCGGGTTCCCGACGCTAATTGGTTTACGAAAGACTCTCGTTACCCTTCTCGGCTAACACGGGCTCCTCCGAATATCGTATCCGAGCTGAGAAATATTTTTTCGGACCTGAAATTTGATCTTTGAACGTGTTTCCCAAAGCGAATTTTCCCGAGAATCGTTTTTTAAGGTAACGCTGATTAATTTACGCAGGAATCCTATTAATTTTCTAAGGGACTATTGCAATATTATATTGAACCTAATTAATATTTTTTCGCGAAGAAATTAATTTCTGAAATAATCACTCGAAATTTCCGAGCGAGGAAATAAATATTTTATAAAAACTGAATCAGCTCTTATTACCAAGTACTTAAGTATATGTATATGCTTCCGAATATTTGATCGTAGCGCGTGAAACATTTTTCCAGAATTTCCCGGTCGCGAAAATTCATTTCTCCGATGCACTTGGCGAGTTTGGTCAGGATCGAAATTTCATGCGGGGAAAAATTGAAATGATAATTGACGGGTCGCGTTTATGTCGAGAGCCCGCCGCAATAAAGCTCGAATATAAATGCAAATTGGCACGTCAAAGTTCGGAGTTCGAATTGGAATTCCGATCGCAACAAGTTCGAAATCGGACAAGGCAAGAATTTAAATAAAAATGTGCGAATGCACGGCGGTTCGATGGAGTTCGAATTGGACTTGTCAATCGAAAATTCGAATCGCCGGCGCGTCGCGTCGCGCGAGCCGTTGCGGAGCCCTTTTTTCGCGCAAAAGCGACATTAATTTCGAATATTTCGAGCGTTGTTGCCAATGTAATTTGTTTCGAGTGGTGTTCCGGCGTGACGGAGACCGTTGCACACTAGCTTCATAGAAACCGGTAAATATCCCGTTTGCGGAGGCGCTCTTGCCCGGGGAACGCTATTAAAACCTTTAATCACCGTTATCGCCACATTCTATTCGCATTGTTCTGATCTTTCGTTTCTTCGGACCTCGTTAACGCAGACCGCTCGATAAAAATTACAAAACGTGAACGTCGACGCGGTACGTGCAACTTCGATCCGTATAAACGCGGCCGCAGAGCAAAAATAACGCACACCGAAGTCCTGGAGCAACAATGAACAGCAAACTCTGTTGGAATATGAATCTTCTTCATCGGAATATTTTTTTAAATCTTTTACTATATGCGACTTTGAATGGGAAAATCTTCCGATCGGTATGAGGCCAGCAAAATATGATTCCTCGTGAAAAACCGAGTCGGAATTGTAGAAATATTTTTCGCCTACGAGGCTTCTTCGTTCCCGAGAAAATCAAGCTTGTACATCGGTTGAGATTCAAGTGTTCAATACGTGCGTGCGTTTTTCCTGGAAACGGAGCAACGTAGGCGGAAAATTTATTCTGTAGATTCGACGCAGAGTGTCACGTAGAGAATCTGACGAGCGTAGTCATGTTACGATTGTGAGGATACCTTACGGAATAAATAAATAAATAATTCATCTGTAACACGAGAGCTGCACGGTGGTACAGTTTCATTTGGATTACGCACAGTTTGTAACGAAAGCAACGACGCGGTAAATCATCGAAAACCAACTTGCGTATTTCACTTGTGCAATTTTCGGAATATGTTTACTCGAAAACGGAGAGAGCCCCGTAGGAAAACACTTTACCCCACAGTTTGGCCTGAATTTTTCGGGGCGATTACAGTGCCACCGTGCGTAATAAACGGCGATACAAACATCCGACGGTGTCCCACGGCGAAAGCGATTACACGACCGACCAGATTCTTTAGTTCCGCCCTAGAAAGCAGCGAAACGATGTTACTGAAACCGGGAGGCGTCCGTGGATGAGGCTGGTTGGTCGTCGAACTCGATGGAACGCACCTGGACCGGCTGAAAATTCCGGGGCGAAACAAAAGCTCGGGGGAAAACAGCTTGCTAGGCACGCAGAGATATCGGGAAGGGAGGGGGCTGAAAAAGCCGAAGAAATTGGGTCGATGCGGGGGCGGGGTGGTTGTGGGGGCGGCGGAATCGACACAGAAAAGTTGCCTCCGCGTCCAGGAAGTTGCCAGTCGATAGCTCGAGTTGTTCCGTGCCAGCCGGGGCTGCCTGGAGGGGCTGGGAGTCGGAAAACGGCCGAGGAAGACAGAAAACGATGGCGAGAGGAAAAGAAAGAGAGACAAAGAGAGAGGGGAGCCAGAAGATTCCGCGGGCAGAAAGGTCAAGAGAAACCCGAGTCAACTGTCGTCTAGCACGATGGGAACGCTGTCGAGATCCCGGGGTGCGCAGTGCGGAAAGAATTCCGCATCCTGCTGCCGCCGTGAAGGTCATCGCGACGCGAGAGCACACTTGACCCGGTTCCCAGAGTGCGTCGAAGGACAACCGCGGAAAAACCGCGATTATTTTCGGCCCGGCTGCCTTGCCATCTCGAAATAAACCACCCCCGAAGGGATCAAGGTTTCGCCCACCACTCCCGAGGGAATTTTATGAGCGACCATCTCGCGAGCTTTGGATCACTTTTGCTTGCGAGGCGGTCCGGTGACGTCACTTCGCGTTCAACACTCGGAAGGCGAACGATTCCGATGCTGGTACCGATCAGAGTTATTAAATATTTATCTAAAATGATTACTTATATTTTTTACTATTTTATATTCGAACACTCTTAAAAAGGTGATAGCTTTTTTAATGTTGGACCATACCAGAGTAGGGCAATAATTAAAAATGACTAATAGTCTTTTTGAATGCTAGTCATAGCAAATTAGTTAAAACTTTTTGATTAGTTAGTTATAGCTACGTGGCAAATAGTTAATCACAGCTCTAAGTAATCGTTAGCTATTGCTTATTGGTAGTTGATGATCAGTCATCAATCTTTACTCATCAGTCACTATTTTGCGATTATCATACATTAATATTATTAATTAGTTATCACTAACTGATCAAAAAGTTTTAACTAATGACTATTTGGCTATGACTAACATTCAAGAAGACTATTAGTCAGTTTTAATTATTGATTGATTATTGCCCTACTCTGGACCATACGATATGGATTTTTTTTTTGGGACGTTAGACCTACATGAAAAAAATTTCAATTGGTGCAGAGAAAATACTAAAAGTTGTTCTTATGCTAAAATTTAAAAAATATGATTTGTAAATCTGTGGCGATTATAAAGACGATGACATAGTGTGAGCTGGAATATTGGATAATTTTATAGAAACGTTCTCGTTCAGTCTGTTCGTTTCAAGATTTTTTTTGGGCGGGTTTTTCACATGAAGGATCAGCAAAAAGTCGTTCGATTAATAGCCAGCAGGCTGCAGTCAGAGTTTTTTTTCCGGAGGAAAGATCCTGAGAAGGTATTAAAAGCGGCCGGCGCGAGTGGCGCGGCGACTCGCAGACGTATGAGTAATCTCTCTGATGGAGCTCGTTCGCTGAGAAACCACTTTCAATCGACGGTAGAATGGGCTCGGTGCATTTTCAGATTGCCTGATTCTTCGGGTCCCGGACACCAAGTATCCTTTCTTGCACCTGAGACGCTACTTTCCGAAATGTTTTCGAGCTACACGCCAAAGAAATTTCTGACGAGTTTGTTCGAAGTGCTGCCCGAACTTTATGCCGCGACGTTTTCGATGAGCAATACACTTCTTTATACCAGAAAACGTTACGTTTGTATCTCGGAAAATTCTGCTACGTTCCTCTGAATATATCGAAGAGCTTATACCATGAATCATAGTAGATTAAAATGAAAGCTGAAGTCAGAACATTTTCGTTGAACCGACTGTTTTACATAACTGGCTTCATACTTTGTTCTCGTGTTCGTACAGTATGAATGTTAAACAGCTTTTCTTATGAAGAAGCCATATTAAATTAAAGTAGAAGTTAGCATGAAACACGAGATTCAACCGGGAGTCGAAAGAAAATGTAAGTAATTACTCTGTTCTCTTAATGCGCGTAATGTGTACGCTGATGCGATCCTCTAACGCATAAATTGTATTAAATTTCGAGAGAAATTAAACTGGGAAACAACACTCGAGTAAAAAATTGCTACTTTTTGCAGGAAACCATGAACCTCGCTTGCTCTAAGATACCGTTATGCAAACAACCACTATTTTATGTGATGTAGTAAAAATCGCCTTTAATGAGTATTTTATTCCACGATAAAACATCTAGTTTCTGCAAGAAACCATGAACCTCATTTTCCCTAAGATACGTCAAAATAAAAATCATGCACGATCTGAACAAACAAAGATCCACTATTTTTATGTCATACAGGGTATCTCAGCTGAAGGAGGTCACCTAAATATCTTTTTTATATTTAATAGCGCAAAAAATATTTATGGCATAATTTAAATGGTATCGAAGGAGGAATATCATAGAAGAACAATTTCTTGTGTCCGGTTATTTTTTCAGTCTTTTCAAGGTCATCGTTATTTTTTTATCGGGAAAACTTATTTTTTTTATTTCATCTTATATGCAAAAAAATACATTTGAAAATGCTTAAGTTATTAACAAGATGGTATAAAAAAAGTAAGCTTCCCGATAAAAAATAACGATGACCTTGAAAAAACTATGGAGACAATAACCGGACAAAAGAAATTGTTCTATGATATTCCTCCTTCGATACCATTTAAATTATGCCATAAATATTTTTTGCCCATTAAAAATAAAGGAGATATTTAGCTGGCCTCCTTCAGCTGAGACACCCTGTATAATAAAAATAGCTACTTTTTGCCAGAAAACTAGAACCTCATCCAATCTAACAATAAGATACATTACTATAAATATTATGCAATATTTTAATAAATACAACAGCTTTGCTATATTTCATGTTACACAATAAAATTAAATAATTTTCTATATCACAATAAAAAATCACGTTTCAGGCTCGCTGGGTCGTCGAAGTGGACTCTATTTGGAATTTGTTCGAACGTGGGAGCCAGATTTGGATTTTGCAAAGTCTGCAAGCCGGTGAGAGAGCTTTCGACTGATCAAACTGCGAAAAAAGGGGAGTCCAACTTCGGACCGTGGAAAATTCTCCGCTCGAGTCTGCACGCCTCGGTGAACGCTCAAAAGAGAAGAAGAGAGAGGAAGAGAGAGAGACTGGCTCCCCGACGTCTGAAAGTCAACTCGAGGAGAAAGAAGCTCCCGCTCCGAAGGTCAGACCGCCTTTGCTAGTCAAGGATAGGCTAACTGTTCCCCGGACTTCCAGAGATAACTACCTTTGACGACCCTCGGCTGAACCGGAACTGCCCATTCACGTGAAAACAAATTGGAGATGTAATATTTTTGAGAAGTTCCGCTGCCTCGCCCGCGGAGAAGGTAATTTACGTAAAATCAGTGGAAGAGCACGGCTGCATCTGACGGTTTATTAACTGTTCAAGTTGGGAAGAGTCTTTTTACTTGCGAGGAAAAATTGTTAAAAATGTTCCTAGACTGGTTTATACACGAGTGATTCTTGGGGGCACGATTATCAGAGGATACTTCGTAACATTTACAGTAGAAACTGATGTTACGAAATGATTTAATAGTTCGTACAAGCAGAATTTTTTAATTATTTCTGAGACCTAAGATTTTACATTAAGAAATTGCTATTACTTGCAAAAGCTGGCTAGAGCCACTTACCCTACGCTATAATCATTTTTACACAATATTTTCGTGATCCACTTAAGGGTAGCAACCCTTGTTTGAACCTACTTTGCCTTTGTGACTATAAAATCACCACCAGAAAATTTTTTAATTTATTCTGAGACCTGAGATTTTATAGCAAAAATTGTCTGCGTGATTTAAAAATTGTTTTACAGCAGGACCTCGATAAATTAAGGCCCGATGGATAATCTAGACGCGATGGAAATAATTGAAATGTACATTATATTCCAAAATACATTTTTTATTATTGAAAATTTATTTCCCTTCATAATATAATCATATTTAAACATATATTTGTTTATAATCGGGATCCGGTTAGTCGAGGTCCTACTGTACTTGCAAAAGAGATTTCTGTTACTTGCAAAAGCTTTCCCTTCGCTATAATAATAATTTTTGCACACTATCCGTGAACATACATTCATGCAGAGGATAAAAGCCTACTTTTACCGCCCGAGTTGATTTAAAGCGGAACAGTTCGAAAGGAACAATTTCCGTCGCGACGCTACACGGCAGATACAGTATTAACGAAAGAAAGCAAAGGTTAGCGACGTGTAAACGTTTCTTTCTCCTTCCGCACATTCGCACATCGCTAACTACAGCTCTCGGTTAGCTATACCTCCTCCAGCACGGTTCCAAAGGTTCGTTTTCTCGTGATAAATCGCGACCTTTGTTCTTGGGACATGAAAAAGTCACGACTCCTGTTGTGAGAAATCATGTTACCATGACAGCAGAAGTCGTGACCTTTGGCTCGAGATTGTCCGCGAGATATTTACGTTGGTAGTAATTCAGACCTGTGTGTTCATTAAACAACAGGCTAATTTTAACTCGGAATGAAACGCTTCACGATACCGTTACCATTGATCCAGAGCTGCGGCCTTGCACTTTATTGGGACACTGTGTAGAATGCTTCGACGCAATCACTAGTTTAATCAAAAAGTTAGCCGCCGAAGTTAGCGCACTTGCGAGAAGAAGTATAGAACAGCACTGAAATTCACACTTTATGAAGACTTCTCGCTGAGAATCGAGTTCCAGTTCGATTCGTTCGACTGCAATGCAAACCCCGTCAAATATTAATTAACTTTGAGGAAAGTCACTCGAGAATTTCTAATCTTGACCCGAAAAGTGTAGACGAAAGAATTTGTAGATACTGTCATACTCTTTTCAACCGATTAATTCTGTTAAAAGAGATTTCTGCTTAACTCCTGCTTAACTCCTATTCGTTGCAAGCGGAGCAGCAAATTCCGATTTTGCATGAAGATCCGCGGTATAGTCGTTAGATCACTCGAGACATGATTGCGGACGAGTTACGAGGCGCACCAAAGAGTCAAGTTTCGAGATTGAATCCCTTTCGAACAAAACTTTCAAAGCGGACCGGAGAGCAAACTCTTTTCAAAGACTCATAAATCATCCCCCGATCCCTGTAGCACCCCAATATAGTTTTAGCACAACTAAAAACGTCGTATAGAAATTTCTAGTCAGCAGTTGATTTCGATACTTTGTAGAATATAGAATATAGTGTATTAAAAGACGATTGTACCAGAAAATGATTGTGTTAGAATAAGACGTCTCTATACACCAGATAAGGGATGTTCACCCTAATTAGAATATATCTAGGAAACACCACTAAGTTGAATGGAGAACACAGGGATAGAATTAAATGCAACGTAATAAAGGATTACAGCAAACCGACTTTGAAGTTGAGTTCGTATTATAGTCAGGGGATGCTCACCCCTTGGATCGCACCCTTAAAACACACACTGCAATCAAAATCCCCAGACGTAGTAATAAATCCTCGAGCACATCGCACTCAACAACGAAACTTTAGAAGCAACTACTAGACCAGAAGCTCTCCCCCGAGACCCACAATCAACCCTTAATCCCGAAGCACCCCAAAAGAACAGACAAACCTCGGCAAAGAGTTTAATCGATCTGCAATCTTGAACTCTATACTTCAACATGCTACGTGCGAAAACCTGACAAATCCTTTCTATCTTATCGAAGAGATGTTCACCCTTAGATTGCACCCTCAAAACAGAGGACAATCAAATTCTTCAGACATAAAGAATGTAATAAAAATACCGGAAGCACGTCGCGCTCAACAATGAAACTTTTAAAGCGACCAGACCAGAATCTCTCCCAGGAGACTCACAACCATCCCCTAAATCCCAATGCGCCCCAAAAGGAGCACACCGACCTCATAAAAAGAACTCGAGGAACCACAAAATGACTGCTTGAAAATCTCTACTCTTGAATTCCGAACTACAATGTAGTATTCATGGAATGCTAACAGTTTCTCCCCGTTTTATATAAATAGACTGCGGATCTTTATGTGGAATAAAAATGGAACAACGTCAGTTGCAAGGAACAGTAAACATGTAGACCTTCCTTTTCTTCTTTAACAATTTTAACAGGTTCAATTAAATTCTTTTAACGCGTCTACTAGACCAGAAGCTTTCTCAAGGGAGATATACAATCATCCCTTAAATCCCCGAAAGACCGTTCAAACTTTAGCAAACAACTTAATCAATCTGGAACTGTTCACCTGAAAATTCTCAATCTAGAGTTCCACAGATCCTCCTCCCGGCAATCGTCCAATCTCTTTCAACCATCCCCCAGAGCAGCTCACCCCAAAAACCACCCCTAAACCCCACAGCCGAAAATCACCATGAGCATCAAAGCGACCAGGCATCCGACCACCCAGGACTCGACACCAAAACCACAGGCTCCCTCCTTGGCCCAGAATCATCCCCCAAACCACCCTCAGCCTTGAAAGAAAACCCTGCAAAAACTATGCCAAGAGAAACTGCGGAAAAATCGCGAATCTCGGCGGTACCGTTAGCAGACGGGCTTGACAGTGTCCCCTGACAGTGTACGCGGTTCCAGAGGGTAGTTGAGCCTGGTAAAATCCTTCTTAGGGGATGACGATGACACGGTTGTCGCGTGTTTAGTCCGTTTGGCGCGGCGCGTACGCGTTCGGAGCGGTGTATGGTCGCGCGCGCGCCTCGCAACTGGCCTCGGTGTGTCGAACAGCCCTCGACGGTGGTCCGAGGGGGTTGCAAGGGGCTGACAGAGGTTGACCCAGTTTGCGACGGGGGTGGCGAGTGCGCGGTACGGACGCCAGCACGTCGCGATGCCAACTGAGGCGGCCGACGCTCTCGCGAGGGCTGCGCGGACCCGAGTTTTCCCCTTTCGCGGCCCTCGCAACCCCTATCCGAGGCTCACTCAACCCCCCTTCCACCTTCCTGCGTCCCGAAAAATTTTCTTTCGCCGTCCCGGAGCCCCGAATTTCATTTCCGCGCCTCTTTCCTCGAACCGAGACAACCGGACACCATCGTCCAACGTTTCTCGGAATCGCCTAACCACCCCCTCCCCCCTCACTCGAACCACCCCCTGGACAACAGCCCCTACCATCCTTTCCGAACAGACTCCCCTCCATATTGATTAGTGCGCGCAGTCCTCACGAGCCAGCATCCAACCCCGATGCTACACTCGCTGTCAACATGCCTGCCAAATTCGAAATTCGAACGGGGCTGCAAGCTACCCCCCTTCCCTTTTCGTTTCCTCTATCTCCCTCTCTCCCGCGCGCGCTTTCTCTTCCGCTTCTCTCTCTCTCTCGTACCTTGTGCTTTATGATGGATAGGGGGTGAGTCTCTCTCTTTGCCCCGTTAGGTGCGTGAGTCCTTTCAATGGGCCGCTCGCAGAAGCAACCCCGACTCCAGCATCGTTTCAATGGAGCCATTGTGTTATTTGTTGCGAACTACGGGCATGGATTTTGTAATGAAATTGCGTTTTGGAGCTCTGGCTTTGTACTCCGTGCGGCGCCGGTCCTACCGAGGTGTGTGCGCTTTTTTGGGGTTTTTCGATGTAGTTTGAATTTGCTTTCGTGGGGGTGGAATTGAGGGTGATAGTCCTTGTGGAGTGAGAAGAGTTGTTTGTATTAGTTGCTCTTCAGTAAGATTCTGTATAAAATGTCTTTATTGAGACTACAGTCTGGAGAACAATTTTTAACACTAAACCTACCGACTATCAAAAGTGACTGATGTATATAGTATTTATTTTATAACAATAACAAGATTAAATTTATTTTTGTTTTGTGCGATTTTTACTATAATATATACTGGAGTCAAATAATGTATTCAGTCAATTCTCATTAAAACACCATTACAATTTCAATAATTGTCAAATAGAAAATCTGAAACGGGTCATTTGACCCCTCGTGGTAGTTTTAATGTTAATGGTTTGTGCTGGACGTGAGTCAGGGTGGCTGGAGGATGTCGCTGGATGTCGTTCACCCTTGGGTAAGATTTGTAAAAATTTTATTTTTTCTGGAGATACTGTTAAGATGTATTTTTAACATTTTTTATTAGACGTAATTGTGGTTAGTTTAAAAAATAATCCTCATCTGCTAATCATCTTTATGTACGATTTAGAGAAAACAATTTTTATATCTGATAAATATTTGTGGAATTATTTATATTCAATTTTTTTTGTCTGGCCTATTTGAGGTTGGTTTAGAAAATAATCCCTCGCTGCCAGTCACCACTATGGAAGATTTGGGAAAAATAATTTTCTATTAATAATTTCTATAGATTCTGGGGTTGGTTCAAAAAATAATCCATGACTGCGACTCGCCGTTGCACAAGATTTTCCAAAAAACATTTATATTCATGAAAACAATCGGTGGAATTATTTTGAATATTTTTTATCACACGTATTTGAGGTGGATTCAGAAAATGAGTGCTGACTTTCTATTTGCAATTGTTTCGCACAACCGCAGTACAAAAGCACAATACAATAATTCCCTTCTATAAAAGTAATACACACGCACACACATTTCACTAGAAACAAATATTGCTAACGCGGTTCCTAAAGTAAATGCAATACATGTGTTCAATTACATATGAATTTAATTAGAGTCTACATATATCCATCAATAAAATTGAACCAAAAGTCTCCTTAAATATTAACAAAATAATTCGTGTGATAAGTCTCATTGCATAAAATATTATGATCCAATCTAGCTTAACCCGAGAAGCACAACCAAACCGAAAGGTCTAGAATAAAATATAAATTAGAATAGCCACCTTGAAAATTCCATTTCCCATCGTTCGATAAAAAATCGAAGATCAGGTGTCAGGGTGGCACGGTCTTGGCAATTGAGGAGGGGGTGGTTTGTCTCTAGGGTTGTTGACTGGGTGCGTGTGTCCTTTGAACGAGCTACCCCCGAAGACGAGTCGAGTGGAGTCGAGTGAAGGATGGCTGAGTGAAGAATTGAGGGTTGGAGGGTGGTCCGAGGGTGGGGGTTGCAAGTTGGATGACATTCGGATAGAATTATTCGGAGACTCCCCTCACGCCAACAAATTGCGTCTTTGAAACCTGCCCTGTCTGGTGTAATAATTAACGCGTTGGCTGCTAAAAAAAATCTCAGCCCTTCGAACTACTTCAATCAACCCTTGGGACATTTGTCTTTTCAGAATGAAATCACAAAGTTCTAGCCAAAATGTGAAGGACCAAATTTATTGAAATAGTCCGTAATTTTCAACACAATATAAAATGAGCAAAGGCGGCGCCAGTAGGCGATAAGCAAACATGAAAATCAGGCAATAGGTCTGTGTTCTTTGTCTCCCGCGTCCATGATGTGCGTTCCTGCTCATTTCGTTTATAGATAGAGTCGCGTACAGACATGTGATACGTTATTAGAAGTAAACTAAGTATTTGTACCTTACATTATACAGGGTGGGGCAATAACTTGATTCATGGCGATATTTTCTTTCGAGGTCATCTGAAAGTCATCGTATAGCAGGTCGTTGAATTCGTTTCGACGTCGCCTACAATATTATGAAGTTAAAAATACCCAGTTGAATTGAAAGATATGACAGCGATCTTAATTTTTCGTTGAAGATCGATTTTTTTTAATTTAAAAAATGGCAATTTCTTGTCGGTTAAATACCGATTAACTTTGGTAAGAAACACTTTTCTGACCGACCATCCGAAGGGGCTGAAAAATCGTATTCTTTATTAAATAGCTTTGCATATACATTTAAGTGAATATGGTTTACTGTACGAAAAACCCTAATATAAATGCTTGGACAATTAATTCCATTATTTTTCAAAACCTTCTGCACACTCGTAAAAATGTTCTAGTCCCAAGGACAAGCATAAAGTTCTAGAGTTAAAACGCGAAGTGCACATGCAGAGTCAGCCAAGGCTTCGTTTCGTTCACTGAATTAAACACAACCCTTCGTGCTTTAGGTGGTTTTGGAGAAGCGCTGTTAACTCGTCCATTATTTCGAAAAAAATGTTCCGCGTCCGGGCAATGGTAATTAGCACTACATCCAGAGAATACGGAGTCGATGCGCGGGGGGTGAGGCTTGGGAGAGGGTAATTATTTGTAATTGTGTTCGAAACAATGAGCTCGAGCGCGAATCGTCCCGAGCCAGCCTCGTAATGAAGTTACTCCGGTTGTATAAGCGAGGTGAAGTAATTCGAACGAACCACCGCGTAAAATTTTCCAGCCGGCATTTTACACGTACCCCCGAGCCATTAGTATTGAAAAACATAAATTATAACCGGGCCACAATTATGCGGTGTTCTTCTACTCGCGAGCACTCCCACCCGTTGTAATTCTTCCGACATTACAAAAATCTATTAATAGGGGCATTATAAATAATAGGGGCACCATAGAGGACACACAAGGAAAACGCACCCAATGGTCTTGTTATGCGAGTCCGACGGTCTCCATTTGCATAATGCAATGCTCGATGCACTGCTAAAACGATCCGCGAAAAAAATCGGATTTAGTCCCGGGTTTACTGGACTGCGGAGATTTTCGATGTTCCGTGGTGCTATTCGTTCAGTGGTCTCTATTCGATAAACTACCCTTCGATAAAATACTGGAAACACATGTTTTATGTAGAATAATTTTCAATAGCTGTTTACGATTAATCAATATAAACTTTCAACATTTATTTTATCAAACTTTTCAAACGCAGCGCTTTCATTCGAATTCGCTAAATTGGTGGAAACCCCTTCGGCATTTCTCTATCCACTTTTCACGGCAAAAACATTCTACAATAAAAAGGGACCTGATTGAATTAAAAAATAGGAGTTTGCCCTTTAAAATGAGCGCAGGAACATTGTTATCCAACCATTTTTAACAAAGTTACAGGTGATCAATTATCCAAATTGTTGAAAAACTGTAGTTTCCTGTCCGCTATTTACATCAGCGGTGTCCTAAAAAAAAGCGACGTAGTTGTATTAAAAGTAGACTAAATTTCACCCTTTAAAATTAGAGCATTAAACAAGTTTCGTTCACGAAATTACAGCAAATCGAACAACGACTTCTCGAAATACAGTGATCCCTTAATTCCGACTGCAAATTCAAACTATTCGCAAGCTTCTCTCGGCGGAGCTTATTAAAAGTCCAAAGTCCAAACACAAAAGGACTAGTATTTTGCCGGTCTACTTTCCGCGCGGCGTAAATGAATTTACAAGGGTAACCAGCATAAATTATCCGACGCAAGTTTATTTACAAGTTAGCTCGGCATGAAGTCTATTTCGCAAGTTCATTCCGAAGCTAACACAGTATACCGGATAGCTAAAATAGAAATTCTCTGAAACCGGCGTCGCACCAAGGCAAAAAAGCCAGCTGTAAATCATGGGGGCGGAGGCGTGTATCCGTTAATTATCAATATCGACAGTGGCCTAATACACCGTTCGCATAATATGAAAATTACAGTTGGGCGTTCTGGCGTGGGCGCTTTAACCGCGGGACACAGGTGCGAATAGAACGCATTTATTAATTGATTAAAATCGCGTGCGTAGCCGACCGTGTGCTGGACGGTTTCAGTTTTTCCCCGCTGCGCCGCCGCCATTTCGAAATCCGGCCATTGACCGTTTCGGGCCGTTCGCGGGCCAAAGACGTTATTAATTCGCCGTTGATTCGGTAATCCGGCGCTCGTCCCCGCTCATTACCAGTCCGTTCAATTAATTAATTCGACCGGCGGACAGTTGTAACTTGTGTCAAAACTCGGATGTCCGGCCGCAATACGGTCCGGTGCTCGCCGCTCGCTGTTATTGTCCAGAAATTCGCGGCTCGGGGGTCTCGCCGCGATATTAAAATGCCACGGTCCGATTCCCCTTGCGAATGCACCCCCAAACCACTCCACAAACCATCCCGAAAACCTGCATCGTCGAACGAAAACGTCGTTCGATCGCGCCGCTTTGTAAATTGGAATTCCCCCATTTTTACACATCCCGCTTTTTCGGTGGCACCGAAGACTGCGCGCTGGCTCTCAACTTGGAACGTTACACAATGAAATCCATTTCGTCGGCTCTTCATTGTTGATAATAATTCGTAGTTAATTCAGACCCGTCTCCATAACCAATTTAATAGAAACGTGGAGAGAATAGGGTAAAGTGCCCAAATATGGTATAGTCCCCTATTATGGCACTACCTTAGGAGAAGTCGCACTCTAGTGAGAAAATCCTCAAACAATAGTTTAGCATGTTTATTCCAACAGTGTGCAGTGCAATCGCACCATTCTATAGATTTTAGTATGCATCCTCCGTCAGTTGTGTTTCCACGTGTTGAATGTTTTTGTGGTTAGATTTTCGATTGTATCTTTTCGAGGAAGGTAAGTGATTTTGAAATGTTTGAACATATCTGTAGTTCCAGTTTATTTATATTAATGTTTGCCAACCGTTGGTTCGGACTGAAATCCATTTTCTCTTTGTCAGTAGCTATTATTATCAGTCCACGTGGAGTTCCCAATATGGCACTACCAAGGGTTCCCTAATATGGGTATAGAGATTGACATTCTTGGTGTGGGTGCCGAATATGGCACTAGGTGTCATATTCGGGACTCAAGGTGTACCATATTAAATACCCCTTTCACTGGAACCTGCAACTGACACACCACAAAAAAATATATTTTTCCCAAGCTGTATTAATTTTTGAACAAACTTGACCCCAGAATCTTATAGAGAGGAAATGCATGTACAACTGGTAATTTTTTGGACGAAAAAGAGCATTCTATAGTAATCAAAAAATAACCAACAAAAAGTAATTTATATTTGGACACTTCACCCTAATGATCGTCTCATTGTATCTAACTATTTGAAGTGCACAAAAATTAGAGACACATTTTTTTTATTTATTCTATGAATTACGACATAAATTGGAATCGTCTTGGATATTAATTCTTAACTTCACACTGTAGATTTTCATAATAAAATTAGGTATACAGGGTGTCCCAAAATTCCTTCAACAGCCGGAAATGGGAGGTTCCTGAGATCACTTGAAGCAACGTTTTCCTTTGCAAAAATATTATCCGCAGCTTTGTTTAGGAGTTATTAACGAAAAACATGGACCAATCAGAGCGCGACCTAGACGCGAGTTGGCACAGTCGGCCAATAGACAGTTGGCGCGCTGGCCCTACTGTCCCAATTCGCCTCTAAGTCGCGCTCTGATTGGTCCGTGGTTTTTCGTTAATAACTCCTAAACAAAGCCGCGGATAACATTTTTGCAAAGGAAAATGTTGCTTCAAATGATCTCGGGAACCTCCCATTTCCGGCTGTTGAAGGAACTTTGGGACACCTTGTATAAAGTTGCAGGTATTGTCAATTATAAAAATCTTAACATAGATCTAACTTAATCGTTCGCAACGTATGACTCAATTTTGTACAACGTATCAGTCTCAATTTGTTACAGAAATTTCCAAAGAAAGTGTTTCCCTGATTTCCTCGAATCAGTAGCAATCAAAATTTGGGAATGTGTCGTTTTAGCCAAACAGCTCCGATACTGTGAACTCAGTAAATCAAAACGGGTTGAGAGCCCCTGTTCACCGCGGGCTATGCATTTCTTTCGAAATTGCACGGTCCGCACAGGGATCGCCGCGATAACTCTGTAAATTTCGAAACGTTTGAAATTCCGGTAACACCGGGTGCAGTTTAATTACAACGTCAAAAATGGTCGTGGATTTTTCGGGACCGTTTCTTGACAATGGAAACTAAACGCGGTGGCCTAAGCGGGGCAAACGTGGAGAACCGTAAGCGAGTAATGTGGGAACGGACTTCTGGCAACGGGAATAAAAACCTGAAAGATATTATGGACTCGCGCTACTTTCCCCGTCCACAAGTTTCGGTGGCTGGACAGAAGTGGCTGATATTACCGGGACGATACTACTGGGATCGAGATATAAAAACTCTTCAAACTGTTGGGAACCGAGGAGATTCGCGGGAATATATCGACGTCGTGGAACACTCTTCGCGATGTTGCACGATACTGTTTCGGTTTGACCCTTTGCACTCTATTGGGGACTCTGAAACGTAATGACTAGACTGCGGATCTTTATGCAGAATAAAAATTGTCTGCATCGATTGCAAGAAACAGAAACTAAATTAAATGTTGTTTCTTCCCTTAATGATTGTAATAGTGGCGAAATCATATACTGATATCTTCAATTTTGTAAATTTTCCAACAATTTTGAGTTTCATGCACTCAATTTTGCTATAAATGCATAAAGATCCGCAGTCTAGTAATTACGTTTGTATGCAACAGTAATGACAGGACTACGGATTTTATGCATGTGTGGCAAAACTTGAGTGCAATTCAAAACGGTGGGAGGGTTGAAATGATTTAAGAACGCCAGTCTATTATTTCCAGCACATACAAGGTAGAGTAGACCAATCACTTAATGTAGTTTTGTTTCTCACCTTCGGTGGCTCTAGAGCCCAACTTGTGTCCTACCCTTATCGACCAGAACTAATATTGTGCACAGAATATTGGTTTAAAGTAGGGTAAGGTTGCTCAAGTCGTACCAGTGCTTAAGTCGTATCACTTAACACAACGGCAACCAAATATACATCTGAGTCAACCAACTTGCTTTACGTATTATTGTCTGCCATAAACCAACCTCATTATAAATCCTGTCATCCACAAGTAAGATTATTTCAATTTTCTTATAATTTTCTGCATATATTTTTGGCAGTTAATCTTGCAAGTAAATTATTGATAAAATGATGTGGATTAAAACTAAAATTAAGGGGATTGAGACGTGCGGCCGGGAGAAGTGGGGGTATTCCACGGCTATTCCTTCAGAATCCCTAGCGCGCGTGCTACTTCTGGCCATGCCAGACTTAGGCTATAGGTGGTACGACTTAGGAAACCGGTTCCTTTAGTCGTACCGATGTACGTTTCTAAAGATTTCGTTTATTTTACGTGGAAGCATATAGATTTTCTAATTTCGTTATAATAAATAACAACAATATTAACACAAGTGTTTTAAATAACACATTTAATTTCTATTTATTTGATAAATCCTAAGTGTTATACGGTTCTTTTCTTAAGGGGTACGACTTGAGCAACCTTACCCTATGTAAAATTATTGCAAGTACATACACCATTTTTACTACGAATATTTAATATGATTTAGAAACAATAAATAAGTATTAATAAAAACTATACGCCACCGCAGCCCTAATTTCGCTAACAATAGGCACTTTAAGAAATTCCTCGACGTTCCTCATTTCTCGCGAACCCCAACGAAAAAATCAGATTGCGTGCAATCATCCGCGAATCAATTCTCGTTCCGCTCTGCCACGATTTTCCCGATGACGAAGGGGTTGCGAGGGTAGGCCGTCAACCCTTCTTCGTTAACGCCTTTCTTCGTGCCGCGGGGGTAGCTCGCCGGGAATGAAAGAAAATCAAGTGCATCCCCCGGAGGGGATTACAAGCTCGAGGCTTCCGTCGACCTTCTTCGAAATGCATGTCCTCGACGCGATCCACGGGTCCCGAGGCTCTGGGCTCTCGGCGCCGTGAAAGGGCCGAGATTTCACTTTCGTTCTCGAAGGGAGAGAAAGAGAGAGAGAAAACCACCCCCGCAACTCTCCGGTGGCGTACGAGCTTAAAGCCGAGAGCCTTGCGGAGAGGGTTGGAGAGTTCTGGCTGGTTTCGAGGGCTCGAGTCCTTTTCTCTTTACCTTTCCACCCTCGACGAGGATGAATGGGGCAACGAGGGACTCCTGACCTTTCCTTCTGCTGTTTAACCCTCGCCCAGACCGCCAACAACCGGTTCGGGAACTGGGTAACACGTTGTAACCCCCCTGCGCAGCAGATGATTTTCTTAGAAAATGCCCTAGTCACTTTTTCATTAGAAACCCCCTAATCGCGGATCCAATGATTATTCCTGGACCCAGCGGTCTTGAGAGAAATTTGAGTATGCTCTTTAAATGTTCGTTAAGGCGGTAGACTCGTCTCCAGAATTGCAAGGATTCCTCATTTCTCGATAATACAGTAAATCCTCTTTCCACGCAAAAAGGTGCTACACGATGGATGCAAAAGAAAATATTCCCTCCACTGTAGTAATCTGATCTCGGCTTGGGTATATCGGTGTGAACCACTACTAATCAGCATTAATTAACGATGAACGTTTCGGGCGCAAGGAAGGACAGCGTATGGGAAAGAAAGAGACGCGGAGTCCTCTGTTCGGCTCGGTCTTTGAAGCTCAAAACTATAGTGTCCCTCTACGATCGATGCAAACGAACCTCCCCGAGGCTTTTGCGTCGATAGAGGATTTACTGTACATAACCCAGATCTAACCCAGACCTTTTAAAATTGTAAAGAAAAATAGCACTCTGAATTATTTGTCTGCATTTATAGATTAACATTCTCGTTAATTTTTCTCCGGAATGCTTATTTCAGTCAATATCTTAACTTCGTGGTATTTTTCAGACTCCTAGATTGGCACAGAAGGAAATTATTCAGTAAATCTGTTTCTTTGAGTATACCGGTTACAAATATACGTTAAATATTCTACATGAAAAAATCAGTTGAATATACATACATAAAATCGTGGTAGGTAAAGTGTGAAAACGGTATGTGCCAAACATTTTTTCCAGGCAACTAGCATCACTCGAATTTCGCTGGAATCGTTGAGTTTCGGGTCGTTGTGCAAGTGTTAGTTCCGGAGGACCGTGCAGCCCGTTGGCGCGCATTAACTTTATCGTGTTAGGGGCGTCGTCGTCGTCGACGTCGTCGTTGCAGCACCGGCAATTATTGTGCCATTAAAATTCTGTGACATCTCGGGACGCTGGCTGTCGTCGACACAGCCTCGGACACAGCGATTCTACACGCGGTTGCAGCCACTTTTTTCTACAGCCTCGTTAATTCCGCGCCTGGAAAATTTGCTCTTTCTTTCGACGGACGACAAATTGCCTGCCCCCAACCCATCCTCCTTTTCCCTCACCCTCTGCTGGCTCACCCTTTTTCTTTCAGCCCGTTATCGACATTATCTTTCGAGGGGAGGTAAACCGGGCTAAACAGCCAAGTTAGGGGAGTTTCTACGCTTTTTACCACTCCGCGCGGCACACAATGGACCAAGAAACTCTCGCCGGATTAAATATCGCGTTAATAACCGGTAGAGCTCTCCAAAATTTTGCTTAACAATCTTTTGTACCCTTTCTTTCGTACCTTTCGCTAAAGGATGGGATCCTACAGTGGAAATTTGCCCGTGCCTTTGTCTTTAGCGACTGCTATGCCTTTTGTTTCTATTGTGTTCCGACAGCCTTCTCTCTCGGCATATTCCTTTTTAATTTGATCGGAGTGGATCTAATTCTGTGCAAATCAATTTGATGTTTGCGGACCGGTCTTAGTCCAGTCAATGAATGCTCATAATGGGGGTGTAGAGGGAAATGGAAGGAAAACAATTAACTTTGGGACTTTGTTTGGACTAGTTAGGACGTACACATACTAAAAGTCCCTACTCCTAGGAGGTGAGCGGAATTGTGCTGAAGAGTTAGCTAGTCAAATAAGGCAGAAACGTGTCAGGCAAAAATTTCTTTTTCACAATTAGTGAACTTTGAGCGCGGATATCTCGGAAATAAACTTTTTTGTATGACCTTCGGATCATGGTTTTTTTTGGCGTGGGGCACACCGCCACTTTCCAACATATTTCGCGCCAAAAAAACCATGATCCGAAGGTCATACAAAAAAGTTTATTCAATAAAAAAAGATGCCCCTACTTATTTTAAACTAAACAAAGGAAAAACCATCAAGATTCATCATTGGAGTCGTGAGATATTTAATTTTATGTAAACTCAAAAAATGATGGTTTTTCGCAATTATCTGGAAATCAAGGCCGAAACAAAAAAAAGTGATACGGGTAAAAGTTGTTCCATTCGGGGTCCTCTACAGCTGGTTAACGTTTGGCCGTTTAAAAACGGTTGACCCTGTATAAATGTAGACAAATAATTCACAGTGCAATTTTTATTTAAAATTGTAAAAGGTGCGACACCTCTGGTAGAGATAGTGTTAATTGACGATCGTCCATGTTAATGCTCTTGATTCTCTTGCTCTTTTTCTGAGTCGGTTCTTATCGGCGCAGGCTAACTTAATTAAATAATCGAAGGAGAAGCTTCGGGAACGTTCCACGAGCGGATGCAGCCGGCAGCTGGCAATTTTAACGGGGCAGAACGGAGCGAATCAGCACCGACAGGTGTTTGTCATTGTTGCTGTTGTTATCGTGTTGAAGCGTGCTGTTGTCAGTTCGGATTGTTCCGTCGAATGAAATACTTTCGTTTGAAACGAAATAAATATCGCGAACTACAGAGAAACGTTTGTTGGAACGAAGTCCGTGCTGACGGAGGAAATTTTGAGGTTGGCCGAGGAAAGTAATTAAATACTTGTTGGGTATATTGCGTTTGGAGAATTGAGGGATACAAATAATGTAGATGGTGTAAACCAGTGGGAATTGTTTGAATATATGATTTTTGTCATGGTATTTGGAAGAATGGATCCCGACAAAAACATCCTGTAAACAGGAGTAAAAAGTTGTGAGATCAAACAAAATACGGCCAAGTTCGTTGGCTTAGAAATACCTCTTGCAATACTGAAAAAAAGCGTTTGTAAAAATTAGTTTAAAAGAACGCTATTTAATTTTTAAAGAGTTACATGGAGGGCTAAGTTAAACTTGGTTATTCAAGTTTAAGGTGTAAAATGTCAAACTTTGATCATTTTTCCTTTGGGTGTTTGTTATGGTGGACCTATGTACCAAATTTCAAGCTTGTAGTTCAATGGGAAGTACGCAAAAGGTTTTGATGATCTGTCAGTCAGTCAGTCAGTGACAAAATCAGCGATTTTTTAGGTCCTATATCTCGGAACCTACTAATGTCGGAAAATTAATGTTTCGTCAATATTGAGACATGATAGCATTTAACAAATGTACGAAATTACATCTCTCCATCTGCCTCCAGTGCCGAGTTATAAGCCTCTAAAAAATGGCTAAATTGTTTCGTGTAAAAGGAGGTAGTGCGAGAACTTGGCTGGTGCACTACCGTGCACCTAGATTACCATGACGTAACAGGTAGAGTACTCGACTACCAAGCGAACGATCAGGGTTCGAATTTCGGCGGATTGCCTCAGCCCTTTTTCATTAATATCTACATTATAATTCCCGAACATTACACCATTCCACTGAATGATGGAATATTCCAAGGGTCCTAGGAATGCGAAATGATCAACTTTACAGCCCTTGGGACCTGAGAAAACATACCATGATCGAATATTCCAAGGATTCTAGGAGAAAATACCAAGGTCAAATATTCCAAGGATGATCCCTGGGGGTATATCAAGGTCAAATATTATTCCAAGGATCCTGGAAATGCCAGATACCCCTTCAGGAGTCCTTGGGAATACGAAGGGCCAAATATCTCTAGACTCGGGGGAATACAAAAGGGTCATAGAAATACAACAAAATGGTACACCTCCAAGAGTTTCTAGGAAACAGCTCCAAAGAGAACAGAGTCGAACCTAACAACAACGATAATAGAGACATTTACCCCAAATACTTAAGATGTATAAAAGTTTAATAAACTGCACAGCAGTGCCGAGAGTTCTCAAATACACAGACGAGGTTAGTAGTTAACCGTAGTACGAGTTAAGAACCTAATGCCACCGGTCTACATAATCGCGTAGCTACGGGGCGCCAGCAGTCGTTAGCACTTAAATACCCAATCTACAAGCGGGTAAGAACATTCCGGTAGTTTCGTTAGCGAAGTGCACGACAAAGTAAGAGGAGAAGAATAAGTAAAGAAGCTCCTCCGGAGTGCGTTCGAGCGAGTCGGCAGAGTAGTATGTGTTGCAGAGAACACGGCACGGTTGTTTCGATTGGTCCATCGGGAATACTCGAGGGGAAAGAGCATCGCGGAGGTCAAGTCTTGGTGAAGGAAGGAAGGAAAGGGAAGAGAAGGGGTGTAAACGTACTCGTTTGCAAGGGAAAAGAGGGGGAGCCAGGGGTGGAGGGCAGTTGCGGGGCGGTCGTTTACGTCCCTGGGCCGTTATTACAAGAGCCTTTCGTGTTTCTACATGGAATCGGAGAGCGAGGCGAGCCAAGGCGAGTCGCGAAACTCGTCGTCGCCGCTTGCGCGAGAGAAGTCGCCGGAAAATAGAATAAGAGCAGGCCGGAAATGAGATTTCTCGACCGTCCCGGGACGTAATTTTCGCGAACGAAGAAACCGCGGACCGCGCCCGTGGAAGAAAAACTCGCGAAAAACCGTCGGCCAGAGGCGAACGAACGAACGGCGACGACGACGACCGGCCCGAATAAATGGCGAGAACGAGTCCTCGGACGTTGGCGCATTTAATCATTCTAACATCGTTTACGGGAACGGCGCGGCAACGTCTCAGCGCTAAACGGATCCCGCGCCAGAATAATGCCGGCAGCTGGGATATCTATAATGAACATCGACTCGAATCAACGGGACATCGTCTGGCCGCGATAAATTAATTAAGCGGCCAGGACTCGGATTTCCCAAAGGGTGCGCGTGCCTCGCATTCTGATCAATTTCTGATAGGCCCCATGGCCCCCGGAAAGAACGCAGTCCCTCTTTCTCTCCCTCTCTCTCTCTTTCTCTGTTCTCTGTCCTCTCGTTAATTGCATTGTACCGCGATTTGTCCGCCGAAATAGACGGACACACCTTCTTCGCGCGGATCCTCTCGAATAAATTGAAAAAAAAAGGTCGGATAAGAAAATATACAGTTGGACAACGTCGCGCCCGCGACAGCACTCCCTTGATACCCCGGCCTTACTTAATTAGAAGCCTCTTTGCCCGACGACCCTCCTCGCCTTTTCATCCCCCGCAGCACGACAATTTTATTAACGCCGGCTCAACTCGAGGAAACGTAAGCTCCGCGTCCTAGAACCACCTTTCGCACACAGTCGGCTTAAAAATTCGTCGTTCGACCGCCTCGGGTCCCGTTCACGTAAACAATCTTCAATTTTCGACCGTCTCGGGGCATATCCTTTTCCCCGATAGAAAACATCAATTTGTACATAGATCTTGTTGTTCAATTCTTTGGCGACGTCTCCGCGAAATCTTGAAATAGAATTCTTGGTTTTGAAGTTATTGATGACCTTGATATTTTTCTTTCCAACTTCCAGTTTCATAGTTCGGAAGCAGAATTTTCGGAGACGGAAGTACCGGGCCGATCGACATGAAGTTTTAACTATACTGTCAGCAAGAGTCCTGCGATCCTCTAAACTAAAATTGAAATGATAGCTTGCATAGATTCCTTCTTACAGCCAGAAATGTGGGCAATTTCTACAGTGAAATTGATTTGGGTTTGAAGGATTACCAATACTCTAACTCCGAAGAAAATGACTATCGTATCCTCAAAAAATTTGAGTACACGCTTCAAATGTCGCTTAATAAGTCCACCAAATTTCAAATTATTCTACGCGACACGTTTCCGTCAAGAAATTTCTGAAAACGGCCTGGCATTAACTCAGGGAACCGAGTTCGCTCCCTGCGGAAACATTCTGAATTCATCTGGAGCGTCAAGGTAGTTTCCAAAGAGTCTGCGAGTCTCTTTCGGCGGTCTCTAAGATCGTGCTTAAAATTTCCCGAGCGGCGCATTGTTCTCCCGGTGGAAATAACAGCTGACGCGTTCGTGGGGGCGCATACGCGAAATCGGCCGATTAGCAAGGAACCGTGACGGACCCGGACCATTCTGGTTCGCGACAACCGGCGGCCGGGTCTTGAATATTCAGCGAGGACCTCCCACGGCTGGATAACAGCACGGTTCTCGTCCGGGATCAGGATCCTGCGCCGGCTTACCGGACAGAAACACAGTCGTCCGGCTCGTTTGCGAAGGATACGAAAGTAATCTGACGCCTCCGACCCCCACGACAATGAATTTGTTCGATCACGCTCGCGAACACGCCGTCTTGCGTCTGGGAACTGGATATGCCACTTAAAAGTGGGATTCCCCCTCGTTTTTAACGGAATTTATTCAGTTCCGGACTCGCAAGTCTGATACCTCAGAGAGTCTGGATCCTCGCGGTACTGGTGGCGCGATCAAACAGTTTTCCCCTGACGAAAACGTGGGTAGATGTTAGCTGGAGTTCTCATTTTATTTCTCAGTGGAATCAAAAATCACGTCTTAACGGGACATTACACTTTCTCGATCGAAAATTTTAATAATTTTTATGCGACCGGTAAAGTAATGCAAAAACATTTTTTGTTGAGTTGATGAAAGGTAAATCGTCAGCTTATGTATGTAATTTAAGTATGTAATTTACAACGCCAAAAACATCAAGACAATTTCACAACGCCCATATGTTATTCTCGATTTATTAAAATTGTTGAAAATAGAAAGGAAGTTTCGTATGGCTTCTGTGTCTTGTAATTGATGAAGACAATTTTTATTTTGCATAAAGATCCGCAATCTAGTTATAAAAATAAATGTCCCAGCTTCAATTTCATGTCGGAAGACTAAAATTTGAGAGGTGTGAAGCTCGAATAAACTTCAATCGTCGAAAATGGAACGTAGATATTTTCGCAGAAAATTTAACTTTCTTGCAATTTGAAGAGAGTCGGGTTTCAAGTGCGGATTTTAAAAGATTCTACCATGACGAGGGACTGTTCAAGGCTCTCGAATCGTTTCCTCGTCCATGCACGCGAAAAGGTAGTTCCGACTATTCGAAGCAATTTGCAAATCTTGTAATAATCAATGCGCGTAATTGCTACAGACGTGTCGCAGGCTTTCGAGGAATCGAGGAGAGATCCATATCTGGAGGGTTTCACGAAAAAAAAACCCTGTCCGCTTCACGAATTATCTTTTTGCAGACCGTGGAACGAACTCCGAGCAATGATTCCGCGATATTCCAATTTGAATAATTACTCGAGATAATTACTTTTGCGCGACTATGCAGCCGCGGGAGGGCAGCAGGAACGCTCGGAATATTTGATAATTACTGAAGATTATTTTTCCCCTCGCAATTGAATTCTCGAATAAATTTCTAATTAGAATTTACGCGCCGGGAAATAAATCGGCCGAATGCCTTTCGACCCCTATCGCGCTCGAACCGAACCGGTTCCCAATTTTTGTCTGAATTTAACCATTATTATTTTAAGTAGTGTTAAACGCGTGAGAGATAAATTATGCGTTTATGAGAAAGCTGAATACATGTCTGAATTTAACCATGATTATTTTAAGTAGTGTTAAACACGTGAGAAAGCTGAATACATGGAATGAAGATGACAGAAAGATATATTTTAAATTTCCCAAGGCAATATATTAAAATTATTATTAAATTCTTTCTCTCAAAGAAATTTAGTGTTGTGTGGAAAGCGACTGTATTTATTAATGTACAATTTTCGCACAGAGCGAAGGGTAAACAACCCTTCCGATAATTACAGCCTATCGGGCACAAGAAGGTAAGAAACTCCCCTATAAAAAGGGTAACTCGATTTAAAACTGATGTGGCGAATTTGAAGAAAAACAGTGAAGGGGTGGTTTGCAGAATGAGATTGCGGGCTGGAAGGGTTGGATCCAGGCTCGAGTATCGATGTCGTTCGAGAGCAGGGTCGATGAGGAAATTCGCGGTGGGCAGCGGTCGGATAACGAGTTAATTCGTCGGTGGAAGGGTTCTTGGTGCAGGGCTGTAGCAGGTGTCTGCCCGGGAAAAGGGGGGTGCGAAGGGGGATGAGAAGGGGCGCGCCGTGAATAATACAGCATTATGACGTGGACAAGGGAGGGTGGAAATGTATTTAGGGATTTGCAGACCAGCCGGGATGACGCAGGACGACGCTTTCGGGGATGATTCTGGGTCCGAGGGGCGGGAGGACGCGGGGGTGGCTTCGGGAAACCGGGTCGCGGCACTGACAGTGCCGACCTACATACGATTGCGACCCCCTACCCCCTACTCCTTATCTCTACTTCTCAGTTTCTCAGTGACGGATTCACGCTCGGGTTTCACCCTCTTCCTCCAACCACCCCTCTCCTCTCACCCGCCTTACCCCCGTGGAAATTTCTTAGAAAGTTTGGCAACTGTCTACGAGCCACCCGCTGGGAGACCAGCAGGCGTGAAAATTACTCCGCCACGCGAAACCGCCCTCCGAACAGGGGTGAAAGAGCACACTCGATTTTTTTACGACCCGAGAATCTGCTGCTTCCTACCCTTTAAGGTCTGATGGAACCTATTCGCGTGCGAACTTTGCGAAATTGTAGTATTTGTCGTTAGTGCGATATTTTAAAGGATATTAAGGGTGGAGCGGCCTGCCGTTCAACAGCACAGTACTTTTGGAATGATTTAAAAATCATGGAGTGCCATAAGGATATTTTAAAGGTTACAGAGACTTCTTGTGAAAATATTAAAGAGTTCTGTTTGAACCATAAACTACTTTGAAAAGATTTTGTACGGAGAACACGCTTTTTTAAAAAGGAACACGCTTTTAACGTGTGCTTTAAAAAATTCTGTTTAAACCACGAACCAGTTCAGAGAAACGTGCTGGGAACACAGTGCGTTTAAAACGATTTAAAATTGAGGATTCTTTGAGAAAGAAAATGGTGTAGAAATTGCATGAAGCAGAGAAGGAGAAGGTGTCGGGGGTACGGGTGGTTTTCGAGCCAGCCCTGTTCTTACATCATCCCCCTTTATCTGCCATCCCTGGTCGCAGCCTCTTACGTCATCGGCTGCAACCGAGGTGCATCCTTTTTCTTTCTGAATGGAGTCACCGGGAAAGAACGGTAGCTGCTGCTACTGCAGCTGTAGCCGGGAACCACCCTCGAAAACTCGATGGTTAGAGGTCCGATTACGTGGGATATATAATTTCCGTCAAACTTCGCGGAGAATACGTGACAACGAAAAACAGCGGGACGATCGTGGACTGAATTTATGCGGGACTACTTGCATCACAGCAGCTTTTACCAAATTTCTTCACGTTGCTGACCTGTGTGCATTTTTATTTTGCATTTTCGCCTCGCCCGTTCTACACGCTACACAATACTTAAAAATTTGTTGCCGTGGTTAAAGTCTTTACTTATTTTTGTCGGAAACACTTCTCCTTTAATTATCTATTTCACTGGTTATCTTCGTATTTCTTTTTCTAATCAATGTTGGAAGTTGGGGGGTTGAAACTGGACCTTTTCAAGCACATATCACACCAAATGTAAATGTTATTTAAATGGAATCAAATAAAATCAAGAACAATCAAATAAAGTAAAGTATAATAAAATAAAGTCAAATAAAATCAAGTACAATAAAATAAAGTGAAGTACAACAAAATAAATCAAGAACAATGAAAATAAAATCAAGAACAATGAAACAAAATCAAGTACAATAAAATGAAATCAAATACAATAAAATCGTATAAAATAAAATCAAACAAAATCAAGTACAATAAAACAAAACCGAATAGAATTCAGTCTTGTCACTTTTATAACGCGCAGCATTTTATTCACTTTTAATGCTCGGCAAGCCTACCGTGAAATGCTGCCTGCGCAGGCCGAAGGATACCAAATAAATATTTGTAGAATTGTTTAATGCACTTCCCGACTGCACTTCGGACCCAAATATTTCACAGCTGAATTCAGCGTTCTCATATTGTCTCCCACATACTTTCCTCCATTCGGAAACGCAAAATTTCTAGGATTAAGGGCTCGACGATAAATTCAAAGTTTCTCGGATAATTCATAGCGCGATTATTTGAATATTACCAAGGACTGGTGTGCTCTCTTCCACGGGGCCAATTTGAGAAAGGTTGTATATTATGGGGAAGAGGAGAAATTTATATTGTCTCTGCACCCACGTCGCGTCGCGTATGCGCTACGCCTTTTCAAGAACTCATAAATATTCGACGCGAGACGAGCGTCGGATCAACGTTCCGCGGCCCGGCCGGCCTAAAAATTTCTTTGAAATATCCCGAGTGGTGGAACGGGCCACCAGGATCGTCTATCCGACGGCCGACATAAACATCTTTTATTGGAAAACTTTCGTTCGCGTCTGACTGCATCCGGCAAATACTTATCCGGTTGCAATTTCGAGCGTGCCACTGCTACGGCCAATCGGGCAGCTTTTCTACCGGGTGTGTCCACTAAAAATAATAATCACTTCGCTGTGGTTCCGCAAACAAACTGCCGTAATACTCGATTGTTAAAAATTCTTAACTTTCCAATCCTAGAGTTCTGAACACCTGTTTACTTATTGAATATTGTCAATTTTATGTAAAGTTATGAATAATGTTGTGAAATTTTTTGAGAAGTCGGAAGAAACTATTTTAGCGTTATTTATAGGCTTAATGTCCATAATACAGTACAGGTCGCTGAATTCGTCTTAAATAATCAAAATGATCATTATTCCCTGTCGAAAAAGAATGTTTTTCGAAAGTTTATATGTGTATAGAGGTTTGTAGATGTTTAAGTACTGTTCAACACTCTCTCTTTTCTTTGAAACAGTTTTTCCTCAGATTATCGGATACCCTTGAAAAATCGTGATAATGGAGTACTTCCACCCGAAAGCTGGGAAAAATTATTTTTGCACATAAATTACGTTGAAATAATGTAATTTATTATTTCAATACTAAATATGTAGAACACGGAACACGAGACGAGCAAGCCATATTAATTTGGTTGGTAGACATTGTTGTGTGTACTTATAAAAATATACTTATTAGAACATCTATTTTTTACTCCATAGCAATGACTAATTTTAAACTTATCGACATTCTTATTTTTTACTGATTCTACAAGAGCATATTCTTAACTTATAATTTACTGAAGGATAATTATGAATGAATTCTCTTGAATTTTCATATTTCGAGTTTCGGCCAGGTTTTCGGGGCCGCGCAAAAAGGTAAATTAAAGGTAATGAATATGGAACTAAATGATACGGTCACTAATTAAAAGATAAATGCGGAGTTGATACGAATTGATACACGTGCAAAATTGAGTTTTGGTGTAAAAACGGAATGAATAGTACTGACGTAATACGTCCATCGGCAGAAACGCGCTCGTCTCTTGTATTTCCGAAAAATTGCATTCGGAACACCTTCTACCTCAGCTCTTCGTGCTCTCTTTCGGCAGATGCACTTCCGGCCACGTATTGAGAGGGTTCGTTCCTCGAGAAATTTGAACGCTGGCACATATAACTGCGATATTCGGTGCGAGAATAACTCGCTACGGGGTTCGGCGAAGGGGGAATAAATTTTTGCGAAGAGTCCCGAGTAAATATACCCGGGCCCATGTATCTTGGTAATGTACACTTCGCCCGCATGTGGGATCGTACATGGCACGTGTCTGAGGAACCGCCATACCTAACGAGACCATGCTCGTGCCAGAATTTTGCATTTTCCTGGCGAGATTCGACTCGCAATCTGAATTAAGAATTTTTATTCTCAAGACAATAGAGATCACTATTTTATCCTTCATTTTAATTGTGCAATTTAATTGTGACATTCAATCTAGTGAATGTTTCAAATCCTATTAAAAATTGATTTATCAGTGATAATCCTAGAAATTTGGGTTTAGTAAATTTTTTCGAAATTTAGTGACAATTTCTGACCCTGGTAAATTTTTTCCATATCTAGTGGTAATTACGGATCCCTGGGACAACAAGAAATTCTAGTAATATTTTACAGAGTCCTGACTTACCTCCTGCTGTCTTCTTGACCGATTCACAGTACCACAGACTTAAAAGACCAGTACAGACATTGCAACTTATGGGATACTCTGTCTGGCTCTTGGGAAGCTGTAAGAGCCCCCATACCATTTCGGTTTCGCACCCCATGTTACCGATAGTTCGCGGATTTAGGCGTATTAGCAATTATTGTGATTACTCTATTATTGTCTAAGATTGTAGTTTGTTCTATATTCTCTATTTTTCATGGTGAACTGAGAAGAGTAACCTCACGAGACGGCACAAGGGCAGGGATGTCTATCACTTGGTCCGACTATCCGCACCTCTAACGCACCCGTCATCCCAATGTTAGGTTTGACGTCACACGCTACACAGTATGTGTGTGCGCCCTAGCTCGGTTAGAAACGAAAATGCGTTTGGAGGAAGGCATCCCACTCTGCTCCAATCGGATACGCATTCGTACCTGCGTCACCACATTCCTGCCATGGACCAATTTCTCATCTCACCACGATACACTTTTAATATTGTAATTGTTTTGATGAAAAATAAAGAATATTAGTTGCAGCAGCTAATGTGTTCTTTTTTCCACACCTTGTATACATGGCTATTCGTTAGTAAAATTAAGTTAACATCTTCGAAATTTTTGGATAGAGAATAATTTTTCAAATTCGTCTGGCTTGCCGTTGACTTGCACCACTGAATTTTCGTGCCACCTCCCTCGATATCATATTCTCCTAATACAAAACTCAATTTTCGAGGTTCTCAAAAAATTTTCGACCGTCTGACTTGTCGTTGAGTTAAACTACTGAATTTTTAAAAATTTTCGACCGTCTGGCTTGTCGTTGACTTGCACTACTGAATTTCGTGCCACCTCCTTCGATATCCTATTCTCCTAATGCAAAACTCAATTTTCGAGGTTCTCAAAAAATTTTCGACCGTCTGACTTGTCGTTGAGTTAAACTACTGAATTTTTAAAAATTTTCGACCGTCTGGCTTGTCGTTGACTTGCACTACTGAATTTCGTGCCACCTCCTTCGATATCATATTCTCCTAATACAAAACTCAATTCTCGAGGTTTTCGAAAAATTTTCCACCCTCTGGCTTGTCGTTGAGTTGAACTACTGAATTTTCGAAATGTTTCGAGCGTCTGGCTTGACGTTCACTTGCACTACTGAATTTCGTGCCACCTCCTTCGATATCCTATTCTCCTAATGCAAAATTCAATTGTCTGACTTGTCGTTGAGTTAAACTACTGGAATTCGTGCCACCTCCTTCGATATCATATTCTCCTAATACAAAACTCAATTCTCGAGGTTCTCAAAAAATTTTCGACCGTCTGACTTGTCGTTGAGTTAAACTACTGAATTTTTAAAAATTTTCGACCTTCTGGCTTGTCGTTGACTTGCACTACTGAATTTCGTGCCACCTCCTTCGATATCCTATTCTCCTAATGCAAAACTCAATTTTCGAGGTCTCAAAAAATTTTCGACCGTCTGACTTGTCGTTGAGTTAAACTACTGAATTTTTAAAAATTTTCGACCGTCTGGCTTGTCGTTGACTTGCACTACTGAATTTCGTGCCACCTCCTTCGATATCCTATTCTCCTAATGCAAAACTCAATTTTCGAGGTTCTCAAAAAATTTTCGACCGTCTGACTTGTCGTTGAGTTAAACTACTGAATTTTTAAAAATTTTCGACCGTCTGGCTTGTCGTTGACTTGCACTACTGAATTTCGTGCCACCTCCTTCGATATCCTATTCTCCTAATACAAAACTCAATTTTCGAGGTTTTCGAAAAATTTTCCACCGTCTGGCTTGTCGTTGAGTTGAACTACTGAATTTTCGAAATGTTTCGGCCGTCTGACTTGACGTTGACTTGCACTACTGAATTTCGTGCCAGCTCCTTCGATATCATATTCTCCTAATGCAAAATTCAATTTTAGAGGTTTTCGAAAAATTTTCCACCGTCTGTCTTGTCGTTGAGTTAAACTACTGAAATTCGTGCCATCTCCTTCGATATCATGTTCTCCTAATACTTTCTTAATTTTGGAGGAAATTTTTCGAAAAGATCGAAATTAAGAAAGTATTAGGAGAACATGATATCGAAGGAGGTGGGGCGAAAATTCAGTAGTACAACTCAACGTCAAGCCAAATTTTCGAAAGTTTTTACGGAAATCTACAACAAGTCCGACGTTCGATAAAAATGGTAGAAACTACAAATAAATACGCATGTATGCTTTTTTATTACATTGTGTTTATTCATTCATTGTAGTTTCATACATAAAATGTTTGTACTAATGTACATGTACATAACTTATATTCTAAACATTTATTACATGAATGTTGACTGGCTCAGAGGCTGACACCGTTGTAAAATCCAGCTCGCTCGGACACACACCTTTTGTGTTGCAATCTCATGTAGTTCACTAGCTGATCGTTTCATTTCGATAGAGTCCGCTGTCGTACAAGGGCATTTTCAACAGAGTCGACACGACTCGATCGGTACTGTCCATCGTTGACTTCCTCTTCAGTCAAAAAATGTTCATGATTATTTCTAGCTGATTTACAAATATTTAAATGCAATTAGGGCAGAGCATGGTAGAAGTTGATGACATCAGAAGTTGAAAATCGGAAGTAAGAAACAAGGAGAGCCACTTTACCGACTTCATGGACGGTTTCTCTTGGAACGGACAGATGGAGGTAGTAGGACGGAATTTCCGGCGAAATTCGAATGTCGATAATTTATAAACATTCCTACTTGACAATTAGAACACAACTAAAAATATAATATAAATGAAGCAGTATTCGAATGATCAATGAAAAATGTGTCAATCTGAATGGATAATGGCTGCAATAATTATTGTAAAAATTATATAAATGTACGTAGATAAAAATGTAGTCGGAGAGGATCAATTTTAAAATTCTTTAGAGAGGAACAGAGGAAGGCAATTTTCTAAAAGACCGGAAAACTGGAAACGTGGCCGGGTTTTCCACGGAACAATGGAAACAATCCACAGGAAGTCGACTCGCCTTCGTAATATGGATATCGTGTATTATATAAAACATCATTGTTACAACGTACAATCGTAGATCGCTGGGCTCACCGATTCCACTCGGCGGAATCCACTTTTTCGCACATTTCTCCCGGCGTTTGACGCAACAGGTGTATTACACGAGTCATTCCCGCGGGATCTTTCGCCCGGGTTAGCAAACAATTAATCCGAGCAATTTTATTTATATTTCTCTCTTTCTTACTTTCTCTCTCTCACTCTCTTTCTCTCAATATTGCACACTGATTCGATCGACGGCGCGGAGAACGGGAATAAAAGGAATCGATTTCCACCAGCCCACAGAAATTTCCTCAAAAATTCGATCTGGGACAGCTTCTCCCGAGACTTCTCCTGCAGGTAGATGCTGCAGTGATAATAAATTACTTTCACACTTGGAATACGGTCTAACCCCTTGCTATAATATTTCTTCCGCAGCTGCAATGATCAGAACATTGACCTTCATGCAAAGTAAAAAATAGCCGAATAAAATTGTCAGTCTGCTTCTAATTAAATTGCGGATGTTTACGAAATTTTACGAATTTTAAGAGAAAGAGGGATAAAATACAATCTTATTTCCAGTGGCAGTAGCCTTTGCAGATCTAGAAGAACTAAACATTGTACTATATTCTGTCAAATATTATATTCCGCCGTTTTCTGAACATTTCCGAAAGCCATAAATTGCATAAAGATCCGCACTCTACTTGTAATATTGCCTTAGCAAGGAGTTAATTTCGTTCTTCCCGTGTTAAAATCGGTTTTGACCGAGCCTGGGTTAGAATAAATATTTCTTCTGTGAGAGTTCGGCCGATCTCCTGTTCCACGCGCGAAAGCAGAATCGCGAATCCACTCGCACCCATTAAATATCACATTGTACGGCCGTCGGCTTCCTCGCAAGAGACTAGCTTAAGGTAATTTTTATTCACGAGAGCGTCGCCGATTGTTCCTCGCATCTCTCGTCCTATGGTACAATCGCTTCGAGACACCGTGTATATATTTATACAGAACGGAAAAAATTGCTGGCTACAACTGCTAAAGAGAAAAACCTTCACAAAGTCTTCACATTTTACAAAGGTGTTCGAAGTTAAAACTATTATATTCTAATATAGACATCACAGTGGATGATTCGCAGAGATACATACCACACTTTAAACACCTAAGCATATTCATTAAAACGTCGTTGAGACAGCAAACAATTTTTCCGTTCGCTACTTGTGCTCGTTCGAGCAAAGTCCCGGTCCTCGAGCAATATTAGGCTAGTTATCTGTTATGTACAAATACCGGTCGCTCTATCTCCCTATGTACAATCTATATATCATAAATTCTTTGCGACAGATTCGCTGTCGAGTCACCAGATCGAGAATTATCCCCCCACTCTACTTTCCCCTTCTACGACGCTTTTCCCCACGTCACTGCCCGGTCACGTGACGCGTTTCGTTTCTGTCGTGCGTGCGTCACGACGGCACGTGACTATTCGCTTAGATCATACATACTTATAGACCTGGCTTCATATAACATGCCTTGTTCCAAGATTACATCATCTACCAGATGACGGTTGTGGGCAAATTGCTATAGTCCGTTGAGAAGTTGCAGTACCGCAAAGCTAAAGTGCTAGAGTATCTCGCTCTGTATAAATATTTATGAAAACTGTAACTGTAATATCTATTTTCTTGTTCATTTTTAGTTTACTCTTATTATTATAGTTTAAATAGTGCGAACTCATTTAATCAATTATAATTTGGAAGAAGTCAAATTTTAATGCAGTTGATGATAATATGAAATTTGATTAATATAAAAAAAGAATAGTAAGAACAATATACGGGGTGTCTCAACTGAACGAGGCTACCTAAATATCTCCTTTATTTTTAATGGCACAATTTAAATGGTATCGAACGAGGAATATCATAGAAGAACAATATCTTTTGTCCGGTTATTTTTTCATAGCTTTCTCAAGGTCATCGTTATATATTTATCGTGAAAACTCATTTTTTTTATTCCACCTTATAGCGTCTGAAAAAATATAAGCTTTCCCGTTAAAAAATAACAACGACCTCGAAAAAACTATGAAAAAATGACCGGACAAAAAATATTGTTCTTCTATGATATTCCTCCTTCGATACCATTTAAATTATGTCATAAATACCTTTTTTGTGCCGTTAAAAATAAAGGAGATATTTAGGTGGCCTCCTTCAGCCGACACACCCTGTATATGCGATATTAAGTATAGAATACTTGCTTGTGTGAAAAGGTATATTTGCTATATCTTTCCTTAAAATTCTTTATGCAACAAGCTTGCGCCATTTTACGAAATGTTTACATATCTATACATGTATAGCTCGCCTTTATATCGCTATCTTCCATTTTGGATTATCTCGTGACGTCAGTTGTGGACACCAGATGTTCCATTATCTTGTTATAAGTTACAACACTGAGTTCCAGTGTCGCCAGAAACAAGCGAAACCGATTGTTTTTTCCTCTCCTCCTTTTCCCCTTCCACTATCCCATTCCAGCACCATGAGCCTACTGTCCGGCATCAGAGAGGGGGTAAACTGTATTCCCCTCGATTTCCTCGATCTGGCAACACTGCTGCGTTCTATACATAACCTATACCTATGCCGGGTCTACAAGTATATATGGTTTAAGACTAATCCGGTACTGGCAGAGAGGGGGTACATGGCTCATCTGGCGACTCTAGTCGAGTCCCATAAATACGGTCCGCGTCGACGGGAGACGGACCAGCGTGGAAAAACTTAAAATCGAAAATTAAAGCCTGTTGCCCCGCGACCATCGAGCAGGAAGATCGACGACTTCGATCGTCGATCCATCGTTCGTTCGCTTAAAAAAAAGAATGAGAAAGTGTCGCGAGCTTCGGCGCAACATTCGGCGGGGGAATGTTCGCGGAGCCGCGCGGAGGTATGTACAAAGACCAATGTACAAACGATCGCGAACGGAATAACAAAACGGCGATGAACGAAGCGGATCCAGATCTCTATGGATCGATGTAGCTGAACGGTGGTTCAGCTTGTTGGATCGAGATCGATCGTCGGCCCCGTTTCATTCGTCTCCGTGTTCGGCCGGCGACGGCTCAGACGGCTGCTCATCATCTGTGCGGACAATTGGCCACGTGGGGGAACAGATGGCAGTGGATCGACCTGAATCTGCAATCAGAAAACATCGACAGTGCCGTGATTACCGCTGGGTCCCATAACGAATCGTTTTTCGAACTTTATCCTTATGTTCGTCGCTGACTTCTTCCACCGTTAAACGAGCTAATTTGTGCAAGCACAGCGGTGTTGCAGAAGTGCATAGAAGTGTTAGACTGAGGAAGAGTCGAAGTTACTTTTGCATGCCCCGCGGGAATCGTGAAGATCGTTAAAGGGTCTCTCAACTATTATCTTGCTGAAGAAAAGGGCAAGAGAAAGAGGAGAGAGAAAAACGAATGTGAAGAGAGAGAAAAAACACGGCGAAGAGAAAATGTTGAAGTAGAAGATAGGGGATGAGTAAAGAATATTGCAAAAGGGAGAAAATTGCAATATTGATATGTTGGAATGTAGGAATGTTGGAATATAGGAATGCAGGAATGTAGGGATGTAAGAATGCAGAAATGTAGGGATGTAGGAATTTTGAAATATAGGAGTAGAGTAACATAGAAATATTGGAATGTAGGAATGCAGAAATGTTGGAATGTAGAAATATTGGAATGTAGAAATGTTGGAATATATAGGAGTAAAGTAACACAACAATACTGAAATGTATGAATGTGGGAATATATGAATGTGGGAATGTAGAAATATTGGAATATAGGAGTAGAGTAACACAGCAATACATACTAAAATGTAGAAATGTTGGAATGTAGGAATGTAAGAATGTAGGAATGTGGGAATGTGGGAATGTTTTGGAATTTAGGAATGTAGGAACATTGTAATGTGTTACAATAAAAAATACTGTAGGCCTAGTGGTGAGAGGATCGAGTAATTAAAAGAACAATCACCGAGTGTCCACAATCGTTACACAGAAATATTATCCTATTGTTTGAAATAAAATAGTGTACCTCCAGCTATCTCACGAAAAAATTCAGAAAAATTACCTCGCCGTAGAAACAGAAAAATTGTTAACTAGTGCAGTAATTTTTTCAGAGGATTCCCGAGATGCGACGCTTACAGAACCGACTTGGCTCGAGAAAGTTTGAAATCTCGGATCCTCGGCCACGGGTCTGGCCATCGCGATTCCGTGGAGATAAACGAAGTTTCCATGACTATCAACGAGGAAAAGTTGTCGGCCGAAGTAGAAAGCTGCATCTTCAGGAATTATCGATGAGAAACTCTCCTTCGTTAAATATTTGAGCGTTGTTGCAGTTTTATGGGCGTCGGAGTTCGGTCTGTGATGGGACGCGTGATGGGAGTTCGGGATCTTGCTCGCTAGGGTCTTCTCTTCTCTGCTATTGGCTTTTTCGGTTTCGAATCCTTGGAGAGTTGGGAATCTAAAGGAATCGAAGAGTGGGGTCAACGCGTCTTGAGTCTTCTTCAATATTTTTTTAACTATGTTTTAGTTTCCTTGATTCTCGACTATGTACTTCAATATTTCCTATATTCTATTTTGTATTATAACTCTCCGTGTTTTTTATCCTAATCTATGTGTGAACATTCCACTATTTAAATGGTTGAATATCCCAATCGTCCAATTATTCATTGTTTCCATATTTCGTATGTTTTGACGCCAGAATAATTTTGCAATGAAAAACTATTAAGGGCACTTTGCGATTGTTCTTTCAATTATTCGATCCTCTAATGGAGATAGGACCATAGTATATATCTCAACACTGAAATATCTTTCCTATAAAATAATTAAGGACACCTATCAATTATTCCTTGAATTATTCGATCCTCTAACAAAGCTAGGCTCATACTAGCTGTCTCAGCACAAAAACAACTTTCCTATAAAATAATTAAGGACACCAATCAATTATTCGTTTAGTTATCTATATCCTAAAGAAACTAGGCTTCAATATCAGCAAACTAGTGCCTCAATATCCCGAAAAAGGAGCAAAATCTATCACCCAGAGGTCCCGAGAAAGTCCAACGTCCTCAAAGAAGTAATTCTCATCTCCCCGGCTGGCGGGCAGAAGATTCGCAGAAACAGGTCGCGCGAGTATACGCAACCGGTAATTAGAATAAAGACGATTAAAGCGGTGTTCGTTATTACCTCTCCAGGTACCGTGGTTCTTCCGACTGTTCTCTTCTGTTCTTCGTTATATGGATTATACTGCGTGTATGTGTGCACCATGGTCTAGCCACACGGCTCGACCAATTATACAAGCAATTGAAGCGTTTACGGAGGAACGCCGCGCCGCGCCGCTCGCGAGGGAAGACACGAAGCGGGTCAAAGAAACGGGAAAATGATACGAGAAACCTGACGAAGAACGTGTCTGTGGGAAGGGGGACAGAGGGGGGAACTATTCTGTTACGTGCAAGCCGCTAATTACTCCTTTTATGCCGCGATCGTAAAGCTGACGGATTGGTCCCGAGGGATTGAGGAAGTCCACGGACTTTTTCATTAAACACCAACAGCCGGATCGGGTAATTGAAAGTGCTTCTTCGATCGGATTTAAATGATTGTTCAATAGCTTGAACAATTAAAGATCCAGATTCTAATCATAAGAATCTGGTCTTGTTAATCCAACTATAATTACAATTATGTACGCTTCTATTTCCGCTGTCTTTCCCAAAATATAAGGGGAGAAGCAAAAATTGATTTCGTTGAGTAGGTAGTTTGCTAAAAATGTAAGAGAAGTTGGTTTTTTCGTCAGTATACACGTTTTACAAAGTCGCTGGCAATGGGCCAATTTGATAATATAATCAATAATGATAATAGATATCAAGTAATAGAAAGGTTTAAATAAATTCTTGGTTCAGATGGTCTTGCGAATCTGTGCATCTTTAGTAGACTGCGAATTTTATGCACAGTTATGACAAAAATCAAAAATCTGAAACTACTGTTGTAGTGTTTTCGACTCAATAGCATTATCAAAAGAAGAAACAAAATGTCCCTGTAATTCCTGTGTCTTGTGTTAACATAGACAATCTTTATTTTGCATAGAAATCCACAGTCTAGTAATTAGTAATCAATAGACTGCGGATTTTTATGCAAAATAAGAAATGTTTGTATTGATTGCAAGACACAGGAACGAAATTAAAATTTCTTTCTTCTTTTAATTAGCTGATTAAGCTGAAGCCGATAACGCTGATGTTTTTCAATCTTTTTAATATGTCCACTGCGTTAAATTGTACTTACCCATTTCTGTGATAAATGCATAAAATCCGCAGTCTAGTGGTCAATAAAATAGAAACAGGAAAATAGAATAGAAAAGTTGAAGCAGAAGGGCGAACGAAGCAAGTCAAGCAATAAAATTGATTTTAGGAACTCACCGTTTAGGGTCGTCCTTCATGTCGAAGCCGTCGATCTTCAGTATGTTCCACTCGTCCCTCGGGCCCTTCGAATAGCTGAACGAGACCTGTAACAACGAGAAATTAATTAATTAAATACACGAGCCTGATGTTGCACGCAGAGTTAACGCAAAAGAAAAATTCGAACGAAATGAGTAGACAGGATTCGAGCACTCGAAAGCACAAGCAGATTTCGTCGGTCGTTTTCTCCGAGCGTCCAGCTCGCATGAAACGCGAGACCGAACGCATGATCAAGTTCTGCCCACGACCGGAACGAAAATATTTGTTCAGCGAGCGTTATTCGGCCGCGGCGATACGATCGCGTTCGGCCGACGGAAAATTTCCCTTTCGCGAGTCTCCCGTGTCCCCACAATTCCAAGTATTATATCGTTCCTGCAGACCGATCAAGCCGAACAACGGAGAAAATAATTGCCCGGGAACATGTTAAGGATAAATTGCCTTCGATCGGGCTTACGATACCGACGTGACTCCGCGCTGTTCATTTTCTGGCCGTGATGTTGCACACCTCTTTACTTGGCGAAATTATCTCTTCGAGCCAGTCCACGTATCAGTTTAGGCTCGGGTAGCTGGTCGAATTTCATCGTTTTTATACTTTCTTTGTTGAACGGACATTCAAGTATGTTCTCCAATTCTTCGTGCAGCTCCTTTCATTTCGGTATGATTTTGTTCTTTATCGCACTTTATGAATCTTTGATCAATATACTTGGGGTTGATGCATTTACAGAAAAATTGAGTAGGTAAAATTTTAAACTGTAGGAAGATTAACCAAATTTATAAATGTCTTTATAAATATTTGATTAATATACTTGGGGTATATGCATCTACAGAAAAATTGAGTAGGTAAAATTTTAAACTGTAGGAAGATTAACCAAATTTATAAATGTCTTTATAAACATTTGATTAATATACTTGGGGTTTATGCATCTACAGAAAAATTGAGTAGGTAAAATTTTAAACTGTAGGAAGATTAACCAAATTTATAAATGTCTTTATAAATATTTGATTAATATACTTGGGGTTTATGCATCTACAGAAAAATTGAGTAGGTAAAATTTTAAACTGTAGGAAAATTAACAAAATTTATAAATGTCTTTATAAATATTTGATTAATATACTTGGGGTTGATGCATTTACAGAAAAATTGAGTAGGTAAAATTTTAAACTGTAGGAAGATTAACCAAATTTATAAATGTCTTTATAAATATTTGATTAATATACTTGGGGTTTATGCATCTACAGAAAAATTGAGTAGGTAAAATTTTAAACTGTAGGAAGATTAACAAAATTTATAAATGTCTTTATAAATCTTTTATCAATATACTTGGGGTTTATGCATTTACAGAAAAATTGAGTAGGTAAAATTTTAAACTGTAGGAAGATTAACCAAATTTATAAATGTCTTTATAAATATTTGATTAATATACTTGGGGTTTATGCATCTACAGAAAAATTGAGTAGGTAAAATTTTAAACTGTAGGAAGATTAACAAAATTTATAAATGTCTTTATAAATATTTGATTAATATACTTGGGGTTGATGCATTTACAGAAAAATTGAGTGCTTGAAATTTTAAACTGTAGGAAGATTAACGAAATTTATAAATGTCTTTATAAATATTTGATTAATATACTTGGGGTTGATGCATCTACAAAAAAATTGAGTAGGTAAAATTTTAAACTGTAGGAAGATTAACCAAATTTATAAATGTCTTTATAAATCTTTTATCAATATACTTGGGGTTGATGCATTTACAGAAAAATTGAGTAGGTAAAATTTTAAACTGTAGGAAGAGTAACCAAATTTATAAATGTCTTTATAAATATTTGATTAATATACTTGGGGTATATGCATTTACAGAAAAATTGAGTAGGTAAAATTTTAAACTGTAGGAAGATTAACAAAATTTATAAATGTCTTTATAAATCTTTTATCAATATACTTGGGGTTGATGCATTTACAGAAAATTTGAGTAGGTAAAATTTTAAACTGTAGGAAGATTAACCAAATTTATAAATGTCTTTATAAATCTTTGATCAATATACTTGGAGTTTATGCATTTACAGAAAAATTGAGTGCTTAAAATTTTAAACTGTAGGAACATTAACGAAATTTATGAATGTGTTTATAAATATTTGATTAATATGTATACTGCGGGGTTTATGTATTTAGAGCAAAATTGAGTACGTGAAATTTTAAACTGCAATAAGATTAACCAAATTGATAACTGTAAATATATAATTTGTCCTCCATTAAAACTATGAAGGGAAGAAATAACATTCCATTTGGTTCGTATTCCTTGCGATCGATGCGGACAACTTTTATTCCGCATAAAGAACCGCAATTTTATACTTTAACATTTGCCTGAAAAATTGTCTAAAAATATTCAGTGTTTTCATCCACGAGAACACTTTTGAAAATATTTGAACAGTTACACTTCAATCTTCAATTAAGGTGTTCATCTTCGATGAAGCATTTTACTATTTTCAGTATTATTTCCACGCATTTTGACAAGAATTATTATTTACGTGTTTAAACAGTAGAGCTATGGCTAAATTTTGGTGCTACCAAAGAAATTGCGAAGGGGATAGGACAAGAGAGGGAATAGTACAGCAACGCCAGATGGAATCGTCGAGACAGCGTGTTGTAATTATTAATTATGGCACGATGGAATATATCGGATGGGGGCGATAATGGCGGCACCTGGTGGCCCGATGATCACGCGACCGTACAATAATGGTCACCTGGTTTTCTTCATGAGTCAGTCGGCCCGACGGCAATTCCCGAACAACGGACGCGAACGGCAAGAATTAAATAATGGCCATTGTGTACCGTGAAGGAAAGCAGCCGCCCGGTGAATCACCGCGGAGATTATTCTATTACCAGCGATTAGACTTCACACTGCGACCCGTACGATCTTAATTCACCCCCTCTCTCTCTCTCTCTCTCTTTACTCAATACACCCCTCCATCCCCTTGTGCTGTAATTTTTTTAATCCCCCGTTCGTACCGGATCAATTAATCATTGCTTGGAACGCTGCCGAGATTGAACGCGGAACCGACTCTGCGGACATGTTAGAAGCAAAAGATGTGCGCATCACTTCCAAATCATTTAGATTTCTCAATTTAGCATTCGGATTTCAGAATTTTTCTATACAGCGTGCGATGTTGATCATGAAACGCGTCGGCTTTGAAAATGAATGTACAGTGGGTGTACAAAGTATTCGTACATCTCTTAAAAGCTAATAACTTTTTTATAATTGTACCAAACGACCTGATTTGTTATAATCAATTAGAAGCATTGGTTTACGAAATGATATGCAAAAAAAAGATTTTCCAAAAAGTATAATTTACAAGGCTACATGCAGAAATAAAAACGGCATATTTTAAAACTTTTTTATTTGGGTCCTTAATGAAAATTTAAAATATATGCTTTTTGTTGAAATCAATTAACATACACACGAGCTACAATCGGTTAAAAATGGTGAAAATCGTAGTTTTACACGGCTTTTGATCAGTTTCTGCTTAAAATCCACAGAATCGTACATCTTTCGATGCGTGTGGTTTTATCCTGCGTCAACCGATCTCGACGAAATTTTCAGTATGTGTATAACTAACATAGATCTACACAACATATACTTTAAATTTTCTTTAAGCGCCCAAATAAAAAAATTTTACAAAATGACTTTTTTATTTTTGCAATGTAACTATCATCTACCAGCATTTGTTTCGTTGCTTATCTTCCTTGTTCGAAAGTTTTATTAAATGCAACGTGCCCAATTTTGAATGGTTAAAACACTTTAGCAGAAGAAAGTCACAGATTCTCTGAAAATTATGCAGTCTACTATGACTTTCAACAACGAAGAGAGAGAGAGAGAGAGAGAGAGAGAGAGAGAGAGAGAGTGCATAAAATTAATTTGACTGTTTTTAAGTGACAGATTATGGATGTCACATATTTGTGACGGTGGTAGCGAACATTTTAATATAATATTTGAGTTATAAAATTATCGAAATATGGAATTGTAGAAACATGGAATTTTCGACATATAAAATTGCCAGCGTATGGAATTGTCCAAGTAGGGAATATTATAACAGAAAATTGTCAGTGCACGGAATTGTGAGAGTATGGAATTGTAGACACGTGGAATTTCCAAGTTAAAAAATTTCCGGAACATGGACTGGTCAAAGTAGATAATGTTTGCAATAAAAAATATGAAAATATGGAATTGTAAGAGCATAGAAGTAAGTATGAAATTGTCAGCGTATGGGATTGCCAAACTAGTGAATTTCTAGAGAAAAAACTTGCCAGAGCATAAAATTGTCAATGTAAATAATTTCTAAGATAAAAAATTGTCAGATCATGGAATTGTCAAGATCGGTTACTTCCAAGCAGCAAAACCATCAAATTACGTAATTGCAGGTTCTGGAATCGAGCCTCGAGTCTTTCGTGAATTTCCATAATGTCCCAAATAACAATAGCCAATTTCGTGCAATCTTGCAATCGCTTAATTATTATTATCTGATTGTGATCGTCCAGGTGTCGATCAAGAGATTGGTAGAGCATGATGTACCGACCTGTTCGGCGAACGTGTCCTTGTTGAGGAATTTCATCGGCTCCAGATGGGAATGGAACTGCTCGACGACCGTCAGCTGCTTCTTCAGAAGGTACTCGATAATATAGCCCATCGTCACGTCATCGGGCAGCCTAATTCTGTCGCCGACCGTGATGAACTTTCCGCCTCTGGAAGCAAAAGCAAACAATCGTTACTCGCCACTGAGAAACATGCGCTCGGTTCCGCAGCCGTAGCCGCAGCCGCAGCCGCTTGTACCGCGTCGCGACGTGTCTCGTCGATTCGACGATCGACAGGAAACTGTCTGTCCAAACAAACTGCATAATTAAATATACTGGAATACGAGCGACGTTCGCACGCACCCGTTAAACTCCGCCATCGATCACTCCTTCCCTCCAATATTCCCAGACGCTTTCTGTTAAATTAATTGCCCGAGCACTTGGCCAGTTATTTTCAATTTGGGTTTACTGGTTGCCGCGCGTTCTTGTCGTCTTCTTCTTTTTTTATCGAATAAAATGGATCAAACGAAATTGAATTTCGAATTTCTTCAGCTATTAGGCACCCTTTAATTATACCAGTTCCCAATTCGAACAAGTTTTCATTCAATTTAATATTAAATGAAAAATACGGTAAGGTTGCTCGAGTCGTACCACTTGAATTTTGAACGAACTACGGCGACAACAGCACATACAACGGCAACCAAATATACATCCGAGTCAACCAACTTGCTCTACGTATTATTGTCTGCCAAAAACCAGCCTCATTATAAATCCTGTCATCAAGTAAGTTTATTTCAATTTTCTTAAAATTTTCTGTATATGTTTGGTAGTTAATCTTGCAAAATCGTTCAATTTTATTCAATGTTAGGTTATGTTTACTTTTTAAGTTTAAGTCGTGCCGTGTCTTAAGTCGTACCCATATGAGGTTCCTAAGTCGTACATAAAGAAAACATAAAAAATGCGACAAATAAAAGGAACGCAGTAATTAATAAAAAGGAATGGCATGGCATTAAAAATTAATGGCATTAAAAATTAATGGCATTAAAAATTAAAAAGAAGAAAAGCGATTAATTTTGTTTTATTTGTGGAAAAGAGATCGGGAGGAAAACACGATTCAATGCTTGAAATGCGAATCATGGGTGCACAATGTATGTGTTGGAGTTGACAAAAGAACAAAAAAATTTGTATGTGATGTTTGTACTAACTGAATACCTATGTGTCATGTAAACAGATTAATGAAAAATACGTTTTAATTATTACTGTCGCTTAATTGAATTCTTAGGTACGACTTAGGCTATAGGTGGTACGACTTAGGAAACCGGTTCCTTTAGTCGTACCGAAGTGAGTTTTTAAAGATATCGTTTATTTTACGTGAAAGCATATAGATTTTCTAATTTCGTTATAGAAAATAACAACAATATCAACACAAGTTTTGAATAACACATTTAATTTCTATTTATTTGATAAATCCTAAGTGTTATACGGTTTTTTGTCTTAAGAGGCGCGACTTGAGCAACCTTACCCTACACACAGAGAAGCTACATAGACATTTATTTCTTTTTCCAATAATTTCAGTGAATGATCCAGTGAGTTTGCTAGATTCTTTTAAATTTTGTGTTCAGTTTCGTATTCAATCTGATCGTTTCACAAATGTATAAAATCCGCAATTTAATTATTAAAATCACAAATCTATGTTCCACTTACGAGCATAACGATTGAACGATGCTATTGCCGTTTCAACCGAACGATATTCTTAGGAATGTCGAACGTGCTATTAAGGGAGATGGGTAAATCGAATATCCCCGTTCCGACGGAGTATAGTACGCGCCGGTAAATAATCCAGGAGAGTCGAATAAAATCCGCCAGCTCTCCTCGACGAGCATCCTCGTATTTCACCGTTCCATAAACTGTCTCTGGCGGAATCGCTCCTGCATAAACCTAAACAGCAGCCGCGGCACTAAAGTCGAGCCTTGCCTCGTATGAGTTACGGAACGATCCCCGTCGCGCACGCGATACTTTTTCGCCGTGGGCACACGGACTGTTCGAACGGAGCCCGGGTCCGAAGGAGATTCCCTAGGGCACCGCGCCCAGTTTCTCCCTAGGATTATCTGGTGTTTATTACCTCGACGCTTCGGGTGGCCGGCCACACCGCGAAAGAAGAGCGGAAGAGAAACGAGCCGGACGCCCCGGAGCAAGACCAGACACCCGGAGACTTTCCGAGGACAATAAATTCCTAGAGTCTACGGCGCGACCGGCTCTCGAACTCGCCCCGGAAAACCCTGGGCAGCCTCGATCGTAACTAACGACCATTATTATTTACTGCGCCCGTGAAATATCCGCGTCCGTGAAAACCACCGCTCCGCGAACCTCCGCTTATGCGACTCGCATTCACCTCGAATATACTCAATTCTGTCCAAAGCTCCAAGTTCTCGGTCTAGTGTCTTGGTGGCATTTATGATAAAGATGTTTTTTGAATAATGCAACACTGTCTGACACGAGCGCATAATCAACATTTTTATCCCAAATTCAATTTATTAGGTGTAGAAATTGATTCGTGACACTGTATTCATTAGTCCAGAGTCACCAGATCAGGGGAATCGACTCGAATTGAGGGGAAAGAGTTACCCCCTCTCTGCCAGTACTGGATTAGTCCTACATACTGATCAACTCTGTCCGAAGTTTGAAGTTCTCGATCTAGTGTACAAATTAATTCGTCGCCCTTTATTCATTACGTTGGTCGAGAGTCGGGAAATTGACTCGAATTGAGGGCGGTACAATTACCCCCTCTCTGCCAGGACCGGATTAGTCACGTGACATCATGACACGTGCACAACAGAATACAGAAAAATTTTATAAAAAAAAATTAAACCGACTTCGAAAAACGCACTAAAAGAATGCACTAAAAAGTATGAAATAATTTCCATTTAATTTATGTGAATACACACGAACTTAAATACAATACAATCTGTTCGGAGGCGGCGCAAAATTGAAAATTTTCGACACTGGAAATTACGAAAATCCATAAATGCCTTCTATATGCTTTCACATATTAATGTGCCTTCTCTTCTCACCTACTGATTTCCAAGTCCATCATATTCCAATAAAATCATAATCAGCAACATCTGTAATTTGGGAAATTTTCAGTTTTCCGCCGCCTTTGAAACGACTGTATTGTATTTAAGATCGTGTGTATTGATATAAATGAAATGGAAATTATTTCATACTTTTTAGTGCATTTTTTCGAAGTCGGTTTAGTTTTTTCTTATAAAATTTTTTTATTTCACACTTTTTAGTGGAACCAGCAGAATTTGTAGAACATGATGGTTTTTCGGTCTCATTGGTTATTTGCAATAAAAAACCGCGAAGAATGAAGAAATGCAAAATTTGTTTTCAAAGGACCAATCGGGAGACATACCCTACAAAATGCAGTAGGTTTCGTCCTGATTGGTCCATCCATCTCGGCGTAATGAGTGAACATACATGAAATAATTCATTTTTCGCAAATAAAATCGTAAGGAATGAAAAAATGCAAAATTTGTGTTCACTGGACCACCCCGGGGACATACTCTACAAGATGCACAAGGTTTCGTCCTGATTGGTCCATCCATCTCGGCGTAATCGGTGAACATACATAGAAAAAAAGCGAAAGAAAGGCACGTACAGATCGAATTGAGTAACCTCCTCCTTTTTCGAAGTCGGTTAAAAATTACAAAACAGTAGAATACAAAACTTGAACATAACTCTGCAAGATAATTGTTAAGCCAGCCCAACCTAGTCGTAGATTCAGAGTCGCCTACCCTCCCTTCTAGCGACGAGAAATCTTAAAAGTCCTAAGAAACGGTTCCGTACAACATTAAAAATCCTTCAGGAAGGGTACAAGTGGTAATTTGATTTGTTTCGAAATCTGCAAAACACGTGAACTTCCGGCGCCGAGTGACAAATGGGCGGAGAAAGGAGTTTCTCGAGCGACTTCTTCTGTGCGATGTGTGTATAAGCGGATCCGATCGTGTGTTGAACCCCATAATCCAGAGAATCATCAACAATGGGGCGGCGAAATTTTGGGGAAACGAGTTTCGCCGTACGGCCGGTGCCAACAAAAGGGGAACTCGGCTTGTTCAGGGAAATCGTGTCCCACCGCTGGCCGTTTCCTGTCGATCTTAATCGCGCGTGCGTGTCCCCGATGCCACGCGAAAGGTTTAAGGACCTTAAGGTCCGGATCGCGTGACTTTCCGCCTCTGTGCGGCATAATTTATTCGCGAAGGGGAGTCCTCCTTATAGTCCTAGCCACCGCGCTTTTTTTCCCATAACCTCTCGCCAGAAATGTGGAGCTCGGCCAGTCTACACGCTCCCGCGAACACTCTCCTCGTAGTCTCTATGAAAATCAGTTAATTGCTTCATACAATGGAACACTCGAGCTGGTTTCACCTCGTCCGCCTGGCCCTTCCTGTGTGTCTCTTATCCGCGCGATCGCGTTTCCTTGTTTCGCGGGGGTGTGCAACAACGTGACACGACACTATCTAGCGGCTATTTATTAGTCGAAAGTAATTAGGATTGTTTGTTGCGGGTGGAACGCGATAAACTCGGAGCTGTACACTCGGTGTAAACAGTATTCGCACACCCTCTGAATACGAATAACATTTTTAAATTGGACTTTTGGAATTTTTCCTTGAGGTGTTAGAATGTGGAGTTTTTTAAAAATTTGCTATTGTGGTCGCAATTGTGATGAAAAAATAAAGGTCACGATATATAAGTTCTCTATCTGTGGCATTCTACGTAATTTCTTCGTAATCGTGATGAATAGCAATTAAAAACAAAATTATTTACACATTACCTGAGAAACTAATCGTTAGACTGAGGATGTTTATGCAATTTTCAATTTTTGTAGACAAACTTTAAGAAATTGGTACAACAAACTAAATAAATAAGTGGTACACAAAATAAACAAAAATCGTGCTAAATTCTGTTGAATTTGATACTCCAGCATTTTTTGAAGATTTTGATAAGTCATAAATCCATAAAGATCCGCAGAGGCTACTAATCATACTAACATCTCAAAAAGAACTCACTCTTTTTTGGCGCAATTTTACGACAGGTATACGTTTCTTAAGTGGCGAACGACTAACTTGATCTCCTCGAATGTCTTCTGAATTATACGTTGTACAAAAGAGTTGTTTGTCGCAAATTTCTTTCGATGTATAGCGAAGCACTGTAAAGATTAGGAGATAAGAAACGAAGAAGTTCTCAGTTGCCCTACATCAAGTGGAAAAATTCACAAAAGACAGAATGACAGAGAGGCACAGAGGGAAGAAGAGAGGGGAGAGGTTGCGAGCTCCTTAATTTAACGGCATTCCACGCATGTAGATTAGTCGTGGAGCGTGCACCTGCCGCGGCACTGCTGTCGTCGTGTTCTTCTTTTTCGTCCTCTTCGTCCTCCTTGTCCTGTGTCCCCCTGTTTTCGCTCTCCCTCGTTCGGAAACTGGTTGTCCGCATTAAACCGAGTCCCCCCAGCATTTATTAAGCCCCGACCGGGATCGACAATCGACAATCGGCAATCGGCATCCTCCTCTATTCCTACGGCGCTAACGAATTTCCATCGATTATCCCGATAACGCGACCTATTCATTTTCGTTCGATACCTACGTTCCCGTTTCGCTCGGCCGATTCAAACGGAATCGGATAGACTCGAACGCCGCGAAACGGTGGAAACCGGGCACGCGAGTGTCACGCTCGTTAATACGCTCCGACACGCTTCGACGAGCTTGAAATTATTTTACGCGCCGCATCGTTCCTCGTTCACGGCCGCGAAGATTCAATTTACCGCGCGAGGGGCCCTATATACTCGTTAATGATTCCTGATTAGGGGAACCTGGACGATCGTGAACGTCGATCACGGCCGGATGACGCGTGCAGATTTTCGAGGAAGTGCGCCGCAGTTTGTTTCTTGCTCGGCTCTTGACGCGAACCTGGTTAATGTCTTTGGAAAATTAATTTTTTTCGATACGTTTTTAAGTTTGCGAGAAAGGTGTGCATTTTTTACAAGCATTCATTTAAACGTAACTGTCATACATATTAGATGCATTGTTTTTTAAATTATTTATTCAGTGATTTTTGGGTGTGAAGCACCTTAGCGTCTTCGGAAAATTCATTTCTCCGATGCGTTTTTCATTTTGCAAGAGAAGCGTGCATTTTCTACAGGCATCCATTTAAACGCAGCTTTCAGATACATTGTTTTTTAATTTATTTATTCAGTGATTTTTGGGTGTGAAGCACCTTAACGTCTTCGGAAAATGCATTTCTTCGACGCGTTTTTAATTTTGCAAGAGAGGTGTGCATTTTCTACAAGCATCCATTTAAACGTAGCTTTTAGATACATTGTTTTTCAAAATAATTTTTTCAGTGATTTTTGGGTGTGAAGCACCTTAATGTCTTCGGAAAATTCATTTCTTCGATGCGTTTTTAATTTTGCAGGAGAAGCGTGCGTTTTCTACAGGCATCCATTTAAACGCAGCTTTCAGATACATTGATTTTTAATTTATTTATTCCGTGGTTTTTGAGTGTGAAGCGCCTTAATGTCTTCGGAAAATGCATTTCGTCGAAGCGTTTTTAATTTTGCAGGAGAAGCGTGCATTTTCTACAAGCATTCATTTAAACGTAGCTTTTAGATACATTATTTTTCAAAATAATTTTTTCAGTGATTTTTGGGTGTGAAGCACCTTAATGTCTTCGAAAGATTGATTTGTTCCGTGCGTTTTTAATTTTGCAGGAGGAGTATGCATTTTCGATCTAATTTTGGAATCGATGGTATGAAAATGTGCAGATTGCAGCGGTTTTGTGGACAGAGGCTGCACTGTTTCGGAGGAACGATGGCGGCAGTGTTTCTCGAAATTGAAAAGCTCTTGTGGCTCCCGAGGGTATCGTTCCCGATCGGACCAATTTATTCTCGTTTTCTCGGACATACCGCGGAAGTCCAGCAGACAAATCTACGATAGGCGGCGAGCCTTTGAGACATTTGTCCGTCGGTGTTCTCTCACCGAATCGGAGAGGTGCCGGCCGATATACGAAGCTCGCTCGCCGAACTTGTGACTACCGGTCGCCGCTCTAATTGGCACGATTTATGTCCGGCGTGGCTCGTGCATCTCTCACCCCTCTTCCTCTCTCACTCTTTCTTTCTCTCCTCTTCTCTCCGGCGCTCTCATCGCTGCTCTTTCCCGAAATTTTTGTCCGATCCGAATCGGATCGAATTCTTCCCGAACTATTCGCTTCGAGGAACCAATTATCCACGGAAACGGTCAAAAATTATGGAGAGGAGCCCTTAGTCCTTCAGCAATTCCTTTCGAAATCAGACAGCCACTTTATTGCCGACTTTTAAGTGAATAATTAATGATCTAACGGTACGTTTGTAGGTAAAAGAGTCTAATCGTTCGAGGACCAGTCTCGGCATATAGACTGACACATTGAAATTGAGTTGAGACGAATATTGAATAAAGATTGAGAATTTTCATTAAAACTGATGGGAATTAATTTTTGAAGTACAGTAATACCTCCATAGTTGTTTGAATGACTGTCTCACCTAGGAACTCGGCTGAATCTACATGAAATCCCCATTGAACATCTGAGAATCTTAAGATTGATGGCAATTAATTATTGAAGTACAGTAGCACCTCCATAATTGTCTCGATGACTTTCTGACTTGGGAACTCGGTTCAATCTATGCTTGAAATCCCCATTGAACATCTGAGAATCTTAAGATTGATGAGAATTAATGTTTGAAGTACAGTACAACCTCCATAATTGTCTCGATGACTTTCTGACTTGGGAACTCGGTTCAATCTATGCTTGAAATCCCCATTGAACATCTGAGAATCTTAAGATTGATGAGAATTAATGTTTGAAGTACAGTACAACCTCCATAATTGTCTCGATGACTTTCTGACTTGAGAACTCGGTTCAATCTATGCTGGAAGTCCCCACTGAACATGATTAAATCTTGCGATTGAGAATTTACATTAAATTAATAGTAATTCATTTTCGGAGTACAGTACTGCCTCTCTAACAGTCACACAACAATTTTCCTAGATCCGAGGATTCTATTTCATTAAGATTGTTTTACTATCCAGTACTATAACATAGCTGAAGAATAAGATATTATATTCCATGCAGTTGTGATCGTCTCTACCAAGAAGGTACGTGCCGCTCGCCAACGAAGAGCACATTAAAATTGTTCGGACTTGATGAAATTGAACTTTCTCCAATTTTAGAGAAAGGAAAGTGGTAGGTTCTTTCTTTTGTACAGTAGGTACGAGTTTATAGCGACTTTCACGAGCCGGACAGTGCAACCGGAGATTTGAACAGGTCTCCGGTCTCTCGGTCACCTTGTTTTAGCTATCCGAGCGTGCACCTGCGCTTCCTCCTGGTTTTCTTAACGGTCGCGGGACCCCTCGTTGCATTGCAAATGCAACGAGGAGTGTGTGCGCGACCTAGCCTAACGAGCTTACTTTCCGTGCAGGCTTTATGATTTCTCTCGACGACGTCTCGGCGACTTCTCCCGTTTATCCCTATCTAATTCGAGACTTCCGCTTCTGAAATCGCTTAAGCTCGGCCGTCGACGATTCTGGTGACTAATGCGGACGTGGAACAGCCTCCGTTAATCCCGAGCTTTATCATCGTTTGTACAAATTGGACAAATCTCATTTACATTGACTTGTTCATAACTTCTTCGAAGAAGAAGAATGTTTATGTTTATTGTATGGTGTTGCATAATCTCTAAAGGCTGTATATCGACTGCGACAAAATAGAATTCCATTTAGATTTAAGGGATATTAATAATTTATAGAAGACATTTCGTTTTGTTCGAAGGGGTTAACTGTACAGGGTTCGGAAATTTTTTGAAATTATTTTCTATGGACGCGACGGTTCCAATGAAACTGTATTAAATTATATTTATTGTATATTTATAATACAGGGTGTCTCAGCGAAAGCAGACCACCTAAATACCTCCTTTATTTTTAATGACACGAAAAATATTTATGGCATAATTTAAATGGTATCGAAGGAGGAATATATCATAGAAGAATAATTTCTTTCATCGTTATTTTTTTATCGGGAGAACTTATTTTTTTTTATTCTATCTTATAGCGGCTGAAAAAATACATTTGTATACGCTTAAGTCATTAACAAGATCGAATAGAAACAAAAATAGTTTTCCCGATAAAAAAATAACGATGACCTTGAAAAAACTATGAAAAAATGACCGGACAAAAGAAAATTGTTCTTCCCAGATATTACTCATTCGATACCATTTAAATTATGCCATAAATATATTTTTTGTGTCATTAAACATAAAGGAGATGTTTAGGTGGCCTGCTTTGGCTAAGACACTGAGACACCCTGTATACATCAGAAACGGGCGAAAAGAAAAAAAATACATCTGGTACATTGCTGTTCATATATTCCAACAGTTTAGACAACTAAAATTTTTCGCCTTACGCATGATTTGAAAAATCGTATTTTGGCCTACTTTGGCTTACTGCACTGTGTGACGTAGCGACCGCGCATCGGTCTCAAACAGAGGGACGGATCATTCGCAACGGCTTCAAAAGCGGAGCTAAAACCGCGCGGAGGAGCGTGGTGGGGGGCTCGCATAAACAATTTCTTCTTCGCTGAAGGATTCCCCGGCGATTCCATGGTTTTCTCACGCTCGTTTCTCGCGTCGGTCGCCGAAAATTTCCGGGCTATGCGCGTCCAATTAGGAGGAATCCGTTTGCGTACGCGGGTCGCAGGAGAGCTCTCCTAATTAACGTTTTCCTGGAGAGTCGATCGGTGCGCGGCTAGAGGAGCCGGGCACACAGCTCCGGCGAAAAAGAAAAAAAAAGGGGGACCGAAGGGACGCGAAAATGAGGCCGCGGACGCCGCAGGAATCGAATCGCGAGTAACCTTGCTCCCCGGTGAGCGGAACAGAACAGAACAGAGCGGAGAAGAGCGGCGCAGAGACGGAGAGGATTCATTAGCGAATACCATCGGCGGATTCTCGAATCCGTAGGCCAGTCGCTCTCCCCGGTTCGGGTCTTTTTAATTGGCCAGATTAGTCCCGAAATCGCGTACCCTCTTTCTCCCCTCGGGAAGGACCTCTGCGATCCTTTTTTCGCCTGGGTCCTCCTCGTTCGTGGTGCTGGTTGTCGCCGCGTCCTCGTCCTCGTCCTCGTCGTCCTTTCGGCACCGCCGACACGGAATATCGGCCTCGTTAAAATACCTAAGGGCCACGACGAAATCGAAATTTCGGGGTTACAACAAAAGAGGGGGGCGACGTCGCGGAGGATTCTCGTCCTCTTCCCTCCAACAGCCTTCCGTCTTCGTCCGCAGCGCTAAATAATCCCAGACAGATTTCGCTGATTTCGCAGATCCTCTTCTCCTTTCTCCTCAATGGTCGCCACGCAATCGCTCCCGACATTCCCGGCGAGCCTCCCCCACCCCCGGAAACAGATTTCAGATCATTTCAAATAATTTTGAATGATTTTCCACGGTTTCTTACCGAGATCCTACACGTGTACTCAGAATCGCCAGATCGGGAAGTCGAATTGAGGAGAGTACCCCGTCTCTGCCAGTATCGGATTAGTCACGTGACATCGTGAAGAAACGCGTCACGTGGCAGTCGGGGGACAACTGATAATCTGGCGACCCTGCCTGTACTTCTGGGACCACTACAGGGGCAGTACTGTATTTTTGAAAATGATTTTCTCTCGGGAGTTACAATCAAGTGCGAAGTTAGAGAACTTTTCCGAGCATCTATAGAGACGTTGCTGTACTTTCAAATTCTCTCAACCTCGTAAACTCTTCAGCGATTCGAACGCTCGAGCTTTGAGAATAATTTCAAGTAAATCCCGCCCGGCATCTCACTTCCAGCAAAAAGCCGGGACAAGCAGAGAGGTATTACCGCGGTTCTAGGATCTCGATCGCTCGCGGATTCCACGTTGATTTTCCAATTACAAGCGTCGGGGACGTTAAGGAGGGCAATATTTCGCGTCGGGGACACGTCTCGAGGCCGAACGACGGACAGAATGAAGTCTCCTCTCGTCTCCCGGCAGAAACGAGGCGATCTCAAAGGGATCCTGACGCTTGTCTCCGAGCCCTGTCTATCGATATCGCGATCGACCATCCGGATGAAACTATCGGGCGGATCGTGAGCACGTACCGCCACTTCATTCGTCGATGGACGAGCCGGAGCCTAAGAAGATCGTTCCCGATCAGAAATGGAAGGAAACCCCGGGAGCACGGGACGGTGTGCGCCGCGCCGGGCTTTTGCTTTTGCTTGGTTTGTGCTCCTCGATCCTTCCCGAAGACACGACGCGACGGATCGATATCGATCGCGGCGAAGACGCATGAATGCCGGACGTCGTTACCGCTCGGCCGGAATTGAGACGTGCGCTTTACGATCCAGCCGGCTCGACTTTTATTCCGACAATAAAATCAACGAGCACTGCGTCTTCCCGGTCGCTTCTCATATGCCCCACCCCGCGGACAAATCAAATCTGCGAAATTCGAAATTGTAAACGTGTAATGCTTCTTGCAAATTCATTGCACGAACTTGTAATTGTCAACTTCATTGTCGACTGGTTAGAGACTTATTCGTATGTTGTGTATGACTAAAAGAAAAATCATGAAAAGAATTTGTTTTTGTTGACGTTTTGTGCATTTCATGAAAATGCATTTATGATGAAAAATTAAAAATTGAACCTATTAAAGAGGGAAGCAAATTCAATTTTTATTTTTATTGTGCATGAACATCCGCAGGTGGCCACGCATCTCGAGAAACACATTGATATTCATACAAGCAATAAATTTTGGTGGGGATCGTCGTCCATTTTTGCTTCTGAATAAATAAGGTTTTCGGTAGCGCATCTGTTCGCCGGATCCCACCATCGATCGAAACAAGACAAACAAACGCGTGTCGTCGAAATCCCACGGATCGAACCGCCGAAAAAAGGTGGGGGATGATGCACGGGTAAGGGGGTAAAGAGGCTGGAGAAGGGTTCCAGGGAGACGCTCGCGCTCGAGGATCTCTTTGATTCCATTATTGCTCGCCTAATTGAATTCCTCTGCGCGATCGCGGCCCTGTACATCTATAAACCCGCGGCTCGTGAAACCAATTTGGGCATTCCTACGTATACGTGTAGTACGTGGCCCGGCCGATCCGGTGATCTATAGATCCCGTGAACGACGCGCCGCATACCGGTGCCAGCTCGAAAATCCGCGGCCCTCGATCTCGGGAGACACGTGCACCCTTTGCCCTTTAATTGGTACCTGTCTTGTGCCATTTTATAACAATAATTCCGGTATACAAAAGCGTATTTGCAATAAGTTTAATAGACAGTTTAATAGAGTGTTGTTTGCAACAACTTGAATAGAAAAAATTAAACTCTGTATAATAACCACAGTGTCCAAATTTATAACGTTCAATTTGGGAAAGGATGTGATCGAATTATTTTCTCGATTAAATCAAATGGAAATTGTTTTATTAATTTCTGGCGATTATATTCAATGAAGAATAGAAAGAATAAAATGTCTGCAAGAGGTACTTTCGAAAATATGAATTACAAAATTGATAAATGAAGCCTTCATACATACATGTGAAGTGAATAAAAATTTTTTAAATTGATTGTGGATATAGAACTACAATGGCACCCACGAAAGAAGCCCTGAAATTTTTAATAAATATTGAAAAGTAAAGTGTTCGATCAAAAGGAGTATGTTTGTCGATTCTGTTCGCGTGATTTATTATTGTTTCGATTGCCAACATTTTTGCGAGCGTATGTAGGCGCATGTAGTGTGTCAGGAAATAATCGGAGGTTCATAAATCATGTTCCCCATGGTGTAAACGTTTTTCTAAGCTGTCGACGGCACGTTTATCGTCGCGACGAAGAAAAGATCCATCGAGGATCTAATTCCGTGCGCAGAAAAAGTTGAGAGTTTCCTCGAGGAAGACTCGAACCATGGGAAAATTCGAGGCGCGTCGAAAGGGGATCTTTAAATATCCAAACACGTGCCGATGAGATCCGCAGGTTGCGAGCCAAGTTCCTCGAAGATTTACGAACAGATTTTCAATCGATTTTATCCGAGGTGTCTCCAATTAAAATTAAAAATTCTATATAATTATTGAATACACATATATAAAGCAGTTTATAATGCAATTAGAGAGAGCGTTACCAATTACCAATATTGTGAATTGCCGCCAAAGTCTCCAACAATTATGTCCAACTTATAAAAATTGTTAAGATGAAAAATAAAAATCGAATTATAATAGGGTTCAGAGAAACTCGAATACAAATTACGAGGATAGTTAATCAAAATAGATTGAGAGAAACGGTCTCGGCGATTGGATTGACCGAAAAAGGAGGAGTCAGATCGAAATTCGAGTCGGTTCCTGTTCGGTCGTTAAGCCCCGTAACAAGGAAATGATAGAAACAGAGATATATTGCCCATGCGGAATCGAGTTTCCTGCGGTCGTGCGTGCACGTGGGTGGCAATCAGCCTCTGCAGGCCCATTGTGACCAGACCTGTTGCGTTCATCGTTAATTAAGACCCATCTCCGGGAGATTCACCAGAACCAGTCGTTGTCTCTCCTCGTCGCGCTCGATCGACTACCGATACATCGCAAAAATTCTCCTCGAGTTCCGATCGGCTACGCTATTAATCGCAATCGGGCTTCCAACCTGTCGATAAGCATTAATTAATTCCAATTGAGAAACAAAACTTCTACTTATCGACGCTTCAGTGGCTTCCTGGACATCTAAATTACTCGAGAACCAATCAGTCTCGGTACGAAAACCCTTTATTTTCAAATTTTTTAGTACATCGTCTACATTTTAGTTTGAAGCATGTATTAAGTATGCTTTGATCTCTGTAAAACCGCTTGGCTATCCCCACTGCGGATCTAATCGTTGGGCGGGGCTTGTTTCAGCCAATGGAAGCGTGACAACTTGCAGGGCGGAACTGAAGAGGCGGGGCTACTCGATGGGCGGGACTTGTCTCAACGAATAAAACGCAATTATTGTATTAAACTATGCAGATCGTTTAATATAATTTAATACAACTGTCGATGGTTTTATTCAACGAAGAATGGACCTACAACAGTACTTCTACAAGCAAGCTTAATATTTTTTCTCACTTCTACCCAGATATTATAAAATTTGTTTCACGGTTCGTGCGTCAGGACTTTTAATAAAATTGTGTCGGAACAAACGGAAACCTCCGCTTCCCAGGCCCGGACTACGCTAAAATCCAAAGTTGCCCGGGAGCTAATTAGCATCGCCATTAGAGCCGGTACGATTCCAGCGCGCCTCGAAGAAAGTAACAAGTTCGTAGTTGGAACGCAGCGAAGCGAAGATGCGAATAGGATAAGGTAGCGGGGATGGGGCGCGAGGACATTGTTCCACGGGTATAAGTAGATGGGTAGAGCGACGATCACGGTGTGTAGAGCAGGAAGCGCGGCCAAGAGCCGCACGGAGAAACCGTAAACGGATTTTTTTCAGCTATTAATAAGGTCCGCGATAGGAGGCGGCGATAATAGAAAATCACCGGCGAGTTACGATCGGCCGTGGCAGCTTTCAGTGCACCGTTATGAGCTCCTCGTGGACCTCTCGGCGTAAATAACGAACAGCACGGCCTGGAAATAGCTGCGAGTGACGCGATGCAACAGCGAGGGACCACTGCCTGCTGTCCAGCGTTGCGCGTCATTAATCACGAAATGCTCCGAGTAATAGTCCATCGGCGAAAATATTACTAAAGACAGGTCGGCGAACAAAAATTCCTCGGAACCGACGTTCTTGCTAAGCAAGTTTTCACGGTGTGATTATGCTGTCACGTTGACATTCGAGAGTAATATACAGTGTCTGTTAAAGCACTGTAATATGAGCCTTTTAATTGCTCGAACATATTTCATTCCTTGATACTCAAAATCGTTCGCTTTTCTTACTTTACTATCCCCACCATGCGACTAGCTAGTGGGCGGAGCCTGTTCTAGCCAATGAAAGGCAACTAGTCAATGGGCGGGGCACATTATAGTCAATGAAACACGCCTAACAGATAGGCGGTGCCTGTTTAACGTATGAAACGCAACTACTCAATGGGCGTGGTACATTGTAGCCAATAAAACATGCCCATTCGATAAGTGGAGCCTGTTCTAGCCAATAGAACGAAACTAGTCAATGGGCGGAGCACATTATAGTCAATGAACACGCCCATTCGATGAGCGGAGCCTATTCTATCCAATGAAACGCGACCAGTCGAAGGGCGTGACTTCCCGGAGCCACTATAACACAAAAGTTGTGTTTTACAATCTTCAAGTGCCAACAACACCACAACAAAAATCGAGAAAAATTCCGAAACCGCCGTAAAATTCTGCCAATAGATCCCAGAAGCTTTAGAAGCGGCAACACCATAACAAAAATCGATAAACCCTCTCCCACCCCCTCGTTCCTGAAAATCATCGAACTCCACAGGTTCCGGCGTCCCTTTTTCGCCGTTCTCCGTCGAGGAAGAGGAGGCAAGGGTTGGGGGGAAAAAAGTGGAGCATCGGATAGTCTTGAATCGAGTCGCGAGGACAGGAGAAAGGGGCAGGGGGGAGCAGAGTGGAGACGTCCCTGAATGAGAAAGCGGTTCGATGCACTTGCCACTCCTTTCCCCCTTCCCTCTCCATCCGATTGTGGCTGGCCCGTTGTTGTTCCGTGGACGTGTTGCAACACGAAAGGAACGAGTGTACAGGAGGCAGGATAATGCCAGGACCGTGTATACGCTGCGTGGACAAGAACGAACGGGAAACCCGGTGTATCGAAGAGGCTGTGGGGGCTTGACGATCGTTATTCGGCGAAAGGTGACCTCCCTCAGGTGACGGGCTTTTTTCCAGATACGTTCGTTACCTTCCGGACAATTCATTTGTACGAGGACTTGCCAAAATCTGCGCGACAAGACGGTATTATCGAGTTGATGGATGTGCGACGACACACTTCTCGCTCGATAAAATGGTAAGCAAAAATGATACGGCAAGATTCGAAAGGTTTTTTGAAAGGGGAGACTTCATTCTCCGAGTCCACGGTGGTTTTACTGTGGTAAAAAATTTTCTACACTGAAAATCTATGGTTTCTATTCTAAAAAGTTTCTATGGGGAAGATTTAGATTTTTCAGCATTTGTTTGACATATGTATGTAATCATTTTTCCCACGCGGTGGAGAAATTTTTTGGGAGAAATTGGGACAGCGCTATACGAAATTTATATATACTAATATTAATATAATATTAATAATATAATATTACTAATATAATATTGATAATATTAATATATTGATACAATATATTAATATAATTATATATAAAGTTATATGAAAGCTATATGACAGAGAAGATGTTATAGCGGTTTGAATATCAACGATTTTTAGGAGAGCATTTAGAGCTTTCATTTAGCACACCAGGGCAGTGATTTAGAAATAGTAGTAGGAATTCTAAGGGGAAGTAGTAGGTGTTTCAAATTGCCACTTTCTATCCACTCGATTAAGTGCAGCATACATTAAATATAACTCGTGTTGCAAGTATAATGTTCATACCTCGACATGCTGAATTATAAACGTGTACTCGTTTATAAACTAAAAGAATTAAGTTTCAACTTTCTACCCTCCCGACCAAATACAGCGTGAAGGAAGTGTAACTCGCGAGTCAAGTACAATTTTTTCATTTCAACACGCGGAAGTATTTAAAAAAGTACATATTCGTTTTCACTTTCTACCCTCTCGACCAAATGCAGCGTCGAGGAAGCGTTAGACTAGAATTGGGATTCGTAGCATTTGTAAATTCAAATTGAAAGCTAAAATTCAGATATTTATTCATAGATTTATTCAATAACATATTTCCCATTCTGTTCTGTGTTATTGAATAAACATATAAATAAATACCTTAGTATTATCTTCGATTCTTAATTTGAAAACGCTACGAGCTTTCTTTCCAACCCAATACAACTCGCGAGACAAGCACAATTTTTGCATCCGAATATGCCAAATTATAAAAACGTAATTCATAAATTGACCGAAGTCTAAAGAGAAGCAGCGTTCGAAATTGGGACTTTTTGTGCTCTTTCCGCACATAAATCTGCTCGGAGTGACAGGATGCAACGAGAGCAAAGAGAACGGGTCGTGAAAACGAGCAAACTGTAATAACGTTCCTTGAAATCGTGTTCTTCCTGTTGCCGTGCCACGTGGTTTCCGTTCTACCTGAGGATCGAGTAGCCCCGAGAACATGCGTCGACTCATCCTCGAGGATGTCGAACGAGCGCCCCTCCGATTAATCGTTTTCCTCGATTCGAGATTACCTGCCTGTTAATGATTCGACATAGCCGGTCGCTCTCTTCTCTTTAACCGGCCGATGAAATTATTGAGGTAGAAAGTTGTGCAAGACTGCCTGCTCGATCATGATTATTTTTCTTAGTCATCCTGGTTCTCGGCGGACGCACGCGTTGTTAGCCTCCGTTCTATCGATTAAATTTTACTCAAGCACTCTACTAACGACTCTAAGTCGCCACAAAAAATTTCCATGTTTCATCTAAATCGATTTTTACATTAGTGTGTACCTAAAAAATGGTTAAAAATTTAGTAATAAACTGTATATGCATAAAACGTTTACCGGGCGTTGTGAAACATTTTGGGTCGAGTGGTTCCGGAATTTGATGTCTGACATTTTCCGACGATGCAAGTGGAAACAGACACTTGAAAATCCGTGGTCAGACGAACGTGCATTAAATCTGGATCTACTCGGAACGTACATTAAAATTGCAAAATGAAAAATAAACATTTTCTACCTCGCCAATCAGCATTTGTTTCGTTGTTCATTTTCATTGTTAAAATGTTCTAGAGAATACAGCGTATGTTATTTTAATTTTGGTAGAACCAGGAAAAAAATTATTTTCTCCTTTTCAGCGCATTTTAATATAAGCGTGGATTTTAAAAAGTTGCTTTCTTATATATTAATAATCTGGATACGTTGAAAGTAAATACACGGAGCAATGACGCAACAAACATTAATATGCGCGTTTTGTCGGAACCCGCGAGCCAGCACGCGACCGGCATAATTGCGCGGATAAAATCGAGGATAATTGGAATAAGAAGATCGCGGTTCTCCGAACAACATAATCGTTCGCCCGTAGACAGTGTCCATTAATAATCCAAGATTTGCAAAAGCGGATCGCAGAGGGGACGAGCGATAAGAGAGGCCTGGATCGGAGACAGTCCACTTACGGCTTAATGACGCGCGATCAGGATTGTTGATCGCGACGTCGCGAGCTATGCGCGTTATTATCAATAAGTTCGTCTCGAGGATCAATTCTTCGGGGCCGGGAGTTCGCGTCGGGGCTCCGGCTGACTATGGGGGCCCCCGCCCCCTCGTAAATCATTATTTATGTCGTCCACAGTGGCCGGTCGTGTGTTTGTTCTCGGTTCTTGCGCCCCTCTCGATCCTACATTGGCCTCGATCGAGCACAACGGCCGATCGACAACGATAGAAATCACCGATCCAGTTTTTTCCCCGGCGAGATTTAATGTCCCATAGTGATCCCCGGCTTCGTATATTATTTTACGCTTGCGTGCACTCCGCGCCGCGCCGATAGAACTGCATTCGATGCATTCGTTGTGTCGCAGTCGCAGTGCGCCGCGATAATGTAGACTTTTTATGACCGACGCGGACCTTGGCTAACAACGCTCGACTTGTAATCCTTTTTTTCATTTTGCTCCGTTTACTCTCGCCGCTCTTACTTCGACTTCGTGCACCTTTATTCTATTCGCCGGCGTTTTTCCGCTACACTTCTTGCACGTTGTTCGACTCGCTCTAATCGTGCTCTGGTGACTTTAGACTGCGGATTTTATGCATTCATGGTAAAATGGATAGGTAAAATAATAACAGTAAAAAGAAATTTAACGGTGTCGTTATATATATATATATGTATATATATCGCCATTAGCATATTCAAATTTATTAAAGGAAGACATTTTTATTTCGCTCGCAGTCTAGGTGTTTCAGTCCCTGTTCAATGGCGGAGTTGTGTCACAAAACTATCGAACACAGCTTATTCGAACCATGTATAAGATGGATGAAAACGAAAAATTATTCTAAATAACGATGCTTCAGTCAGCCTCGCAGCTAGTTGCTTCTCACTGATAAACATGAGAAAAATGATTGCACTTACCCAGCGACAGGCGTCATCTTCAGCGCCAGCGCCCTGCTGATGCAGAATCCTGCGCCTCCGGTCGCGAACCAGAATTTCACCTTTTGCTGGAACAGAAAAAACCGAGCACGGTTCGTTAGCGTTGAACCAAGTCGATCAGGGTCCGAGAGCCAGGTGATCGATCGTCCCCCGGCTGGTTGATCGATCGCCCGGCTACCGATTGCGTCCGTCGATCACTTTGCCTTTGATTGGCTCTGCGATCGATCGCGCCTCCGTTAGTTTTCTCATTCTCTCTCCATCTCAACAATTCTCAACAATAAAGAAAATCAGTCGTAAGCTGGATCCATTCCTGATCCATAATTGTAAAATTGACTCCGCACTCTATGTAGGAGTCTAAAGGATCAGCAAAAAAAAAAATGGATCTAGACTAGTCTTCCTCGGAGGCGTCCAAAGTTCAGACAACTCGGCAGATCTCTGCGGCAAAGCATCCACCTAAATTCCTAACCTCCGGTCCGATGGTCCAGCATCGATCGCTGAGCTAGACGGAGAGCAACGTCCCGTTTAGGCGAGCCGTTTAGTAAAGGACTGGCAAGAAACCGCGAGCTGTACAGAGAGTTACGAGCGTGCCAGTCGATTTCTGACCGATCGACATACCCCGGGGGCCATTAGAGCTGGACGCCTAGGCGATACTATCTCTGAACTGGTCCGCGAGCTGCTCCTTTCTAGGCGTGGTGCACGCCGGACAGTGTGCACGTGCGTCGCACAGGACAATGTTTGCTGTACCCGCGGCAGACCGAAATCTTTCGATCTAGGACTTGCGCAATCTGGCGCTGCACGTTGCGCAATGGTTTCGTGAAAAGTGTCCCCTCGAGAGCTCCGATCGATTGATTTTTCGTTTCGAGCACGTGACTAGCAGCTCGTTGCCCAAGTCCGGAGCCATAAATCGCGTTCGGTGTACAGGAAGCAATTCTGTCGAGACAATGGGTCTTTTTCAGTTGTCATGGTTTAGGTCTTGTTCCTTCATGATGGAAAAACGATAGCCAGTCAGCTGGAATATTGACGATGAGGATCAACCGATTTTTGTTTCTAGCGTTGTGACACCCTGGTCATTAAATATGGAAAAGGTCTTTTGTGTTCTAGCAGAGGAGATTGCACAGATTCGATCCTATGCAGTGTTTTCATCGACAACTATACCAATCTGGTCCAGGTTCAGTTTTGTAAGTCCTGTGCATTAAAATTGTCCTAGCAGAGAAGGTTTTGTAAAGACTCACCACTAATCCCGTGCAACAACCAAACACAACAATACCGAATGACTCCCAGGTGATCAGGTAGCTAAAAAAGTGCCTGATCCTCTTTTCCATCGACAAAATCAATCAGAACGTGATACACTGTACACAGTATCCTCTAATCGATGCAACCGTGCGTTAGTCTCGCAGTTTATCTGCAGTGGTCCAATTTTACAGTTACATGCGAACCAACAACCGATTCACTTAGGCCAGGGATCGCTCCGGATCCTGAACCTCCGAGGAACTTTCCAGGCATTTGTTTTTCCTCTAGAAGATCAACCAAAAGAAACCTGCAATTGCTCAGCGCAGTTAGGCCTCCCCTCAGAGTGGTATAAAACTAAATCACCGGGGGACGGTGTTAGGGGATGATTGCAGGTTGCCGACGGCCACCGTGGATATCTCGGGGGCAACACAGGAAGCTGGAACAAGGTTCGAATCGGTCGGAACACCGGTTACCGTTTCCGTGGTCGCTTTGTCCACCGGTTGGCGGGTTCAGCTGACCCCAGAATTCCGCGCGAGCCTCGTGGCTTCTCGTGACTGTCGCGAGCGTTCCGTTGTGTTATTCAAATGGGGGCCAAAGGGAGCGAAAGGGAGCCAAACGGAGCCAAAGGGAGCCAACGACCAAAGAAAGACGGAAAGGGAGGAAGATCGAAGGGCCTCCCTCCTTGTACAGCCGTCGAAGATGCTATCTAAGCCCACCCCAATCGGCCGTGTATATCTAATGCCTTCGTGAGGTCCTGTCTTCCTGTTACAGCGTCTACTTTAAGGATCACCCTCGATCGACGACAACTACAACCCTCCCTCTGCTATCCCGGAAACCTGTTGCTTCTTCTTCGCCGCAAGAGCTTCGACACTGACCAGATTTGTTCGTTTCTTAACAACTTAAAGGTATCTTATTTCTCGAGTATCTTCGTCCTGAAGAGAAGCTGGCGATTTCTTCGTAAAATCGTTTCCAGTAATTGCTACAGATTTTTATTTTGCAGTCTACCCGTCCTTCCCCGAAGAAAGTGCACGACCGAAGAAACCAGACAGAATTCCCGCGGGAAAAGTGAAAGGAGGCCCTGGGCGACACCTGGAGGACGCGTCCGTCCTCGGTCAACGATTTTTAATGATGTTACTGGCGCAGGTATCCAGCAGCGATCGCTGGATCCCGAGGAATCGCGCGGCTCGCTCGCAGTATAGATCCTCCTGGAAGATTGCTCCTCTGACTAATTACATTCCGAACCCTAACTTCGAAAGGGTTGGCTCCGGAGGAGAGGAGAGAAGGGAAGGGGAGGGGAGGGGAAGAGAGGCGATTATACGATCCTATATCCAATTACCTAGCGACGATTGGCAGCGATCCGAAGATAACTTCGGCTCTCTGATTGCTGCTCCCACCGTCGGCTGCTTTACTCCCTTATCGCGGGCAAGTTTAACGGGAGCTGGTCCTCCAATTAGGGGATCCTGAAACACTTTTCAGGGAAAACCGAGTCTAGACGGTGTGCGTGTGTCCGTGCGACCGCTCCTCGTGCTTCGAATCGCTTTCGAAGCTGTTGCGATCGTCGAACTCTGTTCAGTTACGCCAAGTTTCGGAACTATGGCCGATTTCTTGCAATTTATGGCCGGGTGTATGTACTGCGGTCGTGGTAGGGGTTCGCGGGTATCACGAGGATCGTTATGCATTTAATTTGTACACCCTAGGGTTCTTAAAAATGCCGGGACCATTTAAACCCAATATATCAAAGGCATCACTATAAGGACTGGTTCTAGGTAAAATATCATGAAAAATATGTTTCAAGAAATTTCACCTACCATTTTATGAAGCGTCCCGATTAGAACAATAGGGGTGAATGCTTTATTGGACCTTCTAGTATAGGATTCGAGTAATTGTCAGCTTCATTGAAGCATCTAGTTTAAAAGAACAAATATTAGGAGCTTCATTGAACCATCTGATTTAGAACAACGCCCATTCAAAGCTTTATTGAACCTTCTAGTATAGGACTCGAACAACTGTCAGCTTCATTGAGCCATCTAGTTTCCAACAATGTCTATGGAAAGCTTCATTGAACCTTCCAGTTTAGGACAGTAGCAACTAGGAGCTTCCTTGAACGTTTGTCGAACCCTTAATCCAGTTTAGAGCAATACTTTTTTACTGCCGTCTATTAGATTTTATTTAACCGGTAATGCTGAACACAAAGAACATCGACGCACAGAACTGCAGTCAGAAGAACGCGAGACAGAAAAAGCTTCGAGAGTATCGACATAAAGAAAAGGAACTAATTATCCATCAGCCAGGCTACAAATGGAGGAGTATCGATGAACTCGCAGGAAGAGCAGAAACAATTACAATGATAGAGGAAAGGGGTGTATCCAGGGAGTAAAAAGATCGCACCGCTGGAATATTGAAATATGGAGGGGAGAGGAGGTAAAGACGAGGGAAATAATGATGGAAGAAGAGGTAAGTGAAGACGAGATGATCTGCCGCGCCACGTACGCTACCTCCATTACTTCGACATTATTATACCTGCAGGTTGATATCGCACCGCTCCGATGGCGGAATGTTCGTTTTGCAGAGGCTCGCATCCGCCGGGGGTTTTGCCGATCTTATTATTTCGCCGGTGTTCACGTGTATGCGTATCGGTCCCGTTCGCAGCACGTGGACACTCATGCAAATCGACTTCGCCGCTTGTCCGCAATTATCGTTCATTAATATTCCCGGCCGATAACAACACGGGCCTATCGTCGTTGCCGATGGCCAAGCGAAACCGGAGGAATTCCGGCGGAAACGTGTCCTCTCTCTCTCTCTCTCCCTTTCACTTTATCTCGATCTCTATTCGTTCTCTCTTTCGACGATCCGATCGCGGGGACGCTAGTCTTCTGCTCTGTCGCTTTACGGCGACGATAAGATCGGAGTTTTACGGGGTTGCCGGGTAAATTAGCGGACGACGCACCCTGTGACAGGTGTTCGCCGGTTCCCGCGTGTCCCCAGCAGAAATATCCCCATAAATTGTTTGATCAGTTGCTATCGTCGTCTGTGTTTATCTGTTGGTGGATCGTAGTTTTCCGATTGAGAGCAAGAGAGATTTTTCAGTCTGTCTCTCTCTCTCTCTCTCTCTCTGCCCGACCCGATCTCTCCGCAGACAAGAGAAGTCGTAAAACGAGGGCCTGAATGACACGGCGAGTAATATCTGATGAAGAGTGGGTGGCTGCCGCTCGATATATTAGGACTAATGAACAGATTAGAGACCCCGATATCGCTCGAAGCTCTACGGATACGCGAGATGTCGTGCTGAGACGTCCGAGACGCTCTTCAAGCTAAACTTTCATTAAAAACTATCCGTCCGTCTGTATCGGCCTTTATCATCACGCTCTGCGAATTATTGCTTCTTGTGTTTCGCATTTATTTACTTCGAACAAGAAATTTGCCCACTTACTATACAGGGTGTTTCGTTTAAAACAGGACACCTAAATATCTCGTCTATCTCTGAAAATACAAAGAATGCTTCTAAAGTAATCTGAATGGTTTCAAAAGACGAATCAGATGGAAGAATCGTTTCTTATAAATTGTAATTTTTTAATTGTTTTTTCAAGGTCACTCGTGTTTTTTACGTATATACGCACATTTTCTGTTGTATGTTATAGCAAACGTTATTGTGCATTCATCCATGTTCGCTGTAACATACAACAACAGAAAATGTGTGTATATACGTAGAAAAAAAAAACACCAGTGACCTTGAAGAAACTATTGAAAAATTACAATTTGTAAAAAATGATTCTTCCATCGGATTCGTCTTTTGAAACCATTTAGATTACGTCGGAAACATTTTTTGTATTTTCAGAGATAGAGGAGATATATTTAGGTGTCCTGTTTTAAACGAAACACCCTGTATGATCGTTTTCTATCTAAAAAATATCCGCGGCAGTACTTTCGGATTTTGAAAGCTGGGGAAAATTAAATAACGGCCTTTAAACAAGATTTGTAGTACTTGGATAAAATTATATTCTCGTTGAGTTCATAGTATGTATCCTCTATTGGAGTTTTCCATGATTAATTAGACTGCGGATTTTGTGCACTCGTGACAAAAATGAGTAGGCGTAATGGAAAAGAAAAGGAAGATAAAAAGAATTTAAAAACATACGGGTGTATTGTTTCTAGACTATCGAAGTCATTGGAGACAGAAGAAAAATTTCTACGCGGTTCCTGTTCCTTGCAATCGACGAAGAGAGAATGTTTATTTTGCGTTATTTATTCTTTGTCTCTTCTTTAGTTTCCCATTTCCGAGTCGCATGAGCTTGGTGCACGCATGCGTTCGTCCGTTTTGCGGCCTCGGGGGCCGTCATGGGTCACGAGCACGCGTCTATGGCCTCGTATCTTCTATCCGAACGTTTCTGCTTGCCTCGCCTCGCTCTGCCTCGCTTGTTCCATGCTCACCTGTCCTCTTTCCCCTGGTTTCATTAGTCGACCGATAAGTCGGCTAACCGAGAGCGCGCGCGCGCTATCGGCGAACGCTTCCTGGTTCGGTTCTGCTTTGCTATAGCACCAGGATCCCCCTCGTGGCGTGGCGAACCTAACCGAGGCCGCTGTCGAATTATGCGGATCGCTCGATTGGGCTTGGTCGGACGCGCGGAATGTTCGCATGGGTGCGAATAACGGCACCGAACGGGCAGAAGATAGAGAAGCCTGAATGCATGTGCTGCGATGCGTGCAGTGATCTGCCATTTTTGATAGCCGCTCTTCTATGCAACTTCCAGGATTCTATTTCACTTCGAACTTCGGTCTGTTCAGAATGTTCAGTCGGGTTTCTGATCGGGAGAAGTCTGCTCGAGTTTAAGGGATGATCCTCTGGGTCTACTTCGGGAGTTGGAAGACGTGTCTTGCATGATGGGAATTCGGAGATCTTTAAGAATGGAGGATGGAATCTATGATTCTGGAGAGTACCAATTCTTTAGGAGTGGGATGATGGATATAGTGAGAGGAAACTTCACGATTGGAGATTCTTTGATTCAGAAATGAATCATACAATCATGATTGGCAGGGTTAGTGAACTATCTTGTTCGGAACAACAGAAATTAAAAGCGTTATTGAATCTTCTAGTATAGGAGCCTAACATCTGGCAGCTTTATTGAGCCATTTAGATTAGAACAAACATTTTATAAACCGTCCAGATTAGAACAATAGGGGTGAAAACTATTAATCTAGTTTAGAACAATAGCTACCGAACATTTTATGAACCGTCCAGATTAGAACTATGGGAGTGAATGCTTTATTGGGCCTTCTAGTATGGGATTCGAGTAATTGTCAGCTTCGTTGAGCCATCTAGTTTCCAACAACGTCTATGGAAAGCTTCATTAAACCTTCTAGTTTAGGACAGTTCCTACTAGAAGCTTTCTTGAGCGTCTGTCGAACGCTTGATCTAGTTTAGAACAATAGCTAAAACATTTTATGAACCCTCCAGGTTAGAACAATGGAAGTGAATGCTTTACTGGACCTTCTAGTATGGGATTCGAGTAATTGTCAGCTTCATTGAGCCATCTAGTTTCCAACAACGTCTATGGAAAGCTTCATTGAACCTTCTAGTTTAGGACAGTCCCAACTAGAAGCTTTCTTGAACGTTTGTCGAGCCTAGTACCTTGGAACAAGAATAAAGAAAAGGTTTGTTGAACCTTCATCGAACTCTTGAAATTAAATCTTATAAGCTAGGCACAGTAGCGATCAGGAAATGTTGAAAGTTGAACATTGAAGCACAAGTACCCCGGTAGAAAAATGCACAGTGTGCCCATCGATAAACAGGATAGCCTGCAATCAAGGAACGGAATCCACAATTTCTTCATCTCGCAACCATAGAGAATCGTTCGCGAGAAAACCAGCTGGCAATTACGCTTATTTACGCGCTAGGTTCGCGAACGGAAAATCGCAACGCTCGTTTCCTCGACGTTTCATAGCGTTTCCTTGAGCGCGCCTGGTGTTTCATTAACTGGATGCGTTACGATCTGTCGATTATAGGCGCTCGTACGCAACCAAGTCTCTCTCTCGTCTGGTGCTCGAACCCTCGAAGCTACCTACACCTGTAATTAGGAACTGTATTGTTCGGTTGGGATTGCACGCGTGACCCGTGACGACCGGACCGGTACACTTACCGCCTCGTAGCGCATCCCAGTGCATCGCGGTGCAATCCGGTGCAATGCAGCGAAGATCTTCCTCCGGAAAGTTATTACACCGAATACAATGGGTAGGAAGTTAATCGGATTAGAAGACGGCTGCCATTTCCCGAGATTGAATTCCCGGCGAGATGAATCGCCGCGATTTCGTGGAAACTGCCACCGGGAATTCTCGCGCGCCTAATGCCCCTCGGGAATTGCTAACGTTGCCGAGATCCTGGTGCTGGAACTTGATACTCGCGTCGGTGTGGAGAACTGAAAAGTATTTTTTCCGAGGAAAATTGAGGGAACGATAGTTGAAACGATTGCCTTCCTCGTAAGGAACGACGACAGCGTTTTCACTGCAACTTCGAACATTTTTCTGGACTCGACAAGTGAAGGGATCAGGATAAAAAAAATACAGAAGTGTTCCTCAACCTTTGTTTTAACAGAGAAAAATATTTCCGTGGGAAAACTGGCGAGGTCACGCGGTCGGGTAAATAATGTTGCTCGCGAGGCGCGATGACGGATAAAATGTCGAGCATTTCCAAGGAAGGGGAATTTTCGCAGATTTTCTCAGAGCGATGGGGCTCGCAGCACACCTGGCGCGCGGATGCACCGGTGCATCGCTGGAGGTATAGCACTGTGGTTCTGCGGCCTAACGGCGAGTTAATCCGAAAGGTTAATCGATCGGCCGATCGGGAAGAGAGCGAGCGAGCGCGCGCGGCAAAGAGAGCACGCCGAGAGAGAATGTTCTTACGGAGTTGCGAGGGAGCACGTGTGCGCTCGTTGGTCAAGGTTGCAACCGTGAAAAACTGGCCACGCCCGGCACACACCGTGGATCTATCGCGGTGGATCGACGGGGATCGAGATAGAGCGGTGATTGACGGTGGAAAAAGGAGGATCTCGCGGCGCGGTCGAGAAATTAATTGCCGCGTTGTCGGGAGGCGGCGGACCGCGAAGAAAAGGGGAAAGGGAGAGAATGAGAAAGAGAGAGAGAGAGAGACGATGTGCAGCTTAATGGAAGTAATTTAACGCGGAATATTGTATACCGCGGGTGCGCTGTTTAAATTAGCACCTAAATCGTTTAAAATGATTGATACGTGTGCAGGCGGCGGGATTTAATCTCGGCCGGACTCCGGCCCGGTGCTCGTTACGCGAATCATCCGTTCAATCAGATCCTGACGCAGTTTGGTGGACGCTACAGTCATTTGGTAGGGAGATGCGCGACCGAAAACTACCATCGAATCACTCTTTTTTTATCGACGCTTTGTTTCGTTTGTTATCTGCGTTCCCACCGACACCTGCGGTTTATCTTGTCACTTGCGTTTCCACCGGCAGCTGCGTTCTGTCTCATTGCTCGAACTGCAGCTTATCGTTTGCATTCCTCCTGGAAATTGTATTTTATTGCTTGCATTTCTGCTGACTGCTAGGTTTTAGTTTATTGCAGCTCGCTTCACTATTTTTCCTTATTATGCTACATCCTTATTCCTTTCACAATCGATTATTACTTTGTATATTATTTTTTCTAGATATGTACTTCATTTTATTTCTGACTTGTGCTAATTCAATTACATTGTATTTCAATTATATAGTAATTCAATTACGTCGTAACTGAATTACATAATTCAAACCTTTCAATTAATTCAATTACTAAGTATTTCAATTAATTCAATTGCCAAGTATTTTAATCAGATGTGTAATTAAAATACAATATAATTGAAATACAATATAATTAAAATACATCTCTCCAAATTACAGCCCAGAACTTTGAAGAAGTGCGATATATTTTTATGCTTTTCTTTCATATACTTGTCTAGTGTCTGTGCGGCGTAGTTTTTATTCCTCGTCCTCGTTCATAATACGTAACGCTATTTCATGTTTATGGTTGAAATTTAAAAAATGTGTAACTTAGAAGTTATTTCTGTTCAGATATTATAAATTTATAAATAATAAATTCCTTCTGTTTGAAACCTTCACATGGATTTTTCAACCTCTTCTTACCAATTACTTTATTATTCTTTAATTTTTAATTTAATTACATCGTAATTCGTAATTATTGTAATTTAATTACTAAGTATTTTATAATTGTACTCCAATTACAAATATGAATTACATTGTAATTTAATTGAATGAAGATCTGCATTATAAATTAAAATATAACTGAATTACAACGTAATTCAATTACTTCGTAATTATAATTCCTGGAGTAATTCAATCGTAATTCTGCACAACTCTATTTTATTTATACTACTCGAGCTTCAACGGTTAAACAAGACATTAAAACTGTATGTGTTGCCAGAAATGTTACCGCATGACGCGACTGTAATAAGTAATAACACGCAGTACAATATTCGATCGCGAAACGAGGTCCTGAGAAGCAGTGCCATTGTCTTAGATTTGATGAGTAACGAAGAAAGACAAATGGGACTTCGCTCCGCAATTAACGACTAACGTGTAACGTGTACACATGAGTACACTGTTATTATTATTTTTAATTAAGAAGAGAAATTCCAGACAGCGGTTAAGAAGTAGGTGGAATTCGCAGAACCCCGTTCAATAAACCCTCTCCCACGGGTGTCATCTGCATTGTAATTATTGTTACGGTTTCGCGAGTTCCGGTAATTTTCGTAATTTTTCGTCCGGGTTCGTTTCTCGCCGCCGTGCCCACGATAAGTGCGTCCATTGTCCCAGTTATCGAATCATTCTCACAGAGGAAACGAAGGATGAATCCCGAAGACGGAGACAGGGAACGAAAAAGACCGAGAAATGTGACAAAAGAGTACAAGGCTAGAAGAAAAACAACGAAATAGAGGGAACTTACTATGCCGTTTTTAATGAGATTAAACAGAAAACGGAAAATGGAAAAATAGTGAGGGAAAATTCACACAAAAGGGAAAATATCATTGAGTTGAAACCAGTGGAAAATTGGAAGCAGAAAATGGAAAAATAATGAGAAATCAGTCAGAGAAGAAAAACTAAGAGGAAAACCGTGGAATCGAAAACAATGACAAAATGAAGAATGAAAACACAGAAATAATGGAACGTAAACGAAAAAGAGAAGCCAGAGGAAAATGTGATGAGAAGGAGAAGGATCAAGAGAATTCAGAAATAACAAGAAACGAGAAGGAATTATTGGTCCTGACGATATCGAGCAATTAGTGATCGCGAGGAATATTGGTCGGTTGACCGGACGCATTCATAAATAATGTTGATTTTCCGGGAGAGTAACCAGCGAGATGTAATCACGGCCGCGATAGTTTCACGGCGGCGTGCACTCTGAAAACGATTCCCACGTTCGTAACGCGTTCTGCACCTAGCCGTGATTTCCGGGAGATTTCGAGCGCGAACCGAACCCGACCGTGTCCCCTTCGGTGCGTCGATTAATTAGGCGAGGGAACAGCCAGCTGATCCGAGGCGTTCCAAACCTTTTGTTTCATATAACAGAATACGGTAGTGCACGGTTAGAAACTAAAATCTGCGAGGAAGGTATTGGGGCGCCATTCAATGTTCAATAACATGGCCAAAAAAAAAATCATATGGTCACCATCGATAGCTCATTTTAAAGGCGAGACTCCAATCTTCAAATTTATGTTAGTCTCGGTCATAAAAAAAATTTTCCGAGGTCTGTACGAACGTTTGAATTTGCAAAATTTGGAAATAAAAAAGTATACTCAGTTTGTCATCTGGTACACAGTGTAAAAAATTTTATCGAGAGAAATCCAAATTGTATTTCAAAAGTAGGAGGTTCGAGCTACAAAATGAGACCAGAACGAATATTCGATGACGTTCTTTCACGAAGTTGCAACACTTCGAACGCACTTTTAATTCGGAACGCCTCTAATTCGGAAAGCCCACCATTTGGAACGCCCACACTTCGGCACGCCCACAATTTGGAACGCCCCGTTTTTTCGGCCAACGAAACGTTCCGTGGAACGGCGTACAATAAAATTGTGATGCTGTTGGAAAAATGTTGTCATTTATTGAAACGTTCGATTAAAATCATTTAAGGTTCTGTGGTTCATTGAGAGGGACAATGGGGAAAATTGAAACGCGATTGTGGTAGACTGAGACTAGTAAATAGGGAGGGGATTCAGGGGCAGCGTCCTTGATAGACCTCGGTCCTACGAAAGTGACAAACGAGGGATCGGTCGGCGCGACTTGGAACGGTAGTCGAGGGAACAGGCTAATTAATAGTTCCGGGAACGGCGACGAGGTGAGAGGAGAAAGGATCGCAGGATCGCGCGTAGCAGGAGAACGATGGATAGTGGAGAAAGAGAGAGAGAGAAGGATGAAGGGAAGGAGAAGATATAGAAGAGAGAAGGCTCGCGGGAATGCGGGACATGTGGCGCGCATCCGCGTGCCACCAGCCTGCGAAACAGGCTGCGATTTTCTGCCGAATGCGGGAATAGGTGTTACTCCAGGCCTGTGATCCCTGATAAACTGCACTCTTTACTTCGCTTCTTCCTCCAACCGACGCTAAATATTTCTAACTATCGGAAAAACAACCCTCGAACTATGTCCAAGCTGCTCGAACACCACCAACAATTCCAAAAGAAAGTGTTAGATCGCGCTATTGTGGGAATGATTGCTTGGCACATGATGGATATTATTGCTGGACAGCAGATTTTTTCCGAGATAGCTTACGTAGAAATTAATATCTTCTCTTAATAATTTTAATCGGTTGAAAATAATACAACAGTACGTTTAATGTTTTGCATTTGATGCTAGACCAATTAAATCTTTCTAAAAATCACCAATTGAAATTAAACCAACGCCAACATCCGAGAAATATTGGGGAATAAAATTGTGATGATAAAAATATTCTGACTCGAGCGTGACGAACGATTAGAGTTTGTTCGAAATTGGTTCCTAACTAGTTCGAATGGGGCAAAAAGCAGCTCGGAAGCGGCTCCGAGTAGAAGCCGTGTTTCGGAAACCGCGGTAAACAGGCGGAACATGTCTCGCGGTTTCGATTGGCTTGCACGCAATCAGTTTTCGCGGTGTGCACTTCGGAATCTGTCTGGGCCCTGTCGAGCTTTTGTTTGCCCGGCTTTTTTGCCACATGCTAATAGGAAAACCGCAAGGGGAGCCGGTCGCGCGGAACGAGCATGCTTCCCGAGGGAATCGTCGGCCACAACTGCTTTCTTCGCTCGCTGACCTTCTAATGCAAGATCAAGGCCGACTCTGCGAGCCGACCTCTTTCTCTCTTTCTCTTCCTACATTTCGCTATACTCTATAACATTACCCATCTACGGTTTACTTTTCGTTATATCCCTGTTTCCCTTCCGTATTCCTCCATTTCTGTCTGCCTCGTCTCACAGGATTTGTTAAAAAATATTTTCCTCGTTCTATTTTTCGGCATGTAGCTCGAGGAATGAACTCGAATAGAAATAAGTGTAAACAAGGCTGGGAGAAACGAATACCGCGATTGGACAAAAACGGTGGTGAAGGAAAGTGAGATTTTTGTTCGAACAATAGACTTTAGATCGGACGAAAGAAGGTTTCACGTATCAAAGTTGGGAGAGCGGAGCAAAGTCGAGTCTTTTCGTGTTTCATAGAGGAAGCTTCGAGACTCTTTGGGCGTAACATCGTGCGGGAAGTGTCGACAGTGTCGAGGCGGCCGGAAACGCTGCGGGGAAAGCAGGAAATCCGTGGCAGAAGGTTACTGTTGGCGCGAGCGCGCGGCTGTTCTCCCTTGAAAACGAAGATGAAGTGGCCTTTCGAGATGGAACGGGAGAAAAAAGGGGACGGTAGGTGGCCGCAGCGGGAAAGCAGTAAACCTGCAGCTCCACCGTGGCCGTATTAATCATTTCGCGGACGAGGGACGCGGGGACGAAGCGAAAAAGGCGGAGGGACAGAGCGTAAGAGAGAGAGAGGAGAGAGAGAAAGAGACGAAGGGATGCAACGCGCGGCCGAAAGGAATACTCCCGTGAAATACGAGACGTTTCATTAAAGCAATCCGTCGAATCCCGCAGCCGATAATTATCCGCTACCAGCCGTTTTAATTGGGAGAACCGCGCTTTCGGCTTCTTCGTCAGTTTCAATTCCCGGCCAAATAACCGCTTGGACGGCTCGCAATTATATCTGCCTTAGGCTCGCGCGAAAATTGATACGGAACCGTCGCCGTTGTTCGTGGAACCTTTCTCGGCGAACGGGTCGCCGACGTGGATTGAGTTCGCTCGTTTTGTTTCGTACCGTGGACATCTGGCCCCTGAGACTCCGCCTTTTTCTGGTCGCCGAAACGTTCCACAGTGAACCGCCAATTTAGCCTCTCATCGTACAACTGGAGCACCGATTTTCCAAAAATCAGTGAAATACTTCGATCAATTTTTTTATTCCAACATTTCAACGCCTACAAATTTTAACGCTTCCATGTCTGAATGATCCCAATTGGGGACGCCCTGAATTTGAAACACACCCGATTCGGAACGCCCCTAATTCGAAACGCCCACAATCTGGAACGCTCTGAATTGGTAACGTCCCCGATTCGAAACACCCCCAATTCAGAACGTCCCTAATTTAGAACGCCCACAATGTGGACCGCCCCCGATTCGGAACACCCCAAAAGAACGCCCCCAATTCGGAACGTCCCTAATTTCGACCGACCCTAATTCGAACTGCCCCATTTTATTTCGTCTCTTAGGCATTTTTTCCGTATAAATTGGAACGCCTTATCTGGAAAAGCCGGTAGAACTCGCTGACCAATTTTAAAAATTACACCACCCCGAGGGATTAGATTGTTTAATTCGTGGAACAATGAATTCCCACGGAACCGCGGTTTTTATCGAGCGATCTGCGAGCGTAGCGGGCAGATATTTAGTGGCGGACACCTCCGGGGAGCTCGAAGACCAATTAGCAGTTAGCACAGCGGGAATAAGGGGCCAGAAAGATGTACGGGAACCGAGCGACGAATTCCGGGAACTGGAGAACGAACAGAGAGAGAGAGGAAGGGAGAGAGGCCGTGGTCTCTGGTATCCACGGAATCCCTCGTATTTCGAACAAATCGCGCGATCGGCCACAATGGAGCCATTACGCGGGGCCCCTCGATCCAGCCATTTTTCCACGCCGAGCCGGCGAAACGTCGTTACCGATCCTAGATCGCGAGTCCTATCAGCCCGAGGAACGAGGTAATCAATTTTTATTGCGCTTTGTGCGCCGTGTTCCTCCACTTCGATAAACGCGTCGAGATTTATTCCCGTCGTACTCCGTCGAAACACAGAAAAACCCCGACACGACAGCCGGGGAAACAACGGATAAGAAACGAACGCGTTTTCTGTCGTCGTGCATGCCCGTTATTGCGTGTACCGCGCTTATACAGCAACGGGCGGGGTGGCCGGGCGGTAGGCGGGGCGCGGGAATCGCGGCGAAATCTGAATTGAGAATTAAGCGCAGGTTTGTGCAAAAAGATTTTCTAGACACGCTCTACTCGATCAAATATTAAAAAAGATCATGCATCATCTCAGAGTGATCGAACCAACTGGGCGTGGCCTGGTAACGCCCACCAAAAAACAAATTACCCCACTCTACCTCATTCTTTCTATCAAACAACACTCGTATACAACCTTGCCTCCAATTACTCGCAACTCATGAAAATATTCAAAGAAGGCGTGGTCAACGGTGTGGTCCACACAAGTGGGCGGAGTCTCGGCGCTCCAGGGGCCAAGACACGACAACTAGAGCGCCTAGTCATGCGTTTCGCGCGTGTGTCCGGTCGAGTAGATCGATCTTGTTGGATGAACGTCGCGATCGGCTGAAAATGTCCGCTCGGCACGGCCTTAATCACCGATCCCCATTCTTTCGACGGCGGCAGTGCAATTACGATCGCGTCTTGGCGCTGTGATATTGCGGCGCCACGCCCCCGGTGAAAGGGTGATCCGTCGAGAGAAAGAGAGAGAGACAGAGCGCGCGAGAGAGAGAGAGCAACGGAAGGCGAGAGAATGAGAGAAAAAGAGAGAGAACACGGTGGGCAGCCGGAGTTCGTGCAGGAGCCAGTGGTTTCTGTTGGCCGGTAGGCCGATCCGGCCCCGGGATAACCTGCCGATGAACCGTAAACCAGGAACTTATTACGGAGCGGTGTATCGCTGACTCGCTCGCTCTCTCTCTCTCTCTCTCTCTCTCTCTCGGCTGTACGCTCTCGTACTCGCCCGTACCCCACCTTTATTATTACGAGTACGACTACTACCAGCAGCTCGGCCGCTCACAGAGTGTGCGCCGCGTGCTGCACGTGTTTCTAAAGCCGAGGATGGACGACGGCGAGGAGATACCCCAGCTTATTTGCGCGGCGATCCTCTCTTGGCTGTGCTGCTGCCGAGCTTTCGGCGTCGTTTCACGTTAATTGCAGACCAACCGAGACCAGATGAGATATCGTGCGCGGACTTTACGGCTGGCTAGATCGTACTGTTATCGCGGAAATTCTAATATAAACCTTATTACCTCGCGTGTGCCCCGACCGGGCCAATCGATATTGTATCCGTGCGAGTAACCGGAGTACACCGTAATCCGTTCGCCGACGAATCGGTTGAATCACTCGGCGCAGAGCAAGCAATATCAATAATCGTTCGTGTCCATTTCTTTCTCGTTCTTTCCTCTCGGTACACAAGACGCGACCGCGATTTCTTCCTCTTCTTAATTTAATCACGGCGAAACACTTCGGAGAAGCGTATCGAGCTCCTCCCGGATTCAACCGGAATTTAATACGTCCCCCACGGGGCATGTTTTTACAGGCGTTATTATCCATATCGCTGAAATCGTCGGTTTTGCACGCGGATTACCCGCACCGGCTAGAGAAACGCGAGCCACAGAATTATTCCAGTGCATTAGCTGCGAGCGAGTTTATTGCACTCGGGTAACGACCCGGCCAACGGCGAATAATTACGTTCCTATATTTCTTTCCGCGGCTCTACGCGTCCCTATTGTTGCCGTCTCATTTTCTTGTTATGGCCCGGACTGGCCCCGCGATGCTTTTTACCGGGTCGCTTTCCGCGCATAGATGTCTGTAATTTCGCCAACTGCAGACCCGAAGTTGAATTGCACCGGGAACTGTTAAACGCGCGGAACATAAACCCGATACCCCGTAAGTTCCGAGTAGCTGAGGAGCTTAGACCTAACGGCGCCGTATTTTAGGCGATTCGAAGTCGAGTGAGCGGTCATCTTGACGCTTTAATGCTTGAACGGTGCTTCATTGCGGGGAGTACCAGTTGGTGTGCCCTGAAATTGGAACACCCCCAAAATTGCTACGACTCCAAATCTCAGCTTCCGTAGTTCGACGCACGCCTGCAAATTTTAGCGTTCCCGAATTACACCGCTTCGAATTTTAAGGCTCCCAAACTTCCCCCACTTCGGAACGCCCTCAATTTGGAACGCCTCCAATTTATAACGTCACAACTTCGGCCCGCCCTCAATTCGACACGCCCCCAATTCGGAACGCCTCCAATTTAAAACGTTCCCATTTCGGCACGCCCTCAATCCGGAACACCCCCAATTTAAAATGTTTCCACTTCGGCACACCCTCAATTCGGAACGCCCCCAAATTGCAACCGCTGCAATATTCGGCCAAAAATTCGCTCGCCTCCAAATCGCAACAGCTTCGACACTGCTTACTCCGAAACTCAATATATTCATATTTCAACGCCCACAATCTCGTACGCTTGAGCCGCGAACACCCCCGAGCCGGAGCTCTTGTAAACTTATAAATTCCCTCCCGACAAATAATCAATATTTCTTGCTCTTATGTAAATGGCCGCTCGCCCCCTCGAGAGCCCTCGTATTCAAATCCGCGCTGGCCGGCGAATGGAATCGACTAGCCGAAACGTGTCTTTCGATTAATTATACGTTTCTGCGACTCGTATTTATTCAAGAAGCATCTCCCGGGTACCTTGATTTATGCGCGTCTATGTACAGTTTCCGATGGCCGGTGTGTCATTAACAAACTATCCCCCGCGGCGTTTAGCCACAGGATCGGCGCGTACCCTGTTTTTCGTGTTCGCATCATCCGTAGATGGTGATTTTTCGCGAGATTTCAACGCCGGTGAACGCCTTTCACCGTAGATCCGATCAAACGGGCCGCAATAGACAGAGTCGGCGCGAGGTCGCGCGAAAGAATGCAAATCAACGACGCGCGCTGAAACTAATTATCCGTTCGACGCAACGAAGTAGCAAAAAGCACGAGATCTATGCGGTGCATAGTATGCACCCGGTTTTCCGCCATAGCTCCGAGACTCGGACATGCAGAACACATGGATCGCTCTGTCGTAATCACCGATCGATCTAGGAACGGTGATCGAACACACCGCAACCAGCCGGGGGATAGGAGTACTACCTCTCTCCGGAACGACAATGCAACAGGCACGAAGAATTCCGCCGAAGAGAAGTGTGGAGCAACGGATACACACCCGGCTAACTTTAATCTCCGGCCGGTAACAAAAGTCCCAGTAATTACGGCCGCTGCAGCCCGCCGACGATCAACGGCCGGACTAATTATCCGGTCGCCATTGACATGTGGGCTCGGGAAACACCGACATGCACCGCGGCACCGGTTCAGCAAATATCGTGCGCTAAATGAATCGGACCTCGCTGCAGGAATGTCTTTGTTCTTCTCGTGCCACCCTGAACCCGTTAACTAGCCGAGACGAATTAAATCGTCCTATGGTTTTATATAACGGTGCCACGATTTTCTATTCAATTTCATTCGGCATCATTTCAATTTCAGGGCTCGATAAGCTGGAGATGTTTACTGGGTAGTGATACAGGCCGTTTCTTAATTAACACCTCTGTAGTGGTAGATACCTTTTGGAAACCGGTGCTCCTTGATCTTAAGTATTAGGTTGGCAACTAAATTCGCGACCTTTTGTTTCGTAATTCTTTCATTGTATCATTGCAACTTCATTCAGTGACCATTCCTTTTGAACTGTATATCATTGAAAAGCTCTGAATTTTGTGATTAATTCGATATAGAAAATACTGGTGCTTAAAAAATATACAGGGTGTATCCGTTAAGTTATGTCACCATTTTTTAGGAATTTCCAGTAGTGCAATTAAAAAATGTTGCGATCTCGTGTCCGGTGTGGATTCTCTGTTGACCAATAACGTTGATTTCGTCGATTAGGGAATATCTTAATAAGACGTTTAGAAATCGTTGGATAGGAACGTATGGTCCAATTCGTTGGCCACCGCGTCCTCCAGATCTGTCTCCGTTGGATTTTTATCTTTGGGGATATCTGCAATCTGTTGTATACGATACAGCAATCAATAATGTTCAGGAACTTCGAAATCCCATAACAACTGCATGTAATAACATAAACCGAGACGCCCTAATCATGGCAACAACGAAAAATCTAATACAAAGAGCGGAGTTCTGTATCATAGAAGGTGGATCGCAGTTCGAACATCTAATGTAACTTGATTTATATTGTAAGAAATAATTCTTCATTAAAATTACGTTTGCACAAAATTTTCAAGTTTCAGGTCATTTCAAGATCATAGTATAGTACACTGTTAAATTCGTCTCGACGTCAGAAACAATCCTATGATGTCCAAAACATATAGTGCCATTTAAAGGTGACCTTTACTTTTTTACGTAAAAAACATTTTTTCAGATTCAAGAATATGCGAACACGTAGCTCGTCAAGTACTGAGAAACTTTTGTCTAAAACATTTTTTAATTGCGCTACTGGAAATTCCTAAAAAATGGTGACATAACTTAACGGAGATACACCCTGTATATAAATTACTTAGTTTGAGAAAATGTGGAGGTCGCAAACTTAGTTGCCAAACCAAATACCTTCGAATTCGATTTCAAACCCTCTGAATACCGGTACTCGCGAATTTCACAGTAGCTGTTACACGAGCGGAAAAGTTTTAATCGCTTTAACCGTAGAATAAATCATAGTGCAACGGGTTGATCCCGAGTGCAGCAATCCCGAAGGACAGACAATTTCGTTTTACAAAAAAGAAAAGCGGACAAGCCCGTGCCTTCCATCCTGGATGTAGTCATTTATCAGAAAGATTACTCCGTTAACAGGTCAGCGAGCCCGGTATAAAAACGAGTAAAAAAGGCTCGTTTTCTGTTAGGCGACGAAGTAAAAGGATCTCCACCCTCGTGGCCATTGAATCGATGTCCAGAGAGAGAGGGAGAGAGAGAAAGAGAGAGAGTCGCTCGTATGATGCACGTGCGATGCCTGCAGGTCCGCGAATAGTGCATCGAGACCGTAGAAGCTCGGGGAACAAATAGGACAGCGAGGAGAGGAGAAAGAGGAGAGAGAGAGAAAGAAAAAGGACGTTGGACCGAGAGAACGTGAACGAGGAAGTACAAGAGGAAGCAAAAGAGTGGGAGCAAGAGAGGGAGACGTATTTCTCGGGCAAATATAATATACGAGTACGCGAGGGCCCCCGGGGAGAGCAACGTCCACCATACCGAGACCATAATCTCGGCTGGACGATGGTACCACACCCATGGGGGGTCGACGGATACCACGGAGAACCATGGTGAACCGCATCGCGTTCCCCGCAGATACGAACACGGTGAATCCTTTTGCGAATCCACTTTTCACCCAACATTTTTCCAGATCGCTAAACGATCTCTCGAAAATCGCCAGGTTGCCCTAACAGCTAGCCTCTGGCTCGTAGTACGTTCAAACAATTTCTTAGTTGTTCTTCAGACGGTTCAATGCTGTGGCAATCAAAAGATAATTGCAATCTTGGAGCATTTTTTAGTCCCCGGCTATGATTAGACTGCGGCTGTTTATATGAAATAAATATTTTCTACCTCAATTGCAACAAACTGGAGCAATGTAAAAATTTATTTCCGTTTTCAATAGGTCCATTGAAAATTGTTCTTCAAACACTTCAGTGGCATAGCAATTAGGAGATAATTGCAATCTTGGAGCATCTTTTTTAGTCCCCTACGATTATACTGCGGTTGTTTATGTAGAATAAAAATTTTCTACCTCAATTCCAACAAACTGGAGCAATGTAAAAATTTATTTCCGTTTTCAATAGGTCCATTGGGTTAAAATTAAATTTTCTTTACTCGTCCGCAGAATTATTAAAGCCAGTAAACTTTTAATTGTTGAAATCACGAAGACAATCGTACGTCAAGGAATCAACAAAATTGAAATCTTTCGTTGTCCTCGATAAGTGAACAATACCGTGAATTAAAGATTGTATAAAGCTGCAACCAGCACGGAACATGTCTATTAGCAAAGTAGTCGGTTTCGTGAAAGGGACAGAATTTCTGTGTCGGCTTGTTGAGGAATTTCGGGGTCAGAGGTGTCGGCTGGAAATTAATGGTGGATAACGACAGTTGAAAAATGTTGGACAGAACGCGTTCGATATCGACGCTCGACCAGTATGGCAGTCGGTTATGTAAGATTGCGCAAGGATATATCTAGACGCCAGGCCACGAGTGTGTGCCGCAGGTTTTCGCGGTTTTATTCTGGTTTTATTGCGAGCGGATTCGGTGCGGGGCCGTTTCGAGTGAATGGACATTGTTCGGCGGACACGGGCCGCATAAAAGGAAGGGTCTCGACTCGGTGCTCGATGTTTTTCAGCCCTCCTCTCGAGGACTCCTCTTCATTCAGGCTTCTTACGATCCGGTCCGACCAGTATCGCTCCTCGAAACCCCCCTCGAAAGTCGATCGAGACTCCACTGCGAACTAGACTATCGATAACAACCTCGCTGCTAACCTACTTAAACGCCTATTCTATTGTGCCGATTCGAAAATCGATTCTTAATTCAATACCGCGATCTCCTTTTAATTTTTGCTCCACTCAATTTCATTTAATAAAATTGCATAATTTTGGCGCAAGAGCAAATAAACCTGAAAAATAAAAGACTCGTGTCTTAGATAATGGACCACTTAATTATCAATAGATCTTTACGCAAAATAAAAATTTATTTCGCTTCTAAATAGGCTTAACCATTTACGGTCGGATAACTACAATTGAAAATTGTAGTAAAATGTATGTAGAGAATAAAACATGCAGATATCTTGATAAACTGCAAAGTCTATTCGGTGAAGTAATAGACTCTTTTAAAGATCAAGAACAGGAGATTGAAGTTGGCCTAGGCACGTGTATTCGGTCGTTGCGGTGGATATTAGGGTTGGGGGATGTCATGGGTAGCGTAGAGCAGGTATTTCGAGAGACTCTGATAAATTTTAAAGGACACAATTTCCCAGTGATTCCTGAAGGATCAGTGGAACGTAAGGTCAAGCTTCATCTCGGCCGTATCCGCGGCATTAAACAAATCCAAGCTAACCTAGACCGTAATAATGGTCGGACGAATCTCATTCCACGTAAATGTACCCATTCCGCGATATTCGCTTGCATTCCGAGGGATATCACGGCCACTTCCTGGCGAAATTCATCAGGCCGGTTGCTCCATTTCCACTTGTCCGCCGATTTCGCAAGGGGAATCACGAACGTTTACAATTTCTTCAAGTAGAAACGGTACTCGGAGATTCTCACAAATATCAAAGGCTTGGAACACCTGCTCTGACAAATTTTAAAGCTCCGAGCACCGGTACTCACTGATCTCAAACCCTTCGAATACCGGTATTCAAGCAGTCCAAACGCTTCAAATATCTGCTCTAATAAATTTTAAATCTTCCAGTATCGGTACTTAGGGATCTCAAGCCCTTCGAATACTCGTACTTATGAATTTCAAGGGCTTCGAACACCGTCTTTCAAGGAATTCCAAATTCTTCAAACACAGATCTCGCAACTCTCGAACTCTTCGAGTACCAATATTCTCAATTTCCAAAACCCCGAATACATCAGGAAAAGGAAGCAAGAGAGTTCGAGAACAGGGCTCAGCAGGTCCCAAGCCCTGTTATTCCCGATAATCCGATTTACCTTCGGCCGTGCGTCTGCGAGTGCAGGGTAGAATCAAGTCATCGAAATATTTGGGGGGGTTGTCTAGGAGACGCGTGTCACGGAAGAAGGGAGCGTGTTAGGACGACGCGTTCGGGAAATTCTTTGTGGCACCGTCAGGCGGATCAGAGCCGCCATTAATTTGTCTAAGCGGATGATAAATGCCCCGGGGAATTTTTTCGAGGGTACGTACCGCGGGCCCCTCTCCTGGAAGCCGGCCGTCTGACAACGGTGATCCTTTTATTTCTCATCTTGCTCTCCAACCTCTCTCGCTCTTTCTTCATCTTATTCTCTCTCTCCCTCTCTCTCTCTCTCTCTCTCTCTCTCTCTCTCATTCTCCCGCGATTCTTTTTTTGGTTGCGAAGGAAAAAGGATTAATGGGCTTATAGCATGACACTGCCGGCCGATAAGATCGCGGGGCCCGTTTTACCTGTCGGCTGCCGGCCCCTTCTCCGGGGCCCGATCATATCGCGGAAATCCAAATCGCGTCGTGTATCTCGTAAGTCCGCTGGTAAGACAGGCCTTTTATCGATTTTTGATCAAGCTGCCCCGACTTTGTACATCTGACAGGACCACGGGCCCTGCTCCCCCCCCCCCCCCTCTTACTCTCGCGATCCACCGGGCACGTTTCTTCGCGGGAAATAGCGCCGCGTCATTCCCCAAGGTAATTTCGACCGCGGAGAACGCGACAATCTCAAAAACGAGATCGAGAGAGACTGGTCATTCTCCTGTGTTCCACTTTGAAGGACGCGGTGAGCGGCGATTCGTCCGGATAACGATACGTTGATACTATCCTTGATAATAATCGTCGAATTAAATTCTGTCCAAATATACACGAAACTTGCTCGAGAAACACCGAATCTTCACGATCGAGAATTTTTTTGATTCGGAGATTCCGTTGAAGATCAGAGTCAGTGCCTAAAAGTTAAGTTTAAAAAGGATCCTTGTCGGGGTGGCATTCGGAAACTTGGTTAACGTCGCTACCTCGATGCAGGGGGGTAGTTGCAACCCTTATCAGTTCCAGGCCGCGAGCTGGAAAATGCAGGCTGACTCGCGCATAAATTCGACTACGACATCAACCCCTTTGCGTCCTGTTACCAGCGGGAAATGTTAAATTCTCAAGCGGAGACACTTGTTTCGCTTCCGGTGGCTGCGACGGAGAGAGAATCCGCTTCGGAAGCTTCTGTCGTCGTCGGACCTCCCGCGAGCAAACGGATTTCACGCTGATCCCCGGCCACCGCAACGAAAAAAGAGACTCTACTTATTATTGTTCACGGTGGACGCACCCGGTAACCGGAAGGGGAGGTTCCTCGCCAGAAAAACGACCTCTGGAAACGCTGTAATTTCCTCGGAACCCTAATCTGGCTATTAACCTTCCACGGATGATGATTCCAAAACGATGGACTCTGCGAAACTGCGATCATTGGATTTCTTGAAGTATCAAACTTTATTTTTGGACACCCTCTGAATTTCGCAACGTCCATTATTTGCTGAATGCACTACTGTGTCGTGCTGCGTTTATGAATTTTTATCTGGAAAGCTAGTTGTCCAATTGGTTGAGTCTTTTTTATTCTGATCTAGAGAGTCCAAACTATATTATCCCAAACCCCCATCCCCTAAATCCACGGCCATTGAATTTTATTTTAAACGATCTCTGGACTTAGTAATATCTATCACTTCGTAAAGATATTTATAAGTTTTCATCTCGAGAACCAGTTATCCGGCTCAATTGAATCATTCTTGCTATAATCCACACAGATTCCCCTCATCCCCTAAATCCACGCCCATCAAGTTTGATTTTAAACGAAACCCCCGACCACATTCCCTCGAATCTTGAAAAACATTCAGACTCCGCAATACATATCTCGTCGATTCTCGATCGAATCGAGACGCGAGTCACGTAAATCGATCCTCGAGTGGTATCTGGGTGAGCAGGCTACCCATCTACCCGCAGAAATGATTCGTTAAGGTGGTCCGTTGTTTCTCGAAACGGCAAAAAGACGCGAGGAACAGGTTCCAAACGAAAGGGGTACACGCCAGAACTGTTCTAAAACAACTCACCGGTCTCTTGGAGGGTTCCGGGCCCTGCCTGATGATCTCCAAGGGCGCGGGTATCGACGGTCTGCCCAGGTACCAGTCCTCCCGTGGATTGTAGTTGTCCAGGAGCTTCAGCAGGCGTGGCACGTTCACGTAATTATCGTCGTCGAAGTGGCAGAACCATCTGAAAACCAGCAGGACAGGCTCGATTTAAATCCTTGATGCCGGACGACGGTCTACATGACTGTGGAAACATCTTGTCCCAACGTCAGCTCATTAACTGGACCAATTATCCACGGACTTTCGATACCAGACACAGCATAGTGTGTTCAAAATCTCCAATTTGGAAATCCTCTGGAGTTTTATGCACCGCTGACAAAATGCATCACGTAAGAATATTTAAGCAATTAAAACGATTTAAAAAATCTATGTACCATTTTTATCTGGCAATAAATACAGACAATTTTTATTTTGCATAAAAATCCGCTGCTAACGACAAATTAAACTGGTCACGAACGGTTAAGCCTCCATAAAGACGAAATAAAATTCTATTCTTTTGCAATGATTATTAATTGAAAATAAAAAAATATAAAAAGAAACTTTTTGAAAACCACGCATTATATTAAAATGCACTAAAAAGGAGAAAATAATTTTTTAGACATTAGTGACTATAAATAAAAGCGTGGAGCGCTAAACTACATTGACGTAATCTTCGTGGGCGCTCCACGCTTTTATTTATAGTTACTAATGTCTAAAAACTTATTTTCTCCTTTTTAGTGCATTTTAATATAGTGCGTGGTATGAAACGGTATGAAACTGTAATACTGGTATGAAACGGTAAGATATGTGTGGAAATACGCGAGATAGAATGAGGGGATGACTCCGAGAGACGACGTCGCTTGATGGAGTCCGAAATTGTCCGAAATGGAACTGAATGAACGGAACACCACACTGACTGAGCTCCTTCGGTTCGAAATGGGTCTGTGGAGTGGGGATGAGTCGGAGTGGGAACGCGTAATGGAGTAGGGAGCGCTGGCGCGCCGAGTGGGGATCGCTGAACGCGATCACGTACTACCGAGCGTCGCGCGACGAGGTGTGACGGTTAATATTAAAATTTTTTTCATTCCAGTTTATATTGCATTCCAGTTCCGAGCTATGTTTAAAGTTTCAAGTCTCTAGTTAATCGGGAAGTGGTTTAAAATTCGATTACAAGATTTGACGCATACAACAACAACAATAACAACGACAACTCGGCAAGCTAATATAAGCGTGGTAAAAAGAAAAGATTTTGATTTAATTCAAAATAATAGCGCATTCGAATTGAGGAGAATAAAGCGAGCATAAATCCAAGCAGATGAAAGGCCATACGGAACAGAAAATCGAACGGTTTCCCCAGCCCAATAAAACCATAGTCTTCGAGAACTCGATTGGTAAACCACTCCACCGGCACTCGGCGATTCCAGTGATTAGGGGCGTTCGAACGGTACAGTGAAGGGTCGGGTCGTCGATAAACCGCCGACACCGGCCGATAATTGCTCGGTTATGCGATACGGTGGATAAGGCATAGGGTATCGAATCTAATCGAGCGGGGCCGAAGGAAAACTCTCGATTACGGGGGTCTTATCGTATCGAGGCGTGCTGACATCGAAACGCAATCCCCGAAGGCGTTTCCCGGAACGGTTCGGCTTCGTGACAGAGAGCATAAACGGGCCTACTCTCGAGCGTACATACCTCTATGCGAAATAAAATCTGTCTAACGAACGGTTCCGGGCGCACCATTAGCGCTACCGGGTGGCCACGGAGGCTCCATACGTGCCCGACACAGGCCCGGCATCGTTAATACACCTGAATTCCAGCTTTAATGGCGTAGCCAGGTACACAGGTACAACGGACCAAGCTGAAACGACGTCTCGGTCCGCTTCATACGCGCGCCGGATCGTATCTTCCGCGTGAACCGGAACGATACAACGCGACAGCGCTATGGGGCGAACCCCATGGGGCTATGGTGCTACGATTTTTATTAAATCGATGCCGCTCGACCGGCAATTTATGGCGCATTTCCTGTGGCGCGGCTTGGAAAATTGTGGAACTGCTTCGCATACGGAAGAGCGCTTCTTCAATTCATTTTTAAAAATTCTGTAACAATTTTTACGTGCTTGGGTGGTCACAATTTATTGGGTCGGCAAGAAAGTAATTTCGATATTTTAAGGTGAAGTAAAACCGAATTTTTTTATTCAGGCGATGAACAGGCGATATTCTTTTTGGCAATGGATCATCGAACAAAAGGGAAAATACTGTATTCATTAAAGTTCATTACTTGAATAAAAAATTGGGCTCTATTTCACCTTAAAAAATACCGAAATTACTTTCTTGCCAAGCCAATACATTCGAGGCATGAAAGTATGCGTCGGAACTGTAAAGTGCAACAGCATTGAATATTGTAGAAATTTTGGTTGTTAATACGAATAATATATGCGCACTATTGCGCACTCTTGATAGCAGACGTTTAATCATGTTGTCCATTAGGGATTTTAATGAAAACGTGATATGATGGAGTACAATCATCATTTCAATGGCTCGTTAATTCTTCGGGTAAACTATAGACCCGCAAATTCAGCAATTTTTGTGTCGATTCGAATGACGAATATTGAAGATGGAACATTTGCAACTAGCAAAGATTGATCATGTTATCCATTCTGTATTTTATTTGAACATGGCATTGGTACAGGGTAAATTAGGCTGGGTGTAAGTGATCATTTCACCAAGTAATCACTCGTGTCCAAAATACAAGCCTACAATTTTCGTATTTCGCATGCACATAAATAGAACGTTTGGAACTCAAAATGAACGGAAATTCAAAGCCTAGTGATCAGCATCGGAATAACTGGAAACAGAGTAGCACGAACGACTGGCATCGCAGAAAGATGTCGTCGCGGAAAGTCGAGGAAGAGCCGCTTATAATACGCGCGGAGTATTCAGGCCGAGCGAAGCGGGACGCCATGAATCATTTATACGGCCCTGGACCCGGCGTCGAGGCTAATTTGAAATCTGCCGTGGCACAAACTCCGGAGAAAACTGGCGGAAAAATCTTTCTAGATCACTATGAGAGGCGTAGAGCACAGCAGAGCATATCAGAGCAAGCTGCGCGCCTCGTTTCCCCGAGGTCGGCCAATCGGATTTATTAAGCGGCATTTTTCGCAAAAAGCGGCGTGTTGCGCAAAACCGAGAGCGCGCCGCGTGCAAAATCCGAGCACTCCTTGTACCTGCAATCTGCATATATATTAGGAGGAACCTGCACGGCGAGCACCGGCAGAAAATAAAGGCGCGAACTTCTCCTTCCTATGGTTTCATACCCGGTGAGATTGAGTGCCCTCTCCGAACAGCCTCTCTCTGTTTCCATCTCTTTCTCTTTGTCTTTCTCCTCCGCTCTCCCTTTCTCTTCCCTCTCTCTCTCTCTCTCTCAATCTCCTCCCCTCTATCGAGCTCTTAACGGGCGAATTAATGGCCTCGGGTACTCTAAGGGGAATTGTGTATCGGTCGGTTATTATATTTCGCAGATAAACGCACCTCGGCCTTCTTGCTCTGCAATCTTGACCCACCCGCTGCTTTTCGAGTTGCTATTTTCGAAAAACTGTGTCAGGTGACCAGGAAAAGTACATACTGCTTCGATCAATGCGGATAAATAATACAAACTTGATTCAAGTGGTATTTTTCAACCATCCAACAATTATTCCAGGCACCAAAAATAACAGTTATTATAATCTACGATAAAAATCATTAATAAAAAGTTGATTACCATTGAAATTTAAGATAATGTACACAAAATTTAAAGAAAAAAATTCGAAGAACAAAATCATTAAAAAATATGGATTTTTATACTTTTTGGTTACAAATAACTGTTATTAGTGTCCAAAAATGTGGATCGTCCTCGATAACTGCATGTTATCGATGAGAGAAGTTTATTTCGTTCGCTCATAACAGTTATTGACGAGAGTTTATTTCGTACTTGGTTATTCTTTGACTTTTTTCTTTTTGGTTATAACAGTTATGGTCCCTGAATTATTCCAAATTCGCCTACTGATCGAGATACCAATCGACATTAAAAATGTTTAAATCGTGATAGATATAATCTTGTTGTTTTTATAATACAATGGACATCAGTCACTTTTGACGGTCGGTAGGTTCAGTGTTAAATAAACTGCCTTGATCTTATCTGACTTTTACCGTTGCTTAATCAACAGATAGAGAATAAGCAAGAAGGACGCCAGCAAAAGGGAACTTTCACCTGCAATAAAAATGTTATTCCTTCAGGAACGATGACGGGGTTCGAACAGGGGGTTGAAGAGATTAGGCGAGGGCCGCCCCCGTAAAATTCCGAAAATCGGGGCCAGATACTCCCGGGAGGAAGTGTGCACACCTCGGGCGTTGTTTGCCAAATAAAACGAGCACGATAAAGACCGGCCAGCAGAGTTTTGCGAAGGGTGCCCCCTCCGGGGTACCGGCGAAACTGTTGTCCAGGTAGGTGGGGCACGGCCTTCGGGAAAACGGACGAAAGGAAATCGGCGGAACGGCACGATCGTGGCACGGTCCGCACACGTGCAGCCCCGGGGCCCCGCGGGGGAAATTATTGATTATTAAACTGGGGCCCCGGCGCGGCAACTATACTGAAACGCCATAACCGAGCGAGGCTTCGTCGGTCGGTCGAGTTTCGATTCTATCGCGAATCCTCGAGAAAAATGCTTTAAAACTGCGCTCGAACAACAGCCTGTCCGATAGTTTAACCAGTCAATGTTAATCCTGGGTATAAACTTTTTGGAACAATTCTGTGTTCGTTTGACATTGTGGATTATATTTTTCCAAAATGTTTCAATGCTTTTTAAATGCAGATATATTTTTTTATTCCCTCTATCCTGTTTTTTTTTTTGTAAATAAAAATGGTAAATAAAGAGGTAGAGAGAGAGAAGCCAAATGAAATTATCATTGTATGTTCAACAATTTTCAAAGATTTGTAGATTGTACAAATTGCAGAAATGCATAACGCTTTGCAAAAATGATTCATCTCGTGATTTTATTCTAAACAAAACCTAGAAGCCAACAAGTATACCAACAATGGTTGAAATTCATTTCCTAAGAGGGTTGCAACTAATTCAAAAACAGAGTGGCCCCCTACGAACATACTCGACACATTTTTCATAAATTGTGTAAACTGCATAAATGCATGAAAACGTATCCCCGAAATGCTTACAATAGTTGCTACCGTCTCATTATCATCATTTTAACGTCCCAGTTGCGTTCTTCTCTGAAGAAGAAAAATGCAATGCGCACTCGCAGTCGAGCAGGGACGGGTGCACGTTGCAAATTATGCAATTTGTAGACTGCAAAGATGAATAATGTATATCGCTGCACATTGTAGAGAGCCGAATGCACCGCGACTACAGTGCACGGCGCGCATAAAATAAAACTGCGCGCAGCGCAAGCCGAATGCGGGATACGTGAAGACTGTGCTATAGGAAATACCGCGGTGTGCAAGAAATGGAAAAATAATAAGCGATCAAGCTCGGCCGATGCAATTTGCCGGGGTGCGTGTTTTGGAGCCCGAATCGCGTGTGCTTAATGGACTTTCGGCGGAGGTCGTGCACTCTTGAACTCTTGAAATGATTATCGATCGACAAGGGGCCGTGGAGTAAACACCTGGTAATTGCGTTATTACGAGCACCGACTTTTTATTAACGGAAGTGATTGGAAGTCATTCCGGCTAATAACCCAGCAAGTAACAGCAAAGATTTTTCGGGCACGCCAATCAGAGTTTTAAACAGTTTAGTACATTCTGTGCAAGCCGTATGCGCAAATTAACAAAGAATAAATTCATAGTTTCTTTGTGAAACGTGAAAATCAATTCTTGTTACTGGAATGCGCATCTTCATGTAAGATAGAAATTTTGTAACTGAATTAAGTAAGGAACAATAACTAAATCTATACTTTTCGCTTACAATTTTAATGTAGTGAAAATAATGTATTAATATTCACTGTTTTAAATTGCACCTACTCGATTTCATCATTGTTCATAAATTCCACTGAATATCAATGTATTAATTCTGAAACCAAGTAGCTTATAGCGACTTGACTTTTTTTTTTAAGGATTTTTAACTATTTTTTAGCTGTTTTTTAGGAAATAATAACAATTGCTTGTTGCGACATCGAAGAGTGTTCGCGTAAATGAGAAGGAAATCGACGGGTTCGAAGTTGGAGAAAAATGGATCCAGGAAGTCGGATCGAGGAAACCGAGGAAAACCGAGATCCTTCGGTGCGATCGATAAAACGGCACTTCCGGTCTCGCCTGGCCGCACCTGTATCAGGTGACCAATCGACCATCGCTTGCAAGATGTTGCGCGCCGGCTACTCTCTCTTTCCCTTTTGCTTCTTCCCTGTTCTCGGTTTCGAGTGATACTAATTGTCGCTCGGGATTCCTCGAGGCTTCTCCATTCTCCAACCCTGCTGGATCCTTGGATCGCGATCCTCAAGGCCGCTTCTCGAACGTTACCTGTGCCTCTCTCTCGGCACACTATGAATTTTCAATTCCAATTGAATTTTTGTTGGAAATGTTTCATGCACAATCAATTTCAAACAATAAAACTAAACAATCTGAAATCGCCCAGGTAGTTCTGGTGATAAGCAGAGTTGTGCTAATTCAATTACATTGTATTTCAATTATATAGTAATTCAACTATATCGCAACTGAATTACATAATTCACAAACCTTTCAATTGATTCAATTACTAAGTATTTTAATCAGATGTGTAATTGAAATACAATATAATTAAAATACAGTTCATATACTTGTTTTCTGTCTATGCGGCGTAGTTTCTATTCCTCGTCCTCCTTCATAATACGTATCGCTATTTTATAATTGTACTCTAATTGCAATTACGAATTACATTGTAACTTAATTACAAAGTATTTCATAATTGTACTCCAATCGCGCAATTACGAATTACATCGTAATTTAATCTAAAAAAGATCTGAATTATAAATTACAATATGACTGAATTACTATGTAATTCAATTACTTTGTAATTATAATTCCTGGAGTAATTCATTTGTAATTCTGCACAACTCTGGCGACAAGTGATGACAACTCCTTGAAATATAAGAAAATAAATAAAGAAATAAGATTTTTGGAAGAAAAAAGAATTTCTTGTATTTCGCGTTTAGCGTTCCCGTTGAAGTTGAACCGTTCGGCGGTCGGTCGATGTCAACTCGATTTACGCCGTTGGCTAATTAACGGGCTAATTGGCGAGATCACGCGCCCGATATCATGCGTTCGCGCTGAGATGTACGCGCCCTTGTACGTACTTTAATGGACAGCTTAGACCGCGACGATCGATGCCATGATTCACGAACGATCTTCTAATCTCCACGTACGAAGGACTTTTATGTCATTTATTCGCATCTTCTCTTCTGCACTTGTGCCTGAACGTCAGAAAACAGAATTAACCCTTTGCAGTCGGAACCAGTTTAACTCGAAAACTAAACATTTCGTCCGACCTAGAATAATTCCATTGTATATGATTTTTTCCTTTTCATGGATATGAAATTGATGTAATACCTCATGCAATACTTGAATATGTATGTAGTAATTGATTAGATAGCAGCATGTTTAATTTACATTAGTAAACAATATTATGAATAATGGTGCATACTCGAGAGTGCTAAGTGTTAAAAAATATTTCTTGATCGAAACGGCAGACTTTCAGGCAAGAAATGCAAATTACGATGATCATTGAAATCAATTAACCAACTCCTTATAAAAGGTGTTTTTTTGAAGACTGGTAGAGAGGAGGAACGCAAATTCCTCGGGGAACGAATAATTAAATTAAGCGAATGGCCCGGGGACAAATCGCGAATCGATGCAATCGAAAATGCAGTCGGAGTCGCACGAAGTCTCGGGAAACATACTTCCAGAGCTCCGATAAGATTCTCCGCATTGAAACCAGTCGTTCCGGAGGACTCGTCATTTCCACCGCGAAATTCCGAAATAAAATCGTCGCAATAAATTCCTAATCTTACAGTATCGTTAGAGGATTCCTGGGGAATCGTCTTCGGCCTCGAATTTGCATAAATATCCTCGTTGCATAGATAAGCTCGCGACCCGTTACGTCCGGATCGCTTCTGTGGCCGGTGGAACGCGTTTTCGTTTGTTCAACGATCCTCGGTAGGTCGTTCACGAACTAAGAGCTCGAGAAAAGAGAGAGAGAGAGGATCGCCGGCCACCAATAATCGAGCGGGACCGTTCGAGACGGCTCGTTACCTTTACAAATCGAGCCGAGCGATCAGATTCGCGCCGGATGCGCGCAACAGGTGAAATTACACGTAGAGAAAATTGCAGATCCTCGATCGCTCTCTCTCTCTCTCTTCTTCTTTTTCCCTCCCTGTCCACGGCTTCCGTCTCTCTTCCTCTGTCTTTCTCGCTTGTTCTCTCGGGAGTCTTGTTACCTCGGGGCACGAAACTGCAACTTTAAATCTAACTGCGGGATAAAATGCAACCGCGATTGCGGTTCCCGGCCGACGGCGATCGCGGTTCGAAGACCCCGATACCGCGGCCCTTTTTCTGCAATGATTGGCATTAGGGGGCTGATATGCACGCGAGACGCTGTATCGCATTCTTCGAAACGAAATGCCTCGCGGCGCGTCGCGACCTTGTTCTAGGCGCGTTCGAGAGCTAACATGCTCCCGATCGGCATTTATTCCCATCAATAGCCTCTATAGTTGCAATTTTCTATCGAGTTGAAAGATTTTTGATAAAAATGCACAGATAAAATTATATTTGGGTATAAAAGGGTGCGTCACGAGAAACAGAACACTTGAATTTGCCCGTATATTAATTTGGTGTGATTATTATAATTTGGATTGCTTCTCACATGCGAAATCGTGAACGCCACTTGCAGGTTACAAGGGACAGGAGCGAAATAGGAATGTTTTATACCGGGTGAGTCACTTGACGTTGCCATCTCAAATATCTTTGTTGCTTTTAAAGATACGTCAAATGTTTAAAGGACAAAGTTGAATGGTAAAATGGGGCTCATACGATACCATAAAAATATGGAGAAATATGAAGGACACCTACATTTTTTTAAATGGAATGAGGTATTTTTTAATACATCAATCGATGCAGCTGGACATTCGTTATAAAAAATCTTGTATAAAAAATCTTGTCTACAAAATCTTTACCAAAATCTAGATTTGCTCTGTTCCTGCAGCAGTCTTCAAGTTGGTTCTACGCAGAAATGAACGAAATTCGTTTAACCCTTCACGGACGATGCACGTGCATCGATGCATTGGTGCAAAGTCGCATGGTACATAATATTACAACAATCTCGCCTGTTAAAAGGAAGCTTCGGGTATCAATTACGATAAATCCGATTGCGAACAAAAGCAAAGGCTCGCGAGGCAATTACAGCTGCTAGAAAGGAGAGTAGGGGTGACGATGTCAGCGACGACGACGACGACGGTGTTGCCGGTGGTTGGTAGTGGCAGTGGTAGTGTTGGTGGCCGTCTGGCAGCGTGTCTGCGCCGCTTTAATTTCCTCCTTGTCTATCCGTTTAGGATCTCGACTGGTGGCCGCGCAAAAGCGATCGCCTTCTACACGAAAGGGTCGTGCTCCCGGCCGGCACGGATCACGATTTAATCCGTGGATCGTGCATCGTGATCGAGCCACGCCCGGTTTCGAGCGAGCGCGCGGCACACGTCAGCCCTGACCTTTTCCTCGATACCGGCGCGCAAACCGAGATCCTACAAAGATAACCAACTTCGCGCCGTACTTCTCCCTCCTCTCCTTCTCTCTGGCTCGCTCTCTCTCTCTCTTTCTCTTTATTTCGCGCGCGTAGCCCGCCAACAGGATCGTGCAGAACGATCCAACGGAGCTTGTAGATCTCTGACTCATCTCTCTGACCCTCTTCACGATTTTTGTTGTGAATGTAAGCTAATTTCTGGCACGTGAATATTTGTCAAAGTATTCGTTCGATCAAGTGCAAAGCGTATCTTGCAAATTCTTTGGGCATCGGACTGCCGATTTTATACATTTACGACGAAAACGTGTGGGTGCAGTTTGAAGGTGTCCAAAGATTGATAAAATTTCAAGATATCGATCAGGTTTTTGAAGTTCTCAACCCTTATACGATCCTCAGGGTAAAAATTCAACCATTTACTATTTTCACATACTGCAAAATTATTGATCCCTTTATGTCTATGTTGTGAGATGTATTTCTTTAAAAATTGACGTTACAAATGGGACATAATTTGTTGATTTCACGTGTAGGGCAAATATGGGTGAATTATTATGCTAGTCTCATTTATGCAGCTATTCTTGGAGAGCGTATGAGGGTTAAAGAAGGAAAGAAACTTCTATATGGTCCCAACTCCTTGCAATTGATGCACACTGTTTTTATCTTACATAAAAATCCACAGTTTTACACCAACACTTTATCTTGTCCTAAACTGAGACAACTAAAACTACCCAGAACACTCTTAAGAAAAACCTATTGTATCGCTTTCAAGCTTTGTTCGCAGCTTTTTGTTGCAGCAACGTTCGACCATGAAAGTACACTCGAGTATACTCATTAGCGATCCGTAAAGAATTTTTGCACCGCCTTAGACGTAACGAGCCTCGAGGAAAAAGGAAATATGAGAATAAGAAATAGAAGTGTCGAAGGAACGAGTGCGAGAACGATTCGAAACGTATGAAAATTGATGGTTAGTGAGCAAAGATCTCTCTTTCTCTCGGGTTTCCTGCCACGGATTTACGATCGTCTATGGCTCAATGTTTGCCACGATAACAATCCTGTTCGCGGAGACCCTAAAACGGGACGGATAACGCGTTCTGAGACAAGTTACATTCGCAACTTTGTTCGGATACGAGCTTCGAGTGATATCGGGAACGTTAGTCAAAGGCAGTCCCCTGCTATCTTGCTCGAGCTCGATTATGCTCGAGTAGATACCTATAGCGCAGTTACCTTGCGTAGGATTTATTGTATGCACGACTCGTGCCCGTAGAATCGCTGAGGGTTCGGGGAACTGTGGGTAGAATATTTACGCGTTGCAATTCTACCGTGGAATTACCTGTCGGATCAATTGTCAGGCTTGGAATACCATTTGACGCGGTGAATTCTGAATGTTCTCAATCTCTGCACTCCGAATCTACCACCTAAATTTTCTACGATCTGGACTCCCCAAGCTCCGAACTTTCTGCGCCCTGAATTACCTATGCTTTGAGAATACCAAGCTCCAAATTTCCCACTTCCGAAATTCCCTACGCTCCGAATTCTCTACGCCAAGAATTACCTATGCTTCGAGTTTCCCATGCCCCGAATTTCTTACTCTCTGACTTTTTAACTCCCCAAATTTCCTACGCTCCGAATTCTTTACGCCCTGAATTACATATGCTTTCAATTCCCTAAGCTCCGAACTTTCTACGCCAAGAATTACCTATATTTCGAGTTTCCCATGCCCCGAATTTCTTACTCTCTAACTTTTTAACTCCTCAAATTTTCTACGCTCCGAATTCTTTACGCCCTGAATTACATATGCTTTCAATTCCCTAAACTCCGAACTTTCTGCGCCCTGAATTACCTATGCTTTGAGAATACCAAGCTCCAAATTTCCCACTTCCGAAATTCCCTACGCTCCGAATTCTCTACGCCAAGAATTACCTATGCTTCGAGTTTCCCATGCCCTGAATTTCTTACTCTCTGACTTTTTAACTCCCCAAATTTCCTACGCTCCGAATTCTTTACGCCCTGAATTACATATGCTTTCAATTCCCTAAGCCCCGAATTTCCTACGTCTAAATTCCGTACGCCCTAAATTACTTATGCCCCGAATTGACTAATACGCGAATTCACTACGCCCCGAATTCCCTACAACCTCTTCCCGAAGTCTAGAGAAGAGAGGAGAACGATTCTACGGTCGCGAGTTTCTCGATTCCTCGGCAAAAGGGTTAATAAAGCTCTTCATCCCCGCCCTTGAACCCAGCGTCTCAGCGCAGCGGACACACGCTGGGCTGGACGCAGTCAGCGGCATACGTTAGATATGGCGTAGTAGACAGTGTACATCGGCATGTATAAATTAAACCGAAGCTACGGCCGGTAAGCGGCGTAGAGGCTTGCTCGCATTGTGCTCGCAGTCGGACGAGAATTATGCGCACCTTGCCAGGAATTGCCAGGAATTGCCAGGAATTGCCAGGAATTAACCGCGGCCACCGGAGGGGCTTTTACCCTCTGCTACTCCCCTTCACCCTCCCCGCGTGTCCGTTTCACGCGGACGTGTATTTACGTGTGCCAGCCGCAACGGCCCGCATAAATGGAGCTGCATTCTGGATTCCGCGGCGAGCCGCCGCCCGTTCGGACTCCGTCTCCTTGCACCGCGACGAAATTGCACTCGCAACCCCTGCTAAATGACCGCGCGAACAACGCTAAACAACTTTCCATGCTCCACACTATACCCGCTTCCTCTCTGCCAACTGCCTCGGCTATCTTCGACGCACTTCCGTGATTTCTTCACTGCAATTTGCGTTCTGTATTAAACATTAAACCACGATTTTTTATTTCGTAATTATTGAATTTGGAAAAACAACTGGAATTGACTTCTTCGTTCACGTTTATTGGTTTCGTGACCTGAAAAACTTCGCCACAAAGTTTGCAAAGTTTATTCGAAAACAAAAATAAGAAAAATAAATGTGTTTGATTTCGCCACATGTAACGTAAATAACTTAATTTTATTTCACGCGCGCTCTCTTTCCCACTTTCTTCCTATCCGTTCTCATTCGCTTCCGTTTTATCCCCGTTCACAGCGCCTCGAAACAAATTTGATCAACCCCGTCCAGTACCGAGGCGTTCCAGCACTCGCCGGTGAATATTTCACCCGGAATCGAACCCGAATTACCGTTCCAGTTCCATACACCGGGCAACGTAACTTCATCCCGCTGAGCGTCTATAAAAGGCTGTCCGTTTTCGATGAATAAATTACCACCGGATAAAAGGGAGCGCGGAGAGAGAAAGAGAGAGTTTCTCTCTCGGTAGGATCGAGTCCAATTTACTCGACCGGGCCGGTGTATAATATTTAATATACGACGGTTCCTAATTAAGGCTCGCGAAAGCGAGAACGTGCCGGCGCTGAGGACTTCGTGCTGCGAGTTTCGACACTTCGGGTCCTTTGATCGCGACGGCGAACGGGCACCGACTCGTAAACCACCAAATGGGGGGCTTAATTAAATACAACGTCTCGTGGCCAGCAGAGCTCAAGACAGAGAAAAAGACAGACGGATTTGAAACACAGAAAAAGAGAGAGAGAAATAACTCTCGCTGGTATTCAGCCACCCTCGAATCCGAGAAACGATTAAGCGACTTTCACGACCGATCGGAAAGCATTAAGGGCCCGAGCGCCGTCCGATGATAAATCGATCTGTAAATCCGAATCTACGATCTCCATCGGCGAACGCCAACCTCGTTAATAACCGGATACTAATGATCCGATCCTGTCGAACTCGATCGCACCAAATCGATCCACTGTTCAACGATTACTGCCAACCCGTTATCTTCCGTTTATTATGCTGTTGCGAACGAATAGCCCGGTTTACGTTGCCAATCACGCCGAGCTCTCATCTTTCTAGCTTCTATCAGTGGAATTCTTCGGGTTTCCAACTTCTACGCCTAGAAAAACCCTATTTTCACAATTTCGAAGTGAGGGGTTCTTAGTATTTCTAGCTTCCAAGCGTGGAATTCTCAATGTTTCTAACTTCTACGTCCAGAAATCCCTATGCTCACAATTTCGAAGCGAGGAACTTTCCGTGTTTCCTGATTCAACCTGTGGAATTCTTAAGGTTTCCTGATTCTACGCGTGAAATTCTTAAGGTTTCCAACTTCTACGCCTAGAAAAAACCTATGTTCAGAATTTCGAAGCGAGAAACTCTCCTGTTTTCTGATTCTACGCGTGGAATTCTCAATCTCTCTATGTTCTATGTTCAGAATTTCGAAGCGAGGGGTTCTCAGTGTTTCTAGCTTCTATGCGTGGAATTCTCAATCTTTCTAACTTCTACGTATAGAAATCCCTATGCTCGCAATTTCGAAGCGAGGAACTCTCCGTGTTTCCTGATTCTACGCGTGGAATTCTCAATGTATCTAGCTTCTAGGCCTATGGATCCCTATACATACTCATTCTACACGCAGAATTCTTCGCGTCCCGAGGATCTTACCGGAAATTGTGCGCGAGGAGGACTCGCGTTCGGTACGATGTTTATCGGAGTAACATCGATTTACGATGTATTTAACGCGAGAGCATATAACCGATCGAACAAATTGGTGTTCTTGCTCGGGGTCTTGCGATCGGAGTGTCGCTTAACGATCCTAGGCCGCGCACGCTCGTGTTTATAGCTCGTTTAATTGCTCGGGACGCGATCGGAGGAATTAATAAATTTTAATGGCGATCTTATTTGATTCGCGGCCCAAGGGAACTCTTAATAAGGCCAGGAGAGAGGGAGAGAGAGAGAGATCTTTGTTCGGTGCCGGTGTTTCGTAAATTAACCCGCAATTATTTGTGCGCGCATAAATAATGATCACGATGTCGTACGCGTCGCGTAAAGTTATCATAAGCCGCATTTATTGCTTATTATAACGAACCGAAGCGAGAGAATTTGGATCGACGTGACGCAGAACGGTTATAATTATCGTATGCATGGGTAATTAATTGTGCCGCATCTGCGACCCGCCACCAATGCAATTATCACGAACAATCCACGGATCTTTATGCATTCATAAGATATTAAATCTGAGGAAATCGAGCAACCCTCGGACTCGCTGGAAATCAATTTGATTCGGTATTTATCGGGCACGGTGATAAACAGGGGAATGGTCTTTTTAATCCTGTGTTCTTCGAGGTCGTAAATTTGCATTAATTTTTGGCGGTCTGATGGCTCGATTGCGGATCTTTGGGCATTGCAGCATGCACTGATCTGCGAACCATAAGGAAGCGTTCAGCTTAATGAGACGATCGATGAGAATTTGAAAAAACAATTTTGTGGATGTCGAAGCAATTTTTCTGTGATCGAAAACTGCAATGACAAGTTTTTCTGCGCAAATAAATAATAAATACAGCAACTGCGTGGAAAAATAAGAGGAAATCTAGACACACTAGATAAATCTTTTCTCGGAGAAATCGACCGGAGAAATAATTCTGCGTGCAAGGGACCGTTGTACTCGGTGAAACGTATATCGAGGTGCATGCGTGTGTCGAAGGCACGCAGGTTCTCAGGAAAAGGCGAAGATCCCGGCCGCGATAGACGCACCTGCGAGAGGACTGCGTACGGCTGCCCGCAAAAATTCTTTCGCGCCCGCGGATCGTTTGTTCGAGCGCGATCGAATTCCGCGGTCGACAGTTCTATACACGCAACGTGCGATATATGTATGTATAGTGTGCTGTATGTAAGCTTTTGCACGCACACGACGGAGAAACCTTCGAGGGATCGTTGTCTCCGCTAGACGAAGGAACGGCGAACAAAGCAGAGAGCAATTCGGTCAAGTTTCCGCGTCCGGTTTTCAGCCACGCGACCACCTAGACCGTTTACACGCTAATTAACGTCGCCGACACACCCACCACTCATTAAATCCGACCGGTCTCGATGTCAATTTGCCGGCTGGTCGCTCGTGGACAGTACCGAGGCACGCTTCACGGATTTTCAACATTGACGCTTCGAAAGTTGCCCTCATGCTGGCATTGCTGACATAGCATTTGGTAAATATTCGGAAACTCGGGGCATTGATATCTCTGTGCGTAGAAATCGGCGTGTACGAATTCGGGTTGTAGAGAATTCGGGGCGTAGAGAATTCGGGGCGTAGAGAATTCGGGGCGTAGAAAATTCGGGGCGTAGAGAATTCAGGGCATAAGGAATTCTGCGCGTAGAAATTCTGAGAGTAAGGAATTCTGTGCAAAGAAATTTGGAGAGTGGGAATTCTGCGCGCAAAAATTCGGGGAGAAGGTAATTCTATGCGTAGAAATTTTGGACGTAGAAATTTGGGGCGTAGGAATTTCTGCACGTAGGAAATTCGGAGCAGTGAAGTAGAATAGTGAATTCTACGCGTAGAAAATCGGGGAGTAGGAAATCCCACGCATAGAAATTCGGAACATAGGGAATTCCACGCGTAGAAACTTTTGGCGTAGAATTTCGGGCTGCAAAAAATTCCACGCGCACCACATTAACAGCGTACAAATTATTAAGCGTCCAACTGCAGAGCTCGACAAATTCAGAGCGCAGAACCGAGAATGAATGAGAATTCTGCACGTGCAGAGGGTCCAAGGATGGAAACACGGCACCGAAAGGAATTCGTCGCGATGGGAATTGGGCGTGCGAACCAAGAGATCTGCGAGGTCGGCCGCCGCCATTCATATTCGTGAAAGTAGCCGAGTGTTACACATTGTTCGGACGATTTTGGCGGCGGAACGCGGGAACGAGTTTCACGGCAATCAATTCGCCGAACCCCGTCAGTTTTTTGCCAGAAAACGATCCCTCGAACTTTCACGATGTTTACGGGTGTGATTAGCAAGTTTAATACCGTCGTCGCTCCTTTTTTTCCGTTCCGTTAACGATGTCCGACTGCTTAATGACGCTCGAGGTGCGAAAAGAAACGGCGGCACCTGCGCCGGGCCATTCGTTTGATTCCGTGCCAATTATCCACGGCGTTCCTACGTACAGCCGGGCAAAAAAATCCGTGTACCAAACGCAGTAAACCCGTTTCGCCGATTGCTGGTCCTCTGTATCGATTCGGTGACGACTCGTCCGAATCAATTTGCCCGGTTCACGCGACGATTTCAAACTCCCTTGCCTTTCGAAACTGCCGCCTCGTGTAAATATGCGCAGTCTGTCTACGTGCGGATTTCGTCACGTAAGCATTTGCCTAATTGGCCGTTTTTCTGTGGAATTCCTGTTACAAGCGTCCTCAAATGTCTACGCTAAAAATTTCTTGAGCTGCATTACTGAATGCACGAAATTCTGCGCACTCAAATACCTGAGTTAAAAAATTTCTGCACATGGAATTTTCTTCGTGTCTCGAACTTCTACGCCACCAAACACCTACGATACAAATTTCTACGAGTAGAATTTTCCATATCTCAAGCTTCTACGTCTGCAAACCCCTGTACCAAAAATATTCTAAGGCTGGATTACTGAATGCACAAGATCCTCCGCCCTCAATAATCTTCGTTCACAATTTTTACGTGTGGAATACTTCATGTTCCAAGATCATACGCCCACAAATCCCTATGCTCATGATCTTTACGTATAGAACGCTCCACGTTCCGAGCTTCAACGCCTGCGAATCCCAATACTCCAAATTTCTACAGGTGGAACACCGTACGTCCGAGCTTCTACGCCTTCAAATCCCTCTGTGCCGAACACCTACGCACAGAATTCTCTCTAATCTGTGTTCCCACGCGTCGAGTTCCCAGCTCACCCCAATTCCAACGAATCAGCGAGTCAAGATCGATACGATATAGAAGGATTACTCCCTTAATTGAATAGTGACTTAAATTCGATACTACCAAACATAAAAACCGTCTATTATATCATTGTCGGTAAAAATCGATTGTCCATGTCAGTCCATGAGTCAGAAAAGTCGAGCATCGACTGCAGCGCGTTGCCACTGTCTCGATGGGAATCTAACCGGGAACAATTCCCACAATAGCGGGTACGGGTGCAGAGCACCCCGTTTACAGTTCCACCCCTGTTTGCGTTTCAGTATTACGGAGGATACACGCGAGCACCGCCTGACGAGACAGAAGAGCCGGACGAAGAGCGAGCACGTGTCGGTGCCACGTGTGACCGAGACTTTCGTAGTCAGTCGGCTGGTTTTTAAAGAGCCACTGACACGCGTTGTTAACAGGGGGGTTCCCACGACCGTGGAACATCCTTCTGCATGGGGGAAGTTATCGCGAACCGGTACACATGCTCGCATGCCAGGGGGTTGCGAGCGATGCCAGTTGTGTGTGCTTCACGCACTTTGCCCACGACACCAGGCCCACCTCGACTTCCTTTGTCCCAGGTGGTCAGGACACTCGATGTTCATGATAGTAACTTCTTGGCTAGAGGGATTAGGAGCGTTCTCAATTTTACGCGCAGAAAATTCGGGGTTTCGAAAACTCTACGCGGGGATACTTGGGGCGTTGGAAATTGAGAGCGTGCCGATTCGGGATGTGGGGAATTCTATGCGTAGAAATTGAGAGCCTTGCAAATCCTGCGATTAGAAATTCGGGGCTTAAGGAATTCTGCGCGTAGAAATTTGGGGCGTAGGAAACTCCACGCGTTGAAATCGGGGCGTAGGAAATCCAAGGCGCTAAGAATTCGGGGCGTAGGAAATTGGGAGTGTTGCAAATTCTACGCTTAGAAATTCGGGGCGTAGAAAAGTCCACGCGTTGAGATCGGGGCGTAGGGAATTCTATGCGTGAAAATTGAGGGTGTTGCAAATTTTGCGCTTAGAGATTCGGTGCGTAGGGAATGCTGCGCGTAGAAATTCGGAATTTAGAGAATTCGGGGCGTTGGAAATTCTGTGCGTAGAAAAGTCCACGCGTTGAAATCGGGGCGTAGGGAATTCTATGCGTGAAAATTGAGGGTGTTGAAAATTCTGCGCGTAGGGAATGCTGCGCGTAGAAATTCGGAATTTAGAGAATTCGGGGCGTTGGAAATTCTGTGCGTAGAAAAGTCCACGCGTTGAAATCGAGGCGTAGGGAATTCTATGCGTGAAAATTGAGGGTGTTGCAAATTTTGCGCTTAGAGATTCGGTGCGTAGGGAATGCTGCGCGTAGAAATTCGGAATTTAGAGAATTCGGGGCGTTGGAAATTCTGTGCGTAGAAAAGTCCACGCGTTGAAATCGGGGCGTAGGGAATTCTATGCGTGAAAATTGAGGGTGTTGAAAATTCTGCGCGTAGGGAATGCTGCGCGTAGAAATTCGGAATTTAGAGAATTCGGGGCGTTGGAAATTCTGTGCGTAGAAAAGTCCACGCGTTGAAATCGGGGCGTAGGGAATTCTATGCGTGAAAATTGAGGGTGTTGAAAATTCTGCGCGTAGGGAATGCTGCGTGTAGAAATTCGGAATTTAGAGAATTCGGGGCGTTGGAAATTCTGTGCGTAGAAAAGTCCACGCGTTGAAATCGGGGCGTAGGGAATTCTATGCGTGAAAATTGAGGGTGTTGCAAATTCTGCGCGTAGAAATTCGGGGTTTAGAGAATTCGGGGCGTCGGAAATTCTGCGCGTAGATAATTTGAGACGCAGTTAATCCCCCGTGCAGAAATTCGTTGCGCAGAAGCCTTATTCAGCGCACGATCTCGAATGAGATCAGAAGGCCCACTTGAGGTGCCATTAGTACGACATCGGTCTTTCTGGCTGGTAGCGAAAGAGTGCGCACTTTGGTCGGTCGAATGCCTCTCGAAGATTCCCGGTAATATAAATCCGGCTGAAACTCCTCGGTCCTAAAAGAAGCGAGCCACTTGAGCAAAGAAGGAATCAGCTCGAGGGGAAGCCGTACAAACTTTCCGAAAGAACGTATCCTAACTCGAAAGGGTAGCCGAGACGGAAGCTCGAGACACAGTGCGGCACAGCTTCCGTGCTTTTTCGACGTCCTCGACTCGCGGTAAACAAAAAGCAAACAAGTTTAGAGGAGTAGAGAGACTGAGAGAAAGAGAAGAGAACGAAGGAAATCGGTGGACGGAGACGGAGATTCGGCTCTCGAATCGAAACTAGTTTGTTTTCCAGGTCGAAAAGAAAGGGGCCGACCGGGGAACGTGGACGTCGAACTTCTGGACACTCGATACACACAATAAGGCCGGAGTCGTACCGCAAGATTTTCTTTCCTCGAGACGAGAAGGATATTTTGTTACGCGGATACGATTGCGCCGATCGGGACACGTTTTATATACCCGCTCGTTCGCTCGGCCCGTTTTCTTCTTATTTCCGAGGGACGGCAAGGGAACGCCCTTCGGACGAACGGGGCCAGTCCAAGCTCTCGAAACTTTCGTTTTGTTCATGCGCCCGTGTAGGTACGCGCCAACGATCGTTACAAAAATCCTTCGCACCGCGATCGAGGTTTCATTTAAATGAAAACTCGCAATTATAATCGCGGTGTCTGAAATTACACCAGATTTTAATCACTTGATGACCGTTTCGAGCACGTCCTTAACCACCTTATCTTCTTTTTTATATTTCATCCCGCCTCTCTAGACTGCCTTTAATACGATACTTGTTCGCGCGTTATTTACATGTCGCGCGGTTTCCCGTTTTACGTTTCTCGTGTACTTCTTGATTCGCGAATGGAAATTTCAGTCGACCTGAAGTTCGGGCGATGGAAGATCCGCGGTTGGAAATTCGGGGCATAGAAAATTCTACGCGTAGAAATTCGGGACATAGAAAATTCTAGACGTGGAAATTCGGGACATTGAAAATTCTACTCCTGCAAAAAGGCTCTGAGAATTCTAAACGTGGAAATTCAGAGCATAGAAAATTCTACGCGTGGAAATTCAGGGCATTCAGAATTCTATGCATGGAAATTCAGAGCATAGAAAATTCTACGCGTGGAAATTCAGGACATTGAGAATTCTACGAGTGGAAATTTAGGGCACTGAGAGTTCTGCGAGTGGAAATTTAGGGCACTGAGAGTTCTGCGCGTAGAAATTCGGGGCATGGAAAATTCTATGCGTAAAAATTCGGAGCATAGAAAATTCTACGCGTGGAAATTTGGAGCATAGAAAATTCTACGCGTGGAAATACGGGACAGAAAATTCTGAGCTTTCTGCTTCGCAAAAGTTTGGAGTGAAGATCTCTTGGAAATCGGAGCTCTTTTCCCAGCCTCGAGACTGTCGTCTTGGCGCGACGAGACGCCTCGAGGAGAACGTCTTCTCTGCCGCGAACACTTCGACGCCAATTTCTGTTATCAATGTAATATTCTGCAGCGAGAGGCCCCGGAAATGGCTCGTTGACTCTCGCCGCGCCACTCATTGCTACATCCGGCACGATACTCGCCGGTACACAATATAACTTGATACACTCGAAAGTGGAACAAAAGCGTTCCCTGGAACATTTCGGCTGTGTAACGCTCGCTTACACGTGCACTAAGGGATTCGTCTTCGATTCCTATGGCAATTGATCTCCTGGTATGTTTAATTATTCGTTGGAAGACGATAATACAACACTGTTTGGAAATTCTTGAAATGTCTTTACCCTTTGGCACTTGATTTACTGATTTTTGTCCCAAATGCATAAAATCCGCAGTCTATTCATTACAATCAGTTGTAATTTTCAACATAAAAATTAGAACGATCCACATTGAGGTAAAGGTATTAACCCTTTGCGCCCGGAGAATAATTCCATTCTATATAATTTTTTTCATTTTATGGATATGAAATTGATGGACACCTCATACAACACTTAAATATTTAGTAATTGATTAGATATCAACATATTGAATAATCTAAACAACATTTTGAATAATGGTATAGTCATTTTAGCGATGACGTGGAGTCACCACTCGAGTGTTAAGGGTTAAATAAGGAAGATATTGGATCGCAGATTTGAAGAAGAAACAATGGCGTTCCGACCGGTTCGGTTCAGCTGGCACCGATCACAGGAGTCGAATTCTCGGAGGAAACAGAGGGCGTAACGAGTTAATGTACCTGATTCGAAGAAACGAAATCCAATCTTGCGAATTCATCGGGCAGAACACGTTCCCCGTGGCCCGTCGGGTTTATTCTGAATGGAATCATTCATGCGGGGACACGTAGAACACGAAGACGACTGCTGCTGCTGCCTGGTCCCCCCGAGAGATAAGCCAGTCGGGTAAAAAGTCTTCGAGTATATCCGGCGTCGCGCACCAATCGGAAGATACCACTCGACCTTATCGATGGATTGGAGGAACTTTTTATCCTGTGGCCTGATGCCAGAACGCGTCTTTCTTCCATCCTCCTCTATCCCCGTTCGATGATGGCCAATATCGCGACTCCGGATACTTCTTCGGTACGTTGTTACACTGTGTTTCTACTCGGATGTTCTTGCGAGGTCCGGGATCTGAGATCGAGGTCCCCTGACAAGGTAGACTCTAATACGTTCGGGTTTATTTTATTATTCAACGTTCTCCAAAGAAATTTGCAAGCTTTTAATGGTGGCTTCAAATATTCGTGTTGACAGCATTTAATGATTTTTGTTTTTACTAGAGCGATGTTATTGCTATGGCCTGGACTGAAAATTGAGGTCTCCAGGCAAGGAAGAGTCTAATACCAAAAGCAATGTCGCAAGAATCAGTCACGTTTATTTTATTATTCAACATTACTCAAAGAAATTTGCGGAGTTCCAACGGCGACTTCAAAAATTAGAAATATTATGTTGACAGCATTTCATGATTTCTGTTTTTACTAGAGCGATATTATTGCTATGGCCTGGACTGAAAATTGAGGTCCCCTGACAAGGCAGACTCTAATATGTTCAGGTTTATTTTATTATTCAACGTTTTCCAAAGAAACTTGCAAGCTTCCAATGATGGCTTCAAAAATTTGTGTTGACAGCATTTCATGATTTTTGTTTTTACTAGATTAATATTATTACTAGAACCTGGACTGAAAATTGAGGACTCCTGACAATGTAGACTCTAATACCAAACGCAAATTGGCAAACATCGACCCTACATGCTATTCATTTAATATGGATCATGTGCATTCACAGAGAGATGTACATTCGCATAACAGGTCAGGGTAGCTCTGAAAAATTGATGAGCAACCTATTTCCAAGGAAACGTTCCGGAAATGAATATTGTATAGATTCTTCTTGGCAAATGGTACTGGGAATAGCATCGCTGTACTGACAAAAGTGAACGTCAGTTGTCAGGTTTTTCAAGCTCGTCGTGCAAGAGGAATACATTTTCCGCTGCGTTGATCCAGTCGCTATACATTCCTGCGTTTCCGAGTTGTGTTCCCGGAGCTGAAAAGCGGCGCTCTCGATCGGTTTCGCGGAGCGTGTCGCAAACGATTTTGCGAAACCTCGGTAACCGTAAACAAATGCGCTATCAGCGTCGAATAGCTGCCGGTTTATGGTCTGTGGACGGTTAATGGCCGCGAAGCCGTTCGCGCTGTGCTCTGCCCCGCGAGATAGTTCTACATTCTACGTTTTCGAGAAAAAACAGGTTGTAGTAGAGCACTGGCTATTCCGTGTCATCGTTGTTTATCATTATGTGTACAAGCTGGATCGGCTGCCTGGCGTGCCGGAATTGACTACCCTATTTAGGGGGCCCATCTATTCGGTTGGCAAGAAGGTAATTTCGGTATTTCGAGGTGAAATAGAGTCCAATTTTTTTATTCAAGCAACGAACTTTATTGAATAAGATATTTTCCCTTTCGTACGGTGATCTTCTGCCAAAAAGAATAAATAAGAAAATGTTTTATTGATTAAAGTTCATCGCTTGAATAAAGAAATCCGGTTTCATTTCACCTCAAAATACCGAAATTACTTTCTCGCCAACCTTATTTTGTAAATTTAATTTTTAATTTATTTTCTTCAATTTCTTTGTGTTTGAAATAATATTTAGAAGGAATTAAGAAATTATTTTATTGCTTTTACTACCGCCAGAGTCGCCAGATTAAGATACGCCCCTCCCCCACCCACTCTACCTTCCCCATCCGCCGCGGCCTGGTCACGTGACGCGTTTCGTCTCTGTCGTGCATGTGTCACGAATTATTTTACAATTGTTGGAATTGTATATGCAAAGTAAAAATATTCTTGGTCAGTTGCGATAAATAGAAACATCGTTCTCTTTTTAATTGTGTTAAAACAGTTGAAAATAATGTATGTTTTTCAACGTTCTAAGCTTCCCATCATGCTTATGACAAATGCACGATGATTTACTCAGTGTGAGAAGATATTCCGATAAAACTGTCGAGCGTGTTTGAAAAGCGACACAAGCAGAGAGGTTTTGTAGCAGCGAACGAAGCGTACACGGCCGATAGAACAAGCTCCGTGCACCGCCATTAATTTTGACACGGTTACGCAACGATCGATTCGCCTAATCGCGAGACTCACGGCCCAACGGACCAGCGTCATCTAAATCAATTGGACGCTACAACCAACGGGTCAAATCGATTAAACGATCGATCGTGGAGCAGCGAGCTGCCGCTTGAAACGGTACCGCGTCGTGCCTATCCTTCTAACAAAAATATTATTTCATTCGCTCGTTTAAAAAATATAATAGTTACAATAATATAATAAAAAAATAGTTAAAATATAATAAAATATAAAAGTTTCATCTGAATCGATTAAGACTGCTATGAGCTATATAAACAATTAAAAATGGCAACAATGGTAAGTCCAAAATTCAAGCTATTTTTGCGTCTTTCAATGCCTATATCCACTTTCCTCTTCGCAATTTTGACCAATGTTAATTTTTTTGATAAATTATCTAGTATATTAATCCTTCTAACATCTAAAAAAAAAACTCAAACCGTTCGAACAAATTTTATAAAAGTTATTTGTTGGGTGGAAAATTGTCGAATTAATTCCACCGATTTTATAGAAACGTCCCATTGTGCGTACATCGCGCGTCGGCGATGGTAATGAATGATAACAACGGCCTAATCCCACCCCGAAACGTGCGTGTCCGTCGTCGGGCAGGTGTATCGAGGTGTACAGAACGCTCTCGGTGTCTACGTGATACGAATTCGGTGGTCCCGACGCGACGCTACGGTGTTCCTGGAATCCCGAGTGAATATTATTTTCTCTGGCGACGACGACAACGACCGCGATGACGATGACGATGACGGCCAGGGAAAATAAAGCGCGGAGGTATACGATGATCGTCCCGTTGGCAACGCGCCAGTCGTCGCCTTTTGTTCTCGGCTGCACGCGACCAGCCTCTCGACTCGATACGTGTCGCTGAAATGGTAATGGCCCGCAGGAATGCGCCAGCCGTGCTCGCCGGAACACCGGTGGTCCCTTTCCCATTTCCATTCGTCAATCTTTCGCGATCGGGGACCTCCGCCATGCGAATGCCATCGACAAATGGTCCACCGATCTCCCAGTCTCATCACCGGACTGCGAATTTTTATGCAAAATGGCCCGAGTCGATCGTTAGAAATGGTAATTGGGTGAGAATGTGTTCCTTTTTCAGCAATTTTAATAAACCGATAATACTATAACGTTCTTAGATTTTGTAAATACCTTTCCAATTTTCTTTTTCATTTTTGGAAACATTTGATTTTGTTTTTGCCTTTGCCTTTTTTTCGATTTTTGTGAAGGTCCCTTTGGTGTCCATCTCAAAGTCGAAGTTTCGATCATGTTCCTTTACAAAAACGAATTTTTTCTTGTTCTTGTGAACGTCCGAGAAATTTATTTTCGTAAATAATCGATCTGGTCCGATATGTGTTAACAATTTGCGGCCTACAATTCGTCAGACAGTTCGAAAAATGTTAAAAAAATCCAAATGCAATTTTTTTACTTTCTTCAGAGTATAATAGAACCTCCGGCAAAGACACTTAACATTTTTCCAACTCGCAACCTTTCCCAATTACATCACAAAAATGGCTAATTCCGCGAACCTGGGCCTCCAAAAGAAAGCTTCGTCTCGCAGTCATCGGGGGTGAAAAATTTTCGAGAAAATTTTTGCGGAGTGTCCAGTGGGGCCCGCGCACGGCCGCCAAAACTTCGACGCTGGATGCTCGTCGGGGGACAGGAAAAAAAAATCGGTGAGTATAGAGCGGCGGCCAGCAAAAGGGCGAGCGACGAGGAGCGAGAGGGATGAAGTGCCGAAAAAAGAAAGGAGAAGAAAAAAGCGCGATAGAGAGAGAGAAAGAGAGAGAAAAGAAAAAAGAAGAAAAAGAGGAACGCACATATATAAATCGAGGGGAGATCTCGCGTGAGCTTGATCTTTGTGAACGTGGAAAAAGGAGCAACCAGTGGCGCGGGGACCGGCGGAAGAAAAATAAGCTGGAACAACCGGGAGCACACCGATGAGGCCCCCTCACGGACGAGAGGGCGCATATAGGGGGACGGAGAAGGACGCATTGAAACGCGTCATTCGATCACGAAGCCGGTATCAGGTGCAAACCAGTTTCGGTGCATACGGGAGAGGAGAGTGCACCGGCCCGATCTGCAAATGGCGACACGCACCGTGCTCGTCTCTGCTGAACAAGTGCGCGCCACGAATCGGTTAGACACGCGTGAATCTGCGTAGACGACGACTTTAGGCCCGGTGCACAGCCCAAGGTCCCGGGATCGAGCATTACGATCGATCGGCCCCTTCCGATGTCTTAATCCCACTGAATTCCGCTTCGGAGCACTTTTATGAGAGCAATGCACCGACGCCAATAAAGCGATCTCGTCTGCGCCGATCTTATTAGTATATGCAGTTTTTAAACATACTAACATCGTTTGTTGGTACTGATTTTTTGGGAATTGTTGGGCTGCTTAACCGTGTCATGAATTGTTACGCTATTGTATTTAGTGTTGCCACATTTGCAGTGGCGCGTTATAACTAGTTGGGGCCTTGGGCAAAGTAGAATTTCGGGGCCCCTAATCCCAACTAAATAACTTTCACGTTGGAGAAGATAAAACAATTGTAAAAACATCTACATATTTATTATTGCATAGAAAGTGAAATAAATTCTCCCTCATCCATGAAAACCTTTTACATAAAAATACGAAATATTTGGTAAACAATTATACATATTGATATATAAAGAGCATTATAAATCTAATGCATACATGAGTGCAATATTTATTTAAATATTTACTACTCGGGTTTTTTTTTGCTGAAAAATTATTAATTAGTTCGTTCGAGTTTGAAATTTTTTTATGAGGAAAACGTAGAATTTGAATCTTGGTTTGTGTTTGGGGCCCCGGGCATTTGCCCAAGTTTGGTAAATAGTTAGGCAAGTTATACGGCAGATTTTTATACGAAATAAAAATGGTCTCCATAACTTGAAAGATACAGGAGACTGTATAGACATCTATTTTTTTTTTCTCTTAATTATCCTAACACGTTCGCTACGTGTCTTTCGATGCTCATGTTCATTATTAAATGTTTAATAAAATGCAACGTGCCTTCTTCATAAACTATCACACTGTGTGCTACGACTTTAGACATCAAAATGTATACAACTGACGTGGCTAACTAAATTCCGAGATCGTGGACGTCGCAGATCTGTGGCAGTGGTGGCGAACGTAGAACAACAGCAGTATTTATAAATTGTTTAAACATCTTTACAGTTTTGCAGTTGATCTATTTTTGCGGTGAATGCATAAAACCCACAGTATGTAGTAAAGAAAGTATCTAAAATATAATACATTCCTGAGCGAACCTGGTAAACGAAACTGTGAAGTGTGCACAGGCCCAACCCAGATAACGATGACCAGATAAAGCAGGAAAAATCTGGAAATGGGTGTAAAGAATGATATGAAGAGCGTTACAGGGTCGTAGTGGTTAAACAATTTCCGGGAGGATCGAAAGGCGTTTGCGAGCAGTTTGCGAGAGCAGTTTGCACAGCGATAGGCGAGAGATCTACGGAAGAGGCACGCGATCCAAGCGCGTTATTTGAACAGACCGATAGGGGACTATCGTTGAAGAGACCCTCGGGCCCGACCAGGTCCGACCAGGCCCAGATAAGACAAGCTGAAACGCGAAGCCGGCTCGGTCGGATGACGAGCGAACCCGATTCCTTTCACCGGCTATACGAAACGGGCCAGCCAAGCCGCAAGATACAACTCGCAGAGCTATAAATCATCGGTATCGTCGTTACCGATCGAAAATTCAGACAACAATGGGCCAACGGCAGCCACCAATCGACGATACTCGCGCTCGATCCGCTCGAATTTGCCGATTAGGCTCGGCCACTAATGTTTCCGCCAGCTTCCGACCAATTTTTTGAGCCTCGTACATTCCTCCAGGTGAGAATTCACCTATTTACTATTTTCACAGCTACATTCACCCATTTACTATTATTTCACAGGTCCATTCATCTATTTACTCCGGCATGGAAAATTGAAATTAAAAATTGCGCGTGTTCAGTGTTGTAACTTCACAGAAAAATGTCGCAGAATATTACTTCTGGTCTCATTTCAAAACTTGAACCTTCTGTTTCGAAAAAGGGACAATGGGGGACGAGAATAAGAAAGTTCAAGCTTGAAAATGAGCCCAAAACGATTAATCTATAACATTTTTTCGTGAAGTTACGACACTTTAAACGCGAGCAGTTTTTGAACAGTGATTCTGTAATTTTGCACATGTTTTACGTGAAACATAAATGATTGATTTAATTTGTGCTACCTTGCGGAACATGTCACAGTTACGATCATCGCTTTCCGAAAGTGACGTTTATAGTTCACGGAGGTTCGTTCCAGTTTGACGAGTAGCAGGGTCGTTTTCAATGTGGCCAGTTGGTCAATGCATAGTGTGTTGTAAAAGTTGACGACACAACTGCCGAATCGAAGCGACGTTGGACAAATTGATAGGAGGCAGAGATACGCGTCGTATTATTACGTTTCTGGTCGCGTAGCCGGTCGTCGCGTGTTGGCTCGTCGATTCTGGTCACGCGACCGCGATCGCCACGTGTAAAAACAGCTTTATGTGCGCGGAATGACCGACAAACCGTGGAAGAATGGCCCCGAGCAGGGAATTAAACATCGTTGCGCCACGAGTCTACTGCACCTACTATCTGGCGAGGATATCTGGGGTCACTGGCAATTCGAACGGAAATCGAATAAATCCGCATTCGATAAACGCGGTGATCGATAAACACGGAGATCGATAGACGCACTGGGGGAAAGCGGGTTACCCACTATCCGACGCCTACTCCACATTTCTATCGAATGCATTATCGGATCGAATGCGAACGTCACTGGAATCCATCAAACATTGCTAAAATCCATCAGAGGCAAAGATTACTAAAATCAATGAATGGAAAGAATTCCAAAAAAATCCAAACAATTTTGTTGTACGTTTTATTCGACAAAATTGTAGTTGTGGAATTTTTGTGGAAATTAGTGCCATCCATGGGAATCAAAAGTGCGTGAAACACAATGATTAAAATCCATCGAATGCAAAGAATATCCCATAGAAGATTTCCTAGTAAAATCAAAATATCGAAAAAACTGTGCAGCATGTGGCGTTCAATAAAATCTCTACACAACACCCTGGAATTTTTATGGAGAGAAATAATGTTAAATCCTCTTAACACAAACTACCGAGCATTGAATGCAATTAAAATGTGTGTTTCAGCTGATAAAAATGATAAGGCTCAATTTATTTAGATTTCGTGCAATTTCTATTGCAATACGTGCTTGAATAAAGACATTTATCGGATCATTTTCCATGTAACAGCGTCATAATTTTAATAATTATAAAGTTAAAAAAAATATAACCTCTAACAAATGCTCTTCCAAAAGTCCCATTTCGAACGTTTATCAATAAAAGAAGCATCAAGAAAATTGAATATGCTTTTCAATCTACTAAAATTATGCAGGAAACTTTTGTTTTGCGTAAAGATCCAGCGATCAACGTTGAATAGCGCACGAATTTTTCCCCGGACATGTGGGAGATCCTTCCACATGAAAGATCCTTGAGGATACTGGCCGCAACCTGTCCAAAAATCGGTGTCCGTCCATCGAAATCATGCTCCTCTCGAGAGTACAAGTTGCTCGACATCGAGCGAGGGGTTAAAGACAAGGAAAAAAGGAACGGGTTTAAAAAGACGCGCGTGATCCTTGCGGAGGAAGAGGGGGTGTCGGAGGGCGAGGGGAAGGATCGGCGAACAAGAGGAAGAGGATCCTGAAGAAGCGAAGCCCGCATGCGACATCCGAGACACTCCCTTTCGCCCTGCCGTCTTCTATTCCGGCTGCGTCCTCAGAAAAGGCCAGAGAAAGGAGATTGAATCGTCTCCTCTCGGGCCAGCTGGCCCTCTTTCCCCTCTCTCTCTCTCTCTCCATCTCTCTTTCTCTCCCTCTTTCTATCGTTAATCCTTGGCCGTGCCCTGATCCTCACGACGCACCACCGAGAGCTATGCTTCGTTCCTCGCCCTTCGTCCTTCGTTCTCCTCGCCGCTTCTCTCGTATTATAGACTTTTCTGAAACCGGACAAAAGGATTCCCCTCGTGCACGTGCAACCGCCAATCGCTCCAGAGACTCGTGGAGACGTCGAACACGTGTTCCTCGGACGAGTTAGGCCCTTTGGATATCCTGAACAATTAACCCCTTGCCTCATCTCCTCGTCGGTAACGAACATTTCTGTTTTTGCGCTTTCGTACATCGATCACGGTGGTATGGAATTTTATTTCGCTGTTTTAATGAAATGAGTATTCGGACAGTTAGATACAACTGTTAATTGTTGTTAACGATACCGAGAAGCTGGACGAATAAAATTTATTCTCGAGAAAATGTCATTGGTTCGAAATATAATATTATATTTGGTTTTATTCGTCCCCAGTAAATGAAAGTTAGCACAAGAATGAAAATTCTGTACAAACTTCGAGTCGACGCTTTCTCGAAAGATTCTCTGCAATGGAAGAGAAGTTTGTTTTGCACCCGGTGCATCCACGAGGACGAGACAAAATTGGAGAAGATGATCGAGGCAGACTGCACAAAGGGAGAAGCGACTTTTCAAGAATTTTCCGGCGCTCAAGAAGCGAGACAACAAATAAGAAAAGACGGTTGCCGGGTGCGACGACAACGAGGGGAAACGTCGATAATCGGTTCACGTCGACGACGACGACGACGTCGGCCATTAGGGGTGTTTTTCTAGGCGCCACTCGAGCAGAGATAATATTTTCAAGCCGTGATCGGAGCAACGGGCCTATCCAAACACGAAATTCTCGGCGGGGACGCGTTAATGACGTCTGATTTGCAAACAAGTAACCGCTTTGGAGGGCCTACCGATTTTCTCGAGGACTCGGAAGCCGAGTGGGCCACTGGAACGAATTTAGGGGACTTGTAGCTGAACTTGAACATGTAGATTGCACGAGGAAATTGTAAACAGTTCTCGGCCGGTGAAGAAGGCCTTCTTAGATGAAATATAAGTTTTAATATACCCTTGACACATTCACGATCCTGTGTGAGTGACGCACTTCTTCGACTATTTTTAAACATTAATTTCCTTCATAATAATATTTATACGATCTAAAATTGCTCAAGAAGTAATCTCTGCAACAAATGGACCGCGGATTTTATGCATTTATTAAAACTTTGAAAACTGTAGAAGACGTAGAAAAATGTGTTAATACTCTTACGTTATTGATCGCCTTGTTAAAATTATTAAAAGAGAAAATACATCAAAATCTAAGACAATGAATTCCCATAAAAGTGTACAATCCGAAACATCTGAAAACAGAATATTACTTCGAACGACAAATTCGAAAGAAAAATGAAGACACATTAGGATTAAACATAAATAAAACAGCTAGTTTGGAACACAATTCCCGACAATTATATTTACAGTGTCCCACGAATAGACTCTCTCGTCTACAACCCAGCCAACCACTCAAAACTGTTTATGCTGCCGACTATAAATCCCAGCAAGAGCCTAGCCACTTCCCCGCAGATTTTCGAAAACTGAAAGAGAGCGATTCACTGCTATTAAAAACCTTCGTAGAAAATCCAGAGACAGTCTGGAGCCCACGTGCAGCTAAGGGGTCCAGAAAAACCGTGGAAAAAATGAATTCCACGGGCGGCGTGTCTTGGCGCATTAGCCTGGACATGAAGCGGGGGCCGCTTTGAAAAGCAAACAATTAACGAAGATATGAATCTTCCTGTCGGCTCCGATACAGAGAGAGAGAGAGAGAGAGAGAGCAGTATAATAACTCGCGGTCGATAATGGGGCCCGGTTCCCCTTCCTCGTGTTATAATCCGTCAGGGCCCTCGGTTCATTCGTCTGGAAGCGTCATCGTCATCCTGTCTTTCGCATTCTCGGCTCCAGCGATCTCTAACGGGCGCGTATCGATTCGCGCGAGATCGATGGCCCATCCGATTCGATGTCGAGAGCATTATCGACGCGCGCATCCAGCACCGGTGTCGACTGCGGAAGAGATGCCGTCTGATCAACTTGCTCCGGGCAGCAAGGGTTAATTCTAGAAGTCCCCAGTCCAACTTTTTCAAAAGTGATCCAAACGACTTCGTCAGTTTCAAGAATTTAAGCAAAATGAAAACAGTAATCAACTGTAAACATTGATTTTACAGGTTTTTACCTGAACTCGAATTAAAAGTTGAAGAAATACCTTTTGTAAGCCAGTTGTGTAGATCCTGAAAACTTCTTTAAAATCGGCTAACGTTACCGCAAGTTAAGAACGTGTTTCTTCAATTTTCATTAAAATCACAGGTGAAAAAAATTATAGAAAATTAGCTTGGATGTTTTTACAAAGAGAAAATACTGCGGGTGTAAATAAACTCCAGTAATTTTGAATTTGAAGTCAGCTAGAGTTGCCAGATCAGAGGAATCCACTCGAATTGCGGGGAAAAAGAAGCGTGGGGGGACAAGTCTTAATTTGGCGACTCTGGTCTACCGCAATCTTTATAAATTCAACAAATCCGCGGCCATAAAAATTCCCATTCCACTCACGGCTAAACAGGTGGCTGCAGAGCGTCGTGATTTATCGCTAATTGCACCGGAGCGTAAGTATAGGTTCGAGATCGTCGGAGGAGTTCGAGAACAACAGCGTTTTCGGTAGTCGGTGCCCCGAACCGGTCGTCAATTAAGGATCGGCCGGTTAATTAGTCCTGACACTTCGATCGGATATCGTCGAGGGAAGCAACAGGTTGAACCGTCGTCTCGACATCGTCGTTCCATCGGCCACTCCTTCCCGAGGAAAATTTATATTTCCGCTGGTAGGATCGTGCACCCGTACGGTTTCTATTCTACCGGAGAGGCAGAGCCACGCGCGAGATAAATACATTCGGCTAGGAACGATCGAAAGATCGTGACGAGCGTCCCGTTTCCTTTGGGTGTTGCGAAAAATCCATGATTTATGCGCCGGGTGCTAAACACCCGAGCGCTCCCGGCTTCTTGAATGGCTCGCGGAATAATTTATCGAGGTCATTCCACCGTGAATCGATTCAGAGGAGGCCCTCCTCCTCCTCCTCGCCGGAAGTCGTTGCTCCCTTTTTCGAACCTGTATAGCCGCGTTATCAATGGGCCGTGGTTCTTCAACCGGTCGTAGCATAATCCCGATTTTAATCAGACCGCTTTTTTCGCCGACGAACACGCTAATCGAAATGTCGCTTTCGTATTCGGTAAAAATCGTTTAAAGAACATCAAATTATTTGCAGCACTGTAACAGTTCCCCGAACCAACAGCACGATCAATTTTAAATTTTCCAAAAATTCCAAATAATCATATCGTAAATCTTAGCCCTCGCAGGCAGCAAACCTGCTTTCGTGCTCGATGAGAATTGTCTAAAAAAAATTGTTTAATTATACACATCTCATCTCAAAAAATCATGAGTGCCTAAATTGCCAACTGGTCCGATCGCGGGTGCAGCGTGACCATAAACGCGGTCAGGTTAATTACACCGCAGTGAACGAGCGCAACGCGGAGAACGATGATTGTCTACTCACTTCCGGCCGCTGTCGAGGAACCTGTCGAACTCGACGGACATTTTGCAGCATAGGGCGCGCCTGTTGTGGGAGGAGGAGCACTTGGTGTTGATCATGTGGCCGTCTGAAAGCAGAGAAGAGAAGGGACGATCGTCAGCGGAGGTGGGATTGCCGTGCAATTAATTAAGAGGTTAATAATCATCCTGCCCCGGATCGCCGCAACAGGGTACCTTAATTAATTCGGCTCGATGGCCTCTCGCTCCTGAAGGAGCCCCGCCAATGCGATGTTTCGAACGGGCTCGTGTATGTATTTACACACCGGACCCCATGGACGATCATCGTGATAACGTGTGTACACACGCGTGTACCTGTGCCGAAGCACTCCCACGATACGCTTGTTCCCCGGGCCGCCACGCGCTTCAATTACGACCGCGAACAATGCCCGACAATTAATCGGCCTGGCCGCAATTAAAAACCTTGCTGCGGCGAGCGGACTCCTTTCACTTGAGCTCCTCCTGCGACGAGATCTTCGTGCATTCAACTTTACACAATCTTTTTGCTGATTCTGGTTGCACAAACTAGACTTAACATCTGTCGATTGGACTCGACTAGGTAAAACTAAACCATTTTTAGTTAGACTCGAGTTTGTAGTAGAGCAGCCTAGGATTGAATCAGTCGGACGGAGTTCAAGTAGGTGACAAACCTACATGTAACTAGGTTCAAGTAAGACAAACCTAAGTGTAACTAGATCCATCTACAGCAATTCTAAGCGATACTAAATTCAAGTGAAACCGATCTACGCGTAACTAGATTCTAACTACAGCCAACCTGCATGTAACTAGATACAACTACAACCAATCTGCATGTAACTAGATACAACTACAACCAATCTAGGTGTAACTAGATTCAACTAAGACAAACCTAGGTGTAACTAGATTCAACTACAACCAATCGGCATGTAACCAGATGTCACTATAACCAACCTAGGCGTCACTAGAGCCAACTAGATCCAACTAAAACGATGTTAGCAACGACACGGTTTGGAAATGTTAACAAGAAGAGTTTATTGCTGTCGCTAACGACTATCCCCACCGGCGACGATTCGGTATTTCCCTGGTACATAATACGGCGCACCAGTTAGCCCCGTAGCAGAAGCGTGGGTGGACTCGAGCCAACAGGGAGGATAATGGCACGGAAGGACGAAGGAGGAGGGATGAGCACGCGAGCCCTCGGGCACCGTCCGACATTTGACCTCACCACGCGCTCTGCACCGGTTTTGCACCTCCACCTCGATCGCTTCTACCTGCCTCGCATATCATCCACCCTTCCTTCGTCCACCTAGATACCAATGGCTTGCAGAACGGTCGAATCACGCCGGCACCTTGGTTCAGAGTTGAACATAATCGAACACAGCTGTCGTCGAATACATGTAGTTGAAGATAATTGATCTAGGTGTATACTATCAACTCTGGATAGAACTACTCGCACCTGCAGAGGTCTTATCCAGGCCTAATAGAATCTAGTTCAACCCAGTTGCGCCCAGCTATACCCCAGTTTGACATGTCGCGTCTAGATGTCTGTGTCTCCACTTAAACTCCTAATATCTCCGAAGAATATAGAAGTACCGAGGAAGATTGGACGCGTTCCTGTTCGAATGCGAAAACCGCGGGCGTTTCGTCGTTCCTCGGTCGGGGCAGTCGTTCTCCGTGCTCGTTCTCCTCCTCTCGCTCGTCGTCGTCATTTGCATCCGTGCCGGAGGGTGCTGTTAGTATGCGCGCGATGCCAGGAGCACGCTCGACGATAATATTGCCGAGGAGAATCCTCCGTTGCCATTTTTATTGCCGTGGATATTCCGACGGCGTGCTACCAGCCGCGCTCGCATGACTCCGCAGGGCCACGAATTTCAGAAACCCGCGCCATTCCCGAGAATACCAATCACCGGGCCCCGTAATAATCAACCCCTCCGGACCGTTTCGCCGACGATCCAAAGAAAAAACCCGGTGGCGAATCTCGCGACCGAAACGCCCTCCGAGAACGCCGCGCGGTGGTCAATTTTTATAAAATGGGCGGAATTAAGCGAAAAATTTTCTTGTCACGAAATTGCTTGGAAAATAGTTGGAAAAGAGATATTATGTACATAAGATTGTTCCGACGTAAAAACTTCTATGGCGATTGCACGCCTGTCTGTTTCTCGCTCGACCAGACTCATTGACTGTCCAGCAATTGTGAACGCGCTGCGCCTAAAGAAATTTTCACTTCGACTAGGTCTCTTCGATTTAGCTAGTACTTGATCGAGACAGACTGACAAGGACACAGACTCGTATCTGATCGCATTGTTATAAATAATAGTCAAATTCGAGTCGATCGAAGCAGTCTTGTCATGTCGCGAATATTTTCTTGCCAATTAATTGATGATCAATAAATGATTTTTCTATAAAGGCACTTAATGTTCTTGGATTGAAGAAATTAAAGACATATATTTGTATATATTTTCTGCTTCTTACAATGAACCCAGACAATTTTTATTTCGCATAAAGAACCGCAGCCTAGTAATTAATAATGCATGAATTTTGTGTTCAGCTTTTTGCGAGTCTGGCCCATCGTGTCTCGCAGTACTGTAACCAGCGGATTCCATCGACTCGGATTGCGATAGTGACTCCGACAGCGTCGAATTTCGCTCGCGAAGCATTCAATCGATCCTCCAGCGAGAGACCGACCACTACGATCGAATATTTACGCCTAATTATTCGAGACAGTCGCGGGGAAATTAACGATCGAATGGAACTGTGTGCACCAATAATCGAACGCTTCGTTATCACTTCTATGCATAAAATAGGCAAAACTTGTGTTAAAAGAGAAAATATCGTTCATTCATAACAAGAGTGACACAACTCGAAATACATATAGAAAAAGTATAATAATAAATATATAAATTTGTGTTCTACTTTATAATTAATGTACATGACAATTAACCCAGTATGTAAATAACAACAAATTATTTTACATTTCCAAGTTGATGATATGAAGTAAAAAAAATTGGCTATTTTTTTTAGGTAATTTTCAAATGACTCCTGTAAAATTTCCTTTCTTTTTTAGTTGCGTCACTTTTCTTATGAATGAACGATATATGTAATTATAACTCCAGTCTCCCACAATAGAACATTTTTATTTTGCATAAGAACCGCAGTTTACTAATAAATGAGCTTGGTCCACGAGTGTCCGATTCGAGCAATCACGCGGCAACCGATCAGTCGCTGGCAAAGAGCAACCATGAAAACTGACCCGTGCAAGCTGACTCTTACTTTTCGACGAAAGTATGCCGAACGATGATCGCGGCGTGTATCAAAATTGCGCAAGAGAAGCGTGTTTCGGTGACCGCGCATGGTCGGACACGGCTAAAACTTTTGAGATGATTGACGAGTCGCTGGCTCCTACACGCACGCGCTCGTTTCGCCAGCAATTATCGCATAAACGAGGGCAACCATTAAGTCCCGGCCGCGTAATTATCCGTGCCTCGTATTACAACAGAAATAAACGCGCCTCTCGCTGCAACGTTTCTTTTTTAATAGAGCCATTTAACCGGGGAGAACGTTTACCTGGAAGCAACGGAAAGCCACGGCCTTCGGACCGGCTTCGAGGTTCGACCGATACACCTCGTGCCAAGAACAAACGATAATCGATCTACTTCGACGTTCTGCGCTAACCTGTTAACCGGCCAGAACGAGTTAACTCGTCGTTCGCATCCCGCTACCACCGTTTCTCCCTCTTTCCTCGGTTTAGTGCCATTCGTTCGGCAATTCCGACAATCAATCATTTCAAAAGACATTTGTTTAATCCTTCTAACAACTAAAAAACCTCGAGTCGTTTGTTACAATTTTAAAAAAGTTTTTAAAGGGTGTCCACTTAATTTTGCCCACGACTGTTACATTTAATAAAATGTTACAACTATAAATTCGTTAAATTGCTACAGATCATACTCGAACCACAACTGTCGTTTGAAATTGTTAAACGGATGAGGCACTATGCTTCATGGAACAGCTTGAAAGGCTCGTGCGAGGATTAATACGTCGGCGATTCGTCTTCGAGGTACGACTTCGGGTCACGATCGGGAAATCTAAAGGTGAAACGGATTAACGAGTCCCTTTCAGTCGTTTTCCAAGTATAACTGTCCAAGAAACAGTTCAGAGCGAAGATCATAACGAACGACGACAATTTTCGGCTCCGGTCTTAATTACTTCCTTAATTAACGAGCTTCCCCTCCGGGAGCCGCCGAGGTAACGATCGTGGGTCTCGGCCCGGCCCGAGTTTCTCACTATTAGAAAAATTACGCGCGCCTTCTGATCCGTGATCTCGCGTGAATTACAGAACGCCCTCCTCGGCAACGATTTAATTAATCCTCGACCGGCGAGGTATGCTCTTTTGTATTGCTTCACAATGATATGATATGCTTCATATATTTATAAAATTATTTTTATGTCCTTTTGTACCATTTATTTTATTATTCTACCATATATATTATATTCTCTAATACGGACACGTAGAAAATGAATAACAGGTGACGCGAAATTATCCCATGGATGACGTGATCAGCATACCTCGTATGCCAACAAAAAATAGAAGGTCTTGCTAAGTACGCAGAAATCTCTTGCAATCGATCAGGGAATTTTTCTTCTCCACTAAACAGCTATAGATTTTTCTCTAAAATATTTTCCTCCACGAGAGTGCTACTAATTCTCCGTCTATAATTCTTTCCTCCACGAAAGAGCTACTCATTCTCCTTCTACAATCCTTTTCTCCGCGAGAGAGCTACTCATTGGCCACATGTAATTCTTTCATCCACGAGAGACCGACTCAATCTCCTTCTACAATCCTTTTCTCCGCGAGAGAGCTACTCATTGGCCACATGTACATAATTCTTTCATCCACGAGAAAGCTACTTATTCTCCCTATAGAATTCTTTCCTCCGTGAAGAAGCTAGTCGTTCTCGTCTATTTTTTTCTTCTCCCTTCCCAACAAAATATCTTCTTTAAAAAAGTTTTTTGCAATCGGTCAGGGAACTTTTCTTTTGTACAAATAGCTACGGTTTAACGATTAGTGTTTATGTATATGTATACTCACTGGTTTGGTTCTGGAAGTAGGGGTCGTCCCGATCGGTGAAGAACCACGTCTGCAACAGAGAAAGGAAACGCACAATGAGAACCAGAGTCGCCAGGCTGTCGGCGATTTCGAGTTGATCGAGCGAGAAAGTCTAACGATCGGCGTGTCGGTCACGTACAGGCGCCATTGTTTACAGCGGACGTTTCTAACCGACGAGCGACGGAACAGCACACATGCCGAGCCGTAGCCGCTGCGAAACCGATCATAAATTTCGATTTCTTCGCGACGGCACCGAGTGGATCGCGAGCTCCGTCCACGTCCGCAGCCGGGATCGATAAATCTTCGAGAGCCGGCTGCCTTTTTTAGGATCGATCGCGCGCGTTTCACCGCTGGATCCGCGCCGGGAAAATTAAGCTATAACCGCGGTTTTTCAACGACTTTGACACACCGGTTCGCCGCCGATTAGATCTTAATTAACACTGAACTCTGCCGATCATTAAAAGTGTACGCAGTCTTGTAAAAACGACGCGATTCAATTTCGTGCAACTATACTTCGTAAATATAGTTTGTAAACAATTGCTGGGTCGGTGAAACGATGACTTAAACCCGCCCTAATTTCCTCTGAATTATGTCATAGCACATTTTGAACAGAATCGCTATTGGATAACATATTCCATGTTCAATGTTTAACCCTGTGGGATCATTAGAAACTTAAAGATTGGGAATGAAGACAAGTGTTACACTTAAATCAGTATACTCACTATGCATACAGTACAATACTCGAGTTCAATGAACTTTCTCGCGGCACTCGACTCAGCGTCCGCAATAATTAGATTTAAAGCCTCCCAAAAGTATTTAATTGGACCGGATAAGTCTCAATTAAGGACCCTACTTATTCGCCACAGGATCTACAGAATTTCTGTCGTCTCGAGAGTAATCTCACTGGCAAAACCACCTATGATACGAGCTTCCATTGTGGAGCAGGCTGATGGTCGTTAGGATCGGTGCAGCGCACGTGTTAAAGCAGTCGCCTCCTATTTTTAGTTCCCTTCAGGAAGCGAGCAGCGAGCAAGAAGGCAGGGCAGACGTCAGGAGCATTGTCTCGAGGACTTCCACGTGGTTCATTACCCCGCGGATGCTCCTATTCGGAAGATAAACTGTGGGAACCGAAAGGACGTCGCCGGGAAGCTGAAATCGCGTCGCGTCCCGCCGACTGCGGATCCTCGAGGAGAGGTTTCTGCTTGCGCAATTGGTGCAACGCCGGTGACGTCCGTCGTCCAATTTGAGCGCGTCGCGACGGACGTCCGGTGCAATTAAAAGATTAAAGAATCGGAGCAACGTCGCAGGGAGAAAAAAGAAGGTGAGACCGGCGAGACACGAAGAGAAAGAAGACGCACCGTCGTCGAGGTTGACGTCGTCGTCGTCAGCGTTCGCAGAAACGATACGAATATCCGGCAAACAAGAAACACTGACGGAGGGACGAGCAACGGGATGACGTCACTGGCACCGGCGTCACGTTACATCGACATAATTACGTTAATCCGCGCACGTACAGCGCGGCTAAAACGGGCGTCATTGTACGGTAGCCCGATCTCTTCGGAGCCTAACGCTCGCGTTCGCACTCTCTTTGCTTTTGTTTCTTTCTTTATCGCGCGCTCTCTCTCTGTTCGAGCCACAGGATCCTTGATACGTTTCGACTTCGAGAGGTCGTGCACCGCTTCTGTGGGTGGCGGCAGTTGCCAGCGAGGCGAATTAAACTAATCGGACGTTACGCTGGATTAAGGGAATCCGAGACCGCTCGGCTGGCCTAGCCTCGTCGTTTCTAGCAAGGAGCTTGTCTAATGGAAGCGTTTTCCAATTGAACACCCGGCACTGGGTGTGCAATCATTCTGGTAAGTGAGAGATACTCTTTCGAGGTGGGTCGACACTTGGACATAGTGGGAGTCAACCATAGGACACGTTTTGGTTACTCATTCTCCGCGAGAAAGCTACTCAGTCTTCCTCTACCATTCTTTCCTCCGCGAATGAGCTTCTCAGAGCTACTCATCGGTCTTCTATAATTCTTCCCACCACGAGAGAGCTACTCATTTCTCCCATACAATCCTTTCCTCCACGAGAGAGCTACTTATTCTCTCTCCACAATCTTTTTCTCCGCGAGAGAGCTACTCATTCCTTTCGTATAATTCTTTCCTCCACGAGAGAGCTACTCATTCTCCCTCTACAATTCTTTCCTTCGTGAAAGAGCTAGTCATTCTCGTCTGCATTCACGAAAAAACTATAGATTTTCCTCCAAAATTTGTTCCCCAGAAAGAGCTTCTCCTGTACTCTTCGTCCCGAAAGAACTATCAATTTTCCACCGCGAGAAACAAATTGATTTTCCTCCACGAAAGAGCTACATTAGCGAGAAGCATATCGACTTTCTCTACTGCTTTTTCACAATGTATCTGGCAGAGTTCGATCCGGTTTCTTATCTCGGCGCATACCAATCAGCGATCGCCAAAAAACGAAGTACAATTCACGCGAACCGTTTCGAACTCGTGTTCTCGCCGCTCGGGACACGCAAAGCTCGCCAGGATAGTGCCCCATTAACGATCGACTCGCGGCGTCCAATCAATCCGAAGGTCGAAAAAAACGTGGAACTCGGACAAGTACCGTGTACTTTCGTCGCGTAAAATTGCTGCGGCGCGGTCGGCAAGCGCTTTCAGATAAATAAACGACGTAATTGAGCAATTATCCGCGAGCGGTCCGAAGGTAGCACGGCTTTTGTAAATTGAAGGGTTCGGCGACGGCGAGTGGAGTCACTGAAACTAATGACAAACGATCCAGAAGCGACCGGATCGATCGCCGCCGCCCAACCGAGACTTTTTTTCCCTCCTTCCGATGGAATGTCAGCATCGAGCAACCCGGCACAACGAAGCAATCGACCAGAATGACTGCGCCCGATCGGAAGCCCGACGATCGAACACGGTTGCAAACGGCGACACGATCGATTTGCCCCAAAAGAACAGCTTCCAGACTTTGTCTCGCTCGATTCTGAACACCTAACAACAACCAAGAACTGCCAGCTCGATTCACACCTTGATATAATTCGTCGCCTCGAGCAACGATCTCTTATCCCTTTGATCTTTCGTTATAAAGATGGAATGCGGCTCTTAACACATTATCTACCGGCAATCATCCCATAATTTTTTCAAGATCATCGTCTAAGACTTTTTAATTGGCATGATTTGCGAGCAGCGACGCGGTCAGGATCGATTTATCGAATAGAACAGCTTGCAGACATTGTCTTGCGAGAATCCTAGACACTGGCTAACCAAAGACGAAGTCGATTTGCATCTGGAAACAATTCCAAGCCCCGGGCAACGGCCTACTCCGGGTCTAACTCTATTTCCTTCGACGCGGTAAATCACTCTCCGCAAATTGGCTCGTGAATCGGTAACACCATGAATCCCGGGCCCGGACCCGTCCCGAACCTATCTCGGACCGGGCCCCTACTAATGTTTTCCAATATCCTTGTCCGACGCGAGACAATGCGAGAATCTATTCCGGAGAATTTATGGCGAGAACCAAATAGACGCGAAAACGTTAAGCTGCGAAACCGAATCGTGCAAGAGAGAGAGAGAGAGAGAGAGAGAGAGAGGGCATAAGGGCTCTATGGTATCCCCAGCTACGGTGCCCGCTTAATCACCGTCGGTTCCGCTGATTACACGTGATTAAAGCACCCTGGCCGATCAGCCAGCAGGTAAAAGGGTTTCGGGATACGAAAATGCGGATTCGTACCCGGGATCCTCGTGTGTACGTGGACGCAGTTTAGCGTGCAGGTCGGAGGGTCGGAGGTGAACCGTGGGACTCTCCCATGCAGGGAAAACAAAATCGCCGTGATCATTGCAAAAAAGTGGGGAACTGACCAATTTCGATCAACCTGTTGCCGGTGGACTGCAACTTTGGGATTTTGCATTTCAGGCTCTTTAGCTCGGATCTTTAGAGCTTGCCAACGACAAAATCCAACAAGGAAAGCTTCTAATAAAAATATCCACAGCTTTAGGATCGGTTCCATCGACCCCTAATATTTCCAATCTCAAGTTCCCTGTACCAAGACGTCAGAGTTCGTAGCTCTGCAGCCCGAGCCGTCAGGATCTTGATCAGAAAAAATTCTGATCGAGGAGCTCGGGCTCCAAGGTAGATCTTTCTGTTTGTCGTGCGACGTCTCTCAATGCGCGGGCAGGTCTCAAAGGGGGCCGACAACAGCGTTACAAGCGAATACGGCACCGGATGGAAGAGATAAGTGCTCCGAAATGGTCTTTTAGCGAGCGAGTACTGGCAGCGAACGCGCGATTCTCGAGAATCTGCCGGGCCGAAGGTTGGCCCTCGACTTTTCTGGGCTACCGTTCCAGGAAGACCTGTCCTCATAGGATAGGGAACAGCGGGGAGGATTTACAATGCGCGCAATTAGTCGCGGCGACAGATAATATCGCGAAAGTTACCTGCCGCTTCCTAAACCGCATCTCTCTCTCTCTCGCTCTCTCGCAGTCGTATCCCTACAAGGTAACGGGCTCTTTTTCAAGCCGAAGGAGAAACCGAGGAGAAGCTGATAAGCGCACGTGGAAAATACAACGGGACGCGCATGGAACTGTGTATCAACGACAAACGCGGAATGGAGGAGCAGATCAAATTTTGTACGCTCCGAAGATAAACGATAACGCAAACAGACTAGTTATTGTCTAGCCTGGCCGTAACAGCGCGAATGCTAATGGTGAATAAGGGGGCGAAAAAGTAGAGAGACGGAACAGTCAAGCAGAAATAGAGCGAATCCCATTCCCACGACGACGTCCCATCAAATGCGCCTATGTTTCCAAACTGTATCAACACGCTTTGTACTAGTGTACTAGTTCTGAAGCTTGAGAATCCAATTCTCAAGATCTCGAAGTTCGACGTCCGAAATTTAGGATCCAAATACTCAAGTCTTCCAAAGTTCAAGGGCCAAAAGCGTTAGTGCCTCAAAATTCACGTCTCCAAAGCTCAGAGGCTCGATTTGCAAGTGATCAAGTTATCAATGCTCAATGACCTAGGAGAATTAATTCGCACAAAATTCGATATTTTCCAAAATCTCATCAATAGGTTAAAAGTAAGAGAGAAGAATGCATTCTACAATACCTGATCCTTAGCAAATTGGAACCATGTGCTGATGATCGCTGGCAGACGAGAATGGTGGTAGTGTTTGGTTGTCTTCACGCTGATGAATACATCATCTAGGTTCGTTGAAGGCGGTGCCATGGTCGCTGTCGCGACCGCGGGAGTCACCGATGATTCTTCGTTGATGATTCTCCTAGATGCAGGCACCTCCACCAACACGCTTCGGCTGTTCACCTCCACCGTCATTTCGTCCACCCACTGAAATAGGTAACGCAACGTGTTAATCATTCTTGTTACGTGTGCGCCCACAATTAAAAAATTTTATTTGTCAGTATCTCTAAAAATCAAGAATCCTCGCTTAACACTAAAACTACCGAGCTTTAAAAATGGCTGGCATGTGTTGCCTCATAAAAATCACATCATAGAATTTATAATACAATTTATTATTAATCATTTCCAGTGAAAGCATCATTATAATTTCAATAATTGTGAAATAAAATACCAGAAACCGGTCATTTGACCGGCGATGGTAGGTTTAGTGTTAACACTAGGTTCACGGATTCTAATATTGTTAATTTGCGGTTCTTTGGGTATATATTATAAAAACATGGCTAAAAATTAGGATAGACACAGTCTCGTTCTTTGTGTAAGGTAATATAAAATAATCACGCTTAGTGCTCCATAAACCTAGTATTAATGATTCTTGATCAAATTTGAATTCTCGTAACGGTCGGTTTGGCGCATGCGCCAGATAAATAGGTTACGCTGTAAACGGGTTTAATAGCAGCCCGCAGTTTAAGCTAACAATATATCCTTTCGTTTCTTGCTTATCTTGCGAGGCGAATTTTTGCAACGGTTGCTTCATCGCGCTCCGTAAATAGGTTATGTTTAAACCGGTTTTAATTACAGCCCGAGTGCTTCGCGGTAACAATATCATTTCATTTACTTCTTATTTCGTAAGACGAAGTCTTATTGCATACGTAATGAAGACGGGTGTAATAACGATAACGATGATGATGGTATGTACATACAGAAATTCGATCGACATTGCTCGATGACCAAACGGTTCTCCGAAAAGAAACAAGCACGTGCACGCACGGCAAACATTTACCCGGTCCGCCGGAATGAAAACAAACTCGACCGGGTAGGGTAGACTTACCACTCTCGATTCGTCGTCGAATTAACATAACTAGATATCGCGTCCAGTGCTAAGATATTGGCCAAGTTTTCTCGCTCATGCGCGTCCAAAACAGTTACGTATCTGTATATGTATTATGTTAAAAAGGTGGGGCAGTGATATTGGCGGGAAAGTAGCGAAACAATCTGTTTCGGACAAAGAGACTCAGGACCAGAGACGCGAAATGAAACGAGTGTCCTACGAGTTACAGAATATACACAAATACGCATGTTATACATTCATTTTTCATAATCAAATCATAACGATTTTTGCTTTTTACGGGGTTATCAAGGTACCCTATTTTATCGAGAATATTACTTTACTGATGCTAAAATCGCTGCGCATGTGCGAGAAAACTTAGCCAATATCGCTTCCGAACGTAGTATTTATGGTTGCCATTTTATTGGGCCTTCGTTGCAATATTTGTTGGCAAACCGTTAGAAATGTTGCCTTTTCATGCAAGTGGGCCAACGATCATTGCCAACGAAGGGCCAACGTCACTATACGTAGTACGAACAACTGGGCCCGCTAATCTATTATACATGATATACTCAGTATATCATAAATAATGTATTTCCACGGTAAAAATTGGGGAAAAAAGACCTTGAACCCGAACCGCCTACGTAGTAAGCTGATGCCCTACCGCCGAACCTAAAAACGTGTCTTGCACGTAGATACTAGATCTTGGCTACTAGATAATAAGGTCATAGCTGACAGGTGATGTCTACTTGTTTTTCTAGTTGCGTTTGAGGGGTGAGACGAAAAGTGAAATAGCCCGGTGAAGGGTTGAGAAAAATGAATGTTGTGTTGATAGATATCGTGGTGGGAGAGTGTATGAATTATGATGGTTACCTGACGTGGGGCAACGGCCTGGTAGAGGAGGATTGTGGCATAAGCGGTGGCAAGAACGAGTGCCAGCGCTTGCAGGCCTCGTCTAGTCGGCAAGCCACGGGGCATTTTGGCGCCACCGGTGGCACCGGCGAATCCCGCGCCGAATTTCACCGAGCGGCCCTCCTCCTCGGCGTTCTCGCGTGTTTCTCGCTCGAGAACGATCAGCGACGACCACCCCGCATCCTTCTCCTCCTTTTCACGCGCGAAAAATAATCCAGTCATAACACACACCGCCGAAATCACGTTGTCCGATTCTCGAAACCAGCGGAAACGAATTCGGCCGATCGACCCACCTTCGGTATTCCTCGCAATCGACCGTCCTCTACGCACGAGTCGAAAACTGCCAGCGATCACCGGGCAACACGATCCTCCCCTTTGTTATGTAAACAATCGATCGCGACGCACGGGAATTCGAAAGTGCAGTCGCTGCAACGTGACATTCGCGACACCGGTGGTGTCATCGTTCCGTTCCGCACAGTTTTATCGATCGGTTTCCAGGTCAATCGAAATATTACAATTCCCCGCGATACTACAACTTCTCCGAACTATCACAATTCGAACGACACGCGGTGAACAGTTGGCGAAGAAGCAGCGTCGAGATTGACAAGTGGTTGTCAAGCAAGATTGAAAACACGAGCAGAATACGCGCGCGCACCAGAACTCACTGCTACCCGGCGCGCGACGAGCCACCGACTGAACACATGGCCAGTCGTCCTGACTACGCTGTAAACATCGCCATAGCAGCCGGCCGGCGGAGGGGGTACCAGTCGTCACGTGAGCGGCACAACACCGAAACCGATGGAGGGGATGCCACTTTTTAAATGGAGCACCCTCCCTCTCCATCATTAGTCCGCACGTTGCACTTGTGTCGTTCGGAGTTCGGACGTATATGTATAATGGAATCCGAAATTAGGAGAAAACTTGAATTCTTTATTTTATTACCACTTAAATTTTATTACCCCACCCTCCGGGCGGGTGGCTCCCGGCCACTGGCGATATACCTGGAAAGGTTGTTATAGCAGTCAAAAAACGCACACGGACCAGTTCCGAACCGGCTGATTATTTACAACCACCGGGCTCCGACAACTCCAACCCCGACAGATGGACAAACACGTGCGACAGACCCACCGAATCAGATCAATGGGATCATACACACACACACACACTTCTTTATTATATATATATACATATATAGATTTACTTTAGAATTATTTGGGATGTTAATGAATGTGTATTATTTTATTTCTACTTCCTACTTTTTGTTTTAGATTGGGGTAATCACTCTCAGGCGCCTCAAATGTTTTTGTATTACAATATTTAATTATTAAGATCATTAGTATTTACATTTGTACATGATTGAATGCACTTGACTGTATAGGAAAAGAAATTAGAAAGGACAATCGTAAGTACTTATAATGCACGTACATTCCTATGATTATATCTCAAAACTTGATCTCGGTTTCTTCGTACACTATCATCCCTCATTTCTTCCTCGTCCTCCTTGTTCTTCGTCGTCTGACAATAAAATTTTTCACGCATGATCGAAATTAATATAAGTCTTTTCGCGCGAATCACCATTGAAATAAAGTTCTCCAATCGCAGTAGAAAATACATTTCTACCGGGAAATTCCATAAACTTCTAAAACAAATACAGTCGACAATATCGTCACGATAGCTGCCAGTTTGCACTTTTCAAAATCCAATTGTATGTGCGTTCATCGCACGTAATTCATGATGCCCTTCGTCGCAGGAGAACTATACTATTGTACAACTTAATTGCTGGGCCGAGGCGCAGTTCGAGCAGAGACACCAAATCCTCTTGGGTCAGCATTAAGAATGCTTCGCCGTCGATGTTCTGTAAGCAATCGATGATTAGACTTGTTTGAATCACTTCGAAAGAAGACAATTCGAATACTCACATGTTTTCTAAAGATGTTCCCAATTTCTTTGCAATTCGGCATGCTCTGGATGAACTTGATCACTTCCTCGTTCGACCACCGTCGAGGATTCGTGTTCTGCTTCGCCACCACTCTATTCAGAGCGTTACTGTGCTTCGCCCATATATGCGGCGCGTCCGGTAACGGATTGTAACCGGGATTGTATACGGACTGATACAGCTCCATACGCAACTGTTTATCAGGAATATTCACGGCGTAGGGTACAGTCGTCAGCGACGAGTCGCCGTAATTAGATAAAGAATACAAAGGCTCCTCGGAAATCTGTCGTCTGTGTCGATAAAAAACAACAACTGTAAAATGCACAACTCGAATAAATAGTAAAACCGCTAACATTAACAAAAATTACCTTTTCTTTCTCTTCCTCAAGAGCTCATCATCGTCAGTTTGTCCGTCGCTGTGGTGATGCTTCGACTTACTCGACCTGAACACCACGCGTCATTATTTACTCGTATAATCAGTGTTTACATAAAGACAAAAATATTCATGTATAACTTACTTCTCCGAATTCTCAGACTTGTCGTTCTTATCGGACAACTCTCCATCCTCTTGCTTAATGTCTTTCTCAGTCTTCAGTAACCGTTCGTCGGCGAACAACAATTTCTCAGGCTTCTCAGACTTTTCCATCTTAATTTTATCAGTCTTCTCTGTTTTCGGTTTATCCAACACATCGTCCTCGAAATCACATGTCTCATGCTTCAGGTTCAGCCTATCGGACAGCTGCCTGACCTTGTGAAGATTCTGAGGCGAATAGGGACAACCGGACGCAGAATTGTGCGTTGCGTATTTAGGTCCTTTTACATGTCCTATACCTCTGCAACCGTACATCCCGCACTCTGCTCTATCGTTCAAGTTATCCGGGGCTGCAACCGAACAAAATGGATATTAACTTATCAGGCACAATCTAACAAATTATTTTAACGTTTGGTGTAGTTAAAACAAGACTTACTTAACGGTGGCTCCAGAGGATGACCCGTTTTCAAGCACCATCCCATCGGATGTATGTCCGGAGAATCATCATCGACCCAGTAAGCGTGATTCTCTGGCCATCCGTCGAACCGTATCTTCAACCTACAATATAAATTATTATAATTTTTGTATCGTTTCTTTTATAATCTCTCTTCTTTCTATCCATGGTATACTAACATGTGGTCTTTCACGTCCTCGACCGTCGCCACCCTTATTAATTGTGGCACCCTCTTGTCGACTGCCTCTAACTTCATTCCACGCTTGAACCCGCAAGGCGATCGTTGCTTAAAAGCCCTTGCCGGTGCAACCATGGATCTAGTCTCCCTCAGATACGTGTCCCACGTAAATGATTTTGGATCTTTGTAATCTGAAACGAGAAATCGACGTTTCCTCTCAATGCGGAATCTTTACGGATGCATAGAAATTGCAGTTCTCGCTATAGTAGAACCTCGTTTGTCCGAACTCGTCTGGATAACCAATGAGTTTAAATAATAGAGGATCGGCGAAGAATTCGTATACAGAGTGCCCCATTTAACTCTCTCACTCCTAATAACTTTGTTATTTATAGCGCTGTGATTATTTGATTTAAAAGGTTCGGCCATTACACTACGGTGCGTCGGGAAGGTAGAAAATGACATTGAAATGGTAATGAAAATTTTTGTCAAAAAGAAAAGAACTTATTTACAAAATTTTAGACAATTCGGAGCATGGAGGTTTTCGGAAGTTTAGCCAACAATACTTTAATAATACCTTTTTTGTTTAGATATTGAAATGCATTAAAGAATGTTCTTCCGATCGGTGCCGAACGGCCTTTACGAGTACATACTCGAAATTCTCGTCAGATAAGATTAAGCAAGTGAGAACCGGAATATAAATTACAATATTTTGTTACTTACTGTTGGGCGGAGTGAGGCTGTGGCCGTTATGATGACACCAACCCACCGGGTGAATATACGGGGAACTGGCGTCTGCCCAATAATCGTAGACTTCGTCCCAAGAATCGAAATGAACTAATATGCGGGAGTCCATTAGGCCTGCTATACTAGCAACGCAAACCAACGAAGAATGCTTCCTATCTACTGCCTCCAATTTCATTCCTACGCGGAAACCAGTTGGAAAGACCGACTGAAACGAGAAAGCTTATGTTTAGCAATTTTGGAGTGTTTTCGATAAAATACAAACTCAAGTCACATTCGCTTACACTCTTATTTGAAAATATATTCTTCGGTGCTGCAGTAGTTTTGCAAATTTTTAGATAAGCATTCCAATTGAAATTACTGGCCACGTAACCTTTCGGCGGATCTAATCGGTGTCCATTTTTCTCCGACCATCCGACCGGGAATATGTCCATGCTGTCCCCGTTCACCCAGAAATCGTAATTTTCTGGATAGCCGTCGAAATGCAGGCGTATTCGGTAACCTGTTTATCAAAAACAGTAAATTAAGCGTTGAACATTTTTATTTCCAGCTGAAACGTTGAATGACTTGCCCACTACTTCGGCGACTGTAAGAACACAATATCGCGAGGGATGTTCCGGGTCTATTCCTTCCAGTCTCATGCCAACTTTGAAATGATTTTTACTATACGGGAACGGGTCCTTGAACAGCTTGACCGGAGCAGCTTTTGCCTTGCAGTGCTCGAGGTATTTGGACCACGAGAATCCGAGTTTTCCTGTCTGCCAAGGATACTACATACAGAGACACACTTATAAGCAGTATGTTTTAAAAAATGCGGTCATTTAGGCCGCGTTTTACTTACCTTTGACTCGGCCGAGTCTCCTTGGCTCTCTTCATCAATCCCAGCGATAGTATCTTTCGTGTCCTCGTCAGTTTCAGACTTTACTTTATCTTGCCCTTTCTCGTCGGATTTGTCCTCCATTTCTTTGGATTGCTGTTGTTCCTGGAGTAGCCTTTTACGTTTCCGTTTGGCACGTAAGTCTCTGTGCAAACAAATATTTCATTTAAGTATCAATTTCGCCGAGTATCTAACGAATAAATTTTCTAAGAACATACTTCAAATCCTTTTCCTTCCGCAACGATGGTTGCTTCTTATTAGCGTCTATTATGTCTGTACACGTTGGGCTACAAGATATTGGACTTTCGAATTCAGCGGCCAAACCATAGCACCCGCAACCCTCGCAGTGGTACATTGTGTCTGCTGAAACAGTCCGGGACTTCCTATCGTCCGCTATAAACGAAAAATACTTAAAATTTAGTCTGACAATACTATTTTAAAAAGATATTATTCCGATACTTACACTTCTTGTCAGAATTCACGTTGTTGACAGTTAGGGGGCTAGATTTCGAGGAATTCTGTGTTAAACAAACATTCTCCTTGTCACCGATTCCATCTTTCCCTTGTTTATTCTCGTCCTCGTCCACTACTTCCATGATACCAAATTCGTTCATACAGAACTGTAAAGTATACACGTTTTATTGTAAAATATATAATACATTTACTCATAAAAGAAATGTGTAACGCACCTTCAACGTGCTTCCAGGCAATGTGCCAACACCGTCTTTCCAGTCTAGCACTTTCGCAGCATCGAAACTCGTATCGTTTGTATGACTGGTGTTCAAGTGATCTTTCATGTCGTCATGATTAATCAATTTAACATCGTGCTTATTGTCTGATACCGACTCGACGCAACTCGTGCGCGTTTTAATAATTTCTATCTTTATATCATCATCCATGCTGGTATTCAGTTTAACACTTTTCTCCTCGCTTGGTACCACTTTGATCAAAGTGATATCATCGTCGTTTTGCACCTTCTTGTCTTTGTCTTGCTCCGATTCTGGACTGCTCAGCGCATAAGTGACCTCAACCATACTATCTTGCGGCGATTTTGATAAGTTTTGCTTTTTCAGTCGTTTCTCACTAGAGCCTCTTAATATATTGCTTATGGTTTTCTTCCTTTTCTCGGGTATACCACTATCATCTTTTTTAGGGATAGGGGTGATCACAGCAGAGTCAGGATTCTCTGTAATTTTTATACTATCCGTGGAATTGTTGTTTCCTTTATTCGCGCTTAGCAAACTCATTTTCGCGATAGGATGCAACGGCGGCGGATGCGTGGCCGAATTCGTTGTCTTCGATTCCCGTAAAACTGTAATGTTTAAATATTATGATATTCAAGAAATACTGGTTCGAGAAAACGGAGATTTAATCTGGTTACGTACCAGTAATCGTTCCTTTGCTTTCCGTGCTAATTTGGCCATTGTTAATTTTTAAATTGAACATACTAGATTTAGTAGATCCGCTTTGCTGAGGAATAGTGACTGGTAGTAACAAATTCGTCATATGCTTGGTAGGCTGACTCTGAGAGCCTGAGGTGGTGCTAGTTGATGTTTGAGCCAATTGAGAGATAACCGGTGCGATCACTAATTTTGGCTTAGCTATTTGAGTTGTTGTTAAAGCCCCTAACAAAGGAACATTAACAAATCGATTAACATTGTCTCCAGAAAGAAGAAATGGTGTCCATCGTATAGATGATAATGTTATTAAAAAGGAATTAATCACCTGCAGGAATTACAACAGATTCGCGCGCTTTGTTTGGCTTGATAAGCGTTCCGAGATATGCGAATGTATGCTTGCCAGCTTGTGCGGTAGTCTGATTCCCCTGAGATGAACTTAATGGCACAATCTGAGCAGTAGACGTATTGGACTTTCTAAGCAATATGTGTTTCTGTCCTTGAGATGTTGTTGTTGTACTGACAGTGTTGATTGGTCGGTGAATCACAATATGTTGTTTACTTTGAGAAGTGGTAACCTGACTTGGCCCTTGTATAAACACTTTATTTTGTCCAGCAACAATCTAAAATAAGAACAACATCGGTGTTTGACTGGTTCACAATTCTTGACACTAATCTAACGATTCTGACAGTTCAACGGGCAATGGTGTGTTGCTGATGAAAAAATTGTATAACTTGGTGCAACCCTTTGAAAAATATTCTTTTCGAATTTTGTATTACAATGCAACAAAAAATGCCAGATTTTTATAAATCAAACAATTTTGAATCTAATCTGTAACCCTTTTGCTTGCTCATGATTCACTATCCCAAGTGTGTTGAACAAATATATATATTTATAACAGAAATCTGCCACTCACTGTCACACCACCTACACACAGAGTCCTATTATTTCAGACTTAAAGTGTTTAGATTGTATATTAATTCACTTATGACATGGTTACACTTGTTTGCGCTCCACAGTAGTTGCTTAGTAGAATATAGTAATTATTCTGGATCATTTTCAGCAAGTATAGGTTACTATGACCTATATAAGTAACCATGCAGTTTATTGTGGCATATAGTACAAAGTGATATATCTACTTATGTAAGAATCATATTATATATGCATATATTTACAATTACTAAGATTTATGACAATTATTTTTCACTGTTCAAATTATATAACACAAGCAAAAGAAATGTTAATGGTTTGAAATTATACGGCTGGAATATTTGAATAAAATTACCTGATTGTTGACTGGATTAATAATGGCAGCGAGTTGAGTGGCATTCTGTGAAACCAAAGTCTGATTTGTTGTTGTCGGCGGTGCTGAACGTAGTTTACTCTGTTGAATATATAATAAAGGCATGATGGGTGTCGTTGGATCGTCCGATTGTGGAGTCTCTGTATTACTGTTCTCATCAACATCATCAACAACGATTTCTTCTTCCATTCTGTCAAGAAAACACAACAAATATATATTTTCCAAACGTCCACGAAACTTTTGCATTATATACTGCAATGAAACTTCCTTCACAACAGTCACGGAAAGAAACTTAGGGCAGTTCGGTGAAGGATTACATACACTTTATTCTTCTCAAAATACATTGCAACATAGTATCAACAAAACATGTGTAAACGTAATATACATAATTGGAAAAACTACAGGAAAAGGTACTGCTGGATGTTTTACATGTAAAAAAAAGTGACCAGAATTTTTGGAAACGAGAATTGTGAAAATTTATAATGAAAAGTCAGGATAACTATAAGAACAAAAGCAATCTCTTAAAAAATTGTTTGGAAAACGAACGACAAGGGCAAACACAAAGGAGAGGCGAGTTATCATTTTTACAGACCTAAAAGTGTATAATGAGTCCTATCGGTCGATGGAATTGTTGCTAGTTACATAATTCGCGAACAATTGCAATAACAAACAATCGGAAAATACGACGAAGGGTCAGACGGACTTGAGCTATTTAATAATAAACGCGATGGTATCCGCGAATAGCCATAACTGGGCGTTAAGGGGATCGCTAGCGTGATTTAAAACACGCGCCGAACTATTATTGCTGAGTGGAGTTACGTTAATAAGATTCACGCTTTCAAACGAGACGCAGGATGTCGAACAACTTCTTTCTCGCATTCTACGCGAAAAAGGCCGGTCGCGAGCACGATCTTTTTTAATAGTTCGAATGCAGACAACCACGTTCAAATACTTTTAGAAATTCGTCGTCGTCGCGCATCACGAATCACTCGCGGAGTCGCGACGAACACAACGCGCACGCACACTTCTCTCACTGGAATAAAAGACACTGTCGGGCCGATCTGAAAATCGATCGTTCCCACCGGGGATCGTGGAACGCGAGGCGAGCAATTGCTTTCCCGTAAGCGAAGGACACGAAGATTCAGATTTCCATGGGTTTTCGAACGATTCCCTTCGCGTATCTTTTGAGCGTTCGAACCTTCATTCTCCGTACGCCACAGCTACATCCTCATAGGCTCTGACTGTAGTGGCGACGGCGCAACAGACACCACGCGATTGGTCGATTTCTGCTACATCGAGGAACGAGTCCGCGATCTCGACCAATCGCCAGTTTCTCGACCCGTTGTTAACCGCATTCGATGCACAGACTTTTCTCCGAGCACGAGCAATTTTGAAATCGTTCGTCGGATCGTTCGTTTGGCAGATCGATAACCATCGAACTTGAATGAACGAACGTTTACTCGATTCGAGTTCGATCGCCGGAACGAGACGCGACTTCTCTCGTCGCAAACCATCACCATTCTCCCGCGCAAATATTCGCTCGTGGGGGAAAAAAGGACGACCAATTTGCGTCCTACAGATCGATGCAACCTGGACCAGAGAGGCTGGGTAAAATACTATTTCAAATAGTAAATAGTAAATGGTCAATTTTATTTGAAATTGCACGTGCACTTCACAAAAGCAAATATCTTATTTGTTAAGAAAAGTTTTTAAGATAGTATTTTCTTTGTACGATTCTCAAAATAGTGAGAATTTTATTTATTCTTTCTCTTATTTGTAACGATCAAATATTATTTCTGAAAAATGTATTAATAAACAAGGTGTATAAAAATGAGTGTTATGTCGGTCATAAAGGCCCATGCAAAAACGTCCTTGACCTTGACTCGTAACGAGGAACAAAAAGATCTCAAGTATTGTCAAAATAAAAATAATTTATTTCCGGAAATTTTTGACTAATTAGTTGAAATAGTATTTCACTTGAATTGTAGAACAACAATTATTTAAGATATTTTTTCTCCAAAATTTTACCCAGCCCTCAGCAGGAATTTGTTTGGGAAAATCCGAGAGGACAATAATGATTGTCGCATTGTGCTTTTCGATCGAGGAAGTTGAAATTTTTGGTTGACATGCTTGTCATCGGCGAGCTTGCAGCATAGAAAGTATCTACGTTGTTTCGCGGTAGAGGTAGAAGTTCATTTCAAGTTGGGCTGCATATTAGATTTTATTGCTTCATTTCTGCAGAGACCTTCCCCCTCGGTTCGAACCAATGGCGGCTAATATCAGCGTGACGTCGCATTGTTATCGTAACCGGATTGGTCGAGCGAGCAATACGTGCGATCAGAAAAAGGATTCTGTCTTTGAAACAGCAATTTCTAGCAGCCTTTGCAAATTTCGCAAATTCGACGATCAATATTTTCTGACGTATTCACGCGTGAAAATATCGTTCATACTGATTCGAGAGAAATGCTAATTAGAAAAGTTCTTTCGCCGGTCGAGCTAGTACTGGAGTTCCGATTTCGATATACTTCTGCGTTAACCTCCAAACTATAAAACTAATACTCGTAATGCTCGCTGGATTATTGATTCGTCTTAAAATATATTCCGGTCGCAAATTCCTCTGAGAAACACGATATTTCGATACAATTTAATGTAAAACAAGTATAAAACCCAGTGACGAATGGCTTGCTGTTAAATAATTTATTATAATTTTTTATATTTTATAAAACGAGTTACAAGGTAGTAATAACGATAACAATACGACAAAACGACCGATTACAAGAACCTTTCAAATGCGTAAATATGTTAAATATCACGTAATTTTGTGAAATAATTTTTCCAATTGTTTTTCGTTTTACGGTGTAAATATTTCGAGTACTTTTGTTGTTTCGCGAAATAAATTCTGCTGGTTGTGTACGCATTGGTATGTCGTTTTTGTTGTAGCAAATATATCGAGGTTATTTAAATAGTTCTCGATAATTAGAAAACGAAGAGGCACTGACCGTTTCAACGTAAACATAATCAATTTTTTGTTACGAGTACGTAGAGGTACAAATCATTATCAAGGTACCCAAACTCGCCACTGTTATAAGTATCTCGATTGCGAATCGGTGGTAAATTAAAAAAAAGCGACCGACAATACGCGAACGTTGTCTTGAATTGTGTGAAAAAATCTCTGACAAGTTCGTGCACATTCTGTTCATTCAGAAAAGAATTTATAATATTTTTCTAAGCACGCTAGCGCGAGAAGTTACGGGAAGCTTTATAGGTATATAAGTACTAGGATAAGTGAATGTTGGTCTAACGAATAATGAGCGGTAATTTTAAGGATATACTCTAACGGGCGGCCGCCGTGGAAAAGAATTACCTGATTGATCGAGATCTGAACATTCGATGATGCCACTGTTACATTTTACACTCAAACTGCAAATTATATACATAAGAAATTATATGATAATAAACTCACGTTTTAAAGTTGTCAGTCGCCATCATATGCGAGGAGACGGTATCATTGTAAGTGCGCGTGCGCATCGAACCATGTTGCTTCTGCTGTAAAGGCTCATTCACATTCGTACAGTATAAAATGCCAGATAAAAATATTTCGATCACTTCGGAGATACATGTGCATTCGAACACGTGTAATTACGCTTCCGTATTTCTCTGCGTTATCGACTTCGAATATAAAACAGAAATACATTTTAGTATGCACAACTCTCACGAGCGCAATATGCTATATATATATATATATATACTTTCTGTTTACAAGTAGATATTATAGTCTTCCGCAAGGCTGGAGCCACCAGTTGGTGGTGTTGGTGGTTCGCGATGATTTTGTTTATACCTCGGTATGAGATCGTTCACAAGAGTTCTAAATTGTCGAAAGTACCACGTGGCTTTTGCTTTCTGATCGATTCACTTGAAAACTTTGTATCGAATACTACATACGCGCCTAGACTGCATGAGAAAGCCAGTATAAGGTTTGGTTAGGTCTCGATAATAGTACTGGTATTCAAAGGGTTAATTTTGCAATATCATCTTATCGTATGCAATTGCAATATAATTAAATATACGACTAAATTTTTAATGTAACAGATGTGTAATCTATATTATATGTATCTAATAACTGAAATAAGTATATTTCAGCATCGATTAGATTGATGAATAATTATTATAATTGTTTTTGTCGCGAAATAAAAATATTGCTTGTGAAATACAATGATCCACCTATTCATCCACATAGTTTCTTAATAAAAATGTAACGTAACTCTCGGCAGTCAATGATTAACGATTAATGTTTTTAATCAGCGATTGACGATTACGATTGACTAATATTTATATCATAGACAACTACTTTTATCAATTAATTGAATTAAATACGATTCCAGATCATGAATTCGTTGTAATCGTAACCATGCAGATGTAAATTATTAATCGATTAATGCCCAACTCTAGCAACCCGATTGAATACAATCTTGCGGTAGATGCGCATGCGCACTAGAAACTTGCCATAGTACTTACAAAACTTTCGCGTTTTTAAACATCGATCAAAATAAAAGATACAAAAGCAGCGGAAGATATGAAATATAATTCATACTGCACTATCAACAATTTACATTCGACGCCTGCAAAAACAACGCAGTCGCGTTCTGAATCTTGGAATTTAACGACGTCAGTGATCGCGTGTCTTCGTTCGTTTGTCATTTTCTGTCTTCCTTTTCTTCTTTACGATCAACTATACACTAAATAGACAATTAAAGGTAAAGGTTCTAGAATAACATAAGTCTTGTAAATATTTCTTCGTTTTACCAGCTGTCAATCTTTTTACTCATTTTGCGATCTACGATTTCAATGTGCGGTACGAGATCGTTGGACATTCAAATTTTAAATTTCCCGTACTTTCACCGTTTTAGTGCCACACAGCGCGATCGTGTTTCTTCTGTTCATTGCCGAAAAATGCCAGCCCATAATTCTATAGAATCGAGCAGTATAACTAAATAAACTAAAGAATCAATTACATTGCAGTGTAACATTCTGCAATGCAAAACGAAAGATGCGCGATCGCCTGACATTTTTCGACTGTATTCTCGCAAAGACCCCCGGCACTGAAATGATTCATTCAATTTTTCTCAATTATTTTTTGAGAACAAAAGATGACAATGACGTAAAACATTTAATATTCCTCTATATTACATTTTTTAATAGGTGAAATATATCATCGGACATTACCATATCTATATTATTTCCCATGTTTACATGAACTTTGATACCTGCCATGGATACACCATGTCTTGTCGCGGTAAGTTATTTTTAACGAGACATGATTATCGTTATCTCGGTTATTTAGTGTTTTAGAATAAACTATGGCGGAGTCTGTTTGTATCTCAGTACATATTTCACATATATATAATATATATTTTTTCTTTGATTATACGATGTGAACTATTTATTTGACTAAATATTTTACTCTGTTACCGGCCTTCAAGCACCTGATGATGTTCAAAAGTGGGAAAATAAGGCAAAACAATGATGACCTAATCGACGACATGCACATAGAATCAAAACTGGTTGAGAAAGCATTTAGAGCGGTCGATAGAGCAGATTACGTTTTGGCATCCCATAGACACATTGCTTACAAGGATTTTCCTTGGGAGCTGGGGGATATTCATCTGTCTGCACCGTCTGTGTACTGTGAAGTAATAGAAAAGCTTTGTTTACAACCAGGACAGAGTTTTTTAAACATCGGGTCAGGAACTGGTTACCTGAACACAGTAGCGGGACTCCTATTGAGTAAGGACATTGTTTTAACGAGCCCTTACAGAGTATTCCTTATATCGTTGTTCCTTTCCTAGCTCACAGAGGGATAAATCATGGTATCGAGTTGAAAGATAATTGTATAAAGTATGCCAACGAAAGGCTAGAACAGTTTATGAAGAAATCACCTGCTCTGGATGAGTTTGACTTCTGTGAACCACGTTTCATCCAAGGTAACGCACAGAGAATTCAGTAACAGGTGCATGTGGCTTCGGGTCGAGCAAGGAACAGTTACATAACTATGCATTCAACAGGAAACTGTCTCAATGTTGTGCAAGACAGACAATACGACAGAGTATACTGCGGAGCAGAATGTCCTGAAACGAATCATGCATTTATCAAACAATTTGTATGCATTGGCGGAATCCTTGTAATGCCTGCCCAGAATTTCTTGAGACAGTACATCAGACTTAACGAAAAAAGCTTCCTTATGTACAATATCCTGCCAGTATCGTTTGCTCAATTAGTTGTACCTATTCCTTCGATAGAGCCTTACATTCGTTTGCGTATGTATGTTTACAGCTGCCTCGACACTTTGCCTACTGGAAGCTTTAATTGGTTTGTTAATCGTTACCGCTATTAAAAAATGTTCACATGTGAATTATATAGGAATAAAATTACCAGTGGGTAATGTGTTCAAACAAATGCAGTGCATCGGAATGCATCATAACGATTTTATATTGTTTCAGCTGAGTGTAGTCGTGTTTCGTTGACGGAGCTGTGCAGAGGAACCATAAGGAAGAGACTATTAGAAAACATTTGGAGGCATAACGGGAACAATTTAGTGTCCAAAAAGGTCGAGGTCACTCGTGTAAATAGAGACGCCATTTCTAGTCACATGAAGGAAAGCATACGTCGCTTACCGTTGCCGATTAAACTGAAAATGTACACGAATTACAATCGCGACTTGTAAGATATGCGCGTATACAATTATTCAATAAATATGTACATGTATAATAATATAGTTTTCTCTGATTGAAAAGGGAGATTCGGCGATCATGGAAAAATTTCACCGCACTCGCAACATAAACGCTCATCGTACATCAACCTTACAGAGGCCCCCGTACTTGACACGGTAACTGAACAGTTTGTTATTCATCGATCGACCTGATAATTATCTCCCCTATCTTTTACCGGCGTTGCTTGGAAATATCGGCTCATCCATATCAGGACGAACCAGCTCTACACTGGTTTTTTCGTTAATCTGATAACGGTGCTATATATAATACAATTGTCAGAGTAATTTGTGTTAAGCATCGACACCTGGAGGATATCATCGCCTATTTATATATAATAATATTAAATCACTGGACTACATTGACGACTTCGCGTGACGTTTCATTTCATTTTTTATACTCTTTCGTATTGAAATGCAACAAAGAATCGGACCCGAGCTTTTGTACTGGCGTACTACAATATTTAGCTGCAGCCTTCTTAGATTACACCAAGGAAACCATATTTTACATAAACATCCGCAGTCTTCTAATGAAATTGATAAAGTTGATGCAGGGGCAGGATGGTGCATGCAATTATCTGGACACTGTGTACATGTAGCACAGTTATGGCTAGATATTTCAGGTTTGTTAGTTAACTATTCTTTAAAGTATTCGTGTTGGCTTTTCAATTCTATTGAAAAGGCTCAAGACTATCTTGAGGAAGAAGATTTATTGGCACTGAGGCAATGTGCAAATATAACATTAAGATATATTAATAAAAAAATAAAATTACAAAATATATTAATAATGCGGTGGGGTAACATGTGCTGCATCTATCACAAGTAAAAAGCTTATAACTTATTTTTGTATGTATTTGTCTCAAAGTTACGCTTAGAATGTGTAAAGAGGAAGGTACAAAGAATATTTTAGCATACTTTTTTTACGCAATTGGTTGGAACGAAAATTGCCAAACGTATCTACTTGCCGCGGTTTTCCCTATGCGAAAAGAAATGATGGCGAGACGATTCTGGGAAGGGTAGAATCGCGGTTTGAAGCAGCGTGGTTCCTGTCCCACCCCTTGATGGGCCAAGGGGGTGGACTGAGGGTGCGCGGTGCGAGATCAGCGGTGCGGAAGAGGCTAACGCCCAGCCGGCCGACAGATCGCGGGTTCGCTCGTTCGTTGGTTGGCTCGGGACAACCCTTCGCGATCGTCCTCCGCGATCTGTTCGTTAAATCGTGCTGTCGCGCCGTGTGATAAGATCGATCAAAATGCATCGTTGTCATCCGAACCCCTAGTGCGCTCGCCCTCCGAGCTCTTAGAAACCCGGATCCCAGGCTGGTACTATGACTTCGCACCCCATCGGGTCCGTGGGTGCTCGATGTAAGCTCCATTCGACGCGATCATCCCCCCTGGGTGTTGTGTCTGTGCGGGAGTAAAGTGTGTGGCAACGCTCGACGGAGGAGTACATATAGGTAAGCTCAGAACTGGAGCGAACCAAGCTGCACCGAGCTCTTCCGGGTTGTTGGCTGCGTAAGGGTTCCGTCCGGGATCTCACAGAACTCATTAACGAACGCGTTTCCCGCGGCAGCTGTTGCAAAATATTGTGAACATTCATGTACAGCTCGATCATCGTTTGAACGGCAAGGCGCCAGCCACCGATGCGAGCTTCAGTCCGAGCTTTGTTTATATTGCGCCCAGAGCTTTCAGTCTCTGTAACCCCTTGTTCTATAATATCCAGTTTAGCTCGAATCAAATTTATTCTCGATTTCTCCGTTGCCGATATCATTTAACACGATGACTGCCGGGCCATAATTCTAAATAGATATCTTCCACAAAAAAAAGACAAAATTTATCATACATGCGACACAATACACATTAATTTATTAAATTCGGTCAAATGGTACTGTCACCCATATGTATACGATTAATGTGGCATTCAACGTGTTAAACGTTAGCGAGAACGCGGTCGACAGAAATTTCCTTGTTCTTCTGGAGAAAATCGTAGCGCAATCACCTTCGTTGTCAAGTGTGATTTAAGATTCTCCGTAACAGTAACAATGGAGTTGTTAATTGTAAAGCGGGTCGAGTACTTCCTTCCGCGTTGAATCAAGAATTGTTTTTTCACCGGAACAATCGACGGTTGATATAGCGTTTTTTAAATAATTGCATCGTCGATAGCGCACAAGTAGAGAAAGATTATGAAACACCGGTGAGAAGCTAATCGGTAATCTATGATTCACGGTATCAACGTGAGTGCCTTTAAAGAGATTATTCCGAGACGTGCGCCGGTGTCAATGAGTCATCGAATTCCTAACAAGGCTAAAATAAGTTTCACGGAGAACGAATCCCGAACAGAATCGGCGCAATATCGGAATGGTTCTTTTCAGAGGAATGTAAATAAATCGAATACTGGAGGCTGTGCTTGTTCGTGGAACGGCTGCTTTGTGTAATCACGGATTATACTCCCACGTGGATTAATCCTGTCCTCGCCTGGCGTGTGATAAACATTGCAGCACGGTATCTGTCTGCTGGATTACGTCGCAAGCGATTCGCTGCTCCATTGTCACCGTTAATTATCGAATATAGAATACTCTTTCTACTTTAAATGCTTATTACGCTGTTACATGTGAAATGTCCGATTTTAGAATGCAAACGTTATGAAGCATTTGGATTAACAAATACTGTTATAGCCTTCAGGTTCTTTATATACCAGTTTAAGGTACGAAACTGATATTTAAGGTCTTCAGTTTTCATTTAAATTAAGTTTATTTTAACGTCAATCAATAGATTTATCGTGTATGCATTTTATATGAGTGATAGCACGACAGCATGATACGATGATTGATCAAAATATGGTAAATGGAGGCACGACTTGTGATTCATTAACAGAATATGTTGATTACAATGCTGCTTACTTTGATCAATAGGTTTTATCTAGGAAGTACTGTTTGTTTAGCATTACTGTTACAAATCGGTCATTTCATATGCAACAACCCACTTTCTCCGTTCATCGATAAATCTTGGTTTATTTGAGCAACATTATTCAATGGATTATTTCAGGAAGTCCTAGCGAAGATGAGGCTCACCGTATCCAGCAGCATTTCCCTTCTTCCCCTCTGGTGTCTGACCTTAATCGAAGCTTCCACTTCAGCCGAAGTTTCCTGTGGTGATCGTCGGACGGCACCTAGGGGAGTGATCCAGACTCCGAACTTCCCCGCCTCGTTTCCGGTCCCCATAAAGTGTCGCTGGGTAATCGACGTGTCCGACATACCGGCCACCAACAGTTCAATCGTCGTCTACCTGACCCAGGTGCGAAAGGAATTCCATGACTTCATACAACAGCGATCTACCAATTTGATCGAACTCAAAAACTGGACGCAATACCCCTCAAAATTATTTCTGCAGGGGATGAAGTTACCCTTAATTTTCTCCAGATTTGTCTATAAAAAAAATAGTCATCGTATCTATTTCTTTTTCTCCTTGTTGTGGTGGGGAAATGATCAACCCTCGATCACGATGCTTTCGTAGAAAGTCGAGGGAGAGCGTCCTCGCCCCAAATTTTCTTGCCTCACGAGAAAGAATTCTGTCGAAGGACACCGAGTCTAAGTCGCTTCCGCAACTCGACTGTCCTCGGTCCTATTAAGACTCCGAAATCAAAATCATTCGAAGGATCCATGAATTAAAATTCAACATCTGTAATCTCACCCGGAGATTTCCACTAGAACCGTTAGCACTCGAGTGGGGACTCTGAGACGCCACTAAAACTTGCCACGACATTATCCGAAATATTGTTTACATTATTAAATTTGTTTTATTTAGTACATCAGTAAACATTTAAATATTCATTAAATCATAGAATGGAAATACTCTAGGTCGGAAGAAATGTTTGATTGTCGAGTTGAAGCAGTTTCGAACGCAAAGGGTCAAACCCGAAATTGTTTAAAGTTTATATTCCCCTTTTCACGTGGACCTTTCATTTGACCGTAAAGAGTACCACGCCATTGACAAATACGTACACAGGATTTAAACCAAATGAAAAATTTATGAAAATTTATATTCCTCGTGGATTCATCGGATTCCGAAACGTTCCCCGCAGGTGTACGTGTACAAGGGGCTCCGGTTCACCGAGTACGCTTACTATGAATCGGAGAGCATGAACTTCGGCGCGGCGTTGATCAAGGAGGTCACGGAGGGGAACGTGTTCGAGTTCAGGTGGCTACGGACGTTTCGGCCGTTTCTCGTCGTGGAATTCGAGCTGGATCGTTTAGAAGGGAACCACGTGCGTGTACTGGAAGATCTCCTCGATGTGTACGGGTTCAACGTCACGTACCAGATGACCGAGGTCGAGCCGAATTCGGATTCGTGCTCCGTGCAACATTGCTCCTTCACCGGCGACTGCCTGGTCTCCGCGGATTACGCGTAAGTTCTCTATATCTTTCCATCTACTTTACCTTGTGCTACTCACCTTGTCCCATTTACCTTTGTTTCTTTCCATCGGAACGCACCGCTCAGGCATACCAGCATCGCGCTAATTCATAAAGGACTGCGGATTTTTATGCAAAATAAAAATAAAATTGCCAGATACAAACTTAGACATTCATTTCTTCATTATTTTATTATGATCTTGATGTTCTTAACTATTTTTGTTTTCAATTTATTGAAATTACCAATAGAAGAAAGACATTTTTATATGGCTGCTGTTCCATATGATTAATGTAGGAAATGTTTCGTCTAAAGATAAGGTTGGATAAGATCTCTAAAAAATAAATACGACATTTTTCTTCAACTGCACATTGCACAGACGAACTCGTAAAAATTTTCATAAGGATCCGCAATTCATTTACCAGTCTTGGGGTGAATGAAAACAAATTCTGGCTGAATGTATTATACGTTTCATAGATCGATGTCTAAAGCGACGAATTAGCATATGCATGTAGGGTTTAAGCATTGCAACCAGCAATTATCCCGCACGCGAGCCAGGACCTCCCCGGGTTATCGTTTCACATTTTTTTCGCCGGTTTCATCTGGTCCCTACCGGTATCGAGCTTCTTGTTTTCTCGGAAGGCGACCCATTTCTCCCCGGAACACGTGCTTGCATTCTTTATGAGCAGCCCGAATGGCGAAACTATAGTATTCGCCCGCGGAAAGTTTGCTGACTCATACTCGACGCTCCCAAAGAATTCACGGCTTCCTTTCCCCATCTTATGGTTCCAAGAATGAGAACCTGTTTACAGCATCTAAAGAACCTGTTAACTATCGTTTCTGTGACTGGCAACTCTGTTTGAACGGGGAAGTAATTAAATAAACAAATGAGCCGGTTTGAAATAAAAGTATTTTCTCTTTTAATAATTCTGCTAATGAAGTCTGTATTAATTCCAAGACACAGGGACCACATAGACATTTCTTTCTCCAATAGTTTTAATGAGCTGAATCTTGTATTTCGTGTAGTCATTTTTCGTAAATGCATAAATTATTAATAACAAATTCTAATGCAGTCTCGGAATCGCCGAAGGCCTATTTAAATTTATGCTGATAGCTCCTCGAAGTAACTATTTAAAGCTGTAGATGGACTCTAATTAGCTCGTTGTGTTTCCGGTGCTGCAAAGAAAAATCGATTTCCAGTTGCCAGTTCAGTAAAAATGAATACTAAGTATTTGGATTTGAAAATTCTTCAACCCCATTCTTGAACTTCCCAAAATTCTTGTCGGCTTGTAACAAGGTCCCCTCCGGCATTTTCCCTCAGTAATTTCTGGTGCGACTGCTTCGAGGACTTCAGTGGAAGGACCTGCAACGAGGGACCCCAGTGCTTCGACGACAGTCGCGAGCCCGTGTGCCAAAATGGAGGGACCTGCAGGTGAGAAGGACCAAAATTATATTTGATAACACTGTGGTACCGTTTATTAACCCTTAGACAACGCTTGCGTTCGACAGTTTTCCAGAATTTCATTGGAATCGCCAGCTTACGGCTAAATTAAGCTCTCAGTCGTTCGTAGTCGACCAAAGTAGACGGGCGTGCCAAAATATATATTTAGAGGACGAATGCCACGCTGTCTGTGCACGTCACGAGGATTTCCTCGTCGCTCGTGTTTTAATTAGGGGCTACGCACACCTTGAACCGTGACAAATGGGGTCAAATAAAAGAATTTTTATTTCCTGAAAAATTACTTTTATTCTGAAATGTGTATATCTTCTATAGTTTCTATTGCAATTTTTAAAGAAAAATATCCAGAAACTCTTGTGAAGGCTGTTCAGCAAGGACGTCACCGGTAGCCATTGCAACTTCTACATCTTTGTACCGAGATTTCGGTAGCACCCTGTATAATGACAAGACTCGATTCTCCGTTGATCCGAGACCACTAATGACGATCATCGTGCACCAGTAACCAGATAGAATCATTCCGAAAGGATGGAAGTAGGTCGGTCGCGAAGCCCGACACCCCGTGTCGACACTGTGGCGTTTCCCGTTCGAAGCGGAACCTCGAGTCTCTATAAAAATCGTCCTCTTCGATCCTATTGTTCAACCCACTATAAAAATCGCCCTTTTCTCCGGCGATAAATGGAACTGCTTTCAAGGAGGTGAACAATGTTTGCCGAAGTAACGCGGACAATAGCGACGCGGTCACGTTCGGAGCCACCGTTTGTTCCGCGTCGGTGAAATAACGCGATTTTGCCACACAAGAACGTCCTCGGTCTATGCGAAATTTATGGAACCGAGGGAAGAAATTGCCAGGCGGGCTTTCAAAAAGAATTCAATGGCGCGAGCCCCATTCAAACGGGTTTTAATGACGCGATATCGGCCCCCATTAGGACAACACTGTGGTCGTTGAGTGGGTCAAGCGACATTTTTCTACTTCTCCGTTTACCACCGTCACATATGTGTGACGTCCACAATCTCGTAGTTTAGTGAAAGATAGTCTAGTTAATTTCATACGGGTTAACCTGGGTTGGTCTACAACTCATTTGACCGACACTGTTTTCATTGACGATTTGACCGTGTTAGTGTCGGCCAAACCGTGTCGATGAAGACATTTGTCGACGATTTGACCGTGTAGATGAAAACATAGTGTCGACGGAAGTTACTGTCGGTCTAATCGTTGACGAAAACAGTGTCGGTCAAATGAATTGTCGACCAACCCAGGGTAACCCATTTTATACAATCTACTCAAAGACTTCACTTACTGACAGTATATACTCCTTTATAATAATAATAAGATTGAATTTATTCAGTTCATTGTACATTTATTGACATTTAGTACAATATGGATTGTATAAATGATTGACGCGGTAACGTTGAATGATTGCAGGCAAATGGGAGCAAAAGCGATGAGCTGCCACTGCCCGGTCGGCTACGTGGGTAGACGATGCGAGATTCGCTTGATGGACACCTGGGACCCGGGTAAAATGCTCTTCGGCATCGCTCAGATAATTTCTCAATGAGTCATACTCGCATACTACGACGAGCGTGACTCATTGACGGGAGGATCTGTCGGTCTGGCGCTTCACGAGGTCAATGCTTGCCTGTTCGCAGAATGCGGACCCGAGAGTTGCATAATGCAGTGCCCTTTGGAGGACGGGGAGGCCCCGTGCGTCTGCAGGAATGGCACCAGGATCTATAACAGTGAGAATTGCATTCCTCGAAGCGCTAACCCCCTTGCACCATTATTTTCTTTATACGGCAATTCAAACTTCTTTGCTTTTTATAATCTCCTAGAGGAAGTAGAACACATTCCTGTTGATTTTATTCTTGCAGTTTCACCAATGGTTGAGAGAGAACCTCATTATAATCTCCTAGAAGGAGTAGAATATTTTTAGTGATTGTATTAATATATTTTTGCTAATGATTGAATACCTACAATTGATTGTAGGTTGTATTCTTGATTGTATTGATTGTATTCCTACATTTTTGTTAATGGATGAATATTTACAATGATTTATGAACTGACTCGCTATTATAGAGCAGGGGGGTTAGCTTCCCTGTTGGACTTGCTTTTGCAAATGGTGTTATACTTTTTCGCAGATCGGTCGCGGTACGAGTGCAGGGTTAAATTGACGAATGTGACCTCGCTCAGAGCCGGTTCCGTGCTGCAACAAGGAAGCCTCGAGTCCTACGTCGGCAAACAGGTGAGTGAAACACGATTTACAATATGAAAGACGAACCGGAGAAGTTGTAGTAGTGCGATATTGTTGGTCCTCTGGGCCCGAACAGGTGGTCCACGGTTTCTCAGGTGGCCCATCTGCTAGATCTTTTTAATCCACGTGCGCTGTTCATTCCGATAGGGTTGCTTCTAATTGAAATTTTTCTTGCTTGATTACAGAAGTTAACAGGTACATTTTTAACAGAATTGAGCGTCACACATAATTTAATTCTCAAATTATAAGTGTCCCAATTTCCTGAACAGCGTACAAGGGTTCAATAGAACCACCACCGGATAATTCATATCGAACGGATAGATTGCATACAATTGATGGAATGTATAGTTCATGGACATTGTGATATGAATCGAAAGTGACTCGACCATGACCCGACAAGTCGATTTCGTTCACAACAATCGCTTCGTTGAACGAACATTAAAGGAACTCGAACAATAGGCAAGTCCAAGCTATTAAGAAAATGAAAAATCATTTTCTTCGTCGGTACCGCAAACCCAACTCACAGGCAATTAGCACGGACTAATTAATCGCTGATGTACAGTCGCGCGAGGATTGCGGGCCCGCGCGTGACTCATCGGAAAACAGCAACAGAAAATCTGCTGTTCGTCAGAAGACTTAGACACGCTAAGATCGTGATCGTGAATTCGGTATCAGAAGCAGTGATAGCGGCGACACAATGCCACGGTGTCGCGTTATCGGCCTCTCTTTCGTAATCGTCTGATCGGCGTGCCATGAGCCCGACCACTGCTGTTTACGAACGAGCACGCGCCTCCGTGTGACAGAGATACGGGTCGTCGACAACTATTTATTTAATCACGCGACCCGTTCGTGCGATCACAGCGATCGCAGAACGGCCACGCGATCTGCTATTAATTGGTGACCCCGGGTTACGCGATTTGACGCTTATGTCAATAATCAGGGGTGTTTACCCACTACCAATTTTTTTCAAACCTTTTCAATATTTTGTTTCCATCAAATAGCAAAAATATCGTAAATTTTTATGTTCTTGTATCATCACTAGACTGCGGATCTTTATGCAAAAGAGAAATTTTCCGCGTTAATTGCAAGACGTACGAAATGAACAGGAATTTATTTCTCTTGCGAAAAGTTAGTTAGTTATTGACAGAATGGTTCAGTCCGCGCGATAACAATATGTTTACGGAGACGCCCAACAGAGCTATTCGAGAGCAGCAAACGCAGAAACGTTTAAAAGACTGGTTATCACCTTATCGTTTACGCAATCCTTCGCGAGATATTAGTGCACCGTCATTCACGCATCGGTGACGTAACATCCGGCACGCGATTAGCTGGAGTACGAATAAAATGTAGTTGAATCGTATTTTACGCATTTGTGACGAAAATGAGATGGGAAAATTGAAAAAGGTAAACATATTATGTAGAGCACCAATATACTGCATTATTGCAATCATTAAAAAAGGAAAAAATAATCGCCAATAGATAATGTGTAGACTGTGGATCTTTATGCAAACTAAAAATCTTGTGCGTTGATTGCGACAAACAGAAGTTGAATAAAAACTGATTTGGAATCGTGGTCATTTCAATAAGTTGACAATATTATGCTATTCTTCTGATTCAATGTTTTAAGTCGCAACTACTGTCCAGTGCCTACCCATTCCACTGTCATGCTGTCCTTTTCTGCGTTCGGCTTTCTTTTGAACTGTTAAGAGCAATTTCTTTTGAAGCCAAGGTACTCCCATATCTCGCACTTATGGTAGCCATAGTTCTCGCTTCGAACATTCTCCGGAAGCGAGTACCGTCCGATTATCTTCATCCGTGATTTCAAGTCTTCTGTGAGACCGTGTCTTCCTGGATCGGCCAGGAAAATCCGAGTGCCGTTTTCCCGAGCTTTCTCGAGCCAAGGGACCAGAACGTCGGCGATTTCCTCGTCGTACAGCATGTCTCCGATGAAAATGACGTCCGCGAGCTTCCCGTGCGATTGTTGCAACAAATTCTCTTGCGACACCTGCACGTCCACGTGGTTCAGTGCCGCGTTCATCGAAGCTGCGACGCACGCCACTGAAAGCACATGCATATGATTAATACGATCGTTTGTAGATCCCGGTCCATGCGTCAAATGCAGATTCCTGCACGTGATCGCAATCGTAAGTGATGTACCCGCGTGCCATCTTCCTCGAAAGGAAAACCGCTTGGACCGGTTCGTCTGAACTCGGCGCTGGCTCAAAGCAGTTGTGAGCTTCGAGCTAAATGACACACAAACCCGCGTGACACTGCTCTACACCAATCTTGTCATAGTTTATTAAATAAATCGGAAATATCTGCGCGTTACAGGCGTCTCTTTAAACATTGCTTGAACGTGTTTAAATTGACTGATTAAATTGATATTGCTGTTTCACTTTCACACAGAATTTGTTAGTCATCTTACTTTGCTTAAGGAGTTCTTAAAGCAATGCAAATACAGATTTGCATAAACATCCGCAGACTAATCGTGACGGGGCCCGATCGTCCTGGCCGAGAACGCATCGATCAAACCGAACCGAATCGGTTCGCAGCCGGTTTCCAGATCCCGTCTCGCGCCCGTTAAAACCGGTTGGATCGGGAGCTCGTAATCGTTTCTAAACAATAACGTTGATTTTGTAACGAATTCCCTTATTCCCTGTTAACGAACACCGACGCACGGTTACGCGTCAACCGAGCAACGCGTAATCGCGGTAACGAGCGTCTTACATAATCTGGAGTTAGTCTCCATCGAGAGAGAGATTGTCTCATCGATAACCCCGGCAATTTTAAAACCTTCTGTCGATCATACTTTGCCAGTCTACGTTCGTTTGGAACGCGTCCGACAAAAAATAAAAGAGATACGGTGTTTGTAAACACGCATATTCCCCACCGTGAATTCGAGGTATTTGTTCCTCAATTATAATTATCGGAACGAAACAGTTAAAAAGTAGCATGAAGATATTCTGAGAGACAGTAAAATATTCACCGCTGAGTACCACGCCAATGCCCATAAAAGTCACACAAAATCAAAAGAATTTATTGAATAATAAAGACAAAGTTTATCATAACAATAATATTTCTAACATTCTCACACATTGTAGACCTTTCGACTTTTTCTAAAAATTGTCTCGTGGCACTCGAGGTGTTATCTGCTTGCTAACGAAACAAGTGAAATGTACACGTAATAAGTAGAAGTAAATATAATGTTATTTAGTCGGAATCGCGCGGGTTAAACCACCACTCAATGTTTCCAATGAAAGATTCTCGATAAGAATACGTACACAAAGCAGTGGGCAGACCACAACAGCGTCGCAAAATGTTAATCCGATCGTCAGCTATCAATTTTCTTTGAAAGCAGTCGATGATACGATCGCAAACTTTAATTATATTACTCGCAGAGATAAGATGAAGTTTGACAAATGGCGCGCCAGGTCAATGCGCCGCGCTCGGGTCCACGTGACTGTTTGTTTGCGCAGTAGATCCTGCGCGGATGCATTTGGAACCAACTTCTTGGACCTTCTAGGGCTAGGGCATTTAACTCGTGCCTTACTTGCTTCGACCTACACGATCGTTTTTCAGATTAAATTTTGGTTACTGTACTAGTATTAAAAGGCTGACAGTAGCTAGGCAATTTTAGAAACAAGAATATTTTGATTTCTAACCCCTTGTGCCCTATACGATTTGTTTTACGGTTTCAGTGATTAGAACGTTTATTGTAGTTTGTAATTTCCTAAAAAAGGAGAAAGTTTATATCTATTGTATGCCTACATGTTCTCCAATAACTATACATTAACAAAACCAATATAAAATTTCATCTCGGTTTGGAGATCATACACATATTTATTAGATTCACTAGATTCTGCGCAGAATCTTCATCACGAGTCTGACACGATGTTGTAGGGCAAGGGGTTAGTTAACCAGAATGCACGTAATTGCTTACAGATTAATGCGATCACACAGTGCGTCTCGACAAAGAAAAATTAATTATAATTCTCTTTTTCACTCCCCGTGGCGATGCAAATGCGTTAGAAAAACAGGTAATACGCGATTCGAATTAGTTAAATAAAAAAAAACCAGGTAGCCGACGCGGCTATTCTAATTAGATAATGGTTTACGAAGATTCCAGAAGATCATTCCAGAGTATCAAAATTGTTATACAATTGCTCGGTTTCTGACAATATAATTAAATGAACAACATCAGGAACAACGGGAAGACTAACATTTCTATGAAAAGTGCCTCCAAAAATATGTTTAAAAAAGTTGATAAATGTTCAGACACGAAAATCCGGGTTCAGACGATCGAGCCGGGATCAAGAAGCTTTCGCGGAGGCATTAGACGTTATCGCTGTAAACATTGGACCGAAAGCCGAGCGGGGATCGTCGGGAGTAACAATTTAATTGGTCCCCCTCTCCTCTGGGATTAGTTTCGAGACGTGAATAGTAGTGAATACCCGCGCAGACCAGTTTGCGCGTCGATCATGCTCGCTCGTGCGCGAGAGGCCGATTCACGAGAGCCAGAACCGAGTCAAGGTCTCGCAATAGAATTCCTGCGTGGCCAGGAATGGAGCAGTTCGGCTAGACGTTATCTCACGTGGCCTCTTCAAGTTCACTTTCACCTGACAGCCGCCAGCAGACACGGGATCTACGAAGATCGGGTTATGCAACCTGGCACGATTCTTCTCGGCACGCGACTCGAGCCGCGTTCGCGCGTGCCCTCTGATCGTTGAGGGGGATCAAATGAGTCAGCTCGATTCGATCGAGGATCTCCGAGATCCTGCTGCGACTGGGAAAGGTGTACAGCATTCCTGCATCTTCCTCTGCGGTTCTAAACACCTGCTCTGTGCGATCCACACCATTTTTTTCCGGGGCCAGATGGTCCCGTGCGCTCGGAATGCAACTCACATTTTCTTATTTTGCAGCAACATCTACAGTGACTCCCACTAATATTCGGACGCTCTTAAAAACACCATCACTTTTTTAATATTGGTCTATGCGATTTGAACTTTGTTTGGGAAGCTAGAGCAATTAGTTTGCTACAGGATGTGAATGGAATTTTTTCAAAAATTGCATTTGATCGGAATTGCGGAGAAAATACTAAAAGTTGTATTTTACAACCTTTTTATGCGGGCCTATATTGAAATTTTAAGCGTCCATTATATGCACTGTGAAAGTTTCATAGAAATCGGTTGATGCGGGAAAAACGACAGGAATTTCGTGAAATCGTGAAAAACTGCAATTTTTACCATAAAAAATTGATACGGATCTGCGAAACGTGTTTTCTAAATTTTCCATATAAGCCCACATAAAAAAGTTGGAAAATACAATTTTTAGTATTTTCTCTGCAATTCCGACAACTTGCAGTTTTTTCCAAAAAAATTTGTCACGTTGTGTAGCAAACCAATTGTTCTAACTTCTCCGAAAATTTCGAGTCGTATATTCCAATATTAAAAAAGTGATGGTGTTTTTAAGAGTGTCCGGATATTAGTGGGAGTCACTGTTTTTCAAGTCGCATTTTTATATAGCTTAGTTTACTCTAAGCTTGCGATTGGAAGCAAGCGAAAAATTGGCGCTTAAGGACCTGAGAAGGACTCGGTTTTTAATTCTATTGCACTCTATTACACACTTTACGTCTCGTGCGTCTATCGGGGTAAAATTAACCCTTTACACTCGAGAGGTGACTCAGAGTCACCACTAAAAATTGCTGTACCATTATTCACGATATTGTTCACGTTATTAAATATGTTGGTATCTAATCAATTACTACAAATTTAAATATTCTATGAGGTATTAGATCAATTTCATATCCATAAAATGAAAAAGATCATACATACATATGTATACAATGGAATTATTCTAAGTCGGAAGAAATGTTTGTTTTTATCCGTCGATTTATTCAATAACATATTTTCCGTTCTATTCTACTACGACGTAATTTGTTGATTTTGAGGGGAAGGCAAAAATGGGTGAGATATTATCCTAGGCTCCTTTATGTAACCACTTCTGAGAAGCGTATGTTACAAAGACGTGCGGACACTGTGACGTATTTTGTGAATGAATATTTGTCCTTGCGCTAGACACATGGTTACGGAAACAGGCGATCAAAAGTCCCCAACGGATGAATTCGCGTCAGCATACTATAAAAATACAACAGCGAAGCAACTCGTTTAAGAAAACGTCCGGTTACAAGTTATAAATAACAACGAGAGATAAAGTCACACGGTACTCTAATCGCGCTATCCAAGTGTAGATATAACGGTCAAGTATTTTGTCGGTGATGAGATTGATCGAAATTTGTTGATGAGATTCTCGGTGGTCGCGTGGTTGGCTATAGCCCAGAGATTCTTTCACCGTCCGTCCGATCCACATCAATAGTCATATCCCAGTGATGCATTCGCAATGATCACCGGCGGAGATACGATTAATTAAGCGCGACGTAACGTCGTCGCTGCGTCAGCGGCCGATCAATTTAGAATGCAATGAACGTAGCAGCCAGAATCGGGCAGCCTTTCACTGACGCACGAGAACAAACAGACCCTTCTGTTCCGAGGCTCCCGGTGAAATCGGGAAAATCCGTCGGGTCTGACCCACATTCCGGACTTTCTTCACCGTGCATCGGTTCGGTTCACTGGCTCGATCGAAATCATGAATTATATACAGTTTTGTCTCTCGACAAACGGCGGCAGTGGAACGGCTTCTGCCGTTTCTCGGGTCAGGGCACTTATTCGCCTTCCCTCTGTTCTTGAATGGGCCGATTTATTCATAATTTTATTCATTATCATGTTCTTTGTTGGAAAAGGATAGAACAATTTCTATCTCAATTTCTGTATAGAGTCAACTTCAAAAGAAGAAGAGGGGTAAGAAATTTCTCATTCTCGAAACAAACATTGGTACCATTTCTCGAGACAGAACTGTAAGGCCAGATCAGGGGAATTGAGGTTCATTATTATTTTTTCTTTTCACTTATTATCATATTTTTTGTTGGAAAAGGTTAGGACAATTTCCACCTCAATTTCTGTATAAAGACAACTTCAAAGGAAGAAGGGGGTTAGAAATGTGCTACTGTCGAAACAAACATTGGTATCATTTCTCGAGACAGAACTGTAAGAACAAATCAGGGGAATGACCCGACTCGAGGGGAGAAAGTTACCTCCTCTCTGCCAGTACCGGATAAGTCACGTGACATTGTGATACATACACGACACAGACGAAACGAGTCACGTGACCTGGCTGTGACGGAAGCGTAGGGGAACAGCGTCGTAGAAGGGGAAGCTAGAACAGGGAGACAAATCTTAATCTGGCGACTCTGATTGTGAGCCCTCCGCTGTCCTTCTGGATCGCTTTTATTTCAGGCGACGATAACCTGACAAACGCCGACTTCGCTAGTACCTGCGTCATTTGTAAAACAACAGCGTCTGTTCATCGACTATGCCACAACACCGACCGTCATGAATTCATTATAGCTCAGGTGTAAATATTTGCAAAAACCGAGCCATCTCTTCGATTTTAATTATTACTTAACTCGCTCCTTACGCATCAACTTTGTTTACATATTTGTGAACCTACTTGAGATCAATGTTGGCCTTCTTACAGGATCTACTCTAGAAACTCGTAGTGACTCCACTCGGTGGATATTGTGAAATAATCTGTTTTAATCAGCTTAATGGCTATGGGCATTTACACAAAATAAAAATCGTCAAGTTCACTATGAGAAACAGAAATTCGATGAAAATATATATTCCCTCTTTTAAATTCTTCACCGCTCATTCAAAATTCCGTCATAAATACATACATACAAGCCGCAGTCCAGCGATGAGCTACGCAATTCATTATTATCGAAATCGGGGGCGGCTCCGTTTGTGTAAATATTTACCCAATTAGGGGATGTTGCGTAAAATTTGCGATAACAAGGTCGAAATGTAACAGTGGATTCCTGACGTACGGCAAGAATTTCGAAATCGTCTGCCTTCGTAACAATGCCTACGCAAGGACCTTAAAATTTCTAATCGTTATACATATCAACAATGCAATACCAATTGTAATCCAACGTGTCGATCGTGGTTCATCGGATTCGAACAGAAAGAGAGATGGACGTCCACCGAAACAATCGGGGAGAACAAATTGCTCGTGAACAATTGTTCGTACCGCAGTTACGCGAATTTATTTGCAACCCGAGGACTATCAGGAAACAGAGATTCGAGTGTACAAAAGTAATTAAGGAGAACAATTGCGGAACAGATTTCTGTGAACCTACTGAATGAAAGGCGACGTGTTCGTGCATTGTCTCTGAGAGAAAGATACGAGCTCCATTAATAAACCGAACGTACGAGTTCCCGCGCGAAGATAATACCGGCTATCAGAAAACTCGAAGTTCCGGAGTCGCGAAAGAATTGCGACGTTGCGGAATTCCGTTCATTAATGGAAGCGATTCCGCGTACAAGCGCCGGCACGCGAGGACTGCGCTTCGTTTATCGATTCGCGAGAAGACAAAGAGGGAGCGTGGAATTACGAGGAAATGCGGTACTCGAGCGAACTTTTGCTTCGGGGAAATTTAATTTCGGCGTATTCGGGTCAAGGGACCAGTTCGGATCTCGGCGGCTTTCGTATTGGATGGCATTTTCCGGGAAAGGAAACGGTAAACGCGTCAGGGCGACTGCGGAAAGCCGTTTCTCGGTGTCCGGCTACGCTCAATTCAGTTTGATTACGCGCGAGACATGTCGCGAAAAGAAAATCCCTCGGTTATCCGGTTACCTCGTGCGTCCGTGCCTGCAACTTCCACTACGCAATTATGGTCGAGTATAGCTCGCGAGCGCGGTCCAATTGCGCCTGGAACTTCCCAGGGCCGTGAGAAGGGGGAATCGGCGCCGGTGAAGAACCGGCTCCGCTTCGAAACAACCCGACACAACCCGGACAAACTGGTGGGAATACCGCGCGACGGGATCAGACACGTAGAATTGACGTCAGGTAGATGGAACTCGCGCAGGTAGACGGCTACCGTTGACTTACGGGCCCCTATTACATGGTCTTGCGGCCAACAAGGCTGCACAAGACGTAGACGCGTTAACACTAAACATACCACGGTCAGATAGACGGTCTCTCTTATTTTAAAATTAATGAAATTATGAAGACGTTCTCATCGAGCGTCAAATGACCACCACGATCACGTTTACAGACATCAATTCGAACATCAAAATTTTCGATGACATTTTGGCATATTTCTAAGGTTGTTTGTCAGGTCATGAATTGTTGCTGGCCAGACTTTGGTTTATCATGAACAGATCCAGTTCCATCAAATTTTTTAATCAAATTTCAAATCGGTTGCCCTGATGGACGACCATGTATGCCGAGAAAAATCACGTAATTTACGACGGGTATTTTTCATTGAACTTTTTTATTGATTTGCAAAACAAATTTTAATAACTTTAACATGCTCTTCATTCGTATTCTTCAATAATCCATTATTGTAGATTAGAAATACAAGAAAGTAACAAGAAACAAACATGGCGTTTGACAGATATTCTCATTGAACATCCTAAAGGTACTTTTGGATAACCCTATACATTCCCAAATTAAATGATTAGATGATATTACTGGGGATAACCTGTAGATCACAATTAAAATGGTTGCTGCTGTTGAAGGATCCATTAAAAAGTCTTCAACTATAAGCCGCAGACTTTAAAAAATTAAGCCACAGACTGTAATAAATTATAAAATGTAGCAGAATCGATTACCGTTACCTTTATCTATGTCGTTCGCAACAACGATGTCCGCGCCGACGAGTTTCGCAGCGATAGCGGCGGCTCCGCAGCCAGCCCCCAGGTCCAAGACGCGATTCCCAGACCGCGAAAAAATATTCTTCCCCTGGTCCAAGATAAATCTCGTCAGGGCCTGTCCACCTGGCCAGTAAATGGACCAGAAGGGCTCGGAGAAGACGCGTCTCTTTGTCTCGTCCGACTCGATAATGCTGGAGAACGGAGCATGATAAAGATCGCAGTTCGGTGTCAGCAGGAACAGCTTGATTTCCGGCGTCATGTGGCTCCTCGAGATCTCCGTGTTGTTCAGGATCTCTCGGACCACATCGGGATCAAGAATGCACACCCGAGGAATGCATCGAGAGCCAGTGACGCGGTTCCAGGTCTTCCAGATGCTCGGCATGACGCCCCACGGAATAACTGGCGCTCTTCTCACGACCGCCACGCAGCCTAAACAAAGCGATTCTATAAGAAGATCGGTTTCCGGAAGCGAGTTAAATATAGATCGATAAACGACGCGAATACTTAATGGCTCAAGATACGCGGAATCGATCGCGACCAGTCTTCTGCGCGCGACTTGCCGATCAAAACTTTCTTCGTCGGGATTGAGGACAACTGGTCGTTCAAGTTGGACATAGGTCACCTGTTGTTTCAGCGTAGGTTAAGCCATTTTGGCTTCTCCTTCCTGCAAGTGTAAGATAATTGCCTATTAACTAAACTGTTCGCTAGGTTGAAGGTGTGGGCGGTAAATAAATACAATCACTGACGGTGAAGCCGTCCGCTAAGGTGCGATTTATTAAAAGGATCTTTCCGTGCTCGACACTCCGAGCGTCACTGGAATTGGAAGAGTGACCGCTCAGGTAAACTCTAGTCGTCCCTTGTTGTCAGCGTGTTTGCTACCTGCACCCCCAAATGTGCACTGGGTGTTTACCTGAAGGGTACGCGTCGCAATTTCAATATTCCTTCCACAAGAGACACCCTCTCCAGCTGCTCACAGCGGAGTTAGAACCCCATTTTTAATTTTTATTTCGAGAACCGACACAGTTTCTCTATCGAAAAAAATATGTTTTGTTGCTCTAACAGTGCCGTCGTGTACCCTGATAATTTCGGAACAATCGGTTGCACAGTTTCCCACGAAAAAATTCCGAATGGTCGCCTAATCTCCCCGTTGAGGAGTTGCTTTTCCCCCGTTTCGACTCCACACATTTCAACTAAATGACGAAGCCAGATGTCTCAAGATGATGCAAGTCTACTTTCGAAATTCGTATTGTCGAATTTGACAAATTGCACAATTCTCGTACAATGTTTCCACCCGCCCGAGTGGCGCGTTCATTTGTGTATATTATAAACCGATAAGATCTGCGGCGATAAGCGGCGAGATATCGTGTAACGCCGAGGGGGAAAAGTAACATTTCGCCGTACTTCCCCGTCCTTTATCTGCTCGTGGACATCAGGTCGATTAACCGGGAAAATCGATTATTTTCTATTTAGATCTAATTTCCTGTACCACGGCGAACGAATCGAGAGACCGTCGTTTCGTCGAGTAGACGCAGATAAGGTGGAGGACGGCTTCCCAGAACGATCGTATCAAGACTCGCAATCTTACGGGCAGATAATGGTGGATTCGAATTTTTTTCCTTTCCCAAGACTCCGGCTCCGATAAGATTATTTCGAGTCTTCTTTGTGCGCTCGATACTCGATATTTATGTACGCGCGCTGAACATTCTGATTAAAACGACTCGTGGGGCCAATTGCGCCACGTAATCTGACCAATTGTTTCTCAAGGCCGTTCGCCGCACAACCCCCCGTGTAATTATATAATTTCGAGTCTTATTCGAGTCTTGTTTCACGCTCCAAATGAATCCTTCTGTAGACCGTCAACTCTGTTGCTTGATCACCCTTCTGCAAATCAAATTGACCCTTGGATGAATTCGGTCTGCAGAAGGGTGACCTTGGAATGCAAAACCTGCACAATTTCAAGTCTTGTTAGTATACTCGTTTTATTAGTTTCTTCCAAAAATCCGACAAAATCGTATCGACAAGCAGCACGGGGTCGTTCAACCAAGATCTATGGACTCGTCTCGGATATTGACACCTGTTGGAGTCTGGCGAAATTATCTGACAGGCGACGCGAAATTGTGCAATCTTTCTCGCCAATCGGGAGCCTGTGAATCCCCTGGGTTTTTTTTCACGAAGTCGACATTTCATTGAACTCGGACGGGAATTGCGTCTTGTAGATTCCGAATGGGTCGGATTGCTAGAAACTGGGGGTCGTTTTACAACGAGATCATCAAATACTTCTTGAACACTAGACGTGGTCTGCCACGGAATTTCACACTGATCGTTAGGCTGCGGATTTTTATGGAAAATCAAATTTTTCTAGATAGATTGTAAGAAAAATGGAAGCTAGATGACAATGTATTTAATCTTTCAATAATCTTAACAGGTCGAAAATAATGTAACAACTTTGTTAATTTCATCTAACGTAACGTATCTTCATCTAACGACATGGCCAATTAAGTCCTACTTTATCGAAGGCGAGATCGGAGATTGAATAAGTTTTACAGAAAAAATTGCTTTCTTGCATAAGGCTTATCGGTTCTCGGAATACGTATTACGTAAGAGTGACTGTTCCGAAGTTCTTTGTTCAGCGGTTTGCAAGAGGTATCTTCGCCTTCGGTGATCGTAAAAATCTGAAGTTCGCTGCCACTCGTTCGGGCAAAAAGTCGAAATCGAACGAAGGAATTTCATTCCAAACCTGGAATTTCCACGGAAAGAGCGAACGAGTGCAATCGAAAAGGAATCGTCGTTTACTCGGCATAATCTCAAGGCAACACACCCAATGTCCAATTTCCTCTTGCCTGAGGTCCCGAGTCCCGGGGATTCCCAGCGAGGCAGCTCGCAGAACGAGGTGGCTGACCGACCGAGACTCGACTGCACTCTAATCGCTGCTCGTTATCCCCTGAAGAGCCATTGCACCTAGAAAAAGAACGAATAGCTAAAAGCTTTCTTCGAACACGACGCACACAGTGGTTTCAACTACGATTCTACAATGAGCAGAATGATTTTTGTTGCTCCTTTTCCTTATACATACGTATAGGTACATAGAAAGCATTTTGAGCAGTACAACTTCATTCCACGACGAGGCGGGATAAATTGAGACGTGGGAGCTCGTTTAATCGATGGTACACAAGATGTTGTTTGTCGGAAGCTGCTTCTACTTATTTATGGCTGTTTTTTAATTGTGAAAATAAGTAACAAATATAGATCGCTTGAAATTCATGTCTAATCAAGTACGATTTCGTGCGAGGAAGGCAATTATCCTGCAAAATATTTCCGCGGTATTTAATTGCTGATTTTATGCGTTTATAGAAAAATTAGTTAGGTGAAACATAAAATAGAACCATTGCAACCTATTAAAATCATTAATACAAGGATTCAATTTCTGTAATCGATGCAGACAATTTTTATTTTGCATAAGGATCCGCAGCCTAGTTACAACAGAGCCTCCTCGTCAGAGAGTACGTCCCGACGCAAATCAATATCTGGATTGTCAGGAACCGGCCGACGTTGCGCTCGAATTCTGCGAAACATATTCAGCCGAGTAATTTGATAAAATATATTGTAAATGCCAGCCAAATTTCGAATACCTGCGGCGTGCTCAAAACCGCTTTGTGCAAGAGTTTTCACGGAATTAGAACTTTATTTTACACCGGTACGCATGCCGCAGAAGTTTTCGTGGAAAGTAACGGGACCCTTCCTCGAGCGTTCAGGATTCCCCGGATTCGAAAGGACCCGTGATTATAAAACGGTCGGAGGATCCATTGCACAACTGGAATTAACTTTCCAGTGTGTCGTCGTTAAAATAGAATCGTTACGGCGGCGACTCGTTACATGAGTACATAGTCCGATTTAATAATAGATCGCGAGTCGTCCTTTGCCGCGTATATTGGCTTGCTTATTGTTATTGTTATTATTATTATTATTATTATTGTTATAAAGGTGGGAAGAGCCGCGTACGTCGAATAGAAAGAGGGACCCATTGTCGTGTGTCAGCCGGCGCTAATTCACTCGGTATCTCTGTGTACAAAAGATATAGGGTAGAGGCACAGATGCGGAATATCAACTTTTCACGATTCAACAGTGATTCCCAGGGTTGATTCCTATAACTGATTATCAGCGAAACGAAACCTGCTTGATTGCTGATGAAACCGTACGGCCTGAGACGTCGTACTTGCATCATGACACGGTACACAGACGGTTGGCCTATGTCCGAGCACCGGCACGTGCTATCGATCCGTGTCGCGAACTATAGTAGGCTACCCGTGTCTAGTTACACCGGTCTTGTGCAGCAAAAGTGTATCATCTTTAGACCAAGTGCTCTCCTATATCAACGGGCTTCAATGGCGCCGCGAGAATGGCCACTTCGTTTCGCTTCGAGTGGCCTCAACAGGTCCTAATGTACACTTTAGTAGGCAAATTCTAGGACCCCATTGGGTTCCTGAAGAGAATAGCCACTGCGTTCCATATTCAACGCAATGAAACGGGTCTCCAATTGCTTCGACAGGTCCTAATATAGATTTTAGTAGTCAAATTCTAGGACCCCATTGGGTTCTGAAGAGGATAGCCACTGCGTTCCATGTTCAACGCAATAAAACTGTCCCGAATCGCTTCGACAGGTCCTGATGTATACTTTAGTAGGCAAATTCTAGGACTCCATTGGGTTTCCGAAGAGAATAGCCACTGCGTTTCATGTTCAACGCAATGAAACAGGTCTCCAATCGCTTCGACACGTCCTAATGTAGACTTTAACAGGCAAATGCTAGGATCCCATTGAGTCCTGCAGAGGATAGCCATTGCATTCCATGTTCAACGCAATAAAACAGGTCCCCAATCGCTTCGACAGATTCTAGTGTAGACTTTAGTACGCAGATGCTAGGATCTGATTAGGTCCCTGAAGAAGATAGCTATCTGATATAAAGATTTACTAGACAAGAGGATAGAGGGGTTTCCAAATAACTAGCCTTGCGAGCAAATAATGGAGACCGCGTTTCTAACGCCACACGAGGAACCCGTTTGCTTCGAGAGAATTGCCATGTCACGCAGGCATCTTTTTTTTCACTCTCTCTCTCTCTCTTTCGCTGTTCGTTGGCTCGACTGTCTCGCGAATGGAAGGGCAAATCTTTTGCAACAGGCTGAGGCTTTTACAAACGTCGCAGGTAGTCCCTGACCCGGGCACTATCTCCGCAAAACACCTTCTAGGGTGGATCTATTCCCGCAATGGAATCGGTAGCCATGACGTGGAAACTTTCTTGCAGATTGCGTCGGAATTCCTCTCGATTCGACGGCTTGTATACGACCACGATCGATGACAGCGGCACAAGGCTGATGGTGTTTACGGCGAGTTCCATTTTCCTTGTTGCAATTTATCGGAACCGAGGGAAACTCCTACGAGAATTCGTTACAGTCGCATTTTTTCCGCTCAAGCTTCAAAGATATCATTGTAGACATTGGTGCGACGCACGCGTTCGATATCCGTATAATCTTATCAATATTATAATTATACATCGATTGCAATCCACAGAAGCTGAGGAAAAATTGATTGTCCCTGTTACAAATAATGCATCGACGTTGTTGAACTTTTTTCATCATTTGCAGTCTACTTATTAACGAATAGATTTCCTCGAGTCTCTTAACGCATTATCTATCGGCGATTGTCCCATGATTTTTAAAGTTTACGGTCCATGGCTGAGGATTTTTTAATGGATCTTTCAATAGCTGGGGAAACAATCGTATAAACCTCTTCCTCAATAACGTAATCTAATAATTTTGCGACCATTATATAAAAGAAGATTCTTAAGCTGAAGCAAGATAAGAAGTAATTGGTACACTAAAGACGTCTTCCTTCAACTATGATTGTCTGCTATGAAAAATACACTATCCTATTCGGACGAGTCTACACATGAAGGATCTAGCTCGTCGAGTTCCCAAAGTTCCGAACCCCTGACATTTCCAAATAGCGACATTCCAACCCCGAGAGACGTATCGACTATCGCATCTCTCAGGCCATTTGCCACGAGGTCTTGGTTGGGCGTACATTAAACGATCGGTCATTTGAAATGCCGCAAACGTCGCACACAAAGAAGCGTACCGGGAAGCTTTGTTTCTTCGTGTTACTCCGTTTCTCGGTAAAGCTCACGGTGTCGTCGATAAAAAGCTCTCGCGTGCATGTGTGTACACTGCTATACACGGAAAAGCTCGCGCCACGGTTTATCTGAACCAGCGCGCGCATCGTTTCGCGTCTTGACGGTGGGGGGCTAGAACCGTAGGCTATAAAAGAAGCGGGCGGCGAGCCTCGAGGTCACTCGCTGCCGGAACTCCGCAGAGCACGTACCGCCCTTGCAGAGTCCGATCAGAGCACTTTTCCGAAAGAACACATCGGGGAAAGTCGGTCGGTGTTGCGTAAGCGAACCGTGCGCCGTCTATCAGTTGACAGAAGAGAAAGAACACAGTTTTGAAGTGAATCAGTGGAACGATCGGCATCGCGTGGATTCCTCGCGATACACTGGCAATCACAGCCGAGAAAATTCCTACATTCAGTGAAGTGTGCAAACGAGGAACGCCGGGTGGTCATTCGAAAAGAGCCAAAGAAGAAATACTCACGGATATGACACGTTGCCAGAGCTTGCACTCCTACGGGTCCGCCACCATGGCTGAAAGGTACGGTATTTACAGTTTAGCTCTAGCTTTCTCGCCGGGAACGTGGTCGGTTCTCTTCCAACTGTGGACAAAGTAGAAACGCCGTTGTGTAATAGCTTTCCTCTTATCAATTTTGATATCTCTCTCGTAGTTTAACCAGAATTTATAGTCTAACGAAAAAATCAGGCACGGGAAAGTTGCTTTGGAGTTAATGGGTCGAGGAGTTTAACTGTTGCATCGCATTGCGCCATACCGATTTAAGGGTGTATTTACCTTCGTGACTTCGGAGTCCTTATCGCGGCAGTCTAAGCATTTGCACTCGAGAATCGCAGAGATAAAAATGTTCGATCGCAATCCGACAAGCCGGCCACGTTACCCCACTGATAATTCCGATTAGCCGACGCGATCCAGTTCGCGCGAGAACGGTAATCGGAATTGTAAGTTGCCTCGCTGCTAGCTCCTATCCTTTGGGAGAGTTGTCGGAACTGATTTGTCGATTTGAATTTTTAGTGGACCGCTATGGACGGACCAGAAAGATTCCAGATGCCCCAGGGGAACCATCACTTGCGGCATGTTGCCTACCTTACGAGCCCTCGCTTCGAAAGAATGCGAGAACAGCCAGGGCACCATCTGCCTGGTGCCGTTCGACACGGAAATGGACTCCGCCAGCCATCTGCAGATGATCCTGTTGGAGGCGTATTGTCGCGAGACAGGGATCAAAGTGTTACGGGTGTCCAGAGAGAGGATAAAAGAGCATCTGTGCCCGGGAAGCTGCGATCTATCCTGCGTGTTGATCTGCAACGACGATCCATATTTCCTCGATCCCCCCGAGTGAAGCCTCGGATCGCTTGGGAAGCTTCTGAAACGAATTTAAGTCTCGACTGGACGCAGTCACGTGATCATTATTTGAAAAATGGCAGGTCGAGGAACACCGCCGCGCCAACGGGGAAGTGTATGATCTATTTTCCGCGAACCAGTGTCCCGCGGACCGATGGATCGTTCAAGCGAAAAAAGAAAAACGAGCACGTTTGATACCGGACGATGATTAGCGCTCTTGAGATAAGAATGTCTACGCACCGCGCGATAGATGTATCGATATCACTGTGAAACGTTCGTTGGGTGCCACGTCGGTCGCCTGGCGATCGGCGAATCATCGGCGACCCACGGTGCGGAATGTAGCGCGAATTGCGAAACCGAGCCCGGCAACCATTACCTCGTGCCGTGTAACGTTGTACAGAGCTACCGTTTGGCTGCTCGAGATCGCGCACACGCGCAACTTGAACGTTGTAATCTTCGATAGGAGGAGGAGGATTATTGGAGATTATTTTTGTAATTGTTGATTGCAGAAACTGTTGTAACTCTATTTTGTAACTTTGTACTTGTAATTCGCGGAGGTAACTCTGCGCGGTTCGATCTCGCAGATACCGTCCGCCATCTTGTCGGTGGTCAGCCTTAGAGACATCCGAATCAAATCCGTCATCGAGTTTTCATTGTACACCTTTTTACGAGAATAAAAAGCACTGCTCAAGAACAGCAATCCTCGTCTAATTTATTCCTTCGCCCCGTCCTGTAGCCCGTTTTTCTGTACGAGAAGCCGCTAAGTAGAACTTGTTTCTGATCTATTCGCAGCTCACGAAGTACTTGAGGTACTCTAATATCTCGTCTGTGGAGGATTTTCAAATCCTGAGCGTGACGTGAGTAGGTACATTAAACAATAAAAAGGCGAATTACCGCTTAACGACGCCGAACGTTGTCTGTGTTGTAGTAGATTAAAAAAAAAAAAAAACACTGATTTAGTAACATAAGACAGGGCCGATGTTGGGACAGTCGTTGATTCAGTTCATTATGTAGACCCACGTCCGAGATCACGTTCCATTTCTTCGGGAACTCGGAGGATGGAGACAGGATCCGGGAATCCCTGAACAAGCTGGTGCAACGTCGGCGGCTTAGCGAGATCTCCCTCGAGTCGACCCATTTCACTTTCCAGCAAAAACCAGCTCTTAGACTGCAGGTATTCGTTCGGTTATCCAAAAACATGATGTATCCTTGTTCCTCGCGAATCCTTACCGCTGGACCATTGTCTTCCTACAGAGCCTCCGTCTGAACCAGGCAAACGAGCACGAGGTTCATCTCGGGGACCAAATCTCGCTGGCTTGCGTGGCTCAGGGGAGCTACAGCGTTAATTTCACTTGGTACAAGGACAACATGCTGGTGAACACGAGCAAAGCGACCAGGTAATGGGAGGCGTAGTCTCGTCATTCGATTTTTATGCAAAAGAAAATATGTTCCTACGACATTCTCCCGGAAGGTGATCGGTAGACTGCGGATCTTTATGCATTTATGAAGAAATTGGTTGGGCGAAATATAAAACAGTAAAAGATTTTAAAAATTCAAAAATGTTGCTTTTAAAATGTAACAAATTCGTTAAGGGATGAAATCAATTTTTATGTTATTCCCATGCAAAACATTTTTATTTTGCTTAAAGATCCGCAGTCTAGTGATCAGTCTGGGGACTGATCCTTTCAACCAACGAGGACGTAAATAGCTCAAGATAAGGACCCGGGGAGTAAACCCTCTTTCCCAAGCGTATGACCCAGCTAACTAGTTGCATTACCGTTTATGACTCGTCCATTAGGGATATCCAGTGCAGGCACCTTCCGAACGACGGCTCGGATGTCCACACGTCTCTGTTGATCATCGAGAAAGCGACAATGCTCGACGCGGGTCAATACACCTGCCAGGTGGTCGACTGGGGCGTGCAACAGTGTAAAAGCATCTACGTTGACGTAAGGGACGAGCCCAACGTCAAAGTGATGCCCATGAGCGCTACCATAGACAAGGTAACTCGACACCAATTCCCCTAAATTGATTCGCTAACTACCCCCGCTATTTCAGGGTGGTGACACGCAGCTGACGTGCATGACGCCCAACATGCCCAATATAGGAATAGGATTTGGTTGGACGAAAAACCGAGCATTGCTGAAGCTGGAGCTTGGCAGCGAAGTCTGGGAGGATCTCCATCCAGCCGGCAGTATACTGAAGATCACAAACGCACAGGTACGCCTGTGTGGCTGATCCGATTCTCTCTTGCTTGATCGTTGTCCTCTTCTAGAAATCGGCCATATACACCTGCAATGTGGCAGACAAGTCTATGTCCGTCAGGGTTGAGATAGTGAACAGGACGCTCATACCAATTTGTCGGAGAGGCAAATCTCAGGACCTGACTTGGCCTGATACAGCCCCTGGGTCGGAGGCACTGCTGGAGTGTCCTCACCACTTCGTGGGCGACAAGGTGTCCAGACTATGCTCCATGAAGGACGCTACCACACCCGAATGGCAGACTCCGGACTTTTCCCATTGTTTGTACGAACCGTTCACCACTCAGTATGACAAGGTATCGGTTCGGTAACTATCGTTAACGCTGAACCTACCAAGCACAAAAGTCGATTCAGTCAATAGTGAAATAGAACCGGTCGTTTGACCGTGGTGGGTTCAGTGTTACACTTTGTTAATCCGTTCGTGAAGCTAACCACCCATTTTTCGATTTTAGTTCAAGAGCCTCACGCTGGGTTACCAAAACGTCACGGGGTCGCAGACAATCTTTTCCTTTTGGGAAATTTTACGATCACGTGGACTACCGCTGTTTTCTGGCGAGGGGGATCGCATATTGGGCATACTGGCGGAGATCGAGCGTTATCAGAATAATATTGACCCATTAGACCTACACGCCTCGACAGAGGCTCTGATACGCATTATCAGTCGAATACTTCACGATGAAAGTTCGATCTTGAGTCAACAGGTAAGGTGATCCCAATAAGGGCGGAGTCACACGTGCGTTGAATCGACGGACGCTACGATGGACGTAAATTTTCACAGAATGCTTTCACGATTTTTAGAAAGTCCTGCTGCTCTTCCAAATCACGCAACGAAGCTTAATGCACTGGTCCAACATGGCCAGTGAACCTTACAAGCACCTGTCCCTGTCTTCCTTGGTGGTAGACGTTCAAGAGCTGCAGCAACATAATGGCGACAGTATCACGCATTCGCTCCAGATCCCAATCGACGACTCCATGTAATTATCGTTTGCAGGAGATTCTAAATTTTCTCTTGATTCGACTACTTGTTTCTAGGTACCCAAATTGGTACGACGATAAGGTGACCATAAGATTGTGGAAGAAACGACAGAGGAACCTCAAGTCCAACAACAGTCTAAATGGAATCGTGGTGGTCTACAAAAACGCGTCTCACTTCCTTCCAGCTACTTACGTTAAAGAACTCGAGTGAGTGAATCGAGTAACCCAAAGACTATATCTGCGTGGTTGCAAGGAAAACCGCCGCTATACTTTATCGTATAGGATATAGAAAACAAATTCGAAAGGCTCGAAAAAATATGTAATGCAATTTAACCGATGTCCGACGTCAAAGCATTATTGATGAAAACTTGAAACGGTAATGTCTCGAAAGTGAAAATATGTAACATGCGGCGTTCTTCCTGACAACCACAGATATGAGGTCTGCTCATTTCATTAACTCGAACGTTCGATTTTCATAGCGATGGTACCGATCTCGAGTTCCGCATCAATTCTCGCGTCGTAATGGTTGCGGTACCAGGCTTCAGTCTAGACAAGCATAATAAAATATGGGTAGACCTGCAGATGAGACACATTCAGAACCAGTCCAGTTTCTGGAACGTGTCTTGCGGTCTCTTGGACAACGCGGGCAGCTGGGATCTGAACAGTTGTATAGTGAACACTGTGTCGGGGGACGCTACCACTCATTGCTTATGCCCTAACACCGGGACCTACGCGATTTTTCTGACAGCGCGTGCAGTGAGGGTAATGCTAGCGAAGAAAGAGCAGACCACGTTCATTGTCATATTCGGATGTGGCAGCTGCTTGGCCCAGTGTTTTCTGTCTTCCCTGATTCTTGGCACTTTCTGGTGGAAACATAGAGATTGGCTGAACTTCCTAAAACTCCAATGCTGTGCAGCTCTAGTCGGGGCAATGGCCATCTTCATATATGCTGTGCACAACAATTTGCCTGAGGTACTTACAGCAGAATCCGTACTTCTTTTAATTTTTATTTTACCTCATGTACAACAGGGAGTTCCAACTTGTTCTCCTCCTGGAACCGCAAGGTCCCCACCATTAGCCAAACCTCTTTCCACTACTACGTACAGCCGTAAAGTTAAGGGAACAGGGACGAAGTTCTACGGCAGCGATGAAGTCTAAGAGTGGGGGAAGAACCTCAGCGGAGAAGGTGCCGTGTATGACTCGCGAGCTACAAGTTGGAACTCCCTGATGTACAAAATGAATAGAAAAAATCTACTTGCAGTAGGATACTTTAGCATCCGACAGACCAATCTTATGCGAACGCGCCATTTAATTTCAGAGCTCCTATGCCATTGTGGCGATATCTCTAGAAGCTTTCCTCCTCGTTGGCATGTCTGCTCCCATATCGGAAGCGTTGATTATTTATGCAGGATTGACGCAAGTCCGACCCAGCCAGCATTTCCAGCCCACCGTCATCGCAGTAATTACCGGTAGAATCAAACGTGTTGAACAAGAACAAAGCTCTAGATTAAACTCGCTGCAACACGATTATTTAATGTGACGCAGGTGTCCCTATCTTAGCTGTGCTAGCCACGGAGCTCACACACAAGAGCACGAGATGGAGACATGAATCCTGGTGGCTGATCTTTGGCAGCGGAGTTTACAACATATTTGTAACCTGCGCCACCGTGATGTTTCTCATATTCGCGTTACTATATTTAGGTATTTTACACAAAGCGCACGCTCTGGTCGGGGAGAACGTTATGAAGAAAGAAGCAATAGAAGCAAGGTACAGACGTTTGCCAATCGTGTTTACCAATTGTTCATAGTTTCCGGAGAATTAAGATGCCTTTTGTTCAGGCTACGAATGCTTCACCGCGCAGCCATTGTGATTTGCGGTGTAATCTCGATAGAAGCGTCCTCCATCTTCTACATAAACTCCACCTCGATCATCTTTCACTATGTATTCGCATCTCTGTCCTCTGTTCTGGTAAGCACATCTCCCTAACAATACTAGCTGAAACTATTATCTCTGAGTAATCTCTGTGTTTGAAGGGGTTCGTTATAATAATGGTCTACATCGTGAGCGGCGAGTTGGCAATCGTCGATTCCATCCTGAAGAAACTGGCATGGAAACAGAGCACAGAGGAGGAGATTACATCTGAGCCAATTAAAGGTATCTCATGAAAGTGGGCTACAAACAGGTGGAACAGTACGTTGAACGAAAACTGGGTTCCTGTAGTCGATGTTTGAAGTTTCCGAGTACTGGTCGTATTCCTTTCGGAGTCTTTTGTACGGGGATCTTCGAATCCAAGATCATTTTAACGTGACAACTAGACTTGCGGACAAGGCCGTGCGGTAGATATTCTGAGTATGATGCATGTCTTCGAAACGCCGCCCCTTAACCCTTATGTAGCCAACCAGAATGTGTAGATTATATTTAAAACCTTTTGTATTTAACATATTTGCACACATTCTTATTTTAAGTCTATAAATTAATATATTAGCGAATAAAGAATGGACATTCAGAGAAATGTTGTAATATTTTTAGAGGAACATTAACAAATGTTACCCGGTTGGCTACGCAAGGGTTAAATGTTTTTTTCTTAAAAATAACCTTCAATTGTGATTTAAAAAGAAAAACTGCAGAAAATGTGCGAATACGAAAAAGTTTATTTTAAATTTATTCTTCTCTTACGTCATCTTGCATAAAGATCTTTCATTATCGAACCATTCAAATTGTATTTTGATTTCGCTGCTTATGCGGTCGCCTCTCTGTATCATAGTCCGGCACGGCCCTGCTTGCGGACACGACCGATGCTCAGAAACCAGAAAGAATATCAACTGGGAACCTAGGCCGCACACCGTAAATATCTTATTAGAGCTGAAATTTGTTCAACTTTTGGCCAGTGTGCTCGAAGAGCGGCGCAGAGGTGGAGAACGACACCGCGCCACCTCCGTCGTCGTTGGGCGTAGGCGAGCCCTACATAGAAGCTCGAGGAATCGCAGCTGGTAGCATAGATATGCGCGAGTTCGTGAGCGAGTCCTCGTCCTCGTACTCGAAGCCTTCCGTCCCTGTCGCCAACCGATTTTTGCCGGAGATACGCATCGACCATTCCGACGACATAAATCTAGAGAACTATAGCACCAGCCCGCGAAAGTATCAGGAAACGATCGCGTTCGACGCTGTCTTTTCGCCAAGGGCGTCCCGTTGCGTTAGCGAGCCCTTCAACGGCAGTGAATGCTGCACCTTTCGAGATTATGGAAAGTATCGGGAGCCGCAGAGCCAGCAGATCTTCATGCCTCACAATAATCCGGCGCCGGAAGCCTCTGCGAAAGTTTTGTGCAGCGCCGACGTCGAGTCCCGTCTGACCGGCATGCCGGACGTCACGTTAGCCGTTACAAACGACGTCGAGTTGCTGTCCACCAGCGAACTGAAGACTAGAGAACACGTTAACGTTATCCCCGATATAGCGAACACCACGGAACGCAAGCAACCCGACGGCGAAGAAAAAGCGCCGGAGATCGTGGTCACAAACTGCGAAGCTACGACGAGCGGTATGCTGGACCGAATCTCTCACGATCTTGATTACCTGTTGAACCGCACGCACTCCACAGACGGCACTTAAATCGCGTCTGATATACCGATCGTGTTCACCGGTCTAGTAATGGGGTCAATTTGTCCGTAATCTTAACTCCTTAAGGGGTTCGACTACTGTACCAGCCGAAAAACCAAGCGATTTTCATATGCGGACTGCAGGAAAATGTTAAATATTCTACTCGGAGGTTCCGCTATTCGTTTTAGCATGTTATACATTTAATACGTCGACTGCCATGGTGCGTATTGAATTGCCATAAAATTAGTGGCACCGGGTATTAATTTATTCGTCCTGATATTCCTGAAAAACTCTAATCGTTTATAGGAGTGAAGTAGACAAGACTTGTTTAAATTGGACAAAATTCACGCGGCAGTCAACGTGTTAAAATAATTGTAAAACTTTCCTTGTCATATTTATTTTATAGCTACAACGACTAGAACTTCCTCAACGTTCTTAATTTATATCTCTTCCATGTCTAGAATTTTTCTCTTATAGCTAAATATTTATAATGGCAAATTAGAATTTTATTTTAGATTAGCTTGATATTATATAGAGTAAAAGCGGTTAAGCGTGAATTCTCGAATATGTGGTGATATCTCACAGTAGTCTAACCCCTTAAGTAACGTGTGCTCAATGTTTTTCAATGATTATGTAATAAAAATATAGTAGAAACTTCTTCTCGGATCGATTGAATTTGGCGCCCGACGCTTCGTATTCGAATTTACTGCCAACTTCCGTCAAACGGCCGGAACTACTTTGCGCCACGTGAGCGCGCGAAGTTTGAAATTTATTTTCGAAAGAAAGTTTGAATAACTCAAGTTCTACTATATTTATTCGAATGGCGATTAGGCCTAATAATAAGGCGATTCATTGAGAAGCATTGATCTATGTAATCATCATAAAATACTCGAACACGTTTTAATTGATTTTACAAGTTAGCCGTTTTTATGATGCAACACTTTACCAACTCCTGTGTAGTAACAGAATCGTACAGGGAAATTCGACAGAACGCATCTAAACAAATAAAAGAACTGCAGTACTTTTTAAAAAATGTTATTATTATCATCGTCATTTATAATGTCGTTTAACGTTATGTTTGATCACGTAACAAAGACCTAGCGTTGTAAGAGTATTACATTACGCTTGCAATGTGTTAAGCTAAACAACTCGGAAGATGTACAATCTTAATTTTTTTTTGACAAACACGTACACATACTCTCTCTTTCTCTCTCAAGATTATCTCTCTTGCTTTCTCTCTCTCTCTCTCTCTCTCATTAAATGTTCTAAAAAACATCAATTACTAAGAAGACTCTTTGTTAAGGACGTTTTTCCATTGTGCTCCATCCATAAAAATGTTTTACATCGAAGACAGCCCATGTTTGTCCTTCCACTATTAAGGTCACATAAATAAATTTTGTATAGAATACATTATTTTTTCGGACTCATGTTTTCCGTTTCCACAGATGTCCAGGTACAAAGTACATATATAGGAGAGCAGAAGCCGAAATTGATATCAGGAAGACAGGAGCGACAGTTTCAATGAAACGAAAAACAAATTTCAGGCAGTGGAATTCCGAGTTATAGTATTTATTTATCACTGTCATCGTACAGCCCTTTTCATAATATCCACGATTTAGTCGTCGCACTTTTTTCTCTCGTTTTTATAATTTGAATTATAAAGCTATACACATTCAATTTAGTTTCGATAAGTCTACTTACATACTTAAGATCGAAGTTTATGTTGTTGGTAATAGTTCTTTTTTTTTCTTCTTTACCACTAGTATGGTTAGTCGTTCGCTTAGTGAAATGCGTCACTGAAATTTCTTTTACCGAGGTACGAAATTGGAGCAGTATTCTCTTGGCCAAGCACGTGTTATAAATGCAAAAAGACATAATAAGGTCGGTGTTAGTTTGTTAGCACTCGAATATACCTATATGACTAGTTCTCTGTGTCAACAGATTTTTTTCTTAAAAATATAAATTATTTACAAGGATTTCAGCTAATTTTATCGAGATTTAATAACCTTGGTTTAATCACATCAATAATACCGAAGTATAGGAGGGCCGTGGCTGCAACTGAGTACTATTGTTCTTCCTCTTTATCGTTTTTTTTCTTTGAAAAAGAAACAATAAACAAAGAGAAACGACACCTGGTCTTTTTCTTTTATTTCATTCATTGTAAACAGGAAATATAAATTTGGTAATCTGATTGATTCAGGGGCAGGGGTGAGGGTGGATGAATTACAACATGTATTGAGTATTTAAGCGAAAATAAATGTGGAATTCATGTAGTCTTGTTCGTCGTTTTCGCGTTGCTGTACGATCAAGCTAATTCCATAGCTAATAATTAAATCATTATTTTGTTTTCTTCCGCCGTCTCTCGATCCGTCAAATTGTATATACAAAATAAATTTCTATGATACATTTCGTCACGTTGCGATACAAGGTAATTTCCTTCGTTTCACTTTTTGTTTGCTTTTATTTAAATTATTACTTTAAATAATTTACCCAAGCTCTCGAAGAATTGAAAGGTTTTTTCTAGTAAAAATGCCCTTTATATCAGCCTAATGATGGGTGACAACAGACACGTGAAACAGGAATAGACTGATTCGTATAACTAGACGCAGTTTCTTATACTTGTTACACTCATAATCTCAACATTCTCCTCAACTGAAATCGTACGACACGGTCTTTATTTATTTCTTTTATTTTCTTCTTCATTTTTTTTTGTTTATAATCTCGCTTCCTAAAATTATTTTATAGCTTATAAAAAAAAAACGGTTGACGAGCCGACAAATGAAAAAAATTCAACGTGGAACAACTTCGCGAAGAAAAAAATCTCGCGTTCCCAAGAAAAAATCAATACTAGATTATACTGCGCGTCGAGCCTAGTGGTTTAGCCACGGCACCTTTTCTTTTTATTCTTTTTTCCTCTTTTTTTTTTGTTGTTTCTTTTAATCGTTTTTAATTCCATTCTTTCCTCCTGTTTACTTAAATATAAAAATACATAGCCAGTCTATACATAGAGCGTGCAAAGTGGCACAGTGAACTGAGTTACCAGATATCCTGGATGGTTAACTACCGCTCTCAGTATTCGTCGGTGGTTCAGCTTCGTCGTGACTTTTGCTCGTGTTACTCGACACGGGGAGACCTGAGGTTTTTGGCAGCGGGTTAGTTACACTATCACTATTGGATGTTGACGCGTTATACATCGAGTTATCAAAGTGTTGCAAGCATGGAAATTCTGGACCAGGCAGCAGTAAAGTAGTTTGGGTGGGAAGATTAGTTAATGATACCATTCCTGGTGTCATCATTTGCTTGTTAAAGCAACTCCTTAATGCCTCTTCGATTAAATTCGCTATCTTATCACGATCGTTCTACAAAAAATCATCGTACTTCCTTTAAAACGTTGCTCGTGTGAACGCATCATTCTCTATGCCCGGGGAGCAGAAATTTAGGCGTCTCGCGCGATCCCTAGCTTTCGATTTTTCGCTTCGAAAGAAAGTCAAAGGAATATAAGCCTGATTCGATCCATTAACTTTCTAAAATTCTTTATATCGTCACTGACCGAATATTGCTAACAGAAAGAAACATGTGTATTCGAAGAGACGCCTAATCTCTTGCTTCCGCGCCATACCAGTAAGATCATTCAAGGGACTGTGATAATTACCTCGTTAATGAACCCAAAATGTACAAGTTCCTGCGCGAGAAGCAGCGACGTGTCTACTTGGCTCACAGGACACGTTAATTGCCTATTCATTTTGTCGTCCATTCGTAACAATATTGTCATCTATAAAATATATATACCAGGCGTAAAGAACAGGAAACGATTTGTCAGCGGTGGTTTCTTACACAGTAGTAACATCTCGCTTGGCCACTCACAAGTAATTCACAACTCTCTTCTCTAGGCTTAACGTTACACATCATATTAACTACTCTTCGAGACTCAACGTCCACCGGCTCTGGCGTAACCGACTTCACCGATTCGGTCACCTCGGGCGATATCGCCCTGGGCCGAACTGGCGGTGGTAGTTTCGCCATAAATGCTGTCAACGGGTATATTCCATATCTGTCGACACAAAGAATTATTGGTACCGTTAATGTACCGACGACCGTGCTGGAAAACTCACCCCTGCGACTACCGTCTACCATTATCGGGTTATACTCACTTTACATCTTCGACAAACTTCTCTAACTTTTCTGTAACAGGGATATCACTTAACCGAATCTGCTGAGGCGGTCGACCTTGGTATTTGATTTCGGCTACCACCGTGTCCGGTCCGTATAGCCTTTGCAATACCTCGTCGGTTATCGTCTCTGAAATGTTGGCTGAAACAACGACGGAAACGCGTTATCAGTTTCTTCCTCAACCAGTTACATCATTACAATCGACTTATCGTATAGCGTCACTTATAAACATTCATTTGTTATATCTAATGCACCTTCTGTCGTGAAACGACACACGATAACGAAAATTGTAGTATTATCCGAGTAGAATACATTAGTTATTTGCATATGCAAACGGTACTTCAACTTTTTATTCGTTCTCTCTCGGATTATGGAACGACCCGTGGGCTAATTCTATGCGTCCTACAATGAATACGTGTGTCAAACACTTACTAGCTGAATTGACCAGTGCATGGGCCGCGAGTAATTTCAACGAATGTACTTCGAACAGGACAGGATGAAAAAGGAGTTCCCTGGCGCTTGGTCTACTAAGCGGATCTACATGAAGACACTTCCGGATGAAGTCTTTCTGTTGGACATCGTCTAAAGATTCTATCGTCTTTCTAACGTTCTCCTCGGTTACGATTGTTCCGCTATCACCGTTCCCTTGGATTTCTAATGCAGCCATTTCCAAGGCGCACATACCGAACGAATAAATATCAATGGCAGGTGTTACAGAATCTGTAAAAAAAAGAAAACGCAAACGGTTTCAATGCGAGTTCATTTTAAGACGTGCGGTTGTAGTGAGTCCCTTCTTACTTCCATATTCAGGTGCTACAAAATGCATGTTCTTCATGTTTGCTCTACATGTTTTCACGTGATGGTGGATCGCGTCCGGAGCCACTGTAATTAGAACAAGAAGAACGATATTAGATTCAGTGATCGTGAGTTCCACTGTGCACACACGAAGGTGATATATATTTATACGATAGATCTCGACAAGCAACGTGTTAGAAAAATCGTTTGTACGAGGCAGCAGGAATTCTGCGAGTCGTCCTGAATAAAAAAATATAAGAAAAACGGTTGTAGACACAGTGCTCCGTTCGAATTACCTGCCACCTCTGCCGTAACAAGTAAATTAATAAACCGCTAGAAAAATTGTGTTGTAACTGAAAGTTTATCCTAAGAGTAACTTGAGCCCTCGTACAGTTAATATTCTTTTTTTTCTTGGACACATTCATATACCACGAAAGTGCCTCTTTAAAGACGACAATCGGATACGATGCAGTATGCAAAATTCTGGTTTATGGAAATATAAATTAAAACATATACACATGTATATAGTTGATTATATTAAAGAGACACTTTCATCGAGTAGCGATGAAACTTTTAGCAACGGGAACGGGATTCAAGGATCTCGTTTTATTGGTGACCAAGGGTACAAAAAAATATTAGAATACAATGGAGATGCGTGCGCAGAATGATTCAGGAGGACCAAAGTACAGAAAACGGTTTGCCCTTAATCGCAGATGCTAAATTCATTGACTCGAGGGATAAATAGTGCAATGTATACAGCACTAACAGTATTAAACGAAATAAATGTATTAATATATATTGTAGGAACACATACCCCCCCCCCCAGTCTACCAGTAATTAAGATGTATATAATATATATACATAAATGGGAATGTTTACCTCTGTACGCCTAAATTACTTAGCTGGCAATAGTCGTTGGTTATCTGCCAAATGTATTTCCATCAAATTCACCATCTTTTTCAGAATTTACACCAATCGAGAAAGGTCGCTGTCGCTCGATCGATTCCTCCGGATTGGGGCGAAAAAGTACGATTTTTGTACTTCCTCTCTCTTCGAAGATCTTTGCTGTGTTTTTGTTTCATTATCTAGATTTAGCCTATCTGCTACAATTAAAAATGAGGACTCAAGTTACTCCTAATATGTAGAAGCAGTTTATACACAATCTTTCTAACAGATTGACATTACTAATGGACATGTACAACAAAAAAAACTTCTATGTATGCATATGTATGTAGAACGAATATAGTAAAACACAGTTACAGTGATCGTAAGATATGGTATCTAGAAAAGTGATCGACTCAATATTAAAATGAAGTGCTAAATTCACATATATAGAGTATTCCAGTAGAGCTATCGGGGATATCCGTAGAAATAGTAATCCTTTGCCTCACACGTCATTGATCTCGTTACAAGAATCAATTAATGTTATCTCATTCGAGAATGATTATGTTAGCACCAAACGAGATTTTCTTTGAACGACAGAAATGAATCACGCTCTCTCTTTCTCTCTCCCTCTCTCTCTCTCTCTCTTCCACACATTAATATGATCTTTCTAGGATTTGTATCAAAGTATTGTTCATACGTCACTTTAGTTCGATTACATTATCTGTCAGGCAGAGATTGATTCGGTAATTGTAGAAAAATTGATTTATTACTGTCAATTGGCTTATTGTACGAGACAATCACAGTAATAGCAATATACGTACTTTGCATGTACCCCATGTAAGAACAAAATAAATACCAGTTAGGTTTGCAGTTGTTTACTTTTTTTTTTAACTTCACCGATCGGTTGTTAACAATCCTATACTGTGAAATATTTTATTTTTATTTTTTGCATTATTATTCTTCCATGAAAATTATGAGAAACAAAACAATTAGCCTCTCATTGTCCTGTGAATAAAAAAAGGGAAGCTCCTTGCAAACTCCTATTCCAATGTACACTAAATTATTTCATTTTAGGATAAGTGCTCTCTCTTCAATACCTACGAGCAACTATGTATTCATACTTGTTAGCAGAGTGTTTCATTACATAAAGTACAGATATATGTTCAAGACTCTGTACTCTCAGTATATACATATATAGTTTCCTTCTCGAAATGAAAACCTCTTTAGATTTTGCCACGAAAGTACTTACCCGAGCCAATTTTTACAAGTCCATTATGTTGAATAAATATAGTGTCGCAAGTGAGATTTCCATGAATAATCGGAGGTGAACAGGAATGTAAATAACTGGAACATTTTCAACCAGATTAGTATACAGAATATATAAATATACTTATGAGTGAAAAGTAAAAAAAATCAGAAGTTACCTCAGTGCAGATAATATTTGGGTACACCAACGTTTCCATGCTTGAAGGGGTAATTTTTTTACATTACGTTTTGTTCGTTTTAGGAACTGTTTCAATGATCCAGAGGACATATACTCAGTTATAAATATAACCTGTGAAACAATAAAGAGTACGATAAGTAGCAATAAGCGATTATTAAGCATTCCAAGAACATTGAAAGAGAATTATATTCGACCACTCACTCGAGGCTTATCATTGTGAGTATCTGTCCAATACCTATGAAATTTAACAATATTCGGATGTTCTAATTGTGTCAGGTTCTCAAATACAAGTTGTATTTTCTCCTCTTGTGCTTTGAAGTTTTTCCTTTCGGAAAATTGCACCTCATTCCAAACAACCTCGACTCCCTCCTCCGTGTCCATAGCCAAGTAGGCACAGTCGATTCCTGGTACATCACGTTGCTCCACCTAAGTAATAAACATTATTCATAAGAATACATTACTTTATGCAAGCCAACACACACACATATATACATTGATTCTAAAATACTCAACACATTGTTTACACAATGCAAATCAACAGTATAAAACGCAGAAAGTTAGTTTTATTTATAGCTATAGTTTACAAGTGTAATATATACATCGATTTATTTACAAGACCAGGCTATTAATACATTGTAAGGATCTTATATATGGAGTAACAGAATATGTTACTGCAATCATTCAGTTTAAAGTGAACTCGAAGCACAACTCAAACAATTTCATGCCTATTTGCCATTACATTAATGTGACCTTGTGAGGAATTTAAGGAGGGGAAGCTGCTTGCTTAGAGAAGGGATTGTCATTGTAGGTATTCACATTATACTAGACCAAAGCGATAAATATAGTGTTCCTTCCTAAATTAAATAAATGGATCCTCAAACATTTTCCAAAAACACAGACTGGAATGCAATACAAAACAGAAGAGATAGCCTATTTTCGTTTAAATAGACATACCTCCATTTCAGTGACTTCGTTTTCACTGCCTCTGGCTGCTCCAAAGGTAGAGCCTTCGGCTAACGTGGACTTGGAACCTACGTATACCTAACATAAAATAATAGTTATTGAACAACAAATAGACAAACATGTTGTTTACTTTTGTTTAGTACCACTATTCAACCGAAACAGGCGTTATTGGCGTTACACGCTGAAATAAACAGATGTTTAGTGTACAGAAAGAAAATCGTCCTTAAGTGCTATAAAACAAAACTTCAATCCTTTTTTCCAACAATTTTCTGTTTTTCAAAGCTGTAAGAAATAACAAAGAAAAAACGTGTTAGAACAAAAACAAGTCTTGTGTTAATGTAAGTATGGTCCAACTATGCCAATTTATTTTTAGGATGAAATATGAAAGAGATTGCCGTCTGTAAAAGCTTAGTGCCAAGAAGTTGTCGGAGATCGATTCGCAGATACCATTTGATCGAAGGTATATTCTATGCTTCACAAAAAAAAATATGTAAAAAATATCCACAAACAATTACAGTTTAAACAAATCTTGGTACATATATTTCATAAAGAAACAATATCTTTCCAGACAATCATAAGAATTTGTTTAGTCTTCGCACCATGGAAGATGCAACAGTCCCACGGCAGCAATCAAAACAAAGTATCCGACGAGAGTTATAGGCTTCTCGCGGAGAACATTTATCCCCACCTCTGTGGTACGAACCTGACGACAGTGGTTACGATACATACAGAGAAACATACACGTCCAACGTGTTAGGAGCTGTACAAACCGTGGTAAGCCCGTATCCATGTACGAGTGGACAAACATGTGATATGAACAGAGACGGATCGACAAGATGTATGACGATGATAAGAGAGGTACCAAGAAAAGTGAAGAAGAAGAAGAATATGAAGAGAAAGAAGAAGAAATTGTGTACCTCTTCCCGGCGTTTGAGCCACCGCCCGCAGGGGCTCTCCTCCAGGATCTCACTCTCATCCTCGGAATCTTCACCACTTTCCCGCGGTGACTTGTGCTCTGGGTCCGTGCTGGAGCGACTCCCGGGCATCACACACGCGATTAATTGAAGGAGCAGCACCGAACAGAGCACAACGCGGCCAAACTCATCGGTGGCTATTATCCGACGGAGTAGCTCCTCAATGTTGCATCTGTGCACCGCCGCTGAGGATTTACACACGCGCGTGGACACGTGAACGTGGAACGGAGAACTAGCAGCGAACGTCAAGTTTCGAATGTGTGATCTGGCACCAGCAGCAGTACCAGTAGCCGCAGTAGCAGTAGCAGTAGCAGCAGCACTCACAGTGACACATGCAGCGACAACCCGAGTCGCAGGAAACCCGAGCTGCGATATTTCTGATCTTACGCGGTCACGCGCACGAATCCACAGTTTCTGGACTCCCTCAGGGCTTGGCCGGTGTACCGGACATCGCGCAAGCCGCTCGCTGATCACACTGTCAAAATAAAAACCTCTGCTATGAGCGAAATAGGTTCGATGTGACATACACTCTGGTATTCATTTTCGCTCTGTCTTCGGTCACGTTCGCCCAGTATGGCGATCACCGTGTACCGCACCCCTTTTCGAGTCGATCCAACTGCTATCTGCCGACTAGAATCGGTACTACCTTCTCAAGGTCGTCGAAGCTCGTATTCCGCAGCACCAATCACGTATTACATCTCGTTCTGGGTACCACTACCTATAGTGTAGCTGTAGTTCGTGACCAATCACAGTGCTTCTCAACCATGTTGAGGATCCTATATAGTTCTGCGGGGTTGAACCGAAAGAAGGAAGGGGAGTCGACCTCTAAAACCTCCTTCAGCCATCTTGGGAGGCTAACGTGGTGCTGGTGCTGCCGATTTTTTATATCTGTAAATTATAGACTGACTTTTTTCTATGCATTAAATTGTTTTATGCATTTGTTTTTAAACACATTTGTTTATAACAGAGAGGACATTTTTCAGTATGGACAAAGACAGAGCATAGCCAGGTTTAGCATGGAACAGAACCTATTTTTTATCATAAATGCATAAAATCCGCTGTCCTGTTATTGTAAATGCTTCAATTGACATTTAAATTTAAGTGGTAACTATTTTTTTTTCGGTTCGTAATTTGAGAAACGATGATCTCCTTTTTCCTGTCCACTCTAACTTCGCGTTACGTCACCGAAATTGCGCGCCGCTACGGAGGGAATAGTGTTCACCGGAAATCATCAATGGAGACGGTGCCCCCACTACGCATTTTTCCTTGTATTATCGTCAGTATCCCTCAACTTGCATTTAATAACTTCGACTTGAACAAGTTAACCAAACTTTTTCACAAGTTGAGCAATACTGTAGTCAATCAGCATAAGTTACAAATCAATGATACATGGGATTTGTACTTACCACGAGATGAATTTATCGAAGTAATTGAAAATGGAATATGCCAATACTTTGTATCTTAGAACAGGTTGGGTAAACGTTTCCTTTCTTTTTTTAAATTTTCATCGAAATTTTCGAAGGTGATCGTCGACCACTTGTCTCGTACATTTCAACAATTGTGTGGTTATTGTTGATTGTTGATTGAATTTATCGCGATGATGTCTATAAAAACGCTGCCTCTGTTAGAAGGCGCGAAATTCATTGTGCTTGACGAAGGTGCGGAAAGATTAGTAATTCTTTTTATTTTATTATTCCTTTTAACAACAAAGAATGAAACGTTTATTATTTTGCACATATTTTAGGGGCGGACGCTATGTATGCGAGAAAATTAATTGCAGGATGGATACAGATGTGGAAAGATAAAGACTCTAGTTTGATGCTCGACTTACTGTTGTTCTCCGATCCAAAGTCCACGTATGAATGCGAACCTAAACTTTTTGGGCCGGAGAATGTAAATATTCGTGATTATTACACGGCTGATGTAGATCAGCTTGACACCAGTACCGTTAATGATAAAGATTTTCAAAATCTGGAAGACATTTTAAAAACCACAGATACAAAATCCACTGTCATCATAGACTGTCTAACGTCTTTGATGTTGTTCGTCGGCTTGTCCAAAGCATTGTGGTTCTTAGAAAAATTAAGTAAGCAAGTACCGCAATTAATCTGCATCTACAGACGAGACTTCCTGCAGAGTAAGATTCCTTGCGTCAACTCACTAGGTACTACGTACGTGAGAATAGAAAGATGCCATGATGTGTACAGAAACAATAATTTTAATTATGTAGTGGAGATTATGCACCGGAGACTGGTATCGGGTGGTACAGTTGTAAGGCACAACGAATTAGTTACCCAATGTAGTATCTCTTATGAGATTCAATCGAAAAAAATTGAAACAAACAAAAGATTAGACACGACATATAAAAAAGAAAAACAGAAGGTCGAATCTTCGTTCAAGATAGAAATAAGCGAACACGAAATGAAACAGAGAGAAGAAACAGCGTTACCGTATACAATCAATTCAAATCAGACAAACACATCTAAAATTCTTTATCAACCAGAGGACATAGATGATATCGATGAGGAAGATCCAGATGATGATTTGTGCATCTAATTTGCACATCCTGGGACATTAATTTACACTCCTCAGATGTATTTATATTTATGCCATTGATACCTTAAGCAAAGATATTTATTTTAGATATTTATTATGCATTTTATACAATTTTGTTGAAAGCCACATAGCTGTATATTATTTTGTTACTGCGCAACAACAGCTGTCCAATAAAAAGTTCCCTTAAAGAATATTTGGAAAATACAAGTTTTATTAATGCACTGCTCTTTAAAATTATACTAGTTCAAAATCATTTTCATCTGTAGTTCACGGATCGGTGAAACTCTAGAAGAGCTTTGTAAAAAAATACACATGCTTTGAAGACCTAGTCTCCAAAAAGGAGGTTCGGTATCGTGTAAAGTCTTAACATTTAAAAATAGAATGTTAAATATTAATTTCATCTTTGGCATTTGTCGTAACATAGATATATCACTTTCATCTGCAAGATCTAATTTTATAATAAAATATATGTGACTGATATAATCGTTACTCGAGACGAAAATACAGTCTCGAATAAAAAGTTCGTTAGTACCTTGCAAGACATCTCAACATATATATATATATATATATATATATATATATGTATGTAGTATAATACATATATATAACATGCGACATACAAATCCATCCATAGATATGTAAAAATTTTCATAATAAATTAATTCGGTAGATAACAAAAGGAAAATAACACTTTATCTAATTATAAATATCTTATTTTACAACATCTTAAATAAATAAATAGATCGATTGAGAAAGGGACTAGAAAAATGAGTTTAACGTCCATGAAACCTATTTGCATTTAGGCATTGAAAGTGTAAAGTATATTCTCATCGCTAAAGTGAGAGGTACCGTCAATGTGTTGTAGTACTCTACTCTCTAATAAGCTGCGACCGTATCGAACTGCTTCATCTCTGTTTTGTGCAACGCCGGCATCGAGCAACCAATTAACTAAATCAGTTCCGGTGAAAACACCTTTGTGTATCCTTAACAAGCGTCTGCGACAGATGGCAATGCGAGCTCGACATTCGGCTAAGTGGCAACGATTGAATTGTTCCCGAATAGCCTTTACCTCTGTGCTTAATTCATCTTCGGGAGGTAGCTGCAATTCTTTGCCTAAAAGCATTTTAACACGTGTTACATACTTGAGACGTGACGGGAACATGAATACGACATTGAGGAGTTTTTCCTGTGACTTAGCAAACAATTTACGTATTGTATAAATAACATTCAAATTTAATTTAATAATTAGTAGCAATTACCCAGAGTACTGCAGAGCATGGATAAACAGATGAAAAAGAGCTTTAATGTATTTTAAAGCATATAACGTTAATAAATGAGGGAATCGTAATTAAAAAACGACCTGAGTAACTCAAAAAAGGTAACAACTACTATGTAGAATCTCGTTCATTTTTTTTAATGGTATGAATAGAATGAGTGATAATCCCACCGGTACGCCATTCCCAGCATATTTTTCGGAGCCAGCAGCCCAATTTTCCTAGGCCAGGATCCAAACCGAAGATAGCGAATGCGATTAATGATTGGCCAAAGTTCAAAGCGACGTCCAAGAATGTCAGTTCCGCGTAAACTCCGGTCAATTGTTCCATAATTAGGGTCCCAATCGATATAGATAAACCCTGCCGCAGCGTTGTGTAATATTGATTACATTGCAACTACGCGATAACGTTCCGTTGACAATTGCGCATATTGCCAACGGAAAATTCTGCTGCATACTTACAATGAACATAGAGCAGAGGAGCAAAATGAGAAATACTAGGTGTCGAAGTATTTGTGGATCGTCCGCTGCGTCACGTTCGCTCTGCAAATACAGATCGCAGTCATCGGAATCGTTATTGTTACTTCGGCATACCCCGTTCGGACAACCCTCCGAGTATTCGCAGCCGATACTGAAATTATACGGTAACTCTATAAAGTGACATCGCGTAACTTCCATGCGACACTGTCCAACGCAAAAATATTTATTGGACAGTGTAATTTACAGTCTAATCGTAGCAACTGTACAAACATCGGTGTGTTGGAAGTGGGCGAAACTAGATCCTCGACGTCCACTACGTGTCTTTCGGCGCCATCGTCCGCAGAATTTTCTATGTTATTATCTGTTAAATTTCTGTAGGACGCTGAGACGCGTTGACGCTGGTATCTCTGTTGTAGAATCAAACATCCCAAGGTCACTGTAAAAAAAAAAAGATATAATTAAAGAGAGGTGTTTGACCTTGCTTATCTTTTCGTCCAGTGTCAACATACCTATAAAACAAAATATCAATACGAAAGTAGACGTCGCGGCTTGAGCTCTGCCGAGTTGAAAGTTAGGGTTCCTGTAATCGACCACTATTTGCTTCGGACTTAATGTACTGCACAATGTAATCGCTATTAAAAGCGGAACCCTGTAAACATATATAACTTGTAGTTACGTTGTTATGATATTTATAACAAGAAATTATTGTTTATCATCGTACCCCCATCCAACAGGGAAAAACCACTTGTGCATATTCTTGACAAAGTTCAAAGAACGAGCACTTAAGTATAATAGAGTTGCTGCTATCGCCATTGTCCAGATGCGACACGCGTAAACGCCCGTGGTTATTAAAATGAACTGGACATACCTATAGTAAAATTAAATGTATAGTACTAAAAGTTCATAGTATTAAATGTATAGAATTAGTGAAATGAGAAAATAAGTATTAGACTACCATAGGGGTGACCCATTGCTATGCGCATCGATTTTGGTCCAAATAATCACACCTATAGCTGTGGCTAGCTGAAAACATGAACAACATCCATATAGAAACGTTTATTGCACACTGTCTGTGTATTTTCGATTGAAATGCATTGGTACAGACCTGTGCAACTACAATGCACAATGTGCATCGATGAGTGACACATTTGTACTTCTTCCTTTGCAATCCTACGAAGCAAATTATCAACCATACGCATACTATTATCGAAGCAATGCTTACGTCGAAGGAGAATACATTTAACTGATGTACATAATTTACTGGTGTAGTTCCAGCAGAAACTGCGTCAATTAATTTTGCTGACACAAACATAAGTGGAGCAGATAAGAATGTGCAAGCGACCATTGAAGATGCTATCAAGTCGGTTTCAAGGTTGTACCGAAGAGTGAAAATGAACAGAGCCGGAGCTGTTGGAATGGTTCCGTACAAAAACCCGTATGTGCTTAGATCTTGTGTGTCTGTAGCATTTTGTCCAGCATCCAACAGAATAATAGACTCTCTTATGACCAATGGAAGCACCAACAGTTTCACTGATATTAATATGCCTGGTATAACCAGGGCTGTGCCCTTCAACTTGTGCACTTTTCCAACCATCATCAAACCAAGCAAAAACAATGCACTGGCGGAGAATGCATTGCCAAATACATCGAGAACAGCAGCGAGTACACATGGTATTGCATGACTGAAAATGAGATTTCCTACTATACCAAGTACAGTCATAAAAAGTATAGGGTTTAGCACAATCCCCTTCATTATAGAGAAGATCATATTTTTGTAGCTTCTGTGGTCTTCATTCTGGCGCTTGCCAATTTCCAACAACACAAAACCAATCGGGTTTAAAATAGCCAGCGATATAGGTGCCATTAAATAAAGGTACGCAGCATATTCAGGATGTACTTTCCCGTATAATGCAGCAACTAGAAAAACACATTATTAGTGATATTAGTAATATAATAGCAGTAAACGCACACACATTATCTCCTACTTTACTTACTCATGGGATATCCTATAGCGAAATCATTACTCTGAGTAGTAAATATCGCAAACAATGCAGCACAACCTGGATTGGAGGGTCTTTTAATGACTAGAGATACACCGAGAACGATAAAGAATATACAACTTTTTGCTAGCAGAACAGCAACTAAAAATGTCCAATTTACTAAGCTGAAGTCAAGCTTTGCTAATGACGTGAAAATTAAGGCTGGCAGAGCGAATGTTCCTACAAAAGTATTCAAGCCGTTTCCTTCAGTTTTTGTAATGATATCGAATCTTCCAGCAATATATCTATGAAAATAAAACATTACAGTGGTCGTGATAATGGAATTTGAATAACAAAATGACTGGCATCCAAAATTTACCCGCATAATATGATAGCGAAGCATTGTATCAATGCCAGGTACAAGTTGTCCATGGGTTCGTTTTCCATTTGAGAAAGTTGTATTTCCTCCATAGTAGACATGATTAATCATTTAACAGTGTAATATTTAATCGTTACTGTTCTTTCTACAATATAGTATGCAATTGTCATCTAATTAGTATGATTGTAGAATTGTACCATAACAGACATTTACAGGAAACAATATTATAGAATATCAACTTCATGTCAACTTCATTCTTATTCCCGCAAAGCTTTCATTGATACGACCTGAAAATATGGAAAAATATACGATGAACGACGCTCTTGTTAAGGTTACTTTGATCACACAAAAATGAAATATGTACATACGCAGAAACAATAGCGAGGATGCATTAGTAGTTGAATGAATTAAATTTTCGTATAATCAACAGATTGATATTACCATTTATTGCAATGCATTATGATATCGAGTCATCCGATGTGACAGCTGACATATGTTCGGGCGAGAAACAGGCTATTTAAAATATAGTATTAGAAAATAAACCATATGATGTTGGAATTCTTATTATCAATCGTTGGGGGTATGAAAGAAAATGAATCAAAACATGACAGTAATTACTGTGCGACTTATACGAGAACTTTCACTTATCGTGAATCACGCGGACATGTCAAGCATGTTGATTATGCTTTCGTGCATGATAAGAAATTAACTAAGTACACTAGGTGTCTGCTCGTAATCTTGTCGACAAGACAGTGACAGTTATTGACAGTGGTCGAACGTAGGAAAAATTACTTATACAACACTATATTCACAAAATATTCACAATATACTGTACTGTAGACGTTATGCATACAGGCAAATTTCAATCTTATCGAAGCGCACGCGACATCGATAATTCTCCGCTGACTCATCGGATTGGTCCTCCATATCACGTGTCCTCAACGACACTTGTCACGCGAAAATATTTAAACATCATATTCACAGCAAAATGAACACTTTACCAGTTATCTAATAGTTCTTAGAAGATCAAAGATTAACAGTCGAAAATTTCTTAACCACTTGCTTTATAATGTTAAGTCAATATCGTAATGAACATTTCGGATAGAATCTATTAAATATTTTATTAAAATAAAATTTTCTTTCTGTTGTTCGGTTGATATTCGGTCTTTTTCTTTTAGGAAATTATAAATGACAAAGAAATTCTAATCATAGTGCAAAAAAATAATCGTAAGGCATGGAGCTAGCAATTTAATTCATTCGTAAACGAACAATTTGAGTTTATGTTGTCTGTGTTCATTGTCTTGAAATAGTCTCTTGAAACTATTTAAAAGAAAACTATTGAGCTTCTTGTAGATATACAAGTTAATTACAATTGATAGGCAATGATTTCTTTAAGTGCAATGTTGTTCAGTTCTCATGCACAGTAAAAACGTGTTGATAACGTTTGAAAAACAGACGTTTCGATAAATGCAAATGCATATATATTCTTCAAACAAGTGTTCATTATCGAGTTCACATGTTTACGTGAATCTGCAAGCTAATAATCAATCAATTTGCAAGCATGGAAATTGAACTGACATTCGTTTCCGTCGCTAAAAATAAAATAAAAAACTTGATTTGCGTAAATCATTCAATCGGTATACGAATCTGGAACAGATGGAAAATTGGAAAGTTGTTGTGTGAGAGGAATGTGGATTCGATTGGGGTTATTAGATACATTTAACATTGGTTATTAGCCTATAAGCCTAAGCGAATTGGATCATGCAGCAATCGGAACCGCAGATAGGACGACCGGAATAGCTCTTTCCAGCTCTGAACAATACGCGACGCATATATCGTGTTGCATATCTAACCAATCAAATGGTCGATATTAGATTCTATTGTTTATTCTACATTGCACATAGAGATGTACGCGTGTGTAACGCGTGCGCAACGCATAACTAATGAATAGACTGCGGATGTTTATGCAATTTGCAATTTTTGGAGACGATTTTTAAGAAGGGGGAACCAAATAAAATATCATTTTCAGTGTAGATCTGTAGATCTGAAATATACAAAAATTTCACTAAATTCTGTTGATGGCTATATATTCTGGCATTTTTGAAAATTTTCTGAAGCCATGAATACATATAAAGATCCGCAGTCTACTCTTGAGACAACTGCAACGTTATATACACGAGAGAACAAAAAATGTTATTTATCGAAGAAAAATTTGCTTAGCTGTCTGTGCTGATAAGCCGGAATAAGCGCATCGATGTTGAAACTTATCGGGAAACTAAAGTGTTCCGTTCGACTTTGCACTCGCACGAAACGCAAAACAAGTCGCTTTTTCCTTGATGATTTCAAAATCGAACCATTCTAAATATTCTGTACTACTACTGCCATTTAAAAAAGTTTATTAATAAAACATCACATTGTTCAATTTTTGCGTGGGTCACGAACCACTCAACATCGATCTCTTTCATTGCTAAGCAGTTGACCTTTCAAAGAATAACAACATTTTTTTCAATGTAGACAAATATATATATAATATTATCGAAAACGTCTCTTTAAATAAACCCCTTTTTGTAAAACAACGTTATCATTCAATATAATGTTCCGAGACAGACGAAAGATCGCTGGAAAGCATCACAGTTCATTCAGCTGGATTTTGTGTACACATCTAGACGCACACGCATACAGACGTTTACGCATGCTTATACACACACCGAACGAGTGACAGGTAGAATATGTATGTTTTTACGTCACTGACCTCCATGAATCATGAATTCCTGCAGCTTGCGCAATAATTGCAATCTAAAGAAAGAGAGAGAGAAACGTATCCGACGAATTCTTTCGAATCGATCCGCGCTTAATCTATCGATCGAGAGGTTAGCAGAAACTCGTCGGCTCTTGAGTCCTAAGAACAAAGCATCTATATAAGAAGCCCTTGTTACACACTTCTCCGTCCATGGATTCGTTCATTGGACGTATGATTCATCCGTAACGGAAAACTGCTCGCACACATTGCCTCGAGTGGAAAGTCCATTCGATACGTAGCAGCGTTGCAACGCTAACCGAGTAGTGTTTACAAAGCAAACGAAAAAATATAATACTCGCGTGTTAGAACATAAAAAGAAAAAATTCTATTCGTGTATACAGTTGCGCAATATGTTGAAACTATACGACGCCCGACGTCCAGTAACCGTATTACAGAAAAACTATTCTTCTACTTATCGTAGAATACAATGTGCTGCAGCGAATTATTACGCAACGGTCTCGGCTATAATTCAATTCATATAATTCTATTATGTTGCAGGTGTCTGGTCAAACCTGGCCAAATTCCACCAGGAAACAATTGGTTTACTTCCAATTTACTTAAATAAACAAAATTACTGCGCCGAAAGTGCGTTCTAATCGATATACATATATTGTTATCGGATCACATTATATTCACGTGGCCGATAGCCAGGGCTTTTAACATTTTAACGCGATTATGTAGTAATTCGCACGTGTCTGCGTGTATACGTGAATTAGAGATATCCGTGACGTCAATGGAATTACTAACGTAACGCAGACTCTCGTTATTATTGCGACCTTATCGCGATAAGATTCTCGTTAAAAGAAAATCGCAAAAATATATATATAACATGCCGTTTCAAGGTCATGTTGAATTAGGTTGTTAGAAAGTCCCGACAGAAGGAGCACGACAAGGTGGCGTGAAACGAACAAACCCACGAGGTTCCAGATAATGTCCGGCTTTTCCTGGAACTTGCGTTAGCGTTTCGTTCGAACGGAGTCGTTACTCATCGTGACGTACTTCCAGCCAGACGATGCTGACGTAAGGCTTCGATAGCCGAACAGCTGCTGGAAAACGGTTCAATTTCTAGAGGTACGATTACGCCCGACCAATCGCATTAATTCCCGATGCACCGATGCACCTCGAGTCCGTTCGAAATACGCATTTTCATTTTCATGTCTCTATGGAACGGGTCCGAAATTTTTTCGAATTCGCATCCAAGCGACAATCGTAAGACAATCGCCGCATGTAACACGAGAAACCAGCCACGGCTACGCTCACCTACCATCAGACAATGAGAGGAAATCGGTTTCCTGGGTTTATTTACAAAGGGAAAAAGAAACAAGCGCGATCTGCGTCTTGTAAAGTTTGCATGGAGGATTGTGGAGGATGGCGGTCACGTGGCGACCTATCGAAGACTCGGACGCGGCCGTGGGTGGGGGAAGGGCGATAGACTCTGAACGTATATAATCTTCCCGCTCGCTTTCCACCACCCAGTTCCACTCGGACTTCGGACACGTGAATTGTGTCAAGCTTCCAACGAGGGAAAGTTTTTGTTTGTTTGGTGCGCTCATTGTATGGGTAAGTTGCAAACGATTTTTTCCGTTTTTCCGTTCTTTCCTTTGCCTCGGGAAATCGTTCTATGCTCGTTCGCGAATGAAATACTCGATTGGTAATGGTAATTCGTCTTTCCGTAAATAGACATTCGATATGTTCTGCGACTGATTCAACTGTCCTTTATTTCGAGTGCCATTCATTTTGCTCTTTAAATCGGTATCATTGATGACGTAACGAACGACACCTACGGATTTTGATGATGATATATACGCGATGCTTAGGATATCGATGATATGCGCAGCAAAACGTAAACAAATGATCAGAGCGTTTCGTTTATAGTTTACATGATTCGAGCCTAACAGTTCGATTTGTTTCATGATAATTGCTAATAGCGTTTCGATGCCTTTGTTTTCTGATTGTCTTTCAAGAAATTGTTTATCCTTTTATTTGCGTCGCATTTATAACGGTTTTCGTGTGGGAAATGATAGGAAACGGATATGTTTATATTTAGTTTGTGACGATTGAATACGTCAACGGCATCGGTAATTGTTTGCATTTGACTAATTATACAAGGCGAACTGTATTAATGGGGAATTAGTAACATAGTGCGACGAAGGTCGCAGTAGACACGTGGCTTGCTATACATATATTTATTTGGTCGTGCATTGATTCACGCCACGTATACATACCGTCGCCATGTTGGACACCAAACCAACGACAAAACCGATCTCCGCGCTTATTTCGCAAATTTTATCTTATGGCACTGTGCTTATTCGTGTTCTCAAATAGCAGTGGACTTTCGGTAAATTGGTCAAACATTTGGAATAATAGTCACCGGATGTAGAGCTCTTATAATTCTTATCGAGATGGATTGCGCCGTGGCGATAAAGATCTGTTGATAACGTATCGCCAGGATTAAAATCAATGATTTTTAACGGATACTTGAATGAATTCTGAGAATAATATTCGTTTTTCAGAGCGAGAGAAGAGTATAAAACACGGAGAGAGCCCTGTGGAGCCAATAAGCAGCTGCAGGGATGAGCATGGCTTCGTGCCAACGGTTGGCCGCTGGGGAAGCGAATGGCCAAGTTGACTCGGGACGGCAGAGATATGGTGCCAGCCACAGGGGCAGGCACGCGGGCCCTGGATCAGGGGTGTGCCGCTACCCCTGCCGGTCTGGGCCCATTACGAGTCACCAGCCCTGACCGTGTCAACGGTCGAGTTGTATGAGGAACTAGCGGGCAGCGTTGAATTAGAAACGCAACACCTATTGCGTGAGCATCGCTACGATACCATTGGCAACTTCCTAAAGCAAGTATTCTATCGATTAGAACGACTCTAACTCTGAAATTATTCTAAACGAATCGATCTGTAATGTATTTTATTTCGCAACAAACAGGTTCTACAAGGACTATGTTGCAAGCGGTGAAAGTGTGTTGGAAAGATTTTATCACAAATATCAACCACTCATAACTAAAGAACATCATACATGCGTGGGTCTAGGATTCGAGTTACTACATCGGCTGAGGGGTTTGAATAAACGATTTCCTGGTATATCAAGTGGCCTCTATTTGGTGTCCTGCGAGGAGGTATGTTAAATGAGATCGCATATCTATGTCCCCGACGTATATTCGTACAAGTATACTAATTGTAAGAACTGTTTACCTTTCAGACTATTTGCAACGTTGCTAGTTACGTCGGCGGACCACCTGCCGCGGACAGCGGTGAGAAAGAACATGTCCTAGTGTGCCTAAAGATTGAAATAAATGGGCGTCGAGGCGTTATGCTCCTCGACCCTGGATATCACGTAGCTCGAGTTATTACTGTAATGGAAGATAAGTTATATCCGCATACAGGTTGGTTTATTCAGTCAGATGAACCAGATTGTAAGAAAGAGTACAACTATTTTCTCTGCGCTAACGATCCTGATTACGTTGAATGGCACGAGAGGAAGATCCGCCCGGATGCTTTGGAGAGAACGCAAGTTGCTCTCATATACGTAGCAAGGCCGTATTTAACAGCCATCGATGTTACAGAACGTAGAAATTTGGTTTATAATTTCCGAAGTCTCCTGGCAAGAGACACAAAAGGCCATGTTACCGCTGGCTTCTATTTCCCTGTTGTATTAGACATGAACAATGCACAAAATTTTACAATTTTTTATCAGACCAGTAACGGCAAAAAACGGGTCAAAATGGCATTCAATAAATTCAGTTCTGCGAAGGTAAAATATTCCATCCATACTTACGATCTGTTTTGTACGTGCGCGTTAATTATTCATTTGTAAAAACGATGAAATATTTGTTTCAGATCGATCTCGACACCGAAGAGAAGGAAATTCTAGGAGAATGTGCTCGGCAATTAAATCTGCCACAGGAGACGTTGGAAGATGTACTTTCTGCTCTTGCTATTGTCATCAACGATTCAGCCTTCGTGGCGCAACTTCTGGCCATCAATACAAGAATATCCACTTTAGCAGAGGACAATTAACTCTTTGACAATGTCGCGTTTCACTGCCAAAACGTCACGCAGAGAAATACCCGGACTTCGACAGCAAAGAGTTAACGGACGCGAATTCACCCCGAGAGGTGTAAACAAGATAAAACATGATTTTGTCGGCTTTCCTCTTACTTTCATTTTCCTTTTATTTACTACCATGTTAACGGTTTACCACTATGTATCGTAAAGGTTCATTTTATTCTTGTTATTATCTAGAGCTTGATGTTTTTAAGAGAAATCTTAAATAAAAATATATTGTATTTTGCGGAATAATATTGGTTCGATAAAAATGTTAACAAGGTATATACTGGCAACTTTTTTTTTGGGATTTACTTGATATTTAATAACGCTCTGCATAATTTATAAATTGTTGTTATTATTATTTGCATATATTAGCATTTAATGTGAAGCTTTAGAAGCTGTTGGGTACTTCATGTTTATGTCGAAATAGAGCCGAGTTAGGCTTGATTAGTTTACCGCTTATATAGATTTTCGTTGAGACCTCATTATATTAGGGATCTTCGTATTCGGGTCTTCTTTCATTATTATTATGTTTGGATTTCGAATTATGCTAAAGCTATCTTTTTTGTATTTCAATGAAAAGTGACATGGGAAACAATATCATGTAGTTGCTAATTTATTAATAAATACACTACCCCAAAATATGTTCCTTCTTATATTTGGCATTGTTGAGTACACTCTTGACGAACGCATTTTTCAGATTAAGTGTATTTTTTGTACCAAAAACGAAAAACAAAAAAGAATACAAAGAATAGATCGATTTCGTTTGAACACACAATAAGTTCTCTACGAAGATGAAATATGTATATACTTCGAAACCGAGCAGGCAATACTTCAACGATTATTCGAATCACGAGGAAAATATTTTTATGGTTTACTTACGAACTAAACTTTCGGAGAAACACCTATTGTCCTCTGACCGTGTATCTTGTTTACGCGTTCAAAACAACATAACATAATTTTTACCCATTCTTACTCTCACACTTTCCATACAATATCCTTATATACGTTATCCCACAGAATCTCTACATATATAGTTATACTTTGTTATCCACATACAATAGATGCTAAGAAATACGTCTATGTGTAAAATGGAAATAACTGCAACGAACCTCGGTAAACACGGACACATTATACTTCAAATAACAGTAAAATTATTATCGTTTGATACACGCTAAAAAAAAGAGTATTCTAAAATTGTGTATATAGTGTACAAGAAAATGTCATGAAATACTCGTTTCACGGATTATACGTAGTTTTACAGGTAGAATAAACAATTCTTTTCTATGTTTTCATCGGGCTACGTTTAAACGACGGCTTTACCGAAGTTCTGCAGTGTTGCCAGAATATAATTTAAATGATTTTAGCAGAAAATCTAAATATTACTATCGGATACTGCGTGACGCTTCTTGCTAACTTTTACGTCTGGCGTATGTTCGCGTTTTCGATTTCCCGTTGTTGTACTCGGAGCAGATGTTGATGCTGCTGCCGCCGTTGATGATGGTTTAGCTGTGATAGCGAGGGGCTTGTTACTACGGCCAGATGGTTCGGAACTGTGAACATGTCGATAGTAAAAATTAGTATCCATCGTTTGCCGTGCAGTCGTTGGATAAATATCAAATAGATATTGCCTTGTTTGTTACGTGATTAGTCCATGTATAAAGAAAATTCGAGAAGTATCTTGCAAATGGGGTAGCACATTTTAATTCGAGAGAAAAAAAAACTAATTAAAGTACATGATAGACACACATCAGTAAGTTAAACAACGCTGAGTAAACAAAAGTAACGTAGAATTAATCGCAACGTACTTACGTTGCAAAAGTGTCACCATTGTGTACTTGTGTTACTTTATTTAATATTTGCGGCTGTACCTGTAATACACAATATGGTATATTCCATACCATGTCTTTTGCCATATTATACGAGTAACGTAGTATAAACGATAAAAAATTCTCAGATAAATACAGCCATCGATTCCTCTGTGCCTGATGTACACACAGAGGCAACATCGATAGAACGATCGAAAATATTTTGAGAGAAATACCAAGAAAATAGTAAAAGATTTAGACAGCGCAAAACTAATAGACCTATCCAGTGATTAAACATGCAGCAAATAAAAGCACCAAAATGTTTGCTATTATGTACCGATACCATATACTATGTAGTACATTACAATTGCATACTCGAAGATTTCCGGATGAATTGCACATAACTAAATTATCGTTGAATATATGTTACCACCTTTACTATGCAGAGTGAGTCGTATAGAACCTAAATATTTTCTTTACTATCAAGGATGAAATGAAATGTGTTTAAGGTCTTTTGAAGGTGATCTATAGGTGTTTTTAAATAATATTACCACGACGATTGTAACAGAAATATTTAGGTGCTGAATTACATCACTCACCCTTATAAACACATGGACGTTCTTTGAACCAGTGGCGCGCACCCAGGATGCAATCTTTGGGGGGGAGGAGCCGAGTTGAACCCAGCCCTAGGTTTTGCGTGATGACCTTTTTTTTAAGCTAACATATCTGTCAAGGGCTATTGCGCGATTTTAACTTTGGAAGCTAAACATTTTTTCTTGGGGAGGACTTGGCCACCTGCCTCCCCCCCCCCCGGGTGCGCCACTGCATTGAACTGTTGTGACTGGAAATCGATTTATTAAACAAGACTGAATGTCAGACTTACCTCGAAGCAAGAGGAGAGGTGCGTGCTTTAGATGTAGGTGAAGGTCTAATACTACGTCTGGAAGAAGGTGTCCATCTCGAAGAATTAGAGTATCGACTATGAAAGCATATATAATAAGCATATCAATACTATAAAAAGAAAATTGCAACAGTGACAGAAAATAAAACGAGAATCGCAAAAAAGGCCGATCGTAACTTCCGATAATCCGTATCGATAGTGTGCAAGTAAAAAAAGAAAACCAAGTACAACATTATGTGATTTATTATATACGGTTTATTTGTACCTCTTATAATTTGAACGTTTCTTTTCACACAGCTCAACATATAGTAGCGTTGTTCGATTCATCGTATACAATTTCAATATGGAATGGCTAATAGTTTATATAATATAGTGATGTACGTACAAATAATAATAATAAAAAGAATAAATGTTACGCGAACAAGAGATTCTAAAGAACAGAATTATATCGATTATTATTTCGAGAATATCACAAAATAGTTTAATAATGCAAGTAAAACTAGTAGACATGCTACACCGAACTGAGAGACACGGAAATAAATATCGGTCATGCATGACTTTATTCTAATGCTTGATACAAAATTTTGATAGGAAATGTACGAAGTGAGGTAGAAGAGAGAGAGTGACAGCATGATGTAATCCCGTTTCTCCCATCACTTTTTTTTACTGGCACGCCTTCTGGATTTCTTAATACCACTGTGTAAATTCGAATTCGTCAGTGATGTTTTCATACAAATTTACATCTATATTTAATACGTTATCACTTTACTAAGAGATAAATAATAGTACAGTAATGTCTCGATATTTGTGATTACGTTCGCCAGTGGCGGGAAGAACATTTTGGTCCCTAAGTTTTCACATAGATACATGTATCGAGACATTACTATTATTTACTATTACATAATATTTACTTATACGAGAAAATTTGTATCTTAGTTTACATTTGCATGCTGCATGCATTACTACTGCATATAAAAGGTTTATCTCCTTTTCTAATTAAAATTGTTCCATAGTTTTCTTCGTAAAGAAAATCCTACCTTCAATGAATAATCTCTAAAGGTTTTCCTTGTTATATATAAATATAAAATTAGCAAACCAACCTTCCTCCTGATGGATCAGGTAGAGCAAGTTGTCTATGGTCGGGACGGCTTCTATGACCATGGCCGCCGTAATGAGAACTGGAACCAACTGCGTTGCGAGTACGCGTCTGCCACTCACTATTGAAACTCTCTGCTTCCTCTGGTAAATATTAAATATAGTTTAGTTTTATGAAGAAAAAAATTCCCATAGTAGAGAGTAACACCGTCCAACAAATTTCGTTTATACATAATTAGACTGCAGATTTTATGTATGTATCATAAGAACGAGTAGATGTAATTTGAAGTAGTGAAAACATTAGAAGAATTTAAAGATACTGTTAATTATTTTCAACCTATTAAGCATATTAAAACAGACATTCAATTTTTATTTCACTCCAATTTGTTGCAATTCAAGATCTGCAGTCGATCCATGATATATTATATGTAGACATAAGATACCTTCGTCTAGATTGATAAATTCCTGACGTTCTTCTTGTTCACCGCTGTGAATATTCTGCTCATGCTCCAAAATGTGTGCCCTCTCTCCGATGTGGTGGCCGATGGCCATTTTCTTGACTCCTGTGCGAGAATCATGAACTGTTTTTTTGGTTTCCTTTACTCCACCAGGTGCAGTTGTTGTTGACATAGTTTCTTGGTACACTTGAGGACGACCGTCCGGACCGTTACCCATGGTCATCACCGATCTTGTAGTGAAGGAATGACAATTTCCACCTGGTGCCACATTATCCTAAATATAATGAAAATAAACTTAATTGCAGGATCATTTTTCATGAAAATGGTTATATAATGCAAAGATATTAAATTACTAACAAAGTCTCTGAAAATAGTGTTCATATTGAACGACGGCATCGGTGGAAATCCAAATGGCATCATCTGAAGATTACTCTGTGGGTGTCTGCCTGCATGTCCACCGTTTGTAATAGCATTCTGACCCATCATGCCAAATGGGTCACTAAATATTGAATTCATCATGTCATTCATCTGTCTCATGGATCTCATTTGAGAGCTGTGATCAAAAATTCATAAAGACTTTTAATGCACTTTATTTACTTGCGTCAGAACATTTCCATCATTCATCAAATTTCAATAAATTAAGATGATCAAATAATTTTATAAAAAATGAAGGGGTGGGGGAGGACTAAAACAAAATCCAATTACTATGGCAACTAAGATCGAATACGAAATTTGACATACGTTTTTAACCTCTCGATTGTTGACACCTAAATAGATCAATTCCATATTTCAGATTTTTCACGAACAACCTCGTTCGCGGATTTTATTATTTGTACTTTTATTTTTAAAAAAAGTCACAAACGTATTGTGCCATTCTAACTTATACAGGGATTGCATTAGTTTATGCGATGCGTTGGAAAAGCGATTTGGTAATGATTTTTGATTGAAAACGTTGTCTTCCCTCGGTAATTACGCGCGACCATTGCAACGTATCGCGTTAACGCTGAATTTGTACATGTTTTAATAGAAACGATTCATATTTCAACGAAAATTATTGGCTGCACATGGCAGGTGAGTATAGATCAAACAATTTCGTTTGACTTACCCAAAAAAAGGATCATCGTCGAGATCACCACCCATCAGTCCGAACAAGGACATTTTGGAAAACAGTTGATTTGGCACTGTTCCTTCAGAAACAAATTTACAATCGCCAGATGAGAATCGAGAAATTGGTAATACTCTGCCGTTCGAGATTTCTCGTTATGCGACGAGAATCTCCTCTAGAACACCTTGGAACCTTCTGGATTGCACGTAAACGTAAACCAATTATCCGACAACGTCTAACTGTACCGTTTATCTATCTTGAAACGAACACGAACCAAATATGTACAGATAGTTGACGGACCACTTTCGTCAATTGGAAAGGCACCAGTTCGAAATGAGAATGCTCTCTTAAGTTTCGATATTCGATGGTGTGCAATTAAAAAATTAGACGAAAAGCTTTATTACAGGAGAAATTCGTTCAAAATACAGTTCAGTATCTTCTTCCCGAGTGATCGAAAATTTTCGACTTTTCCCACAACGATATTCGCAAGGTTACCGCTGTATTTGCACCCAACAGTCGTGAATGCAGTTACATGACAATTTGTTTATTAATTAGAGAAGCCAACCTCACCTGACAATACAAAACTTTTGAGCTTTCAAATAAACCCTCAAAAGTTAGAAAGTGATAGTTATTTATTTCGGCGTGAATGATTCTTGCCGCTTTTGTCATAAGACACAACGCAAATTTAGGCAAGATTATTTGCTCCGTAAAATCTCAAAATAACGCCATTCCACGTAGTGGCTAAACGTTCAAACTTCTAGCTAATCTTTGTTACCGACCAATTCAGAATGTACTGCTAGATGGCGTTGGTAGCGAATTCCGGAACTTGAACCGTCATTATCGACAGATAGTCGCTATTTTCAGATTTTGAATGTTTAAAATGATTTTAAGATAATAAGACCACAAACGAGGTATAACGTCTGTGATAAAACATGTAATTTCTCGGATTAGATATAAAGTTTATTTTTTAGAATTGCTTTGAATTTGTAGCTTAGTCATTTCGTCGTGGATGGCGCCAAGAACACGTTCTACTTCTCGAATTTCCGATAAGATCCGCTGTCTATGTATAATCGGATACAATGTAACGCAGTTGTTGTGAAAGTGTTCCTTCCGACAGTTCCTCTCCGCAAATATTATTCGGGATGTTCTCCACAGTAATTCTCCGAGGATCTATTTCTACGCTTGTTTGAAATTTTAGTGGACACAAGGTACTGTCAATTTTTTATCGATTTTATAATCTCAGGGCAAGTTTTCATAGGCAGTGGTACATACATTTTGAAATGAAAGGAAGTGATAACAACAATTTCGTTAATTCTTTATACAATCAGTCACACTGGTCATGGAACAGGCAGAGAAACAAAGTACAATTGTTGGGTACAGAATTTCACGAAGGACGAACATTACCCTTGATCTTGTCCTTGTTTTTTGGCAGAACTGGTGGTATAAACACAAGTTTGTGCTGGTAAGCGTCAGGTACGAGAACGTTTAGAACCAGGTGTGTGACTACTGCGGTAAAACCCCACACACGGTGTTTCCCGCCCAAATAAGTCGGCATAATGTAATTGTTTCGAAACTGGGTATGTCGATATTGGGACGGGTCGCATAGGTTCTTCAGGCTGAGAAAGAAAGCCTCCTCCACCTCGTTCGTATTGATCTGAAGCATTTTCGGATCGACCTCGCCGATGTACCCAAACACGGGCAGCACGTGAAGGTCCTTCTTGTTGATCATGTTACCGGAAGTCCAGACGTCGATCTTCTCCCTCGGAATATTCAGCTCTTCCCATGTCTCGCGAATCGCGGTCTCTTCGAGGTTTCGATCGCTATCGTCGTACATACCTCCAGGGAACGAGACCTGGCCCCGATTCGAGGTCAGTTTTGTGGACCTCAGAGTGTACAGGAAACCCAGTTCGCCCTCGTGCTTGCATAATGGAACCAGAACAGCGGCCCGATTTTTTTTCTTCTCCAAATCCTTAGTAGAATTGCGAGTTTTGAACTTCTCGATGAACGACTTCCGACTCTGCTCGCTGAGGACCACTTCCGGTTTCAGGTACTCGAGCGTGCTCGCGTTCAGGCCCCGTTGCGATTCTACCGGCTTCGTTTCAAAAGAGAAAAGTTTAATTGCAATATTACAGTGACAGCAGCAAGGGAAACGGGTCAATCGGTTTCGAATTTTTTTGAAAAGAAAGCCTTTTTAATTTTGTTTTGGGAATAGGTTTTTGGATTTTTAATACAACCACAGACGAGATATAAAAGTAGACCAATCACCTTATGGGGTTTCGTGTCGTACGACCTGAAATACCGACATCGCGAAAAATATGTGTTCCGCGCGTTCTATTGAAATATATCATTCAAATTTGTATCTGAATGTACGCGAAAGGAGACAAACATAACATTAACATTCAAATTAGTGCCTATGGTAGCTGCGTATATCTTCTCTGTGGTAAATACAAGATATAATTGTAACGGATTTCCGGTAAAGTGTTGCCACCTAGTGTGCGCAGGGAACGAAACGCAACAGCTTAGGTGACGTCCTTCACGAGAGGTGAAATTACTTACGAGAACTCGCTGAAGGCAGCGTAAAGGCAAAGAATACAGTTTCATCGATGTGCGATTAGTTCTCCGCAAGAAATGTTTGCCCGAATCTGAAGGTGATCGATGAAAACTTGTACGAGCAAACCTTCCCGCTGCCGGCGCTTCTGTGTTTCGTTCGTCACTCGATTTATCGGGAATCTCTGACACTATGTTTATCTTCGCGACAGTTGCACGCGCCGCTGTCAGATGTCGGTTCGATCGGCTTTGAGCGATTCATTATTCGAAGAAAAATCGGTTATTAATTTTTTATTCGTCCATCCGCGACTCTACTTTCTTCTTCGCTCTACAAAATTATATCTCGTTCGCGGTAATTACCGAGGGGACTGGCCATTAACCCCTTAGCTGTACAATTTTCTTCACGGCTACGACCGATCTTCTTTGTTTTTAATAATTTTCTAGAAGGAGCAGAAAAAACATATGTATATTTATTCCATATCCACGTTTATTGTAATGCTCAAATATTGATTACGAAAGAATAGAATTCGATCACAACCTAAAAGGAAAGGAATAACATTCGTATTTAGTAGAGCCTGTAGTCAATCTTGAGGTCAGACTCGTTATTATACGGGAAGGGGTTAAGAACCGTGATCTCCGTGACGAGTAATTAACACGCATTCACCGAATCACGCCCCGTACGCTCGGACTGTCTCGGATAATGAAATTATTAACACTGATTACACGGGTTTCGCTTTTCCATGAATCGCGCGAGAAACATGGAAAACAAAACAGGAAGAGGTTAAGTGGCACCTTTCACGGATTTGCGACGGGTTACGTGAAGCTAGACACGGACGAGCACACCACCTGCTTATTGACCAAATTAACGTTTATTTCAACGGTGCCAGATTGCCGTTGTTTTCCGTTGGGTGGATTGACGCGGCACGTCCATCTCGATTTCTTGCAGACTTCTGACAAACATTTACTATTATTCGATAAGGACGAATATTAAGAGGGTTGAACTCTCACGAGCCAATTACGCATATACTGTAGAACGAAAATGGGCGAACTATCGTTCGAGGACCTTTCATACAACTATTTCTGCGAAGCGTATGAAGTTTAAATGAACGACTCCTATCGTTCCACAGTTAATATGCTGATTAATGAGCTGGGTATGATCATACTTGATTTATCTTCCGTCCTGTTTCGTCATTGTCTTATCTCGCAAAAATTCTGACGTTTCCGTGACTACTAAAGCGAACACCCCGTATAAGTCTGGTTTGTGACCGTGACCTAGTTTACGCGTGTACATGATCAAACTGCTCATCAATCTCAGTTAATTTTCCCTGTTTCTCGATTTCCATGCAGACTCCGAGAGTGCGCTCTCTTCCGACAATACTGTTTTTTTTTACTGGTTTCATATTATTCGCCTTATAAAGGTTTTCCGGGGACCTTGAACGATTTCAATGCCTAGGGCAACGATTGCGTCACACGCAGCAGACATTTATGCACCGGTGGAACGTATAAAGATAGGAGACAGTTTTAATTCCCTTGTCGAATGATTCTATTATAGTCACGGAAAAATACGTATGGTCAGAGGTTTCATTGGAGTCGTTATCTTACCGCGCGTACAGGTTAAGATACGTTATATTACGTTCAATGGAAAATTCAAGCGTAACGCAGGGAAGTTATATGACACGGACGGCCCTATCCAATGCAAAGCAGACCGATCAGTGGCCGTTGCGTGCTGGAACTATCAACAGTGTTGTTTTGCCCGATTGATAACCTGTTATTCGCAGAAGAAATTCTGTTCACCTGTATTCGTCCACGTTGAATTACTTAATTTTTTTAATAGCTCCAGTTTATCGTGGAGTGTTGGTATTATCCGAATGGATGGAACGTACAATAGATGCAACAAACGCAGTCCGATAATATCGCGTCGACGATTACAGTTCGTTATCTTTGTATAAGCTCATTGACCGTGATGCAAGGTCGCTCGATGCCGATGATTTTCAATGATCAAACGCGAAATAATCGGGGACAAATGATATGACAACAATAGAGCCGCGGATCGGTCGGCAGCTAGAAAATAAAACGGAAATGATCGTTTTACGTAGTTGGAAAATCAATGACCCGAACCCGTCGCGTCGCGACGCGACGCATAGATCCTTGGGTTAAGATTGGGAAAGTATCATGCCGCCAAGGCTGGAATACATTCGAATTTTAATGCATCGCTGTTTGATATGCCGATCCATCCGGAAGAAAAAGAAATCTAGAGTCGTTGGTGTCATATTCGATTATGAAATCCGGGGTGTATGCAAACGGCGCTGCGTGTTACGCAAGACCGACAATTATTGTAATTATAGACGGCCGTTAACGGCGGCGGTCCTACGTGTCGTTATCGATTCGAGGATTTTATCGAAACTCTCACACCTGCGAGTCGTCTCGACACTCGAGCAAGCGATGAGAAAAAGGAAACAATCGTCGTCGCTATCGTTTGATAATATTTGTTCGCGTTAGTCGGCTTTAGTGATAAATCCCATTTAGGTTCACCTGGTACTTGCGAATACACACTAACAAAATGACTCAGCTCGCAGCGAGATAAGCTGAAGAATAAGCATGCGAAATATGTCAGTTACGTGTGCATGCAATGTGGTGTGACGGGCGCTCTCATCGATAAGTCGAACGATTGAAATCGTAAACCGTCGTTCGATTTCTTAAAACCCGATCTCGTCTAATCAGTAGTATCGATTATAATCATAGACCGCTTCAGAGTAGAGCTTTTAGGAATTTTTAAACGGTGATTGACCGTAAAAGATACACCCTATACGTGTTCAGTTTCTTCAGTATATTTCTTTCGAATTTGAATTTTAAATCACGACCGGTTGCGTTTCGTTGTTCTGTTCCAGATCATTCGAGAGATAATCGGCTCCGAAATTTCAGATTCTCCGAAATCTGAAAATAAAGAGGCCCGGACACGTTGCGATGTATTGTAAGAAGAATTATGCAACTCCGTCCGACGCGTTAATCCCGAATGGTAATATTTATTAGATTAGTTTAATGGAGTAGGGATTGATTAATTGGCTGATAGGAAAAAATGTACAAGTATGGCTGCGGGCAGGTCTGTATATGTATATGGGAGAGGTTCGGTTAAATCTTGATTGAAAACTTTATTCAAGAAAAGCGATTTATTCAACTCAATGTTTAACGATTAAAACACAAAATTATTCGATCAGTTAACCGTAACGATTGACGATTAAACTAACTCCAGTTTAATCATCAATGCGATTGATGAGTCATCGTGAACGATGAATTATATAGCGGTTAATGAATACGGGGTCTACTCGGACCGACAATACCCATCTATTAATATTTCTATAAAACGCCCCGTTTCATTTGCATATTCAATTTTCTTTAAAATGTTCAAGACTTTGTATCAAAAAAATTAATGATTTCGCGAATAGTACTGAACGTAGACGATTGTATACATAGTAGTAAAGATAGCCCGCCGTTTAGAGGTTAATCGGAGCAATTAACGATAGGAATCATTACGTACAAGTACGTGTTAAACAAATGTACGACTTATCGAGCTTCGACAAGCCGTTCAAATTCGACGTAATCGCACGGTGAATCGTAATATGTCGTTGGGGCCCCTGGGTTTCAGGTTCCCGGCAAAAAGCGCTTGCGTAGACGGCGCGACTCGAGTCGGCGGCGAACGGAGCCGAGGACATCCGAACAGCACTGAATCATATTCGACGCTTTGTGAAGGTGCGCGTCGGCGTCGCTGTATTCTCATTCTTAGTACGGAATGCCAGTCGGTGGATGAAGCACGCTTGTTTGTCACTCCCGTGTGTTGTTGGTTGACGGAGAAGAAGAAAAGCTCGACGGAATACGTCGCTCACGTGTGCATGCGATGAGTAACGACAGGAAACGTTCGCAATAACATTGGATCCGGGATAGAAGAGAGGAAACGTCAAACGAGGAACCTGTCCCGCTGGTCAGCGTCGTTGTAACGCGCTATGCGTTGGTTCGATGTGTCGCCTCGAGGTCATAGACGGACTTTGACAGAAGCCAGTATGTCGCGTGTGAACACAATGCTGTTGGCGCTGAGTGTCTGTTGGCTCTTCGCGGTTGTAAGTACTTTCTCTTTTGTGTCACGGATGTTCTTCGTTGGCGTCCACCGCGATATCATTTTTCGTATTCGATCCCGATGCTCCCCGAATACACACGGACGTACACACCACACCCTCTCGCGTCGTGAAACGTCTCGCACTCTTGTGACGTCATCTCGGCCGATCCTCGTGAAAGCCTATCGCCGTTGACGCGTCCCACTGTCGCCGCTTCGGACCGAAGAACTCTATTAAATTTAATTATACCTTTGCCTTATCCCGGCGAATGGAGACACCAGCCGATACGACTTCTATGTACTTACCTTCCTCTGTAACCCAATTTCCCTCCCGCGGCCACAGAACAATTCTACGACGCGAGATCCGCGAATGTCAAACCGCCGATAGAAACTTATTGTTAGACTCACAGTCAGTCAGGAAGGTCTACAGAATAACAAGAGAATGCATAGATTCATGCGAAAATCGGCCATAAGTTGATTTTATTTCACCAAAATATTATTATTACTGGAGTCCGGATTTTATGCATTTATAACAAAAATGAGAAAATGCAATTTGAAACAGTGAAAATTATTAAAGAAGAATATAAATTTATATTTAGCTCCTGCTTCTTGCAATTGATGCACAAACATTTTGCATAAACATCCGGAGTCTACTGACTACCTCTTTTTCCAACTCCAATAAATAATAACGCCACCTCATAACAACAAATTTTATTTAGTGTGTATTTGCTATTTTATTGTCTATTAAAAACTATTAAATTATGATAAATATTAATGTAAAAAAGATTTGCAATGACTTAAGAATATTTAATTTCGTAAATGAGTAAATTATGATGGTACAAAGTATGAGTGTACAAAGTATTCGTACACCTTTTAAAAACTAATAACCTTACTATAAGTAGCATTGGTTTACGAAATGATATGCAGAAAAGATTTTCCAAAAATTATACATGCAAAAATAAAAAAGGCATTTTTTAAAACTTTTTTATTTGGGCGCTTAATGAAAATTTAAAATATATGTTTTGTAGATCTATGTTAGTTATACACATGCTAAAAATTTCATCGAAATCGGTTGATGCAAGGAAAAACGAAACGCATCGAAATAATAGATAATAGATAGATAGATAATTTCGTAAACTAATGCTTCTAATCGATTATAAAAAATCAGGTCGTTTGGTACAATTATAAAAAAGTTATTAGATTTTAAAAGGTGTACGAATACTTTGTACACTCACTGTATATATGGTAAAATAAAAACAACTATTACGTATTATGTATGTACATATATTGTTGGCGTTGAGTAAACAAACTGATCACATCATTTCATTTACTTCAAAGAGTTTTTTTTAGCAATATGTAGATACTCTGGTGTGAAAAGCGGAAACCATGAATCGTAAAGAAACTATGAGTACGTGGTATGCCGATAAGATGTTATATTAACTTTTGAGGGGCGACGCGAATACAACTTAAAAAATATCGATGTATAGGTGCGTGACTTAAAGTCACACGTTGTAGAGGGTTAAGCTCTACTTGTCCCGGACGAGGTCAACAGAGATTACCATAAGCGTTTCTTAATAATGTCGATCGCCGTCGCGGAAAAGAATCCTTGGAATTTCCTTTCGTATCTCTACGCGCTCGGCGCGTCAGTTCCTGGATTCGCGTTGCTCACTTTCTGTTTACGCTCGTTCCGGTCGATTTATCGCTATAATTTTAGAATATATTCTGAGTCACAGAAACGTTGATAATTCGCGAAAGAAAACGCGCAAATAAAGTTATCGAAGTTGGGACCAAAATCGCGTTGGTCGCGAGTAGCTTCCAAAAAATGAGTTCGAACGGAGAGAGTATTTTTTAATTGTCCTATTGGACGAATTTTAAGCAGGATCGCGCGTGTACAAAGTTCAATGAGACAGATACGATAGAGCCTGTTATCCTTTGTACCCTCGAGACAAAGATGATTAATTTAATTTATAGCAATGAGTTCATTTAATGTCAATCTCCTGTGCTCGCATTAAATGACTCAACAATAAGTAATGCTTCATTCTTTATCTGTACTGTCTCATAATGCTGAGCAGTGATTCACACTGCCCAGAGATTCTATAATTGATACAACAATAAACATTTATCCCTTATTTCGACTATAAACTATTTAATGTTTTATTTAGAACTAGTTGCCATAATGTTATTTTTTTTATTTCTAATAACAGGTGTCTGCAGCCGACGAGGGCCATTGTGTCTGGTACGGAGAGTGTTACACAGATTCGTTTATGCATAAGAAGAATTGTCCATACAATGGACCGCCCAAACCATTGGATTTCGATGGGCAGAAGTTGCTCGCTAAGAATTGTCCACATTTAGTCCAGGACACTGGAAACGGAATCAGAACCTGTTGTAATACAACTCAACTGGAAACCATGGATGCTAATGTCAAATTAGCAGCGAATTTTATAAGCAGATGCCCTAGCTGCTTAGATAATTTAGTAAAGCATTTTTGTGAATTCACTTGTAGTCCAATCCAGAGTTCATTCATTAATGTTACAGAGATTCTAAATGATAAGGGTGATTATACAGGTTTCTTACGAATCGACATGATTTCTCAGTGTGTAAGAACTAACTAGTACGTTACTTTTCCTTTTAGGTGTTGACTATATTAATAGGATAGACGTTTATATAACAAATAAATATCTGGAAGGCACATTTAAATCTTGCAGCAAAGTATCGGTACCTAGTACCGGACAATTAGCTATGGATATAATGTGCGGAGAATGGGGTGCCAGTAGATGCACACCATTGAAATGGTTCCATTACATGGGCGACGCGGAGAACAATAATTACGTACCTTTCCAAATAACGTATATAAACACCGACACTCCGGTCGAATCGTTTACACCTGTGGATCCTCGAATCACACCTTGCAACAAGGCGTTGAACGTAAGTGTTTAACAGGGATGCGAATGTTAATTAGTCACAAATATATCTAAGTTGGTCAGTCGAACACCTTTTTCTTTTGGCACGTGCTCGTTAATTGCCGATGCGAATTGATCGTAATTACACTGATAGACACTAATTTCGCGTTTTGATAACTACAACCCCTGGTAATGTTTAGTAGGCGAAATTGTATAATTTCAGAGTGAATAGCAAAGTCTGATTTTAGAAAAACACACCAGCCTGCAGCTGCGTGGACTGCGAGGAGAGCTGCCCGGTGGCACCGCCGATGCCTCCTCTGCCAAATCCATTCACCATTTTCGGTTACGATGGTTACGCGGTGACAATGATAATTGTCTATATCTGTGGTTCGGTCCTCTTCATCCTTTCGATAGTGTGCTTCAGTAATAGGAAACAGATTGGTAAGAGACTTGAATCCGTAAGCGCCTCTTTGACATCTACTCAGAAGATTTTCTATATCTTTTTTGTTTTTTTTTTTTTGGTACAAGGAAACTGCTAAATTTCACTATACCGTACACGTGTGCAACACTTTTTTCCTTCGAACTTTACTCCATATTTGATTCGACCAATGATTTGCATATTTTTTTTTTCTTTTATTTCGCCATTGGTGACTAATTTTCGATCAGACACAGTTTTAATAATACAAATTACTGAACCGTGCCATTGATTTTTACCGCCTTGGTTACAGGATGGTTTATATCTTTTTACTGTTGTGTCACCCTTTTTATTCTATCGTTTGGTTGTGGTTGAAGAATTAATTTCACGAACCCTGCACCGTCGAGGTTCGACGAACGTGTTTTTGAAAGATTAACCGATCCAATTACCCGTAATTACTACGAGTTACGAACGACTGAGTCGTAGTGGTCATTAGGGATGGGACCCTGTAGAACAACAAAATTTTTTTTTACCTGATTGCATTTTTATCTGAGTATGACAATCATTTTTAAGCAAGTGAACAGCGCTGGTCACTGGTGGCCACCACGGCAATGAACGTAATAAAGAAAAAGTTTTCTTTCTTTCCATGCCTAACTTGAAGGGCTGTGTTCACCCTTTTAACCCCTTGCACTACATTCCGAAAAAATTCAGTGTGGTATGAGTGAGTTGAATTTGGTACGCATAAAATCAAGAAAATTATATACATAGAATGGAAATATTAGACAGCTTCGAGTACAAGGGGTTAACACGGATGAATATTGACACCATCTCAGTTCCATCCTTAACGATCCTAGAGTATCAGGGAGAATATTAACAGTGTACAGTTTCTGTTTGAATAACCGCGTCTAAAATCCCTCGAAGAAGACTTTGATCTAATACCATCAGTTGTATCTATGGTGTGCATATATATGTATAGTCGCACGAGGGGAGGAGGTAGGAAGGCAGGTGGGTAGACGCCTAGCCGCAGGGTTACACCACCCAGGAGATGGTGCTCGTATTGCTCTCGCCGCAGACCAGGAAGACAGCCCACTACAATCTAAGCGTTCCAGTAGGTTCCTACCAAGTGTATCTTCAATATATGGACTTCTGCTTGCTCCTAAACTATTACTTTGCGTAGTCCGCATTCCCTCATGCTTGATCAGTCGCGTGTCAGCTTTGCTTATCCGGATCACGTATCGTTTTCTTCTCTATGCAGCATGAACAGTGTACCTCACACTCTCACCACAAAACCTTTATACGTTTTCAGGACTCTCGATGCATCTTGAATCGTGTGCAATTAATCACGATTCAAGCATTATATCTTAACGATGAAAAAAAGAAGAGTAGATAACTCGTGTGTCATTTCGATAGTAGATTATACATGTTGCAACGAACTCGATCAAAATACCGTTATCATAATTAATATGTTTCTTGTAAGAACGTGCAAAAACCATTTTGTTTTTGTAGTCTGTAACATTTCTGTGATCATGATTTCATTAATGTTCCATTTTGCACCGTTAATGTCTTGTATTCTCTTATGTAAGCACGCATAGCACAGTGCTATGATCCACACTTGTGAAGATTAATGAAAAATTGGTAAACCATAGATATTACCTATATCAGAGTTACGTTTCTAGTTGTTGTCCGTTTGTAAAGAGAACGATCGTTTTATTCCAAAAAATTTGTGTTGCTTTAATGTCGTTTTTTTTTTTACTGCAGCTCTCTTTCTTTCTCTCTGTCTCTATTCTCGTATTACTAGGACGATTCTTCGAATTTACTCTTTTGTGTACAACGCTTGATGTATGTGTTTACAGCGCACACTTTCTACATTGTTTGTCTCATATTTGCCGCAGCACGTTCTGGTCATGTTCATATACTTCTCCGTTCGTAACACAGACACTTTTATAGGTGTGATATCTGCAGATGACTTGCCGAGCGGATTCGACGACGAACAACAATCCACTTTTATCGAAAAATTGGGCGCAGGCACCGATAAACTGCTGGCAGAATTCTTTTGTTGGTGGGGCACAGGTACGGGGGATCGTCAGCATTTCTTGTTATCAGATACCTTTCCATGGTTTCCTCTTACTATAAACATTTTTCGATACTTTTTTTTTGCAGCGTGTGCTTCCCGACCGTGGTTCGTGCTGTTTGTTGGTTTCCTATTTATCGTTGCCATGGGACATGGTATAAAATACATTCATGTAACTACCGATCCCGTGGAATTGTGGGCTGCGCCCCAATCTCGCTCGCGAGTCGAAAGAGAGTACTTTGACGAACACTTTGAACCATTTTATAGAAACGAACAGATCATAATAACGTCGAAGGGCTTGTCCAATGTAAGTGCATCACGAGAGTTACATGGAAAGCTACTCCTTCTTTCTAATTATTTCGATCAGTTGATAATGAAATCATCAGTACTCCCGTTAAATTGCGTATGCATAAATTTGTTCAGATCGTTCACGAGACGTCAAACGGTCCAATAACGTTTGGCCCAGTGTTCAACGACACCTTCTTGAGGACAATTTATCAGCTCCAAGAGAAGATCAAGCAGATTATCACTCCGAACAATTATACCCTGGCAGACATTTGTTTCGCCCCATTGACTGGTCCGTTCACAGGGCCTCCTACAGTCTCGCAATGCGTCATTCAAAGCATATGGGGATACTATCAAGATAGTATGTCGGTCTTCAACGCGACTTCCAACGAGAACAATTATACAGTCAATTACCTGGACCATTTCAGAGTTTGTACTCAGTAAGTAGGCTGCTAACGACTGAAGTACAGTAGGTTCTCGCTCATTGTACTAGTATTGTAATTTTATGGAGAGTTAGTATTCATTACCTTCTGTTTTACTCGTAGAAACGCGTTCAATCCGGAGTGTCTGGCGCCGTATGGTGGTCCTGTAGAGCCAGCGGTCGCGGTTGGAGGTTTCTTGAAGCCAGGTCAAGATCTTCACGATCCACCGTACGAGAAGGCGACAGCCATAATTTTGACGCTGCTGGTGAATAATTATCATGACAAGTCGAAACTTGGTCCTGCCATGGAGTGGGAAAAGAAGTGAGTGGTTAAGTTTACGCATCGACGAAGAGAAGAAAAACAGTGAAGCATTTTGAACGTTGTTGACGATTCCAGTTACATCGAGTTCATGAAAAATTGGACAGCAACGGAGAAGCCGGACTACATGGAGATCGCGTTCACCTCCGAACGGTCGATCGAGGACGAGTTGAACCGCGAGTCACAGTCCGACGTTCTAACCATCCTTGTGTCGTACGTGATTATGTTTGCGTACATTGCAATTTCGCTGGGTCAGATGAAGAGTTGCAGTCGGCTTCTGGTAAGCGTCGTGACAAGCGGAAACACAATCGCGCTTTTCTCCAAAGCGCAGAGCAGAGCTCGCATGCATCTCCCAATGTTTACATTCGAACCTTAATTTTAGATCGACTCTAAAATTACTCTCGGGCTCGGCGGCGTGTTGATCGTGTTGGCTTCTGTCGTCTGTTCCGTGGGTTTATTTGGCTTCGTCGGCATTCCCGCTACGCTCATTATTATTGAAGTCATACCGTTCCTCGTCCTTGCCGTGGGCGTTGACAACATTTTCATTCTAGTCCAGACCCATCAAAGAGAAGGTCGCCGACCAAACGAGTCGATACCAGAGCACATTGGTCGTACCCTTGGCCAAGTAGGGCCGAGCATGCTACTGACCAGCGTGTCCGAGAGCTGTTGCTTCTTCCTTGGTGCGCGTCAAACTATTATACAGTCGTCAGACGCATTAATTGATGGTACACAGAGGGCGTCCCAGAAAAAGTATAAGAAGAAGAAACATTTTTCCTTTGTCAATTCGCGCCGAAACACACTTTGTGCTTAGAATCACGCTCCTTTCTTCTCCTTACTCTCTCTGGAGCACCCTGTATATGTGTGTCATCAATTATGTGATCGACTGTACATCTTACGTACGACGGATCAAAGGTGGAATAGCTATTGAAAAATGAAAATTTTTTGCAGGCGGGTTGTCTGACATGCCCGCGGTCAGGGCTTTCGCTCTTTACGCCGGCATGGCGTTATTGGTAGACTTTCTGCTACAAGTAACGTGCTTCGTCAGTTTATTAGCGTTGGACACTATTCGTCAAACAGTATGTATTGCGATTACTAATTGCTGACGCGTATGCGCGTGTCACTATGATAGTTCTTTTATCTTACTTCCTTCGAATTGTAGAACAACAGGCTGGACGTATGTTGCTTCATTCATGGTTCAAAGAAAGACAACGGCGAGGAAGCGATAAATGGAATATTGTACAAAATCTTCAAAGTAGTCTACGTCCCGTTGTTATTGAAGAAATGGGTGCGCGCATTGGTCATGCTGGTCTTTTTCGGCTGGCTCTGTTCGAGCATAGCTGTAGTCCCACACATCGAGATCGGTCTGGACCAAGAACTGTCGATGCCTGAAGACAGTTTCGTTCTACAATATTTCAAAGTATGTATCGATATCGTTGATACTGGTAAAAAGGAGAACTGACCGTTTCCTTTTGATTCCAGTTTCTGAATAGCTATTTATCGATTGGACCACCGATGTACTTCGTCGTGAAGGACGGCCTAAACTATTCCGACCCGAGACACCAAAATCTCGTGTGCGGCGGTCAGTACTGCAACAGCGATTCAGTGTCCACGCAAATATTTATAGCGTCGAAGCAGTCGAACAGGTAAACACTGTTGAAAATAAGTTACCCTTTAAATTCGATTCTACAAGAGTGCCTGAAGTAATTGTGCAATTTGATATTTTTAGAACGTATATAGCGAAACCTGCGTCGTCGTGGTTAGACGATTACATCGACTGGACCCAATTCTCTTCTTGTTGTAAATATTTCGTCGCGAACAACTCGTTCTGTCCACACTCGGGTATGCAAATATTTTTGTTGCAAATTGTTTGCTAAATGTTTCGAGGTTCCTATGCCTGGGCCGTCTATATTTATTTCATCTTGTAACGGGTTTCAGAGTTCTCGAACCGGTGTGCCTCGTGCAACATCAATATGGTGAACGGCCGACCATCGGCGACCGATTTCGAAAAGTACGTGTCTTTCTTCTTGCAAGACAACCCTGACGAGATGTGTGCCAAAGCAGGACATGCCGCTTATGGCCACGGTGTGAATTATGCAACTGATCCGAAAACGGGCCTCTCGCAGGTCGGGGCGTCCTACTTCATGGCTTACCATACAATTTTGAAATCGTCCGCTGATTATTACGAATCAATGAGGGCCGCTAGAGCTGTGTCCGCGAACATTACGAACATGATCAACAGCGACCTGATTAAAAACCATGAAAACGGCGGCGTCGAAGTGTTCCCGTACAGCGTGTTCTACGTTTTCTACGAACAATACCTGACCATGTGGCCAGATACGTTGTACAGCATAGGCATATCCTTGCTTGCCATTTTCGTGGTGACTTTCTTCTTGATGGGGCTAGACATATTTTCCTCCGTGGTGGTTATAATAACCATCACGATGATTGTCGTTAATATCGGCGGTTTAATGTACTGGTGGCACATCACATTGAACGCTGTATCTTTGGTCAACCTCGTTATGGTAAGTTTATGGACAGTTACATCTATTATAAGAACTATTATAGTCGACCTATACTTTGTTGCCTGACCACCGAATAAATATTCTTTCATTTTTGCTGGCTATTCTATAAAGTAATGAACGATTATTTTTTAGGCCGTAGGTATCGCCGTTGAATTTTGCAGCCACCTGGTACATTCGTTCTCGGTGTCGGTGAAGACCACGAGAATCGACCGAGTAGCCGATGCGTTGACCAACATGGGAAGCTCGATTTTCAGCGGCATCACGCTCACCAAGTTCGGCGGAATCGTGGTACTTGGATTCGCCAAAAGTCAGATCTTTCAGGTATGCAACGTGCAGTGTTGTCGAATGTTTTTCAAAATGATTCTATTATGCTACTTAGTTACATTGTATTTTCTTTCAGGTCTTTTACTTCAGAATGTACCTGGGCATCGTACTGTTCGGTGCTGCGCACGGTTTAATATTCTTGCCAGTGTTACTCAGCTATATCGGTAAGATAAAGCACTCGCAAGCATGCTTGCCAAAGAAACTTTTTGCAAACAGTAGACCTTCATGCCAATCACGTATCACTGACCAATTACTTTGATTCATTTATTGACGCCAGAACTATCGGGCGGATCGAAGTGACGCATTGCAGACATTTATTGTTGTAAATTTTATAAGTGGATTGTGGACTTTCAGAACAAGCTCGCATTATTTTGTGCGAGCATTTAATCAATGAAATAATGTTCGTAGCTACTTGGACGGATCTTTATTTTCTACGACTTTTTAAAAATAATATTTATGTATTCATTTTTCATACTATACAATATACAGCATGACACAAGTTTTAGACCGTCAAACAGTGTGCACTTAATCCACAGGCAGGAAAAAACTTAGCAGCGCAATTCTTCGATCGTTCGGTGCTTCTAGCGTTGGAGACACCAGTGTCGTAATAATAAATGAATTTGATTTTCATATCCCTGTACATTGTAACGGGCAACGAACACGTGAAAAGGTTTGTTCGTGAAACATCCGGTGTTTTGTACATGCTTTTGTGTCAGTTTCGCCGCAAAAAAGCCCCGTAAAACACTGACCAGCCTTAACAAACGTAGTTCGCTCTCAGAAAACAAAACCAAAAGAAAAGAAAAAAAGGAAAGGATCGAGTAAGATCAAACTATTATCGCTCCCGGTGGTTCCAGGCACACCAATGAACAGAGAGAAGCTAGCAAATCACAAGAGAGCGATGCAAGGAAATCTGGACAACGTGCAGGAGACATCCTTGAATCATCGTGTAAGCAAACCCAATTCTCCTCCCACACCCACTACAAGCACACCTACCTTCAGAGTGCTCGAGTACGAAAGATAGGTACGCAGGATACCCAAAATTTTTCTACGCTCTCTTTGCCAACTTCCTTTTTTTTTACCTTTTTTTCTCTCTCAATTGTGTCTCGTGACAACCGTACTTTACTTCATTTCGATGTTCCGCCACACGACATTGCTTGACCACGATAAATCGCTTTCCGGATCGGTGTCGGCCATTCGACAACCGAAGAATGGCGACACGAATGGAAGAGAACGTGTACTTATTTGTAAATACTTTGAGCACATCCGATGGAATCATTGCCACGTTTCATCGTGCTTGCTTAGCATCTAGGAGAAAGGTATCTGCATTTACGAACACTAGTTCCAGCTTTCTCTTGCAACACTAGCTTCTTTTCCATACCATTTTGACAACGAGAAACTTGCGCACTAGAAGAGGATTCGTGTGTATTTGTCGATGAGTGTGGGATGGGAACTCCGATTCTGCAAACACACGCTTTTGTCTCTGCTTCGTTCCAATCACAACCTTGTTTTTGTTCCTAATCCTGTTTAATTGTTTGGACATGCTGTGACTTAGTTGTGTAATGTTTATGTTTTTATTGTGTGTTGTAAACGTGTGCTCTTGTGGTTAGTTGGCCCTCGTAAACGTAATCCAGCGAATTCTATACTTTCAGTAACTTAATCGCGTGAATGTAAGCTATGAGATTCAGCATTATATTATATGGGTGCGGTGTGCACAGTTATTGAAGGGATATGGAAAGGTGAATAGCCACTGGTGAACAGAACTCATGTACCTTCTTTCTGCACACAACTTTCTATTTATTTTCAAGTACTTTTATTGCACCGTTAACATTGTTCTTTCGTTGATCCACAAGTAGAGTATGTCCAAAGTTTATATTCTTTTGCGAAACTGTGAAGAAATGGACCTATTTTACTTGCAAATTCTGCTTCACCTCTTCGACTGCACCATTAGCTGCAAGCTGCTCTTGTATTTAGTCAACTCTAACACGGGAACATCTTCAGGTGACGTCTCTAGATTTTAGTAAAACTTTAGGAGGAAGTGGTACTTGCAAAGATATTAAACGCATATTTGAAAACGCCCTTACTTTGAGGGCTGTTTTCACTCGTTCAATATGAACGATGGCCACTAAAAAAAATTTGTGTCCAACATTTTTCCAACATTTTTCAACTACATCCTCCGAAAGTTTCACTAAGATCTACAGATGTCTTTTCGGAATGTTCTCTTCTACGTAGACTGCGGATTTTCGAGCACATTCTAAGCTAGCATTGGATTTGCGGAGAATTCGATTGCGACGGCTCCTCTAAACCTGGCGTTAAAATAGCAGTCTAAGAATTTGAAAATAGTGGTATTCAACGCATGGAGATCCGCAGCCTAATTATAGTAGCGATTGTGAGTGTTGAAGCTGGCATAATCGGCAAGTGTTGTGATTGTAATTATTGATTGCAGGCGTGATGTCGCGCCGAGGGCGCAACAGGGCCCGTTACTGTGCCAGCAGGGCTAGAGACGAATTTAGAAGTGAAGAACGCGGGCCTCACTCTCCTCTACTCCAAGACGACAACAATCAGTTCCCAACCACTTCCTACGCCAGTGTGAACTACATAGACGCGGCGGATTATCGTGTGACATTCTAACGTTAATCGTCAGAACGATAGGAACTTTTCTAATTTAGAGAGGGACTGACGAATATATCAATCCTCGTCGAGCACACATAACACACATATACACACACACGATGCATCGTAATTCGAGACGCTGACGACGTGTAAAAATTTCTTTTTCTTTTTCTACGTGATTCTGAAACAAACAGGTTGTACGATTCACCATTCGAACGAAAGAAAAACGAACGAAAATGAAAACAAAGAGTAAGCGATCGTTGAAATTGACACGCTGAACTATGAAGTTCGTGTCTGGTATTTTTTTGTAACTAGGAAGAAGGACTTTTGTATATTATTAATATTATTACGATTACCGTAAGATTGCGATATACACATCTATATATACATACATACACATAAATGTTAGGGTATTTATTGTTTGTGGAAGAACAGTTTAAAACAAAAGGAACTCTCAATTACCGTGTTATTTTATCGCTCTCGGAAGCTTTACGAATTTGTATTCACGTAATCTTTAATTTGGGCGCGATCGATCGGATCGATCACGGCTAGGGTATGCAACTTAGTTTTTAACGAATGTCAATTTGCTTTTTCCGGTATTTTCTCTTTTAATTCTGTTTTTTTTTTGCGAAGAGCGCATGAATTGGTGTATCGCTTGAGTGACCCGCGAAACAAACAAACAAACAAAAATGTATTTGCATTTCTGTCGTGCTTCATCAGCGCGCGCGCGTGCATTTTTTTTATCGTTGCGTAGATAGGACACAGTCTCTCCGGATACGTTGATAACGCGTAACAACTTTGATTCGTCGTCCAGTGACTAACAATTCAATAGAAAGCGAATCATCGACGTATCATTGTCAGCGTTCGACATTTTGCAACGTGTTCCGCGCGATGAGAATCTTCGGCCTGCCGTTTCAATCGAGCGTTAACCGTCCTTAGTCGAGATTAAGCAACAAATGGAAACGGTTCGAGATCTTCCTCGCTCGGAATCGACCTCGCAAAGAACACATCCGCTACGTGCTTTATTTTCTCCGTGATAAGACACGATTCAAGGAAATTTATCCCTCGAGATACTGGACTTCTAAAAACGTTTTCTATGGAGCGACCTCTTTCTCGACACATTACCTACCGGGGAAACTTGTTCGCAGGCTTCCTAACGATCGCGATGCGGCAAGAATTTACGAAATCTTTTTCAACCTTCTAGGCTCCGTTTGTTTCAAGTACATTAAAAATGTCTACAACAACGAATGTGCGACGTTAAAGTTGTACAGGGTTGTAGAGGGCAAACCTTCGAACAGCCGGTCGAACACAACGATGCAACAGACCAATAGTTTAAACGTTACATTTGTCTTTTCGGTAGAAAGTATTGTCTAACGATGATTATAGTAAAAAAAAAAACGGAAGGACTTTGTTAAAAATACTGAAGCCACATGTATCTTTGGTATGACCAAGACGCGCGGGTCTCGAAAGACCTAGACTCGGCTGGGCAAGGGCTAAAATCCTGAGCTGCGCGAATCACAGATGTCGAGAAAGTATCGTACCGGTAGGTAACGTGTTCCAATTATCCGGGGGGTTCGACTGAACCTCGATTCGCGAGTGTGTTCAGAGAAAAAGGTGTAGAGAGCATTGTAGAAAAAAATAGGAGAGAAACGCGAGTCGCTGCTTGGTGTCTGTGTACGTTTGTTAAGAGAGAAACTCTGTGTGTTTAACAAGCCGAGATGGCGTGCGGGGAGGGGGGTGTGTGTGAAGGTAGTTAGCCGAATTACTGAAAGTGATTAACGTTAGAAGCGTGTAGCTGTTTCTAGAGTTTCGTTGCGTGCTTTGTCGGTGTGGAATTGTCTCGTAAAGGAAGCGTAGACGCTTTCTGCTCGGTGTCTGCGACGATCAATTTATCTGAATCAGTATTCTTCGTTGTCCTGTCGTCTAATTAGACGGTGTTATCTGCGGCGGCGGTGAGTTCGGAACTCGCGCGTCCCGTTTCCCTCGCGAAATTCATTTGTATACAAAGAACGATTTTTATACTGACCGCGGGTAGAAAATCCAGCGACAGGAGACAAGTAATTCTAGACTAAAAGAAAAGTATGTTTCCGCATGCGCGAGTGGATCAAAGCAAAAACGAGAAACAAGCCGTTGTATAAATGTGGTACACAGACAAAACACATATACATACGTACATACATACATACACACGGGATGCGTTCATTCGGATTGATCCGCGTCACGGCGATGCAAATGTGCAAAACTGTGTTTCCTAGTAGACTGCATATCAGAGTAGAAATTCTCAGTATTAAATTCTCGAGACAAGGGAGCAGAGCACGGCGATACTACCAAAGAGGTGTCCGAGCAACGCGAAACCGTGTTAAACACGTGAAATTTACGAATAAACGTTTTTTTTCTGTTTGTACGACACAACTTGTCTCGTAGTTTCATTCTATCATTCTCTCTCTCTCTTTCCTTGTGTCGTTATTTAAGATCCGTCTGGCGGTTGCGAAACGACCGCGTTCTAAACACGTGTTCCTGAAACGCGTTACCCAGTGCCAAACGAGATTCTGTTTCACTGGAACAGTTTCCCGACCGGGGACGTGGCCATCTAGTTGGACTACGATAAAATATGCGATTTATTGTGTCGTCTTACAGAAATTAAATAACAATTATATTAAATAGGATAGAGTTGTCTTTTGTACGTGAACAAGAGGATCGTCACCGACCGCGTGAACCGGTCCCCGTCAACCCATGGCGTGTAGGGGGCCGAACAGGTGAACCGCCGCAATATTCTCGTCAGGATCACCGAGGAATTGCGCGTACAATTCCTGGTAGCGGGACAAGGTCAGCCCTCCACGTCTCCTGTCGTCGTCCTGCGAACAGAACACGTTAAAATGCATCCTCCGAGACGTCGCACAGTGGGCCGTTTCCATAAAACCGACGGAATTCGTCCAATCTGCCTTCCTAATTACTGATCCTGCATTTTTCTGCGAACTTGTCTACGCGATCTACCAGCCAAAATAAGGGTTACCCTTTTCTAGTGTTTGTTATAAGACTAAAATATTTCTATTTGGCCGACGATTTATGCAATGGATGCAAACAATTTTTATTTTGCATAAAGTTCCGCTATTCTAGCGACCAGCGACGCATAACGTGCAATCTTGTCCAACTCTTTGCTATTTCGGCCCACTGTGCGTCCGATCGTTCGACTTCTCGTGATCGACGAAATTCGTACCGCCGTTTGACGCAAATCAACGCGCGCGCACGCTTTGTTTCATCTGCACGCGCGTAAATACATGTATACTCGTTCGGTTTATATTACACGCGCGAGCGCGTTCTTGTTAAATCGCACCTCGATCCATAAACATTTTTAGTCGCTAGACGGACCGGTGTTTCGGCACCACGCGAGCCACACCAGTTGGCAAACAGTCAAACCATTGTTTCCAAAGCGTCGAACGCGCAGAATTAGTCCGGTCACTGTCGCGTCTTCGTTACTCGGCTCTGTTTGGCCGCGCCGCGCCCGTGAACGGTTCCGTCAACTACACGGGCAACTGGCTGCGATTTCCGTTTGCTATGCGAAACTGGGCTAGCGTACACGCGCGGCATTTCATCTTGAAACGACCCCGCGAATCACTGTTACAGGGGCGAATCTCTTGAACTGTACTTTTCGAGAAAGTAGAGTCTGTACACCTTTGGTGTGAGCGTAGCTTAATATTGCATCGAAGGGTTCAGAATAACGACGCACATGCTGCTGATCTTTATGCATTTGTGGGATTTACTAATTTCTAAAATGCAAGAACATATGCACGCTGGTAAATTTGCATCAGTAGCATATATACACGATCTATTCTCCCGTCTGAAGTCTGAAACAGTTAGTTTGTTGTTATCACAATCAAGCTTTTATGTTCGGTATTTGATGATTTGTTTTTCTGAATCCTTTACGTAAGTTCGATCTACAAAGGGCTACCTTTGGTAAGCTATGCCCTATCCAGAGACCGGAAAGAAAGTGTTTCGAGGCTTTTCATTGGTAAGGTCAGAAGTAGTTCTATCTATAGACAAGTAGCATGAAAAGGTTGCATAGCGAACTGGGGTGGTCTAATCGCGCCGCTTTAAACCCGTTGCAAAAGCTTGGAACGCGTGGTCTTACGGTGAGCAGGTTCTGGTACGCTTCGTCCAGGATGTTTATGTTGTCCACGGGGATCCTCGTCACGCAGTTGTAACGGAACTCGTCGGCGGCGATCACTCCGTCGTCTAAGTGCACGCAATGCATTCAAATCGTCGCCCACATTCAAGGTAGAAACACACTACTATCACGCCACGTGAAATCACGTGCTATCACGTTACATACAGAGGAAGTAATAATATACAGGGTATTTCACCTAACTTGACCACCTTGAATATCTTTGTTGTTTTTAAAGATACGTCAAATGTCTGAAGGACAAAGTTGAATGGTAAAATGGGGCTCATACGATACCAAAAGAATTTTTGTTTTTATGTAATTTTTTTAGAGGTATGAAGGTCACCTTCATTTTTTTAAATGGAATGAGGTATTTTTTAAATCATCAATCGATGCAGCTCGACATTTGTTATAAAAAAGTACTAACCTATGTATGTCGAAAAGTTAGTAGTTCAGGAGATATTTCAATTTAAATAACGTACGACAGTAATGGTGTTTTAAAGTTATTTAAATTGAAATATCTCCTGAACTACTAACTTTTCGACATACATAGGTTAGTACTTTTTTATAACGAATGTTCAGCTGCATCGATTGATGATTAAAAAAATACCTCACTCCATTTTGAAAAATGAAGGTGACCTTCATATCTCTAAAAAAAAATTACATATAAACAAAAATTTTTTTGGTATCGTATGAGCCCCATTTTACCATTCAACTTTGTCCTTCAGACATTTGACGTATCTTTAAAAATAACAAAGATATTTAATGTGATCAAGTTAGGTGAAATACTCTGTATAATACAGAATGTTCCATTTATATCTCCGAAATTGTTTATAATTCTGGAAAAGGTCTCGAACAAAAGTTGAAAGATACTGAGGGGAACATATAATTTAATATCAATGGTTTTTATTCAGATGAAGGTATATAGAGGACGTATGAAGGTTTATTGAATTTTGTTAAATGGAACCATCCACTGGACACTCTGTATATGGCTTACACTCTTCGAGTCATGTGAAATTACTTCTCTTCCGTTGTCTTCGCCTGACGCGATAGTAGTGTGTCCCTATCTTTAACAGCGTAACACCTGAACGACATCGGATCAACAGCGACAAATTTGCAAATAATAGAAAAGGAAGTGTCGAACTGATGGCGTTCAAGCATTGTGCTAGATAGATGACGATATTTATTCGTTCAACAGGAAGTCAAAGGGTGATCGTTGGACGTACCGTTCAGATCGACCAGCTTGAAGTGGCTGTCGATGAACATCTTCATCGCCTGCGGGAAGTCTCTGTACTGTCGTCCCACGCAACTTCTCTGCACCGCTTCCTTGAACTCCTCGATAGTCACTATACCGTCCTGAATTCGAGATTTCAATGAACCGCGATATTCTCGACACGTCTACACCTGGCAATAGTACTGACAATAACACTAATAGTACTAACTCGTTAAAATCAGCAAATGAATAGTTACGAACCATATCTCTAAAAGTTAAATTTCAAGAATTTTTTACGTCAAATATCCGCATAGATCCACAAAAGGGCGTATAATTTGTACGATCAGATACTTGTTCCAGGTGTGCCCAGCTTCCAAAAAGCCATGATGCATGATGAAACGATCCTTACCTTGTTGAAGTCCGCGAGTTCCGCGATCTCGTCCCACAAGGATAGCATGATGTGCAGGTTCTCCTGGTACCGATTGTAGCTGAACTCGCCTTTCCCTTCGATCAGGGTCATCTTGAGCGCCATGCACTCGAAGTCATGCTTCTCCACCATGCCATTGTTGTCCGTGTCTGAAACATGTGGAAAAGCGGCGTTTATGCCGACGGGAAATCGACATTGTTCCTCGGTATGTACCCTCGAAACGGGACGGGGCCAATTAATCGATCGATTCGCTCCAATTCATGCTCCGAGGAGATTACTTGTCGTTCGGACGGTTCTGGACCGGCTCCAAATGTTTTGTTTTCTGGCAGAAATTGCCGCTCGTCACCAAGTACTCGACCCCTAAGCGTCAATCCGGTCCGAATGGTATTTTCAAACCTCTGAGAGTCATCGATTCCGACGCTGTCCCGTCTGCGGACTCAATCAGTGACACAATCAACGACTCTGGCACGATTTCCTCTTCTTCAAACCCTAGAGCTACTTCCAATTTTCGTTTCACTTCTACCGGGACTTCTTCTAAATTTTATCGGTTACCCATTCTTCCAAATGAATCCCTCAGGCTGTCTTTTCGAAAGCAGTGATAAATACACGGCTTGGACAACGACTCAATCATTGGCACAATTAACAACTTTGGCACAATATCCTCCCATTCACTATCTAAACGCGGTTCCAACTGCCACATTCAATTAAATTCTACCGGGATTTCATCCAAGTTTGATCGACTCTCCATTTTCCAACTTAATCTCTTAGGATGAGCTGCTTCTTCGAAAACAGTGGGAAATGCAGGGCTTCGAGACAGTTGCAATGTTGGTTTTATGAAAAAGGTACATTTAAGCACATCTTGTAGGATCTTGCTTTAAGAAATAATTCTGCAGCCTAGAAGAATAATTGATAGAGTAAAGATGAATGTACTGCGAATCTCGGTCAGTTTAGCTACATTTCACGTTTTATTTTTTCCTGGACAGTTGCGCGGCTCTAAAGTTAGCCTCGCCTCGTTATTTTCAAGCCGGAACGCGCATCATTCTCCGAAACGGACAGCTCTCGAATGTGTATATCGAATAACGTTGGAGACTAAGCGAACGTTTCGCTGCCTAACAAACTCGTCCATTTCCCCGCAACGTTGCAGAGAATCGGGACCGATGAAAAAGGCCGCGAATGTTCCATGAAACAAATTAGAGCCAAGCTGAATCTTGGCAGCGGCTGATTGCGGGCGTTCTGACGATGCCGCGGTTCGCTTCGAACGGTCAACCTAAATCCTAAACAAGCATGACGATCTTCAAGCCAAGAGGACCGATTTCCCGATCCCCGATCCCTGTTCCTCAGGTTTGTACTCCTAGCATACTTCGCTTCTCTCGGTTCTGTCATTAGTTTGCACTGCAACTCTGTGAGCACGCTTTTTAGTTTCTAGGAAAGGATGATTGGACCAAGGACATCGATAGAAGGACACTCTTCTTGAAGTAGGACTTGCATTGTGCTGGGAATCATCCACAAGATAATCAAACAAGCTGAGGAGAATGTTATCTGAAAAATCTTTGCAAGTATAGCTTTTTTCACGCGGTGTCATATTAGAGGTGCTTACAGCCAAGATACTCTGCACAAGCAGAATTTGATCTCGGAGTATTGATCATAGTCTCTTCTTTTAGTTATAATTAGACTGCGGATTTTGTACACTTGGAGACACTGGAAGAATTTGAAAATATTGTTACACCATTTTCGACTCGTTAAAATTATTGAAATATTTATTTTGCATGAACATTCGCAGTCTAGTTATAATTCTACTAGTTCGAGTTGAGACTAGAATAATGTTTCTTCGACATTTTCCTCCTACAGGGTTCGGGAGCTGCTTAGTCCTCGACGGTGTTAGGTCCGATCTTTCTAGGATTAATGGAAGCAAGGTGGGTTTCTTTGCGGTACTCACGTGGTCAGCATAGCAGGATAATCCGTGCAACAGAGGATCATACTAATTGTAAGCACACGCTCGCGGAAAGCATATCGGACGTGTCACACAGTGCGCTTCGGAGTTCTACTAACCGTAGAGAAACCTTACAATGAAATCGACCCGATTGTTCCAGCTGTAAGCCATCCTCCGAGGTATCTTTCAACGGATACCTTGCTCCCAATATTACCGAATAATCTTCGCGAATCTTTTCCTTTCTTTGTCTTGATTGTTCTGTTTTTTTTCACGTTGATCCCGGAAAAACAGGATAAAGAGGACCGCAACGATTCAGTGGTTGCCGCGACCACCAGTTTCCCTCTGGAAGAGAAAAGATCCGTGGACCCGCTTGTAGGAGACCGCGCAGAGACGGAGAAAGTCGCTCGAGAGGATGGTGATTCCGCACTGAACTCGACTCGAGTCTCCTCGAGGCGTCTGCTAAGTTTAGAGTACCCCGCCGAAAGGGAAGGACACGTTGCTCGCGGCTCAAGGGAAGGGGCTCCTCTCTCAGGTGTGTCACCGTGACACAGTCACCGAACCCGCTACTGAAAGCGAATTGCTTTCGCCCGCTTTCATCGGTGGTCACTCTCTTTCGAGGACTCCTCGTCCGCCTTTCTTCCATTCATCCTTCGGTCGACACCTATTCGCGCATTCAACGATAGGATCGACACGAGACAAGGACAAGGATCCCCATGCTGAAGAAAGACAAATATTTCCACTCTCGACGATATCAGTTCGCTACATAGTACATGGTACTCAGTCTGATCATCATACAATACTCGCTACAGTACTCACTCAATCGTTCAGAATGTTTATACGATGTTTTTAGAAGAGGCAAAAATATAGTAAATCGTATCCGTGTATAGCTGGTTGCGCACACAAGGGTGATAGAAAGTTAGATTCGCGCGCGTTGGTTCCACACGAATAATTTTACGATTTCATAACAATCGGCGACCGAAGACCGAACTCAGTCAACTATGAATATCTTTTTACCCAGTGTGGTCGCGTTTCACCTTCGTTGTCGTTCAGGCGAAAAGGTATTCGAGCTTCAGTCAAAGTCAAGGTACCGTAACAACCCGGTTGTAGTCTTATCTAGAATCTTTTCTTATCTTCAAATCGCCTCGGTTCGATAGCGTTACTAACGGTAATGGCTTACGGTAATGATACGTATCTGAAATGTTCACGCTGTAAATTGTTATCCAACGGATTGGTATTATATCAAGTATTCCTTTATGTCCGGAGCGAAATTTCACTCTTGAGTATCAGTCTCTGAAAATCGTTTTTGTTCACACTATAAAGCCCAGTGTGCTCGTTCCTTCTTCGAATTCAACCTCGCAGCTTTCAGCGACGGGTCCTCGGTGTCCTTTGGTTCGTGAGTATATTTCGGGGCGGGTAAGCGCTCCCATATTTTTCCTCGTCGTGGTACTTCATTCTAATTTTGATCCTTTCAGGAACCCGAGAACGTTCATTTCCCAGCCACGGAAAGAGAGATGCTAATGGCCTTTCGGGCCACTCGCGTTCACTTGGCCGAACGCCTGCTTCAACCTCGATCGCCGAAGAAACGCAAAAGTAACGAAACCACGCCCCCCGAGTCGAATGCACGCGAATGCTATCCATCCGACCAGGAACGAGTCGTTCTTCGACGTCAGTTAATTAACCGGTGCTGTCGTCGCCCCGTCTTGACCAGCATCCGCCGCGACTCGCTCGCCTAATTATTTAGTCAACGACACGTCTTCGCGCCACTAACGATATCAAAAGTATTATTAGGAAACGCTGCTACGAATCTGATTAAACGTAGGCGAGTACGTGTTAGCAAAACGTTAGAGCAGGCAGAAAAACAGACAGTGATTGACGCGCTAGCTACCGACGTCATGTAGCATCTTTTTATTTCGCCCCGAGAAATCTGATACAATTTGTACACTTTGCGTCATAACGTGTCACAAAGAGTTGATTTACTCCTTTGAGGAAGAAAGCATCCAGCTTCTAAAGTTGCAAACACGCTAACGCAACTATTTCAGTCTTTGGTGGACATTCTAGTTTAGAGTTGATTTATTTTATTCGAGTGAGCAGCATTTTGTTGGGATTTTTTCAGGATTCACAAAAGTTAAAGTTCAGTTACAATAGATATTGTATGTTGCTTTGATTCTGTGTAACTTTTTGAGCCAATGCCAACCCCTTGCGCTATAACGTCAACTCATACTCTCCCCGCGAATCGATTATTTTCGCGCGGAGTGGTCTCGAACGATCAAGAAAACCAGAGTCGCGTCGACCATGACATTGATTCCGCGAATCGAGTATCCAAGGCCGACCATGCCGCTGCGATATAGGTTCACCAAAGAGCAGGGGACAAGCTGTGCAACAGCGAGGATGCGTTAAATATACCTGCAAATTGCGACACCTTCTCATCTGGAAGCGATTTAACTTCGGTCGACGTGCGTGGCGTTCGTAGCGGCCCCGACCTTCTGAAATTCCCGGCCGTAGTTTCTCGAACCGAACTCGTTTAAACAGGGACCGGTGGAAACGGCTATTCTATTGTAAAATACCAATTTTACGCGATTGCATCAGCCGCGGGCGGTTTGGCTCGACGGAGACAGCGGCTCACGGTCGCCGCCTCGCGAGCAGCGTTTTCCACGTGAAAACGAAAGACAAGACACCCAGGTGTGTGCCCTGCCCCCGCTGTCTGCGTCGCGCGCGTGTCACGCGGAAAACTTTCCTCGACGAAGCGGGACAGGTTACCGAACAACCGGGTGCGGAATGTTGCATCGTTAAAAATCTCACCACTTCCGGTTACGTGTTACATATCGTAATTATTCGCGAGAACGCACCGCGCCGGCCGCTGGCCCCGTTCTAGCGGCTCCTCAAGGCTTTTTCTGATCACCCGGTTGCCGGAAACCAGAGCCAACCCCTACGCAGGCAATCGGATGGCCCCTCTTACGTTTTCTTCAATACTTGTTTCCCTACTATCACGGTCGTATATTATTTCTTTAGCTAGCTTAACAACCGCACCATTAGGAACTATTAGGAACCTTTAAGTTTCTCTGTAAGAATTTTTCTTAAACACGTCTCACCCTGAGTGAGTAAAGACATATTTGAAAATTCTAGCACACGGAATTGCCAAGGGTTTTGAAAATGTTGATTTTTATGGATATTGTACACTACTGACTAAATACAAAGTTTAGCTTTCACTGAAACGGTTCCCAGTAAAAATGTCTCTAGCTAGTATGTACTTTGATTGCTATGATGATTTTGTTGAAGCGTTGCTAACTGGGTGTTGTGATTTCGGTCAACGCCCGTTTAATTGCAGACGCGTAAGGAATTAGAGAATCGTGTCAGAGAAAGTAAAAGATGTAATTCATTTCACCTGGAATGGTACAAACGCTTGTAGCAACGATAAGGACGGATGGTAAATTCTCGAACTTTTCAAGTCCAATTGAAAATCGACGGTGCGCTTTGATGCACATTTCCCCGATCGGCGCGGCGGTCAGTGAAAATAAGCGGCACGGAAGATAGTCAGGCAAAGCGAATACTCATCATATAAGGCTCGATCCTGGAGAGGGAGGTGTCAGTTGGAAAGTGCGAGCTCTCGTACGAGGAACGAGAAGCGGACTGTTTCGCTCGGCCATTCGATCGAACATGGGACCGATGCTGCGCTCGCTGCTTCTCGCCGCGTTCGCTATTTCCGGTGAGTTTTGCGCGCATCTTCGATCATTCGCAAGTGCAAACATCCGTATTAATTAATTGTAAGTAGCGTCGATCGACCTCGCAAAACCGGGGGTCGAACTCTTTCGAGTGCAAACTTTCGAGTGAAGAAAGTCGGTGCAATGTTTTGGGCGCGCAGCGTTGAAGAACCGGAAGTCATCCACCGTGAAGAAGATAGTTCGCCTTTTCGACGATAGCGTCGCGTGACGGAAACGTCGCTCCCGTTTTTTTTGCCACCCGGAGAAAACGGGGCGAATAGATTTCTCTCGAGTGCGAAGGGGATCCTCGTGAAAGTTCTCGCTGGGACGTTCGCGAGAGCCTGTCTTTCGAGTCGAACGATTTTTCGGCTCTGTTTGCGAACGCGCGAAGATATTGCTAAACTTTTTCGCAGAAAGACGCGTAGATCGATTTGACCGTTTTCTGTGTTTCAGCGGGCGCAGCTCGGGGCAAGGAGAAGACGGAAGAGACACCTTGTATCGACGACCAAAAATTCTATCGGAACCCGAACGCCCCGGCCCGCGACGTTTGGTCGCCAGCCGAGTGCGCCAAGTATTATCTTTGCTTAGGTAATTGCCTCGCAATCACGCTCCACTTTCGTTGCGATCGGTTCCTCTGAACTTTCCTCTTAACCCCTTGCACTGTGATCTTCTTCGCATCTACAACGATCGGAACTTTTGCATTTCTAGATGATCCTTAACTATCAATTCCTAGATTATCCTTAAATACCGATAAATATGTGTGCAAAATCCCAATGCAGAAGGTTCGATCATTTTTCTGAAAAAGATTCCTGAATGTGCCCGCAGACAACGAGGTGTTCGAGTTCAAGTGCTCGCAGGGGCTGCTCTTCGACGTCGCCAGGCAGATCTGCGACTTCAAGGCGAACGTGGATAATTGCGACGTCACTTCAGGTACAGGTTGATCCAAGCTGTGATCCGAGCTGAAGCAGCAGCTAATCTTGCTCGTTTACGTCGAATGGTGATTCGAAAATTCTGAAGCTTTGCAGAGACACAGCCACCCAGACCCCTTCTTCAGAATGGCGACTGCGAGGAGAAGCACTTCGCCTGCGGTGATGGCACTTGTTTCCCAGCTGCGTACTTCTGCGACGGAAGCGTCGATTGTCCTGATGGCTCCGACGAAGGCTGGTGTGGTAAGATGTCTGGTTATATCACTTCTGACTTTGTAAGATACTTTTAGCAAGTAATTTTTGCCATTCAACACCCACAGACGTCCGAAACGACCCAAACGGAGCATCAACCTGCGATCCAAAGAGTTGTCACCTGCCGGATTGCTGGTGTTCCGAGGACGGTACGCAGGTGCCAGGTAATCTAACGGCGTCGACGATCCCGCAGATGATAACCATCACTTTCGACGACGCGGTCGACGCTAACAATTTCGGGCTGTACTCGAGTAAGCGACGTTTTACCAGTAGACGGTCGAATTTCTCTCGAGATATGGATCCAGACGGCTCTCGTTCGGACCAGTCAATTTCTTTAATTATTTGAAATTCGACCGTCTCCTTCGCGACGTTCTCTCAGAGAAAGTTGATCCGTTATCTGATCGCCGGCGTTGCTCGCAGTGATATTTTCGGCGGACAGAAAAAATCCCAATGGATGTCCTGTCCGGGGCACTTTCTACATCAGCCATCAGTACACCGATTACAGGGAGGTGCAGTACTTGTGGAACGTTGGGCACGAGATCGCTGCGCACTCTGTCACGTGAGAATCCTTTTTTCGGTGTTGGAGGTATAGTGTTAGAGGTGTCGGAGGTATAGTGCTACTTTCATTTTGACTTAGGACCTTTTCTCGTAGGCTCTAGAATTTTTCGTGGGCTCTACAGTACCTTGGGTTTGAGTACCTAGTAATCAACTGATTTAAAATGTACAGGCATCGGGGACCAGAAGATTGGTGGTCCAAGAATGCGACTATAGAGGACTGGTTCGACGAAATGGTGGGCGTGGCGAATATCATTAACAAGTATGCTGCAGTTAAGCTGAAAGACATCAGAGGTATACAACCCTCACCCCCTTTTTTCACATTTTATATTGTGTAGAGCAGAGTCGGTAGATTGATCGATGTCGTAGGAAGGCGAACAATGATTTTCTCGTATACAGAAATTCTCAAATAGTGCCATTGTCTGTGGCGTATTTTATTAGTTTGCCATAGGTGGCTCAAATATGCTAGAGTACAGGAATGCCCCGGTGTAAAGCGGGTTGCCGTTAACAGGCGATACGTAAAGATGAGCGATGTTCGCTGTCCAATGAAACCAGAGTTTAACATTCAAAAGGCGGACAGTTTTCACGAGTGTACAAATGGCGATGTTTACCTCCGTTTAGAGTTATTTATTAATTTTCATAAACATATTTCTACAGGTCTGAGAGCCCCGTTCTTACGCGTCGGATGGAACCGGCAATTTCTAATGATGTCGGAGTTCGGTTTCCTCTACGACTCGTCGATGGTAGCTCCTTTCTCTGATCCACCGTTCTGGCCGTACACGCTGGACCACAGACCACCTCATGATTGCGTGGGTGCCGAGCAGCTCTGTCCAACCCGCGCATACCCAGGTCTCTGGGAGCTCCCATTAAATCAGCTTTTGGCAGGTGTAGGTAGCAATAAACAAACATTACCTAACAGTCTTGTTTGCAATATTTCGGAAAACTGTGAACCGCCAAACGTCGCGACGCAATAGCAATACAATACAGATGATTGTTTACTGTGGGACACTAGGGATACAATTGCACAAGATTGGATACATGCTCGGCGGAGCTGTCCGGCGAAGACGTGTACAAGATATTGATGTTGAACTTCAAGAGGCACTATCTTAGCAATCGAGCCCCACTGGGCCTGCATCTTCACTCGTCCTGGTTCCGGAACCGTGTATACTTTGACGCTTTAACGGTAAGCAGTTTCTTTCTCGGTATCTCGGTCTAAGCAGTTTGTTGTATTTTAATACGAAATCGGACACGAACTTTTGCACTGACTTAATGCATCTGCTTTTATACTCTCATTGTCAGAAATTCGTGGATGATGTGCTCAAATTGAAAGACGTGTACTTCGTAACTAGCCACCAAGTGATAGAGTGGATGCGCACCCCGACGCCCCTAAGCGAAATCGAGAGGTTCGCTCCTTGGCAGTGCGGCGCTCGTCAACTTCAACCGTTCGAAATCGCCTGCGATTCACCGAATAGTTGTAAATTGCCGAGCAGGGTGCTCAAGTCGCACCGCTACCTGTATACCTGCTTCGAGTGTCCCAAAGAGTATCCGTGGTTGAGGAACGAGTTTGGTTTGGAGTGACTCACGTGCTTCTGACTGTTGCAATGCCATTGTTCAAATTACGCGCGTATAGGAGAGAATGGAATTATTTATTTGTGGAAGACTTGCACGTGTATCTTTTAAGAAAATCATATCTATTTACCATATAAGCTTACTTACATAGTTCACATGTAAAATAAATTACACCCATTTCCGTTACAAAAAGGTTCTTCTTAAGATTAAACTTAAGCTAAAATTATTTATGGAAAATAGGATCAACCTTCCTGCTGTATGAAGGGGTTTTGAATAGATTCCATTCCATCCACCGGACAGATTAGCACTACAGAGGTACCTCTGCAGACGACCAGACCTAGCATGCGAGTATCTTGGTTCAGCTTGTAGGGATCGTCAGGATCTAACGACAGAGATACCTTGATAAGCAACCATAGTTCCTCACTAAATATGGGTGGCAGCAGCCAAGTTATTTTAGTGTGTCACTCAGCATTATATTAGGTCAGTGACTGATCTGCTAAATTACCTCTAAGATATTCGGTAGTGTTATCCAACACCAAATTGAGAAGGGGATCGTACCCTTTGAGTATCCCAGCGGCTTCCCTTCCACCCGCAAATTTCACCCTAATATTTTTCTCCAAGTATTTAGACAGATCAAGGATGCTCTCCTTCTTCTTCCTCTCTTTGGGCTCTCCGTGGGCATTTTGTTGCTACAAGAAACAGCAGATTGAAACATAAATTTGAAGGTTATGTTGTCACCATAACAAACCTTTACCTGTTTCGGCGCCTGTAAAAAGAAAAGTACCGATTAGATCATTCGACTCGCTCTCGAACGATGCTGTTCAAGCGAAAAATTGCATGTTATACTCACAGACATCATTGATCTCTGTTAGAAACTAGAAATCAGGAATTACACGTTACGAAGCTACTACGCAGACAAGACGCATTTTAAATCGGTTTAGAGGTTAGATACGCTTTCAAGGTTTCAAAATATCGATTCTCGATTCTTTCCCGCGTTTTAGATTATTGTTCGAATTGGCGATGGAAAAATATCGATAATCGAATCGTTAACCATCGATAGTTAACGAGAGTTTTCGATAGTTCTCCGCCACTATAAATTTGCAATTTGTTTCGTGAAATATTTGAAGAAAAATAAGGGAAACTTGTGCGTGAGATCTAAAGATATGTCCAACATCTTTATTAATAACGTCGGTCGTTGGAACGAGCCGCAACGACGGGCTTACACAGTAACAGGTGCAACGATCTCGTAAAAGCTTGGACTTTTTATTTCGTATTTTGATTTATAAAAAAATACACGTTAATACATGGTGTGTACGTGAAATGACGCGGTACAGTATTTTTTTGTTCTCCGGAGTGACGAAGTTATCCCGTTCTGTCTTTAAGAATAAAGTCTGTGATCGGTTGTAACAAATGTTCTGTTTAAACCTTATGATTATGAATGGGGATCTGTATCGATTCTCTTCGCACAGTTTATTAATACTTCGCGTTGTCTCGCGATTAAAATTACTTAGAACGACACTGTAATCGTTGTGCTCACGATAAGTCTCCGGTTTACAATGAAATCTTTGCTTTCCTACACCTTGCTCGACGGAATTGATATTGTACGTTTAACACGTCGAAACAATTACTTTTTATTTTTCCGTTTCTTTTTTTATCGTTTTCGTGTGCCGCTGTTCCATTCACACAATCGCGCGATTTAACTCACTCGCTCTCTCTTTCTCTCCCTCTTACACGTACATATTGTCCTCAACTTCATTCTGGCTGGCTGCTTTTGGATGGACACTGTATTATTGTGTACGATTAAAACTCATCGATGCGACAACTAAGGTATTTTCACTCCTTAAACTTACCGCCTTATCGACACCCGAAGCGCTGCAACGGTCAGTGCCGCCATTGCTCAAATTTCATCCACTAATTAGAGCATCTAAAACATTTCCGGGCACATACGCAGCTTTTGATCGAGAAAAATTTTTCGATCCAAGAGCACCAATATTCTAGGCCGAAACACTTTATTCAAGGCCGTATATTACGAGACTACAAGGCCATCGACATTATGACCTACAAACAACTTTGAACGTGTACTACCTCGGATCGAATAATTTTTTCTTTTGCTCGTTCAGTGAATAGAACTAGAAAACATCTTGTACAAAGTGACTCAAACAAGGATTAAAACGCTCAGTTTTTTCGGCACAATTTTGCATAAACAAGTGGCATATTAATGTATAATATGTGCACTTCATTATAAGAAGTTATACCTAAAGGAACTGACGACATTGTTTTCAAATGTTTCGCGCCATGTCGATAAGGCGTGGCGATATACGTTTCGATTAACAGTTACGCGGGAAAATTAAATTCGATGTATCAAATGCACGGTTCGATCGAGATCGAGAACAAGCCGGGCTCGAAGATCGTCTACATATGATCTATATCGTCGGTAACGCTTCGTTAAAAGTTAACGTGGGAGAAGGTGTTTGTCATGTTAAGTTAAACTGCAAGCTATACCACAGAGCTTAAGTAGTATGTACGCCGTTATCGATTATTATCGCTATCCGGTTCGGTTCGCAAAGAGAGACTCGCTAGAAAATAGAACGTGTACTAATGGCGGTGGCTGTAGACACGCGCTCGCGCGAATAATAACAGAAATCACAGCATCGAGTCGTTTCTCTTAATCTTCTTTTCTTTTCTTTTCTAGGAGCGGTAGGCGATGTCTGCTTTTCGTTGGACGAAATTAATTGCCAAACGTTGTGCTCCCATTCGCTTGGAACTGCGACGAGGAGTTGGCCAGCCACGTTTAAAAACACAGTAATCTCTCGATATACAGGGTGTTTCGTTTATTCTGAATTCCCTGTTTTTCCGTTATTTCTACGGATACAAAGAATCGTTCTAAGAGAAAGTTGTTCGGTTCGGAACGACGGATATTGTGATACATGAATTTTCTTAAAATCATCAACATTTTATCCGCGCTAATATCAGTTTTTGTTATACACGAGTTTCAAGTCAGTAGAATATATAATAAAAAATATAGAGTTCCATTTAAAAATTTAAACGTGACCTCCGCAGAACTCTTCAATGTCGTCGCAAAGTCAGATAATTATCATCAGGATATGTCTTCCTCGATACCGTACAACATTCGTCTGAAACATTTCTTTGTGTTTGAAATAGTCTGTATATCGAGATATTATTGTATACTGATTACTTGAAGGGGGAGGGGCAACGACATCTGACGTTGGATCCTTAATGATTAATTAATCGTTTCTTGATACGCTTAGACGATTTGTCATGTTTGCTGCGGGTCCTCCTCTTGCTCGGACAGCAACGGGATGCCGTTAAGCTGATCCACGTTATTGTTCTCCGTCTCATCCTGCTCGGAGAGCAGCGGCACCACTTGCTGATTATTGTTGTCAGTTTCAGATGGTCGCCTGCTTTGCACGGACAAAAACGACATCGGTATCGTGCCCGATGGCGTCGTCGGCGCCGACCGCGACAACCATCGTTTCGTTTTGTTCCTTGAGCTTGGAAGTCCTAGCGGCATGTACATCTTTCCTCTTGCTCTCCGATCTCGGTGAGAACCGGTCACATCGCCTGGACTTAGAGGCCGTTGCGTAGATCCGTTCCCGTTCGTCGTGCACAAAACTTGCGGTCGGTTCTGATAACAAGGCAAAACGGTGCTATGCCCACTGGGTAACTGTGGCAGCTGCTGAATTTTATCTAGAAGTTCGCGTAACTACCAAAAACATCAGCGTGTTAGAGGACATTCAAAGCACGAGGTCTACAACTACAACAATATACAATTCTTGTATCTGCAACCTGTAGATTACACTGTCCATCAAGCTTTAAACATCTCACGGTAGACCTTCTCATCGAAACAAAGAAACAGTTGAAATTTGTTGGACAGTGTAACCTGTGACATTTTAGCTCTCTCAAAAAATGTCCCAGGTTACTTGCTAGTGTATTGGCATCTTAACTCAATGAATGGATTAGTACCTCTATCGTTGGACTAGTAGCCCGTGGCGGTGAACACGGAGATTGAGCAGCTAAACTCGATATGTCAGACGTTGTCCTATGATTAGCCAACGAAACAACAGACCCCACGTCCATGTTCTCCATCCTCTCGCATTCGACTGCTGAGAGTTCGTCGGCGCTGTTGTTACTAGAATACGGTGGTGGAATTATGGTGTTCATTTCGTTCACCAAGGAATCCAGCGTGCTGGCCTGAGAGAGCGACCTGAAGTACCGCATTACAAATCCCGAAGTTCCTTTGCCATTCCCCTCGTCGTATCCAATAACTAAGGGATACAGATCTGGCTTGGCTGTGACCTGGAACGTACAAAGTACATTAACAAGTGAATTCACACAAAAATATATTAGGTTCAACGATTATAGATTATAGATATACATAGCTACATAGATATACATACGTACCTCATTGTACGGGGGAGGCAGGGCTTGAACAAAGGAACTGCAGTGACTGTAGTGCGGGGATGGATACCAAGGACCGGTGGAAGCTCTGTCGGAAGAAGCACAGTCTTCCACCATGACCGAACGGTGGCGTCTCCATAACCAGCAACCGCATGCTGCTGCTATTGCCAATCCTATAAGCACTGCTGCCCTGAAGAGTCAAATAGCACAACTTTAACACAGCTGTCAAGATATATTGGATACCCATAAACCTAAAACACCGACCATAAGTACCAGTAAGTCCAAATCAAGAAATTGAACATGTCTGATGCAGAGTGCTGCTGGTATACACCGTAACAACAGCCGAAGGGACAGCACTCTTTTGGAGGCAAGCAGCTGAAAAGTATGAACACCAGGATGTAGTTGATATACTTCTATTGCGACGTAACAAGTTCAATGGTACAATATGTCAATTCAACTTACACATGCCCCCCATTGCACAGCCTAGAAGACACCTTAAAATCAAAAAGGAAACATCAGCGATACGATACAGACAAAGCTCATCGAATCTCAAACATGGTCTATGAGAATGAAGCGGATACATTACATGCTATTATTATTAGATTGTGGATTTTGTGCATTTATGAGAGAACTGGATGGAATGCAGAACAGGAGAAAGATTAAAAGAACTTATTAAAGAATGAATTTATTAAAGATTGAATTTATATTTTGCACAGAGATCCACAGTCTGCTTATTTCCCACAGGGGCTCGAGTCGAACAAGGAACGATGGTAAAAATTCGGAAATGTCCGACACTGGTTGCGGAAACGTCCGTGGATGCTGCCGTGTCTTATCGAGGAGCATCCGATTTCGGAAAGAATTGTTTTCGTCGCACGGTAACGAGATACGAGGGTAGAAGGACGGAAGAGGACGAAAATTGAAAGCCAGCTCGGGCGTGAATAAAACGCGACTGCGGCGAGCTTATCGTGAAAATAAGTGGACGTGATGAAAGACTTACGCATGAACGAGAAATACAGCGGACAGGGGTTCATTGTCTAGACACGGGCGAACCGTGTGTAAAACCGACGTATTGATCGGCCTCAGGCCGAGCAGAATAGAACAAGGAGACACTGGTACACGAGATATGCGCTAACATTCTACGGGGCTATAGCATGCTGCAGCGGTACACACGACGGCTGCATCATTCGAGAAGCCGAGTTGTTCCTCGTCGCCGTCCTTACTTGATCGACGAACAGGAGCGTCAGGAGTGCGGTCAGCACGAGCACATCGAACGCGCGGCCTACAGCTTGCACCATAATTCTACCACGGAGTGCATGCCACCGCGCCACCTTATATATGCATTTCGTTTATCATATATGTATGTATCTAGCGAAGGCTGCGGAACAACCCGCCTTCCTTCGTAGTGCAATTGGCTCTTCCGGGCCTCGCGCTCCCGTGATTAATCCATAATTATAACACCATCGTCATTAATCAAAATTCGTCCAATTTCTCATTTCAGATAACCTTTCATTTATTTTTGTCTATCTTGTAAAACGCGTTTCTTTAAAATGTGACATTACACAGACGTTATACTAACAATTTTTTATTTTCAAGGTTACATCAATATATTACAAGACTACAAATACACATCCTAATAAAATGGTATTGAAAATAAGGGATGAAAGTATGATTACAAGACTGCGGATTTTATGCATTTATGAAAAAAAAATAATTAAATGCAAAACAGCAAATGTATTTAAAGAATTTAAAGATGTCATTGCACTACTTTCAACTTAAGAAAAGAAGTAAATGACTACGTCGCTCCTATGTCGTGCAATTAATCCAGGCATTTTTTTATTTTGCATAAAAGTCGGTACATAGTCTAACATGATTACAGAGGAGGAAAACATTTTTTCCCGCGCATTTTTGTCCGACCACCCCATTGTGTGTTGATCGATGTATCGACTCGTCGATTGCCCGCGGTCGGTAAGCAAGGTGGTGGTACGACCAAAGAAGGGGTGGTGGCGCGACGATCCGATTGGGCCGCGGGGCAATCGCTGCTCGGCGATTGGTCATTGCGGGCTGCCGCGGGTTGTGTACATAGTCGGCATGGGGGCCGGTGTATGGTGTATCGTGTATCTCGTGCTCGCGATCATTCGGAGTTCGCGCGTCGTGGAGCGCGGGAGTGTCGCTGTGCGATAGTCACGCGCCCTTCTACACGTTGTGTGTTGTGTCGTGTCGCCGAGTGGAAAACGCGGGCTCGATCAAAATGTGACAGCTCGAACGGTCTTTCTGGTGCATCGAAAACAATCGACAATTAGTTCAACGAAGAACGTTCTCGACCAGGACAGTTGACGCGCCGGTGACCGCGAAAACAATTCCGGGCAGCATGAGTTCGGCGAGTGCGTGAAGTTTGGCCAAAGGTGAGTCGATGTCTCTTGAATATTGCATGCGTACTTTGCGTTGTCTGTGAACTTGCGTTGTTTCCAATGTAAAATCGTTCCCGCGGTCGAACACCGGAAAACGAAACTACGTCCTGTTACTTTATTCCGTTGTTTACTGGATAACACTGTGGTGTAATCTTGCGTGCGAAATGTCACTCGGACGTAACGCGATAGTGCAACGCACTTGCGGACAGTGATTTACGGTATGAGTAATGCGTTCCCACGCGAGAGTTTGGTCGAAATTGATAAATGAACTAGTGATGGGCGCAATCGACTAAAAACTATCGATTTAGTCGATAGTAGCTGTTACTATTTTCAGTCGACTAGTTTTACTAAACTATCGACTGAATTTCGCAGTGGTGGGGGTTACTATTTTCAGTCGACTAGTTTTAGTAGAACGACTGAATTTCGCAGTGGTGGGGGTTACTATTTTCAGTCGACTAGTTTTAGTGAAACGACTGAATTTCGCAGTGGTGGGGTTACTATTTTCAGTCGACTGTTTTACTGAACGACTGAATTTCGCAGTGGTAGGGGTTACTATTTTCAGTCGAATGCTATACTAAATCAGAGGTTACCTCTCTGACTGAATTATCGACTGATTTATGGAGCGGGTAGAGCTATATATCAACTGAATCGATCAGATTCAATCATGACATTTACTATCTCTTTACTATCCTACTATCTATTTCATTAGCCCTATCAAATTAATTAATTCATAACCCTCATTTCATGAACTGAATCCGTCCCTCGGTGTCAAATTGACACAGTAGTAAAAAAAACGATAAAATAACAAGCAGGTGATTAATTATTTTTCGATGTTTTTTTAGTCAAATTGATGAGTTAAAATTTACATCTTAAGTTTTTCGGTTACGTGTTTCTTACAAACAATTCGATATTTCGAGAAAAGTGTCAGATTGACACGAGGGACGGAATTCAATTGTTCTACTACTAAATATTAATTATTACAAATATTCTCCGAAAATATGAATGATTTATGCATTTCATTTATGTTAATAAAATATTTATTACATTTAGTACAAAATTGATATATTATTATTATATTTATCCTATCCTATAATATTATGTAATATCGATAACACCAAAAGGATTATTTATTTATTTATTTATTATACAGGTAAAACCCAATATGCATACATAAAATTAAATCAAATAAAAATAAAAAAACAATTGCAGCAACATAGCATCGCTATAGAGAAAATTATACATTAACTTAAAATTAAACATTTCTTTCATGACGCTGGAAAGACTATTTGAAATAAAAGTGCCTTTGTCTGCTGTCACAGTTTCATTAGCCACAAGTCCCATATCACTTATAGCTGAACACAGGGAGGTATACCGTTGTTGAAACCACTAGAGTATGTTACAGTTGAATTATCAGCAGAAAAATATCCCACAGCATCCAAAATTATTCCTGTAATAAGAGGAATTCAAAATGCCATAAACATCATTATACCAAAAACCATAGCAGGACTACATTTACAAAATAACATTTTAAATAATATTGAGATAAGATTTGACTACATTGAACAAAATAATACTACTCTAATAGCCACACTATTAGGTCCAAGATTCAAAACAGCTGTATTTGAAGTCGATAGGATTGCACAGACAGCGCAGAATATGTTAGAGATGAAATAAGTTCCTTGTGCATAACACGCAATAGTCATGAAACTAATACAAATAGAGCTGCAGCAGAAAATCAAGAATCATCTGAAGAAAACAATGAATTTTAGAATCTTCTTGTAACAAAAGTATCGCAGTTGACAAACTAATCCACACCTATAGAATATGCAACAACCATAATTCGTCAATATGTATATAGATTTACTGTACGCAAATATTAAGAGCTGTGAAGTCGCATTTTGGAATAAACACAATTACACAATGCCACAGCTTTTCAAAATAGCAGAAAAATATGTAAATACCTCTGTATTCCCAGCAACTTCTGTCCCATCAGAAAGAATATTTTCAAAGGCTGGACAGATTATGTCTGAAAGAAGGAACCGACTTTCAGCAAAAAACCTAGACCAATTAATGTTTTTAAATGTTAACATTTAGTAAATTTGGATGAATTTCAATAGTATAGACCATAATAATTTAAGGTTAGGTTAATTATAATTTTGGAATTTTTACCTTAATTTAATTTTATTACTAATCTCTACTACGACAAATGTAAAATATATAATAACATTAAATATTTCAATAATAAAGCTGAGTTTCATCAACTTCATCGAACATGGAGAACATAACTAGTAAAGCAATTCAGTCGACTGAAAACCACTAAAAACTATCGACTAAATAGTCGATAGTATGTAGCGACTAAATAGTAACTAGTCGATAGTTGAATTTAGTCGATAGTGCCCATCACTAAAATGAACCACACCGGATGTTTATGCGGCTTTTAATTATTGCATACAGGTTTTCGTTCGGTTAGCTTTTTTCTTTCAATTGCGTGTTGTAGGTTACATGCATATACTGAGATTATTGGTGACTCCTAGCTTTGTTGTTGAGTTTTGCCAGATTTTGTATATCGGTTTTGTAGATGTCTGGTCGAATACTTACAGTGACTTACGCTGTCTTTTTGATAGATCGATTAGTTCGATTGTTGGATTGAAATAGTGAAACATTTTATAAAATCCTTGTGTAAATACTTTTAGGAAGGATAGGTTAAAGGATTTAATTGCAAATAATTAATGGGATTATGTGCGTGATTTAATTTGTTCCTACGAATCAAATTTACCGCGCCTCGGTTTCCGACTTCCTGTCACTGGATGCGTTCCACGAAACCCGTACTCAATTTCTCTTCCTCGAAACTTGGCCTTGTTTTATTAAATTATGATTTCATAATACGTCGAGCAAATGTAGTGAGGTGTAAAAGCAAATCATTAGGAAAAATTATAATTAGGATTAATGTAACACGAATATAAATTGGTATAAAATACGATGTGAAGAATATTTGGGTGGAAGGAAGTTGTGTGGGTGTAGAACCATTCTTAATACAATATGTAAAAAGAATCTAGTAGCAGAATTATTATCAAGAATAAATAACAGAGTAAGACCAAGAGTGAATAACAAGAATTTCGAACAGGTACGAATTCGTGTAAAATGTTGTTAGTGTAATGTTGACCAAAATCAGTATTGGCGCGTGTTCCGATGTCAGTTCAAACAATGCGTTATCAAACGAAGTTGTACAACTTGTCGTACGATAAACGCGCGTGACGCGCGGTTGCATGTTTGTGTATGTGCGCGTGGGGTCCCATTAAACGATAGTGTGCGTTTCATTGATTCGCGACGGGCACTCGATTCACGTTTCGCTCGGGAACGTTAATCTCGACGGCCGCTTCCGGGAAACGGAAGGCGCTTCCAGCGAGTTCCTCGTACCGGAAAGGGTCGCGTACAGCCAACTGAAAAGTCTTCCACGATTTGCTCGTCCGAAAGCATCAAGGCCATCCGGACGAAAATTTATTTATATACCTGTATATGTATACATGCATTTCCGCTATCAATTGCGTTCCGGAAACATTGTCGTCGGATCCGTTACGGGCATTACGCGAGGGGGGAGGGAGCAAAAAAAGAAGAAAAAGTTTCTATTTACCGTCGATCCCGCGAACGATTATTTTATCCAGGTATGCATGCTACCGCTCGCGAACTGGCACGGCTTATGCATATTGCATGCGTGTTCGCGTACTATCGCTGGGAAGAGGGTTTAGACTGTCCTGGCCATCGAGTTTCCCCGCGCTTCTTTGTTTTCACGAGCCTCTTCGACACGCTTCGAGTCCGATTCGATGATAACGGGCCCCGGCCAACGCTGACCATGCTCCCAACGAATCGATAGTCGAAGCTAGTCACCTCGATTTCCCACAGTCCCCATAAATCCATCGTGATTCGTCCTAAATAGATCAAGAACCATTCCGTTACCTGTAAAGCTTGCTCCAACGTGAAACGCAGACCAAGCTTACCTTATTTTCGCCGGCGAACGTCTTCGAAGAGCATCATTTTCACCCTTGCAACGTGATAATCATGGGTCGTTTATGTCCGATATTTCTGAATTTCTTTCTTCTCGATATTTATGTTTCCCCATTAATCGTTTAAACATTTGACGTTCCAACGATCAGATATTCAAACGGGGACTTCCATAAGTATTCCAGAATTTTTTTTAGATTTTTTGAAGTTTAGAACAGCAAACATATTAGTCGCCAACATAAACGATCCAGTATGCTGACGGTGGGCTAATAACTAGACTGGAAAATATATTCGTGCTCGAGAAGGTAAAAACATTAAAAAAATTTTAAAAGTTCCGATGCAAAATTTTCAACAGATTAAAATTGTCAAGGAAAGAAATGGATATTTATGTATCTTGCAATTGATAGATACATTTTTATTTTGAATTTCAAAGGAAAGTTCAATTGGTTAATGATAAGAGTGTCGGAGTCTAGGGTTCGATCAGTATAATATCCATCGAAACGCACCTCTAAAAGCGGAAGCTATCGATTCGACGCTATTTGAATCCCGTTCTAAATTTGGTTGGTCCCCGATCGGGAACGAAACGCGTTCACAGAACCGCGTTGCACCCGGTTCTCCTTGGAGAGAAAGAGAGAGAAAGAGCGAGAGAGCAAGCCATTAATATCGAATCGATCGTCGCGCAACTATGGTCGATCGGAGCTGTTGCAAAGGGAACTCTCTCCTTTCTTGGCCGAACAAAGAAGTTCGTTCATAGTTGGCGAACGGTGTGCACTCGACCGCCTGAAGTGCATCCAGCACGCGGCGATGCACTCGCGCTAGCCTTTGAAAAATTCGGCGCGAGCAAGCGTCGACATTCCTCTTCCCGACGTTCCGCGTTCATCCCGCGGGAAAGCCGACGAAATAACAAACCACGAGTGTTTGGTAACACGTCTCGAACCTCGCGTTTCATACGTGGAAGTTTGCAGTTGCGAACATTGCACTTAACTCTCCTCTCGGAAGCTTTTCTGGTATCGCTAACTTATTATACATATATTTTATTTTAATCTGTTTTATTATTCGTTATCCCGTTTTCTTATATTATCTCCTTACGTTTACTTTCTTTTTCCTTATATATTACTTTGTTTTCGAAGGTTTGATATGTTACAAAAATAGTTGTTAAAGTTGGACTCTTACAATTAGATCTTGAAGTGCTATGTTTGGTAGCGGGGAAATCGAAATCGGATTAACCCTTTGCAGTCGGAGCTATTTTAACCTGAAAATCAAACTATTCTTCTGACCTAGAATAATTCCATTCTATAATATATGAAATTGATATAATGCCTCATACTTAAATGTTTAGTAATTGGTTAGATATCAACATACAGTGGGTGTAGAAAGTATTCGTACGCCCTTTAAAACAGAATAACTTTTTTATAATTGTATCAAACGACCTGACTTTTTATAATCAATTAGAAGCATTGGTTTACGAAATGATATTTTATTAATGGCCCAAATAAAACAATTTTAAAAAATGCCTTTTTTATTTTTGCATGTAACCTTGTAAAATATAATTTTTGGAAAATCTTTTTTACATATCATTTCGTAACAACTGCTTCTAATTGATTATAAAAAATGAGTTCGTTTGGCACAATTATGAAAAAAGTTATTCTATTGTAAATGGCGTGCGAATACTTTTTACACCCACTGTATTTACTAATGTAAACAATATTTTCAATAATGCTCCAGCAATTTGTAGTGGTGCCTCAGAGTCGCCACTCGTGTGCCAAAGGTTAAAATAATTGAGTGTCTTTATAAATGGCACAAGAAACTGTGCAGAGTACAATTACGCATTTGTGCGAAGCCCAATGTAGAATTGAATTTAATACGGCTTATGTTGTACTTTGTGGGAAAAATTGATTTTTTGTTTATTGCGAGAATTGCAAGGGCCGAGAGAGTTTAATGTGCACAAAGATCCGCAATCGGATAATCGACGTATATTTTAAGAATATATGTAAATCGCTGCCGGGCATGGCCAGCGATAAAATCGTCAGGCAATGTATTAGCCCACGTGTACTTGTTACGAGCGCTTTCTCAGACCGGAAGTGGTACCATACCACGTGTCGGCAAGGGCGTGATCGCTGGACTATGAGTTATTGCACAGCATTTTTCGGACTTTTCGTAGGCTTAGAACTTTTGGAAATATCTTATTAAACCCTCGGCGAAGTTTCGTCATTTTCTCAAATTTCCAAAAAGTTAAGAATCAATTGTTTCACATTTCTAGATCAGAATATGCTCTCTTAACTCGTCGGTGTTCAGTTAACCTGTATATTTCGGCAAGAACAATGATAATAAAATGGAAAAGCCTAGTTTTGGGAGAAATCATATCGAAGAGTGTACGACGGTTAGATGCGTGTAGCTTTGGGGGTTGAAATATGGGGAACACGGGTCGAGCAGGTGAGAATAGGCTCGCAGTGCTCTTCCGCAGCGAGTCGGGGCCGGTCACTGGGAACTTTTCCTGGATTCGGCCGACTGACGCCGCCTATTTATACCCCGTCAGTTGTAACCGGCTGCAATATAGCCGAGCAACTCGGTTCAAAGTTTGCCTAGCCCCGGTGGCGGATCAGAAAGGGGCACGTGAACTGGTCTCCAAGCCTAATCGATTTCATCGCCGCCTTCCGGCTTCTTCTTCTTACCCGAAATCGCGGCCTCGACTTGCGTAAGCGACGAGCTTAATCTGGAAGTGTCCAGGCTTACCGAGACGTATCGGGATGTTAAAAGAATCGTAATGTAAAGATTTAACCCCTTACCTCACGATTAATTTCATGACGAAAGAGTCTAATTAACTCCTTGACGCAGCAATTGAAAATTCAAAAGCGGTCGTTTTTCCACCATATTTTTTATTCTCTATTTTCTTGAAATACAAAAGAACATTAACAAATCTTGAAACAAAAAAAAAAATTGAAAAAAATGAAAAAGCTGGGAATCACGGAGAAAACTTTTTTGGGTGAGAGGAAATAACCACAACACTGTCTAACGAGAATATTCGGTTGTACATATTTGTATAAGAGAACCAAAACTGCAGGTCTCGCGAGTTAACACGGGCGCGCGGTAAAAGATCGTTTTCTGGAAAACGACTTAACTCGGGCGAGTGCGCTAAGAGGTTAATGAACATATCATTGTAACATATGTGACACTGTACAACGTCGAAAGAAATGAAGAATCGTCGTTGCTGGAGGTTTAACAGATCGTGTTGAAAATCTTCGCCGCGGTATGAGTCGATATTATAAATTATAAAGCAACGCGTTTAGTTCAGGGTTCATTGTACAGTGGGATTCCATTCATCGGAGCTGGATTTATCTGAACCATCACTGTCAGAATACCCAATTTACCGAACTGGTTACTGAGCTCCTATTATACGAACTAACTGTTCGGCGCTCGCAGCATACCGTTTATCGGAGCTTGTAGTATTCGAAGAAACAATCGCAACGCTTCTTCCGCTAATGCTTGAGAAACACAGAAACCCTACTGTCTACGTATTCGAATAGGTGAGCACAAATCCAGTTATACGAACGAAGAAACGATAGTGGAGGGGAGAGTTAGTGGACTCGGTTTGTGCTCCCCGAAAACTGTTCGCGTAAATGGCGTCCCTCTGCATTACGGTTGCTAATTTCGGAGAACATGGGCCTGGATAGGTCCTCCTACTATCCGAACGATCCAGTTATCTGAACGATTCAGTGTAAGCAAGTAGGGTAAGGTTGCTCAAGTCGTACCCCTTAAGAAAAGAACCGTATAAAACTTAGGATTTATCAAATAAATAGAAATTAAAGAGGTTATTCAAAACTTGTGTTAATATTGTTGTTATATATTATAACGAAATTAGAAAATTCATATGCTTTCACGTAAAATAAACTAAATCTTTAAAAACTTACATTGGTACGACTAAAGTGACCGGTTTCCTAAGTCGTACCACCTATAGCCTAAGTCGCACCTAAGAATTCAATTAAGCGACAATAATAATTAAAACGTATTTTTTATTAATCTGTCTACATGACACATAGGTATTCAGTTAGTACAAGCATTACATACAAATTTTTTTTGTTCTTTTGTCAACTCCAGCGCATACATCGTGCACCCATGATTTGCATTTCAAGCATTGAACCATGTTTTCCTACCGATCTTCTCCACAAATAAAACAAAACCAATCGCTTTTCTTCTTTTTAATTTTCAATGTCAATTCCTTTTTATTAATTACTGCGTTTCTTTAATTTGCCGTATTTTTTAATGTTTTCTTTATTCTGCGTTGACGTTATTTCGACTGACGAGGTAGTACGACTTAGGAATCTCGTCGCCCTGCTACGACTTGAACAACCTCACCCTACTACAAACATAATCTTGTATACTTCCTTTCTGAATAAAAGCTGCCACACACCGAAGAGGCACCAAATTCAATTGCACACCCAATGATTTTCGCGTATCAGAACCGTTTTGGACTCGAAAAAATTGTGGGATCGCGATGGCATAAGCGTCGCGTGGCTGGTCTATGTACCCGAGTGCCGGGCGGCAGGTGTAAATAAAAGCGAGCGGGTATAACCAACCCTCGGCCAGCGAAGCGCGGCCAACCGTGACCATTCTCTTCAGTCAGTTCCATTGTCAGCTGGTCTCTTCTCTCTGTTCTTGCCACCGCGGGCCGCGCTCCGCTTTCTCGCATACTAATTCCCCATCGAGGAGCAGTCGGCGCTCCCGTCAATCCGACGGGATCGTGGAAAACTTTTTTCAAGCCGGAGCCCTCGCGCAGCACTCTTTTACGAGGCCTCCTTAAAGCGGCCGGGAGAGAGAGAGAGAGCCTCGCGTGGAAACGAGTCCGGTGCGTCGACTGGTGACAGGAAACGATGAGGAGGGCAGCAATCATCGTCCATTGTAATACTTTCGAGACGGGAGGGAATGCGCCGCGAAAATTGTACCTCGTCTCGAACCGACTCGTCTCTCTCGCTCTCTTTATTTCTCTCATTCAACTGATAGAGTCGGCGTGGAAACTAGTCGACGATCGAAAGCTTGTCGCTTTGAACTGCTTGAACCTCGAAATTGCAATTAGTAGGTGCACAAATGAAATCGTAGCCCTTTCTTCATGTAACTCATTCGCTATTTTCGCGGCGAGATCTCTTTAATGAAGGTAAAATGATGATCTGTCGGGTCTCGGTTTTCCAGAGCGGAAGAGGTCGGCACCTGAAATAGAAGCCACCCGTTCCGAAATTAAACGGGCGGACACGTTTTATAGAGGAAAAACAGTTGGCCCTCTCTCGAGTCTCTTATCTGCCGATTAAGGGCATGGAAATACAGAGAGCTCTTCTCTCTCTCTCTGTCTCTCTCACTCTCTCGGAGGAGAGAAACAGTATGCAGACACGATGCGGTCAACAGTACTCTGGTTAAACCACGACCGGGTATGTATTTATATCCTCGGCTGCGATCAAACGAGCTTCGCGACTGCTGTCTTCGGCAAATCGCTGAAGTTGGCTCCGTGGGGCTGCCTGAACACGTGTGGAGGCTCTTGTCCCATATATGGGCCATTATAATTTGAAAAAGTTCGTGAATCACGCGTGATTGGGGGCAACTAGACAAATTAACCGGGGAGAGAAACAAATGAAACGATCCTATCAATGCTTCCTGACTTGAAGCTTTCTAATCTCGTTTGAACAGGTCACTGTGCATATTGTGCTTCGTCGTGGGATACTGCTTATCTTTGCGAAGTCAAGAATATATTAAAACGACAATTTCAAAAAGCCAATGAAATTAAATAAATGCGCGTCGTCCACAATCTCGTGGTATAAATAAAACAGTCAATATTCGCAGGTCCACGAGTTTTGCTAAATTGTTTTAATATTTCATAAAGATCCCGAGGAAATGTCTACCAACAGACTGATTCGAAGATCTCGTACGAAACACAGCGAGGCTAGAAGCGAAAAGGAAGTTTAAGGGTCGTTCGCCCCGGCGCGCGGCGCGGCGTTCGTTCGGCGGGAGTAACTTTTGATCTAAAACGGGTAGCGCGGGGATCTATGCTGTTATAATTGCCGATGGTAGTTATGAATCCCCGTGGAATTTCTCGAGGTATGGGTCGGGAAGCTCGACTCGTTGCGATCCCACGTAAGGAACCCGCGCGCGCGCTAATTGGCGCGATAATCTCGGCGCGCATTCCCTCGCGTAAACGCGAGGAAACGCTTAGGAAGCGCGAAGGAAACGCGGTGATTCGGGATCGCGTGACTACGGGACGAAACCTGTTCCCTCGGATGCTCAGGGTCACCGGGCAACAAATCCACTAGATACCGCGGATCCGACTGATAATCCCTAACCCATTTCCTAAGCCGGTACGTCGCCGACCCGTTCCGATATCGATCCCGACGCCGCGCCACGCCGGCAACTGGGATCACGATTCTTCGTCTTCGCGAGTGAGGGATCGATGGTACACGACGAGAGACGAACACGTGTGAAGGACTCTGAGAGGTGCCGGAGAGCGCTGGGAAACTCGAGGAAAAACGATACCGAGCACTTGTGATAGCGGCTCCGGGGAAATTCAATAACCGCTTCAGGTCGGGAGGGCAGCGTCTCCGAGATTCTCTGAGAAAATCTAATTGCAAGATCTAGGATATGTCGAGAATATCTAAAAGTACGCAGAAACGCTATAAGAAACTGGAGTAAATTCTAAATGTAGAAGGCTGAGAAAATCTGAGCAGTTCTAAACAATTCCAAGAACAACTTCAGACTTCTAGGGCATCTTAAAAGATTGTCTACGATGCTCTGAGAAAATCTAAGGCAATCTATGATACATCAAGAAGGTCTAAAAAAAATGTAGAAGGGCTCTCTGAGAAAATCTGAGAAGCTCTGAACAATTTCAACGGTACTTTCAGAATTCTAAGGAACTTCAACAGATTTTGGAATGTACTAAGAAGCTTTCAAAAAATCTTGGGAGTACTAGAGGATTTCAACAAACTTCAACAAGCTCTAACAAACAGAGTAGACCTTCACAGAGAGCCAGAATGAAACTCTCGTAGAGTTCGAATGGGAATTATACGAGATCGGTTTGAGTGACTGTATAAGAGAAACCTGTTTATGGTCAGGGTCAGCCGCGGGGTGGCCTAATCGCGGATTCCCGCGATAATCCGTAACCCATTTCCCGTGTCGCGATCCGCCCCCGCTTCGATATCGACCCAGATAGAGCGTGCTTAGGATCGCGAGATAGCGTCTCGCGAGCGTAACTCCTGCCGTTTCATTTGTTCGATGCTCGGAGATAGTCGCGCGACAGCCGGCGATGAATTGATAGCCTAGAAGAGAGAAGAGAGGGAGAGAGAGAGAGAGAGAGAGAGGGAGAGAAAACGGCCGATTACCGCGACGATCGAGTCTAATTAGGCTCGCGAGACGAGCGCGTCGCGTCGACGGCGCCCGTTTATCACTCGACCAAACAGAGAAAGAGAGAGAGAGTTGAAGAGGGACTCTTTCAAGCGACGCGGAACAGTGCTCTCCTTTCAATTATTTATTTAACGGGCAATCGACCTCTGAATGCCGGCACTCCGTAGGTCTTACTAACCGGGCTTTTGACAATAATAATAATAACCGGTGGCTTTATTGGTCACGCTACGGCCGCGGCAAACGTAAAAATGAACGGGGCCGAGCGTAAATATTCTAGGTGTATTAAAAAACGTGGGCTCGTGATATACAATAAATGTGCACCGATACTGGATTATTAGGTCACGAGTCTCTGGACATTATGCTATGCACAGTGACTTTCTACGACAACGGGAATGCAATTAATTGGACTATCTTCCAGTTAATTACAAGATTGTGTAATTCACATATCTGCTACAGTGGTAGCGAACTTGTTAACCGGTAAATCATGCCGATCTTCGAAGACTTTGCCGTGAACGCAGTAAAAAATTGTTTGAACGGTCGTTAAGGGTACAGACACATTACTATCACGTCACGTGAAATCTCGTGCTGGCGCGTTACATTCACAGAAAATAATACTGCATACGTATACATACATGGTTCACAGCTGGGAATGTCCCGGGAAATTATATGTTCTCACGTAACGTGATAGTAATGTGTCGGTACATTAAAATGCCTAGACCGTCGACAAGTCGTACATAAAAAAATCACGTACGCTCTGTGCGACATGACAGAGATAATTGATAATAATTTTCCTTAGCTATATAACAGAAATAATTGATAATAATTTTCCCCAGCCAACCGAACAAGAAGATACCGGGTGGAGCGAAGCGCGCGAAGGCAGGAGAAGAGGAGAATAGGGAGGAGAGAAAGATTTCAAGAGAGCCCGACATGCGATAAAGGGATACGTAACAGCAAACGTAAGTAGTTCCTTTCTTTCTCCGGCGTGTCCAACAGGTTCGCGATAAATAAACGAGCGCGCGGAGGGGGTTTAAAAAAACAATTGCTCGTGGTGGGTTCCTCGAGGAAAGGGTGATTCCCGAGGGACGGGTCGGGCGGGTCGGTGCGCGCGTCACTCGATAACGAACTTTCTTTTTTCATCGACGGTTTCTCCGAGTCGGTGACGGCCAGTTATGAATTTTATGATTTATTCGTGTTGCTCGTGGCGAGGGGAGGTCGAGGAAGATGAGCTGGAGAAGGAGGATGGGGAGAGGAGGTAGCCACGGCCGAACCAGGGCCGGCCATTATAGCTGACCGTATGAGTTACGACTGTGTGCATGCCAGTGACGTGCAGTCATCGGGCCAACGCTTGGTGTGCCGATAGCCCTGCGCTTTTCGACCCTATACTTAGCGGATAATCGACATATAGCGATATACTGCGCTTATTAGCGGGTATAATAAGCCGGTCGGCTTCTCCTTCGATTATAGTCCGCTCTTAGAGCCGGCTAGCCTCAACCCTTTTAGCCAACTTTCGTTTGATATTTGCCATTCGGCCACTCCGACCGAATAGACTCGGGGTATATATTAGGTGCGCAAATAAATTCGATGTCTTCAGCTTTTATTCAGAAAGAAGATACACGATTATGTTTCGAAGTATTCACCATTATTTTGTAGTACTTTGCCCTCCTGAAAAAAGGAAGTCATCAGCTCAGATGATAGTCTGTTTGGGCCGTGTTTGGAGTGTATGCCAGTGAGTGTCCCTCGTCCTTTGTGCAACATGTGACCGAGCATTGTTGTGTTGCAGTAGTAGTAATACTCCGAAGTAGAATATCTTCGTCCGTGCTGGAATATTTCGCAATGGAGAATAAGCAGTCGCCTCGCGCCTCATTTTTCACCGTCGAATAAATAAATAAATCAGCGGATAAGGATTTTACGAGCGCGAGTTATATCTACGGCAGGTCGGGAGTGCATCTGTCGCCTATAAATATCGGGTATCGCGCATAAATAAAATAAACTTGCCACGCGTTGTGGGTGGGTGTGAGGTTTTAAAAAAAAAATTCACGTGGAAGAAGGAAAAAAAAGTATTTGGAGATGCCGGGGATCGAACCCGGGGCCTTTCACATGCAAAGCGAACGCTCTACCACTGAGCTACATCCCCTCTTGGAAGAAACGGCTCAGATATCGTACTAGTAGTTGGCGGATCGACGCGTGCGTGCCGGTGCCACTTACTCTCCATTTTAGAGGCCACACGACTATTACGCGAGTAATGATGCACTTGCTAATTGGCTGCGAAACATTGCACATTCATAACCTGTGAAAATGTCTGCCGAAAGGTAGTCGAACGTTTCATAAAATCTGTAAAGAAATTATACAGTTGGCGAAGTACATTTTTTACTATAAAATAGCCAAGTGCTATTTAACATAGTCGAAAGAGTTATTACAAGATGATTTATTACAAAAAGAACAATATTTTCTTTCGGGTTTCCTGCAGTTGATGTAATAATACAATACATTACATTTCTATAATTATTGTCATCCGTTAGAGATACATAGAAATGGGTTATAGTTCCACCGAAAACTTGTATGTGTCGAATGCAAATTAGCCTATATTCATCGAAGGACATAAAAATCTACAATAATGTTGCCATTTGTCGAGCAGCGTTAATATTTGAAATATTTTCGTTACGAATGTTAGCCAGCACCGGAGCGAGGCGGGGTACCGTTGATCCTTGGATCCAGGATCTGTCGTTCCGCCGATCGACGATCTACGAATTAGCAAAGCAAATATGAGGCGAGCGGAGATAATAAGCGTTCCGCTGGGAACGCGGAATTAATGGCCGCGGCGTGGACCCGCCGCGAAACCGGGTACCGTCTGGTAATCGCGATACCCGTCCCCAGAAAAATCGGGAGAGAGCCCTGAGTCCAGAGTCGTGGCTCGGGCCACGCTTTCGTATAATGCGCCATTGTTGTTCCCTCGATATCACCGCTGCACACGAGAATGGAATAACGGCCGAGCGGGCCGAGGAATCGGCGGGTATCGTTGCCGAACAATCTCTCTCTCTCTCTCTCTCCTCTCTTCGATCATTCCGGGGGTGTGACTCAAGTGAACCCCCTCGTTCCGTATCTCTCTTTTCTTTCTTTTCTGATTCTCCAAAGAACAGGAAACGCGGCCCCCTTCCTGAATTCGATTAATAGAAACTAGCGAATTTGTTTGGCAAACAGCTCCCTTGGACCAGCCATTTCCCTGTTTAATTTCTTATGCCCTCGTTCTAGTAGATGTATTTTGTTCTTTTCGTTCCTGTGTCTTTTCTTCTTGCGAAAAATGATTGCAGTATGTTAATGGGTTATGTTTATTTATTTATTTATTTTCTTCTGTTCGTTCCAGTGACTTTTCCTCTTTTGAATAATGTTTGCAGTACGATGGAACTGAGTAGATTTTCACGAATTCTGGGACACGGGTGTGAATATATTCGAATCGACGGTGAAAAATGGCGGCGCGGTGAAAGGCCGGACGCGCAAAAACCGGCGACGGTTCGCAATTCGCAAGCGATCAGCGTAAAAACGCGCGACTCGAGCCGCGAAACGCTCGATAACAACGTTGTCCGGTGCATCGATTGCGGGCGGACGATTGCGATACATCCCGGCCACGGGAACTGGAACGTTCGTAACGAACGGAAATTCTTTCGCTTGTCGATTGAAATCGAGGCGCGTTTTCCTTGTCCCACGGTGACGAGGCAGCCACGCCGCTAACGATACACGATGTCGTTTCAACCGACCATTATCTGTTATGCGATCTACAACTGTGTCGGACAAAAGTTCCGAATCACCTGAGAACTATTCCGAAAACTCTCCCAGAGTCTGCCGCACTTGTCGAAACAGCTGTCGAAATTATTCACTCTCACCTGTTCGGAATTAATGTAACGCTGCTGGATACTCGGAATATTATCGTCAACAGCTTGCAATTCTTGATTCTCAACGTTTCTAATTTAACGCAGTGCTTCTAGTGACTTCTCGATACTCGGAAAATTCCCTATTGTTGTGAAAATTTTTAGAACAACCGTCGAAATGATTTATTCTTACCTCTGTCTTAAATTCGTATAAGATCAATTCTATATTGTCGTCAACGATTTATAAAACAGCCGCAGAAGCTCTTTACTCTCAGCTTTTCTACATCAACGCAATGTTTCTAGTTGCTTGTAGATCCCCAGGAAGATTCTGTATTACCATCGACATCTTTTAAAATTCGTCGCAACGGAAAGAAATAAAATTCGTCTCGTTATAACGTAGTTATGTATACATATAAAACTATTTTTGTTCGTCTTCCATCGTTTAGAAAGATCTTTGATTGCATATGTTGAAGATCGTTCGATCCAGAAATATGTTTGGTAAATGTATGTAATTAGCAAGCGGTACGGGGTTATCGTTTATTCAATGTATTCAACATATTCGCGAACGGTATTCGTTATTCGATGGAGATCGCAATCACGCGAGTTTCTTTCACAAAAATTGCTACATATCGAGCGGAGCGACATGCGATCGAGGCCGGCATCGATCATTCCTCCCTCGTCGAACGGTTTCCGCGGGAAAAAATTGGGAACAGCTCGTTAGAGGAGTCCCATTCCTCGCATAATTCGAAATTTAATAACCGCGTACCCGTTGCCGATCCCTTCGCGATCGACAACCGTGTCGATTTAATCATGAGCACGCACCGGAAAGTCCTTCACTGCGGGATAAGACACGGCAAACCTGTTTCTCGAATGTTTTCCGATCGTATCATAACCATAATCCACAAAATAGAATTTATACATCTAAAAGTTTCGAAGAAACGGACGATAATTCATGTTAAAACGTATTAGACGTCTCAATTATATTTTAAACGCTGATAATCGCTACAATCACTACCCCATCTATTTAAATTTTGACACAGAAAACCTGTTTAATGGCGTCCGCCGGCTCGTAAACTTTGTCCTCGATATTCGCAGAGCCGACACGCGATACAGAAAAGATTGGCACGGCTTTCGAAAAGTTCACAGTCGGTGTACGCGGGTATATCAATGATTCCGAGATTGCTTCTCGTTTCTCGTCGAAGGAGGGTTCGGAACTCTCGAGGTGGAGGAATAATGGCGGCGCGAACGGTCGCGCAATTAGCGTCCGACGATCCGTCGAACTGAAGTAAATGGCGGCGAGGGGGTCCCTGCAAATTGAACGAAAGGCGAAACAGAGTGGCGAGGGAGCGGAATTAAGTGTCTCGTTGGGGAGCGTCCCGAACGATTGTCGCAATTATCGCGACTTGACTCTCCGATTGATCCCGGGATAGCGAAAGCGTGTCTGACGTCATCGCCTCGTGGATCCTCGGATCGCGATCCACGCGATCGAGGGGAGAGACTCTCTGGCAAAACGGTAAAAATAACGCAATCCTTAGAAATTCTCCGTTAACCCCCGTACGCTCCATAAAAATAGCTACGTAATAGATGCTGCGGGATAAAATTTCACCCATGTTTCTTTTTTACACTTTACTGCCAAATTATAGTATACTGCTTGAAAATTGCACAAAATCAAAGTAATTTATTTAATGAAATAGAAATTGAAACATTAAAATTTGGTACACCGAATTAGCTAATGGAATCGTCTTTAAATATGGATAAACAATTTCGTCACCCATATATACGTGGATAATATGTGCTTCGGAATGTCTTGGTGAAGAGGAAACGTTTGCTCAAATTCCTTTTCGCAAGACAAGATATAGACTCAGGTCTTAGGATCTCCAACAAGCGGAATTTCGTTTTGAAATTTCTAGTTTATATGCTCGTCGCGTCTTAATCATTCCCCACGCGCATCCATCTGCTCTGAGTCAACCGCGGCTTCGATTGTGACGCATTCGACGAGGTAACAGGATCGAGTATCGTCTTTTACAAGCTAACGAGGATTGCGTTTTCCGACGAGAACGATTCATCGATCGACGGCGATGAAAATCCCGGTTGACGAAGGACGACGAGCATGACGCGCTCGTAGACACGCGGAACAGTTACCGATGGCGGTGAGGGAATCTTCGATTTTAGAATGGATTCGCTTGCTGTTCGGTTCCCAACAGGATTCCGACAATCGCCAATTGGATTCCAAGCGTTCCCGATAGGATTAAAACGACGGGATTTCTATTATACCGCTAATTCTATCGCGTGCGTTTTTCGGGTATACATCGTGCGCTTGGAATGCGAGGGCAGGAATGTTTAATTTAGATTATGCGTCTGTGGAGGAAACGAGCAGACGAACCAGTAAAAATGTTAGAAGACTTCGTGAGAACAGTTCCGTTCAGGCTGCGGATCTTTGTGCAAAATAAAAATAGTTACTGGAACCGAATACGTTCCTGCCTCTGATAATTTGAATTCATTGATGATAACTAGACTGCGCATTTTAATTTCAGCTTCTCAAAATTGATGATGGCAGAATGAAATGTGTGTTTGGCTACTGCCCCTCGCAATCGATGCAGAGAAACTTTATTTTGCAAAAAGAACCGCGCAGACTATTCATGATTGTTCCGATCGCAGTTCGGAAATCGGGAATCCTGGAAATAGCACATTGGAAACCGCAGCTTATTAATTCAGGGGACAGGAATCAGTTCTGTTTAGGTACTGGTGGAATGTCCGCCGCTTACGAGCTCAGAGTGAAACGCGCAATAAGATGGAGGAAAGGAGAGAGACGGGGAACGGCGCGGCGCGGCGCAGCGGATAAAGCGTGTCGCGTGCCAAAGGCAGAACAACAGGTCCCGCCGGCGGACTATAGCATAGAAAGCTATACTACATCGATATACCTGTGTCGACGGAGGACATGAAGCCGGGCCACTGACAATGAATGCGGAAACCGGCCGCGGCCGATGAAAAGATCGATCGACATTGGGCAGCAATGCGGGTCCGTGGAAGGTGCGCGCGGGTAGACCGGTTGTTTGCTCGCACGTGTCGCGCCATATGTCCAGGCCAGTGCAATGGATGCAATGGGTAGCCGAGGGCTAACGTTACGCACCTATCGGCGTCGATTACGTCAGAGAGACCCGGCCCGGCTCGAAACACCCGACATTCTTGCCCGACTCAATTTGCGAACCGGCGTATCGCGAGCGTTGCTACAGCTGTTGCAGATCGCTGATCTTTTCGCGAAGTCGAAATATGGTCTGATCGTAGACAACTTGAGTCACCTCGTTTGCATTGTTGCCGAATATACTGGCTGAGTCACTTGACTGTACTCGTAATCTACTTGTTGCATCAAAAAGTGTTCTGAACAAAAGTTTTTAGACATTCTCACATTCTTCAGATATTTCTCACCTTTCTATCGAGATACGAAGCCGACCTTCAGTTTTTGCTTCATATATCATTTTTGCTGGAAGTACGATGACAAAACGTTATTTATCTTTAACTATTTGTCCGTGAACCGTTTGCTGATTTCGGTTGTTTCTCGACGAAACGAAGGTAGATTGGATAGTAAATAGGACGAAACGGATGAAGAGAGTGTACGATCGGTGTACAAGAGCACCATGAAACGAGGAAGCCCAGAGGATCGGTTTCCATCGAACGGACGCGACCGTTTGACCGTTTTCGACCGATCGAGCACCAGACACGAGCCAAGGGAAACAGAGGCGAAAAGGGTGGCGGTAATCGGTCGGTCGAGTCCGAAGCTAATTGCTTCTCGTCCACGCTTCTAGGGCTGCCCTGTCTCTTCTTACGTTCCGCTCTGTTCTATTCACCGTGTACTCAATTAAAGGTTAACCAATTAGCGGCGCCGCGAAAGGATTCGGCGCAGCTGACGCGTGCACCACGGTTTCTGCGACCCCCGCGGGGTTGCAATTGCGGAATAATTGAGGATTCGATGTGACGAGAGCTGCCGCGGGGTCTCCAGCCCGATAAACAACGCGGATCTCCTTGCTCGCAGTTGCTAAATAGGGAAGGGTAGTCTAAGTTGGATCAGCATCTAGGATGAACCTGCACCGTGTACAGGTTCCGCGTATTCTACATCTTCGGATCGATGGAGATCTGTAAGAAAAAAGATGCTGCAAAATTGTCCTTGATCTTGAATTTCAAAGTCAATTTTTTTTTATTACATTGTATTCTACGCATCATGGGGATACAAAGTATCAGCAACCGTCTCGCCAGAAATAGATGCAGAAATTTTGTCGGCTGTAAGATGAATTTTATTCATAGAAGTTGGAGATTTCAAATTGAAATGCTAGTTGTTAACATAAACACAGTCATGGCGAGAATGAAAACGGTCCGCTACAGCGTTAAAGGCTACACGAATACAGTTCAAGTGACCTCCACTATCGTGATTTTGATTGCAACGGCCGATTTTCGAAGGTTACGCCCCCTCGACCCGGCCGCGTCCTGCTTTGATTGATATCACATTCGTGTAGGGATTTAGATTAGATTAAAACATTTTTTTACACCTTGTACATTGAAGAAGAATTCCAATAATTGTGTAAATAATGCACCAGTTCTTTTTTTGTTAATAGTGTACTCATTTTTGCCATAAATGTAGAAAATCCAGGATTTTAAATTTTTCCTTTTACAATTCGTGAAGTTGTAGTGTTATTATTATCAAGGAATATACATCAGTCTTGTTTAGGGCTCGGTGGTTGCAGTGTCAAGGAGGGAAACCTCGCGTTTCGATTCGATACGAGCGGGTAATCGAGCAGAATCAGTTGATTATGGCGCCGATATTTGCATAAACGATCCGCGATCCAGCGTCGCACGCGTCTCCGCAACGTGACTAATTGCGCGCGGGCCTGCGTAACCGCACACGTGCGCGCCCGTGTGCCGCCCCTAATTGTCCATCGCGAGCCTAACCGTCGAAACGGGCCCTCGATTAATCACCGACTGAACCAATTACGACACACGCTGGACCGGAACGGAGCCGTCGAAGAAGAATCGGTATCTCGGCACGCGCCGCACACGATTCTCCTCCGATCTGACAAATTGCTAGTGCTCCTTCTTTTCTACCCCCCTTTTTCTCCCTCTTCGGACCACTATACGAAACTGCTCGGAACCCCAATTCGTTACCCCTTGCACAGTCAAAGACGTCATCCTTATCTGCTGACATGTGATTCCAATTAATCCACGAAACTGGTGAAATGGAAAACTGTTGGCCAATGGAAAATTATTCCGATATCTTGTTAACTATCAGGTTTCGGACATGTGAAGGTCAACACATTTCTACGCAGAATTTGATTCTCTGTCGATTCGCGATGCGAAAAGTGGGTCATTGCGTTTAAAGAAATCAAGCTGACCTTCAAATCTCCGAAACGCCTTCACCATGCAAGTTTTTTATACACCATTTTCCCATATTGTTGCAAATAACAAAGTGGACAAAGCTATTGCCCCACACCATGTGTTACTCTGTTCACTCTGTTGCAACAAAATTCAGAATACAGGGTGTATCAGAATCGTTGTTGTTGTTTATATTATTGTACAGGGATTGTTGTGTCCCGGTAAGGTCAGTGGCCACCGGTTCAGGGTCCGTGGGTTTAAAGACCGATCGAATAGTTGACCGATCGATGGCCGATCGTCTCGATATCGATTCGTTTAAACGGTCATAAAGCGGGTCTCGGTGTTCGGTGGTCGTGGGAGCGTCCAGCTTTTTCTCTACCCACATTCGATAAACGAATCGATAAACGAATCGGTCGGCCTCGTCGCTTCCTCGGCCGGAGCCACACCGAGCGAGGAAAAAACGAGCCGGCGATCATCGGGGACACGATAATTGGCGAGGAGAAGAGGGCCGGCACCGGCCCACAAAACGCTTAATTATATCCACGAGGCAGCCCGCTTTTTTTCCCGTTCTCTCTCCCTCTCTCCTACTCTCCCTGTTTATCTCTCTACCCCTCACTCTCCTCTCTCTCTCTCTCTCTCTCTCTCTCTCTCTCTCTCTCTCTCTCTCTCTCTCGCTCTCTCGGTCTTTCTCTTCTCTTTCCGTGGGGAGCATAAACTGTCATGAATCGATCAAACTACTCGTCGAAACGCTGCGAGCGAGGCATCGTCGATCGCGAGGACGACGCAGGTGGTCGACGGCGCGAACTCCTTGATCTTTGACCACCTCTTCCCTCGTGCTCGCCATAAAAAACTCACTATTGACATAGTAATCGTTCGTTTTGCTCGTATTCTCCTGGCGAACGTCAGAACTGCGCCATTGCGATCCTGTGCAAGCTTGTATTCGCCGACTGAGGGATTTTTCTTGCTTAGATTCTTTGGAATCGCCTTATCCAATGACTGGAGACTTGCCGCACAATGGTATAAGTCGAAGCTTCGTGCAACTCTTGTCCCACATTTTTGGCGATTTTCTTTGTGCCAATCATTCTGGAACACCCTATATAAGCGGAACCAATGAGCCACGAACAAACGAATTCAGTGATTGCTACATATTAGCACAAACCAAGATGTAGATGAGGTTGAATATCCTCCTCTCTAATTTTTCTCGTGCCACTCATTCTGAAACACCCCGTATAAACGGAATCAATGGGCAACGAACTAACAAATTCATTGATCGCGGCACAGTAGCGCAAATCAATGGATTGGGCAAGGTTGAATATCCTTTTCTCCAAATTTCCTTGTGCCATCCATTCTAGAATACGAACAGACAAATTCACTAATACCAGATGATTGCATAAGTTCGTGCTCGATTTGAAAATAAAATATACAATGGTTAAATTTTAAAGAATACAGAATACTGTTTTATTAATCAATTATATAGTCATGATTCTTTTTTCTACAAGTACAAAAGAATGGTGGACTATATAATTTTCTTTTTTACACTCCGCTGTGCAGTACAGGTTGCGGTATCTGTGAAAATCGGGCACGAACTTGTGCAATCATCTAATAATATTGCACACTAGTACAAATCGTTCCTTCAAACAAGTTCTGATGCTTCATAAAATTCTGTCACCGGATCAGGAACACCATGTATACATGTCGTACTCATTCAGAACGGTCTCTGATCTCTGATCCTCCGTTGCAGATGGAGAATCAAGGTTTCGAGGAGGAGCATCACCCAGGTATTGGCTCATCCGTGCGATCCTTCCCCGCGTCGAGGATCGATTTCTCTGGACACGTGTCTGGCTTGCACGTGGCGGACAGCCACGTGTACGAGGACATTCTCCCTGGCGTTGATCAGGTCGCCAGGATCTCTGGATCAGCGGATCGCGATCGGAACCCGGTTGACCGACAGATGATCTCCCAGACAGAAGACGAGAGGATCTCGCGAATCAGCGAGATGACATGCGAGCAGGAAGAGTCCTACGGTTTCCGGCGGAATTTGACATTGCCGTTTCGTCGATCGAGCGCCCTCGATACTACGGGTGCGAACAGTTCCGTCCGCGTGACGAGCAGAGAGAAGAAGAACAGCTGGAACGAGGAAGCGGAAAACGCGGAAACGATCACGTCGATCGAGAAGGATCGAGACGCCAAGCAGTCGAACGAGGCCAGGCCGAACAGGAGGCGCAGGAAGAAGGACTGCAAACACTGCAAGAGCAAGATCGCCTCGTACGACCGAGAATGCGAGATCGGCGAGAGGGAAAACGAGGAGGAGACAGTGCTCAGGAAGAACAGGGACAACAAGCAGAGACAATTCTCGCCGTTGATCTCCAATGATCCCAGGACCATCCTAGATCCTTGCGACCTGGCTGCGATCAGGACTTGCGCTCCCAACGGTGACGCGATCCCTGCCAGAGGAAACAACTCGCTCTGCGTCTTCACCATTTCTGAGAAAGCTACCGGATCACCGAAAAGCCAGGCCAAGCTGATCCAGCTAGAGGACACCAGGAACAAGGACGATAAGTCTGTCAGTGCGCAGGAGAAGAGCAGGGCTGGGATGAGGGTGAACTCCATCTATTCGCAGGATAGATGGTACGCCAAGGAGGCGCCCATCTTCTGCACTGATGTCAAGGAGCATGGATCCTTTCAGGTGAGCAACAGTATTTTACATTTTTTGTTGCTCTCTGAAACTGTTCGAACTTTGGTTACCGACGAGTACTCTAATTTTCACTATTTTTTAACACTAAACCTACCACTGCCGGTCAAACGACCGGTTTCATATTTTTCATTTCACAATTATTGAAACTGTGAAGTTGGTTAAATCAGCGCCCGCTCTAGCGGTTACGTCGCCCCGGACAAAAAGACAAATTGCCGCCATTTTTTAAATAAGGGTACATGTTTTTTATTTTCAATAAAGATCAAATCATTTTATTTAAATTTTATTAAAAGCATGTATTTAGAAAGAAACATATAACATCAATATAAAATTGATAAACAAGCAGTACAAAACAGTAGAAATTAATTAAGGAATATCTGTACATAGCCATAAATTGTTAACCATATAATTTGTTAAATTTTTAAATGCAATTAAAAATGTGTATTATTGCACAAACAATTAAAATGACATTATTTTGAAAATAAAACAAGGTAACATCAACTACGCTGAAATCACAAAAAACTTTCTTTTCTTACTTTTAATTCTGCAAACTTTTCTAATTTACTTGATCAGCAATTTCATGCTCAATTGCCAAAATGGCCGAACCATTAAGACGATTTTGTGTAGTAGTCGAACGTAACAAGTTCTGAATTAATTTTACGCTCCGCACTTAACGAACGAAAAAATCGATATGTGATATTTGTATTAGTTGGGTATTTAACACATCAATATTCTTCTCACACTTATACAGCCAAAATGGCACCCCTAAATTTTGGCGCCCCGGACAAATGTCCGGGTTGTCCGCCCCTAGAGCGGGGTTAACCGCCCTGGTTACGTGAAACTGAAAGTTGATTCGATAGATTTTTTTACTCAGGCAGATGTTGTAATAAAAATTGCACAGAATCTAAATAAATAGAGCCTTGTAATTTTTGTAAAGCTGAGATATTTTAGTCGCTTTTAGTGCTCGGTAGAGGTTTAGTGTTAAATGGTGTTGGAGAAGTTTCGAATTTGTGTTAGAAACGTGGGTTCAGTCATCGGTACTGGTTACTGGTTTATTCTTTTCTCTATATATAACTACATAAAGATGGCGTTGTAGAGCCTGAGCTCTATTTGCCCAATACAAAACGGCAGTCATCGGTACCGGTCTCTATAAATTGATTGTAAAGTGAGAACCGCTGCATCCACGGTAGAATGAGAACCGCTGCATCCACGGTAGAATGAGAACCTCTGTAGCATAAGAGGTATACTACTCGAGTCGACCACTAGGTGGCTTCGCCAGGGATCAGTTTCTCGCAAGTAAAGATGTTCAACGAAGAGTATAAGTAGGAACGTGAAGCGAAGGAAAGCATACTTACCTGGCGCAGAGGTTACCGTGATCAAGAAGGCGGTTCCTCCAGGGCGAGGCTTTTCCATTGCACTACGGTTAGGCTGACCCTTGCGAATATCCCTAATGTGGATATCTCGGGCGTATAATTTTTGGTAGTCGGGACTGCGTTCGCGCTGTCCCGGACAAAAGAATTAAAAACTAAAACCACCCTTTTTTCTTTTATAGCCTTCTTACGAAATATTTCTTCTCTATCACCATTTCTTTCAATTTCCATTCATTGCTACAATGTTGGATATAATACATTACTCTCTAAATAGAGAATTAATTGACTTCACTAATAAAATTCTTGTTCTAGCCTACAGTTTTTTATGTGCTCAAAATTGGGTAGATCGTAGATCAAATGCGCAAATCTGGTAAATATTCAAAAGTTCTATTATTTCCGATTAAAATTATTAGATGATTGCATAAGTTCGTGCCCGATTTGAAAATAAAATTCAATGGTTAAATTTTAAAGAATAACAACTTTATTAAATTAATTATAAATATAGTCACCATTCTTTTCTAATTGTAGAAAGTTTAACCAATTTTAAAGAATAACAACTTTATTAATTAATTATACATATAGTCACCATTCTTTTCTAATTGTATAAAAAACCAATTTTAATTTAACCAAATCTGTAACCAATCTTTAAAATTTAACCATTGAATTTTATTTTCAAATCGGACACGAACTTATGCAATCATCTGATAGAATGGTTAGAAAAAAAGAAACAAAATGTTCCTATAGCTTTTGCATCTACTTATGTATATCGAGACCGGAGCCGGAGGGTAGGTATCTATTAGAGATCTCATCTATAGTATCTCAGGTGAATCATAGTGATCGTACACGACGGACGTCGGACACTATTAAAAGGACTCTAACTTTTTTCACACGACTTGAAAAAATTTTGAAAAATTGCAATTGGTCGGAATTACAGAGGAAACATGAAAAGTTGTATTGTACAACCTTTTCATTGAAAATTTTCAAAATACGTCGTCATCTCCAATCGAACTTCAATTCTCCACAGTCTCTGAACAATTCAGTACAGAGACACCAGTGTTTTGATTCAAAATCTATATTTTGCTGAATTATACAACTATGTACCGGGGTTGCATGTTGCATCGCGGGCCATTCGACCCAGATTCGCACGGCGTCAATTCAAGGTTCCGACTCGAGAAGAATGGCAAAGAGTCGCTGGGAACGAAAGGGTGGTCGGGAACAAATGAGACGAGTGTGTCTGCTCATCCGGAGTCTGTCTAGCGCGACAGGTGGGGTCTTTCGTCCCGACCAGCAGTCTCTTCTCGAATCTTCCTCTTTCCGTTCTATTTCGAATCGTAGACGAAGACGACTAGCTCTCAAGCACCCCTTCCTCTCTTTCGACTAGTCCACGTGGAATGCTCCGTTCGTCGACGTGATTTCTTTTCGGTCGGTCGGCTTCAAAGAAAGGGATCTCGGTTGTTCGCTTTGCTCCTCCCTCTCGACTTCCTCTATCTTTCTGTCGACGCGTCGAAAAGACTCGCGGCCGACGGGAATATATTCGCGTAATTGATGCCTCGTTTGTCTGGAACCACGCTGAACCCGCACGAGCACGAGATCGTTGAACCACTCCGCGCTAAACTCCTTCCACCGTTAAATGTTTCGATGCTCTCGTTCCTCGAGGTTCGAGCATGCGAAATCGGTGCATCCGAAATTGTAATTTTCTCATGATTTCATCTTATTTTCTACGTGCTCCTCAATTATCAAAAGACACCCTCGTAACGAACGTGTTCGTCCGTCTCTCGGAAAATCAAATTGTTAACGCTAAACCTACCGAGCACTGAAAGCGATTGAAAATGACAAGGCTCTATTTATTAGGTTGGAAAGTAAGTTCTTGCGGTTTTTATTATAAAATCAAAATAACAAAAACCGTAAGAACTTTCTTTCCGACTTAATATTTTGTGCAATTTTTATTGCAGTACGAATCAATTTCCTTGTAAGCAAAACGTCATCGTTTCAATAATTATAAAATTAAAAATCTAAGACCGGTTATTTGACCGGCAGTGGTAGGTTTACTGTTAAATACAATGCACGAACACACATTGCATCTATGAATCTGCCCTTTTACGATCACTTCTAAAATATTCCTCAGAGTCGGGAGAAAACGAAATGCTGTAATTGCATTTTCCAATCTAGAGAAGCTCTGGAACAATAAAAATCCATCGTTGCTCTTGTAATTGTTTACCATTCGTGTCTTCGGCAACAGAGTCATTCCAGTTCAATAAAAATCGGCACGATTAAAGTTTAATGGAAAACACTCGGGACGAACACGGCGGACATAGTGTTAGCATAAGATCCTCGGAGCCAACCATTGATATGAAGTACAAGAAACTCGTTCATCAGTCGTCAATTAAGGAATTTACGTGCAGCAATCTGTCCGTTTAGTTCTACAAGGCGCGTCGTTAATTTCAGGTGTTACGCAAGGTCGCTATGATTATCATCGCGTTGATTATAACTAATGCGGAGTGCGCCATACGCGTCAGTTCTTTTCTGGCGTTGTAGTCGCGGCGTCGTTATCTGTTCGTGCGAAGCGCGATAGCTTCGTCCATTGGTCGGCAATATACGCGACGATCGAGAAAAACGCGATTAACGGAAGAACCGTGGAGGCAGCGTGTACATACGAGCTTAATTTAGTGGTGGCGAGCGGTTTCGAGCTGTCAACGTCGGCTTCCTCGGCGAACAGTCTGCCCGAGCAGACGGACGCGAGGAAATCGGGTGCGCATGTTCTCTTTCTTTCCCTCTTTCCTCTCTCTCTCCTCCGGTTCTTGCTGTTTCTCTTTCTCTTTCCACGCGACTCGTCCTCGTTCGCGTCGCCCGACGTCCCCAAAGGAACAAAACGGAACGGAAGTGGAAAAGGTCTATCTATAGCCAGACGCGATGAGCGTCTGCCGGTACCAAGCCGCCCCGCTCGAGCCTCTCGTAAGTGAACACGCGTGAATTCCTCCCGAAATCGCCTGAGATTCTCTTGTCAGCCCGACTCTGTTTTCCGCGAATATTCAGGTTTCGTCGCGAGTCCAGCGTGGCTTCCATGTTACAGGTTCTGCACTCGAAATAAACCATTATTGTAGATCGTGTTCACCTTTCTGGAAACGGAATTCGCCCGTCTGCGGACCTAATTCATCCTCTTGCAAATCGAACTCGCCCTTAGCTTCTGTTTCTAAATTTCTCGATTAAAAAACATCATGAGATTCATATTCTGAAATAATATCTAATAACGATCGAATATCTCAAGAAGCAATAGAATCATTTTTATAAATTAAGCTATATGTGCACAGGTTTTATACTTCAAATTAACTGGGATGTTCTTCAATGTTCTTCAATGTTCTTCAATGTCATTCAATGTCCTTCAATTCGGATAATCGAGGCCCCACTGCGACGTTCTTCGCAAAAGAAAATCCCTGCAAAAACTGGGCGCGTCACGATTGATTCAGCGACGCTACAATTTAGCAATGTCGCATTATTACTGAATTGACATGACGAAACGATTTGGCGAATCAGATTCCGTCGCAGTTAGGGAGATAACGGAACCGCGGATCGAACGTCGATTCCCGCGTAAGGTGAAGCGCTCTCGTGAAACGGCGGTCAGTTCGACTCGAAGCATCGACTCGGCAAGTTTCTTCGGTCTCGTCCTATTCTCGCAGACCATCTCGCTTCAACGATTGCCAATCATCGGTTTAACCCTCCGGCTTGTCGCACATAATCATCCTGATGGTGAACATCCACGTGATTCGAAGTGAAACGCTGTTCTACCGTCGAAGTTCGAGTTCCAAGTTGATTGGCGCGGCCAACGGAGAACTGTTCCAGCTCCAGTGAATTTAATTATCGATCTCGACAACAATTATGCAAAAATACACGCCAGTATGTAAACTAATATTGGAGTCTTACGGCTCCACTGTAACGGAATGAATGTACGGTAGACAGATTAATTTGTTTCACGCGGTTAGGATAAAGTTTAGAAGTAGTGTCGAATCAGAAGTTTTAGATTTTTTAAATTGACGACTATATGCTCTGAAAAATAAAAGAGAAAAATCATAAGACATGGAGTTAATATATCGCGATTTTGTAAAAACACGTGTTTGCGGAAGACCATGCTCGGACGACTCTCGATCAGATTCGCATTCACGCAGGTTAGATTCGCGAGTCTTCGTCATCGGTGGCGACACCGCGCCTTTCTAGCTTCCTGGTAATTGATTTTGAACCTCTATCGGAACACAGATAAGCGATTATCGAGAAACAGCGAACGAGAAAGGCCAGCTCGAAGAGAATGCAGTGCCGATGGTTAAATTTGAGGTAAAGAGACCGAAACACCCGCAGTGCGTTGATAATAAACAGAAATTAAAAAATTCAACTGAACCTTCATTTTGTTCAGAAAACGGGCTTTCAGATTCACCATTTTGCAGATTATACAGGGTGTCTCAGCTGAAGGAGACTATTTTTATAATGACAAAAAATATTTATGGCATAATTGTATATCATAGAAGAACAATTTCTTTTGTCCGATTATTTTTTCATAGATTTTTCAAGGTCATCGTTATTTTTTTATCGGGAAAACTTTTTTTTATTCCATCTTATAGCGGCTGAAAAAATACATTTGAATATGCTTAAGTCATTAACAGGATGGAATAAGAAAAAAAGTTTTCCCGAGAATAAATAACGATGAACTTGAAGAAACTATGAAAAAATAAGCGAACAAAACAAATTGTTCTTCTATATGATATTCCTCCTTCGATACCATTTAAATTATGCCAAAAATAGTTTTTTTGTGCCATTCAAAATAAAGGAGATATTTAGGTGGCCTCCTTCAGCTGAGACACCCTGCATACTGCAGAAATTCTGCATCGTTCAAAATTTCATAGAAAAAAGAAGAAAGTTTGTATTTATCTCATGCCAAATTAATTGCATATCTATTAGACCCTGTTTAGAATCTTCATGACGAGTCTCTGACTCGATAGGGCAAGGAGTTAATCCGTAAAAAGGTGAATTTGGTCTGTGTAAGACCAAAAGCTGCGTTGAAAATGGTGACACGATGAGAAGGAACGAGGTTTAGGAAGGAAAACAAAGATCTGAGGAAGCGGATCGCTTTGATTTCAGAGGGCCTATTCCCTCCCAGTGCGAACGCAGACTCCGTCCTCGCAAAATCGCGCGAATCAACGAAGAAGCGTCAGGGCAGAGCCGCCACCGCATCCGGCCAGATTGCGAAAACATCGGCATGGGTGGACTCTGCACTTGGCGCGGCCTCTGAAGACTTCCGGTTGCTCGAGGTCCTTGGTCCTCCTGCTAATACTAATCCTTGCGCTCCTCGGAATCGGCGCGGTTGCTCTCTACATCGTCTTCGGTGAGTACTTCCTTCAATATCAATATACATTCTACATTTTACGAACCAATATCAAAAATCGAGCTATGGCTGCTTTACCTAATCGGTGGACTGCAGACTCTTGTGCATTCTTAGCTGATAAAGAGTGGCCAAACGCGATAACACACTTGATAGAACCCAATAATTTTCATTATATTTCTGTACACGAACATCGTTGGCATCTGTAGTTCAAAGTCTGTGGTAGAACCTCGGTCTAATTGATTTACATGGTTCATCATTAATGGAAACATTTTCCAGATGGAAAATATGAATAATGGCAACTATAGACGCTTGACTTGTTCGAATAATTTTCGCCGGCATCCAAAGATCCGGTTTTTAAGAGATGATTATAAGAAACATTGACGGTCAGGAAGCGAACCGGAAGTCGGGTAGATTTTTGCACAGTAGGAACGGACTTCGCGGTCTAATCGCGATCGATCGCGACAGACACGTGGCGAAGCCAACGCGTCCGGCATTCGGCCCAATGGCGAAAACAAATGGCCGAGGTTTTCTTTTTATTCGTCAAAGCGAGGCAATTGCGGCGGGCAAGATGAATTTAACCGGTGGGTCAACGGGAACGTTGTTCTTCTGCGCCGGATGAGGCGATCGAGTTGAAGCGGCATGCACACTCTCGTTTGTGTACTCAAGGCGTTGACCGTTCGTTATTTTCCGAGCGATCAGTTATTTCTAGAAGACGAGACCGACGCGCACACTCTTTCATACATTAAACGGCCACGTGTGCCTCGCAAACAGTATTTCCAAATAGTTCGCCGATGCGTTCGACTGACGGACTGAGATCTCAGCGATCGAGCGTTGCACACTGTTGGCACTCTGTCGGACCTTCGTGAACAACCATGATCGTTTCAATGAAGTCCAGCGGGGCGTGTTGTGGACAGTATTCGGTAACGAGTGGTCTTGAAACAATTTGCTTGTTTTACTAGCACCACGCAATGTTTTTGCCACCATATTTTCATCGATTATTAAAGTATCGTCAAAATATATCTATTTTTCATATGCAACAACCTAATGCAATAATTGTGGCGGATTGACAGAGCCGGAGAAGCTGCAGATCATCCAACAGTACCTGAAGTCGTCGGCGAACGACACGTCGACGATCGGAACGTCGACCGCGGGAACGTTGTTGACGAACGCGTCGACGACGACGCCGGCGAGCAGCACCCTGATCGCGAGCGTGCTTTTAAGCGGCGACCAGTCATTTCCGGAGAGCGGCGCTCGTACCACCGCGGAACCGGAAGCGGAAGCGAGCGGTCCGCCGGCCGTCAACTCCACCAGATACTGCGACGACTGCCTGAACGGGGAGGTGTGCGTCGCCCTCGTCGACGAAGAGGTGCCGATCTGCAGGACCAGCCTGGATCTCGAGGACCCGACCGGATGCGCCGGTTTCTGCCTCGTCAACAAGCAGAAGTGCCATCGCCTCGACGTCGACGCATTCAGGTTCAAATCCAACACCCAACGAAAATCCGACTAAATTCCTCGTCGATCCATCCGTTGCTCCGAGTAATTTTCAACGCGAAATTATAGACACAGAGATAGAAAACGACCATCCATGAAGAGTCGTGCTTCCTGTGTTAGTTTCATAAAAAATTGATATCATAGATAACTTGAAAAATCGCACGACGAGTCTGACTCATCGTAATCTAATTGGGCTTTTAAGGCGGTAGACTCGTTTCCAGGATTGCATAGGTGCGGGATTCGCCTTCTTATTTCTCGGTAGCATAAACACGGGGTTTTTCGTTGGACGAAGCATAGCAACGGAAGGGTATTTTATCTAGCTTCAATGCATGGCTTAGTGGCTCTTGATCCGAACCAGCGCTCCAAGGGGCAATCTATGTCTATGCGCGATTTATACTAAAATCCAATCCTAATTGGTGTGCGATAAAGAAAATGAATGTTTGTTGAAAGGTGCGTGGAGGTGGAGCATTACTGCCTGGACGACGAGTGGACGTGCGCAAACACACTTTGCATCCCCTTGGAGAAACGGTGCGACGGCCACATGAATTGCTACGACCATTCGGACGAGTTCAATTGCGGTATGCGTCTCCTTCGTTCTGATCCCATTGGCCCACTTTTTTTTTCGCGACCCATAACTTCTCCGTGTGTGATCGGCTTTGCCGCTTTGTCGCGGCTCGCGAGGCTTCAGTTTGCCATCTTTCGCTGCAACCGTCGCGACTAATCCTTCGGGTAAAGACCTCGTCGATGGAACCGACCGTCTCCGAGCTTTCTCCGATTCCAATCCGCGTCTTCGTTTCGTTCCGTAGACTTCTTAACGGAGCACAGAAGTTTGCCAGACATCTACAGTGACTTATTAGAACCTTTACAATTTTTTCCAGGCCCCAGAATTTTTTCAGAACTCCTACAATTTTTGTTTACTGGTTATATAGATGATAGGATCTCGGAAAAATCTAACATGTTTTCTGTAAAAGGATATAGAGTTTTTGAAAGGTTTTAATTTTTGTCGTGGGCCCCAGAATTTTGTTGATGTTCCTACAATTTTTTGTACACCGTATAACATTTGCGTGTCTTCGACACAGACGTAATGGAGTAATGTGAATGAAACGCGAGTATGAGGTAACGATAACGCGTGGTTTGTTGCAGCCTGCGATCCGGAGACGCATTTCCAGTGCGGTAATGAGACCTCCTGCCTTCCGTTGGAGAAGAGATGCGACGGCAAGATAGATTGCTGGGACGCAGCCGACGAGATTAATTGCACACTCGGTAAGAAGGCCACGGCGAGAAACGGGCGCCGTTGGCTAGAGTATCGTCGACTGGTCCAAATCACCGCGAACCAGTTGCAAATCTACTTGTTGACTCTATCACCTCGGTCCGAACGTTAGAACCCCTCTACATAACTGTTCATCTTTTCTCTGTCGCAACTGTACTCTATCAAATCCTTCTAAATACTTATATGGGTCTAACTGGAATCTGCAATTGCAATCTCGTTCTGATAGCAATTACTATATTCTCAGTGAAGAGATCGTGGAGGGGTTGATAATAATTAGACTCCGGATTTTTAAGCAAAATAGAGATTGACGAAATCAATTGTAAGAAAGGGAAGTTCGGTGAAAATATACAAATAAGTCTTCGCCGTTTGAAATCAGATAGCGCAACCGGTAAGTTATGGCGGCTGGCGGCTAAATAGTGTCAGATGTACACATATCGTAAGGTTGCACGTTGCACATCTGTCAACAACAAACTTGAAATATTAGCGATTGTGTATCAGCGTCGTATATTTTTTTTGTGCGAAAATGTCGAGTTTTTAACGTCATTTGCGGGAAGTTCTGATTTACTTCTTTAATTTGAAGAAATCTGCAGCTGAGGCGCATCGATTGCTTGTAGAAGCATATGGTAAGGCTGCATCTACTACAACTACACAGAATACAATTGCATAAGAGTGAAGAGAGGCACTAGGCAAATAGGCTACAGACAAGCCTGCATAACATGCCGTGCCAAACTAAACGAAACGACAGAGGACAACAGATTACAGGACGAAACAGACAAATAAACACCCTGGAAAAGGTGTCAAAAGTTCCGCGACAGCCTACTGCTGGCTGAGGACGACGATCACAGATCGAGACGTCCTACAAGCAAACACGCGGATCACCCCGTCGAGACCACCCTCGACCCACGATCCGAGAGCCTGGCCAGCTCGGGGGATGCGCGTAGCTTCGGTGTTGGTCTCGAACGACCAGACATAAGTGAGAGAAGTTGTCGTGAGTGGTTTCAAAAGTTTAAGAACGGTGAATTTGATGTCGAAGACAAAGAACGTAGTGGAAGGTCGAAAGTGTACGAAGACGCGGAATTGGAAGCATTATTGAATGAAGATTCGTGCCAAACGCAAGAAGAACTTGCACTTGCATTATCAGTGACTCAACAAGCGATTTCACATCGTTTAAAATCAGTGGGAATGATACAAAAGCAAGGAAATTGGGTTCCATATGAACTGACGTCGAGAAACATTGAACGCCGATTGACCACATGTGAAATGCTGCTTGCCAGGCATAAACGGAAGGGTCTCTTGCATCGTATAGTCACTGGTGATGTAAAATGGATCCACTATGGTAACCCAAAGAAGAAGAAATCATGGGGACCACCTGGCCATGCTTTAACATCGACAGCCAAGCCGAATATTCATAGAAAAAAACTTATGTTGTGTATTTGGTGGGACCAGCTTGGTGTCGGGTATTATGAGTTGCTCAAACCGAATGAAACCATTACTGGGGCTCTCTACCGAACTCAATTGATGAGATTGAGCCGAGCACTTAAGGAAAGACGCGCCCATTATTACTCCAGACTCGACAAAATCATTCTTCTGCATGATAATGCTCGTCCTCATGTTTCGATCGATGACGCATGGCCTGTCTGAGCAACACTTCACATCATGTGAAGATAACAAAAATTGTGTTGATGCATGGATAGCGTCAAAAGATGAAACGTTCTTCCGACGCGGTATCCAGATGCTGCTAGAAAGATGGGAAAAAGTAGTGGCCAGTGATGGACAATACTTTGAATAAAACATAAGGTACCGTTCTTTCGCAATAAATGCCCAAGTTAAGATGAAATACGGCGGAGACTTATTTGTACTCCCAATACATTTACTCTTTCACTGATTTTCAAAAAGCTGATATTAATATAACAACTTCATCTTGAAAATTTTTAAAATAAATACATAAAATCCGCAGTCTAATAATATAGCGGCACTATGGAACGCTTTTCCTACGGGAGAAATCGTTCTAGAAATGCACAGGATTTTCTCCGCGAGAGAGTAACACCGTTGTCATCGCAAGAGACCCAGTCTCGTTGGCCAGTCGAGATATTTACAAATCACGGTGTTTGCCTCCTTTTCTCTCTATATTTTTGTTTTCTATCTCTCTCTTTTCTCTCTCTCCATCACTGGCTCTCTTCTCTGAACTTTCGTTTTTTTTCTGTTCTCCCTCGTAGGTGGTAAACTCGGTAGGTGTGAGTACATTATTCGTTCATTTTGGGCCGCATGCAACAACACCACGCTTGCTCCTGATCACCGACACTTTCCTCCTGTCCGAGACAAAGATTCCTTTGATTTTGCCCGGCACACAATGGCCGCTTTTCATTGCGCTCTTTGAGCATGTACACGGAATGATCTTGCACCAGAGGAGAACCCATACACACGTGTCAAGTGCGATTAGTAACCATTAATCTCTTCAAGGACGCGTCAGCTCATTGAGACACGTTGAATCTGAATGGTCCCGTTTGTGTGAACGTTGCTTTTCCAAATTTTTAACGTACCCTAGAGTCTCTACAGATTGTCCTTGAGGAGATCGAATCAATGTCAAGCATTTGCCTGATCCATTATGGTACCGGTGCACCGTCAGCTTTAAACTTTCCGCTTGCACCGCTTGTTGCGCTTTGACTAACCGATCTCAGGCGTTCACGGGAACGGCGATTACTATGTCTGTTGACAACTGTCCAGCCTGTCCTTCGGAGAACGAGTTCCCGTGCAGCAACGGACAGTGCATATCGGAGGCCCGTTTCTGCGACGGCCTGCCGGACTGCGTCGACGAGTCCGACGAACCGTCCGGTTGCCAAGGACGATGCAACAAGCAGGAGTTCACGTGCCAGTAAGTCTCGATAGATCACAGTGATAGGATCGAGAGCGTAACTTCGTTCCCTGGACAATGCAAACGATGAGAGCCCATAACTTTTTTGTACACGATGATCTCGATCCCATCTCTAAGCAGATATTACTCCCGATGCAACTGTTAAATATTCTTGGTCACGCGAAAACATTTGAATTGTACACAGAAACAATAGGTGCATCACAAAGGGGATGAAGTGCAATGGGGTCGACGACTGCGGCGACGGAACCGATGAGAGGCACTGCAAGCACCGATTCCCTTGATCCTTCTGCTGGTCCGAGTCTATATCACAGTATTTTTCTTACGGGAAGAGAGCGACAAGTGTAATTAATGTATATATTTATACATATATATATATATATACCATTGTGCCGTATAGATATGCAGCCGATGCATAATAAATTGTTTACAAGCGGTACACATGGTTGACTGCAATTAGGAAATGACATAGTTTATTGATGTATCATAAAGTCGATTACAAGTGACGTATTTTGTACCGCGACGTCTTTTTCAATGGAACATTATACATATTATAGTTTTCCTTCATTTTTCTGCCCGGTGCTACAGATACACAACATATACGCATATATAGATGCTCGCGCTCTCTCGTCACATCGCCGTCAACAAATTAAACCGTTCTCGTAAAATTTATACACATCCGACAATCGCGTGCGCCTTTCAGAAGCCAAGCCGATCGATTTCTGTGTTTTACATAGTTTTTATATTTTATGTATATTTGAACACACTTCTCGATAGATCGCCAATCCAACGCATTGCACATCGGCTTCGTTCGAAACCGCTAGAGATACACTATCGAGTTCAATTTTATAGATAAGAAAAATAAAATGTCAACGTATACTCATCGCACTATAAAACTATACGTTCACACTGCAGCAGCACCGAGCAACTTTTTGTCGCTTCTTGTTGCCTTCTTCTTCCGTTCGGCAATGAAATTGACCAGCTTGGCTGTTGAGAAACTCACGGTATACCATACATATTTTTGTATACAGTGGACTTCCTCGCTTCTGTATAAAAATTTCGGACGTTCGCGAAATCGTTTATCTGAACAACAAGCATCCAATGCGTTAAATATATACAGGTGTACAAGCTGTCGCCGAAATAGCTGATTAAAACTCTGAGGGCGCATACTACTTTATGACAAGAATAGAAAAGGTCGCAGATGCACGCGCGTCTGAAACGAGTCTTCCGAACTTCTGAACCGGAAATGGGCACGTGATCGAAAAGTCTCTTCCCAATCGTAGCTACCTATTACTACGTGTATTTTGAAATTCATTTTGATTAACAAGTAAGTCTGGTCCATTTCCGGCCTGGACGCAGTCTTCGCGACGAGTGGTGTACGATTCCAAGGTAGTATGGTCGTCTATTTCAAGAGCGTCCTGTAAATCTAACGCAGGTCCCGAGGTTAACTGTTAGCCTTAGAGAAAACAGGGTCGTGTCCTCCGTTCACCCGAGATCAAGCGGTTTTCCATGGATCCTCTCGAACGTGCCTCGAGGCAGGATTTTAGAGGAATTCGTCCGGCTCTCTGGGTGCGTCGAGATCGCGATAATGAATGACTGGTCGAAAGTCTCCTCCGCCGCCGCTGTAACGTTGAACAACAATTAAAACTGTGGTGTTTCGAGCTAGCTACGGGCGTAGACAACAAAGAATAGTAGAAAATGGTGGGCCGAAACCGCGTGCGCGAGACCTCGAGAAGTGTGTGCGACGTGCGACCAACTGGACGTGGGAATTCGAACGGAGGCATGGGATGAAAGAAAATAAAAGCACACGTGTAAGCAGTAACAAATAAGTTTATTTGTTAGTCCCTTTCTGGTACGGTTACACAGCATTTGCCGATCTTTTCTCGACCTTCCTCTCTCGTTCCCTTCTCCGTCTCCCTGATCGACAAGGAACGTGACACGAGAAGCCTCCTTGTTAACACATTATCTCCCAGTGATTATTTCTTAATTTTTGAAAATGATCCACGGCTGAGAATTTTTTAATAGCTCGTTCAACAGCCATAGCAATTTCAATCGTTAACATATCCGTGAACACACCCCCAGTACCGTAGTCTAATAATAACGCAATTAATGGAGATCCTATTAATAGGCTTCCGGTAGATAAAATGTTCAAATACACGTGATCCATTCAGAACGAAATTTTTCGTCGGAGTGTCTGTACCGTGAGACGCCAAAAGCCGTGCGAGTCTCGCGTGTCAAGAGTTAATAGCATGGAAAAACGTGCTGATTTTGTAACACAGATCTCGTTCCCGGTAATTCATTAAAACGTTCGACGATCACGTGCGTGTGTTACATAATCCAGATTAATAAATCTGCTAGCACAGAGGCGAGTCCGACATATTGCTTAGGATTTTCTCCCGTTTTTTTTTGCCGTTTACAGACTGTCCGCGCAAATTGACTCGAAGGTGCCAGTTAAACTCGATTAAACTTAGAACATGTCCATGTCTGGCTGGTCCAAGTCATTATAACTAACAATAGGCCTCGAGGTGGAATCCGGGGCAGCCCTGTAAAACAGTGGATCACACCACGTTCAATACATGTCGCCGAGAAACGAGAAAGAAATGAGAACAGAAGAACTTCGAGACGGTACTTTGTTTGCGATCGACGGGATTTATTGTTGATCGTACTTTAATTAGTCGCTCGGGTACCTCGACAAGCGTCACCCGCATGCCAGAGATTGCGTACAACATGCGAGTCGCATGCGACTGAGAAAAAGAATGGATTCCTTACCGTCCTCTATTGAAACCACCGCGACTTGGACGTGGCATTCCAAATCCACCGCCGAATCCTCCACCGTAACTGGACCCGTAGCCTCCTCTGCTGCTACCATAACCACCACCACCACTTCCATAGCTTCCAAATCTGTAGAAATAAAGTTGCATACATCAAACAAAAGAATTTCTTTTCTACAGAATTTCTACAACAAGATATCCAAATGTGAGCTGGAAATGTCGATGGACACTTACGTGGAGCACCCGTAGGGGGTGAATCCCTCGCGCATACCCTCCCTGGGTGGTGCCTTGTTGCCAGGATGCTCTGGCAACTGCGGCCTCTTCGGGTCCCTCAAGTAGTTGTTGAAATACTCCGCCTCAGCTTTGACCTCGGCCACCTTCTCAGCATGTTTGTTGAAGATGTGTTTCCGGATGAAATCTGGCCCTTTAAACTTCTTCCCGCTTAGCGGACACAGCCACTTGTCCTTCGACAACTCCTGCGTGTTCGCCTGGACGAATTTCTCCACCTCACTGATTCGGTAGAGTCAAGGAAACCATAGGACAAGGTTGCAAAGGCTAACAAGAAGAGGTCACGGTCAGTTTAGGTTTACTCTGGATTTATCAGAAGAAGTTTTACCCAGATCGAGGACCCAACAACAGTAACATTTCCTTGTGAAAAGGATACGTTTCCGCGTTCTTGGCACCGAGCTTGTCGAACTCTTCCTGGGACAGAGTAGCGACCGGCTGCAAGAAAGCGGCCATTTTGCTCTCGAAGTTGCGACAGTACTCGGACAACTCGGTACTGGAAACTTTGGCTGCTGGAGGCGATCCTCTGACGTGCATTATACCGCACCTGTTGGGCATCTCATCCTCGTTAGGGTACTCGCAGTGGTTGTAATAGTCGACCGAATGGACTACCCGCAAGTAAAGAATCAGTCTGTCGAGCACCTGAGAAACGAATAGAATTTAAAGGATCTGATGGAGGTCGGTAGATAAACGGTGACGGTACCTTCACCAAGGTCGGATCTCTCTCGATGGGACCATCCCCGTCGCCTCCCAACTGCCCCTCCTCCTGATCGCCAGACATGCCCAACAACTCTTCTTCTTCCGCGGACGCCTCTTCTATCAAGTAGTCGGTTATGTTCTTCAACACCGGATTCTTCGAGGACAATCCGAACGCCTGTGGGTTCAAAGATGTTTGTAGAAGATTCTTTCCCGTTGAAGAGGCATTTATTCAACGGACCGAATATCGACTTACAGCTTGCTCGACTTCGTGAGCATTCTGCGCGCCTTTAGCCTCTTTGTTATCATCTTCCTGCTTGGCCGCGCTGTCGTCTTTCTTGTCATCGTTCCACAGACCGACCCTGTTGTCCAAATTGTGCACGATCTTGGCACTCAGTTTGATATCGTGTCGAACTATTTGCTTGTGGGGCGTTAGACCGTTCACCGCGCGGATGCGGCGCGAGAGATCTCTGTTCACTATTGCACCCAACTCGCAGTCCCTGAGCTTTAGTAATCACCAGTAACAAATTTGTTACAGAACATTCACAGCAATGTCACAATTATAGTATAGTCATGTGTAAGTTCGGTTAAGGAACATGCAACTTACTCGAATATTATTCAGACTCCAGCATATCTCCTTTATGTTCACTTGTCGTTCGAAGGACACCCATCCTCTTCTAAACCATCTCCTTTCCGGCTGAGGATCCGCTATGGCAACTCGTAAGAATCCAGGGAATCGTTTGCACATCTGCTTGGACAAAGGTAAATTTAGTAAGAGGAATGCAACCACGTTTGGGTACGCGAGATCGTTAACTGACCGCCTCCACTTCCGCCTTCGTGATGGTAGGCGCCAAATTACGAAGGAAGATGCTACTAGTTTTATGCAACGCTCTAGGCTCTTTCTCCTTATCCTCACTGGCCAGGTCAATCACAGCTTCCGGCTCTATCGCGGCCTTTTTAGGCTCCAGTATCTCGCCATCGGACTTGTTGGGTTCCCGTTCTTCTTCTTCTTTCCCTTCTGCAGCGTCTGCGTTCTCGTTGCTCGCCGCATCTGCTTTTTCGCCGGCAGCTGCGGGACAACATGTACGTAAGTTTGACTCAACTGTATCAGTCTCTTCTCGTAAGACGCGGACGATACGCTATGCAATGTATCGAGACTCACCAGCTTCTTCCTTCGGTGTGTCAATCTTGTTGCTGTCGCTACCAGAAGAACTACTGCTGCTACTACTGCTGCTACTGCTGCTGTTACTGTCTGCACGCTTCCTCTTTTTGGTGTTGCTTTCGTCAAGTTTACCTATAGCACCGAACCAAAATGTGCAGTTCAGCAGGAAATGTTATTCTATGCACGCGAGCAGGAAGACATACCGTTCCCTTCCATGTCATCGTCTTTCTTCGGTTCCTCCACGTTCTCTTCCGGTTTCTCGGGTTCACCGGACCAGTCTTCCTCCTTCTCGACACTCTTAATTTCTACATCCGTGCTCTGTCCGTTCTTAAACGTTTTCTCTGCACGCGAAGTCTCTTCCGGTTTACTCGTGTCACTACGAAACAAGAGAAAATTAATCGACAGTTCCTGTTTCAATGGTTTCAGGTATTAAGATCCTCACTTATTGTCCGTCTTCTTTTCAGTCATGGGTTTACTTTTCGCGTCCTCTTTCTCTTTAGCGGTCTCTTTCGAAATGATCGGGTTCACCGGTTTTACGTCTAAAACTTGCAAATCTTCTTCGGTGCCGCCTTCCAGCTTTATTACCACCGCGTCCAACAAATGGAGCAGAGAGTCCGACTGGTCAGCGTCTACCGAGACTTTGTCGATTTCTCCGACATCGAGCATTTCTAAGAAAACTTCGACACGTTTCTGCGACAGAAACACAGAAACAGAAGATCACAGTGAGAAAGGCCAAGGTATCGGTGAACAAATTCTCTTAAAATCCCGAAACAGATACCTTGAGGGCAGACACTTGTTCCTCCTTTCTCTTCACCGACTCTTCAGGGTGATACTTAATTTTGAACCTGGCAAAATCGACAGAAAGAATGATATTAGTCGCGTTTCTCTGGGTAGACTTTCGTCGATAGGAAAGCAAACAGACGTACAATTTTGTGGACTCTTATATGGTTACGATTCGTTACGTTCGGAAAAATAACATTGAAATCAAAGATATATCAGTTAGTTTCAGACTTCCCGACAGAATAATCTCTACACGCTTCTACGCAAGCACAACGTGTGTGTATGCTTATGGATCGAGATTATCAGCGATAGTGAACGATCGCTATATGTATAGACAATAGAAAGTGAATGGATATGAACAGCTACCGAGTTATCACGGTCTCCCTCCTCCGCGCTCGGCGCAAAACTGTTCCTCTCGTGATCAAGTATTAAACTCATTATAATCCTCAGTTTCGCGCTTGAGGCACGATTACTTTAAACAATTAATCAGTTTTATTGTCAACATTGGTCAGTTACAGAATGAAGCCTCACCTGTAGGTGTTATTATAACTCGCATTCGGTTTTCTCGTCGACTCAGAGATCTATTTGTGAACGATTACGTTCTAATCGTTTCGAATTTCAGTGAGAATGATTATAAACGGGTTTAGAGCGCGGCCTACCGCGAGCAGAATTTGGGCTTTGCGCGCCCAGCTCGCATTTCTCATTAGCTACCTAATAATACACTTTCGTTCGAATCTTCTGCGATGCGCGTCACGCGGTATGCATAAAATGTACCGGGAAAAAATAAACGAGCGAGACGAGATCTGTGCCCAAGACAAGGCGTTGCTGGCTGTATGGCTGTAGGGATAGACAGAGAGAGCTGGTCATATTGGCTTGAATATTACCGATAAAATGGTGTCTGCAATTTAGCAAAAATTATAAAGCCGCTTACACCCTCATCCCCTTTTCTGGCCAACGTGTATGCCATCCTTGGTGCATACACGTTAGGCCAGAAATTCCTTGATAACATTAATTAGGATCCAAAGATTATTTTCTACAGTGGACGATACGGTATCCGCGGCAACAGTAATAAAGAAACCGTTTATTCTCGTCTCATGCGAGTTTTAGTGATACGTTTAGTGTTTTAGTGTGGTGAACGCGTGCGTCGGACCACTGTAGAAATTAATTCCTCTTTTTTTTGTATCCGCGTTTCAAAGCACAGGGTTGAGCTGCATGTTACGTTAAAAGTGAATAATTGCAAGCAGACGACGAAACGAAATATACCATTCCTCGTCCTTGTGGGCGACGAAGAATTCGTTCAACTGTTGCCGCCTGAACTCCAACTTGTACTCGTTGTAACGTTTGATGGCCTCCTCGTCGGTGATCGTGTCCTCCTGTGTCCCAAGAAACGCTTTGAACGACATCATCGGCGGCTGAGTCTCCACATTCGAATTGCTGAAGTTGCCAGCCACCTCCCGACTGCTTCAAGCGAACAAACAGAAATTAGGATCGGTTAACGCGCGAGAACGCCGCCGGTCGATGCTACCTCAAACGAGCCAGCAGGCGTGGAGTGAATCTACTCCGTTTTTGCATGATCACTATGCAACCTCTCTTTTTCATGACAAGTCGTCGACGTGCTCAGAATCAACTTCCAGAAAAGAAAAGAAGATCGTTATAAACACAACAGAAGAAACACAAACCTGCTGCTGTTACCATGGTTTCCATAGTGATGATTGCCATGATGCGGAGGTGGATAATGATCCGGACCCCAGGATGCAGCCCCACCTCCTCCACCCCCATAATAATCGTGCCCATATCTGGGACGATCATCCCAGTCTGCTCTCATTCTCTTCATCGGAGGAGCCATTTCCTGTGACCTGGCTGGACTGTATCTATCCCGTCCTCCGCCTCCACCGCCACGATACTCTCTGTAGTCTGGACGTTGCCTAGGTCGACTAGACCACTCTCTAGAATAGTTGCTGGCATTACAATAATTAGAGAGAGTATTGATATGCTCAGTTTTATAACATTTCAGAAACCATAGTAGGCTGAATAAATTTTAATTACCTGTCGACCCAGTCATCTCTTCTCCTATCATCTCTACGACCTTCCCTCGAATAAGACTCGGTACGTTCCCCTTTGAACTTGTCTCTTCTCTTCCGGTCGTACTCGTCGTCCGAGTCACCCATGGTAAAAAAATGTTACGTCACTTCTGAAACGCATAACAGGTAGAAAGAAATTGGAAAACGCATTTCATAGACCAACGAACCACTGATCTTGAACCACAGCATACCAGATGGGGGTTAAGTGGACAATTGGAGCACATATATTTCTTGATGCTAATTCGCGCTACTATTTCCGAGCATTCTTCGCCGAAACTAGATTCGAAAGGAAATACATAGGTAGGAAAATGTTTGGCCAAGAGCCAGTGCTTGCGAAGAAATTTTCGAACGAAATATTCGAATAACGCGCGAATACAGGTCCTCGGAACGACCGAATTCTGTTACGTTTCGTCAGCTAATCGACTCGTAATGCTTCCGCGTAGGAATCGGGCGAGTAAAGCGATCGGTTGGAATTTAACTCATTGAAATGGAGTACTTACATATATCAGGTACACCGTTAGAGGAAATAAAAGTCCGGGCATAGAGGATTTTTGCCACCCGTTACCGTGCGTCACCAAAATTTACCAAAGTGCCTATTTCGCCGTGAGGTGCGGCGTCAGTCGCTACCAGTAAGACTATGGTCGCTAATGTCGCTATCGAGGTTTCGTCCCCTATCGATCTCTCTCGGAGTTCGAGACCCGCGAAATTCAAACGTAAGAATCAAATTATTAGCAAATTATTCAAAAAAGCTTTCACGTAATTATAGCAAACTTTCGTCTTGAAACCATGCTATACTCTCATGAATATATCTTTACTGGTCAAGATTCGTGGTTTCACTCTGTATAACGAGGAAAATAATTGAAAATATTAACCGATCAACGGGAATGCAAATATTTCTAATGCATCGAATACGGATTAGTAATCAGTTATCTTTATTTACAAAGTAAAATTAATGTATATCATCCACTACGCAGAATATAGCTCGGGGGAAGTTGTAGCTTCTTTTTTTCGTACGTTATGCTGTGTAAATAAGTTTTCTATAACAAAAAGAGAACTACGCATGCTTCGAACGAGTAATTTCATGAAATTACATAGATTCATTAAACTTACGTGGTATTGTCTATTCCGCTACAATACTACAGCTTGGAAAATGCATTAGTTTTATTGCGTAATATGTAGGACGTTTTTATAAAATGGTTATCGATAGTTATCTGCACCCTTATCGTGGGCTCAACCAGCTTCAAAATAAAATAAAATAAAAGTTTCATTGAACATATTGTTGAACTTGTTACTGCTGTGAGCTCTAGACATCAGTATATGATATATTTATATATATGTAAATGCATACAGTCCGCAGTCTAGTTGTCTAAATATTTTTTGTTGCACATATTATTATTGCCCTTGTTGATGACAGGCGTGTGTATAGCTGTTCAAGCAAGAAAAGGTTGCTATTAAAAAACCTATCATGTGGTGCTTTGAGTTTGACTTTCTTTGTCGCATATATATAGTAGAGTGCCTTACAGTGTATTAAATCATTTAGAGACACCCTGCGTTATAACGTCGGTCGAGTTACAAAAGTTCAGCATCATTCGTGTCGTAGTTTCATTTTAATTACAATTTCAGAATTGATGTACACAATATGCTTACACGAATAAATAAATAAATAAATCTTTACAGGCGCGATGAGAAAAGATTTGTTTCGGGGAAACGTTTCCAGAGTATCGATAATATATTGTACGTTCACACCGACTTCTCCAGATTACAAAGAACCGTGTCAATCTCAAACGTAATATAAAAGAATGTAACAAATATAAACAACGAAATAAACTTTTCAAATACGCGGTCAACATACATTCTTACACACTTGTCCGCTTCAACGGGTCAATCACGTGTCCATCGAGACGACTCTTTCCCCTTTCGAAACACAAAGCTTGCTTATCGACAAAGCTTAATGAGATTAGCTTCGCGACTTATCAGTTTCCAAAGGACAAGGCCGCATTTTAGTCATTCCTCGGATCGTGCTATAACATTATTGTTAAATGATACGGTATAGTCCGATAGTACATTGTTCGGTTGGATATAAACCTGAATATTATTGACGCCAACGATTTAGAAATAGATTTACACTCTTACATTGTCAAGCGGATAGTATCGTTACGTCAACTGCGTGTGTAATCAACATAGTATTACTATCAAGAGAAATGGTTATCGCTCACGTAGGAACCAATGAGTAACTTTCTGTTTACTCATCGATTGACAAAGTAGAATTAATATATGCATATATCTCTATATATATGTAAATGTATACAAACAACTTATTCGTGGAAGATTACATACAATAGTAAATTCTACACCTTACATACTTCTAATTCCCGCGACTTTTTTTCTATCGAAAACAGACCATTTGCCCCATCTTTTTACAATTGCAATCACTTCTCCGAATGAAAAAAGTTGTAAATGATAAATCATGTGCATTACATTGCATTCGAGTTGTAACTTTTAGTTCTACTTAACAATGGAACTTTTTCTTTTGGTACATATGCATATCTGATGAATACATTCTACGAATGGAACTGATTATACTTACAATATGCTGTAATTAAGTCACTAGTAACAACGAATAAGCTAACATAATGCAAATTAGATTTGAGTGCAACGTTTCAAAGGCTTTGTTCGTCTCTAATGTGAACTACATTATATCTAGTTCCGAGTACAAACATATATTGGTGAAATAAACATTTAACATTAATATAAACGTACTTAGTAGCGTAAAATATTATTATTTTTACTTAAATGCGTACTATGATCGTGTTCTCTCGTTCTTTTTTCCAATTGACTTAAAACCAAGCCATATAAACGATTCAGTAACACCTTTTTAAAAATTATGTAATGTAAAAAAAGAATGGAACGTTACTAATTGATTTCGTGTTCATAAATTCAAATAAGATAGATTAAACAATAATGCATTTTGATACTCTGGCAGTGTATAGATAACGACTGACAATTTATCAAATAGTTCCAACAACTGCAAAAGTGATGCTCCTAAAACATAATGTTGATTTATATTATAATTCATAGTAAGCTTGGCCTACTATTTATTCAGTAGCCAGATGACCTTATCGTTTAAAATTAATCCGAATCGCTAGTTAATAAGTAGTAACAGTTGTTAAACATATTACACATGCGTAAGATTGCACCACATCTACCGAAGTCGCACCACTTACGAAAAACAATTTTTCTCGGAATGATAATTCACCGCGGTCACATGCACTGAAATTAAATTGCACAAGCTATCGCTTTTTTTGGCAAGCTATTTATATATTTATAAGTATGAATACCAACAGGGTTCCAATATTATTTAGTTCTATATTTATTTGTATGCCCTGTTATAACGGCATATTGAACTAGTATATCCCATAGAATACTTGACGTTCATTCTGCATACTCTTTGATGACGATCTTCTATGAATAAATAGTAAATGAATCGATGAACAGTACGTATAACAGTTGCCAAGTGTGCAAGGAGGTGTTATGAAAAATATATTTGGGTATAAAAAACGAAACTACTTTACAAGTTCCACTGAAAGCAGGCTATGACTTAAAAAGGAATACACATAGACTTGGATTAATATTATCGACAGGAAATAGTACGAAGACGGGCCAACCGATCAGCGTAGATCCGGGTTATCGTTAACTTGTTTTTTAATGCGTAATAATACTGTCGTGTACCATTGATCCAATCGTGAAATGGAATCATATTCCTTTACCGCTTCTGTGAATCCTTCGAGATGTTGTTCCTCTAGGTGTTCTATCAAAGTCTGAAATCAAAATTGAATGATCCATCGTATGAAAACGCGGGTGAAAGTTACCGTGCGTTCCGATCTCGAACTTGAGCGAACCGTATTAATCAACGAAAAAGATGTTTAAGCTTCATACCTTTATTAATTTATATTCCCTAGAGTCTTGGAATGCAGGATATTGTTCTTGGTAACGTTCGATCGCGTGCTGCGCATTTAACACGTCGACGCATAAGTGACATAGTGCCGCTCGGAAGAAATACTCTTTCGCGCTGTACTTCAATAAAGAACTTTCTAAAGATGAAGAAGCAACCTGTGGCAGAAAAAAAGAAAGTTACACGATTTCTTGATTCATAGAAAGCATCTTAAATAGCATGAATCTAAATCATTTTACCTGTTCATAAATTTGAATAGCCTTATCATAGTTTTCAAGTTGTGCAGCGTACTGTGCAACTTTCAAAAGACACTTATTGGCCGAAGAATTGCTTTCCTCCCCACGGAAATAGTCAGCAGCTTGTTCATAATGATGAACGGCTCTTTCGAGATCTACAGCCTCGCTTTCGTACATTTCAGCTATAGTTTGATGATGTTTGGCTGCCATTGTAAATCTACCCATGTCTGTGTAAATCTCAATTGATTTCACCAGACAGCTAACAGCCTCTGCAAGTGAATAGACAATTAGATGTTTCTTCTTCCAACAGAGAATATAATTGTTTAACGAACGTGACTGTACCACTTATATTCGATTTTTTGAAGCAATTAGCAGCATCTACATAATTGCTAGCTGAATCATGCCGATTCCCTGCTTTCCCATGCAGTTCTGCTGCTTCGTAGAAAGCACTGCCAGCTGAACTCCACTTCTTTGCCATCTTGAACATATTTGCAGCACGTTGGTAGCATTCTACCGCCTCTTCTACTTTCGATGAACTTCTGCAATACATAAAAATCATTGGTAACCAAAACAATAAAAAGTTAAATTTAAAAAGGAAACAGAAATTACAAGTACCAAGGTAAAAAAGCTAAAAATCAAATATTTCCGAAAAATTTGGCACCCTCGATTGTTGGCACAAAAACTGCCTACAACAACAGCTCTGATCTAATCTATTTAGCGAGTATTACAAACAGATTTCATTTAATGGTTAATGGTATGCAGGAAAACAACGTATCTGTATTGAATTACGGTTCTTTATTTTTGCCAGACTGGCGATAGCGTCTCATATTAATTTCATTGGCGGAGAATGCGTTAATTTAGTTTCGACACGCTATATCGCAACTGATCGCAACTGGACGGCAACTGTTATATATGTATACAGGTATACGTGCATACAAATGCACACACGAAGACACAGTGCATCGAACGATTCGAAATGAACGAGAAAAGAAACGCGGCGAAGAGACGGAGTTACCATTTGACGGAAAAAGAACGCGAAGCTCGTTAGGTTGATGGAACATGATAAATAAATAACGAGAGCCAAGAGACACTGCTGGATTCAGTGTCGGGCGAGTTCAAGTAAATCGATGTGGATAAACTTACCCGAACAGAGAGCCAAAAAATCCTTTCGAATTCAGCTTCTTCTCGGCCTCGGCCATCAGCTGCATCGCCTTCTGTTCACTGTCAGCCATCGTCACTTTGAATTCTGACAAATAATCAGTCGAAATAAACGTCTCAAATCATGAACGTCGCACGAACAGTTCACTTCTCAGAAAAAGACGTCACTAAAGTCAATGAAAGTGAATCGAGTGTCATCGGCGGCAGGTTAGCCAACGTTCAAGAAAATCGCTACCGGGGATTAAGTCCCGTTTACAATCGCGCTGCGCGCTACTAGCTGCGCACACAGTTGACGATTTTATTTATAACTTATTATTATTCACAATTTCACTTCCGGAAGCTAATAATAGAATCTTTCGTAACTGTGTTATATTTGAAGGAGTTTTATGTTTTTTTAAAAAGAAATTATCGAACTGTATTATTTCAGACAATTTTTTAGTTTATTAACAATAATTTTGCAAAAATTAAAACAAAAAAATAATTTATTAACAAACCCGAACCCGGAATTGTCTAGCGTCACGTGACTAAACCGATCTTTCCATTAAAAAATGGACCAATCAGAGGTCTGTCTCGTGGCCGAGCCAACCGTCGTTGCTGTTGCGTCTCTTTCTAATGTTTGAGTCGAATAGAACATCGAATTTGAGTAACAGTTGCGAGTAACGGCGCCAAAAATTATTTTCCATTGATCCAGCAGAGAATCCGAGATCAAAGTTCGAGAAAGATAGTGTTATCGATTTGGTGAGCGTATTCGAAAATTAAAACGAATACTCGAGGATGTCCGCGTTACACAGACAAGAGTTGAATTCGTTGCAGCCTGGCGCGCAAAATGCGCTCGTTATCGGCATAATCATAAACAGTTTTAATATGAAAACGATCGATGCCAACCGGTCGAGGTGTAAGAATTTTCTATACCTGTATCTTTCTAAAGGGGACTGATAGTATTTTTCATGAGCATCGGTAATTTATGAACAAATTCACCTAATATTTTCAGTTAACCACGGGGAACGTGGAGTATGGACATTCACGTTACGCGATTCCGAAGAATACACGATAAACGTGACCGTATGGGGTAGCGTGCAATTTGTAACAAAATTGTCCTCGAATTTCCATATAGGCAGCGTAGGTTTGTAACCGGTTGAAATCGTTTCGTTATTGTTTATGGATCTTTCGGATCGAAAGAATAATGTATATACAGGCCGATTCAAAAGCACTGGGCCAGAGACTTTCGAATTACAGCATTCGCTCCGAATTGTAACGCAATCAGGAAACTTTTCAATTTCTGGTATCCTTTACCCGAAATTTGACCAACATATTTGTGAAATCTTTCTAACGAACAGATTAGAATGACATTGCGGCGCGATCGAGCGTCTGAGGGGAATCCTCTGGTAATGGGAATAAAATTGATCATAAAGATCTTCTGATCGTTCTTGGAGCAAATGCTGTAACGTATACACAAAGCTTTCTACTCGTGTCTGGAAATGTTATTTGAATGATTATTATTTTCTATTCAACACACAGTAGAAGTGATCAATCCGAAAGTACAGGAACGTCGTCCAGAAGATAGGAACGAGCTGTTCGTACCCTCTGTGTCCAGTCAATGTAGTCTTACGGTCAACGAGGGCAACGCGCTGGTGCAATTACACGATGCACCAACACGCTCACGATATGAATCCCTTTTGATGTGCCCAATTAAGAGCCTAACCTCAATGCGAACCCTGAAAAACATTTTTCAGAATCTGGAGGAGCTACGCGATCAATACGTTGACGTCTTAATCGTCGTCACATTCGTACGTTTCGATTTAGATCGATTCCACATGGTCGAATCGATGATTTCATATAAACAATCGCTGTTAGCATATATTAAAAAATGTAGCGGCTCTCCCGATTAACGCAAAAGAGCTCGAGGGCCTTGTACATTTTCCAAAGATAAATGCTAGGTACTTCGTTAATTCCTTGTATAATTGATAGGTTAGCGATATTCGTAACATAATTACACGAGATGGGAGAAGCATCAGATTCCGCAATTTCGAGGCTGCAGATGGATCAGATGGATCCAGTGATCAAGTGGCATCGTTGGTGCTGTGGGAGAACGAATGGATCGATAGGGCCGCATCTTGGGAGCCTGGGAAGACTGTACTTTTCCTGACAGAGGCCCGGATCGGTTACGATAATTTCAAGAAAAGAACAGTCCTATCGATAGGTCGTAACTGGGAAATAATATATATGCTTAAGCAATTACAACCAATAACGATCACGAAACCACTGTCCCATGCGTCAGAATATGTCCGAAGTTTACCGTTCATAAACTTTCAGTTAGGAAAACTCTGATCACCGAGAACCCTGATGCACCGCAAACAACGATCATCAGGAATTCCCTGCGGTGTTACGATCCGGATGTAATGTCCGGGAAGACGTTCGCGTCACCCAATCGTAAGGAAAAGAAATTATGCATATTCTATTTCCGCACCACTAAAATGAATGCTTGTCCTATTCCTTTAATTCTTTCCTGTCAGCGAATACAATTTCCACCGTGATGACGATACAGGAAATTTCGGACAGGCTGAATAAAATGCCGAAGACAGAGGACAGGCTGCAGTTCGCTGTAATCTTAAAGGCCAACGTAATGGACATAAACGTCGATAGCATGGATGCTGGAATCATATCTAGCAGATGGTCTCTCATTTGTCTATGAATAGCACAACATCTATGAATAGCATAACATGTCGCACGATTTCACTCGTCCTTTCATTTTTCGCAGCGCATTATGCAAGAAAATCGTTTTCGACCTAGACGATTCCTGTATGAACCTGGAATGTCCGTCAGGAAACGGAACACGCGCTCCCATGAACGTAATGAGCCTTAACTTAAAGGTAAACCTAAAAGACGACACGGGATACCTAATCGGCTGCAAGCTATCAGGAGATGTGGCTGAACGCGTTCTTGGCTGTACAGCTGCCGAGTTCCAGGTTACTATACAATATAAATATGTAGATAGGGTATATAATATTTTCGAAATCCACCGCTTTGTTAAACAATAAATACATGGACTTTAGGCGATGATAATCCCACAACGTGAAGACTTGAAATGGAAATACGCATTGGAGAAGTGCGACATCCGGTTGCACATCCTTGGGCCAACGACCGTCTTCCCGAATGCAATTTACAATATTTTATCAATCAACCACAACGAAGACGAAGACGGAGACACGCAGCTTCTCGACGAGTTCGCCAACACGACCGAAATCTAAATGTTTGAATATCGTTCGTTTGTTGCAACAATGATCTGACACAAAAATTTGTCGACGTTCAAACTTGTTCCTTTGAAAATTGTGTCCAATTGTATCATCGTTGCAGTATGTAAGCGATAATTCTTGTTGTAAAGTACAGCAGTATTTTATTGTCAACGATAAGTTTGATACGTTCTGTTTCTACGTGGAGTTGTTATAAAGAATCGTTTTTCATATAAATAAACCTTGCTTCAAACTCGATGCCGTTTTCGATCAGCTGATTGGTAAATACGCGGTTCATGGTTATCTATAATTATAATTGCAGCGGAATGCTTCTTACAAAACGTCATTGTTGACACGTGTGTTTTACTAAGTACATACTCGTGTATTTATTCTTTTTGTACGGTTTTCGTAGTTGTAAGTTTAGAAAGAAAATATGGAAGTGGACGCTCCCGCGAAAGCAAACGCTGTCGAGGTTATAAGAGAGGCTATGAGAGAATTAAACTATGCGGAGAGGAAGGAACAACGTATGAAAATATTGAATAAAAATCGTGTAGCTTTGGGCAACATTCTGCTAGATTCAGCTTTCACACCGGAATTTGTTGTCGGAAAGGCGAAAGCACTTAGAAAAAAACCATTACCGACAGAGGAGTACAAACAATTACAAAATGCTCTTATTCAGGTTAATTACTTTTAAGTCTATTCTAAGTTTTTCTTAGATTCTAATGTTTATGCATGTTTCAAATAATGTGTTTTTCGTTCCATATCAGAGCGAGGAAAATGTGAACGCATTTTTGAAAGTGGACAATATCATATTTGCCTTGGTACGTGATTTCTCCAGTCATAATCCAGTTTTGCAACTATCTGCTATTAGTTGCTGTTGCAACATAGCTCTGGGAAATTGCAAAGCTTGCACGTCGTTGACCAAAAGTATCGCACCATACCTTATCACAGAATTAGAGAGCTTAAATTATCCTCTACTGGTGAGTTACACAGTGTTCACGGAAAAAGATGATTAGAATAATGTGTTTTTATTTTTAACAGGAAGTTTGCATATGGACAGTGGGTAATTTGGTAGCTGAAAGCAGCAAGGCCTTCGAAATACTTCATGCGCAGGACTGTTTAAAGTATATTACATCGCTGATATGCCATTGTGATAACACCATTTTGGCTTCTGTAGCATACACAGCTATGCAATATGTGCACACTGGTTTTCACCATATCCTGTAAGGTTTATCGCTTTGTTTCAATATTTTCTAGGATCGTAATTAATAGTACAAATGCTTTCAGTGAAAAACAAATGATTGAGCTGGTTAAGACGAGTACACAGAGAAGTCTCTCTTTTGAGGATCCATACTTTATTTGGCTGCTAGCTTTATTGTCATCTCATGCTGTCTGCAACACCTATTTATATAATACAGTACCTTTGGTAGTCGATTACTTACACCAGAATACTACAAACAACATCACTGCTGTAACAGAGGCACAGTTTCTTTCGTCAGCATTTTTCTACATTCGAAAGAGTTTGTGAATACAAAAATTCTGCTGGTTTTGTTTTAGGTCACAGCATGTACGAGGCTGTTAGCCAACACTGTTAGTGAAAGGTCCGGGCAATTAGCGAGATTTCTTTTAGAAAATCCGAAGTACGTTGAATCGAGTTCATTGATGTTAAACAGATTACTCTCGTGTCAACACTTACATGTTAGGAAAGAAACTTTATGGTTGATAGGTAATTATAAACAATTTTTATTATTAAATGAAACAATCAATGTTAACGTTTTAATGGGACTAATAAATAATATTTCAGGCAACCTTTACAACCATGACTGCTCTGATATTAAACAAATTGTACGAGATATTATACCCAAATTGACGTCTCTCAAACAAGCAGTTCTCTCTACAACGCAACAAACTATGACACTGAATACCGATTTAACCGTTTGAGCAGGTATATCATGCTTAGCAACATATCGATCACAGCATTCACATGTATACACACAATGTGTTTCATTTATCTTGCATTCCAAAGTCTCACATAAAACTCTTTACTCCTGGAATACTCCTGGGATAATTATTTAGGCAAAAATATTGGAAACATTGAGAAATCCAAGAGAAACGAAATACCCTGTATATATCATTAATAATTATTGTAAATGGTAAAACACCTTTCCAAACGTTCTGTCCCCTTACTTGCATACAACGTTTCGATACAAAAATATTAAAATTGTTACTATACAATGTCGACTGTTCTCGCTAACAATTAGAACTGTATTCATCTTAATAATTCATTTTAACAGGAATAAATTGTCGTATTCCTCTGGAAGAATGATCGTCCCTCGTAACGTCTTCTATACAGGGTACTTTCACTAGATTGAAGTAAATGTGGCCCATAATGTCCGCCGTTGGATGTTTGCTCGCTTTTAAACAGCGGTACAGTGCCTCGTCGCAGGTGCAGTGCGATCTGCGGAAGGTGAGAACAAGGCTGATATGTTTTACAGTGGTCCATAAACGATATGTGATAAAGACTTCATTATGTAATAATAATTGATTAATAAATTCTATTTTTCATACTTAGTATACAAGGAGTAATTGGTGAGGTTGTATCGCGTTCGTTGCGCGCGAACTTTAACAGGACAGAGATCATGGCTACGACAGCACCTGAAACAAGCGACGTCCAATTAGAGCAAAGGTCTCTGCGTTAATCGAAGCGACTATAATTAAGATGGATTTGAGCTAACCTATCGATTTCCACTTCTTGACCAAGGTCGTGGTAGCCTTCCGCTATGTCCCCTGTCCCACACCATTTGGTCCCTGGAATAACAATGCACGCTGCATCTTCCGATTCATAATTAATAGGCTGCGGCTTTTATGCGTTTATGATAGAAATGAGTCTTTTGTCAACAGGAGGATTACTTGTGGTAATAATACGATCAAAATGCATAAACATCTGCAGTCTAAGTGTGGCGCGTATTTATTTTAGACAATTACCTGGAAGAATGCCTGAAAGAAGGGACAACGAGCTACTCACGACGCGCGTGCCCCTGCTCAAGCTATTGGACATCGAGGATGTCAGAACGTCCTGTTGTATCTTATCTAGTAGCTCGCACTGTTGCATAAGCTTTGTTATCTCGGGGAACGATACCTGCTGCGGAATCGTCGTCGCGGAAAGGTTCCTCAAAACCTCGTTAGCCTCTTCTTGCTCACTGAAAAGATGTCGTTTGTTTAAATCGCGATATTCCGTTGGCACTTATCATTCGTATTCAGGGATGAAAATGATCCTCAAAATTAGGGGTTGATTTAAAGGATTTTCTCTATTAAATTTCAATGATTGTAAACCGGGATATTCGAAACTGGTCAGTAGACTATTACTAACAAAAACCTTTCCGGGACTTGCAAGGAACACTCACTAAACTTCGATCAGGTCGCAGTTGTGAAGCTCGTTGTTGGTCCCGATGTCGACCACCGCGATCGTCTGATCGTGATAGTAGACCGCCGTGATATCGCCCCTGACGGGAACCCTGGGCCTTGGCGTAGTTCCTGTCAGTCCCTTGAACACGTTCTTGAAGAAAATCGGCTGCTGCGTGCTGCTGGAGCTTATCGCCACAACCAAAAACAATACCCAGCCCCGGAAGAACATCTCGACCCCTTAGAGTACCGCTACACGCAAACAACACAACACTGCGCGTCTTTCCGTTCGCGTGACCGTTTTATTCGCATTCTGATGGTTCCCGTGGGGGAGTCCTGTGTTAGATCATCTCCACAACGTTCCGGGGAAATGGTCGCAGGAAAAACTGTGTTACATCGTTGATGCGACCGCGAAATTTGTCAGACATAAGTGCAATCGATCGCGGTAGCCTCCCGGTTCCGCCCGGGAAACTTTTCCTCTGGTTCTGACTTATTTAAACACTATATAGTCAAAGTACGCGCTGCCACGAAAACTAGATCGTTTTGGACTGTCGATGCAGCGGTTTTTCTGCAGAATCTGAAAGAAGCGTTTTGACTTGCAGTTAACGATAGGAGTCCTGCCACTGTTGGGTACGTTTGTTTTTTCTTTCTTTAAATGCACCGAGTGGCTCAGCTATAAATAAACTTAAGTGTCTTCGATTTGTGATTTGTTCTATATGCGCGAAAATGACACGTGCACATACTGCTGATCTGTAGACTGCGGATCTTAATGCAAAATAAAAATTTTCTAAGTCGATTGTAAAGCACAGAAGACAGATAGGAATGTACTCATTCGTTTAGTAATTTGAGTAAGTCCAAAATACTGTAGTAATGTTCTTCAATTCTTCCAATGTATTCGCAGTTTTGTGTTTAAAATTCGCAGTCTACGCCATTATTTACAGTGGAGGGTTGAAGACAGCCCTCGAATTGAAGGGTTGAAACGCGTTTCAGAAAGACCGTAAAACAGTACGACTTCGTTCAAATGAAACTATAATTTCGCCTTTTAAGAATATCGATTAAATGCTTAATATCTTCCCATCGCGCGCGATTCGGAAAAGGAATAGAGTCTGTTTCTTTTACCGCCTTCTTTTCTTGATTGTTTAAGATCCGTCAGTCTTGTCGGACTCTTTCTACCATTAATTCCTCGGCCTTTTTCATAGGTGATATTCCCGTTACGTCTCAATCATTGAATAAAAATCTACATGCCCGGCGTTATGCGACTTCGGTCTACGCTAGACCATGGAACAGAAGCATCCACCGCGGATGCAAGCCACCCTTTACGGTCCCGCTGCGTTCACCGTCCCCGTGTTCACCTCAAAGTTGCACAAGACACTTATTCGGACACCGAGGGGCGGAGAACCGTTTTACATAAAAGTTTCACGGGGGATACAAGGATTGGAAGAAACATATTATCCAGCTCTACTGGCAAGACCATCACGCTACCGATCTCTGCTGCAGATCTAGGGGGTCTCCAGTCTGGAGCAGGCTATTTTTCCCAAGGCAAACTGCGCCCGAACGTTTACCCAAATTTGCAGACCGCGAACCGTACTTGGTGACAGGCTTTTCCAACTTGTATCATCGTCGATCGGTACACATGTCTCGCACTCGGAAGAAAAAACTCAGCGCACAAAAGAAACACTGGAGGATCAACAAAACTCGCCTCGCCGGAAACTGGAGTTCCTGTGAACGTTGCGGCTTGCGTATCTATAATGCACGCAAGCGCAAGCGTGTCAGGAAGCCGACCCCGTCGCCGATCGAATCCAGGATGTGTATAGCCTGCCAAGTTTAAGAAGACCCCCCGAAAGGAGCGGCCAGTCCGGATCCCCAGTGGTGGGAACGTCATGCTGGCCTCTGCCCCCTCCTCTACCGTCGCGGTAATCATTTTTAAAGTTATCAAGCTGCACGGCTCGGAAGGCTACACACCTGTGCGCGACTCTTCCCTTTACCGTCCTCTCTGCTCCCTCCCACTGCCGGCGGTTTTCATCGCGACGCGTTACGAGGTACATTTGGCAGAAAGCAGCTGCACGTACCGGGGGGACCCACATTCAGGGAGACTAGGACAAAGAAAGTAGGACGAAAACGTAAGAAATTATGCGGCTAGCGAGTGGTCTACTCGCCGGACGATCCTCGGTCATGATCTCTTCGAAAGAGAAATCCGTCGGAACGCGTCAGCTGTGTTAGAAGAATTGAGTCGGCGCGATCGATACGTCCTCGTGCGATGACCCGAGCGTATTTAACATTAGTTCTAACACCATTTTGAAAGTCCATGGTCCAAAGTTAAATACTTTTTAATGGATCCATTAACAGCAACAGTTTCAATTGTGAACCAACAAGTCAGCGCCGGTAGCGGTGACTAGATTGCGCGTCTGAAATACAAGCGTAAATGTTTCTTGCATCAATTTGTTGCTATTTGTTGGCAATTGACAGCCACCTTTGCGACGACAATTTCAGTTAAGTCAATGTTAAAGATGGTTTTTAACGCCAGGTTTACGGGACGAGTCAAAATAGCGCGTCCTATATTTTTCATTCACGATTATTGAGTATCATTCAACAAATTTACTTCTTTGAGTATAATATTACGGAAAAGGCTAAAAATTTGAATAAATACATTCTCGTCATTTTTATAAAGTTGTGTAAATTGGCCACTTTTACAGCTCCGTAAACCTAGTGCCAGTAAATTATAAATCTTGAAGTGGTCGGATGCGAAACGGTCGATTTATTATCCCGAGTTCGGGCAGAAGTTTACAAACGAAGCGGACTTAGTTTTAGCGAGTCGAACGAAACGTTTACGTACGAGGTAGATTTAGTAGAGCGTTTTTTCGAGCACACGTACTTCGTAATGAATTTTGACTGAAGTCGGCCATCGTTAAGTATATGTACATAAGTATCCTCCAGTTTGATAAAAAGCGGACAATTTACAAACTGATAATTCCGCGGCGATAATGGCGAGGACAAAGTAAAGTGGAACGGAATCACCTTATTCTCGTTAAGACTGGCTCGATTTCAAGGGTTGCTGTTCGTGAGATGACGAGGTCGTCTTCGCGGCAGCGTTCACCGGATACTGGTTTCCAATCCGAGTTGTGCTCAGCGTGATGCTAATAGGCGTAGCATTCGAAAGTTGCTGACGAACCGGGCATTGACGGTAGCCTGGAACGAGAAACTCATGAATATTAAAATTCATTTAGAGGAATATTCCCGCCGATTTTTTTATCTGTCGTTAGTATACAGCCTCGTTCGATCGTCGAAGAGTAGTTCAAGTGAAGAATGAACTTTTTTTGACCTCTAGCGAAGTCAACGAGGCTAAGGTTGCACTGGAAAAGAACACAGTTCGGTGCAACATTGTTGATCGATTGCGATGAAATGCATCGTGCAGTGAATATGTAAGTGGTTCTGAGGTGTAACTATTATATACTAGGGGTGGGATTTTACTCTTTCTTCAATCATTATTGGATTAAGTAGTAAATGAATATCGCTGTTACTGTCAATGACAAAAAATTAGGTGTGGTAAGAGTATTCAACCGGCATTTAGAAATGTAAAGTAAAATAGTTTTCATACAATGCGATGCACTGCTTTCTTTTCTTGATATAGATTTTCAAAATTTAAGAAAACGTTTAAAAATCCACGACATAATATTCAGGTATCCGGGTATCACAAATATTGTTTACCGGCATGATGCGGGCCGGAACAGTGGCAGCAAATAGGGTTGTTCCGAGGTCGGGGGCAGAACTCGACGCTGTGCGGTTCTCCGCATCGAACGCAGCGCGGCAGGTGTCTGCAATTGGCAGCCATGTGCCAGAAGCCCTGGCAGCGATAGCATTGGAGGACTCCGTCGCCCGTTTGGAAGTTGGTAGGTTCGAGAAGATTATTCGCCATTCCTGAGCCTGGTTGCATCGGGCCACCTCCACTTCCGGTTCCTCCGCGCCACCAGCGTTCTGGAATCGCGTTGAATCGAGCGGCACCGAAGAAGTCCAGGCCCTGACGTAGCAGCAGCTCGTAATGCCCAGCGTCCAGCACCTGAGAAGCATACTTAAACAGTCGAAGCCAATGACCGGTTCGTTAATCGCCGGCAGAAGTAATAACATCATCAAGCATGCAACAGTTTTGTGGTATTCTATAGTTTGGAAAACTACGGGACGATAGTACGATATTATAATACGTTCTTAGGTTCGTAATGTTAATAGCGCCTCTACACTTTAGACTTGTTGTTACCGTCTTATCTATTTATGCTCGGCTTGTAATCGTTTCGCAGTTAGCAATGTTTTCAGACAACTTGTTAATGGAAACACGACGGTCAATGGCCATGAAATGAATGGGTTCAAAGTAGAATCAGGACGGAAAGGATGGATTCTATTTCCTTACAGTTGAACCGCATGACGTTTCTAATGGTTTTGTAATAACAGGTCTAAAGAAAGTTGCTCGTAGCAGATACTGTAATGATGTAAACACTTTCACGGATAGAGTAAGAGTTCTGTGACAGAGGTCGTTCCGAAGCGGTACCGGAAGTTAACCCTTAGCACTCGAATGGTGACTCTGAGGCACCACTAAAAATTGCTGTACAATTACTCAAAATATCGTTTACAGTATTAAATATATCGGTATCTGATCAATTACTAAACATTTAGATACTGTACAAGGTATTATACCAATTTCATATCTATAAAATTTCAAAAATCGTAGGGAACGGAAATATTCAACGTCGGAAGAAATGTTTAATTTTCGAATTAAAATAGCTTCGCACTCGAGTGGCTACTGTGAGACACCACTAAAAATTGTTTATCACTCAAATTATTTTTCAATACATTAATCAACATTTACGTACAGTAAGTCCGCGACTTACGCGGTTAATTCGTTTCAGCGCTTTCCGCGTAAGTCGAATTGTGCCCGAGTGCCACCGCTGAAAGGTTTTTAATACGATCTGATTTGTACATACATACTATATGTATTCGATTTTATGCATTTATGACAAAAACATGAGTAGGTGTAACTAAAAATAGTAAAAATCTAGAAGAGAATTTAAAAATACTATTATATTATTTTCAATCTATTAAACACATTAAGAAAGAAAATATATTTCCATTTGACTCCAGTTTGTTGTAAGTCAGGTAGAACATTTTTATTTTGCATAAAGATCCGCTGTCTACTCATAAATAGCTGAATGCCTACGCTGTACATAAGCAAACACTTATCTTCGCTTCTGTCACAAATGTACCGACAAAGCTCCCGTTCTGGCAATCAAAGAACGAATCTCACAGTTCGGAATTGATTTTCTGGTTCTGTTATAAGATCCGCGTAAGTCGAGGACTCGCTGTACTGTACGAGTGGGTCGCATCAGCATCATAAAGTGAAAAAATAGTATAGAAGAAATGTTTTCAGGTTGAAACAGCTCCGAGGGTCGAAAGGCGTACCTCGACGCGGACATATTGACGCCAGCGTTCGACGCTTCCTGCAGCGACGCCCTGCTTCGACAACGCGGAATTGATGTCCTGAAGTGGAATTGCCCAAGGCACGTCGCGTAACAGCACCGCTTGCCTGTAGCGGGAATCCTTCGCTGAGAACCGTGCTACCTGCGTAACGCGACAATCATTGTTTAATAAATCCTCGATCAGCCGTCTCAGCCGGCAGTATCAGCGGGGAAAAGAAATTCCGCAGGAATTCTTTAAATGTTGCGCGGTCGAACGGGTCGTTGCGCAAAGAAAGTGTCTTGCGCAAGCGAGAGAGAAAAGCGAACCGTTCGAGGGACAACGAAAATGTTTACTACTAGCAGAATCATTTCAACATGGATACTTGTACGGGTCCTTCGAAGACACGTGCCAAATCCCCGCGTTGCAGAAGCTTCTCGGCGTCAGCTTCGCGGGCGAAAGCCGCGATCAGGCCGCAGGGTGTCTCGGAGACGTGCCAACCTGCCAACGGGTCCGAAATGCGGATCACATCTTCCAGGTTCGAACGCAGCAGTTCTCCAGCTGGTGTTTCAAATTACATTTCATTTAGCGATGACGAAAAAGTATCAGCACTTGATCTACCGGTAAGTGACAAGCTACCTCGAGTAACGCGGTCAATTCGTTTTTTTTTGGAATCGTTAAGAAAAGCCATTAGAAAGTCTGAAATTTTTTTAAGTGGATTCAATCATTTCATTTTTTACAAGTAACCAGCCACTTTTTGTGTTCGATAGGTTCAGCGTTTGAAGGACCTGCAAACAGGCTTCCGGTAGATAAAGCGTCAACAAGTATGCAAACAGCGTTCCTTCGATTTGCAACTAGTTCTACACGTGTTACGTGTCGAATGGATGTTGCAGAACAAGTTGCGGGGACGCTGGCGCAATCACCGCACCACCGATTACATCAGTCCTTATGGTGGACTCGTTATAGCGAGTGGAGCACGGCTTTTCGATTATGCTGGCCAAGCATTCGCAAAATGGCTTTGCGCCACTTTGAAAGAATGTGGAAATTACAATAGAAATGCGTTGGGAGCTGTTGGAGCTCGATATGGGACAAGAATTGTCTTTGGAAGCTATTCGAAACGTTCTAACGTATAACGTTGTTTACGTTACGTGTGTATAGTTTGTAGTGCTTCGAATTAGGAGAGTATTTCAGCCATTTACGTGATGTCGAGACAAAGAAACGGCTACCTTGCGTTCCTTGCACTTGGCCTTGCGGGCCAACGGCACGCGATATGTAGAGGGAACACGTGAATTCTTCTTGGCCGGAAGCACGTGCTCGGTCGTTGCAGAAATCAGACGCGTTCGGTTGCGGGATCGCGACTTGCGTTGTCGTATCGTCCGTATCCTTCTGAGTGGACTCTTCCTCCATCCTGTGCACCTCGTGCACCATCCAACGAGCTCCTAATCGACAAAAACAATTCTCGCTATTCTCGCTAAAAAAAGAAAAATACTATCCACGGTATTCGCTACATGGGCGATCATAAGATCTACTCGGAGAGCGAATACATTTTATTAGGTTGTTGCATATGAAATATCCGATTTTATAATGCATCTGTTGCAATGCGTTTTGATCAAGAAATACTATTACAGTTGACAGGTTCATTGTACGTTACTTTGAGGCACAAAGCTTGCGATTCTATCTCCAATTTTAATTTACACATATAAATTTCCTTTTAAGAGGATCTTACACTTTCTCGGTTCGGAAAAATCGATCTTTTAGAAAGTATATCATATACTGGAAAGTATCATATTTCAATAATATTCTCTGGAAATTTTAGAGGAAAATTCGAAATACTTTAAAAGTTATAGACGATTATAACAGGCATGGCTGATTGAACGTAAGTAGATTTTGTATGTGAAAATTCCTTTGTCAAAACTTCAAACGCGTTTTAAAAACCATTTAACAATAATTAAAAAGTTCTTCTGCACAACAACAGCCCCAGTATAGACTAGAATAAATGAGATTGGTTAATATTTTTCTCTTAATTTTTAACGTTTTTTTTTACGAAGAAAATGCTATTTTTGAGAGACCGCCACTTATTTCTCTGTAAGACACTTCACTTATTTCTTGGTAAAACCTTCACCAGGGTACGGGGGCTAGGCAAAATTTTTTCAATCGACAAAAACATTCTTGTTATTCTCTTTACAAAAAGAAAAAACTATCCACGGTATTCGCTACATGGGCGATGTTATGATCTACTCGGACAGCGAACAGATTTTATCTCCCGGCACTTGTAAGTAAGACGAGGTAAGGCAGTTTACTTATTTCTTGGTAAAACCTTCACCAGAGTACAGGGCGCTCGGTGAAATTTTTTAAATCGAATGAATTTAACCGATTAACCGGTTAGTATTTAGGTATACGGGTAATACGGTCACGGTTCATTGGATACGGGTATACAGTTCTCACGACACCGAGAACACACGACTAGACCCGAGGACATTCAATGAATCGCTGACATTCGATGAACGTTTCGATGAACGTTCGTTCGCGTAAATCAATGTAATCATGAAATTAGTGTGCACACCAATTTCCGGTTGTATATGCTAGTTGAAACAACTTTGCTAGCAGACTCGCGTGTTTCTTCGACGGAGTAAAGTATAATCGGCATGGCTGATTACGAGGTTAAGCTTATCGGCTGATCTCGAACGAGATTCAGAAGGACATAGTCGCAGAAAGCGAGTGAACGGTTGAGCATGATCTCTGAGGATTTTATTCTTTAACGATGACAGTACGATGATGACCCTGCGAGTTCTACCCGCGATGCTAAAATCATTATTTTCTAACTCTAAGGTTTCCCGGTATCAACGCGATAGATAACATACCGATTTCCCGTTGCTTGATTACCGATTCCCAGCCACTTTGTCTCAAGCCAGTATGTCTGGCGATGAACGAAATCACCTTAGACGTTTTTTCTGTTCGTTGTATTCACGGGAAAAAGAAGCCAGGGCCGAGAAATACATGGCCCAATGCTGGAGCCATTAAGCGGCTTCTTTCACGATCGCAACAATATCGTTACTCTCTCTTTTTTTTCGAAATCGAAAATCTGATTACTTCGCTGGGGATAAGTCGCCCGATGAAATATCCGCCAATGTTGTGGGCGAATACTATTGGTAATGTGTCTCCTCGCGAGAATAATGGAGTATATTGTAAAATCGACTCAAATGTGAGTCCTCAGAAATCACAAAATTTCAACGGGAGAGTATTGAAATATGATTCTTATTATTATTCAAGTGACACATAATTCTTATTTTGCTATAGGACTTGATTCAAATTCCGGTAAGAATCATTATTTGCTCACAAAATTTCAATGGTTGAGTATTGAAATATGATTCTTTATTCAAGTGACACATAATTCTTATTTTGCCATAAGCCTTGATGCAAATTCCGTTAGGAATCATTTTGTTCGTACAGCGCCATTGCACGAAGTGGCAAAACGTTCAAACTGTTAGCCAAATGTTATCGACAGTTGTTCATGTACACAGTCGTAAAGGAGACTCACTCGGTTTTAGTCACAACAAGCGGACTTTTAGTTGTGTAATGTGTTGTATTTTACTTAGCGATAAATAAGGAATGGAAAATACGCAATTTTGCACACAGCATAGGTACACAATTAAAATTGTAATATGTATATGATAATAAATAAAGAATATATTTTTACAAGTTAATGTGTTCTTATTTCCCACCCTGTGGAAATTCTAATAAAAATCTTGAAAATTGAATTTGTATTAGGAGAACGTGATATCGAAGGAGGTGGAATGAAAATTGTGCTACCTCTTTGACTATCATATTCTCCTAGTAGAAACCTCGAAAAATTTTCGAAAACCTCGAAAATTGAATTTTGTATTAGGAGAACATGATAGCGAAGGAGGAACATGAACTCGTTTCTCGTTGGAACAACATTTTATTTATACCTGCACTCGTGTATTATCACATATTTTCTAATTTCAATCATGAAAATACAGTTTTCTCGGAATCGCACAAATGATCGTGCCGTTTCCCCATGCGTTGCGCGCAACGATCAATAAATCTTTATACAAAAATATCGATTCGAAATTGTTTGGACCATCGTGGACTACTGTAAAATCGTACAATTCTCCGGCAAGGGGAGGGGGTGCGTTCAATTGTTGCGCGGTCAAAAGTGTATGTAATCACGATCGTCGACGGGTATACATATGTATATACATATACACATGGATATACATATACATGAGGGGTATACAAACGTGTACGGATTCCGCGAAGAATCGTCGCGCGACGCGATTCGCGTGATCGGTGGCTCGGGTCGCTCGTTTCGCGTTCAACTTTGTACAACTAATCGAAGGATAAACGAGAGAACGACGACGGTAGCGAACGGAGAAAGTGTGTGGAAGGCACTTCCTTGGCACGTGATCACAGAAGAACGCAGGTACTGTGCAACAACGAGTTCGCGTGGTCCTAAACGAGCCGGACGCGTCGTGGAGGACGCTGCAAACCTTTGTTTCATTATAGATCGGGAATTCAAACAGAAACAAACAGATTCCTCGTAATTGTCTCTCTGATCGACTGACTGGACCGTCCGTCTATCTGTGAGCTAATGAAAAAAAGAAGAAGACACGAATCGAGAGCGGCGTTGGTTCTGTAGCAACGTGGTTGTTCGGTAACGACTCTAATTGTAAGACTGATGTTCGTCGCGTAGAAAATGGTTCACGAGAACGTTAATGATAACGATGATGATGACGATGAAGACAATGACACTATGACGAAGTCGACGACGATGACAATTATAATAACAATAACAATCATAATAATAATTACGTAGTATTAATAATAATAATAATAATAGTGACAACAACAATTATAATTAAAAAAAGGAGAAAAATGCATTCCACTATGCAGGTGTAAATCGTTTCATTCGAATGTTTTTTTCGTGGGCGTCCGACTCGCGATTGCGGATCGAATCGGATCGAAGCGCCCATTTCTTTTTCTGTTCCTATATATGTTTCCGTCTGCTTTGTACACGTCGTATAAATAAGTAGGAGCAATGATTCTTCTAAAGGCTAATAACTTAGTAGAAAGATACGCGTGGAAATATCTACAAGTATGTATAAAACCATTGTTGTATTGCAACGTATTGTTCCTGGAACGCTCTCGAAGCGAAGGGTTGCTGCGCGAGAGATCGTGGATCGAGGATGGTTCTCGCTGATCGATTACCGGGCGGATGTTTACGTACAATACAAAATGGCAGTTGTGTTGCGATAAAACACGCGGGCGCGCAACCAAGAAGACGTCGAACGCGAGACTGATTTTGCTCTAATACTGCTGCTTTCCGAACGATCGAGCGATTTTTCTGTCTGGTTGACGTTTTTACTCGTCGTTTACCCGCGACGCCCGTCTATAGTCTCGGGTGTTTATACTTTTCTTTTGGCTTTGTCGGTCGTAAGGCACGTAACGTATTTCGTTAAACGAAAAGGGACGCTATATAAAAATGTAAAATCTGCATTCGCTCGTCTCACACGCTCGACTTTCCTGCTTCTCTATCTCTCACACTCTCTCCCATTCTCACTCTCTCTCTCTCTCTCTCTCGCGCATCACACGCACAAACACACTTCCGTTTACTCCTGATTCCATTCGAACATCGCTTAGCAACAAGACGTTCAATTCGACTCGCCAGAACAGCTCGCCGAACGTCACGCTGATATTTTCGAGGGTCCATCTTGTACAGAGTGCTCGAAAACGGATGGGAGAAAATATAAGGCGTTATTCTTCGAGACAATACGATACGAAAATCAAGAATTTTGTTTGAAAATTTGTAATCAAGCCAGTGCCAACAGACCAACCAATTATATGACTCACGTATTCTACTACTGGTAGATCAAGGGGATCTTGAATCATTTGAAAACGAAGCTATAATCGTAATTTTTTAATTCTTGATTCATGTGTTACATTATCCCGAAGAGTCACCTAAGACTATCTCTCAGCTGTTACCGAGCACTGTGGATATATTCAGAACTAGACTACGGACCTTTACGCAAAATAAAAATTGTTCAGTTATACGGAACATAAGTTAAATGAATGTGCATTTACTCTTCGAGTAAGGTTAATCACTCGTCGAGAACGTAACAACATCATTCGTATTTGACCGAACTATTTTTATCACGAATGCATAAAGTCCGCAGTCATAACTGTCCCGCGTTTGATATCATGCAAAGAGGATGGGCGATCAAAACGTCGACGCAACGATCGCGGAGATGTCCCGGTTAGTCGCTACACAAATATTTGCGAAAGAGATCGCGCGCTCGACAATAAATATGTAGGAAGCGATGAACCGTGCACGGATCGCGAGCCGTTACGAAGCTGGCCATGCTCTGCGGGGTTGAATAGATGGCAACGGAAAGGGCCGAGGGCAACAAAGAGGGTGGCTACTCTCCGCTCGCTCCGTTCGATCTCTCGGATTCTCTGACTCGTGTTCGACAAACATCGTCCCCGCAGGATGTTTTTCAAGAACGTGTTGCGCATATCGTTTGGTAGACCGCTCGCAAACAACGTGCGTCCGCGGAGCTTTAAACGGCTCGACCGGTTGACAGTACCAAGAACGCGAACACGCCTGGCCAGTAAACAATCAGACCCGCGTTCCTTCCGCATCCTAACTTTCCAGCTCCGCATAGCGTCGCGACCCGTTCTGGCAACCGATTCGACTGTTTCGCACGATTCACCGCGCATTGTAGGAACGAACGCGCTCGCCGATGCAAAAATAGTCTATCGCGCGATCGAATCGGCGACAGAGGGTCCGAGGAGCCGCGAAACAGAGAGAGAACGAGAGAAGGAGCGAGCGAGCGTCCGTCGCGCGACCAGACGCGTCGTCAATGCTGCGTCTCCGATATTGTCTTCACGGGCTCCAACCCCTGCTTCTCGTGCTTCTCTTCGTCCTTATCCGGGTTATCCCACGCCTGCCTTTGCCCGGATCCGAAGATTATGTAGAACACCGCGCACACGATGTAGACGCTCGCCGAGATCAAGAACACCAGCCTCCACTTTGCTTGCGTCGGCTGAAAAATCAAAATCCTCTCGTTACTCGATGCGCGCGGTCAATGTTAGTACAACTGCCTCGATAACAGTACTATCTAAAGCACTGGGATAACAAGAAGTCTTCAACGTAATTCATTGCTCGTTTCGGCTCTAAAAGAATCGGCTAGTGTAACATACGTTTATCTTCCACCATAAAGCGATTTCATTTATAGATACACCAGCCGATTCGAATTATTTTTACATCTTCATGTAAACTTCATGAAATGTAATACGTTGCAGCAGAAGACGGTTAAGTGCCGGTTGTAGCGCGACAGTTGACGAGGCATCGCGTTGTACACAAGAGACTGTGCTCGAGTAGAAACAAGCGCGATCAACGGGATCAACGTCAAAGATAATTACCGTTCCGACGATAATGTACCCGGCTGTGATCGGAGCGAGAAGCCCGGCGAGATTCGCCAGGCAATTGGTGAAGGACATCAGCACCCCAGCGAACCTCGGCGACACGTCCAGATGGTTCACTTTGAACCCGGAGTAGATGCCACCGTTCAAGCCGACGCCGACCGTCAAGATTGCGACCGTCAGCCAGGAGTTGCAGCTGGTGTAGGAGGCGCCGATCAACGCGATCGCGGGTCCGAATTGACCTATGCTGTTGATGATCTTGCGCGTGGTGGTGTGGTTGAACTTGCCCGTGGAGATCATCCAATCGGCCACGTGGGAGATGAACATCGAGAAGATCCACATGGCTAGGTAGGGGAGCGAGGAGATGCTGCCGTTCTGAAATGAATACGTGAATCGTTAGGCTCAGCAGCTAATCCTGAGATCTGTGGTGGGTATATTATTCTGACACCACATGTCAGGGAAAGGATCTATATCCTTCCTGTCATCCTAACAGATTTTTTCTACACGCAGGTTCGGATCGGTATAAAGAATGAGAGTTACCGATTTAATGTCGAAGTGGAGAATTTGCTTCATGAAGGTGGGCAGCTCGGTCATCAGCGTCTCGTATCCGTAGTTCTGACCCATGTGGGCGATCAGGATGGCCCAGAATGGCAGCGAGGTGACGATAGAACGCCACGGCACTGGAGGAGACTGCGCAACGTCCGAGAAACATGATTCGTAACGTAATCAAACGATGTAGGAGAAGACATTATCTTCCATAAATGAATTTTTATAATTGGGAGCTATAAAGGTGTAGTGTTAAATTTTTACGTTTGATTTTTCCATTTATTCTGAGAATTTCTGGTTTAAAAAATAATACGAGTATCTCGCCTTTATAGGAGGAACAATAGTTGGTGTACTATACTCACGGTAGCTCCGGCGTTGCCCCACAGAGCACTTAATATGTACTTCTTCTCGTCCTCCGGGATACGGGGGTGGGTCTCAGGATCCTCGTAGACCATCAGAAGGAACGCAACGCACCAGATAGTGCCGACCGTTCCGAACACGTAGAAGATCGATGGCCAGCCACCGTCGAAACCGTATTCGGAGAGGATTCCGCTGAGCGGCATAGATATCACGGTGCCGAATTGGGCACCTGTGTCGTAGCATGTGAAAAATATTATCGATTAGTGGTGCGCGTCATCGAGAAGGACGCCGATAATGATAGAAATAGAAAGAGAAGTAGAACAGGCATGTCCAAGCGACGCGAGCCAGGTTCACCGGCCAAAAAACGCCCACGAAACGGACCACGCCCCCCGGAGAGCCACAATCGCGCTGTGGGGGGCTTTGGAAGCGAACTTACTCACTGGACCCTCTGCTTGAACCAGACCACGCCCCCCGCATAGCCATAATCGCGCGGTGGGGCGCTCTGGAAGCGAGCCAACTAGCGGGACCCCTTCACGAGCCATCCTCGCTCTTCCTGAGAATCGCGAAAGCCCTACCTGGACATGCCTGACGTAGTAGAAGAAGAAGAAGAAGAAGAAGACGAAGAAGAAGAAGAAGTAGAAGTAGAAGAAGATGAAGTAGAAGTAAAAGTAGAAGAAGAAGACGGAGCGGGAAAGGAAGAAAAGCGTGTGTCGAGACGGACGGTCGATCCGGCAGCCTTTGGGTACACGCTCGGGTCCATCGGTAGGCCGCGGGCAGCCGAGAGAACCGGCATTCGGGATTCGCGCGACGAAAGGAGGTCTAGGGCCTCGTAGAGCGGTATCGAGGAAGGCAGCAACGAGCTTACCGGCGTAGACGAAGGCACCCATCCTGCTGCGTTCATTCGGCGGTATCCACTTGGCCAGCATCGCGTGCGTGCAAGGCACAATTGGACCCTGCAATAGGGATAATCCATTCCTAGGGGGAGGAAATACACCCGAACGATCAAAAAGCGTTCACACATCACACGGCAATTTTCGTCGTGTTAAGTTTCTCTTTTTAACCTGTTTACTGGGTGGAGACGTTTTCCCATCCGTTTACTTACACGAGTGCGTTCGAGTCTCGTTTCAGCGCCGAATCCTTTTCGTTTCGTTTTAACACACAGACACACACACATGCCAGACGGGCTACCGAAAATCGTTTTGCTATCGATCCATCGAGCATTTGGTTCCCGAGCTTGCCATCATCTGTCCGTTGAACCGCTGGTGGTTCGTCCCGATTCTTTTACACACACGAGGTCCGAAAGGGGGTTGTTGCCCAGTGAACAGGTTAACGTGTTTCGTTTATACTCTTTCTTTTCTCGCTATTCGTTCCATGATCGCCACTTTTTTTTTTCGTTATCCGATCGACGAGTTGTCGAGATAGAGAGAGAAAGATAGAAAAAGAAAAATCATGGGGTAGGAGACAACTTACCTCGCCCAGGCCTTGGATGAATCGGACCACCATCAGCCAGTAGTATCCGGCACGGGCGGCTACCGGCACCAACAAACCGAACACCGAGTTGATCAGCATCCCGACACCGAGGAAGTACTTGGATCCATAACGTTTCGCGAGTATACCGAATGGTATCTGTGTGATCACGTAGCCGTAGAAGAACGAGCTCAACAGGTAGCCCTGCTTGGTGCTGTCCCAGACGAAGTCGCCATCACTGTGGCTCTAAAATTGAACGAGCAATTGCAATTATTCCTCCCTTCTCGTATATATCTTGCATGTGAACACAGTCTGTAAAAATAGTGTCCACGGCTGGCGGCTTAACGCTAACCGTACCGAGCACAAAATGCGACTACTATATGTACATAGTTTTATAAGAATGACAACACTGAGTTTATTTAAATTTCTTGCTATTTTTATAAAAATACGTGCTTGAATGAAGAAACTCGTCTAACCCCTTGCCTTACGATTTATTCTACGGTTTCAGTGATTAGAACTTTTTTGTAGATCGTAATTTCCCACAAAAAGGAGAAAATTGCTATAAATTGTATACCTATATGTTCTACAATAGAGAACATCAACATTTTTTATCAGAATCTGTTCAGAGTCTTCATCGCGAGTTAGACACGATATTGTAAGGCAAGGGGCTAATAATCTTCAATGGAATTATCCTTGCAACTTCAATGATTATAAAGCAAAAAATGTGACACCGGTGAATCGACCGGTAGTGGTACGATTAGTGTTAAGAAACCTGGCGAAAGACTTCCGTTTGTGAAAGCGTTAAACCATAATCAGATGCTTACGACTTCGGCGACGGTCGCGTTCGGATCGTAGCCGCACTCGTGGGTCGGAATACCATGGTCGTCGCGGTCACGTAGCGCCGTATGGTTCACCATAGCGACGATCGCCACGGACATGTTGGTCCTCATCACGTAGGCGTTCGCCATACCCAGGAACAGCATGAACGTGACCACATGGCGGGAACCGATCCACCCTGAAACATTCAAGAACCACAGTGAATGGCAGCGTCGCAACCCTTCACGTATCATTACGTAATCGAACGATATCGGCGAGAAAAATTGCATCGATAACGCCTATCATCTTGCGTCGGCGGTCACAAGTGTATGACAAGCTTCTAGTCCGTTTCCGGAAAAAATGCCGGACGGTTTCCCTCACTGATGTTAACCCTAGATAACTGAACATTCGTTTAATAGCCTACCGAATCGGCGGCGACTCGGGCCACGTTGTATAAATCTCGACGGCGCTTCCTCGAAAATGATTATCAATTATCTGCGATCGACCAAACGACCCCGCAGCACCAGTTGCGTCACTTGGCTCGCAGGCTACGTGCTCGCCTCCGCGAGCAACAAGTCAACGCGAGATCAAAAGAGACAATGAGAAAGAGAAAGATATCGATTCAAGGGTACGATGATCGATATCATGGTTAGAGAAGGTCGCGAAGTCTGCGTAGATCATTCAGAGCCAGCTCCGAATGACGTCGGTGGTCGGCGCCGCGGAGCCGATTCATCGTTTCAACGGAATCGATTACGAGCGTGTCTGAGACACGAATGATAAGCCGGCCGACGTGGTTCGACGACACCGACGAAGCCAGATTTCGTCTATGGCTTTCGACAACACAGTAGATCGTCCTAACTTTATTCAAAAATAGAGTGTCTTCAAACAATTATTGCTCACAGCAAGATAAGGCAGTAGACTCGTTTCCAGGATTGCAAGGGTGCGGGATTCGCCTTCTCATTTCTCGATAATACAAACCCGGGGTTTTGCAGTAGTCAAAAACGCTAGATAAAAGATTGATCTAGGGCGCTATCTGCCTCAAAAGTCCTATTTTGTCGTTTACGAGCCGTAATTTGCATTATTCGGCTATTTTCATAGCTACATGCGCAGTTGACGCTGCCGAATATTGCAAATTACGCCTTGTAAACGGAAAAGTGGGACTTTTGTGGGAGATAGCTCCCTAGATCGATCTTTTATCTAGCGTTTTTGACTCTTGAAAAACTCCGTGTTTGTATTATCGAGAAATGAGAAGGAGAATCCCACACCCTTGCAATCCTGGAAAAAGGAGTCTGTACATATACCCCCTTAAGCGTCTACGTTATATTACAGTAAATATCTCCATTTTTCTTTTAAGATTACGCGCAAAGTCTGTTCAAACGCTTACTGTCCTGTCGTCTCATTGTCCAACAATAGTAGAGGACTGCTGAGTGCACACTCCTCCACAGAGAGGTAAATTAATTACAGTCGGGAAATACGTATACTTTAATAATTAGTTAACTGAGGAAAAACGGATGTAGACTTTGTGGAACTACACCCACACCCAGATTCAATATAAATTGTGAACACGTAAAATGATAATAATTTGTCAATTAATTCATGAATGAACAAGTTAGCTTCCCAAGCTAAGTAATTAACAGCTGTGTTGAGTCGCGATTTAGCAATTCGCCGATTTCCTATCGGCTTATCGATATCCTCTCGATTCGACTAGTCGCGAAGACTCACGATGGTCGTTGGCTAATTCGATCGCTGTGGAATTCGAGGCGGACTGCTGACAAGGCGGTCCTTGAGCCGCGGGCAATGCCGTTTCTTCGTTTGCGAAATTTCTTGCAGGACACGGGCCCCTTTAGATATTATTGTGGTAGCCTAAGGCAGTTGGAGAGAGAGAGGGAGAGATAGAGAGAGAAAAAGTAAATACCGGAAATCGATATCAGCTGATTTTGTCACCGAACGCTCCAAGACAGCAGCGTACGTTCCGAATGTTCACAATACGACTAGACGTGTCAAGTCGTCGTTTAAGATTATTTAACCTTTGCGTAGCCAACCCATTTATTGCATTTCTGTCAACAACTTGTTAACGTTCCTCTAAAAATACTACAAAATGTCTCTGCATGTCTATTCTTTGCTCACTGATACACAAATGAATTTATTACACTTATTAAATTTAATTGACACATATTAAATTTAAAATACAAACGGTTTAAACAAGAAAGCAGCGTACGTTCCGAATATTTACAATACGACTAGACCTGTCAAGTCGTCGTTTAAGATTATTTAACCCTTGCGTAGCCAACCCATTTATTGCATTTCTGTCAACAACTTGTTAACGTACCTCTAAAAATACTACAAAATGTCTCTGCATGTCTATTCTCTGCTCGCTAATATATGAATTTATTACATTTATTAAAAATTTAATTAACATATATTACATTTAAATACAAACGGTTTAAACCCCTTGCCGTACAATTTTCTTTACAGTTACAGTGATTAACACGTCTTTATGGCACAAGAATGTCGTAAAAGGGAAAAGAAAATGTATATTTTTTGTATGGCTACATTTATTTCAATGCTTACAATATTGATTACAAACGAATCAAATTTAATTTCATCCAAAATGAAACGCGTAACATTCATATCTGTTAGACTTTGTTAAGAACCTTCGGCAAGGGGTTAAATAATCTAAACATTTTGGTTGGCTACAGAAGAGTTAATATACATCTGCGTTATTTCGTGTTACGTAATTTCTCGTGGTTACATTGTTAATTTAATTATTCCTTATTATAATTATTTATTATTATATTTAATTATTTATTTGAATATATATTCCTGTTTCTGGTCGCACATAATTATCGTTTATTGCGTCTGGTCGAGCGCGGGACCGCGTGAATCACGCGAAACACGCGAGACACGCGAGATCGACGGTCCGTAGGGCGGCCGCGCGAAACACTTTTCGCGCGCCGGTTATTTATAAAATTTCCGGCCGATAAGATCAAGTAATAATGATGCGGCTTATTATTAGATCCGATGCAAGCTTTATTTTCGGCCCGCAACCGTACTCTCGCGATCATTTTGCGCAGCTTGTCGCGTCCGCGAGCCTCGTTAAGGTGCGAGTACACTAGGAAGTGACACTTGCCACATTTTTTTCGCGAGAGCGACTCTCGCGACAGGTGTGAACGCCTCTGATTTAGCAAGTTGAACTCGCTCGCGACAGTTGCTCTCGGAGAACCAAACAATACGAGGCACCTCAACTCGAATAACTTCTAATTATACGTTGCACGACAAAATTATCTCTACGGATCTTACATGGTATCAAGGGGGACATGATGTTGTGCGGTGCACACCATTGATTTTTTAAATAGATCCGTGTACTTTTCTTTGCCCCGATCGACACAGTTTTTTATCCCCTCTAAAAAGCTATTAACCCCTTGCCGTATTTTAACGAGTCACACTCGTGACGAAGATTTTGAACAAAGTCTAAGAAATATGAATGGTGCGCCTTTCTTTTTAATATGAGAATTTAATGTGAAATAAAATTTGATTTGTTTGTAATTAATATTTAAGCATTGAAATAAATGTAGCTATGCAAAAAATCTGAATTTTCTCTTCTCCTCTACGACGTTTTTGGCAATAAAAACCTTTTATCATTGTAACTGTGAAGAAAATGATACGGCAAGTGGTTAACCCATGTCGAGATTAGTTTAGCAGATATTTTAATTCAAATATTGTTAAGTGATGCACACCATGTCCTCCTTGATACAACATCTGTGGAAATAATTTTTTTTTAATGATTGTTCGAAGTGTTCCAATTAGATGGCTCACCCTCTATATTTATTATAATATTTGCAGACACATGGAACTTGCTCGTGTATTCGATGTTCGGTCTGTCGACCTTGCTTCGATACCCCCGATCGATGATCGTCGACCTCGCCGATCTGCTAGATCCAACGGAATCGAATTTTCGCCTCGCACGTGCAGAAAGAACGTTTCGAGCGACACACGCGCGAATTCGCGAGTGCGAGACGCCCTATCGTTGTTCGCGTTATCTCGCATGATAGTTCACAACTATAAACATCGCTACCTTTATCTATTCTTTCGCAGTTACATCACTTGGTGTATCGTGCAGTGCGAAACTGGTTTGCAGCTTCTTATCGAGGCCGAGGGTCAGCTGTAATTTGCATGTTTTACAAGTTTTAATTTGTTCTACCCTCGGAAACAGATGCTCGAGGGTTCGTCACAATCTTCGTCGATCTACGATGTAATTCGAGAAAAGATCACATATTTTACAGGATCTAGAGTCGCAAAATGGTCGAACCTTCGAGAACACGCGAAGGTTAATAGTTCCATACTTGCACGACTGCTTGCCAAAACAAGAAAGTTTACAGTAACCGAATGTGCAGAGTGCACGTATGTTTGCGTTCCATTTATAGTAAGAAAGAGTAGGCGAATTTGGACCAGTTTCGATCTAATTTACAAATCGTATTGCTCTGTCAATTGATAGCACTAATAACGCTACAGGTATTTTTGTTTTCCCCGCCAAGACTATTAGCAGAAATATTTCTTATTCTCGAGATACTTGACCGCGGATTTTATGCATTTATCACAAAAATGTGAAACAGAAAATTGTAAAAATATTTCAAGAATGTAAGCATTAGGGGGAGCACGTTACTTTCAAATAATTCAGATCATTAACCAAAGAAATGAATTCCCATTTAGCTTACTTTTCTTGCAAATGATGCAGAAATCATTTATTTCGCATAAAGATCCGCAGTCTACACGTAATATATAGACTCCGGATTTTATGCGTTTATAAAAAAAATGAGCAAGTGCAATTTGAAACAGTGTAAATATTGAAAGATTTTGAGAGTATTAATATATTATTTTCATCACATTAAAAGTATTAACGAAGAATATAAATTTATATATAGCTCCTGCAGCTTGCAATTGATGCACAAACTTCTTACTTTGCATAAATTATTAATATATTAAATTATGCATATATAATTTATATTGTATAATATATAATTTTTAGTGTAATCGTTCTGTAGTCAAACTTTGGAAATATAAATAAATTGTTACGTCAACGAACGCTCGAAAACAACAATGCGTTGGCTCGATCGGAAACCCGCAAGATTCGAGCCGTTGCGAGCGCGTGTCAGTGCAACGCCGCGCGGTGCAACATCGATGCAATCGACAACTCCGATCGGTTTGCACGTGTCAAGTTCGAGGTTTGTTCATAGCGCTCGCGAGGAAGCGATGTCCGAGGACGAGAAGGCTGGTTGGCAGCGCGACGACTTGTGCGTCAGGCGTCCCGACGCGACATCGTCGATGCTGTCGCCGCCGCCGACGCCGATGTAAATATGTAGAGATGGCATCGAGTTCCATGTGTGTTCACGAATTAATTTCGGAACTCAATATTACTATTATCGATCGGAATTCGAGTTTACTTGGACACCAATCAAGTTTCCAATGCACTTATCAAGTAGTTGTACCTTGCTCGGCCACGCCCAGTAACGAAGCCACGCCTATTCGCGGGATAGGTCACGCCTATTCTACACAGAGAGAGCAATACTTAGGAGCAACAGTCTTTAAACTTAAATTTTTGGGAGGTATAACAAAATCTAGACTCTGAATCACGTTTTCTTTGCTCTAAAAATTCCCTGTGAATGTTCATGGGTATACATAGATTGCCTGATGAAGCATGGGTCAAAGTCCATTGAGATTGAGAGTGAAGAAGCCACGCCCACTTGAAGAACTCTTCACGGAGGGAGCGGGTTAATGACGTCCCACGGAGTGATACTTAAGCTCTATTCAAACAGGGATCAACGAAGCCACGCCCACTTGAAGCCCTTTCAACAGAATGAGTGGGTGAATGTTATCCCATCGGATGCTTTCCGTTTCTTTTTCGGAGATAATTGCTCCGTGGCCGTCGGGGGCAATCTAGGAGGCTCCCGGGGGAAGGAACACTCCTGGCTTGCGATACGAAGGGTTCGGATGTGATCGATGATCGCCTGAAGCTGCTTGCGAAGTACTTGAGCCCATCTCTAGTCGGGTGTCGCCGCCGAGCAGCTGACTAGCAGCCGACGAGCACGTGCTCGCGAGCCGAGTCGGTGGAAATAGCTAATAAGCCGCCTAAAGCCGAGGCACGCGCTCCGCGGAATCCGCGTGTGTATCCGTTCGCGCAATCCTCGGTCTTCTGAGAGGAGAGGAGATGAGATGAGAGAGGAGGAGAGGAGCGATCGGTTCTCTTTCAAGCCGAATCGGTTTTCACGCGATCGAACGATCGACTCGGTTTCGTCCGACGACCGACAGCCGAGCGACCTTTGGCTCGAGCCGCGCCACAGTCGGAATTCGACTCGAGGAAACCGAACGGTCGCGCGATTACGTATCGATACGGTGGCTTATCGCCTGCCCGAAATCTCGAGCCGATGGAGCCAGCGACTACCGATTCCGACGAAGCATCCCTTCCTTAGACGGCAGATCTTTAGGCAAAATAAATACTTTCTGTATTTGTTATAATATCAAATAGCAGTCACTTGAGAACGTGTTTCTTCTTTTAACACTAAACCTACCGAGCGCTAAAAGCGATCAAAATGTTTTTGCTTGCAAAAATGATAAGACTATATTTATTTACTATATTTAGTATTAAATTATTAATGCTTTCGACGCAAACATTTTTCAAACTACTAAAGTAATTCCGACGTTTCAATCTTTATTCAGATCATCTTCGGGGGTTACTATTTATATTTATTCGTAATTTATTTGTAATTAAATGTATCGAATCGATTTCGATGTAAGCAACTTCATAATTTCAATAATTGTGAAATGAAAAATATAAAACCGGTCATTTGTTCGGCAGTGGTAGGTTTAGTGTTAATACTTTTGACTAGGTAACGAATATTTATTTCTTTTGTTACACAATTCTTGCCTCTCGTTAACACACACACGTCAAAAGTAATATATTAATATTATCTAGTTCAACAAATCTTTCTGACAAATGTACTCACTTTTGTCATGGATAAATAAAATACGCAGTCGAAGCATCACGCATGGACGCACGAGAAAAGCTACATCCAGTTAGATGTTAGATCAATGTTTCACTTCGTACCGATATTCATGTATTATTTGATTAAATAGATTGTCCCGTAAGCTCGTTCGGTTCTTGTCTAATGCACACATTGCGAGGACTCGACGTGGTTAAATAAGACAAATGTTGCTTACAGTGTTGGAGGTGCGTATTACGAAAGAACTTGTGGAGCGAGCAAATGTATACACGAACACCCGTTCGATTTAAGCTTGTTGATCCTTTGAGATCTTCGCCAACAGTGATGCATGCTTTAACGATCAGGTGTGATTACGCTGCACAGGAGAACGTAGTTGAAGAGTAGTTGAGAACTCCACCAAATGGAGTTCTTTCATATTTTTTAGGGATTCTGTAATTGATCGGAGGTCATTTTTTTAATTACTTTAATATGCTCTCTTTAAACCTCCGTTCGCAACCTTATTTTTATCGGCCACGTTTGCGACTAAATTTTTTACTGTTCTAGGTTTCCAAAAAATCTGAAAAAATCCTGGAATACGTCCCTACTTTAACTCTTGTGTAGCCAACCGGGTGACCGGTTTTTTTTACTACATTGTTCCTCTAAAAATATTACGAAGTTTCTCCGAATGCCCAACCTGTGCTCGCTAATATATTAATTTATAGTCTTAAAATGAGAATTTGTGCAAATATGTTAAATACAAAAGGTTTTAAATAATCTATACATTTTGGTTGGCTCCGTAAGGGTTAATATATAATCGTTGGTTAAACGTGAAACGTTTAAAGCATTAATGGGAAAAGATGAATATCGGAAAGCAAGAAATTCAAAAGTGAAAGTTTGCTCAGGACATAAACGCCCCAGGTTGCAGCCGGAGGGCAAATCAAGATACCAAGAGATTCACTTTCGTAAATACCCAATGTAGACAGAGAAAATGCCGAGGCTTAATTACCGCATTGTGTTCTTCGATCGCGAATGGAAAATCTAAGAAACTTGAGCGGGGTAATTTGTGAGGCAATCATTTCGGAGTAATCATTCGCTGACGGACTCGGTTGACGATTCGCATGCAGACGATGGACGAGCGTGTTATCTCATCTTTCGGCTGTTCAAGGCCGAATTCTTTAGCAATAGACGAAGTCGTTTTTTCGGTTGTGATCGAACGAAGACGAACGAGAGCATAGAAAGAGAACGAATATTGTTAGCGAGTGTAACGATATCCTTTTAAACGTGTTGAGAGAGCGCGCGCCAGGAACGCTGGAAAAAATCGATGGTCCGCGAACAATGTCAGTGGACACGCACGTTCTTGCTCGAAACGTGTAATTATGTATAGTAATCCCGGAGCAGCGTGGCGATAACTTGCGGAACAGATTGTCGATTCCACGTTCCTCGGCCGCGATAACGCGCGGCTTTTGCTTAAACTGCGTATCGCCGGTCTTCGAGAAAGTTAGGATAATTGTCCCGAGCGTCGTAGAAACTTTTATAGTTTTACGATAAATATGCTAGCCCCTCTCATATAGGTAACCCCGTGCATAGGGAATAGTTTAGCAACGTTAGCAAATCCCACCGGTTTGCAAACATATGCAAGGCAGTGACAATTGAGACGACTCTACGTCATCCGAGGATAAGATACATCTAATTACTAATTTATAGTAAATCTTGTGATGCAATATCGTATTCATCGTGAGCATTGCAAAAATTACGCCGGGAAGATAACGCTCCATGTATGTATGGTCTGTTATTGCGATACGAACACGTCATCGATTACTATTAATAAGTTTTATCACCGACGGAATTGCAGGTAGCCGTTATCTGGCTCGGACCCTCAAGTTTAATTAATTTTGAATATTTTAAGACGTAACAGGGGAAAATGAAAACTGCTCTGAAGAGTTGTTTCACCCCTGGAAACTACACGATAGCAAGGATAAAAGTGTTGCATCATATTGCGAATGACTTCGTTTAGCTACACAGGAAGTTCTAGAGTTTTCCGAATTTTTTCGCGGAAACTAATTTGAATTTTGGTCGGTAATCCGCTCGGTTGATAAAGGACCTGTCGATAACGAAGGCGTCGACACGTTCGTCGGTAATGGAGACTTTTCCATTTTCCACGACCTGAAGGTTCGTCATTTTAAAAGAAGAATCTTTACACAATTACCATACATATAAGTGAGTTCCAAAATTACAAGAAAGATATGTGAAAAAGATTGATGTCTTTTTAATGTTGGTTTTTTGCGAAACACAACTCGCCAGGAAACTTTAACATTCGGACGCGACGATTCATTGTTCGTAAACAATCTAATTGACTCCGAGATGACTACACAATTGTGTAGCACCGCTACATAATTGTGCAAGCATCGATTCTTTTCCAGCACTTAAAGACACGTTCGCCAGCTTCCGTTCGCCGGCTCCGAAGATACTGCTACGATTTCGATATCGATGTTTACCCTCTTCTACGAGGAAGCTCCAGACATAGAATCATCCTGAAACCCGTTCGATTTGTTTATACGAGTCGTTACCTATCCGAGAGCTTCTCAATTACCACGCGCATCGGCGACGCGTGACAATCTATTTTACATAAACGAAGTCAAATTAGTTTTATGCACGTTCGCCATCCAAAGTCGTAACGCGTAGCGTAACGTTCCGGGAATCCGTGACTAGGCTTTGTTGAACCTTCTGCACGGTTCGCCGCATTTCGCAAAATTTTGCAACTACGAAGTTCTCCAGTGGAAAGTCAATCAGAAAAGCATAGGAGCGTTAACGTCAGTTCAATAAATAGTAAATACCGATGCGATTGAAATTTTTCGGTGCTATTAATAATTTATCGTTAAAAGATAACAAACCGATCCACTGGCACGCAAGCAGGAAACTCGTTCAAATTAATTTGCTAATGTTCTGACAACTATGCGTAATTAAAGTTCCCGAGCGCGGTGTTCCGTTCGCCCAGAACCTTCATTTAATTAAGAGAAATTGGATGCATCTGTGCACACCAACTGGGTTAACGAAATAATCAAGCACGCTCCTCTTGTTAATTATTTGTATATTTTCTTGCCAGGAATTTTAAACGAATGCCAAACGTCGTTGTCTTGCACGATTATGAACGAACTCTGTTCCGTAAATAATTAATTAAAAAGATTGTAGTTATAAGTGGACGCGAGAGAGCGCGGGAAAACAGTTCGGCAACAGACAACAGAAGAAAAAAAAATGGAGAGGAGAGCGCGAACGTGAAAGTGGACGAGGAAAATGTTAGAACTACTTGACGCGGGTACACCCACGCGCGATTATTTTTGCGTGTACGCGACTAACGCGAAATCGTCACAGCTTACGTCTGCGAAATGCAACTGACGCTAGCGACAACCGAAAATTGAAAAGAGAAACACAACGGCGCCGAATGGTTGAAGGAACCTTTAAATTCGATGCTTTAACCCCCTGCCCTGTACCGAGTACACAAATTACGTCAAATCATCTGTATTTACTCCAACACCATCTCATTCGAACCATCTTACACTACCTGTACTAAATAAATACATTTCGTCTCGAGCGAAGGACTAACGATCAAAATGGCTCCGTTCATTGTTCCTTGTTTTTTTTTTTTTTAAACACATGGTATTGATACCGACACCGTTCTTATTACAATTATTAAGTAATTGCGGATTGTACGAGTTCGTGGCAAAAATGAGAAACGTCAGACGAGTTTAATATTATTGGTTCACTATATACAGACCATTAAAACGATTAAGATCCGAAATCAATTTTTATTGGACCTCATTTCTTCCGCAATTGATGCAATTCGTATTTACCATGAAGACCGTAAACAAAAAAATAGAAGAGTGTAAATAAAAGTTCGAAGTCGAGAGCGCGATTGTAAATAAACCCCGAGGTTCTAATTGCGTTGGATTCGCCGATCTATGCGTTTATTATGCTTGTTGACAACCGGACGGTCGTTTCTTACTCATCGTCTCGGGACACACGCTTCAACTATCCGCGAATCTTTTAAGAAGGAAAAATCAAAGCAGAGGTTTTCGCGCGTAAGCGTCGAAAGGAGATTAGCCTGATAAGAGATTTCGTACGTTATATACACCTTCGAGTTAATCGAAAGAATTACTAAATGTCCGAGCGCGAATATCTTGAAGCGATAAATGGCGTAAGTACGACCGGGTCGATTGTTCCTGATAAGAACAATGTTCGCAGTATGTACCCGACGAAACTTGTACTTTTTTTAACCGTGCCGAATAGATCGAACATTTCGTGCGTTCGAACATCAAACGGATCGATCTCTGAAACGGTTCCAACTTTTAGCGGATCAAACCTGTCGAACATGTCGATTTCCAAGTAGATCGAGCTATTCGTTCGGAACGTCAAACGACTCGAGGCTGTGCGACCAAACGGTAATTTCGAATTGGAAATAGTTTCCGAACAATTCGAACGTACGGAGCTGTGTCGGGCGACGGAGACGCGGCCAGCCGAGAGAGCGAGAACGAGAGCACGTGGTCGGAGACGCATTTACCGACGCACACACACGCATGATGCACGCACGCACGCAAGCAGCAGAGACACGCATACAGCCGCGTGCGCACACGTCGAATGTCGAATGTTTCCAGGAGACACGGGGGGTAAAGTATTGTCGGGTAAAACTACCTAAGTATAGGAACGCGGTAGACGTCAGTAGACGTTTCGCGAGGCATCGATCGGAGTAGAGGTGATCGAGAGACATACTTCGTTTCCTCGGCGTGTTGTCCTCTTCCTCCAGGCCGGGTTGCTCCCATACAAGCACGTGGCCATTCCGTCCTCGGTTCTCGCCGTTGGCTCGGCCGTTGCCGTTCATCCCGCCTTTGGCGATTCACTGGTTCTTTCTCTCTCCTTGTGTGCGCTCTCTAGCCACGGCCACAGGGGAAGTAGATATCCTCGGCTAGTATCGCGGCTCGAACACGACGGAATTCGGGAACGCGATTCTCGCTCGAACGAGACGAAGACACGAAGAAACCTCTCGGGACGACGAACGTCGACGATTCTCGTTTCCGACCGTGTACTCGCGATTATTCACGGAATTGTTTCGCTGGCCGACGACAGGCCGACGGGAGAGCGAGCGAGCAAGCGAGCGCGACAGAGAAGGACGGCAAGAGAACACGCTCGAGAGTGATAGAGACAGCGAGAGAGCCCCGAAGAGCTTGAGAGACACGACGCGACACGAGACACGAGACGACGACACTCCCGGGAAACGCGAGAACGTGCTCGGTCAGCACCAAACGGTCACACTGTGCGAACGGAATCGGCCTCTAAGCGGCGAATCGGTTGACGGTTCGTGTACACCGATAACGATGATTAACAGCGATCTCGTGTGTGCTCGGAAGAGCGAGCACGCACCTGCCTCCTCCTTCTCTCTCGCTCGCTCCTTCGGCCGAGTTCGGCCGGCGTTCGGCGCCCCGAGTTTCGGACGAGCCGAAGCGGCGACGGCGGGGCGCGAGGGTAACCGAGGCGCGAGCCCCGCCAACCAATAGCCGGCCAATCGGCGAACGCAGACGCCGCATCGGTCCTCGGTTGGCCGCTCCCGCGCCATCTATTGTTCCCCACCTGATCCCACCAATCGCGGCACAGCGCGCCAAACTGATCGTCGTGCGCGGCAATCGTTCGAATCGCTTTACTCGTCGTAAATCGAAATATCTGAAACATCATTCAGCAGTTTCGTAAAATTCCTATTCCGTTCAACGCTGAAACCTTTCAACGCATTCCTCGAGGCGTTACTCGCGGCCTTCTGCATGACCTAAGCACCTTTTTGTTGGTCTTTTCTTCACTAAATCACTCTTTTATCGTTCACAGTTTACCTAGCACATTTCGGAAGGCGGGCGACGCTGGCCTGTCACACGGATGTGACAGCTTTATCATGATCACACAACTTTGATTTCACGGTCTCTTCCTGTCTGCCTGTGAGCTTTGGGATACGTCGTGATGGGAGATAAAAATTACGGAGATTTCCTCTCCAACTCGAAAATAGAATTTAGCCAAATGTCCGTGTGCCTTTCGGGAAAACAAAATTGAGACGAAACGTTCAAGAGCGAAGATGCGTTTAGTCATCGAACGTTCGCTTCCGCAGGGTTCAAGTTCATCGGAAAATGTAATCGTCGAATGAATTGTAGGGACCAGTCGATGAAACTCTGGAAAATAACTAAGCGTAAACCACCGGACAGACAAACAAACAAGAAAGCGAGCTAATAAAAACGTGGTAAAAACAGCTGAACACGATTTATGGTGTGCATGACTAGACAAAGCTATTTTTGAGAGAACTGTTTAGTTTTAGAGACTGGCAGGCTTTTAGCTTTCGTTAGTCACAGTCCCAATTAGTGTTGTATAAAGCTCGAGTCTTCGAAGCTCCAGAGCTCAGTCTTAAAGACTAAGTTTCTATAGAAGAAGATTTAGAAGAAGTCTTTAAGACTGAGCTCTGGAGCTTCGAAGACTCGAGCTTTATACAACACTAGTCCCAATAGCGGCATACGGGTACCATAAACTGGCATAAACCGTGGAGAGCCGAAGGACCTTCGACGAGAGGGCAGCGGTCGTCCGCGACCGGAAGAACCCCACATGCGTAAGGTCTGGAGGAAACCAGCGTTATTTGGAAGGGATTTTTTCCCTTCCCCCAAAAAGACAAGGACAGAGTTAGATAGAATAAGAAGACGGGACGACGGTGACTCCAGGTCAGTTGTTAACTATAATAATTGTAAGAGTCAGTCGAGACCCAGTCTAATATACGTGCTGTACGCTTAAGATAAAATCCTTACACAAATACATCGTGTGTACTAAGTCGGAACAAAGTAATACTTTAACCCTATAAATAATCAGAAATAGTTGCAACGAAAGGGAGAATGACTGTTAGAAAGCGAGCTTGTAGGCAAGACGCTAGGGACGAGCGACGTTAGGGAGTGAGATTCGTCTCCGCTTCGCATTTAGACGCGCCGAACCGATCTATTAATCGGGAAATTGCGTAACCAGCGGATTACTTGCGAAGCGATACCGCAGCTCCGAAATCTGGCAGGATCGCGGGATCGAGTGTTATCGGCGAGATCGGGCTAACGGGGCTAATCTCCATGGCCTTATCAGATCGTCGACGACAATTATCGTTGCGCGCGAGTCGCATAATCGCGGCGCGGTCTAGCGTCACGACCAAGGATCCAAGTCTCCTCGGATATGTAACGCAGCATTAGGACGACGTGTTCCGCGACTTCGCGGAATCTTTCGTCGCGCGTTATCGCTCCGCGAGATTTGCTCGATCGCGGCGAGCCGCGTCGAGCGATGAGTCATCCTCGTGATACGCGCGTAACGTTTGTTTAACCAGAGTCGTGCTCGCGTTTCGCAATTAACGCCAACAAGGACGCATCGACGCGACGCGACGTAACGCCACGCAGAAACGGAGCGACGCCCGAAATTTTGTCGGAACTTTCACGAAATCCTCGAGATCGGTCGATCGATCTCGAGAATATCGGTAGCGCGGGCGGAATAGTTCCGCGGACACGCGTTAACGTTCGTATTAACCGCGCGTCGCCAAATCGCGGTTTAAAATAAAGATGCCGCGACGCGCCAATAATAGCTCGCGAGATTCCCGTGCCAAAGAACCGTCACATCTCGTCTTTAGCGCAACGATCACGTCTCCCCTCCGCCTTTTCTCCTCTCTTTTCCGTTTTCCTGTTCGATCCTCGTCCACGATGAGATCGATCGCGATGACGTTGCGAAAATGCAACGCCTGCGAGCAGATTCATCTTCACTCGGCGAATCATTGGGATCCTGTCGGCGGATCGTGAATTACCGCTACGCGCCTTGACTCAGCGATATTCCGGCGACGATGACAGTAGTAATTTGCTTAAGACAAACAATTGTTGGCCAATTTATGCGTAATAAACCCGGCTAAATGTAATCGCGGGTTTATGTAATGACTTTAAATGCGGATGCATAGTTGTAATGGGCACCTGCGTGACGCGTCCTTCTGCTAATATCAAGAGCGCACGTGTTCGAAAATGACCCGTGTAGGAGGCTATGGAATTATATCCGAGAGTCGTTCGGTTATCATTGCAAGATCGTGAGAAGGGATAACTCTGAGATGAACGTGATATCGTAAAGATAGTAATTCTTTTCTAATTTCAGAATGTATTTCTCAACAGGCAAGTTAGTCGGTAAGTAGCATCTCGTTGTCGTCATCGATCGATGAAGAAAATTCCTGTTCACTCTCTGATAGCGGTGTCGATAATGTAGGCTACACTGGATCTTCGGTCGATAAAGAAGGTTCCTAGTTGCGTGACTAAACAATTATCGGTAAAGTCTTGCATCGGCACGATCGACTGCTAACAATCTCGGCCCGGTTGCCGGACACAGACGATCAATTTGAACGAAATGGATCGCGTTTGACGCGCGATACGTCGCGGCGACGTTCCCGGCCGGCACGACCTCGTTGTTCTTGGCCGATCTAGTCTCAGAGCATCGCGAGCGACAAACAGGAAACGGTTGGGCCCCTAAACGCATTATTCACTTGGCAAAGTGGAAAATAACGTCCGTCGTGGGCGAGAACCGAAACGACCTGCACGCGATGCAGCCGGAAACGCCTGCTCCGGAACTCGAAATTTAAACCGAGCCGGTCGTCCCGCGCGAAATTACTCCTCAACGAGAGCGCGGTCGCGCGACCGACATCGCCTCGAACTTTTCTCTCCTCGCGATTCGTGTCAAGGTGTACACGGTTTTCGCGATGCCATACCGCCGACAACAGCGTCCGCGACAACGGACGAGAGACATTCTACTCGGAGCGTACCATTATTCACCGTTCGCGTTTTCGAAACCCGACTCCTACGTGGCTGGAATACAAACGAAGCATTCAGAGCCGAGTCGCGCGCCCTTCCACGCGTCTTTTTCTTTCCTCTTCGCGGAGGACAGCGTGCACCTTCGGATCACGTAGCTCTCGCGTTACCGTTCCTCGTCGAACGATGTCGTCGATCTATGTCGCTCACGTTGTTTCACTTCGGTCGATCGCCTCGTGGCACAATCGGAGGACACTCGAATTGCCTTTCAGATCGAACGTATCTTGGTAAAGCAAAGTATTCGCCGCGGTATTAATCGACGTTAGTTGGAACATTAAGTCCAATCTAGAAGCCGGATCGAATTCGGGAAGTCCCTCGTAATGAGGAATATTAAATCTAATTAGCATCTCGGATGCTCCTTCCGAGTGGGCACGAGAAGACCACCGGCAACCGTGGTACTTACAAGATCGAAAAATATTTCAAATTTGTACAAATCAAACATCGTAGAAAATCCCACGTTGCAGCAAGTATTTCCGTAAATAATAAGTAAACGCGAGGACTGGGATCTTCATTACAGATCGCGCCGGAAGTCTCGTTGCATAACGAAATCTATGCAGCGATAAGCAACGAACGCGAGTATTAAAATACGCACGAAGAAGAAATTACAGATAACATTAACGGTTTAAGGTAGCCGCGCGCTGCGAGCCCAAGGCCTGCGTCGGCGAATCGGCTCCGAACTAGCAAGGAAGGAAAGCAAATCTTAGCGTGGATTCGAACGCGAAACCAAGGAGACAGATCGCTAGAGACGATCGAGCGGCTTCGATCGGGATCGAAAGTTCACCGCGTTGGTGTCCGCGCGAATGACGGACACGTCCGGTCGGGCCACGCTGTCTCGGACATCGGGGCACCAAGCTGGAGCGCTCCGGGGGACACTCGTAACGCGTTCGCTACGGACTTTCTACTTTCTTGGAGATTTCAACGTCACCGTACGGATCAGGTCTTCCGGCATTCGGTCGAGCCGATATAAAAAATAGTAGGCTAGCTGTAAGATAATGTAACATAGATAGACGTAACTGTAAGTTATCCTAATCCGAAAAGCAAGGATGATAATTAGACTGCGGGTCTTCATGCGAAATCAAAAACTGTTCGCATTGATCGCAGAACGCAGGAACCAAATAATTAATCGTATTCTTGTTTTAATTATCCTATTAAGCTGAAACTAATACGTTGATTAACCCTTATACGATCCTCAGGGTAAAAATTCACTCATTTACTAGTTTCGCATACTGTAAAATCATTGATCCGTTTACGTCTATGTTGTGAGATTTATGTCTTTAAAATGTGACGTTACAAATGAAACACAATTTGTTGATTTCACGTGTAGAGCAAACATGGTTGAATTTTTTGTGAATTGTGAATTGCCTTTACGCAACTATTCTTGAGGAGCGTATAAGGGTTAACATATCCACTACTTTAAATTGTATGTGCCAATTTTTGTCACAAATGCATCAAATCCGCAGTCTAATTATAATAAATAATACGTAGGAGAGCCATTGAAACGACGGGTGGTTCAAAGGCAACGCTACTAAACGTGTCGTGCCTCGCGCATTCGCGTGATCGTCTCTTCCCAGTTTGCGAGGATAAAGATCCTGCAGCGACAAGCGTGCAATAAACCTGAATGATTACCGTCATTATTATTATTATTGTTATATTCTAAGGAGACCGCGACGATTCTGGTCGCGATTACTCGGTCCATTGGAATTCCGTGGCGGGCCCGCGCGTCGCCTTGCCGATAAATTATTTCCGCCTGGTTGGTCGGTTGCTCGCTTGCTCGCTCGTTCGCTTGGTTGTCTCTCTTCTCGGTCGTTATTAGCTGCGCACGTTTTATCTATTCGATTCGAGCACGACGATTACCGACAACAAGAGGCGAGCAAGTCTCGCGGCATGCATTATTCAGGAGCGCAGTGAGTGTGGAATCATGCGGGATGGAATTCCTTTAAGGTCGAGATCGCGTCCTTGCACGGCCCCAAAATTCAACGGGAAACGCTGCAGCCTCGTCCACGCCGAGAATCGATGTCTCACTCTCGGTCATAGTCACTAGCAAGTCGACCTATTCGACACGTTGCTCTGGGAGCACTCTGATCTGTCTCAGGAGCAATCTTTCTGTCGTCGAGAACAGATAGGATTTTCGATTATTCTAAGTCTAGGCGTGGCTTAATCCAAGTGGGCGTGGTCTCGTTGCTCCTAGCCAATTGTTTGAAAAATCTTAGTCCTGTAAAATTTGTATCCTCCAAGTCGAATGTCGTTGAAAATAGAGGGATCTTGTACAGTGTCGCCAGAAGCCTTTTCCTCTCCTCCTTTTCCCCTTCCACTATCCCATTCCAGCACCATGAGCAAACGAGCACACTCCAACATCCCCCACTAAGACCGTAGACCACGGTGCCCGTGCCGTAGACTTGTCTGGTTATCAGAGAAGGGGTAAACTGTATTCACCTCGATTTCCTCGATCTGGCGACACTGATCTCGTAGTCCAGCGCTCGGATTTACTTACTCGCGACGGCAGAGTTTCGAAGGCTACGCCCCCTCGACTCCCCAGTCCTAGTTCGGAGCTCCTCAGGTGCGTACTAAACTTGCTATTCGTGGCGCCTAGGAGAACTAGGGCCGCCACGGGGAGCGAGACGCGCGGCCGGATTAAGAGGGCGTAGCCTTCGAAACTCGGCTGTCGCGAGTAAGTAAATCCGAGCGCTGTCGTAGTCGGTCCACGTATGCTTGACTTCGATGCTCCCACCAGGCGAGGACGCTGACCCACAGAACACTGAATCATTTCCCGCGCCGCGCCGTCGAGACACTTGTCACTTCCGCATCACGCGTACTTAGCGCCCTTGCAAGATAAGAAACAGCTTCCGTACACAGAAAAGTGCGATCGCGAACTATAGTCGGCGAGACGTCTTCTAGAATGATAGAATCGGCGAATCTAGCTCGTCAGTTCGCTTCAGAGGATGATCGAGGATCCGACCGACCGGAAGCCGATCCCGCGACGCGTCTATCACGCTTATCGGAAATGGATCGAACGAACGAGCAGCTGGCAACTGGTTACCCATGCATATTTATGGGGCATCTATGCTCGCGACGCGACGCGTCGTTTTTGCGTCGGACAAGTTCCACCGTCGCGTCACCAATCGATCCGGTTTGTCCCTTATCGCACCACGGTCCGCTCAACGAATGCAACTAATCCGTTCCACAATGTAGGTGGTGATTCAATGGAGCTCCATAAAAATCAGCTACTCAAGGTGGACACAAAGGAATCGAAACGCCGGTTCGAGAAACCGCTCCAAAGTCCTACTACAGGCTAACTGTTTCCACCTTCAGAACGGAGCTCGCTCTCGACACCTGCATTCTCGCAAACCAACACCGCGTTTCGCGATGCATACCTGCTTCGCACCTCAGGAAATATTTCACGCGAGCAAAATATTTTCCATATCTCTCTACTGTGTTATTTACCTTTGCTAAATTGCTTTAACCCTCGGACGGCGGACCATTTTTACAACTTTGTAATTGATAATGTTTAGGACTATTCACTGTTTTATTTATCAATTTTTTAAAACATATTCTTGGTACATTTCATTAATTCGTCAGAAACTGAGTAATTGAATGACTATTTAGATACTCTGGGTTAAAATAGACCCAAACTCCGCCGTCGGAGTGTTAATATTTCGTAAAGTAGATATGTTACGAACAGGAAAACCTATTCTCTCGCACGCTTCTCGGGGATTTACAATTTTATTCAACCGTTCGTAGCATCACTTTATAGATTGACATCTACCTAATTGAGATGCAACTAGAGGACGGTGTATTTAAAGAAAATTGTAGTTCGTAGAACGGATGACAATGTGACGATGATATTCACGGCGGTGTGAGATTGCAGCGAGTGAACAGATTATCAGATTAGATAAGCCAACCCAGCTAAATAATATAATTAGTAGACAGCGGATTCTATGCATTTACCACAAAAATGAGCACAGGTGTAAACTAAAACAGTAATAAAAACTTTAACCAAATATTGTTCTCGACTTATTAAACATATACACTCCTTGCACTATGATTTACTTTACATCAACTGTAATATTTTTTTTATTTTTTTGGTTGTGTAAGAAATTCCAGCGTTTTTTGTATTTTATTTTCTTCCCGCAATTTTGTGTTTTGTTAGGTAAAGTGTATAATATATGCATTCGCAAGACTTTTTCTTGCTCTACGAACCTATCTGCTTCAACTTCTCGATTATTAATTAATTTTGATCAGTTTTCAGGCATTTTCAATGGAAGTGCCAGGAGGCAGAAAAATTCATTTTCGCCACCTGCTCGACATCTCACTCAAGTTGTGTGGCACTCAAGCTCCAAGTTTTTGAGCGAAGCCCACGGAGTGAAGATGGTTAGTGATGGTAAGTGATAGACCATTGTTAACATACATTTGTTAATATACATTGCGGCAAAAAAATAAAATACTAAATCACTCTAGTTTGTTGCAATCCAAGAAAATTTGTATTTTGCATAAAGATCGGCGGTCTAGTAATCAGTAATAATTGTAATGAATGGTTGTACTGTGAATCTACGTGCGTATACCGATTTGGATTCGGAAGGCGAGACGTACATCGCGTGTCCGACGCCTCTTGTTACGTAAGTGGAACGGCAGAAGAATCTCGGATAAGATAACGATTTTAATAAGGCCCATTCCAGGCGCTTGTCCAGTCGATGCGACACCTCGCCGTGTTTCCGAGGGCTCACTGGCTCGAGATGCCACGGATAGCTGCAGCGCGACGGAAATCGGATAATAACTCGACTCCCGATCGAGACGAGATACGATCGTCTCCGGTGTCTATTGCTTAGCTGGCTAGTAGCGTCCGCTTTTACGTAAACCGAACACCCTGTTTCCGCTCGTCGCGCACCATCGATCCCGCGATCGAGAGATTCACGGCCGCCGAAAACGAGTCGAATTCGCAAATAGCAAACGTTCGCGCGAAACTTTACTAGAAATCCAGATTTTGTACAATTTTTCTTGAAGCTAGTAGTCCAGAAACACCTTTATAATTTCAGTAATCGTAGCATGAACAATTTTAAGCCCCGATCGTTTGACCGGCGGCTATGGTATGTTTAGCGTTTAAGCTAGGGAGTGCAAATGATGAAACAAAGTCGAAGTAACTTTCTATTTACGATTCTCTTGCAACACAGTAGCGAAAGTGGGTCCAGTCATTTTGCCCTGACCGGTGATTCCGCTGTTAATACTATTCATAAGTTGTACATAATGCAACAGTGTGTACTCGGAAATTCTTCCGACACGCAATACCGTCTTGTGTTCCATTTATTTACAAGCGAGATATTATTTTGTAATTTTTAAGAGGTATCCTTTTCGGAAAAGGTTTGAATAAATTACTGAACATACATTACAATTATTTTGATTGTGAATTTCCATAAAATTACCATGAAATCAGCGATCGTCAGCGTCCCATGAAAATCGACGGAAGATTCCGACCAACTGTCATTAGTGCACTGGATGTATCGACGCAACAATTAATCCTGAAATACGCGCAAGTAATTGCATCATGCGCGCACGGGTGGCGCGACGATCAAAGCGTTAATACACGGCGTTGTTACAAGGTCTGGCGGTGCAAGGCCTAATTAAAATTAATATTACAGTTTCTTGAAATGTTTTAAAAACACTGATAAGTCGGTGCCTTGAAAACCTGGATCTACGAACCTGTCAACTATGACGACGCCGCGTGCGTCAACTACTCCAAGTCCCGATAAACTAGACAACTAAACGGCTAGAAAATGAGTCACTAAAATGTAAAGAAGTGAAAACATTAAATGAATTGAAGAATGCTGTTGTGCCATGCAGAACGTTTCTATTTTGCATAAACATTTGCAATTTACCGATAGCCGATGATATCATAATTCTAGCGGTTACAAGAATTCTTCAACGAGTTCCGCTATTTTTGTTTTGCTATTTAAGTAGGTTAAAAGGACGAACTACTGAAGACACAAGCTCGCAGATCGCGACCTCTAAACTGTAAATGTCACCGCAAACTAGAAAACAAAACAAAATTACGTTTGTTTTATATCGTCGCCATTTTCTAGACCAACTGGACGAACCACTGAAGACACAAGCTTGCAGATTTTGGAAGAAGACTGAAGGGAATCTTAATTCTGATGCTAGTGTCAGCATGCTAGCATAGTTCTAGTGTCAACGTCAACTTTTTCAGCAGCGTTTGCAGATTCCGTTTCTACTGCATCGTCGCAATTTTCACTAAAACGCAAAACGAGAGCGCCAGTGACAAACGCAGGTAACGGACGGGTGAGAAACGACTGGGCAAAGGTCACGGGAAAGAAAGCTTTCGCAGGAAACGAGATATTCGTAAATGGGCCCCGCTCCACCGGGGCGGCAGATAGAGAACGACTGGTACGAAACTCGTTCCACGAAATCGAAACTTTCCGAGCGTGACCGCGGACACCGTGACCACCTCCGCTGACTGTTTCGTGCCAGGTGGGACAGTGTTTTTCAGCTCGTGTCCCTCGTCCCGATGATCGAGAATCGCGTAGAAACCAGTGCCCGACCGGAGACCGTTCCTTTGCAGTACCAATTAGCGGCTCGAACCACCCATTGTCACCGTTTATCGACCTTCCTAATTCGCCTTGTAAATCGAGTCCAACTGATTCCTCCTCTACCGCGACCACTTAGACGATCGCAATATCTAACCAGTGTTTGTTCAACTTTGAGAGAATTTTTCTTGCCTCTTGAAGCTACGCAGAAGTATTTAGCATAGGACGATTCCACGGACTATTTTTTTAAGCATATTTTTGTATGGCATTGGAGGCATTTTAACCTGTTTAGCCAACATTCGATTCGGCAATCTTTCCATCTGCTTCAAATGATATGCAAAATCTAATAACCTAACTCCGGATTTTATGGATTTACGGAAAAAATTTAAGAATGTTAATAGATTGTTTTCAACTGTAGACAATTTTGAAAGGAATAAGATTTTTATCTGGTATACAGATCCCCGCAGTCTCACGGTTTGCTTCAGATTAGCAACTAACGCAGCAATCTCCGCAAGCGCCAAAATGGCGGAGCCCTTCGAGACCACCTCGTGAATTCGTTTATTCGCGGTTCGATCGCGTCAAAGCGCGAGGACCGTGGTTGTACGGTTTCCATTACAATGAATCGAAACCGCGTCGACTTCGCGAATCGATTTCAGGAGACGACGACGCAACAGTGCGAATTCCATGTGTTTATCAGGTGCGGGCGACGGACTCGCTTTCCCTGGAACGCGATAACGCGGTGCAGCAATTGCACACACGCAACCGCGTAGTCTCTGTACGGGAAGGAAATTACGCGAACGTCGATTTCATCGATTTTTCGAGCGAGTAGGGGAGACCGGAGTAAGTTGAGACAATGCAATCATCTGGCCACCGTGTACATGTAACACAGTTACAGTTGGGTATTTCAGGTTTGTTAGTTAACTCATTCCTATCATGGAATTTACGTATGGATATGCAGACGCGGACAACTGTTACTCAATCTGTTGAGTTTTTCCGGCGGCAAAGTAAATATTCGTGTTTGGCCTCTCGATCTGTCTGGAGATATTATACAAAACGTTATATGATATAAATATCACTGTGATTTAGCAAGTTACTTGACAGGAAGGTGATTACATTTTTCCCTTTTTTATATGGTCGATACCTTTTTATAGAGATGTTTTTATATAATAACCTCCGGCGGGCCAAGGACCATAAATAGAACTTTCTTTCCATCTTTATATCCTTGCAAATTTTCTTTACATTTTTGTCATAAATGCAGAAAATTCGTAGCCGACTTATTTTTTTGCGCATGTTTCTCGAAGTTGTGCTGACAATATGTAAACAGGATGATCCAAAGAATATTTTAGCATGTTTTCGATAAATGTGAACAACTGAAAAATATATCTTGTCTTTCGCATAGAAATAGTAAATGGACGCGAATCCGAGAAAAAATGTACGGCGACGCACAAAGAGCAGCGTTAACGAGCAATCGAGCGAGTTATCGCGCTCGATTTACGACCGATCCAGGGATCGCTCGCGATCTACGGACGGGCGACACCACGCGATCCAACACCCCGCTCCTCCTTTAGAAACTCGTCGATTATCGAATGCAGCTAGTTCCTGTTACCTGCTACACTTTGTAAACGAATTCCGTCGAGCTTATAGATGACGCACGGTCGGACAGTAGCGTTCTCGATTTTTCTTGACCGATGCAATTTTTAGCCGCGCCTTCTACGGCGCCATCTTTTTGTTTGTCTAAACCGGACGATGTATATAAATACAGAGTTATGCATGGAATCTTTAAAATTCAATATAGAAGTATTTCCGTCGTGTCTTTTGCACGATCTGTTTCACAACGATCGAAAACGCGAAGGCGTTTTGGCGGGAGAGTATTATTAAGAAATGATTAAAGTGATTCAATCCGACCGAACGTGACTGCGGAATTTTTATTAGAAATGGAAAACGGGTTGGTCCGTGCCGATCTTGTGCAAGAACGTGATAGTTCGCGCATGTAAATCGCGCGGATAAAGAGAAACGATTCCTGTTTCACCGATTTGCTACCTTTCTTAGAACCATGTGTCAACGTCGCGAGTCCGAAGAAACTTAGGATTTATAGGAACGAGGCAAAGCTTCGATTGCTTGTTTACCATTGTTAAAATATTCCCGCGATTCGCCAGCGAACGTTTCGAAATCAACGGTGATAGCTGAGAGGGTCATAAGTGACCCGATATCGGTCTTCCGGGTCGCTGCTGGACACGCGGTTGGCTATTAGAGAAATATCTTATTTACGATTTTTATTGAGATTGATTTTCAATAATAATAGTTGCTCAGACAAGGAAATTTATTCTATTATTTTACACAAATGAATTTTTATCGATTCAATAATTCGAAAATATGAAACCGGCCATTTGACCGTAGCAGGTTTAGAGTTACCAAAGAGTTTCCTTTTTCGAGGAGCCCCATAAAAAGGTTAAACATTTTTATAGAGCCACTTCGTTCACGAAATTAAAGCTTTAAGACTTATCGCTGAGATTATTGGACTGGGGATTTACCTACGTTTATGGTATTTGTAAACTCGTAAAACGCGATTAGGCGTTTACATGAACGTTAACGACAACTTGTTTTTCGTGTAGATCTCTCAATGAAACCGATTTTTGTTGGAATTTTTTGGTAGACCCCCGTGTAACGCGATCAAACGATTAAAAAAGATCATACATATATACGTGTTTCATGTGGCAATAAATGTGCGAAGTTGTTTAGAGAGATCGTACATTTTCTGTCACAGAAGACGAATGTGTACTGTAATGTTTGAACAGTATTCTTTAACTGCTGCGGTCCTCAATAAAACATTGCTAATACATGAAGAACTTGTGCAATACTAACACGATTTCTACGATGTTCACGAACCGCAAATATCCATACAGCAAGGCTAATCTTACGAAAGTTTTGAACGTAGAAAAACGCAATCGCGTGTTCGCTATGGATCCCGATCTGGATGGCTTAACAATTTTCTATGGCTAATTTTACAAGATTAAGAATGCTATACGGATTACGAAATACAGGCTTTCCAAAACAATTAAAAATCCTCAGTAGGAAAAGCGTTACTAACCGTTTCTAACGTAGAAGAACGTGATCGCATAATGAATCACGATCTAAATGGTTGAACATTTTTCTATGCGTAATTGTACAAGATTGAAAACGCCACAAATTCATCAAATCCACACAGTCGACTTACGAAATACAAGCTGTCAAAAATTATTCAAAAACCTTAGAAGGTGACAGGACATGATCGTTTCTAACGAAGAGGAATTACGATCGCTCGCGCTATGTATCATGATCTAGAGAATTAAATGCTTCTCTGTGCCCACTTTTACAGAATGAAACAAGTTGCAAATTCATAAGGTCCACAGTCTAGTTTCGAATCACAGACTTTCAGAAATTATAAAAGGTAAAATGTTGGGACACGATCAATTTTGACGAAGAGAGGACACGCTGAGGCGCGCTATGGATCACGATCTAGAATTTATAGGGTAAGACTCACTGGAGGGTGGCGGCACCTCTGCCTCGAAAACTTCAGGCCTCTTGATCTCGGACTTGGGGTCCATGGTTCCGCCGTTCTTGTACATGATGTTGGTCACTGAAAAGTTCGACGTCGATGAGAGAGTGTGGTTTGCGCGTGGCTCCTGCTCGTCGAACAGTGAGAGAGAGAGAGACAGAGAGAACACGCGGTCTCGGTCTCGGTCTCGGTCTTGGGATCACGAACACTCGCGCTCAGTTCTCGCCGACACTGTCCACGACGGTGCCGAACTCGCGACACTTATTGTTAGCCGCGAACACCTAGCGGACGTTGGCCAATTAGAGCACGAGCCTGGAGCCCCACCGACAGCCCGACTCTTCCTCCTCCAGCATCTACTCCTACCCGCTCCTACCCGCTCGAACACCACGAGTCGATACCAAGCGCCGCGCTCCTACCGAATCGACCCGAATCGGCTCGAATCGCCGCGCGAAATCCAAAGGATCAAAGGATTTCGGTCTAATCGCGACTTTCTTTTATTCCACCCCCTTCTCTCGCCTACCCCCTCCTCGGCAACCTGCCTCGCGCGATCCTTCGATCACCTGCAAACAGGCTGACACGCTCTCGTCGATCGTCGTGATCGACGATCCCCGAGGAAAGTTACCTGTGGATATGTTCGCGAGCGATCTAGACGCGCTGTTGCGAAATTCGGGGCTAAAGCCACTCTAAACCGCGAAAACAAGTCTAATTCTAAGAACTTTGTTAGGGGAATCGAATGAATAGATTTCTTGCGGTTACGCCGAAAATCTGTGGATGTAATTTCGAGCAATATAAGAATATAAATAATTTAATTTAAGATGTCCTAGTTTTCCACGCTGTAGCTACCGAAAGTCGTTTTAATTAACTGCCTGGCACCGTTTGGCTCAATCCGACCATAAAGTTAGCCTTCTTTTTATGGAATATCAGCTCTGATACCTGTTACTGCGTAAGACGATTACTTGAGCGAGTTTAATAGGCTCTTTAATGACTGTTTTTAACTTTGAAGAAGCTTCATGAGCTCCTTCTAAACAATTATCTCTCGTGGGGAGCTATCAGATTATATTGCTCGAGACAAATTATTGCTTCACCGATAGAATTATTGTGCCTATTGAAAGCATGTTACTGAAAAACCTTCAAATTTATTTACCTTTGATTTACGACGGCTATAAAACGGTTAGGGTGAGGCGTTTTAATACGCATGGAACGATACTCGGTGAATTTGCCAGATTATTTCGACAAGTATGATTACAGAGAACGCGTTAATTACATGACGAGGTCCATCTTTTATCGCGACGCGGGTCTGAACAAAATCTGATCGAAATTAGCTCCGAACAAATACGAAGCGGTTCTGAATGTCGATGTTATCTAAGCTGGATCGCTCACGACTCCATTTTCTCGAGCAGTATCAAATTTTCGAGGCGATTGACCGCTGTTCGGACGTTCTTTAGGTCGGGCCGCGTGATTGACACCCACTGTCTCCTTCCACGTCGATCTAACACCGCACAGTGTGTTATTTTCCCGATCCAGCCGGTCGAAACTCGATCTGAAACATTTATTCGAAACTATCATATTTTCGTTTCCCAATTTTTTTGTCTTTATTCTTTATATACCATAAATCAATAAAAATGGGTACGATCGAGCACAAAATAATTAACAGAGAAATCAGGCAAATAAACGAAAGCGTTGCGTCACCGGTTGTCGAACGGTAGCGCCGGGAATCCCAGGTGTTCCATGAACTTCTCGAAGGAACGAGACTAGATTCGAAAACGGCCCAGATTTCGCGGCGATCCACGGGTCGTCCCCTTGCTGCGCATTCATTCCCACGACTCTGTCACGTGATCAATGGGAGTCATCGCCATTGCGAGATTGAATCGGGAAATACGAGCAACGTTGAAAGCTTTTCCCTTTTCTTACAATCTGTATCGCGTCTTCATTGGAAATTTTCCTTTTCATGCGATTTGCTTTGTATCTTCCAGTGGGCCAGCTTTCTGACAGCGTGACCTCCTCTAGCTTCCGACCAATAGCGTCCACTACTCGATAACGTCGCGAAACGACCCTAAAATCAGAACAATCTATTCCTGTGAGTTACTTTTCGCTCTTTTTGCAATTTCCGCGGCGAGTTCGCCCATAACATCTTTAGTCCGTTGTCACGTGGCGTCACCGACCAATAAGCAAGCAGCGGCCACTGCTCCGTAGCGTCGCACCGTGGTTCGACGCGTTAGCATTCCAGGACGTTCGAGAACAGCCTTGGAACCCTGTAGCAGCTTCGCGAAAGGTCGCGATTAGTGTAGCGCGCGCGCGTACACCTGCGCAAACAGTTTCGAGCGGAAACGAGAGCAAGCGCGGACCATGGTCAAGGCGAACTGGTTCCGCGAGCGTATCCTCGATAATATCTTCGGGAAACGTCGCGTCGTCGAAAAATCGCGGAGACAATGAGACAGCGGAGAGAGAGACAGAGAAAGAGAAGAAGCTGGTCGGCTCGTTTAACGACGAATTATTCCGATCACGAACGGTCGCTCTTAACGAGACCGACGCTGATGGAAATCAACTATTCCCCGGAGTGCCCCGCCCGACATCTCGCCGCGACCTCGTGGGTGGGTCGACAAACCGTTGCTCGACGGGCTACGCTCTTGGGTAATTGTTATTTCGGATCGACAAAGAAAGAGATAGTGACCCATCGATTTTATTTGTTCGTCGAATCGCTCGCTGTTCCCGGAACAATCATTTCCTCGTTTGCGGCGCGCGATTCTACTGGACGCTTTTTGGTGGGCGCTGTTAGCCGTGGTGATACACGTTGTCAGCTGGCTGATATGTCACCGTGGCGGGAAGGTTGAGCCAGGGCAAAAGGGGCGGGGCCAAGATCGCGATAGTGGGAGAACTTGGAGCAGAACTTACAATTTTCTTAGAGGAAAGATATTGTTCCGCAGGGCTTGAAACAGTCAGGCAAAATTCCCTTCTCCTGGTTTTTATAAAATTATAATGTCTAATGATAACATATACCAATACTTTTATATCCGTTTTGTCTTTCCACTAGTTCACGTTTCACCTACTCATTGTTGCTATCAAAGAGTCTGACCTGACGTTGCAGTGCTAGGGGCCAACGGGAGGATCCCATTAGGATGTGCGCAAACATTCGAATATCGACACGTTGTTTGCCTGGCGCCTGGTTGCTTTTGACGGTTCAAGCAAACAAGACGGGATCGGTCGTCACGCGGCCGTTGTCGGTTTTGACGTCAGGCGAAAGAATAAAATTTCTGATCCGTTGTTCCGAACGAAAGTCAGCATTCGAAAGGGAATCTGCGTCGCATGCTCTCGCACGTCGCGCCGGTTCCTCCTCCCCAGCGGGCACGAGAAGGTGCGAGAGAACGGGAGCAAAGTCTACGCCTCGCCTTTCTGTTCACGGTGATATCGCGCACCGTTCCATTATTTGTCGCCCGCGATTGCAACGCTGCCTTGTGAACACCCGCGATCCGGCTGTAAACCACCGGGAAAGTAAATTATGGTAATGGCATCGGCCTACGGTCGTCTAAGATAAACGACACCGGCAAGGTGATTGCCACGCGATAACCGCAGGATCAACGGCGAGATCCCCCGCGAGGGATCTACGAGCCGGATCTGTCGGTGGATTTCGATCGCGTCGGACAACCATAATTGAACGTCCCGCACTGACCGAATTCGAAATTACCGCGTTACGCGCGTTGACGATCGAAACTAAATACACATCGACGATATTAATTTGATTAATTTATCAATATAAATAATTTTTCCAGTTTTATCTGGTTAAATAAGCTATTTTGACTATATGGAATTTCTGAGGCTGCTGGTCGGGCAGTCAAAGTGTTGAAGGAAGAGACTTTAGAAACGCTATGTGCCCCGAGTGGGCGTGGTTACGTTGCCCCGGTTTCAAAGGAGTCCCTCTCGTGGCCCGCGAGGTAAACTGCGTCATTGTCTGCAACATACAGTATAGTTTCGTTCTTCCTAGATCGCTTATTAGACTGCAAATATTATGCATTTATAGAACTGTTGATACAATTCTAAAATTGACAATACTTAAAGAAGTTCAACACGGAATGTGTCCATAGAAATGTTTAGCACACCCAGCTTGCAAATTTCAACGTCGCACTAGTGGAAGATTATTATCACTAGAACTACAGAACTGCAATTTGTTTAAAAATAGACGCGACACAGTTGCTTTCTAAATGAACGCTTGGTCGCCGAATTTGATTACTTTGACACATCAAAATAAACAGGAAATTGATTAGATAGTGCACACTCTCGCACAGTCGTGTTGAAGAGTTCTTCCAATTTCTGTAAGTACTCTTATAACATATCAGATGGTTGAAACATTTTTATCTTTAAGGAAAAAACAATGTCGCTCAATACGGGCTGATCCAATTTAAGAACCATTAGGTGGTTCAATTTAGGGGGTTAACCTACGTTTAATGTATAGGTGTATCAAACAAAAGCTGATGCAAGTTTCCGAAAAATAATGTAACAACATAGGAGGTGTTTCTTAACAAATACACCAATCAGAATGAATAATTTACTTGCTAGTGAAATGTTATATCTTATCTAAACTGGAGGTAAAATTATATCAACCGGCATCAAAATTACAAGTTCACGCTAAAAAATGCCGGAAAAATCAATTCAGGCTATTTTTCCCAGCGAACAGCAATCATCCGATAATGGAACTAGTGTAGTCTTTGAAAACGTTCTTCTGGGGAAAATAACCAGGTAAATTTACTCAGGTGTGTACTCTACTGAGAATCCGTAGTTCTGTTAGTGTCGAGATCGAAGAGAGGAGATGCAGGAGAGTTTGGAGGCTTGTGGGATCGTTGAAGAGGGAGGCCTTGCGTAAATTTTCGCGCAAATCCGATAATTCTAAGCACGCGCAGCGGATCGGCACGCCACACTCTCGGCTTTGGCTCTTTCAGCTCTTTGTCGACGGGCTGCGAGCCTCCCGCTCCTCCTCCACCACGGACGAACGACCGACACCGACGATAAGACGTCGGTGGGCTCGACGCACGTGTCAATCACCATCTCGTCACGCGACACGCCGATGCGATCCTCGAGCAAGGTCGGATTTTCCCTCTTGCTCGCTGCTCCACGTTCACACCTGTTTGGTGATTTTCTCCTTTTCTCTCTCCGCTCTTTTCACTCCTCCCTCTTCTCTCCAAGCTGCTTTCCCGGCAACGGCAAATCTCGGAAATCGAGCGTGGCCAAGCTATAATCGTAACACGATATTATCCACGCGTTATCGCCACTCGAGGCGTCTCGAGACTATGTTATACGTCGCTAGATCAAACTCGATAGATCCCAGCGCGTTACGAGTTTACCAATTGAGAAGAAGTCTAGGGAAAAGGGTCCTCTATGGGCCCGTTTCAGATAAATCGTCTGTAGCCACCTGTTATGAAAATGTTCCCCTGAAATTTCATTTTGTACCCTAACAATTGAGATAGATACACTGCTATGTCTGTACTCGTGACCGATAAAGAAAAACAACAAATGGGTCCATTCATATTCTATAAAGTATGTGACTTTCTTCAATACTTAAACGTTTTGTAATTTATGAAATACAAATTGAAAAATGTAAACAGTACTTGGAACAATGGTATAGCAATTTGACTGCGAATTTGTCAATGAACTCCTTCACTTAACAGTTATAGAATGTTTCGGTTTCGTGAACCGTATTTCATCCAGTTCTAAAATGATAATTACAACAAGGCTAATTGCAAATGTACAATTCTCGATGGCCTTTGAAAGTATGCAGATTTGAGCCTCGTTATCGAAGATGTATAAACATAGCACGAGTGTTACAAAAATAATTCATAAAACACATCGTTGAACGTCGACCGGCGCGTCTCGGTTCATTCTTAGCTTATCGAAACCTTTAACGGAATAGATAATATAATCTGCGTCGACGATCATGTTAATGAATCGATACGGAAAAATCTATATTCATGAGAAGATGTGCTGTCTATTTACGACGCCCTCGACCGTTCGTCGTTTTCCCCAGCCGAAGAAACTTTCCGTGAGAATCAATAGGTTCTAACACACCCCCTTGAAAGTCGATTTATCACAATTACATTTCTTCATTCTCACTGATTTGTAGTTTAGTATGCCAAGTATATGCCACCGGAGTTTCAAAGTTCAATCCCCACAATTGGCAAAAATACACGCTCTTCGCAGTGCCACAACATTTAGGCGAGCAAATATTTTGTTCACCAAACAGTAACGCATATACTAAACAAATTTTTAGATCCGATACTTTGCTTTTGATTAGCGAATATTGTCTTCCATCTTCATTAATCACGAATGATGCGTATAATCTTGTTTTTCGTTGTCGGCGGAGGTCACAAAATGAATTACTTATATCATCAACATATTAATCTACTAGGGACGAATTAACGAATCGCCGATGACTCGCCACTCTGTTAATAATCAAAGATTAATAATTGATGGCTTTTTGATCGATTGTTCAAACCGATAGCGATTTCATTCGCGAATGGACGAGTTATCGCGAGTGACGTGGTTTAAGAATTATACTTTTGGGGGAAATTGCCGAGCTATCTGTATACAGAACACCGTTATTAAGAGCCTTGTTAATCACTTTAATATTAACTCCATGATTATATCAACAATGGTGGACTCCACTCAGTACTTCACTATCAGTATTGCTTCGCGTTTGAAATTGCCGCTGCTGTTAAAAAATTGAAACCCTTAGCAATCCTCCGAATTGCAGACTTTCGAAAAGTACAGGACAATCACCGATACGGAAATTGCTGATATAGTTAAGTAAGCAAAGCTTGCCAGAGTCGATCAAAGATTCACGTTCTTTTAAGAACGGCTTAGGCTTGTTTTATCGATCGTTTTCAGAGGGCTAGGTATCATCGGAGCTTTCGAGTACCGGTGATTCGAGGAACCGGCTCGAGCGGACCATTATTTTCGAAGGCGATTGTTTGCTGCCGGTTGTCAGACGTCGGTTGGTAAATCATTCAGGATCTTCGTTCGTTGCGTGGGCGTGTCTCCGGCGACGTAACTCACTCGTAAGAATCTCGGTCGAGTCGGGTCGCCGAATCTGCGTTCAGGATGCGGCTGGTTTGGTGGTTGCTTGTCTGCTCGTCGATTTTCCGGATAACAGTGGCCCTTGACGAGGCGTTTGCTCGATTAATCGTCGACTCGATCGATCTTCTATTCCCACCGATAACAGTGTCAGCGCATCTCTGTCGCCTGGGACAAGGTAAGAGAACTGGCCAGACGAAATCGTGGAATTGTGCAACACTCGCTGCAAACATGCAATTGCGTAGGCGTTCCAGCTTAATAAGTCTCCGTCTCTCTCTCTTTCTCTCTCGGAAGAGGCTGAGCTGTCGAGAGAACGCGAGCTACCCTCGCCCGGAAACCGATTCAGCGAAACCAAGTTTCACATACATAGTTGCCTCCACAGTGTATGATCGAATTGCTAGAGCCACCTGCGCGTTGCATGATTGCGAAAGCTCCTGCCCGATTTTCACAGACCTTAACACGTCCGTACCACCGTCACGGATATGCAACGTCCACAATCTTGCAGTTTATCTGAAGTCTGAAGATAGTTAAATTCATTCTTCACACTTTGTTGTCTAAAGCCGTATCACACAGCGTAATAATCAGCGATTCCATGACTTTCTTATGCTGGATCGTTTAACACTAGGTTTACGATTATCGAGATTGCATCCACGAGGAATTATTCAACAAATTTAAATAGAATTAAAAAATTGAATAGGCACGCTGTCGTTAGTTTGACAAAGTAATGTGAAATGACATAGTTTAATTGCACTCCAATAGTTAGCTCTATTTAGAACGTGAATTGCTATTTCGTGGATAGACCTGTTCGATTTAGATGATTCGAGAGAAGTGAAAAGGGTTAAACGTTTCCAACATTTGGCCTTTATCAAGGAACAGTCATTGTATCACCGCCGGCTCAGACGAAGGCCTGCAAATATTCGTCATACTTTGTGCGCAATTCGGTTTTATTTCGAGTTTGATAAAACCTTTATGGATATGTAGAGCTGCTCCTAATTGAACTGAGAAAACGTACGTCAGTGATATAACAGAATTGTAGACAACGTCGATGGAGACGATAAATTCTCAACCGCAGATAAAACAATACCTTGTCGGACGATATAAAAAAGCTCTGAAGTGGCGAGCACCGCGATGAAGTGCTTCAACACTTTCAGTTGTGAACAAAAGCAATGGAGACGATATAACGATAAATAATCTCATTCCAAAGAAATAAAATGACGAAGTATTGGGTACGAATCACATGAGAGTATCAACCCCCAAACCTATCAGCAATTACTATTTTTAATTTCCTTCCACATAGAGATAAAATGAAGAAAAATCGTGAATCTTTGAGAAATATTTTTCATTGAACGCATCCTATAATTGCGTATTATCTTCAGTAATGTTGCACTTGAAAATCGATGCAACAACGATTTGTGACACCGTACTAATCGGTTTCCTATCTATAGGACTCTAGATGACTCCGCGCTATCAAGCAGGAATTCGAAAGGTCTCTTTCAAGCATTTATCCCGGAAGATATCATTAGATTACGTTACTGGAGTGATTTTGTGTTACGATTGAAATTGCTACCGCCACTGAAAAATTCGCTAATTAATCCTTTGATACGAATCACTCGATAACGAACAATCTCCTCCCTATATTTTTCGCGGAAGCATGATAACTTGATGTATTAACTGAACTGCATAGAATGGAATTGAACTTTTACTTCTATGAACAAAGACGATGACGACAGATGTCGAAAGATTTTCCTCGGCATACAAAGATGACTGAACGTTTCGACGAACAAATAATATTCGTATTTTATCATTCTATTTGCGTTGCTATACAAACATTTCCTCCGGTTTGTTCACAAACCGCAATCCCTAGATTCTAATGTTTTACGATTTTCATTAGAAGATGGAATCGAGCTATCTCGCGAGATGTCAAAAGCAGGATTGATCCACGAGATCTACAGAGACTCGGACGGATACGCCGAGAGACTGCGCGATCCAGAGGATCATCAGAAGCTGCGCGTGCTGGACCTGGACTGCGATTATGCGATTCCGATGCTGCTATCGGTGCGATGGGAATGTTAATCCAAACTTTCTCAATTCTTTCTGGCTTATTCCGCGTATTCCAAAGTTCTTGTAATCTTGTAATCGTTCAAATCCTCCGTAATCCTATACCGGGTCGGGTATATCGATGAGAACCACTACTAATCCAATTACAAAACTTCTTTATTTTTCTTTGTTGCGTCGACGCGGCCACAAAAAAATAGTATCCCTTTACGATCTCTGTCACAGCACAGAACCGAGAATCGGCTTAGATCGCGACTTCACTGTAGATACAAAAAAACCGTGCCAACATATTTGGTTTTCCCAAATGCTTATCATCAGATTGCGGATTTTATACAAAATATCAAAACAGTAGAAACATTTAAAATGATTGATCGAATTAAGAAATACATGCGTATTTAGCTCTTGTATGTTGCAATCAATGCATCATTTCTATTTTGTATAAAAATCCGCAATCTACTTATCACACTAGAGTAGTTTAAAAAGTTCGATTGAGAAAGAAGTGAATCAAATAACTAGAAGCTAAAAGTTGAAACCTGCGTGCTCAAGTTACGTTGTTTCCAGGCGAACGAGATCGAGATGTTCAATGCCCCGAACAGATGGCTTCTACTTCGAGATCGACGATCGTATAAATCCTCGGATCTCGCGTCGGTCGCATCCATCTTTAAGAACGCGAGGGTCCTGCCAGACAGTGAGGTGTTCCTGGCGATATCGCGTGCGAATTTCACGGAGATCCGATCGATCTACAGACGGAGTCTGTTCGGCGAGGTGGTGATAGAGGATCGAGGGACCTGGACAGCGGATCAAGGCCTGAGTACAGGAGATGTGCTACCGACGTCGCGGCGTCGACGAGACCTTTACGGGACTCTGCTGAAGTCGTGCATCGTGGTAACTAAGAGCAATTTCGTGTGACGTAAACATGCGAATTCGACTCGAGTCCGATCGTTCTCTCGTTTCGGTCGATTGATCATTGGTGATAGAATCGTTTGTAAAAGCGTGCGCGATTCTCGAGATCCCAGATGTGATAGGAAATTTGTCTCCTGTGATTAGATAATGTGGAAGTTTTTTCTTTTTCTCTGATGTTCCTACCTCTTGTCCGAACAAACACGAGTATACGAGTCGAATCGAATCGAATGGCATCGCGTATCTGCATAGCTGTAGCGCCGTCAGGATCGACGGTGGATTTACGAGTGTGCGTGGCACACCGATAAATCAGCCCGGTGCATTTGCGTTCGTAGATCACCGATCCCGATACGATCAACCACTTAACCGATTACGGAAATAAGCATATAGATGCAGTAACGAAGGCCAATTATCACTGGCTGCTGATCATGATGGCGAGAATGAACGCGACGTGAGTATCCTTCCCACGTTTTCCTGCATCCTCGGTTCGATCGACCACGGTAATATTGTCTTCGCCGGTGGAATGCACGAAATAGCTTATAGAACTGCGAAACGAGAACAAGAAAATCTTCTGGATTCTCCATTTCGTGCACACGTTTTTACATTATTACTGGTACATTACTGTGGTTCGCAACGCTTACTTTTTAGCATAGACATCAGCACCACGAACTCGTGGGGGTATCGAACCGAGAACGGCTCGTGGAGTGGGATGACGGGGATGTTGCAGCGTCGCGAGATAGACATAGGAGGCACAGGCTTGTTCCTCATCCATGAACGGCTGGGCGTAGTGGAATATATGCAACTATACACGCGAATGCGGTAAGGGGTCGCGCTTCTACACTATCTGCAATGGAAAATTCCCAACCAGAAAATTTCAATCCTTCGCCATTCGGTAGATACCACCAAAAGAGGCTAACTCTTGTCTTAAAATAATTTTCCTATCTCTTACAGTATGCTAGTTAGCAAGATAAGACTGAAAAATAGCAAAATCTTCGGAGCTAATTTTAACCTCTCGGAGGAATTCAGATAGCGAAGAAACATTGCGTGATACATACCTATGCCTGCTCTATGTATCCTCAAAGTTTCGTAACTTCCTGAATATCCGCGAGATGGAAATCGTTAATTGAGGATGAAAATTTTTAATTAACATAAAGATCCGCAGTCTAGTTATAACTACCGATATCGCAGATGGGCCTTCATATTCCGCCAACCCCTGCTGTCGTCGGTGAGCAACATCTTCACGTTGCCATTCCACCGGTCTGTCTGGCACGCGATCGTCCTGTTCCTCCTCCTGGTCTTGGTGATGCTGTGCTTATCGACCAAATGGGAATTTTATCGGGGCACGTCAGACTACTGGGAATCGTTGAACCCGGCAGAGCAGACGATCAGCGATAACATGATGGTCCTATTGGGCGCCGTTGCCCAGCAAGGTAGGCTAGCTTTAGCTTTTTGGGCTACAAGGTAGTCACCACACACACGGTCCGTCTTGGATTGCGGAGCGTGTCGTCCTTCATACGCATTCAGGAATCTAGAATCGAGACTCGATCTCGAATCCGACAGGCTACTACTACGAGCCGTACAGAGTACCGCCCCGCATCGTCACCCTTATGCTGTTGATCGCAGCGATGAGCCTGTATGCCTCCTACACGGCTAACATCGTGACCCTGCTTCAGTCATCTACCGATATGATCAAGACCCCGGCCGACCTATTGGTCAGTCCGCTTAAGTTTGGTGCGCAAGATATCGTCTACGCCCGTCACTACTTCTCGGTACGCGTGCACTATGCGACTGGTTGGCATAATCTTTAAAGCTGGGAAACCGTATGAGAGTAAAACTCTCGCGAGTGGACCCTGTATTGAGATTCAGCACTCTCAGGCCACTCGAGTGTGACTCTTATCACAGTGTCCAATTGTGAGTAACTGTACTATCGAGAGCAGCATCTGTGTAATCGTGCTCCGATCACACAGGAATTCCAAGACCCGGTGAAAAAGGCGATAGTAGAACAGAAAATCGAGCCGAAGGACGGCAAACACAACTGGATGAGCCTCTCCGAAGGGATACATCGCATGAGGACCGAGATGTTCGCAATGCATGCTGACCTGGGTGCCGCCTACAACCTCGTGCAGGACACGTTTCTGGAGGACGAGAAGTGTGGCATCGAGGAGATCGACTTTATGAACAAGCAGGATCCGTTGATGGTGATTCAATTAGGGTCACCGTACAGGGAGTTGATAAGGAACGCGTAAGATTCATAGATCGCGTAGATTAAAGAGGAGTCCCGTAACACGGAGTCGGCCGGTGAACCGTTTCGGATGTTTTTCAGAGCTCTTCGGTTGCACGAGACCGGGGTGAAGAGCAGGGACGAGCGTCTGCTGTTCACAGCAAGGCCCAAATGCCACGGGCAATATAACTTCATCAGCATCGGAATCACCGAGTGCTATTTCGCGTTGGTCTCGGTGGGGTACGGAGTACTTTTGAGTCTATTCGTGTTAGTGCTGGAGCTGCTGTGGTACAAATGGTATAGCCAGCAATGCACACCCTGTTCTCTTTATCTAATCTCTGTTCGCCTAATTTCCTTCCTGACGTTCCATAGGCGACAACGGCCAACGACCGAGATTAATTGGCCGCTGGGAGAACAAGTGTTCGATACCACTGTCATACAACGTCCGGATACAGACAAAGCATTCGAGTCGGTACAATGAACAAATAGAGATTGAAATCAATAGAAAACCTTTCTATGCACGAGGTATGTACAACAGCAGGGGTTAAACTCGGGCCGGTAGAAAGTGCCGATAGTAGTTCTTGGTGAATTCCAGCATCACGTCCAGGGTGCAGTGAGGCAGATCGTCGACACATCTCGCCGGATTGCCAGCGACCCGTGAAAACGGCGGAACAATGGTCTCTGGAGGTACCACCGCACCATCTTCGATGTGACAGCAGTCTTTCAGGATGCTCCTTCTTCCCTGTGCAATGAAATCATGTTACTTTGTCGTAGTGTCCACAGCTTCAAATAAAACAATCGCCCATGTACGTACTATCACTGCATCTTTTCCGATGTATACGTAAGAACCGACCATCGCTGCATTCACCACAGCACGTTCTCCCACAAAGACATAGTCTCCCATCATCAGGGGAAAAAAGGCAACCCTGAACAAACAGAAGACATAATGTAGCAGACTGTATTTTCCAGAGTAAAGGTAAAGCATCATCTGCATGCCAGGTAATAGCTAGGCAAAGCGTAAGAAGATTCTACAGCCAATGGCAACAATGCGTGCGATCCCCTACTATTGCGTGCATTGTCGCTATTGGCAACATAAAATTAAAATACTATAAAAAATTATGATACCTAACGTTCTTAAAAATAGAGTACCATCTACGACATTCAGCTATGGAGGAGAACTTCTCATAATCGATTCATGCATAGGAAAAAGATAAAAGCGAACAAAAAAACAGTACGAACCCTCGGCTGAACTTTTTGAACGGTGGCCTAATAATGGCGTTCTTGCTGATGATGCAGTAACGACCCGTCCGAACATTCGCCAGGTCGCCACGAATGATAGCATCTGTCTGTACGATCACCTTTCCATGCAATACAATATTTTGCGAACCGCAAAGAACGGTTTGTTTGCTAACCTTGTTTCCCGACGCCTGGAACACCGAAATCCGAGGTTATGTTTACCGCAATTCTCTTCACCAGTCGTTTCTTCGTCGCAATTCTTTTTAGCTTACCGTCTCGACGTACTCCGCCTTGCTGTAATAAACGTCCTGCGGTTCCATAGTCTTTATTTTAATCCCAATCGAATCACCAAAAACGAAACTTCGAATCGACTCCACCTATCTGTCACTGCGACATTTCTGGTATGGCGACGAGTCATATCATGTTGCGCATGCGCTCGAGATGATTGCTTCAAAACAAAGTTAAATTCTAAAAATCGAAATGATTATTGATGAATTATTTGGATTCATCGGTAAGTCTACATTTATATTCAGGTACACATACAAATCATTAGCGTACCGAGTATTTATAAGAAACGACGATTTACTTATTCCGGATTCCGTTCTCGCGGAGACCGCCACAAATTTGAAGTCTCCCGCCATCTGACGTCCGTGGTGCGAACCACAATATCAAATTTGAATCTGGCGAGTTCTCCCGCGTTTCTTTATTATGACATCTACTCATAATATTGATCATTCATACGTTCAGAACGAAATACAAAATTGTATCTTTTACAAATGTTTGCTGTCTAATTGTTATGGCCTGAAACACGAAGTGAGATGCCTGAAACACGTTCATAGTCGTACAGTTGTCCACCATGTAGCTACTACTCGCAATACAGGATTGTAGTGGAAGATTGTTACGGGTACGAGCGAATTACAGGCTTCTCACAGCATTCGAATTACTGTTCATCCTCAAGGCCATTGAACGGGCATCCATACTAAATAAATAGCACTTGCCCGGCCTGCATGTTTTGGCGTCGCGGTGCCATGGAAACGAGACGTGGGAGGGCCAGAGTCCAGCAAGGCATGCAACCGAACCGACATCGACGTCGATCGTCGACGCAGGTGTCCGAGGCTCGTGGACTTACCTGTCAGCAAAAACGATGTCGTTGTTCAAGACGAAGGAATGGTGGAGAACTGCGTGCGGTGCGAACGAGACCTTCGATGGACGATGTCTGCTGGTGACATCATTGTTCGGCGAGGAGAAGAAAGACGTGCTCGTGGTGGGCAGCCACGACGGTTACCTGAGGATCTACAGTCCCTCCTCGCAGTGGATCGACGAAACCAAGTCCCCGAGTAACTACAAGTCCACGGACTCGATGATCGAGACGAGGATCGGCGACTGCATCGTCGATATTCAAACCGGGAAGTTCGTCTCGTGAGTACCTGCGCCGCGCGGGAAATTCAAAAATCGTGGAATAAGAAGGTGACTGGTTGCAGGGGCTCGCAGGATCTTCGTCTGGCGGTGCTGACCTCGACGAAATTGAAAGTCTACAATGCTACTCTGGCGGATGGTTCTACGGAATACGGTTTGCTATTTAACATACATACTCTGGTATTGCTATATTTTTATAGAAGTATGACTGACTGAATTGATAGGCGATTGTCTAGATGTAGAGCGGTCTCTTAACGTTGTTATCCCCAAACAATGTATCTATCACGCGCAGTAGCCCATCAATAAGAAAAATATTTGTGTAGAAATACACCTTGTAAAGAAATAACTAGCGCAACCAGCGGGTTGCCTTGCCAGAGGAGCCCGTAGGAGACAGACGGGTTGCCTGGCTAAAGGGGCGCGTCGTATCCGAGCAAGTTGCCTAGCAAGAGGGGCGGGAAGAAATTGGACAGGTTGTCTAGTTAAAGGGGCACGAAGAAGCGATACAGGTTGCTCGCTGACTTCCACGAGCTACACTAAACTAGCGTTAACGACGTGTTCGAAGATCGGTATGGTTACGTTCGCTGAGGATAATTCCCGGTCCCGATCGCGTCAGCGTGAACCTTTCTCTTTCATGGCCGAAGAACGATCGGCTCTCCGTTCGACCCGTCAACACAGATTCATTCCGTGAACGCTCAGTCTCATCCGACAGGGGATCGCTGTGACTTGAAAGTCGCCTACGAGCACCCGCTGCCGCGGTATCCGGTGTCCCTGACCACGGGACCCTTCGGCGGCGTCCGCGGCAGGGACTTCCTCTGCGTGCAGTGCCTCGACGGCACGCTATTTTTCTACGAGCAGGAGGTGTTCGCGTTCAAGCAAGTCCTCAGGAGCCGGCTGTTGCCCGAGCCCATCGTCTACGTCGCGCGGAACGACTTGTTCATCACCTCGAGCACGTCATGGTTGCTCGAGTGCTACAGGCACGTTCCTTTCTTTGTTAAGGCTGTCGTCCACACTGAAACAGCCTCGAGCGACTTCTTGTTGTCACCTCCTTTTTTATCCACTAAAGGAAGCGACTTTCTCAAGATACATCAACTGCGAGTTGCTCGTCGTTGAATTAGTACAGAGCTTTTACAGGTACCAAAGCATGGCGGAGTGGGTTCGAAGCGACGCCAGACGCGACAGCGACGAATCCGTCGATGACAACGACAACGACCGTCGACCAAGGGGACAAGGTCGCGTCGAGGCGGACCAACTGGAGCCGGACTGGACCTTTAACATTGGGGAGGCGATCCTGGACATCCAGACAGTTACGCTGTCTAGCTTCGAGATGGGAATCGTGGTCCTCGGCGAACGGCACCTGTACTGTTTGAGGGACAACTACGCGACGGTCAAGTACGCCAAGAGGCTCGAATACAAGCCGCTCTGCTGTCGAGCTTACGTTATCGGTAAAAATTCTGACGATTCTGACGATTTAATACTTATCTGAGATCTATGATACACAGCTCAAGATTTCTTAAAAAGTTTTCTCAGTAACATAACAACTCGCTTAGGGATTACTATTTAAATGCATACTTTTGATCAAATACCAGAGCCGGATGGAAGGCTGATGGTGATCGTGGTCGCCGACACCAGCACGCTGATGATCTACGAGGGCACCAAGCTCAAGTGGTCAGCGCAGCTGCCCTTTGCTCCGGTGGCCATCGCCAGGGCGCACCTACAGGTAAAACACGCGTGTACGAACGTAGCGAAAGGGTGAGAGAGACGAGGCTCGAACATGGACGAATGATGCCGGGGTAGTTATCGTTCCGACGTTATCTACCGGTTATCGCAGCGCGCAGCGTCGAGCAAGGTTGCCCCGTCGTCGTTTTTCCGGAAGATACTAACTGCCGGTTATTAATTGGCTCGATACTGAGAAACGGCGACGGTTCGTCTGCGGTACGAGCGAGCGGCCTGATCCGGTTACGGGTAACGATCCTCTTCAATGCTCCGGTTTCAGCACCTGCAAGGTGCGATCGTCGCGTTGTCGGACGATGGCCGACTGGAGGCTTGCTACTTGGGAGCGGAGCCGGGTCTATTCGTCGCGCCACCCTTGCACTCGAGAGGGTACGATTACACGGCTGCAGAAAACCAGCTCGCGGAGCTCAGGGCGATCCTGAAGAAGACCAAGTCCTCGGGTGAGTCACCCGGCCAGAAAGAACCCAAGACCCGAATTACAAATGAATTGCCAATGAACAGCCACAAGTGTACACATCAAAATCGAAATGTCGAGGGTTCCCGTATGGTAACGATCGAACGCGTTTAAATAGAGGATCGATCCAAAAATGCGATGTCGGACGCAGAGCTGATCGTCGCCCTTAACGTTTCGCCGGATCTGGAGGTTCTAGGACGATCCATCCACGACGACGACGACGGCAAAGACAAGGATGATCGACCGCTGGCCTGCAAGGTTGTTATAGAGTTATCTTCGTACGCGAGTCTTCTTGACGTCCAAATCTGCGTGGAGGTTTGCAAGCCGCTGATGGTGACGCACGATTTTCAAATCATCCCGAACCTGCGTAAGCAATTGAGTTATTATAGTGTTGGAACTATTCCTCTTTGCAGGAAACGATGCACAGTATACTTGGGAAAATAATAATGAGGTTGCGTGAGCGTTGTCCCAGCTTCGTAGAAAGCGGGAGCAACGGAACCACGCCCATTAGAGCAAGCCACGCCTACCCGTGAACGTAATGTGTCAATTACTCGCTTTCGTCCAGGTGATCGGTACATCCTAGAAACAACGGTGTACGCAAACGAGGATCTGCCGCCGATGTCGTCTGAGATCGGCGTGATCGTCACTTACCGAACGGACTCCGAAGAAGGAGGATTGCGAACGGTTAGGAGGACCGGCCAGCTGCCGTTGAAGATGATGCTGAAGAGCTGTCCGCCCGAGAACGCGACCACCTTCACGACCGTTATTAAACGGAACGACCCAGTCATCAGCCTGAACCATCTGTTTCCCGGTAAGCGGCGGACTCTGCCCGAGCCTGGTTCCTCGAAGAGTCTGGGCGGCGAACACCGACAGCCCTGGATCCCCTACGGTGTTCGGAAAATTATGATCAGAATCGAGAGGTTCCGGGCCGCAGCCTAATACGATAATGGCTGCCCCGGAACGACTGTATTCGGCGTTCTCTTTTTTCGGTCGGTCGACGTTCACAAGGGGCAGTTTAAACCGTAATCCCTATACTTCCAGAACAGGGATGTCTAAACTAGCCTCGACGAGAAGCCCGTTCACACGGGGTCGAAAAAGTCGTTTGGTTTTTTTTATCTTGACCCTGCAACAGGGTAACAGCAGGGAAAAGGTTGGATCATTCTTAAAAATTCTTTCAATCTCTGTCATTCGATGTGTCAAGGCAGATTGATAAAAAAAAATCAATTTTCCATTCTATTAACTATAATGTAAAACAACAATGGAAAACAATGCTTTCAACAATGTCTTCCTACTGAATATTTTTAAATTCGATATGTCTAAAACTTCTATGTGAAATATTCTTTTCCGATTTTTCGATATTTTCAATAGTTGAGAACACACTTGCGAAAACCCAAAAATCTAAAGCAGATATTCATTAATAATCATAACAAGACACAACTACCATAATCATACGAACGTGATGATCGGATAACTTCGATATAAAATCAGCAATTTTAAGTTACTGGGATTTTTTAAGTATCCTGAATAAAACGTAGCTACTGGTTCACAGAGCTGACTGGACACCGGACTCAGGGACAGAGGCAGAACTTGAACGCGTTGGGGATGCGGCACACGAGAAACGACCACGCGGTCACGATCGTTTCCGGCAACGCGAGCAATCGGTATCGGGTGCAATCCAACGACGGATTGTCGACGACCTTGGTGGTCCAGCAGCTGATCGACAGGTTGGAGGAGAAGTCGCCGGGGGGTCTGTCGACGACCATCAGCCAGAACCACCTTCGGCTGACCCAATCCCGAATAGAGGATCACTTTCTCGCTCGTCGAAAAATCGAAGGGATCACGGTGGGGTCGCGATCCCTCTCGCTGCCAACCTCGCCACATTCAGAAGCTCATGGTTTTCGTTTTCTGCGTTAGAACGAGATCGGGCTGCTCACCGTTCAGCTGAGGAACATCGAGAAGAAGATCCTGCGTACCGTGCGCGAGAGGAACACCGGATCCCTCGCCGAAACTGGGCTGCCGTTCCTCCTCGAAGCGACCTGTGCCTCCATTTTCGCGCGTCTCGAGGACCTCATCGCTGCCAGAGCGGTAAACTTGCGGCGAAACACCTGCAAGATCGCAAGGGGTTACTCTAGCTTCGGATAAATTGCATTTCGCGTTGCAGGCGCGGGACCGAGCCGGCCACGAGTTGAGCTGCAGTTGCAGACTGTTGCTACTGCTGTTGCGTTTGAACGCGAGCCAGGAGAAGTACGCGACGATCGAGGCTGCGATCGGTTTCCATGCCAGCCCCTGCGACCGATTCGTAAGTAGAATCCTCCGTCCGGAGTTCTCGAGAAGCTGACTTTTCCTCGAACGTTCTTCGCCACCTGTCGATTCGTTGCACGCCAGGACTGGGAAGAGATCGCCGACGCTGCGCTGACCACCGTTCTCAGGTCCGTTTCCAAGAAGCCCGCCGTCCCGGAGACGAAACCGACCTCGTGGAACGCGATGGCCCCCATCGCATCCATCAAAGAGCTGGCCAGGCTCAAGAAACGCTTGGCGCACGTGATCGAGCGCGTGGACGATGCGAACGGATCCGACATCGCCGAGATCGAACCCGGCGACCAAAACGATCCTACGACCTCTTAACCCTGCTGCGGGGTCTCATGCGACCCCGACTACGTTTCCTGTACACTACCGACTTCCGTTGCACAATCTTTGCAAATACACAGTGTCTCTTCGAATCGTACTCTTCTATTTTCTAGACTCAACGTCTCCTGGATATCACCGAAAACGATCAAGCGTCCTCTCAAATCTGCTGTGGGGTCTCTCGCGATCTTAGCAACATTTTCTGTTCACGCACAGCTCCAATCGCACGTGTCAATTCTAAGCGAAACCTTATACAGTCATGCGTAACGACGGGTATACATTCTGAGACGTCCATCGACAAGCGAACATCATAGAATGAATTACGATTGTCTAATGATACGTGTGTATTTTTCTTTCTACTTTTGAAATTGATCTACTGAAAAATAAAGTACAAACTGTAGGCCTGCTTAGGGTCAAGATCATCAATATCGTTGAATTTCATACTTTGTCCAACTGGAACATCTCCGAAATGTTTAACAACGGCCGTCGTATACGCGACACGTGACTAGTAGTAAATATTGTCGACTTATCAGCTAAAAGAGTAGAGTATAGATATTTTAATTTATCCTGTGTGTGTGATGTAGGTACTCAGATATGAAAACATCTTCGCAGACTCTTATAATGCGCCGTTGCAGTTGTGCGAAGTAGAAGCTTCTCTCGATTTTTCTCCACGATCTCCGCGCGTCGCCTCTCGATTAAAAATAATGACATCAAGGTCGCAGACGTTGTTCGTCCAAGGCTGGCAGAAGATGCTGCGCCAGCTAGAACGCACGAAAAATCGATGCAATGATCGCGCGATACGGAAAACTTAACACGTTTGCTACCACCATTTATTCCGCTGTCTGTCGTCGCTATTAAAATGTTTTACCAAATGCAACGATCCTTCTCTAAAAAAACAGTCATGGATTCTGAGTATCATACTATGTGTACTACTGCTCTGAACTGTGACGTGTGTAGAATTGGTTGCTCTATGTTTAAGTAAATTGCGAGATCGAAGAGAAGTATTAAATGTGGATGGTGCATATTGCTTTCGAAAACTGACGAGAATGAATTTATTCCGATTCCGCGGCATTTTTATCGCGGTATATACTTGAATAATTTCCCACGGAGGCGTCTCTATAATTTCAGTAATTGTGAAATAAGAAACCGGTCGTTCGACCGTGGCAGCGAACGTGTTAAAGAACAGCGTGCGCGCTTGTCTGTATAAAATCACTGTAGAATTAAAACGCGACGCGATGAAGACCGATCGCAGGGGACGGTAACTTTTATGTAACAGCTCGTGCGTCGCGAGCGATCGGATAATTTTGTTCCGTGGAGTATTCAGCGGAGAAACCCGAGGAAACTCGCGGCTCGGCTCGGATCGCCACCGGTGATTCATTCGGCAGCGAGACGCGAGGCGCCGCGATTCTGCTTTTCCGAGGTTAATTAATCGAAGGAACGCGAGCCGAGAGGTCTACGCTCGACAAGGAGCCGGCCTCCACAGTGCCAGCTTTGTCCGCGGATTTTCTTCTGGCCGAATAATGAGCGCGGAACCACCGCCGCCGTCTGCTTGAAATTTTGTAACCCGGCCGGATTCCGACAAACTTGCTCGATCGCCGATTATTCTGTTATTCATATTATGGATTGCACGGTTCAATCAAATTCTTTAGAATATATTCAAGTCAACGCGTGAATATCAGTACAATTTTAATTGAGCGTCGATGAATTCATATATGAATGTTTCCGCATCGTCACTCTCCCAGGCAAACTTCAAGAAAACATGGTCTAGAGTCTGGAAGTCTCGATCATTGTTTCGACACGTGAGAAACAGCCTGACAATTACATTTTGTGGACATGATCTTTCACAGACATTTCATGAAATTCCATTAAACCTACCGAGCATGAAAACCAGCTAGTATGTATTGCGTTATAAGAATGACAAGATTGAATTTATCCAGGTTTCTTGCTATTTTCAATGTAATTAGACTGCGGATTTTTATGCAAAATAAGACTTGTCTGCATTAATTACAAGACATAGGAGCTACACAGACATTTATATTTTTTCTTAAATTGTTGTTAGGTGACACCAAGAGGTGTCGCGAAAAAACCCTGCCAGTTAAGTGCGACGTAAAATAACCATTAAAAAAAAAGGTGCCTCCAAGAGTAAAGCGTATCTTGCGCGATCGTGATCCGTCAAGATCAATCGAACAGCTACCGACTGAATGTCTCGTCGAACGGATCTAATCGAACGATGTCTCGTTTCGTACAGAATCAAATGCGCAGAGCTCCGCAGCCTGTTTCTAAGAAAAAAATGCGCTGCGAGGACGCGGTTACGTCTGAGCGGATTCGCAACGGTAATCGTTCCCGCGACGGATCGTTCTTCGACTTCCGGGAATACCGATCGCGAAGCTGCGGTCCGAGGTTCCGCGTAATTCGCGCGCTTCTTTCGCAGGCGGAAACACGTTCGCAACGAACGGTAGCGACGCGGCGACGAGAGTCATCCGTGGAGAGAAAGAAGAAGAGTCGGAGAGAAGAGAGAAAGAAGAAGAAGAGAACTTTCGCGCGAACGTTCGTCACCGGTGGATGTCTCATCGAGGATGCGGTATTTCCTCTAACGCGCCGCGCCGCACCGTTTCCGACGATGAACGAGCGTTCGTCGAATCGACCTCGGACAAAAGCCACCGCGCGATAAAACCGCTCGCGATCGCGGCTGAGGCACGCGCGTTTTTCGCGAACCGAACTCGAAATGCGACTGTATCATGTCGGATCGATGGCAAGTCATTCTATCAGAGACCGTTGAGAGTTATTCTTGGACGCGGCGTCTTGCTTGACAGCGTTAACGAGAGCCTGTGTCAAAATAGATGATGATTTTTCTTGTTTGATTTTGCAGTGTCTTGGCTATGAACGAAGAGCGAGAGAACAAGAGAGTAGCTAAGAGAGCAACACAGTAAGGTCTCCAGTCTTCGTTTGCAGCAGCGTTTGCTCCTGGAAGTACCCGTTACGCACGTCTCACTCAGAATGAACAAAAGTTTGAAGCAGTTCCCCGACCGTGGCGTGATAGGCTTTCCTCTTGAAAGCGAATCGGACGAAGAGTCTGAGGCCACGCAACCCTAAACGACGTTCAAACGCAGCTGTCGCAAGCACAGCGAATGCGTGCTGTTGGTTTCGCGCGCGCGTTCAATCCGCGTTGCAGGCGCGGCGGGGTTTTCGAGGTCGCTCGAACGCGATTCCGAACGACGCAATCGGGAGCGTAAAAGGAAGAAGGTTGCGGCGTGTACGGTACGCTGCTTGTAATCTTGATCGGGTTTCCGGAAGCGACGTATCCTGCCGTGGCCGCGGACGAGGCGAGAAACCGGCGAGGACAGAGGAAACGCGCGCGAGAAAGAGAGCGGAGAAGGAGCTCGGACCGAACGAGGCAAAGAGCCAGAGCCTTTATCGGCCGGCTCTCGGCTCGAAACTAATTAGCGGCCGCTGCTGCGTTGGTCTCGCAATCAATTGCTTCCGGACGGCGAACCCGATTCTCGTCGCGAGAAATGGGGCAGAGCACGCGGAACGCTTTTCCGCGAACCACCGGGGGTCCACGCAGATCACACTGAGACAGAACAGAGCTTTCCCTAATCGACTGACAGGGTGAGTTGATAATTGGAGACCGTGGTGAGGAAATGTTTCTTGCGCCAATCAATCGGCAATGTCTGAAAATATATAGAACTTCAACACGATATATAATACCACTAACAAATGGATTTATTCCTAGGTCTGCTACCAAGGTGTTCAATTGTTGTATCAGTACCTGTAGAGTTTGTTGCGATAGAGCAATGACAATAAGCAACGTTCTTCAGGAGCGCTGTCCAAAAGGGAAACACCGGACCACTACTCTTCAATCTTCTCTTAGGTAGAATATTGGTACAGTAGGATTTTGTTACAGACTATAGACTGTGGATCTCTGTGCGCCCGTACCACCTGCGGATTGGTAAAATCGAAGAGAACGTTTGGCAAAAGTTTAGTTAGCGAAGATTTATCGTTTGCAATGGTCTATCGTCTCTAGGAGAATGTCGTAAGCCTGGTCAGCAACTCGGCGATTTCAAGAGCACGTGAATAGAAATCACATCTCGCTAAACTTTGCATTCTACTGTTTCGGAAGATGCAAGTGCACGAAGATTCGAAGCGTGTCGATTAAAATGCAACAGTTCCTGCGATTATCAATTATACACGGTTACGTGTTATTGCAGTAAATTGCTATCAAACGAACAGCAGATTTCTATCGTATGAAGTATACGAGAATTGCAACTTCGGGCATCGTCAATTGTGCCTCGTGTCTCTCGAAGATTCTACAAGACGTTGCAGTCAACTGTGTCTCTTTCTGCCAGAACCATTGATGCAACTAAGCAAACGGTGTCAGAGATTGAGACAGAGAGTTATCTTACTATTGTTTCGATGAGTATAGGCGTGTCCTGTCGTGTATAGGCGTGGCTTCGTTGCTCCGAATTTCGACGGAGAACGGGCACAGTGTCCCACAGAGCAGCCTCCACCTGTGTCAAGACGCTGCGTCTTCTAAAATCAAACAACGAAGATCATGATCTATTTTGACACAAGTTTTCGTTAATGCTGTCGTGGCAAAATGTTTGTAATATGCTCCGGCAGACAGGACATGCTGCGGAGGGCAAACTCTTCTCGGAAAAGCTACCGTCGGACTCGTTATCGGCCGGGAGGATAGAGACGGTTGGTCTCGGGCATTCTTTGACATCGAGAATTCAGGCGGTGAACGCAGAAACAAGACCCGCGGGGTTCCACTTGAAGATTCCTCCGGTCCGAGAGCTGCGATCGCGGTAATAGTACATTGGCAGAGGGAAAGAGGGGTGGAGGTATCTTGTCGGCACGCATGATTTAAGAGCGGACCACCTTGCCGAATTCTCCATATCACCGTGAACCGGACCACCAATGGAGCTCCACCGACGAGGACTAAGTCACCGTGAGAGCGGTAATCGGGGATAACGAGGGGCCGGAGGGCCCACGCGGTTAGAAGAATCCTCTCAGGACTTCGTTCCGACCAATTACCTTGCTCCTCGACTCCTACCCTAAATACCTATTGCCTCTCTACTTCGGAGGTCGATATCCGTACTGGCCAGGGCTCTGGCAGACCCTCGGTCGGTTTTCGGGGCCCTTATCCTCGGACCCCTGGGAACCGGCCGTTCCACGCTTTTCTTCGATAGAGTGAGCGTTCCTCTTCCACGGCGTGCAGAACAATTGCGCAGAAATTACGTGGTTGAAAAAAAGCGCTCGGTTCGACGAATCGGATGAATCATCCCGAGAACGCGTCGAACGGCTCCGATTCGAGGAAAATCGCTGCAGCCCCCGCACTACCAGCGGGTCCTGCAGATCAATGGAAAGATAGAAGCAGGAAAAGAGAGAAAGTTGCGCTAATGACTCGTTTCCGCTACCCTCGCAAAATTTATAGCCTGACCTTGGCTCGAGCCCGAAACATCGGTCGTTCCCGACGAGGTACGTTGAGGCGTAGGATCGCGTCGAAAATAGATTTGCGACTCTGTTTTGCGCGTAGTTCCCGACTCGTAGATCGTATGCGACCAAACCAACCGGACCCGCGTCTACGTCCACGTCCGTGTCCGCGTCTGTTCAGCATTCGCGGTCGGTTTATTTTCCCAATTCAAACAAACTAGCGGCAGACCCCGTCCCGCGGCCGCTCGCCGGGAGCGCCTGGAACCTGTCCGTCGGTGCCCGCATGGTTTTTCTCCGTCGCGTCTAATTGTGACCGAGAAGAAACGCGTCCTGCGCTGTCCAACGTTCCGTCGCTCGCGGAACACCGAGCCCAAGGAGCCCGACGCGCAAAAAGAAGACCAACGGGTCCCGGAAAGACGCGGGGACCACCGCACCGTCGCGTCGCGGCGCGGCATCTTCTAATCGTTACCTCAGTCCTCGCCGATGCGATTGCTTCGGCGACCGATGCTATTGGCCCCGGGAGTCAGACTGGCCTGTGATTGCTCTGTGGGGCAGCACTTTTAGCTCTGCTGCATTGGAGCCGGCGACAACACGAGCGCAGTTATCGAGGATAGTCCATAATGAGGCCCAAGCAAGAGGATGCAGAAGCTAGATTGGGCACGGCAGAAAGTGTCTTATGGGGCAGTAGTTTGGCTCCATTAGTGGCAAGAATAGCAAAATGGTGAATTTGGAGTGCAAAACCTGTAACATGAACGAATAGCGAATAATATTTCATTAGTTATTCGTTGTTCGAATAATGTCCTACTCTTTAGGCAGGTGAGTGAAAGAAAGAGAGAGAGAGAGAGAGAGTGCGAGAGACGAAATGGTTGGAGGACGCCGGTGGAATTCCGGCGGCCTTGCGCTCGTTACACGAAAGCAAAAGCGAACGTGTCCGCACAGTTGGCGAACCCTGGAGGATTCGCCCCCCGCGGCGAGGAACCGCTGCGATCGCCAGCGATCGCGGGACGATCGATCGCGTCGTCCGTGTCGTTTCTCGGATCGCCGGTACGCAACGGGTCGTAGCCGCGATAATAAGCGAGCTCCGAGAGCGGCGAGACATAGATGCACAGAGGGATCGCGACTCGTGCCTCCTGCCGGTGCATCGGCTTCTTCTTGCCTTGTTCCTGCTTCGCGACCGGTCGCGCGCGCGCTTCCACGAACCAGAGAGGACCTAACGAGCGGCAGGTACGCGCTCAGCGAGCCGCTGCAACGGAGGACCGCTTCCACTCGACGAAAGGCCAGGCGGAAAACAGAGGCGGACGACGAAGAAGGGACCGAGAGTAGCCCGTCGATAAGCATCTCGGGCACAATAAGCCAAACCAGGAGGATCTCTTTCTCCTATTCTCTTTCCCCGGGGTACTCCTCGGCCTGCGAACACAATTCCTCGCTGTTTCCCGTTTTTCTTTTCACGTCGGGGACACGGATGAGACATGATCCCCGTTTCGTTTAAGCTAAAAGTAATATAGGCTAAGGATCTCAAAAAATCGAAGAATATCGAATCTAAACTAAATATGAATGAATCCCTATCGTGTCCCATAGGGTAGGAGTGGCTTCGTTGCTATCCACAGATCGAGCTAGGCTCTCCAGGGTATACAGAGCAAGCGAGAACATCTCCAATGATACTGGGAGCAACAAAGTCACGCCTATTCGGGGCAGGACACGCACACTCCGTGCCTGAGTAGTCAGACGCACACAGTTGGGTCACATGCATTCTTCCTATTCGCTGAGAAGATTACCACTACTTCAGGCGTATCGCCAGAACTTCCCTCACCTTGCCCCGGGGCCGTTCCGGGTCTCTGCTCATGAGACGCGAAGTACTCGTACCCTAATTGTATTGAAATTCGGAGTAACGAAGCCACGCCTAATCGCAGTGCCCTAGACAGAGAAGAAGAGAGAGTGATATAAACGGCGCTCTATCCCCTATTAACACGGTTTATCTGAAACGCTTCGCGCTATGGAAAATGCGAATTCGAAGGCAGGGAGCGCCATGTACTCATGCTTGGAGCGCGGGGGGACAATGGTCCCGCGGCTAGCGTTGGAGATCGGTGTCGAAACGATAATTTAATTAGTTCGGGCCGCGGTGTGCCGAGGCGAGGAGCGTATGGTAGCGCGACCGAGTTCGGCGCTTGTCCCTCTCGGTCGTTCGAAATCTCTCTGCTAGAGTTTCTCTCGAGCGCCGTTCTCTTCTCCGGTTCTGAGAGCGTACTACTCTCCCAGCCACTCGCTGGTTCTCCTCCTCCTGCTCCGGCGTCTCCTCTCGCGTCCACACTCTGTCCTCTCCAGCTCCTCCAGTTTCTCCTGGTGTGTAGATATCGGTGGCTCACGCGCTGCCACCACCGCAACCGCTATTGCTGTTGCTATTGCTGTTGCTGTTGCCGTTGTCTCGACCGCTCCGACCGCCTGGACACGACCATCTCCGCTGTAGCCACCACTCTCGGACGCTGCGCGCCTCGGCTCGCCTTTCCCCGCCGTGCCCCCGGCGGCTCCACCGTCCACGACGGGACGGGAACCTCGTTACTCCGGCGGGGCACGGTGGTGGAAGTCCGCAACGGAACTTTGGTGCAGCTGCGACGAGCAGCTGACGCGGAATCCTCGGTTAGTCGGTGTTCGGACTCGAGTCGCGAACCAACGCGGCCCGATTTCGTGCTCGTTCGCGAGATACCGCTCTCGCGCGCGCGGTCGACGCATACTCTCGGAGAGGAAAACAACGCAAACGTCGTAAACTCTCTGTGCGTGTCCGTCTGTTCGTCGGCCCCCTCACGCCACGCACCGCCGGTGTTTCTCCCCGCAGTGTTGCGTTCGGTGTCTGTGTCGAGATACTGTTCGTCGATTTTCGAATTCTGTGATCGGATCCGAGATCGACGTTGCAAGCGGCGATTGAATCTGCGATAGATACACAGAGAGTTAGAGAAAGAAAGATAGACAGAGGCAGTCAGACAGTCAGATAGGCAGAGCAAGAAGAGAGGATACAGAGAGGTGTGCGCGTTCGGACGCGTCTCGGGACCTGTGTGCAAGGAGAGCGGGAAACGCTCGTCAAATGAACGGACCAGCCTCGGACGGTCGCGGGCAAGAGAAAGCAGCCTCGTCGACGCGTCGACGCCGAGTGTCGAGGATTCGCGACGACCCGTCGTGTCCGTCCAGTGGTCGTCGGCCGCGCGGACTCGCCCCGGCGGTGCTCGAGCGAGCGCGTTCTCGCTCGCGCTCGCGCGAGCGCCGCGAGACTCGCTTAGCCGCCATCGTCCTCGTCACAGTCGTCACCGCACCCGCAACTAGTTCTACTCGCCGTGGCGAGGATCCCGCGCGTCGTCACCGTCTCTTCTGGTGAGTGGAAAATCAAATAGAAGCGGATCTCGCACGATCAAGGATCGATGATCGAGGAGCGACCCGATCGAGGACCCGAGGCGGCGCGGACCCGTCTGACAGCGGAGCACGGCCAGACAGATGTCGCGAGCGGCGCGCGATCGAATCGAGCCGGACCGAACCGGCCCGAGCCGATCCGAGACACGTTCTCCATCTCGTTCGCTCGCCTCGACAGCGCTGCTCGCCCACGTCGCCTCGTAAAGTAGGCGTCCGTGTAAATACAGTGGCTCACGAAAGTATTCGAACGCTCGCTATTAAAAGTTTAAACAGTAAAAATATACATGTTAGCCTTAAGTTCTGAAAGTAATGTTCCTAGTACTATAAGGCACAGGTGTCGAGATCGTATACACAAAAGCTCGACCGTGTCGGATAATGTTTGTAGAATTTGTGTGGAACGTAGCAAATACGTACTGAAACGAAGTAACAAAAGTATACGAATGGCGTTAATTATGCGCATTTTGTTTTGTATCGACGCATTACCTGCCGACAATTACTTCGTAGCCTGTCAGAAATCTATATTTCGCATATGCAATCCGGATACTCGTGTCTTGTAGTAGTCACAATGTTGCTACCAGAAGTTAAGTTTAGCTTGTATATTTTCACTATTTTAACTTTTAACGTCGAACGTTCGGATACTTTCCTGAACCACTGTACGCGCGCGTACGTTTAAGCTACATTTTCACGTGACGGTCCGCGATTATCTTCGTTTTTGTTTATGTTCATTTTGCCGGTTTTTTAATCGCTCGCGGGTCACCCCTTGGAACACGGCGGCCGTGCTCCAGGAAACAGTAGTATTTTTGTCGAATCGAGATGGAAACATCGGCGACTCTTGTCGCTTACAATGCCTTGCGCGTGGTTTCCTTCCTCCTCGTCGCTGGTGAGCATCATTAACCCCTCGATAGATCGGTAAGGATCGACAGCTAGAACGAACGGGTATCAAGTCATTTCGAATTGTATTTCTCGGGCTGTGTATAACATTGAACTCATTTTGCGCGATGCGTACGAGAACTGGTACCTCTGTTGAACTTGACGTTACAGGGGTAATTTTAATCCTTCTCCTAGACTACAAGCTGTCTTCGTCGCCTTAGCATGGTAACACCGCGCATCCCGATTGCCTACGACAATAACAGTGCAAATGATAATGCGTCTTCGCTTCAAATTATATTTGCGTTCATAAACAACCGTGTAAAACGACGGTCATTCAACCTTCGAATGACGGTGAACGAGTCCATTTTGACCCGGTATTTCAGTCGAATCATCTGGCTATTAATCCGGTGATTAATACTCTCGGGATAGATTCAAGCTGTCACAGTAGTTCGAGAACCTGCTGATTCAACCTGCTTGGGCCTGTGTGATCGCATTAGCCGAGGGTGTATATCTTCTGTTAGTCATAGCTATTTTTCTCTCGCTGAAAGGGTGACGCACTTTCGATCGATCGTTACCTAAAACGTTCACATTTCAGTTAAACGAACTACATACCATTTTCTAATCTTACACTATCTCCCCAAGGCTAAACATAGCGTTGCTTCAACAGCGAAGGGCTGAAACGAAATTGATAAACAACGACCTAACTTAACGAACTCAAGTCCTGTCATTGGTAGTACCATTGGAATCGTCTACCTGTCAAGCGTAGATCTCTAGAAATCTTCATTGTCGGATGATTGAGAAGCTTTCTGAAACAGAGGAGAGACGAGCGTGAGCGCGAGTTGTTGCAAAATCCTCGGTGACAAAAACGCCGTGGGGCGACCTTAGCGATAATGTCACGTGAAAACGTAGCTTTACGGACGCGCATACCAACGTACACACGCAGCCAGGTTGCGCGCAAGCCCTTCTCGCTCTACACGCACCTGTTCCGTTGTTGTCGTTCCGGCGCGCGGCATGCTTACATGGGACAGCTCGTGCCCGTGCCACTTGCCTGCCGTTGCTGCTGACGAGAACAACGTTGCTTGTCCCTCGACGGGAGACGTTCCGACGGAAAACCTCGTCTCATCATCATCTTCGTCGTCTTCGCCGCTCTTTTTCCTCCGAGGGAATCGTCCTGGCGGTACTCGAAGAACGCGATATCGACCGCGGATCCGCGCGTCCTTCTTGCTCTCTCCCTCGTTCTTTCTCTTCCACTCCTCTCTCTCTCTCTCCCGAACGCTTCGAGCCGCTTGCGAGTGCTCCGGTAAACTCGCCGGCGCTCTCGGCTCGAGCACGCGAGGTCGCAGCCTTCCCTCTCCCTCTCACCCTTTCTCCGTTGACGCGTCTCTTTGTCTTTCGACTTCCTCGGCTTCCCACCTATACGTTCTCCCGTATATACTCTCGCTTCTTCTCATGGTTTCGCTCCCTCGCGTTTCCCTTTCTCTATGGGAGCGCGTGCCGCTGCTGATTTCGCGCGGAAAAATCATGGAGGACCGCGCGCGCGCGCGCTGATCGCTAACTACGAATTCCATTCGGAACGAGTTACGCGAGCAGCAGATCGATTAGAGCATCTTCTTTGATTCCTGATCTTCTTTCACTCGCCGCACCCCTTTCAAAATCTTCTTCGACGCGCAGTCTCCTTTTCAAAATACTTCTTAATCAGCATTTGGAGAGAGGGTAAATTTTTAGCTGAAAAGCACACGAGAAGGTGTACATATTATTTACCGGCGATTATTTCATATTTTTTGGCTGTTCATGGCCGAGGATTTTTTAATAGACCTTTCAATAGCAATAGTGTTGCAAGTATACCCAATGAAACAGTGTCGCTTTTGAAGCTCTCGCGATACTAAACTCGATCCTGCGATCTGATGAGGGTTGATTCGCCGTAGGAGCGTTCACCGCGAAGCAGGTTCGAAGGCGCCGCGCCGTCTTGCGTTCGCGCGACTCCGAGATCTCGCTGGCCGAGCGGTTCTCCTTTATCCTTGTTCCTCTTCTGGTCCATCAGCCACATTCTTCCAACGACTCGTTCGCTCTGCACTTCGAAAAGAATTGGTCCTGGTAACACAAGACGATACACATAATGATCAGATATAATGCAGTCTGCATTGACCGCACGATGCAAGAGCTACATAGACATTTGTATTTCTTTTCTTAATCATTCTCTCTCAGTCGAGAATAATACAACAGTATCTGGAAATTTTTAAATATTTTCTACATAACATCCGCAGACTGCTTGTTAACTTTTCCACCAGCATCGCGTAAAGATGACGAAGCAACAGTAACATCTGCTTCGCCAATTGTCCGGTCGACATTGCTCGTAGAGAAAACATAAACGACTTCGAAAACACAGTGTACCGTATTTCTTCATTTATCGCAGCTCGACCATAGCGTACCTATAGACCGAAGACCGCCGGTCTACAATCCTACGGTCGAATTCGTAGATAAACGAAAACTGGTCCGGTCCATTAGGCCGGCGAAGTAGGAGGAGGATGACGATGCTCGGGGTTCGCAGCGTGTCGCATCGCGTCACGATGGTCGAAGGCGCCGCGCCGCGAGAGGAAGATGGCCAGGGCCGAGAATCGATCCGGGGGCCGAGTGGAAAATTTCGCTGGACTTTCTAGGCTCGGTGTTGCGCTCGTAGGATTGGTCGCATTCGCGTTCGCGACGGCCGTAGGAGAGATTCGGTCCGCGAGACGCGCGGATTATATGCAAATCCTGTGCGGTGAACACGCTCGGCGCTCGTCGGTTGGGCGCTTAGCGCCCCCGGAGACCGCGAGAGGATCCTTGAACGCTGAAAATCTCGGCGCCTAGGTCTGCTTGCTGCGATCGAGAACCGAGTCGAGCCGAGCCGAGCACCGTGACGGAGCGACGCGCGAGCATGGAAACGCGCGAACGAGAGAGCGAGAGACAATGGCCGAGGGAAAATTCCGTGAATCGCGGTCGAGAGCGCGAGAGCTCGGATCGATCGCGCTCGAACGATTGCGAAACCGAACGCCTATCGATCGCGCTCGCCGTTTGCGAGCCGTTTACACCAGCGCCTCGCCCGCTGATTTCCTTATCCTACGACTACAGTAAACCCTCCTATAACGCGGTTATCCATAGAAGCAGGAGCAGAAATTCAAATCCATTAATCTAACACGGTGCGAATTAATCGCCTCACAGGAAGGTTGAGTGTAATTATTCTCGATCGGTTCCCGCGGATCTATCTACGCCGCCGTGCGCCGTGAAACTCGCTCTCTCTCTCTCTCTCTCTCTCTCTCTCTCTCCGAAGGGCGAGTCTTTCTCGGAAACGATAGGCCGCCGAGACACCAGCAGTTATGGCTTTTTCGAAGAAAGATTCCGCGGGCCGCGCGTCACTCGTCAAAATATACACCGATCCAGCGCAAACATGCGCCCACAGACGAAAGGTTACGACGGCGAGCGTCGTCGTCGGCGTCATCGTCGTCGCAACGCAACGGGGGCAAGCCAATTCTTCATTCCGGTTCGCCGAGCGTGGACGCAGGGTGGCTGCCGAGGGTGCGCTGTGAAATAGTTTTATCGTTATTCGTTGATGTGCCAGTATAGTGAAACGCCCCTCGACGAACAAACGGGAAAATGAAATGTTGACATATTTTATCTACCGGAAGCCTATTAACCCTTAGTAGTCGAGTGGCGACTCTGAGGCTGAAAATAATTGTGTCGTAGCAAAACGAAACATAAAAATCTTCTTTTACATAATAATACCAAACGAAATGATTAGACTCATTAACCGGTCGGGGCTGGTTGATTTATCATTGAAAAATTCTAATTAGTAGATATAGAAACGTTTATGGTTGCGCCGACCGAAGAAAGAACCCTCGCGCGTCGTCCTCGTCACTTCCGTTTCGAGGCGTACGACAAGGCTATAAAGTGGAGTCGTTCATTTATTATTTATCGATGCGCGCCTGGGTGGGAACACCCCACGACACCAGGACGGCGAAATGATATAATAAAATAGGTATAGTGCTTAGCTGTGCTCACCGTTGAGAGGACCATGGCGTCGGTGCTTCCGCTTCGACTCGACTCCGTGAAAATTTTCATTTGTTAACCCTTCAGGGACGACGCTCTACTATCAGTTTGCTTCTCTATGATCGACGTTACTCTTGATGATATTTAGACTTGCCGACATTTTCCTTGGCTATCTCGCAAGTTCGGAAAACGAACGATAATGCATGGGAACGCATCGCACGATTGTAAGATCCAGAACAACTACATGGACATTTCCATTTGGTTTTAATAATTCCAGTGAACTGAAAATCACACGGCAGTATTTCAAAATTTTTTAAACGTCCATATTCCTTTACATTTGATCTACTCAGTGTTTTCATAAATACATAAAATCTGCAATCCAGTGATCAATTCTGAAATAATCCTCAGAGTCAGTGCAAGGTCCAGACGTCCTCCCTAAAGGGTTTATGTACGAGCAAAGTATAACAACTGTTTGGTATATGTGTTCAGAGGATCGTCGCCGGCGAGAACGAAGGACGAACAGGTTGCGTCCATCGCAGACGAGGATGGAGCCGAGGACGCCGTTGGCCCTAGCTCTGACCCTGGCCTTGCTGTCGTCGCTCGCAAGGTGCAACGCCTCAGAGAGCATTATAGGTAAGTCGATATAAATACGTTTTCGCCCGATCGATTCGGCGGCGGGCCGATCCGCGCGGCCCGACTCCGTCCCGATCGCGTTCTCCGCTCGCGAGCGCGTCACGCTCCATTTGCAGGTTTTCAACGCTCTATTCTTAGTCTATCACCATTATCTCTGCATCTATTTGCGTCGGGGCAGGCCGAGTAGAGTGGAGTAGATTGGAATCGCATTAAAACAGAACAGAGTCGAGCAGTAACAAAATAGAGTGTAGCAGAGTAGAGGAGAGAGGAGTAAGATCAATCAGAGCCTAATAGAGTGGAATAGAGCGAAGTGGAGTCGAGCAGAGTAGCATTGAGCCTAGTAGAGTCGAGTATAGTACAGTAAAGAGGAGTAGAATCAATTAGAGTAGAGTAAAATAGAGCAGAGTGGAGTCGAATAGAATCGAGTAGACTCAAGTGGAGTCGAATAGAATTGGGTAGAGTCAAGAAACAGAATCGCATAGAACCTAGTAGAGTAGAGTAGAGTGCAATAGAATCGGATAAAATAGAATAGAGCAGAATCGGATCGGGTCGAGTCGAGTACAATCGAGTTCGAAGGGCAAGTCTCGGATCGGAGAGGAATCGGATTGGTCCGAGACGTTTAGCGATCGAGGGGCGGGTCGTCCGCTGCCGGTTCCGGGTCGCGCGGGTCGAGAGTCGCGGGTTTCGCGAAGGAAAGAGGCCTCTCGCGTTTCCAGCGCGCAGCGAAACCGATCAAAGAGGCACGCAGAAGAGAGAAAGAGAAAAGAAGGCGAAGAAAAAGGCCGTGAACACCAACGCCGCGTCCTTTCTCGCACGCATTCCTGCGCGCTTCGACCGCCGCTGAGATTCTCGCGGCGCTTTCGATCTCGATCGCAACCTCGAAACGCGTCGGCGACGAGTCGCGGAAACCGTCGGGAACAGGTGCTCTCGCCTCGAAAACTACGACCAAGCCGTGTATTTCTGTTCCTTCTTTCTCTCCTTCTTTCATGTTGTTCGTAAATTATCGTTACCAACGCGAAAACAAGCCGAAAACGTAACAGCGAAACTCGTGTGCATCAGTGTTTACAGATCTCTGTTAGGTTCCTGGAAAAATCCGTGCGAATTGACTATTCTCTGACACTCTGGTGCTCTGGTTTATCGTGCATGTGCTTGCACAGCAGCATCAGCATATTTTTCGCGCAGACTTCAATCCGTAATTCCACATAATCGATTGCACAAGTGTGAATGATACGATGTTATGATCGAACAAAAATAAAGAAAACTTCTTCCAAGAAATACACAGATGGAAAAGAGACTAGCCGATCCGTGACTCCTAACGCAATTATTTTCCGGAATCGAATAGTCTGTAAGTAGAAAGGGTGCACAATAAGCAAACGTGTTCAAACCGAGAGTCCAATGCAAACAATTATTTTGCATAAAGATCCACTATCTGTTTATAACAAACGAGCTCGAATTAGGAATTGAGTAAACAGAAGGATCACTTGCAAAGGAATTAGCACCTTCAATTTTGAGTCTTATGTAGCTAATGTGCACTCTTACATTAGTGATACCGTGCGACGGGATCAGCGGAAAAGGGAGAGAGTCCAACATCGACTTGGACCGTTTGCATTGTGCACCCCGACGGCAAAGACGTCGGAGTTGGTTCGCGAGAGCGAGCAACACGCTCGCCGGTTCACGTGGAACGCGAAGGTCGGCCGTCTGAAACGGTCGACGTCGTTGCGGATCGCGGTGCCAAGGTATGGCGTGGATTATCTCTTGGAGAAATCGATATCGTGCGACCGCGAAGCGCGCTGTGCCGTATCGTGCCGATTCGATCCGATCCGTTTCCACGACGGACCGCCGCGCCGGATTCAATTCGCTCGTCAGTGATGTTGGATCACCAGTTACTCGCAGCCTCAGTAATCTGTGTTTAGCAATACACTTTAGGTGTTAAATGGTCGGAAACATTCGAACATTCTAGAGTGCAGCATTGGGGGTGAATTACTCGAGGGTGAAAAATACATGAATTCTTGCAATGTTCAAAAGGATGCGAAAAGTTCAAAGACTTTAATCTAAGACAATTTCTTTTATTCTGCATAGTGGAGGAGTTACAGCGGAAAATAACTTACACTTGTGTAAAGATATCGAAAGAAATGCATCTATCAAGAAAGCAAAGTTCAGTCGCTCGTATGTGTATACTAAGATTTCAGAAGTCGAGCTACATAAATTAAGTCGCTCGATGTGGGTGGCATCCTTTCCACTCTCCAGAAACTCACCCCTACGTACAATGACGTTGCAGAGAACAATTTGCAACACTTTATCTGCTGCACCCTCCACAAGTCTCCCAAAAATCGCAAAACAAAGAGATTGAAGTTCGAACCATTGTTTTACAAGAGGCGATAAGTGAATAAAACCTCGGTTTGAAAAGTACAAGTACCCGGTCCGCTTTCGTCCGGATTGCAATAATGATTAGCGTCGCGGATTTGCTTTCAGGGAGCCGGGAGACGTGCGACGTCGAGGGAGAAGATTTCACCGTCGACAAGATCCCGAACACCAAGTGCTTCAACTGCATATGCAAGGTAACGTCGCGATTGCGATCCATCGGCTCGGTCGCTGGTGTTTTCGTCTCGGCGACGCGCTATCTGTAGACCTATCGGTCGCAAAAATGCTTTCGAGTATCGTCCGCGACTCGGCTCGACTCGGCTCGACTCCGATGGCAGCTTGAACTGTCGGCGAACCGACAATTATCAGCACGTTTGGTTCGTTGACTCGCGACGAGAATCTCTTGCTCTCGGTCGATCGGGTCGCGAGCGCGAACTCGATTATCCGCAGACTTAGAAATTTTCGAATCGCGAGAACAACATTTCCCCGAGATTCTGGATTGAGTACAGTACGGTACAACATCTTTGAGTTTCCCACCCCGTGGCCCGATTCTCCAGAAATCGTGTCCTCGTTTCACCTTAAACTGTTTTGCGCGAGTCCGCTACGGTCCGAGAACAGAATCCGCTTACAATGCACTGGAAGGACCCCAACTGTCCCACTTTGATTCTAACGAGCTTCTGTACAACGATAGCATGCAGGTCAATGATGCTACACATGAAATATTAGCCGTAGTTACTTGATAGTTCCAAAGATATAAACAATTGAAGTCACAGACTCCTTTATACACACACATTAGGTCATCCCATAAGTCGTGTCGCTTCTTATCGCACTTTGCATATATAAACGTCTTGCTATTCAACTTCTTTTTATGCAGCTTACCGACATGCGACAGTCTAAATTGTGCATTCGATTATTTTCTATTTAAATAAGTGAAGGAACGAGTGTGTGTTTACGAAATTCGTTCTCGGCGTCGCATGCAGTGTGAATTTAAAGAGGGCATCAGATTAACTTTTTCCTGAGGAATACGCAGACATCGATAGAGATCAAAGTCGGACAGTTCCTTCGCTCGTTCGTCCTGACGGCCTCGCCGTTCGTCCTTATTCGAGGAAAAAACGTAAAGGTCCGTTCTCGTCCGCTCGTTCACCGGCTGCGAGCAGCGTAATCTTTGTTATTTTCGAAAGCCGCGACCTTCTCGCGCTCGCTGCGCGGCTAGCCAGCGTGACCCGCGTTCAATTGCCGCTTTACGCAATTCGGCCACGAGATAAATCCCAAGGGTTTAATTATAGGTCGCGATAACGCGTCGACCGCGAGACCGCGAGAAGCAATTGTGCACCGGGAGAATCTCGGCGATAGTCCGAGCCCGATAGTGTTCTCCGGCGAGAACCGACTATTCGGCCGCCGTCCACTCGTAGCACGGAATTCTTCTCGCCCCCGAAAGCTTTCCGTCAGCTTTTCTATTTTCTGTTCTCTCTGTGTGTCGCAGAACGGCTTCGTCGAGTGCAGAAAGCAGCATGAGTGCCCCAGCATCGAGGGCTGCTACACGCTTCTCGAGCCAAGGGAAGACGAGTGCTGCCACAGGTGCAAAGGTATGGACAATCCGACCGGGATTATCGCACGACTCTAAACGCTGATCTGTTCGACGAAAACACGGTGACTCACGGTTTGGATCTTGCTCCGGAGAAAATTGTAACACGACTCCACATCGCTCGTAGATTTTTCTGAAAAGTGTGACAAATATTAGTATCACTTGAAAATTAAATTTATTCGCGAATACCGTACTGTGTTAATTTTCGTAGATAGATTCTTGTCAAATAATGGCAAGCCATAAAAGTAACAGGTAGCCTTATAAAAATGATAAAAATGACAAGATAGAATTTATTTCGACTTTGTGCGGTTTGTATTATGAAACACTCTCTTTCTACCGTGTTTCCGGGATAATCGCGCTGCGGTAACCGGTCTTCTCCGTGCCTAAATTGTCATTATACTCGGTGGGAGTCCGGTGGGATTACGGCGGGGTCATCCGGGCTTCCGGCGTCGGACTCGAGCGTGTCCGTGCTTTCACTGGGCCTCGGATACGCTTCAGCCATCTCTTGAACAAACGCATCTTCGGCTCTCATGAGAATTCCCATCGTCCCGAATCGCTCCAATTGCCTCGGAGCTCGCGCGAACGAGGGTCACGAGCGCTCACGCTCTTCGCGATCCGCGATCCGCGAAAACGAGCAACATGGAGGAGTTTCGGCCGAGAGGAATGCCCCGGGGCGCGGAGCATTGTTCTCGCGGCACAAAGCCGCTTCTGTTCGCCGATACGGCCGATAAACCCGAGGAACTTCGGCATCGCCGCCGTCCTCTGAGCAGCGTGTTTACACCGGCCTGTCGTCGACCGACAGCCCGACAGATGCGCTCTCGGCCGCACCGCGACCGCGGCCGCGGCCTCCTTATCTCCGGCTCTATTAATTGGGCGACGCTCTGACGCAAAACAACCGTTCCAGTTCGCGCGACCCGCCAACGCGCCTTTTCCTCATCGAAAAACCCTACAGCCGGCCGTTCATGGAGTTCGGATAGCTTCCTCACCAGATACTAAATCCTCGAGCAAGAAACACGCCAGCTACCGTGTCAGCTTCCACCCTAGATGCATTAGGACGCGTACTACTATATAAACTAATTCTCCACCTCATCTTCATACTCTTCCTCGTCGAAGTAGTCTGCAGTCTTCTCGGTTACTAAATGCTGGAACCACAAACGTTGAAGTTATCGAACTAGCTTTGACTGTAGATACATAGTACACGAAAAGAGCATAAGATTAGGATACCTACAGGAACACTGAAATGTTGGGAAAATAATTCCTCCATGACTCGGCTTACACCCGAAAGCGTCGACAGTGAGAACTGTATAACGACGGGACGTGAAAGGATCGAATGTCTGAAATAACATAGGCTTAGGATACGTACTGGTAAGTCGACCGATTTCGCGATCCCCGGTTAGCGGGTCGAGCGCCGAGAATCTTCCTACTCCGGTGCTCTCGCGATCTGGAACGTCCTCGGTACTTTTCCGCGCAGCTCGCTCGCGCGCCGTTTGTTTGACCAAGAATCCCGAGCAAATCCGAGAGTCGGTTTCTGTCCGTTGTAATGCAACGATCCTCTTGTGGACAGGATGCTTGAGAAACGGCGTGTATCATGAGTCCGAGACCGAGTGGACGGAAGGGAACGACCCATGCCGTGTTTTCACCTGCAAGGCTGGCGTCGTCACGGAATCTCGGCTGCACTGTTACACCCCCTGCTCGAAGCCGATACCCGCTCCACCTGGCCAATGCTGTCCTGTCTGCGCCGGTAAGAGTCATACAGATTGGTCTGATCGTCTTGATCACGATTGCCCGCGATATTAACACACTTTACCTACCGAAATACATACTGTTAATAGGATTTTCAGTAGTTGTACTGTACCGAAAGGAAGCTTAGAGATTTGACATTATAATCTGAAACAAAAATTGTTAGATGACGTTAGATGACCCGCTAAAAAGTATTTACTCTTGGACCATGGGCTTTTAAAAATTCTGAAATAATCGCAGGTAGGTGACGTGTTGACTCGGTGAGACCGAAGAACAGGTGCCCATCATCCGATTTCGATGATTTGTGAATATGTTCTATAATGAATCTCTTTTCCTTAATTGTTTTTTGGTCACTCGGCTGTTCACAGGATGCCACGTGAACGGACAGGTGGTGACCGCGGACAGGTCCGTCACGACCACCGAGGACCCGTGCGTGACTTGCAGGTGCAATGCTGGTCGGTTGATCTGCGCGAAACGGGCCTGTCCGGTGCTGCACTGTCCTTCCTCGAGGATCGTCCGCGATCCCGGCGAGTGTTGTCCTCGATGCAAAGGTAGATGGCCGAATGTTATATTGTATAAGAAAGCGAAGAAGGGAATCTTCGACAAAGGCGAGAGGCAAAGCGATAGTAAATGTTAAGGATCAAATAAAAAGATACTAATAGAAGCATGTTTAACGCGCGAACAGGTAGCGGAAGATACATGTCGCCGCCGAAAGGCGCGTGCATGCTTGGTACCAACATCTACAACACCGGAAAACAGTTCTTTGCGGACCAGTGCACCCGGTGCAGCTGCTCGAACTCGGCGGTGACGTGCGTTAGGGAGACGTGTCCGGTCCACGATTGTCCCAGCGAGCACCAGATCGTCCTGCCGGGTCGCTGTTGTCCCCAGTGTCCCGAGATCGAAGAGGTCCGGCCGTCGTGCACTTATGCCGGCAAAACCTACGGGGCGAGTATTTTCAGAGTTACTTCAGGGCTGTTAGAATTAGGATAAACATGGGCCACAATGGCGTATAATATGACCTTGATTATCCGAAACTATTTATCGTACAAATTAATAGTAGAGAACAATAGAAAGTTAACGTAAACGTAGATCATCCTGATCGTTAGTTCAAACGTCCCTGTTTGCCCTAGGCAGGATGGCGAGACTTGGAAGCTTGACTCGTGCAAGGCTTGCGCGTGCACGCAGGGCAAAGTGCGTTGCGTGATGCCGATGTGCCCGCCGTTGAACCTACCCTGCCCGCCGAACTCCAGGCTGGAACATCCGGAGGGCCAGTGCTGTCCACGCTGTGTTGAAAGTAATCATCTCGTTCGATCAATATATGTAGTAACGTACCAGTTGGTCGGCTAACGCGCCGAATTCACCTCTAGGCTCTCCTACGATCATGATACACGAACGATGTTGTTTCCTGTTTTTGCGTAGGCGACGGAGTCTGCACCGTCTTCGGGGATCCGCACTACCGTACGTTCGACGGCAAATTTTACAGTTTTAAAGGCGCCTGTAAGTATCAACTAGCCAGCGACTGTGCCGGCCACACGTTCAGCGTCCGGGTGACTAACGATGCCAGATCGACGAGGTTCTCCGCGTGGACAAAGACGATTGCTATAAAGGTGCTTGCGTCGCGTTGATGGAATAGACTTGTTCTCGTTGAAGATATTCGAGACGTGACCTGCTGACCAATCTATAACCCTTAGGTCGGTGATCTGAAGGTGAATCTCGGGCAGAAGATGCGCGTCAAGGTGAACGGGAAGAAAGTGGAGGTGCCGTACCGAGTGGCGAATCGGCTCGAGGTAAACCGAACAGCAGACAGCATAGTGGTGTCCACACAGATCGGGATCAAGGTGTTGTGGGACGGCATCAGCTTCCTGGAGGTGTCGGCGCCGACGTCGTACAGAGGCCGGTTGTGCGGTCTCTGTGGCAACTTTAATTCCCTGCCGAAGGACGACTTCGAGAACCGGAAGGGACGGTTGATGCAGGACCCCCAACAGTTCGGTCAATCATGGGCGGTCGGGGCTAAGAAGAGCTGTGTCCGACCGCGACCGGCGGCCAATCTAGATCGGGAGAGACGCTGCAGAGGCCGCAAGGATCACCGGTAAGCTCTTTTCCCTCTTCTCTTTCCTTTTACTATTCTAGTAAGGAATAAGTTGCGATTCGTTTCAACGAACACGCGTCTTTCATATCACCTCAACACTTCCACTACCAATCTAGCAGCCTGAAAAATTACATAAAATCAAAGTAATGCATTGAAGGAAATTAAAATTTAAATGTTCAGATTTGTGATGCTGAGAGTACTCTTTCAACCTTCTAGCATCTAGTAGACGCTAACATTAACGGAGAAATTCATTTATAAATCTAGACAAATTGGTAAACGCATAACCGTTCGATGCATGTGATCGCAGGTTGTGCAATCGGCTGAGATCGCAGATCTTCGACGCGTGCCACAAGAAGGTGAACCCGACCATGTACTACAAGGCTTGCCTGCAAGACATGTGCGAGTGTCCCGGGGAGAACTGCTACTGCGAGTCGTTCACCGCGTACGCGCACGAGTGCAAGAGACTGGGCATTCAGTTACCACACTGGCGGAAGTCGACCAGGTGTCGTACCGGCTGGGACCAGGTCGCCGCGGGTACCCCATTACTCGGCACGCGATTCCCTTGAGAATTTCGCATCAAGTCGCGTCGCGTGGTCGCCGTTCACCGTCTCCGCAGTCTCGAATGCGCATCCTCTCGGCTTCGGACCTCAAAAGAGAGAGAGAGACAAAGTACGGTTGCAGAGATCGCTTCTAGAACGGCATCCTATGGAAGGTGTAATACACGTGTAGCAAAGTCTACAAAAACAAGGACCCATTGCGAACAAAGTCAACGAGGATTTTTTAAAACTACGTGCATACTATTCCACTCTACATAGAGTACCGTTCCACAAGCGATTTCTAAAGCCGTATCTTCCCTTGCGAGTCGCAGGTACCTGTTCCCCGTACCCTGTCGACCCTCCACGAGCCGAAGCGCGAGATGTACGCTCGACGAGAGTGTCCGTTCTACTAGTCACCCGTTCCCCTGGGAAGATCGAGATATCTCGGGCAGAAGATCAACGACAACCGTCAATCGACGACCGCCCACGGGAACGGGAATCATCCCGGAAACCCGACCCGCGACCCACTTCGACGTCCGAACGGTTCCGGAGCACCGTGCAGTATTTCGGCCGATGAGCAGGCTCGCGGCATAGCATCTACCTAACGATTCTCCGTTTCGTCCCCCTTCTAGATTTAAGAGAAGCGACCTCCCAACGTCCTCGTACAGGGTATTCTGTGTGTATTCTGAGCGAGCGAATCCAGACCGGTCGATCGGAACCTCGAACCACGCTTTCCGGTCCATGATTGTCGAACTATCTGTAAGATAGAGTCACCTTTCGTTAATGCCAATAGAACGAAATTAATAGCGTATGTATTTAAACTAGGTTCACGCGGGCTCTAAAAATCTGTCTATTCAAATTTTTAGCCATTTTATTAAATAATATATACCCAAAGAAACAAATTTAAAATTAAAAATAAATCAAGTAATAAGAAAAGTAAATTAAAAATATTAGAACCCGTCATTTTGACGAGTCCCGCAAGCCTAGTGTTAATAAATTGTTTGTAACGACCACGCGCACCACGAAAATTGGTTTCCCTTGTAACATGTCGTAGAGTTCTTCTCTAGAAACGACTCACGCGTGTCACGATCGTTTGTGCTTCGTTGTGTATAAAATATTTAATTGCATCGATATCGTTGTAAGAAAAAGACCAGTAAAATTAGGGACCAATGGGGGATACTTTTTTCCACTTACTGTTTGGCGAGAGATTAAATTTCAATATGACCGCATGAAGGACCGCAAAGCGTTACCCTCGATGAACCGTCTCACTGATCGCGTGTACATAGACGAACGGGACTCGGCGAGAAAAATTCGCGTCCCTTTTCTACGATTACTTTCCTTGTTCGATTGTGTTCGCCACTGTCCACCTTCCTTCGCTTCGCTTTTCCAACCTCTTTTCCTTCTCCGTGTCTCGTCCTTGACCTTTCGACGTTTCTTTCTTTCTTCCGGCTTTCTCCGGATTTATCTTATCTGTTCCCTCATAGAGTACAGTGCGCGAGGATCGACGCAAACACCCTCGCGTCAATGTGTGTTCGATTCTGTATGTGTGTGCGTATATATGTATATGCGTGTGTGTGCACCGTGTCGATGTAGCCGCCAACGTTTCGCAGAAGAACCGCAAATATACTTGATAGTCCAAAGCTTTAGCCAATTTTTAACGACTATACATAATAGCGTAGAGATACTCTGGTACGGACCGAAACACGAGCAAAATAAACGACGTATATATTCGTAAGAACGATTCTTGTTTGATTTCATCACCGAAACCTGTAAAATCGAAAGATGTCACCTGTCACCTCGTTCCACTCCGTTTTTCACACAGGTAAGTCTACTCGAAACTTTCCGGCAACGGACGATCTGCAGAAATGATTTAAAAGTTACAATACCGTTTCGGAGGACAATGGCCAGACAAACGTGCTAAATAAATGACTACCGTTTACGCGCGAAATACGAATTGACTTGGAATTGAGGTGCACAGCAACATCTACTAATCGGCAGATCAACTATCCAACCGTTAAGTTTAGAAACGAACCTTTGTCTACATCCGCCGGTATTGCAGCTAACTTTCGAATCAAAAAGGGCGGCGAGGATCTAGCGTAAGAGGGGAAAGAGGTGAACTACGCAAGCACGTGATTGGTTTAATCCTATACATCGTCTGTGATACAGTTGTCCACGTGTACTATTTAAATAGATGCATTTACGTTGAAAGTAAAATATTTGATTTATTCGTAACAGTTGATCAATATTTTTCATCTGTCGTTGTAGTCACTAAGAATTCTTTGATAAATTCTCTGTGTTGTCGAAGTCGGTGTTATGCAGTATTGAAAAGACAATATGGCCGCGGATAAAATGAGTCAGTTTTTCGGTGTGAAAGACAACTTTCTCATCGGTAATTATCAAGAATGCATCAGGGAGGCGCAAAAGATAAAGGTTTGTGTTATATTTCATAGTATATCGAATATTATTTTGCTTGCATGCTATCCGGTTCAACAGTTGTGTATTTAGATGACGTGACGTGTACTTCGCGTCAGCCAAGTGTCTGTCAATTCCGAAACAACTGGTTGTTTAACGATATGATTTTTTGTTGCAGCCGTCTACGTCAGACATGGCAACAGAACGAGATGGATATCTTTACCGCGCGTATATAGCACAGAAAAAATATCGCGTTGTGCTGGATGAGCTCAACAGTTCGTCACCAGTGTCACTTCAACCTCTAAAAATATTAGCCGATTACTTTGCCAATCCCGATCGTAGAGATTCGATACTCAAGCAACTGCAAGAAGGTGATGTCAAGAATTACAACTTCTTGATCGTTGCGGCCACTATATATTACCACGAGAATAATCTAGACACAGCTCTTTTGTTGCTCAAAGATGCAGAGCACTTGGAGTGCCTGGCATTGAGATTAGCAATTTTCTTGAAAATGCACAGAGTAGATCTCGCAAAAGACATATTGAAAAATATGCAAACAATAGACGAAGATTGCACCGTGACTCAACTGGCTCAAGCGTGGCTGAACATTAGTGGAGCAGACAAGTTACATGAAGCTTATTACATACTACAAGTATATATAGAATTATTTTAAGAAATATGTATATGTACCTTCCCTGGATGGCATTTTATATTTGTTTGTTTTATTGTTGTAGGAAATGACAGATAAATATTCTCGTACCAGTACAATGTTGAATGGACAAGCTAGCTGTTTCATTGGGCAAGGCAAATACGATGAAGCAGAAACAGCTTTACAAGAATCGCTAGAGAAGGATAGCAACAATCCAGTAACTCTGATTAACATGGTTGTTCTCTCTCATCATTTAGGAAAGCAACCAGAAATTATTAATCGTTATCTGAGCCAATTAAAAGAGTCTCATGCAGACCACCCATTTGTTAAAGAATATTCTCAAAAGACTTCAGAATTCCAAAGGCTAGTGAAGCAGTTTTCTGTGTCTGCCTAAACATATTGTATCAGATTATTCAAGAAGGAACATTGTCGAAAGAGACACACACAATGTTTGTAACAACTTCTACAAAAAGTAAAAAGATATATAAATACATGGATTAGTAAGTTTATAAAAGCATCATGCAATGATTTATGGAATGCATTAAACCCTTCCGATATTTATATCGAATACACTCGTTATGAAAAGATATATTTAAAATTCTGTAAATAATATGAATGAATCTTTAAGCAATAAAGATATCAATTTAAAAACAAAGATAACTAGAAAGATTTATGATTTTCTTACAATTTATTTCAATTGTACAGCAGTTGCACAATATTACCTTGCTTTCGTCAAATATACTCGTCAACGTTTCAGAGTAACCGTACCAGCACGCGCGTTGAAAATTAAAAAAAACGAACGAGTTAAGATTAGAAAATTGCTATCCGACTGATATTCGGCGAATGTTCTCTGATGTTCTCGCGGTTCATTCTGTAAATTCCGAATTTCCGTCGCACGTCTCGCCATCTGACGACGGGTTCCGCAAGCGTCTAGTGTCAAGCCGAGGAACGTCTATTACGTCGAGGAATTCGAAAATTTAAACGGACAAGTCTCGTAGTTGCTCCGGATGCGTTAAAAGTGTCAAGAGCCCCGTGGAAATCCCAAGGACGTGTGTTCGTCGCGAAAACACTAGACTCGACAGAAAGGATCGCGAGACACCGGTGGTCCATCCAATTCCGGCGGGAGATACGACTGCAGCTAGCCAACAATTCGAAACATCTTCCTCTTGGTAATAGCGTGGAAGCGACACACGAAATCTATAGTAACTATTTTGGCAAATAACCGAGCGATAGATCAAACGAACACAGATCCTCGCAACATGGCGACACGAATTTGATAGACGATCACACGACGTTAACCAGACTTCGAAGCTAGTACGATGAATTGTGTAGCAATTCTTTCGGCACCGTTGATCTATCGAGATTTTTCTGTTATTTCACAATTGCCTCGTTCCGTTCGGCCAGAACTCCGATTTTTTTCGAGTTATTTATGAACGTTGTCGTGAACGTTAATCGTCTCGACAGGTAGATTTTTTTCCTGCACCTTCCGATTGTAACCGATCATTGTAACCCCACGTATGTTTACAATGCTGATCTCGACGCGTGAGCAATAAGTTCGAAATAATTTTCTAATTATACGACGTTACGATGTTAGTTTCACGTAACCTTAACACATTCACGCGCACACACGGATTTCTATGGTATACACAACTCACGTATATTCTAACAATCCGCTTTATGTATTTAGTCTGTGTTCGCGTTTATAATTTGTTGTATTTCGTTGTTTGCAGGAACGCACTTTGCAAATTGTAGAACATTGGAGAACACGCCGAGACCTTGGGATATAGAAAGTTTCAATATAGAACTTTGGCTCTTGAATAAAAGCACTGTCTACTATTTGGGATTATATGGCGATAAGCAAGACACAATCTGAAAAACGAGCCTATGTATATTCAAAGTAATTTATAGTTGCGAAGGAATGAAATGCATTGAGAAAAGAGATACATGGTTCATATTTAGTTTTTCAAGAACATTATCAATTTATACATTATTTATTTAATAGCTAGCAAGATACACACGATATATATATATATTTAATAACTTATTTTCTTTACTATTGCTCATTAAAAACAAACAAAAAAAAAAGACTACCTTGTATCTGCACTGAAAGGAACGTATAGGAGAGAAACAGAGAGATTTATATACACGATTAATTTTGTTTCATGCCTTCCGACACATAAGAAAGGCATAAATTAATGTAACTAACATTCAATGTATGGATGATTTTCCACCACGTATTGTGACAGCTGCACCATTAAAGATACAAAGTTTTTTTTATAGATTTAAGTAGTATTTTTAATACAGTTCTGTACATTCACTTTGACTATGTATCACACTATGTACCCGCCGCAAATAATGGTGCAGATAATGGGTGGCCAACAGGCAAATGGACAGTGTCCACCAGTTCAAACGCACGCAATGCACATTCACGGTACAAATGCGTTCCATCAAGCTGATTACACAAAGTATCGACCAGATGCTTGTGCACAGAATAGACATCAGTTGGTACAGGTATATCCTTGCACGAATAATGTCGATGTTCCATTATCTTACGGAGTACAAGCAGTATTCTTGCAGACAGGATCTTACCCATTGGAATTACTGCAATTGATGGGCGTTGAAATCCCTTCACTGCGACGCATAGAATACGTGCAGTCGAATAGCGGAACACCTTTGGGAAATTGGCAGAGACGTGTAAACACATCGAACAATTCGCCTATTATACCATCTCCTCATGTCGCTTTTAGACCAACCAACAATGGTTTAGTAAAGAAGTCAAATTGGTATAGTAAACCTGGTAAAAGAACTTCGTTCAGGGAAACGTTTGGAAACAACGAGAAATATGGTAGCGATAGCGGCTTTAGTTCACGTTCACCTACACCAAATAAACACCAAATCGATAATAGTCTAACAGAAAGCTCAGATGAACGGGATTCTGTAGTTTCTTCTGTTGAACAAAACATGAAGTAAGTATTTTCTATTCGGTAAGAATAGGATGGGTAGTTTCCTGAGAATAACTCTCAAGTATCATAAATTAGGAGACCTCTTTCTTTTACAGGAAACCACAGAAACCTCATTCAAATAACGCTACAAATAATAATAGAGCAATGCAGTACGGTGGAAATTCAAACGCCTCTACGCATCAATTTTATCAAAATCCAAGACACGTTAATTGTTATCCGCCTGCGATGTCAACATCTAGGTCCCAAGTACAGAACTATCAAAATAAAAGGAGATACCACTCAGGTACGTTTGTGTTTACAACAACGGTCGTATCCTTTTCGCATTTGTCTGACGAACATTTGTATTTGTAGGAAGAAATAGTCCACCTCCTCAAAGACTACAACGAAGCAAAAAGTATATAGGATTAGTGTCGCCGAGTTATAGCACGTTTCCGAGACACGGAATTGCTCCAGACCGATTCCTTGCTAGATCACACTTGGTCGAAGTCACTCGTACGCCGGACGACCTGCTCAGTGGATCGATTTGGGATAATCTTTCTAAAGACATTTGGTCAAAGTTTATGATGAATCAACAGACTGAAACCGTTTACAGAAACAAAATGATGCTGTGGAGATACCTCTATATTTATATTAAAGTAATAGAAATACTATTTCACTGTATTGCTAATGCTTAATACGACCGATCTATCAACATTGAAATGTTTCACGTTTAGACTGCATTTCCAAAGTACGGTTTATTTTTGGTTGGATCTACGATGAATGGATTTGGATCGGATAATAGTGATGTTGACATGTGCCTGTTAGTGAGACATACAGAGATGGATCAAAGAATCGAAGCTATTGGACATTTGGAACAAATATTTAAATGTCTGAAAAGATGCGGTATGTTGATTTCAATGATACAATTATGTTATCGGTGCACACTTTAGCTAAATAACACAATGCATTTCGTATCGACAGATTTTATAGAACAGCTGGAACTTATACAAGCAAAAGTACCGATCCTGAAGTTTCATGATTCGATACAGAATTTAGAAGTGGATTTAAATTGCAACAACGCCGTCGGCATTCGGAACACTCATTTACTCTACTGTTACTCACGAAGTAAGCTTCTTATAGGCAGCGAAATATTTGATTGAACACGAGATAATTCGATTGGAGATTAATCATTTAATAATTTCACAGTTGACTGGAGAGTGAGACCATTGGTTCTCCTTGTCAAACTTTGGGCTCAGTCTCAGGATATTAACGACGCGAAAAACATGACCATATCAAGTTATTCCTTGGTTCTCATGGTTATTCATTTTCTGCAGTGTACGTAGAACATTTCGTATTTTGTTGCAACAAGTTCGATGCGCAGCTGATATTATTCGTTTATTATTTTAGGCGGTGTCAGTCCTCCAGTATTGCCTTGCTTGCATTCTCTTTACGAAGGTAAATTTACACCGCACACCGATATTCATTGCATCGATATGCAAGAAGAAATAGACATTCCAGCTGCTGTACTACGGCCTAAGAATCGACAGTCGTTAGGGGAACTTCTAGTTGAATTTTTTCGATATTACGTTATGTTCGAGTGAGTATGGACACGTATTAAACTTGACAGTGTCAAGTACAGTAAATTAAACCAATGAAACTTGAACAGCTTCAACCAGTACGCGATATCTGTGCGGCTGGCTAATAAGATTCTCATCGAAGAATGTCGAAGAGCGAGATCTTACAAAAATGATCCACACCAGTGGAAATATTTGTGCATTGAAGGTAATTTATTTGCAGCCAATATTCTCCGTCTAACAATCTCACGAGACTTTTTTTCCCCAGAGCCATTTGATCTAACTAATACGGCAAGATCGGTGTACGACCCCGACGTTTTCGCGAGGATCAAACGCGTGTTCGACCGTACGTACCAGAACTTGAAGGAGCACCACGACCTGGCCAGAATATTCATCAAGGTGGACTCACCTGCTTCCTATATCGTTACGTAACTGTCGTTTGCAGGCTAGTATAGAAATTTGTCTTAGTTAGGGTAATTTTCTATAGGGGAGCAGTTTATTTTTGCAACGAGCCTCGACAAATGTAACCACGAGGCAGCCAAACTGATATCCTTGCCACAACGAGATGTCGAGTACACAGAATGTGGCAGTTCTCTACGCTTACTTCGAGCTAACACGCTCGTACCTTGTGATAGTAACCTGCGCTTGCGTGCAATGGCTCACCTGTTGCGTTTTCCATCGTCGAATTTTTCTTTCGTTTCGTTTCCGTGTTTTCGAATTACTTTTTCCTGTTTTTTTTTCAATGTGCAATGCCATTTACATTACGCACGTTTATATTACACGAAGCGAAACAAAAATCTATCGATCGCGATCATTCTTTACGTATTTATGAAGATTACTCGACAAATATTCTTCTTTGAATGAAACGTGCAATAGTCTCTAGAAGGACCTTGAATTAGATCGAGAATTTGATAGGGCGTTCTTCTCGCCCAAATTTGATTTCTGATGTGTTCTTCGCGATCAAATTTCATTTCTTTTCGAATACATATATGTATAAGAACATGGTGCCTTACGATTATCAAAATACTAAATTCGGTCGTTGAATACACGTAGCTTCATGCTGAACAAGGTGAACTATTTCAGTTTTTAATGATGATTATTCACAGCGAAGAAATGAATATTGTTAGCCTAATATGTCGGGAAAAATGAATTTACATTGAAATATTCAAGAACGACACGTCAATGAATTTTCGTCTATATCAGAGATATTCATATACACAAAAAGAGGTACTTAGTCTCGATCAAAAGTCCTAATATAATCATAAATTTATATTTAAAAAGTAACGAAAAAAAAGTTTAAAAGAAAAAAGACAAAAAATTATTGTTCGAAGAAAATAATAAGAGAAAATTAAAAAAAAAGTTTAAATATAAATCGACAACATCGAACTTCTCTTCAATTAACGTATCTTATTTAATATTGTTAAAGAAAATCAAATTTACTAAATGAATAATAATATTACGTACGTCTTATCGTGATCAACGTTTGGTCATCTACACTGCGTGCCAAAGAATGAAATTGATTTCGTCTTTCGTAGGTGAAGAGATATATCTCGCAATTTAAACATCCTACTCAACGCGTATTTTCTTTGAAAGAAAATGGCACGCCAATCAAATATGCATTTCGGAATTTAAGAAATAGACTGAAAAGTACTATACTACCATAGAAGTAATTCAAATTTCATCGTTATCTTCGAAACTCGTTATGTAGTAACCGAAGTTCCTATTTTCGATGTAAATGTGAACACTGTCTTTTGATTCCGTTTCTAGTCTGCTGTTCACGTCAAAGTATAATGTAACTCGTTGAATGATACTTAGAAAACAGAAGGCTGTGTTGACAGTATAAACATTATTAACCGAGGTATCCGATAGCTGGGCCTGTACGAACGAACCTCGACGAAACTTGATTGTTCTAAAAGATGAAATCGATGCCGCGTTAACAATTATTTCCCAAAATTACTTTGTCAGATTCGTTCCTTGCGATGCGACGTGACGCGATGCGCGCGACAATTGTTATCTTTAGGCAGGCCTAGCAAATTTTTCTAATTAATAATTTACTTATTTTTGTACGAAATGTAAAAGATCTAACAGACAGAGAGAAATACCTTGTTATCTTCCACCCCCCCTTCCCAATTGTCAATTCTACGCACATCCAACGCCAAAGTTTAAAAGTAATAGTATATCAGACTTTTGTAACTTTCATTTTGCTGTTAAATAAAAGAAATATTTATATACGTTTAAAGTATCGCGTCTTAATCGACTAGTGCTCCCTAAATGATCGGTGTGCAACGTCCTTCGGTTAAAAGACAGAACCACCCAGTTCCTTCGAATTAAATTTTATTCGTTCCATAAGGTTTCACAATGAATTTCCATATATTCTGCAGTTAGCGGTGCGCTGTTGGTCGGAAAGGAAAAAAGAAAACAGAAAACAATTTTGGGTTTGAATAATGCTGTTCTTTCCATTAGATTTTTTTTTTCATTTTCTGTTTATAATCATCTCAAATTTATTTGCCTTTGTAATCAATTCAATTACCGCGAGAAGCCAACACAGACAGAAAAGTAGAAGATTAAAGTAGCAGGGGTATTCGTGCGTGTGTGTACGTACTGTAAGAGGGTAAAAATGAACGAAAAAAAGAAAGCGTGTCAGAATTCAAAATCAGTAGATACAACGATATTTTGGTCAGTACATTAGAACGAGTAAAATACGCTGAACGCTAAAATGGACTATTCATACCGTTCACGACAATGAAAGTTCCTCGAAATTTTCAGACGCGAACTCTGTAGATCTCAGAACTGCATCCACTGCGTTTTGTTGGGTGTTGATACGACTCTGTGTATGCGCGTGTATGTTATGTATCATCGTTGGTAGCTACACGGGAACCGATCTTCGCCCGTTCCACGGTGAAGAAACCACCGTAATTCCTCTCCGCGTTTTAAATACATACATTATTGCCATATTTCCTTTTTTTGTTCCTTTTTTTTTAAAATAATGTTCGACTGTCATAGTCCTACCAAAAAAGAAACATAAAATACGTACATATATATCAAGAATGAAATATACTCGTTTCGCCATAATCGCGCTCTGTCGACCCCTGCAGTAAATAAAATATATACACATAGTGTACGCGCGGTCTAACCAGAAAAATAGAAACTAATTAACATGATCGGAATTAGGTCAATATATAAGATTTCCTTGTTCGGTCAGCATAATCGTCAACATCACGCCCCAAGCCTGCGAGAAGGACTCCATCTTCGTGATATTTTTTGGGTGTCGGCCTCGTACTGTTCGACGACCAATTCAAAAGTTTGGCGACTTTCGATCGACCGATGTTCTCCGTCGGTAAAAACATGTTCCTCTGTCCGAGTTCCCCGGCGTGTACACGCGTTATTGTCACTCCCATCAACGGTTTACGATCTAGGCGAGGGTGGAAAACAGATAGTTCGAGCCACCATGAACGACGCCAACATCTCCTGGCTTTGGAATCTCTTTTTTCGAGCCGCTTTCCTTCGTCTATGTTCGTTCCCAATTCTGTCCCTGACTCGGGCAGGCTGTCTCCGCGCGCACGCTAGGTCATGAAGATATTCGAACGCTTGCAGCAGCAATCACGAACCCTCAACGAACTCCGAAACAACGCGCCGATCGTTCTGAAAAACTTGTGAACGCGGTTTCTGTTTAGCCGCGATACGATTCGAATCAGCAGAATAGCACTCTCAAAGATTAAAGGCCAACCGATCGAGTCCGCGAACGGTTACGAAACATTTACTATAAACAGACGTTGTCCAAAGGTCACGGAAGAGAACGTACGCGCGTGCGGACGGTCCGGAGTAAGAGATTTACCTTTTTGCGACACCGTTTCGAGAGTCCTCGTAACAACCCGTGCTTATAGTACGTGTTCCTCAACGTGTCTACCAAGCGTTCACGTCCAAACTACGCTTTCGACGACTCAGTTGTACCCACCGAAACATCCCGCATACAATGCTTCTTTTGTGCGTCATTCGTCGCAATTCCTTCACCGGAAGTGTTCGAACACTTTCGTGACCCGTCTGGTTGTGTAGCCCCCTCCCCCTACCCCCAGAGGGAGATCGGTAAGACACGTAACGCGCGCATCGATATTCTGATATACATATTATTTCCAATTCATCTCATTCCCCTTCGGTTTCCGTGAACTATTAACATTCGCGACGTTACGTCTTCTCCTCCCCTTCATCGTGCGTTGTCGTACGTTGAACTTACTATATTGGCACACTTTGTCGTAATCTGGTCGAGTCACGAAGCGCTACACATCCCGTCGTTATCCTCTTTCCTCTTTATTATTGATTATCATTATTATTATTATTATTGCTTTATTTTTTTATTTTTTTTTGTTTTCGTTTGCTTGTTGGTTCGGTTGTTGTTGTTGCTCCTGTTGTAATTCTAGCGTCACTCGATCCCCGCGATAAAACGGTCCGTTCACGATAAGCGCGTGTCACGGTGAGTTGGTGGTTTTTTTCTTTTTTTTTCCTGGTGGTGAATTGTGTGTCGTCTCCCAGTCTGAACCCCCTTTATTTTTATTACCGTTTGGCATGTCGCCGCACACTGTTCCATCCCCGACGATGTTTTGCCATTCGTTTGTTTGCTTTTTACGCCCCTGATCTTCAATGTTTTTTTCTTTTGTTCGCATCGACGGTTCGCTTTTCCGGTTCTTTTTTTCCCCATTTTCGTTTATTTCATTTCCATTTTTTTTTTTGGTTCTTTTTCTTTTCGCGACGAACTCCTCTCTGTTGTAGTTTGCTGTTGCTTTTTGTTGTTTGTTGTAGATTTTAAAACCCTCTTTAACGCCGACGACTGCGTGCATAATAATCGTACTCGATCGCCTCGAGCCGTTTTACCGTTTTGCGCAGTTAGTGATTTGTGGTTGGTTGGTCGAAGAAGAATTTGTCGAACGAGCCTTCAGTCGCTCCCGCGACGCTGCATAGCAATTGCGTTGCTCAGCCGTACGGTCTCGGCTCAGTATGGCTGGGAGAACTGTCCCCCGGCTTGTGACTGTCCTGACTGATAAAATCCACTTCGATCACCTTGGTAAGTCGAGTCCTGTGACAACAAGCCGTCCATCTGCGACTGGAACTCGCCAACCGCAAACGAGTCCTGTGAGAGCTCCGCCTGGCTCAGCCCAGGCTGAGAAAGACTGAAGCCCGGTTGAGACATGCCCTGAGTCGTGCCTTGGGTCAACGGCAGCCCCGGCTGACTATACGGTTGGGTGTTTTGCTCCGTCTGACTCAGTTTGCCCATACGCGGTCCCTGCTTGTTCTTGGACAGAGCGGTCCCACGACGGTTTCGTTGGTTTTGCCTAGCTTGCAGCGCTTGCTGATGCTGATTATAGAATCTTGGTGGCACGTGAGCCATGTTCATGAACATGCCCACCGGAACCGGCACGTTGTTCATAGCCGCCTGTGCCCTCTCTGGACTGATGTAGCTGATCGTGTCGTGAGTCCTGCTGAATATGTCTAGTGGCACGTTCCTCTGATAATACGGATTATGGTTCTGCGTCCCGTTCACCTGAGTGCCGGACCTGTCGTACACCGATCCCGGTATCAGAGCCTCCCTGGCGTCGTACATAGATGTGGACATGAAATGTGAGCCCGGGTTCGCAGCATTGACGAGTTTTTTTGGCTTGGCGAATTGAATCATCGACTCCTTCAGATTGTTCAACGGTCCCTCGACCAGCACTTTCTGTTCCTTGTAGAAGCTTAACAGGTGATTCCAAAGTGGTTGCTTCGACAATACTTTTGGGTTTCCTACAATGATTATCCCATACTTGGCTCGCGTCAGGGCAACATTCAAACGTCTCGGATCATTCAAGAACCCGATGCCTTGGTGCTCGTTCGATCTCACACAGGACATGATTATTATATCCTTCTCTCGACCCTGGAACGCGTCCACGCTGGCTACCTCAATCTCTTGGTAGAGCTTCGAGTGCAGCGAGCCCTGGTACTGCATATACTGCACCAGATAGGCCCTTTGTCCCTCGTAAGGTGTTATCACGCCGATTTGCTCGGGTTTCACGCCGCAACGTAGGAAACGCGTCGCTATCTTCTCGACATTCGATGCTTCGGTTCGATTCAAGTAGGATGTTCCGCTGCCGGCGATTTCTTCTTGTCCTTGGGTGACATAGAAGAACATGGGCTTGTCCGGGGCGGGCCAGGGAAAGTCGATCTTCAACAACTTTCTCTCATCGGCACACACGCCGTTCTGCAGAGATCCCTCGTAGAAGAAGTTCGACGGGAAGCGCGATAAATCTGGGTGCATACGGTACTGCACCTCCAAACGGAAGGGTCTGATTCCAAGGACAACAAGCCTTTCAAATAGAGACTGCGACAAGCCCGCTCTGGCGGCTTTCTTGCACATAACTACCGGTCCTAATTGACAATGATCGCCAACGAGGATCAGCTGCTTAGCTCCAAGCACGACCGGCACCATGCACTCGGGCTCCGTTGCCTGCATACTCTCGTCGATCAGGATTGAATGGAATTTCAGTCTGTGCAGCCTCGGATCACCTGCCCCAACGCAGGTGCAGCAAATCACATCGGCCGCTTCCAGCAGTTCCTTTTCCGCTGCTTTCTTCAGCAGTCTGTAACGTTTCTCGTCGACGCTCGACAATTCTCCCGTCTCGTCCTTCAATTGTTGTAGCTTCTGCAACTCGGTGTTCGTCTCCATGTTCTTGATCTGATTGTGCAGAGCCAGGAAGCTCACAGGAGAGTCGATCGCTTCTCTCGATTTCGCGCAAAGTCGCACCACCTTCAGATTTGATTTGTGTATCTTCTCTGTGAGTTGGTCCACGGCTGTATTGGAAGGAGCGCACACCAATACGGGTCCACCGTTCTGTTTCACCAATTGGTAAACTATCGTTGCACTGGTCACAGTTTTCCCTGTGCCAGGTGGTCCTTGGATCAATGACAACGGTCTCTGGACCGCGTGCTTCACGGCGTACACCTGAGACCGATTTAAGTCGGGCAAATTCGGGGCGCTAAAATGTTTAGGCAAATGACAACGGAATAGGACCTCCTCCACTTCGTGGCCCAATAGTCTGTGGTAGATATAAGCGGACACGGAAGTGTCATCCACGGCGAATTTCCGTAATGCCAACTGCATGCTACAATGGAAAAGCTTTTGTATATTATACGATCAAACCGAAGAATCCAAAATCTTTTAGTGTTACTTACCGGTCGAAGCTCGTACTCTTCCAAATAAAGTCAACAACAAAATTACTGATACATTCCGTTGGAGCCCCAGAATTGTTCTTCAACTCTATACCAACTTCCTCGCCGTAATTGTCAGGGATTTTGATCACGTGCCCAATGCCTGACCAGGGCTTGTGCAGTTCGCCCAAGTAGCGGAGTCTCAATTCGTCCCCATGCATCAGTTTCATATCACCGTCGGTTTTGGCCAACATAAAGTAGGCTATGGTCTTCTTGTTGAGACCAACATCCCATCGAACTTCGATATTCTCCTGCGTTTGTGACTCCTTCAATCGTTTATCGTAGTCTGCTTCCAGCTTTACAAGGGGACCGAATATATTCTGGTATTGATAGCCGTCCTCGTACCGCAAAAGCACTTGCTGTGGCTCCTCATCCACTCCAGGTTTTTCTAGATCTTGGAAGGTTGCGTCAACGTTGTCGCGCCATAATTCTTCCAATTTGTTGATCTGCTGCGCAGAGATTTGTCGAGCGCGCAGCTGTTCCTGTTCGGATGGAATTTTCACCAGCCACGCAAGAAAGCTGCGGTCTTCGATTAAAGGCTTCCATTGTTCCTGGTCCCTAAAAAGCATAATGAACATTCAGAATCACAACAACATCGTTTCACGGCGACTCACCTAATAGATCAAATACTCTTTAAAACAGGATAACTTTTTTCAAATTCGAACGAACGCCTTGATTTTTTTTTAGAAGCTAGAAGAATTAGTTCACCAGATGATGTGTACAAAATTTCATCGATATTTTCTTTACACATCACCTGGTAAACTGTCACTCTATATTTGGAATTTTTTTCTTCAAATCAACAATTACCAGTTCATGTCCTTCAAGGAACTTTGAGCCGCACACGGTTGTCTACAGAGTAAGACAACAACAGAGTCTGCTTTTGCAGGAATGAAGCCAAGAACAAAAACATTTCTAACAGCGCAAGAGTAGCATTCCAGAACTGTTTCTCCAAGGGGACCATCCCTGAATATATAAGAAAAACATGTAGTATAAATGTAAAAATGTCATTCGAATGAAGTACACAGAGTAAAACACGATACCTGTGAAGAGTGACTTCCTTGTGCTTTGCTCTGACAAGATGATTGATGATATGCGATCCGGATGTATTACCACGTCCATTACAAAACCATTTGCGGCAGACATTACACATAACAACGCAAGATGCTTCGTGAATTCCACAATATTTACAAGCATGTTCAGGCAAATCACGATTATAATATGCTTCCTCCTCCTCTTCTTCAAATTGTAACTCGGCGAGGCTCTGCGCAGCTCCAGAAATTTTTAACTCCAAGGAAGACCCACCGCTTGTTCCATTAACCTGAGAAGAATGATAAATTATTTCCAAATGTTAGTCCCCCTTCTCTTTATTTAATATACAGGTACTAAAGCTTGGGTTTATTTCAATTTCCTGAGATACGTTAACAGAAGTCTACTTGGTTTCTGTCATACCAACCGACACAATTACAAGTACAATCATTATCATTAGACTGCGGATCGCTCTGTGAAATAAAAGTTGTAAGAAACAGAAGTTACATGCAAGTACATTTCCTCTTAGAATAATTCGAATAACTCCAAAGTAACGTGAAACAACCATCATTCGATTTTTCTAATGCCTTCGACAGTTCTGTAGTCGACCAAGCCATCTATGTCATAAATACATAAAGTCCGCAGTCTAATTATCATGCTTGACGCAAGTGAAAAAGCTGCAACGCGTACAATTCATTTTGCATAACAATGCGAAACAACGTTCCTCGTCGGAGTATCACATAACCTCTCATTCTCGAGAAAGTTATTCTTAAAAGTCCGCCTTCGAAATGGAACCACGTTCTGAAAGGATCGCGGCGTGATTAGCGGACGTTGGCCCGATGGTGCGTCATCGGATTCGAGCGAAAAGACACGAAAAGAACCGTTTGGGAAATGAACGCGAGGCGTGAACGTGTGCCCGCTGGCTCTCGGTTGCGTACACGTTAAAATTTAAAGAGTCACTGAAATGAACCGGACCAAGCGGTCAGGTTCGTGTTAACCGCGAGGAAACGGCTGGATCTCGACTAAAAATTGATCGTGCGGATAGGTTAGAGGTTGAACTTGAGAAACATATGACGAACCAGAAAACCAACCTGTACGGGCTGGCTAGGTTGACTTTGAGCAACATCGTGCTGCGAGGCCTGCGTCTGACTCGGTGAGGGTAGGGTAAAATCGGTGAAATCGAACTCGCTGCCTTGCGTGTCCGCTCCGATCAGGTCCGCTTCCTCCGGGTCGAGGAACGTGAGGGTTTGACTGCTGGGACCGTACGCGTCGACGCTCATGCTGCTGCGATACGCGACGTCCTTTTTGTGTCCCTACGATAAATGGACTGTCTCTCGCACGGTTTGGTGAACACCAGAGAACACCGTTGTCGCGTGCGACAACTCTGTGCTGCCGAAGAACGCTACTGGAAAACGTTTCTCACGGATAACGGCAAAGACTCGACCGCGGTTCCTGTACGAATCAACGGTTCAACACTTTCGACAAAACTGGCCCAGAGAGAATATCCTACGCCATACTTCGTCTCGCGCAAGTCTCGCGCCCACCAACACCGACACCAGTCGCACACACAACTAACTTTTCTCCTTTGCGCCTTGCTCGTCGCGTGTTACGTCATCAGCTGATCTCGAACGTGAGCTCTCCGAGGACTCGATGAGAGAATGTCTGCGAATTTGACGATTTCGTTAATTCGGAAACCCAGAGACCCGTGATTTTCTCGCGATTCAATCGTTCCTGTCGATTTTTCTTGAATTCTTTATCGGTTAGACTCGTCCGATAAAGCACAGATTCCGCTCCGTGCCCACAGATGGCGGCACCCGATCGGTTCAGTTTGTGGCGGCCTCCGCGAGAGGGAAAATTTGAATAAACAAGTAACAGTTTCTCGCTGCTACTCATTTACTTCGTCAGTTTAATATTCATAATTCGAATTGTCTTCTTTTCTCTTTCACTTGTTTCCTACCACCCCTTCTGGCTAAAGTTTTCCAAGTTCCAAATGAAGATTATGAAGAAGTAAAGGATGCATGATACAACATTAAATTTCCCGCGCGCTACGCGGCTAGTACACGCACCGCAAGAGGGTGATAGTTGGTGATAGTATCGTGGACATCAGGACGATTCTGCTCCGTTACAGAGATTCGTTACAAAGCGATATTTCCAAGAAAATGTTTGAGAAACGAATTGCTTAGTTCGATGGCATACATTATGATGTAGATAATTTTTTATAATACCGTCCGGATTACTTCATTTTACTGACTCGAGAAAAATGTCCAAAAAAGGCGCGTTCAAGTTACCCGAAAATTGCCCAATCAGCTTTCTCTCTTTTCCACCAACAGGAAGTTACGCATTATTCTCTGTCTTTCATTTTTATATTCTGTGGTTTGAACTATTAGGAAATAGCAGGAAATAGTCGCAAGCAGTCGTGAGATTCAAAAAATCAGGTTCAGGACGTTCAGGTTCAATGAAAACGTTTGTGAGTATTGAAGCAATTTTCGTATGTATTTTATCAAGTAATTAGGAAACCATATTTTTGTGTATTTTCTAAGTCGCTTTCATCGATTCGTTTATTGTCGAACTTGTCTGTTTACGTACTTGCATACACGAACGCAACAGTAATTGTAATCTACGCTATATAGCTACGATAAAAAATAATAAATACAAAGTTTAATATATATAATATGTACAAAACACTTGTTCTCGTGGGTTTATCGATTAGCAAACTTCGCAACACGTTCGCGTTTTGATAACTCGCTTTCTTAATATTCCTATCAAATACCAGAGTACATCTCTGTAAATGATACGGCCCTAGCACACAAGGTACCTATATCGTAAATTTTACTTTCGGAAGTCGCGAAAACTTTCGGTCTCATTCAATCGAGATTGTATAAACTATAAACTGTTCTACGATATTCTCTAATGACGAACATTCGATGCGTATGACTACTACCAGTATATAAAAAGGTAATTGATCTATTTAACAAAATGATTGTGCGAGATCAGTCTTATGACAATACACCATTTACGAATCTAGTTAGTCTGAATCGTCGATTCAGGTACCATCTTTCGATCAAGTCGGGTAAACCAAATTGTTTCGTTGCAATTCGAATCACGATCGCAATTTGAGATCACTCGTTCGTCAGCCATCTTGGAAGACACGTAACGACTTCCCTCACGTTCACATTTCAAATTTCCCGCGTGAATTCGGGCGGGAAACGTTCCGTTGGCGTTCGTGAATCGAAATTGCATATCGATCATTCGACGCGTTGACTGCCGAATGCCGAACAGTCACCACGAAATCAAAGTAATTTAATCGAATAACCACTTGCCTTACAATTAGACTGCGGATTATACATTTAAAACAAAAATAAGTGAAACACAAAATAGTGAAAATATCACGTGATAAAGAAATTCAATTTTTGTTTTCTTTTTAGTACCTTATGAATGACGAATATATCGACAAGGATAGCCAGTGGATCGGCAGTGAACGTGTCAAGGATCGAAGATAGTTCGTCCGACTCGAGCGAAGAATAATCGTAAAGTAGTGCCGTCGAATTTCACGTGTAATCGCGACGAATCTCAATGGAATAAATGTTTATGGTAGACTTTTGGTTTCAGGTCCGAAACGATCGGCTCGACGAACAGCAATAAGTTACCGTTCTAAAGTGACCAAAAGTTCCTGTGTGCGAAACATCATCAAACATATTCGCACGGTCGCCAATAGATGTCCTCCGCGTTCCGACACGTTCCAACGGTAAGGATTTACAGTAATGTCTCGATGTTTGTAAAAACCTTGGAATCGAAATGTCGCTTATACCATGTACACACACACACAATCTCTCTTGTTGACCCATAGTCCCCACACCATAAGCGATCATTTTCAGGCCCGAGGTTGGTCCATTCTCGGAACGAATACTGTATCTCCTTCTCTCATCACATATAGAAAAATGGCACACGTAGATGCTTCTTACTTAGCAAGGCTCATCCTATCAGAACGTTCCAAGCCAGAGCGACCGTTTGCGATCGCACAGTCCGGAACCGTCTCATCAATCAACGCCTCATCGACGGCTGCCAGTCTTAGTCCACCGACAAGGTCGCATTTATAGTCAGTACTGCGGATTCGGTGAGTTCCTTTGGAAGTTTTGTTGGCTCTGTTGCAAGGGTCCAGCAGGGCTGGGTCTGCCTTGGTCTCGGTATTGTGGGGGGCCTGGGGGTCCGGTGGGTGGACCCGGCGGGCCCGGAGGGCCGGGTACTTTCCCGTAGTTCCCTCTGGTGGAGCCTTGGTAACTGCCATACGCGGAATCGTCGCTGCGCCTGGAAATGTGACCGTACATGCTTTCCGGTCTCCTAGAATTAGCTGTGTTTTCAGTATTGACAGTCAACTGCTGCGGCTGTTGTTGCTGCTGTTGTTGTTGTTGCTGTTGCTGTTGCTGCTGTTGGTGATGATTTTGTCCCGAGTTCTGTCCACTGGAACCCGATGGTGGGCTCTGGCTGGCCGGCGGAGGGACAGGAGCGCGCCCGTATATACTAGACCCGGTGGACACGCCGTAGATCCCGTTCTCTCGGGTGCTTAGGCTGGTTGAGATCCCCCTGATCCCGTAGATGCTCTGGGTGCACTGTTGTAGCTGGTTCTGCATGTTCTGATTGGTGCTGTTGTGGTTCTGGGTGGTCTGAACCGGGCCACCGGGCGCGCCTTGCGGTGGTTGACCTTCTCTCGAGTTTTGGGACGCTGCTGTCTGCCCTATTCTGATCGGGTACAAGCTCTGAGCTGGTACCAACGGACCTGGCTTTGGAATCATTAGGCCATCCTTGGTCCCAGTAGTCGATTTCGCATACACGCTCTGCGAACGATTCAAGTTGGCACGTGTCAACGGCGGCGATTTGCAGTACAAGGATTTGGTGCCACCGTAAATCGATTCAACGCGTTCCAATGCTGTGGGCGGCGCGCTGTAGATGGACGAAGAAGCGGCCCCTGCTACAGGACGGTAGGTGGCGTACGCGCTAGGGAACTTCGGACCCGTGGGCTTGTCCAGATCGTCGTAGGTGTCCTCGTCGGATCTCATCGATGAATTGTCCCCGTCGTCAATGTCCCGCGAGTCTCTGGACCGTTTAGCGTTCAATACGTACTCGTGTAGCAACGCGGCAACTGCGCTACCCGACAACGGACCCACCCAGAACACCCAGTGGTTGTCCCATCGGTTGCTGACGAACGCCGGACCCAGGGCTCTCGCTGGATTCAGGAAGGGGCTCTGAAACAGAATGGATCGAATGATTATCCTGCTCGAATTAGCCTAGAACTCCTAAAATATGTTAGCTTAAAAAAGAGCACGCGGTATTTATACTATCGTAAAGGTTTGTACACTGTCCAGCGTATTGAGTTCAAGCTAGAGGATAGACCTATTTTCAACTCTTCAGATTAATTCCACCTATTCTATGAAAATAGCCAACAACGTGTCGTCTCGGTCAATGAAGCAACCGCAACATCTTCGGTTACCAGGAAGAGGTAAAAAAAGGTTCGACTATTCGTTGCGTCATCGGTTTCGAATGGATTAGGAGGATCAGCGCTGCTCCGCTTTTGCTCCACTAGCTAACGATCGAGGAAGCGAGCCACGATTCCTGGTTACATGATAGATTAATCGATGTCACCGGAGTTTAGGCGATACTCCACCGGGTCGGAAGTCGTCATCGGATACTCCGAGGACACCGGAGCGTCGGGTGCAAGCGTTTCGGCGCAGTAGTTTCGCGCTTCTTTTTACGGGTTGCATTGTACACACACTGTCCGGAGCAGGTGGCATCGAGATCGAGTTCTTGCTTCTTTTTTCTCTCTCTCCGCCGCGTCTTTCTCTGCCCCCGGAGCCCCCTCTTGCACTCTCCCACCCCCCGTCTGGCCTGTTCGTAGAGCGCAGGTGCTCTTTAAAGACACGGACGTGGGTCCGATTCGAAAGAGATCGAGAGAGAGACGCCTCGGATAGACCGGTTAGTCCAGAGGAACGGGGGAAAGGTGGCCGCTATCACGGGATTCCGGTGGGGATCTCGTGGTTTCGGGCTTCGAAAAGATAACCCTGGGCCTCGTTAGCCCTTGCAGCAATAGCCGGGTATCCGGGTACCGACTCTCAATTTACTTTTTATCCAATTAATACGTCCAACCTCTAAAACACCTACGCTACTCGTTAAGGGTTTATTCCGATTTTTCATCTCGATTATTCTTTCTTTGCATTTTCATTAACTCGTTCGCATCATGATGCGTGTGCGCGCAATCGCATACTTAGCGTGGAGTAAGTATGGAGTAGGTATCTAAAGCGTTCAATATAGTTGAACAAATTTTTCGGGAACAAGTCCTCGATGAATACCATTTAAGGCCAAACACGATTTCTTTTCAGTGGAACGCGTTCGAGGGCAAGGTTTCACTCACCGAAACTAAGGTGGCCGCCGTGTATGCTGCGGCCAACACGCCAGCTGGTTTCGAGGAGATGGACATTGGCAGCGTTTTCGCAGACTCTGAGGTAAAGTGAGCGAGAACGATCAGCACGGACAACGCTAGCTCCACGAGGAGCCTCTCGATGGCTCCGTTCAATCGGCCGGGTGATGTCAAAGTTTGCGTGTTCGATGGTATGGTCACTCTGTAACAGAAACAAGTTGTATATATTTATAATTCAATTATACTCTAATTGCAGGATATGGGCTTGTAACAATTTATTTAGCACACTCCGTATACTATACAGTCGAAACTCGATTGCGGCTCATCTAAAAGTTGAGCAGCAACTCGCGGAGAGGATTATCGATTGGCCTCGAGATATCACTGAGCGACGCATATGGCGTCGTTTTGCGACAACTACGCTGTCCACGACACAATGCACAGATGATTTTCCCATTGAAAGCGACACCAACTCCCGACACCCCGTGGCGATCCGGTCCCCGCAGAGTAATGTTTATATTAGCCGGTGCAACCACAACCCCCTCTGTTTCCTTTGCATAAAACCCCGTTAATTTTCTCGCCTATGGCAATCTTATGGGGTCACAGGCACGTGACCCGTTGCGCCACTTGCGTTGACCGTGATGAGTTCACCGATAGCCTAAGAGCGGGCTCCAGCCTGCCGCAGAATATTTAAGACTTTGTTGGTCAGTTAACCCTTATGTTAACCCAATAACGAACATTTTCTACGATATTCATCGATGTTGTATTTTATAGGTTCAACGCATATTTTTATGAGATTGTTATAAACAAGCAAAGCCGCTGAGTTTCCTATCTTCGCGGTTTTGAAGTCCCACGTGCAATTTCAGTGATCGGAGCGCCACTACTTCGGTTCTTCCTCGATCCTCGAGCCCCTCGAGCTATCAAAGGACCACACACCTGTGCGGAAACATCTCTCCGATGTCGGATTACCGGCTGATCTTCTCTCTAAACGGGCAAAGATCACGGTCGTGTCGCACGATCAAAAGCTCTCCCTTCGGATCGATGCAAATGAGAGACCCGTGGGCCCCTCTGCTCCCGTTAACGTTAACGGCGCAATCGCGTCACGAGAGAGACACCGAATTGATGGAATCAGAAATGCAGATCATGACCACACAATTGGGATTAACTGCGCGTCGTCCGTGGAGAACGAGGGTGGACCCACGCCAGAAGAAAGGAGAGTTCCTTTCGCGAGTCTATACCATGATAAGCGAGATTTTATTCGCTTTCACCCTCGCTCATTGTCGTGTGCATACGTAACAATGGCAGCATGGCTGAACTGGATTTACGATGATCGTACGGAGATATTCATTTATCTGTAGACTACACCAATACTAAGAAATAGAAACCTAGCAGGAGTTTCCTTCTTTCTCTTATGCCTTCGATAAATTAGAAATAATACATTAATCGGATACATCAAGTTTGTGCAAACTAAAATTTTGTCGATCATATATGACCGATGTGGCACTGGAAACGTTAATTACATATTAGTTGTAAGAATGTTAAGATTCGCTGTCCGAAGGTTAAGATAATGTCTACCAAGCCAGTTCAACTGTCTAAGATGTATCTACACACGGCATGAGAGTCGCTCATGCAAGAAATGTCGGAAGTTGCTTGCTAATGTATCTGCACGTTTAAACTGCTCGTAAACGAGTGCACGATTCGCTGTGAAACGTGTTAGTACACGTCCATCGAACCGTGTCGAAGTGATCCGACTGAAAGGTGGTCATTTAGCTATCGAGTAGCGTCGGACTCCCTTAATCGCGCATCTGAACTTTCCCAGAGGGCAAGACTTTATAATGGAATCGTTCGTGGATCTCCGATCGCCGTGTAATCGCATGTGGCGGTTTTCCTCGACGGGAACCAGGGGTGTGCTGAGAAGCGAGGGGGTGTCGAACGGGGTCCATATCACAGACAGGGGTTGGAGCACCCGATATCAATAGCTCATTAAACACGACAGAGGCGCGCACCGCAACCGACATGACCGCTCTCCACCCCGAATTGAAATTTATTTAAAAGCATCGTGTAATCCCCCCGGGGGCTGTTTACCGGCTCCCCTCGCCTCGGTGCGAATATGGGGCACAGGTTGCACGCGGTGCTCGCTCTCGAGTCAAGTGCACGAGGGATTAAACGGTCTTCCGATCGACTGATCACGCGGATCTCTCGGTCCTCGGTTCTCAGTTCTCAGTTCTTGCCGACGCGCTGCGCTGCAAAACGTGAGAAAACACCAGCGAAACAATCGCCGGGGGTATCGGATGCCCATGCGAAACTGCATATACGCTACCTCTGGTCCAGGATTCGTGTAACAGGTTCCCAGATGCACGGGTACCCCTTACGCCGCACAGCGGACCGTTTCCATAAAACAGGTGGAATCATTTCAAAAATTTTCATGTTATTATTTTATAGGACATGTTTCACAATCAGATGTAAACCTAGTGATGCAAAAATTCTCTCAACACTAAACCTAACACGGTCAAATGACTGGTTTTCTATTTTACAATGATTGGAATTATAAAAGTTTAAGCAAATTCTTCTCACAAATAAATCTTCTCACTTCTGTAAGGCGTTTTGCTTTTATGTTTTCAACTTAATTATTAATTCCAGCTGGCCTGTATCTGCCTGTAAGATTTTGTTGAAATTCTTGAAACTCATATTTCAAGGCTCTGGAACCGATTCCGAGGATTTTTCACGGGTACCTTGCGCGTTTCCTGCACGAGAGCCCCGCCGCCCGTGGAAGGAAAGAAATACGAAGCGACAAAGCAGGGGGGGAGGGGGAAGGACTCGCTTTGAAAGCAGGTCGGATCAGGATTCTATTCCCTTTTCTGAACGGGAGGAAACGGCCGAAGAAAGGCAGCAGGAAGCTCGTACACCCACGAGCGATTCTCTGGCTCCGTCTGCTTGAAGAGCAACCGATAATAAGCCTTGCGAGATCTCGGCGGAGAGTAACCCAAATTCTATTCGAAATCTACCGGAAACCACGAACTTTTCTTGTTCGATAATCACCGATAACTAACAATATTAAAACTGTCTGCGTTACTTTCAGAAGATAGGTAGATATTCATTCCTTTTCTTAATAACTTTAATGAGTTGTCATTAATAATACCGATCACGTGTATGATTGAAATAGACGAAACTTGTGTGAAATGCATAAAATTCGCGTGACAGTCAACGATGATGTTGTAGTTGAATGCGGATTTTCATTCTTTCTTCCCATTGTAGGAGAGTCAGAGAGAGTTTACAACGAGAAGAATTCGGGGCGGCTGAGTGAATAGTCGGATCGCGTCCGGGAATTTTTGGGCGGCTCGTAAATTTCCGTTCCGCTTTTTTTCCCCAATGCACCGGTGTCTGGATGATCCACCGTTCGTAACGGATCGATGTGTGTCTACGAAGGCGGAAAACATCTGCCGGGCCGGTCCGCGTTCGATCCTCTGGCCGAAAGGGAATCATTTATGGGCTCCGAAGGTTGCTTTTGTAAGCCGCAGCAGCGATGCTCGAAAGGAACAGGACCACGGGGCCGCCTGGATATTCCTTTTGTGCAACATGTGGCCGGCACGTGTTTCCCCGTAGAAAGCCACGCTGCCACCGTCGCCGACATCGGACTGCGATTTATACATATAGAATCCGTCGGAGGAGAAGGATCCGACGCTATGATCTACGGACAGCTGGCTCATCTCTCTTCTGCCTTAACAGGTCAATAGGATCTTTTCATCCTGGAATAGCCTCGCGAACTATCGTCACGGTTACAGAAATCTGGGCTCGTGTCCCGTTCTTGCAAACTCTCGTCCGACACTGTTGCATACGGCCTCTTTGCAGTAACGATAATAGCAACGGTAACTGCAGGACTAATTTGTACGCTGATTTCAGAGGATCGAAGTAGACCGTCAACTACGATGAACAAACGGTCAACGCGTCAACGTCAAGTATTCGGACCCGTTAAAAGACCAATAGACTCGATCCCCATTTAAGGAAGGTCGACACGCCGCTGCTCGAAAAGCCTAGCGCTTAATTACGTTGGTCGTTAACAGGCTGGCGGCTGCGCGTGCATCTAATCGCGGGCAGCGTGCGATCGAGGAGCTCGAGAGATTCTTGAGAACGAACACGTGGTTGCGAGACCATCTGTTGGCATCTAGCTCCGGCTCGGAGCACCGTATTCGCTCCGCAGCCGCCGCCGCCCCCTTTCTTCCCTCCACGGCATCGATTCTTTCTACGTCTTCGCATTCAGAACCGTTTTTCAACTACTACCTACTTCAAAAGCGGATCTACGGGCCAGCCTAAAAAGCCCGAGTACACTCGATGGAAACGGTGCAGTACTCCTGCGAACGTTTCCTCGAATCCTCTAAACTTTAAAGTCCAAAGAAACTGGGAGATTTAGCATCGGGACGTCGCATAATGAGAATTTTGAAGGTAAATTACTAAACTATGGGTTCTATGCATTTGCGACTTAAAGAGGAGTCTCGAAATATTGATGTATTCTTCTCAATTTATTAAAATTGTTAAGCTTTGCTTCTATTATGTTATGATTACAGTTATGATACTGTTGAATGATGTTGTTACGAAATCCTCAGCAGTGGATCACTAACATTGGACATCTTATTGCAAACAGCAATCGGTGAGTTCATAGCAGCATCTTCAATCGACAAGAGGTTCGTCGCGGTTGTTTTTGCGGTTCACGAAGCTCGAGCGAGAGGCGTAAATTTTCCCAGCGGTCGACTTAAATATTTAGTTTAAGAAGAGTCACCGGGCGTCGGTGGTTTGAGAGCTGCCCGGGAAAGTAGGGCCACGTGTTCCAAAAGCTTCTCCGTTTTTTCGCCGGGTGACAATTTATTTTTACTAACCGGAGTAAGCGAAAGAGAGAGAGAGGGAGAGGGAAAGACACGTGAGCTCTCTCGGTGGACGCATTTTCCGAGGCCTGAAATAACTTACCGAAAGAGGAACAGTGGCGTTAGCAGCCGGAGGAGAGGCAGGGGAAACACGGCCGAGGCTGTAAAAGCTAAAATCGCGACGGCTCTTTGTGCGGACGGTAAAAGGTGTTCCGTGGAGCAGGTAAAGCATTCCTACTGAAACGGCTCTACCTGACCCACCTGGCTTTCACGCTACATTTTCGGTCGAACAACAGTTTCTCTCCTTATACATAAAGGGAACCAAGCGCGGCCTACCCGTGCGCCAAATCAAAGAATATGTATTTCCATGCCGCGTTTCGTCGAGCTTCGCTCTTATAACGAAATAATGCTTGCCTCGCAAAAATCCCGGATGCTCGCTCCGTTTCTCTAACTCGATCCATTTTCTCTCGAGTTTCCTCTTAGCCAGTGTTTGCACATGAATTCAGATAGTGCCACGACAATATTTTCCGTCATCACTGCACTGTTTCAATGGAAATAGTAATTGTGCAATACTTTCCGCAAATATTAATAACGAGTGGCAACTGTATGTTTTCTCTCACTCTTTTCCCCGCAGGCTCGGATGTTCGGCGATTCGAGTGGATACCTCAAGCCTCAATACCAGTCGGAAAAGCGAAAACCTCGTGATGAAACGTGGGTTTATGTGTCTTTGACCGCCGACGGAGATCCAGGAGGTCGGCTTATTCAAAGCGGGACTTAAGAATCCAATATCAAGAGGTTCTCCACGAAGCTTAGGATATTACTGGCCTGCTATGAGTGTCCCTATGTCAGACTCGCTTCTACAGACACTTCTAGAAGCGACGAACACTCGACAGTCAATTTGACTGTTGAGAAATAGCCAGGATCCAAAGAGTTATGGAGTTTTTCAAAAGATTTCTATTCTAATTTCTATTCTAATTTCTATTCTAAAGATTTCTTTAATTTTGTGGATACGAAACTGATGATATAATACCTCATGAGGTATGAATATAATACTTGAAAGTCAAAAGTCAAGGCTTCGACTGACTGTCTGATTTAAAAAATGTTTAGGAAAAGAATACACGGCCGATACAGGGGGTGGAGGCGTGATTTTGAAAGAAGAACGCGTCGCTAATGATTCGAGAGGGCAGGAAACGCGCGGCGGGGCTGTCGCCTCGCTGGACATCCGGCGAGCCACGCGCACACCGTGTCTGGCTCGACGTCACAACACACCTGCTTCCTCACAGCTGTTTCCTCGGTCCGTGGTGGCAAACTCCCCTGACAAATAGGTTTATACCTTCAAGTTCTTCTCCCCCATGGAACTCTGGCTAATTCGTCCGGAAATCTCGGTGAGCGCGTCTCGGAAAATCGCGGTTCTTTTCTGCCACTCCTAGCTTTATTTCATTTATCCTTCTACTCCCTTAACGCTAGAACGACCAAGCACCGGGAGCAGAAAAGTTTCTAGAATATTTCACAAAAATTGCCCATGTTCAAAGTGTTGTAACTTCATGAAAAAACGTCTCGGCTTTAAAACGAGCCATCGACGGATGCTGTACGATCTTTTTCGGCCGAGTTATTGAACATTGAATGAAAATCGTGACGCCAGATATACTCCCCGAAAAATGGCCTTTAAAAAATCGTCTGTGCTCTAAAAAAAGAATGGCTGGTCGTTGGGTCCCGCGCGGATCTGTAATGGGAAAATCTTGTAGCCCGGTGATAGTAAATTCTTTACGGATGGTTAGACTCTCGCGGTTTCCGATTCTCCCATAATATCTGGTTACTCATCCCGCCCCAGTGTTACGATTTATCGGCTCCGGGCCCTTTTCTCGTCTCTATTTCCCTTTTTATTTATATTCCAGGGTGCAAGAGCGGGCTCTGTCGCAGCGGGGGCAGCGCATCAACCCCTGTCGTTCGGCTGCGACGACGCAAGGATACGTGTTTTACAAACGCCGCACCGCCGCGGCTCGTTCGCAACAGATGCAAGAATATGGGCGCCAACCCTCTCTCTCTCTCTATCTCGCCCCGACCAGTCGTCTTTTTTGCCTCCCTGGTCCCCAGAGAGAGAGAAACTCCATCCTTGGAGGGATGACGAACTCGACCGGTTAACTAGAGCATTGTTCGATTATTATTTCGGTACATATCGCGCACTTGTTGTCTCTTTGTGCGGTCGTATGGTGGTCAGAGGGTGGTTCTCGTCTCTAAGGGATGACTGGGTCCGTTCTCGCCACGATGGCAAACATTCTCTTCTATTTTTTTTTGTCGCGATATAAACCCCGATACGCGAATGCATAATTCTGTCTCCCTGCGGAACGTAGTTTCCCATTGCAAGCGCGCTTCCCACCGTACACGTTAACATCTTTATTTATAGTTATTTCAGTTTAATCTATTTTTAAATGCCGGGAACCGGAAGTAGTTTTGCAACATCTACCAGATAAAGTTCAATGGATTAATCTACTTTCCAAGTGTTGGATTCGTAAAATCTTTGTCCTAACTTTAGCGAACATCATAGTCGAACTTAAAATTAATCTATAATATTTTGATCATTTTTACGCGTACGATCACCTGTTCTTCAAAACGTCACAGTGTAACCTGTGCACTGAACCTGCGGCGGGTCACAGGTTCACGCAGGTTGCGCGGATACTCGCGGACCCCAGAATACTCGGATCACAGGGGGGTTGCAGTGCACAGTAACACGCCCCTATACATTCGGGACCCCACGAAATTTCAACGATACTCTCCGTACGGAAATAACAGGCTAGGATAGAAATACTGTTCTATATAGGGGTAGTCTATACATATATCTATAAGTCCAGATTTTGAACATTATTTCACACGCTCGCTACCAGCATTTCTTCTCTTGCTCATGTCCACGCCCCGGCCGGAAAAAATAGAGCGCGTACATACTTTGCACGTACACGAATGACGCAAATGGGTTAATTCCGATGTTGCAAATGGCAAGAGCCAAAAGTACGGATGGAGACCAGGGAACAGTATAGGAGAGAATGAGATGGAAGCAGCTGAGGAGGAGGAGGGGGAGGACAATGATCCTCGGAAACGCAGGGAAACATCTGCCCGGTCCCTCCGGATCACCGCATGTCCTCCCCTTCAACGAGCCGATCGCGTCGTGAAACTTGTCCCACCTTGGCATGCATAGGTATTCATTATCTTGGTCTTTGGTGCACACACGCTCGATCCCTCGGCCTCTCCTCGCCCCCTCTCTTCTCTCTCTCTCCGGGCTCACCTTCTCGCGGATCTTTTTTGGTCCACGAAACATCTGCGGCAGCTGCGAAGCGGTGGCCTGCCGCAGGACTCGAGGAACGAGGCAGGTGCTCGGTCTTCGAAGAAGCTTCTTCTCCCCCCCCCCCCCCACGTCCCACCCCACTTTCGCCGCTGCCAATTACGCGTGCCTCTTTCAGCCCATTCTCCTCGCTTTTGCTTGCTCTTCGATCCCCCCCTCTCTCTCTCTCTCTCTCTCTCTCTCTAATCTTCTCGCTAGCCCACCGCTTTTTTCTTTTTGTTTAAATCGAGCATCTGGAACCTCGCGCGAGAAGCCTTTCGACTTTAACCCTTGTACTCGGCTCACGAAGTTTCGACGTTTCCGCTTTCAGAATCATCCTGTTCTATGTGAAGCATATATTCAATTTGTAGCATCAGGCCACGTTGCGAGCTCCACTGTTTTTAAGAAAATTAATTTTTTTAAGGAACTCCCCTCTGTGTCTTTAAGCGTCACGAATACGTAACGTCCACAATTCTGCAGTTTACTCAAAGATAGTCATATTCGGTCAGCATACGCTCGAAGTTTATTGAAATTTGTAACGGGGTAAACGTCCCACAACTAATTTCCTCTAGACTAATAAATTCTTTTCATTTGTTTTAGATTGTTAGCTCGGACGGTTGCAGAGGGAAGCGAGAAACGAAATAAATGGTAGCACAAGCCAAACTGTGGGCAGGTACACCCGGAGGTCGGTGTTACGAGGAACGGGGGCAGAGCCGAGGATCCGGTCGTGCCCCCCAGGGCCCCCCTTTTTCTCCATTTTTCTCTCGCGATATTCGACGCACGAGCGGGACCACGGCACGTGCACGAATCGAGTCGCAGCCGCGGGCCGATCCTCGGAGGAAGATCTCGTTCCGCAACATGATCGGGACCGGTCTCGATCGTCCAATTACGGATTCTTCAGCGGCCCACAGATTAATAATACTTTGGAGAAATTTGTTATACACCGGCCAAAGATCATCAAGACACCGCATAATGCTAATGTAATTATGTTACTTTTCCACTCATACAAGCTGAAGGATACTTGACAATCGCATTCATTGACATTGGAATAAACTTTATTTGAAAGTAAAAATTTAGGCATTGTTCGCCGAAAGTTTGAATATTCGAAACGCTCCGCGTACGTTGTTGCTTCGATCGAGTAGCTGAAGAGGCCGACACCCTGCTAAATATATGTATGATCGTTTTTTTACACGAAATGGAGCGGCCAAGAGTCCTCGACTGCCATATCTGGCAGCTGCTCTCTCGGAGACCGCGTATCTCGCTTTTTCTTTGCCATCGGACGTCTCTTCCGCACACCGCAGTCCAAGAATCCCTAACGTTCCGTTTATCTCTCGCCCGGAGACCTCTTTACGATAAGGAGTCGTTGCGCGAGCCATTTTTCACGCGGTGTCCTTTCCAAGCTTTCAGGAAATATACTCGTGCCTAATTCCGAACTAGACCGCGGATCTTTATGCAAAATAAAAATTGTCAGCAATAATTAAAAGAAGTAGGAATTTATTTCTCTCTTCGGTGATTTCACGAAGTCGTAAGAAATTCATTTAGTTCTTCCGCTGTATGACGGTAGTTATTTATGTCTAGCAACTCGTGTATAATTGCGATCGAAGGGTGTTCGCTGAGCGATAAGTATGAATAGCGACACGTGAAAGGAACACGATAAGAATTCAGTTTGTTTTTTTAGGTGAACTTACCCATAAAGCATGGCAGCGCCGGCTATTCCACCTCCACACTGTGCAGCGATGTAGAGAGCAGCGCGGAGCAGAGAAATCTTTCTGCAGAGAGCGAAAGACACCGAGACAGCTGGATTCACGTGGCCACCTGCGTGTACAACCGTTTTATCGTTTTATTATCAGTTCACGGGCTCCGAGTGTCGAAAGCTACAATTCTCGCCCCTGTACGTCTCGTCCAATATTTTGGACACCTTTGCTCTCGTTTCCACTTTGTCCTTGTTACAGAGCAAGCGTGGACACAAGAAAAATTTCGAAGCTTGCTAATAGGCTGTAAGAAGCGACCGAAAAATTTCGAATAGAACTCTCCAACGAATGACTAGGTCTATTTATATATGCGAATATGCGAATCGCTGATGCCACGCCGGAAAGGCTGAATCGGCGTTCCAAGGGGCTATATTTCCATCGACTGCTAGAATCGGTTAACGAGCTAATCGAGACGAGCCATCACGGCCGGCTGCGAACGCGACAATTGCGATCTCCAACACATTTCCATCAGAAGACTCGTCCTGGCGTCGTTAACCGATACCGTTGCTCTACAAATAATGTCGTTTATAGCGTTTACGTTTCTGAGTACTACAGAAACAGACTGCCACAACTACTTTGAACCTTCCCGAACCATTCAAGCGATTCATGTGGGCTTTTAATGTCGGTTTAAAAAGCTGTTCTATTTCAAAGGATATTTCATCAATTAACCCTTTGAGGACGAATGGATGACATCAGGACTTTACATCAGTACATTCTAGTTCATTGAGGCACATGTTCTTAGTATTTCAAAAAATCCTCGCTCGCAAAGGATTGCGGAAGTATTTTGTAGATTCTGTTTGACATTCTCACGAGTCTGTGAGCGATTAGAACATTGGCACAGGTGGTATCCCGTGCTCTCTCAGATTGTTCAAGGCGTGGGGAAAGAACGACATTATTTATGGAGATTCGATTGTGCTTGAATGACGACTCCGAGGTGCTCCTAGAAATTGTCAGGCCAACATTCAAGCCTCTATTTACGTCACTAAAACTGTTTTTGTTCAATACATTATTTTAAATTAAAGTACTGAATGAATGAATAAAACCAGGGTCAATTTCACGTATTCAACATCATAAAAATCATGTAGAACCGTTGATATTCTAGATCGGATGAACCATCTTGGTTTTGACGTTAGAGTAGCTTCGAGTGCAAAGGGTTAAATGAAGGGGGGGTTGGTTACTCACCGCTGATGTGTCCGAAGATGAGAGAAATTGCGGCGATGGCGAACCCGGAGGCGACAGCGGTGGCAAGGACGGATAGTCCGCTACCGGAGACGGCGGAGGACGCGGCCGCGCCGGAAACCACCAGGCTGAAGAGGAAAGTAGCGAAGCACTCGACGGCGACCGCTCTCCAGAGCTCGAGGCTGCGCGCCTCGATCGACATCGGTGCTTTCCGCTCGGTTACGTCCGCGTTGTTCTCCTTCAACGCGGAGATCCTCGTCAGCAGGGTGACAATGTGCGCGTCGAGCTCGCGTGACAGCGTTTCTGTTGCCATGGTCTCTGCACGTTGCTCTCTTTTCCGACGAACTAACAAAAAACTCTAGACCTTCTTCAACGCGTCGAACAATTGTATCGGTATCGTTCAGCGTTCGGAGATCGTCAGAGCATTCTTCGTAACTGTATCACTGGTCCCGTCGCACCCTCGGTAAACCGTGACAATATACCGGACACTCCGAAAATCGTGGAAAGTCGGAAGAAATAAACACACTGTTTCGTTCTAGAGTCTCTCGAGTGGCGGTTCGCGGCTGAGAGGCACGGGAAAGGACCCTGGCGAACGAACACGACCGATGTTGCCGGAATGGCAACGCACTCTCGAGTGACAAGCCGACCTTACGGCTACGACGAAACAAGTGGGGCCCCATCCCCATCGAGCCGCTCCGCCACCGCCGCAACGCCCCCACCCTTCGACCACCGGTGCATCTGTGCCTTGCTTTGCACGCCTGCACGCCTGCAGAGCCCGAGGAACCCGACCACGTGTCGGGGATGCGTCGCCCCTCCCTTGATACCCTAGACCCGGCACACTCGCAGATCCAAAACCGTGAAAACCCGGGTTCGAGTCATTGTTCACGCATCCACCGCCGCAAAGTAATCCACCGTCGCCAGCCGTTCTCGTAAAATCGGTAGAATTCAAAAATGTTCATGTCATAAAATAAGTTACATCTACATATGTAGGTCTGTCGGTAAGCCAATACTTGATTTCAGATAGACTGGAAAGGACACAAACTTGTATCTCATCTCATTTGTTAAACGAACAATCGAACACGCTGGCCGTCTCGAAGATGGCAATTACGTCGACGTTCTTATTCCCACGCGTTCAAAGACCACTCCACTGTCGAAGTTCCCATAAAAGGGGGATGTACGCACCACAGGACACGAACAACGAGCATAATAGCGCTCATTTAAATCAACTTTCCGCGAACGTCGGACAAGGACAGAGGCGCGATTCAATCGAGTTCAGGAAATTTGCGTTTCTCGTCGAATCACAAACCTGCCTCCGACAAAAACGAACGCTTTCATCGAAAATGTTCCTGACGGGTGACAAAAGGATTTCTTTTGTATAGCACGCGGACTATGGTAATTGACTTTTACAAACTGATCTGAATTGTGCTGATGTATGGTTTTGGATAACACAGATACTAACTTGGTATTTTTCAAGTTTTCCAGAGACGATTCAGCGACCTTTCTTTCCGCGCTTCTCGGTTGCCAGAACCGAGACCCCGGTGCTCGGACCGTGACGATTCCAAGGGGATAGCGTGTAATTAAACTCCGCTCGGTTCTTTACTGGGACTGTACACGCGCGGCCATGTAAGTAAAGTCGAGCGGGGAACGGCTAATAAATCCAGCAATTGCTGTAAATTGGAGAACTCGCGCGGGGGAGATCCCGACGCCGACCACCGGCAAAAAACTGTTTGCTTTGGCCTGCTACCGCGCCGGTTGGACTCCAGAAATTCTTGGGAGCGTCTGTTCTCGTCAAGTTTCACCGCTTGTCGCGTTACTTCTGCTTTTCACCGATCGGTAAATCAATTTACATTTTTAACCCTTTGCACTCGCCTCGCAGACATCGTAAATCTAACCGGCTACTTGGACGTCCTTTCCCGAAGGACGGCGAAAAGATTGCTTACAATTAGGAAACTTAAGAGATCGAACAGATCGCGAAGAGTTGACAAATCATTTTGCGCTCGCGCGAAGCAAATTCTGGTTTTCGCACCGACAGTCTCGGGGAAACGAAACGGAGAAGAGTTTTGTTACGTTGAGAACAAACGTTCCTATTAATTTAAATTTCTCAGCTGTCTATTAACTCTTCTCGTGTAATTTCAGCTTGCCGTCATCTTCCTCTTCAAACGATCCAGGAGCCAAGAGGACAGCTGCGCGTGCAGTAAGGACAGCCGGAATGGAAACATGAGTGCGGCAGACAGAGAAATGTTCTTACTCAGAAAACGGATCTTCCCTTCCTTTGCACACTTAAAGTTGGTTATAAAAATTTTTTTAAGTACAGTTATTTATTAACATCGATTATTACATGAAATATAACATCTGCTTTATTTCAAATAATTCATGCATCGTCAGGTTCGTCTTTCTTTTCGCTCCGGCAATCCAAACCATGGCCAGTCCACCTACAATCATTTAATTCGTTAGTTCAATAAATGATAAACGTCCGGAACACGCAGGACAAAGAACTCTCATACCAATGCGATGAGCATCACTGTTCTAATCTCACCAGGTATACTCATTCCGATAAGCGTGCCCGTTGCTCACACCAGTAATCTCTGTAAAACTGTTAACGTACTGACGGTAGTGTACAGAAGTGCACGGTGTTCTACAAACTAGATTTCCACCGATTTCCGAAGAATACGATTCATAGTGTTTGTTCAATGCATTCGATCCGGTTCGAGCGAAGGGCTAATTAGAAGGACTAATTAGTAACATTTTCTGCACCGGATAGAGCGTCGGCACACCGACTCATCCATTCACGCGACGACATACTTCGCCGATCGCAAGCACCCGTGGATCACGCTCCTCGATCACATCGCAGCTATACTTACTGGCGAGTGGGCGGCCGATCGCAGCGTGTATTTGCACGCGGCACGCGAGTGGTACATTACCGTTCAGTGGCCACGAAACGTTGCACCGAGCAACGTTTTCCCTTGGACGATTCGCTGGAAACGCTTTTCCCGTTAAAATGACGCATCGAAACTCTGGTTAACGTGCCAACGAGATCATCGATCGATACTACGACTCATCGGTAAGTTACAGTGAATTCCAGAGTTAAAATTTTCCCAAATTGTTAAATCCGTTGTTAATCTATTAACGGAACTCTCCTTACTTGCCTCTGTGCGCAGGCAACCGGTTTATATTCAAGTAAGCATTCCTTTACCTAATTTTCTATATTTTCCTAAACATAAAATCGTTACGAATATCCATTCATTCGGCAGTGCTACATCTATTTATGGTTTACAAATCGTCGATAAGTGGCAGTGAACGTCAGAGTTTAAATTTTCCATCCGTCAACGATAGTTTTTTGTGTGCCCCTGTGTGTAGACAATCGTTTACGCAGGCGTGCATTCATCACATGTCCTTTAATAATTTCCTATTTTCTTCTGAACATACAACATACATATCACAAAATCGTTCCGAACATCCCTTTGGACACTACTGTACATTGATTTATAGTTTTAAAGTCAACATTTATGCAATACATCCTGGTTGCCTACGCAAGGGGCCACCTAAAAATCGTTTACACTGCCCTTATGAAACATTATTAAAAAACCAGCAGGTATATTAGCAACAGTTTCCTTATATTTTTCTAAATGTAAAACCACCTTCGACGAAGAACTGGCTAGGTCAGGGGTCGGCAAGCTTTTGAGTCGGAAGAGTCAAAAATTACAATTTACAAAATTTCAAAGTTTTGAAAGAGCCACAAAATTTTTTCTTGCCAACAATAAATAGTACTCGCATAAATAAAGTTTTTTGATAAAAAAAAACGAATCTATTTATTCATAAGAAAGAATATCTGTTTATTCATATATAAGTAGTGTTTTTCACAACAAATTAGATAATATATATGTATATTGTATATATGTAAATACATACATAACTTTGAGAAGATAATTCGCTTCTAATTCTTTTACTTGAAACAACAAACTATAAGTCACAGCCAAAGCACTGGTGAAGACGCCAAATCGTCTGGCGTCGAAAGCGAATTAAAACCTACATAGAAATATCCGACGACGGCGTCATTCGAGAGCTTCCGACGAACTGACGACAGTGACGACTCGTGTCACGGGGGAGGGGTGCGGTGAAAAGCGAGTACAAGTGGCTGAGAGATAGAATCGGTGCCTAATCTTTGTTAATCAGTTCAGAACGATTTTTAAATGTTTTTTTTTTATAAAATAAATAATATTTGCGTATGAAACTAAAGAGCCGCAGCTTCACATCCAAAGAGCCGCATGTGGCTCGCGAGCCGCAGGTTGCCGACCCCTGGGCTAGGTCAACAACGATTACGCAACCGTGACAGCATTAAAGAAACGAAAAAGTGAAAGAAACGACATAATTAACCCTTGTGTAGTCAACCCGGTACCCATTTACTGTATTTCTTTCAACAATTTGTTAAAGTTCCTCTAAAAAATATTACAAAATTTCACTGAATGTCCATTCTTTACTCGCTAATATATTAATTTATAGTCTTATAATGAGAATCTCTGCAAGCATGGTAAATACAGAATGGTTTTGGATCATTATCATTATATGTATTTATATTATGTAGTTAATACAGTTAAAGGTTCATAGTCTATACGAAATACCAGAGTTTTACTAAAAACCAGAGGTGTCCTAAGACTTATGAGCGGGAGTATATGTACATTTTGGTTGACTGCGCAAGGGTTAAACGGTGTTTTGAATCGACGGGTACAGGCCACGGTGAGCGAAACGGTCGTTTTCAATCGTGACGGACCACGAGCAGGGTGTTGGCCCGTTCGCGTGCCGTTCGTGACCATCGTCGATTTCGAAACGACTGCGCTGGGTACCGTTCGGTCGTGTTTCTCCTCGTGGAAAACACGTTCCTGGTGATCTAACCTTTTGCGAGGAACTCGTTGCAGTTCCTCAATGAACGTACATACGTACGTACGACGCGCGTCGTCTACGTGTAGGATTTTACTTTCGTATCGCCTTTCCCTTTTCCCCAGTTTGCGGTGAGTTTCTCGTCGAGACCGAGTTCCCCGGTTTGAGCGCGAGCGCGATCGTGTTTATGTGAATGTGTCACGCGTCCGTTCTCTCTGCGGCCGCACACGGACATACCCCACCTGTCCCCCACCGTTTTCTCTCTCTTTCTGGTTTCAGTGAAACGGAGGTCCGTAGCACGGGACGGCATAGCACGCGGTAAGATGGCCGTGTACAGACTGCGCTGGCCGATCGTTCGCGTCTGTTTTTCCCTGTGGTTCCTCGCGTCTGCCGTGCTGTGTCAAGAACAAATATCACTCGGCAGCCGGTATTATGGCCGAGACGGTGTCTATGTGCCCCCTAACGGGCCCGATCACAGGACCGACACCTATATTTACAAGGATAGGAGGTACGGGTACCGTCCCAGTTACCTGGACCCTGTTTACAAAGAACCACCGAGACTACCGGACGACCGGTACCATTTCGAGGTGAGTTGTGCACAAAACGCCCGTAGAAAATCCTCCAGGTGATCATTGTGAACTCGTTTCCGCGAGGACGTTGCATTGACACGCCTCGGAATCGATGACACGCGAAGCGCTCGCATACTGGGTCACTCCCATGAGTAAATGTTATGCTGCGCTGGATACGATTTTCGATCGCGTGGCGCGATGACGCTCGTCTCGCTTGATCCAACGCGTTTGAAGTTTCAACTGCTCTTCTAACACCTTCAGACAAATTGAAGCGATAGGCGTCGTCCCGCGAAAATACAAAATTGATCTGCGGTTACGATCGAACACGAGCGATACCTCGTTTGTCCCAATGCGCTGTCGCAAGAGCGGTTCGGTCGCATTGGAGCGAGCGAGATCAGTGTGTGTTGCATGCGATCGAAAATCGCAGCCAGTAAGTACGTCCGCAGCCTACCGCGATCTTTCCCGAGATAAATGTACAGTATGTTTCAAAGAGTCGTTTGACCCCGATTTTATAATCTACATGCATAAACCTGGACTCCCATATATAGGTCATTGCATTTGTCCTACAATGCCTTGGCAAAATATCAATAAAAAGACTGGGTTGAGCTTTGTATCATAAAAAAATTAATGGTACCAGATTAGCCCCTTAGAAATCAAAGAAACTTCATCGGAAGAGCTTTAAAAAAGTGTTCAATGCCAATTTGATCAATTTCGAAGACATACCTTGTCCCAGTTGCTTGGAACATCCTATACAGATTGTTATTGTTTTCAGGATACCACGTCGAGACTACCACTGCCTGGAATACTGGGAGGTTGGCGGGAGGACCTTCAGGGTAGGGAACGGTCCGACTCAAAAACCCTGGACAGAGACGTCCTTGTTACCACTGCCTATGGCCAAGTGCAAGGATTCAAAGTTTACCTGTACGACGACCCACAAGCAAGACACAGGCCTTACAGTCTGCCGGTAGAGAGAGTCACGAAGACTGTCAATGTATTTCTGGGCATTCCGTATGCCATGCCACCTACGAGGGAGGGGCGTTTCAGGCCTCCCAGACCTCACAGAGGTTGGCAACTGCTACAAGCCGTCGATTGGGGACCGGCGTGTCCCCAGCCGAGCGCATATACTGGCGCCACTAAAGGAGTCAAAGACGTGGACGAAGACTGTCTATACCTAAATGTGTTCACACCGTACAGCGGTTCTGGCGTACCTCAACCGTATGCTGTGATGCTTTATATCCACGGTGGAGAATTTACTCATGGAGCTAGTAATTTGTTTCCTGGCCACATGTTGGCAGCATTTTACAATGTTGTAGTGGTGTCCATTAATTATCGGTTGGGCGCGTTGGGGTTCCTGAGCACCGGAGATGAGAACAGTCCTGGGAACTATGGGCTCTTGGACCAAGCGATGGCGTTAAGATGGGTGCACGATAATATTCGGGCTTTCAACGGCGATCCCGACGCGATCACGCTTTTTGGTCCAGGCGCTGGTGCTGCTAGCGCCGGATTGCTTATGATTGCTCCTAGAACGAGAGACATGGTCTCGAAAGTAATTGCTCAGTCGGGTTCCCCGTTAGCGGACTGGGCAGTTATAATGGACAAATATAGGGCTCAAAACACATCCAGAGTATATGCTGAAATGCTGGGCTGTAGCATAGAGAGCAGCTGGAAATTGATTCAATGCTTGAAAGACGGACGAAGCTTCCTCGAGCTGGGTAACTCCCAGCTGAAGCCGCACGTTGGAATGTTCCCGTGGGCACCCGTGTACGACCTCAATTTCACAGTGCCCAGCGATAATCTCTACGAAGACTGGAGAACATCAGACTGGCACTTTTTCACCGAAACGCCAGAGGACAGCATCAGAAAGCACAGGTACAAACGTAATTTGGCATACATGGCTGGCGTGACGACGCAAGAGGCATCGTACATACTGTGTGAGTAACAAGTAGCGAGTACAAAGCAGAGATGGGGAAAAGTTGTTTCGATTGACGAATAATGCCCAACTCTGCTACAAAATACGTGCGTTGGCAGTGTATTAATATTTTCGTTATTTCAGATAACAACGCCACACTGGCAAAGAACCAGTACACCATAGATCCAGAATCGTTCGACCAAAAGCTCTGGGAACTCGTGCTCCAGTATAATTACACTTTGAACCCGCAGGGTGTATACGAAGCTATCAAATACATGTATACTTACTGGCCGGATCCTAATAACGTTACGCACATTCGCGATCAGTATGTGAATGTAAGCTAACTGTACTGTAGCCGTGAGAGCGCGTTTTAATAGGAATAATTAATGATCCTATCTTTTTAGCTGTTGTCTGACTTCCATTATGTGGCACCGTTTGATAAAGTAGCGAAACTTCTGGTGGAACAGCATGTGCCTACATTCTTGTACGTATTAAACACAACTATAGAAGCGTTGAAACTGCCACAGTGGCGAAGGGTACCTCACGACACTGAACTCCTTTGGCTCACAGGAGCGCCATTCATGGATGTTGGTGTGTATGCGATGTAATGCAGCCTAAAGGTGCGAATACACTAGCAAAACATGTTACACGTTACTTGCTAGTGCTGCCGCACCTTAAGAAACTTGTCCGGATAATTTTCTAACAACGAAATACAATTTTATAGAATTCTTCCCCCAGAAATGGAAACTGAAACGAGACATGTGGACCGATAACGATCGCAATATGAGTCACTTCTTTATGAAGGCGTATTCAAATTTTGCAACGTTCGGGTACGTGTTCCATGTGGCTTATAAAACGCGTTGTAGTCCAGTATAGTGTAGAGATCACATTGCTTTCTTCCAGAAATCCTACACCGTCACAAATTTTGGGATTGCACATGGAAGTCGCCAGACAGGGACAATTGCGGTATTTGAATATAAACACCACCTTCAACAGCTCGATTCTGCTGAATTATAGGCAAACGGAGAGCGCTTTTTGGTCTATGTACCTGCCCACTGTTATTGGTCGCTTGGTGCCTACGTATCCACCGGTTACCGAGGTGAGATCATGCTCGTTTGCTATAATGGCTAATTGTAATCAAGAAAAATGTAAGATAAAATACCTTTCTCACCAATTCCTCTGTCACATGAGTTACACTTCACACGAATAAAAATAAGAATGAAATTACAGTACTGGTGGGAACCAAAGCAGCCATTGCAAATCGCCTTCTGGTCAGTCTCCACAGCGTGTCTGCTGCTGATCGTGCTATCCGTGGTGTGCTGCATGCTTTGGCGTAACGCCAAAAGGTAAGGAAAGGTAAACAGAACCAAACCCATATGACGACTACTCCAGGCTCTGGTAGGGCTTGCTACCCGATAATCTAGTTGTAGAGCATGCGGGACATGGTTCTGGTTTTACATCTACTTAAACCGTAGACTTAACACTCATAGAATTCCATTTACTAATTCAACGGTATCTCTGCTTACTATTCACGCAGCAAAACCAAGGCTGCCAGAGTGTACGCAGGTAACTACAACTGCACCTGTCATGTAGTATTCAAGCACTTGTGCACACTTTCGAAATTCTCACTGTTCTAAGAATTCATAATAATAAGTAGACTGCGGATCTTTATGCGAAATACACATTGTCTGCAACAATTGCAAGAAACAAGAGCCAGATATAAATTTGTTTCTACCTCAAATAATTCGTTACTCTCACTTAATTATTTTGTTTCGTAAATGCATAAAATCCCCGGTCTAATAATGAGTTCCATAACTCTTTCGGACCCCGATTGTAAGTGGAATTGAAGAACGGTACTCGATTTTGTAATACGTTTGCCCGAAGCAAGATACTAATAGTTGTTTTGATGCTGGGTGTTTTTAGACAATCTGATCACTACTATAGCGGGGACATCCTGATGGTTCGAGACGACGAACCCTCGGAGGGAATCGAGAATCTAACTCGCTCCTCCAAGGAGAACGTGTACGAGTATCGGGACGCGCCGCCATTGAGGTCTAGAGTCACACGGCAGAACGAGGCAAAGATTCAGGATCGACTAACGCAGAATAGGAAGTTTAGCTCGACTCCCTCGCTCAGAAGCAACTCGAACATCTCGCTGAAAGATATGCGCTCCGAGGGATTCGTTACCAGTTCGCCGAACGGCCATCCCAAGATGAATAAAGCGCTGAGCCAGACCTCGTTACGCAAAAGCAAAACACACCTTGTTCAGGGTGTCCCGCAAACAGCTGTATAAAATTCCCATTCGCAGGTTTCTTATTTATTTGAGATAATAATGCGCGAAGCGCAGAGAACCACTTTCCGTCGAAGACGGGTGACGGCGCGTGACGACTGAATTTTATTACTGTTAGAAGATTCAGCTAAATATTTCATCCGTCCATAAAAACGTTGTTGTATTTGTAATGTACATACATCGATATACAGTGACCGATCAAGTATCTTTTAATCGGAATAACTTTTTAAATACTAGTGTTAAAATTGAATCAACCGACTTGAGAGTTCTTGAGATCAGATGACGCGCAAAGAAAATTTTGCTAAAATTGCTTTCTACAACTTATTCTGTTTTAAAGGCTACTTGATTAATTACGCGAGCCACTGCACTTACTTTATACCATTTTTATACCGATTTTAGGTTTATAAGGATCGACGTTGTGCCTTGTAGGATATACGAATAACCATTCGCGAGATAGCAACATGTAATAGTAATATATTTTACAATAGCGTAAGCTAAGACACATTACTTTACTGCAACGAAACGAATGCATTTTTCATGTACAAATATGAATAATTTGTACACAGCTACGTGCGTAGTATTATTAGAGGACCCGCGTAGTTGTAGTCAAATCGATCTCATTCTCACCGTCGACACCGTTCATTTAGACGTATAAGTTTCAAGCGTCCAGTAACACGCACAATCGAATTATATACAATTAAATATATATGTATATGTATACACACGTTATTATACCGTGCGAGAGATTTTATATATTTTTTAAGATTCACACGAAGTACACGTCGCAAGTATTTTAATATCAAAGAACACCGTTGAGTAAGTTTTTTACAGTTTATATCGTTTAGATATGTTGATCGCGGCCACGTTCATTGTGCACATACTGTTTATCACGTGACGCAATGTAAACAATTTTTCTGACATTAAACGAAGAAACATGGGACCGAAAAAAGCGGAAGTAATGATTGTCGTACGCTAGTTACTCTTCTCCTTTACAGTCTGGTTGTTTCTCGAAACAGAAACGTTCGGTGAGAGGAAAAGAGCGCGTAGACCGCGAGGAGCAGAGCAAGTACAACTTCGATCCTCTTCGTCTGGAAGTAAAGTACCCTGGAACAGCGATACTGCTCCTGAAATGCCAAGAACAACCTGTGCTTTTGGCGGCGGCCGCCGCTCTTTCCAAATACGGCAGCAAAACCAAAGAGAATTTAGAAGTATTGTTCGATCTCGACATCGTGGAGAGCGTGATCCCGTTGATCGAACACGAAGATTTATTTATCCGAAGGTTTCGTTTTATTTTTAACACTAGGTTTACGGGTCGCATTCAACTAATTTATTATTTTTTTTTTTGGTATATATTATTCAGAAACTTGGATAGACACATTCTCGTTATTTTTATAAACCAATACAAAATAGTCGATTTAAGTGCACCGTAAATATATTGTTAACCGAGCCATCATTTATTATTTACATAGATTTGCAGCGAAGCTATTGGCAGAAATGATACTCATTCCCAACGTGCGCAACTTTTTAGTGGAGAGCAATTACTATATCTGTTACTTCGCCAAAGTGCTGATCTCCGACAAGGACCTGTTCATGCAGGAATTTTCTTCCTGGATATTAGCGGAAATCTCGGCCGACCTGTTCGGCCTGGCACAACTGTTGAAAATGTGTCCGCAGCTCCAGTTTCTATTCGAAAAGCTTCAGTCGCCTGACCCGGATGTCAAGAGGAACAACTTGCAGATCCTGTACAACTTGTTGCAGGATCCCGTCGGATCGAAAGAGGTCATGGAGACAAAGGTGTACTGGGATGAACAGTTAAACAGAGGATTTTTAACATTTCTTTAACGTGTCTGTTGCGTTCCTCGTTAACATGCTTCTTTCATCCCTTCAGAACTTTAATTTGAGCCTTGTGTACGACCTATTCAACTCGCCCTATCTTCAGATCCAAAGGCTAGCTCTGAATGTAATAGCCAATATAGTGAACAGGAACCGAGATGAACCGCTGCAGGAGATTTTCAGGCTATCGAATGGTCTCCAAGCTTTGCTAAGGTTCCTAGATGTAAGACAGGATTGTGTGTGGTCCTGTAATATTGAAGGGGCTACATACACCTTGAAGCGTGAAAATAGAATTTTTATTTCTTGAATTACATCTTGAAGTACACACTTTCAGTATGTACTTCAGGAGTACAGTTTAAACTACGATCGAATAAAAATATTTTTAGGAACTTGAATTTTTTTTGTTCACCAAGGTGTATGTAGCCCCTTAATTCTGCGTCTCCCTTGGTTCAGAACGACGAGTGGCAAGATCTCCACGCGGAGGTACTTAGGGTCCTTTGTTTGGCGTCCGATAACACCGCGACGGTGGAGCTACTACACAGCATAGGCGGTATCGGGCAGATACTGAAGTATATAGAGGACGCGGCGCACTCGAAACTCTTCATAGAAGCTCTGGACGTAGCAGTTCGCCTTACTCACACACCTATGGGTAGAAAGGTAAATGTTTCTTTGCTCGACGAAACTCCGAAGTTCTTGTTTCTATGTTATTATTCGATTGGATGCTCGTTTGCTCTGTAGGCACTCTACGCTCATGGTATCGTGAATCATTTATTGGGCGCGCTCGAAGTCAGTGTAACAGCGAACTTGTACGAGATCAGTTGCCACGGAATCGGCATGATGACGCTTCATAACGAAGCGGCCAAAGAACTGACTGCCAGCAATTGCATAAAAAATATTTTAGGTATAGATGTCAGCTACGTTCCCCTGTAATCGCTTTCCTAAGAAGCACATATACGTGTCCTAGATATATTAAAAAACGAATCATTCAAGTGGAGTACCAGGCAGATAGCAATGTTTGCTTTGAACCAGCTGCTCAATTGCGACATAAAGAATTGCCAAGACTTCTTAGACATGCAGGGCCAGGTAGCTGTTTCGATTAGGTCTAGTCACAGATCATTTTTCTTTTTGAGGAAAAGGAGGGATTCTAAAAGAATTCATAAACTAAACGAAACGGTTTCATGACCCTTCAGAATTATCTAGTATGGCTGATGAAACAACCAGGGAAGATGCCCGTAGAAATTTTGATCGGAGCCATCCAATGCCTAACGACGATAGGGAGGAATCAGTCGTTACGCGGTGCTATTGTCAATACGGAGACTATGGACGTGCTATGCACGTCCTTCGAGGTGAGCCTCTGGACAGCAGGCATAGGGACATTTTTGCGAATTGTAAGCGCTAATGAAAGTTGCTTATAATATTTCAGCTGACATGTCCAACGACGGTCGAGTACAAGATCGCTTGCTGCAACGCTCTCGCTATCCTCTGCGTGGACAGGATCGGAAGATCCGCTTTTCTGAAGTGCCACGGGCCAAGAAGATTATATAATTTGTTATGCGACGTCAGCTCGGTTCCAACAAGGAGCGCAGCCGCCCAGCTCGTTCAATTGTTATGCGCGGATCCGGTTCTGGCCGACGCTTTCGTGAACGCTAGATATCTGAATTAGTAAGCGAACTCCCCCCAGACCCTTGGTTTGGTATTAGAGCGAGAGATTCGCGACCGTTCTCGATGAAACTAACCGATGAAAATATCTCGAACAAAGCATGCTGAAGAACCGCTCCGCCGCGAAGATTGTGCCGTCCTGGAACACGTGCATCGACGCGCTCTTCGACTCCCACCTGCCAATCAAGTTCGCTTTCACCGGACGACTTTCGTTACACGACGTCACCCAGAATGGATTCTACACTCTACGGAAAAACATCTGCCCGTAGGACTTGATTCTTACAAAACCTTCTAACCGGATTACAGTAGACTCCCTGCTCTTAACCGGCGTGTATTTCTGAAATTGTCTCGATATCCGGATTGCAAACAGGTTTCCAATATTGGACGACATCTTCCGTTTCCAGTTCTGCCCAGTAGATCCCATTTACGTAGTCAACTGCCCGGTCAACCACGCGTCGGAATCCCAGGATACGTTGCGTCATCTGAGCATAGAAGGTATATGGTCGCCGATTCTGTCGTGATCGACGCGAGTCACGTTACTCGATCTTGCAGAGGATATCAGCACCGAAAGAGCGGAGAGTGTCGTCCGTCCTCGAATATTCCTGTCCGCGCAGATAGAAAGTCTAGAGATGGGCGCGAGATTTAGCCGTTTGCCATCCGACAATTGCCTGCACGATTACGTGGAGCTATTTAAATGCATGGTCGTCGCCGCGGAATCGAAACGCATGTACGCATCGTCGTTTGAAAAGTGTTTTACAAATATTATTTACTATTCTTCGATAACCATTGTACATCGTTCGCGCAGAGCATCCGAGACAAAGCCGGGATTGACAAACGTGAGCTACGTGGCATCGCGCGCTCGAATGTTGGCGAAGTTCGTGGCCAAGCAAATGTCGGGACCTGATCAATTCGTCAACTGCATCGACCATCAGCTAGAAATCCATTTAAAAGAGATCAAAGAGACCATAGAGACCAGCGTGATACCGTTAGGGATCTTGCGGATCGGTTCCTACCTCGAGAGGGCCCTACTGTTTAAAGTAATCGCGGATAGAGTGTTTCTACCCGCTGCTTTGGTACGGGGAGAGTACGGGAAGGCTTGGATCGAGATAGCTGTCCCCGAAGTAATGTCTGAGATTTCTTGATCGGACGCTCCCGGTCAGCTATACAGGCTGTTCTATTTGAAAACTTTCACACAGCAATCGAAGTCGGGCAGGAATTAGAATAGAACAGCCTGTATGCTATACAACAGGCTTGTTGCTCACGAGTTGCGGATCTCGAACCGCTACTCCCACTAAGAGCGCGGTGGTGAGGGTAGTGGCTCGTAGGTCGACAGCTGGTGAGCAAGTTGCCGAGGTTATACAACGTATAAAAAGCTAATGAAATAACAACATTGTAGACACAAGAGCCAGCCGAGGAAACGTCGTTTCATCATTATATAGAGGGGACCCCGACGTGTCCAGAGTTCTTGAGGTTCCAACAGCTACAGCCGCAAGGGAACTCGATATCCGTGAATCGTCGTCGAACGACGTTCCCGTCGAAGCTGCTCAAGCCGAATTTCATCGTCGACTTAATGCACTCGCCCGGCGACCTGATCCCGATAAACAGTCGTCGGGCGAGGCTGTATCGCGAGCAGGAGGCGGTTTGCCGAGGGGTGTGCTACGACTGACGCAAAACCTCTACAAAATCTGTTCTTCGCACCCTCACTCTAGCGCACTCTTTGGATCGTAGAAAATCAAGAAACACCTTGTAAAATTATCCCGCGGTAAAATAGAAAAATGTTATTCAAAGTCTCGTCTCGGTCATGGGATCTCCATGTGTATGTCTCCGAGTTTGACTACCCCAAGGAAACTGTCGATGTCCTCGAGTATGGCGCCCCGCGGTGACTCCTCGATCTCTTTCAAGGACAGAGAATCGTTCTTCCTGAGGAGCGTCACCTGCGCCGAGAAACAGGACTGGTCGATCTTCGTGCCGGTTCTCGCCACCTGGAATCGTGCGATTCGAAAAATATTCTACGCTGACGTATCCCGGACATTGCCGGAGAACGAGTTTCTCACTCACCGAGCACTGCAAAATGACACGATTGTTCACCTCCAACCGGAATCCGGCTGCGTGGACCGTGTCCACGTAGTGGATCTGCGCGTACACCAAATATAGCCCGTCCCTGGGTATTATGAGACTACCGTCCTCGTGCATGTTGAAGTGTTGGTCCATTAGCGCCCCGTGCATCCAATCGGTGGCTCGCCACGCGGTGAATATCCTGTCCCTGTGACATTGTCCCACCGCCGTCAGATTGCAATTCCTGCATCTGTGCCGGCAATCGCTCACACCTGGCAGCTTGCTATCGGCGCTATAGTGAGCGGCGAGGGCGTGCCCGGACACCTGCAAATAGAGATGGATCTTTTAAAGGGGCTGCGGACACAAATGGCTCCACATAAGTTGCCACAGCTACGTTATTTATGGCTCTTTCGCATAAAAAATAATAATTGATTTGGTTACTGCAATAACTTGATTTTCGTTCTTGATATGTTTAATCGGTTGAAAAATTCTTCTATAATGTTTGTACTGTTTTAAAATACGTTTAAAATACATTTTTTTGTCATAAATTGTTTTTAAGCAAGTCAATTTTGAGCGGTCACTGGTGACCACAGCAGTTTACCGGGTCAAGTCTACTGTGTACAGGGTGTATAAAGAGTAATGGTCATCCGTCGTAGGGGTGAATCTATCGCTGGATCGGTGGACATTTGTGAGAGAAACTTGCCGCAAAATTTTTTATAACAAAGAAAATGGTTGTTAAAGTGAAGTTTCTTTTTACATCAACACCTACTCATCCAGAAGAGACAAAGCTTGAAAGAAACCATATGTCGCGTACAAATAGTTATTGAGATATAAGCTGTTAAAGTTTTTGCAGAATTTGATTGTGTGGAACTACATATAGACAAAAGCCTACTACTAAAATCCACACGACCGTGTGGATGAGACAGAACATGATCGTGCCCATTCGGATCATAAATTTGAAGCCGTAAAATATGGAAGAATGCCTTACACCCATTTTTATACATAAGAATATTAATCCAGGGTTATAAAATACTTATGTCAAGGTACTTATACAAATTTTTATAACCACCGCGCTCGAATCAGATCGATGATTTTAGAACCACCGATCCAGAGATGTAGATTCACCCCTAGAACGGATGACCATTACTTTTTATACACCCTGTACAAAGGTGCTTCGATAGTTTCATTAGCAAGCGTGGCGATAGCTATGCAAATACACCGCTGTACACCGGGTTGCCGCTAACAGGCGGATCGTAAAATCAACTGGCACGATTAGCCATCGTATTACCTGCAAGCCCTTCGGGGCGTCCATTGGCTGCGCTTGATAGTTCTCAACATCCGAGTCGTCTTGATTTTCCGATGCGAAATGGGAGAAATGTCTTTTGGACGAGTGCCTGGCCCTAAAGAAGGAAATAGTATTACGCTGCGATTTTACTCTTCAGTTACCAAGAAACAAAACCTTTGCGAAAAATTGACCTGCGTCTTGTAAATTCAAGATCAATCCTCTTTTAAACTTTTGTCACAGACTCCCAAGGAAGCAGTTGAGTTCCCGAACACTCAATCCCCAAAAATCCCACAAAAGCAAAGTAATTTGATCATCACAATCAAAATTAATTGAACGTGTTAAAAGAAGCTTGATCTTGGAACTGAAGATCAATCTTGCGAAAATGTTTCCGCACCTGACGTGTCTCGTCCGGCTGGGTTTCTTCGGGGTCTCGTGGTCGTCGAGGTTGCGCTTCTGTTTCACAGCGGCTCTCCATTCCTGCAACCGGCTCAGCGTGTCCTTAGCGCCTGGAACGTCTCTTTTCCGTTTAGTACTCAGTTTCGGTTGGCCCCGTTGCTCTTCGGAAGACTTCTTATGATCTAGCTCTTCCAGGTGACGATCCTTCTCCGCGTTCCTGTGATCACTGTCCCGGGCATTCGTCTTCGGTTCCTGGCCATGCTTGACCTCGGCCTTGCGCACCGCTGTCAACAGTTTCATCATGGCTTTATCAGCGCTAGAAGGATCCGGTGGAGATGGCACAGGTGCGTTGGTCGACGGGTGATCTGGCAAATCGGAGGGCCTGGCCCCGTAATTCGGCGGAGAGAACGGGAAGAACGGTGGAGCGTCTTGAATGGTCGAAGAGAAGACATGACGTTGCGACGAAGCTGTGCTACTATCGTCGTTGCCGACATCGTAGGCGATGTCGTAGTCTGTGTTCTCGATGTCCGCCTCCCCGGGGTCGTCATCATCGTCGTCGTCGTCGTCGTCGTCGTCGTCGTCGTTATCGTCATCATCGTCATCCTCGTCGCTCGGCTCGCCGGCGTACAGCTGCACTCAGAATTATTTTCATCCATTTAGGTATATACTTCCTCTCCTAGCATAAAGCTAACGATAAAAGCACAGCAATACCTCGCTTCGATCTCGGACTAGAAGTCTTCGAGCAAGATATTAAGGAGGTCGTTTCCAGGATTACGAGGGTGCGAGATGCGCGTTCTAAATTCTTGATAATGCAAAGATGGGGTTTTTCAGTAGTCAAAACCGCTAGATAAAAGATCAATTTAGGCCTCGATTGCTCTATTTTTACGTTTACGAGGCGTAATTTGCATTACGCGCAGCATGTAGCTGTCGCGACTTTATGAAAATAGCTACGTGCTATTATACTACTACTAAATTTAAAATTAGGACTTTTAAGGACGATTGCGGCCTAAATTGGTCTTTTATCCAGCGCTTTTGATTACTGAAAAACCCCATCTTTGCATTATAGAGAAATAGGAAGGCGCATCCCGCACCCTTGCAATCCTGGAAGCTAGAGCCTACCCTCTTAATGCACTCGGAAACGAACGAAGTCATTAAGATCGTTAAGATTTCACGGGGAATTGCATAATCGCTTCGATAGACCGATCGAGCTACGTGTTCTCCACGATCGAGGGGTCGTCGAACCGTTTAAGGGAGCCAACAAGGAGCACGTGGTCCCTCGGCCTATCACCGACCTCTCGTGTCACGCGTACCACGCTCGATAACCCGATTTCTCGTTTTGTTACATGCGATTCGGGCTATTGCGTGTAATTAATATCAGAATTCACGACCACCGTCACGACGATCCGTTTTCTCTTGTCCGCGATACGATACTCCCAGAGCGACATAGGAGGACACTCCGTGGTTCAAGTGAAACGATATACCACTGTTATAAATAAATCTCGTTACCTGAGAAATTGTTAGCGAGGTGTACGCATATCGCAGAACGAGTATATTCTGCGTTCCTAAACCGACCAGACTGGCAGGATAAAAAGATACAGGAGCTACGTAGACATTCATTTCAACCTGACTAACTTTACAGAGTTGAAAACAATATAATTATAGCGATTTGTATTGTAACTCACCTGCTCCTCGAACGCCTTCAGCTCGTCCAGGAGATCTTGCTGGAGGAACCGATGCTTCAAGGTCTCCACGTCCCGCTTCAGCTCCTCGATCTGCCTCGCGTTCGTCAAAGAGCATCGCAGATTCCATGTTTCCAGGCCCAAGCAGAGAACAGCGATCACAAGCGCGAGCACGCTTAGAACGGTGTGTCTCCGAGGGCGGAACCACTGCTTGTTGAAGCCCTGTTCGAGCTCCGACTGCGAGATGCTCAGGTTCTCCCTCGAGAAGCTGAGGAAGGAGCGCACCTCTTCTTTACCCCGAACGTCGTTCATCAGCTTCTGCTTCAGCTTCACGACTCTGCTCTCCTCTTCCGGTAGCACGGAAGTCATCTTGATTAAGATTCTCCGAGTTCACCCGAGTATGCTCCTCAGAATCTCGACCGACGGTAGCTGACACTGTAGGAGACTTTTTACATCACATCCGGCAAGCACATGTTGAAAGATAATTGTGAGAGATGAATTTATCCAATGTCGTCTTCAGTCACCGAAAGTTCTAACACCGAATATCCTCTTCTTTGTATGTAGAGGTCTCAGGCAGATGGTAGCTCACATCGCACGTGAGAGATCAATTCCTTCACTGTCGTCCTCGATCGCCTAACTTCTGAAGATCCTCTTCTCTGCACACACACACACACAGGCCCGACCGAACACGGTAGCCGACTCTTTACATCGCACTTCGCAGAAGCATGCAGGAAGATAAACGCATGAAAAATTACAGATCCATCTAAACACCGAAGATTCTGTCCTCTAATCGCGCACAAAGTCAGCTGAGGTTACGAACGAGTCAAGGAGCCGCGTTCCTCTAGCACCGATGAACCGATTAGGTCGACGAAGTCCATGCTATCTGTCGCCGAGTTGTTATCAACTGGCTTGACCGCCGGACTTGTTCAAGCGTTTGGCGGCGTGTTCGCGTCTTCGCTTCTCTACGGCCCCTCGGCGATAACACAATCGCTAAATGAGCTGTGGTAACGAGCTCCGCATGCTTGCACTTTCTCCTTCCATTGGCGGTCCACTGTCATGGGACGAGCATCCTAGCCCGCTAATCGTGTCAACAGCCTCTGTGGATGAATCGTGTGCAGTCAGGTACGCCCGTGAAAATGATCTGTCGCCTTAATGATTTGTCGCACGCCGCCTCGTCCGACCCCACAGATCTCGGGATGCCGCGCGCCGCAAGGATCAAGACGTTAAATGTCCCGCATCCTCGACCTGGCCCTCTTTAAAACCAGTCCGGTGGGTTTTTTTCTTGGCCAGAGGAGGTCCAGAGGAGGTCCAGAGGAGCAGGACCGCCGCCGAGAGAATATCGAAGATTCGACCCTTTCGACCCCCTTTCGACCCCCTCGGCCCCCTCGCCACCGGAACCCTTACTCGCTTTTGTCTCCCCTACTCGTCTTCTCGGTCACACAGTGTTTCGAGCACAGCATACTAGCTCGACCAAACCCAAAATCTAACGAGCAAAAAATATTGCTAATTACTAGACAACGGATTTTACGCACTTGCGGTAAAAATAGATAGGTGCGATTCAAAACGGTACAACGATCGAAAGAATTTCAGGCGTATTGTTTTCAGCTTTTTGAAGTTATAAAAAACCAAAATTTGGTACAGCTAGCTTTCTTTCGGAACACTGTGCCCGATTTTGACTGTGAATCCTTTCCAGTTGGGGAAGACTTGGGGTCGTCGAGATGATTTCAATATTTGTGAAAAATCCTTATGATCTGATAGTTACTGTTCGGTAAACAGATGCGGCACTGTGCAGGTTCAGTGATAAGGCGATCTGACTGAAACTGAATCGAAGAACAGAGGAACTTGAAATGGTACGAGAAAGAAGCAACCAACGTGCTCGACAGACTCGGGCATACTGATGATCGTAACTCGTGTGTCGGAAGCAGAAAACATGTTCGAGTTGATTACAGCAGCGCCTTCGTCCCTGGATCTCAGTGGCGTAGATCAGTGATCCATCGACGAGACGCAGCCTCCTCGACCGGTACAATAGCCCTCCGCGATCGATAAAGCCCTCGGGATCAATGGGAAATTACGTCGCTTCGATCCAACTGATAAAAAGTCCCATTATCTTATTTATAAATGCAAAATAAAAATTGATTGGATTAATTGCAAGGTATAGGATGCACGTAGACATTTCTTTCTCGTTTTAATCATTTTAAGGAGTTAAAAATAATGCAGAAGGGTTTCTATATTTTTCAAATGTCTTTACTGTTTTACATTTGCTCTATCCATTCTTATCATAAATGCATCAAATCCGCAGTCTAACTACAAATAACTAAAATCTAAAATCAGATCTAAAGTCAGCCGGCAACCTGGGTTGAGGCTGACCCAGTGATTGCTGTCCGATGGCTAAATTAAAAATTACGAAGCGCACAGAGCGACGCGATTGGATCATAAGAAAACATTTAATATTCGAGCTCGAGTCCGCTGAGTTTCACGGAAGTAACGCGTATTCTGTAACAGAACAGAGTATATTTTTCTAGGAATTTTTAATACGAGTTTAAGTGGATTCTGGCGACCCGAACGAAATGAGCATGCATTTTTTTCATTTGCAACTTGTTGACGTTGCATCCGTCTCGTCACGAATCACTCGAACGCCCACTATTGGCCATATTTCTCTCAGAATGCACGCTTGTTCCAGGAAAGGCTGCAACAACGTGGAATTCTATCGTGAACGAGGGACCCATGCCGGGGAACAACATCTCCAATTCCGAATTCCTTCGGAGCAGAGCGAATTTGATACACAATGGCTCCTGGAACCGTCGCGTCGCGGCTATGGGAACGCTGGTAAGAACCTCTTCGAGAAATTTCTTCATCCCTCGAAGATTATCTCGCAGGAAATTTGTGAACTTGATTGTCGCTTTCGTTATACTCCTAACAAACTTCTAAGATAGAAGCTGAAGTTTAAACGTTATCCAAAGACGTTATTCGATCGTTGATTGTGTAATTTTTGGATATTTTCCACAGGTTGTTGCCATCTGGGGATGAGGATAATGGAGCATTTGTTGGAGCATCTTGCTTGTCGTCATTGTTATACTCCTAACAAACTTCTAGGATAGAAGCTAAAGTTTAAACGTTATCCAAAGACGTTATCCGATCGTTGATTGTGTAATTTTTGGATACTTTCCACAGGTTGTTGCCGTCTGGGGATGAGGATAATGGAGCATCTGTTGGAGCATCTTTGCTTGTCGTCTTTGTTATACTCCTAACAAACTTCTAAGATACAAAAGAAAACCGAGGTTGCTTGTCATTGTAAAAGGTAAACTATAACGCTATTCGATCGTTGATTGTGTAACTTTTGGACACTTTCCACAGGTTGTTTACCAGCTACAGGCGCGCAATTGGACAGTAATTAATTCGTCCCAGTGGCTCTCCTCGCGAGTTCACATAAAACTCGCTGCATACTACGTGGAAGCGAACTTCGGGATTATCAATTCGTAGAAGAGTTCACAAATGTCAGATGCCTACGCTTTCGCAACCGCGTTATCAGGAATTCTACAATTGCGAGCGTAATTAGTCACCGTGCGACCACCGCGGCGCACGTGTGCCATTAGCACTGCAATTGAGTCTTCCCGCGTAGGAAGACGAAAATTCGTGATCTGGATCAATTTACTGGTTCAACGAGCCGAAACATACTGCCAATTGCTTCATACGGTCTTTCTCCTTGTTTCGTGCGATCTGCCCACACGGTTTTTCCACGACTTTCTTGCGATTACAGTACCGAGAAAACGATTTTAAATACTCCGGGCGCAACGCCTTTCTACAGGTTTTTAAATGACAATTCAGCATGAACAAATACATAATAAATAAAATTGTCAATACACGGCATGAATGTCTTCGTACCCGGAAGTTGGCCGGTCGTTTATATTTGAAAGAATCCAACATGTTTATTTTGGATATGAACATATGAATTTAGAAGCTGCGAAAGTAGCTCCCACGTTCGAAAATGAATGATATCCAACTTCCGGCGACGCGATATGTATTACGAGCTGTAATCACCGTCAATTGTTTTCTCGTGCGTGTAAACGTAAACGATTATTCTAACTGGCTGCACTTTAAACAACCACCTCTTCCTTCAATAGGATAATAAGGAAACAAATATACATAAATAGATTTGTGAATCTGCGAGGCGTGTATCGTGGATCGTGGGTGTTTGAGCATCGATCGACACGCCACTGAATCGATGATCAGCGTGCTCTTCTCGGCTAAATATAGCGCCGCAATTGACCAGGGGTTAGGAGTCAAATTCCTGTTTTAGGGGCCATATTATGTTGCCTGTCCTCGGCTGCTTCCTCCTTCTTCTCATTCTAGCCGCAACAAACCAATGATCAGCATCTACTTCTATAAAATATCAAACAGCAAAAGTCATCGTCGGTACACGATGATAGAAACTTGACACTCGAATGCAAGCCATTACTGGAAAATCAAGTGTAGCGTTCTCGGAAGCAGTATGCGAGCAACAAGAAAAACGTGAAACAACCGGTCAGACACGCGTCAGCGTCGCTTCTGGCAAAACGAGCATGGAACGTGAACAGAATCAAAAGTACAGTATTGTTGTGACTAGACTACTAGACTCCCGATGTTTAATGCAAAATAAGAAGTTTGTGCATCAATTGCAAGATGCAGGAGCTATTTAAATATAAATCTATATTCTTCATTAACAATTTTAATGTGACGAAAATAATATATTATTAATACTCTCAAAATCATTTAATATTTTCACTATGTTTTAAATTGCATTTTCTCATTTTTATTATAAATGCATAAAATCCGGAGTCTAGTTATGACAATATATGAGCCAGTCATAATCACCAAACAATAGTAACCCATTTAATTAACCAACTTTAATCTGAGTCTTCTAAAAATATTTCTTTTTATTCGAGTGCAAATGATTTTTGCCGTTTGTGCCATAAGGGGCAACGCGATTCTGGCAAGAATCATTTGCTCAGTTCAGGGGTCCGTACAGCGCCACTTCATGTAGCGGCGAAACGCTCAAACTGGTAGCCAAACGTTATCGATAGGTCGGTACATGAACAACCGTCGGTAATTGGCTAGCAGTTTGAGCGTTTCGTCGCTACGTCAAGTGGCGCTGTACAGACCCCTGGGCGAAGCTACGCAATTTCGCCACAAGAGGCGCCATTATCTTTCCAGATTTTCACGTTGTCAGCTCTATAACGTTTACAGGTCCCTGATTGGTCCCTGACACGGCAAATGATCAGTGCTTCGATTGTGCCCAACATTTTTCGTACGATGGATGGCCACTAGAGGCGCTGCGCGGAAAAACAGTAACGTATCTACTATTGGGTAGCAGAGCGGCCAGAGCCCTGAGGCAGTTATATTGGCGGGAATGTACCGAAATAATCTTACCGCACAAAAAGACTCCAGGACGTGTCCTACGAATTACAAAATATACACAAATACACCCTCATTCTTTAGAATCAAATCATATAAATTTTTTAAAGTTCTGCGGGGTGCTCAAGGAATCGCATTTTATCGAGAAGCTCACGTTACTGAGGCTGAAATCGCCGCGCATACGCGAGAAAAGTTGGGCTCAATCCAGCTCAATCGAAGCACTGCACCAGTTGTACGGTACGTTGTATACATTGCAAATTTGAAAGTCAAGATATGTACCAGATTATAAATAGTAATACACTGTACACCGTGGTTCCCCCTTATCATTGGCTTTCTCGTCTGTTTTCTGAAAACAACATTCGGTGCATGGTGCATTGTGCAAAATTTGTTGCACACGTCTGGACGTTATTGGTATTTTGGTATATAATTGTAATATTCTTTTTTTGCCGCTTCACTTATTATATTACTTTTTTCTCGTTTTGTGATTTTTGTATTTCCTTTTGTAGCACGTTTTTTGCCGTAATCTTCACCACGTTTCAAAAAATTTCGTACTATTGACTCGGAACGTTTCATTTCTTTGGCAATCTTTCGATTCAATTCCCCCCTTTTTTAAAAGAAGATATTATTGCCTTTTCAGCTTTATTTAAGTATTTTCCTTTCGTCATTCTGTTCTGTTACATAAAATCAAAAATATTATTATATTTAATACGTTTCGTTCTGCGACATATTCTGGCATGTAAATACAGAACATTTTGAAGTATAGATGTTGAAAGAAATTTTTTTCTGTACGCTTTTTTCAAATACTCTTTGTGTTGAAATACTCTCTGTATTATTGCGGGTGAGCGTACAGTGCCCTTTTTTGGAAAAAGTATACAGAAAAATATTTCTTCTATAAAAACGTACACTTTTGTTGTTTACAAAGTTCCAAGAGCCAAATTGCAAAAAAGGGCTCTGTATGGGACCTCGCAATAATGCAGAGAACATTTCAACACAAAGAGCATAAAAAAATATTGCTTCTTCGCTAAATGCAGCACTGCGTGATTGAAAAATCAAGCTGTTTCATATCCTGTGTCAGTGTCTTTCCTGCGAGAAACATATCTGCTTCTCTGTCGCCAATTGGCGAATGGAAATAGTGATATTTTTGCTCCAGTGCACATGCTCTTATGGGACCTTCGCCTCTATCTAATCCTCTTTGGTATATATATCAGTGTTCCTGATGGTTCCAGATTCCGGGTCGCTGCGACGTTTTTCTGCACAGCTGGTGAAGCTAGGTTTACCTAGCAAGGTTACCTAGTCATGCTACGTAATCAGGATGTAAACTACAGTTTAATTTCTGCGGTTCGTAAAGGAAGACTAGAAAAAGCAAGGGAGTTAATCAATTCTTTTGGGCTGTTTTACTCACAATCATGGTCAGAAGGATATGTTTTACTTTGTGATGCTGTTAAGAATAAACATACAGCAGTTGCTAAACTACTTTTAACAAGCGGTTCTAAAGTTAACAGCAAAAGTAAAAAGTGTTCTAATACTCCTCTTCATCTTGCTGTTATAAATGGTGACATAGAAATTGTTAAGATGATTCTAGATAAAGGTGCTAATATTGATGCTAAAAATCAATACAATAGAACTCCACTTCACAATGCAATTGAAAATAAGAAAATAGAAGTTACTGAATTACTTTTAAAGCATAGAGTTGATGTTAATGCCAGAGACAATGATGGTACATGTCTACTTCATATTGCAGCTAAGATAGGATGTTTACAAATTGTTGAGCATCTTTTAAACTATGGAGCTTATGTTAATTGCGTTTGTACTTCAATATTGAGAAAAGGTTATACACCACTGCACTTTGCTGTTCAAGAAGGTAGTAAAGAAGTTATCACGTTGCTTTTAAGTAGAGGTGCTAATGTTGATGTTAAAGGGAAAGATAGTATAACCCCTCTTCATATTGCTGCTGAGGAAGGTACGTATTGCCAAAGATCTTCTAAACCATGGTGCTTGTACTCATTCTTTAACATTGGAGGAAGGATATACACCACTACATTTTGCTTCTGAACTAGGTAATGAAGAAGCTGTGAAATTATTCTTGAATAGAGGTGCTGATATTAATGCTAGCACAAAGGATAATTTAACGCCACTTCATATTGCTACCACAACAGGATGTGAAACAGTTGTAAAACTGCTCTTACAACATGGAGCTAAAGTTGATAATCAGGATAAAGATGGCAAAACCATACTGCACCTCGCTGTTGAAAAAGGATGTTTAACGATTGTTGAGCATCTTTTAAACTATGGAGCTTATGTTGATTGTGTGAGTACTTCAACATTGAGAAAAGGTTATACACCACTGCACTTTGCTGTTCAAAAAAGTAGTAAAGAAGTTATCACGTTACTTTTAAGTAGAGGTGCTAATGTTAATGTTAAAGGGGAAGATAGTATAACCCCTCTTCATATTGCTGCTAAGGAAGGTACGTATTGCCAAAGATCTTCTAAACCATGGTGCTTGTACTCATTCTTTAACATTGGAGGAAGGATATACACCACTACATTTTGCTTCTGAACTAGGTAATGAAGAAGCTGTGAAATTATTCTTGAATAGAGGTGCTGATATTAATGCTAGCACAAAGGATAATTTAACGCCACTTCATATTGCTACCACAACAGGATGTGAAACAGTTGTAAAACTGCTCTTACAACATGGAGCTAAAGTTGATAATCAGGATAAAGATGGCAAAACCATACTGCACCTCGCTGTTGAAAAAGGATGTTTAACGATTGTTGAGCATCTTTTAAACTATGGAGCTTATGTTAATTGCGTTTGTACTTCAATATTGAGAAAAGGTTATACACCACTGCACTTTGCTGTTCAAGAAGGTAGTAAAGAAGTTATCACGTTGCTTTTAAGTAGAGGTGCTAATGTTGATGTTAAAGGGAAAGATAGTATAACCCCTCTTCATATTGCTGCTGAGGAAGGTACGTATTGCCAAAGATCTTCTAAACCATGGTGCTTGTACTCATTCTTTAACATTGGAGGAAGGATATACACCACTACATTTTGCTTCTGAACTAGGTAATGAAGAAGCTGTGAAATTATTCTTGAATAGAGGTGCTGATGTTAATGCTAGCACAAAGGATAATTTAACGCCACTTCATATTGCTACCACAACAGGATGTAAAACAGTTGTAAAACTGCTCTTACAACATGGAGCTAAAGTTGATAATCAGGATAAAGATGGCAAAACCATACTACACCTCGCTGTTGAAAATGGATATTTAACAATTGTTAAGGATGTTTTAAAGTATTGTCCTGATATTAATAATCGAAGTAACAGAAAATCTCTTAAAATCGCAGTTTACAACTGTGAAAAAAAGAATAAAAAGATTGTTGAGGCTCTTCTAGAATATGGCCTTAATGTTAACCCAAAAGATGCAAATAATCCTAAGTTATTGCATGCTGCTGTTGAAAAAGGATATTTAAAAATTATTGAAGACCTATTAAAGTATGGTGCTGATGTTAATACGTTATACAATTCAACATTTGAAAAAGGTTTTACACCTTTACATAGTGCAGCCAAAAACAAACAGGAAGAAGTAGCTAAATTGTTGATAAGCTATGAAGCTGATATAAATGCTCAAAATAAAACTGGAAAAACTCCAATATTTTATGCTATTGAAAATGCCGATTTAAAAATTACCAAGCTACTTTTAAGTAATAGAGCTGATATAAAAGATAGTCCTGAACTATTGAATACTGCTGTTAAGAAGGAATGCATAGAAATCGTTGAAGCTCTTTTGCAATATGATGCTGATATTAACGCTAGTGATAAATATGGAAGAACAGCCTTACATTTTGCTGTAAGTAAACATGGAGATTTTTTTGGATTCGATATGGATGAAGAGCCTAATATTCGAAAAGGAAATATAAATAAGGAAGAAATTGTTGCATTGCTGCTAAGTAAGGGGGCTAATGTTAATGCTAAAACTAAAAATGGAGTAACAACACTTCATCTTTCTGCTCAGATAGGAAATGAGCTAATTATCAAAATGCTTTTAAACAAAGGGGCCAACGTCAATGATATGCAAAAAGATCGAATAACTGCACTGCATATTGCTACTCAAGAAGGGCATACAAGAGTTGTGGAAATCTTGCTAAAATATGGTGCAGAATATGATTCGAGAACTAATACGGATGTAACACCTCTTCATATTGCTGCTAAAAGAGGTTATTCAAAAATTGTCGAGATTCTCTTGAAATTTGGTGCTAATATTGACTCTAGAGATGACTATGGCAGAACAGCACTTTACCTCGCTTCTGCAGAAGGACTTGTAGAAGTTGTTGTCACTCTTCTGGAGTATGGCCCTGATATTAATATTACAAATAAAGACAATTATACATCTCTTAGTAATGTTATAGCTGAACTGTCGTTTTATAGTGAACTTAGCGATAGCTCTGATGATGATTATTCTTACTATTCTGATGATGATTCTTCTTACGATTCTGATGGTTTTGTCCATTCGGGTGATGGAACTGCTAGAGCTCTTAAACGCCACATAGTTAAAATGAAAACCGCAAATTTATATGTAAGTGAAGTAAATTTACGATTACTGCGTAGAAGGGATGAAATAGATCATTTTCATGATAAATGTGAGGAAGAAATAGCAAGCATGAAGAGTGAAAAGATTAATAATCCTAACATTTCATTTTATGATATCTTGGCAAAAGGTACAAGCTCATTAGCAATATATATGAGGAATGAAAATATAGTGCAGGTTTTAAAATCAGACGACTATAAAACAAAATTTCCAATATACGCTAGTATGATAGAAAGTAATTTCAGAAAGGGTATGAAAAGAATAGAATTACTTGAACAAGGCAATAAAATTTTCTATTTTCTTTTTAACAACTTTCCTGAGTTACCATATGACTGTACTGAAAAAATATTTAGTTACCTGAGTGACGAAGACTTAAGAATTTTGACGGATGCTTGTAAACCTCTTAGCATCGGTAATCCTAATACTATAATAACGATGTAGTGATTACCTCAAGTATATCTCAAGTACATTACGTTCAAGTTAAGGAAGAATAGCAGAATGAGTTACTTTCAATATTAAGTAGTAGTTTTAGTAATTTAAAAGTATACGTGTCAAGTTAAGGAAAAATGAACAAATTTAGTGCACTCATAAACCTTCCCGAAGAAACGCTGCGTCAAATGTTCAAATTTGAATAAATTTTTTTTTTAATTTTCGTTTTCAGAAATGCTTTTTTTCGATTGGTTTGCTGTGACCTCACCATTTCCTTTATTGCAATGCTTTATCATACACTACATTTTTTGTTTTGACGACATTTGCGCACGTAACGAAATAAATTGGAATAGAAGTGAATCAACTGGAATAAACTAATGTTTTTCCATTTTTCCGGGCAACTTCCAATTTTTCTTACCCTATAACCTTATTCGGACTATTACGAACATTAAAAAAGAAAATTAGCCAAATCGGTCCAGCCGTTCTCAAGTGATGCGCTTACCAACGAACAGCATTTTTTTTGTAAATAGCAGAGAGTAAATATTAGAAAAAAATGATAGAGGAAAAAATAGTACTGTTTTTTATACGCAACAAATTGACATATGCCAATATTGCCAATTTTTTATATGCAATGCTATATATTTTTTTATGTCGTATAAAAGCGTGTGTCAAGACAAATCGCTAGCCAATAAGAGCAAAAACGAAATAGCTTCGTCTACTCTCGAGCGTATCCTAAGTGGATGGACGATAAGGAGCGCTTATTGTATATTCTTTACGATAAATCGTTTATTGGAAGTCGTGCCTGTATTTACATTTCCTTTTCATTTATGAATGCATTTGCAATTACATATATGGTTATACCCAGTTATACCTATATGCAAGTAAAATAACTTCGATCGAAGAATAAAGAATTTCGCCGAATTACGATGTTTAGATAGTTGTATACAAATCATCTCGGAGTACTTCACACTAAAGTGACAACCTGTCTTTTTGACGTTATTTACACCGAATATTGGATTTATAAGAGCCTGTCACGAAATATTTAGGATTATGGAATGTTTCAATATATTTATGTAATTTTAGAGGTCTATACTACCGATGTGTTATCGTCGAATGTTAATGTAAATAGTACCGATACAATCCCCAGTCAAAAGAGTGCGTGATAATTCCTCGAAAATGATACCGTTTTTTTCCGAAGAAACTGACCCCTGGTAAAAATTATGATTCATGCAATAATTAATTTTACCAGAATTTTTTCATCAATATCTTATTTGTGAACAGGTTAACAGAGTACGATGCCTGCGAGGAGCTATTTAGAAGCATCATGGAACAACTTACGGCCCGTAATAAATTTCCAAAGGCTTCGAAAGCGTACGGGCATTATTCTTCTACTGTGCGACTCCGTCTGAAAAAGTATAGCTTAGATGTTCAACGGCTTAGAAGTAAAGTGGATGATGCGTTAAGATCAAAAACTATGTATCCTTTTCTCCCATGCCTGACACACATTTCTGTGGTTGTTGTCTTGCATAAATGTTTTCCTTAAAACATACTAAAAAGAACTCTTGAAGAAGCAGAACGGAGAACACGTCAGATAGAATTACTACAGAGTAAAGACATACAATTGCAGAAACTGTACCATGCTCGTACAGACAGTTATATGAATTCCCGCACCAACTTGTTTGCGCCAACATCATCAGCATTTGCGGATGGTGGCACAACTTCTTGGGCAGCTGACGACGACGACGAGAAGCTCATAGACATAGGAGGAACAGTTACTGACCTGAGACTCGAACAGGACAGAATTCTACTAGGTACAGCTGTGATACCTATATTCTCTTATATTCATTTCCATTGAAATATCATGTTAATATTTTTCTAGAACAAGACAAGGGATTAGAAGAATTATGTAAAGTCATTGCAAGGCAAAAGGAGATTGGTCAAAACATTGTTAACGAAGTAGATTATCAAAATGGTGAAGTACATCGATATTCGTTCTTACTGTAAACAAGAAGACACGAGAAAATTTGCTTAACAATTTATTTTCTTATGCAGAAATAATCGACAATTTAGCTGATCATATGGACGCAACCGATGAATCATTAATTAACAAAACGCAACAAGTACAACGTATCAGTACCAAGGATCGTACGTGTGGCTATTGGATAGTAATAATTCTTCTGTTTGTTACTATTATCGTCGTGTCACTAGTTTAAACGAAGATAAGCGTAATTTTAAATTGAAGAAATTCCATTGTATGTAGACTTCACCGTGCATTTTAACTGTACATACTTTTAAGCATGTGAACGATAAACATTTTGTAAATACGTGTAAAAATCTTTTACAATTAAAGAAGATTTTATTCTTTCAAATATTTACTAGTTTAGAAACATTACTTCTATTTAAGATACAATGTACCGGAAAGAATTATTGTAAGTAACTGAACACTGTAAACATAGAAAGTTGTATATTATGTTATAATTAAATAAACTTGAACAATGAAAGATAAAGCTTTTACAATATTCGCATTTATATAAATTACATTTCCTGATTTATTATACAAAAAAGAAAACTAAGTTTCTTACACTGTTATATCTTTAAGATATATATTCTGTTATTGCTTTTTCGCGTTAGATTCTAACATACTAGCTTCAACATCAAATCCCATATTTATCAAAAGTGCTTTTGGATTAGGATCCCTGCCTCTGAATTTTCGGAAAACCTCGCTCGTTGGTTGACTTCCTCCTAAGGCCATAAACGTTGCACGGTATCTGCTACCGAGTTCTTGTATTGTTTCATCCGTTAAATTTTTCGATGATTTCTCTTCGAAAGCATTGAATAAATCGGCAGCAACCATTTGCGACCAAATAGTGCTGTAACAAAAATTATTATGATCTCAAGATTTTGAAACTTTTTACAAAGCTATGCATTCTTTCCACGCTTCCTCTGTCTCACCTGTAATAAGCAGCTGCGAAATCTCCGCTAAAAATAGTCTCGAACGAACAGATATGACAATCCACTTTGTGTTGTGGTAAAACAAAGTGTTTGCTCCAAATGCGATTCATTATGTCGTTCCAAAATTCGTCGCTAAAAATAAAAGAATAATAATTCAATATATTACCTATATTACCATTTACTATTGTCTCGGTAGATCTTACCTAGAATGCAACTCCAAATCGAATCGCGATAAATACAGTTCTTTACATAAATTGTATCCTGCTAAATGCGATTTTGAACTTTTCAACATTTTAATCATCTCTGCCGATAATGGTTCTCCCGTATCATTGTGAGAGGAGATTTGTTGCAAGATCAATGGTTCGTACAACCTGCGATGATAATCATAATGTTACATGTATAGAACAGCGTTAGAAATGAGTCGAGTAAATTGCAATGTACCAATTTTCAAAGAAATAGTCAGAGATAAATGCTGCGTCCCATTCTACATTCGCATGTCCAGATATGTCGGAATAATCCACTTTTGTGCATATATGTTGCATCATGTGTCCAAACTAGACAACAACATTTAAAGTTACAAACGAAGGTGCCAGAGAAAGCGGTGATCGTTTTTATAAAGAAAAAAGTTACCTTTTGGAAAAGAGTTTTAACATCTTTAAATGACAATAAAGAAGGCCTTTCCCCGAATGGCGATTGGAAATTAAATATCAAAGCAACCAATGGTTTCGTTCCACTTGCTTTGCTTTTATTTTTCAGGGGCACCATGTAACCAGAATCATGCGATATCCTCACTTTACCGTCGTCTCTTACATAAGGATCTAAATAAAAGCTTCCTATGGGTGTGGTACTCGATTCGTTTAAATCGTAGACATCGAAAAATCGGACATCGTTATGCCAAACGTCCGGTTTTTTGGCTTCGACAATCTTTATACCGAATAACCTTTCAATGAATTCAAATGTACCAGATAATACTTTCGGCAGTGGAAAATATTGTTTAAAATCTTCTTCTTTGAACCTATAAATTGAATGACCATGAAACAATATTACATTTCAAGATTTTCCATTGTGCATAGATAAAGCTCACTTCTTAATTACTTTTGTCGGCTAAGTTGTAGTTTCTTGCTCCAGAATGGTATGTCCCAATGTTGAAGCGATCTTTCGCAAGCTTTTTCTTTCGCAAATGCAGTTAATTCCTTGAGTTCGATTTCTTGGGCACGACGAGCTGTATGCAAAGAAAGATTCGAACATTGTTCTTTTATCACTTTCCATTGACGACCACGAAAATTTTACCTGTTTCCAGTAAAGTGTCTAACGTATGATAAACATTCTCTACATTTCCAGCCATTTTGGTTTCCATACTTAAATCGACATATGTTTTATATCCTAGTAATTGTGCCCGTCTCTTCCTTTGGTATCGAATCTCTTCCAGCAGAGTACTAGTTTGTACCATTCTGTCTTGCAATACTGATGCTTTGATAACATCTGCTTCCCAAACTTTCCATCTCAATGAATGGTCAGGACAATATTCTAGTTAGCGTGCAACAATAAACATAGTTAAAAATGTTAGTTTAGCAAAGAGATAATTGGAAAATCTCTCTTTCACTAAAATATTGAAAATATATTTATTGTATCACTATACCCATGAATGGTTTCATAATAGCAGGATTTAATGTTACGGTCCAAGGACCAACAGTGTATTGCGTTTCATCCGTTACCATAGACTTTAGAAGCTCTTCTGGAAAATCTTTCACAGTTGAAGCATCTTTTATTACAAATTTATACTGACTGGTTGCCACCTACAAAAGAGCACATCAGTATTTGTACTATGTTACTTTAATACGTTATGGCACTCAACATAAAAACACTGCCTACAATTTCAAATGTTTGTAAATGTTTTCGGACACTGTAGCATTTACCAACCTGTAACTTTTGTGAATATTCCTTACACTTTCTGAGTAGCGCGTATGTTAACTCTGAGTGTATTTCTCTGTCTCTGCTGCCCAGATCTAACCCATTTAGCTTAGCTTCTAATAAGATCTTCTTCAGAACCATTCTTTGCTGGGAGCTCAACTTAATATCTTTATCGTACATGATGCTTTGGCATGCCTCATAAATTGGTATGTTTACATTTCGACTAGCTAAAGCTCTCTTAGCACGTTCGTGAATACCTATATAACATTGTGTGGGCATTACACTTTGGTTACCGAGATACAATATTTTCGCAATGCCCCATGTAATATACAGGGACGCGTATAATTGTTCTATAGGATCCAACACATTTTTGAATAGGCTCTCTACAGTTACATTCGCCTCGTCTGAAAGAAAATTTGTTTATTATGCAACACGAGCTGTTACAATGTAATGTACGTCAAAAGGTGGCAGAAAATATTCGAATAAAATTACTTTGTAGATCCTCCCCTAAGGTTTTCACTTCATTCTCGAAATCTAACGATTGTTTGCCGATAGCGGCTATACATTTCTCTACGGTGATGGTATTGAACTCCGGATTTTTATCTTCTTTCAACAAGGGATCTTTCCCTGGCAAATCATCTCCGATTTCTGGAACGCTACATTCGAACACGAAGGAATTGTTTTTATGTATTCGAAGTACTGGGATAAGATATAATTTTGGACTAATGGACAGGTTCTACGAAATAACCCCTATTTTAAGAGATACTCGTGACAATACGTACAGTACTAAATAACTATTGCGTTTTGGAATTTTCAAGGAAGAACTGCTAGACAATATAGCCCTTTTCCCGTAGAACGAGATTATCCTTGCATTTTTTAAAAACATTGTGCCTCTACGGATTTACAAGTTGCATTTTCCGGGCAACTGTCCGTGTGGTGTCCACTCTGGTCCACTTGGGTCCACTCAGGTCCACTCCACACGATTACTTCGTCAGTTCGTCATGAATTATACCGTGCAATATAGAGTCACAGAGCTATATGAACATGTACATTCTGTGGTATCTAGGTGGGAGAAATTCTCACGTTATTCCCCTCGAATGATTTGCTCGTGCAAATAGTACCACCGTACCACCACCACACAGACGAGGTATAGCGGTACCACGATGCGCTCCAAAGTATAGATTTGATCTGAAATATTTTGTATCATATCTCATCGTTCGTGGTTCAACTATTTTACTGTTCGTTCTACATTGTAACAAAAACAATGGGAAAAATGAACGATTGAGGAACGACGACACTCGTTTGAAATGCACGACGTAATACGTGATTGTACGTGATCGATGCATTGTAGCGGACACACGAGACAAAATAAAAGTACGCCATATTTGTTTTTGAAGCAACTCATCCCGTGTCTAATTTACGCACGATAATGAGGAAAAAATATCGGTTCCGAAACAAGTTGGAACACGTGGATCTGTTCGAACTTTAAAAACAGTGTAGAATAATTGAAGGGAGGGTATGCAGGTGTTCCCAATCGGAGTAATCGACGTGCCTTCAAGATTTTGGCTGCACCACATAAGCAGAAAACATATTATGATTTACTGTTTATGTGTGTAATGTTAGTGCCTATGCTTATTGCCTATTATGCAAATAAAATTCTATTATAAAATGGCGAGGAACAATAATAGTTCATTGGTCCTTTGTGCGAACACTGTACAAGAGAATGAGAGAATGCTACATGGGTCTTGCCGCAGGCATCAAGTGAGTGTTGTATCTTTTGAGTGTTGTACAAATGTGAAAAAACGAAAAACTATAAATCTACAATCAATTTTTTAGATGGACGCGAAATCCAAGGAAGATCTGGAAAAATTGTTTATCAAACTTAATTCTAACTGTCAACTAAAAGTATTCAAAGAAGACATACAAGCAACTTCTTGGAGTAACAAACACGTAAGATCTAATCTAATTGTTTTGTTTTTATTTTTGCGCGAACCAATTCTATCTTCTTCTTTCTTCTTAGGTTATGAATTACACGTACGGACCGATCCCAGAGTTTCCACCTAGCTCTTGGTGGGGTATCCGCATGGACTGTTCCAGAGACCGTGTTCACGATCCTTTCGAAAAAAATGCCCAAATCGGACCGTTCGGAGTCACCTCGTTTTGCACTTCGAGCATTAACTCCAATGAAGATATTGATCTTGGTGATTTTCTCACTCTAACGGGTCAGAGGTATTTCGACGAGAAGTCTGACGCAGATCCGTTGATTAAAAACTATGAGAGTCAAATACCAGTAAGATTAATCAGGAGTTACAATCTGTTCAACGAATTTGCTCCGAAAACTGGTTATAGATACGACGGTCTGTATATCGTGGCAAACGTTTGGATCGGCATGGATTCGGATGCTACGAAATATTACAAATTCGCTTTGTTACGTTTAACTAATCAAGATCCACCACCCTGGAGCATCAAGCAGTCTACTCCGACAACTGTATCTCTTCAAAACAACTGTGAGAGCTCTTCTTCGAGCCTGTATGAGTTTAAAAAATACTTGCACAGTTCTGAACAGGCACAAAAGGGGAAACACGACAGGGCAAGCGGATCTTTGCAGTCCCCGAATTTCGTGAGCAAAAAGTTCGACGAGAAGGAACGAGGTGCTTCTGAAAGCGCAATAGTAACTCGACACGTGTTTAAGAAAGGGAATGGGGATTGTACATTTAATGCAGCTAGTACGTCCGTCATGTCCGAGAACAAGTCGTTAACCCATATGACTATGCAAGGATCCAAAGCTCACAACACAAACATTTCGATACGTACTGGGCTTTACGATTCGTCGCATAATACGCAACATGACGTCAAGAGGAATACTTTACCGTCGTTTTGTAGAACTGTTCAACCGCTTAATCTACCCAGAGCTAATCCACAAGCGGAAACTGTAAGTTTATCTAGTAAGGATAAGAACAGAAGTTTAGATGGAAAGGTGCAAACGATTGGAGCGAATGAATTTCATGAGCGTGTAGATTATATTTCGTCTAGTACGGTAAAGTCGGATACGCTGAAAGTAAAGTTAACTAAAGATTCGAGCACAGCAATGTGCTGTAGTTCCACGAACGTAAATTTAAATTCTTGTTATATACGTGAGAGCAACGTGGGCGAGACGTACGAAGACGCGACGAATGATTCGAAAGAGGTACAAGAGATCAATTCGTCCGATGCGCTCAGTGATGTATTAAATTTGACAAATTCTTTTTACGGGGATGACAATGCAACAGGCATAGTTGCACTGGAAGAGTCGCAGGAGTTGAAATCGCTCGACTCCTTGGACACATTGACGCCGGATAAAATTCTGCACTTGATCAACAACAAGTGTCATCCTTTATCAAAACTGCTCATGGGTAACATGATAGGATTAACATCGGAACAGTCTGTGGCATTGAAAACGCGCGACTTGTCGATAGTTCAACCCGAGAGCAAGAGCAAAATCAGAACACAGAAAGATGTTACGGAAGAAACGAAGACAAAGAAGAATAGTTCGGACGATTTACCCGCACCAAGGTATTACAAGTTCAGGCGACACAGAAGATTATCTAGAAAGATGATGAACGGAGAATTGCAGAAGAGGTCTGTGCAATCTTCGAACATTTTAGAGCAAAGTGTAATGGGTTTTAACGCGTGTAACGGTTCGAATACACCGGAAGTGGAGGAGGAGGACACTTTGCCTTCGAATGGTCACAGCAAGCATGTGAAAAGTAAAAACGCGAAACAGAAGAAGATTAATTGTCTGCAGGAGTCGTCTAAGAGTACGAAGAAGAACATAGGAACCAGAAACGAGATGAGGACGCGTTTGAGAACGGTAAAAGCGATCAAGTCGTCGATGAAGAAGCACATAAACAAGAAACAGAGACGAGAGATTGCGAATTTATTAATAGACGCGAAAATTGGTCCGAAAATACGTGGTCCGCGGAACAGACGGCTACGGTGCATCAACAACACCTACTCGAAGCACTCGTGCGAACGATTCGGTGGTGGGATCTGTACGTTAAACAAATGTCAAATTAATCCCGAGATATCCGGGCAGCAGACTACTTTCAAAACTCGCGGCAAACTGATCAAAATCGGAAACTGTAAACGCATTAGGGATAAGCCGGCGGTTGGTATTAAAAAATCCGAGGCGTTGAAAGAGAATAGGATACACAAGAATCTTACTGTACCTGGAAAACTAACTAAACGCGACGTCGACGATAAGATTGTAAATAATAATAATATCACCGTAAGAGGCGACAACAAGAAATCAAAGATCACAAAGACTAGTGAAACATCCATGGTCATCAGCCGGAAAAGAAAATTGATGCAACCGATTTCTACGAAACTAAAAACCGCCAAATCCGAAGAAGCGGCGGACGAAGTTTCCAAACCCTGTAAAACGGACGCGGTTACCCAGTGTTCGCTTATCAAGGAACCGTTGATGAGGAACCTGAAGTTGTACGACTTCGGCCAGAAGTGTAATCGCAACGAGCAGTACACTTTTATCAAGATAGAATACGGCGAAAGCAAAGATGTGAAATCTGAAACGTGCGAAGCCGCCAGATCAGATAACGAGAAGAGAAGGTATAAATGTGTACAACCTGTGTGCAATACGTCGACGAGTAACAATATTTTGAAGATAAGGGAACAGAATAAAGTCTCGATGAAACGAGTGTCCGCATTTGTACCTGTTAACGCTTTAGATAGCGACTTGAAGATTGCTCGACTCAGGTCGATAGGGTTTAAACCGATACCTAATGAAGGCACGAAGAGCGACGCTAATCAAAGTAAAGGAGGCACCTCGGGAACGTTTAGCAGCAAAGTATTGAGACAAAATGTTGCCGAGAAGTACAATAAATACACCAACGAGGAGAATGATATTGTGGTGTACATGGACGATGAGTTACAATATCAGGATATTGAAGACGAGGATAACAATTTATTGTGCGCCAAACGCAAACCGTTGAAAACGGAGGGTTGTGGTTCTAGCAACGATCATAAAGAAAGAGAATCGTCCGACGATCCCAGAGTGTCATTGGAACAAGATTTAGAATCACCGTGGCACGGCTGGAAGAAAATTGTAACAAATACAAATACGTACTGGGTTGGTTGGTAAAAGAAACAAAACCACGAGTATATCAAATAATTTGTAATTTTCTGTATTATTGTATTGCGACAAGAAATTTTGATATGTATATATATATATATATATCGACGAGTGTATCGATATATGTATACATATACATACAAGTATATATATATATATATTTTTTTTTTCCGCCAAAAGAAAGGCTGTTGATATAATACTAAGTTATTTTTTCACTGATAGTTGTACCAATTCGATGGATTTAACATGTAATGATAGATAACGCTTTTTTGTAGAATAATATGAGACTTGATCTTTTGTTGAATTGATTCGCAAACTCTGATTGAATTCGTTGTTATGTCTTTTACTATGTGTTTTTACTAATAAGAGAGAGTCGGAATATTGTAAGATGCTAATAATTAATAGTACAAAGTATAGCGATTTACTTTTAACAAATGAACTTTATTGTTATCTCATGGAACAGAATAATATATTCGTTCCACAAATATATAATTTATGTATACAGAAATATTTCTATTGTACAGAAAATAAAGTTGAATTAAGATCGAACCTGATTCTCGTTCCTTGGAGACCGTTCAACAGAAGAGATAAAGCATAGAACATCGAACATCAAATACTTATATATATATTCGAATAAAATAAATACATTGAAGAAAAAATCTTTAATTTTTGCATTATTAAATACATTCTATTGTAACGATATATACACTCATTAATTCTTTAATCTAGGACGCAAAGATTTTTGTGGCTCAGATATATATTTATGTATATATATATATTTTTTTTTTTTCCTCGGACGCGTGCAAGAATCATAAGTATCTTTCCCAATGTATATCCCAATGAAATTAGTGTTCTCCGTCGGCGAAATTACATTGATCTCCGTTCAGACTGGGAATATCGATGTAAAAACGTATACGCGATGTTAGATCAGAGTGTAAAAATATCAATTAACTACGGTAAATAATGCGACAACATATTTGTGAGTATTCAGATATTAAGTACTGTACAATCCTCCCCCTTTAAGAAACGTAAACCGTTCCGTGAAACAAAGAATAGTTGTATTATTATAATAGAGCCACCTCTATAGGTAAGACTGCCTTTTAAATATGTTCAGCATATTAAAATAAATATCTTCTATGCTATGTTTACATGATGTAACGTAATACATATATTAACATGGATTATGGAACTATTACAGCATGATGGAATCGTTTCCCTTCACATCACGCACAATTTGTTTCTTTCTTTTTTATCTATCTGCTGTTTGTTTTTCGTGAGCGAGTTAAGTTCCTACCTAATGATGTACAATCAATTTTCAATGGTGTATGTTGCGTTTCCTCGAGACCAGATACAGTTTTGTAATTTCACGAGAGTCCAACGTAGGAGAGTGTGGCGCGGTCGCATTTAGTTTTTCAGTTTTTCTCTGTTGTAAATGCGATTCTCAGTTCCGTTTCTCTTTCTTTTTTCCGTTTTACTTCTTTTCTCATCTCTGTGAAAATTATTGGAACTCATCGTCGCTGCTCAACAGCATGGTTTTCTCGTTATAATTTTGAGAGATAGTCGCAACACGTTGGTGAGAAGTGTGTCGTCTTTGCGGTGGCGGAATTGGCATATTCTGCGGATCGTCTGGATCAAAGCTGGATATCCGCATACCACGTTGTCCTTTGGGTGCTCCTGATTGTTACATTACATCACGTATGTATTATCGCCGGCAAAACCGTGACTAATGGATACATCGATCACTCAGCGAATTAGCAAAACAATCATGCGTGAATTTATCCTGTCTCTCTAGGCTGCATCAATGCACGAGATTATATGCACAATGTCTTTTTGTCTTTATTTTTTTTTTTTGTCGTATGCAATCGGACAAAATTTTTGTGTACACACTGCATGATATACTACATCATTTTTTATTCTCATAACATCATTACAATGAACGTAAGTACGCGTAACACAATGCTACCAAACGAACATGCATATGCAATAGAATGGTAAGTTGAATTTTCGAATTCTGGCAGAATGAGGAGAAAACAGAATCAAAAATATAATACTAAATGAATAATACTAAATTAAACACGACCGATCATGTACGCATGCCAATCATCTTTCCAAAATACAAATCAAGGCATTACAAGATAATACTATGTTCTTCGATTACTCTTTGTCTATCGTTTAAAATGATATTTAATTGCGATATACTGCCGTCATTGTTATTTGTCTTCTGCGTTTATTAAAAAAAAAAGCAAAATTTTCTTATGAAATTACACTGTACTCTAAGTGCTCCTGTGGTTAAGTGCTTAATTTCTATTGTACAGTAGATTTCGTTAATTGCAAAATGAAGGAATCGTATGCTTATGTATTATATGTATTATATATATATGTGTGTGTATGCATATAAGTATATACGTATACAGGATTTTTAATATAAACCTTAAATCATAATTTGAGCAGAGAACTCTTTGCCCACCCTGCAACTTCATTCGAACTTAAAACATCAAGTAAATCTGTAATATTAGTTTTAAGAAACTATAGTTAGAGCGTTAAGAATTTTTCAATCTTCGTTTAAACTGTATAAATGCCTGACGTCCAATTTCTTGTAATTAAAAAACTGATCCCTCGCACTCTCATAGTTTTTCATACGGCAAGTTGGTATTAACGTCTGAAAAATAATAAAAAGGAAGTGCCTTCAAAGAATTTATCCCTAACTGGCACGTGTAAACTGATATTACAGTAGAAATAATCTTTTCTTTTATACAGTCGCCTCTCGTCGCAACTTTGCTCGTAATTCGTAAATATTGGCAATCTTTTAAATCAGGACTATAGTAATCAGCAGTGAACTATATTCGAAATCGTTTACTTCGTTTAAATTCGGATGAAACATTCGTAAGAGTTGTTAAATGTTAGATTCAATCTTCCTGTCTCTCTTCAATCAATATTTGCGGAGTATAAAGAAATTCAAAGAAAAAAAATACAAATGTACAAAATGAAATATAGATGATTTTAGATTTTATCATTCGCTACGTCATGCTATATGAAAATATACCGATTAAGAAACATAAAGTATTGAAAAGAATCTCAAAGGCAATATTCATTAAAACAGACATCTTGCAAAAAAAGTTAATCATACATACCAGAACTGTACTGGGTGTATTGTTGATACTGTGGATGGAAATTGTGAATGGCATCAGTCATTATGTCTTTTGGATTCATAGTTTCCTGCGGAAGAATCGTATTAAAATGAATTAGTTCTTTTCGATTTTGAATACAACTACTAATTGAACCGTTAATACCTTTAAACTGCTGCTAATACTCTGCATTGTTACGCTTCTTCCTCTTGAATCTGTCACACAACCAGCCGAATATACTTGGTAAGGAAACGCGTAACGCAAAGCTATAGCAGCGAACAACATTTCAATGCAAATCAAAAAGTTTTGGTAACCAGCAGATACTGTGCCTGCACTGGTCGACTGGCCTAAGGTAATAGGCGAAATTACATTGGCTTTCTCAAGAATAGCCAGCAAAACTCCTAAAAGAATACAAATTAGTTCACGATCGAGGGACATTGAGAAAATCTCGGAGAATTCTGAATATTACCTTGCCAGAACGAGAGGAAGATAACGCTCTTGACGGTACAAAATTTTAAAACAGGTTCGAACGGCGTCAACAGGTCTCTTGTAGCAAAGTAGAAGAGGAAAAGTCCGTAAAGCGCAAGGGACACGCTGATATTGTAAATTATAGTTATATAAATATAGCCCCCATCTGGAGACCAATCCCCATCCCTGTAATGTCCAAATGCTTGTAGGAATATGATGACAAATGCCATCACCGGTTTTACCAAGCAAAATTGCAAGGTGGCTTGCTTGCAAAATCTAAGAAAACCAATAGTGTATGTTTTTCCAACTAGGCAACACGTTCCATATAGGCAATTGGAACGAATAGGTTTGCCCCGTATCTCGGACATAATGTTTCCTTCACCTCCCAGGTACTCGTAGCATAAAGACAAAAAGTTATATATAACAAATGCTTCGTAACAGTCTCGTACAGTGAAGAAATAAACGTAATAACTTTCACTGTTAAAAAATACTAGAGAGACCCAAGAGTGTGTTGCGTATATTGGGACTATAAACAGAATCCTCACTATCCATCTCTGTTCTGTCGGATTGGTATACCACCTCAGGTGCTGGAAAATCTACAAAAACACCAAAACAATTATATGTCTATTCTATAACACGATCGAGTACACATGTATAGAGTGTACCATAAATAGACTGCAGATTTGATACATTTATGACAAAACATAATTGCACTATTTTTGACTTATTAAAATTGTTAAAAGGAAAAATACATTTTCACATGATTTCTGTTTTTTACAACTGATTTAGAAAATTTCTATTTTACATAAAGATCTGCAGTCTAATCATAAATTCTTCATATAAGCAAATTGCACTTTTCATTACCGAAGAGGATTACAAAATGACACATGAAAAAGGCAGATCTATGAATTGATTAAAATTAATACATTTAATTAAAAATACATAACGAAATTGCTATCTAAAGATGTCGGTCCTCAGAATAAATAACAACAGTGCTGGCAAGATAATGGCAATGATAAAAATTGATATACTGATGGAACGCTTGAAATTTAGTACCTTATTGTTTTTATCACGCCAATTCTGTCACGTGCATTAAAATAATACGATGCTTTCTTTTCGTTAATTTAAACTTTATTATAGATTAACCTAAAATAGCGTATTGGCAAAACTTTTTCGTAAACTGTCAAGATATCGAAATATTGGTGGGTTGTGTATTTCTGACATGCACTGTATTGTTTTGAAGTACCTGTTGACACGTTATGAACAGAGCGAACCAAACAGACGTGCCAGCGATAATTTGAGCAGCTTTAGTCTGCAAGAATATCGGCGATGGTTCTTCCTCCTTGGAGAACGTGGTGACAGTGGTAGTTGTCATTCCGTCTACCAGGAACTTGACGATAGTAGACGGTTCTGTTGCCATGGTGCTAGTCATATTTCGATCTAAGGAAAAGTCAGTGGTTGCGATATGATAAACAATAACAAATTAGGTGTTAAAGTAATCGAGGGCGTCCTATGAAATCATTTTAACGACGGTCACGGAGGGGAGAAAAACCGTGCGAACCGAGTCTAACGTGTTTTCCCGTGACACAGAAGAAACGTCGAACGGGTACACGAGTCGCTCGTCGAAAATCAATATATGCACAACAATAACAACGGGTACACTCGGTCCGTGCGCGAAATTTCGTCTCGTGGACGCACCCGTAATCCATTCGTCGATGTTTTTCGCAAGATTTCCAGCATACACGCGTTCCCTCGGTCGACGTAACTCTCGTAGTACTTACGCGTTCTCTTTTTCTGTTCGTATAGCGCACCGTAACGCGCTGACCTGTGCACGATCCGTGAGCTTCTCCGAGATTCCCCGCTTTCAATTAAAACCAGCCACCAACGCAACGGTTTCCGCGAATGGTCGTGACCTTCTCGAGAGATAAACGCGCGGAATAAATTCCACCGAATTCACTTCCCTTCACTGTCTGCTTCCGTCCAGCCTGGATCACCGAGTTTCACTTTTACCCGACATTTTCAGGCATCTCTTTACGTTCGTTCCACGATACGTCAAACACGCATTCGTTGCGAGACCAGCTTCGCGAAATATGCCAGTCGACAATAAAAATATAACTGGTCTCACCACCACCACCATATACTTTTCTCCGTTGCACCCGTAAATCTTCCCCTTGGCTCTCTCTTTGTTTCACGCTCACGGACGATCTCTTTTTCCCTTCTCCTTCAGGCGAAATCCCCTCCTATGGTCCTATGGTTCTCTTTAACATCATGGACGCATGCGCTCACCGCAGCTACGTTGCCACAATATGCACAATACCTCGACAACGTCGTATTCCGCGATTTCTCTGTCGTCACGTTTTCTACCCCCACCACACCCATTGCGCATCCGACTCTGCGCAGACCTTCGATAATGATGCTCACGACCTCGAAATTTTTGACCTACATACTTACAGACAGAGATGCCATTTCTGTAAGTTCACGTCTCTGTCCTTTACATTGGGCCTCGGGATGAAAGAGGACGGAGATACGGCATGTAGAAAATTGGAAACGTTGGAAAGAGCGCGATATTTGAAATGGTAGATAACTGTGTTCATGTTGAACAAATCTACACAATTTCATGAACTGATTCTGTTGAACTCCACCCGTTCACTTTTCAAAACAAATCATATATCAGGTAATTAAAAAGATAAAGAACATTTAAATGAATAGAAGATTGGAAGATTGTCTATATAGCACTATATAGTGCAGAATGAAGGGCGAAATATCTTTTATATAAACGCTGGAGCCTTGTATACTCGCAGTGGTTCGCAGTCACATCTAGAGAGAGATGTGTAATCAAAGGCTTAATGACTGCTTTCAATACGCATATTTTGGAGTGATCCTAAGTGCATAGAAAAATTGCGTATGTATTGAGGTTGTGATAGCGGATTATATCAATTAGCTATAACGTGAAAGTGCAATTTATTCACCAGTCAAAAAAGTAACATTATCACGGTGTTGTCTCGGTAGTCTAGCCATTGCGAGTGCACATTCCTGCGACAATGTCTGGGAAAATTCGAGGAGGAACAAATGTCAAATGGGACAGTTCCTCGGAGGAGGATGATGACACGTATGAGCCGAAATGCAACATGAGATTAAGGGATTCTCGAAAAAACACGCAGCAAGCTGATCTGTCTGAGAATGAAAGTATTTCGGAACCACGAAAACGGGGCAGGGGACCCTCAAAGCGGCCCTGCTTAAATCGAAACGCTTTGATGGCTCGCGAGAACAGGCTCCGCAAGAAAGCGTACCTGGAGAAAATAGAAAGCAAGCTATCATTTTATCAACAGGAGAATAAAAATTTGGTAAACGTCGTCAGGAAACAAGGTATCGATATTAAAAGATTGACAGGCGAGGTGGCATATCTCAGAAACGTTCTGAACAATAACACAAGTATTACGGCGTTGCTCAAGACTATTAACGAGGGTCTCCGTAAAATGAGTACGCAAAAAAATGGTAATCTGTTATATCCGAATCATACCACCGAGTACCCGGTAGAGACAGAGACCCGACGCAAGTGTACATGTTACACAAACACAAAGGAGAGTTTATTAAATGGCGAAAGCAATAACATGTTTGTCAACAATGATATATTAACGGGAGAAAGTACCACCGAAAGCCAAGTGAGCGAGTCTTGTATTAATGCCAAGAAGCAAACCGCATGTAAGGATTCTAATTTTGATAAAATTGGATCAGCCTATTCTTATTTTGATCACACTTACACTGTTTTCAATAATCCTACAGTTGACGTTAAGAGCAGTCCAAAAAAGAAGGACCCGATAAACATAATAACTTCTACAACAGACTCGATATCAGGAGATAGTTTCATGGAGGATACAAAAGATTTGGATAATCTATTGCCAATTACCCAAACAGAATTTCCTAATATTCATGTGAAAAAGGACGACACTATCGGGCTTGATTTCGATCAATTGTCTACTTTCAACATGGACATATTCGAAGATCTGCCTAAATGCGATGAAATGATGAATTCAGTGGACAGTTTAAACGATACGTCCAACTTTTTTCCAGAAGAGGAAACAGCTCAAAATTTAGATAGTACAGGAATATGCCTGCACTTAAACTCAGACAAAGTATCTTTGGAATTTTGTTCCATATGTCACTTAAACAGTAAGAACTCTGGATAAAACTGAAGGGGGAATCGATCGTGATATAAGCTCATCCTATGATGCGTCCCATATAAAAGGGACCAGATATTTTACAGAGGAGCATAAAAGTATTTCTTGATCAGTGGAGTAACGAGCATAAAAGAAGAATAGAACAATGTATTACCTAAAGTTCCTTAGTATAGACATTTCATAGAATGTTAAAGAATGATATGTATATATGTGCACATGAACGGTATGTAATGGTAGTAGATATTCTCTGTATTTTCAGGTATATCAAGAAGATATATATCGCCATCTAGGTCTACCCGATTCTTACAACAACACAAGACTATTATCCTTACGGAGCGAAAGTTGCGTTAACTAGCATTCATGTTACATACATGTGTATATGTATATATATATATATATATATATATATATATGCACTATATGTTGACACATGGATGCACATATATATATAACACATACATAGTAATGTATATATATATATATATGTGTATGCCAACATGTATATAACTATTTTATAAGTATGAGACTCATTATCTGGGTAATATTTTTAATGATCATAACTGTTTACATGTAATTGTATAATACTACCTCTTGCAATAGGCTGTATCGCTGATATTCGTTAGCGATGATATCGAACGAGATACGAGTCCTTCTTGTAAGATCTTATTATGTTTAGTTGTAGTCGCTAACGTGCTGAAGAACTGCTAGTTACTTGACTTACTATAAGCACTGGGTCACTTCTTTTCCCCAGAAACTGTAACTATTTACTTTTTCCAGGATAATTACATTGGCATTGAAGTTTACTAGCAAGGATGATGCGAAAAGGTGGGCAACATATAACTTTGATTAAAAAAAGAAAACAATTATATTCATTGAATCACGAACGTATACACCCGATATATATATATATATATAAAACATGCAATATTTTTGTTTCATTTAGCACAGTCTGGCATTCCTGATGCGCTTGGTTTAACGACGTAGAGTATTAGATTGGAGTGAATGCGATGAGCTTCTTATGGGAAATGCACATGGAATCACGATCACCCCCTTCTTTTATACGAATTTAATACATACGTTAACGAGCAGGTTGAGTAGACACATACCAGTATTCTTCATTGAAATGGTATAATGACCACACTGCGTGAAAAACTGTATTGCAAACATTTTTTCAATGGTTCAGTTTCAGCTGCATTTTATGGATATAGCTGCCAATATGGAACAACATTCCATCCACTGATCAAGTATATCGTGGTAATTCAGAGTAAAATCTGAATGCTAAACGAAACCTTCTACTTGAAAAAAAGTAGACCTGTCGAAAGCGCTCTTGTAATGCCAGAATTTTAATTCTTTACGATTTCATGAACTTTTGTTTTTTAGAAAATTTGTGTAGAAACGTTCGTGTTTATATCTACAGTGAAAAATATTCAGAATTCTAGAATACGTTTTTGTTATTCAGGGAAAAGAAGTGTAAACGAATTAGCACTTTTTTATATTGCATGTGCAATATTTTTTTTATTTTTCTGTAATACAAAAAAAAGAGATCGTTTCTGTATGTAATAATACATAAGCAAATGATGACAATTAGGTTCATTTATTTCGAACTCTTGTATCTGTAGTAATAGTTCTTGAAAACTTGCGATTGTTTCTGCGTACAAATCAAAATTCATTCATACGTAGACTCAAAAATCATAAACTATTTTGTATATAAAAATTGTTTATTAACAATAAACAATGTATTGATACTTATATCCTTCTGTAACTAAAATATGTTTGTACCCATGTTAATTGAAACATATACTAAATATTTTGTTTAACTGAAAGAGCATTTCAAATATTATTTTTATACATTCATGAGAATATAAAATAATAATCGCATTTCTATATTAAATATATTTATATTTTTAAACGAACATATATATCTACAATGTTTACTGGGAAATAATGAAATTCCTGAAAGCGTTTTTATATTTAATGTTATGTTCTTTAATTAACACCGTTCAATAATAGTACTTATCTCTTATATTTCTACAATACATGTAAGTAGTAGGAAACTAGTTAACTTTGTACAAAAAGATCTCGATCACGAGGACTTGTTACTTAATTACTTGTTAATAGAAGGGACTCGTAATATCGTAATATTCAAATTCCAAGACGACTAAAGACATCCGGTTTCTTCACGTGTGCCACTGTCGTGATTTTATCAAAAGTAACTTGTTTCGGACTATTCGTCTTAACTGTTCCCAAACGTGCTTTTGCTGGTATCAAAGTCAGTCGTTCAGAAGCTGAAAAATCATTACTCGTTAAATCTAGAGAAACAGTTACAGAGCAAAATAATAAAAACCATAATATGTACCCAATTTTCCAGATGTAACACTAGATTTTGTGGATCTAACGGTATTCGGGGATGTGCTATTAAACGAAATTTTTTTAGTTTTTACTACTTGAGACACATTATTAGATAGTATTTTTCTTGTAGCCTCTTGATCAGCTCTCATTGTCCCCATGGTTTTTGATACCGCTTTGTTTGTTGTAATGATAGAGGTTCTTCCACTAATACTTTTTGGTTTTAATATTCCTGAACTAATTGTCCCATTTTTCAGTATACCTACATGCATTGCACTGTCTTTCTCAGCATCTTTGTCTCCTAGTCGTTTAAAAACACTCACAGATCTTTTCAAAACATCTTTCCCCAAGCCAGTGATATTGAACGTTGGCGATGTTTCTGCTAGATTTGTTGTACTAGTTACAGAACTATCTCCTAGTCTATCGAAAACAGTTCTCTTCTGTTCTGTAGACTTCTTAAGGATCTGTTGACTTCTAGACGTTGAACCCTTCGGAAGTATTATCGTATAGCCCACTTTATTATCCTTATTGTCCAATGATTTAACCTTTTTCACTGTCCCGTTCCATTCCTCCTCATTGCTACTATCGTATTCTTCTTCTTCCAATTTTCTTTTAAGAATCGCCTGTTTCTTTTGATTAGCAAAATCTGTTATTACCTCGCTGGATGTGGATACTGGTTTTTTTACAGGGATCACACTTTTTTTTACCGAACTCGTTGGTACTTTCACAATCTTTTTTGTTGCTACAGAATCCGATTTGATTTTGGAAGCCACTGTTTTGGTAGATGCTTTGGGTACCACTTTTTTAACGACTGGTTTCAGATTTGTGGATGGATCTACTGTGTCTACGAGAAACCTTTCGCATGTTGTTTCTTCAACCACTTTCTTGGCGTACCTCAAGATCGCGATCATATCTCCCATTAAAGTTATTCCCATTTCTTTGAGACTAGGCTTATCTAAATCTGGCAACATGTCCGGCTTTATGCGATTATTAGAGAATACAACCGCATGCTTTGTGGCAACATCTTGGGGAAATCCTGCTCCCTTGAAAAATTTTACCCAGTACGCTGTAAAAATAGGATAAAATTGAGCGTATCCAAATAAGGTCACGAATATAGAAAGGTAACGAAAAGAAACTATGACATACCTGATAAAGACGATGCCATTTCACACCGGTTAGGTTATTTCGGTTATCTCGCTCGACGAATGCCTTCCAAACAAATTTTTCACCAAATATCCACTGTTTAAAGAGAGTACATTGATTCTGTATCACATATTTTATAAAACTTGGTTTCTCTCGAAAGAATTTCGCTTGGAGAAAAAGAAAATCTATCAAAAAATTACCGAACGAGTTTGTTTCAAGTATATCTATTTTGTAAAATATTTAATTATAGTATTTCAAATAAGTATTACAAAATATATTTAAGAAATTATGATAAACATCGACATTTCATCGCTTATGGCTTCAGATCTATTCACGTCTATTCTTATACATATATGTATATTTATATGTACACAAACGCGAATACAGAAATGAAATTAGAATGGTTGCTCACGCGGCGTATCACGGCGTATGGCGTATCAGAGATGAAGATGAAAACACAAACAAAAGCGTTGAGATTCGTGTTCGCAAAATGACGACCTTGGAATCCCAGGTGCATACAGCGTTGCCGCATCTCAATGAGAAAATCGAAACGTTCTTCAGCGCGGCAATATTTAAAATGCAATGGTGGTAAAACATTAGTAATACACTGAATATTACTAGAAAAATTATTTTTACCATTCCGCGTATGTAACTGTATGTAACTGAATATTTTTATACATTTAAAACAAATATCACGACCATTTTGTATAAATATCCAAGAATTAAAAAATATTCTCGTCAGATGTCGCCTGTGTAAACTTGTGTACGCACGCGCGTTGGATGTTCTTACGAACGCCTGCGCACTGGACATTGATTCTTGAGAAATGGAAGAGTCTCATCTCCATAAATACATACTTTATGGTCTAGAAGTTGCAACGTGCAGCGACATCATTGGTGTACGCGTGTACTAGTCGATGAATTCGCTCTATTTCCTTGCGAGCGAATTCTGAACAGCTTTGATATTTCGAAATGATAATAAAACACTATTTCAAATTATTTATGAAATCCATTACTTATACGTCAAAAACCCTAATTTATTGCATCACATCGCATTCGATGTCTCATATTGTAATCATCTTTGTTATGTAGTAGATGTAAACATAATCAATAATCTAAAAAAAAGTATCCTTCTTCCTAGCAACTCTACGTTCTTTTTTTCAATTCCGTACAGATACAACAGATGCGTAAATAAACTAAAATGAAAGAACCTTTCGATACGACTTATTACAGTTTATTCATATAAACTGTAATATTATATGTATTTATTTCAAAAACAAATTGATTCGCAAAGAACTCGAGTGAAAAAACAACGACCTCAATTGACATGCAAGTAGGCGTAGTTACAAGGATCGCGTTCGAATTGTTGTACGGATAACAATTGTTATTCTTGCAAGAATGCTCAAAGTTCTCAAACAAGTGAGAAGTCGAGATGCAAGTGTCAGGTAAAGGGTTCGCAATTTCGAGAAACGCAATTGTCGCCGTTCTATGTAGAAAAACGTTCATGCCCCAGTGTCCGTGAAGTCTCGGAGGAATGGAGTTACCCTCGTTGTTTTGGGGATTTCGCGCGAATTACCGTACTATTTTTATCGTGTGTGGGTGAATCAGGTGTCTTGGTCGCCTTCGATACTATTTTCGATATCTTGGTATTCACCGAGCTGCCTGCTGCGCGGGATTCGCGTTCTAAAAAGAGGAACGGAGGTTAGTTTCGAACGGTGTGCTTTGGTACGTTCGGATGTCGAGTTGCTCGATGTCGGAGCAATCCGAGGAACGATGGTGTTGCGTCTTTCACGGTGAACATTGAAACGTGTCGATCGCAACGCGACAACAGTTCATTAGCAAAAGGAGCCACGGTCAAACGGAGAATAACAATAACCCGGCTGCTCGAAAAACTCGCGGGTATCTACTGTACGTTCGGTTTGGTAATTCGCTTGTTTTTGTCGGCGGATCGTCGATCGAACATTTCAAATACACACAAGTTTGAAAAATACAAATGAGTAGGGCAGATTGTCGTATATACATTCTTGACTCGTGATCCCCTGTTGACGAATGCATACGCGTAAGTACGCATATTCGAAATACTTGACCCGATCGCGAAAAGTTCGCGGGGGTTGGACACGGAAGCTGCTGCATGGGAACCAGATCTTTGGGAGGGCGACGGGGTGTTGGTGGTCGGGGTGCGGGACGTTACCCTACAAAGAGAGAGAGATAGAGAGGGGGGAGGATGGGGGGAGGAAGGGGAGAAAGAAAAAGAAAAGGAGAAAGAGAGACAGAGAGGGAGGGAGCGTGGGAGGGGGGCTCGTGCGCCGGCGAGCAAATCGTGTGTCAGACTCGTGGCAGAGGGGTCAGCGCGAGAGAAAGAACGACACGAACCGAACGTTTTCTGGGCTTAGCGGGTACGTTTTCACGATTACAAAACGTACACCTATTCTACGTGCTCCCGTAGAGTCGGTCATCCTCTCGTCTCATCTCATTTTCATATCTTTCTGTTCTACGGTCCCGTACTCCGTACCCTACATCGGTCTCCCATTCTCTTTCTCGTTGCAGCCGCGAACAATCTTTTGTCCCTTTTATCGACGGTACACGCATTAGATGTCGTCGTTATGTTTCTGATCGCCGTGAGTCGTGTGTAGGGACCATTCGCGCATTTGCCATAGCCAAACGAAACCCGAAAATCGCCGTTACCACCAAAAAAAAGTGACACGGAAACTCGTTTTGCGTTTAAAGGAACGTGAGATATCCGCGGAAGGATGAACGACATGGAAGCTTACGGGGACGGATACATGGAGCCGGAGGAAGAGTGGGAGAGGGAAGGTCTTTTGGATCCTGCCTGGGAAAAACAGCAGAAAAAGGTGAGTAACCCGATGAATCGTCACGATATCCACCGTGTTTATTTCGTAACCGACGCTTTTACCGTGTGCGGTCTCCGCTTCCCTCGCTGTCTCCCCGGCGAGAACTTTCGATTCGATTATCGCAATCGTTCCGTCGTTACGCTCGCGATCGAACCAACCGGCTTCAATCCGCGATACGTGCACTCGATAAGCGAAATTCCACGCGAATCGAGCTCCTCGAAAAACGACCACGATTCTTTCAATCGCGATCCATCGAGTGTCTGCATCGATTCGATTCTTCGTCGGCAGTCCAGCTACGCATAACCTTGCCGACAGCGTTCCGTAATTTCGGAAAGCAGTAAATCACGATCGAGAACAGCGTTTGTTAGTTTTCAGATGGCTCGCCAATTTCTGTCCGTTCACAATTTATGGGAATGTTTACGATCGCGGACGATCGATCGAGCCAGTCATTGATCAAATAAATCGCCCAGATTGATGCAATACAGTTTACGCGTAAATATAGTGAGCGTACCAAAAGAAACCCGGGAAAATCAAACTTGATAACACGCTCGTTTCTCTTCCCCTTTTTCTTCAAACATTATCACGAATCATATTTTTTTTTTTATACCAACGCGAATCAGTTTGTACATTAATGACACGGCGAATTCGCGATAGCGAAAGTACGATGATCGTTTTCGATCGATCTGTGGTTCGATCCGGTGTATATTCATCTCGACAGACCAATTATTTTCGTTAACGACGTGCGACAAACACGCTGGCGCGGATTCATCGAATATGTCAAACAGGCGGGGAATTTGTTGGTTAATTTTAAACTTTCGGAGTAACGACTACGATCAAGCGGGAAATTCGAATTTGGTAACAGACGGCCTAATTACAAGCGCGAATGTATTTTTTTTCAATTATAAAGGATACGAGCTATCAGGAATGGATAATAGATTAAGGAATCGTAAGAGAATCGAACGGCGAAGCGATTCGAATCGCGAGATTTTCCTGATCGAACAGGATCATGATGATATTCTCCGATTCCGTTGGAATTGTTTCTCGGTGTCAAGAACGGTCGTGCAGAATTCCAAAACGAAATCAGGGGCGACGTAATACGAGACGTTTGATCCGGGACGGGTAGGGCTCTCGATGATTAAATACGATGAGGAAAAGAGAGAGAGAGAGAGGGCGAGACAGATAAAAAGTGAAAAGTGGGGAGGAGAGATGTAATCACCGGGACAGGACACAACGGAGTATGTAGTGAGATTAATGCGGTGTCAATTGATAAAGTAGAGCAGCCTCAAGTACGCGTTAAAGGCGACGTTTTCCTAATTTTTGGCATGGGCTCAAGGCTCTCTCAGGTCCGACTCGGTTTACGCGGATCGCCGTTCGGGAGCCCTTCAGATCGTATTTTCAGACTTTATGACGAAAATAATCGTGCACTGAGTCACTCCAGTGACGTTCACGCTTTTAGTTCGAGCTCCTAGGAATCGATCTCGACCTCGACGATCCAGAGGGACAACGAATCCGATCGATCGTCCTGAGGCGTCCAATCGCCAATGGCCAAACGAATCGATCGGAGATCTTCCGTCGATCCTCCGTAGTCTTTGCAGCGTGCATGCTCGACAATGAAATTGCGCGCTTCTAACCGGTGCACGACTCCGTGAAATAGAGCGGTATCGATGTCATGATCATTGTCTTGCTTCGGGAGTCCCTGAGAGTCCCGGAGGAACCTGGTCCGCGCTAGCAGGCCAAGGTGCGTCTAGCGCGCGACGTTTACGATGACAATGCGCGATTCCGACGACCCTGGGTAATTAACGTCCGCAAATTTGGCAAGCGGCTGCGTTTCGGCCCGAGACGCGACTCCCTCAGCGCCAGAAAATCGAACGGAAACGATCCGATGATCGAGAACTTCACAGCTCACACCTTTACATCGTAAACTATCGGTACATTTTGAACAATGTTCTTATCAACTCCATTTATTTGATAAAGTCGATAGACAAAAGCGTTACGTCACATCGGAAATGTTTCCAAAGGCAAAACGTAGTCAATTTTCATTGGCTTTAGCAATGGGGATAGGAGAGCTCCGAAATGCCCCGGAGCATACGCTCTGGGGCGAACGAGGATGAATTCTACTTTTTACTCTTGCGGTTACTGAGGACTAAAATTATTTTAACCCTCTGATGACGGACTGCTTTTACGACTATAAGACATTCTGATGGAGCCATCTGTGTCTACGTCTATTCGACAGCGTCTCTGCAAGACAAATTGCGTGGAAGGACGAAATCTTGCTCTTTGACTGTGTAATATGCCCTGAGTGGGCGTGGCCTCGTTCTATTCCATCGTTGATGGAGCCAGGACACTGCTCTGTAGGGCAATCTGTGGCCATGTCCATGCCAGAGCGATGCTGCGGGGCAAATACCGCTAAATAAATAAATAAAAGGATCAACTAGCTGCACATCTGCACTGACAGCCTCGAGTTTGCGTGGTCTCGTAGCTCTTGATTTTAATATAACTAGGCCAGTGTCCTATAGGGCAATTTGTTGCCACGTCTATCAAAGAAATGTATAAAAGGATTGTCTAGCTCTATAGCTGCATCAAGTATCTGGAGTGGGCGTGGCCTTGTTGCTCCCGATCGTCGACGGAGCCAGGCCAGTGGCCCGTAGGGCAATCGGCGGCAAGCCTGCGCCGAAGCACAGCTAGAAAATGGAAAGCTGGTTGGTTGGTCCCGCGAGAAATTTAGTGGATCACGACCCGTTCCGAATCGGCCGTGGAAAAATGACTATCGCCGCGTTCTCTGGAATGTTTGACGCGCGCGACCGTGCGCGGCCGAGATTTTACGAGAAATTGTACAGTTAACCGTCCCGTACGGAACTAGTCGGCTGCTTCGTTTCCCATATACAGGCTGATTCACCTAACACGACGACCTCGAATTGCTCTCCGGGGAACCGTTCGTTGCACCGACAAAATTATTTAAAGATCTATCGGCGATGCGGCTATCTGCACAGCCGCCGCCCCTCGCCCCTTTCACCGATCGATCCCGTCCCCTTCCGTGTTGTCGTCGCTCCAGCTTTCTCGTTGCTGCCACGTGCTTCTCCGACTATTTTCGAGTCCCCGGCGCTGCGAAGTATTCTCAAAAAATACCCGACTGCCGGAACAGGATCGTTAACACGTCCGTTGCCCGGTGGTTTCACACGCGGTTCCACCTGAGATTCTTCCGATTTCCAACCATTGAATTGATTTAAGATATTTCTTGCGAGATCCTACTGTGTTCTTTGATTTTGTCAATGTTTCTTTTACTATGTCAATGTGTTACTTTCGGTCTATTAAAATTAGTAATGAGAGAATTAATTTTCTATTTGATTTCTATTCCTCTTGTAACGGACGTGAGAAATTGTTGTTTTGCACGAAGATTGCCATCTGAAATTTTTGCTCAGCTGAAACCGCGTTTCAAACGTCCTTGCGTTTGTCGTACGGAGCGGTACCGTGACGCGGGAAACATTTCAAAAATGGCGGACAGAGGTGGCGAACCGTGGACGCCGCCGTTAATCCCCTTTTAAATAGAAACCACGTTAGAAACGCTTCTCCGGATCGTGCAAAGATCATCTTGGACCTCGATCGTACATTGTTGTTCGCGTATCGCTGTCGGGCCGATAACAAATTATAATTGGCGGTGGCAGCATCTGAAATTTATCGGGACCATTTCGAAGCGGTCATCAATTTTCATCTTCTTTTTAACGGCGAAACGAGTTCAGTTGCATCGGATAAAAGACGAGAATAATGCGCAGGGTTCAATGTTAGGGATTAGATTGAAGACGGAGATATAATAAATCAACACCGAATCGAAACTAACGATTGGTACGGTACGAGTGTTCGCGTGATCGAGTCCTCGAGCTACTAATCTAGAAACGGTTGAAAATTCATGTTCGAAGGCCGAGGAACGGCTTATCGGCCGTTATCGTTCGCTGGTAAATAGCATGTATTCCCGGCGATTACACAAGGACTCGTAACGTAAGGTTCGACATGAGAATCCGACGTCGCCGATGCGCTTTCCTCGTCGTTTCCGTCCGAGCGTCGCGACGACCGGCGTTACCGTATAAATAGCCGATATACAGGGTGGTCCACTGTGAAACAAACACCCGATCGCGTTCCCTCCATCGAGAAACGCAAGAGCAGCTTTGTTTCTTTACTTCTCCCGGCCTCCTTCAATGAACAAGCTCCGAAGAAACCGGAGACTTTCGAAAAGGGAAATCCGTTCGACTGTTTCCTAAATGAGTCACGCTCGCTAGAAATTTTGTCAGTTATTCTTCATAGGAAAGCTTAGTTCGATGCAAAACTTAAATGTATTCCGATAACTAATGTTTGTTGCTAATATGTTAGTTCTATTGATAACAGGAAATCTTTTACATAACTGATTCTAGTAAATAGCAAATATCTAGCAAATAACTAGAATCTTAGTAGATTTTGGGTCGAAAATGTGGGTTTGCGCGGTTTCGTTTAATGTCCTTATTTGAGCAAATTTTGGACTGGGTGAGGGCTCATTCGAAAGAGGAAGGTTCGCCGCATGGTGCTCTGGTCATCTTACCAGTCAAAAAGTCTTTTGGAGACAGAAAAATGCATTGAAATCTGCTGGTTTTTTCCCTAGATTTTTACTCTACTTTGGGCCCTCATATTATTAGATATAAACATAATGTCGTTAAAATCATGACCAGAGCACCATGCGGTGAACCTTCCACTTTAGAATGAGCCCTCACCCAGCCCACAATTAGCTCAAATAAGGACAAACAACCGATTCGCGCAAACCCATGTTTCGAGCCATTTTTCTAGTAAGATTCTAGTAATTTTCTAGATACAAATCGAGCCTATACTACCCCCTTAAGTGCTCTCGCAACAAGACTACAGGGTGTTTCATCAGGTGGCACAGTCGGAAATTTCCTTTCTGAAATGAGTTCTAGTAACTCGTAAAGGTTTTCGTGCATTAGTATCTAGGAAAAGTAGAATTGGTCTGCCACGATCAGACGCTTTGAGACTGGTTGATAATAATTTATTCGTAATTATACAAGTTGGATTGCCCCTGGCCAGCTTGTTACATAGATCAGTCACTTATGACGGCAAAATCAACATTGTAAATTCATGTGGCACACATTCATATTGTATCGTGAATATATCGTGATTTGCTTCTACATCCAGATTCGCTCGTTTTCCTGTTGCACACCAGCCTGCGAACACCCTCTGTCTCTACATTCACTGTCCAAATATCGGTTACGAAAGAACAGAACCTGATTTAGACCCAAGAGATAGGAATAACTTTTCCATTCATATTTATTACGTTGTCGCAAAAATACACTCGGTCGCAAGTATAAATATGTTCTAACTGTAACGATTTAGTTGTGACTCATGGCAGAGACAAACATAATAACTGCGGCTAACCAGAAGCCACTGGTAGTATGACTGTAGTAATGACTAATTGCAGTTCTGTAGATTGTTGACATGAAACCTACCGAGCGTCGAAAGTGATTAGTATGCGTTGTCCTAAAAAAAATAACAAGACTGAATGTCTTGAAGAATTTATTTCACAATTTCAATTAATTTCGAATCATTCCAAAAGAAGAATTCATTTATTCAATAGTACTTTATCTAGATCCATTGGTCTTTTTATCGCACAACTTCCGCTTGAGATTCATCACTAGGAAATGAATGGTTAGACGACGCCTTTAAAATAGTGGGTCTAAACGGACCCGGTCCCCGCCATCCACGTGTAAAACTAGGACAAATCCAGATAAATCTAGATGGACGGCGGTGGTAGCTAATTCGCGCGTGGGCTACCTTCCGGATCATCTGGATCCTCCGGATCGATTTTCGAGCGGATTGTTCGCGATCGCCGCGAGTTTTTCGAGCGTCGGTGTCGCAGAACCGTGTTCTGCTCGAGCAGAAAAGACACGGGTGTATTTTTAGAGGCGGTCCGTCGCCACTGCACGGCACCACTCGCAATCAGCTCTCGGGTCCGCTCGGCGTCCTCGCGTCGATTCGTCGAGCGGATCGCGACGAGTGAGCGTAGTCTGGTCGTCGTCGTCGATCGCGATTCGATCCTCTATCGATCCGATCCTCGCGGAACGGCACGAACAAGATCGTTAACCTTTCGCAGAAGAGTTTTAGGCTGTGCGCCAGATCTCAGATTGGAACCGGGTGAGCCGCGCGGCTCGCCATCACGCTCACGCTCATGCTAAGCCGATTGTTATGCGATGATTAAGCCTCGTCTCTCTTCCTCGAGCCCGAAGATTACGTTTCGGCTGCGGGAACAGCACGGCGCCCACGCGCTCCTCTATTTTCAGACGGGCCCGCGCTCGCGCTGGCAAAGGTCGCGCGATAATTATGCGAAATTATTGTTTCTCTCTCTCATTGTTGGGACACGGAACGCGCGCCGCCTGGAAAGCTCCGCGCGAAAGACGAGCAACGTGCAACAAGTGTTGGCTCGGTGCACCTGGAAATTTCATCCCCCGACCCGCGGTTTCCCCGCTCTCTTGAAACCCCTTGTACCACAACGTGACGAACATTTCGAACAGAATTTATAAAATATTTATGTCACGAATTTTCTACAAATCGTAATGAAATTCTACTTTCGCCGTTGTCGATATTTTCTGCCCTATTTGGTGTAATACTTTTCTTATCGGGAACTTGGTACTTCATTCGAATAGAGAAGGAAAGTAACAGAAAGCAGATTGCAGCACTTTGTTTGTCAAGATTTGTTTGAAAAATTTATTCATACAAGAAATCCAAGATTCAAATCACAAATTCGAGATTGGATCAAATCCCGGTTGTTCGCTGTGAAATGTTCTACATTTCGTGGCTGAAGGCGAAACGTGCTACTTTTCGCGGTAACATACCGAAATATGCTACTCTTCGTCAAAGCATAGCGTACATGTATTCTTCTTGGCGAGAAAGAGCAATGTGCTAGATTTCGTAAGACAAAACAAACGTGCTGCTTTTCGCAGCGCACGTCGAAATTGTTTCTAACGGGCCGATCTATTCGCCGAGGAACGGTAGAAAAGCTCACACCGGTTTCATAAACCTTTCTAAAATTATATTATTATATATTATTGCGTTCAGCCCCTTGCTATATAATATTTCTCTAACATTTCAAACGACACGTGCTAAATGTACTAAATATGCACGCTATTCATCTTTGATAAGAATAATTATATCACATTTGCTACCACCGACATACGTGCGTGACTATCACAGATCTCTATCCAAGCTACTAGCGACTAGGAGTTGTGCTCGGGTGGTCCGAAACGGTTCGGAGTGTCCAAGTATATAGTAAAATGTCAGCGGATCGTTTCCTCAATGAATGTTCGCCACGTTTCCGTTCGCCCCCGCCGATATCGTACGGAAATAGATCGCTTGAGCGTCGCGTTTTCCGCTCAGCGCGATCATCCACGCATATTTTCGGCGAGCGTAACGTAAACCGCTGCCGGAATAACATGTTTTCGGCGAAATCTAGTATTGATCATTGTAAAGATCATCGCGCGACACACCTGGATCGCTAGACGACGGGAAATTGGGACATAGTTGTGTTTCAAGCCGGCTTCCGAGAACGAACCACCCTCGATGGATAAGCACCATCTGCTCCCGCCGTCCATTGTCCTTTTTCTGTCTGTTGAACGGGACGATGGGGAACGCGGAATCGATGCTGCATCCTTTCTACCATCATTCAGAACCCCCATGGATATTTTCGCAATCTTTTAACTCCCGAATGTTTCGGGCCATTTTTCTGAATGTTGCGTCCACGATATTCCAGTCGTAGTTAGAGTAAATCACTGTTTAGATTAGACTTCAACTCCGGAGACTAGTGCAGGGGCCGCCAAATTTTTTTGATCATCGACCCCTAAAACTTTGCTAATTCTCTTATCGACCCCCTCTATAAAAAATGTTAAAAAAAGAAAAGAAAACATGTGTTTCTTAAATGATTTATTTTATTTTGACACAACCAAATTTTTACATAAATCAAGAGAAGGATGTGCTTGATGACGCTTGGCAAGATTAGCAATGTTTGGTTCGAAATTGGCGATTGAATAGTTTCGGTATTCGTCGATCCCTAATCGACCCTCTAGATCGGATCGACCCCTAATTATACAGGGTATTTCACCTAACTTGACCACCTTGAATATCTTTGTTGTTTTTAAAGATACGTCAAATGTCTGAAGGACAAAGTTGAATGGTAAAATGGGTAAAACGGTAAAATAATTTTTTTGGTATCGTATGAGCCCCATTGTACCATTCAACTTTGTCCTTCAGACATTTGACGTATCTTTAAAAACAACAAAGATAACGTGGTCAAGTTTGGTGAAATACCCTGTATCATACCGACCACTTTGATGATTCCTGGTTAGTCTTTAATCTAGGATTGACTATAATTAATTTCATCTTTGAGGTACCTTCCTGAGTTGAGATGGATCGTCTCTAATAAAAGATATATGATTATATATATATAAAAAAAACACGTGTATCCTATGCAGCCCATACAAAAATTGTACAATAGTGAACAAATTTTTCACTAAAGTCATCATTAATTCATCCAACGAGGACAGAACACGTTTCGCGTAAAACGTTGCGCGACGTGGCGCGGACGGTCGTATCATCTCGCGGGATTTTTACAGGTAGAGCCCGGCGCGGTCGCGCCCAAAATAAATGCAGTTAAACACGAAACGCCCTAAATACGATGCACATAATTCACGTAACCCGAATTCTAAATATCGCGCGCGCGCACGACCGCGCGCAGCCTCTGAATTCTGTCTATTCTTAAAGTCTCTGGCATTGAATTTCTTTTCAGCCGTTGAACTTCCCTCGGCCGCGCGATTCGGGGACCGCTCTATTCGATTTTATCCAATTCGATTCCATTCGATTCGACTCGTTTCGATCGGCCACGATCTATCGATGTACATTCCACAGTTGCAACACGCTCGATTAGAAAGTTATTACTAGAGTTACGTGAATCTGTTTGCAAAATAAACGTTTTCTGTATCCGCTCGAATCCACCTGCCAATTTATTATTTCATTCTTTTCATTCCTCCCACATTTTAACGCGATATCAATTTCGATTAACCCTCACACGCTCCTCAAGAATAGTTGCATAAAAGAGACTATGATAATAATTCACCCATGTTTGCTCTACACGTGAAATCAACAAATTATGCTTCATTTGTAACGTCACATTTTAAAGAAACACATCCCACAACATAGACATAATGGGATCAATGATTTTATAGTATGTGAAACTAGTGAATGGGTGAATTTTTACCCTGAGGATCGTATAAGGGTTAAACGAGCTAGACGATTTTGACGATCTCATCGCAGCCATAGATCCATTGAGATATTTGCTCAGCAATTTTATTTTATATACTTTTGAACCTATTTGTCTGAGGTCCACGTTGATTTTCTTACTCTCCGTCCACTTTATTTTGAAGATAACGTATGTATGTACAAGAACATCTCTGATCACTTTCCAACTTTTTTATCGTATTCCTGTGGAAATTTCCTATTAAAAAAAAAAAAAATGCTCGAAAATATCATTTTACACAAGGTTCCCCCCTTAAATCCGTATATTTATCGATACTATCGATTGATTGTGGGTAACATGATACAATCTGTTTCCGAAGTGTCAGAAAGGGCTCGTTCTCCAAGGGGGATGATTCAGGGAGGATTCAATTACCAACTGTGCGTGATGGTCGTTCACTGAACTTCGTGTTTATGCTCACCTTCTGTTAGTTTACTCCAGTTTCAGTTCTTCAGTATGCTAACACAACGAACAGATTGCCTATTCCTCAACAAGCAACAACGAGACAAACATTTATTCGTGTTACCGAATACGTATCTTTCTCTTCTTTATTTGAAAGAAAAATTCAAGTTACCTATGCTTGTGCAATAAAAATGTATGTCTGTTACTTCTACGCTTCCAGAATCGGCAAGTGCTAGTGGCAGGGAATTGTCGCGATTCGGTCACAGTTGAAAAATCAGGTTCCCACGAATGGTCGCGGTCGTCTAATTAGCGGTGCGCGTTCTCGCGTCGCGTCTTCTCCCTGAAATACATACAACGATCCGAAAGAGGATCCGCCGCATGAATCGTGATCCTCCGAGGCGTCGTCGTCGTCGCGGCGAGATTGGCACGAGTCACGGTACCACGGTAGCCGGCCGCAACAATCTTGCGACAAAGCGGCTGTAATGCATATTTACGAGAGCCATTTAGCACATACTGTCAATCTTTTCTGGCCGACGACCCCCCTTCAGTCTTTCCTCCTTCAAAGCCAACTTCGAACACGAAATTGCCACAATTGCAACTGCAATCTTTAAGTTCGATCGATTGGAGCATAGAAGCTGAGGTCACCAGATCTCAAAAGATGTAAAGTTGGGAATACATTAATTTTAATATTGGAAACCATGATCCACTGTATAAAAAGACGGCAGAAACGCATTTCCGCTTGCAAAACTCCTGCAGGGAAAGTACGAGAAAGGGGGGGGGGCAGGTGTTGGCAAGGGGCAGGTGGCTAGGTAGCCGACGGTTGAACCCTTTACCACCCTCTTCGACACGCCGTCCATCTTCTCGCGTGCTCGAGTAAAAATGTTCATGTTTAATTCATTTAATTAACCGTAACAGTCGGGACACCGCGTGCCTGCGCAACTCGCCGAGTTTGACGGCGATTACTGCGGCGGCTAATTTGCCGTGGATGACACCTAGACTTGGTCTTGGTCTGTTCTTACAGTTGGTCAAGCCCCTTTGACATTGAAAGTACCGAGCGAAGAAGCGGTTCGTGCAACACTTGCTGCACTATTCGCTGGAAGGTTGTTGTTCGTTTGATGCAATCAATAATATTCGTGTCTCTTCTCCTCCTTTCTGTTTTCATCGAGAGGGCGTTCTCGTGAATTTCTTGGGTCGCTGACAATGGGAATTGATATCACTGCATTCTTTTCTGCTGAACTTTCCGCTGCGAGGCAATGGCGTAACTTCGTTTATTTCTTCTCTTCTGCTTCTCATTCTTTCCACTGAATCGTAGAACGATGTTTCTGCTGGTTTCTTCAATGAGAAATAATACGAAGGATCTCTGTTGTTTACTCTTTATATTAAAAATAAATTTTCACAGTGAATCTATATTTTTCATCCTTTTTTACGTTTATGAGTTTAAATGACCTTGAACGACCTTGAACGGCCATGTCGTTGAAAAGGTCTCGAGAAGGGCTACAATCGTGGTTCCATTAAAAAATATTAAGTTGACCTTCAAAACTCCTAAGTCTCTCCACCTAAAGTCAAACAATTTTTCAGGTGGCTGGTCTTGGGTGCCTCATCCTGTTTAAATTACGAGAATGCGTTTGTTGAGGTTCCAGTCGACTTTTATCGCAGTGTGCTTACAACTGGCTCGATCCACTGAATAAACACAGAGGCTTCCGGCGTTGATAATTAGAACCAATGGAAGAAAAATGTAAAAGATATTGTTTTATCGTGTTCACCGGATCGGCAAATGGCCGCAGTGATGCGAAAGTTTGCGTCGGCCCTTGCACGCACGCCAATTTCACCGATTGTGACATTAAAATCCATAGTTTGATCATTTCGCCGTTGGGATCGTTACGTAACCTGTTATTTTCACAGTTGGAATGGACTGTAGATTTCAAAGTCGGTAATCCGGCCGTGAACACGCGGCGGAACCGTGTTGTTCGGAAAGGGACAGCCGCGGATTCTCGCGAAGCGTATTTTCGGAGCAGAAACTCGCGCTTGCCGCGGGAAACGCGATCGCCGCGGCCGCTCTTCCGGATCGGTCGCGATTTTTTTTTATCAGCAAATTCATTCGATCTCGCCAATTTCTGCGTCGCTCGGCGATTTTTTCCGCGTTCGTCGCACGCTAAGCGTTTCTCCACGATCGCACAGTGTTTCGAGCACATTGGCGTTCGCGAGAAAAATCGTCACTCTTAAACTAATTAATTATCGAGTGAAGTATTGCTTTTATAAACAAAATACAAATCCGAATTGATTGGTAGATAAAAACATTTTTATTACATACAATTGCGATGATCTTGCTTTCTCGTTGAGCTAAATGTTTTTTCTCAATTTTAAAAAACATCGTAGCAATCATTTTGGTTAAAAATGCTAAAAAATGTAAAAAATTTACTGGAGAAGTTCGGACAAATTGTGATTATCGCGAACAATTTTTCTTACAGTTCCAAAGTCTTATAATACTAAACACACCCTGTGAAACTTTAAGTTGACAAAATAAATAATTTGTAAAGTAAATTTTAATAACAAATTGATTGCTAAAATTATAGGTAATATTACGATCGGCACTTTGTTATGAACATTTTAAGATAAAGAAATTGTGTAGATCTTATGGTTTGAGTTTTTTATTTCTTTCCATTGGACGAGACACTGTGGACCGATGAGAATCGGTTTCGCAACATAATAAATCGTTGTGGGTGAGATTGCGAGGTGTAATCGGCCCGTGAACGATCGCGCAGGATGTTTTCGAGATGCTAGGCCGTCCGGCGCGGGAGGAGTCGATGTTTTACAAATAGATCTTAGAGCGGTCTCGTAGAAGTTAAGGTGGCTCATGTCCAATTTTGGCCGGTCGCGCTTCACGCCGCCCGTATTAAATTTCACCCAATATTTTTCTCGGTCGTCTCTCCTCGCTGTGTTCAACCGACAGACAGAGGAACAGGGAGCGGGGAAAAAAAGACACGAAAAAGAAAAAGAATCCGCGGACCGTCGATCCCGCATTTTTCACGCGCCCCCGACCCGCCACCCGCCGCCATTTTCTCGACTAAATCGGTCGCGATTTAATCAATCTCCCGCGATTTCCTCTCGTTCACTCGTCGCGGCGGATCAGCTATCTTTTTCCTCTTGTTCTGTCTGAGCAGCGGCGAGGCTTTTCCACTTAACAATTATGAATTTCGCTGGAAAGCTGAAACATCGAACAATCGTTTACGACATTCGTGGTTATTCTAAGACTTGTTCTTTATCGTTGCTGATTCATTGATTTAGTGGACTAAATCGTTTCGTTGGGTGTACGCGCGATCGGTCAAAAAAGTCTCTGTAAATCTTTATAAACAGAATAACTTTTTTTTTTTAAATGAGTTGAGAATTGTTTTCGATTAATTTTTTAACGTAGTATATGATAGAAATTTACAGAGTTTTTTTTTAGTTTTTGAAGGCTCCGATAAAAAAGCTGTTTAATCAACATTTACAATTTACTCCAAATTTTTTCACACGTCACGTGACGATGCTAATCCTAAGTTCTTGAAGGAAAAATTCAAGTCGTCTGGCTCACTTTGGAAAAAGCGACTCCGTTCGAAATATGCCCGGAGACTTTTCCGACGGAGTGTACGCTGTTATTACTTGCTCGGTGTGTTATCAGCGATCGGTTCACGTTCGGTGATACCAAGGGTTCGAAAATCTTCGGACCAAGCGATAGGAAGCACGGTTTAAGAACCAGGACAGGGGATATATATAGCAGGTGGGATTGGGGTCGTTACTAAAATATACACTAAGCAGCAGTCAAGCTCAATTCCCCATTTTAAATTCTTCTTGGTCATAAAGTCCTGTCTGCTGCCGTGTTATTTAATCGAACATCGTGGCATGGCGGGAGAACCTTGCGTCGATTCTCCCCGCGGTCCTTTCTATAGAAATTCCCAGAAAATATGCTAGCCTGTCGCGCGTAGATCGCGAAGACTTTTGCCGGACGAGATGGACGAAGAATTTCTATCGCAGCTGCGAAACAGTTGTTGACCCCTCTGCGGAACCATGAAGCGGCAATTTCCTTCCGAAGCCAAAGGTGCAACTCCCATCCCCCATTTTCCCAATTTAATTTACACCTAGCTATCGAATTGGTACGTTGGCAACGCGGGAGAGTCGATTAAGTAATATTGCGGAAATTAATCAAATATAATAGTCTTGTAATATAAGTTTTACACATCAATTAATAGACAGCGGATTTGATGTATTTGAAAAATTAAAATAGTTGAAGAATAATGATATATACTCCTTGAAAGGTGTTGAAATTATCAAAGAAAGAGTTTAATGTTGAAATTTTCATTTTGCACCGGAAGGGGTGAGTAATCGATCGACGATAAATGTTCGCAGACATTCACAGCCTGGTGTAACTCGCATCTCCGCAAAGCCGGGACCGCCATCGAATCGATCGAGGACGACTTCAGAAATGGGCTGAAGCTGATGCTGCTGCTCGAGGTGATCTCAGGTGAAACTCTGCCGAGGCCTGACCGGGGCAAGATGAGGTTCCACAAGATCGCGAACGTGAACAAAGCGCTGGATTACATCGCCAGCAAGGGAGTTAAATTGGTCTCGATCGGAGCAGAGGGTTGGTATTCATAATTATGGTATAACATAATTGAAATGATCTACGATCGAATGAAAATATTTTCTAAAAATCGGTTTTTCGTCCGAATCTCTGGTAGCTGATGCCGATGTTGTTTGCAGAAATCGTGGACGGCAACCTGAAGATGACTCTCGGCATGATCTGGACCATAATCTTGCGATTCGCGATCCAGGATATCTCCGTGGAGGAGATGACTGCGAAAGAGGGTCTGCTGCTCTGGTGTCAGCGGAAAACCGCGCCGTACAAGAACGTCAACGTGCAGAACTTCCATCTGTCGTTCAAAGACGGGCTGGCGTTCTGCGCTCTTATCCATCGTCATCGTCCCGACCTTATCGATTACAATAAGCTTAGCAAGGATAATCCTCTAGAAAATCTGAACACTGCCTTCGACGTTGCTGAGAAGTATCTCGACATTCCTCGCATGTTAGATCCCGATGGTAAATACGTTGCTCAATCTGTTCGGCTACTCGATCACCCACCGATCCGATATGCAAGACAAAAGAAGCATTGGCACCGGCAGTTCTTTCTGTAACAACATAGAATCATCAAAGTAGCGTTAGCAGTACATAAAGCGACCTTTTGTGCAGTGTGAAAACATCCTTTGGGAACCTTGGCACCCATGAAAGGGACCTCATAGGTCATCCGAAAGGACAGGAACCCTCACAAGGTTTATGGATTTATGAACTGTAATTTACTGTACGGGACTTGCCTAAATGTTACACCAAAACCGCGCGTGCTAATGCTCTTTCGATCTACCGGTACACAGCTCCGAGTCGTTGTAAAGCTAGGCGGTTCGTTAGTCCGGGTACTGGATGAAGCTCTCGCCGCTGGATCGTTCAAATCCTTTAATACATTGTTCCATTGATATCGTATAGATTTGATCAACACACCCAAGCCGGACGAGCGTGCAATCATGACGTACGTGTCCTGCTACTACCACGCGTTCCAAGGTGCTCAGCAGGTCAGCGGAAAAAAGAAATGCGTGTTGCTCCCCCTAACTTTTCGTTACCGAGATCTCTCTACCTTCGAAAGGGGCTCTTGTGCGCATTGAGATCGATCAGCTCTTAAGCTATATCCACACTGAAACAACATCGAGCAACTTTTCGTCGCCTTTCGTTGCCTTCGGTGTGGACATAGCATCGCAAGAGAACATACATAGGTATGCACAAATCTGTTGTACGCTCGCAAAATTAGTTGCGCCGTCGATCGCAAAGTGCACGAGCCCCTTCGCACCGTTTTAACCGACTGTCTAACACCCTGATCGTGTATATTGACCGTGATTACTTCGTAACACCCTATGAATTGTTCGACTTGCATCGATGTACGTTCAGCTCCGTTCGACGAGTTCACTGTACCATGTAGGTGGCACTCGTTAGGTCCGCGAACGTTTCTCCACCACGCACCAGACCCTTCCGTCGAAGATCGCGACGTGTTCTCAGACAACTGACCTAAGCTAACACCGCATGGTTTGAGCCTCCTTTGAATGTGTGTTTTCTAGATATGCGAAACACAGCAATGCCCGATGAGAGGGCTGTGATGACCTACGTATCCTCCTACTACCACTGTTTTAGCGGCGCGCAGAAGGTGTGTGTGTTTTGCATCCGACATTAACCAGTAACTACAAGCTACCTTATCTATGTTTTGCGAATGCTTCCACCACGATCATGCTCCGCCGTTCGGAAGGCTCTTATTTCTATATGTCTAACATGTCGGACACCTCTAAGAAGTACAGTTCTCAACGGCGAAGCATATCAGCGAGACATTTTATTGAGAAAGCTAACATTAATCTGCGCGACAGGCGGAAACGGCCGCGAACAGGATCTGCAAGGTCCTGAAAGTCAATCAGGAGAATGAGAGGCTGATGGAGGAGTACGAGCGGCTGGCCTCCGATCTTTTGGAATGGATACGACAAACGATGCCGTGGCTAGCCAGCCGTCAAACTGACAACTCTCTCGCCGGCTGCCAGAAGAAGCTCGAAGAGTACAGAACGTATCGTCGCAAGCACAAGCCGCCGCGTGTCGAGCAGAAGGCTAAACTCGAAACGAATTTCAACACGCTGCAGACCAAGCTGAGACTGAGCAATCGGCCCGCGTACATGCCCACAGAGGGCAAGATGGTATCGGACATCAACAAGGCTTGGAAAGGTAAACCCACCGTGGACAGCGAGCCAATCAATGCTCCCATTGTCCGAGAATACAAGCTGCATTGTTTTAGTGAACGGTCGGCAGCCTAGATAGTCCGAAGTCTAGAGGAATATGCCTGGGTACTGCCGATCGTTGCAATGAAGCTTATTATTAGGCCTGCTGTACATTGCGGTGTTTAACGTAATTGCGGCAACGCCGTTCATCTTCCGTTGCAGGCCTGGAGCTAGCAGAGAAATCGTTCGAAGAATGGCTGCTGTCGGAGATGATGCGACTCGAGCGCCTGGAGCATCTCGCCCAGAAGTTCAAGCACAAAGCAGACGCCCACGAGGAATGGACCGCGGGCAAGGAGGAGATGCTGACGTCGCAACACTTCCGACAGTGCAAACTGAACGAGCTGAAGGCCTTGAAGAAGAAACACGAGGCCTTCGAGTCCGATCTCGCGGCTCACCAAGACCGCGTCGAACAGATAGCTGCTATCGCGCAAGAGCTCAAGTAATGCCTTTAAAAATAGCTACACTTCATTTTGGTCCACCATGAATAATTTCATGGAACCTAATGTTAAATGGGAACGTTATTTCTGTTCAGCACCTTGGAATATCACGACAGCGCGTCCGTCAACGCTAGGTGTCAGAGAATCTGCGACCAGTGGGACCGTTTAGGCACCCTAACTCAACGCAGACGCCAGGCGTTGGATGAAGCTGAACGTATCCTCGAGAAGATTGATGTGCTGCATCTCGAATTTGCGAAACGAGCTGCTGTAAGTGATTTGCACTGAAGTAATTCGGAATAACGTTTAACGATTCGATTCGTTGCACAGCCATTTAACAACTGGCTGGATGGAACCAGGGAGGATCTGGTAGATATGTTCATCGTTCACACGATGGAAGAGATCCAGGGCCTAATGGACGCCCACGCAGCCTTCAAGGCCACCCTCGGCGAAGCTGACAAAGAATACAACTCGATCGTGGGATTGGTCCGCGAGGTCGAGTCCATAGTCAAACAGTTCCAGATCCCCGGCGGTCTCGAGAATCCGTACACGACGCTTACTGCATTGGTAAATTGAAGCCTGCTAGAATTCTCAGCCTTTACGGCACCGCCGAGTGCAGATCTTTATGCAAAAGAAAAATTGCACGAAATTTTGAAAATCCGCAGTCCACTGATTACAGTAGGGCTGTAGTATAATAGAGAAGTACATAGTGTGTTGTGGGTTGCAGGACCTCACGAAGAAATGGAGCGATGTCAGGCAACTCGTTCCACAGCGTGACGGTACACTGCAAGCAGAACTTCGCAAACAACAAAGTATCCTTTTTATGAAAACAATCTTGCGATTGGTCTCTAAGTAGTAAGTTTCCTTAATCGCATGAACAGACAACGAACTGCTTCGACGACAGTTCGCCGAGAAGGCGAATGCCGTTGGTCCATGGATAGAACGTCAATTGGATGCTGTTACGGCTATCGGTCTTGGTCTTCAGGTGAGTATTCGTTTTTGCTGTTATTTTCAAAGTATCGTCTTGAAAGTTGTATCTTAAAACGTTACAATTCTCCAGGGTACTCTTGAAGATCAGCTACACCGTCTGAAAGAATACGAGCAAGCAGTCTACCAGTACAAGGCTCATCTCGAGGAATTGGAGAAGATTCACCAAGCTGTACAAGAGGGTATGATCTTCGAGAACCGGTACACTCAGTACACAATGGAGACGTTGCGAGTCGGCTGGGAACAGCTGTTGACTTCGATTAACCGCAACATCAACGAAGTCGAGAATCAGATCCTCACCAGAGATTCAAAGGTTGTTTATCGTTTCGTTATTCCTCGACATGTTTCAACGCAGAGTCACTTCATGGTCCGCGCGTTTTTTAGGGTATCACGCAAGAGCAGCTGAACGAGTTCCGCAGCAGTTTCAACCACTTCGACAAGAACCGAACGGGACGACTTGCTCCTGAAGAATTCAAGTCCTGTCTCGTGTCTCTGGGCTACTCGATCGGAAAGGATAGGCAAGGCGACATCGACTTCCAACGTATTCTGGCCATCGTTGACCCGAACAACTCCGGTTACGTGCAGTTCGACGCGTTCCTGGACTTCATGACGCGCGAGTCCACGGACACCGACACAGCTGAACAAGTCATCGACAGCTTCCGCATCCTTGCTGGAGACAAGGTTCCTATATCTTTAATAAATCATCGCGTACCGTTTCTATTCATGATAGTTGCACTGTCTATACCTCGTCTGTGATTTGATTCTGTTGGGTACATGATGAAACGAATTGTTACAGCCGTACATCATGGCGGACGAGCTTAGGAGAGAACTGCCGCCCGACCAGGCCGAATACTGCATTCAGAGAATGCCGCCTTACAAAGGACCGAACGCCATGCCCGGCGCGTTGGATTACCGTTCGTTCTCCACCGCTTTGTACGGCGAATCCGATCTGTAAATTATACATATCACAAACGCAACTGAAGAGAACATGTTTTCGGACGATTCCCAGTTGAACAGCAAGTCAAACGATAAAAGCGAAAAGTATGCTCCATGGATGTTTGGTACTCGAACACACCTCTATAAGTCAGGAATAAGCTAGCGCATCCTCAAGGAGAACCATCGTTTAGAAGAGACCGCGCAGTACAATATTCGAAGCGTTTTCGAAGAGAAAGGGGCTCTCATCGAATAGTTTAAATACGGAGCGTTCGAACGAGATTTTTTACGCGCGGTGTCGTTTGAACGCGAGGGGATACCCGAGGGCAGTCATATCTAGAAATTTTGATACACCGATATTTTCCTAGAACGACCGTCTTCCAGATACGAGGCGAAGGATCGTCACAAAGCGCTCAATGTAAGGCGGTGGACCGCTTGAAATCATAAGTCTGTACAGTGACAGTAAGTGTCTTACCCCAGGTAAACCGTCTCTGTTCAAAGGACATCGCGTGATCGAACGCGACAGGCTCGCCCAGAACGAGCTCGCTTCTTGCCTAACGTCTACGACGGATCCTATAATTAATAAGTTAACTCTTCAATTGTATATAAACGTCCCCCCAGCCAAGAGAGAAGTCACACGAGTACCAACAATTAAATACTAAAAAATCTTAGGTCCCGGGAAAGGGGAACCAGCGACGCTGTGCCGAAAACGAATATTATATTTAAAAGAAGCTCGGGAGAACAAAAAGGGAAAAGAAAACGGGATAACGAGGAAGATGGACGCGATTAAGAATAATTCGCGACGCGTCCGATCGGCGCCGACATCGATGTTGTAGCCTTACGTGTCATAGAACGTAGAAATTCCTTTAGAGCGAAAAGCAAGACGTTTAGTTCAAGGCAAAAGAACCCCTTCGACGTGTCGAACCGAATTAGTTGTTGATCGTGCTCGAAGTACAGTTCCTACGCGTGTTCCTGCGGGTCGCACACAGTTCTGTTTCTTTAGTTTCGTCGATACAGTCGAGGCGTCAACACCGAAAACGTAAGGTACAAGTCGAGGTTCGCGTTGTCGTAAAAAAGAAAAAGGTTGAACAGAAAAAAAAAACGATACAAATTTCACGATGTATGTGTGTAAATTACGGACATTAACGATACGCAAACTTAATATAACGAATTCTTTTTGGTAATCCTTGCAAACACGTACGAATCGACTTTCTCGCTAAGGAACCAGAAAACATTGTAAACACGCTCGAAGAAAAAAAAATCGAACATAAACGTTCATATTTTTTTATATAATTAATAATACGCGGCGAACACGAATTTTTTAAACGAGACGACGATACTACCCGTCGCCTTTACACTTCGCGAAGAATCATTACATTATAAATGATAGGGAACGCGAAACGATGCTAAAGAAAGCAAATTTATTTATTTATTTGAATTAAATGATTTATTTATTATTGTTCCGATATAATTAATCACGGTAGCGAAACGAACGCCACTTTTTTCGAGGTATTTATTTTTATAAATATTTGAGAGAAGTGATACACAAACGAAACGGCCACTGTAATATACATATAGGACCTGTTACTGTGAAATCTCTTCCAATCGCAGCAGCTGCCATTACTCGCGTCACGTGTAATCTAGAGTCCACGAGTCCTACGTTAGCAGCAGCTTAACAAAACAAAAGGGAAAAAAACGAGAATCGATCATTTAGTCGAATCATTGTCGTCCAAATCATTACTACTACTACTATAATTACTACTATTATTATTGTAAGATCATTAAAAAAAAAAAGAAATGCTCGTGTGTGAAATGCAATTATTTTATTCGAGATAAAAGGGAAACAAGTATACTGTAACCATTTTTGTTTCGCTTGAGGCTTAACGCTTTACTCATTGTCTATCTTAACGCGTTTTGAGAGTTCTTTCTTAATTTCTCGCATCTACACTTTCGTTCAGGGACAAATCATCGAAACAGAAGGAAAACAAAGAAGAGCATAAGAAACGCAATCGAACAGTATACATTTCGACACAAACACCGAACATGTACACACACACACAAACATTGAAACATACGCACACCCAGCCATCACTACCGTACACAGTGAATGGAAACATCGATGTACGTCAAAATGTAATAAAACCGAAATGCGTACATAATATGTGTATGATGTACGGAGGTTTACGGCTGGAAAAGAAAACAAGATGAAGAAACAAAACAGAGATCTCGTTCCTCAAAAATGCACACGTGATACATACATATATTCTTATCGATCGATCATGTACGCTTACAGTTCACGATTCTTTTGATTTTAAACTCCGACACATCGATCGAATCGAGAAACTTGTTTTGCCCCTCTCCATTTACCGAACTGGTTCGATATAGATATAATGTAAAGTCAAAATACGAGGAAAACAAATAAAAAGGAGAAATAAGAAAATCAAAATGAAAGGAGGTTTAAAAAACAGAGGGAGAGAGAGAGAGGAGCGGAGAGAAATGTCGAGGAGAAAGGTCGACGGAACGGAGTACCAGGCTCGAATGAATGTGTCCGACATTATTGTGATTAAACGATGCCTTTATTCGAAATAGAAAAAGAATTTCGTCGTGGCGTGCACGTTCGCGCGGGCGAACGGCTCGATCGATCTTTGTAGAGAGATTCGAAAGCAGTTTTTTTTCAGAAAATTCAAATGCAAGACTCGATCGAGCGCGTCCCTCGACTAAGCCTACGTATATACAGTAACTCGAGAATATTTACACGAGGATGCTTTTTTAAACGATAATATCACCGCTCTTTCATCGATTATGGCTCGCTCATTCCGAAGCATACCATTTTATTCATAATCCTTACCATTCCCTCTTCTCAATATTATTGCGCCACGGACAAGGCATGAGAATAGACCAATCAGTTAACGCCATTATCATTCGTGGATTGCATCCTTATCGATTAGATTCAGGCATTACACCGTAACGCCACCGTTGGTAGGAATTGACACTAGCAAAGTTCTTCGTTATCTATAGAGGGCGCGACCAGTCGATTCTTTTACTGTCGGTATAGCAGGACGATGTGCTCGATCTACTCTCACGCCTAGTCTGTGTTTGCGGTGTTTAATGGTTCATCGATCGGAGGATCCGTAGAACCGTTTACTCTTTGCAACCGAGTCCTGCGGACCAGTTGCAAATGCCGCCGACAGGATCGTAGGATAACTTATCGGGACAGGTATATTCGGCTCCGATCACCAGACCGTTAACCATTCTCGCGCAGGTGATAAACTTTCTGCAGGAGTAAGGGTGCGGGAAGTTTCCTTGGTCCAGGCATCGAATGCTGCCCTGGCTCGTCAGGAACAGCTTGCCGTTGAAGGTGGATTTGCCGACCACCGGTTCCTCCTCGTCCTCGTAATAGTCATAGTCGATAACCTGGGGTCTCCTCGGTCTGCTGGTCGCGTTCTGTTGGGGTCTATCCTGCGTCTTCGGCTTCTGTCGGTCTTTACGCGCCGCGGAGAAGCTGACTGCGGTCCTAGGGGTCGTCGAGTCTGTTCTAGGTGATAGCGTAGTGCTTATCCTGCGCCTTAGGGCGTCCCTTAACGACGGTCGACCTGATCGTGGAACCCGATTCAATTAATCCGTTCTCAGATTAATTCGTTCGAAAGAAACAGTCTAGAGGAAGGCCTGTTAGCACCCACAGAGTGTCGCAGGGACATGGATGATGCGTTAGCACCACGAAGAACCGAAGGCATCGGCCGACAAGAGGATGTCGGTGACAGAGGAAGAAAGTATCGATGTGTGCGCACGAGTTATGTGATTGCATTAGTACTGAGCTAGAGCGAGAAAGAGAGCGATAGAGAGAGGAGCTAGAGAAAGTTCTAGGTAGAGAGGCACGGCTGATAAAAGACTGATGATTAAGTGATTCAAATTAGCGAATCTAGCGGACGATTTTTCTGGCCGCTGACGCGACGGACCAATGGTTAGCGCCCCGACAGATCCCCGAGAATTAGGTACCTCGTTGAAAGAAGATAATGTGATTAGTGGTTGTTCGTTTAATGAGAGCCTCGGCAGTTCCGAGGGTTCCGATGACAGAGACCTCGACGGATGAGAACAGACTGCTGTGACAGAGAGCGTGGTATAAGTCGAAGGTTGAGAATGCGATGAGAAATTATGCACCGGATGATCCATGAACCTTCACGTATGATCATTTAGCTAGGTAGATTAAGAAGTTGGTTGGTGGTGTAGTTAACAAGCTCTGTGTACCGGTGGCTGGTGTCTGTGGCAGCGGCGGCTCCGCCAAGGTCACCGCGATCTCCTGCGCACGACTACTCTGATCGATATCCTTTTCCGGCTTCGCCGTTCCCGGTACGTTCTCTGTGACACCTGAAACAAATACCACACTATTCTACAATCGTTGTTAAACATCTGCACAACGTTTCGCGTCTTTCGTTCTTCTCGTCTCCGCGAACAAAATTCTCGAAGAAGCTTCCATTCCACCGGATTTGAATTGAAAATTTCCGCTCGCCAGTTCGCGGTGCTATATATCGTCGAATTCGTCCTTTTCTGTGTTTCATGAAAAGAAAATTCCCGAAGAAAACTTGTATTTTGAAGGATTTGAGTTCTAAATCTCAGGAAGCCAGTTTGAATAGGAGAGAAACGATCGCGCGCGGCTCAGGTCGAATGCGCAGCTTCTTCTGCGCAGATCGTCGCGACGCGTAGTGAAGCGAAGATGTCGGGCCGCGCTCCGTTTTCGCGTGATTTATTTATTGCTCAGTGTTTTGCTTACCGAGTTTGTCGAATCCTTCCGTCGGGCTGTTGTTTCGGTTAGCGGTGATCGTGTTCGGTGACTTGTTTCGCGGCGGCGTCAACGTGAATCCGGACGGTTTCCTGAACCTGTTCGTCGACGTACTTCCCGGTGTTCGAGAGGAGGCTACCGTGCTTCTGGTGGAATTCACCTGTTCGCGGGGCACACGCAGATTGTATTTGGTGTCGACACAGCCGTAATCGTAAGTATTTCTTTCATAAGGTTCGCTATTTTCACGGTCAATTGGTAGTACAAACGAGCCACTCGAGCCGCGAGCATTCGAGGCATTATTAGACGCAAACAGAGACGTCCGAGACGTCAGAAGCGACGAAAACATTGTTAATCTCTTAATTAGTTAATCCTATCACGGCTCGAACATCTTCGGGCTCATGTTTTCGAGAAATAAAGTCGTTCGGCGACAGAACGTTGTCGAATGCTTCGGCGGGAAATTCATGCGAATTCAAAATGATTTTACTAGTTGCTCGATAGTTCCGCTGTCTTCTATATGGCGCTGCTCGTTTGCGCGCCAGTGACGGTTCAACTTTTGAGCCTGTTTCGGACTCGAAGTGTCACGGAAATTTCATTTATTTTATAACTGGTCATTTTGTAATCTTTGTAAGCGATCGACTGTTTTTAATAAACCGATTACACGCTTGATATTCAACGTGTTCTCGGATTGTTTTCTATTCAAAATGGCGGAGGCGCTTCTAATTTGAAATATCCCACTTTATAACAAATTAGTGAATATTTATCGGTACATTCAATATACCGAGCAACGTGAATGGAAATTAACTATTAACCCTACGACGGCGGAGCCTGCGTCTATTCTGATCTAGACTATTAAAATTGAAAAATTTAACACCAAACCTACCGAGCCTTAAAAGTAACTGGTACATGTTCCCTTATAAAAATGACAAGATTGACTTTATTTAGACTCTGTGCGGCTCCTATATTGTTATACGTGCACTACTAAAGACGATCGTTTCTTATGAAATCAGTTTTATTGTTTTTCTAATTGTAAAATAAAATACCTGGAACCGGTCATTTTGACCGGTGTTGTGGGTTTAGCGTTAATTAATCAATTCGTCCGCCATTTTGTGTCGGGAGAGACGCATAGGCGTAGAAAAGTACGAATTAGAGTTCAGAAGCGAGCGACACAAACGTTCTGGCTAAGCGTTACCTATCTCGAACAGCGAGAACCTGCCCTATCGGAAACGTGAGTCGTGAATCGACGAGTGAACTCGTCAGCTGCTAGAGACAGGTTAAAGATCATAGAGACGCAACACACAGGGACTACGGTCAATAGGGCGAAGAGAGACATGGTAAGCTCAGGCTGGGCGGCGCGATAACGTGCGACACGCGCCCCCTGCGATAGGAAGAGTTGTGTTAATTGGCCGGAGAGAAGTATAGAGAAAAAAAATACGTCAGCAGGCGTGTATGAAGATATATGTATAGGCAGGCATGGCGGCGAGACAGGTCCCCGTCGAGAGTCTCCTTCGTGCAACAATCTCTCTCTCTCTCTCTCTCTTTCCCTTTCTCTCAAACGAAACACCTTCACATTCTTCCTGGAGGTTACGAAACGAAGCGTTTTTTTTTTATCCGGTTAACCATTGTCGAAGATGAAGAACGGGTCCCGTTGGTATTTTTTATTTATTTATTTGTTTGTTAGGCGAGGCTAGCGAAAGAAAAGCCGTAGGCTCCTCGTGCTTGGTCCGTTCGGACGCATTAGTCAGCAGCGGATAGCGAGATCGTGGACGATGCTGGTGTTCCCGGTTGCGGCCACCGCTTCCGGTTGGTTAGACGTAAAAAGAATGGCCGAGCAACAGTTAGCCCTACGTTCTACGAGGTTTGGTTATTGCGGTTCGTTCTCTCTCCCGCTCCTACGCCCGACTAAGTTTACACTGACCTCTGGTTCGCTTCGACCGACACTGTCCTTGATCCCGACCTGTTCTTCGACGTTCCTCTCATGCTCTTCCTTCGCCGGAGAGGAATCGTTCCTCTCGGCCAGGTCCTTGGGCGCGGACTCTTCGGGAACAGAATCGGCGGACACGTGACCAGCACCCGGTCTCCGCTGACGTCCTCTGTACAATCGCCGCCGTGGAGGTTGCGTCCTTTTCACCGAATTCTCTTGATCCTCTACCGGCGATTTCACCCGCGTCCTATCGCGGCTACCTCGACGACCAAACTCGTACGAATTGAACCTCTGCGCGCCACGGGCAGGTGGACCAGGTGTCTTCGTGCTCGCTGTGGTAGTCGGCAATGTTACGATTAAGGTTGTCGGGTTCTGATCTTCCTTTGTCGTGGGTTCTTTCTCGGTACTAGCTGTAGACTTCTCTTCTGGTCCGGGTTCCTTCGGAGTAGTCAACGTCTCGGTCACAATGTCTTCTACCGTCGAAATTTCGGTGGATGTCTGATCAGCCTCCTCGGTGCTGGAGGAAGGGAAATCGTTCGGCGATTTGTACGGCACGCTAGCTTCGACATCTGTCGTAGGAGCTATGGTCGACTCGACGATCGATGTTACGGCTAGAGTCGAACCGGTGGAAGCCTTCAAGGCTGTGGAGGACGATGCTTTGATGGTCGTTGGCACCGTGATGGGTTCGCTAACTGATTCTTCTTGCTTGACTGGTGGAATCGTTGCTCTGTGTCTAGTCCTTCCCCTGCCTCGGACTACTTGTCTAGTAGTTGGGTAGTCAGTGGACGAAGGAGTCTGTGTGGAGGAGCTCGTAGTGTTTCGTCGACGCGACCGTTGCGTGGTCGTCTCGCTTGGCCCGGTGTAAACTGGGGACACTTCGGTGTTCAAACTCGTTGGGACCTCCGTGCTCTTCTCGGTTCTATTATCCTCTCCGATGGACAAGGTTGTCGGCTCGGTAGCAAAGGTCTCGGTCTCGGTGAAGCTCGCTGGGGTCTCGGTTTGGCTTCTGGTCACGTAGAAACCTCGCGGGTTCGTCAGGTTCTTGGGCAGGTGGGTCAAAGGAATAGCGCGCAGCGTGGTCGGTCTGATCGTGGTGGTCGACGAGTCCTCGCGATCGATCCTCTTCTTGCTGGCCAGAGAGGACTCCGCCTCGTCCGCGACATTCTCCTCTTCGAAATACAAACGTGCTTTGTCCTCGATCGGGTCCAGCTCGGCCTGTTTCGCCTTGGTCAGTATCCAGGCGCCGTCTTTCTGGTAACCCGGCTGTTCGGGTACGCTGGCCTCGCCGCGAGCATTATCCTCGTCGACCTCGAGAACGAGGTTCGTCTCTCTGTTGTCGAGCAAGCTCAACTGCACGGGCGAGGAATTGTCGGCCAGCTCGCTGGTCCGAAGACCGATCAGTTCCTTCAGGGTCGGCAACCTAATTGCTTCCGAGCCGGCGACCTGAAAATCAGAAGAAAGGCAGCACGCTTAATCACCGATCCTCCCGGATCATTCCCTTGATTCCCTCTCTCTCTCTGCGGTGCCGTCCCGGCAGTCTCCGTCCTGGAGGAGAAGAGGCGGAGAGAGAAAATAAGAGAAAGCCGGCGATCCTCTCGATCGGCGCAGGTCCTCCTCTGTACTAGAACTCGGGGAAAAGCGTAGCTCTCCTCTACGAACAAACGATGAACCGATGAAGGATCAACCTCCGCTTAGTCTCGCTCGTGTATCGATCCTTCTTCGATACGCACAGCCTTCGGTGGGGTCCTAGTCTTCTACTTCGATACCCTAACTCTCGCAAAGAGCGTGCAGACGGTTATCTCCGATCGCGTTCGATTTTGGAGAATCAATCTACATCCTCCGGGCTGGTCCTCTATCTCGATACTCTAATTCCGTGAACAACCGACCGATGAACTGATGAATGGAAGACGAAAAGAGTTCCGGTCGCACGTTACTCTCGAAAGTCGTGTGTGATCTTGCAATATGATGACGAAGAAGATGAACGCTCGTATGTACATTAGTATCGATGGGATGAATGATGAGACGTGTGCGGGCCATCACTGGTCCTTGCCGGCGATCAAGTTGCTGAACACCGACTCGATCTCGATGGTCGAGGACTCCTGTGACTCGGTGGTGAGTCTACCGCCGCCTGTCCGATGAAGAAACTCGCCCTCGATGGGCAGCGTGGACCTTTCGACCTGACCTTGTCGTATTTCGTTTGCTGACTCGTCCTCGCCGTCGGACGAGTCTTTGGAGGTCGTCGAGAGGGTGTCTGGAATTGAGGACGCGGTGGTCTGCACGGGGATCCTCGTGGTAGAGGTTAGAGACGAGTATTTGGTCTTGATGAGGATTTTCTGCCTCTCGGTAGTGGCGGACTCCTCGACCGAAGTGACCAACCTAGTGACCAGGGGCTGCGCGGAAGGTGTGGTTGTGTAATCGTCTACGATATTCTGGACCTGTTTCGTTGAGTCTTCGCTAGGACTCTTGGGGGTGGTTCGCAGAGATTGCTGTAGCCTTCTGTGAGCGTCCGCTACGTAATCGAACTTCTTCGCCGGGATCAGGGTCTCGGTAACCGGGTTCTCCGTGCTGGTGGGCCTCCGCGCGTAGAACCTGGTCCTCACGTGCGCGGACGAGTCGAAGCTCGGCGACTGCGTGGCGTCCAGCACCGACTCGTCCTCGTCTGTCGGGAACCTGCCGCGAGTCCTCGGCTGTCTGTAGCCCTGGTAGTTGAGCTTCGAGTCGTTTGACTCCTCGGATTCCTCTGGCGACGAGTCGGCAAGATACGAGCTCTCTGTACTCACTTTCCTTAAGGACTCTGGTACCCTGTACCTGGGACGGGACTCTGGTTTACGGTTCTTGCCGGGCGTCGATCGGTAGACGTCCTCGCTCCCTGTTGAGAGAGCCTCCTCCAGAAGTATCTGTGGCGTCAGCGGAGCTAAGTGACCGGTGGACAACGAGGGAGTGGTGAAGCGACTCCAAAATTCGTTCGAATCTCCATGCGCTGGTAAATTCACCTCGAAGACTGGCCGAACATTAGCTCGGTTGGTCCTAGGGGTCGCCTCCAACGAGACGTCCTCCTCCTCCAGCGACAGCTCCGTTTCTTCTTCGGGTTCTTCTTCTATCGCCGTCTGCGTGGTTCTAGCAGTCGTCGACGAAACCGGTCTGCGACGAATGAACAGACTCTTCCTCCGCTTCGACACCTCCGGATTACTCACCTCGGTAGATGAAAACGCTCTACTCGGAGTCCTCGCGACAACGTTCTGTCCGCCGATGTTCTCCGATAATTCGATCGGTCTCCTGCGCACGAACTTCTTCCTTACGAACCTAGAGTCCTGATAGTAGGTCCTGTTGTAAGGCTCCAGCCTCCGGGTGCCTTGAGATGCCAGCGAGGTCGTGGTCAAGGCCACCGTCGGTGCAGCTTCCGGCTGATTTCGATCGGCCGTCGTTTCATCCACGACGTCGCTCGTGAATCTGATCACGAAGGTGGTGGGCGATGTCGTCGATTCCGTCGAAGCAGTTTCAGCCAGGGTTTCTCCTCGCTCTGTCGAGGCAACGGTGAAGTTGTCGAGCACGGTCGAGGCCATCGTGGCCGTGTCAGGGTCCTCGAAGTCTTCGTCGATCGAGGTGCCCGCGGTCGGTGTCTCGAAGCTGGTATAATCGTTGGTTAGAGCATAATCGATCGTGCCTGCAGTCTCTGCCGTGGATGTGAAGATAGTTTCCGTGGAAGTGCCTTCTGCTACATCCTCCTGCAGCGTCGAGCTCAGGTCAGCGTCCTTAGGGGTCGTGAACCTGAGGACTATACGGTCGTCCTCGGTCGAAGAGACGTCCGCTGGGGTACTAGCGTTCTGATGTATACGAAAACGTCTGACCACCTTCCTCCTCCTCGGCGTCGGCTGCTCTTCTTCGTCCTCCTGCGACGCGGAGGTAGTCGAGGTCACGGGTCTCTTCCTCAACAACACCTTCCTCCTCCTCATCACCGTTCCGTTCTCTTGATTCGGGGAGCTAGCATTCGCATTGAACACGATCTTGATGATATCCGGATTAAACTCCTCGACCTTAGTTTCTCTCCCGACCGTAGTCGTAATTTGCAGTGGCTCGGTGGTGGTGGTGGTGTAAGGTAGACTATCCGTCGCGGTAACCACTTCGTTCTCCCCTATCGACTCTGTGGTGGGAACCGACTCGACGGTGTTGGTCTCGAGCACCGGGTCGGTCGTAGTATTGTCCTCTTCGATGGACACGCTTGCGGTGGTAACCCGAGGTTCCTCTGTGATAGATTCGTTCGAGGTATCGTAGATAACCTCCTCTTCAATCTTCGACGTCGTAGTCACCGTCGTGGAGAGCGTGCTGGTGGAGACTTCGGCTGTCTTCACAGCCTCTTCTACGTCGTTCCTCTTCCTGGTGTACCTGGCCCTGGCGTCGATGTCCCTGCTTGAAGCGGGTTTCTTGAAAATTCTGATGTTCGTGATCCTGTCCTCCTCGTTGGTCTCCTGTTTCGTCACGCTCCTGGACCTGGAGGAGATCTTGTTGGGCGGGCCTTGGGTAATCCTGACGATAGGACTGTCCTCCAGCTCGTTGCCCTTCGAGTGTTCAGTGACCGCCCGCAAGATAGGCTTTCTGAGTCTCCTTCTGACTGGTTCAGGCGTGCTCTCGGTACTCGAAGCTCTACCGCGTTCCCGGACCAACGAGTTGGAAGGCTCTTCGGCCTTGGCCTTGAAGGTTGGCGGCGTGTACCTGCTCGTGCCCCTCTGCCGCGACCGGCCAGGTCTACCTAAGCCCGGGTCCTCGATAGGTTCGCGAGGACTCTCGCTCTCGGCGATCGTTTTCTCCTGCCTCGACCTCAAGCGACCTCGTCCCGCCAGGAAGGTCGGCCGCGCGACGTTTCGCGAGGGAATACTCACCTTGGACCCCGGCAGCGGGGTGGTCGGCTCCGTGGTCGGTCTGCTGCGACGGCTCAGTCCGAAAGGTCTCGGCTGGGACACCGTCGCGGCGCTGCTGCGAGAATTGGGAGCTGACAGCGTCGACGACAGACCCGCCGGAGCCGTGGTCAGCAGGATCTCTGTCGCCGAGTCCTCGACCAGTCGCACCGTCTCTGTCGTTGAGCTGCTAATCGCCTCCGCGCTCTCGTTCGTCCCCGATCTCTCTGTCTCTTCCTCCACAACGATGCTGTTCGCCGTGGTGAACGCCACAGTTGTCGACGAAGGGGTGCTTGTTGACGTAGCCGTGCTCGTCTCTACCTTCTCCTCTTCCTTGCCGATCGAGACCGCTTGCGTCACAGGATCTGGGCTAGCAGATGACTCCGAGACCACTTCCAGAGGCCTCGAGGTCGTGCTTCGGAATCTCTGAATGTTGACGTACCTGCGAAACCATGGTTCAGTTAGCGCTGCGGAGCTTGAAAGAAAACAGGATTATGCTAAAGTATGGCACCTGGACTTAGTGGTCGGGTTCTCCTCGCTCGAGTTACGCGACTCTTCTTCCTTGTCTTCCGAAGAACTGTTCTCGGTGCTTCTGGAATTGTTAACTCTTCAGAATGTTTGTTCCTGTTCTTGGTTGGTTGATTACTTACCTGGATGGGGTCGTGGGACGGCGAGAACGGACAGGCGCCTCCTCTTCCTCATCGTCCTTCAACTCGACGTCGTTCTCGTTCCTGAAAGAATGAAAGTCTCGTTTCTTTACTGCTATCAACACCTTCTCCTGGCGGTCCATCTTCTCACCTGGACGTCGTGCTTGACGGCCGAGCTCGTCTGATGTTGAAGTAGTTGGGAGTCGCCCTCTGCGTCGAGCTGGCCAAGAACGGATTGCTGACAGTCCGCTCCTCGGATGATGCGACGTCCGCGGTGTCGTCGTCGAGCTCTTCGTCGTCCTCGACCTCCTCTTCGTCTTCGACCGGCGGCTCCTTCGTGGAGGGCCTAACCCAAAAGACATTACAGTATGTTTTTGCTCATTGTACTCCCGATTAAACGCTCGTTCTTTACGTGAGCTTGTTACTTGTTATTATATAATGTACTCAAAAAATTCACCTAGGCCTCTCGATGGTCACGTACTGAGGCTTCTGCGACCTCCGCAAGTTCTTCACTTCGGGGACCTCGTCCAAACCTTCGAATTGCGCTCCACCTGGTCCGTTTGCGTAACTCGTGCCCCGCGATATGCTTGCTCTACTTGTAGCCACCTTGGTGGACTGACGATTTAGCACCCTTTCGTACAGGCTACGACTTATGGTTGCAGGAGTGACGCGTTCGGTGTCGACGCTCGTTTCGTCCGAGCCTTTGCTCTGCAGGTACAGTTGCTTCTCTAGCTCCTCGATGCCACCTGTGGGAACGGAACCTCGTAGATAAGACTGTTACAACGTTAATTGTTAATTAGACAATTAACCCTCTACCTACGGTAGCCTGACCGCATCTAAAATAAATGACTGTACCTGCTTTCTTGATGAGCATTATCAGCTCCTTGATGACCTTAGGATCCTCTTCATCCTCTGTGCCGAGGATCTTCACGGATTCCTCGTGGCTCTCGGACTTCTTGGTAACCTGTGGTGCCTCCGTGGTCGTAGTGGTAGTCGTGGTAGGCTTGTTCCTGGTGATCGTTTTATAGAGAAGTGGCTTCGGAGTGGTGGTCGTGCTAGGCTCCTTCTTCTCTTCCACCTGTTCCTCCTCTTCGCTTTCATCCTCGCCTTCGTAGTCATCCTCGTATTCCTCTTCTTCCGGTTTCTCGGTGGTTGGCTTTCTGGTACTGCTGTAGAGATAGGTCGTTCGACTCGTGGCTGCCGTAATCGGTGCCCTGGTCGTCGACGCTGTAGCCTGCGACGATGTCTTCGTCTTCGGACAGATCACGTTCCGAGGATAATCGCAGGAATCCGCCGCCTTGTTGAACACCAGTCCTGTACGAGAACGATGCGGTCAGTATCGAGAGGTCCGACCACGCGGATCGATGAGAAAGTGAAGGTTGAACTCACCGGAAGGACAAGTGAACTGATGCGCGACCACGCCAAGGCCACCTGGTCCACTGTCCAGGCACCAGAAGTACTTCTTGCAGTCTCGGGGATGCGGGAAGAACCCTTCGTCCTCGCACTTGAAATCTAACATTTGATAGCGTTCGTATTATCGGTTTGTTATCATTCCGGTAAAGAATTGTATTTTGAACAAATATTTTGAATAACGCTGTAACAATTTCTCAGCCTCGGAGCACTTACCAGTGCCAGGATCAGGCGTGGTTGGGGGCTCAGGTGTAGTCAGCTGGTTGCTCAGAGACTCCTCTTCCGATTCATTTTTCTTTTGCTTGCGGCGAGTCTGTTTCCTGCGATTCCGACTCGAACTTCCTATCGATTGATTCTTAGGCCTGCTCTTCCCCTTCTCCCTCGATCTGTCATTCTTCTCGGCTTTGACCGCGTTCCCCTTGTCAGAGTCATCTTCTTCGGAAGAAGATTGACTGTAGGACCGCCTGTACACGTCTTGATCCTCTTCGTCCTCCTCTCTGCTCGCCTTTGGTCTCGCGTAGGTCCGGAATTTCGGTCTTGGAGACGTGACGCGCTTCTTCGTGATCGGTGCCGCTGTTGTGGTGCTTCTTCTGCTACCGGAACCCTGTCGTCTACCTCCTGAGTTGCTGGGCACTGTTGGTAGCCGTGTTTTCTTGCGATTGTCCCCTGACTGCGACTTCTGAACGGCATTTCTGATTGGAACACGGAGACAAGATTAACGAGACTACTCCCTGATCTCGATCTACAGGTACTGCATAGAGATTGTAATTTGTCCAGCGACTAAACTAAAATGGGACTAGAGTGCCAGCGCTACCTAATTTCTTCTAGGGTGTTTTTAGGCTGTTTACGATAACACATTATATTGGGTCACTGAGCAACTAAACTGCATAGGGACAATGGTACTAGGGCTCTATCTAATCTCTTCTCGAGTTCCTCATTTAGACTGATCGCAATAATACGATTTGTATTATCATCTGCTAGATTGTTGAGAGGATTGAAGCGCTAGAATCTCACGTGGAATCGGTCAGAAGGGCTTGCTTGGCTGCCTCGATCAGCGGGTACGGTCGGTCGTGGCACTTGCCCCTGAAGTCATCGTTGTCGATTGTCCAGAACATGATGCCGCCAAGATTCTTCTCGTTCGCGTACTTCGCCTTCAGCTTCACGATGTCTTCGTCGTCGTAGCCGACCCACTGGTCGTCCTTGAACGCGTACGGACCCATTGCTTTCGAGTTTGGCTGCACCACCTCCCAGTCGTCTGACTGCGATAGACTCTCGCAGATCTGAGGATCGATAGCAACATTGAAGCAACAGACTTCGAAACACAATTCAGTATTCTGAACCAAACCTGACCTCGTAGTAAGCAAGATAGCCCTTCTCCCTAGTTGCATCGCCTTCAGTTCCAGGACCGTCAGCCGGCGCTCCCAGCTCCGTCGCGTCCCTATTGAACAGCGTGTACGATCTACCATAAGTCGGGATCCCTAAAATGATCTTCTCCGGCGAGGCACCCTTCTTCAGCAAGTAATTGATCGTGTAATCCTAAAAAGTTCGTCGAGATCAACGCGCCATCGAATGCAAGTTCCAGAGAGTTGGTCTTACAATCGTCAGCTCGCTGTCGTAGTTATACTCGTTGTCCTCTTCCAAGGGATACAGAGGGGAATGATGATTGACGGCGGGCTCGTAGGACGAATGATAGTCGTACGAAAGCAGATTGATAAAATCCAGGTACTCGTTCAACCTGGGCACGTCGTAGCCTTTGTCGATGTACTCGATACCCGCTGGCATGGCCAGGGATAACAGTAACCTCGGTCTTCCGGTCTTCGAGGACTCCTTGTCGAACTCCTCTCTGAGTTCCTTCAATAGAAACCAAAAGAAATAATGTCAATCGAATTCAACACGTTCGCCACCGGACACTTGAATTTCGATTAAAAATTGCTCATGTTTAAACAGTTAGAGAATTGAGTAGTTCAGCTGAAAAAGATCGCTCCTCTTCTACGAAATTATGAACTACAAAGAAGTTCAGGATGTGTTCAACAGCCTCCCACGGGGAATTATTGAACAGATCAAGTTTGAACATCAAGTACGCGAGTACCAGACGTTTACCTGGACTAGGCTAGCATAGTTGTCCTTGTCCCGAGGTTTCCCGCCGTCCCTGAACGCCGGGTACTCCCAGTCGAGGTCCAGGCCGTCGAAGTGGTTCTTCCTGAGGAACTTGACGGAGTTCTTGACGAACTCCCGTCGCCTGTCCTGGTCGGCGACCATCGGCGAGAATCGGCTGGACCCCTCGTTCCATCCGCCGATCGCCAGCAAGGTCTTCAGGTTCTTGTTGTACGTCTTCAGCCCGGTGAACTTGGCGTAGCCACCTTGAACATTCGCCATGGTGCATCGTCAGACACCGTCTCTCTCTCTCTCTCTCTATGCTCAAGGTCGCTTCTTTTACCTTTCTCGATGTCCTGGTACTTGTCGAACGGCTTCAGAGCGTTCTCCTTGGTGAACCCACCGAACGCGTAGATCAGGTGGGTGCACAGGTACGGGTTGATGTTCTGAGGTGAGAATTTCGCCGTACCTGGTCTGTAGATCGACCAGTTAGTGTAGTAGCAGACGACCTTGCGCTCGGCATCACCTGCAACGCGTCAAGTACATCCAGCTGTTTTCCCATTTCGGTTTTCGCAGAATTTCTCTACGTGAACAGCGACGGTCTTTAAGGGAATTACGATTTTATAAGAGAAAAATAGGAGAAGTGATCTTTTGAAACCGACGAGGCTAGGCTAATCAATCGCGATCCAGCCTAATGATCGATCGAGACACCTGTCACCCCCCAGAGAAACTGAAACCCGTTCCTTGAACTTTCTCACGAATTTCCTTTCGGCGAGGCTTGTGTCGATCACTACTTTGTAAGTTTCTATAATTATCTATTTGTAATCTTATTCGAATAATCCCGAACAGTGTCACAAGTTAATGTTTCCCCTGCGAGCAATTAGCACGCGTGCTCCGCTAACAAAACCAGCAGAAGTTTCTCTTTTACATTTGCGCGCGCGAAACCCCACGATTGCTTTCGATCGCGAAGAGTCACCCCAGGTGCTTTCACCGATGATCGAGCGAATCGAGGTCGACTCGAGATACAATGCGAAAATCGAGTCTGGAATTAAGATCGAGGGCGACCGTGACCACCCACCTGGCGCTGGGACTCGGGCAGCGATCGCACGATCCACGGAAACTACTGTTTCTTCTTTTGTGGGTCCTAGAATTTTGTTACAGACCCACAATTTGTGTCTACAATTTTTTAACGTTCTCGAAAATTTGCTTTCAGGTCTCGAATGAAGGTGCCCCGTGAACTACAGATGAGTGAACGACCGTGACAGCATCAACAGCACGCACTCATGACGCAGGGTGAGTGGATTTAAAAACTACATTCATTGATATCTACAGAAACCACTATTTCCCCGTTCGTGGGCTCTAGAATTTCATTACAGACCCCACAAGTTTTCTCACAGATCCCTCAATATTTCGTAAGATCTAAACATTGCATTCTCTCGCACGTATCCTATAATTTTTTGCAAGCTTTACAATTATTATATACATAATTTTCTTCCCGAGTCCTATGACCTTTCTCTACAAGTCCTGTAATTTTTTCGCGGCGGCTACAATTTGTTAACGCATTCCAAAAATCCTTTCACGTCTCGGACGAAGATGGCCACAGATATCGCGTGCGCTCGCGACGCAGGGTGAGCCAATTGAAAAACGACGTTTATCCGGCACTCATTAGTCCCTTTCGATTCGTTTCCACGATCGACCGCGCTGTTGCAAATCGGCCTCGAGTCACGAAAGAAGTTTCATAATTGCCTAGAAAGCAGTTCGATTTTCCCGGTGGGAAAAAGAACGGACGATCGCTTCACAGTTTCCACGGGTAGCATTAACGACTTGCGCGCGTTTTGCATAGAGCGGAATTGTTCGCGGCAGGAATCGACGATTCGACGGAAGCGGCTGGCGGCGCGACGATTCTCTTTCACCGCATAGTTTCGCGTTGCGCCGACGGTAATGGTGTTAAGGCGGTGCATAACACCGCAGATAATATCGGTAAGAGGCGCGTGGCTCGCTGAAAACCTGGAATTATCGCCCGGGAGCCTCGCGAAATTACAATGCGAACGCTTTCTGCGACCTATTTCCTTCTTCCCGTGCTTTCCTATCGCGCTATCATGGCCTCCAAAGTTTTTAGAGGCACTGCACACAGGCTCACTAATCTACCCTCATTCCTCACAATCACTTCTTCGTTGGGGAATTCTCGTTTTTAGCGACCTGGTTCTTTTATGAGGTCCCAATTTTTACTCTCTACCCTCTAGTCCCTTTTGTTTGATTGTTTTACGTCGCTTCTTCAATTGCTATGGTTATTAACACGTTGTTTCGTAGTTTGTTTACTTGCCATATTTGTGCAGCTACCAGAGTTGGGCAACAATTTTATTTAAATAAAAATTTCGAATAAAGTGGGTTTAAAACCAACTTGGAAAGACCAACTTTATTCGAAATTATTATTTAGATACAATTTTTACCCAACTCTGGCAGCTACGATGAAATTCGCAGTACAATCAGTGTAAATATGAATAGACAGCCTCAGGGAAGAGAACACAAAATCAAGGTTGGTTAAAAATCATTAAATAAATGAACAGAAAATATAATCGTACAAAATTTATTCAAAATCAACAAGCAAACGAATATTTTTATTGTTTGTGATAACTTATTAAAACTATCTTCCACGCAAAGGGCTGCTTGGAAGATATTTAAAAAAAAGAAAACATTCTATATGCTTTTTGATGATTACTATGCACTCTAAGGTGCCTCTAGTAGGGACTAGACGTAGGGATATTTCATATTTCACCGCAAAGTACCCCTAACTATGTTTTGCATTCACTCTTTCATTCGTTAATCTCCTCTTCCTGGACCCTGAAGATGTAAACAGTTCTAATGATCTGTTCCTTGTATTTTTAGAGGTCCCAAATTCTTCTCGAGTGTGTGGGACACTTTTCGGCAGATGTAGTGACCTACTTCTGGTCTCTCCACGATCCCGAAAATGTTCTCAGGCTTCCGGCGATTCGCCCGCGCCCTCGATTTGTATAGAGAACAACTCCGATCTACGCGACCAACCATCGATTTCCCGCAAGGAGAACGAAACGATCGAGAAGAACATTCTTTCGGTTATAAGGGCGTTCCCGCGCGTAGATCACGATCTCACCTTTAGCTAGTCATGAGCGGATTGCGTCAATTATGCCGGTTTTTTCAGATCCCGGAAACGGTTACCGTATCGATTACGAGATGCGGAGATAGAAACACGGCGGGAACGATCGCCTTTAAAGATCGCTCGATCGCGAGCCTTTTCACGCTTACAATGTTGCTTTCGACGGTTCCAAGACCGCCTCCGATTCCCCCTCCCCCTGATCTCACTTGGTCCCACCTGATTCCCACCCGATAGGTAACCCCTCTCCTCTCGAACGGAATCTGATCGAAAGGCTCTCGAACCTCCGCTCCGGGAGGTTTTTGCCGCGTACCGTTTTCACCGGGAATGGTGCCTGTCTGTGTAGAAGCACGTTTCACCGATCTGTACACGGGACACGCAGTGAAAACTGCATCTGTGCGTGCATGCATGCACCGGTCCTCACGTGCACCGGGCCCCGTGTACCGAGCACGCTAGAGAAATTACGGGGGACGCCGGGAGACTCGGTCACAGAGTAAATGGGCCATTCTTTCGCGGCGCTAACCTTGCTGTTGTACTCTTCTCTCTCTTTCTCTCGTTCTCCCTCTTTCTCTTTTGCTACCGTTTGCCTCAACAGTGTCAATTCGGTCCCGTTAGAAATTGTGTCTAACCCTTCCCTGCACAGACCGGTGAGATTCATGAATCAAATTTCATGCATCGTTCTAACCTTCTTCCGATTGTCTTGGCATTCCTCAATGAATTCTTGTTTTACTAGGAGTAAGCAGTTTTATGCAATGCAACAACGATAGAACTTATCGCGTGAGAATGCATGTTAAAAAGGTTCCACGGCTCACTTTGTAAACAGAACCTGTTCAAATATTCTGTAACTCTTTCTATCACATCCAGAGACTCTTAACGTTTCTAGCCATTCATGTTTCGCTCGAAAGTTTCACTATTTTCATCGATACTTCGGCTCGAAATGGAGGTAACTTTGAATTCGTTCGCTCTCAGCAGTTCCCGCGCGTGCTACTAATGATAAACTCGACGAGTTTATGTGTGCAACGAGTTACGCGCTAAAATAGAAATTACTGTAGAAGTGAGTTGCAATATCTCGAGGTTTTGTGTACAGTAGATCGTAGAAAAACTCCTGTGTATCAAGGCTGAAATGTTTCACTTTTACATGGACTTGATATTGTCGCGGCAAGCATTGAAATCTGAGTAACGTAGACCAGGGGTTCTTAAATCTATGTAGCCCGCGGCTCCCTCTTGAACAACATTTTGTTGCGGACCTAGGCATTTTTCTTCTTCATGTAGGATTTTTATTAAATGTGTCATTTGAATAAAAGCGAAAAGTTGGGGGATGTATGGTTAATGTAAAAATTGTTTCGCGGATCACAGTTTAAGAACCTCTGATGTAGACTGTTCGGTGCGTTGTTCCTGGATCCTCGGACGTGATCAAGATCGACGACACGTCGCTGTGCGTTTCTAATGTCGAAATTTCTCTCGTTGCTAAATAGAACTAAATACTCACCACGGTGTACCGTCGCGAGCAGAATACACAAGGCGAGCAGCAGCGACACCGTTTTGCACCCCTGAAATGAGAAAGCAACCCCGTTAAAAATCAACACGACATTTCAAAATCAATATGGAACCGTAATACTTCAATACAGAAACTATATTTTCTCCTACTGTGGCAGAAAAATCGTTGCCTTCGTAGTCAAACTGGAAATTAATACCATTTTATGACTATGATGACTACTATGATTCAACACTGAATTTTCTCTTTTTATCTTCGCATATTGAATGCCTTCCACATCGAGAAGATTGATCTTTGAGTCGACTTGTTTATATCATTTCGTACAAGCGAAAGGAACGAATTTTTCTGTGAATATTAGTGGAAGACAGTCGAAGAAAGGAAAGTTTAGGCGGCCTAGCTCGAAAGTAAAAGTTAATCCTACATAAGAATTGTACAAACAAACGATTAAGCCTGAATATCTACCCCACGCTTTCGTAACCGAGTCACGAGCAGCACCAGGCTTGCAATTATGATCGTAAGTAGCCACGAACGGCTCTCGTTTCGAGTTGTACGGCCGAGGCTTCCGTGGCCACTGTCTACACGCCATTATGTTTCTCTTGCGTTTTTCCCCTTGAGCCTTTTTCTGTTGTCCGGTGCATAGCGCGTTCAACGATCCCCATTACCCTTGAGCTCTCTTTACTTTCTGCGAACACTGGTTTCTCTCTCGTTGTCGCAATCAAGGACACCGTTGTTATCGCTGATCCGTTCTCAGTGGATCTCGATAATCGCGATCCCCTCCAATGAGGAGGCACCTGTCTACGGAAGGTTATGGAATATGTACAAATATTGCAGTGTGTCCACGAAAAAATTGTAGAACTTGGGAGAAAAGCATTTAGGATCTATCAAAAAAATTGCAGAGCTTGCGAATAAATTTTTAAAAAAGTACAGAGTCCCCAAAAAATTCTAAGACTGTGAAAGACCCGTAAGGTTTACAGAAAGGGCCTCCAAAAAATTCAGTTCAAGGCCCACGAAAAAATTTAGGTCCAAGAAAAGAGTGTGTCCTACGAAAAATCGATAGAGTGAGCAAAGAAGTTGTGTGGCTTGTGAAAAAGGATGGTTAGTACGGTGTTGTTAGAACAAATAAATAAAGGAAGTTTGTGGTCCATATTAGGTCCCGTGGCTCGACTATTTTCGTGGACTGCTTTCTACAGTTGGTTCTGACGATCTCGCGTAATTAACGCCCGCCGGCCGATTCCACTTTCGACTTCAACGGAGTCGGCTCGATCTGTTATGGATTTGCATAGGCGGGTTCTCCGAGGAGAATACGATTAGCCGCGATCCTCTTTCGAAATCCCGCCGCTCGGAAACGACCGGTCGAGGACAATTGCGTGGATTTCCGTCGGTCGACCTCGTTCGACTTTCCTGCCGATCGAAAATACACAAGCCTATCGGAACCTGATCGTTATTCACTACCTTAGGCAGTACAGGACGCGATAACAGAGATTAATTACTAGACTGCGGATCTTTACGCAAAATAAAAATGATCTGGGTCGACAGCGAAGCGACTTGAGAAATTTTTTCTTCCACAATTTTCAAAAATTTCATCGTTCACTGTTTGAAATTTTCCCTGCTCATTCAATTACATACTCTATTAATTACGAGCCATGCAGATAGAAGGATTGGAATAGAGATCGCGAAGATCCGAGAACTTCAACTTGATGGATTCGTTCGTATACTCTTCAGCTTTATGAAAATGTTGCTGACCATTAGACAACAAGTTCAAGAGAAAATACACTGTATTAGAAACAGTATCAGTGAAAATAGAAACCCGGGTAACGGGATCGTGCGGTGATAAGTAGACTGTGCACCTTCTCAAAATGCAGCCGAAGGATCTTTCCCTCCCCATTTCCACTAACTACAGATTTTCTTCCTATGGGTCTTGAAAATTATTCATAAATCTCAAAATCCTTCTTACAAGGGTTTCACAATTTTTCCACAAGCTCTGCAATTTTTTTACGAGCTCAAAACAATCAGTGCACTTCAGGAAAAGCTCAGGAAAAATTCCAAGGCGATCGCGTTCACCGAAAGAAATAGATTTGCTAATGATCGGCCAGTGAGCGTAGGTATCATCGAAGAGCTCTGGTCTCACCATGGACTTTAAGCTTTGCTCAAAGGTTTCGCAATTTTTACACAAGCTCTGCAATCTTTTACAAGCTCAAAATAACCAATAAACTTAAGAAAATGCTTAGGAAAAATTCCAAGGCGATCGCGTTCACCGAAAGAAATACATAGATTTGCTACTGATCGGCCAGTGAGCGTAGGAATCATCGAAGAGCTCTGGTCTCACCATGGACTTTAAGCTTTGCTCACAAGTTTTGCAATTTTTCCACAAGCTTTGCAATTTTTTTACAAGCTCGAAACAATCAGGACACTTCAGGAAAAATTCTATAGCGATCGCACTCCGATCTCGCATCGCTGTAGATCTAGCGACTTCCGGATTCGATTGAGGATCTCGGGATGATGCGCAAAGGCGAATCAGGTACGCGACACCTGGCGGGGCACCTCCTCCGGTTATGCAACCCGCGAACGCGTAAAGAGAAAGCAAGAAGAAAGAAGGAGCGCGGCGGCGACTTTCTCGCGCGTTTCGGCCGACGAGCGCGCGTTACATTCGCGTAACGTTACGTCGTGACGACGTTCCTGTGCCAACGAACAATTAACCAGTGTCTAGAGGGAGGCTGCATTTAGGCTAGACTATCCTCGGTCGCGAATAACGCATTCCACGCCCGTTTACCGCCTTGGAATCCGCTGGTTTTCCCGCGTTTCCCTTTCGCTCGTAATTCCTCGTTAGTCTTCTCGTTTCACGTTCTGAAACCTCTCATATTGACGTTTATTGCCTGTTTTTGTGAGATCTCACCTAATGTTTTTCTTCGCTAAACGGAGCAAAATTGGCACGGGATTTATGCGAACGTTGGTTCAAATAGGACTTTAACATAGGAATTTCTTTAATGTAGAAATAATTTTTAATATAGTAATCGAACCGTCTTGTAACATTTGTCACGCACGATTAAACACAGAAGAATGAGTTTGGAACTTAGGAACATGTATATCGAAGACGATTATTTAAGAAAAATTAATTATTTTTGTGATTAATTGAAAAGATATCACGAATGGTGGCACTTGGAATGTATGTACAGTGGGTGTACAAAGCATTCGTACACCTTTTAAAAACGAATAACTTTTTCAAATCTGTACCCAATAACTTTAGTTTTTTTGAGACGTTAGAAGGATTAGTTTACTAGCTAATATGTAAATCATTTTTTTTAAATTGCTGTTGGTCGCAATTGCAAAGGAAAAAGTAAAGGGCACGATTTTTAAATTTTTTATCTGTGCCTGTATAATGAAAATTTAAAACATGTATTTTGTAAATGTAAGTAAATTACATATATGTACAAAGTTTCATTGAAATCGGTTGACGCATAAAAAAGCTATGGGCATTGTAAGATGTAAAAATCTTTGACTTTAGGGCTTGCGATTCATCTAAATCACAGGTTCTTACAATTTTTGCTATTTTCAATCAATTATTATTTCATAACAATCTTGATTGATTTCGATGAAACATTGTACATGTATTTAAATTACTTAGACCTACGAAAGGCACCTATAAATTTTCATCACAGGCACAGATAAAACTTAAAAATTCGTGATTTTTACTTTTTTCTTCGCACTGGGGTCAATAACAATTTAAAAAGAAAATTATTTACACATTAGTTAGTAAACTAATCTTTCTAACGTCTCTAAAAAACTTAAGCTGTTGGGTTCGATTTTGAAAAAGTTATTCGTTTTTAAAAGGTGTACGAATACTTTGTACACCCACTGTAGTTCTTTTGATGCCACACCTTAGGCCTTAAAGCAATCCACGTGTGCGTGATTCCAAATGGGAATATCATGGTACTTAATGGGTTAAAATAATCGTCGGCCGGCCCGAGCGGGTGATATTTGCGAGGAAAAATAAGCGGCTCGAAATTTAAAGGCTCGACGGGTTCCGCCGCTTTCTCGCGTCGCGGAACGAGATTCTGATAGAAGGAATCGGCCGGGAACGCGTGTGGAGCGGCTCGAAAAATTCCCCCCGGACCCTTCTAAATGTCAAATCACTTTCTACGGGGCCGAGAGGCTTCGCTCGTCGAGATCACAGCCGTCCTGTAACGCTTGTAACGCCAGCGAAAAACCACCTGCTCGACGGGCCAGTTCCTTTCGGTAAGTTTCGTAACCGGAACGGAAAGCGTCACGGAATCCCGTCGCGTCCACTTCCAGGAAACATATTATCCAATTCGTTTCTTCAGCTGCGAATTAGCGAAACGACTTCTGGTCGCTAGACTGTGCACGTCTGGCCGAGTGCGGATTTTTTTTTGTCGAACGATTTCGCGACACAGAAGCCGAGACACGAGCGAGAATGTTCCCGGCCGTGTGTTCTTTGTTCAAGTTTGCAGAGTATGTTCTTGGGTAACGCTTCGGATTGTCGAAAACTTTCGTGATCGTTGATCTATCGATTAATCGTTACTCTTTCCTCCGTTGTAAATTCTAAATGGAAGTTGAGAGATATGTCGTTGATCCTGATTTTATAATTTAATAAAGAAAATTGCCAGCGAGTCGAGTATTAAACTTCCAACTTTTATTTTCTGTAGAGAAACTTCTCGAAATTGAAAGAGAAATTGTTTAAAGACAGCAGTAATTTCATTCACAATTCACAGAAGTAGATATTTAACGTATTGTGTAACAGAACTTCTTCTCAAACTATTACGAATTTATCTAAATTCATTTAAATTGAATGTAAATTACATTTAAATTTATTCGATTATATTCAAATGGGCACTACACGTATTTTTTAATGTGCAGCCCAGTTACTGAAAATTAATAGGCTTCCGCTAGGTTACATGTTCCGACACTGTTATGAATGAATACAGTGTATTAACTATTCGGTGCTAGACGCGACGCGAAAAGAGATAGCTGTGCAAAAAGAAAATCGAAGCGTGACGTCGTAAACTCATTAAAAAGAAGATTTAGGTTCAGATATGGTACAGTTGAGTGCGGTTTACGACTGCATAAAGATCGCAATCGGTACAAATATTTCCGTGTACTCTACAAACATAAAAATGCCACGAATGCGATATCTGCAAAGGGAATAGAAAATCGAGGAACGACGTTTTTACGAGTTCATAAACATGTCGAAGATGCTTCGGTAGAACGTTTGGCGGAGAGAATTCAATGAACTCGGCCGCGAAAGTTGCGCGGAACGTTCGGGCATTGCACGGCGTGCGTTTTACGGCCAGTTTGGAGACTTCAACGCCCGCAGTGGACGTTGGGCGGAGTCTCGCTCGTAAATCTCGCTCGGCGAACAATATTTGTCTCGGTCCAATCATTTTCGCTTTGCAAACAATGCGGCATTAGAAAAATATTGTACTGGGAGTCTTAAAAAATTTCCAAAATGCAGTAGAATGTGCAAGAACAGTGCCAAACCTCGTTTATTGCAGTATCTGTTTGTTCTATCGTATTAAATTAATTGTCATTATAATTTGTTGTTAGTTTGCTTCAATATTATGCTGCGAGTTCATTAAAAATTTCAAAGATTCTCTAGACTGTCCATAAGCACGGCGCGAGCGCCTGGTGTATTGCAATCTCTTCTGCAAGGGTCGGTTTCTCTGGTATTTTGTATGCTAATGACTCGCTGCAGTTTCGAAAAGTTGCAAATGCATAACATGAGAATGCAGGAGTGACGCAGGATCTGCGAAGGGCGGGAAATACGGGACGTCCGTAACGTTTCAGTGGAACGAGATCGGTTGCGCAATCGTTGCCGGTCGATTATTTCGAGCTTGTTTGCATTCGAGTGGCGTTGCACGTTGCACGGGCTGCACGATGCACGTGTCGGCGTCGATTGAACGGTCCGCTGCCGATGCGGATGACTTCGCGATCGAGTACCGTTGCTCGATGAGTGGTATCGTCGGTCGTTAGGACACGTTCGCCGGTGTAACAGTAATACACTGGATTCTTATGCGGAATGAAAATTGTCCGTGTTAATTATTTACATGAGAAAGCGTAGAAATTTATTTCCTCTCTTCGTAGTTTTATCGAGTTGGAGACATGAATAGCGAAGGTATTTCTGGAAAAAAGTATCTAATGGATCTAAATTGGACACGATTTATAGCTCACAGTCAATTAGCACCACTGCCATCACCGTAAATATTCTTTCTTCTGACAGATAGAACTCCTAATCAATTATATTAACGACGCTGCAAGTGTTTCTCTTTCTCATGACGCACGGTGCAGTCTAGATGCAGACCGAAATTAGGCTACTCTCCTCCGTAGTTGTCGCGAAGGGTAAACCGTAGTTGCGGGCCGTCATTAGCCTAATTTCGAGGCCGCAGCATTGAATCAAGTAAAGCATAATACCAGAGCAACTCTGCAGCGTGAACAGAGGAGACAAGGGAGGACGTAAAAGGAAAGTAGAATGATAACGACGACCGTGGGAAATGAAAACGAATTAATAAGTCGTACGATGCGTTCGAGCACCTATTATTATAAAGGACAGGTTTACCGAGATTCCGAGAGAAAAATGGGACTCCGAGGAGAACCTGTCCGCGTTATTTTCGGCGAGCATGAACAGAGAATGGGAAATAAAAAGTGGTCGGTGCGTTTCGACTTGACCTTGGGAGTCCTGGATCCGGTAGCGGATCGAGTATGCCACTCGCAAAGGTGAACAGGGTGATTCGGGAGTGGTCCTCGACCATTCTGGAAAAAGTCCGGTCTCGGAATTTGTTTTTCGAGCCGAAATCTGTCGAAAACCGTCGGCAATCCCCCTCAATCGCGTGAAATGTCTCTCCATATATTTCGAATGGAATCAAGTTTCCTTCTCGAAAGTGGTCCTGCTGTTGAAATGAAAAGTTATCAGGTCTATCTTCGAATTTTTGCATTCCAGCAACGAGGAATCAACGTTTTGCTGCTCGCGCTTTACAGACATCCATCGAGTTGATCGAAAAGAATGTAATATCTTGAAAGGTGATTTATTAGTTCATTTAATTAAAGATGAGTTCACTGTCTATTCAAAGCGGAGTGGCATATTTTAGAAAGCTAGCTAGCGTAATACTTGCACGGATTCTCGAGTCACGGAAGAAATCGCGTTAGTTGAACTTTTTAAATAAATTGTAAACGGTAGTTTTAAGACACCGATGTTTAGTGTGGAAAAAGGTTGATTATTTCAGAGAAGATATAGACAGAATTTTATTATAGATATTTTTAATAATCTTCCATTATTTCCGATATTGTTAAAAGTGATGGACACACAGAATATATATAAATATACATAAATTGAATAGATTTCGATGTGGGCTTTCCAAGCAAACGAACAGTTAAAGGTCCAGTTCCGAATCGCTGCGCCGACCGATTAATTATCGCAAACGACGATCGATTTCGAATGGTAATCGAGCGATCGAGGGAGCGGGCGAATAAATTCGCATCCCGGCGAAACAAGCCGCGGGATCGAAAGTAAAATCACCTCGATCCGTCGCCGTCGGATAAATCTAGCGTGGCTCGGTCACTTTTACTTTTCGCGGAATTTGCTTCGAGGCTGTGCACCCGTTGCTCTCCGTCCTTCTCCCTCTTACTCTTTCTCTCTTTTTCCTTCGCTCCGTTTACCGGGAAACTAATGGAACGGTCACGCTGCTAATGAAATACCCTTTGTCGTCCCTAATTGCTCGGGGGAATCTCGATGGACCACGACCGTCCGAAGATAATGCTCATTTCGCTCCATACTCTTCATTCTTTCCCCCTAGAGAAAGATTCCCTAGTCCCCGTCTTGTTCTGCAATTTATTTCAGCTCGTTAAAGTCGAAGTGGAATTCCCAGTGGCTGAAAAAGTCAGACTTCCTACTGTTTTATCTTCCTGAGATTTATTTAGATTTATTTTCCGAGTGCAACACTTTGCAGAGTCTGACAATCCGATTTCGTGGTCCTCGCTTCTTTTCAGTTTCTTCGAGCTTGTAATTCGAGTGGAATCCTCAAATTTATTCAGATTTATCTTAATCCCAGTCTCGCCGAGTCTAAAAATGGAAAACATCTTGATCCTCGTTTGCTTTTTACTCTCTTCGGATTAGTCCCGTCTCGAATGGAATTTTTCGAGAGGTTAAAATCGCAAGAGGTCGCGAAAGTAAATTCAACGGATCTGCCTCGGGAATGCAGATCCTGGCTGCAAGTCTAAAGGTCCTTGCGGTGACTCAACCAGAGAAATTCCAACCCGCGAGGAACGAAGGAACGAAACAACTCGCCGAAACCGCTGAGCAAACAATATGCATATTTGTTGACTTCCTCGCCAATTACCGGTTATCAACGTCAATATTATCCTATCCACTTAGCTGAATCCGTAGAACCACATTGCCTATCTATTAACAAACGCATTGCTCTCTTCTTGTTGCAACGAGTCTAACCTTTCGCACTAGCATCGCAATTCCCGAACGCATTCATTCTCCAAGTAACGAGTACAGCTTCGAATAGAATTGCAGTAACATTTTCACATCTCGTTGATCCTACTAAAATTTGATTTACCTAGTAGATTGTGCTAAAAATTCATTTTCAAGTTTGGTAAAAAAATCGTCGATCGTGCATGACCAATTATAAAGATTGCACACGAAACAATTTGCTCGCAATGAGATTCTGCGATGATCGAACGGAAGACTATTTTCTCAGTGTAGCTTCTCGTGCGTCATAACGAGAAAACGAAACAGCGCGGTTTATCGACTGCATTGGACTCGACGAGGGCTCTGCTATTGCAGCAGCATGCGTGAATTGCAAATGGAGGATCGCGATCATCGATTAAATGGACAAGGAGGGAAGGATCGGTCCGCGAGTCTCGAAGGAAAGGTCACCGGCTGACCTTCCTCGCTCGATCCAGCGGCTTTTTCGCAGTCGTCCTCTTCTCTTGTTTTCATCGACTACCTTCTCCTCTCTGCTCTCCTCTCGGACCGAAGGCGCGCTTTCTTTTCCTTTCGCGCATTCCACCGAACACCTCGATCCGTCGAAGGTCGAGCCTCGAAGGTCGCCCGGAGTTCTGATAACTTGGACCCGACAGGAAACCCTTTTCCTCTTCCACGAACTACTGTGGACCCTTCTACCTCGTCCTTGTACCGAGTCGATTCGTCCGGCGGGAAATCTTCCGCGGTGTAATCGTCGAGAGAACACCTGCCATCAACATACGTATTTGTTCGCGACGTGAAAGCCGCTCGTAGGAAAGCCTCACGAATCTCGACGTCGCTTTCGTCGAACGTTGCACAACGATTTCCGATCGATCCTTCCTCGAAAATCGGCCGGCGATCCACGAATTTCTAATTGCGAACGCGCTCTACGCCGCTCGTACGTTTGTCGATCGCTGCGGGCTATCGAACACACTCACACACTATTCTCCTTCATCGGAAGCGTCCGAAATTGTAATTTACCTCGTCGGACACCTTTCTCCGAGCGTCTATCGAATCCTCGATCTGTGTTTCACATCAATTTGCATTCGATACGCCCACGGTATACGGCGGAAGGCTGCCGTTCAATTTGACGCCACATCGCGTCATCGGTTCTTATGGTGTAAGTGCTCCCTGGCCGAGGGAAAGTGGCCACACAGATCGTCTTGAAAATACGATTCAAAGAGCTGTGCTTCGGCGAAACAAGCCTAAACTTGTTATGGACCAGGAGAACGAGGTGTCCGGAGGAGAATGTTGAAGCAAGCGAATTTGCAACCTTTTTGTAGGTCATTCTGGCGAATTACAAGAATACTCTTTGGGGTCGTCTCGGAATGGATATGCACGGATGTTAAAGACAGACTTGGGAGTTGAGATTTTCGGGGAAGAATGAATCGCGAGACGGTCACGGGAACCAACGTCGGCCTCGGCGATCAGTTTTGCAATCTCTCGTTGCTCCACACACACGTTCGCTCCTTGTTTGCTTGAAACACGGCTCGGCATGTCTCGAATAACCGGTAGATTTCCTCCTCCTCCTCCTCCGCCGCAGCGGCCAGGAAGCCGACGATCGTTCCCAGGTATTCGATACGCATGCAGATCGCGCCCTCGAACGAGATCCAGCTGGTTCTCCAGTTTCGAAGCGTCGAAAAGACGACGACGACGCGATGGTGGACTCGGACTCGAACTCGGGCCCGGACCCGGACCAGAATTCCTTCTCGTTCTCTTTTTTCCTCAGGCACGCGCGTGTCCCGGCGACACGCGGAGAAAGTGGAATCGATCAACGACCCAGAAGAATTTCGCAAGATCCCGATCCATTCAAGTACCTGCTTGCCCGCCCGTGTCTGCCTGCCTTTTATCGGCGTTTATCGTTTATCGGCCAGCCAATCATCAACACGTTCCAGCGAGCCCTATGTTTGCCTATCCTAACCGAGCATCGAGATCTCCGCAGTGCGATCGAGGGAAGTTTAACACCCGGAACGTTTTCACAATTTTATAATCGATCGTGTTTAATCTCTCCGTTGATCCCGATAGAACGCTGTTCATTTAATTCAATCGCTAGAAGCAATTGAAAGACGACTTTTGATGCAGTGCGGATTTTATGCGTTTACAGTAAAAATGTGTAAGTGCAATTTAAAACAGAAGAGACGTTAAATAATTTGAGAATGTCAGTCTGTTATTCTCAACTTGTTGAAACGGATAAAGTAAGAACGAACTGTCTATCTTGCTCCTAACGACTAAATTATGGATTTTTATGCAAAATAAAAATTGTCCGCATCAGTTACCAGAAAGTGGAGTTACATAAAAATTGATTTCTTCTCCTAATAATTTTAAGAGGTTGTAGACAATGTCTACTTATATGAAATTCATATCATGTTTCTTCTGTTTTGCGTTTCCAGCTATTCATGTTTATTGTAAATGCATAAAATCCGCAGTCTGCTGATGACTATCTATCCGGATGGAAGTTCCCTATCGAATCCCAAATCATATTATACTTGGTCGGAGCCTGCAGACTCACCCTATTCTAGTAATATGAAATTCATCTCGTGTTTCTTCTATTTTGTGTTTCGCCTATTCATGATTATTGTAAATGCATAAAATCCGCAGTCTACTGATGGACTATCTATCCGAATGAAAACCTGTGAACATCGTTCCCTATCGAATGCCAAATCATATTATACTTGGTCGCAGTCCGCAGACTCACCCGATTCTAGTATGTAATATGAAATTCATCTCGTGTTTCACCTATTCATGATTATTATAAATGCATAAAATCCGCAGTCTACTGATGACTATCTATCCGAATGAACACCTGTGAACATCGTGCCCTATCGAATCCCAAATCATATTATAGTTGGTCGCAGCCCGCAGACTCACCCAGTCCATTTTGGCAGCTGGAGCGAGCAGCTATCCCGTGTCGAATGATCTCGCTGTTCGATCAAGTCGAGCACATAGCGCACCACGGTTCCTTTGACACGATAGACGATCCTCGATCGTCGGTGCACGCGTTTCCGGTGCACGGTCCGCGACCTTGCGAACACCTCACACAGATAGGGCACAGGTTGGTCAAACTCGCGCGAGAGCTTCACCGTTCTCCAGACGCTGGGAGAGGACTGAGTCTTGCTCGGATCCCGGAGAAGGCACTGTTACTTTCATGGGTCGTCCCTCCACCTTCGCCACCTCTCGAGAACTCCCTTCCACCTCCTCTTGAACCACGCAGGTGAAAGGAAAACATTTCTTCCCCCCTCGAGCGTCTTTTAATATTGATAACGCGGGACCGTCGTATTTTCAGACGCTTTTTCGCGAATTTCTTCGTCCAGGAATGTATGCTAATCTCGAGCCGCGCCTCGCCTTTTTTTGGAACCCTAACTAGTCTATAAATTGGACTTGAGAACTATTGTCGAGTTTTGCTTCTTGACGCTGTTCTGAACAATCGAAATTTGTCATGATTGACCATCTGATTTTATAGCTCCCGGGCAACATTAATTTACATATGCACGATCTGCGAAACGTGTTTCTTTAATTTTCGGTATAGGCCCACATAGAAAAGGGCCAATTGTAATCTAATAACACGCATATTTATAACGCGATACAAGACAAGCGGTTACCTCTTGCGTCGGACCCCTTTGCTTGATAGAGAACTACCAATAGTCCGCAAAGTTTCACAAATATAAGTCGTTCACTTCACCCCCAAAAAATTCCCAAAGTCCTCCCGAGGAATCAAGAAATAAAATTAGTTAAGTACAAGAGTGGTTTTTGAGATTCAACATGTTATGGAGAATTAAACAGGGTATAATTATCGAGGTCCCGGGTGAACGGGTGGAAGATCGCCATAAAATCGGCTTCCACCAATTTCAGCGGTCCTGGATTATAGGCGCAAACAGGTTGAAAACCAGTAGACGCATTCTTGCATCGGAACGAGGTGCAACAGCCCGTCTCGAGGCTGCAATTAAATCGGCCGAGACGTGGGTCGGCGATTAAACGCGACGAGAACACCGTCCCGAGCCCAAATACATGGCATTAGTAACCGCGACGCGGGCAGAAATCCAAAGTATTTTCGAGAAAAGCACGGCGAGAGAAAGAGCGACGACGACGTGACGCGAAGGTCAATGCCGATATCCACGCCCTCGGCGACGATTTTTTTCACTTTCGACAAGGAGCTTGACTCGTTGCCAGCCGGGTACGAAAGGAAACGCCGTCGGTCGCGATAAAATCGTGAAGCCTTCTCGTGAATTTATAGTTTATTCGTTGCTATGTACAAGTCTTCGGCGGAGTCGTCGAACGATGGCTCTTTGTCCCAACTGTAAAAGCTAGACGCTAAATACCAATACCTAAAGCTATGTCCACACTGTAGCAATATCGAGCAATTTTTTGTCACCTCTCGTTGATTTCTTCTTTTATTATTGAAAACTTCAGTGTAGACATAGAACTCGAATGCATAAAGACTCAAAATCTTTATTGAGAGACATCGCTCGTCGGCTTACAGTCAGTTCGACAGTCTACTTATCTTCCAAGCCAACGTCTTCAGGACTGATGATAGCCTTCCTGTTCCTCTTCGCTGTATCCTCTGAAAATTAATCGTGTTATCGATACAGAGACTAATTTAATGGTTGATCGTCGAGGGGAAATACCTTGGTAAAAATGTTTAGCGGTTCTTTTTCTGATTTCCTCGACACCCTCCTCCGTCTGGGCCCACTCCAGCACCAACCTTCGACCGTACAAGTGAGTGCTCTGACACAAGGCCTTGAACGCTTTCTGCAAAAAGAAAGGATTTAATTGATCACCGTAGACCCAAAGAAAAAGAGACGTTTGCATCGTGAATGCTATACCTTGGCCTCGCTCTTCGTGTAGAACTCGACGAACCCGAAACCTCTGTGCTTCTCCACGCCGACGAACTTCTTGGGCAATCTGACCGCCTTCAGCTCCCCGAATGCTCTGCAGAAAGATAAAGCAATCATTCTTAAGCAACTGAACGTGTCCATTTTTTCCCTACAATTAGCTCTTACAAATTTGAAAAGCGTACTTGAAGAGCTCGGTTATTTCTGCAGTGTTCGCTTGGAACGGCACGTTCCTGATGAGGATCTTAGTGCCAGTCTGAGAGGACACTTTGGCTGTCTTCTTCGTGGTCTTGACATCGGTGCTGCGTTCAAATGTCTTTGTGAGTATTTGTTGGAACGAACACTGAAGATTAAGGATAAATTAGTCAGCATACGTTAAAGTTCTCTCCGAGCGCTTCAACTCGAGTGTCTTCCCCTCGAGCACGGTCATCTGCAGGGTCTTCAAGGCGCGTTCAGTATCTATCTTCCTCTTGTACCTGACAAACCCGTAGCCCATGGACAGTTTCCCGGCTGGGTTCTTCGGGTCCTTTTTCGTCGCCACGGTAGCATAATGGAGCGGGCCGCATTTGCTGAAGTACTGCGGAAACACGAGTAGAGTTAGCCTCCCGAAGAAAGCCTATGAATACTAATAAATCAGCGCGAGACAAGTACCGTTTTCAATTGTTCATCTGTGGTGGAGAAATTGATGTTCTTCACAAACAGAGTGGTGTCCGGCTCGGGCTCCTCTTCGTCTTCGCTCTCCACCTCGGTTTTCTTGCTCGCATTCTCTTGCAGTCGCTCTTTCTCTTTACCAGGAGCCACCGCAGAGTCGTTTTGCTTCGTTTCATTTTCCACTGCAGCCTCTGCTTTGCTCTTCTGGGCGGGAGTGGAGAAGCTGTTCTCGGGAGCCCATTCCAGATAAAGCGGCAGGTGTTTGTACTTGGTGTAAGCCAGTTTGGTGAACGCCTTGCGAGCTTCCGATGGTTCTAAAAATTCCACCAAAGCCGTGACCCCTGAAGGCGGCATCACCACCCTGCCCAATTCGCCGTGCTGGCTGAACAGATGTCCGAGATCCTGCGCCGGAGTCCCAGCAGGCAGATTCTTTATCAGGATCACGGTCCCCGATCGCTTCTCCGTGGGTCGATTGAACGCGTCCAAGCAGACTCCATTGTCCTCTAAAAAGTTCCTGGTGTCCTGGACCAGCTGCGTCTCTCCCAGCGCCAGTTTCACAGCGGCACTCAAACCTTTTGACGAGCTATCCTCCAGAACCTTCTCCTTGGTCGTGTTGTAGGTGGTTGCAATTGTATCGGCCACTGCATTCTGGCCCAGGAACAGAGCATTCCAGTTGTGTGCGGAGCCAGCAGTCGCCTTTGTCTTCAGCTCCTTCTTCTCCTTGTAGGACAGCCCCTTCTCGTTAAGCAACTCCATCGGATCTGCTTTCGCCTTGCCAGGAAGCAGGTGCAGCATTCGACCACCGAGAACGCTGCCGTCCAGCTCGCTGTAAGCTTTCACGGCGTGCTCTGCCATCAGAAAGGTCACTGTGCCGAAACCCTTTGGTTTCCTGGTCACCCTGTCCACAGGGAGGTCCACCTCGGCAAGAGGACCTAGTTTCGAATCAGTGGATTAGCAGAGAGTTATTATTATTTATTTATTATCTTATGACCTCCGGACCGTACCATATTTTTCGAACAACTTCCGAATATCGTCCTCCGTCGTCGTGTAAGATAGATTTCGGACAAACATCCTTCCAGACTCGGCTATAGTCTCCTCCTCCTTCAACGCTTCCTCCTGCTTCTTCCACCTAAAGTTTGCATCGTTCTCGGTTTGCTCGGCATCCACTTTCTCCTTCACTTCGTACCTTGCTAGGACTATTTGTTTGCCATCTGAAAGAGCCAATTGAATACAATCTTCTAGCTTGATTTCTGACTCACGATGATCATCAGATTTTTACCTAAGAAACTCTTATTCTTTAACAATGCCTTTTTGAGCTGCTGCTCAGTTTTAAAACCGACGTATGCTATTCCCTTGATCTTTGGAGGCACTCTTATCGATTTTGCTTTCAGGGGATGGAAGAAGTGTTTGATATCTTTCTTCTTGTGATTGTATCCTAGCCCACGGAGTTTTAATGTGAAGAACTTCTGAGGGCCACGATCAGGTGTGGTTTTCTTGTCAATGTCCTTCGTTGCGTTCTGATCTTTTCCCTTCAGAGCTTCCATATACTATAAAAGAATAGTTAAAGTTGTTGTTTTTATAAAGATGAGTAATTTTGCGATGTAAAATAATTTCAGTTACCTCCAAGTCAGATATAACTTTGTTTGCCACTTTTGGCTTTTCTTCCTCTTCTTTTTCTTCTTTCTCATCTTCATCAACGTCACTGTCTTTTTCCTCGTCATCTTCGCTGTTGCTAGACTCCTCCTCTTGAGCATCGTCTAGCGCAGTGTCATTGTTCCACACAGCTTTATTTGCTGCATGACTTTCAAGGAATTCGGCGAATAAAGGATCATCTTTGTACTGAATCAAAACAGTGTAAATGTTACATTATTGTTATTAATACTGTGCAATGATAGAGTAAATATAGAGACATACTTTCTCAAGTGCCTCTTTTACTTGGTCTTTAGTAACATTGTCCTTCTTCTTCTTCTTTTTATCTTTCTCTTTCTCCTTTTTCTTTTCAACTACTGGTGTTTTATCTGTAGAATCTTTTTCTGCTACATCAGTAGAGTCATTATTGCTAGGCTTGGTACTGTCAAGCGCATATTTACTCCATGACCTGGGTTTAGAAGAATCCCCTATGAGATTAAATTCATCAAATCAAATTATAACAATTTCAAAACAGTCCGAACATATTGTAGTTGTTAGGGTACCTAAACTTGCACAGAGTTCAACGGATATTCTGCTGGTATCTATACAGGTTTTGTCAAAGTATTCCTTCGCAGCTATAGCTTGTTCCTCTATCTTAAATCCAACAAATGCAAATCGTCGAAACACTCCATCTTTCGTGTACTTCAATTGCACATCAGTCACCAAACCCTTTTGGCTGAACAACTCCTTCAATTTGGTATCTGTAGTCTACAAAATTGAATTGTCTATGTAATCATTTCTGTTTCTATACCATATTTACAAGATTAATGTTTATTACTTACACCTTTCGGCAAATTTTTGACGATCAAACGCGACATTTTCTATCTGTCATAATTATTTTTGACAAAATTCTGAATGTTTACATTGACACACTGTAGTCCACCATGTGGTTTTTAAGAGGTTAGGTTCCCCAGGATTTCAAATTTGTGGCGCGAATATTTAAAAGATGAAAATAGTTGCTACGAAATATAACCACAGACGAGATATAATAACCACCGACGATATATCTCGTCGGTGATATAACCAATAACGCTGTAAATATTTGTAGGAAGGTTCACGATCGTATTGAAATAATCAATAAAAATAAACAAGCATGTGGAATGTATTATTTTTTATTAAAAAGTTACAATTCCTTTAATGTCTTCGATGATAATACTTTCTTAACTGTGTTCAAGTAAAGGCCAGCCTCTTTTCAATGGACCGTACGCGTCTATTGTTATAAAATTAATACCTTTTCAAATAATATAAGTTACACGATTAATATCATTAGCTTTCGAGTAAGTACATTTCATAGAGCTCTCGGTGTTCGTTGTTCTGAAATGCAGGAACAAAGTTGACTTCCACAATTTCAGTGAAACCCTCGTCCAAAGTCGGTGGTTGATAATTTTTCCTAAAAAAAATATAGAACCGATGAAACATTTGTATTACCGAACGTTTAATTGTTATAATTAATAACTGATTTCATTTCTACCAACTCACATGTAAGAATTAATGATTATCTCACTGACTTTAGTGTGACTAGGATCTGTTAATTCCCGGAACTGAAACAGAACAGTTGATACAGTTTTCTTGTCGCGATCATTGCTCCATATGATTGTAATTAGCAATTAGTATTCTGTTACCTTATTATTATGCTTTGCGTGATCGACGTTCGTCGTCATGATGAAACATCTGACAGGAATGCCGCGTTTCTTTGCTACTTCTACGTAACGTTGTCTGGAGGCAGGATCAGGATTAGTATTATCCACAACCACGCTCTTTTTCTCCGTCAAGTTTTGCTCCATTAGGGCAACACATTTTTTCCAACTGCCAAGGGTATCTCTGTTCACGTATCCATAGTCATTCAGGTGATTCTTAACAAAATGGGACTTGCCCGAGCCTGGGCATCCAACCATCAGGACTATCTAAAAATACAATTAAACAACTCGCATTGTATTTGTAAATAATGCATTTCTTCTGCTTCAATTACCTCTTGCTCGTTCGACGTCACGTCGCCTCCTGTGCACACCTCGACAGTTTTTATATTTTTTGGATTAAACACAGGCAGTTGGTAAGGTGGTTCCTTTTGACCAAGAAAGTGTTCCTCAGGGGTGTCGAATTTCAGTCCTAAATTCAGTGCTAACAATCTGTCCGCCAACGAGTGATCCTTTTTCTTTCCTGGAGCCCAATTTTTTGGTCGACCGGCTGCATCTCCCACGTAGAATGATTTCGCTTTGTCGAGCGGTACGGAGTCGTTGTTCTTGAAGAATAATGTAACTCAGCTTCTCGCGAATACAAGCGTTAATCTATGAATTAATTGATACCTACTTCTTCTAATTTCTGCCACATACCGATCGTCGGCTTTCTGTAGATGGTGTGTCCAGTGGCTATGAAAATCTGAAAATCAATTTGGTCAGTTATACGGGATTACAATTGAATTGGAGTCGTGAAGTATACCTGTATCGGCACGCCAATTCTTCGTACTATGTTCTCTATTTTATTCTTGAACAATTTAACGACGTGCCTTCCAGAGCCAAGCCCATGTTGATTAGTGAAGATCACTATCTTGTAACCATTACCGTGAAGCGCCTTTAATTTCCCTGTTACTTCTGGATATATAAGTTGCCAGTCGTCATAGTCTTTTGGAAATACTAAGCCGGAACGAGTTTTTATCAGAGTCCCGTCCATGTCATACGCAGCTATCTGAAAGTAGAAGCGTCCCGGTAATTTCCACGTAGATTTTTATATAACTATTTAATTACCTTCGGACGGCCTTCTACACCGTTCGTCGTGTACATTAATAATTCTCCTTTGTCTATACTTTCCCATGTACCCTGTTCATCCTTGAGATTCACTGAGCTTCTTCCATCTTCCGACTTATCCGAACTCATGTTGTCTTTCTTCAAAAATTTGAGAATGCCAGTTTCTGTATTTCTTTTTGATTTTCTTCCATTCGCTGTCTTTTCCTCTTGCTGTTCACTTTTAGAGCTTCCAGAACTCAAGTTGTTATCTTCGTATCTTGCCACTTTACAAGAGTATTCTTCATCTTCTCCACTCTCAACTATTTCTCTAGCCCTTTTCTCAGAAGGGAAGCTTTTGGGAGGTGGAGGAGGATTGAACTCAATTTCATACACATATTTACCATACAAAATCTCTAAGCAGTCTTGGTGTTTGCCTATAAACTTAACATCCTTACGGGTCTTGAAGCCATTAAACCCACAAGGTCTTTTACCCAGTTGCTGTACGGTGACTTTGTATTCCTGATAATCGGCACATAATCTCACTATGGAAAAATAATTATAGTTGTTAAACTGAGGAGTCACTGATTAACTAGAGAGCAGATATTTATGCAAAATGGAATTTTTCCGACTGAATTTCAACAAACCGGAATCAAATAACAGTTAAATCATACCTAGTTATTTTCATGATAAGCGTGTAAAATCTACTATTTCCTATGTACACGAATAATAATGCGAAAAAGTACAAACCTTGTTGTCTAGAACACTGAGAGTCTGTAATGTTCGTCTCTGGGCATCGCCCCACAACGACTGGTTTTTGATGTGGCAGGTGTACCGTCAGTATTGCTTTATCATTGCTTTTTAAATAACAACTCTTAGCTTTGTGAGTCATTGTAATTTATACAGCAAACAATACTGAATCTATAATATTAATGAGAATGATATATTCACGTCAAGACATAAGAATTTCAGCAAATTGAAATATGTGTAAATTTATGAAAAAAAATTGCGATTTTCGTACAGCTTGTGTTTAAATAAACATATGCTAAAAATAGCAAAATTACGTCTTACAGATAATGGACATTTCTGGAAGATTATTGTTATCTATTTACTTACATATTTATTTATTTATCTTGATCGGTACAAGTTAAAAAGCGCTTTATTATTTTCATAAAATTTCTTTACCTCCGCTTCACCGTTCAATTTCATCAGTTGCAAATTCTTCCCGATCATTTTCGCATCTGCTGCGTCGGTCAGGGAAGGTTAGGATCGATACGAACCTAACCTTACACAACGGACAACAGCACGTGGTGTCGTGGTGTTTTGATAGAGAAACAGAGAAACACGTGGACTCAATTGGAGTGTGTACATATTACTCTTTGTTAGAGAATAGTGAGATAATTCAGTTAGTGTAAATTACAACTGGAAGAGAATTTCGAAGAAAATGGCTGCGAACGAGTCCACAGAAAAGGCGGAGAAGAACCCTTATGCGTATCTGGACAGAGACGATTTCACGTCAGAGAAGTACAAAATTGAAATACGCGGTTTGCCAAAGTATTACGGGATCGGCGAATTCAAAAAGCTTCTGAACGAAAAGCTAGAATTGCAAACCTGTAAAGTTAAGCCACCTAGGAGAGGCAGTGGTTGGTTGTACGTGTCCTTCAGAAACGAAGAGAACCGTCAGAAAGCCATAGAAAAGCTGAATGGAATCGTTTGGAAGAACTGCAAACTTACTGCTCAGGTATATATTTGTTCATTATCTATTACATTACATAAATGACTGTTAGATCGTTCGGTGGGATCTTTTGTATTTTGCATCAAAAGATTCAATCGTTAATTTGGGACATAGATCGCCAAGCCAGCCCCGGATCCGTTTGTGAAACGAAAACTGGAGCAGGAGAGTGGTAGAAACAAGCATCTGAAGACAGAAGACAGTGAACCTGTCTCTGCAGAGGATAAAATTAAATCCATCACTATTCCATTGTGGAATATACCTTACCCGGATCAAGTAAGACAATTGTTGAAATATGGAACAGGAACATAGAGATGACAAGGATGTTATGTTGTTTTTAGTTGGAGTTGAAGCAAAAGGAGATGAGGTCTATTCTGACAAATATTTGCCAGGAAATGTTAAGAGCAAGTAAAGACAAAAATCTGCTGGGCTGGTTGAACTATCAGAAAGATAAGTACGGAGGACTGCCCTGCGAGCTGCTTCCCATTCTCAGTACAGACAAGATCACAGAGTACAGAAACAAGTGTGAATTCACAGTTGGTAATTCGAGATCCCATTTGTTTCAATAATAATGTTAACCATTTGAGTACTACAAGCCTCTGCAAGAGATCGAAAGGAGTACAATACATTATCGGCGTACAGGTACCAGCACAGACAGCAACGAAACCATGATAGGATTCAGGCTGTCCAGCTATGCGGCGGGATCCACAGCGGTGGGACCGATAGACGACCTCTGTCACATTCCCAGCAGGATGAAGACTGTGATCAAAGTAAGTTCCCTGAAACGACCACAGATCTTCATTGTCCAGGCTCCAGATTCGTCTTTTGCACAAGCAACTTTTAGATACTGGAAGAATTCGTACGAAACTCAGGTCTGAAACCTTTCCAACCAGTTGATCACAGTGGCCACTGGAGGCAGGTGACTGTCAGGACGACTCAGAGTGGAGATATGATGGTGATAGTGGGCATCCACCCTCAGGACTTGACACAGGAACAACTGGACGAGCTGAAGTTGCAGCTGAAGGACTTGTTCGAGACTGGAAAGGGCTTGGAAGCTGGCATCACGTCCTTGCACTTTCAGATCATGAATAAAAAGTAAACTGCCAAAGTAAAACGATAAGGAGGAGGTCTCGCTGTGGGGATTTTATCGCTTTATTCTTGCTTAGGAGCCGCGACGGGCTGAACCAGGACATTTATTCCCACATCGCCGGCTCGAAGTGTATAGAGGAAACACTGCTAGGCATGAAGTTCAGGGTGTCGCCGCAGGCGTTCTTCCAGGTGAACACGCCAGCCGCTGAAGTGTTATACAAGGCAGCTATCGAGCTGGCAGCACCGAACGAGGACACCGCTTTGCTGGACATCTGCTGTGGCACTGGGACCATTGGCCTGGCCTTCTCGAAGGTTGGCAAGATCTGTTCGTTCTAAGCATCTGAAAATTGTTCGAAGTAACTCGCTTGCCGCTCCATGTACAGTGACTTGCCTAATTGAACAGGCATTCTGTAAAGCAGAAGAGCATTTTCGAAATTGGACAAGTGGTCTTGCGTTAAATAATGGTCTCCTCTAGCTTCTCTGTTTAGAGGGTGCTTGATCAATCACGCGAGTCATTGTATATCTGGATAGCTTCAAGGATCACAGCATTGAATGCGTCACGTTGCAGCATTGCGGTGAGGTGTTCGGCCTTGAGATGGTGGAGGACGCGATCAAGGATGCTAGGGAGAATGTTTTGGCGAACAATGTGACCAACTCCGAGTTCTTCGTCGGCAAAGCTGAAGACATGCTGCCGCCGGTGATCCGCAGGATCACGAAGACCGACATCGTCGCTGTGGTCGACCCACCCCGCGCAGGACTTCGTAAGAACGTCTCGCTGAATTTTTCTATTAGGTTGATGCATATACAGTTCTAACTATTGAGACTTTTGGGTTTCATATGCAGCGACCTAATAGGACAGCCCGTTGCTGCTAGGATTATACTAAGACGAAAATATTCTAGATCACCGAGCCCTGTTGACTCTGCGCAAAGCGAACAAGCTGTCGCGACTGGTCTACGTGTCTTGTGATCCTCGGGCTGCCACCAGGAACTTGGTAGACCTAGCCAGGCCACCCTCGAAGCAGTACGTCGGCGATCCGTTGGTGCCCGTCAAGGCCGTCGCCGTCGACATGTTTCCTCACACGAAGCACTGCGAGCTACTGCTTTGCCTGCAGAGGCTGTCGGATGCGATGAAAGCACGTGATCTCGCGGTCAAAGCCGAGGAGAGCTCCAGTTAGCGCTCGGGAAACGTTTCTTTGTCTCTGGGTTGAATTTTGTCCGGTGGAACAGGCGTGGACAATGAGTTCCCTTTGCGGGCCACAGTTTTGGCGAGAACAGGGATGCCACGCTAACTTGGGAAAAGCACGTCCATTCTTACCAGCTCTAATGGGACTCGTTGTCCAGGCCTGCTGTAGAAGCTGTTCCCTGCTTAGCATCACGCAGAGTTGGTGGACGAGTTCCCTGTGTCATTGCTTCGCCCAGAGCTCAAACTCGCGAGCTTCCGACCGCCCGCTACAGATCACGAATGCGAGCGACTCGATTAATCTTGTACAATCTACAATCTTGTAATCTGAATAATTATTTTATTCGATATAATAATACCAAGACCAGCGGTGTTTGTCGAGTGTCGTACGCGCGACGCGTCAAGAGAACCTTAGTCTACAGGCGGAGGCAGAATTTGATGGAATCCTCGAGAGGAGGGAACGATGGGAATACGTGGGCGTAGATCGGGATGTCACGGTGTAGACGCGGATCAGGGATCGCTTCAGCTTCGAGAGCCAATTGAACCAGCAACAGCGAGTGTCGTCTTGCTTGGTACGCTTTTAAGTGGGTACGTTTAATCGAGTCTAGCATGCCGGGGTGTCGTTTTATAAGCCAGGGGGACTAACATAGTTGATAAAACACATGAGAGAAAGAGAGTAGAAACAACAGATGGCGATCCCGACTCGTGACGAAGGGTAGAGAGCAATTTCAACGGTGAGCCTTAGGGGCCTATTTTTCACTGATTCCGCGATTTATTTAATCTGCTGTATGTGTATGCACGCAATGAACGCAACAGAGGAGCAGTTTCGAGTTTCGGTTCCTCGAGCAGCAGGTCGAGGCGATGATACGGAGTCGTCGAGTCGGGCGTTGAAGTCGAGGCTGGCTTTGTTGAACAGCGCATTATCGCTTTCTCTTGAAGCACGCCACCGCGTTGAAATAGCAGCGCCAGAACGTATGTTCTTTAGTCTGACCGCGTCGCTGCAGGTCCATCTACAAATTCGATTTTCAATTAAAATTTGCCGTTCTTTCGATCTATGATGGCTGTGTGAAACCTCCAAGCTCCACGCCCCCTTCCAGGACAATGTACAGAGTCATAAGGATCTGCTGACTTGGATTTTCAAATTCATACACCATGCACGGAAAGAGAGCAAGATATCCGACACATCTTTTTTTTAAGGCTATTTTGACCTCTTCGAAGTGAACGATGGAGGATAAAAAAGTGTGTCGAATATTTTTCGAAATTTTCATCAATGAATCTGTAACCCAACTGTTTCAATAAAACAAGGATTAAACATCGAGAAGTCTCACAGTCTGGTGCCACCATAGATCAGACCGTTTGCTTTGAAAATACAGTTCTCCCTCTTTATCGTCGCGGTGTCGCCCCGTGGCACTTTCACAAGTCTCTCACATCAGCTGGATAATAAAAATAGCATTCGCCAAGCAGAGTAACGGCGCGCACTTTGACCGCGACGCTAAGGAGAGAGAAATCGTGGCGATCGTAGGGCGATAAGACCTTTACCGTTTCCTCGCCCCCGCTGGAAATAATCTGCGAATGGTCGGTTGAAATATGCGGTGAGGTTTTTGCGTACGATCTGCTGTTACTCAATTCGCCTCTGTTCTGATTGTCCACAACTTTCTGTAGAGCAACCATAAGTTGGTCCAATAGTAACGCTGCCCTTTTGGGCACCACCACCTGCAACAACAATAAGTTCCGATGTATTCCTCTCACCAAGTCTCGGACATCGTCCGGATTCTGGACAACAATGACAGTCAAGCTAATCGTAAGCCGCAAACCGTTAATTACACGCACGCGGGATTTACGCGATAATCGATTGAATGCCGTTGTGCTGCGCGACACGCGGTAACACGCGCGCTTGCGAAATCCCGGACTCTTTATTATCCCGGCCGTTTCCATCGATCTACCGTCTCCCACCTTTCCCCGACATTTAATCTTCACGCTAATTAAAATTAATTAGAGCCACGAGGATAATTGCCGCGAAGTTTTAACTGCCTTGTTTGGCCGGTCGCGTGGGAACCTCCGAAACTGGTCCTGAATCTCCGCTGTCTTCGTAGTTCTTAAATCGCTGATCGATTAACCGTGTGCTCATTATTTGACCCCCGTTCGTGGGCCGGAACGATTAACTATAAACGCTATGCTCAATTTTCTCCTGCAGTCGATCGACGATCAAGTTTTTAGAGCTACCCCTCGCAGTCTTTTAAACGTGTGTATTATTTTATCAATTATTTTATATACTGTTTGTTTCGTGGAGCTAACGAGCGACTCATCTCTCCGTAACAGCTTAACTGATAATACTTCTTTATACAATTAATAAAGAGCAAACAAAAAAGAAGCTGTCTAGCTAGACCGTTGTTAAAGTTCCACATTGAAATGGATGAACTTTCAAACGAAATCCGTCCAACAAATCCATAGATTATCTGGAGACCCAGTTCCCAGAATCGCCCACGCGAGCACAACTTCCAATAAATTGGACAGCTCGCATAAACCGCGAGACATTCCACTTGAAGGTCATTCACAGGCGAAATACCGAAGTTTTCTCGCGCAACGATGAATCACTACATTATTGAAATGAGCGTGCACACCGCCATCTTGTCGGACCGCTTCCGCGGTCACGGTGGCAGAAGGAACAAAAGATTAATTCGTACCAGTGTCCTCTCTGATCCTTCTCGCTTTCATATCGACGATAACGAGTTTTCCCAGCTCGCAGTGTAATATCGCAACTTATTCGATTAGCTGAGAAAACGGCTCTCTTTGTTGCAGGCTGCGGGGATACTGCGAGGACGCTACAGTGACGACACGGTACGACGTATCTCGGTAGGTGAATTTTATCAGTTGTTGTCCCCTTTGTTAGCCGCGACGCAATAATGCGGCAATAAAAACCGCGAGCGTCGTTACGGCCCCCAATGCGACGGGAATCGTTAAAAAATAATTTCAGCCGCGATCTGAATAATGGCCACTTGTAACTGCCAATTTTCGTCTGCCGGGGATCCTGCGTACTCGTTATCTTTGCCTATCTTTGTCTTTGGATTCCCGAGGCTGGCCCTCGTTTATTTGTCCGGAGGTAATCTTTGCTAGTTTGCACAAGTCGACTATTTCAGAACAATCAATCTTTACACGAAAATTTTACGTTTTTATCATTTCGTATGAAGTAATCATTTCCTATTAGTAACATCGTTTCGTAAATCAATTTGATTTTATTTGCTTGATGTGCAAGATCGCAGGTCGTCACACACGTGTGAATGGTAGCGAACCCGTTAAATGAAAATATTGATTATTTGTTTTGTCTATTGAGCGAATGAAATTGGCTGATGCGTCCGGTCCTGACCGACCGATTCTACTTTGTATTTAATGTATATGAGAACCTGGCGAATCGTCGAATCAAATTTCTACATTTTGGACTCACTTTTTTCTGTAGAATCATCTATTCGCAGACTGTACTGTTAACTAGACTGCGAACCTTTGTGTAACATAAAAATCGAGTGCCTGGATTGCAAAAATGATTTTCTGCTTTTAATAATTTTCAGAGAAGCCTATTTTAAATTGAACCTACCCACGTTGTTTTTAAATAGGTCATTCCATACCAGATCACTTTTTGACGTCACCATCGACGATTGTGTTCTAATATGTCGTAGTCCATGTCAAATTAGGGGGAAGGGGGTTTAAGTCATCATTTTGACGGTTTAGAATTTGTTTAAAATTGACAGAAAGTTATGCAATTTAACTATTATTATTTCCGGTTCACGGTTTCCACTATCGCCGGAAGATTCTCAAGCGAATATTCGCGTTACCGTAGTCACCGTAGTTGATCGAAGAGTGTTCGGTGGAAAGAGTGGAGTCGGGAAGGAAACGAGGTTCCAGAGGACGCCGAAGTTCCCGGGGCCGTTTACCGGAGGTTTGCGCTCGATTATCCGCTTGCTCGGGGCTGCCCGAAAGTTGCGAACTCGTCCCGGGATCTAATTATCACGTTGATTAGCCGTGCGCGGTTTAAATTGCTCGACGCCAATCTCGTGTCGTGCGAGATGCGCGCCAATACGCCTGGAACGCAACGTTTTCCCTTCGACCCTGATTGTCGCATGTTTAGGCGCGAACCTAATTAACTCGTTCACGCGGTCAGTAGCACGACATACACCGGGATGATATTATTAGAAACTCCTTATAAAGAATTCCTTCTAAAGAAAAAAAGCTTACATAAAGATACCGATGTTTAAAATGTTACAACTTTGTGGATAGAAGTCGTACGACCATTTACCCCTGGTCTCATTCTAAAGCATCACACTTTTACTTTCACAATCCGCTTTAATTTTCTTCTAGCTCTTTTATCTTCGATTTCTGCTCTTACACGCAGGTGAGTAATTGAGCATTCGTTTCCTCTCGAAAATGGTGCTAATTGGAACGACCCCGGAAGGAAAATTTTTTTCCGTGCCTGCGACCACCATAGACGCGAAGAATGAAGCTTCTTCTTTAAAATGAACCCTCGAAGACCGACGCACGATTTTTCTTACTCATTCTGTCGAAATTTGAAGTAAGGCAAGGACACACATTAACATATTACCTTATAAAAATAACAAGATTATATTTATTTGAACTTTGTGCGGTTCATACTACAATATCTGAGCTATTAAATATGCGTATTTAATCATTCACCACGTAAGCATCTTTATAATTTCAATAATTTATCCATTTGAGCGGTGGTGGTATAGCGTTATCCAAAATAGACTATAGGAAGTTTTTTTTTAAATAAAAAACATACTATTTTTAATTCTATTGGTTTTTTTTAAATTTAATTATCAGGTATTATTTATGACAATTATGTGTGAAAGACGATATCTGTTAAATTACCATCACGACCATGTTTGCAGACTTCAATTCGAAGAAATGCTCAATTCTTGAGAACGACGTGGAATTGATGTTGATGGGTCATTAGCAACACTTTCACGAACAGCAGCAATGTTTTGTGCAAAGAAAGTTAAATTAATTCAACTGTTGCGTTCACTGTCTTCCATTATTAGGCAGAAGGTGAAGGGCACTCACGCACGACGTTCTCGAGTTTGCCAAGCTTGCGATTCCCGCGCGAAAGGTGACCGACTGCGAAGTTTCGCGACGCACTACGCGAAATCGTCGGAGTCCCATGAGCGCACGGGTGGAGTCATCCGAGGAGGAAATGATTTTCACCGGTAAAGTCTGATTTCCCACGGAAACGTAGTCAGCCGACCGTAGGCAAACAAACGTAAACGTGGTTATTCATTCTGCGCGCGATTTCCCAGCGGCTGACGCGGCCCCTAGGGGCCCCGGAGCTTTTCTATCGATGCCAACCGGAGCCCTTGACAGTTCGCAAGTCACAACGTGGCAACGTTATCATACCATTCTCGAGGAGGTTGGCCCGATTGCTCGGCCAATAAACCGTAACAACCCCGAATCTGTCCTGAAACGTGATATTAGTTTTCTTCGTGGCATTGTTTACCGGGTATACATACACACCCACTGTATTCTTTGTGAATTGCTACATTTCATCACGTTCTTGTGTACAAGATATTTAGCTACGGTTCACAGTGTTGTTATTGTTAGACTGCGGATTTTTATGTATTTATAAGGAAACTGGCTCGGTGTAATATGAAACAAAAAAATATATAAAAGAAACTTTTTAAAAACCACGCTTATATTGAAATGCACTAAAAAGGAGAAAATAATTTTTGTGGACATTAGTGACTATAAATAAAAGCGTGGAGCGCTAAACTATATTGCATTGTCATCCAGTTCCGAGCTATGTTTAAAGTTTCAAGTCTACTTCGATTACAAGATTTTACGCATACAACAACAACAACAACGATAACTCGGCAAGCTAATATAAGCGTGGTAATAATAGATTAAAAAAATCGAAGAAAATATTATTTGTTGATCTCCAAATAACTATTAAGAAATGGAATGAGTTCTCATTTGGTGCCTTACAAAAATAGGAGGAAATTTATTCCGTCATGTTCCATAAATGAATCTTTATAATTTCAATAATTTCAGAATATAAAACCGCTTACATTCCACAACCGATGCAGAACATTTTTATTTTGCACGAAGATCCGCAGTCATTGTAAAATATATTTTTATTCACTAGAAATCTTCTGGTCGGGAAGAGAACTGTGTTCCTGCACTTGAACTGTTATGAACAGACTTGGGATCTTCATGGAGAATTAAAACTGTCTACCAGAATCGCAAGAAACTGGGGTGAAATGAAAATTTAATTTCTTTCTCGATGTGTTTAAAATAATGCAACAGTACCTCTGAAATGTTGCGCACAAACGCATCAAACCTGCAGTCTAGTTACGAAGAAATGTTTGATGACGGACTGTGTGTCTGATAGACTGTGTATGTGTGTACGAGTTGAACAGACAGTTTTTCTCAAGCGCGTTCTGGACAGTCTAACTAGGAGGGCGAACGGCTTTGGAATAACCGGTACGTGACTCCACAACAGAGATAAATCTGGGCAGGAATTAGTTTCGTTTACCTTCGCGACGCTATTGTCACCGGTTAATCCGGATTCCGACGAAGTAATACAGATTTCGACAAAGACTTCCGATAGAACCGTGGGAGGACGTACGAGAAAATTAGGAGAAAGGTCGCCGGTCAGCTCCGTGCGCTCTGTTTCCGTTTCCCGGCGAAGTAAGTTGATCCCTTTACCTAGCAAATCGACGTTGCCTCTGTGGCTTCATCGATGTACTGCAAATCTTTTCCATTTTATGGATATTCAGAGTGGGTGTACAAAGTATTCGTACACCTTTGAAAAACTAATAACTTTTTTATAATTGTACCAAACGACCTGATTTTTTATAATCAATTAGAAGCATTGATTTACGAAATGATTTGCAAAAAATATTTTTGCAAAAGTTATGATTTTACATGCAAAAATAGAAAAGGCATTTTTTAAAACTTTTTTATTTGGCCCCTTAATGAAAATTTAAAATATATGTTTTGTAGATATGTGGTAGTTATACACGTGGTGAAAATTTCATCGAAATCGGTTGACGCAGGAAAAAAACGACACGCATCGAAAGATGTACGATTCATTTCATAAACCTATGCTTCTAATTGATTATAAAAAATCAGGTCGTTTGGTACAATTATAATATAAAAAAGTTATTAGTTTTTAAAAGGTGTACGAATACTTTTCACACCCACTGTATGGATATGTACAATACTTAAATGTTTAGTAATTCATTAAATGCCAACATATTTAATAATGTAAGCAATATTCTGAACAATGGTACAGCAATTTTTAGTGGTGCCTCTCGGAATCACCACTCGAGTGCTAAGGGTTAAGTTCAAACTTAAACCATTATAAAAATTCCTGTAGTTCCTTCTGATGTTTTTGCTGTTTCATATTCCACTTGCACATTTTTCTCATGAATGCATAAAGTCCGCATTGTAACCTGGAGATTTGTTTATGAGAAAAATGATCAGCAGCAATATAAAAACAAGCGGCAGCGTCTAGAAAGATCTAAAGATTAATGGCAGCAATACATCGTTCTCAGAGGGTTAATTATCGCTGCGGAAATCAAATTTTGATTAGTTCGAATGCTGAATTATAAACGTGAAAATTCCAATTACAAGGGAACCGAGCGGCTTATCTCGGACAGATAAAGTATCGGGCGGCCTCGTCGGGAAACGACGGGGAACAAGTTTCGTGGAAGTCGCTAGTAATTAAAAATCGGCGGTAGAAATTAGCGAGAGCGCGTCGGAGACGTGGACGCAATTAAAGAAGGGATATCAAGGAGCCCCGGGGCTCGGATCCGTGACGGGATCAGGGACGGTCGCGGAAGAGACGCTTCCGGACAGGTGCCACGCTCCTTCCTTTCGCAGGATATCGCTGGACGTCGCAGTTCCAACGGGAAGTCGTCGGATTTGTCGAGTCAGTTTTAAATTTGCTTGTTCAACATTTTTGTTTAACGATTGCCAGCTGCGGCAACACTTACCATTATCGATTTTAACACATTATGTAAATTGTAATTTTTTGAAAATTGAATTTGAATTGAATATGAATGTTGAATTGAAAATGCTCACGATATGGCTTTGTGTTTTGAATATATTTTTCATCAACAATAGCAATTTCAATCGCGAACCAACAACTCACCTCCATAATCTAATAATTGCGTTTGAGATTAATATAGAAATGATGATTTTTTAAGGGTTCCTTTTGGTACAATACAATGGTTGAAAATCCTATTCAATTATTCTCATTGTTAAATGTCTTACTTTGTGCATAAATTAATTCGACTATCTTCGTGTAAATCACCAAATGGTAAAAATGATAAAGGAGGAATTGTTCTTAGAAGAAATTTGTTCAATCTACAAAGAATTTGTTTCCACAAATTGAGCAATGGTAGATCGTCGAAGTTACAACGGTTTGAACGTCGGCAATCTTTCACGCAAGATCTAGCAATTTTCGTTCGCTCGATCGGATTTCTTATTAAAACGTCTTGCTGTTTGCAGTGATCTTCTGTGGGCTCATGCTTCCCACCCCTAAAGGGATGTTCGAGGGTTGTTCCCCTTCGACGTGAACGCTCGACCGAGAGAAGGCCAATCGTACATCTTCACCATTCTGCGAGTCTCAACTTTTATTTTGCGAAGTATGTGTCAGACCTCGGATTTTGTGCAGGAATTTGTGATAAAAATTCGTAGCGATTCGACACAGTATTAAGATTGGAAGAATTTTTAGAGAAATAATTAAAGTTGGAACCATCGATCCCGAACGTCGTCGCGAGGTCAGTGTTGCCATTATCCGACACCGACGGACTGCATGACCATTTTTGACGTCCATCTGAATTATAAAGAAACGTCTCGCACACGGCTCCGAAAAGAAGTTAAAACAGTTACGAAGAACCTCTGCAAACTTTTACAGAACTGCTCCGACGGCGCACAGTGGGGAAAAGTGACCTAACTCGATCCAAAACGAAATAACTTTCGATAGAAATGAGGTAGAGCGATGAATTTTTTTTGTAATACGCCAAATAAACGTTCAAATACTTCATTATGTTTAATTTTATTGTGTTTTATATATGAGAATACAATAAATATACCTTCAAACTAGTGGGTTATCAAATCATTTCAACGAAAAATCATTACATTAGTTCTGTTCACAAAAATTGATTTCTTGAAAAAACCAGAGGCCGTAGACAAGTTTTGAGACCAGATTTGAAATCAGCGTGAAAAAATCTACGGGAAATGATATATAGCAAAAATTAAAAAGAATTTTTCCGCCCGTGGTAACGGAGAAACCACATTTTCTTGAAATTGTGAAAGTTTAACGAATTTTCTCAAGGTTAAAAATCGTTCGTACCGTAATCTCCTTATTTTTCCCATATTCTGCAAAGTTTCAGCTTTAATTTAAAAAAAATTCATCGCTCAACCCATTTCTATCGAAAGTTATTTCTTTTCGAATCGAGTTAGGTCACTTTTCCCCACTGTGCGGCGGAGTCCGGGTATATTTTGACCCGGAACATCGAAACCGTCGTACAGTTACTCAATTTCCGACGAGTCGATTAAATGTCTGCAAGAAGTACCTCCAAAAATATGTTTTTAAAAAATTGATAAATGTCCTAAACATCATCAATTATGTAGTTATAAGAACGGTCCGCTGTCCGAGGGTCAATAGATGTGTTAATATTGGAGACACATAAGGTATAGTAACAGAGAACGTTTCAAGGAAACAAGCAATACGGTTCCTCTGAAAAACATTCTGCGTCGGCCCCACCGGAAATCGTTTTGTGGTGGTAGATTGCAGTGTTCCTTCCGGAAGATTTATCCGTGTTACGTCGACGTTAACGTCATGTAATCTCGACCGTCACTTGATCGAGGTGTCCCTTTCACGCGACCGGTTTGCGGTCGAGAATAGACGTCATCCATTTTCGGGTGACGCGTTTCCCTCGACGCGTCAACCTATTCCGCGTGATTTGACGCCGGGCCGGGCAAATTCCGAATAAAAGATCGCGTCCGAGCCGTCCCATCTCTTTCACAACGTCTCGCAGACGGCATTCTGATGAAAAAAGCAACGATCCGCGGCGAAATCGCGTTCTCACCTCTCCTCGACACGTCCGACGATTCGTCTTGCTCGAATCCAGCTTCTGTGATCCACAAATTCCTCGAAATACTATACCATACAAGCGTTTCACGTCGATCGCGTTCTCCTGCCCATCCCATGTAGTTTTACCCTAGACAACTAACCTCCAGTCAAAGGTATCAGCACGTACCGGGTGGTCCTACGTACACATATGTATCATTTCCGCCGGATATTTTTCAATGAAAAAATTCGTATATGTTCATCGAATACGAGACAAATTATCCTGAAAGTTTCGAGGCGTTTCGATCGTTCCGCAGTCTTCTAGGGAAAAAAACGCAAAGATCGCTTCATTTTTAAGCTTGCCACTTTGGTTCTACCAGAATGGCCCCACATAAATGTTTATATAAGTCCATTCCTGCCGGACATTTTTCAGCAAAAAAATTCTTACATACTTTTTGAATATAGGAAAATTTATTCAGAAAGTTTCAGAAAGAATCGCCTCACAGTCCTTTCGGAAAACAATCGCAAAGATCGCCTCATTTTTAAGCTTGCCACTATGATTCTACCAGAATGGCCCCACATAAATGTTTATATAAATCCATTTCAGTCGAACATTTTTCAAGGAAAAAATTCATACATACTCCTTGAATAGAGGAAAATTTATCCGGAAAGTTGCAGAAAGAATCGCCTCACAGTCCTTTCGGAAAACAATCGCAAAGATCGCCTCATTTTTAAGCTTGCCACTATGATTCTACCAGAATGGCCCCACATAAATGTTTATATAAATCCATTTCTGCCGGACATTTTTCAACAAAAAAATTCGTATATACTTTTTGAATACAGGGCTATTTAATCATAAAGTTTCAGGACTGCTCGGTTCGTAGTCTGTTTAGAAAAAATTGGAAAGACCACTCTCTCTTGATCGTTCGCAATCGAGTTTCTCGACATTTGGAGTGCCGCATCGTTTAGTGTGTTTTTTAACGGCTCGCCGACGATTTCCAGTGGAATTTGGTGGATGGCGGGACAAATCATAGAGCAGCCGCTGCTCGCAGTCGCGTTTCACCGTTCCCCGAATCTCGCGCGAGCATTTTCGCGATTAGAAAAGAGGGTTGATGGATCGGAGCGCACCGGACCCTGTAATCCCAGAGAAACCGCAACACCGAATTGTCCCCGCAACAATCGGTATCGATCGATCACGAGGGGAGAGACGGACAGACAGAGAAACAGAGACCGTGTGTGCTGGTATCGAATTCACGGGTGCAGTATAACGTGCAACGCGTCATAGCAATCGTATTCACGGTGTTTTGTATTCGCCGCGCCGCGATTTAAATCGATTTCGCGCGAGGGGCGCGTCCGCAGGGGAATAAGGCTGCCGATTGTCGCGATCACGGACGCGTTTAATTGCGACATTCACTAGCAAATCAGCACCGGATTAACTCCCGAACAACCGAGGACGCGAAACGAACATTGTTTCCTTGCGTTCGCATACTCTGTTCATTTGGATGATCGCCATTACATGGAAAACAATATTCCGGTCCTTGGAATCATTTCATTGGATATCAATTTTCGCCGATTTGGTTTAGCAAGACTCGTCGACTCTCGTTGATCCTCAAATAATTAACGTGCTATAAGTAGACTGCGACTAAACTGAGTAGGTATAATTTAAAAATACTGCAGTATTATTTTCAACCTATTAGACATATTAAGAGAGAAAATAGATTTCTACTTCACTCCGGTTTGTTGGTAGAAAATTGTTATTTTGCATGAAAATCTGCTGTCTATCGATTGGAATTTATTCGTCGTTGAACATTTTCTATGGGAAGAAAATGTATATTTTGGCTTGACCTTGAATGGTCTACTGTCAATGTTTTTAATAAAAGAAAAATTGATATTTTGTTGCTGTCCGAAAATGTATCGTCCTTAATCTTTCAGGATCACCCAGGATCATCCAAGGACGAACAGAGAATGAATCTTAATAAATAAAAGATCGCGTCAAAGGATCCCGGGTATTGGTTGCTGCTTTGGCGGAAGGATTGTCAGAAACGATCGATAGTGCAACGATCCAACATTGATAATCGACAATTCAAACACGCACGGTTCGCAGAATCGCGAGATTAGCAGCGAAACTGCAACAAAGGATGCTTTAATCCTTGGACGTGAAAAGGCTGGCCGAGTTTCGAGCGTCCGATCCAGCGGAGATCGCTCGCCGATCGATTTAATTAAAATCGACGTGCGACTTTCGCGTCTGTTCCGGCCACTGTTCGGCCGCGTTATCGCGAGCCATGTCGACAATATAATCGAATCGTAAACGCGCGATACGCTCACGGTTCCCGCATTTATCGGTAATTGAATCGCGATCTGTTTCGAGATCCGGATCGAGAATCAACTGCGTTGAAGCGTTTGCTATTTTTAGAGATGACAGGGAAATGTTCACGCTTCCGCGTGTCACTTCGATTTTCCACGGTTTATCTGCCACCGTCATTTTAAACCTAGATTTTATGCGAAAGAAAACTTGTCTACATGCAACAGGAACCACTTGGAAATTTCTTTCTTTCTTTGAGAGATTCGAGAAGCAAGTCTCTTAATCTTTACACTCTCTCGCGAAATTACGACGTTCATTACTGGACTGGTCTTGTGCATTTTTGTAGGAAGCATGGACGGCTGGAATTTCAAACAGTAGAAAGAGTAAAAGATATACGTTATTTTCAACTGAAATACACGATTAAAGAAAGAGAATCATTTCTATATGGTTCCTATGTCTTACAATTGAAACAGACAATTTTTATTTTTCATAAAAATCCGCAGAACGGAATTACGTACGAAAGGTTGATCTTTTCCCAAATGTTACTGCATAAGGCAAAGAAAACATTGACGGAACAATATTTATGTTGAAGATCTCCTTCGATGCTTGTCGCTGAAATTCGGCGCGGCGCGTGGGAATCGCGCCACGTGGTAACGAGGAAACGCATAAACACGGTTTACGTGGGCTCGTCTAATTAATCAAAAGATTGGTTGCGCTTGTAGGTACACGTATCCGACCCAGCGAACACCTTTCGCCTGCAAACCCCAAACTGTATCGCTCTTCCGCCCACGTTCCCTGCTAATCGACCTTTACAAACCATTATAAACTCGTTCCTGTTCGTCGACTTTTGCCAGTGTCTCCCTTTCGGAATGCTTCATTCTAATCACCGCTTTTTAATCAGTATGGAGCAATAGATTCGGACCCGCACCGCGAGCAATTTAAAACAGTGGAAGGTTAAAAAAAATTTAACAATGACATTATTTTCAACGTACCATGATAATAAAGAGTGGGACAATCTGGCTACTGTTTCTTGGAATTGATTCGAACAATTTTTATTTCGCATAAAGATCCACACATTGAAATTCGTGACACTCTTAACACTCCGAGGAATTAAGGAAAATATTTTCTAGATATAGTAATTTTTATGTACATCAAAGAAGTATCGATTCTTTTACCGACCCTGTTGACGATCGACCAAAAATGCTAATAATCGACAAGGATCTCGCGGATAGGGGCGACGCGCTTTTTCGCGGGTAGAATATTTGAACGTTGCTCTCGGGGAGAGTCCTCTCGCTTTCGCAATTCACCGTGAAGCGGAAAGTTCTTCCCGAAGTGGGCGGAAGCACGCTTTATGCCGACTGTTCGTTTACGAGCGATTAAAGAGGCAGCGGGCAGATGTTGCCGCTCGTAAATACGCGTTCAAGCGAAATGGACTGTCTTCTCGAAAGCGAGGAGACTTATGTCGCGTGGGTGTAGCTGGGAGGGGAAATTTATGCGAGTGTTTCCCATTCGCGACGCGATGCTCATGCGAATTCTCTTCCGTGGCAAAATCCAGAAGAAACTGGCATAGTTCAGTGTTATGTTCAATTCCTACAGCGTTCAAGGGACGATCAGTCGAACGTGGAACAGTGATAACATCGCAAGAATTTAATGACTCTGTTGCAGTATTTTCATGTCGATAAAATTATTATGAAAAGAAGTTTTAATTCAATTATGTACCACGAAATGTTGCTAGATCGAGAACAGAGTGATATACTGTATAGACCGGGCCTGGACGACGCTGGCTCGCGGAACAGATGTTGTTGCTACTTTTCTTCGGGAGGGAGAGAAGCAGCCACTTCCCATCTTCTCCGCAAGAGAAGGAGAGAAACAGCCACATTTGTTCCGCGAGCCAGTGTTGCCCAGGCTTGGTGTAGACGAAATTAGTTGAATTTTATAGCACAGTGTTCAATTTTTCCGATTATTCCATTTGAAATTCTCTGGATAGTGTCTTCTCGATCGTTTTAACTAGTCAAGTAGTATGTTCTGGTTCTTATTATTATTGTTGGTTTACACTGATCCGTACACTACATTTATCAGTTGACCTAGTGGACGCAACGCAATCTGAACACCTCGATTATTTAGTGGGGAAGCGTTTATCAGATTCGGTCTGAACAACAATGCAACGACAATTAAGATGCACAATACCAGAGCATCGTTGGCATTCCGACTTGTTGCGAGAGACGCGAAATATCAGCTGCGTGCTAGAATTCCGAGTGCAAAGGGTAAATATTCCGCGACTGTTGACGTCGGGGAACCTACACCCCCGCTCTGACCTCGTTTGTTTGCAGAAATAAAACTCACTGTTCCATTTTCAATTTATGAGCACAACTGTCCTCTTTAATATACATCTGCTTTCATCGAAGGAGATCGCAACATTGCCTCAGCAATGTCTTCCATCTTGATTGACCTCTTCCGTGATATTGAAAGCAAGGAAAACAGACGGTTGCTTCGCTAATCAAACAATGTTGGGCGACTCTCTCTTAAACAAGCCACGGATTATTTATCGAGCGAGCATTATCTACTGTTTATTATAAGAATGAACAAATCTATGAAGTAGGTCCATTGACTAATGGTCGGCGAATGCGAGCATCAGGTGCTCGGAAAAACTGTGATTAATAGTCTGCGGATCTGATGCATTTATTACAATGAGTACGTGCAAGTTGAAACAGTGGCGAAGATAAAATGATTTAGAAATGCCGATTTATTATATTCAGCTTGCTAGAATTATTTCAGTGAGAGTGAAATGGTCACAGTCCCTCGACATTGTCGCAGACAATAATTCTTCTATATAATTGGTCCAGCACTAAACATGATTGACCAACACTAAACATGACAAACTTCTAAACATGCTTTTCAAACCCCAAAATTTAAATTTTTATAAAATATATAGGGTAAGGTTGCTCAAGTCGTACCCCTGAAGAAGAAAACCGTATGAAACTTCGGATTTATCAAATAAATAGAAATGAAATGTGTTATTCAAAGCTTGTGTTAATATTGTTGTTATTTATTATAACGAAATTAGAAAATCTATATGCTTTCATGTATAAAAAATAAACTAAATCTTTAAAAACTTACATCGGTGCGACTAAAGTAACCGGTTTCCTAAGTCGTATCACCTATAGCCTAAGTCGTACCTAACAATTCAATTAAGCAACAATAATAATTAAAACGTATTTTTTATTAATCCTTTTTATCAACTCCAGCACATACATTGTGCATCCATGATTTGCATTTCAAGCATTGAATCATGTTTCCCTCCCGATCTTCTCCACAAACAAAACAAAACCAATCGCTTTTCTTCTTTTTAATTTTTAATGCCAATTCCTTTTTATTAATTACTGCGTTTCTTTTATTTGCCGGATTTTGTATGTTTTCTTTATTCTGCGTTGACGTTATTTCGACTGACGAGGTGGTACGAATTAGGAATCTCGTATAGGTACGACTTAAGACACGGCACAAGTTGAATTTAAAAAGTAAACATAACCTACCACTGAATAAAATGAATACGATTTCGTTTCGACCAAATGATTATGTAAATTCTACTGAATTCATATTTAGTAGGGAACATAATTTTATGAATAATTTACTTGCAAGATTAACTATCAAAAACATATGCAGAAAATTATAAGAAAATTGAAATAAACTTACTTGATGACAGGATTTATAATGAGGCTGGTTTATGGCAGACAATAATACGTAAAGTAACTTGGTTGACTCAGATGTATATTTGGTTGCCGTTGTATATGTGCTGTTGTCGCCGTAGTTCGTTCAAAATTCAAGTTGTAAGAGCACTGGTGCGACTTGAGCAACCTTACCCTAGGTATATATATAAAACATTAGTTCTCATTGGCTATTTAATGCTCTACAATATGATTTGTAGAATTGTCCCCGCAGACATGATTCTCTAAAATGGCCAATATATGTACGTTCGATTTTGAAAAAGAGTTGTTGACTACCTGTAATTAGTTTCTAGCCCTCTGTGCGACGCTTGTCCGGTGGACACGTGGCAGCTAAAATTAGCGCGAGAAGAAATTGGCCGGAATTAGCGTTTAACACGCGATTATTGTGCCAATGTCGGCAGCGTGGAGTGGCACACGCGGTGATCGGACATATACACCGGGTAACTAACATTCAATTGATCGGCACGGTCTGTTCTGCGGCGACGAATGGCCGCGTAATTGTCGGAGAATTGCCTGCGAGCTTTTGCGAGTTGCGTGAACTGCGATCAAACGGTGGGCGAGGTTTATTATGCCGAAGTTACGCGGAGCCTACTCGCCGAAATAAGGTAATTATACAGAAAAGTACTGCCCACTCCGATTTTGATGAAATTTAAATATGTTATGCAGCAACACATTCTGAACAGCTTTTTCCGTTTCCAATATAGGGGGGGGGGGTCGCTTTTAGTTTTCGAGATATTTGCAAAAAACTATCGCGAATACTGTATTGAATTTTTCGTATTCCTGCACGCTGCGCTGCAACGTAAGTCTGTTTCGGTGCGACGTTTGTTTACATTTTGACGCTGTAGAGCAGGCGTGGGCAATTTTGCCTCAATTGAGGCAAAACTGTCCCCACCGTAGCGCCCACTGTCCCCCACCAAGACCCGTCGTTACTATGTAAGAAGGACGCGTTTCGCTTGTCGCAAGCAGTGCGCAGGCCTCGTGCATCGGAGCCACGAGGAGCGCCACCGAAAGAAAGCTTGGTGGGGGAAGCAGGCGTTTGAGGGGCTCCACCCGTGCCCACGCCTGCTGTGGAGATAAGAGAGAAAGAGGGGGGAGCGGAAAGGGCCAGCCTGACACCACACACCCCACCCGGTATTTCACATGCACCCACTGTTTCTAAATTATACTCTAGATTCTTACGTATTTTCACGTGCTGATTACGAGTATGATATTGAAAATTTGCGCAAATGTTAATTTCTTAACGGAAACCTTCTTTTTAGAAACACTGGGTGGGTGTGTGTGGTGTCAGGTCGGCTCTTTCCACCCTCCCGTTTTCTACCTCATCTCTACAGAGTCAAAATGTAAATAAATGCCGTACCGAAACAGGTTTACGTTGCAGCGGAGCGTGCAGGAATACGAAAAATTCAATACAGTATTCGCGATAGTTTTTTGCAAATATCTCGAAAACTAAAAGCGACCCCCCTATATTGGAAAAGGAAAAAGTTGTTCAAAATGTCAATATCTATAACATATTTAAATTTTATCAAAATCGGAGTGGGCAATACTTTTCTGTATAATTACCCGAAATAATTCCGATGGACACGTGGGCGGAAACGGGACCGGAAAGCATGCGAACACCCGTTACCCCGACCAACTCTGACGTCCGATAGGGATCGGGTCTGCTAATGGATTCCTCGAGCGGTCGTCCCTCTAATCCAGTTCCGCAAAATCGATTTTTACCGAAGAAGTTTCTTCGCGAAGCGACGCCGAAGTTCCCGCTGATATTAATCTGTGGTACGTGACCAACTTCGAAATCGAAAATTTTTCATATGTATTCAGAAGTGTTCTTTAAGGTACACCTTAAGAAGTCGAGAAGCTTCATAGTGCTTCGTTGACTAGTTTCTTCAATAGAATTTTTTAAAGGTCGCCTTGTTATTAAGGCGCTGTTCCAACTGTTTGTGTCTAGCATCGTTTCAAGAATTTATTTCACTGCCTTATTTCTCAGTTTTTGGTGAGAGAATATTTTTTCCTGTTTCAACGAAGTCTGGAAACTGTTCCTGAATTTTTTGGTATTGATCCGTTCACCTGTTCTCTTGGAGAAAAATCGCGAAGATCATCTTGAGGAGCTTTGCCTATGTCACTTTGTATCCGCAAATGTTTCAAGAATTTCATTGACTAACTTCCGATAGTTTGATAAAAAAATATTTTTCCTGCTGAAGCGAAGCCTTCCGCTTATTACATAGAGCACTCTTGAAATTGCTGATGTCAGATCGATCCGAGGTTTTTGAATATTTTGAATACTGAGAGGCCGAGAAACGATTGAAACAGATTGTTATTTAGTTTTCTGGCATAGCTGAAATTCCGACAATATTTCATAGTCGGAATGCGCCGGAAAAAAGTGATGAAAATGAAAATTTTCGGGCTTGTTTTATTCGACTACTATATAGAACGAGGCCTGAGAGGAAAATAAAGAAAAATTCATTTCTAAAGATAGACAAATAATTGTGTCACTCGCGTATCAGTCAACGTGTCAATCGTTGGGATAAAAGTTAATTTCTTTCTCCTTGGAAGTGAATAAAGTCATAGAAATGAAAAATTGATTTCAATTGCCGTGGTCGGGTTGCAATGTTCTCTTGAACGCATTAAACTTCAATGTGGCGGTCGAAATTAATCTCGAATGGCTTACTTCAAAATTCCAGAGGAATCATTTCAATTTTGGGACTCAATAGTAGCGAACTTTCTCCTCGATTGAATTCTTTCTGGCCTGCAACTGTTTGTCTGTTATGCACCTCTTCAAACGTCACTGATTCGACGGTTTGCACGTGATTCCCCGGTTGTCTTTTCACAGGTGCTCGCCGATGCTCTACACGTAGAATATTTCGCGACTTTGTAATTAGACTTTTCACCGCGAAATTAGAGTTACCAAGAACAAACCAGCGTGGTCTTTGTGCGACGTGCCAGTGGAAACTAGCAGTGGGTCGCGAGAAGAAAGATATCGCTCCTCTTTTCAAGCTGTTTGTACACGCAAATAAATCTTGTGAAATATCCTCGATGAAACAGAAATATACAGGCTGGAGAACCTGAATACCGATTTGCAAAAAATTTTCTGCACGGGACATAGAAAACTGACTTGCAGTTCACAAATATAAAAAAATAGGACGACTATAGGAAAACTTTTTAAATGAGAATAAGCTATTTTTAAGATCGAAAATTAAGACGAAGAAATAGTGGAAGAAGTAACAAATATCTATGTAGCTCCATTTTATACAAAAATCCGCAATCCATTAATAACAATTTAAAGGGATAGCAGCTGGGTTTCGAATTGAAAATTTTCGATGAGAAAATCGAGTAAAGTAAATGAACTAAAAGATCGGTCCACAGTTGGAGGATATGACACCAAAAATAAAGAAACAGAAAATCTATTTACAGTTGAAAAGTGTCCTAATAAGTTAGAGAAATAGCAGGTTGCTTCACAATTGAAAAATTGCAGTAACTCTCGCCGGCGAAGACCTTTCAACGACCGGATCGACGCCGAATTAGAAAGTTTCGAGAACTCAATCGAGAGTTTCGACGTCTTAATGGTGCAGCCCGCGTCCAGCATCGTCCTGTCGCTCGTCCTTTCTCGATTAATAATCCTCGAGACACCGAATAATCCTGGTCGCGTCTCAGTTGCTAGTCCTCGGAAAAACGTACAGTTTCCAGGACTCCCTGGTAATCCAGCTCGCATGGCGCCGCGGCCCGTTAATCCACAAGTGTCCGGTGTCGGTTCATTAATAAGTGAACTTCCGGCCGCATTAATCACGTCTCCGTTTCGCCGGTGAAATGAGACGGGACCAAGCTAATTGCTCGCCCCGTGTCACGCTCGACGGCTAATTACCAATCCCTTGGACGACGCGGGTTTTTTTTGCAAGCACACAGTTGACCGACGCTTTATTTATCGAGCTTCTGAACACTAAACCTACCGAGTGTTACAAGCAAATTGCGCGGAAAATGTTCGCAAGATTGAATTTATTCCGATTCTATGGCATTTTTATAAAAAGGCATCTCTATAATTTCAGTAATTGTTAAATAAGAAACCGGTGATTTGGACGTGGTAGGTTTAGTGTGCACGCTTCTCAAAAATAGCGAATAACAAAAGTAATATTTCGCCCAATTTTTATATTCCCAGAAAGTTGATAATATTAAAAATGGTTAGGTGATTATAGGTCGAATGTTTAAAGATATTGAATTGGCTAAATTTTGAGATTGCAATTTTTATGCAATTATTATATCAATATCATTATTTCAATAGCACTAGATTGCGGATTTATGTGTTTATAACCAAAAATAGAGTAGATAGAGAATTGTGACGACACTAAACAAATTCGAAATCACCAAAAGAATCGACTTGGTATAGCTTTTTATTTTGCATAAAGGTCTTACGCAATGTTACATTTTGTTACACACCAGCGAGGTAGAAACCCCTGGCAGACAAATGTATTCTACCGTGTTTCCAGGTCACGGCAAGAATCGAAATTAGAGTACCGATCGCGAGAGTCCTGAGAGACCCAGTGACTTCAACGCCTGCGTTGCCACACTGTCTTATCGCTCGCAGCTCTCTTCGGGATCGTTGACAGTGTCCGGCAGAATTGATCGTCTGACACGACACTGTCATCTCTCCTGCTTCGTTGGAACGACGACTCGGTGGTAATTTCGGATATTGTCATCAGAGGGACGAAAGATTCTTTCCAGGATGTGACCTTATTAACTCCGTAACAAGAACAAACTGCTCGGCGACCTTTGTCGAATAATTGTCTGCGGAACGAGTTAGGGCCGCCATATCGGGCGCGACGTGAGAGGAATAGGTTGTTTGGCCGACCAAAATTGGTGAAGGACCATGATATGTCCCTGACATGTTTAGAAACATTATGTAACTCGTATCAAAAAATTTCAAAATCAAATTCGACAAAATACAATCATCGTTCTGCGAGGAAATTATTTTGCAGTCGTGAAAAGCAGACCAATATTGTGCGCATTAGACTAGCGTTTCACCTCGGAGCGTAATGGATCAGACACATTCACTGCTCAGCGGTACACTTAAAGAAGTTCTCACATCAATAAATCGCAGTAGGGCTGATTATGATACTGCACAATTGTGCTGAAGTGAAGCTTAAAAATCTCCTTTCGCTGATAGACAATGATAGACAATGTACTTTCGCCAACGAAATTCGGTGTAGACGAGATCAGAAACAAGAAGAGATGAGCCAATCAACGCGTCCAGATCTCGCTAGAGGGTGCGTACACCAATAAACAGTTGACGGGGGTCCAGCAGAGTCGCCAGATGAGGGGAGGGAGCACGAATTGAGGGGAGAAGTTACCCTCTCTCTGCCAGTATATGCACGACAGAGACGGAACGCGTCACGTGACCGGGCCGGGGCGAAAGCGTGGGGAGTAGCGTCGAAGAAGGGGAAGATAGAGTGGGGACACATGTCTTAATTTGGCGACTCTAGTTCCTGGGACCCTCTTCGCCTAAAAATCATGTGGCAGACCTCTGTTTTCTGGTAGCAGAGGAGATCATAAGTTACCCTTTGGCTAACTTTCCCTATCAGACGAGAGTATAACGAAGTCGCGGTGAACAACGTGGGGTAGAGTTAGCCAGTGATTAGTCATGTTGTTCCGCGTGAAACTTGGAAAAATTAGATTGCGGGAGCACGGGGTGAGGGTCATAACGAGCGGATCGCCAGGACAGGGATCGATAGAGCAGAAAACCATGGAAGCCGAGCATACGAGGACCACGCAATATGGTTTTTACACGGGCCGGCTAATAAAAAGTAACGCGGCGAGACTGTGCGGCTTTAATCATCGTTAAATCGACTCGTAGCGGCGACGACGTATTATTTACCAGCCCGGGGAACGACGTATCCCGCTGCTCATGGTCTCGACGCAAACATTCGACCTGATCACGTCCGCCGTTGAACAAAGTAATATATTTATCGTGTTTCATGGGTGCTATGGTCGCAAGGTCGCCTCGTGCTTCGAAACGATGATGATACTCGGCTCAATCCAACCCTTTGTGTATGTTATCGTTTTTGGAATGTGAAATACAATAGGGTCATCCGTTGGAGAAATGTTACCGATATTATAGACATGTACAGTATAGTTGCTTAATGTTAAACAATGATAACACGATCGGTTTCTGAGTTTTATTTTACAATTATTGAAGTTATGAAGACGCGTGAAAATCGATCCATTAGATTCCGAAAATTATAAGCAAATTCTTAGCTTCAAGCTTAATATTTTGTAGGTTTAGTGTTAAACCGGAGTTCATTATAATTTGTACTACCAGCAAGACTGTACCAACCATGTGTATACACGCGACGTCCATAATTTCGCAGCCTACTTAGAGACAGTCGAATTAATTGTATATTTCGTTGTTCTAAATCGTAGCACACAGCATACCGTTCAGAGAGTGCATACCACTTCTGCTAGATTATATTTGGATCTTCGTAAAGATGGTGGGTTGCATTCGATAAAACATTTCGAAGATCAAGCAAATGCTGGTAGCGGACGTGTCGAATTACTTCGGTATTCCGGGATGCGCGGTGGGTGAACGTTCAGTTAAGTATTAAATGTCAATATCAGAAAAATTGAATTTTCATTCGACAGCAAAGAAACATCTCGCCAGATTCCATCAGAGAAATCTTTACCGCGAGATTCAGTGTCATATGACAAATTAATCGAAGAAAACTTGATAGTTCAATCTTCTCGAAGAGCACGTGCTCGATACAACGATAAAATCGACAGAATTCATCGGATGAAAGGAACGACCGAGAATTGAATCGTCTCGCGTTTAGATCGAGGTCCGTCGGAAAAATGTATTTCCGATGGCGCGTCGCGTCGCGTCGAGGCGACAGGATTAATTTTGCCCGCGATGATCCCAGGAGCGAAGTGTTGCGGTCACGGGACAGCATGGGAAGAGAATAGGATTCGGTTTCCGCGGCAAGAGAAGATTGCTCGTTATCGCAGACCGTGGAAACGGAACACCGGATGACTCGAGCCTCGCATCCGTCGAGGTCCGCAGCGAAACAAACGCGAGCTAAACCGTTCGCGGTTCCTGCAATAAGGAGATTCGAGAAGTATGAGATTTCAGAGACTCGCGGTAACAACCTCGACGTCGATCAGGAATCAGATATTCCTTCGCTTGATTACGAGACCCGATAGCGTTGACTTTTAGAAGGCCTTCACCTGGCCTTCTTCTCCTCGAACGCAGATCTTTCGATCCCCTGCGACTTTAAGACCAAATGACTGCGATCATAGTTTGCAAGCATAAAAGAAAGATTAAACCGACTTCGTAAAAACGCACTAAAAAGTATAAAATAATTTCCATTTAATTTATGTGAATACACGAACTTAAATAGAATACAATCTTTTCGGAGGCGGTGCAAAATCGAAAAATTTTCCATATGATAGATGTTGCTGATTATGATTTCATTGGGATATGGTGGACTTGGAAATCAGTAGGTGAGAAGAGAAGATACATTAACATGTGAAAGCATGTAGAAGAATTTAAGGATTTTCGTAATTTCCAGTGTCGAAAATTTTCAATGTTGCGCCGCGTCCGAAAAGATTGTATTGTATTTAAGTTCGTGTGTATATTCACATAAATTAAACCGAAATTATTTTATACTTTTTAGTGCGTTTTTTCGAAGTCGGTTTAATTTTTCTTTATTTATAAAATTTTTTATTTCACACTTTTTATCAAGGGACCAATCGGGAGATATACCGTACACTGATTGGTCCATCCATCTCGGAGTAATCGGTGAACATACATGAAATGTAGGATCAAAGATATCTTTCGTCTGAATATTCACAAATCTCCGTCTGAGATTTACAAAAACGTCTTTCTCTGTCAATCGTCACATTCCAAATCGTAATTTATAAATATCTGAAAGCCGCAATCAATAACGGTAACGACGTCGCGTCGTTACTGTTCCTGATATCTAACATTCAGCGGAGTTCACAACGGCATCACCACCCTACACTTTCGCAAATAAAATCGTAAGGAATAAAAAAATGCAAAATTTTGTTTCACGGGACCGTCCCGGGGACATACTCCACAAGATGTAAAAGGTTTCGTTCCGATTGGTCCATCCATCTCGGCGTAATCGGTGAACATACATAGAAAAGAAGTCTACATACTACAGATCGAATTGAGTGACCTCCTCCTTCTTCGAAGTCGGTTAAAAAGGCGGTCATTTTGACGTCAAGACATGTTTGGAACAGGATTTGGTCCTTATTTGCTCTGAATCTGCAGGCCAAAATCTGTCGCCAAATGCAGAGCCCAAGTGGCGGATATTTCAATCAAGAGCACATTGCTCACTGGGTGGGGGTATTCGAGGTTTCCAAAAATCGATATTTATTCCCGTATTATTGTCATCCCTTAAAATAACCTTGCGAAGAAGCCAAACTCGAGTGACAAATATACGAGAGACGAAAAATAAAAATGTTCTTCATCAATTACAAGATTCTGGAGCCAAAGAAAAATTGTTTGCTTCCTTCAATACTGTTCACAGGACAACAGTAACGTGTTGATACACTTGGGATTCTTTTAATGTTTTTCCTGTTTAAAATTGCGGCTGCTCATTTCTGTCATAAATGCATAAAATCCGCAGTCGAATTATTATCAAGTATAAGTACGAAGGGAATTTGTAAACTCAATCCTGTGACTGTGGTTTGAAGAACGCGTTTGAAGCGGGCCGCTTTTTAAATAGTTCACGTTCTTGTTCCCGCCTAAACATCAGAGTATCCCAGAACGAAATGCATTCTAACACCGTCGCATTTCAAGCTCCGCCCACCGCCGTCCAGGAAACTGTTGCGTCCGAATATCGTGAATGAAATTAGACCGAAGTTGATCCTCGATTCGGTCGAAAAAGTTCTGAACTGTCTAATGCAATTACTCTACACGCTCAGATTAAATGCATTTCCATTCATTTGCACTCATTTGCACGTGCGTGTTTAGTTCTCAGACAGATCGTGATGACCAATGCTTAATTATATCCTTTCGAGCGTTGCTGTTTATAATTATTATATGTCGGCAACTTGTATGGCTGTGAGAGATGGCTAGGAACTGCGTATTGTTGCGCATGCTGATTTCTGCGAGGTTACCCGATTAATTAAATATGCATACTGTTACTCTCGTTTCAATCTCTTTTCTTTTCCAAAACATGAATTGTTTCAGACTGCACCGCGAATGCAGTTGCAGGCTGCTCTTCACTTTACCGGACTCAAAATTTGTGCCTTTAACCTATAAATTATGATGTATTCGGTATGCAATCCAGTAGATTTGTACCCGGAGCGGCTGCAAATCGAAGTTCCGATCCTGTAGGATCAATGGTTCAGGAGTTATGCTTGCTTAAAGTTGAGCAATCTGCAGTGTCTTTGACAGGGAAGCCGCCATATTGGTTTGTAGTGACGGTTGTGCTTACCGAGCAGAATCATAATTAGTTGGTTGGTGATTAGGTCGGGGAGGGGGCGGCAAGGACCGGCGGCTTTTGCCTGTCAAAAACACTGTAGATTGCTCAACTTTAAGCAAGCATAACTCCTGAATCATTGATCCTACAGGATCGAAACTTCGATCTGCAGCCGCCCCGGGTACAAATCTACTGCATTACTTACCAAATACGTCATAATTTATAGGAGAAAGGCACAAATTTTGAGTCCGGTCAAATAAAGTTTACCCCAGTTGCATCTTATGCGATATTGTAACTTCTAGTAACTGCGACCAATTGCAATTTTTCTCAAAATTGTTTTTCGCGTCACGTAGTAAACTAATTGTTGTAACTTCTAGAAAACAAACATCCAAGTCGTATGGTTCGATACTAAAAATGTTATCGTCTTTTAATTGGAGCCCATACACTTTCGCAGCAAAATGTAAAGATAAAATTTGTCTGCATAAGTATTCGTGAAATTTCATTGAGTTTACAAAGATAAGTATGCAATACGTAAAAAATTTGAACTACATATATCGCAGATAGCATCCCTAAAAAATCTTTGGAAATGTTCCATCCGTGAATTTTTTATTTCCGTTTTTATCAGTCTGAGGTGTATTTGCATCGCGCACGCAGGGGCAAGGTTATAATGGCCGAATATTGCTGTGACTGTACTACTGTAAACGCATGTGCGTCTCGTTGCGCGAACGAGAAAATGCGTTTGAATCATTGCAGTTCTATGTGGAGCTCATAAATGGGAAAAACCGTAACAGCTTTGAAAACAATAGAGTCAAAGGAAAGGTGACAGGGCCACCACGGGTCCGAGAAAAATCAATGGCGATCTTAATTACACGACGCGACGACGCGATGTCGAGCCGCGTTAATTGCCGTGTCAATTGGAAAAGCGAGATAAAGACATTTCTATTAACTGGCTGTTGCTCGTTGGCTGTACGGGGCATCGTTCCGATGCCCACCTACCGGCATTATGTACGTTTATATTATAATGACCCAACCTCTTTGTCCTGCAAACAGGCTCGTGACATTTTCGACCCGCAAAATTCGATATTTTCCACGATATTATCGCCGTATCATCAGATAGCAGTGACTTATCGATAATCGATAGCACCGTCCCCACACATTGTAGCACAGGGTGTTACAGGGGAGGGTGATCTCGATTTCTCGATGCAGGACACCGCGAATATTCGTTTCGAATTACAGGGAAAATTCGGATTCGAGGATGCACTTTTTATGTGGTGGAATAGCCGAATCGAGTCTGTGTCTTTCACCCATAATGCTTCTAGTCGCGTGTTCAAGGCATGCTGGTTCCACGAAATACGGAATATACGGAGGTATCCTGGTGATCTATATCCAAAAAATCAATTTGTGCTTTTTCTGTAACTGCAAGCGTCGTATGCAATATTTCTTTGAATTCGCACAATTAACGTGGTCATAGGCATTAGAAGAATGTAACTCAAATTTGTTTTATCTTTTGGTTCGAAAAAGAACTATAACTATAAGACTATAACTACATTCATACTGAATTAATGAACAATCACATTTTTTTTTTCGATCCATGTTTTCCAAAACACATAAAACATATAAAAAATATATAATTCAGGTAATATTGATTATTTTTACTTAAAAAAAATCACACACGTACTTAAAATCCCACTAAATATGTGTGTAAAATCCTAATGCAAACGGTTCGATAGCTTCCCTGAAAAGATTGCTAAAAATTCGTGCAGAAGCGGCATCGAAAAGTACCTCATCAAATGAGATTGAATATGAAACCGTGTTCAGACTAACTCCATTATTTATACTTGGAAAAGATCACACATGTACTTCAAGTGTAGATAAAAATGTGCGCAAAATCCTAATGCTAAAACGGTATCGAAAAGTACCTCAACAAATGAGATTAAATATAAAACTATGTTTAGACTAACTCGATTATTTGTACTTGGAAAAGATCACACATGTACTTCAAGTGTAGATAAAAATGTGGGTAAAATCCTAATGCAAAAACGGTATCGAAAAGTACCTCAACAAATGAGATTAAATATAAAACTGTGTTTGGACTAACTTGATTATTTGTACTTGGAAAAGATCACACATGTACTTCAAATGCAGATAAAAATGTGTGTAAAATCCTAATGCAAAAGGTTCGATAGCTTTCCTGAAAAATTGCTAAAAACTCGAGCAAAAGCCTTATCGAAAGTACCTCAACAAATGAGATTAAATATAAAACTGTGTTTAGACTAACTCGATTATTTGTACTTGGAAAATATCACACATGTACTTCAAGTGCAAATAAATATGTGTGTAAAATCCTAATGCAAAAGCGGTCTCGAAATCCAGTGTACCACACCGAGGGAGACTGAATATAAGACTGTGTCCTAAGATGGAACTGACCTGATTTGAACTTATTCGACGGTACAGAGAGGTCGAGAAAGGACCGGGACCAGGAAAAGGGTAGCTACTTGTTGATTCCGCGCGGCGATCATGCGACTCATCGCGGGAAACGAGAGGAGCGATTCCGGACCGATTCGAGCAGGTTCGACCAGTCCCTCAGGACAGCGAGAAGGTTGTCAAAGTTGATCCTCTCGGCCCTGTTCGCTCGAGGTAATTAAAGAGACCGGAGACGCGCGCGAATACCTGGAAACTCGGCCGAGACGAAGATCCAATTGCAGTCTCGCGCTTTGGTCAACCTGCAAAATGCAGGAATCTTCTTTGCTCGGATATGTCTTGCATTTTCTTTAGACACGAAAATTTAGTCCAACTTGCAGGACTAATTAACACTGGGACTTCTGGTCTTGTTTGACACTACTGTCTTGGCCAATTGCAACTTCGTTCTAATCTCGAATTTGTTACTTTTTCTGAAGAAAATTGGTTTTGGTTTGATTCTTTAGAAATGCCTCTACGAAATTATGGTGCGTGTAGAATACGTGACTCTCATATTAACAATCGATTGTAACTTCGTTCTAAATTCGAATTTGTTATTTTTCCTGTAGGAAATTGATCTACTTTTGGAAGAATGATTCTTTAGAAACGCCTCTGTAAAATTATGGTGGGTGTAGAAATTAATACGTGACTCTCATTAGCAGGCAATTCCAATTTCGTTTTAAACTCGAATTGGTTACTTTTTCCGAAGGAAATTGATCGCTTTTCGAAGAGTGCTTCAGAAACGTTTCTGCGAAATCGTAGTGGGTGTAGAAATTAATTCGTGACTGTCGTCGACAACCAATTGCAATTTCGTTTTAAACTCGAATTTGTTGCCTGGGTTGTGATTCTTTCTGCTGGGAAGAAAATTGATCTTTTATCGAAAAATGGTTTCGCACCGGCTAATTTCAGGGTACATTCGGGCATCGATAACTTTGAAAAGAATATTGTAAATAAATGTGTAAATAATTCGTGGGTCAGACAAGGATTAAACATTCCTCCGCGGACGCGAAAAATCGTGTCGGATAAGTTCGATCTTGTATCCTTCGGAAATAGTCTGTGAACTTTATGGAATATTAACGAAAATTTAACAAAGTAGAGACATCAGTTTCTAGAATAGCACACGATGTATTATGCACGCGCTGACCGGAAATGAAAATCGACTGTCTCCTCTCTGGAAGAAATAAAACCTGGACAAAAGTTCGATTAACTCTGTATTTAAAAAGTTTCTGGAAGATTTCCAACCTAAATAGCGGATCGTGGACGTCGTTGAAGCATGACGTACGGAACCCGCTGGCCAATGGGGGCTAAGGAAATTCCACTCGGGAGATATCACCCCTTTAGGTCGATTCTACCGAAAGAAAAACCTCCCTTCCCAATTGTTCTCTCTCTTCAATTGTTCTCGACAACGCGGCAATTAATGTACCATTAACATTCCCCACGTGTTACAGTCGAATTCGGGAAGAATCTTTCGCTGGAAATTGAACACGAACGTTGCTCCAATTTCATTCGCAAAACTCAAATGAATACGACTATTTGTTGTAATGAAATGTGCATCTATTGTGCTCTTTACGGACAGCAACTTATGTTTTTAAATTTGGCTGTAGAAAATGATAGAAGTTAACCGAATAATTTTTATTAGAATCGGACAACTTTGCTCGGATTTAATCGATAAAATTTGAACAGCTATTTCCTAAGTATCGTAAGTAGACTGCGGATCTTTGTGCAAAATAAAATTATTCTGCATCGATCGTGGGAAGCAGTAAATAAATAAAAATTCATTTCAACCCTTAACAGTCTCTTTACGTTGAAAGCAACAATATTCTTAGATTTTTTATAATTTTCACTGTTCTCTGTTTCACAAAGTTGCGGAGCATTTTTACCAGATTAAATCAACTTGAAACACCTGTGCAACATGACACGTTCGCACCTTCTTTTGCGCGCGAACGGAACCTCGAGACACCCGTAACCGCATTGATGATCTCTCAGTACACAGAGAGCTGGAAACACCTTTTCCATGGTCGAAATTATTTTAGCGTTATTTCAACTTTATATGAAAGAAGTCCCACGTCTAACAATTCCGAACATTTTTTAGAAGCCTAAAGCTTGAATTTTTTATAAACATTGCGGCATTTGCGGATTAAATAATGCTCCGAAACCAGTTAAACAATGAAAAAATATATATATTATAATATAATCAGTTGTTTCGCTTTGATTTTCCGAATTTTGTCTTCCGAGTGACGTCTCCGCCCACATAATTATCTGTACAAAATCGTCAATATTTCGAAGTATTGGAAGCATAGAAAAACTCGTTGAAAACATGAAAATTGAGAAATTCAATAAACGAGTTTCCAGCCCACTGAGCAGCCGCCGATCGCGCACGAGGTCCTACGCGTTTCATCACGGCTCCCGAGCCCGCGCGAAATCTTCGAAACCGCCAATTGACCCAACTTCCGATGTATCCAAATCAAGCGTAACTTAGTCGCGGAGCCGGAGATTAGCCGTGACAGTGTTCCGATGGGAACAGAACGCGTGGAATTACTCACCGGATCATAATCGGCGTAGTCTATGTTGTCTGTGCTTCGTTTTTCGAGGGCTCGTTGCCCTATGCTGCCGGCGATGATCGGCACCATTGCCACAACCACCAACGGAATCACACCGTTACCCATTTGCGAGTTTTTGTATCTCTCTTCGTTTTTCTCTTCCGTACGTCCACCTGTCTGTCTGTTTCTTCTTCTCGTTTCGTCTTCTGTTTATCTTCTCGATCTTCGTCGATCCTTCCGGCGAGGCTCGGCAGGATCGGCCCACCCCTCGTGCTACTCGATCTCTTCTGCAGCCCACTTCTGAATCTCCCTCCGATGATCTATCGTCTTCCGGGTGTTCTCCGGAGCGGACGGTGAAAGAGTTGATGAATATATCGATGGGAGTTTCGTTGCGGTGTTTCTTCTTCGGCGGGTTCGCGCAGCAGGATCCGACTCGAGGAGGATCCAACAAGGATTCAGGAGACCGATCTCACGTCCGGCAGGACAGCTGACTATTCGAGGAAGACGAAGGACGTGCTCTCGAGGACGCAATGTGACGCTTCGAGCGGCAAACGCTCTCCTATATACTACTTACTTCGGCGTGTACGCGTGCTCCACGCTACGCAGGCGCTGCCCATTTCCGCCCGCGAAACCAACCGTTGCTTCCTCGACCATCGATGCGTCATCGAACTACCTTTGTCCCTTTCCCTTTGGCCCTGATCATCAGGAAACATCTGCGAACGACGTCTCATTTTCTTCCGATCCTCCAAAGTCCAGAGAATTTTGCGTTCCTAGGACTCTTTCAACACATCGGCTGCCGAATTATCATCCGCCAAAAATCTCACAATGTCAAAGTAATTTGGTCATTGCAATGAACAGTAAAATGTTGAAGCTTAACGCACGAATTACTTCTTGAACTCTTTTAGGACAAAGAATTGTGCCACCTACGTTAGAAATATGTTACTATCACGTGCTATCACGTTACGTACAGGGGAACTAATAATTGGGAGAAGAAAGACATTTCTATTTCGCCTCTGTGTCTTGCAAATATTTTTTTATTTTGCATAAGGATCAGAGCAGTTTAAGGGCTACTCTTTCCTACCTTTGGTGTGATTGATGGATCAAGGTCATCCTTTGACTGAATGATGACAGTTTTTTGTCATAGACAATTTCGTCTTCACACGACTCTTTTCAAACTTGTCGTTCCCTCGCCCTGAATTTTAAGGGCGCCTTTCATCCATTATAAATACCGATTCCTCGTATCTTGTAATTTTGCTTTTTAGAGATGTCCATTCCTCGCCCCGAATTTTAACACTAATTGTAAACCGCGCGGAGCTGGGGAAAATAGTATTTTAAATAGTAAATAATAGATAATCCTATTTATTTTAAAGTATGTATACAACTGTGACAATAAAATTATTTTATTTGATGCAGTAACTTTTGAAAATAAAATAATTTATTTGAGGCAGTAATTTTTTTGAGAACAGTATTTTATTTGAAGAATATTGCAGATACTTGTATTTTGTCTTTATTTTCAATTTCAATTTTAAATATTATTGCTGAAAATAATGGTTCGAATTCAATACATTTGGTAAATCTTTTCTTAACGATAAGAGATAGACTGTGTGTTTATGCGGTTTCTCAGAGTATTATTTTTTATTTCGTGTTTCTGACTGTTAAAATAGAAATATTTTATTTTCGAAATTGTATATCTTATTTAAAATACTATTTTTTTTAAGTAAAATAAAATCTAAAATATTAAATAGTATTTGAAATATTTGTTTCGCCAAATAATGCCTACCTCTGCACTAAACCTACTGAGCCTTAAAAGCAACTGACACCCACACACACACGCACGCTCACACATGTTCCCTTATAAAAATGACAAGATTGATTTTATTTAGACTTTGTGCAGCTCCTATTGTATTATATACGCTCCACTAAAGATATCTACACAATCAAAATCCTGTTGAAATTATTTTCATTATATCAATAATCGTAAAATAAAAAATCTGGAACCGGTCATTTTGACCGGTGACGGTAGGTTTAGAGTTAAGGGCCCCTTTCATCCCTTCGGCACGAGTGATATTTAAACAAAAGTATAATCTCTAAGACTTCTGCTGAACATCGCTGGTTCCTTAGGAATGTACTGTAACGATTTTAGAGGTGTAGACAGTTCAAGGATCTTTTCGTACTGATCTTTTCCTCACCTTCTGTTTCAAGAGTTTCATCCCTTCGGTATGGATGTTCAAACAAAGGTGTATTGGTTGCTTGCAGAGAGCATTGGTGAAAGTTTTTCCTCGTTCCTAAACGATTTTACAGATCCAGACAATCCTGCCATTTCAAGTGTACTTTCGAAGTTGGTTTTTCGTGCTCTATCCCTGATCTGTAGGGTCTCTTTCATTCCTCTGGCATACATGATGTAAATATGATCATATATGATCTAAAGTATGCTTTTCCAGGTCGATGCTGAATCTGCTGATTCCTTGTAGGAAGCTTCGCTTCGTACATATCTTGTTCCTCAGGCAATTTTGGGGCTTTGGAAAATATTACAGTCCATTTTTAGATTTGAATTTACGTTCCTCGCTCCCAATTTTCACGTCGCTTTCTAAAAATGACAAGATGGAATTTATTCCGATTCCCCGCCATTTTTATTGAGGTATATGTACTTCAACAATTTCCTTCGAAGGCATCTCTGTAAGTTCAGCAATTGTAAAATAAGAAACCGGCTATTTAGTGTTAATGAACTTAACCCTTAGTACTCGAATGGCGACTATGAGGTCCCATTAAAAATTGCTATAGCAGGCGAAAATGTGCGGAAAGTTTCTTCAAAATTTAATTTAATTTAAGTTTCATTTTTGAGTGGAGAGGAAAATGGAGATCCTAAACGGCCACCGACAACAGCATTGAGCAACCGTGTTCTCCTTGTATTATACATAGTAAATACTTTAACTTGAGGGAGAAACTTTCCAGCGAGGCTTTCCGTACGATGGGCCCCGGAGAAAACTGTGCAACACGATACTTATTATGGGCAACTTCGATAAACCATAATCTCGCGTTCCGAGAAAAATTATTTTTCTTCTTCTGCGGATATCGGAGTGTGGGAGAGGAAAGAAATCTTTTAAAGGTTTCAAATCAGAAAAAGATAATGCGTTTGTGATAAAAACCTGTGTTGGACATCGTGTAACAATAATCGTTTTGTACCGCATTGAGAATAACGCGAAGGGTTAAATGAAAAATTCGTGGAATTCGGAGGCGAAGAGGGTTGAGGAAAATTAATTACTCCGCGGGTAGCAGGCGGCAAAAACAGGTTGCGGGTTTCGCTTGCACGGTTGATCGCGGTTGCAAACTTCCTTAGAGATCGGCGCATCAAAGTTCCCGAGAGTCTTTTCTTCCTCTGCGGCGAGCATCGCTAATTAAAGTTCGCGAACCTCGAACCATCAGCGACGACTTCGACCGATTTGTCGCTGATCTTCGCTGACTTCGAACAGCGCTCGGAGACTCAATCGTGCTGAAACGTGCCTAATTGGATAACTAATTGGCAAATCCGGCTACAAAGACGCACAGTGTGACTTTCGATCATTTAAGGGCATTAAATTCTTAATAATGTTGTTTCTTTTTTTACCACGCTTATATTAGCTTGCCGAGTTGTTGTTGTATGCGTCAAATCTTGTGATCGAATTTTAAACCACTTCCCGATGAGCTACAGACTTGAAACTGTAAACATCGCTTAGAACTGGATGACAATGCAATATTAAAAACCAAATTTAAAAAGAACTGTGAGTCTAGGAGAGAAAAAATTTGAAAAAAAGAGATGTCGTCTCTCGGAGTCATCCCCTCTTTCTATTTCGCGTATTTCCATATCTTGCGTTTCTATATCTTACTATTTCACACCAGTATTACTATATCTTGCGTTCCATTTAAAAAAGACCAAAAAGTAGAAAGTAAAAAAATATGTAAAAAAAACTAAAATGCACTAAAAAGGAGAAAATAATTTTTTTAGACATTGGTCACTATAAATAAAAGCGTGGATCGCCCACAAAGATTACGTCAATATAGTTTAGCGCTCCACGCTTTTATTTATGGTCACTGATGTCTAAAAAAAATTATTTTCTCCTTTTTAGTGCATTTTCATGTAAGCGTGGTTTTTAAAAAGTTTTTTTTCATATACTTTTTTTATTTCTTATCTGAATGCGATGAAAAGTTAAAAACTATAGTGATTCTGGATTACGGAGGTATTGCTGTCAAGGTAAGAGTAAATACGAAATTTTTAAGAAATGTTCAATTTCAAAATTAAATTTAATGTCAACTTTATTGCCTTAGTGACGCGAACTCAACAATACGTTCAATGAATAGAATTATCGTATTCTTTTGATGTATTTTAGTATTTTTCCATGGAGAATTTAACGTTCTCTGTAGTTCCGTCATCGTCCGTGAAACATACTGCATAAAGTGTTCAGAGTGAACCATTTAATTGGAAACACCTAAATAATAGATTGCGTAAAAATTAATTATCCTCGTTTTACTTATTTGAATTAGCCTCGTTCTCGTCACGGTTTGGACAGGTGTAACAGGGTTTTGAACGATGCAATTTTCCGGACAACGAGCAGAGGAGGTAGTCCTCATCGCAGGCCGATTACGAAGTCGCCGATTAGCCGATTAAGGGAATTCCAACTTCCGGTCTCGGGAGTTTTGGAAAGTTTCGTTCTCCGGGTAATAGGATCTTGATCTTCAGTTGGAGTTTTCACTCTCGCCCTCCCGCCGCGCTGCCCTTTGACCTTTTATTCGCTTGGGACCGCCCTCTGTTCATAATATTGTGCTGCTCCTCGAATGATTACGCTTTCGACTCGAGACCGACTTCTAGTTTCATCCACTTCTACTGTTTCCTTCTTTCCTGTTGAAACGGCGTGGCGACGTCGTTGGAAGTCGTCGAGCATTTGGCGCAGCACATTTCTCATCATCGTGAGTTTTAAATTACAAGAATCCAGTGAGTTAAAATTGGTTCAAGTGAGTTGGACATTTTTGGGAAGATAGATGGATTAGTTTCCTACAGAATAAATAAATGAATGGATCCAAGCACGGTTTAGAATATAACAGCTTTTTCAGAATTGAACCAAATGATTTAAGCAGGGAGTTAAGGAGGTAGACTCGTTTTTCCAGGATTGCAAGGGATGGGCCTTCTCATTTCTTGATAATGCAAAGATGGGGTTTTTCAGTAGTCCAAAGTGCTAGATAAAAGATTAATCTATAGGCCGCAATCACTCTCAAAAATCCTATTTACCACGTTTTTATTAGCCCGCTTTCTTGTCTGTCTGTTCGGTAAAAATTTTGCAATTGATTTTAAAATAACTTCCCGTTGAGCTAGAGAGCTGAAATTTTAAACATAGCTTAGAATTGAATCACAATGCAATATTTAAAAAAAATTTTTTTAAAAAGCCTATGCGTTTAGGAGATACAGACTATTAAATTTCACCGTTACACTTCCCCGAGCGACGCTTGGTAGTAGGTGATCGCGTTCAGCGATTTCCACTTCGCGCTACAGCGCTCCCTACTTCACTACGCATTCCCACTCTGACTCACCCCCACTCCACTGACCTGCTTCGCACCGAAGGAGCTCAGTGTGCGTTCGCGCTCCGTGCGATGTTCACAAAGCTACCACGTATTATCTAATATATAAAGTAGATGGTGACACGGTTACAAGGATATTAATTAAAAAAAGCAAAAATCGCTAATATAACGAAAATAACTCAAAAAATTGCGTATAAGGAGATTGTATCGAATTTGTCCACTTTGCGCCGCCCGCCCGGTTGCGAGGGCGTGTCGAAGGAACGCCACGAGCAGCTAGTTTTACTATAATGTTCGTTTATCAAGCGAAAGAACAGTTACACCGAGATTCTCTGTCAACCTTTATCTTTGACATTTTACCACGGCGTTTGTTTTCTTATTTTTTGTTTGTTATCTTTGTTTGTTATCTCATCAAAATGTTCAAAATCGATTGAAAAATTTCACACACACAAGACTAAAAAGTATAATAGAATATAATTATTTCAATAAAAAAAAAATTTTAATGTACCACGTTTTTAAGACGGACGAAGAAGCATAGAATAATTTTTCCTAGCCCCATACAGGTAGTCCTGAAAATTTGTGACTGTGAATTTTGAATAGCTATGAAAATACTTGCAAGATTTAAAACGAAAAACGTGGAGCGCATGCAATAGATAATTCATGCATGAATAAGTCACTAACAATTTTATTGCACTGCAAATGATATGAACTGTTGTGTGAGTTTTCTCAACATCAGTTACTCTCTACACTCCTTACTATATTATCTTGCGTAATAAGTTGCAGATTGCGCTTTTCGATTTTTCAACTCGATCTAATATTTCTTTTCAAGACAAAGTGCCTCTATGCTTTAATAACGAACAGACAGACAAGAAAGCGAGTTAACATCGCATTGTCATCCAGTTCTGAGGTATGTTTAAAGTTTCAAGTCTCATCGGGAAGTTAGTTTAAAATCAATTGCAAAATTGGTACCGAACAGACAAACAGACTGATAAGAAAGCGAGTTAATCAAACGTGGTAAAATAGAATATTTGAGGGCGAGATTGATCCTAGATTGATCTTTCATCTTGCGCTTTGGACTACTGGTAAGGCGCATCCCGCACTCTTGCAATTCTGGATACGAGCCTCTACCCCCTTCATGATCTTGTGCTTGAAGCGTTGATATAATTCGAATAGTGGCAAATACATACAGTCATAGTCGAGAAAATCCGTGGCAGTGAAAAGGCGGAAAAGTGGCGTAAACGTGATTAGTCGGTATTCGGAGAAGTAGAAGAGAGAAAGAAAGGAAGCGCGGTAGGGCGCTGGATGGGGTCGCAGATAGGGTTGCGCCTTGGATAATCGAGTTCTCTTCAGTTCGCCAGAAACTCGCGCGGAAATGTCTCTCTCCATGGGGCGAACAAACGAAGAAACTTCACGCCATGAGTTTGAATGGGGAAGCGATGGAAGAAGAACTGGACGAAGAAGAAGGGGAGTAAGGGGTGTAAAAATGATTTCGAAGAAGCCGTGCACTATCTTGATTGCAGGAAGATAGGGGATGAATGATTTAATACCTGCGATTGCTGTTTCAATTCGCCTGATGAGTCGGACGGACGCACGTCTTTTCAAGTTCTGTGTCGAGGGAAAGACGAAGAAGCACAGAAAAGAAGTGGGTATCCATTCGTCACTGCGCAGAGTTATTAGTCGTTAATTATAGCCGGCGCGGAACGGCGCGTGACACCGGAAGACGGTTATAATTAAATCCATCCGTTTCCCCTCGGCAAACCACCTGTCGCATTCCCGATTCCCCTCGGGATACGAGGCTCGTTTGTTTCTCCTCGTTCCGTGGAGCAGAGAAAAACACGAGACGCGGACAAATGCGTCGACGGGTTAACGTCGAACCTGCCTGCATCTGAAGAAACCGATGCGGGAAGCCTGGTTTATTGTTCAAGACCCGATTGTGGATCGCGTGGAAACTGTAGCCGTTCAGTTTGGATAATTCCGTGAAACGGATTATGTAGTTGATTCCCACGGGCAGATTTCTACGTTCTTATAGCTGGAAGTCGCTGCTCAACTCAATTCTTTGATTAATTTAATCACGCCATCATACTATCAAGTTATGTACTTAAAAGTTAGAGAACGGAAAGAAGTGGTTGCTCGACAAAATTTGCGGGTTTCGAGTTGATTTAGGGAAACACGGAGCCAGACCGCCCCCGCAACAAATATTGTGCGGCTCATCGAGCAATTAGTACCTCCGGTGGCGGCCATTAATTAGCTAATGACGGTCGAACGAACCGTGATTCGTTCCCGCTTTGAAACAACACGCGCGCACCGCGAGCTGCGGTTCCTCGTCGGCGAGCTTGCTCTCCAAATTGTTTTCCGTGTTGTTCACCGCGCAATTATAGTTCGCAACGGATCCAAACGCTCCTCAAAACGCTTCCACCTTTCTCACTTGGTCAAATCAATTTGCTCTCGATTTTATTCGATCGATCCACAAATGTACAATTCGAGTGGGCGTGGCTTCGTTGCTCCGAACTTCGATTAAGTCGGGACAGTGTTCCAAGCTAACGCATCTTCACGCTTGTCGTTAATTTTAATTGGCATTTCAGAGGAAACGATGGTACAGAGGAACGGGTAGGAGATTATTTATGTTGTTCTTTCACGGTGTGGAATATTTTCAGTGGGCGTGGCTTGATTGCTCTGGAGGTCTATGCAAGTACTTGTTTCTAATTTTGTTTTACAATACGGTACCATTGCTTTTGTTCCTTCCCAATGTGGTGTGCTTTCAGGGGGCGTGGCTTTGACGGAGTCCACGCAGTGCTCTATAGAGTATCGATACCAAAGCTTGCTTTACAACAATGCTTTAATTCAAGAACATACATATAAGAGAGACATAAATATTAAACATTGTACGTGCAAAGAAAACAGATAAAACATCACTTGTTTCGTTCCCTGTTGAATGGGCGTGGCTTGATTGCTCTGGAGGTCTATGTTAGTACTTGTTTCTAATTTTGTTTTACAATACGGTACCATTGCTTTTGTTCCTTCCCAATGTGGTGTGCTTTCAGGGGGCGTGGCTTTGACAGAGTCCACGCAGTGCTCTATAGAGTATCGATACCAAAGCCTGCTTTACAACAATGCTTTAACTTAAGAACATAAAAGAGACATAAATATTAAACATTGTACGCGCAAAGAAAACAGATAAAACATCACTTGTTTCGTTCCCTGTTGAATGGGCGTGGCTTCGTTGCTCTTGGCGGAGCCACAGCAATGCTCCACGAGTCAATAGGTGCCCCAGACTGTCTAGAGAGCTAAAAATCGCAAGATAATGGTACCAAGTCACTGTCCCGCGAAATATGCTGGGATTCGCGCTCGAATCCGCTCGAGAAGGGCAAGCTAAGCGGCGTTTAACGAGCCGGCTGCACGCACTAATGGGACGCTTACGACCGCGACGATGGACCGTATAAAACCCCGAGAACGATGGAATGCTTCTTGACTCCGACGCGGCGGGTCGAAGCTTTTACCCGCCGCGCAGCAGGTCGCCCTCCCCCGCCCTCGTCCGACTCTACTAAAATTTTACAATGTACCAACGAAAAAAAGGCAGAGAGTCGGAGGTAAAGGAAAACGGAACGAGCCCTCGACGAACCTCGTAATCCGTTTAACCCCGTTTCGGTGGCGGACGATTTACCGCTAGTCTACGATCCACATTCAATGAAGCACAGTTTGCGTCACCTTTTCGTGGTACTGGATCCTATTTAATAAATTGCAGACATCATTTGTGATTACTGGAATCTGGTCTGATTTGTCTTAGGTGTTAATGTACGACGAATTATAAACAAATAGACACGGTGTTCAGAGTCGAGAAGTTTACACCGTCAAGACCGATGACGCCACGGTACGTCAAGCTTGGATCGAGACGAAGAGCCGGCTTCCGAACGATCGCGTGCAAAAGATTGATTGAAAATCGTGTAGACAATGTTGCTGGAAGGAGTGGGGATCGTGTTCCACGTTTCTACCTGGAAAATGGCCGGTCAGGTAAACGATAAGATCCAAGGACAGCTCAGTTGTTCCGCGAACGCTAACCAGTACGGACATTACCGGTGCCGCGCGTCAATGAACCGCGTTCGTGTTGTTCCGTTTTTCTGTTATTTCTGTCTCTCTGATGTCGTATCGCGACTGTATACAGGGTGTCTTAAAATTCCTTCAACATCCGGAAATGGGAGGTTCCTGGGATCATTTGCAGCAACATTTTCCTTTGCAAAAATGGCGTCCGCGGCTTCGTTAAGGAGTTATTAACGAAAAACCACGGACCAATCGGAGCGCGAACTGGCTTGACGCGCCAACTGTCAATTGGCCGACTGTGCCAACACGCGTCTAGGTCGCGCTCTGATTGGTTCGTGTTTTTCGCTAATAACTCGTTAACGAAGCCGCGGACGCCGTTTTTGCAAAGGAACATGTTGCCTCGGATGATCTCGTGAACCTCTCATTCCGGGTGTTGAAGGAATTTTGAGACAGCCTGTATCGATTGTGCAACATGTTTACGGAGGTGGCCTTATAAAAAGAAAGCGTGGAGGGAAACTTAGAAATGTGAGTAACGAAGTATGTAATGAATAGTAGCGACAATACGTAGAGAATTATTGTTGAATTAATTGATGTCGAACTTTTTATATTTTCTTTACCGTTCTCCGATAATTTCCTTTTAAAGACTAACAGTATTGATTAGTCGAAGCACTTTGGTTTTGATATTTTCGATAAAGAGTTAGAAGAGCACGTGTACGGAGCCTCAACTTGCATTACGACAACCGATCGAATTTCGTTACCGGCTTGTAAATGTTTACGTAAATTTACCGTTAGCGAGATGCAGCAGTTCGTAACAATCTTCGTGAATATTTGATTGCTTTCGAAGGGATCGTGAAAATATTCGACGACATCGGAACGGAACGAGACTCTATAAAATTTCATTGCCCGGTATTAAACACAGATTTTTCACAAGATGGTTTAGTTACGATCGCAGTAAGGGTAAATGTAGAGATACGGGAAAGAGTCGAGGAGAAATGGTTCCGTTCGGCGAGTCGTTCACGAAATCGCTGAAAGATGAAGGATGTGGTTGTGAGGTACAAGGTTTAATCCCGTGAACAGATTTTTATCGACGCTCGTTTCGGGGACGCGCAAAAGGGGGACGAGTAGGCGGGGAGAAAACGAGAGGCAAGAGAGGGAGAGACGATGAGAAGCGTTTCGCGACACTGGAAGTCGATCAACGAACTGGCTGGGACGGGCCCTGTAATGGGAACTAGCCCTAAAGGTTTCTCTGGTAGCACTCAACCACCTACTGCGATCTTCTAGCCCACCATTTTGCCGTTTACGATGCGATCTCGCGACTTCCTGTTAACCTACGTTCGATCCCCGGCAAATTATACTTCGTCCCGTTAATAACAATCGGGGCGATCGAATAGAAATATTCGCGAGCCACATCGTTGTTCATCCAAATTAACAAAAAATCGGCCTCCCATTCGCCTCGGGTAAGCAAAGTGATGCGACAGAAATTCGATAGCTCACATTGAATTTCCCAAAGTATTTAAATATTTTAAATAACTTTTTTCTGGTAGTTTTATATTCGACCTGTCCTATAAAAAAATTGCAAGCCGAAATAATGGCCACGAGGGTACGGAAAAAAATCGAATATCGGATCTTATTGAAAGAAAATTTTTTCTAGATAAAGTAACCCTTAATAAGTTAACCCTTTCGGTCATGAATTATTTATTCCTGGAAGAAAAGTCATGGTTTTGCTAAGCAGTTCTTTGAATTACATTATGATTTCTTTTTATGTCCTGATATGAGGACGCCATGACCGAAAGGGTTAATAAATGCATTAGGAAAATATTCTGACTCTACAATTTTTCCTGTAATGTCCAAAACAACGGCTATATGTTCGGGTGAGGAATTATTTATAATTACGGTGGTAATGATAGAAATTCTTCGAAGTCTTTGTTTAATTTTGTGGATTCGCTGGTGAAAAAACAGCGATTTTGACGGGAAACGGCTGATTTTATCGACAGAGAGTAACAGGTGTCTCCCGGGCGGAGCTTGCGAGATTAGCCGCCGAGAGCGAGGTTCGATAAACTACCTATCGAGGATCGAAACTGTGCGATACGGGGATTACCGACGCGATTCCGGCGCACTATGCTGGCTGGCGCACTCTACGACACCGATCTTCTTCCCCGTGATCAATGTTTCACCCGAAGCCTCGTTTTTTACCAACGAGTACCTCGGAAGACCTGCTTGAAAGCTCCTCGCCGCGATCATTCCCTTGAGAACAGTTTCTCTAAAGCGCTTCGAACGTTGCTGGTTCGCTTGAACTTTTCATGTGGGTTTTCCCCTAACGCGCCTCGTAACAGGTTTACAAATGCCGTGGTTAAGAAAACATGGAAGTTTTCGAATTTCTGCTCGATGTCGTCGCTTTAAATTTCGCGCTATATTTTATTCGTGAGGATTGGAGCTGCACTTTTCAACGCGTGGTTAGTAAAAAATTGTAAATCGTAAAAGACATCTCTTCTTTATAATTTAAGATAACTCTTCCTAATGGGAGGAATCGATAATTTTTTTTTGTTGTTAACGGTGCACGTGTGAACGTAGTAAATTTTTAAAAATACGTGCTTCCAGCGTTGCGCATTTTAATTATTCAACGTTAATGTCGTTCGAACGATTACTTTTATTTCATGGAATCCTTCAGGCGGTCGAGCTGGCAGTCAGCGTGTCAAACACGCTTCTGCTGTTTCTCGCAGTCGACGCAGAAGCTTTTCATTCCCTCGAAAGATCCGGAGTCTAATAAATAACGAGGCGATCGTCCGATCGTTTAATTTCCGTGGCGGAGCTGCGAGCAGTTTTACGGGAAAACTCGAGAAACGGGAACGCCGTCAAAGAGTCGAACGAAACTCTGCTGATGGTGGAACCCTTTCTCAGGAAGAAGGGGATCCAATTTCACGAGGGACGAGGGGCTTTGACAGGGACACTCTTTGCGTCCGTGGATCGATCCCTCGGGATCGAATCGGAACGAAACTCTGCCTCGTTAGCCGGATAATTACTGTGCTCGTTGTTCGCCTGTTTTTCGCCCGTTTTTCTTCCGTTGCTCAAACGCCTCTTTAATTTCGCCACCGGCGGAAAACCGAGACGCTATGCTCGCCGATCGATCGGTTTCCTTGGTAAAGAAATGTCGGTTGGCCGCTCGATTTTTGCGATACCCACGTCGCGCGACACCGACAACCGAGATTTCTATTTCAGCCGAGTGACGCAAGTTGTTGTTACACCTTTCTGCGAATGAAAAATTGTCTGCGCCCGGATGCGCCAAACGGGAATTAAATTGAAATCTGTTTCCACTTTTGTTGGTCCCGATAGGTCGGAAACAATGCTCTCCTACATTTCATATTCCACCTACTCATTCGCGTCATAACCACAGTTCATCAGTTTACATGTCACGTAATTTTTATTCGCTTATGTATAGTATATTTAATGTAGTCTAACGTGCACACACGATTCTTTATCATCGTAGACGCACACGTTCCGAAAGATAGAATTTTAAAGAATTGTTTGTCTTTAACATTTATATTCAGGAGTCGTTGTCGGTTTATCGAGGATGTTATTTCTCGAAAATGGCCTCGGAAATAGGCGCACAAGCTGCTTCCGCTTTCGAGGGATGGTACTTGCTTCCGCATGCATTGCTTCTGCCCCATATATCAGCTGCTTATCAATAAACAAAATCGAAACTAATAAAGGGTCTTCCATCAAGAAGTTGTTGTTAGGAAAATTGTAAAAAATTGTTAATTGTAAAGAAAAACCTAAGAAGACCCTATATTAGGGAGCTGGAACATTTTCCCAGAATTCTCGTCGGTAATATTTCTTTCTTCTGCTACTACCTAGCACGCACACGGACCGGAACCGCGTTTGATGAAACGGAGAAAAGAAATACTAATTTTCACACGTTGGATTCTGTGCACGTGTAATTAGTTCGTTTTTTTTTCGAGCGGCCATCTAATCACGCTGTGTCTAATTCAGCCAGAGGCCACGGGTTAATTAACTTCCACGGTGATCTTTGTTCACCGACAGATTTGCGTAACGACTTTATTAGCCGTCGTCGCTTCTTTTTAGCGTGGTGCTCGCGTAACGACGGTCATCGTCAGTGTCACGTAACGATTCTTGCAGGCGAGATACAACGTTTACGCGGCTTTATTATCGAGAAGTAATTGTCTCGTCCCTACGAGTCGCCAGGACGATCCTCGATAACTTCTTCTTTGTTGTTCTCCTACAACGAACGGTCACGTTCTCGCGTCGTGTCGTGCCGGCCTGTAATCGTCGGCCGCGTTCCAGTGAAACTCGAGTGCAAAATTGCTCGGCCAAATGGCAAAGATTTTTCCAAAGTTGACAACGGTAGAAGACTAGCGACACGTTAGAACGTCAGCTGGGAGATCACAGATGGTGTTCTTCCCAATCATGTTCGTTGAATGTCCTCTAATTTGATTTTTACAGTAGCTTCACCATGGAACATCCACCATGGAACACTGGTATTGTGTTACAAAATGATTTAGAAGATTATATGAAGAATAAATTAATTTGTTCATTTAAGTTAGATATCATCATACTCCATCTTGTTTAGTTTCTACCATTTCACTGAAAGTTTCCATCCACGTGAGGCTGCTATTGTCCAACGAAATGGTATAAATTATAGTAAATTGGCAACGTAGAGGACTAGCACTGTGTCGGAACACAAGTTAGAGGATCACAGATATTGTTCTTCCCAGTTAGATCGTCGAATTCTATCTAGTTCGATTTCTAACAATTCACCGAAAGTTTCCATCCACGTGGGTTTCCTATAAGCCCAACGAAATGCTAAAAATTTTTAAAATTAGCACCGTGTGTCAGAACGCGAATTAGATATGTTGTTCTTCGTAGTCCGTTCGCCGAATTCCATTCAGTTTGATTCAGAGTTGGGCAAAAATTTCATCAGCGATTGACGAATAACTTTCTACTTCAATCGTTAATCGCAATTAACAATTAACCTTCTACTTTAGTCGTTAATTGCGATCAACGATTACATTCCTTCCTACATTTCTTTTTTTAATCAACGATTGACGATTAACTTCATCAATCGATTGAATCAATCGTCTATTTTTCGATGATTTCTTCTTTTAATCAACGATTGACGATTAACTTCATCAATCGATTGAATCAATCGTCTATTTTGCGATGATTTATTCTTTTAATCAACGATTGACGATTAACTTCATCAATCGATTGAACCAATCGCCGATTTTTCAATGATTACCTTTTTTAATCGTACAATCTTGATTAAAATTTTGATGGATTAATGCCCAACGCTGGTTTGATTTATGCGGTCAGTTCGGTCGACGAGCGTTCGCCTTTCTGGCTTGCGATCGAAACGTTAGAACGCATTGTCCGACGTTCGTTGTCTGACTGCACGTCGATCTATTCCACTGCGATCCCAAGACAGGAATTCAGGGAGCTCTCGTCTCCCTCTCACTCTCTCATCATTGACAACGACTCGATCGTTTCAAGGACACGATGCCTTGAAAGATAGCGAGAATTGTATTCGAATTTGCTAGGGAGTGGCTCCTCCGCGTCTTAGATACGGGACGAGTCTTTGTCGGGAGATAGAGATCTCATAGTGACAGACCTCATCGAGAATGCGTTGTTTCTGTCAGAGAAGTTTGAAATTCCCATTGGAATTTCAGAGCCACAGAGTCGGAAGGCGATATTCTCTCTCCTGAAAAATGCGGTCAGAGAATCACAACTAAACTGAACTGAACCGGTAGACTCTTTCGTTTTCTTCTTGGAATCGCGAGCGAAAATTAGAATAAAAATCTGACACGTTGTAGACATCGCGGTGTGCACGACAGAATTTTTTTCCGAATTTTTTGTTGTACATTCTCATTGTAAAAAATTAATGTAACCGAAGGAAGTTATTTTATTTCATTTCTGTTGGTTGATCTGGATCCAGATTTAGGGGATGACTCTGGCCTTCACTTTGGTCCAGGTGACATTTCTTTTGGAACGACGTTTTAACTATGAACGTGCTGTGTTCGTGAAAGATTGATAGCGACGGACTCGGATGCGTCGCGGCGCTCGCGTAAAACTCGAACGAAGTTCTGGAAATGAATTTTCAAACATGTTTATCTCCAAAACAGCTTAAACGTGACACCCCTTAAAATGAACGTTGGAAGAATGTCGCAAAGAAATAAAATTGAATAATTTTGGATGCATCTTTACAATCTCAATATCCATAAATTAAGCATTATATAGTAAATAATATAAACCTTGTATTAAATATATTTTTAATATTGCTTTAATTGGTTAGCTATTTGATACATTTATTACAAGAATGGGTGGATGTCGACACATTTCAAACAGTAGAAAAGTTTAAAGAATTTAAGATTATTAAGAGAGAAATAAATCTCCTATTTGGTTCCTGTGTCTTACAATTAACGCAAATAATTTTTACTTTGCAGAAGCATCCGCAGTCTATTCATTAGCAACATGGTACAATTTTCAACGAATTTTAATTTAATTTAATTTAAGATTGCTGGCATTAGGAAATGGCACGGTGAGCACGATTCCGTGTAATTTTCGATCGAACGATACCTTCTCTCGAGCGTAAGAGATTTGATTCTAACATCGAAGCGTCGATCAGAGTGACGCATCGGTTCTATCGCGTTTCACGGTCGTCGACGAGCAGATTACAGCTCCCAACGGCTGATGGCCAGTCTCTGTCGAGCCGATTACCTATCGTCGACTATCGATTACCGTCTATGTTCCGGTCTGCCAACAGAACGATCGCACAAAATCAATTCCCGAACGTTATCTAGCCAGTCGCGAGCTGGAAGCGCTCGAAACGCCGCTGCTTCGAATTGAGCAAACTTGACGTTGACATGTTGTCTTCCTGTTTCATCATTTATTAACGGGCATCATTGCATTTTACGAGCAACGTCGAATTAAACTGCAATATTTTCAGTGTCCCGCATTGCGTATCCTATACGAACTTAATTTTTAATTCCGTTGCGAATTGATGGTGACATTTCCGAACCGTTAATTTATTCCGTAAGAGGAGAAATGTAACGTCCTTGCGGAAATAACAAGAATTTTAAAACTCTTTTAATATTAAACGATTTTTGGAACATTATGAATATTTAAATATTTTGCATATATTAAATTTTTATACCGAAAAACGCACCGGTTTTATATTACGCCAACAGACTCTCTGCCACCACGGATCTCTATCGAAAAACACGATCACGTTTTATACATTTATACTTAGTTAGTATTGCTTACCACGACTCTGTGCACATTTCGAATCAATTCGAACAATTTCACGTTGATACTAGCACACCAATAAATCGTTCGACCGTGTTCGACCGGTCGCGGTTTTGACGTCAGAGACTTTTACCACGGTTGCTTCTCATTTATTGCTATTGTGTTTATGCATCGAATACAGCGGAAAGCTTTCGAACACTACGTTTCCGATTTTTGAAGAATTTTTGATATTCGCGCTGGTTTAATTTCGCGGAGAATAATCGTACAACGAGAAATCTGTAGGCGTTTCAATGCTTGCACTTTCGTAACCTATCGTTTGATTTCTCCGAAAATATTTTTACACGATACGGTTAATTGAAACCATTGAACTGAAAATACATTTTTCCTCGAATGGATTGAAACGTCTATAAAAAATTTGCGGAATTTTATCGTGACCGAATCCACCATGGATTTAAAGATTCAAGGCTCCCCATTGCAACGAGCCCTTAAAAATCGGTGTGCAATTTTTTCTTCACCGTTTTATGGATCAGGAACGACGAACCAGTTCGGTCGTAATCATTAGCGCAAACTTGCCGGCACACCTTCCATTCGAAGTTCGATAAAACGACTAGAAAAAATCATACATCAATTTTCAAGGTGTCGTTGTAAAGAGGAAGCTTCAGTCTTCGAATTCGTGTCTTTGAATTTCATAGTTTCATTCACGAAAAAAATTTTTCAAAGTTTCCACAGACGATCGAATGTGTAGCATTTTCGAGAAAAAAAACAGGTCTCCAGTTTCTCGCGCGTTACATCGTGAAAAAACATGCTAGAATAAACTGAACAACGCGGAATGAATCTAGAGGTTTCCAGCTTTAAAATGAGTTAAAGTCATTCATTCATTGTGGTGCGATAATTCTTTACGAAATTATCACATGTTAAGTGTAGTCATTTTTAAATGAAAGTCAGTTTTAAATGAAATAAAATATTTAATATTCACTTGCTATTGCAATTTGTCGAAATTACAAGGAAAAATACCAGGAAAATGTAAAAAATACGGTTTCTAGATCGGTATCAATGGTACACATTCTGAAGATTTCGTCAAAATGTTGGCAAACACTTCGAAACACAATTTTGTATACTTCCTGTATGAAGTCTGAATATAATTAAAAACGGTACCGAATTTATTTGCACAGCTAGTGTCAATGAAACAGAGGTTTGTCCGTCGACGGCAATCATCGACACGGAAATCGATTGGCGAATTAATGCGAAGCTGGTCGAACGGATGCGCAAAGGTGGGCGAGGCAGTAGAGCGAACCCGATTCGCACCTGTTTGCGTGAAATTCCGCGCGCGTCGATGGACTGGATCGGTCGCGTGTCATGGTAATTCAACGAAGACAGTTGACGGTGTCGAGTGCGCCAGAAACGGCGGTTGCCCACCGGAAGGGTTGCAGCACAAGGGGGGTGAGAAACGGCTGATGAGAGGGGTGAGAAAGGGATAAACTATGGCTCATGGCTCGTGGCACGCGAAACCGCACCGTCTCGCATACCGGCACGCATATTTTCGCCGATGAGACATTCCTGGCTTGGACAACCGCTGCCGAATTTCAACCAGACCGTCCCGCAATTCTCGGTCCTGTCCAAATATTGTTTCGGCCGCCCCTGGACACGTCATGCGATTTTTGATCCCTCCGGACTGACCACCATCCACCTGACACGATTTTTCTCTTCATTGCCCACTCTTCATGGCAATATACAGTAAATCCTCTATCGACGCGAAAGCCTCGGGGAGGTTCGTTTGCATCGATCGCAGAGGTAAAGAGAGTGTAAAGAGAGATCGCGTGCGGCCGAAGCGACTGCGACTCTCCGCGTCTCTTTCTTTCCCATACGCTGTCCGTCCTTGCACCCGAAACGTTAATCGTCAATTAATCGCTCGGGCCTTTGGACTGTGCCGACGACTGTGACTCTCCGGCAGGGTTGCCACATGCGAGTCTCGCCAGGCCCCTTACACTTCCGCTCCTCGCCCAGCTGCGCAGCGAGGCCCGCCTTTGCTTCCCCCACTATTCCCACTAACGCTGACGCGTACCTCTTGGAGCAAGCTAAGTTAGCTTTAATAGGAGAGTGGGGGAAGCAAAGGCGGAAGGGTAAGGTGCCTGGCGAGCTTGGATTTTGTTGGCAAGTTTGAAGAAGTTGAACTTGAGTAAAATTTAATATACTTACCCAGAGTGTCCAGCGAATCCAGCTTATCCCGAGAATACAGTTGAGTTTCAGAGTGCTGGTACCAGATTACGTTCAACGGAAATGTTTAATAGTTTAACAGTTATCGGTGGATTCGATCGGCCCGTTAAGCAGCTAATTGAATTGTTAATTGAGCGTAGTTATCGATCGCGTTAAAAATTGGATAGATCATCGTGGTCGAGGATTGAATAAACAATTGATGGAGTTAAATGTCGGGAATTACTATCGACCGGGGGTAATCGGTCGGATCGAATTTGAGTTCCGGTAATTGAAAGCAAACGATGGGACATGCGAGCGGGTCTCGATTAAAAACTACCTGTACCGCAATATATAGACAATGGATGGCCCGTGGCAGAATATTGTCACGCTGTCTGCGAACAATTGGCTGTCACTGTGCCGGGCTGCTGAAGCATTTGAGAGCCGTGGACCTTTTCGAGACTATCGATGACATTTATCTTGTTAGGCAACACGATCACACGCGATTATTTGTCTAGGGACATTTTATTATTTTTTCTCGGTGCTAGAAATATACATATGCACCTTGAATGCGAGAATTAACGCGTTTTTCTTTGACATTTGATCACCGATATTGGTATATTGATATTTGGAATGATCTGCGCAAGCAATTCGAAACGCGATTTCAATCAGATTTGGAAACTAGCAGCAGTCCCTATCGAATGCTCGTAGAAATCGTGAACGTTCGCGCACTTGAAACACACCGGGAAATGTAAATAGAATATTCAAAATATGCAAACATTTGGTCGGGTTTTTTCTCGCCTCTTCCAGGATTCCACTCGGTAACACGAGCAATTAGTGCGTGCAAAATTTCAGCGAATATCGGATTCTGCTGCGAACGCGTCGAATGTGGTTACTATAATGCGAGCGAGATGTGTACTGCTCTGGAAAAGTAAATGGTATTAAGCTTTTAAAAGCTTGTATGGAAAATCATTTCTAGTTTTCCAAGCACTCGGGCTTCTTGATATTTTTTTAAACTTTTTCGTGGACTCTCGAGATCTTCGTAATAGTGGAATAATTTCGGCTTGTTACAATTCGTCGACTTTTTAAATCGATCTGAAGCTGTCCGAGATTTTTGAGAATTACACATTCGCAATTTCAGATTGTGTTTCCAAGACTTGGAGTTGTGTGATTCTTGAGAACTACTTTTACGATTTCGGAAGCTTTGAAATCGTCGTGTTTGAAATTTTCAAAAACTTTGGAACTAAAAAAATGTGGACCTTTTCAAAATTTTTGAGCTTTTTCAAATTATTAAGTCTTCTCCTAAGACTGTCCAAAATTTCGAAGCTTTCGGGCTACACAAGGCTTTCTAAGCGAGCTTTTAGAATTTCAAAGGTTCTGACACTTTTCGACGTGACTTAATTAAAGTACTGAACGGAACTGAAGCGTTTTAAATGGAAAACAACTCGAGAGATAGTTAATCGTTTCGACCTGTGCACGGCTCATTCGGCACTGCATTTATTAATTGAAACGTTTAAAACAATCCACGAGCAACAGTAGGGGGAAATTGATACAATGACAGGCAAATCTATTGAATAGAACATCGAAATCAAATTCCGATTAAGTTTCTACAATGTATATAATTGGTACAGATCTGCAAAACGTGTTATTTAAATTTTCAATACCGGCCCACACAGAAAAGTTGTAAAATACAACTCTTAGTATGTAGTAACTAATTGTTCTAACTTCTCGAAAATATTCGCGTCGTATAGTCCAATATTGAAAAAAGCGATCGTCTTTTTAAGCCTATCCAAATATCAATACATTACCTACCGGTGTTTATTTCATAATTTTTAAAAGTCTATGTCTATCCTTCAATAGCAACAACAATTCAGCCCCAGTAACCTCGTCTAATAAGATTTCTAAGCTTCCTTTTGGTACGGCACAATTATTGAAAATCGTATTAACAAAGAGCAAGGTACAAAGAATATTTTAGCGGACTGTATTTTACGTAATTGACTCGAGTAGAATCACAAAAGTGAGAGACTGAGAAAATTGATCAACTTGCCCCTATGAAGGATCGAAGAATTGCCGAACAAGATCGACAAGCTCGCGAGCGCGGAAGAGTCGCTCAGAAATGGAATTCGACGGACAACTGGCAACAAAGGGGTCCATCGAGCAGCCATCGTTGTCTCGTTTCGTCGCGAGAGACTTCTCGTCGTGGGAGACCAAACGGGACGGTTCGCCTCGTTCGCATCATTGTTCCCAGATAGGGTGGCCAGGGGTGGCAAAAGAGCTGCAGGGGGGTGGAAGGGGTAGGAAAAAGGGGGTTGGACAGAACGCGTGTACGGTCGAGCTCGGGGAGAGTTGCGAGAAAGAGTGGCTCGGAAAGCCGGTGTGGGCTGGCGGGGGTGAGTTTTCCACCACCGAGCGAACCGGTAGCGCGACGTTACCACCGCCAACAGCGCCGACCCAGTCCGTGTCTCGGATATAAAGTGGTCGCGTGCTTGCAAGCTCAGTCACTCTGTCCCCTGTGTGTGAAGGCACCGATCCTTGCTTTGCCGCTTGTCGCCGCGAGCCAAAAACAACAACCACCCGACACAACCCCTGGAACCCTGGATCGCGCAACCCCACGTCGCTAGCTCCTTCGTCACCTTACACGAGGTATTTTCTCATTCCTGATTCAACCTCCTTTTATTTCGCGCGCGCCCAAACGAGAGCGCCACCGGCCTCTCCATCTTATTTTTTGGCGCCCCCGTACTTTCTACGTTTCAATTTTAGGCGCCCCGTGCTCCTCGTTTTCGGTTTTCGCGAGCACCCGTGTTCTCAAATTTAATTTTTCTGCGCACCTGTGCTCTGAATTTAATTTTTCTGCGCACCTGTGCACTCAATTTTATTTTTCGGCGCTCCCGTGTTCACAATTTAATTTTTGAGCGCTCCCGTGTTCTCAATTTAATTTTTAAGTGCTCGCGTACTCTGCATTTATCGACTTTGGAACGCCCCCGTGCTTTCACATTTTATTTTTGTGCGTTTCCAATTTCATTTTTGGTTTTGGGGTGCCCCCATGCTTTCATATTTTATTTCTGAGCGCCCCGATATTCTCAATCTGGTTTTTGCGAACCCTCGTTCTCGCTACTTTCGGGTTTTGGACGCCCCTGTGCTATTACATTTTATTTATGTGCGTCCCCGTGCTTCCATATTTCATTTATGTGTGCCCCCGTGTTTTTCATTTCAATTTTAAACTACGGAAAGTTTAATATTATTAAGGGGTGATATCCAAAATTTTATTCAAATATTTTTAAAGAATAATTTCTGCGCTCCCGCATTTTATTTCCGTGCGCCCCGCGCTCTCAATTCCATTTTTTGGCGACCCCATACTCTCAAATTTTATTTTTCTACGCCCCCATGCACAAGAACCCTTAAAGTCGATTTTCAAGAGATCTTTTAAGAAAATTCTTGAGAGTCACTTTGAAGATCCGATTTCACAGATAAACTGAAATAAATTCCTTGCGAGAGTTCGGATTATCACGCGTTTCAATCGTTGTACAATAATAAAGATCCGCAATCTAGTGATAACGGTATAACAGATTGTACATCTGAAAGAAAATTCGTAATGACATTCGTAGCTTTGAGGGTGTCTTGTGCTTCTGAGATCTCTACGAAAATAAAATCTGCTGCATCAGTTGCGAGGAATTGGAGTCGAATAATTTGTTTCATCTTCACATAATTTTAACACGAGGTGAAACCTGGCGAGGTAATAATGAAACGAGGTGGAAACAGTATAAGAAGATTGCTGATCTTTATGCAGCAGAACATTCTTTGTATTAGCTTTGAAAATGTTCTTTAGGTATCTTTCAGGAAGATAATAATTGAGATTGTAAATTTTATTCATGCCACGGGCTATTAACACTAACTGTACCGGGTACAAAATGTATCGGATATACATTATTTATAAAAATTACATGACTGAACGTATTGAGATTTTTCACAATTTACTCAATAAATTTCTTCACTCAAGCACGCATTATGATAAAAATTTCTAATGGGAGCATCTTTATAATTTCAGTCATGAAAAGATAGAATGTGTTAAAACGAACTTAACAGATTCGTTTTCGTCGCAAGACGCGTTCAAGTTCGAAAATCAAGTTGTACAAAGTAAAGTGTTGTTTCAGAATCTAGGTTGCACGGTTCCGTTTCGCAAACTTTCCGAATTCTCGCGGAAGCTTCTTCTTCCCCTTTGTCGCATTTTCAAGTAGGTTCCCTTTGGTCCATTAGGATAGACAAGATTTTGCAAGTGCATTGTTTCAGCGAGGTTCTTCTGCATCGTCGATGCGAATCAGGCGAACGGCGCGTTAATATTAATACGTACACACATTGAAATTAAACTACACATCAAAATTTCATTTTAATTTCGTAAATTCAAATCTGACGTTTTCGTCATGCTACGATTAAAACCCGTGTTTTCCTGTACCTTGAGCACAGCTTCAGCATAATCTCATCTTGTTGTACATTGTTTTAATCCTGACCGGAGTGATTAGCAGAATAAGTCAAATTGCATTTCAAACTTTTACTCTCAATCGCAACGCTCGACAGTCGCAATGTCCAGATTACAATCGAGTTACCGATGAGTCTTTCTCAACTTCGATTTCGTAAAGATTAAGTATCCACAATACAATTGAACCTCGGAGTGTATGCGGAATTAATGTTCATTTAACCCGTTCAGGAACACTAACACGTACGTGTACGTTCATCTTTCGTAATTAGAAATTATTCTGGGTAAAGCAAAATCACAATCTGTTTAACCGGAGAATCTCTTAAAATATAATAATCTCTCGTCGTACCGATAATATTTTCAATCAACCAAAGATCTCAATTATAATTTTTCTCACTTCGAAAAATTCCGTCTCCGATGACGTTAATCACACGCTGAACTTTTTTCATTAAAATAATTTTATCTGGATTTAAAAATTCAAATAATTTTACGCAGATTTAAAAATTAAAATTGTAATCTGTTGGTGAACTAGTCCCTGGAGAATCTCTCGACAATAAAAGTGAAATGCTGGTCGCATGGGAGCACTGATAATGTTTTAATGAAAACTGGAAATTAAATATGTAGAAAATCCGTCTCTGAAGAGGTTAATTGCGACGCTCGGTAAAAATGCCACAAACGAGCTAACGCTCGCAATCTACTGATAAGACACTACTGATAGTACGGCATAAAATCGACGCTGCGAATCGATCCTTCACTAGCAGCACAAAGATTAACGGGCCTATATCGAATGGGCAAGGGAACTTTGTCGGCAATCTCGCAGCTTCGTAGCTCAGATTTTCTCGGATAATCCTCGGCAAACGTGCCGGAGGCGGCGGCGGCTGCCATTCGAATATTGCCCGCCATTTTTCCAAAGTTAACTGTGCGTGATGCTGCATAGAGGAAGGTCGCGGGAACGCGTATTTCGAGACAGCAATGCTGGAGTAAACTGCGAGATTAAATTAAACGGGGGAGATTTCTTGATCGCTTAGAGCAATTTAATTTCTGAAATTTGCCAATCAATTTTTGTTGCGAGCTATAGCCACTCGAGTCTTCCTATCCTTCTTTTTGGTTTGTTGCTGATATTCGCGGAAACAAATGTTGAAAAATGTTTTCGATTATTTGGAAGATGTAAAGTAGATAATACAGTATTTTTTACTAAATAAAATACATAACATAAAATATACAACGCGGTAGACAAGATAGAATTATCAACACAATGGCGTGCGACTAACATAATAACAACGTGAGTTACAGAAGTAGTAGCTACAATAAATCTTTGGTTTTCTCTATTCTGGCGTTATGAAATAAGTTGTTCCGGTTTCGTGTGACTTTTATGGACTCTGTTATAGCAGTCAACAAGTTAACCTTTCATTCGTCAACGTATGTGACTGTAGAAAAGCAGAACTTGGCGAAACCGATTTCGCTGAAGTTGAAATTTGTCCACGTTACTTTGAAGTTGGATAGAACTGTTTTTCAGAATTTCTAGCGTTGGACGACAAAATTGTAACGCTATTTTTATTTCTGTAGCATGACTCAATGGTGTTTGTGGAGACGACTCTTTGACTATTCAATTTTTGATAAAATTCGCGTGTTAAGTTTGTACAATTTTACTTTGGCTGTTCAACTTTATATAAAGTTCACGTGTCACATTTTACACAATCTTTTTAAAGCTCTTCTACTTTCGATAAAGATCACGTTTTACATTTTGTACAATTTTACTTTGGCTGTTCAACTTTTTATAAAGTTTACGTGTTACGTTTTGTGCCATTTTTCTTTGGCTGTTCAACTTTTTATAAAGTTTATGTGCTACGTGTTGGACAATTTTTCTTTGGCTGTGCAATTTTAGATAAAGTTCACGTGTCACATTTTACACAATCTTTTTAAAGCTCTTCTACTTTTGATATAGATCACGTGTTACATTTTGTACAATTTTACTTTGGCTGTTCAACTTTTTATAAAGTTTACGTGTCACGTTTTGTACAATTTTTCTTTGACTCTTCAATTTTTGATAAAGATCACGTGTCACATTTTGCACAATCTTTTTAAAGCTCTTCTACTTTTGATATAGATCTCTTGTTACATTTTGTACAATTTTACTTTGGCTGTTCAACTTTTTATAAAGTTTATGTGCTACGTGTTGTACAATTTTTCTTTGGCTGTGCAATTTTAGATAAAGTTCACGTGTCACATTTTGCACAATCTTTTTAAAGCTCTTCTACTTTTGATATAGATCACGTGTTACATTTTGTACAATTTTACTTTGGCTGTTCAACTTTTTATAAAGTTTACGTGTCACGTTTTGTACAATTTTTCTTCGACTCTTCAATTTTTGATAAAGATCACGTGTCACATTTTGCACAATCTTTTTAAAGCTCTTCTACTTTTGATATAGATCTCTTGTTACATTTTGTACAATTTTACTTTGGCTGTTCAACTTTTGATAAAGTTTACGTGTTACGTTTCGAACCATTTTTCTTTGACTCTTCAATTTTGATAGAGATCATGTGTCACATTTTCTACAATTTTCCTTTGTCTGTTCAATTTTTGATAAAGTTCATGTGTTACAATTCGAATAATTTTTCTTTGGCTCTTCAATTTTTGATGCAGCTCACGTGTTACATTTTGAACAATTTATTTGCGGTTATACGGGATTAGCTTTTTGTCCGAATTCGACGCCCAACAACGAGACATTATTAATATTATTCCCATTATTATTATTATTATCGCGGTTGCAACATAGGTACACCGAGTCGTAGATTATTTAAGCGAAGCGTGCTCGAGTTCCAGGCAATTAGCCGCGGACCGCAGGCTGAAATTGGTTAGCCGGGACGTATTAGGTCGTTGCATTTGAAAAATCGTTTCCTTCGGTCCTGCAAGCGAACACGTTCGTCCTCTATCGCGACTTATCCAGTGCACGAGCGAAGAGCATCCATCGACCGGATAATTCGTTAATTAATCTGATAATCGTGCCGAGTGCTCGCTCGGTTACTTGTCACTCTCACTGCCCAGTTGCTCATAAATAATTCAATAAATAAATCTACCGGAAAAATAAAACAGAAGGGACCGTTCGCGATATTTTCTCGAGGGGTGAGATTGACCTTTCTTTTTTTAAATGTTCTCGTTTCAACCATTTTGACATTCGATTCGATGCAAATCTGCCTTTGAACTCGCGCGCAGTACGTAGAAAGTGCGATTGATATTAAATTAGGACGCGCATGTTTGCACTGTTATAGCTTGGTACAAAAACAATCGTACAAGAACGACATTCAAGAAAACCATTAATAACACACAAGAAAATCATTTATAAAAAGTTGATTATTATTGAAATTTAAGATAATGTACACAAAATTCGAAGAACAAAATGATCAAAAAATATCGATTTTTATACTTTTTGGTTACAAATAACAGTTATTAGTATCCAAAAATATTGGATCCTCCTCGATGACTGTTATCGATGAAGAAAAACTGTTTCGATTGATCAAAGCAGTTATCAATGAGAGTTTATTTCGATCGCTCATAACAGTTATCGATGATCGATTTTCTTTTCACTTGTTCATAATAATCATTGTTGAGAAAATTCACTTTGGTTGCTTATTTATTGACTTGTCTACTCTTTTTCGGATGGAGCAAGCCTGTGGAATTCATTGAGAAGGTTTCGTACACCAAGAGGAATCAACAGAAAAGAATAAGAACAACACAAAATCTTTTTGTTTGTCACATTAAATTTTGATTTTAGCAATTAATTTTACGAATAAAAAATTTATGAAATAATTGTACTAGTTAATAATAACTATTACAAATATCCTTCATCAATAACTGTTATCAGCGCGATCGAAATAAATTTCTCTCATTGATAACTGTTATAAGTTATAAGTGATCGAAATGAATTTCTCTCAACGATAGAATTTACCAACAACAGAAAAAATTTTTCGGTTACTTACAATCCTTGTCATTAACCAATACGATTTTAGTCGATGAAATACTTGTTATTCTACGACTTTTTAAATTTTTGGTTATAACAGTTATGGTCCCTGCATTCGAATAATTTTTAAGTCCATTATTTATTGTCTTCTCAATTGTTCCAGCAGTTTGTTTTCATTTTAGATTCTGCTATAATGGGTGGGATCCGAGTGCTGCGTTCGAAAACAAAGCTTAAACTGGCAGCTGCGCCTGCCATTGTTCCATACGAGTTAAATAATCTCTCAAAGCCGTATAAACCGTACAATGTACAGGGTGATCCGCGCAATTGTTTCAGGCCATAACCCCGTTATTAATGCATTTACGAAAAAATGCCAAAGGAGAAAGATAAATGGCTCGAAGCGTCCTATATCCGGACGTATTTACATGTAAAGAAGTATTTATCATTGTTTGTTCTAAAGCTAATGATTACCGAGATATTCACGAAAGTTTGATCAGCTGTGCATAATTCAGATTCGAGGTGATCAAGCTAGTTGCCTCATCCTTAATGTGACCATAAGTCCCGTTTTTATTTATCACATTTATATTCGCTTGCGGAGTTGTTGTTGTATGCGTCAAATCTTGTAATCGAATTTTAAACCACTTCCCGATGAGCTAGAGACTTGAAACTTCCAACATAGCTCAGAATTGGATGACAATGCAATATAAAATAACAAATTTTAAAAAAAACTGTGCGTCTGGGAGAAAAAATATTTAAATATTAACTGGCACACCTCGCCGCGCGACGCTCGATAGTATGTCATTGCGTTCAACGATCCCCACTCCGTGCGCTAGCGCTCCCCACTCCACTACGCGTTCCCACTCCACTGACCCACTTCGCACCGAAGGAGCTCAGTGTGGTTGTGGTGTTCCGCTCATTCAGTTCCATTTAGGACAATTTCGGACTCCATCAAGAGACGTCGTCTCTCGGAGTCATCCCCTCATTCTATCTCGCGTATTTCCCATATCTTGCGTTTCCATATCTTACTATTTAAAAAAAAACTAAAAAGTAGAAAATAAAAAAATATATAAAAGAAACTTTTTAAAAACGACGCTTCGACAGAAGCCTGCTAGTTCGCTCGCTCCTCGGTTGCGAATGCACACATACACTGAAGAGTTTGTTCTTCAGAAAAATATTAGACCACATCAATTACTTATTTTCACGTGTTCACTCCTGTTTTTTTTTCAATTAATAAATAGAAACTATGAAGAAATATGCGTTTTCTTGAATACACATACTATGAACTAAAAATTAATAGATGTCCCATTTTGAGGAAAAAAGTAAACGTTACTCACCCCGTATAATGTGAAGGTGAATGCACCCTTTTTGTTGAGGCCACCAAATTTGGAGATGCTGTTCCATATAATTGGCAATTTCCATCGGCGAAATTTTCACGGACGCGGTGTCGTTCTGTCAACGACAGCCGGCCGTCGTTCATCGAGCGGAATCGAATCGTCGAATACTGTCGATTCGCTAGGGAATTTTGCAGCCGGTGTCGTGCCGCCGGCAAACGAATAAAACTAACTGTCAAGGATTCACAATCAACGCTCCTCGAATCGTCTCTCATCACTCTCTCTTTCTCTCTCTCTCGATGAATTCCACGTGTGATTCGCTCTCTCGATCGATCTCCGATCAATTTCGTCTCTCGTTTCAATAGAACGTGGATGAACGCCTCCCAGACCGCGAATTTTTCATCTTTCGCGCCGGTTTCGCGTTGACAAGCTCCGAATAGACGTCACCACACTTTTCACCATTTGTCAATTTTTGTCCCCTTTTTGTATCGATTCAATGTCAAATTTGATTTGTCTGTTAACGATAAACACTTTGTCTTTTGATGAACATTTGATATTGAAATTTATGATATTTCATTTTACAATTAATGCAATTACAAAAAATGCCCATGTGAAATAATTCAGTAGATTTCTTTATTGAACCGTATATTATAACAAATATTACACAAATTCTAAATTCATTTTTGCTAATTTATAGGGCAATGCATAAAAGTCACTTTTAAAGATGATAACACTTTTTATGACAATCGCAAGATTGAATTTGTTCAGATTTCATAAGATTTTTGCGGTAACATGTACTAGAATAAATACGTATACTAAAAAATCTTCCAAGAAAGTATAACTGCACGAATTGAGCAAGAAAAATCTGGAATCCGCCATTTTGATGGCATTGTAATTGTGTCGAAGCAGTAAATTGGAGCAGTCTTACGAACAAAGCGGCAGAAAAGGTTCGAATTTATTGGGACAATATCATTAAACGAATTAATAAAGAGTCCTTAAAATCCTGTTGGTCGGAACAAGACGAAACAGAACGAATTACGGTGATAACGAGCCGCGTTAGGACCTCATTCGTTCTCGTTAAGCGATCATTGGCCCGGCTGGGCCGTGTCCCGACCACTGTAATTAAGAAAAATAGCCCAGCCATTCAATTCAATGATAGTCGACCGAGTCTTCTCGGTCGGAGAACGATTTTCAAGGTTCAATCGTTCCAAAGTTTGTTTCATCAAAACAAAAACGAAGAACATATGTATACATTAATATCGAGACACGATTTTTCTTAAAAATACTGCAGATTCAAACATCCCTACAATTTTGTAAAATTTTTTTCATGTACGATTATACCATGGATTTAAAGGTACAAGCTCTCTCTTCACAACGATGCCTTAAAAATTGATATACGATTTTTTCCGTCTGTTTTATGGAACTGAAACAAAAACAAATTCGGTCACGCAAATCGTTGAATTTTCGTTGAAAGCTCGATAAAACGACTAAAACAATTGTATCTAAATTTTTCAGAGGTCGTTGGAAAGAGGAAGCTTCGTCGTCCTTCGATTCTACGGTGAATTAATTCGCGGAAAAAATTTCTAAAAATGCAGGCGTATTATTCGGTCTGTGTTTGTACAAATTCGTAGGGAACGATGGCGAAAATGATCGAGCTTTGTTTTAAAACGCAGCGGGTGCGTGGGTCACTATAGAAAAATATTTTTAAGATTTTAAGAAAGTTCGATCTTCGTTCCAACAGAAAAATATTTTTTAACACTAAATCTACCACCACCGGTCAAAATGACCGGTTCCAGATTTATTATGTTACAATTGAACGGGTGGATGGATAAAGGTGTTAAGTTTGTTTTCTGTAAAAGAGTTTTTAACAAAATATGTTGCCCTTTTTTGATGAATGAAGATAATTATTATCGTAATTGATTTGTGTTATTATCTTCATTCATCAAAAAACGACAACATACTTCGCTAAAAACTCTGTTACAGAAAACAAACAATTTGTTACTTGACATCTTTATCCATCCACCCCTTCAATTATTGAAACAATAAAAATGATTTTATGAGAATTGGTTGTATAAATATCTTTAGCAGAGCACGTATTATAATAGAAGCCGCAGAAAGGAGCCGCATTTCTAAATAATAATTAATCTTGTAATTTTTATAAGGGAACATGTACCAATTATTAGGTTCGAAAGAAAGTTCTTGCGGTTTTTACTATAAAATCAAAATAACAAAAACCGTAAGAACTTCCTTTCCGACCTAATACTTTCAAGGCTCGGTAGGTTTAGTGTTAATGAAGGTCGGAGAATTGGATAGTGCAAAAGAATGATCGAATTTGTCAGTCTATGAAAGAATGTAAGAGGTTGGAAAATGGACAATCATCGAGGATTGTGTGAAGTATACAGCATTTTGGAAAATGATTGTTGCAGATTGAAGAGATCATGTCGTCGCTGCGAATTGCCGTGCTCCTCGCCACGGTTCTGATGATCCTAGTCGACTGGTCCACGGCTCTGCCGGCCGGTGACAAAGAGAGACTCTTGAACGAGGTAGACGTAAGTAGCAAAACGCTTGCCAGCTTGTCAGTAGAATGGGAACGCATCGGCAATCCTTATTTTTCTTGGAGGCAGGAAAAGGTTCGGACAAATTTGTGCCGCGGCGATAAAGAAATTAGATGAAATTCTAGTACCATCGAAACAGGGAAACTCAAGTGGAAGTTTTATTTATAAAATTAATTTCATGGTCAAAATTGTCAACATTTTGTTACGATTTCTATTGCACTTTCTATCCTTGTGATGAATTGAATGCGATGCAATAAAAAAGAATTGTTCACCTTTTCACCTTGAAGTTCAGGTCAAATTTAATTTTTCTGCAGTTTTCGTACATCAATTTCCACCAACCGGAGGTGTAGAGTGTAAAATCTATTGTACAGATATATTAAGTCGCGACATATAATTTCTATATACCCCCTGTGTAAATAAATTGTCACAGAAGCACTTTTCTAAAGTAATTATTATACTATGGATCTTGCAAAATAAAGTTGAAGGTCAAATTAAAGTGGTAAAATTAATTTCTTAATATTAGGTCTTAATAATTTTTTTACCGTTTTTTTCAAATCGATTTGTTCTTGCCATAAAAGTAGGATTGCCGGAAATGTCTTATCCAAATATAGAAGAAGTAGTGAAAACTGCAATTATGTATACATGAGATAGGTACACAGCACATTTTAAACTTTTTTATTCAAACAAAGATTTTTTAAAATTATATGCTATTCAAATATGATATAGGAGATCAAGTTCAAATATAGAAGACTCATATCAAATATAGAAGATCTGGCAACCCTACATAAAAGGCATAAAATCCGCAGTGTAGTAATTATCGTTCGCCAGGAATTGTCAAGGAAAAGTAATTCTTCTTGTCTGTCGCGTTTCGTATCGAGATGTTATGCTTGCGGCACGATTCCGGTCGAGTATCGTTCGTTCGAATGGAAACCGTGTAGGAGGTAATAGCGACTGGCTGGCATATGAGAAAAATTAGAAACTCGCGAGGAGAATGTCGCGCTTGTTAGAGTCGCATACTCGCGACCCTCGAGCGCCGACAAATGGGCCTCGTTACGGTCTTCGGCCACCGTTGGCCCCGATTTTTTCGCCCAAGAAAACGGCCAGGCTCGTCTTGAACTCGTTTCGATCTTCTCCAGGAAGAACGTCGTCTCCTAAGCACGCTGATTTCGAAATTCCTCCGGCCGTCTGACCGATTACGTTCCCATTCTACTTGGGCGCTATCATCCGCTTGCTCCACTTGCACGAACTAACACACTGGGTATTTAGACCCAGCTGACGCATAGCTGGGTATTTAGACCGACGAGACACTCGTTCGACATTAGGATCATTTAATGGACAACATTTATTTTGGTATTTTGTTAACGCTAAACCTACCAAGCATTAAAAGTATCTGGTAAATACAGGCTGTGGTCGGACGGGTGGTACAACCGAGCAGGAGGTGATACTACATGTAAAAATAAGTCGATATAAAATATATAAAAGAAACTTTTTAAAAACCACGCTTATATTAAAATGCACTGAAAAGGAGAAGATAATTTTTTTCCTGGTTCTCCATAAAATACAGAATCCAGTTAAATGATTATTAATATTTTTCCCCAAAATTTTGAGCAATTTGTTCAAAATTTCTTCCGTTATAAAACTAGTGTCGGAATAGATAGAAAAATTAATAAAAATTTTAATAAAATCATGACATTAGGGCTATAAAAATAAAAGCGTAGACCGCTAACTATATAAATATAAATAACTTTTATTTATAGTCACTCTAATGTCATGATTTTATTTAAATTTTATATATTAATCTTGTAGCAGAAGAAATTTTGAACAAATTGCTTAAAATTTTTTGGGGAAAATATTATTTAGAGAACCAGGATAAAAATTATTTTCTCCTTTTTAGTGCATTTTAATATAAGCGTGGTTCTTGAAGATAATTTTGCATATTCAAACTCGATTTTCTCGAAAACGAAGTGTCAAACAAAAAAATGTTATTCCTTTTTTTCGACTTATTTTTACATGTAGTATCATACCCTGCTCAGTTGTACCACTTGTATATTGATATTCACCGGAATTTTTAATATAATAGTTTTTATAGCTAGAGTTTTTATAGTTTTCAGGGTTGTAAAATATAAAACCGGTGATTTGACCGTGGTAGGTTTACTGTTAACACTTTGAGCGTCTTCCAGAAACTGTGGACATTTATCTACATTGAAAAAACTTTTGCGCCGATAGAATATTAAGCGGTTGGGATCTGAAAATTGCAATAACATTGAAAAGGGTTCTGGGAGACTTCCCTTCACAAATACGTGTTCACCAGAATTCGGGAAAAAGTCATTCGAACTCCGCAGAATCGTTCAAGTTTGCAAAATCTCATTAAAAAAATCAGCTTCAGCTTCTGGTTTTAAACGGTGTCTGGAAAAGCGTTCGAAAAATTCTGTGGAAAATCCAAGCTAAAGTACGCGAAAGAAACTTTACGATCTAAAATAAACGCAGACACAGACCTCGGTGAGACTTTTTTTTTTACCGGAACTGACAAAAGTTCAGAGATCGACGAGGTTTCGGCAATATCACGGGAGGCAAAAGGAATTCTAGATAGTCCCGTATATAAGCTCGAATTTGACCATGGTAATTACTCTTTTAATTCTCTGGCGCCTCGCAGCCGCTAATTAGCAGGTGCACACGGTGACCCGCGCTTCGACTGGCGCGCTTCCGACGACATAGCCGCGCGTAAACATTCGTTATGAGCTCCGCGTTTACGCAACGTTGTTTACTCGTAGATATTCGTGTCGCGGTGCATCGCTAAATATTGTTGCGCCCTCATTTTTCGTTCCGCTCTGTGTACCCGAGGGCCTGGACTGCCTGGGGTGCCTGTTTCTTTTGACATGTACTCCTGTTTCACGTGTTATCTTTATTATCACGATTCAACGCAATATCGTTGCCGATATCACGAATTTAAGAATATCGACGTATTATTTTCATCGCACTAAGAACATTAAAAATGGAATGACAATTCCCCGTTTCGTAAAATCAATGCAGAAAATGGCGGCTGGAATTGAACACAGTAAAACAATTAAAAAACATATAAAATATCGATGTATTATCTTCATCGCATTAAGAACATTAAAAATGGAATAGCAATTTCCCGTTTCTTAAAATCAGAGCAGAAAAGTTTGATTTTACGCATTCATGACAAAAATGGTGGCTGAAATTGAACACGGTAAAACACAGTGCCATGATTATTGACAATGAAATGGCAATTTTCGCTTTTGATAGAAAATTTTGTTTTTGCATAATGACCCGCAGTTTATGCGACCACGTGCGTCACGCAATGAAGTCGAATTAATTTTACGCTCGTTGTTGTTTCGCATTTGTAACTCGTGCCACGACATTCGAGGGACCCGGGACTATTCTTCATTACATTTTTCGAAATGACTCGCCAAAAGGACCACGCTGCGTTTAATTAAATATTGCGACGCTCCGGGCGAGGTCCATGGAAACCCGTGCCGCGAGGTATAATTGATAAAAATGGGAATCGCGGAGGACCTTACTGTTCCAGCTCTTGTTAGAGCCATTCAAATCCATGCGTATTAATTCTCTTTTATTCTCCACTTCGTTGTTTCTAACCCGTTTATTTAAGGTCAAAGTTCCTTATTGAGTTCCACGTGTGTCGAGGTCTTTTCTTGGACGATTCGGCTGTGCTTACAATCTTTTTAGACTGTAGTGACAACATTGATATTTAGTACGTTCTTCATTAGCATACTGCACAGCGAATGTTGCTTGCGAGTGATTTACGAGAAATGAAATTAATTCAACTCCCAGCACTCCCAGTTCGATGTGTAGTCCAGCGAATTAGAACACTTGAGGAACAAATTGCTGCCATTTGAACATTTCGCAGTCGAGCGGCGACTCCGAGGAACTGCGAAAAATTTCCATAACATAATTTAGAACAGTATATTACATTGTTGAATTTATTTGCGTTGGATAAATGGCTGGGAGTGCAAGTGTGCCGCGGATAAATGCGCTCCGGTACACGCGTAAAAATGAGAAAAACCCAGGTAGAATTAAGATGCTCTACTTGCCCTGCAATGGCGACTCCGCGAGAAATCGCTGAAAATTACTGTACCTTCCTTTTCTGTTAGAATCTTTTAGAAGAAATAAGTAATCCATGTATTCCCGCTGGATATAAATTGATGAAACCAAATTAGAATTTTATTTTGGTTCATAGGAACTCTTGATAGACGATTTTATGCGAAATAAAAATCGTCTAAGTTAATTATAAAGGACTGAGAAATTAGATAAAAATGTATTTTCTCTTTCGACAATTTCAGAAATGATATCGATTTAAATGTAAATAATTCACACTCTATTAATAATCTTCGAGTCTCAACTTCACAGTGCGAACTGACACAATACACCGCAAAATGATTTTCGTTTAAACTAAATTCATCACGATGCCCACGAATTAATTTGCCCATAAACTCGTCAATTTAATCAAGTGGATCTAACAATTTAACCGCTCACTGTATTATCGTATCCTTTCCGTTCATTTTCGACCGCTTTCCATTTTCTTTTGTGCCGGTTCGCTTTGACGCGGTTTGAAACAAATTTGGCCGCTCGGAAATTAATTAAATCCGACAATTAATTAGCGGATCGACGGGTCGGTTCGCAACGGTTGCGTCACCGGAACGAGAGCGTCTTCCGTTTCCTAGGAAGACCCATTCGCCAGAACAATTTCCCTGACGACGGGAAGCTCGTCGGAAGGAACGAGGCTGATCTCGCATTGCGACCACGCGCGGCCACCGACAAATGGAATACGATGTCCCGTCGGGTTTCGGTCACTCCCTTTTAATATAAGGGCTTTAATATAATGCCCATGCGTCAGCCCGACAGCTCTCGACCCATCACCGATCCCTATAACCCCCCCGTACATGTCCCGTTTCTTCCGGAGAAACGCGCACAAAATAAAAAGAAACAGTGGACTTGAATAAACTTGTACGGAATTTTAACGTGGACCTTCGAGAAGGGCTACACCCCACAGCTTCCACTCGCAAATCGATTGGGTTCTGGGTTGAGCGAAGAATTATTTGTAACAGATTCTGTTCGAGACATGGACCGCAAAGCTTGTTTGTTAAAAGCGTTCTCTCGCGTTGGAAGTTCCGATAGAGGCAAGTTGCTGCCAGTAAAAGTTTTAGCGGAAATAGAACTTGTAAAATACACTGAGCGTTTCGTAGGAGCGGCCACGGGATACAGAAGATTATGTAAATATGTGTTGCGTTCGTTTTTGTTCGATAGCTGTCGATACTTTTGTTTTTTTCGATAGACTGCGATGGGTTTGCTTCGTGCAGAGAGCTCGACGTGATTGTTTTTCGTTTGTGCTTGTAAATATTTCTTGAATTTTACATCTTTACATTCTGGATTTGTTTCGGCATTTCACCGAGGATTTTCATGCGAAATAAACAGTTGTCCGAGTTGATCAAAGAATTCGCGTCAATTAAATACTATAAGTTGTTAATGATATATCAAATATATAATGCAAAGTCTTGGCTACCTCCGAGTGAATAATGTTTCAGTGAAATAGTTTGGATAAATTTGACATTTTAGCAAACGCGGGACAGCTTCAAAGAGCCAACGCACCGTGAAAAGTAGAAAGTTCCATGGGGTTCAAAGAGGTTTTCGTTGTAACCTGGTAAACTTCCACGCGCGTTCTCGATTTCTTGGGGAGTTGCAGGTTCTACCGCAGTTGAGAAACATTTAGGGTCGGGTTAGCATAAACCAACCTCGGTCGATACGCTCGGATCCCTCAAACGGAAACCGTTGTCGCGATTAGTGGCCGAGGGTTAAAGCAGGACGACGAAAACGGGTGGAACCTGTTGCACGAGGCCCCCTTCTACCGGAACGAGAGTTTCCTTGGTTCGACGTCCTGTTTCCTGAAAACGACCGGGATTAACTGTTTGATGGGACGTGTTCGTGGAATTCTGGGAATTCAGGCGTTTCCAAGGTACCTCAAGAATACTGTAGGGTACTGGTCGTGCGATTTATTTCGTGGTTGGACTCGGCGGATCATTTCCAGGCCGATTGGAAACGATATGATCGCTTTTCATGTGATTGGAGGCGATACAATCTCACTCTCTAACGCGATTAGATTCGATGTGATCGCTTTCTGACACGAGTAGTTTCGATATGCTCACTTTCTGATACGCTTAGACCACATATGGTCACTTTCTGACACTATCAGAAACACTATGACCACATTCCGACACAAGTAAATTCAACATGACCACTTTATAATACTATCAGAAACAGCGTGACCACTTTATAACACTATCAGAAACAATATGACCACATTCTGAAACAAGTAAATCAATATGAACATTTTCTGACACGAGTAGTTTCGATGTGCTCACTTTCTGATACGCTTAGACCACATACGGTCACTTTCTGACACTATCAGAAACACTATGACCACATTCCGACACAAGTAAATTCAACATGACCACTTTATAATACTATCAGAAGCAGCATGACCACTTCATAACACTATCAGAAACAATATGACCACATTCTGAAACAAGTAATTCAATATGAACATTTTCTGACACGATTAGATTCTTGATATAACCAATTTCTGTCACGATTGGCCTTAATACGACCGCTTCTTTTTCTAAACTATTTCTCAAACTACATTCTACGCGAGTGTATTACACTCATTCACAGATCCCCATAATTAATCGTTCTCCTGTGGTCCTCCTCGATTCCTTTGACTAATTACGTCCCACGTATAAGATACACCTTTCATTTAAACCACCCACGCAATCATGCGACCATGCTCCCAGCGCAATCACATCAATATCTCGACATTAGACCTAATCGCAGCTCTCCATTAACTATATGTGATCAAAGCGCCAACCGATCAACCATAACTAAATTCGAATCGATGGGTCCCCCTTCAGATTCTGATGGAACCAACGGGGTCCTCGACTGTGCCCCATTGACATTTTCTTTCGGGCAGCCAAGTCGGTCGAGGGCCAATTCTAGAATCTCAGTGTTTCTCAAGAGTCTCTCTCTCTCTCTCGGGTGTATTCGCAGTTAATTCCTAGACAGGGCTCAAGTGGACGTTCGGATGCCTCGGTAATGTCGCGTTGCGGTGGCTGGAGAACAATTAACGCTGTCTCTAATAATCCATAGATACGGGTTTAATCGCGCTTTAGTCCTCGTCGCGATCAAAGACAAAGGAGCCTCTCGGCACACGATACAATAGCATTGCTCCACTCTTCTCTCTCTACCCTATATATCTCTATCTCTCTCGATTTCCTCGCTCGCTTTTCTCTCTCTCGATTTCCTCGCTTGCGTGTAATACCGACGGTAATTGTAACGCGTTAATCTCCGTTAGCATGACCGAACGGTTCCTTCCCGCAGAATTTCCTTCGTTAACCGAAGCTGCGAAGAACTACCTCCGTTTCCTTCCCAAGCACCAGTTCCGCGAGGAAATTGCAAGCTGCGATTTCATTCGCGACGCGATTAGAACTTGCCGGCAACCTTTGCCATTAACCTTACCAGCTTTGCATCTGCGATCATTGGAATTTACTAACGACCGCCAGGAACAATTTTCTTAAATCGTCTTTTCGTCTTCTTAAATCGTTGCCTTGCACAATGGTCAGGAAAGTTGTTCATGTTTTCAGAGCCGACGTCGATCTTCATGTAAAATATCGTCGTGTTCGCGTGCCATTAAGAAGTGTTACTTTAAATTATAGAAAACTCTGTCTTCTACAATCAACAATTTTTTTTTGCAATTTTACTCCCGTGTCTGATAATTAACACAATTTTTATTCTCAATAAAAAACAAGAACATAAAAATCTACAGTAGTCTTGCCATCGGTCAACAAAAACATTTTCTAAAATGCAAGACCGGTTTTATTTTTGTGATTTTGCAATTATTGAAACGATGACGTTGCTTGCATGGAAATTGATTCGGCAAATTTCTTTCTCCAAGCATACATTGTAATCAAAATTGCGGAGAATACAAATAAATAGAGCTTTGTCCATTTTTATAAGTTAAAACATTTTAATCGCCTCTAGTGCTCGGTAGGTTTAGCATTAAACTTCTCACTTCCGTCCAAAATGCACAAAGTCCTAGAGTCCAATCTCGAAGACCATTGCCGAACCGAAATGCGACAACAGGGCCGTGTCGATCGACTTAAATTCTGCGCGTCAGAGAATAGTTGTCAGAGACCGATCTCCAAGAAACTTTTGCGCAACGATGTACCTTGCCGTCGAAGGTAGCGATACGACTCGACCGTGTAACGAGGGACAATGTTTTTCCAATATCCTGCGCGGTGCTTATCATCGCCGATAAGCTCGGAATTTTATGGAGGCCGCAGCCGATCGATCTTCGTCGTTTCGAAGACTGGCGACGACGAATTTCCTCGGGAAAATTCTCTGTTATTCGCCTAATTCGCTTCTTCTTCTCTACATCGTGCAGAAACGATGAACGCGAATTGTACAAACACGGGGGGGAAATGCTCGAGTAGGTACCGCGGCCACTGCTTCAAAGAGCGGCGAATTAAATTTTCCTTATTCGAGAAACAGCTGGGGAAAAGATCCGCGAGATGGATTACAAAGAGAGTCGTCGGTGTAACGAGATTCCGCGGCTCGACGATCCGTTTTTCTGATTTGTTTGTACAAAGAGCAACACTGGATCGAAAGATGTTCTTCTGGCGAAGGCGACACGGTAATAAATTATTTATCGGCGCACCATCGGATGGGAAACCGCGATCGCATCAGGGACACATCTGCGCCCTGTGGCGTTAATTTAACGGGTCGCCGTAAAAATTCTGGCCGTTAAATATTCGCAACTTTGCAAAAGTTACGATAGCTGTGGCGGACTTGGCTGCGAGTCTCTCGAAGAAGCATGGTGCAACTGTGCTTCTCCGTATGTTTAACGAAGCTGAGAAGCTCTTCTCGGAAGTCGCAGGAAATGCGGGGAAGTCGATGGGAAAATAATGGCGTGTGCGACGAGAAAAGTATGTTGGAACGGAAAAAGGTAACTGCGTGGAGAGATGTACGACAGTATTTCCTGGCGGAAGAGAATAAATTACCGAAAATTACCGAACATAACCGAAATGACCAGAAAAACGATAAGTGTGATCGACCAGACCGCAGTCCACATAAACAACCCAATTACATACGATCACAAGGAAACTGTGTTGAGAGCAGAACTGGGGAAAATAGTATTTTAAATAGTAAACAATAAATATAATCCTATTTATTTTAAAGTATGTGTACAACTTTGACAAATCGTCTCCATTATTTTCGATGACTTTGGTCCATCTTTCAGACAACTGTCGAATTTTCCTTGACGGAAAAAAGATGGCGGTTTTGATGTAATGAATTCGTCAATACTTTTTAGCATCTCTTCCAATGTTTGGAAATTTGTATCTGCTAAATGATGCTGAAGTGATCGGAATAAATGAAAATCCGATGGAGCCAGGTCAGAAGAGTAAGCCGCAAATGGGAGGACTTCCCAGTCCAAAGAACGAATGACATCCCTTGTTGCTTTCGCATCGTTGTTCTCTGTTCTCAGAACTGAGCTTGTGCGATACCCACTGACTTTGTTTCTGAATCAATCCTAACTTATTCAGTCGATGGAAAGTTGCTTTCTGTGACACCGCAAGTTGCAGTGCCAGCTCATGTAGTGTTTGTGCGGAATTTTCAGAGAGCAGCTGCTCAAATTTTCGTTCCTGTCCGGTACGTTCTCGATCAGAAAGATCGAAGTCGCCGCTTCGAAATATCCGTTACCACTTTTTACAGGTTTTATGTGTTACTGCACCTTCACCCGAAGCAGGACAAATCATTTCAGCGGCTTCGGGAGCATTTTTCTTTAATTGAAAGGCGAACGTCAGACGCCGCCATCTTGCTTACTAATAGTTTTTGTTTTGACTAGGTCTCGAATGTTTCATAACTGCAAGTGTTGGTACTTAAACGTTACAATATGGCGGGCGATTGTTGTCATTCAAACCAGAGTTATAAATAATTTAATATCAAGGCACCCCGAATTAATTTCTACACCTAATATTTGCTGGCGAGAGAGAATAAATGACCGCAATGACCCGAAACAAAAGAGTGTGATCGACCAGACTGCAGTCCAAATAAACAGTCCAATCGCATACAATTTCAATGTTGTTATCTAACAATGTAGAACAGGTGGTCATCACGCTTAGATTAGCGGAACATGAATGTGAGCACAGGCGAGCAGGCAGTAAAATCATGGAACGTTGGAGAACAGGTTTTTTGAGGAAAGTCGACCGAGTGTAACGGGAAAAATAGAAAAATGCCAGAGGACCTGCGAGAAAGAACGGGGAAACAGAGAAAGCACACCCACTCCCCGCAACTGACAGAGGCAACAATGGGCGTTTGTGTTCGGTTGCGTAACGCGTTTGAATTGCAAAACAGGGGATCGCGAGCGTGAGTCTCGTCTCGTCTCGTTTCGTCTCTGTCGTATACGTTTAAACGGTGGAATTCGCTCACATTAGCATACACGGGTTACGTTTAAACTGCGATCGGCGAGCGCGCGTTACGCGGGTCCTTTCGAGAGAACGTCTTGCGTAAGAGATTGCTTCCTTTATCTCTCGTCCTCTCTCTCTCCCTTCATCGTAGAAGAAAATCTTGTTGCGTTCTTCCTCTATTGAATTTTTCACCTCGCATTTTCATTATATTCCAGACGTGTTCCCGTCGACGGTTTTGTTTCATCAGGTGTTTCTCTTATTTCACTTTTCCCTTATTTCACTTTTCGCTTAACGACTTTATTCGCCGTGCGGGGAAACAGACGTTGTCGGCGGAAATCGAGGGGAACGGCTCTGCATCTATCGGGTGTGTCGAGCACTCGTGCAAATCTTCCCTTCGAGTACGAATTTGTCACCAAACATTGTTAGCAAATACCGACACATCTGTTTCTGTCTCAAGCTGGGTATCTGCTTGCAAAGTTTAGTGTCAAAATTGCTACGCCAAATGTCAAATACCATGCAAAATGGATGTAGATAGGAAGTATTGAAAAATGCAGCTTTGCTATAATCGAATTGAATTGATTTTCATCTTGTTCAAATGATTAAAGAATATTTTCGCAGTCTGGTAATCAGGATTGTCACCCAAGATTGGGTTTGAAGGGGTGAAAGTAGTAGGGCCGAATAAAAATCGATTTTTTAAAAACCCAGAATAGCCCCACGATTGCAGATATCTGGTCATAATCTGCTCGAGCAGATTTTGCTGACTGGCCATATTTGTGTTTCTCCCCTTCATGCCGACAGTTCGTCGTTCATTTCGGAAGAGTCAACCTCTAGCACTTCGTGGTGAATTTGATTTGCGACAGGAGGGTGAATTCGATCCGCGGAAGGGAGAATTTGGTTGGATAGGTTATCCGCAGAAGGGCGAATTTGGTTTGCAAAAAGCTGAATGCGATCTGCGGAAGGTGATCTCGGGATGTAAAACCTGCGCTATTTACGAATAAATCTGACATTGGCTAATTTAATAGATTCTAATAAAAATCTTCGCCTATAGTATGCAGGCAAATGAATATGGTGAATGAAATCAAATTATTGTATTGTTTTGATTCAGGAGGTGTTACTCACTCAGATGACTTCCAGAATATTTTCTTCAATTGAGCCGTTCACAGGCCAAATCGATTAACTCCACTTTTTAACGACAACATTTTCTTTGCTCTGGCCTAATAATAAATAATTTATTTGGATTAATAATGAAATCCGCGTTCAAAAAATATTGTCGTTTAATGGTGTTAATCTGTATTATTTGGAAAATTTATTATAAATAAAAAAAGTTATGACTGATCCAAGTGCTTTGACACTTAAATTTGAAATATTTCAAAAAGTAGAGAGTTAATCGATTTGGCATGTGAACGGCTCATACATGCACATCTTGCAGAAATAGAATTATTGAAATTTTCTGCAATAAAAAATATAATTTGAAGACTGATATTGATGTTATTACTTTTTTTTCACATGTCAAACCGATTAACTTAGTCACCCAAAAGTTGTGACAATAACGATTACACCAAGGCTGATCTATCTTATTCATTCTACATGTCTTTATATGGAAATTACATCTGTATTTATGCATCACACAATGTTTGTTTCAATTTTTATTCCAAAGGGAATATTGAAAAACAATGTATATTATATTCTGATGGAGTTAATCGATTTGGCAAGTGAGCGGCTCAATTGTGACACAGTACAAACATTTTTTATGTGTAATTTCAATTGTATCAAGCGGTCAGTAGCCTACGTTGATAGACATTTTGAAATGAAATTTAAGTTGACCTTCATCTTCGCAGTTCAAGGCCATCTGAAGGTTATGCCACAGTACATATTTGAATGAATCTTTTTATGAACTACGCGATGCAGCACGAAAATATATGTAGTTATTTGAAGAAAAACATCGATGACCTTGAAAACTACGAGAAATGCGACGCAGAAAGGTCCGTTGTCGTTTTCGGAGGGACAGACCACCACGGAGAACAAGAGAGAGGCTTTCTCTATCAGCGTAGCCGGGTTTTCAGGATATTCTAATCGCGTCCCTTTTTTCCCGTTTTTGTCGAAGTCCCGCGCGCGAATGACAAATTGTGATTACAGCGGCCTCGTTAATATTCAAATCGTAGTGGGCGCACGCGCGCGCACCACTTTCAGTGAGAATAAATACGAAATAAATGGAGAAGCTTCGACCGAGAGGAGACTCGGACGGACCAATATGCAAAACTGATTTATCATTTGCTAAACGGAAGGCGCGGCGGTCCATTAACCAGACCGTCGCTAAATATTTTGATGTTTATCCCGAGCAATTAGCGACTTTCTAGGGAAAAGTTTTTATAAAGCAACCTGTATCTGATTCCGCAGCAAATGTTATCTTTTCTCGTAGTTTTGAAGGTCATCGATGTTTTGTTTAGCACTTGATTGAAATGAAAGAAGATTTTCTGGGGGTCACACTCTAGTGCAGTGGTTCTCAACCTTTTCGAAGTCGCGGAACACTTTTGTGATGATATGAAAAATTTGCGGAACACCAAAATTAATGAATCAAAAAACAAACAGAAACATCCGTATAGAAATAAATATATTTTAGAAAATATATTATAAAATGAAACATCCTGTACAGCCACGTGTCTCGAAATGAATCCGGATGATTTTTATTCTGCATAAAAATCCGCATACAAGCAACGAACGTCGAGCCTTCGCCAATGAGAAATCGCCACGAAACTTGGTTCGGTTGTATACTCGGTTTTTTACATCAAGCAAAATGGCGGTCTCCGCGGAAAACGTATCCGGCGAAACGAGCTCGACCGGGCGATTTCTCGCTCGTTAGCGAGCGTCGTTCGCGAGCGCGTGAAACGAATATTGTTCGCCTAACGGCCGATAACCGTCGCATCGCTTTGAATAATTGAAACGAATCGCGTCGGATATACGATTTTCCTACCGATTTTTCATAGTTTTCCCTATGGGAGCCGCTCGCCACGCGCGTCCGCGAGTGTGTTTGTTCTCGATGCTGTCCGGCGACGCGACGCAACGATTCGAACGGGGCGTTAATGGCCGATAACGCCGAGTGCAGATTTTATTCGCGAGCGGATTAAATGGGAAAAAGGGGCGGCAACGATGGCGGTGGCCCCGCGTAGATTCAATTTTGTCGACTTCTCAATCGGGACGGTAAATTCATAAACGAGAGGCACGCGAGCGCGCGCGCGAGAGAGAGAGAGCCCGTTGTCGGAAATTAGAATATTCGTTTATCGCGGCGACATTTTACCGGCGAGAGACCGCGACCCGGACCCGGAACGTTTGCATCGATTACTTCGAATTAGGACCGCCGTGGATTTTGTGTGCTAGTCGCTTTTACGGCCGGGTAAAAGCGGAAATGCATCGAGCGAGTATTCTCCGATTAACGCTTCGTATATGCTCTGGCGTGCTAAGCGAAGCTTATGGTTTCCGAGCGGATAAACTCGATCACGAAGCATCATGAATTAAAATGAACTTTTGTTAGTCTGGTCCAACGCTTCTTCAGCTAACTTGAATTTTTCCTTGCATTAGCGAGCACTAAGTGTAGTCAATGTTGCTTTATAAAAATGAAATCAGTCACATGACCGACGTTGGCAGGTTCACTGTTAAGAAGTAGATCTTTTCGATTTGAAGAATATTCTCTGCTGCAATCGCGAAAACGAATGATTCTTACGTGCAATTATTCTGCAGACTCTCCCAAACATAGCAGTACAGTGGTATCTCGGTATACGTCTGCTTTGGAGTACGTTCAATTCGGAATACAGTGTCTCCCCGCGATTGTTGTGAGAACATCGGGGGTGTCGAGTCTCAGGAAACGAAATGGTACTACGTTTTTTTAGTGTAAACGACGATCCTGGGTAAACAACCGGTGCTAAGTGGGAAATTGTTCCTGAGAATGATACATCAATTATCATAAAACCCCAATTTAAACACCCTAATACCTTAATTTCTTTGTAGCGCGATCGACCGCACAAGGGGGAACCCGCTAGTAGTGGAGATAAAAAAGTAACATCACCCGCATAACCGAAAGTCACATCAATCGTGGGAATACTGTACGTCCTGTTTGGACGTGACAAATTTTGCTCGGTGTACGACTTTTCTGTTCGGTATACGACATAAATTTTTTGTGTAAATTTTGCGTCATTTTAAAATAATTATCTCGGAGGAAAAATTAAATCAATAATCAATTATATTCGGAGCTGATGTATTATTAACTGACTGATCATGCAAGTGAGGACAGTGAAACCAGCTGAGCCTAGTGAAAAGCGACAGAAAAGATGGAAAAAGAAAGAACACCAGAATGTCAGGTTTTATTGCAAGGGTACTCTTCTTCCACAGAATAGGATGTCATTTGTTTCTTTTTGTATTTCAGCATTAAGCAGTGTTTAAATTTAGAAATCTATAATAAAATCTCATTTTTTATTTATGTGTTTAAACAGCGTTCAAATTATTTTACAAATTATTTTACTTATTAATGTAAGGAGTTAGTCAGTCATCAGTAGAACGGATTAATCAATTTTATCATTACTTGTTATGGGAATGGTTGGTTTGGTTTAAGGAACGGATTAACCTCGTTTACGGAGGCACCACTGTATATCTTTTTAGAAAGATCATGTAAGCCAACATGTATCCGATATTGTCCAGGTACGGTACGTTTAGTATTAATTAGAAGCTGGTACAATCTGTTCGCGTTACGGTCATTAACGTGTTCTTGATCGAGGACAAGAGGAATCCTTGCATCGTTAACCGCGAAGCAGATTCTCTTGATCACATTATTTAATTAGAACGAAAAGGGGTCTCCGTTGCGGTATGGAAACTTAACGATTCAGATTAATAACAATGCAGCGAATTAATTGACGATAACACAGACAAACGAGGCACATACACGTTACAACTCGAGAAGCACCTGCTGCATGCGTTCCTTCGCCATTTGCTTTTTTCATTTGCTCGATGCTACTTGCCCGAACAAAATGGAGAAATAATTCAGCTTTTGTAAAAGGATTCGTCGAAAAGCAACGTCTTGTGAAATACTAAACAAAATGTAGAAGTAATTATTTCAGCAATAGTCTTTGTAGTTACAATGTTCGATTAACCCCTTGCCGTATCTTTTCTTTCACAGTTACAGTGATTAGAACGTCTTTATATATGGCTACATTTATTTTAATGCTTAAGTATTGACTACAAACGAATCAAATTTTATTTCATCTAAAACGAAACGCATAACATTCATATTTGTTAGACTCTGTTAGAAACCTTCATTACGAGTCTGGCTAGTCAAAGTACGGCAAGGGGTTAAATGCAACGCACCCTCTTATGAAATTATAAAAGAAATGATTGTTAAATTATTACCAAATTCGTTTTTCCAAATGCAAGATTTTATTACATAGAATGTAATAAAATATTGTCTGATCTAATTTCTCTAACTCGCCGTCATCGAACTTTCTCGGTGCACCTGAACGATCGTCGTCTTCCAAATGAAAATTTCCGGCTTTAAATGTTTCGTACCACTTTTTGCATGTTGCGTAAGATACAGCGTTTTGTCCCAGTGCCGCGCAGATCATTTCAGTAGCTTCAACAGCTGATTGCCAAAGCTGGAATGCAAAGAGTAAGCGAGGCAAATGATGCTTCTCGCACGCCATATTGCTTGAAATTGTTGCATAGTACTGGAAACTTTTAGAGCGCTCGTCACGACTCTTCTTAAAACTAAAAGAACGCTCTTTCAGATGGCACCAAAATCGGGAAGCAATTCGAATTTAGTCAGAAGTCATGATCGTAGAAAAAAGAGGGGAAGGAACTTATTCGCACACCTAATAGTTTAGAATAATAAATAACAACGTATACGAAATTAATTTGATTTTTTTGCATGTGGTATCTTCGCGTTCAAGCCTAGTGTTCGCGAATCACTCGCAGCTTTCACGCTAACGCAATTGTAGCATGCGAAATGGAAGACAGTATGTGAGATCGATGATGGCATGCGGTTTTGTTGTCCGCGAGATCGATGGATCCTCAGATCGAGCGGATCGGAGACGATGAATTGTGTGTTTCCAGATGGTGGACGACGACAGCAGCGTGGAGACGGCTCTGATCAACTACCTCTTCAGGAAACAGATCGAGAAGCGGCTCCGGAGCCAGTTGGACGTGACTGATCTACAGCGCAAGCGCAGTTACTGGAAGCAGTGCGCGTTCAACGCGGTCTCGTGCTTCGGCAAATAGATCGACCTGGACAGCCCCAGCGACCAGCAAACTTTCCCTTTCGTCTCCTCTTTGTCTGTCTCTTCCGGTCTCCTCCGGACACTGATATCCACTTCCTGTCGACACGACATCTGCGCGGACAGCCCTGTGACTCGCTTTCAACCCCCTGAATTCGATTAGTCTCCCTCCATTCAAATAGAACATCAATTTTGCTCTTTGGATTGCACTCTTCTAGATCGGATTTATTTGTTTGTCACGATAAAGAATCCTCTTCTCGGTTATACCACCAATCATCATGTACATTTAAGGAAATCGATTTATCAAATAATTGTTTTCTTGCAGTCACGACAAATTTTTTTTTTAAATTTTAAAAGGTGTCTTTCGACCGATCATATTTCTCGTTCGTCGACCAGCTAAGCCGAATTGTCCATTTTTCCGAATTCCATTAATTGGTTTATATGTATTTATGTTGGAGAGAGCAGAGATTTTTTGTCAAAGCAATCCGATTAAACCGTCGTTCATGGAACAGCGCCAATTAAAAACGCAGGTGTAATTGAATACTTTTTGATCGACAACAAAAGCGTTTCACTTTGTGAAGAATTAAAAGTTATCGAAACCGATATCAATTATTATAGTCGGCATCGAGATTACTAAACGAAACACTCGACCGATCATTCTCCAGTTACTCCAACAGTAAGTTAATCGGGATCTTTACAATTAAGTCATCTTTCAGATCCAAAAGGTTAAGGAAATCCTAGTATGTAATGTTGTCTGTAAAAAGTGCCGGAGGAGCCGCGCGGATGCGAATGCATACTCGATGTTAACACGTTCACTATCACCATTCGCTGTCTACTTTCACTGTCAAAATGTTTCATTAAATGCAGCGCACCACTTCTGTAAAATATTGAAATAATTTTACAGAAGAAACTCACGGAACCTCTGAGCATTACGCGGTGTACCACGAATTCAACACTAGAAGAATCAACAGTTGTCAATGTGTCCCGACTTCTATTCTTTCCGAAAATTGCATGAAGTTCGACTGTCGAATGAATTTGGGTGCTATCAAATAAATTACGAATTTATGCACTCTAGACCGCTATGTTTACGTTTGTTTTGATTTTTTTCTGTGTGGTGCAGAACACAAGTGCGAAGTTTCTATAAAGTCACTTACATTAGTGTTTCTCTGAGCAGAGAACTACGGAAAACTGCAAACATCCTAATAGTATTAGTTTTCGAACTCGTGGAAATCCTGTTTGTTATAATTTGATTCACGTGTATTAGAATGCTTTTATTAACAAGTGAAGGAAAGGCATCAATCGACGCTCGCAATTGCTAAGAAAATTAATCGGTCATACGCTGCGATTAATAATTATATCAATTTACGAAAAAATCATTTCAAAGGTGGTAATAAAAAATGATCAAAGAGACAACATTAATTATTAATGAGGTCTGCGGCTGAGGAAAGGAAAAATGCAGCACAATTTCGAGCTGAATTGAAGCTCCTAGTACCAAGACGTGTGCAACAACTTTTAAATTCTTCTGCACAAAAATGGAACGTAAACCAGGCCTTAAAGAAGTACAGAAACAGCCTTGATTTCCCACGGGCACAAAACACAGTGACTTTATAGAAATTTCGATGAGTGTATATAAATTGCAAGTGTGGCATAGAAATGACGGCGTCGGCGAGCGTGTTACGTCAAGAAATCGTAGATTAGCTAGACAGAGTAACACGTCCGAGAGCTCGTGTGAAACAATGCCGTTTACTGCGTGTATTATATGTATATTTTCGCGAGAATTGCGAGCCGTGGGTTTACGCGGGTCAGCAAACGCACGGATTTTCGCGTATATGGTGTTGCGCAGCGCGTCACGAACAGTCGAAAGTCGGAAAAGAAAACTATTTCCTTCCATTGTGATCGGCGATGAATATCTCTCTGATATCGATCCGTTTTTTCCTCTCAGCTTCCATTCTGATTAAATGTCGCCGGTTTTCGTATCGCGCTGGAACTACCGTCAAGAGAACAGCGCAACAGTGAATTTTTAGCGAGCAATCTTCGAATCGAACTGCGAAAGGACGGCCAACAATTGCGAAACTTCGCTTCTTAGTCGACGAGGGGCGAACTGTTCAGGCTAGAGCTTTCGCACAGTTGCGATGTTTTAATGGGAATGCGAATTGTCGTGTCTTAGTGTCTTGTTCGAAAGTGAATCGAAACCTTGCTGTACGATATTTGGCTTGTTTGCAATAGAATATATCACTAGACTGTGGATCTTTATGCAAAATAAATATTGTGTTAATTCTGGGGAACAACAATGAAATAAAAATACCGTCTTTCAATAATATTGTAGAAAGTGGTGTAACAATATTCTTCAATTTCTCTGTCGTCAGATTTTTTTCATTTTAACGAGTCATTTTGTTATGAATGCATGGAATCCGCAGTCTGATGATCACCGAGGAATTTAGATTAATACAATTGTACTAGCATTAATTTGTTTCTACGCGAATGTCTGAGGAGAACAAGACGAGGAACATTCTGAACTATAAAATTATATTAGACATGCTTGAAATGATAAAAATGAAAAAAGATGGAGAACGACAGTAACTTCCGAGAAAAATGAGTAGATCAAACAAGAAAGTGAAAAAAAGCTAGGAGAATCAAATAATACTGTTGTATTATTATTATTATTTCAAAATCCGCAATCTAAGATCTGTCACGATAAAAATCGTTATTCTCGACAGACCATAAAATCTCACGGAATTGCATAGTCGGTGATTAAAGAGGAAATGTGTGTTGCGCAAATGTGCAACCCCGATAAGAAACGTCGAACGATAAATTTCCGTTCAGGTGCTTCGTTAGCTTATCGAAATTATATTCGCTTATTCATTTTCTCCCTTTATGATCTCCCCGGACATTCGTAAACACTGTAATCGTTATTGCTCCGATACAGAAATAAGAGAACGTCGTCGGTAGTTCCAGCGAGCGATCGTCGAATGTACGATAATTTGGTTGAGTTACCCGGCGCAAATTGTATCCAGAAAAGCGATATAAAAGTGTGGTACGTTCGAGACTTGTCCTCCTTTTTGATTCCGTTCCTCGTAGATCGTGTCGAACGAGTCCGAGGAACCAGTACTTATGGCGGTCGAAAGGTAAGTCAACGGGAGTTCGATAGCTCTTTGCCGTTGATCCGTGAACGGTGCGTGATCCTCGTATACGACGAACATGATTTAGCAATCTCCGGAATGTTCCGACGACGGCAATTAACCCCTTCATCGACTACAGCACTCGTGTCACCTTTTATGGCTTCCGGAACGGTGCTCGAGATCTACTCGAACGTGGTTTTCATCCTAGACACTCTGATCTTTCTTTGTTTTAACAATTTTCTATTGTTCCTTTTGTTTCCAACTGGCTACATGTATTCGCTATAATTATTTTAACAATTTTCTAAACCACCCTAATAATGCATTTGTTATCTATCGACAACTTTCTAGTAGTATTCTCGGATTTGATGTACACCAGTGACATTTTGTGCTTTACCGCAAGACGTCGTAGTTGACATTCATTTTGCACACATTTAAATCCGCAGTCTGATGCAGGCTTTCAGCAGCTGAAATATTAATCAAGTTTTGTTCGTGGTGGGATGATCGAAGGATTACAAGAAGAGCTTCTGGTCAATGTGTTTATTCATGTGAAGATCAGTGGGTTTGTAAACTCGAAATTGATTTTCTACCTAGCGCGTAAATATTCTAGTGAAAACGTAATTAAATAATTGACAGCACATGTCACGTTCAAATACGGTCTACGTAAAAAACGCAACGTTCGGAGAAGCGTTGTAGATATTTAAAATTCTTCGTGCGCAATTCGCGTAGTCCGAGGTAGCATCGATTTTACAAAAATTGTGTGTAATTCATTCGAGGGACGTGTTATCGGTTTGAGTGAAGGGTGAGGTTGCCTAATACAAAATGTTACTGCGTTCAGTTTTATCAAATTCATCCAAGAATAAAGAAGAAATACGTTCAAAAAATTAATAAACAAAACTGCGAATGGTCGTAAGCAATATGCATTTCGTAGTTGTGTAAAAGGAAAGGACTCGATTTACTAAATTGAAAGTAACGCATCAATGTACGTCGCGACTTGTGAGGTCATATTAAGCAACGTTACCCCACTGTACGCCACTTAGGCGACTCTGGGAGCGGTTTCGGGTCATCGGTGCTTGCAGGGACAAACGCAATAGTCCGGGGCCAGCTGGACCGCGTGCTCCTCCACATTTTGCGCGGCAGAAGCCGAGGCGGATGCTTCTAACCAGCCGACGGTCACGTGCCTCGCAGACTTCGGCACGTCCCCGAACTCCTGCAAAACGTGTCGGCTAGATTAGCGTCGCTGCAGCATGCGGAACAAGCGGAAATCGCGATCGACAGGCCGCCGGGCACCGGATAACCGGTAATTGGCGCGTGCGATCAGTAAAGCTGACAAGTTGCAGCGGCCGAAAGCCGCTTAACCGACTTTAACCCTGTTATTCCAGGGCCCGAACCTTTCAATCGATTCGAAACCCGATTATCGAGAGACCAGGCTCGACTAACATGTCGAAAAAATCGGTTGACTATCGCATAAATTGGTGTCGAACAATGTGACCTCATCCGGAAGCTCAGAAACGTCAAAATTGCACCTGTCAATCCCTTACGCTGCAATTAATTCGGAGAAAACGATGTGTATGGTCTTCATCTATTCTGAACGTCCTAAGCCCCTGCCTTACGATTAGTAGGCAAAACTTTAAGATCATTTGAAGAATTTAGAAATATAGGACTCCGGTTATTCAGGCCTTTAATGTCTGAATACTTCCCACAAAGCAATAGTTTGATCTAGACCAATACATACGCTGCAAGCATTATTGTTGTAATTGTTGTAACTGATTGTTGTAATATCTGAATAATCATGGTCCACTAATTCTCAGCTCTATAAAATTATTATGAAAAGAAATAATTGTCTACATAGCCTCTAGACAAAGGAGTAAGAATCTTTCCGATCTCGAATCTCGAATCGTACTTACGTGGATCATCGAAGAGGATATCTCAGGGCGGGAATGGATCACGTGAGTGGCTATCGATCCCTCTCGCTCCTTCAACGTCTTGGCTCCAAGCCTGACGACCGATTCATCAGGATTAAGGAAAATACCTAGAACTCGTTAGGCGAGACCCAATCATCCCCTTTAAGTCTCTCGGCGAGCGAAACGGCTAACGATAACCCGTTCCCCGATTTCCTACTTTATTCCTCGTTGGAGAAACATAATCCTATCTGTACCGGGAGATCAGCTTCGTGACTGGTCGAAGCTGGATGTCGGGTTCGATGAACAAAAGGATACGTTTTCAGTAAACGACGAACATGATCGTGCCTCTCTCTCTTGAATCCTGACGCGAGGAGCACTCGAGCAGCTCCCAGGATCGTTTTCGATTTCTGAAAAGCATTGTCCCAAATGGTGAACACCATGACTAGACTATATTCTCGATAGTTCTGTCGAGTTGAATCAGTTAAATAAATATTAACGCTAAACCTACCGCTGCCTGTCAAATGGCCGGTTTTATATATTTTTCGTTTTATATTAATTATTGAAATTATGAAGTTGCATACTTAGCATTTACATATAAATGTGTCAAAGATTGGCACGGTGTCTTACCAATTCGCTAACAGAGAGATTGTACAGCGGTTTCGCATTTGCAGGAAGACCGCCCTTGGGTTTTCGTCCGTCTATCCAATTCAGAGGCGTTCCACCTGCGGAATACTCTATATACTGCGAAATAAACGATAAATAAAACAACAACCCCAGTCAACAATAAAAACAATAACAATCTGTCCAAAAATATTGCCTGCGTACATCCTTGTCCACGAACGCGTAATATTCTGGCCGCTGCTTCTGATCTTCTTCACTCGCAGCATCGAAACTGTGACTTGGCTCTTCTTTAATCTTCATCTTCGTTTGTTCTTCTTTAATCTTCATCTTCGTTTGTTCTTCTTTAATCTTCATCTTCGTTTGTTCTTCTTTAATGCTTATACCCGTTGATCGTTCTTTTTTAATCTTAATATCCACTGATTGCTCGTCATCGTCTGTATCCATTGGTTCTTCCTTGATGCTTGCATCAATCGGTTCTTCCTTGATGTCTGCATCAATCGGTTCTTCCTTAACCTTCACACTGCTCGGCTCCTGTTTTATTCTTTTGTGAACGAGCATGTCTTTAATCGAGTGATTCTTTTTCGCGCTGGGCGACGGTGTTTTCGATTTCTTCCGGCCCTTCGAAGACTCTGGTTCCGCGTCGATCTTCTGCTGTCCCTTGAGCAGAAGACTCACGTCTATAGAGTCTGCTCTCTTGCTGAAGAGATCGTGCAGTTCCGATAATTTGGTGGCGGTGGACCAGTCTTTGTCATCGCGAATTCTTGTTACCCTCGGGAACCTGATGCTGATTCCGTCCGCGGTGTGCACACCTTGGTTCGTGAACTCCGCGCCCGTGATCTCCCACACCGGTTGCTTCTGAAAATAACAATCGAGCTGTTATGACATACGAACCATTGAAGACGTTAGAAAGAGGATGTTGTTGCATTATTCTCGACTTTTCAACGTCAGTAAAAGTGAACATTTCAAAAATCCGTAGTTATGAAACAGTGGGGACTCCCTGGAGTTTGTACCTTCGGATCCCTCGCTACGAAGTCTGGAACCATCGGCTTGTTCGCTCGCAGCCAGGATGGCAGCTTGTTAGGGTCCTTGCCGATCTTGATCATGTCTAGCTCGTCCTGCAGCATGGCAAGTGTCGCGTCATCGTGACCCGTGTGAACCTAAGATAAGATATTATTTGTCGAGGCTGGTATTCGAGGGTTCTTGCGTGACATTCGAGATTGATTACACTGCCCCAATACCAATTTTGTGTTTCGAATAACAAATAAGGGATTCTAATTTGATGCCTCCGAAAATAATTGTTTCTACATCTTCTAGTATATACTGTTTTTGCTATTGGAAGAGTACACAGTAAGCAGGGATCACTCAAACTATCAGATCGTTTCCTTTTCAAACGAAATTTCTGGAAAACTGAGTGATAGTGGACGGTGCTATTGTCGATAGATTCTCACTTTGGTCACTGTTACCCACTGGCGGTGTTCCTCGTCGTAGCAGCCCATTAGAAACACGGACATCATTCCACCTGCAAGTATCGGAGAACATTCTGACGAAATGGTAATTGGTAATATTTTGAATGGCAAATGTACTCCGTTCTAGGAATTAGGTAAAGAGTGCGGAACCACCGACACCGACGAGATAGTATCTCGTGATAGTATTATAAGACAATTGCAGAATGGGTAATGCGAGCATTCTATACTATATCATTCTTCTTCTACTTGACGAGTATCTCGTAGAACTTTTAGCGATGTGGTATTTCAGATCACTGTAAGTGCCACGTTATCCCCGCGCTCAGTCGCGCCCGCTTACTAGTATCGCTGAATAGCACAGGGACTGGCAGTCTTTAATAGTATCTCGTCGGTGGCAAGGGGTACTATCACAGTCGAGGGGTACTATCTCGTCTGTGGTACTATTCAGTGTCAACGTGAACGTATCGATAGTCGATACAAACCCTTGTTTCCAGTGCCGTACCAGGCACCGAGAACAACGAGATCTGCAGCATCGGCCATCGCACCTCCGAGCAAGTAGTCTTTCTTTACCTTCAGCCAGTGTCTCTTTCCGGGCTCGTATTCACCCTGCGAACAACTTATTGTTAGCTCACTGAAGCAAAAACCATCGATCGATACCTCGATTCAGGCACACAATGTAATTTTGTTCACAAAAAAAAAGACAATGGGTTCCCCAAAGACTGCAGTCATTATCTAAAATTCGCAGTCTACTCATCTACACTCTTTCAATAGAGGTAATGAAGTTCAAAGTTGTGACACTCACGGTGACATCCTTCAGGACCAATCCCTCCAAACCCATCTTGAGGACCTTGGCGATCATCTCGGCCAGCTCACGCGGATCCTGAAGTAATTGTTCCGTGTACAAATAGCCTAATCGACGCGCCTAAACACTACAATTGAATGGAAGACCTCGTGTCTACTTACATGCACTTCCTGGACCTCCGAGAGCATTATCCTGTTCGGAATCTCGGTCATTCTCTTCTTCAAGATCCGTCTGCGCTCCATCATGCTCCTGCACAGAAGCATCATTACCTCTGTCTCAGAATTAGCTACCAAATTACTTACTTGTGCAACAGGACCTCTCCATTGTAATAGATGCAGTCGAACACGAAGAGACATACGTTGGCGTCCTTGAACTCCGCTTTCTGCGGGGAATGAAGTCTGGTTAAACAAGAGAACGTATAAGTCAAGATGTACTGTAAACAATTCAAACCTTGTGGATGCCCAAGGTACCGAAAGGCAAGGGCTGGCCTGTCTTCGTGTCTATTACGAGAACCTCCGAGTCCAGGATCAAGTCGTCGCCGTCTGGAAACGCCTTTGGAATGTAGTCCTTGAAGTGGCTTACCTGAAAGATTCTTTAGTTTTAGATTCTAGATTTTAGATTCTACATTTTATAGATTCTAGACTATACATTTTATAGATTCTAGTCTCTACATTTTATAGATTCTAATCTCAATATTTTCTAGATTCTAGTCTCTACATTTTATAGATTCTAGATTTTCTGGACTCTACATTTTATAGATTCTAGATTTTCTAGACTCTACATTTTATAGATTCTAGATTTTCTAGACTCTACATTTTATAGATTCTAGATTTTTTAGACTCTACACTCTACATTTTATAGATTCTAGATTCTAGATTTTCTAGACTACATTTTATAGATTCTACATTTTCTAGATTCTAGATTTTCTTGACTCTACATTTTATAGATTCTAGATTCTACATTTTATAGATTCTAGATTTTCTTGACTCTACATTTTATAGATTCTAGATTCTACATTTTATAGATTCTAGATTTTCTTGACTCTACATTTTATAGATTCTAGATTCTACACAGCTCCTTGCACCTAGAAGAGGATGCAGAACAAGAGACTTGCCTTGTGAGCGAGCACGTCCTTCAAGGATCTGCTGAAGTACCGGAACTCCTTGCCTCTCTTGTGGACCTGGACGCGTTCCCCGTCATACTTCACCTCAGACAGCATTCCGTGGGGACACTTCTTCATCGCCATCTCCACGGACTTGCAAGCTTCCGCCTGTTAATTCGTTATTCGCAACAAATATTAATATTATTAGTTAGGATTATTTAAGAGAGAAAGATCCGCAGCCTATCAATGATAATCCAACAGATGAAAGATGAAAACTGCGAAAGAAAATGGAAGATAGCTCACCAACATTGGTAGAACGGGTGTCATCAAAGAGAGAGCAGCGACTTTTTTGCCGGAAGCCGATCCTGAAGAGGAAGCCGGTCCTCCGGATCTAGATGTCTCCAGACATCTTTTGAGGACATTCACCAAGTCATTGGAGGTCTGGTAGGCGGCGTACGCGTCATCGTGCACCGCTTGCAAGCTGCAATCGCGTTAAACAATCGATCGCACCTCGCAACGTTCATCTTACGACTAGCAGACCTAATTGAAGGTTATTCCTGTACTCTAACTTTTATCATAATGCTTGTAAAGGACACTCACATGTGCTTGGGTCCAGTGTTTATCCTCAGGTCGTGCTTGATCAACCTGATGATCATCTTGAGGTCGTTGCAGGTGCACCTGATGATCGATCAGAGTTAAATATAAACTTTGTGATATTTGTTTCTCAACATTTTTTAGAGAACCAGAATGATTTTAGATTGCAGATGCAATTTGAAACGGCGAGACCATTTGGAGAATTTAGGAGCATCGATGTGCTGTTTGCAAGTTTCCAAGATCGTTAAACAGGAAATTTTTACTTGACTCGTACTGTTCGTAATTGACGCAGATTTAAAGATCTACAATCTAATGATAAAGAAATTCCAGGAGATCCTCATTTACCTAGAGACGATCGAGCGGAAATGCTGCGTCTGCTCGTCTTCTTTGGTCAGGGTCGACAGTTTTGCGAGGAACTGGTCCACCTGATGGCAGAGAGAGAGAGAGAGAGAGAGAGAAATGTATGTTCGCGAGAGTACGATGGTTGCGAGCGATCGATGCGCACGAATCAGCGCGTGATTTATTCCATTTACGACATAGTTGTTTTACAAGAAGGGACACAGGGCTTCTCGTTCCAGGCCCGAAATCCTGGTAAGCCGATCGAGCCCTGAAGAATTCCCCTCTCGTCCGAAACTCTATGCAATCTAATCGCGCGGCCAGATCGATTCTCATTCGAGGCGGAAGCCTGTTTCCCTTGGAGCTATCGAAACAATCAACTTCCACTTCCGCGTATAAACGACGAAAATATAATACGTAGATAATAATATTATGATAAAAAAACAGTTGCAGATTTTTTCGCTGCGAATGAGACAACATTGCGTTATTCAGTTTACCGAAGAAACTAAACCAGAGTGGACAACTAAAAATTGTTACACCATTATTTAAAATATTTTTCACACCATCAAGTTTGTATTCAAGAAATTACTAAATACTTAAATATTCTGATTGGATCAGTTTTATATGCACATAGAACGAAGAAAATGAATGGAAATATTCTAGTTTGGAAAAGTAAAATTTCCAAGATGGAGGATCGCTTTACCTCCTGAAGGGTGAGCACGCTACTGCGAGCTGGGTTCGAGACGACACTCTTCTCGAAGAATAATCGAATGGTCTCGGCCACGTCGCCCTGTGCCAGGTGGTCTAGCATCTCGTTTTCGTCCTGGAGCAGTATCCTGGAGAACAGTTTGACCAGCTGTTTGTTCTGTAGGTTGTAGATCCTCTTCTCGGCGGTTGGTAGCAGCATTCTGCACCAGAGCACCGTGTTGCCTTTGAAACCGTCTGGAAAACGGAGAAGTTTCTTCTCAAAATTCTTCAGCTAGTCTTCAAATTCTCCGTGCTGCTTCTTATAATCAATTAATTGGTTTAACATTCAACCTATCCATCATTAAAATTAGCTACTACATATTGTCTTGTAAAAATAACAACATTGAATTCCCTTGAACCCTTGTATTTTTAAACAATATCGGGCACAAACTTTCTCATCTAATAATATGAACAATTGATCATTTCTACTGGCCGTTAGAAAATTCGGCCCTAAAAAATCAGCAACGCGAGGCTGTCGCTTGGCTAGAGACGAATATCCACGATCAGCGGCCCGGTTTTATCGTGCACAGTTATCGTCTCGGAACTTTCCGCTCGCTCGTTGCATTCCGACGCGACGCGTTTCGCTCGTCGCTCCCTTTTTCCCTTGCGACCACACACGCTGTTTCTTCTCGTTCGAGTCCGAGCTCGACTCGTCTATCGATTCAATCATTGCAGAACGCCGCTCGACGAAACATTCATCAAGGATCCTTTAATAACGGGTCTGTAGCCGAGAATTACATGCGAACTACCTGAAACGAAATTCCTGCGGCTCCGGTATTACAGAGATCATTTCACAATGCTGCGTCTATGAAATCTACCAAGCATGAAAAGTGAGTGATATACAGGGTGTCCCAAGATTCCTGCACATCCCGGAAATGGGAGGTGCAGGAATTTTGGGTCACCCTGTATATAAATCTTGCATTTAAAAATTGGATCAACGCAGGAGCTATCCCCGAATTTCTTTAAAAAATTGATTTATACAAGAACGACCCTCTGGTTTCATTTAAAAAATTGTTCCACGGACAAGCTACACCCGACTTTCTTTAAAAAATTGTTTAACGAAGGAACGACACCAGACTTTCATTTTAAAGAATTGTGCAAGGTAGAAGCTACCCCCGACTTTATTTAAAAAATTGTTTAATGCAGGAACGACGCCAGACTTTCATTTAAAAAAATTGTGCAACGTAGAAGCTACCCTCGAGCTTCTTTAAAAAATTGTTTGATGCAAAAATGATCCTCGACTTTCATTTAGGAAAATTGTTCAACGCAGAAGCTACCACCGAGTTTCTTTAAAAAATTGATTTATACAAAAACGACCCTCTGGTTTCATTTAAAAAATTGTTCCACGTAGAAGCTACCCCCGTCTTTCTTTAAAAAATTGTTTAACTCGGGAACAACGCCAGACTTTCATTTTTAAAAATTGTGCAACGTAGAAGCTACCGCCGTCTTTCTTTAAAACATTGTTTAACTCAGAAACGACGCCAGACTTTCATTTTTGAGAATTGTGCAACGTAGAAGCTACCCTCGAGTTTCTTTGAAAAATTGTGTAATGCAAAAACGATCCTCGACTATCATTTTAAAAAATTGCTCGACGCAGAAGCTACCCCGAGTTCATCTAAAAAAATCGTTTAATCCAGACCCTAGGGTTTCACTTAAAAAATTGGTCAATGTTGCGCCTGAGCTTAAATAAATCAGGTGAACGAATGGACAATCTCGTTGCCAAATCGGTGACCGAGTGACGGAGCTGTTTCTTCCGATAAAATTCGTGGGGGTGGACAAAGTTCATGGCCCCCGATTCCGTCGGTGCCACTGCACACGAAGTGTCGAATATTTTGGCGACAATTTATCTCTCCGCGTCGAAACGTGTGTAAACCGGGTCCAGATAGAGCGATGGACGTTTCGCAATGATTTTATATTCGTCGCTCTAATCTGAAGGCCCGTGCGAGTAGAAATTGTTCTAGTTGCGACAGTTCTCTGATCGAGACACAGGTTCCATTCGTTCTATTTGGACGGATCGAGGAATGCGTCGTTCGACAGACAGAAATTCCATTGATAAATCCCGGCCGCTTCTTTTTCCTGGTTCAATTACTGGGCTGAGTAATTTCTCGGGATGAATCGAAGCAGCGCGCCGACTTCGGAACACTCCCGGTGTCATCTGTCTTCATTAATTACGGCCGATAAGATAACGACCGCGAACCGTCCGGGCCGCCGCGACTCGGTTACAGAATAGGGTTACTGGCCGTTAGAAAGTTCTCGTCTAAATAAATAAACAAGACACCGGCCCATTAGGGTGGTGCTTATTGTTCGACTTTCCGCTGTGACACTCCCTTAATACCTTTTTATTACCACGCTTATATTAGCTTGCTGAGTTGTCGTTGTTGTTGTATGCGTCAAATCTTGTAATCGAATTTTAAACCACTTCCCGATGAGCTAGAGACTTGAAAGTATAAACATAGCTCAGAATTGGATGACAATGCGATATTAAAGAACAAATTAAAAAGAAGAACTGTGCGTTCAGGAGAAAAAAAAGATTTTAATATTAACCGCCACACCTCGTCGCGCGACTCTCGGTTGTACGTGATCGCGTTCAGCGATCCCCACTCCGCGCGCCAGCGCTCCCTACTCCACTACGTGTTCCCACTCCGACTCATCCCCACTCCACTGACCCATTTCGCACCGAAGGAGCTCGGTCAGTGTGGTGTCCCGTTCATTCAGTTCCATTTCGGACAATTTCGGATTCCATCAAGAGACATCGTCTCACGGAGTCATCTCCTCATTCTATCTCGCGTATTTCCATATCTTGCGTGTCTATACATATATATATCTTACTATTTCATACCAGTATTACTATATCTTGCGCTCCATTTAAAAAGACTAAAAAGTAGAAAATAAAAAATATATAAAAAGAACTGTTTACAAACCACGCTTGTATTAAAATGCACTAAAATGGAGAAAATAATTGTTTTTTAGACATTAGTGACTATAAATGAAAGCGTGGAGCGCCCACGAAGATTACGTCAATATAGTCTAGCGCTCCACGCTTTTATGTATAGTCACTAATGTTTAAAAAATTATTTTCTCCTTTCTAGTGCATTTCCATATAAGCGTGGTTTTTAAAAAGTTTTCTTTTCATCCGGGACGGTCGATAGATTTGACGAAAAAATTATAAATCTTTAAATTCTACTACGTGAAATCCAAGTTTTGTAATTTTTTGGTCCAATTGTATATTGCATTTAGAAAGGTTGAAAATTTTTGGTCTACTGAGCAAAAGTTTGTCCAGGTTTAAGAATACAGGAATCTCACACATCTGTATAACTAAGGATCGCTCTACTAATATCCAACTACTATCTAATTTCTCTGTCATTTCTAACGTTTGAAACTGTGCTTCTAGCCGGGGCAACCTGTTGCCGGCGAGCCACGCACCGGTTGCTTCACTGCTCTAAGTTTCACTCTTTCGATTTCTCACAGTCAACGTCGACGATTTTTTATCCTCATTTTTTCGCGAATGGTCACACAGAGGATTCAGTGAGAAAAACTTGCTGCAAACGCTCGAGACGTGCAGTGATTTCGAGAGCAGCGTCTTCACCTAAGCTTCTGCACACGTATTGTAACAATGACTGGGAGATTGTTAACAGTTTGGTTAGTCTAACCCCGGCCAGGCCAAGCCAAATGGTTTCACGGGCCACTTTGATGACACTTTAGGTAAACATGCTTTTAAAAAATGTAATACAAACACAAAATGAATAAAACTTTATCGTTATACTATGATTAAATATAATTGACTCTCGAGTCTTAATTAATGAGATATTTGTTTATCCATTCTTTCACTTAATTTTTGTAAATCTATGTTTATGTTCGACGTTTCACATCTTTTGTTAGCTGGTTTTCTAAATTGGCATTAGTTAGTGAAGCACGTGAAGCACTTTGTAAAGATCTTCGGAAAAAAATGTTTCAACTATCTCGTTAGATGCAACTTATTTAACGTTATCTTGGTCCAACTCTTCGAATTTTCAGAGCGGTACAGTTTTTAGCAAATGTTCAACAAATGTTTACAACTCATTGTGCAAAATATCTCTCGGATGTAATGCAAGTATTGCAAAGATCAATTTTTGATGTGGATGAAAAAATTTGTTTCATTTCATTGTTGCATCGTAACTCAATTATATCAAAGATATCAAATATAGAACAGGAGTTCGTAGTCGCACTTGCGCATTATAACAATGACACTTAATTTATTTAATATTTTTTGTATACATACAACGAGAAACAAAAGTTTCAGTAGAAATATAAAATCGCCCGACGGGCCGCGTGTTGGACAGGCCTGATCTAACCCAACCCATTGAATGATAAACATTGAAACAATTTTTAAAATGAATCTGCTTCATCGATTTTCTCTACTTTTGAAAATGGACATTCTACTATGGAATCCTAATGTGATTTCATACATCTGGATCATTATCAAAATTTAATTTTGTCCAGCTAGAGTCGTGGAAATAGTCCACTGTGCGGCAGATCGGCCACCGAGAATCAGTCGGCGTGTCTGATCATTGCAAAGCCGATTCCACTGGTAATTACGGCGAGTCGTGAGAGGATTCAGTGAGTCAGCTGTGTCCCTCCGTGGAAATTCTGATTGAGGGCCCGGCGAGCACGCTGTCGCGTTATCAGTTATCGCTGTCCGCGGAACTACACTTTGTACGAGTCGGTGGTATCAACTCGGTGACCTCTCCCCCTCTATCGTCCTCCCGCGTTTTCTTCGGCCCATCGATCATTAATTACCACTCACTCTCTCACTCATTCTCTCTCTCTCTCGCCATTTGATCATTCTCTAATCTTACGCATGAAGTCACCTCCGCTTTTGCGAGCGAGCGCCCGTCTCGCCTCGATGCGAAAACGAAAGCGAGCAGATCCCGCGCGCGCGTTCTTCGAGACGCGCGAGAATCGTGTTTACTCCAGCGTGCGGAATCGCGATCTGCCCGTAAACAAAGCAAAAAGAAATTCAATTGGCCGACCCTCGCACCAGCCGCGGTTTTTTCGCCCAAACTATCTTCTCGCCGCGCTTTATCGTCTCTCCGTTTACACTCTGTTTCTCTCTCTCTCTCTCTCTCTCTCTCTCTCTCTCTCTCCTTGTCGCTCTATCTGCCGAAAGAGCGACGGAGATTTCACTTCTCGGAGGAACGCGCGAGAGGTCAGGTCGGCCCTCCATAGAGCTATTGACTGACCGCCGACTTTAGTAAATGTTCCTTGGTAAAATGTGTTGCTGAAAAGAACAATTTTTTCAAAATTGATTACAGAAGGTCATTCTTCAGACTTCCCGATATTTCTGATCTTCAAATCCTAGAATGTAAATGATACAGTATGAAATTGCATCGTGTTTAATCATTCGCGTGTAATCAGTTTTTTAATATTCGTCAGAGTCAGTATAATAATGTTGTCCCTCAACGGTTGTTTCGTTTGAAAAATTAAACGCACACCTGACACTCTTGGCGTCCGCAGAACAAAATCGATAAAAACTACACTTCTGAATTTCTTTAAAAATTCGGTCGACGCATACTTGATCTCTGAGTATCCTCAACAAAGTGTTGAAACCACACCTAACCTTTGGCTTTTCGAAAAAAATCAGTAAATGCAAACGTCACATCTGAATTTCGATTAAAAAATTGTTCGACGCGGACACGATGTCTCAATATCCATAAAAAAATTGTTGAACAGACACCTGACCTTAGGCTTTCCTAAAAAAAAATCACTAAATTCAAACGCCACAGCTGAATTTTGCTTAAAAAATTGTTCGGCGTGGACACGATCTCTCAATACCCTTAAAAAATGGTTGAACACACACCTGACCTTAGGCTTCTCTAAAAAGAAATCAGTAAATGCAAACGCCGCATCTGAATATTGTTTAAATAATTGTTCGACGTGGACACGATCTCTCAATATCCTTAAATGACCTTAGGCTTTCCTAAAAAAATCAGTAAATTCAAACGCCACAGCTGAATTTTGTTTAAAAAATTGTTCGGCGTGGACACGATCTCTCAATACCCTTAAAAAAATGGTTGAACACAAACGTGACCTTCGGCTTTCCTAAAAAAAGCAGTAAATGCAAACACCACGGCTGAATTTTTATTAAATAATTGTTCGACGAGGATACGATCTCTCAATACCCTTAAAAAAATGGTTGAACACATATCTGACCTTAGGCTTTCCTTTAAAAAATCAGTAAATGCAAACGCCGCGCATCTGAATTTTGTTTAAAAAATTGTTCGTCGCGGACACGACCCTTGTCCACCGGAAGCACAGCGATTTTCGGCGCGTCGAAATTGGCAATCGGAATGGCGAGGACAACGGTTGCCGGTCAAAGTATCGTCGATCGGTGACACGTCGACGCAACTGGTGACGATTTATGGTGCCGCGCAGCTGCTCCTCGTGCATTTCTCCGATAATTAAAGTCGAGCAGACGAAATGTCGCCGTCCAATTATTATCGGCGCGCGCGCGGAATTCGTCGGAGTTCTTTGGCTGCGTCGAAGCGAAACCGGCGATCGCGATCTAGTTTCGAAAGGTGGGAGGATTTCGAAAAGTGGGGAGGAGAAGAGCTCTCGGTCCGGTCCACGGAGGGGGCGGAGGTTCTTGACCTAGCGCGAAGATCATCCTCGAGATGGTAACTGTGCCAAGTCGCGGTGACTTTCCGCTCGGCCCGGCGCAATCTATCGAAAAATTCGATCGCGCTCCACTTATCGAACATGAGTGTCCACTGGTGTACAGACGACACCGCTCGCGTAAAAATTCGAAGAAATCTCCGACAGTTGCACACGACAGACAGCGTCCCGTGGCATGCGCCAGTGTGTTAGGCTAGCGTCGGACGTGTTCGTTGGATCATCGCCTTTCAAAGTGCATTCTTCTAGCTGTAATTTGCCGTAAAAAACGCTCGGAAACTCCGTCGGGAACACATTGAAAAAGCAATTTGAAAATTACCAATTTTTGCGATTCATTTTTTCAAAAATTCAATGTGGTTTCGTGGCCGCCGGCAATTTTAACTAGCGGCATCTTGAAACGTAGTCATCTAGCTGTAATTTGCCGTAAAAAGCGCTCGGAAATTCCGTCGGATACACATTGAAAACGCAATTTGTAAATTACCGGTTTCCCCGCCGATTTTGGGCGAGTCACGCTCGTTATGAAGATTTTTCAAACAAACGCTAACAAATACGAATGTTATGCCTTTCTTTTTAAATCAAATAAGATTTGATTCGTATGTAATCAATATTTAAGCATTAAGACAAATCTGGCCACACAAAAAAAGTACAAATTTTCTTTTCCCTTCTACGACATTTTTGGGAATAAAGACGTTTTGGTCGCTGTAACTGCAAAGAAAATGGCGCGGCAAGGGATTAAGCGCGACGCATTTCGACGACAGGAAAATTATGTGATCGTGTTCGATAAAAAAAAGTAGAATCAGCGGCCGAAACTCGGTCGTGGCCGTTGTGGGAGCGTGTGAATTCCTTGAAGCGGCGAAATCCGCGACCTTTGCCTCCGAAGCACTTTCGCTTAACCCGGGAGGAAATCTCATCAGGGAAACAGATGACGTACCGTGTGTAATTATGTTTGGCTGCGTAGATTGCCCCGGAGGGCGTGGCTTAGTTGTCCTAGACCTCGCCGGAGCCGGAACAGTGATCGCCTGGACTTCGTAGTTCTCGGAAATCTATTACATTTTTTCTTGTTTAAATTATTTGTTATTATAGCTATTGGGCAGGGTCAAGGCAAATCCTTTGCTGAAGGTCAAGTGGGCGTGGCTCCGTAGCTCTCGCGCTCATATTCGAATCCTATTATTCTGTAGCAATTTCTGAGATAATCAGGGTATTGTTGACCGACAGAATGTTTTCGTATGTGTTTTCTGATTTTACTGTCAAGTGTTCGACAAGCCCCGTTGCGCAACTAACCCGTTTCCCATCCTCCCCCGTGCTACGTCGAATCTCCGAAGCTTGTATCAGGTCGTTAAGTATGAAACTTGACAAATAAAACACAAATTTCAAACACATTTGTCAAGTTTCATACTTAACGACCTGATAGAACCACGAAATCTCGTTTGCGGTTCCTAAACAATAATATTTATCCAGTCCTAAGCGTCGATAACGATTGCTCGCGCGACGCAGAGCACGCGAATGCCCTTCCTGTAATCGAACCGTGGGAGATAAAGCCGCCATAGCGTTCCCGAATCAAGATTTAGCAATACGAAATCAATATAACTCTTATAACCCAGCATCCAATGTTGTGTCACCCTTCTGGTGCCACAGAAGACTCACAGTTACGGATGGGATCAAGTACCTCGCAAACAGATTCGAACTTTGATTGATTGAATTCGAACTCCCTATAAGTACTTCGAAAAACAGAAATGGTACTCCGAAGTATATTCGAACCTCTGTCGGACAGTTCCGAATCTTTTACAAGCACTTTGGTAAACGGAAATAATACTTGCAAGTATATTCGAATCTTGGTCGAACAGATTCGAAACTTTTATGAGAATATCGTACCGGAAATTCTCTGATTTTTCCAATCATTATTTTTTTTACCTTTAATATCAATTATGTTGTCCTCTAATGCATCATTTAATTCAACATGTATGACTATAATTTCATAATCTATCGGAAATATTATTCTAAATAGTTACGAATTTAATAACGATAGTGCTTAAAACCTACCATGCAGTTCTGATTTCCAAGATTCGAGTACTGCTTGTGAAAGATTCGATTCCTTTCAACATCGAAGAACTTGTAAGTACTCATTCCGAGGTTCGATATCAATTTGTATAAAATGAATACTTTTCAAATAGAATCATTGAAACATTATTGCTTTTACGGAGTAACCGAAGCCCATGAAATGAAACTTGGTTATTGAAATTGACTCGGATTCATGAGTACATATTGAACTTGATCCCATCCCTACGCATAGTCTTCACCCCATTTATAATGTCCTAGAAGGAAAAAGAAAATTTATCTCGTTTTAATCCCCGTATTTTCGGCAATGGTTAAATATTGATAACGGAAAAATAGAATTTTATTTCGATGTGTCCAAAATAAATGCATATTTAGAATATTATTTTGTCACTCCCCGATACGTGTGGTTAGTAAAATTGTAAAAAATTATTAATTGTAAAAAGCAGCGTTTTTTAATAATTTCACGTTGATCGATTTGCTCCATTTACATTTAAACACCCAGTATGCAGAAACAAAACCTTAACATTCAAGTTGTTTATAAAAGAAAAAGCGAATCGTTCCTTTGCGATACGAATATTGATTTATTATATTAGGCCAGCGTGTTTTTCACTCTTCCGAATAACGTCGTTCAGTTGAGACGTGCATTTGTATTATGTTATCATAATGATTGTGTTCCTAATAAATTTTCTTTGTTCAAAGATCTTCTACAATGATATTATATTAGAAATCTCCCACATTTCAAATAACGTTTCTTAATAACGTCCCCGTATAAACAAGTAACTTGTTTAGCATTCGCGACGATTGAATCGCACAGATAACGCCCAGAAATCGAGAATTCACTACCCCAACCGTCGATCCGTCGATCCACGAGGAAAATCGATTGTATAATACGAAATACTCGGTGAAATTGCGCGAGAATCGATAAGGGAGACGAATTGTGTTACCAAATTGTTGTAATCTCTCGCTTTGATTGAACAGAGACAGAGAGAGCCGCAACGCGAGTTCGTCAGCACTCGATTCACACAGGTCTCTCTCTGAGTGAATGAACGAGAGCCGATTCTCAACGAATCGTGCGCGTCACTTATTTTTGGGCGACAACGATAAACGGTCTATCTCTATGAATTTTCGGCGCCGGCGGCTCGCGCTAGCCCGATAATTTCGAGATTACTATAATTATCGGCCGCCTTTTTTTACTTGCTGGCGAGAGGTCACCCAGAACCGGCTCTCGTTTTTATCAGGAGGCACTCGCGACCTCTCTCGGATCGATTCGCGAACGAGGGATCAAGGACTGGAGGATCCGTCCTGCCGTAGTTGCCCAGAGGGCAAATTTGGCCATTGGGAAAAACTAGAGTTCTCTGTAGTCGTTCCGACTGTTCTCCGCAAGTATCTAGCAAACCAAGGACAAAGTTGTTCGGAACGATGACTTTGGTATCATATTTCAAGGTCATTGAACTCGATGAAGAATGCCCCATTGTATAATAATTACCTAGAAATTGTTTCTGTCAATTAAACTTCTCTCTTCACTGGTCCTTACAAGTTGCAAGTCATTTCCCGATATTCTAAATTCCACTACAACCTTTATTTGTTGAACCCACCTATAGTGGGTACAAAGTATTCGTACACCTTTTAAAAACTAATAACCTTTTTGTAAATGTACCAAACGACCTCGTTTTTTCTAATCAATCAGAAGCATTGGTTTACGAAATGGTATGCAAAAAAGATTTTCCTAAAATTATAATTTATAAGGTTACATGCAAAAATAAGAAAGGCATGTTGTAAAACTTGTTTATTTGGGTCCTTAATGTGAAAATTTAAAATGTATGTTTTGTAGATCTATATTATTTATACACATGTTGATAATTTCATTGAAATCGATTAATATACACACGAGGTACAAGTTATTTCGTAAACCACTGCTTCTAATTGATTATAAAAAATCAGGTCGTTTGGTACAATTACAAAAGAGTTATTAGCTTTTAAAAGGTGTGCGAATACGTTGTACACCCACTGTATTTTTATCATAAATGCAAAAGATTTAGTAATTACTTAAGGTTTACGATTAAACACAATAAAAATCGCTCGTCTCCCAATTTGAGAAGAGCGATTCTGTTTTAAACGTTGCGCTGCTCGATGGATCACGCGAGTCATTGTGCGTATCCGTTTCGAGTCCTATATCAGAAGAAAACCAAAATAAGCGTTCGTAAATTGGCGAAAAAGAAACGAGCCCGATGAAGAAGAAGCTCACGCGGTTCTATTGGGTTGGCAAGAAAGTAATTTCGATATTTTAAGGTGAAATAGAGCCCAATATTTTTAAACAAGCAATGAACTTTAATGAATAAGATATTTTCCCTTTTGTTCGATGATCTTTTGTCAAAAAGAATAAATAAGAATATATTTTACTGATGAAAGTTCGTCGCTTGAATAAAGAAATTCGATTTTATTTCACCTTAAAATAGCGAAATCTCACTTTCTTGCCAACCCAATATTTACTCGCTGTTGTTATCGCTGTATGATTATTTATTGCGGTGACACAAGCGTCGCGCGGGAAAACGCAGCAGCGAGATTTCTGCGCAACTTTTCGCAAGAATTCGGCGGTTGTGCTTATGCTCGTGCTCGGAAATCGTTGTTGTATGTATGCGATGTAGATACGAGATCTCCAGGCAAACGTTTACATTGAAACCGACCCGCGTCATAGATCCCCGGGCCGACGTGCTGCGTCACGAGTCGTCATTGGTCGATCTGTATCGTCGTCGATCATCGACGGGTTAGCCCCGCCCGCTCTCAATCATTGCGCGCACGATCATTCTCTCCGGAGGAAATCGAGGAAAATTCGCGGAAAACTGCAATGGCTCTTTCTGGTCGCGAACAGACGCAATTCGCGAAACGCTCTACCTTTGGAGGTCAATTAACACTTACGGAACACGAAAAGTAGCAATTTTGGATTATTTTGTGAAAATAACAAGGATATATTCAGTTAAATTTAACTATAATATACAGCGAGTGTAAAAAGTATTCGAACGCTCTTCAAAAAAAGAATAACTTTTTTATAATTGTACCGAAGGACCTGATTTTTTATGATCTATTAGAAGCATTGGTTTACGAAACGATATGCAAAAAAGATTTTCCAAAAATTATCATTTACAAGGTTAGATGCAAAAATATGCATTTTTAAAAATTCTTTTATTTTGGGTACCTAGTGAAAATTTAAAATATTTGTTTTGTAGATCTATGTTAGTTATAGATATACTGAAAATTTCATCGAAATCGGTTGACGCAGGAAAAAACGATCGAAAGTTGTGTAAAACTATGATTTTCATAATTTTTAACCGCCTGTGAGTCGTGTGAATCTTAATCGATTTCGATGAAATTTTTAGCATGTGCGTAACTACTATACATCTACAAAACATATATTTTAAATTTTCTTTAAGGGCCGAAATAAAAAAGTTTTAAAAAATCCCTTTGTTAAATGTTTTTTGCATATCGTTTCATAATCCAATGCTCCTAATTGATCATAAAAAATCAGTTCGTTGGGTACAATTATTATATAATACAAAAAAGTTATTCTTTTTTAAAGGGCGTACGAATACTTTTTACACTCACTGTTCCGATGATTGTAAATTTAAAATGTAGGACCTGTCAAAAGGACCTGTAAATCAATTTTTTGTAAATTCCTCATAGAATCTTCTTGTCGTAGGATACTGTTTTATGTTTATTTGGACGCGATGAACCTGTTAAATTAGTTAATTCGAAAGTTCGCGAGATACTCTGAGAATCGAGAAATGCGTTCCTGAATAAACGTGATAATTAATAAAGTTTCTGCAATTAAGTTCGCTAGCGATTATTGAAACGCAAGGTCCATCGGCGAATATTGAGTACATTGAACGGCGGCGGACTGTTTTAAAGTAGCTGAATTTTTAACTCTGGCACTAACTTTGAAATTTATTCAGGGTTCCAAAGTTATCGGGGCAATAAAAAGGTCAACCACGCTCTGAGAAAATATCGTCAAAAATATGCGTGTACGAAAAGTTTGCGATTCAAGCTGCTTTTGCACTGTGATTCGCGGATGAATGGTGGCCGAGAACTTATCTCTTATTTTGATAATGTTAACAAGACAGAAATACATGTTAACGGTATTCTTAAATTCATTGAATCTCTTCTGTTATGTATTTCACCTGCTCGTGGCGTGCGTATACACGCTACCGTAGCACTATAAAAAATAACAAGTAGCCTAAGGACTTCATCCGAAATTAGAGGACATCAACTTTCCAAGATCATTGCAGAAAGAAGCAAATTTATGTAAATTTTTATGTTCGAAGATTCTCTGAAATATCCACAGGGTCGCTAAGAAGTGTTACCTCAAATTATAAAAAGACCCTAACTTTTACAATTTACAATTTCACTAACCACATGTCGAAGAGCGCCAACTCTAATCTTCACAAACACAAGCACTCTGAATTATGACAAAAATGGGTAGCTGCAATTCGACACGGTGTAAATATTTAAATAATCGACCAGCATCAACGTACTACTTTTTACCAAGTAAAAATGCATAAAAGAAGAAGAAGAACGTTCTCAAGCGCCTGCTACATCATACAACAAATACAGACAATTTTTATTTCGCATAAAAGTCTAATATCGCGACCACAATATTTTTCAATCATACAGACACTTGGTTTAGCATTAATCGTCGGATGATCGCCGGAGGAGATCCGCGTAAATGAAAAGCGAAGGCGATCGGGATCGTTGGTGGGGGGTTGAGAGTAAAAGTGGGGGGGTCGAGGGTGGTCGCGAATTAAAAGGGGAGTGGGGGAAGGGTCGTGATAATTGAGGATCCGCGCGAAATTAAGGGGGAGGGGTAAATCGCGCGCGCGGATACCGACAGGAGACATCGGAGGGAGCGAGAGGGGGTGAGAGTGAGTACGAGAGGAAAGAGAGGGGAAAAGAGAGAGAGAAAGACAGGGGGAGAGACGAGAAGGAGAGAAAGAGTGCGAGCCGTCTGGAGCCAAGCTGGCTGCACGAGAAGGGGCTCGACATCGGCGTTTACAAACCGCAGTCGATTAGGTGGGGGACTCTAAGCTTATAAGACTGCGAGCACAGCCCCCCGGCTGACCAATAGTCGCGAAACCAATAGTCGTGATTGCGTGGCCAGTGTCGCGTGCAGATTAACTCTTAATTAGCTCGTGCTACGCGTGCCCCTGCGCAATAAGTCGAAACCGACCGCAAGAAAACGATCGCGAACCGATTGAAATCGAAATCGAAAGCTAACATTTTTTTTGAGGAAGAAGAGAGTTGGATCGTGAAGGACTCAGTGGTGATAGAGTGACAGTAAGCGTGGTGGTAACAAGGGACCGAGGGAAAAGGTCGAAGACGATCGACTTCGTCGTTGACGAAGCGAGGGACACTGTACAGTGCAACAACCGACTGGTTCTAAGGAAGAGTCCGAGGGATAATAATCAGGAGAACGACTTCGGGCTGCTGTGAGTATCCATTCAATTCTCTACGTATCTCACGCTTTGAATCGATCGGATTCGATCGATCCGAGGCTCTTGATTCGGCGATTAATCGGCCGCGGATCTTTATGCGCAATAAGTCTTTCGACATCGATCGCAGGAAACAGGAAACGAGTAAACGTTTCTTTGTTTGTTTAACCATTTTGCTGAGAATAGTAGATCGGTACTCTTGAACTCTTTGTTTCTTTAATAATTTTGATAAGTTGTAAAGAGTAGATTCTCTGTTTCTTTAATAATTTCGATAATTATTAATATTATTTGAAATTTCGTGATTGTGAGGTGAGAACGTGATAAATATGGAGATGTCCTTGAGGGATTATATCAAGATTTGTCGGTATTATCCTTGTTTATCGATTTCAATTTCTTGCTTAGAGGGATTTAGTAAACATATAATTAACAATATGCAGGAATGTTGAAAGGAAATTGAATTCAATTTTTCTTCCACTAAAACGCCTACTTTGATTTGATAGAATTTTTTTGATAGGATTTGATAGAAAAGCTAACTTCTCTTTCGAATAAAACCTCTTGTTTTACAATCAAGGGTGCTACAATCGTTGAATAATTCATCGAGCAACCCCCGATTATTCATCGTCGATTTTTTCGAGGAATATTCAATGAAGTGTTATAAATCATTTAATAACCCGTAATCTCGATAATAATTAGATGATTAAAAAGAAGTGTGGGGAAGAAGAGCAACTACAGAAGGTTGACATTAAATTAGTTAGTGGTCTAAGTCGAAGTTTTAAGAAATTTTGAAAAGAGTTTATCAGTTATTTCACATTACATTATTTTACACTAAATTAATGTAAACTAATTCAATTTTTTTACGATATTGTCAAAAATGAACTGTTGACAGTCCTTGTTATTTTAACATTATATGGAATTCATTTAGTGTTAATATCCTTTTCCTTTATAAATGCCTCGAAACAAGAAATATATGATTTAGACCACTTTCACAATTACGGGCACATATGTTTCTATGTTGCTGAGAATTTCAACGATTTCCAAAATTTCGACATACTCGGCTCTCGTGCACGAAGCCAAGCTTCTTTGAGACGGTGCAGCGGAAAGTTTCGCGAGGATGCAGAATGATGCACACTGGGTCAAGACTATGACGCGTAGAAAGAATCAACGGGCTGCAATCTGTGCCGTGTCAGAAGTTAACTCGCGTACTGTTTCTACGAAAACAATTTCTCGCGGAAATCCTATGGTGACCGTCGGTCTCGCCGATCAGTCGATCGATTTGCCAGCAACGACATTTGCGAAAGTTGGTTGAAATCATTAATCATTAATGATCCAGATCAGTTGCACGGTATATGAGTCACCTTGGAATTCTTTTTAATCCGTCAACAATTTTAAAAGATAGAAAATTTCGTATCTACATGCAACTTTATTTTGGACCAATCTCAAAATATTACAAATTAATAACACATTAACACTAAACCTACCACTGCTAGCCCTACGACCGGTTTTATATTTTTCATTCTACAATTATTGAAATCGTGAAGTAGCTCACGCAGAAATTGATTCGATCAATTTCTTTATCCAAACGCATATTGTAATAGAAATTGTACAAAATATAAATAGATATAAATAAAACATTTTAATCGTTTTCAGTGCTCGATAGATTTAACGTTAAAAATATCAATTCAGAAATTAACCAAACTCAATATTACAGTATTAAATAATTATTTGGCACTCGTTATAATGTCTGAGAACATTTTTTTATATCAATCAAGAGAATATCTGTTCCTGTTATAGACAAGACTCTGATTTTTCAATTTTATTAACTCCATTGAAACCAGAAATTTTAATCTCGGGAATTATTTGTGATATCTGTTCTCGTTAAAGCTTATATTGTGAGAACTGTTTTTTTTGAGAAGGTACCACAGGTAATCAATTCCGTTGTAGCTGATAGAAAACATTCTGGAACTTTCTCAGAGCTCGATACTATAATAATTTTCAAGCTGGGTAACAAGTCGCCCGGGAATCGGGAGGGTACTAGAGGGGGACACAGGGGTCGTGGAATCGTCCCCTGCCGCAGGAATTGCCGGCCGGGGGTGCCAGATAACCCGGTAAAAATCTTCCACTAGCCGTGGAATCCGTACGGCGTTCTCGTTTGATTAATGGTTTCCTTGTATCCGATTCCGGTATCGTATTTGTTTGAGCTCTCTGCGGAAAGAAAGAGTGATCTTTCTCTCTTTTTTTCTCTCGGCGAAGAAAAAGAGGCGACCAAACAAGGGGACGTGGAACGCGTCTAGTGTGTTTACATGGGAAGCGCACCCGATAGTCCATCGATAGTTCTCCTGCTAATTAGTCTAACCATTTTTCCCCGAACACTGAGGGAATCGCTCTAAACTTCCGCTAAAAAATTCACCTCGACACGATTCCTTACCTCCACGGACGACCTGAAGGGAACGGAAGGGTTGAAGAAGACAGGGGCTGATTGTATCCGAAAAACAGAGACGGAACTGTGGTATATAATTTTTTGTTTCTACAGGCCTTTGTTTTCGAAAAAAAATACGCTTAAAAAGTGTTGGCGAAACGGCTGATCGTGGCTGGCAGTTTCTACTTGTTTGCGCCACTCGGAACATGTGGACGGTTGCACTTTCTGCGAGTATATAGAGCTTAATATTATATTATTCAGTCTCGTATGTTATATGGAGGATTACGTTTATTAGTTTAATTGTCCATGTCTTCCGAATGCTCTGAACTATTTGTTGTTATGCTGAATTATTTGTCCACTATAACACATGTTAATCTGCACAAAGCGTCAATGACCTTGAAAATCTAGGGAGGGGAAAGGACCTTAAATAAAAAAATCACAGACAACAATAATATCCGAAGATATTAGCCAATCCATGTGAAACGAAACACACTGTATACGTATAATATGAAAATCATACACAGTGAGTGTAAAAACTTTTTTGTAATTGTACCAAACGACCTGATTTTCTCTAATCAATTATAAGCATTGGTTGACGAAACGATATGCGAAAAAGATTTTCCGAAAATTATAATGTACAAAGTTAGATGCAGAAATAAAAAAGGGATTTTTTAAAACTTTTTTATTTGGGCCCTCAATGTGTGTGTGCGTGCGTAAATTAAAAATATTTGTCTTGTAGTCTCTATAATAGTTACACAGATGCTGAAAATTTCATCGAAATCGATTAACATACACACGAGGTACAAGCGGTTAAAAATTGTGTAAATCGTAGGTTTACACGACTTCGATGAATTTTTCAGTTTGTCGACCGGTTTCGATGAATTTTTCAGCATGTGTGTAACTACTGTAGATCTCCAAAACATATATTTCAGATTTTCATTGAGGGCCCATATAAAAAAGTTTTACAAAGATGCCTTTTTTATTATTGCATGTAACCTTGTAAGCTATAATTATTTGGAAAATCTTTTTTGCATATCATTTCGTAAACTTCTAATTGATTAGAAAAAATCAGGTCGTTCGGTGCAATTCTAAAAAAGTTGTTCTATTTTAAAGGGTGTACGAATACTTTTTACACTTACTGTACACAGAACAATAAAATCATACAAATAGAATAGATTATACATAGAAAAAAAAATGTTGGGTGGGAAGAAATGTTTGGTTTTCGAGTTAAAATGGCCGCGAGTGTAGAGGGTTAACGACGCGATATTCTTCCGAAAATGTTTAAGAAATTACCAGAGGCGCAGAGGATCGCCTCGAGAGCCTGGATCAACGTTCAAAGTCTTTCCCGATCGGATCTACAGACGTGTCGCGTTCGTAAGCGCCGAGGAAAGAGAAAAAGAGAGAAGGAGAGAAGGAGAAAAAGAGAAGCCCCGACCGAATTTCGTAATGTTCCGGAGGGGTCAAGGTTTCCGCGACTCCGGCCGCCACGGCTTTGTGAATTGGCAGCGGTCGCGATTACATCGCGCACGAGCCTACTCTCAATCGATTGTCGCGCGATCTTTTCGTTTCGCATGTTCGATCTCGTGACTCGCCGAGAAATGTTTCTTCTCGTTGGCAGATTAGCGGCTCCTCGGCCGCCTGTTGCCTGCATCTTTCGAATGTTCAGCGATTCCTTATCGTTTTGTTCTTCGTTCGCTTCCTGTTCGCGTTTTCCTATTTCTGTCAAACGACTGCCTCGATAAGAATATTTTCTCGAGGCTAATTCGCTCGGCAAGGATCTCTCGATTTACATAAGCTCGCAATTAAACGATGATTCAGAATTTTTGAATGATCGCCGCTCTGTATTTTCCACGCTGATACCGGCTTATTTATATCTTATTTGTACGCTGATTTTGTTGCTTTTATAAGTTTCTTCTTGTTTGGCTCGGGCCTCCGTTTTTCGAAGTAATATAAAAGCAGACAGTACAGTTATATCGGTGCGATTCTTCGGTGAAGTTACAAATCATTTTACCACGCTTATATTAGCTTGCCGAGTTGTCGTTATTGTTGTTGTTGTATGCGTCGAATCTTGTAATGGAATTTTTAACCACTTCCCGATGAGCTATAGTCTTGAAACTTTAAGCATAGCTGAGAACTGGATGACAATGCAACATTAACTCGCTTTCTTGTCTGTCTGTTCGTTATTAAAGCATACAGGCATTTTGTCTTGAAAAGAAATATTAGATCGAGTTGAAAAATCGAAAAGCGCAATCTGCAACTTATTACGCAAGATAATAATAAGGAGTGTAGAGAGTAGCTGCTGTTGAGAAATTTTTTCAAGAGCTGATTTCACCCCTAATTGACCCCATCGTCCATTAATGAACATACAGAAATCGCAATACTCACCGCCCGTAGATCCTTTGGTAAACATCCTTCTGACAACAGCGGTTTTTTCGGTGTAAGCATCCACCCTTGCTATTTTCTCGCACACCTTTTGGAATTCCTCGAAGGAGTCGTCCCTGCTAGGCGCTGAAGGATCCTTCTTCGATCGATCCTCGCTCGAGGATCCTGGATCCTCCTTCTTAATCATTTTCGGTTTCTTCTCGTTGTCTTTGGCCGGCGTCATCTTGCGCTTTTTCGGGGAGTCGTCGTTCTTCAGGGAATTGTCATTCTTCGTCAGGGAATTGTCGTTCTTCTTCGCCTTCGGTGTTTTAAACGGCGCTGAAAATCAATGTAGACAATGTTTATTTTCTACTAGCTTTTGCCCGCGGCTTCGCTCGCACAGAAAACCGTTTAATGCCCTCGGAAATTGATATTGTTTCTCCATATAAAACCTTTTAACCCCCAATTCATCCCTATAGAGTTTTAATTTTGTCATGCCGCCATCTTAGATTTCAAAACCCCTTTTCACCCCCTTAGGGGATTAATTTTTTAAAATGTCGAAACAGATGTTTGATTAATTATATCAAAGAGCATTAAGTCCAAGTTTCAAGCAAATCCGACCACGAACAAAATATTCCTCATACAAACGTTGCAACCACTTTTCACCCCCTCAGGAGTTGAATTTTTTAAAATGCCGAAACAGGTGTTTGATTAATTATATCAAAGAGCATTAAGAGCAAGTATGAAGTAAATCCGACCACGAACAAAATATTCCTCATACAAACGTTGCTACTCCTTTTCACCCCCTTGGGGGTTGAATTTCGAAATATCCTTTCTTATCCCTTGTATATATCATAAAGGAAACCTCTGTGCAAAATTTCAGCTTTCTAGGTCCAAGGGTTTAGGCAGGGCGTTGATCAGTGAGTGAGTGAATGAGTCAGCACTGCATTTTTATATATAGAAAAAAGATAAAAATCCGGAAAACAGTTGCGTATTTCGCAGTTTCTCGCATAATTTGGAAAGAGTTATTCAATAGAAAAGAAGTGGTTTACAGCTAATTGTCGAGGATTAAGCATTGAACGTAGTAGGTTAAGAGGATCAGAGAGCGATCGAGATAGATCGCGATTGTGGGATTAACCGGTGGAGCGAACAAAAGGTGTACAACAAATAATGTGGACGTAATCTAGCGTGAATAGTAGTCATAACGCGGATTGGCGGGAGAGAGCGTTATTTCGCGGGACCGTAAATCATCGCGCACAGACCGATCGCTCTAATAGGCGATAATACTCGATAGATGATTTATGGGGATACAATTTGTACGTGCGCGCGATTCAATTGCAACGGCAATTAAAACCGTCTTAGCACTCTCGCTTTCTCTGTCTCTCTCGTGGTTATTAAGCCGATAAGACGAGCAGCTCCCGGACGGAGAGGAACGCCACGCTGGAAATTACTCGAATTTGTTTATCTCGAGAGAGACACGCGAGCAGAAATGTTATCGGGAACACCAAAGGGCACCGGTCGCTCATTGATCCCGCGAGGAAAGAAACTACTGTCCCCGCGATGCAACGAAAATATAAATCTTTGGCGGCGGTTCATGCGAGGAAGAACAATTAGAGACAATTCAGACGTGCGTCCAGTCATTTACTCGCTCGTTTTTCACTGTGGGGCGTCGAAATCGCCGACGGCCGCCATCTTGTCGCTGCCCGAAACAATTTTAACAACTAGAAGAACGTAATGTACAGCGAATTGTAGTTTCTGATTTTTCAAAGATTGGTAAACTCGTCGCTAACTCCTCACCGATTTCAATGACGAATTTCAATATGTTGTCAAAAGGTCACCATTCTGAACAACATTTCCCTTCAAAGTTTTTGGAATTCCAATAGTTTGATAGAGGGGAGCTTACCGGAAGCCTCGAATTCCTCAATCTTCTGCAGGATCGTTTGCTTGTCCTCGTCGCAGAGGTTCAACCAGCCGCTGATGTCCTCTTCCGGGTCGTCGATCCGCTTCGTGGTGGCTCTCTGCTTCGCGAAAACCTCGAACAAGCAGGTCAGATGATGCCAAGCCTTCATCTTGCCGTCCCCGAACGGATTCGACATCAACTTCGCGATTCTGACTGTATCCTTCTCGATGGGACACTTGCATTTCTTGCATTTCGCGCGGCCAGTCTTCGCCCGCTCCACTGCAAACGGTTTCTCCTCTTCCTTCTCTTCGTCGGACATCCTTCGACCAAGTCTGGAACCCTTCAAAATCGTTCGCAATTGTTAATTATGCAAATATCATAGATATATATTTTATTTGCATTTACATTCAAATATTCAGTTAGAGGAGCAAAACTGATCACACACGCTTTAAATCCGAATAACTTTTTTATGAATGGACCAAACGACTTGAATTTCTCTGTATGGCTAGAAGAATCAGTTTAGTAAATGACGTCTTGAAACTATGGTGAAAAAATGCATTTGGTCGGAATTGTGAAAAACAATAGTAAAAATTGATGTTTACGACTTTTTCAGCTGGACCAATAACGAAAATTTTAAAAATGTGTTTGGTTATACGCTTTGAGAATTTCATTGAAATTGGTTAACTGGTTTACGAGTTATGAGCGATCAAAAGTGGTAAGAAGCCGAAAATTTGGGAAAATTGTAATTTTTACCACTTTTGATCGTTTATAACTCGTGAACCAATTAACCAATTTCAATGAAATGTTCGGAGTGTATATAATTTATACCAGTTGACGAAACACATCATTTGAACTTTCGTTATTGGCCCAGCTAAAAAAGTTGTAAACAAAAATTTTTACTATTGTTTTTCACAATTCCGACCAAATGCATTTTTCCAATATATTTTCCAGACGTCATTTACTAAACTAATTCTGTTAGCCTTACAGAGAAATTGAAGTGGTTTGGTCCATTCATAAAAATCATCTTTCGATTTGAAGTGTGTGTGATCAGTTTGGCTCCTAACTGTATTTTCTTTGCATTTACATCCAAATATCATAGACGTATTTTCTTTGCGAGTTACATTCATATTTGAAAATAATAATTTATGTACATATAAACTTTCCGAACGCTTTCTGTGGCGAATGCGAGAAAATGTTCTAGGCGAGTTTGTTAAGTCTTAAAGAAACTATTGTGCTTTAAAAATCGCCCGAAACATTTTTTCCTCCGAGCAATAATTGATCTGAAACTTTCTGGTGACTCCAGACTGCGTCGGTCTAACCATCGGCCGACTTTTCTACTTGAACCGTCCGCGAACGCTCGTCGTATCACTGATCCACCGACTCTGTGCACCTAGCATGTAACACGTGTAGTCTGCAAGACAATTTTTTGGTACATTTGTATTCCCAAATAATTGAAGTCGGATCAAATCCATGAAACTTTTGAGTTTTAAAAATAAACTTTCAAACTCATTGAAAAATAATTAATCCTTTTTATTTGGTCCAGGACATTTTTGAAACAACAAAAAGGTGAAATAGAATACTTTTCCAGTTTTTAACGATTTAATGATTGCTTCAAATCAGTACAGCAATTTTTAGTGGTCACCATTCGAATGCAAAGAATTAAACCCTTCAGGAAGCTGACAGAACGAGCCTAATTATTTTGTACTGATCACCTGCTGATGAAGCGTACATGTGTCGTGGAAGAAGCTCGAGGAGGATATCCAAAGCGGAAAGAAATCCTCCTCGGGTTAATCCGCTCGAAATGAAAAACAAACGGCGTCGCAGATACTTCGCTGCTTGTTCCTTCCTGAGAGATGTGTGGAAAGGCGAAGGGAAATGAAGGAAAGGACGAGCGTTTCCGGCTCAGTTTTCGCAGCCGCGACGACTTCTCGGAAGAAGCAGGTCTAACATAAGACGATATTCGAATTACTTTTTAACACTATACTTCGGAGACCTAATAACAGTAATTGCACAAACCAATTTTTTTCTAAGTGCATAAAATGAATAAATGAAATTTTGAAAGGTGGGAAGCATATATACATATATATAAATTACTAGTGAAAGAAACAAATATCTATATAAAGATCCTGTACCTTGAAATTGATGCACAACATTTTAATCTTGCATGAAGATCCACATCGAAAATTTTAAAAAGTGAAAAGAATGAATGTGCTTAACTACATTACTGTTTTCAACATATTTAAATTATTAATGAAAGAATCAAATTTCTATTCAGTTTCTGTGTACATTGAAATTGATGCACAAAATTTTAATTTTGCAAGAAGATCCACATTGAAATTTTAAAAAGTGAAAAGAATGAAATTGCTTAACGACATTACCGTTTTCAACATATTTAAATTATTAATGAAAGAATCAAACTTTTATGTAATTTCTGTAACTTGCAGTTGATGCACAAAATTTTAATTTTGCAAGAAGATTCACATTGAAATTTTAAAAAGTGAAAAAAATGAAAGTGCTTAACGACATTACTGTTTTCAACATATTTATAAATTATTATTGAAAGAATCAAATTTCTATTCAGTTCCTGTACCTTGCAATTGTTGCACAAAATTTTAATCTTGCAAGATCCACATTGAAATTTTAAAAAGTGAAAAGAATGAAAGTGCTTAACGACATTACTATTTTCAACATATTTAAATAATTAGTGAAAGGAACAAATTTTTATGTAATTTCTGTACCTCGCAGTTAATGCGCAAAATTTTAATGTTGCATAAAGTAGAAATTACGATTGATTGGATCGAATCGAATTCGCACCGATCCGAAAAAGGTAATCGTTTCGTTTTCGAGACGCAAAACCGCGGATCCGCCATTTTGCCGGGCGTGCGATTCGCCACGAAGAACGCGACCAAGAGAATCGACGGCGATAAGAGGCAGTGTCGTTAATTGAACGACCGCGATAAGCGGCGAGGGGCTGTTATTGTCAATTAACGCGCGGCGATTGGTCGGGATCGACGTCGTCGCGCGTCGCAACGCTGGCAAACAATGGCAGAAGGCCGTCGGATAGCGTTGCACATCGTCGCACATCGTCCATCAAATTCTATCGACTTCTCCGAGATCCACGATCATTCTAAACAATTTTGTCCCTTTGACTTCGACTTCATTTTCAAGCTCGCATAATTTTTCACGGCCTCGGCACTCGTGTATTTCGCTCGTCTGACCACCGGCGGACTTATACTACTTGCTCGGACTACTCGAGAACGATGCGACGTATCCGAACAGTCGCAGAACCCAGAAAAACATGCAAGTAATGCAAAAATATTTCTTCACAGGATGATAGTTTATTCAATGTTATCTCTTTGGTTTAATTGGTTTAATAATTTAATTCAATGGAATTGTTAATCGTCGAATTTTGTTGTAAACGAATATGAAGAAACGTAACTGATAATTAACTGTCATCATGCAATGGAATTGTTAATCGTCGAATTTTGTTGCAAACGAATATGAAGAAACGTAACTGACAATTAACTGTCATCTTGCAATGGAATTGTTAATCGTCGAATTTTGTTGTAAACGAATATGAAGAAACGTAACTGATAATTAACTGTCATCTTGCAATGGAATTGCTAATCGTCGAATTTTGTTGTAAACGAATATGAAGAAACGTAACTGATAATTAACTGTCATCTTGCAATGGAATTGTTAATCGTCGAATTTTGTTGTAAACGAATATGAAGAAACGTGACTGATAATTAACTGTCATCATGCAATGGAATTGTTAATCGTCGAATTTTGTTGTAAACGAATATGAAGAAACGTAACTGATAATTAACTGTCATCTTGCAATGGAATTGCTAATCGTCGAATTTTGTTGTAAACGAATATGAAGAAACGTGACTGATAATTAACTGTCATCATGCAATGGAATTGTTAATCGTCGAATTTTGTTGCAAACGAATATGAAGAAACGTAACTGACAATTAACTGTGACTGTAAAAGATTTGCGAAACCATCAATGGAATCGAAATACATAGATCGTCTGTGTGTACAGTACAGAGTCGTCCATTAAGAAGTATTATTGGGTTGGCAAGAAAGTAATTTCGGTATTTTAAGGTGAAACAAAACCGAATTTCTTTATTCAAGAGATGGACTTTAATCAATAAAATATATTCTTTCAAAAGATCATCGAACAGAAGAGGAAATATCTTACTCATTAAAGTTCCGAAAATATTTTCTTGCCAAGCCAATATTTTAAATGATAAAAAAACGCTGTTTTTTTTACAATTTTACTAACAACGTGTCGAAACGTGACACCTCTGGTCTTCACGAATAAAAAAATCGAAATTTAAAATGACACCTACTTAGTAGAAGACGCATTACAACATGCATTAAGCAAGACCGTAAAATCGATCTCTAAACTGCGAGTCCCGTGACGTCTTCGTGCGACTAGAAATAGAACGATAACAAGAGAAAATTGATCGTCTCTAAAATTGCGTTACGATGTATAAAAGGAATTTATTATAGAGTCCAATTATAAGGTCGCGTCAGAACGATTTGTCGAGATATTTGTTTATTTTCCATTCTCGCCCCAGTATCGAACGAGAATCATCTCCCGGTTTACCGGATGCAAGAGCGAACGGAAATTCTTCGTGCTAGAGTCTAATAAAATAAGATTGCTGGAAGGAAGAGAATATTATCAAAGGCTTGTGTTGCTAATACTTCTTTTTTATAAAATCAATACTTCGAACGCGAGATTTGATCGGCGCGGCATGCACGCTATTCTACAGCCACAAAAGAAAACTTAAATGTGAAACCAAAAGCATCGGAGCGACAAGCAACGTGAATTAAACGCACCGAGATCGCTGGACTAAAATTGGATTTCTGACAAATATACAAATGTCAATCAAGAGTCTCTATTTACACATACACCGCGTTTTTGCGACGTGTCGACTCCAGTGTCGATCAATGGAAACTTTGATTCGATGTGTCGCATTATGGAAACAAAATAGGGAGGGAATAGAAATCAAAGGATGAACGGGGGCGCGCGATAAATTTGACTCGACGCGACGCGGTAGGAAAATGAAAATTCGGAAGAGAAATGGTTGAAAGAGATCGAGGGGTGGTCAGGCATTGTTCGTAAACGATACGAATCGGAATCGTGAATAAATCAAGGAACGACATTTCCATCCCCGTTCCGACCTAACGAACCGTGCCTCCTCATCGATTGTTCAATCGGCCACGTTTGGCCTTCCTTTCGAATTTTCCCTCCCCATTAACGTTCCCGTCTCTCGCGAGCTCTCCGCGCGTCTTCCAAGTCAACGAAATCGCTCGTTATTATTTTTAATATTCTAAGAAACAAACGCTGTACGCTCGGTATCTCAATAGATCAATGTCTGCGAGTTTCTGCGATCGACGCCATATTGCGCGACTCCTGGCACGAGCTTCTTGCAAAATAAAAATGATACTGAAGAAAAGTACTGCAGAAAAAACACTCGTGTTCAATGCAGCGCCATACGAATAACAGCAACACAATTTCCAAAAAACAAAAATAGCTCTCACTACTCCGCTATACGTACTATAATACCACACAATTATGTTCGCTAAAAATTGATACTGCTTTCCTAGAAAAAAATGATCAAAGAAGGGGCTGTAAGAACAGATTTTCGGAACATCCTGTGTATTCAGCGTGAACCGAATCTGTAGGGGCTAATTCCGATGGTCCATCTCCTAGTACAGTGGACCGGCGGTTAAAATGCGCGAAAAGAAAACCAACAAATATATGAGAGAAGAGACAAAGAGTGGGGAGAGGAGAGAAAGAGAGGAAATAGCGGCACGCGCGTGGGTGTATCCTCGTGCCAGCTATCGTGCCAGCTCCTCTACAGGTGGTAGGAGGTGCGGTTAGGCGAACGGGGGTGGCGGCGGATTCTGCTCGGGGGTATAATAGAGGGTGCAACAGCCCTCACCGCTCATTCTTGCACGCACGGTCCCGCCAAAAAGTTGACAACGCGCGTCGCGACCCTACACGCAACTCTCTCGACTTGATCCATCGATCGCGCCGATCGTTACAAGTGATCCTGCGGAGGAGCTTCTCGAGACACAGACAGGTAGGAGTGCGGGACATGTGTCTCGAATTTGTTCACTTATTTATTTATTTATCAGTGAATATCAGCTCTGAAAGATCATTTCGACGTTCGACAGTGTGAGAAATCTGTTATTAATTATAATTGTTGTCTACTTGAGTGATGAACAATTTTTATCACCATTTTATTGCAAGTCTATTGCAAGCACAGTCTTGCCAAACACTCGTACGAAATTCAAGGGATAGCTCATAATTTTCTCGAAAAAGAAAAAATTGACTGGACAGAAAATGTGTTTCTTTGTTCCGGCACGTTTTACTGAAAAACAATGAATTGGAGCATCCATTTTTTGAGTTTCTCGGGTAGATCTTTCTTGAAGGCTCCATGCTAACCGTCGGGATAATCATGTACCATTCTAGCTCATTGATAGCGAATGTAATGTAAATTCACTCGAAGTCGCTGACGTTACTCGTTCAAACAAAGACGCTTTAAATTGCCGTACGTCGCATGGCATCAACAGTTGCATCGCTATTAATATTAACGTTGTAACAGTCGATAGTATCGCTAAGACACAGCAGACGTTCTCTCGAGTTCTCGCTCGGATTTCTCAGAACGTTTCGTGTTTCTCCCCGGAGTCTCAACAGACTTCTGATCGCTCGCTTATGTATTCCGTCCGGTGTTTTATGCATTCCGTTCCTCTTGTTTTGTGTTATTTTGCGTCCGAACTCGTGCGCCAGAATTTCCGTTTTCCGGCCATAATCCCGTTCGGGGATCACCGTAAACCACGTTCAAACGCCGCTTCTTACGTTTTCGCATCTCTCGCGGCGCTGTTCAACCCCCTTGAGGACGAAAACTCCATTTTTTCAATGGATCACGCTCGGAGAAACACTAATTAAATCGCGAGGAATGATCCCGAATCCGGAAATTCGAAAAATTGTTTTCCTCCCCTAATTCACTTTAAGGGGGTTGAAATCGCACCTTGAAAACACGGTTATTTTTCGACATATTTCTAATTATATAAAGATTTGATAAATGTTCCACCAGACGGTGATTCTTATTAGAAAGGACAACTTTTTTCCTATCCCTTATAGCCGAATTTTCAAGGTTTCATTTCATCCCGTCAAAGTGAATTTGGGGAGGAAAGCAATTTTTCGAATTTCCGAATTCGAGATGATTCCTTGCGAGTTAATTAGCGTAGATCCTTGAAAATTCGGTTATTTTTCGACTTTTTTAAAGTGATATGAACAATTGATGAACGTTCCACCAAACAGTAATCCCCATTAAAAAGAACCAGGGACCATAACTGTTATAACCAAAAAGAAAGAAAGTCATAGAATAACAAGTATTTCATCGACTAAAATCGTATTGATTAATGATAAGGATTATAAGTAACCGAAAAGTTTTTCTCTTGTTGGTAAATGTTATCGGTGAGGGAAATTCATTTCGAACATTTATAACTAGACCGCGGATTTTATGCATTTAAGACAAAAATGAGTGGGTGTAATTTAAATAGTAAATTTAATAGTAAAAATTTTAGAAAAATTTAAACATGCTATCATATTATTCTCAATCTTCTAAACATAATAGGGAAGAAAATAAATTTCTAATTCACTCCAGTTTTTGTTGCAATTCAAGTAAGAAACTTTTATTTTGCATAAAGATTCGCAGTCTATTTATAACAGTTATCAATGAGAGAAATTTATTTCGATCGCTCGTAACAGTTATCGATGGGAGAGGTTCATTTTGATCGCTCATAACAGTTATTGGTGAAGGAAATTTGTAATAGTTATCATTAGGAAATTTGTAATAGTTATTATTTCATAAATTTTTTATTCGTAAAATTAATTACTACAATCTTTTACTGTGTACAAACTTTTAATGTGACAAAACAAACAGATTTTGTGTTGTTCTTATGGTCCGTTGATTCGTCTTGTTGTACGAAACCTTTTCAATGAATTTCACAGGCTTGCTCCATCCGAAAAATGTAACCCAATAACTCAATAACTGAATAATACAATAGTAATAGTAACTCAATTAAATAAGCAACGAAAATGAATTTGCGCGTCAATAATTATTGTGAACAAGTGAAAAGAAATTCGATGATCGATAACTGTTATGAATGATCGAAATAAATTTCTCTCATCGACAACTGTTATGAGCGATCGAAATAAATTTCTCTCATTGATAACTGTTATGAGCGATCGAAATGAACAACTTCTCTCATCGATAACTGCTTTGAGGAGGAGTTATCGAGGAGGATCCAATTTTTTGAACACTAATAACTGTGATTCGTATCCAAAAAGTATAAAAATCGATGTTTTTGTTCTTCGAATTTGTTTCTTTATATGTATTTTGTGTACATTATCTTAAATTTCAAGAATAATCAACTTTTTACCAATGATTTTTATCGTAGAAAATTTTACAATAACTGTTATTTTTGGTCCCTGAAAATAACAACTTTTTCCTATCCCTTGTGTAGCCGAATTTTCAAGGTCCGATTTCACACCTACGTATCGCCGAAGTTTTACAATTTTACGAATTTCTAAGTTCGGGAAAATTTCTTGTTAGTTTCAAGCTAGAACGTCACTCGGATCGCTGGTTAATTGTTTTGTTTACCGTTTTGCGAATCGGTTCGCCGCTCGATGTTAGGCTCGATCGGTGGCCTTGAACCCGGGTCGTGAAAACGATGCGCGGCGAGCCTAAGTGGAAGTGGAGCGAACGAGGAACAACGGTGTTGGGAACGCGGGAGAACAGAAAACGGCGCCGGCGAAAATAGCGGAGGATCGAGCATTAGGCCGCCATTCTCTTTGCTAAACGGCCGAACGAGAGCCTGTCCATCGAGGAGCTTATTGTTTCGACGGAAAAAGCGTTAAAACGTGCGGAAAATGACAAAGGATCTTTCGGATCGTTTATACATCGACCGTGAAAAAAGGCCGGAAAAATTTTCGTTCACATTTCCAAATATTCGTTTCATCGATCTCGTTCGGTTCTCTTCCGATTCGACGAAGAGATATTAGGCTCCTCTCAATATCTTCGAATAATGCGAATAGTCGAGAACACAGAATTTATTTTAAAACAACCAGTTTCGCATAATCAAGAAATTGTTTCTACTCCTTGCTCTATTGAGAGTATCCAGAGAATTTGCTTTGGAAGAATAAGTTTGGGAGCCATCTTGTCCACTGGTTTCATTGGACAAAAATAGAATAAAATAAAATAGCTTAGATCGTTCAGCTCTGAATCGCAACTTCGAAAACCCTTTTAAATTCTCCGCAAACGTATGCAAATACGATGGCGAACTTATTAGCCCTTCGACTGGCAAGAGAGTTCCAAAAAATCAAGCCAAACTCAAACATATATCGAGCGAGGAACTGGTAAAAATGAATTCTAACAAAGTCTTTTACATCAAATATATCATGAAAATTCATTTTTAGATCTCGAGCGAACAATTCCGCCTCTCACTTTCAAAAGGGCGGCGCACAAAGTTTTAATCGAGGTTGGAAACGTTCCGCAAATAAAAATCGTATTAGAATTATTCTTTTATCGCGTCTCGAATTTCGGTTACCGCGAACTCGCTTTTCGATAAATTCTCTCGGTAATTGGCATTCCCGCGTGATAGAAAGAAGCACACCTAATTCCCGCCAGAAAACGCGTAATTACGGGTGGTCGAATTTTTTTCGTGGGCGAGAGATGAATTATGTAAAGTGACGTGATCGTGCGCATCCCCCCGTCGATCTTATCTGTCCGCGGCGATAGATAAATTATTCGCGGGGTACATCGGACGAGCCACAGATTCCGACGAAATTGACACGAGTATCGGGAAATCCGCGTTTTCGATGAAAATCGTGGAACACCCAAACTGATGAAAACACGAAACAAAATTTTCTATATAAAAATAGTCCATTCTTTTTAAAGAGGTCGTGATATTCGATGGCTATCGATTTTTCATTTTCGTTACTTAAATCGCGTCTCGTACAACGCGGAACATCGTTTCGCAGGATTTCACGTTCGAGGAAAAATTGTGTAATATCTTTGAAATTAATAGAAATAGAACAGAAATTGTTTGTCACGAACAGGGGACCTAGCTATTCATTGTTATCGATTTTTTATTATATCTCGGAAATTTTTACGAGACGGATCTTCGCGCGGTTCCTCGCTCGACGGTTTGAAAATGGCGACGTATCTTCCAAACCGATGGAAATACGAGAAAAAGTCTTCAGCAGAAAAAGATTGCCAGTTCTTCCCAAAGATGAACAGCCATTTTGTTTTCTATTTTTGATTCCCATCTCTGAAATTTTTACTCGCAAGACGCTAGACCGGCTAGACCTTCACGCGGTTCCTCGCTCGACGGTGTGAAAATGGCGACGTATCTTCCAAACCGATGGAAATACGAGAAAAAGTCTTCAGCACAAAGAGATTGCCAGTTCCTTTTCAAAGCTGAACGGCCATTTTGTTCTTCTCTTTTATTGAAGCGCGGCGAGAGAGCTTGTTCTCTTGGGTCATCGAGGATTCGCCTGATAAACGGAAATCGAGAAGTGGGGCACGGAATGTCGGGGATAAGATTAGGCGAGATCGCGAACAGGGATCGAAGTACGAAGCCACGATTGCGATACATCGGACGCGTTCGGCGACCAATCACGGCCCGGGAGCTTCTCCGATTAATTCTCAATGGAATCGTCGCACAGATTTCGCGAACTCTGTCGCCGATCCGACACGTAGATTACGGTTTGCGTAATCGATCGAAACTACCGTTGTGTAATGTCGGCTCGTGACGAAGCAAATGGCGGCTTCCTCCGCAAAGACGCGTTCCTCCATTGTTTCGTGAAACTTATCGACTTCCCTCGTGGAAGCATTGAAATCGCAATTTGCTCTTCTTCTTCTTCTTCTTCTTTGTCTTCGCTCTTTTCTTTAATCTTACAGCATTCGTTCTCGACTCTTTATTCCTCCTTATCTTTTCATGTTTTCCCGGTTTGCTGTATCTACTATTATTTCTTTACGTTCATTGTGCTACTGTGTAGCTCCGATTCTCTTTGATGAATTACTCCGGCGCTAACTGTGAATGAATTATTATTGTTATTGTTATTCCTGCTCCGTAGAGTGCAGAGGTTGAGCTAATTCGCTCGGTTACGCTCGTCCCGTGTTACACTGCTCTTTCACCGTAGCTTTCTCTCTTTTTAATCAATTGTTTTTCTCGAGCAACTAACTGTGAATGAACTGTTATTGTTATTGTTGTTCCCGCTCCGTAGAGTGCACAGTTACACTGTTCTTTCAGCGTACTTTTCCGCTTTTTAATCACAATTATTTTTCTCTCTTTTAATCAATTATTTTTTCTCTCTTTTTAATCAATTATTTTTCTCAAGCAAGCAACTGCGAATGAACTATTATATATTACTGTTATTGTTAATCCTACTCAAAATCTACTACCTACTCTAATAGGTTACGCTCGCGGCATTGTTCCTCCGATGTAGCTTTTTCTCTTATAATTACTGTTGAAGAAATTATTATTATTTCTGTTTTGCAAAGGCCGTGTTTAATTGCCCGAGTAAAACGAGGATTAGCTCGAGACGTATTATAATGTACCGTTGCAATTTGTCCCGAGGTAAACTCGTAGAAAAGCATTAGTTTATTCTTCTTCCTCTTAACTGGCCACTTTATCAGGCCTTTATCTCCACGGTTTAAAATACGCGTTCTTGCTTTATCTCGCTATTACCGCATCACGCAACAACGCCACCGCGGGACGAGCCTAATTATCATTATCACCGATGAACGAGACAAGACCGTAAACGACCGAAAGGAAATCCACGAGATCGCAGATAACGTTACATTACGACATAATCGCTGGACCGCGCAGACCTTTAATTCGTTCGAATTTCTTCATCCGGCGTTAACGCTGAGCCTACCAAGCGTTAAAAGTGATCGAAACGATTTAACTAATGAAAATGACAAAGCTGTATTTACTCCGATTTTGCAGATCTTTATCACAATTTGTGCTCGAATAAGTTTATTGAATCATTATTCATCTTTATTATTTTTCATCGTTCTGAATTGTTCAATTTCTAACGTATATGTATATATAATATAATTTCAAGTTTCATGGATGTTCAATAACGTAAATATTTACAAATCTTAAAATAATGACAATAACGATTTTAGTTAGGTCGGTTCGCTCTTAGTGCTACCGACGTGCCCTCTATATCGAGGACAGACCTTGCCTTCGGTTTGGCCTTCATTTGACATGGAATTTTGGCAGCAAACTTTATTGCCACATACCGAGCCCAATGCGGCAACAGATGGGTCGGTATTTGATGCCAAATTTGTACCAAATCAAGAGCAGATTGCTTACTGGGTGTATGTACATATCCAGTGAAGAAGAACATCGTAATAATCGAACAGCGTCAACAGCGCACCGGCTAATGAGCAACGTCAGAGTTTAATGAAACGTCGTAGCACGGAAGTACGGGAATTAGGCCCACAGATTCTTCCGGTTAGCCACGGGAGCGCACAAAGGGATACACAAGTCGACGGTGGGTGGGAAACGTTGCGCTCGCGACAGTTATGCTTTGAATAATTCTCACCTAACTCGATTGACTCCGCGCTGGCTTCCGGTGTCTGCGATACACGGGGGAGTATAGTCGCAGGAGAGAGGGTTGCATTGATAAACCGGAACTGAAATTGCGACAGATGTTCGACGAACAAACGCGACCGGAGATTCGCGGGAACGCAACAAGTGGAAAGGCAATGCGTCGTGACGCTCGGGACAGTGTCGCCCAGATCAGGGGAATTGACTCGGATTAAGGAGAATACTGGTGACTTTGTGACGTTGTGACACATGCACGACCTTAGACCATACATACACTGCTGTGCAAAATAGAGAAATACCCGGCGATATTTAATAGAAAAGCGATAAATTAATTATTTGAGAACTCCAACATCCGACATCCGAGATCCAAGGTCCAAGATCCAAGATCCAAGGTCCAAGGTCCAAGATCCAAGATCCAAGATCCAAGATCCAAGGTCCAAGGTCCAAGGTCCAAGATCCAAGGTCCAAGGTCCAAGATCCAAGGTCCGAGGTCCAAGATCCGGGATCCAAGGTCCAAGATCCAAGGTCCGAGGTCCAAGATCCAAGGTCCGAGGTCCAAGATCCAAGATCCAAGTTCCAATATCCAAGATAAAAAATCCAATATCCAAGATAGAAGATCCAAGATACAAGATCCAATATCCAAGATAGAAGATCTAAGATAGAAGATCCAAGATACAAGATCCAATATCCAAGATAGAAGATCTAAGATAGAAGATCCAAGATAGAAAATCCAAGATAGAAGATCCAAGATAGAAGATCCAAGATAGAAGATCCAAGATACAAGATCCAATATCCAAGATAGAAAATCCAAGATAGAAGATCCAAGATAGAAGATCCAAGATCCAAGATACAAGATACAAGTTACAGGATGCTATCCGTCAGCCTAGCCTAAACCTCTCATCCATCATTCACAGTGAGGCTCTAGGTAGGCGCGCCCCTGGAATCCGAAATCCGGCCGTATTATACGAAAATCTTGTCCGAAACTTGGCATGCTCGATCATCGACGCGTTTAGGGAGGACTCGATCAATCCACAAGCCCAAGCGAGAAAGAGAGAGAGAGACAGAGCGAGGGAGTGAAAAAAAGATACAATGAGAGATGGAGGCAGAAAATAAAACAGTCGAAGAGAAATACCGGCCGGCGAAGGTGAGAGCCGCGTGGGTGTATATTTTCGAGTCGAACGAGCCATCAAACGTCGATTTATCTCGAGGATCGATCGCCACCGGGCAGTTTCTCGCTCTCTGGCTTTTTTTTCTCCTGCGGTCTCCCGAGCCTGGAAAGAGTGAAGAGAGACGCGAAGCGTGAATATCGTCGCCGCTGAACTACCTTCGATCTCCTCTCGACAATTGGTCGTTATCGCGAGACTCGACGTACCCTTAACGCTCCGTCGATCCTCGCACTCGTTTTTCCCCGTCACCGAGGCCGACCACCGTTTTCCCTTTTCAAGCTAATTTCCCTGAGCCCTCTCCTCTCCTCCCCGAAGTCCGTCGGGATCACCGAAGCCGCAGCGGAACACGAGAATCGAGAATAGAAACGGACCTGTTGATCGTGTTAACCCTTTCAGGACCAATACGACATATCGACCGACGCGTCGGGACCACATATTTAATTCCTGAAGCTGCAAACACGTACAGTCCGCGGCAAAACTAACAAGAGACATTGCCCAAGTGTAACACGCTGATTTTAATAAAATTTATGTGGGACATAATTTGTTGAAAAATATTTGACACGTATTTTCTTTTTAGCTGCTCACATTCATGTTAAGGCGATAAAAATATCCCTGATAGTTGGAGGGTGAAAACTCTCTCTCTCTCTATTGACTCAAGTTTTGTTTTTCTTCGAATGTTTGAAGGAATAGTTTACTGAGTAATGTGTCGATTCTTTTGAAATTGCTGTTGCTCGGGAAAAGCGTTCTTGTCGACGAAAGCCCTACTTCCTTGAGGTGTATTTGCTACTGGATCAGAGAAAGAAGTTTGGAAAAGTAATCGGCGCATCTAACATGTGATCAAAATAAGTTGATCAACGATGCTGGAAATCGTTTATGAAAGTTGAAATACGACATCGGGGGTTCGAAAAGGGTTCTTGCCGTCGAAAGCCCTACTTCCTGGACCAGACTTTGTTATTGGATGAGGGGAAGAGCTTAGGAGAGAAATCCGTACTATGAGCCGATAAACAAAGTTGATAGTCGCTTTCGAAAGTTGCAGTGGGATAAAAGCTGCTGTTTTACAGGATCGATTGAAGAGTTCTCGAGTTCCTCGAGTCTTCATGATCGTCTTGAATCCTTTGAAGTCTTCTTGATCGTCTTGAACCCCTCAAGTCTTCTTGATCGTCTTGAATCCCTCAAGTCTTCTTGATCGAATCCCTCAAGTCTCCTTGATCGTCTTGAATCCCTCGAGTATTCTTGATCGTCTTGAATCCCTCAAGTCTCCTTGATCGTCTTGAATCCCTCAAGTCTCCTTGATCGAATCCCTCAAGTTTCCTTGAGCGTCTAGAATCCCTCAAGTATTCTTGATCGTCTTGAATCCCTCGAGTATTCTTGATCGTCTTGAATCCCTCAAGTCTCCTTGATCGAATCCCTCAAGTTTCCTTGAGCGTCTAGAATCCCTCAAGTATTCTTGATCGTCTTGAATCCCTCGAGTATTCTTGATCGTCTTGAATCCCTCAAGTCTCCTTGATCGTCTTGAATCCCTCAAGTCTCCTTGATCGAATCCCTCAAGTTTCCTTGAGCGTCTAGAATCCCTCAAGTATTCTTGATCGTCTTGAATCCCTCGAGTATTCTTGATCGTCTTGAATCCCTCAAGTCTCCTTGATCGAATCCCTCAAGCTTCCTTGAGCGTCTAGAATCCCTCAAGTATTCTTGATCGTCTTGAATCCCTCAAGTCTTCTTGATCGAATCCCTCAAGTCTCCTTGATCGTCTTGAATCCCTCAAGTCTCCTTGCTCGTCTTGAATCCCTCGAGTCTCCTTGCTCGTCTTGAATCCCTCGAGTATTCTTGATCGTCTTGAATCCCTCAAGTATTCTTGATCGTCTTGAATCCCTCAAATATTCTTGATCGTCTTTAATCCCTCAAGTATTCTTGATCGTCTTGAATCCCTCAAGTATTCTTGATCGTCTTGAATCCCTCAAGTATTCTTGATCGTCTTGAATCCCTCAAATATTCTTGATCGTCTTGAATCCTTCAAGTATTCTCGATCGTCATGAATCCCTCTTGAGTGATTCTTGAGTCCCTCGAGTCTATCGAGTCCCTCTGGACTGAATGTCCATCCTGTCTGTTACGCCTCTCTAATTTTCACCGCTTTGCTTGTTGTTGCAGCTACAAAGAGGATCGAGGGAATGACGGGAAGGTCCAACACGAAACGAACGGGCTTGTGTCTGCTGGCACTGATACTGTTCTGCCTCTCGAACGACAACATTCTTGTCGTTGCGGAGATGGGTCCTATGCCATCCGAGTTGCTCTACAACAGCGAGGCTTTCCTCAAAAACGCCGAGAACTATGTGAGTATCCCCAAACACGCTCCTCGCAATAGCCGTACTCGCGAATGTCTGCTCCATTAAAATTTGCGAAAACGCATACACGGAAATGTCCGATTTTAGATGTAATGTTGTCGCAGAGACATTCACTCGAAGTGAACGACTCAATCATTGGTTCAACGTGTTTCTCGACAGATAATGCTGAACAAGCTGAGACAGATGGAGCAGGAGAAGAAGAACATCGACGAGCGACAGAAGGAGCTGGACGTGATGGAGGAGATCATAATTGAATCGATGGAGGCCAGGAACAAGGACAAGGCCGTGCCGAGGGTTCAATCTGCAGGTTACTCGGCCGAGGAACTTCCAACGCCGAACGCCGTCGTCAGACAGCCTCAGCGTTCAGGAAAACGAACCGAACTCACCTGTGAGTATCACACCTTTTCTCCCTCTACCTTCCTTCATCCTTTAATCATTTTCTCCGCAAATTCTCCTGTCACATGTCTCTCAAGATAACTCAGTAGGAGAATAGAAAAGAGAAATTAAAACACTAGAATAGTGGTGAACACGTACGCTACCACCATTTGTTGAAGAAGGACCTATGTCAGGTTTTTTAAATTATATCTGTGGTTGTCAGGCAGGACGCCGCGTGTCACATAATTTCACTTTCGAGATATTGCCGTTTAAAGTTTTGGTCACTAATGCTTTGCCATAGGATGTCGGTTCAATTGCATCATGTTTTTGAGCCTTTCGAATTTATCTTCATGACTTTTTCCTGATAAAGACATAAATCCTATACTATAAGTCTCAATTAATGCAGAAACTGAAATTTTTTGACATTGTGACATGCGGCGTTTTTTTATGGCAATCACAGATATAGAAGTGTAGTTTTGATCTCAGACGTAAATTGCAATAATCAAAACCAGCTGAAAATAGCGTAGGCCGTTCTTCCATTGGAAAAAGACTGACAACTGAAAGACCTCTTTTACGGTTTCTTTTATTAAATGTTAAAGCCAAATAAGTTCCTATATATAATTGCGGTCCTATAAAATTTTAAAGAACATGACAAAGGCTCTTCTTGCAGACACCCATTCATGTGTTCAAATATTTTGTTAAAATACAACGCACCTTCCTTATGAACTATTAAAACAATTAGAACAAAGTTTTAGTGTTTCTGAATGTTGTGCATCGGCAAAAAAGCTCGGACACGTGACTGCTTAGTTTGTCCTCAGTTAACCACAAAAAGTTTCATTAGAATCAGCGACCGCACAGCGGAGTAGGGCAATAATCAACTAATATTTAAAAATGGCTAATAGTCTTTTTGAATGTTAGTCATAGCAAAATAGTCATTGGTCAAAACTTTTTGATTAGTTAGTGATAACTCGACTGCGGATGTTTATGCAAAATAAAAATTTTCTGCATCAATTTTAAAAGAACACAGTGAGTTGGAAATAATACACTGGTGATTCTAAATTCTCTTCGCCTTTAATCTTTTTTTTAATTGGACTAGCTCTAAGTAATCGTTAGCTATATTGCTTATTAGTGAATTAGTAGTTGATGATCAGCCATCAATCTATTAGTCATCAGTCACTATCGTGCGATTAGCATACATTAATATTAATATTAAATTAGTTAGCACTAACTAATCAAAAAGTTTTGACCAATTACTATTTTGCTATGACTAACATTCAAAAAGACTATTAGCCATTTGTAAATATTAGTTGATTATTGCCCTACTCTGCCGCACAGGTGCGACCTCTCCTTATTACAAGTATTATAGAAATAAATGAGTTTAAGGTCAATTCGACGTGTTCAATGTGTAAAAGATGTGTGACCATGGTAGCGAACGTGTTTATCGGTTCCGTCCTCACACTAATCGTACAATAACCGTGAAAAATGAACGGGATTCGAAGTGTAGACCCCGACGTGGGAAGAAGCACTTCCCTCTCCGAAATGAAAGCCGCGATTCCAAGGAAAGAAATCCGTCCCGCAAACTTTTTCAAGCTTCTTCGCTCGGTCTCTCGCACTTCTCCAACCCCCGCGATTAAGTAGACCGGACGTGCCTCGCGTGGCAACGGTCCGTTTTCGCCCCGGGAAACACGAAAACCGAGTCGCGAGATCCTCCGAGGCTATCTTCTCGCTCGCCGCACTCCCTCGGCGAAACTTCACCGTCTAATGAGAATCTCACGTCGCCGATGAACCGGTTGATCTGTGTTGTATAATTCTAACTCTCTCTTTCGAGTTGTCAGTTACGCACATATCTAGCCGACTTCAAAATTGAAATAAGGGAGAGTACCCGAATTTTTGGTTCAGCTCCTGGACCACCAAAATATATGTGAATATTTCAGGAGCACAAATTTTGTACTCGAAACTTCTTCTATAGCGTAGTTATTCAAACTATTTCTTACATTACTAACTTTCTATTCCTAGTGAATTAGTAAAAATTCAAGTATTGAATTAAATATTGAATCAAACATAGAATTAAATATTTTGTCAAGAAGTCAATTTCATATATTATTTAAGCGAAAGAAACCGTGTTAAAATAGATTCGAGTGTAGAGAGTTAATAATAAGTGGCTAAAATATTATACCTATAAAAATGATACGATTTAATGTATTTAGATTTTGTGGGATCATGATTATAATGTATACTTGAATAAATCGTATAATCATTTCATCTTTGTATAAAACTCTGGGACAGTAGCCCCCCAATAATTTAGTGTTAATTGATTAGAAATTATCTATATGTATTATACAGTTAGGAGCAAAACTGATCACACACACTTTAAATCAGAATAACATTTTTATGAACGGATCAAACGACTTCAATTTCTCTGTGAGACTAGAGGAATTAGTTTATTAAATGACGTCTAAAAAATATGTTGAAAAAATGCAAAAATGCATTCATGAAAAAGTTATTCTGATTTAAAGTGTGTGTGATCAGTTTTGCTCCTGACTGTAGATCAAAGTAAAAAGTCGTTTGACGAATCGAGCGATCGCGTCGAAAGCTGCTCGGAATCGCGCGGTTTCGTTTCGAGGAACTCGCGAGCGAGAGTCAATCAATCGATTGCGCCAATTGACTTTTGATTCCGGTGACGTCAGGACGGTTCTCTCGCTGGAAAACAAGCCGAGATCGATCTAGCCTGTTGAGATCCCCCCACAGAAAAATGGCCTGCTTCCAAAAAATCCCCGTCGATTCCCGCTCGTCCGCGTCATCGAACATAATTAAACAGAGTCAGGATACTAATCCGTTAACTTTTCATTGATTCCAACAGATATGACACTGTGCCACTTCAAGATCTGCAACATGGGTCGCAAGCGACAGCTGCACAAGTAAATAGGATGCAGGGATCGTTCGCGGACTGACGGCCACGTCGAGAACGGAGCCTCTTCACTCGGACAACATAGCGAAACACGCGTACCACCGGAAGAAAATTGCGCGAAGTGATCATAAAGAAAAAGAAAAAGATGTCGCTAGGACATACTTGTTTGTTCACTCCGTCTGGGGATCGCTTCAGCGACAAGGATTCGAATTTGTCTGAAGCAGACTCGATCGCCGCCATATTGGAAACAGAATCTTATCGGAAACTACTCCAGACGACACCACGTAACATAAAATCTTTAGTACAGCGAAGATCTTGACATGAAAATTTATCGAATCGAAACCCGTGATCTAGAGATTTTACTATGTCGAAGGCGTAGCTGCCTAGAACAATCTTCGAGATGGCTCGAGCGCGAAAGCGGCCGTATATTGGACGAGTAACCACCTCGAATACTTCTCGAGGCGTTTCCAAAATTTCAAATCATTCAGATAATCCGAAATTTGTTGCAGAGATTCGATAAAATCTTTGCTTTTCCGGTCCATTCGAGCAAATGTCGTCTTGAAGAACCTTCGAGGTGGCTTCGGGCGCGACCGGCGCCATATTGGACAAGTAAAACCTTCAGAATCTCCTCGAAGTGATTCTAAAACCTAGAATCACCGATGTAATCTAGAGTCTGCCACAGAGATTCGGCGAAAAGGCTCAACAATGTCGCTTTTCCGGTCCATTCGAGCAAATGTCGTCTTGAAGAACCTTCGAGGTGGCTTCGGGCGCGACCGGCGCCATATTGGACAAGTAAAACCTTCAGAATCTCCTCGAAGTGATTGTAAAACCTAAAATCACCGATGTAATCTAGAGTCTGCCACAGAGATTCGCCGAAAAGGCTCAACAATGTCGCTTTTCCGGTCCATTCGAGCAAATGTCGCGTCGAAGAACCTTCGAGGCGGCTTCGGACGCGACCGGCGCCATATTGGACAAGTAAAACCTTCAAAATCTCCTCGAAGTGATTCTAAAACCTAGAATCACCGATGTAATCTAGAGTCTGCCACAGAGACTCGGCGAAAAGGCTCGACAATTTCGTTTTTCCGGTCCATTCGAGCTAACGGCGTCTCGAGGAATGTTCGAGGTGGCGTCTGCGCCGAGTCGGTCGCCATATTGGAAATCCCAAGCGATCCCCAGACGAGAGAGCCGCGTACAGAAAGACCTCGGTGGTATGCTCGTCGCGCGACATCGTCCCAGAAATGTTTCGCCCCGTTTCGAAGAGCCGCGAACCGAATCCCGACGGAGATGTAAATAATATATATTGTCGCGGCCGGACCCGTTCGTATCGCTTCCAGGCCGAGAGACGAGCGGACACGCGTTCCGACTGGTTCGGACGCGTGTCCCCGATCTCGAAAAGCAACCGGTGACGGGCAGAATCCGGCAGAATAAATATATTTTTAACTGTAACTCTTGTACGGTGTTGGTCGGAGTGATAGTCGGGTGACTCGCGAGTGCTTCTTCCTTGTCGTGACTAGTAAATGAAACCCGGTGACATAATTCTTGAGAAGTTTCTGTCGGGGCGGCAGAAGCGGCGAAGACTCGTCACGCAAATCAACGGACGCTGATCAGATTGAACGAGGCGAGCATTGAAACAAAGAAAACACCGTCAATTGGCTCAATATCGTTCGGGCGAGATAATTGGTTGATGGGAAAGAATGACGCAAACTAGGCGAGAGAGCTCGCGACTCGCCCCGGTCGCTCCGAGTTCGATGCGAGAAACATAGTATTCCCCGTTGACACGTTTGATCCGATCAACAGCCCAGGTTTTGCCCGTCTCCGATCGGACGCGTGTTTCGCTTCTAGTATTCTGCAGTATAATCATTTTGATCCGGTGAATGGAGGACACTGCACTCGAACCCCGTACGAGAATCAGGACGAATCTCTCCGACAAATGATCGCGAGCGGAACAGGAGAGATAAAAACGGTGAGGAAGAACCGATATTTTCCGGAGAGTGAACTGAGTGAAGTGTCCTCGACGCGCCATTTAGACGAAGAATCGAAATGGCGATTAGGTATTTATTCGTTAGCTTTAAGCGAGAAGGGTGCATGGGCCAGGTCTGCGAAATCACGTGAAACACGAGGCTGTCCTCGGAACGAATCGGTGGAGACCGCAAATGTTTGCTATCCGAGAAGAAGGACAGTCATCGCTATTTTCCCTACGCGTAGCATGCGTCTTGGAACCTTCTATCCTCGAGAGAAACGCGAGACGGAGTAGAACAAGTATTTTTTCTGCGGCTGGAATGTTCCCTCGTCGGCCGAATGATAAAACGAACACGCATCGAAAGAGAGAAAGAGAGAGAGTACGTAATGAGTGACGAAGAGAGAATCCGTGTGTATGAGAGTGTGTGTATGAGAGACGGGAGGAGAGAGGCCGCCGCCGTCTGCACCCTTCCAGCAATTATTTATAATCGTTTCGCGAGAAGAAACGTGTAACGCGTTCACGTAGTCTTTGTATGCGCCCCTTTTTTTATTTATTTAGCTCTATCGACACCCTCACCAGCCCCGTGTCTTACTTCTCGATCCTCACGGCGATCTACGGTCTGTTCCCGTTAGAGATACCATCCCGTCGTCAACGGAAACACGCAATAAATACTCGAGTATGATTTTTCTCTTTCGCGATAGCAATTGCAAAAGATCGTCGACTACAATTTTCGCAAAATGTCAGTTCAAGTATTACCCGCAGGAAGAACGCCATTGCACACGTTCAAAGAATTGGGGATGGTATTATTCGAATGTAAGCAAGCCTAAACGGTTGTCAATAATAACTGTACTAATATCCGCTTCTCTTTAAATGTATCAAGCCAATCTGTTCGCAGAGTTGTTGCATCGTGCCCCCAATTGTTTAACGTAAAATTCAATATGTTTCCGTGCTATGTGTGTGAAGAATATCGACCGAAGTATTATCCGCAAGAAAAGAGCGCGAAGAGTATTATCAGTAGGGATGGGATCAAGCTTCAATAACCAAGTTTCACTTCATGGGTTTCGATTACTACTTAAAAGCAATAATGTTTTCATATTTGAAAAGTATTCATTTTATACAAACTGATATCGAACCTCGGAATTGCGTGCTTACAAGTTTCGAAAAGATACTAATAAGTACTCCGATGTTGAAAGGAATCGAATCTTTCACAAGTAGTACTCGAATCTTGGAAATCAGAACTGCATAGTAGGTTTTTAAGAATAATATTTCCGATAGATTATGAAATTATACTTATACGTGTTGAATGCATCAGAAGACGACGTAATTGATTTTAAAGGTAAAAATAATAATGATTAGAAATATCAGAGAATTTTCGGTACGATATTCATAAAAGTTTCGAACCTGTTCGACCAAGATTCGAATATACTTGCGAGTATTATTTCGGTTTACCAAAGTGCTTGTAAGAGGTTCGAGACTGTCCGACATGGGTTCGAGTATACTTAGGAATACTATTTCTGTTTCTCGAGGTACTTATAGAGAGTTCGATTTCAATCAATAGGTACTCGAGGTACTTGATCTCATCCCTAATTAAAAAAAATTCGAAGATACAACACGCGCGTTCCGAATTATCTCGCGTCAAATCACCGAATTCGTTGTCGCGACGAGGTCGATTTCTAACCCGAACAGACGACAGCGATCACCGTCGTCGATTGTATTTTCTACCCGACACTTAATCCAGCGATGTTTATCATTCAATTGCATTGTACGCGCACGTTCCCAGCCCCCCTCCCTTGTCGTCGTGATTCGGTGCCACCGTATACTGAATTTCCCCACTGTATTATAACGGAGAACCACGTGACCTGAGCCCCTAATCGAACCGGACCGAAACGACGACACACTCATCCCCTTCGGCGTGGAATCGTCGGGGAACGTCCTCGATCGCGTTCCGCCGCGATTTCCCGCGACAATGTATAACACAACGATAGCAAATAAAACGTGTGAGCATCAGTGTGGCACCAGCGCCTGCATAATTATGTTGGAATCCTGAATCCTAAATAATATTCTTATTGAAAATGTAGCAGAGTAGCTTGATCTGAAGAACAAGTGAATTATAGCGCGAATATTTGTCTCTGTAATATTTAAAAGTATTTAAAACTATTTTGTTGAACACTCGCAAGTTAAGAACGCGTACGCGCCATTTTACAAGAATTTACAGAGAAATGGCAGGACGAGGCGCTACTAAATTCAAAATAAGAAGAAACGCGCGCGACAGTTGCACCACGTGCTCACGAGCACGTGACTGATATCAAGCATGTGACCGACTCGAGCACGTTCGGACACGATTGGACACGATGCGCAAATTGACCACGGCCGCTCCGGTAAAATTTGCGCTATCCTTTACTGGAAATTTCAAGAGAACGTTCTGACCGAGAAGGCCGAGAGCTCTTTCGAAAAAACGAACGCGAGTAAAGAGTAAAAGAATTTTGAAGCGTACCGCGCCCGACCTAACCTCACATTACCAACAACCCAAAATACAATTTCCTTGCAAGACACTTACGAGCTGTTCGTAGTCCCAGAGTCGTCGGTGTGTGGTCCACGTACGATGCACAAAACGTAAAAATCGGATACGGGGGATTTTAGAAGACGAGATATACGTCGGAGCGTTTTCGGAGTCGAATATGTTGCGACATCTTCACAAACGATGACCAACTACCATTGTGTACGACACCGACGAATCATCGAGGGGTTGGAGAATCCTATCAACTTCGTATTGGCCTCCGAAGAATATTTCAAACGGAATTTATTAAACACGGACGTTACTCTTTTTCCCTTATAATCGAAGAATTAAAATAAATATAGTAAATTCTAGAAGTATGAACCGTCGTAGCTGTGCGAGGGATAGGCAAGGGCTTTGATCTACGAAATAATTGACCAGCATGTAAATTACGTAATAATTTTATTCGCTTGAAAACGCAAGCGTATCTTAAAAACATCTCGTCGATCACTCGACCCATTGTTTCATAAAATATATTCGCATTGAGCTCTGCACTTCCGATGTACGGTACTTCAGAGTCACAGGTATTTACGTTAATTTCTTCTTTTGTACTTTTCTGATTTCCCGTGTCTGTCCGTGGATCGGTCTCGATCCCTTCTCTTCTTGTCCGAGTGTCTTTCCTCGTGTTTTCCGTGCCTGGAGTCCTCGCTGTCGTTGCTGAAGCTGTCTCTGTCCCTCCTTTTCCTGTCGCCGTCGTGCTTTTTACTGGATTTGTGCTCCTTGTAGCTTTCTCTTTTACTTTGACCTCTGTCTCTGTGTCTTTCCCTGCTCCGGTCTCTGCTGCGGTGTCTCCTGTCTTTCTTCCGCCTCGATTCGTGATCGTACCTTTCACTGGAGCCATCGTAATGCTTGCTCTCCTTGTATCTTTCTTTCTGTGAGTACTTCCCACCATTTCGCGAGTACTCGATGTCCTCTTTCCTTCGTTCGTGCTTCCGGTGCTCTAGAATCTCCTCCTTGTTCCTCCTGTCCGTTTCTCGTCTGTGCTTGACCTCCTCGTTGCTAATCTCGTCTCTCCTCTGGATCCTCGGACCACCCTTCCTTCGGATCTCGCCAACAGCTTCTTCAGTCTTGTCATCGAAGTACTGTATACCCTTGCCCTTGCCTCTCCACCTCATCTTCGCTACTGATTGTGAAAAATCAACGTGTATTCGACGGTCGTCGATCAACACGTTGTCCATCTTGAAGTAAGCCTCCTCGCAGCTCTTCCGTTCCGCGAACTCTATAAACGCGTATTGCAGAGAATCCCCGGACTGCCGGTCCCTGATCACCTCGCAGCTGAAAGGACAAAGGTCTCGGCTTTAATTTCAACCTTCAAAATTTGAAAAATCTTCAGGGGAAGACATTGATATTATCGTTCTAATCGAGTGCAAATGATTCTTGCTGGTTTCATTATAAGTGAACAGCAGGTTTTTATGCATTTATGAAGTAATTGGCTGGGTGAAATATAAGACAGTGAAAGATTAGAGAAATCTAAGAATATTATAATATTTTATTACAAACCCCACGACCTTTCCGAATCGGCTGAAAATAATCTCAAGATCGTCGTCGTTCGTGACAGGATTCAATTTGCAAACGAACAAAACATTTTCAGGTGGTGCCATTTCCGCATCCGGAATGTCACCCACGATCTCCAATATCGTGGCTCTAGCCTTTGCTTCCTTCTCCTTTTGCACCTCCATTATCTCTTCAGCTGTCATACCAGCTGTATCATCTATCACCTCGTCTGCTCCGATTCTATCGCTCTGCAAATATATTTATTTAAAGATTACAAAGAATATCTTAGAACTCTCGACATTCAAAGCGAAAAGTCTCCTACCATTAAGCATTCCTTTGTAGGCGGTGGGCTTTGATCGGGAATAACGAAACCCTTGGGATCCTCGAAAGGATCTTCCAAGATAACTGTGTGGGAGATACGTATGTCTTGGTACGGCCTGTGATCGCCATCGCAGATTGTTTCATTAAGTTTGAAGATAATTTCCAAACCCTCTGTGATTTCGCCGAACACACAGTGTTCTCCATCTAGAGACTGAAGCTCTGGCGCCAGTGTTACGAAGAACTGAGAGCCCAGCATGTTGCTACCGCAATTGACCATAGACAATAAACCACTCCTGTCATGCTTTATCTTTGGCATCTGCTCTGCTTCATAATACCGTGCTTTCTCACCTAACACAACACCGTATACACTTTCACCACCTTTCCCGGTACCAGTTGGATCCCCAGTTTGAGCAATGAAATTGCTCTGGACCGAATGAAACAGGTTCCAATTGTAGTACTTCAGCTTGCATAGCTTTAGGAAATTTCTACACGCTGCAAAATATCAATGAAATGAATTAGCGAAGACAGTAGGATGCATAACCTCAACGCTGACTTTCCACTTACTTTGCGGCCGTTCGTCGGTGTATAAATCAACGGTGAAGTCACCGATAGTGGTTTCTATTACAACAGCCATGATTTCATAATGAGTTCAACTTAAATGGGTATGTGATTGAATAATTCCTCTTCGATTATTGTGTATACATTCTGTCTTGTACAGTCTTGTACCACAAACTGCCACAAAAGAGATATAGGAATAGATAGACCAATCACCGATGGGCACAGACAAAATATAGGAGTAGACCAGAAAGTATGTATATGAGAGTGTTCACGCCCGGGGATTGGCCGTGCCACTGTTGTCTGCGCATCATGTTTAGCCAGGAACAGCTCCTATATACATCATCTTTAGCATGGAACAGAACCTACCTACATCATCTTTATCAGGTAACAGAATCCACTTTACATCTGTGGCATGGACACATGGACACCGTCGAGAGACCTTGCCAGCCTTCTGGGAGATCGTGTCATTCGATTAATTCGGTGTTTTCTTATACACTCTAAAATGTATTCTGGCTGGAGTAAGAAACAAAAGGTCATCGATCAGAGGCATTTTCGAAGGCTACACCCCCTCGACTCGGCTGCACATCTAGCTCCCCGTGACGTTCCTGGTTCTCGAGCCACATCAAGTCTACGCATTCCTACCTACAATATGTACTTCATCGTATTCCTGCCAGGAACCATCTTCTCATCTCATCATGGTAATCATTTTTGTTATTGTATTGTATATTGTAATGGTATGTTTAGTGAAAAATAAAGAATGTTAGTTACAACAATTAATATGTTCTTTTTTCTCAAACCTGCACACGAATATTCGATAACAGTATTAAAATCTTTGAAAATTTTGGGTACACAAAACAAGATTCGATTTTCGAAAAATTTTCGGCCGTCTATATAACTTGTCGTTGAGTTCTACTACTGAATTTCGTGCCACCTCCTCCGATATCATGTGCTCCTAATACTTTCTCAATTTTCGAGATTTTCGAAAATTTTCGGCCGTCTGACTTGTCGTTGACTTATACTACTGAATTTCGTGCCACCTCCTGCGATATCATGTTCTCCTGATACTTTCCTAATTTCCGAGATTTTTAAAAGTTTTCGGCCGTCTGACTTGTCGTTGATTTGTACTACTGAAATTCGAATACCTCCTGCGACATCATGTGCTCCTAATACTTTCTCAATTTTCGAGATTTTCGAAAATTTTCGGCCGTCTGACTTGTCGTTGACTTATACTACTGAATTTCGTGCCACCTCCTTCGACATCATGTTCTCCTAATACAAACTTCAATTTTCGAGATTTTCGAACATTTTCGCCAATTTTCGACCGTCTGACTTGTCGTTGATTTGTACTACTGAATTTCGTGCCACCTCCTGCGACATCATGTGCTCCTAATACTTTCTCAATTTTCGAGATTTTCGAAAATTTTCGGCCGTCTGACTTGTCGTTGACTTATACTACTGAATTTCGTGCCACCTCCTGCGATATCATGTTCTCCTGATACTTTCCTAATTTCCGAGATTTTTAAAAGTTTTCGGCCGTCTGACTTGTCGTTGATTTGTACTACTGAAATTCGAATACCTCCTGCGACATCATGTGCTCCTAATACTTTCTCAATTTTCGAAAATTTTCGGCCGTCTGACTTGTCGTTGACTTATACTACTGAATTTCGTGCCACCTCCTGCGATATCATGTTCTCCTGATACTTTCCTAATTTCCGAGATTTTTAAAAGTTTTCGGCCGTCTGACTTGTCGTTGATTTGTACTACTGAAATTCGAATACCTCCTGCGACATCATGTGCTCCTAATACTTTCTCAATTTTCGAGATTTTCGAAAATTTTCGGCCGTCTGACTTGTCGTTGACTTATACTACTGAATTTCGTGCCACCTCCTTCGACATCATGTTCTCCTAATACAAACTTCAATTTTCGAGATTTTCGAACATTTTCGCCAATTTTCGACCGTCTGACTTGTCGTTGATTTGTACTACTGAATTTCGTGCCACCTCCTGCGACATCATGTGCTCCTAATACTTTCTCAATTTTCGAGATTTTCGAAAATTTTCGGCCGTCTGACTTGTCGTTGACTTATACTACTGAATTTCGTGCCACCTCCTGCGATATCATGTTCTCCTGATACTTTCCTAATTTCCGAGATTTTTAAAAGTTTTCGGCCGTCTGACTTGTCGTTGATTTGTACTACTGAAATTCGAATACCTCCTGCGACATCATGTGCTCCTAATACTTTCTCAATTTTCGAAAATTTTCGGCCGTCTGACTTGTCGTTGACTTATACTACTGAATTTCGTGCCACCTCCTTCGACATCATGTTCTCCTAATACAAACTTCAATTTTCGAGATTTTCGAACATTTTCGCCAATTTTCGACCGTCTGACTTGTCGTTGATTTGTACTACTGAATTTCGTGCCACCTCCTGCGACATCATGTGCTCCTAATACTTTCTCAATTTTCGAGATTTTCGAAAATTTTCGGCCGTCTGACTTGTCGTTGACTTATACTACTGAATTTCGAACACCTCCTATGATATCATGTTCTCCTAATACAAACTTCAATTTGCGAGATTTTCGAAAATTTTTGCCAATTTTCGACCGTCTGACTTGTCGTTGACTCGCACTACTGAATTTACGAAAATTTTCGGCCGTCTGACTTATCATTGACTTGTACTACTGAATTGCCGAAAAAGTGCCGAAAATTTTTCGAAAATTCAGTAGTACAAGTCAACGATAAGTCAGACGGCCGAAAATTTTCGTAAATTCAGTAGTGCGAGTCAACGACAAGTCAGGCGGCCGAAAATTTTCAGTAGTAAAAATCAACGACAAGTCAGACGGTCGAAAATTGGCAAAAATTTTCGAAAATCTCGAAAATTGAGAAAGTATTTGGAGAACATGATATCGAAGGAGGTGGCACGAAATTTCAGTAGTACATCTCAACGATTATTCAGAGGTGCGGTAAAAATTGGTGGTTCAATAAATATAATACACAGCTACGTTTTTTGATCACATTATCTTTATTCATTCTTTGTAGATTCATACATAATATGTTTGTATTTTACATGTACATAACATATATCCGAAAAATTTATAACAATATTATCGGCTGGTCTTCTGGGTCGGTAACTTATGGCTAGAAGGTCGAGGGATATGCCGCTACGTTTAATGGCGCTGTACGAACATTTGAACGGAGTAAATGACGCGTGACGGAATTTACATTGAATCTTGTTATGAAAGCGGCAAAGATCATTTCTCTTGATTAAAATAATAATCACTTCCTGGTAGTGTTTTTAATGTTTGGAAACTTAAATTAAAAATATATTGAATATGGTTACAATAATTCTTTAATAATCCCTTCACGACCATGGCTGCTCGTAGCGAAGGGTCGCGAGAAAACGATTTTTTAATGGTATTCCATGTGCATTTGTTAACGTCTAGAGATGCAAATTAAAGCTGAGAGAACGTACTTTAAGATAGGTAGATGGCAATTACGCAAGAACAATTAAAACAATTTAGAAATACTTACTCATAACGATGAGCAGCAAGGATGATCGAAAGAAAGGAAGCAGACAGCCTTCGTGACACGATTCGAAACTTTTATTACGACATTATAAATGCACAAAAACATCTTAAAAATATGGGTGTACGTGTGAACGTGTATAGTCATGCGACGTGTAGTCGAGAGAACAACAGACTTCGATTACAGCTTCGAGAGTGAACGGAGCTACGCGGGTCAGATTTCATAGAATTGCTTCGAATGTCCTGCGCATTGTTTTCTTCACGTGTTCAAGTATAGCGGCGTCGTCTTTCTACATTCGACGCATTTCCGGCCGACGAACCGCGCGCATTCCACGCGTTCCGCGATCGTGGATCGATGATCATGGATCCTGATCGAAGAGCGGAACGGTTTCGTTGAAGGAACGGGGTTCCCCAGCCTGTTTCGGAAGCCTCGGTTCGGAGCCTGTTCGCGATTAGAATCCGACCCTCGAACGCCTCCGAAATCGAGAGAAAAATGAAAACAATTCTTCCGGCACCGTGTCGGACCCGAGCAGGCATGGGGCTCGTCATCAAAAACGTTCGTGATCCCTTGAAACGATTTCCGAACAGAAAAACCACCCATTTTGTTTTCGCTCGTGCAACCAATTCCCAACGAAAAATAGCGAATCGAACGTAACGCCGAGTTAGATACAAATAGACTGCGGATTTAAGCATCTATGCAGAAAAATGAAAACGATATAAAGGTTGACCCCTTGTATTATAATTAATCTGATGGTTGGAGCGATTAGAGCTTCTATACAGTTCATCATTTCCTAGAGAAAGCCTAAAATACAATACAGTGGGACCTCGATTAACCGGATGCCGATTATAAACAAATATGCGTTTAAATATTACGAAGGAAAATAAATTTTCAAAAATAAAAAATTTGTTTTGGAATATAATGTACATTTTTACATTATTTCCTCGGGGGTCTCGATTATCCATCGGGCCTTAATTTATCCGGGCTGTTTGTCTCCCAATCAAGCCGGTTAATCGAGGTCCTACTGTATACAATCTATTTTATGCCTATAATGTTCTTCAGTGGCTGTACATTAACATCAACAAGAAAATTTTATTTCGGTTTAAAGGGAATTGATAACTTTTATATTTATTAAACCGTGTTCCGAATTTTCATCACGACTCGTTGATTATAGTGGTTAAAGGGTTGAAGGGATTTTGGAATACCATACTTGCAACATGCTAGAACTATTCAAGAGAGCAACAAATTCCTGATTAGTTCCGCTGAACTGCTATCGACAGAAACAATTTTAGTTTTGCGTAAAGATCCACAGTCTGGAAATAATATTGATAACGTAATTTAAAGTTTTGCGAGGCTCGCGCAGGCAAAGACAAAAGTCGTGTCGTCGATCGGACACGCAACAGTGGCGCCATCCGATTATGGTTGTTGCCCGTTCACCTGCCGACGTCGAATCGGTGTCGAAAGCCGCGCGGTGCACGACAGCAGCGGTACCGTTTTTCCGCGACCATTGCCAGAAGTGGCAGGCTCGTGGACCGCATACGAGCGACGAAAAACAAGGGCAGGAAAAGGGGAGAACGAAAGGAATTCGAGAATTCTCGACGGGGGAAAGTGGGCAAGAACATTTCTAAAAGTTCCTCGGACGCGAGTGCTCGCGCTCATGCAAGGAAACGAGTACGGCCCCGATCGTTACATCATCCTCCATTTCTCCGCGAGTTCTCCGAGGATTCCAAACAGCTCCCAAACCGTACATCGATTTTCTGTTTTATGAAAAACTACCCTCTTGAGTGCCACCTCGATGTACGTAAAAGTCACACGAGAACAAAATTTATTCATTGCGCCGAACGACAAACGAAACAACCTAGGCAACAGCAAAATCTGTTCGAGCAGATTAGGACTAAATGTCTGCGATCATACTTTGCGAGCAAAAGGCGGTCATTCTGGTGCCAAGATATGCTTGGAACTTTGGTTCTTATTTGCTCTGAATCTGCCGATCCAAATTCCATACCAAATAAAGGGCAAAATGAGGGCAGACCACGCCCTCGTCATAGAGGGCAGGTCGGTCACACTAAGAGCGGACCTAATCTTGTTCCAAGAGTACATATCGAGCGAAAATTGAATTTTATTTAGGTTTCTAAATTATATAATTTTAAGCTTCGTGCATTTTCAATAATTTAAATATTTACAAACCTTAAAATAATGTCAATAACGACTTTGCCTGATATTTACTCTGAAAGCAAGGTTAGGTTCGTTCTTAGTGCGACCGACGTGCCCTCTGTAATGAGAACAAGGTAATAATTATATAAATTTCTTTACGCAAGCTCATATTGATATAAGAATTGTACAAACTCTGAACAAACAAAATCTTGTTATTTTCATAAGGAAATATAATATATACTAGTCCCTTCTAATGCTCGACAGGTTTAATGTTGCTGATTCAAGAATAGAAAAGGCAAATCATGATCTTTGTCCAACAGCTGGCAGAGAACGTGACAATTAGACTGCGGATCTTCGTGCAAAATAAAATTTGAGAAAGAAGTGAAATAAATAAATATTTTCCCTTTCAACACGTTCCGTGCCATTTAATATTTAATGCGCTAAAGTAATGAATCTTATAACAAGTTTAAGACTGTAGAATGTATTCCCACCAAACCAGAATGAGGTATCATAAATAATGCAGTACAGAACAAAACAAATGGCCAGAATGAAAAATCGAGGAAAAACGATTTGTTAATAAAGTTAGCAAGTCGAAAACGGTATAATAAAATCGTTCAGTTCTTCTAATGTCTTTATAGTTTTATAAATTTTTCTTATATGAAAACCGCAGTCCACTGATAATCTTGCAAATGAACGGATTGCGAGCTGTGTCCGCGGAGAACGCGGCTAAAATCCTGGCTAATATTGACCATTTCTATGTACCGATAGGAAGATCGACAAGATCTCGATCGGTGGTCGCCCCGAGATCTAATGGCTAAAAGTGGTACGTGGCCGTCGCGTAGTCGCGGCAAATTCTATTCCGAGTTTTACCTCTTGTCCCCTTCTCTTTTCTTTCATCTTGTTCATATCATGTTTCTTTCATATTTTTTTTTTGCTTTTCTTTCTGCTTGGTTTTTCGTACAAAAATAGATTCTCGAGCTCGGGTTGCGTAGCCTCGCGGCGGAATATTTAGTACCTGCGCAACAATTGCTCGGTGCCCCGGTCCCGATCTATAGATCGCGAGTCATCGGGTCAGTGCAGAGTCGCCAGACTTTTGTCCCCACTCTACCTTCCCCTTCTACGACGCTGTTCCCCCCGCTGCCGCCGCGTTCCACCTCTGTCGTGCGCATGTGTCTGGTACTGGCAGGGAGGGGGTAACATTTTCCCCTGAATTCGTGCTCGCACCCCTCAGCCTGGCGACTCTCGGTCAGCGGAGAAGTTCGTGCCCAATCGTTTGCATTTCAATGCGAAATTGGCCACGAACTTTTCCACTGTATACACCTCGGCCGTACGCGATCGGACACGCGTTCTTGGACACCGGAAGTCGCGGAAATCATCGGGGCGAGGCTACGCGAGCCCGGCCGATCGAAGAACGAGATTGGAATCACCCGTTGAATAAGGGGGCGAGAACTACGTTACGATATACTTATTTATTGGAACACGCTTAATAAGACGTAATTAAATATGCTCGATTCTTTCGACTTGTTCCGAAACTCGCGAACTCGTGTTCTTATCCCGCGATGTCGGGAGAGCCGGTCGAGAGAAACCGAGAGAAATTCCGGTGATCGAGTGGAAGAGTATGAGAGGAGGATGCACCGCGAGTGCATCGTGTGCAACGAGCAGCGTCGCCAGATTAATACTCGTTTCCCACTCTACCCTTCCCCTTCTGCGGTACTATTCCTCCATGCTTCAGCCACGGGCCGGTCACGTGACCGGTCTCCGGTTCTTTCCTACTGTGCGCAGTGTTGTTAAATTGGGCGGGTTGCACGCGCATGCGCGACCAAATTCAGGAACGTATGTGCATCCTACAGTCCTAAGCAACGGCCGGAATGCTTCGAAACATCGTTAAACCATGCGACACTATGTACCTTGGCCTTCGTGGGGTAATACCGAACAACTGTAATTGCTCTTCCCCAAAAACCCTGCGCATCTGGGACCTCACCATAAAAAAAGAACATTTTGCGAAATTATGCGGGGTGACCAAGGTACCCCAAAACTTTGTACTTCACTGACGCTAGAATCGTCGCGCACGCGCGTGCAACCCGCCCAATCTAACAACACTGACTATGCGTCCGACGAAAGATGGCAGAGATTTTGACAGCGATGCGGATCCTGAGGCGATTTCAGCCTCAGTAAAGTAAGATCCTCGATAAAATGGGGTACCTTTAGCAGCCCGTAGAATTTTAAAGAATTGGTATGATTCGATTCTGAAAAATGAATGTATAACATGTGTATTTCTGTATGTTTTGTAACTCGTAGGACACGTCCTGGAGTCTTTTTGTCCGGTAAGATTATTTCGGTACATTTCCGCCAACATAACTGCTTCAGAGCTCTAAGCCGCTCTGCTACCCAATATTAGATACGTTATTGTTTTCTCGAGCATGCGCGAGAAAAGTTGGGCTCAATCGAAGCACCGAGTCCCTACTTCCTACACCACGTGGTACCTACAAGTTTCTCTGCGCCATCTTTCGTTGGACGCACAGTACATGTGTCACACTGTCACGTGACTAATCCGGTTATGATAGAGAGGGGATAACCGTATTCCCCTCAATTCCCCTGGTCTGGCGAAGCTGGCAACGAGCACACTTTACTGGCGAGCTTCCCCGCCGGGAATGATCCCAGACTAAGAAATCGGCTAGATCAGGGGCGAAAATCTTTTCACGCTCGATCCCATCGTACTTTGTGGACCCGTTGCGACTAGACTGCGGAGCATTATGCGAGTTTGTATCGGCCAATTTATAAAATGTAGAATTGAATAATTGAATTCTAAAAGAAAAAGATTCACTGCCGAATAGTACTTTTCAGATTCATGTATCTTTGATTCTTTTGCGAGGTGGAGCAGTGCTTCGATTGTGGACACCTTTTCTCGCGCATGCGCGGCGATTTCAGCCTCAGTAACGTAAGCTTCTCGATAAAATGGGGTTCCTTGAGCACCCCGCAGAATTAAAAAAAAATTTATATGATTTGATTCTGAAAAATGAATGTATAACAAGTGTGTTTGTGTATATTTTGTAACTCGTAGGACACGTCCTGGAGTCTTTTTGTCCGGTAAGATTATTTCGGAACATTCTCGCCAATATAGCTGCCTCAGGGCTCTGGCCGCTTTGCAACCCAATAGTGGACACGTTACTGTTTTCTCGCGCATGCGCGAGAAAAGGTGTCCACAATCGAAGCACTGAGATGGAGTTTTCGAAAAATAGAAGTAGTGTACGTCCATAATATCCGGCAGTCTAGCGAGTCCTCAAGGTACGTTTACGTTGGAGCTGAATATGCGCAGCGAAGTTAAAAGATGCTCAAAAATATCTTGCTCGGATGACGTCGTGAAGCGGCGATAATGGTCGCCATGTTACCAATCAATGATAAAAAAGAAATGCGTTTCTAAATTGTTTTAAATTCTTCTCGTGAAGAAACAGTTTAGAAACACTCTCGATAATAAAACAATGAAATGCATTTTTATGGTTCCTCGTGGTGTTGATCGTTCGTCACAGCTCGAACGCAAACGTACTCCAGCTCGTCAACCCTGGAACTGACAGTCAATGACAAGCAGAACCCTCGAGAAGGATCGATCGGCGAGTAACAATAATATCGAATAACATTTCTATCCTGCTTGTTGCGAAGCGACAAGCGTTACACGAACTGCGTACGCGTGATATATAATTCTTACTGTAAAAGACCGAAAAATTCCGAGGAAAATATTCTTGCTTGTGGTTAGACTAAAAATAGCACAATCGAATAAAGAAAAACATATTCTACCAACTGATATTGATAAATGAATTCACTTCGTCAATTAAACCTGCCAGCCAGATTTTTCCAATGGCTGTTCTAATTGTTTAGTAATAACTAGACTGCGGATTTTATGCACGTATGGCAAGAATTAATAGAATTAATTTAAGTCCCACCTTATCAAAGCAATTGAAACACGAAAGGTATTTCTGATTGGCTCTTGTGTTCATCGTAAGCGATGCAAACAATTTTTGATTTTTCCATAAAAATCCACAGTCTAGAAACAACTAGAATGACTGTAGATGCTCGATGGTGTCAGGAAATTAGTGGCAGGAATGTAGCTAACCTGCCATGGCAGATTCGGTCAATACCTGTTGCCACTTATATACAGGGTGAATCACGAATCGTGATCAGTAGAGATCACTCTGCTATTAACAGTCCGATCGAAAATGTTTGTATTAGGTATGGTTTCAAGAGAGCTTTCACGCGATTATAGCAAATTTTTCGTTAACTCTTCTTTCGCATGATTTTTCAAGGTCACCTTCAATTTTTTGCAAATACACCTGTACCTTTTTTACGCCTATTTGTTAGAGGATTTCAAGGCGAATTCGGAAACGTATCATAAGATTTAAAAAATTGCGAAAAAGATTGGGAAAAATTTTTTGAAAACATTTTCGATCGGACAGCTAAAACCAGAGTAATCTCTACCAATTACGATTCGTGATTCACCCTGTACATCAATCATCTGCCTTCAACACGCCCAAATTATTTACAAGCCCGCTATCGCGCGAGAGATACGACAGGCAAACCCATCACCATCGAAACCTGTCATTTACAATTTCCGGGCTTTTGCAGGGTCGCACAGTGGACTGGAAATCCGTATCCAAAATTGTCGTAGCGTTGTAGTTATAGTAGGTGGTTGAATTCGTCGCGACAGCAGCTAGAATATCATGGAGTCAAAAGTGTACATTGACGTTTACAAAATCGAGATGACCTTTGTCCTTTCACAAGAAAAACAGTTTTCGGAAATTTTTTTACATTAAAACTTATTCATATACATATATATATATACTTTAGATTTTGAAGCTTTGAAGAGGGGGCCATCGATTGATACATACAAAACTTTGGTCGAACTATGAAGCTTGAAAATGTGAATTTCAACCACGAAGAATGGGTTTCCAGCCGGCTGTGCGTCGGTTGCGAAACAGCGGGGACAATCAGCGGGATCGCGACCCCTGATCTAGATCTAGTTTCGCTAATTGTTTCACGTTTTCCGCGAGTTCTCTCCGAGACGAAGGAGGCAACGAGTGTCGCGAGAGACAGAACCGAGAACTCTCTACGAAGGAACGAATCGACGACGCGAGACACGGTGCTCGAGTAATCGAGGAGAAAGGTGCACGAGCCGCGTCAGATCCTAGATCCTAGATCCTCCACTCGACTCGAGTTTTCCTTCTAAAGCTACCAAGTTCGACCAGGTTCGCCGAGCGCTCTTAAAAAAGGACTATAGCCTTCTTCTGTCCAAGAAGGCTGATCGTCTACCTCTAGGTTCGCGCGTGTCGATCGAGATTCGAGAATGATTCACCGATCAAAACACAGAAGTAGATCGATCCGTTTCCCGTCGTTGGATACGAGATCGCGTTCGATTTTCGTCGATTTCGATAACTAGCTTTCACCGCGATAATTTACACGTGTATTGCTCCATCAGATTTTCTATATTTATTTTGCGAAGCTAATCGATGTCATACCGTTCTTCCTCCCCTCCACTGCTACGTCATCGAAGTACGCAGCCATGTTTCCCCCGCTTCCGGCAACTCGTGCCGTCGAGTTTGACGCTCGGAGCAGTCTCGGAGCGCTCCCGGGGCCAGGAGCGCGCGTTGCCACGCCCACCTTCCCTCCTACTCAACATTTTACTTTCCCAACGACTGTCGGAAATCTCGAACAACGGTCGGTCTACTTCTGTAGCTTGTCCGCGATAAAAGATATAATCGTTCGAGGAGGAAAACGGTCCCGTGGAATCGGTTTTTGTTTGCGTTCTTTTTTCTTGTTCAGCTGTATCGATTTTTCCTCGGCCTCTCGACGCTCTCGGTTCGTCCCCGTATCGTTCTCGTCCTCGATCGTTCGATAGAAACGCGTGTGATCACTGGATGCGAGGGTTTTCAGGCACGAGACGAACTTGTAGGAAATATTCTTTTTTCAGTTTTTTTTTTTTAACGTTTTTGAACGAACTCGAGAGTGAAAGAGAGTGAGAGATGGATAGAGTGGACAGAAAGGGAGAGATAGAGAGAGAGAAAGAGAAATAGAGACCGTTCGAACGACAGTGTTCCAAACGAAATAATCGTGTGCTCGGTGATAACGAACTGCAGAAAGTAAAGGCGGACAACGTCGGAATGGACGAACGAACGAGCGTAATCCGTTATTATCTTCGCGGTAATCTTCCGCCCCGATCAATTAGCCGTAACGACCGTCCAACGACTTCGACGACGAATCCTCACGATAAACATTCCGACTGTCCCGAATCGTCGCGCCGAAACAAAACTCGGGAGGAAGATTGAATCCTCTTCCTCGAGGCAGTGGCGTAAGTAAGCGAGTAAGTAAATTTCAATGAAATTTTTCATTACTTTTCTTTTTTAGTAATAAGTTCATGAGAGTTTTCTTGATCCAAAATTTTTTCCGCTCGGGCCCTTCACTTGACTTGAGCCGCCACTGCTTCGAGGCAGACAAATTCAGCAATTCTTTTTGAGAATACAATCTCACTCGAAGTCGCGAGATTCCAGAAATGAAATCTTCTTCGAGAGGAACGATGCATCTTTCCAACAATCAAATTTGTGACCCGTCGACGACCGAGGTCAAGAAATAAAAACTGCATCGTGCGTGTCCAAGTTGAACACGTAATTCTATCGTAGAATTGTTTTGCGCCTTGTCTTTCTTCGATTTACAATTCAGATCGTCTTTCGCGGTGAACGATAGAGTTTAATAAATAAATAAACAGAAATACAGAGTCGTCGAGGGGAGAAGGAGGAAAATAATAGTGATTCGGTGAACGGATCGATTTCATCAATTTCGACCGATTTCTTCACCACGAAATGAATTTATCAAGTCGATTTTTCTTTGATCGATGACAACAGCAGAACCAGGTTTATTGCACGCTGTGTGTCTTTCCACGGCGCAACTTTCCAAGACGGTCTGCGCGCATAACCCTTCAACCAGGTGATTTCAAAATTCAAATCATTAAACAATGGCTGCCGTTTCGCAGTTGAAGCAGACGATTTTTCTAAGTCTGATATACTAGGTGTGCGAATTAATTCGTGGCCCTCGCAATCGATCATTGGTAACATTTTTTAACACTAAACCTACCACTGCCGTTCAAATGACCAGTTTCATATTTTTTATTTCAGAATTGTTGAAACGATGAAGTTGGTTACATGAAAAGTTTTTCACTCAGCACATCTATATGAATAAAAATGTAAATGTTTCTTTGTTCATAATCTAAGATCTCCGAAACGGCTGAACGTAGAAAGCTGGGGTTTCAGTCATTAGACGCAGCGTTTCTTCGGGAAGGTTTCAGGACAATCCGCATTCGAAAAAGTCCATTCGTTCAAAAGTTGTGACGTCATTAATGACTGGAGACGACTTTTTCGCCCTCTTTTGGGCACGTTTCTGCTTATAACTTTTGACTGGTAGCAGCAATATTCAATTTGAGGTACTCGTTGGATTCAGCTCGCCGAGTTCTTTCAAATGGCCACTGATCCGATTCCGTAGGCTGCATAGTTTAGGAGTTATAACACAAAAAGCGTGCGTTTCTCTTAAACTTTTTGTTTTTTAAACAGCTGTAGCTTCTCAACGGTAAGTTTTAGGAAAAATATGAGACCACCTTGGCGATTGGAAATTTAATTCTCTACAACTTTCATATTTGACACTTTTTCCTCCGACGCGATCTAAGGGGTCATGCAAAAAACGATATGAACTCGAAAATGTTGATAGTTTCGCTTTAAGGTATTTTCGGCCGTAACTTTTGAACCGTTTGTCGGAAATAAGTTTTGGCCCAACAGACTTACCTAGCGTGCGAAAGTCTGCAAAATGAGTCCAACAGTTTTACAGAAGTTAGAATCAGAAATATGGCCAAAACGCGTGGCTGCGTACAGCTAGTATAGTAATAAAAATTGCACAAAATCTAAGTAAACAGAGCCTTGTAATTTTTGTAAAGCTAGGACATTTTAGTCGCTTTTAGTGCTCGGTAGGTTTAGTGTTGAATCTTCTATCCACCGAATTCGGTAATTCTTTTTAAATAGATCGAAGAAGGAGGAGGGTATACGAATTAATTTCTACAACTAACAGATACACTTTTTGCCAAAACGAGTTGATCAAGAGAAAACTGAAGGGAGTTAACTCGTCCTTGCCTGGTTAAAGGGTCCCCCTCCACTTTGCTTTAGCGTCGAGCCGGCGAGATTTCAGTATACGTATCGCGCACACGAGTATTATACTGGATTCGACTCGGGATCGACGCGAGTAGTGCAACGTTAACGAAATGTTGATAGAAATTTCAGTGACACACGACACGGGTTCGTGTAACCGTGTCCTCTATACACATAATGTACACGCGTGTATACAGTGCACGACGGGACGACTGTTAGAACCGTGTAGTGTAGGCGATCCCTCTCGAAAGACAAACCGAGAATCAAAAACGAAATCTCATCGGAAAATTCATTCGAGAGTGCCTTGCAAGATCGATTTCACTTCAGTTATAAAACTAATATAATTATTAACACGTTGACTGCCATGGCGGTCGCTGGTGACCGCCGCTATTCATTAATTTGAAAATGATTGTCATCCGAATATCAATTTATTCGTTCTGAAATGAGCTAAAGTATAGTGTAAGACTGAAGCTTCATGTCCAAGTAATTAATAATAATTCTGAATAATTCTGGTCGTTCGTACAAATCAAATCGGCAGGAGTTGTATGAAATGCAGAAAATTCGCGGGGCAGTCGACGTGTTAACTAACGACGTGTGTACAGTATAAATTGTACGACCTAATGTACAACTGATAATGACAGAAGCGATCGCTAATGACTCCATGTGAATGTGAAATGAACTCGAATGGATAATGATAATGATAAGATCGTTTTTCCCTCGGTTCCAGCACCCGTCCCGCCAGACGCTGTACATAACAATATATTCGTCCGTTCGTTCGTTCGATATACATTATATTTATATGTATATATATAATATATATATTTATATATTTATACTCTCTGTGGAAGGCGACAGTAGAAACTACCGAAGTAAATATATACGATATTATAATAATATAACAGGTAATGCGCGGGAGACCGAGAACAGCGGTTAGGAAATGTGTTCCCGTCTCGTATCTAATCGCGAGAGGGACAGAAAGAGAGAGATAGAGAGAGAAAGCGCGCGAAAATAGAGAAAAGAGAGAGAAAGAATGGGTGAACGACGGAAAGAGACAGAAATAGAAAGATAGAGAGAAAGAAAGAGAGAGAGAGAGAGATCTCCTGTCGCGATCATTCGCGCGATTAATTCGAATCTTGTTCTAGATTATTCGCCGACTTCGATCGACTTGTTAGGGGATAGAGGAAGTAGGAGCTCTGTTCGGACCTCGAGGATCCTGATTGCAACACCCGTCGCTACGACGGGCTCTACGTTCGAGATCCGAAACTGGTTTTCTTGGTTTTGTTTTGTATTTCTTTTTTCCCCCAAAAAACCCTGGAAAGAGAATCGTCTTCGGGAAGAGGAGGGGAACAGGAGAGGAGCGGGATAGAGGTAAACGATGAGAGGGAAAATAATCCGGGAGGGGACAGAAGACGATCGTGTGAAAGCCCTGAGTAGCAAGAAGGAAGATGAACCCCCGGGGAAAAATGGCGGGGAGAGACGCGGCGACGAGAGGTGTTTTTTTTTTCCTTTCTTTCTTTGCAACTAACGAAAGAGGAGAGAACTGCCCTCCTGTCCGTTTTTTTAAACGTGCTGCACGAACTCCGGGTTCAGGAACGAGAAGCCCATGAACTCCGTCTGGTCCAGATTCATCATGAACAGCTTGTCCGTGGGCGTCAGGTCCGTCTTCTCCGAGGTGAACTGTTTGTCGAAGTTGTTCACATCCTTGCGATGTTTCTGGAAACACCGGACAAAGACGAGTGTTAGCGGACGCGGGCTTGGTACGCCTGAACCAGAGTAGGGCAATAATAAACTAATATTTAAAAATGACTGATAGTCTTTCTGAATGTTAGTCATAGCAAAATAGTCATTGGTCAAAACTTTTTGATTAGTTAGTGATAACTAATTAATAATATTAATATATGTTGATCGCACAATAGTGACTGATGACTGAAGATTGATGACTGCTCATCAACTACTAATTCACTAGTAAGCAATAGCTAACGATTACTTAAAGCTGTGACTAACTATCTGCCATTTAGTTATCACTAGACTGCGGATTTTATGCGTTTATTGTAAAAATGAGTAGGTGCCATTTAAAACAGTGAAAAAGTGAAATGCCAATTTACTGTTTTCAGCTTGTTAAGATTATTAAAGTGAGAATTAAATGTCTATCCGACTCTAGTCTCTTGCAAATGATGCAGACAATTTATCACTAACTAATCAAAAAGTTTTGACTAATGACTAACATTCAAGAAGACTGTTAGTCATTTTCAAATATTAGTTGATTATTGCCCTACTCTGGCCTGATCGAAGCGTCATTGACATATGTATGTCGATTGATTGAACATCAACGCTAAACCGATCAGCGTCGGTCAGACGACCGGTCTCGAATTTGATATTCTAAATTTGTCGAATCTCTTGTCTTCTATCGCTATGTTGTGGTTCAGTAATTGGCACTCACGATCTTTGGCTTGAACGGAGGTTGCACCTCGCGGTTCTCGATCCTGACCCAGTCGATGTGCCGGAAGAACGCGTGGCTCCGCACGTCCTCCTCTCCCCGGAACCCGCAGCCCAGTCTCTTCACCGGATTCTTCGTGAGGAACTGAACACAAACGTTTATTCGTGCGACAACATATTACCATGTCCTCTCTCCCTCTCTCTCTCTCTCCCTCTTGCGCAACAATTGGACGGAGGCTTCGCGAGCTATAGTTCGCAGCGTGTTATACCACAGTTTCCCAAGGTTCTTTGGCTCGCAGCTCTCTTTTCAAAGTGTACGTTCGTCGGTAACTTCTTCCGGATCTCCCGAGCGCCCACGTTGGGAAATCATGGTACAACGCGTGCGAGGAGCAGTTTCAAATTTTTGTTATTCTCCGACGGTAGACGTAAACGAGAGAAAACTCTAACGACCCAGTTAAACTGCCAACTAAATATGCTTCGAGGGAGGAGCGGAGCAAGTTCTTACCGCTTTACAAATTTCCCTAGCCTCTTTGGTGAGACTCTTCGGGTAGCTAACATTGTGATCCTTGATAGCGTCGAACAGCTCGTCCTCATCTTCGCCGTCGAACGGCGGCTGTCCAACTAGCATCTCGTAAAGCAGCACTCCGTACGCCCACCAATCCACGGATTTTCCATATGGTTGGTAAAGAATAATCTGAGAACGAGCCATTACGTTATCATCCTCCAGCAAATATTGTTACACTGTGTTTGTAGGGTAAGGTTGCTCTCAAGTCGTGTATCCCTTACGAAAAAAACCGTATGAAACTTAGGATTTATCAATAGAATAGATAGAAATTAAATGTGTTATTCAAAATTTGTGTTAATTTTGTTGTTGTTTATTATAACGAAATTAGAAAATCTATATCCTTTCACGTGAAATAAACGAAATCTCTAAAAACTTACAGCGGTACGACTAAACGAATCGGTTTCCTAAGTCGTACCTAAGAATGCAATCAAGCAACAATAACAATTAAAACGTATTTCTCATTAATCTGTTTACATTGACTCATAGGTATTCAGTTAGTACAAACATCACATACAAATTTTTCTGTTCTTTTGTCAACTCCAGCGCATACATCGTACACCGATGATTTGCATTTCAAGCATTGAATCATGTTTTCCCCCCCAAAGGACCCCCTTAAGACACAGCACAAGTTGAATGTAATAAATAAACATAACCTAACATTGAATAAAATTAATACGATTTCGTTTCGACCAAACGATTATGTAAATTCTACGGAATTTATATTTAATAAGGAACACAATTTTATCAATAATTTACTTGCAAGTTTAACTACCAAACGTATGCAGAAAATTATAAGAAAATTGAAATAAACTTACTCGGTGACAGGATCTATAATGAGGCTGGTTTATGGCAGACAATAACACGTAAAGCAACTTCGTTGACTCAGATGTGTATTTGGTTGCCGTTGTATGTGCTGTTGTCGCCGTAGTTCGTTCAAAATTCAAGTGGTACGACTGGGTACGACTTGAGCACTGGTACGACTTGAGTAACCTTACCCTACAAACTGCAGGGAAACTAACCTCGGGAGCAATGTAATCGGGCGTTCCACAGAATGTTTTGGTAGTCTTGTCGCCGCTGATGCCCTCCTTGCACATCCCGAAGTCCGCGATCTTGATATGTCCGTCCTGGTCCAGCAAAACGTTGTCCAGCTTCAGGTCCCGATAGATAATGCCGCGTCCGTGCAGATAGAACAGACCGATCGCGATCTCGGACGCGTAGAATCTACGAAAATGCTGATTCTCGTCGATCTGTTTCATCTAACGTTCCTGACACTATACTACATTGGATGTACAAATTAATTCGTGGCCCTCGGAGGAAAAGTAAGATGATTGATTGGTCGTGAATAAGTTCACGTGTGAAAGGCTGCGGATTAATTTGTACAACTGATAGGGAGCTCTCGACTAACACCTACACGGCCACCGGCTCTTTGAACTTTCCGCACTGTTGTATCTGGTACATCAGATCTCCGCCGTTCACGTACTCCATCACGAAATACAGCCGGTCCATAGTTTGGAAGCACGAATGGAGTTGCACGAGGAACGGTGGCTTGCTGGACAAAGCCAGCACTCGTTTCTCCACCATGGCGCACTCCACGTCCTCGTCCTGGATGATGATGTCCTTCTTCAAGATCTTGATCGCGTACAACTCGTCGGTACCCTTCCGTTCCGCCAGCAGCACCTGGAACCCGAGAGCGACCTTTCAAGGACCTGTTGTTCTTTTGCAAGGGAAGATACCCTACTCTGTTTCTATTATCGTCGGGAAGGGAAATGTATTTTTAATGTTCCAGTTTCTCCGAGAGGAAGATCCGTCGCTCTACCAGCTTTCTTTCAAGCTGTCAACTTTGTTCGCGAGGTGTTCACAGTAATTCTAAGTAGAATCTAAGTGCACAAAGAAAAACCGAATGTCTCGGATCGAGGGGCGACTGACTTTGCCAAAGCTGCCCTTGCCGAGCACCATGAGGAAGTTGAAGTCGCTCGCTCTGATCAAGTCGCTCTTGCCCATGTTGTGCGGCACCTCCTTGTCCTGGGTGGCCGGGGCCTTCTTCGTCACCGACGTTTTCTACGAGAGATAAGAAGACAGATATAGGGAAGTGATGAGACACGGTCCCAGAAAAAGAAAGCTCATCAAAATGAATTGGGAAGCTTACTCGCATCTTGACTTTGAGCTCGGCGAGATCCACGCCTTCTTCGGGCACGGGCACGTTGTAGAAATCTCCCTCCTCCTGGGTGAGCAGCTTGAACCATCCGCTCGCTGGAGCCTTCATCAGCTCCGAGATGCCGAACGAGAGCGAGCCCATGAAGTCGTTCCTGGACGTTCGATCCCAATCCCACACCTCGAGCAGCAACCGACGGTCCTTGTCCTCTGGCTTCAGGTCGCTGGAATAGCGAGAACAGTCTCGGTACAATGAAGAAGTCGCCTAACGCTGGAACCACTTGATGCCCGACATTAGCATTTAAACGCTATACCTATCGGCGGTAAAATGACCGGTTTCGGATTTTTTTCTATGCAGTTATCTGTATTTAAGTACATCTAGAACAGGCCTGGCCAACACAAATGGTTTCACGGGCCATTTTGATGACGCGTAACGTTACAGCGGGCCGCACTTCAGGTAAACATGCTTTTAAAAATTGTAATACAAATACGAAATGGATAAAACTTTATTGTTATACTATGATTCAATATGATTAAGTCTCTTTTTAAGTCTTTCGTTCACTTAATTTTGGTAAATCTATATCTATGTTTGACGTTGCACATCTTTTGTTAGCTGGTTCTCTAAATTGGCATCAGTCAATGAAGCACGTGGTGAACCCTTTGTAAATTTCATCTTCGAAAAAAATGTTTCACAAACATATGTGGATCCAAAAGCAGTTACAACTTACAACTCGTTGCGCAAAATATCTTAAGTTGGAATATCTCTCGGATGTGATATAAGTATTGTAAAAATTAATTTTTCATGTGGACGCAAAAATTTGTTTCATCTCATTGTTGCACTGTAACTCAATTATATCAAAGATATCAAATATAGAACTGAAGTTCATAGTCGCACTTGCGCATTATAACAATGACACTTCGTTTATTTAAGAGTTTTTTGTATACATACAACAAGAAACAAAAGTTTCGATAGAAATATAAAATCGCCTGGCGGGCCGCACAATTTAACATGGCGGGCCACGCGTTGGCCAGGCCTGATCTAGAAGAATCTAAATAAATTGTGTAATTCTTTATCAGCCACTTTTACCGCTCGGTAGGTTCAGTGTTAATTAACCCTTGGCACTCGAAATGTTTTGCCATCGGCAGACCCAATTGTTAAAGAGACAGTCTCGAGGACCAACATTTTACTCCGAGATGAGAAAATCGGAAATGTTTCTGACACAATGAAAGTAGTATCGATGCTATCGGCAGTCGGCGGATTTTATGAAGGTGTAATTTAAAACAGTGAAAACGTTAAAAAGTTTCTATTTCACTCGAGCTCGTTTGGAGAGATTCAGATTGACAATTTTTATCCTTCATAAAGATCCGATGTCTATTGATCATGAACGTTGCTATGGCGATGCCAATGAAATGCAAAGGGTTAATGCTTTAAGCTTCTATCGCTGTTGAAGGTCCTATTAACACTTTGACTTTGACACTTTGACCCACGCGTGGGTGACACGAGCATTTCTCCAGTCTCAAAAATCAATTTCTCCGGCGATAGGTAGAGAGTTTGCTCGCTTAATTAGCCTGTGAAATGTTGCAGGGCCGGGGAAGTAATTTCCACCTTGAATCCTACCTTCTCAGTTCTTGTTTTATTAACACTTCATCCGCAATTTTGTGATAATCATTTTGAAGTGGATGACCAATAGTGGAGAATTCCTTAACGAGTTACCCGAAAGAATCTCTGGAAAGAATGGCCAGCCAAATTTTTCTCGTGATTTTCAGAATAATATACAGTGAGTGTAAAAAGTATTCGTACGCTCTTCAAAGTAGAATAACTTTTTTATAATTGTACCAAATTACCTCATTGATAATAATAATCAATTAGAACCATTCGACTACGAAATGATATGCAAAAACGATTTTCCAAATAATTATAATTTGCAAGGTTACGTGTAAAAATACAAAAGGCATTTTTTTGAAACTTTAAAATTGAAAATGAAAAATGAAAATTTTAAATATATATAGTAGTTACACACATGCTGAAAATCGGAATCGATTAACATACACACGAGTTACAAGCGATTAAAAATGGTAAAAATCGTAGTTTTTGATCGACTTTTCATCAGTCTCTGCTCAAAATTCGATGAAATTTTCAGTATGTGTATAACTAACATCTACAAAAAGTTATAGAAAATGCCTTTTTTTATTTTTGCATGTAACCTTGTAAATTTATAATAATTTGGAAAATCTCTTTTGCATATCATTTCGTAATTGAATAGTTCTAATTGTTTATAAAAAATCACGTCGTTTGGTACAATTATAAAAAAGTTATACCATTTTAAAGGGCGTACGAATACTTTTTACACCCACTGTATATACCCAAAGAAATTTGTAAGTTATAAATATTACACGACTGTTATTTTGACGGTTACCGTAAATCTAGTATTGAGAGAGAATTATTCATATTTGAACAGTCTATTGACACATTACCGACCGGTGATTATTGCATAATTTTGAAAAATCAATGGTATATGGCTAAACACTTTTTAATGGAACCTTTAATAGCAACATCAATTTTCATTGTGAACTAACAAATAACCCTGAATAACGTCATTTAATAGTTTCATTTAAGATTGCAATGTAAAAGAAAAATGCGTTCCTCTGGTGCAGCACAATTATTGAAAATCCTATTAATAGGCTTCCGGTAGGTAAAGTGTTGACAGGCTTTTGGTAGATAAAGTGTTAAATATAGGTTCGATTTTACCGAATGCTTGGGATGGTCGGAGTTGTGGCAGTCAATGTGTTAAAAAGTTCCTTAGCTAACCATTTGACTAGATACTTGGTACTCGAAGAACTCCTATCACTATTCCTGAAGAGTGAAGATGAGGAAAGAAAGGGAGACGTTCAGGACTCACAAGACGATAGTCTCGTTCCATTCGGGGTTCAGTGAGGACTTGATGGTCTTGGTCTTTTTCTTGACGTTGTCCGAATCCGGGATCAGCTTCAGCTTGACGTAGGGGTCCGACAGTCCGTTCGGGTCCATCGGGATCAGGTTCCGGCCCTGTTTCACTGAAACCCATGATCCGATCCAAGGGATCGGGTCCGTTCAGATCCTCTCACCATCTTCCTCTCTCGAGTGTTGTCCTCCGCGATTCAGCCTAACTTCGAGACGCGGATCGAGGACGAACGGCTTCACGATCGATTTCCATTACCGTTTCGTTTCACGTGTTCCGACCTTGCGAAATCGAAAAGAACCGCCTTTTCCAGCCGATAATAACGGTCTAATAATAAAGATCTCGCTGCTTTCCTACCGAGGCCCTGCTCCACGAGATAATCTTCCTCTCGTAACCACTTGAAAAACGTTTGACGGGGAATCAGTCGATAAATCGATCTCCAGAGATATTTTTAATAACGATTCCCGCGGAACCGACACAGGATTATTACGCGGCCCGTAATAATCAAACGAATCCGCTCACGGTTACGCGTTTTCGGCCAATAGAATCCGTTCGTCCTCGATCCTCAATCCCGGCGGGACACGATCGTGATCTTTTCCAACTTCGGAGATCATTATCGGAAGAGGATACCTCTCGATACATGTGAGAAACCAATATATGTGTAACCGAACACGATACAATTTCAACCAGCAATATTTAATTACCAGTTAGGAGCAAAACTGATCACACACACTTTATATCAGAAGAACTTTCTTATGAATGGACCAAACGACTTCAATTTCTCTGTAAGACTAGAAGAATTAGTTTAGTAAGCGACGTCTAAAAAATATGTTGAAAAAATGCATTTAATAACGGAAATTTAAGAGATGTGTTTGGTCAACTTGTACAAATTATACACGCTCCGAAAATTTCATTGAAATTGGTTAATTGATTTACGAGTTATAAACGATCAAAACTGGTAAAAATTGCAATTTTTCCAAATTTTCGGTCTTTTTACCACTTTTGATCGTTTATAACTCGTAAACCAATTAACCAATTTCAATGAAATTTTCAGAGCGTATGACCAAACACATCTTTCAAATTTTCATTATTGGCTCAGCTAAAAAATTCCTAAAATTCAATTTTTACTATTGTTTTTCACAATAACGACCAAATGCATTTTTCCAACATATTTTTTAGGTGTCATTTACTAAACTAATTCTTCTAGCCTTACAGAGATATTGAAGTCGTTTCGTCCATTCATAAGAAAGTTCTGATTTAAAATGTATGTGACCAGTTTTGCTCTTAACTGTAGATGGGTTAATACCTTAATACTTTTTAACCGGTTCGTTTAAAAAATCAAAGTTGACCATTCATTCTTTGGGGTTAGGTGGGTCAAAAACTGTCCCACCTTTTGCCTAGCTTTTTATGCATAGTATATTTTAACGCACCGCGAAAGGTTAAAGTTATATTGATATTAAACAAAATTCTGTGCAACTTGGGTTTTTATTTTCTTTGAAATCGTGTGCCTGAAAAAGTTAAATTTTAAATAAATTTCCCTCTTGATACAATAAGAATAATTGTCTTGTAAGTACAATTTCGTATTCGAGTTGTGTATCGCCCAGAATCGCCAGAAAAAGTTACCCCCTCTCTGCCACTACCGGATCAGTCACGTGACCGAGTCATGGCGGAATCGTGGAGAATAGCATAGTAGAAGGGGAAGGTAGAGTGGGGATACGATTCACGATCTGGCGACTCTGGTCTCATCCTGTATATCGAGACAGTAGTGTGCATCCTCTTCCAGAAAGTTCGCAGAGAGGCTGACTCCGAAGATCACGGAGAAGCTAGGGTGTTAGCGTGGTACTTAGGGTGTAACTTACCCTCGACGGTGAGCTTGTTTCCTGAACAGCTGATGTTCAATAACATACGACCGCGTCTTTCGGTGTGGTCGCATCCGCACAGGTTTGGCACGCTCTCCTCGCACCTCTTGTGTACGTTCATGTCGCATGCTGCGTCATCAGATCATCGATCAGTTATCGGAATCGTTCGACGCTCCCGCTGGCGTCAGCGTCGTCGCTCACAGCCAGACAACAGGCAACCTCGTTCGTTTGCCGTGTTTTTCGTACACGTCTTTCTTTTTTTTTTTTTTTTTTTGTTAAATGTATACTTTCGCAACATTCGAACGTTTCGAGCAGTGGGATGGATGCAGAACAGCGCGGGGGGAGGGGGTGTGCGATGCTTGAATGCGCGTTCTAATTCGCTGCCGGAATTGCAGCCGCCGATCGTTCTGCCCTCGCGAATTTATGTTACGTTAGCTCGATCTTTGTTATTAGTGTTAAGAAATCGATATCGATCATGGGAAGTCACAATTTATTCCAACAGAGAATCTTCAGGCTCTAAATTTTGTAACAAGAATTATTGCTCTTTCAATTTTTTAAATATTGCCTATTTTGTAAGTTAGCAGTAGGTACAATATTTTTGGAACCGTTGATTTTTATTTTACGTATATGTATATAATTAACTGTATGAATACGTGTTTGTTCTTCCCCGTGAATTTTATTGACGCTTTGAAGGCCGCTGTCACGCGGGCGTAACTTATTTTCTTTCATCTTCCTCTTTGTATGTTTTCAAACAGCATATAAAAATAATTTCGTCTTTCAATTGTTGTTTTATAATTGTTTTTAAATTGTAAATACGTTCAGCGCTCGTTCTAGTGGTTACGTCGCACCGGATAAAAAGACAAATTGCCGCCCCTTAAGAATATATATATTTTTTAAATAAAGATATATATTTTTTATTTTAAGATTAATAAAAGCATTTATTTGAATAAAAGCATATTTTCTATTAATTGGGTATTTAACACATCAATATTTTTCTCACAATTATATACAGCCAAAATGGCGCCCCGGACAAATGTCCGCCCTTAGAGCGGGCCCTGAAACGTTGGAATAGGACAGTTTTTGTTCCGCATAAAAATTCGCAGTCTACTAATTGCCAAATACCCGACGAACAAAGCCAAACGAAGCCGAGGAAAGAAACGCGCGACCATCAAAGAGCTGGAAAAGATAAATCCCTGTACAATTTGTCAAGCTTTCGAGATCAAGTGTTTCTTTCCATCAATGTCTGCCCTGCTTTAAGGGTGGAAGCATGGTTCCTCTCATATTCTCTACAACTGTACAATCTCAGACCGTGTGAACCAATCTCGAGAATTAACTAAATAAATACAACGATATATTAGTGAATGGTTTTATTAAAAAAAAATAAATTCCTCTGTATCTTTGGCATGCTTCGGAAACCAAGAGTCCCATTTGATCAACGTCCACCCCCTGCTCCAAGGACCAAAGTCATCGATTCTCGTCTCTTGTTTAGAATGCTATAATTTCAAAACATTTGAACCATTTTTGACAATCAACCGTATAGATATAATTATGTATTACTACCTCCGCGTGGTTCTATTCAAAATGACAAATCCTTCTATTTTCCCCCAGCTTCTGAAACCAAGTGTTCCATTTCATCAACGTCCACCCTGCTCCAAGGATCAGACTCATCGTTTCCCTTCTCTCGTTTAGAGTTCTATAATTTCAAAACAACCTTTTTGACAATTCATCTGCGTAAATATAACTCTGTATTACTTCCCCCGCACGATTTGATTAAAGACAAATTATGTACTCTGCTTTTGACAAACGTTCCAATTCATCTTCATCCACCCTGCTTTAGGAGTGGAAGCAGCAATCCTCTTATCTTTCCTACAATTCTATAATTTCAAAGCATGCGGACTTGTTTGACGATTATTTGTATAATACAACTGTGTATTACTTCCTCCATACGAATTTATGAACGGCAACATGTTGCCTCACAATTTCTAAGCTTCTGAAACCAAACGTGTTCCATTTCGTCATCATCCACCCAGCTTTAAGGGTTGGAAGCAGCGTTCCTCTTAGTTTTTACACAATTCTATAAGCTCAAAATTCTAATGCAAACTTTTTTTATCAAATAATTAAATAAATTTAGCTATGTATTGTACTTCCTTCACGTGATTTTATTTAAAAAAGATATATTACTCTGTTTTTGGCAAACATTGCACATCATCAACGTTCACTCAGCTTTAAGGGTGGAATCATGTTGCTCTTCCGCTTTCGATCATGTTCGCGAGGAGACGAAGGGCGGCTGCAGTCGGTGATCGCATACGCGCGAGATGCAACGACCTTGAACCTTCTGCGAAACGACCCGTGCGTGGCCGGCGACAAGAAAAAGAAAAAGGAAAAATGGCTGGAAAGTGGCTTTTCGTGACCAAAATTCGAAGTACCTTTATATCGACCTATTCTTAACAAACATTTCAGTAATGTAACCACCATACGTAAAATAAAAAATGTTCAAAACAATAACTAAAAATTACAAAAATACTGAATAAAAATCTGCTTCCCAAAATTTGCACGACATGTGGCTTTTCCTAATTGTCTAACCTTTTGTATGATGCAGTGTTTTAAAACCCTCGTCGAAGTTTTAATTGACACGTGGATTAAATAATGCTTGGGGAATACCTTTATATAGATTTATTCTCAACAAAAATTTCAGTAAAATGTAACTACCATACATAAAATAGAAAATATTCAAAACAATAATTAAAAATTATAAAACTACTGAATAAAAATCTGCACAACGTGTCGTTTTTCATAATCGTCTAACCTTTTGTATGAAACAGTGTTTTAAAACCCTCGCCGAAGTTTTAAGTTACACGTTAATTAAATAATGCATGGGGAATAATTGAACCATGAAAACACGCCTATCAATAAATACATCAAACCTAAATAAAAAGATATTATTACATATGTAATAAATAGACTGCAGATTTTATGCAAAATAAAAATTTCCTCACTCGATTACAACAAACGGAATTTCCTCTTTCAATGTTTTTAACGAGTCGGAAATAAAGTAACATTCTTAAATTCCCACTCATCCATTCTTGCCATAAATGCATAAAATTTGAAGTCTTCGGAGTGAGTGACGTCCTCAAAAATGGCTAATACTTTGGATTGTGAACGGTTATGCGTACAAAACTTCGTTTGAAAATTACGGAACTTGGAAAATTGAATTTTGGCCACGAAAAACGGGTTTCCAGCCCGGTGTGCGAGGGGTCGGTCGATGACACCCTCCGCTGCATGCCCGGTCGAACGAGCCAAGAAAAGATTCGAGACGAGCAGACGATCGATCGCGAACCGGAACGACGGACGTTCGTTTACCCGCGCGTATGCGAATCGACGCGACGGTTTCTTGGCTCCCGATGCCGACCCGCCATCAGGTACTGTCGCAATTCCGTCGCCCATTCAAACGTGGATCATTCTGATTTTCGATTTCTTCCTCCGGTTGCCTCGTTTACCATCGTTCTGTCTACCGCAGCGTTCCTCAACCTTCGATCGGAATCAGATCGACACCGTAGACGACGAGAGTACAGTAGCCGATTCACATAAATAGATAACGTTATGCATATTTCAGTGCAGCGGGTGCAGTGAACTCAAGCGAACTAGTAGCGAATAAAAAAGGAGAGCGTAGAACTCAATTTTGTTATTCAAGCAATGAACTTTAACGAATAAGATATTTTCCCTTTAGTTCGATGATCTTTTGTCAAAAAGAATAAATAAGAAAATATTTAATTCACATTTTAAAGTTTATTCCTTGAATAAGGAAATTTTATTTCACCGTAAAATACCGAAATTACTTTCTTGCCAACCCAATAAATTGGATCGACTGATGCCGATCATAAAAATGCTTGTCAAAATCAAGAATATTATTTTATATATGCCCGAGATCACCCCCGAGGTCATTTGAAATAACTTTTTCCTTTGCGAAAATGTGCTCCGCAACTTTTTCAAGGAGGTATTAATGAAAAACACGGACCAATCAGAGCGCAGCCTTTGTGGACGCATTCCGGCTCGGCCAATACGAACTCTACGCTCGGCGGGATTTGCCGCGGAGGCGGAGTCCGTGCGCTGTAGCCGCGCTTCGGTTGGTCCTTGTCTTTTCCTCAACCCTTTGCACTCTGAATTATTTTTCTCTTGTCTTTTCCTCAACCCTTTGCACTCTGAATTATTTTTCAATATTATTGCCAACAACTACCTACTATTTTAAGCGTCCCATTCGAAATTTACTTTAAAGGACAGTTCCTTGACTGATACTTATTTTAAACAATTTTGTTTACTAATTATTAGACTGCGGATGTTTATGCATTTTCCAAATTTTGTAGACAAATTTTAAGAAAGTGGAATGACATAACATTCTACTTTTAATGGGAACAGCCTTTGTAGATCTAAAACAAATAAAAGTTGTACAAAATTCTGTCGGAATTTCATATTCCAGTCTTTTTTGAAAATTTTTATAAGCCATAAAAATAAGCATAAAAATCCGCAGTAAACTAATCATATTAAATGTAGCTCTCAAACTTTGTTGTAATTTATATTTGTGGAACCTATATTTGTTTTAAACTAAACAATAAGACAATTAAACAAATAATGGAAGAACCAAATACCTTTTAAAACCCGTTTCATTTATATTTTTCTTTCTGTGATGTTGCCTCACACTCGACAAAGGAGTGCAAAGGGTCAATAAAAAAAAATGTTACTGCAAATGTTCCCAGGAATCATCCCTCGCAGAGAAATCTAACATTTTCGGGGCATCCTGTATATTTACTTGTAAATGTTATTGAATGATAAAAATAATACAGCATTAGGGTAAACTTTACATTAACGGACTCAAAATTTGTGCCTTTCTCCTATAAATTGTGATGTATTTGGTATGTAATCCAGTAGATTTGTACCCGGGGCGGCTGCAGATCGAAGTTTCGATCCTATAGGATCAATGGTTCAGGAGTTATGCTTGCTTAAAGTTGAGCAATCTGCAGTGTTTTTGCAGTAGTGACATGAAAAATGCACAACTTTAAGCAAGCATAACTTCTAAACCATTGATCCTACAGGATACAAATCTATTGGATTACATACCAAATACATAATAATTTATAGGAGAAAGGCACAAATTTTGAATTATTTTGCATTATTTTATTTATTTATTTTGAATTATTTTGCATTATTTTATTTATTTATTTTGAATTATTTTGCATTATTTTATTTATTTATTTTGAATTGTTTTGCATTATTTTATTTATTTATTTTGAATTATTTTGCATTACCCTGAATCGCTTGTTTCCTAAATAGATAATTTTCCTAGCTTTTCGTAGATCCCCAAGCTGAGAAACGCTGTGGATTCTACAGTCTACCCTCCCACTTCGACGTTTTTCACTGAATATTGCTTGTTATTGCTGCGACGGGACTGTTCGAACGGAATCGGGAGCCGAAAAACGAAAGTGGCGGGTACTCGCGAAAGTTAGGGGCGGGGGTCGTAGAGCGGGTACGATGCGAGTCCGCGGGTATCTACGGCAGCGGGTGCGCATCGAGTAAAATGGCGCGCGCAGTGTTACTGCGACCCGGTCTGCGATCGTCGGGTAAAAGAGCGGGCATTTTGCACGGCAGGACAAATAGTATTCAAATCATATTCGCTACTTACTTCATCTTACTAGCACTCGAGTGGTGACTCACAGTCACCATTAAAAATTGCTGTACCATTAATCACAATACTGTTTACATTGTTAAATATCTTGGTGTCTGAATGACTACACATGTAGTGATGGGATCTGAATCACTTCGTATCGCTTCGATTCAATATTTACGTACAACAAAAGATTCGAATCATTTGTAACATAATTCGAAGCTTAGAACTCTTGAAACTGTTGGACGTCTTGCGAGGCTTCATTGTCCTGAAAATCTTGAATGCCTTAAATCTTTGGAAGGTTTGTAAGAATTGAAACTCTTGAAATGTTACATCTATCACGAAATAATGTCAGCATTGGGATATGAATAACAGTATGAACGTACCAATATGATAAAAAGTATAACATTCATTAAGATTATCAAGATTTTTAAAATTTTCAACACTTCAAAACTTTCAAGAGTTTCAAGAATTTCTGATTTCGAATAAATATCGAATTGATTCGAAACTCTGTGGTGATTGATTTGTTCGAAAACTTGCAACATGTATGCCCATCACTATACACATGTATAAATATTGTATGAAGTATTATAACAACTTCATATCCATAAAATGAACAAAATCATATGTAGACAGCGGATCATTATGCAAAATAAAAATATTTCTACCTGATTTGCAACAAACTGGAATCAAATAATGATTTATTCTCTTCCTTGATATGTTTAATAGATTAAAAATAATATAACAGTATTTTTAAATTCTTCTAATACTTTTACTCTTTTAAATGACACTTATTCGTGTTTGTCATAACTGCATAAAATCCGCTGTCCAATCATATACAAGGGAATTAGTTCTAGATCGGAAGAAATGTTTAATGTTCGAGTTAAAATAGCTCAGACTGCAAAGGGTTAAATTAAAATTCAACGATAAAATTACAACATTAATAAGCTGAAACTAATAGAAAGAGTGGTACGCTTGCATTCTCTTAATCTGCCCACTGCCTCAAATAGCATTCATTCATTTTTATCGAAATAATTACGAAATGGACAAGTTCGGGTCCTCGCGGACCCAGCCTAATATTTAACCGGCATGCAAGTGTCACGAGGTGTCTGATAAAACTACATAAATACATTCTTCTGGAAAAGTTCAACATGATTTACCCGACAGTCGCAGAGAGGGTAGCGCGCGACCGTCGAGCGGGTCGGGTCTCTGCGCTCGCGTGTACTCGTCGTTGGGTTCGCAGTCTACGGTATATACGGTGTATATCTGATATACATACACATACAAGGGACACATACACGTGTGTACAACTACGAGCATGCACGATACATAGAAAACAATAGAGTGTACGATATATGGAGTATAACTAGGATATCCACAGAGATCTAAAAACGAAGACTCGCGGGGGGCACGTGGGGTGGGGGGTTTATACACGTGTCGTATATCGTATGTACAACGTCAGAAGAGGCACAATATATACAGTATATATGTATAGTATGTATACTTTCTTATGTATAAAGGCGGCGAGCTCTGAAAAAAACGTGCCAGAGAGTACGATCAAGAGAGAGATAGAGAAAGATAGAGATAAAGGAAGAGAGATAGATAGAGATAGGTAGAGAAAGAGAGATAGAAGAGAGAAAGAGAGGCGACGGTGAGTAAAAGCGAGGAGCGAGAAGGAGAGAGAAAACCGAGTGACGTGAGCACGCGATACTGTGACGCGAGATTAGGGGTCTGGGGGGGGCTACCGGTTCGCGCTGGGTAGCCACGGGCTATCCGACCGGCCGAGACCGTCGAGACTTTAACGACCCCAACGTTCGCGCTAATCGTCGGATCGATCCGCGCTAAACGGATCCACTGGAAAAGCGAACAATAGAGAAACAACGAACGTCCAAGTGGCCGCAGAACAAGAAAGAGCACTGAGCTGTTGGGAATGGCAGACCAAGTGCTCCGGATGAACCACGAAATACCGAAATACATACGGTAACATGCCTCGGTGTATGCAAGACAGTTCGGAACCGAAGTGTCGCTTGTGTGCAAACATTTCACCGTGATCTACGATAGCTAGACACTGCGAATTTTTTTAGGGATGTTCTGGAGGTATATAAGAACGCAACAAAATTTTTGAAAATTTGACAAAATATGATTCTTACTAAATTAATGCAATTACCAAAGTTTGGGTTCGATTCACTGCACCGTTTAAGAAGTATAGCAACTTATGGAGAATTCATAAAATTCCACTTCAAACCCTATTTACTTAAACCTTGAAAAAACGCAACTAGAAACTCCAAAAAAAAAAAATACACTCAAAAGCAAAAATATACTCATGAATGGCTTTTATTGCGAATATGTTGATGGATTTCGAATTTCTTGTACTTTTGTCTCCCATTGTACCTCCAGCACATCCTTAAGCTTTTATGAGCGAAATTGATCATGTGCAATTTAAAAGCACGATCAATACAATTTTGGAATATTAACCCTTTGCACTCCGAATTATTTTTCAATTTTGTTGCCATTGAAGTGTTGTTTTGATTGAGATCTATTAGGTTGTTGCATATGAAATGTCCGATTTTAGAATGCAACTCTTATCAAATGTTTCAATCAAGAAATGTTATTATAATCTATAGGTTTATTGTTACTAAACGTACCACGACTGGCCAAATGACTGGTTCTAGATTTTTTTATTTCACAATTAATAAAATGATAAAGATGCCTTCACAAGAAATGATTTAATAAATATCTTTATTAGAGCACATGTTACAATTCTTATTCTAGATATAATTCTTGACATTTTTATTGGCAACCACGCGTGCCTGTCACTTTTATAGCTCGGTACGTTTACTGTTAATATTCTATGTTCAATTTTAATTTAGATGTAACATTTTACTTTTAAAAAAGTTTATTTCAACGTCAACCAACGCGACTGTCGTGTATTCCTTTTATATGTATGTCTGAAAAAATAACTTATTGACGATAACATTATGTGATTTTTTAATTAACTTACTAGTCGTTGATGGTAAAGAAGAACTACAAAATCAAGATAACAGTCTTGTAAATGAAAAACGTGAACATAATATCTTATTATTGCCGTAATACAATCAAGAAACTTGAAATTTGTAGATAGAATACATTGGGTATACAAAATTGTGTTTGTTCAATGTCATTGTAAAAATCGGACATTTCATATGCAACAACCTAATACTTCAAAGGACAGGTCCTCGACTATACTACTTATTTTAAACAATTTTGTTTACTAATTATATTAAACATAGCTCTCAAACGTTGTTGTAATTTATATTTGTGGAACTTACATTTGTTTTAACTAAACCATAAGACAATGAAATAAATAAAGGAAGAGCCGAGCACATATAAGAACCCATTTTATTTACATTCTTCTTTCTCTGATGTCGAGTGACACTCCACAAAAGAGTGCAAAGGGTTAATACGCTATTTTCACCTCTTCAGAATGATTTAGAGTAAAAGGCTCTCTTCCATTTAGCCCCTGCTTCTTGCGATAATTAAATTTACACAGAAGATTTTTAGTTCGAATAAATATCTGCTGTCTTTTCATGAATGTTCAGGAAAATTGCGGTTTTGCGTGGTCGTTTAAAAAAGACGTGATACATCCTGTACATTGTCGCCATTAGTATTCTGCTCTCATTAGTATGATTTTAATTATTGCACGAACAGAAATTCATTAGAAATTCCAGGGGTGTATAAAAATTACTAAACATACTACTGTCGGTCAAATGACCAATTTCAGATGTGTTTGGAACACTGGAGATGAGTATACACACTTCTTTATATTCAGAAATCTAAGTAAATTCAATCGTGACATTTTTATGAGGCGACACACGTGCTAGCCATTTTTAAAGCTCGGCGAGTTTAGCGTTGAGGAAATCGGAATCGGAAAAGACCGAAAATTTGGAAGAAAATTGGATAGCAAACTTCTCGACGATTCTCGGCCGTTTGGGTGATCCGAGGCCACCCGGGCGATTTCATGTTTGTTCAGGGCTCTGGCGGGCATCTCGTAATAGATCAACACAGCTCTGGTTAACACGAATTGCGTACGCAGCACGCAATGCGCGGGGAATAATGTTGAAACTGGCATCTACCCCTTTTACTTATCGATGCGTGTTATGATCTCGCTACGGACGAGAGCATCGAATCCGACAAAGATCTCGAGCAGGGGCTGGCGGGCCAACAACAATTACGGGTACAGGGAGCCGTGCGAAACGGTCAACACACCGTGGACGGGTACGATACGATACTGGTACTTGCCAAGCAATAATGGTACTGGAAACACTTGCTAGCTTGCTAGCGGAGAAAGGGTTTTCCGAAACGGAGAATCGCGGGTGGTGAGTTTGCTGAGAAATCTGCAGACCGAAGAGAGCCTCTCCTCGGCTAGACAAGGACACGAGTGCACAACGGTGCCATTTCTCGAAAACCTGGCCAAACTTCCGTACTTCGATTTTTCATACAATATTTTTCAGAAGTACTGATTTCGTGTATTTTAGAAGTTATGCGTCGTTGAATTCGATTGGTGGGAATGTTGGTTTTAAGTTAGATGGTGTGAACATCGATTGGTTTCACGATCTTTTTTGGTGAAAAACTCGACATTTGAGTGGACTCGACACCGTGAACTATTTCTGTGGGATTACTTCAGTGGGGCAACATTTTAGTGGGTCGTTTCTGTGGGCCACTGCAATGGGCCATTATTTTGGTAAGCTTCTTCAGTGGGCTCTTTCAGTGGGCTCCTTCAGTGGGCTCTTTCAGTGGGCTCTTTTAGTGGGCTCTTTCAGTGGGCTCCTTCAGTGGGTTATTATTTCAGTGGGCCATTATTTCGGTGAGCCTCTTCAGTGGGCTCCTTCAGTGGAGTCACTTCTGTGGGTTATTAATTCACATAGCCAACTCATTTAAGTGAGTGGACCATTTCAGTGAGCCACTTCAATGGGCCATTATTTTAATGAGCCACTTCAATGCACCATTATTTCATTGAGCCTCTTCGATGGTCTATCTCAGTGGACCGTTCCAGTGAGCCATTACTGTACCAGCACAATGGGCCCCATCAATGAGTCATTATTGCAGTGGGCCACCTCAGTGGGCCACTTCAGTGGGCCACCTCAGTGGGCCACTTCAGTTGACCATCTCAGTGGGCCATTTGAGTCGACCATCTCAGTGGGCCACTTCGCTTGGTCACTTCACTGGGCCATTTCAGTGGGCCACGTAGTTCAAATATATTATTGAGAAGTATGTTATTGAAAAGTATATTATTGAAAAGTACATTATCCATAAAAGGAAACAGTGGATTGTAAATATTGTTTGAAACGAGGAATGATGTCATATACTCGTATATTAATTCTATTACTACCTACGTTTGGATTCTATTTCCGAATCATCGGAATGGGATGTGCTAGCTGTATCATCTACATTGCTTGTACGATTCATACTGCAAGACCGGTGAATGGATCAGAATGGAGTAATCGTTGTAAATGATCATTGAAATACATTTTCCGACATTTTATCTACGGCAAGCACCTCTTTCATACAATTTGTATAGCTAGTGCGACATGATGTTGTAGTAGGACTTCGTAGAAAGAACGAGAATTTGTCGCGACATGATGCGAGCGTGAGTCAACAAAAAAAAAATACTACGAACTACGGTAATACTACGTACATCTACGTCAACAGTAAGAATGTTTCACACATAAATTCTTTCGAGAGAAAAACTATCTCTGACACACATCGAACATGCTCCGAACTTCAAGGCACCAAGCAGCACGAACTTTGAACTTCGACGGACCGTGTATATGTCAAAGAAAAAAAAAGATTCAAGCGACGTCGGAAGCTCATCGACGGCAATTAAATAGACTGAATTTTGGCCAGGTTTCCGAGGAATGGCACCACCGTGCGACGCCGCGAGACGAATCCGAGACGCGTGATCGCGAGAGCTTCCTGTTCGGCGGCCCTGCCTGTTTCCGGTTTTTCTCTGTTATCGTTCAATATATGCTAGCTACCTGAACATTTAAGTCCCTGATGCGCGATACCGTGAAGCATCGAGCCGCAGTGGTCGCAGAAGGTCGGCGTCAGGTACGTGAAAACATCCCACTTGTGTGCGGTGCTCATCTGGGAACACAAAACAGGGGTCCAGGAACACCAGGTCCTTCATTCTGGTCCGATCCTGGGGATGAGCGAGAGAAAGAAAGGACGAGCGAGACAGACAGAGAGATAGAGATAGAGAAAGTGAGAGATAAAGAGAGAGAGAGAAAGAGATAGAGAAAGAGAGTGCGGGCCGGAAGCACCGAGAGACCACCGTTCGCGTGGATCGCTCCGAAAAAAAAACCGAGTCAACGGGTCCCTAGCTCCTTGGGATGGATTGGAGGTGGCGACAGGTGAGAATCGCGTGCCGTAGCATCTCGCGATGACGACCGAAGATGACGGACAGAGTCCCACGGCGGAATCAAGCATCGAGTCGAGGCTGGAATCAAGCTCGACTCATCGCTTGCTTGCGAAGACCAGAGGCAGCGATTTCGCTTTCACGAGGCACCGATAAAGACACCCTCGGGGAGAGCCAACTCGGCTCGTTGGTTCTCTTTGACAGAGAACAGGATCGAGAGACAGAGAGAAACTGGGAGAGAGAAGGGGAGGACGACGAGAGACGGAAGCTCCGATTCCGTTCGACGGAGCAGAGGCATTAAGTTCGTTTCCGCGGCGCGCTTTTTTCCGGTTGTTTCTCCTACGGTTGTTGTTTGCTCCCTGTTTCTTTGGTTCAATGAGGACTCTCGATCGTGAAGAATTCTCGATCGAAGATAGAGAAAGAATTCTCGCCAGGTTCGCTAGGTGTTGTAGCTGCTCTTCGTGGATATAGATAGACGTGTTCGATCTTGTCGTTCGCGAGAACCCTGCTGTTCCTTGGTTCAATTCGCAGCGGCGCGCGGGATTGCGGGGAACAGAAAAGAGTAAAGAAAACAGAGAGACGGTGTGTAGAGAGTGCGGGGGAAGACAGTGTCGTCGCTGACAGGCTGATAGAAGCGAAGGGACATAGAGCGCATGAACAAACTGTACAGAAAACGTGAAACAACGACTATTTACAATGTCCGAGACGACGACGGAGGACCGTTCCCGGCCGCCGCCGCGCCGTCCAAAGCTCTCCCTTTCTATCCGGCAAGCTGATCAATGCGTGCTTTCGCCAGACTACGCTCTCGGTTCCATCGAACCGACACTCGATTCTCAGCCATGGGCCACGGGAGTCCCTCTGGGGCTTTGCTTTCCCGTCGAAAGTTTCGACTCGAAACCCGACCCCTCCACAGCTACCGAATCGCTCTACTCTCTACAGTAGTGCACGGTTAAAGGGCATAGGGTAAATGTACCTACAGCGGATGTACAAAGATTCGTACACCTTTTAGAAACTAATAACTTTTTCGTAATCGTACCAAACGACCTGATTTTTTATAATCAATTAGAAGCATTGGTTTACGAAATGATATGCAGAAAAGATTTTCTAATAATTATAATTTACAAGATTACATGCAAAAATAAAAAAGGCATTTTTTAAAACTTTTTCATTTGGGCCCTTAATGAAAGTTTGAAATATATGTTTTGTAGATCTGCGTTAGTTACATGGTGAAAATCGTAGTTTTACACGACTTTTGATCAATTCATGCTTAAAATCCACAGAATCGTACGATCTTTCGACGCGTGTCGTTTTTTCCTACCGATTCCGATGAAATTTTCAGCATGTGTGTAAATAACCTAGATCTACAAAACATATATTTTAAATTTTCATCAAGAGCTCAAATAAAAATGATTTAACAAATGCCTTTTTTATTTTTGCATGTAACCCTGTAAATTATAATTTTTGGAAAATCTTTTTGCATATCATTTCGTAAACCAATGCTTCTAATTGATTATAAACAATCAGGTCGTTTGGTACAATTATAAAAAAGTTATTAGTTTTTAAAAGGTGTAGGAATACTTTGTACACCCACTGTATAACTACGAGTGTACGTCTTACTGCGGTACTTTTTCCAATGAGATTAAAATACGTAAAAATAAATATTTTGCCCTGAGTAAATTTGTACAATACGATGAGAATGGATTCTCGTTGGCGAGACAAAATTGTGTTAGGTACCTATTCGAAACAAGTAAGTATTTTTTTTTGTATTCAGAACACATCGTTCTTCCATAAAATGCTTACAGACATTACTATTTCATGATAAATTAGGAATAATGTTAAAATAAAGTACGATTAAAGCATATGATACCGCAGTAATCGGCACAGTTACCCCAGCTGGATAAGATCGTCAAATCTGCCCCCGAAATCTGACTGATCTTCCAGAGCCCCCAAAGAGAACGCCTGTGTGGCAAATCACAAATCGGTACCCCCACCACAACGGTAGCTACAGCGAGAACTTGGTTCCAGTGAATTAGCTCTATTTCTTTCATTCTTCTCAACGAACAATTACGAAAATAAATTCATGAACATTCTACCGAACAGCACATGCGAGTGTGAATTTTTTCAGTAGTGAGACATTGTCGACGACGATGTTCTCTATTTTTTCTAATTTTTTTTCTAAAGTGCACAGTAAGACAGAAAATTGATTTTTCTTTACTTTCCTGTAGATATATTATGCGATATTGATATATGTACATGTGCACTACTGTGTAGCGAGATAGAGCGAGATAATCGGTGGTCTTCGAACTGTGTGAAAACCTGGGATTCCCGGAAACGGAGTCTAATTAGTAGACTGCGGATTTTATGCATTTAGTCATGCAGTGGTCTTGTTAAAAAGATTTAAGGACATCAGTGTATTAGTTTCAGCTTAATAAGATGATTAAAAGCAGAAAATATTTTTTATTTGTCTTGCAATCAATGCAAACATTTCTTATTTTGCATAAAGATCCGCAGTCCAGTAATTAAAGACAGTAAAGGAAATAAAAGAGTCTAGGTATGTACATCGATTTCAAGAGCCATGGTGTATTCATTTTTAACGAAAAACCTTATATTTTCCTTTCGATGTCATTGTAGAGTTTGAAAAGACAAATCCGACGACTACAATAAAAGGTCGGTTATCTTAGCCAGTCCGGCCATTCGGACATAACCTTACTAGCCTGGTTTTGTATCCGGTATTTTAGCTTTTTGGAAAATATTGGATACAAAACCAGGGTGGTAAGGTTCTGTCCGACTAGCCCGTACTGGCTAACAATAAGATAAACCGACCTTAACCGTACCGGTCCGACATCGGATCCACTGTGATCGCACCCTTACGACCGACAGAGTTCGAAGACCAAAGACTCGCGACTGCCCGGAGCGTTTTGCTCTCCGGATGCCACGGAGCAGAGCCGCCAGATCAGGGGAATTGATTCGAATTGAAGGAAAAAAGTGACCCCGTCTCTGCCAGTATCGGATTAGTCACGTGACTTAGAGTGGGGGGAGGGGGGTAAGTCTTAATCTGGCGACTCTGCCACGAAGCGGCCTCCCAGGGCGTAGGACGGCAGTCGCCCATGCCTGCTCTATTCTACTTGCGACTGGTTTGATGACTCGAGAGACGTGCTTAAAGCTCTAGTGCTCTAGAGACTAGAGAGAAAGGGACTCGACGAATCCAACTACAAAGATCATTCATCGAACGAATCGACGAAAGTGACACGCACGGATCTCGAGCTTCGTCAAGCTGGAGACGCGGGTCGCGCGAGCGAGCGTGCGACAACACCAACACACACATACACACACACACACACGTACACACCAACGAAAAGTGAAGTCTGTGCACGGCAGCGCGCCGAAAACATAGAAGTTCCAGGGGTAAAAACGTCTCGCGCGCACGCATCGGAAAACCATCAGAATTGTGTGCGTGGACGAAGAAACGAGACGGTGGTCCAGCGGTGGGCCCGGCGAATCGATTGTTTCAATTCTCGATCGACTCGCGCTTCTCCCACCGCTAGATCCAGTAGACAGAGAAAGAGTGACGCGGTATCTGAAAGAGTCTATGGCAGGCTTTTGTGGGGATTGCCCCGTGGGCCACCAGGCCACGCCCACTCGGAGCAGTCTGTACAGATGAAAAGGGATGTTCCACGCCCAGTCAGGTTAATTTACACGGAGAAAGAGAAAGTTCCGTCTCGTTCCGATGCTACACAGACAGATAGAATTCGATCTCTTTCTCTAACATCGTTTACTCCGTAACAAGACTTTAAAGCGCAGCATCGTGTGTATCGAGAGCCGCGAAGCCACTCCTACTTAGAACAATCTCCACAGAGAAAGAGAGGTGGAGACTCTTTAATTACTGGACGTGGACCAGTGCCCCTGGGGGCAATCCGGAGCCCGTGCCTGCGTAAGACCGTGCGCGAAAGGAAAAGCAAAAAGAGAGAGAGAGAAAAGCGAACGGAAAAAACACAACGTGTTGTCGGTATACTTCGTGTGGCTCTTTTTCTCTCTCTATCTCCGATTGCTTTTGTTCCTTTATTCGAAGAACCAGTCATCGGTGCGCACACAGATTACAGAAGGAAGCGCGCGACCGCAAAGTGCACGCCTCCGGCAGAGAGCGCGAGCAGCGATTGGTTCCCGATCGGAGGGGCGTGGAAAATTTGCCCCGGCTCGCGTGCCGATCGAGACAGCGAAGAAAGAACACGGACAAGCGGTCTTTAAGCGAATAGAGAACCGATTTCCTCGTCGTCGGGGATCGAAATCGGCGCGCAGTCGAAAACGCGTTCGGGAAGACTGTACACAAGCATTTTCGAGAGCGCGCTCCACGGAGCTAAGCCAAGAAATCTATTTACATAGTGTAGGAGCAGGAAGAAGAAGAACGAGTAGAAGTGGTAGAAGTTGTAATAGTAGTAGTAGTAGTAGTAGTAGTAGTAGTAGTAGTAGTAGTATTAGTAGTAGTAGTAGTAGTAACAGTAGTAGCAGTAGTAGTAGTAGTCGTCATAGTCGTAGAAAAAGAAGAAGTAGTAGTAGTAGTAGCAACAGCAAGAAGAAGTATATATAAGAACACGATTAGAAGAGTACGAAGAGTTTGTTAGAGGTACAAAGACGAAGAACAAAGCAACACCATGTACAATCGGTGGGCCAAAGAAACAAAATGTATACGATTCCTTTTCGGTATATGTACGTGCGACAAGTGTTCCGTGTTCCACAATCGGATTCATTTCCTTTCGTGTGTGTCTGTGTGCGTGTGACTCTGGTTGCGTGTTCTCGTATTTCTTTCTTTGATTAATAGTCTCGGTTTTCTTTGGTTTTTAATTATGATACCTTGGCACTTCATGCCCTGGTGGATGACACCATAGAGAAGACTACCGCAGTGGTCACAGAAGGTGGGGCTGTTGTAGGTATGTTGCTTGAATTGGTGCTTCGTCCGCGTGTCCTGCGTTATTACACCATTACACCGTGCACACACACGCAGACTCTCGGGGGTTCGTGGCTTCGGGACGGATATGTCACGGTGGACCGGGAGGGATCGGGATCGTCGGGATCTCGGGACTGATTCTAGATCGGATCCGTCGATCGGACTCGATCCGATCTCACCGATTTCTGCTCGGATAATTGTCGCGCGGCCCCATACTCTCGCGATCATTCGAACGTCCAATTTTCTGGTCAATTACCACGGCAATTTTCCAAGTTTTGGTTAAAATTGTGATCAATAGACTACGGATTTTCGAACGTCCAATTTTCTGGTCAATTACCACGGCAATTTTCCAAGTTTTGGTTAAAATTGTGTTCAATAGACTACGGATTTTCGAACGTCCAATTTCCTGGTCAATTACAAAGTCAATTTTCCAAGTTTTGATTAAAATTGTGATCAATAAACTGCGGATTTCCGAACGTCCGATTTCCTGGTCAATTACAAAGTCAATTTTACAAGTTTTGGTTAAAATTGTGATCAATAGACTGCGGATTTTTATGAACATTATTTGCATCGATTAGAATGATCAGGAGCCAAAGAGGAAGTTCTTCCTTTTTTTTTTAAATAATATTGATAATCTCATTTTTGCCGTAAACGCATAAAATCCGCGGTTCAGTGATCAAATGTATAATGTTCATAGGCGAGAATTCCCGTAGAACCTATGCTCGGTTCTACGGGAATCTTTGTGCATCGCTGACCTTCGAGAATCTTCATAAAGTTCGCGGACGTTCGTGTAAATTTTTAATCCTCGAGGCGAGTACGAAGAAAAGGGTGCACACGAACTAGCCAAACCTGAACTCTATAAAATTTCGCATCTTGTTGATATGTTCAACAAACCGCAAACACGCAAGCCGAATAATCCCCGAGAATCTAAAGCAAGAACCATGATAGCAATCTGCAAACCGCGGACGTTTTTTTTATAAATTCCCGAGTGTAAAAGAAAGTGGAGGGCGATATTGCAAACTCTCCGATACTTTGTGTAAACTAAATACGCACGATTAATCAGCGAGTGTCCAGAGCGAGTATCGCGATAGCGATCTCTGAGCCGTGGGCGTACGCGCGATAATTCTCGATTGCACGGGCTAGTACGAACGACAAATTGGGTGGTACAGCGCCGAGTTCCACGAAATTTTCCATCTTTGTTGCGAAACAAGAGCCGCGACAATTATCCGAGCGCTACCATAACTCCCATCGGGCGTTATGCGTCGCGACACGAACTATTATAGTCTACGGAACGCTCGCCCGTCAAAGTCCGGAAGCGCGAACTCGATTATGTGCTTCGCACAGCGACGACCGCCTCTCGTTACAGGTAATTCTGCTCGCTCGATGATCGACGCCACCCGATTTCGGTTTTAACGCTTGTTTTCGCGACATTTATCGCCTCGGTGTAACGGGCGATTCAATTTTCGATACGCGCACGTCCAATCGTGCTTTTCTATCACGTTCAACGGCGGCAACCGGACCTGTCCTACAAAACTGGACAATGTTATTATTAGACTGTGGATCTGTCTGCAATATAAAAATTTCCGAGTGTTCCGAAGAGAGATTTCATTGTTTCCTTAACACGTTCGCTGCCGAGCGACATTTTCAAAAACGGTTCCACCACGCCAACAAATTTTAATAATAATTGTAAAATAAAAATACAAAACATGGATTTATGGGAAAGATATTGAATTTAGATAATGTTTAATTGCTTTATTAATTATACGAGTTATATCGTAGTCAAACCTAAACACAAACTTCGACCTACGAGATAACTCGTTGTTGGCAGCGAACGTGTTAACTAACACGCGTTGACTGTCACGCGAATTTTATACATTTATAACAAAAACACAAGTACGTGAAATTGCATTACTTTGGACACATTCAAATGATTAATTAACGCGGACAATTTCTGTTTTACACAAGGATCCGCAGGCTATTACTAGCACAGAGTTGCGCGAATTTCAATACATCGTAATTGAATCGCGTAATTGGATTACGTAATTGAATTACATTGTATTTTATATACACGCACTATTTGAATTACATCGTAATTGCATTACATAATTCGAACCTTCCACTTCATTTAATTGATAATTACGCGAATCGTGCGTGTAGTCAAAATACAATGTAATTGAAGTAAAATAGAATTGAAATAAAATGTAATTGAAGTGCAATATAATTCAAATTACGCAATGTGTACATTACTCGTTTAATGTGTCGTGTCTCTTCCGTTTCAAATTCACAGACAACTCAATTTTATGTTTATGTTTATGAAGATGTTTTCTTACGCGACGATGCTATGATAACTACGAGAATGCAGCAATCTTAGTTACAAGATGTTTGAACAATGAGTGTTCATTAAAATGAATTGAAAACTTGCTGACAAATGCCATCAGCGAATATGACCGCGTAAGTGATTAGTGAAGAATGTTCTTGTTTTAGGTCTATCCTATTAAATAGTGTTACCTTTTTCTCTGAAGTAATTTTGTCCTATGTCTTTCTACAATTTATAATTCTCTTCTGAAACGAACGTAATAAACAAGTTTAATTTTGATGACACGATGTGCATGTACACGTTCATCTTTTTCTTTTTCCACCTCTTATTCTTCTTACATATAATTCATAATTACACTCTACATCGAAATTGTGTCTCAATTGTAAAATTACACTGTAATTTAATTGAATAAGAAATCAGAATTACAAATCACATCATAATTTAAGTGAATGAAGCGACTGAATTTTGAATTACGAAATAATTGAATACAGTGTATTTGAATTACTTTGTAATTATTAAAAATTGTATTAATAATTGTAAAAATTGTCTACATCGATTGCAAGAAATAGAAACCGAATTTAATTTTATTTCTTCCCTTAATAAATTTTAATAGAGGAGATATCATATATTGATATCTTCAGTTTTTAAAATTTTTCGACAATTTTGAATTCGATCTACTCAATTTTCCTATTAAATGAATAAAGATCCGCAGTCTAGTAATATTATAATTCGTGAAATAATTCAATTGTAATTCAACACAACTCTGTACTAGCATCCGTTAGTCTAGTTAACCTCGATGACCACCGTGGTATTCGACGCGTTAATAATAATCTGCAGAAATTGAAAGTAGTACGGCGGTATTCTTCAATCAATTTAATTATCCTAAATTGTCCTTCTGTACCAAATGGTACCTGCTCATCTTTAACCGACTTCGAAAAAGGAGAAGGTTACTCAATTCGATCTGTATGTGCTTTTTTTCTATGTATGTTCACCGATTACGCCGAGATGGATGGACCAATCGGAACGAAACCTTTTGCACCTTGTAGACTATGTCCCCGGAGTGGTACCGTGAAAACAAATTTTGCATTTTTTCATTCTTTGCGATTTTTATTGCAAATAACCAATAAGACCGAAAAACCATCCTACGGTGTTCTACAAACTCTGCTCGATCCACTAAAAAGTGTAAAATAAAAAAATTTTATAAAAAAAACTATTAAACCGACTTCGAAAAAACGCACTAAAAGAATGCACTAAAAAGTATGAAATAATTTGCATTTAATTTACGTGAATACACAAGAACTTAAAATACAATATAATCTTTTCGGAGGCGGCGCAAAATTGAAAATTTTCCAAATGACAGATGTTGCTGATTATGTGATTTCATTGGAATATAGTGAACTTGGAAATCAGTATGTGGGAAGAGAAGATACATTAATATGTGAAAGCATGTAGAAAAATTGAAGGATTTCGTAATTTCCAGCGTCGAAAATTTTCAATTTTGCGTCGCCTCCGAAAAGATTGTGTTGTATTTAAGTTCGTGTGTATTCACATAAATTAAATGGAAATTATTTCATATTTTCTGCATCTGCGAGTTCTTCGCTCTATTGGGATTGAAACTATTGGAATCAGCTGAAACATCATGCATCTGCTAGACCATTGGTTCACGTGAAAATCGTCTTAGCGAATTTCTGAGGACTCGGGGATTAAGATCGTCGCCTCGTAGATCCGAAGCGTAAAATCGCCGGATTAAAGTCGCGAGATCGGTGAAAGAAGAATCGGTGAGATCGTCGAGAGATCGAATCGGATAAGGAACGTTCGTGGGTGTCAAAAGTGAGAGTCAGAGAAAGAGAGAGAGAGAAAGAAAGAGAGAGAAAAAGAAAGAGAGAGAGAGTGAGAGAGAGAGTCATCTTCGAAGCACAGAAGCACGAGGGGATCAGCATCGAGGGGCCGGGGAAGACGCTAGGACATTGATCGTTTTTAGTCAGAATCCCCGAAAGTAAACTGAAAACCCGGTTTCTCCGCGCGGTCGACGAAACGTTCGCGACCCGAGACGGATCCTCGTGTTCCGAATCGAATTCGACAACTGATTTCCTCGCGGGGATCTCGAGGAGAGTCGCGAACGTTTTGCGGCGGTTCCAGCGATTTCGCGGAATAATCGGTTCGGCTCGGTATCCGCGAAAATTATTCCGTGTCACAAGCGTGGTTAAACGAAGCGCAGAGAACGCTTAGGCCAATCGTGCGCGGTGCGAGAAAACGTGGAATAAATATATAGCTCTCAGCCCCGGGTGATCCTTTCCCAGTCCTCTCCAGCCCAGGATCTTTTGAATCATTCGTCCTTGTATTTCTATGATTTCGATCTGTGGTTTCCCGGGACTGTACGCTTCCGGTGTGGAACGTATAAACGAAGAGAACGATGGATCCACGGCTGCGACGAAGACGAGGAAAGGCGAGCGCGCGCGCGGGCGCGTATCAACTGCGCCGAGAAACGAGTAGTATAAACCGAAACAAAACAAGTCGCGGACTTTCATATAGACACGGACTTGTACGTCGACACTTACATCCGAATCAGCTCCCTTGTCCGCCCCGGGACACGTGAACGTCACGTATTCGTGACATCGCTTGTGCACCACGAAGCTGCAGACTGAAACACGAGCATCATCGGCATACCTTATGTCTGCAATGCTTTACGGATGTCCGGGAAGGATGTGGAGGTAAAGCTTACCTTGGCATTGGTACCCTTGCTTGCCGAACCCCCTGAAACAAACGATTGTGCTGGTTAAGTTCAGTGGTGACACGGACATTCGAAAAATGATGAAACTTTGGGGACATGTAGTGAACATGTAGGTAATATGTGTTACGAATATGTTTTAACGAACCACACTCGTCATGAAGATTTTGAACAAAGTCTAACTAATATATGAATGCTACGACTTTCATTTTAATTGAAATAAAATTTGATTCGCTTGAAATTAATATTTAAACATTCAAATAAATGTAGCCATATAAAAATATAAATTTTCTTTTCTCCCCTACGACATTTTTCAGGATAAAGACGTTTTAATCACTGTAACTGTAAAGGAGATGATACGGCAAGGGGTTGATTATAATAATATTGGGTTGGAAGGAAAGTTCGTAGCGCGTTTTCAAATTCAGAATCGAAGATAAAATTAAGGTATTTTATTCATATGTTTATTCAATAACACGAGAAGTTACCTCGAGGATGGCAAAAAGTAATAGAACAGAATGGAAAATATGGTATTGAATAAATCTATGAATAAATATCTGAATGTTAGCTTTCAATTTTAATTTACAAACGATACGAACGTTCGTTCCAACCCAATATACAGTTAGGAGCAAAACACACACTTTAAATGAGAATAACTTTTTTATGAATGGACCAAACGACTTCGATTTCTCTGTAAGGCTAGATGAATTAGTTCAGTAAATGACGTCTAAAAAATATGTTGAAAAAATAAAAAATGCATTTGGTCGGAATTGTGAGAAAACAATAGTAAAAATTGATTTTTACGACTGTTTTTCAGCTGGGCTGATAACGAAAATTTAAAAGATGTATTTGGCCTCAACTCGTATAAATTATAGAATATACGCTCCGAAAATTTCATTCAAATTGGTTCATTGGTTTACGAGTTATAAACGATCAAAAGCGGTAAGAAGGCCGAAAATTTGGAAAAATTGCAATTTTTACCACTTTTGATCGTTTATAACTCGTAAACCAATTAACCAATTTCAATGAAATTTTCAGAACGTATCATACGAGATTACAAAACACATCTTTTTAAATTTTCGTTATTGGCCCAGCTATACAAGTCGTAAAAATCAATTTTTACTATTGTTTTCTCACAATTCCGACCAAACGCAATTTTACAACATATTTATTAGACGTCACTTACTAAACTAATTCTTCTAGCCTTACAGAGAAATTGAAGTCGTTTGGTTCATTCATAAAAAAAAGTTATTTCGATTTAAAGTGTGTGTGATCAGTAGACTGCGGATTTTAAAAATGTTCAGGAAAAATTACCCTTTTCAACGGAGATTATGTTTTCGTGCTTAAACAATCATTCGCAAGGAGAACCAGTTCCAGGAAATTGTTTTTTTTTTTAGGTCGACACACAAGCGATTGCGAATCATTATCCGAGCCCTTCCACGCCTTTAAAGTGGTTTAGCTAATTTTCGAGGGTGGATCACAGGTACGTGGCAGCCTGTGCAACGACGTAATCGAGCACGTTTCGACGGAAGCTTCGATGGAATGTAGGCTAATCGCGGATTTGCGGCAACGCTTTTCATCCCCCGTCTCCTCGTCGATGCACCTTGCGTTTCATTGGCCGTTTCTTCGCGTTTCGTCGCGTTTCCCTGACTTTCCCACCGTCCCCTCTTCTTCGCCTCGTTTCGCTGATTGTCATTGTCGTTGCGCCCTTCTTTCATTCACAGCATCGTTTCTGTGCAGGGGGCAGGAAACCTTTTTCTTGCCGTTTGCACCCGTCGCGCAAATAAGAACGTGCGGTGAAAATAGCCTAATACGGTCCGGCTCCTAAATTGGAACATAGCTCTTAATCGTTCACAAATTCATTTCGCTTGGAAATTATATTATAGAATTATATTATAGAATTATATTATATATTATAGAATACACATCTAGAATATGGAATAATTTAAATATGCAATGCTTTTTAAACTGCACTAACTAAATTTCTGTCATAACTTTCCGATGGTGTTTTACAAGTTGCGAAACAGTGTTTTATTTCGAAACTAATGTTTTTCCACGCTTCTACCGACCCGCGCGATGCGCGACCAACCAGAAACCATACACAGAGGGATTTCTGCTCGTTCCCAGGATAAATCATTCTCGGAGACGATCGAGGAGATTCGCGGCGGAACGAAAGCTCGGAGGGAAAGAGTTACGCGATCGTATTTTCGTATTCGGAGGGCAAACGTTACGTTGCAGGTCGGCGGAACCTTGAAATATCGATCTGCTCGTCGAAGCCGACTTAATCGAGGGTCCAGCGTAGAACCGTCGCCGGTTATAAACCGCGAGAGCCGACCTGGACGTTGAAAATGCAATTCTCGCTTGAGCTAGCCGCCGGCTAGGCTAAAGCGCTCGAAACTTTCGACGGTTTGCGAGAACCACCCGGTTCCATTTTGGTCTGGACCGAACTCCCCATCTCCCTGTTGCTTTCGAGCTTCTGCTACAGCTTTCTTCAAAAATGGTCGTCTCTACGCGCAATCAAGACTTGTCGTCTTGAACGTGGATTATAGGGTCCCAGATAAATTCGATTCTGGGAACAAACTGAGATTATATGCAGGAGCTTTAAGACTATATTGCAAACATCGTAAAGAAAATTATTACAGCTCGAATGGATTCATCTCAAGAATTGCAACTTGCTCACTATGACCAGAGTCGAAGAAACATTTTGGGATCTTTGAAAACGATTCAGAAATCGTCCGTGGGCGTTCTCAAGCTGAACTTTGAGGACTAAGAAAAATTAGAGACATCTGCAGAAGCTTTAAGACTAACGGAAACTAAATTTAATCGTAAAGAAAATTACTATGGCTGGGATGGGTTCATTCCGAATAGAGTCGAAGAAAAATTTTGGGATCTTTGGACGCAGGAGGTTAAAAGACGATCGATCGGCGCACAGAAGTTAAACTTTAGAGATTAATGGTAGGGAAAGTTGAAGACCCGTGAAGGAGCATGCCCGTCTGCGAAAATATACCCTAATCAACGTAGGTTCATCAGCAGAAACAACAGATTAAGCACACTATCCAGAGCCTAAGAGAAATTGTAGACCAACGGAAGGCTTATGAAAACCGGATTAACTCTCGAGGGAATTAGTGAGTCGAGCATCAGGTTATTAAATGTTGCAGGCTCTAAAGGAACCCTTTGATCGACCCGTAAAAAAATCAGGATCGGCGCTGCATCGTTTGCGTATTATTCATAAAAGTTTCAGAAGCGACAGGAACATTATTAAAAAAGGAGGATGAAATCAATATGAACCCCGACTTAATATACAGAGCGATGCGGGTGATGAAAATTCGCCATGCCTCGAACACAATTTCCCGGTGAGCCCGTTGCGGACAGGATCGATCGACGACACACAAGCCCGGAACCAAAAGAAACCCGTAATCCAGCCTCGCTGGACATAGAAATCGTGAATAGTGTGGGTGTGTGGGTGTGCGCGCGCGCGAGCACGTTCGCTAAAAATATCCCGTTTCACGAAAGCCCCGAAGTTTCCACGGATCACCGTGTTTTACGATCGTCAGAAGATTCTCGCTACCGCGCCGGAGCTCTGCTTAAATATACCTCAAAAGGTAGCCGAATCAAAAGACCGTCTTCTCGTGAATTCAAAGTGTCCTGATGAACAGACGCGACGGCGCACATCGCGAATTACTATAGCTCTGCCCGAAGTTCTCATGACTTTTATGGAAAATACTGTTTCGAGCAACTGGTAACTTCACGAGCGGTTATCTCGGGCACCGTGCCAGATATTTGAGCAAACTAATTGTAAGTTGCAAATTGTAGGCGCGAGTTACTTCTATTTCGCATATTTTTCTCAACATTTTTGGATTTTTAGCTGATTTTCGAAAGCGGTCAAAGTCTATGTAGAATTCCGTCTAGACAACCCCTAACTTCATAAGCGTTTCTCTCAATTACTATACAAGCTATTTAAATGAAACAAAAAGCAAATTGCGGAGGAACTCTCCAGCCATACCTCGAATTTTTTTCCAAAATTTCATATCATTCGGAAAGGGTGGAGAAAAATGATTTCTGAGTGAGCATTTATCTCGATAACTACAAAAGCTATTCGAACGTACCAAGAAGCAAACAATAAGCGGAAATGTCGGGCTTCTGTGCATTTTTTAAAATTTTCCAACGCTTGTTAGGGAAAGAGAAAAGTGGATCAGTGGCGAACGGGTACGACTGACTTGGGATCGTCGTCGTCGTCGTCTCTGTGGAAGAGAATGTGCAGTGGTAGACAGAACTGGTGCAGGAACCTGACGGCGCGATTTTCGGCCCGGGGATAGAGGGTAATTTTCGCGCGGGTCGGCCAACGCCGCGGTTGCGCGGATCTCGCGAGCTTCTCTCGGGGCTGAATCCAATTTCGCGAAACGATATTTTCGTGCTTCTTGGGGGGACTGGACGGATTTCATTGCGGGATAAGATCCGAGGTGCACGCGCGTCGCTCCCGGTCCTCTCCGCGGCCAATCCTCCACAATATACACATATTATAGAATATAGATAGATACACGCGGCGGCGAAACCACCGAAAGCCTTTTGTTCCCGCCTAATTGGATGCGCTCGGTGTCTATCGATTTTCTACTCGCTGACTCCCTTTGCGGCAACGGACCAGCAAAAATTCCCAAAGATAGCCTCGTCGAACACCGACCGAGAGAGACTAAGAGAGAGAAAGAGAGCTACCCTCTTCGATCCGCTTCGCCCCGCTTCCGACAGAAATCCTGCGTCCTCTCCGCACCGCTCAGCTCTATTCTGTTCCGTTCTGTTCCTCTATTCTGTTCTGTTCTGCTCCGTGAGCCAACGAAGAGAATATAGGAGCACCAGAGCCGCTTCTGCCCCGTGAATACACCCTGTATCGAACTCGGCTGGCTGCAGCATCGTGCTCCGACCCGATACGTTCCATTTCATCGACCCACTTCCCTCGGACCGACCGTGACTCGACCTGCCAGCTTCCACAGCCGAAGCGACCCTCAAAATCTTCCTCGAGCCGAAAAACCACCCGGTTTATACATTATTATCGGACTGAACCTCTGGATATCTTCTCCCGCAATTTTCGAAAGTCATCGCGACACACTGGACTCTAGTTAATCGTGTATTCCGGATTAAAATTTTCTGAAGCTCTTGCGAGATTCAGGAGTCGAATAGAAATTCCGTAATTCCATTCAGTGTCAATATTTTCTGAAGCAGTTTTAATGCACTGAGGGCACAGAGAAATTCGGGTATACTTCCTCTATTCAGGATCAATATTTTCCGAAGCTCTTGCAAGACATTAGGATGCAGTAGACGTTTGTTTCTCCTCGCATTCAAGATTGAATTTTTCTGAAGCTGTTGCAAGATTCAGGAGTCGAATAGAAATTCAGCAATTCCATTCTGGATCAATATTTCCTGAACCAATTTTAAGGCACTGAGGGCAAAGAGACATTCAGGTATACTTCCTCTATTCAGGATCAATATTTTCCGAAGCTCTTGCAAGACATTCGGATCCACTAGACGTTTGTTTCTCCTCGCATTCAAGATTGAATTTTTCTGAAGCTGTTGCAAGATGTAAGAGTCGTTAAAGGAGTTAGAAGTATTTCCAAGACTAAGATTTCACTGAAACAATTGGAGGAGACTGCAGTGTTATTCTCTTTGCATTGAAGATCAGAATTTCCTCAAGCAATTGCATCACACAAAGATCGAATACAAATTAATTTCTCCGTACTCCGTACAGGATCAAAGTGTTCTCAGGTACTCGCAAGACACAAGAGTCGGAAAGAGACACGTTACGCATTCTTCGCGATCGCGTTCCTTGCAATTCGAGTATATCGTGCTCCTTTTATTATTTTCATTTTCTCGACTTTCGAGAATAGAGTGGACTCGGCAAACTGTGGATTTGATGCATTTATGACGGAACTATATTATTCATGATTTATAGATATTGTTAAAGGAAGAAGTTCAGGTTTCTCCTGTGCCTTATGATGTATTAATTCTTCGTTTTGCTCGGACTTCGACTACTTCTTCCGAGATATCATTAACGATAGAAAAGTTTTAATCATCTCGTAAAAGGAATTAATAAAATACAAGCGCGCCCGATGTCGGACGAATAAACCGACAACAAATTTCGCACGGTTTTTCGAAGATATAGAACTATCTTTAACCGACTTATCTTTAACCTACTGACTCCGAGACGAATCGTACGAAATCTTTTGGACGAGGTACGCTCGTTAATGCTTGTTTTCTCGAAATCGAAGATAGCTGCCGACTAATTTTGATGTTTCTCGGTGCGCGCGCGATAACAATGTTATTATAGTTATGATTGATATTATTCGCGAGAGCGGTGAGAGAGAGAGAGAACGACGATGAACTTTGGCGAACGGCCAACCACCGTTCGTCTAACCACCGCCTACACTCTGACAACGGTTTCGCGCGATTCCGTGTTGCCGTGGCCGACCGCCCACGCATTTCGCGAGACCAATTTCCACCTACGAACAGGAAGATGCTTGAAATTCACCGATACTCGGTCACCCGGTTCAATCCGATCTTCTGCATCGATGTAACATTAGATTATCGGCGCGCAAAGACCTTATGCACTTATTACAGAAACGAGTGGGCGAGATTGGGATCAGTCTCTGGTACAATAATGACAGAACTTTCGCGTTCGCAATTATCTCTTAATGAAACTTTCACCGGCTTATTCGCCACATTTTTCTGATTAAAGGGAGACCGAACACGCCGCAATTCGAAGCATGTTTACTCGTTTAATTCAAGATATTGACAAATGAAAAATATTTAAAATAATCGAGATGACCTCCATATTTTCTAAACAATTTTTTTTTCTTTAATATTTTACATTGAAGTTAATAGAAAAGCGAGTACCGATGAACTTTTGTTCGAAACTTTTTCTGCCAGAATGATTGTCTGACATTTTGTAACCCAAAATTTAAAATACCTTTACGTCGATTTATTTTCAAAGAAAATGCCACGCATGTAACTGTTATAAATAAAATGAAAATATTCGAACCTGTTATTTCATGCTCTGCAAAGAGCTCTCAGAATAATTTATCCCACTTTGAATACCAAAATGGCTAATATTTTGGAATCCAAAGCTCCGGAGGGTTGTCGACTTGGTGTATACAAAAATGTGTTGAAAATATGAAACTTGAAAAATTCAATTTTCACTACGAAAAATGGGTTCCCAGTCGACTAGTGTGCTGGTTGAAAGTTTCGAGGAGCGAAGATTCGCGGTCGGTTTCGAAGAAAGGATGCGATAGCGCCGAGGAAAGTTGTTCGATCGCGAAAGTTCCTCTCGGTGAAGAAAGCGAGGACACTCCGGCTCCGGCGGAAGTTCGGTCGAGGGTGTCTCCGTTCTGGATCGATCGATCATCGAGAAAAGGGTGGAAGGGGTGGGGGCTCGCGGTTGATTTCGATGGCGAATTCAACAGGCGGTTTTCTGTGATTGGCGGTCGGCCAGACGGACAGAGACCGCGTTTCGCTTTCGTGGAATGGTCCCGTGGCTTTTTTAGCAAGCGTGGCGCCCCGTGAACGGCCGAATTACGAAACAGGCTCGATTCGTGAAAATGTGGGTATTTTTAAAGGCCGGGGAACCAATTCGCATACGCGCTCGGAGGGGAAGGGACACGGCCTCGACGGCCGAGCAGGATTCCCGTGAATTTCTGAGGAACGACGGGGATTAGTGGAATCCGTGTCCCGGTTGCCGGTAATCCCGGAAGCGAGCGACAGAACGCCAATAAGATTCGACTCGATACGATTCGATTTATACGGGGCACGGCGCTGCGACTCGCCCCGCGTAATCCCTTTGTTACATAAATAACAGCACGCCGAGTAAAAAAAACAGCGACGGAAACAGAATAAAATATTTCCGGACAGTCGAGTTCTCGCACCCGCGGAAAATCCGTTTTTGGTAGTGGATTTCACAAACGACCTGGATAGAATACTACCTTAGCGATTCCTAACTTCTCCGTTCTGTTCCTCGATTAGCATGGAAGATATTCGAATGAACTAAAATGCAAATTATATGCGCAGGTTTCGCACTGCTTTGTATATTTTTTCAAAATTTTAGTTCATTCTTTGACGGGTACAAAAATATCTTTCCGGCGAGAGCTTGCGCAGGGCCCCAAACTTGGCTAGAATATTACATCGATAACCCCTAACTTCACGAAGGTATTTCTAGATTACCATGCAAGATATTCGAATAAACAAAAATGCGAATTATATGTGCAGGTTTCGCCCTACTGTGTACATTTTTTACAAATTTTTAAATGACGTGTTGAGAGCAAAGAAAAATCCTGAAGGTTTTCTGTCGGAGGCGACGTTGAAGGCTAAAGTGAAAAGTGTCGCAATAAACACATACAAAATCCAGTTTTGCGAACACTAGAGTTCGAGACGGTTGTCGACAGTCGCTCTCGATATAAATTCTAACCAGCAAGGTGGCCAGCAGAGTAATAATAATCCGCCGGCGTTGGATGCACGCGATGCAGACCATAGCGCTCGCTAATGAAACGCAGATCGGTGATTAGTAAGGGAGAATGAGTGAGGAACGTGGCCAGAGAGCTTGCGAAGCAACGATCAAACGAAAACTGTTAACGGATGCACGGCCCTCTTCGAGCTTATAAATATTGAGGCCCGACGAAAGGGTTAAGGGATCATCACAGAGCGTTTCGAGTAGCTGGCGGCGAACGCTCGAAACGCTTGATCCTGGAGTGGCTCGACGATCGCCAAACCTGTTCATGTTTGGCGGCTGCCTGGCGTCAAGCTTCCGAATTCGCGAGCCTCGAAAATATTTTCAACCACGTTCAAAAATAACGATCGCGTTGTTACCAGGCTGTTTCACCGAGGAACGATCGTTCTTCTACAAGCGTCTCTTACCGTTTCCGGGACATTGTCGCGACGCGATCACCCGACGACGGATCAACGACGTCGACGAGCATGTTAGGCTCACCGCCGCGCACAGAGCGGCTGCAAACCCGTTTTTCCACGGCGGAATTTAATTTTTCAGGTTTTACATCTTCAACCAATTTTTGTATACAATCGATAACCCTTCAGTGCTTGAAAATCCAGGAACTGTTCTCATTTATCTCGTGTCAGTTACATTCATGGCATTTTTGGAAATAAATCGACGTAAAGGTATTTTTAATTTTGAACACGAAATGTCGGACAGTTGTTCAGGCATTTCCAATGACCTGGCAGAAAAATGCCTTTCCCACACACTTTCAATATAAATTATTAAAAAATATATGTACATATACAGGGTGACCATTATAAAGCGTTACGAATATCTCCGAAAATATTTATCGTACGCAAAAATGTTTGAGATAAAAGTTATTCAGTACCGAGAGGGATATCATGTCATGGGATTTTTATTTTTCCCGATGGACACTCCAAGGTGAGGAGAAGGTCACCTTGATTTTTTTTAATGGAAAGACCTACTTTCTGTATCAAGAATCGATTGACTATCGAATTCTGAGTAAAAATATATTGACCTCCATATGTCCTACATCTAATAGTTAACGAGACATTATCGAAACAATTTTCTTTCTTCTTTGGATAATATCTCGTTAACTATTAGTTTTAGCACATATCAAGGTCAACACTTTTATACTCAGAATTTGATACTCTGTCGATCTATGGTATAAAAAATAGGACATTCCATTTAAAGAAAGAAAGTTGACCTTCACCTCACCTTGGAGTGTCCGCCGGGAAAAATAAAAGTCCCACCACATGATATCCCCCTCGCTACTGAACAACTTTCATCTGAAATATTTTTGCATATGATCAATATTTTTGGAGATATTCGTCTGTGTGTGTAACGCTTTATAATGTTCACGCTGTATATTTTTAGAAATAATGGGGGTCATCTCGATTTTTTAATTGGTAACTTCATATAATATTCTAGCCGGTGTCGAAACGAATTTAACGACCTACTATACTACAAGCTGAAACCTTGACACAACGTTCAAATAATTTTGTCCACAATAACAGGTTTCCAAATCGCTGTTTTACGTCGCGAGCGTTTTACGGATCGGTTGTCCGTGGTTACACGTGGAAACGCATTAACGCCTCAACGTCCCGCCGCTAAAACCGATGTGCGCAGACTTATAAAATCGCCGACCGTGCCTTTATTCGCATCTCGCGCCATTTCTGTCCGAGCACAGAAATTGACTCGATCGTCTGTCGTAAAAATCTTAGTGTCCTCAACCGGTACTAGAAGATATTGTATAAACAAAACCAAACTGTCGTTAAAACAATAATTTAACGCTCGAAGGACAACGGTGAAGGTCATTTTACTACGACATTCGACCTTGGAAGACCTTGAGCTCTCGTAAAATAATCTGAATGTCTTGCTGTGCAGTGACTAGAAAATACAGCGTTCCATTTGAAACAACGGAGTCGACCTCGTGAAATCTTCGTGCTTCCACCCACGCGAAAAATATTTATTACATCCCCCGCTATGCTACCCGAGCATATTTCTTTGTATGAAAAATTATTTTCCCACCCTGTATATCGCAGAAGAACCATCGTGCAGAGCGGTGGCCAATAAAATCGTATCGTAACATTAAAAATATAGTTTTTCCTAGATGCTTTGGCAAGCTGCGACTGTGGATCGTTATATCGCATTGTTATAGCGTGCTCTTTAATTAGAATTGCTTTTCTAGTTACGATAACTTCCCAAGGAATAAGTCCCGGGCATAACTAATACTTTTATGTAGGGGACAATAAATTGCATCGATACAGTCAAAAACATAGGTCTCCTATCCAAAAAAGGGGGTCTGTTTTCTGATGCACCGATGCACAAAAGTGCATAAAGTTACAAGGTATGCAGCAAAGTCTGACACCATTTAACTTTGATCGGTAATATCATAATAACGTATAATAAACCTGCAGGCTACCAAAGTACAGTAAAATCGCGATATTTTTCCAACGACCTGTTGTCTGCACGAAGGCATGTCGTGTAAAGACATTCTTTTTATGACTGCGTCTACCGCGCCGATTTCGCCGGAGTATAATCGAAGCCGAACGTAGAAAAGGACAACACGTAAATACGGATCGCGCGGCCGAAGCGTATCGGTGTGAACCACTACTAATCGAACTACAAAACTTCTTTATTGTTCATTATTTTTTTATAGGACTTTCATCGACTTATTTCTGGCATTTTTCTGATTAAAATGACACCAAACACAACGAAGAACAGCGTATGGGAAAGAAAGAGACTCGGAGAGTCGCCGTCGCGTTTTTCGTTGCATTCGAAACTTTCATCGTCGATTAAACCACTAAATACAGTTGAAATTATATCGTGTTTGGTCTTATTTTAATCAGGAAAATGAAACAAATATATTGGTGGAAGTCGCATAAAAGAAAATAATGAAAAATAAAGAAGTTTTGTAATTCGAGTAGGCACTGGATAAATCTGGCTAGAAGGTCGCAGAAAAATATCGCGACATTACTGTATTTCCTAATCCAAACCTTTCGAACATCGAAAATTCTCAAATCGAACACTTTAGGACGATTTAGGAAAAGTCTAGATTCGCGTTTAGCCCTCCGGCGGCGTTAATTGCCCGGCAATTGGGATTTAACGGGACAATGATTTTTAATCGAGGCTGGCTCGAAGAGAAATATTCCGCCGGAAGAAGAAGCAGTCTGAAGTGCACAGTTTGTAATAAACTGGTCCGAGATGTGTTAAAAGTGCTCGTCCCTCTGGCGTGCTCTCGTCTGCAACGCTCGGCGCCCGGTGTTTCGCGTCGAGTGGAAACTAGTGGAAAGGGATGAGGCTGCGCTCTGAGTCGAGATCGTTTCATTTCCTCGAGTCGTCTTTTCCAGTGGCTGCCTCGCGGCCCGTATAAATGAATTTCCAACCGACCGGAAAGATCCCGCGGATCCCGAACAGTCCAACTACCGCTCGCGACGCTTCCCTTCCACACAATAATCTTCGTTTCCTAATAAATCATCGAATTTACCGCAGCTCGCTCTCACGCTTCATCATCCCTTATTAGCTGCCTCGGGATCCCCGTGCTCCCGATGCATTCGAGAACCGATCAGATTTCTTCCGCTGGTAATCATGCGAGAACACAACCGCTCGCGTGTTTCATCAATTTGCTCCAAAGAGAACGGCCTACGCGAAATTCGCTGACATTCCGCGGAATCGTTCAGCGCATGCGTTCAATTTGTAGTTGTGTATGTACTTCAATGTTCACGGACCTTTCGACTTTAATCATGAACGAGGATAAAGACTGGAACTGAATAGACGCGGTGAAGAACGGTACATCGTGGTCGAACGAAAGCCTAACTTCACAGGTGCGTTTCTCTATTATTCTCTATTCCGACAAATAAAATGCTACAATCAAAGTAGTCCAGAGTTCAGTCCAAAGAAGCTCTAACTACATAAACGGTTTTCTCGTCTCCCGTGCAAGACATTCGAACGAATCGAAATGGAGAGAACAGAGCCAAGTTAATTCTATATCGTATATTTTTGCCAGAATTTTAAGCTCATCGTAAATGGTGGGAAAAGATATTAAAATGCACTAAAAAGGAGAAAATAATCTTTTTAGACATTAGTGACTAAAAATAAAAGCGTGGAGCGTCCACGAAGATTACGTCAATATAGTTTAGCGCTCCACGCTTTCATTTATAGTCACTAATGTCTAAAAACATTATTTTCTCCTTTTTAGTGAATTTTAATATAAGCGTGGTTTTTAAAAAGTTCTTTTTTATATATTTTTATAATTTCTACTTTTTAGTCTTTTTTAAATGGAACGCAAGATACAGTAATACTGGTATGAAATAGTAAGATATATAGAAACGCAAGATATGAAAATACGCGAGATAGAATGAGGGGATGACTCCGAGAGACGACGTCTCTTGATGGAGTCCGAAATTGTCCGAAATGGAACTGAATTTACTGAATGAACGGAACATCACACTGACTGAGCTCCTTCGGTGCGAAATGGGCCAGTGGAGTAGGGATGAGTCGAAGTGGGAACGCGTAGTGGAGTAGGGAGCGCTGACGCGCGGAGTGGGGATCGGTGAACGCGATGACGTACTACTGAGTGTCGCGCGACGAGTTGTGACGGTTAATATTAAAATTTTTTTCTCCTAGACGCACAGTTTTTAAAAAAATTTGTTTTTTAATATCCAGTTCTGAGCTACGTTTAAAGTTTCAAGTCTCTAGCTCATCGAGAAGTGGTTTAAAATTCGATTACAAGATTTGACGCATACAACAACAACAACGACGACAACTCGGCAAGCTAATATAAGCGTGGTAAAATGATAAGCAGTGTTTGTCACCGATGTGAACGGTAGCATGGGAATAGCTGCGAAGCGTGCTAGATGAAGAGTGCGCGTATCGTATCAGCAATAAAGGCGCGATAATAAATCTATCGTGCAAACGTCGTCGAAGGCAAAGGCCTCTGAGTAATCGTTGGTAGATGGGTGTTTGTAGAGAGGGTTGGCTGGGCCAAGCCCTTCTCCCTAGGCAATCGACTCGTTTCCTCGTTTCCTGGTATCCTTCGGGTCGTCCTCTCGTCCCGAAAAAAAAAAGTCCAGAAGTCTCTGTCGTGGCGAGAGTTTGCTGGTCAATCGGACGCGTTTTTCTACGGCATCGAAACGCGTGGCTCGTTTTGTCGCGCGTCGCCGTCGTCGTCGTCGTCGAGGCCTCGTAACTCTACACCGGGTCAATCTAATTCCATTATTTCGCTCGCGGAGGCAAACGATAAAGCTGTCCACTGCGTATTCGATTAGTCAACGAAAACCGGTTCTCGCGCACGATTCCCGATCACGTACGACCAACGACAACCAACGCGAGCAGGAAAAACAATTCTCGCTAGTCTCCTCTCGCACGACGAACGTGATCGATTCGCGCGGAAAACGTGTGTTCGGGAAAATTGCACTGCCGCTGCTAAATATAATATCGTTAATGTCTATTAGAGCTCACGACAACAGCCGAGCCGGGAATATTAATCTCTCTTTCTCTCTCTCTCTCTCTCTCTCTCTCTCTCTGACAGAACCTCCGGCTCGTTTAAATAAGCAGCGCTTCGTTCCGACGCGCCGCTGCTGCTCGAATTCGGACGCCGACCGCTTTGGAATAACGCTTCGTTTTAATTTATACCGGTTTCTATTTCGTCGAGCATCTCTGCTCAGCGTTCGCGGAATTTATCGCGTTTTACACGCTTCTGCCTGTTCCCGCTCGAGCTGCTGCCATCCGTGATTTACCGGCGAGCGACCAATTTGTAAAAATTTTTCACTAGTCTAACATTGGTAGTTTTATTAATTCCTGATCGTAGATTTGAATATTCTCTGGGTTAACGGAATTATTATTGTTTACACAATGAAAATCGCAGCGGAGCCAACCTGTTTACAATACCGCACAGAGTTAGCCTCATAAATGTTCATGTCGATTACAATGCAGGATATTTAAACGAACAAGAAACACATTGTGGGGAGATATTAAATTAGGGGATTTTTGTTCAAAATTTTTGGGCACTCATTAAGACAGAAACAGATTTTTAGAAGCAAATCGTCTTGGCTGGAGTACTTGCTTCCCAGAGAACACTTAATTCATAAGTGCTTTTCTTGATTACTGCGCAAGATATTCGAACGAAGTAAACAGCAGATTATAGAGGAACGCTAGCTGTACTTCAAGTATTTTTTCCAAAATATTTGGATCATTCGAGAAGGGCGGAAAGAAATGACTTGTTGGTGACGGTTTTCGAAGGGAACCAAACCTGGTCCAGAAGACCCTCAACTTTGTAAGTGCCTATCTCGATTACTATTATCTTACAACCCAGAGATCATTTTTAATCTGTGTAATCTGTTTTACATCGTGCACATCGAATTGAACTTGTTTTTTCAATTTTCCGTTCATCGCAAGGGCGTAGAAATTCCAATTTCGGGCTATAATAGGAATAGGAAACGGGCTAAGCAATTTGCGTACATAAATGTGTGAATAATTATGGAAAACAAATGTGCTTAAAATAGATAGCAAATGAATCGTTCCGAAACGCGCAGCGATCATTGATTTATGTAAAGCGGCGAGTCGTGCCTGTGCGCGACAAACTAGGCTTCTTCCGCAAACAAGATGGAAATGGCCGCTCGAATTTTATGTAATTCCACGTGACCCGAGGGGAATAATGAGGCAGCAATTATGAGGCATAGTGTAGACGACTGTGGCTTCCTTCGCAGTCAATTCTTCTCCGTCGAACACGGAGCAACAACGGTGAAGGACCAGAGAGCAAATGAGAGAGAGAGAGAGAGAGAGAGAAATAACTGAATTGTAAAAGACGGCGGCGCGCGTGGCTGGATCGAAGCGGCCGCGTGAGCCGGTCGACATCCTTGCAGATAAAGCGAACTTGTTAGCGCGAAACCACACAATTCGATAACGATTTATGGTCTCCTAAATAGGTTAGGTGCTGGGGGATCGCGGCACGTGAGTCGCGGGCGCAGGAAGCCAGCGAAGTAAATATCAAGCTATCGGGGAAATGCTTCTTGGGTTTTTTCGTCCACGATCTGAATTATTCGAGCTGTGACGTATCTCGCATTCATTTGCAAACCTAACGCAGAAAATTATTATCGATTACATACGCGAAGACCTGAAATAACAACCAGCTGGCTACTCCACTTACCGCGCCGTATAAAACCCCGGGTACGTTTTTCGTTTGTTAAACCTCTGCTCGCGAAACTCGATAAGAAACTCGAAGATTTCCACCGGGCTCTCCTGAGATTCTAGTTGCTCGGGTTGCTGCATAAATTTCTGCGCATTCAAGAAGTTTCTGGAAGCGAAGTAGGGCCGAGTCTTTTGTGTAAACGTAGTTTTAATGTTTAGCGAGAACACTGAATCCCTTGAGCGGCGGCTGTGTGAACAAACGACTTTATAGAAATCGATGAAATAATTATTCACCGTAGCAGAGGATTCACAGTATACTATCATTCACAGTATGTATTCACATACTACTAGCATGTTCGGAAAAATAATCATCTGTTGCATCGGCAGAAATCGTGATAGCCTCGTTAATAAACAAACGACTACGCGGAAATTGATGCGGAGTAGCAAAATTCTCACCGTAGCTACACAAATCGGTAACAAGAAGATTACTTTTTAACCGACTTCGGAAAAGGAGGAGGTTACTCAACTCGATCTGTATGTGCCTTTTTCTCGCTTCTTTTTCTATGTATGTTCACCGATTACGCCGAGATGGATGGACCAATCGGACCGAAAAATTTTTGCATCTTGTAGAGTATGTCCCCGGAGTGGTCCCGTGCATATAAATTCTGCATTTTTTTATTCCTCACGATTTTATTTGCGAAAAATGCATTATTTCATGTATGTTCACCGATTACTCCGAGATGGATGGACCAATCGGAACGAAACCTTCTGCATTTTGTAGGATATGTCTCCCGATTGGTCCCTTGAAAACAAATTTTGCATTTCCTCATTCTTTGCGATTTTTATTGCAAATAACCAATAAGACCGAAAAACCATCCTACGGTGTTCTACAAATTCTACTCGTTTCACTAAAAAGCGTGAAATAAAAGAATTGTATAAAAAAATATTAAACCGACTTCGAAAAAACGCACCAAAAAATGCACTAAAAAGTATGAAATAATTTCCATTTAATTTATGTGAATACACAAGAACTTAAATACAATACAATCTTTCCGGAGGCGGCGCGAAATTTAAATATTTTCCAAATGACAGATGTTGCTGATTATGATTTCATTGGAATATGTTGAACTTGGAAATCAGTAGCTGGGAAGAGAAGATACATGAACATGTGGAAACATGTAGAAGAATTTAAGGATTTTCGTAATTTCCAGTGTCGAAAATTTTCAATTTTTCGCCGCCTCCGAAATGATTGTATTGTATTAAAGTTCGTGTGCATTCACATAAATTAAATGGAAATTATATCATAATTTTTAATGCATTTTTTCGAAGTCGGTTTAATTTCTTTTTATAAAATTTTTTTACACATCACATATTACTTATTACACTTCTTCAACGCGCTGCATAGATCATTGCGAAAACGCGAAGCGGCGACTGCTTCCTCAAATTACGTCCTACAACGCGAAATCGGCGAGGACATTTTCCGCCGGCTAATGCGAGACAGATCCACGGACCTTCCTGTCCGGGAAACGTTTCCTGTTCCGCGAGTCTCGAGTTCCGAGTCGTTGGAGTCAGACCGAAGGAATTCACGGTGGAAGAAACGTTGTCGCTCGAGGTCGATTCGGTATTAATTAACGTCGCGCGGTGCTGGCGTTCCTCGAAATGCTGGCTGGAGATCGTTCCAGAAAACTTGGTGTTCTAATGTTCTTCCATTGAAGATTCAACCTTTTCATCTCAGTCTACCGGGTATTTCACCTAACTTGACCACCTTGAATATCTTTGTTGTTTTTAAAGATACGTCAAATGTCTGAAGGACAACGTTGAATGGTAAAATGAGGCTCATACGATACCAAAAAAATGTTGTTTTTATGTAATATTTTTGGAGATGTGAAGGTTTTTTTAAATGGAATGAGGTACTTTTAATACATCAATCGATGCAGCTGGACATTCGTTATAAAATAGTACTAACCTACGTCGAAAAGTTCGTAGATCAAGAGATATTTCAATTCAAATAATTCTAAAACACCATTACTATCGTACTAAAACATTACGCTAGTAACTAAACGCTAATGTGTTAGAACGACAGTAATGATGTTTTAGAGTTATTTTAATTGAAATATCTCCTGAACTACTTACTTTTCGACATACATAGGTTAGCACTTTTTTATAACGAATGTCCAGCTGCATCGATTGATGTATTAAAAAATACCTCATTCCATTTAAAAAAATGAAGGTGATTCATCTTTGTCCTTCAGACACTTGACGTATCTTTACAAAGAACAAAGATATTCTCAAGGTGGTCTCGTTGGGTGAAACACTTGGTATATGAACCATTTAAAAAATACGTTTCTACACCGACTCGAATCTACAAAAATTGTAGACACTGTTTGAATGTACAGCAAAGCGGTAAGCAGCAACTTCTAGGATTTACTCCGTCACTCCGACCCGGACGCGCATGTCCCCCGTCCCCCGGGAGGGGGGCACGTGACACACCTTTGTTCGATGGATCTCGCCAAGGTCTCCTGCAGTTTCGAGTAGACGCGGTTAACGAAGATCCGAAATTTCACCATTTCCGAGCCGGGTAGACCAGCGGTCGCGACATACGCTCGCTTTTCACTGGGTCCCACACAATTCCCAAGACTCCGCGAAACAGTCCCGGGGGAGCTGGAGACGCGGTTCGGACCGGTTCGAATCGATTCGAATCGGTTCAGTTCGGATCGAATCGGATAGCGTCTCGCTGAACCGACTGGTCGCCGCAATTCAAGTCGATTACGCTTGGACCTCGTTAACCGAATCCTAAGTGGGGGAAGAAGGAACGTCGACGACGATGCACGAAACCCGGCAATTAGCGAACTCTCGATTTGTCTTCATAACGCCTCGCAATCGCTTCTGAAAACGATCTAATTTTGTCCAGAATGCCGTCCACAAGACCCCTAAACTTTGCACACGTTTTTCTCGATCACTATGCGAGATATTCGAACGAATCCAAATGCAAATTGCACAGGGAAATTAACTCTGATCATAGGATTTTTTTCGGAATTTTCTATGCATCGTAAAGAGCAGAAAAAAAATGATTTCCCGGAGACGATTTTCGGAGAACTAGTTTAGATATACATATACCGTCCAGAGAACCCGTAACTTCGTAAGCGTTTTTCTCGATAACTATGCAAGATATTTGAATGTGAAACAAAATGCAAATTGTAGATGAATATTGGCTCGCTCTCGCTTATATTGCTACAAAATTTTCCGTTCATCGCACAACAGGAAATAAATCGTCGGGGCGCGTTAATGGCGCGTTTTGGGGATTTTGCAACGCTGTGGGGCGTGATTGAAGAGAATCAATGGACTTGGAGAATTCTTGTAACGTATAAGACGGGGAGAAATGATCGCGGACAAGTCAGAAAACATGGTTTTCCCCAGCATCGGGCATCGGGCATCGGAAACGTCTGTTGCGTCCGCGTCCGTTCTCGACGGTAAAATCGATGCCGGCGAAACAAGTTAGTTTGGTTTGGTTACTGGGTCGCGAGCTATTGTGCCTCGATGCTCGCCAGGCCTTTACGTTTCAACCAGAAACCGTAAATGTTTCAACTATAAACGGTAAATAGGTTGTGCAGGACCCGATATCGACAGCCAACGCTCCGATTACTCGGATCCGTGATGCGCCCGCATCAATTTAGACCGGAATTTTCAATCCCGCGACCTTTTCTGCCCGTCCTGCGCGCCCGCCCTTCTCACCCTTCGACCTTCCCCCCAGATATCCCTACGAAACCCGGGGAAACCCGTCGGACAGTAGCACCGTTCGATATTTTTCTATCCAATTGTACTCTCGTGCCTCCGTGAACCCGCGCTGCAACACAACGGACGTCCGCCGATAACGAACGAAACAATTTCGAGCGACAATCTGTTGCTTCTTTCTGCTCGAGTTTCACCACCTTCCTATAACGCGATCGATCATTTCGCCAGCTTTCACCGTGAAAGGAAAAGGTTCCCCTTCTCGTACGAGGATTTTCGAAAATATCAATATTTTCCTCGGAGAAAACTGAATCTTGCGTCAGAGCCCAAAGTACTCGGAGAAACCGAAACTACGTACGCATCGATGTTTCGTTTGGTATATAATTGTTAGACTGCAGATCTTTATGCAAAATAAAATATATAATATATAAAAAAACTTTTTAAAAACCACGCTTATATTAAAATGCACTAAAAAGGAGAAAATAATTTTTTTAGAGATTAGTGACTGTGTAAATAAAAGCGTGGAGCGCTAAACTATATTGACATAATCTTCGTGGGCGCTCCACACATTTATTTATAGACACTAATCTCTAAAAACATTATTTTCTCCTTTTTAGTGCATTTTAATATAAGCGTGGGTTTTAAAAAGATTTTTTTATATATTTTATATTTTCTACTTTTTGTCTTTTTTAAATAGAACGCAAGATATAGTAATAATGGTATGATATAGTAAGAGACATAGAAACGCAAGATATGGAAATACGCGAGATAGAATGAGGGGATGACTCCGAGAGACGACGTCTCCTGATGGAGTCCGTAATTGTCCGAAATGGAACTGAATGAACGGAACACCACACTGAATAAGTTCCTTCGGTATGAAATGGATCAGTAGAGTGGATGAGTCGGAGTGGGAACGCGTAGTGGAGTAGGGAGCGCTGGCGCGCGGAGTGGGGATCGCTGAACACGATGACGTACTACATACCGAGCGTCGCGCGGCGAGGTGTGACGGTTAATATAAAAATCTTTTTTCTCCTAGACGCACAGTTTTCTTTTTGATTTGTTTTTTGATATTGCATTGTCATCCAGTTCTGAGCTATGTTTCAAGTTTCAAGTCTCTACAACAACAACGATAACTTGGCAAACTAATATAAGCGTGGTAAAAATGTTTGCATTGATTGCAAGACACGAGAGACAAATAAAAAATTTTGTATTCTTTCAACCATCTTATTAAACTGAAACTAATGCAGACAGATATTATAAATTCATATAATAGTTAATAGATCTGCATGCATTTATGGCGAAACTGAGCAGATGCAATTTAAGACAGTAGAACAGTTACAATAATTGGAGGATCCTCTGTTTCTTGCAATTTATACAAATCATTTTTATTTTGCATCGAGAGCCCCAGTGTGTGTAATGATTATACTGCGGATCTTTATGCAAAATAAAAAATGTTTGCATTCATAGCAGGACACAGAAGCCAAATAAAAATTTTATTTTTCTTTGTTTTATCCTATTAAGCTGAAACTAATACACTGATGTCCTTGAATATTTTCAACATGTCCACTGCTTTAAATTATATGTACCCATTTTTGTCATAAATGCATAAAATCCGCAGTCTAGTAATAATTATTCGCTCGCAAACTTAGAAATCATGCGCATAATTCTGACGTCAGCACGTCGGTGTCGACATTCGTCCTCAAAGTGTTAATCCTTGCAGGCCGGATGCTTTCGACGATAACTATGAATGGGCCCATTCGAATCCTTGCGCATCAATTCTCTTTGATATGTTCTCCGACGAACCTCTTTGAGATCGACATTGACTTTCTTATTGGACACGATGCAAATAGTTCGCGATTTAAGTTGGACGCTTCTCTGGCTTACTTCTTCAAGATCAACTTTCTTATTGAAGGCCATGCAAATGGCTAATGGTTTAAATTGGACGCTTATAAAAACGACAAGGTTGGATTTATTAACCCTTTGTATTTTAAGTGTTGGACAATAAATAAATTTATTTAAATAAATAATTATTTAAATAACAAGTTATTTGTTAATTGGATATTCAAATAAAAAGCAAAAATAATTATTTATTATTTGAGCAAGTCTAAATGAATTATTTAAAATTTTGTTATTTACAAATACAATTTCAATTATTATTTGTATTGACAAATAATAAATTTAATTGTATTTTTTTACCAAAAATTTCGACCAAAAACTATTTATTTGATTTCCACCTCGATCCAAAAAATAAATAATCTTTTATTTGCAAATAAGTAATAATAAATAGATCACTTTTGGAATTATTTAAATTACTTTTATTTAAATAAAAAGTTTAGTTATTATTTGCAATTAAAATCACACGTTTATCTATTATTTAAAATAAAATTTTCCAACACTGCCCTCATCCGTCGCGAAATAAGTTATACTGTTCTGTAATTCGCAGGTAAAGTCCGAAACTTCGTAACTTTTATTTCTTCAATGCGAAATACATAACCGAAAGACCTACTCATCAATTTGAATAAAAAAACATCGAAAAAGAACTGTTTACCTTTTTATTTTACCGATTTTTTATCACTGTGTCAATTTGACACCGAATGAAGAGATTCAGTTCGTGAAATGAGGGACGGATGAGGGTTAACACTAAACCTACCACCACCGGTCAGAATGACCGGTTCCAGATTTATTATTTTACAATTATTGAAATACTAAAAATGATTCTATAAGAATTGATTGTATGTATGAGTAAATATCTTTAGTAGAACACGTATTATAATATAATGGAGCCGCACAAAGTCTAAATAAAATCAATCTTGTCATTCTTATAATGTAACATGTACCAGTTACTTTTAAAGCACGGTAGGTTTACCGTTAAGTTGAATAATAGCTTAGACAAAACGTATAAACTCGGTGATCTAACCGGTGATGGTAGATTGAATGTTAGGAGTTGGATGGGTATATCAGAGGCGGCACGGAATCTCGAAGAGCAGCGACGGGCCGGAGGAATGGACGTTTCGAAATTGGGAATGTTAACGATGCAGAGATAAGATGCTCGTTTGCAGGCCAGCTGTGTACGGTGAACGGTCTCTCGCGACGCGACGGTACTACACGGGCCGGGCCCGTGCGTTACCCGGTTACTATAGCCAAGGCCGCGACACACCGGTGATCTCTGGTGTACCGCGTGTTCCGACCTGGAATTCGATGAACGATCGAGGCACTCGTCCGAGAGACAGACACTCGTAAACCCCGCGCTCTCCGAGATCGACCTCTCGCTTCTAATTCGGACGAGGCGCGAGTATTCCCAAGGACGGACCGTTTAACGTTGCTCGAGCTGCCTCGCCGGCATGGCAGCTGTCCGCTGGATTTGCGTGTGTCTCTCCGACGAACACAGACGGACAAGATAGACGAAGAGACAGACAAATCGACAAGGAAATGAGAGAGACTGCACAGAGTGATACGCGTGAGAAAATCGGAGACGGAATCGCTGGAGCAGTTGTCGCGCGCCAAGAGGAAAACAACGGCAATCGGCCTCTCGCGGCACGATTGCATGCCAAATTCCTAATCAAAATCACCCCACCAACTTTCCCGACCACGCTCTAACACGCTCGACCTCTGCTCGATGCACTAAGCTTAAAACATCGTTCGTTCGGTCATCTTACTGCTGTACCAACAAGTTAACACGAGGAACGCTTCTGGCCTGTTATACCTGTCTTGTCGAAATCGTTTGACACGTTCAGTCCCACGCCTATGCACAGAAAAGTCGCAAAAAATCGAAACAACTTATTCAATAATACGAAAACTAACATATGAGCTAACTCTAACACACCTTGTGGATATCTCAATTTGGTTTACTCGACAGAGTGGCACTTCGCATCTCGTCTGCTAGGTCTAATTTGTTTATTTATTATTTAGCGGAACTACGTCTATGAACATGCTCGTTTCAGTCATACATGGCTGATTCTTTGGTGTATCTTTAAAAATTCATTTTGCCCATTATTACGAACAATGAATAATTTGTATAATTTCAATAATTCTGAAATACAGTAGGACCTCCATAACCGGCTTGATCGGGGGACAAACAGCCCGGATAAATTAAGGCCCGATGGATGATCGAGAACCAAAATAAATTTTTTATTCTTGAAAATTTATTTCCCTTTGTAATATAATCATATTTAAACGCATATTTGTTTATAACCGGGATCCGGTTAATCGAGATCCTACTGTACAACACTTCTATTGTTTCTTCTTGAGATTGTGAAGCTGTTATCGTGGCAAGTGGTCGAATTACTTTCGTCGGACAAATATATTGAAGCAACATGTACCTACCCTTAGGGTCCAGTAGGTTGAGCGTGGAAAAAAATTCTGGATTGTTTAGCTACCATAATCGCGAGGTTATCGTGTCCTCTCGAAAGGATCGTCCTAACAAGATTTACGATGCCTAGTTATCGAATGAGGGGACTATCTTCTAAAAACTGGTTAAAATTCAGTTTCTCTCGATGACCCAGTGAATCTCTAGCTGGGACACGAAGAATTTCTTGCTGAACCGACGTGATTATAAACCGTCGAGTGCCCTCTCGGTACACACTGCGGAGCACCGCTGACATTTTCCAGCTTTTCAGATCAAAATGTAATTTTTCAATTCCATTCGATATCTCCACTCGAACCCGAATCAACGTCTCCATCGTCGCGAGTAAAGAGAGTCGGAGTACATTGAAGTTCTGGAGAATCGTTCGCTGCTCTTTGTTCGCGCAAGAACATTTCCTGGACCAACTAACAAGATAATGCTCGGCTAGAGTAATCCGGTAGATCTGAATCTGGATATTTTGCTGCGGAAAATTTCGACGAGCTGTCACGTCGTCGGCAAGCTTCAGACATGTTACCGTTGAAAGAAACCGTCTTCGAGAAAAAGCATGTGACACCTTCGAATTAAGAACCAAGACCCGTTATTAAAATTCATTCGAATAACGTCGACTATAATTCGATCTTGTTCAATTTAAACGAACATTTCATGTACCGCATATATAGAAATAATTACGCGACATTCCACAACCCCCCTGACAGTTGTGGCAATGCTATCGCTATGTTCCGAAGTGTATATGTACAACCACAATACTATTAACTCTTTGCGCTTTAGTGACGACTCGGAGAGAAAGAGAGAGAGAGAGAGAGAGAGAGAGAGAGAGAGAGAGGCGCCACTAAAAATTGCTATAGCGATATTCAAAATATTTTTCACGTCACTAGTTCGCATCTTATGAATTTCTAAATATTTAAATATTATGCGAGTCGATTGGGAGTATGTCATATGAATAAAATGTATGGAATGGAAATATTCAAGGTCGGAAAAAAACGTTTGATTTCGAAGTTAAAATAGCTCCGAGCGCGAAGGATTAATGGTAATAATAACGACCGTCCCACGATTTGCGATAGCCATTCACAGACAAAAAATTAACCGCTAGACTATTAAAAAACATTGCCATTAATAAACGCCCTTAAGCGTTACGCTTAATCCCGGAAGTGTGTACCTGTGTGCCTAATTGTTTTCATACGAGATTATATTCCACAAAAACATCCGAAAAGTGAATACCAGCAAATGAGAATCTATCAAAAAAAAAATTGATAGAACCTTGAGCATTAAACCGTTACCGGTCAAATGACCCATTTCAGACTTTTTATTTTACAATTATTGACATTATAAACGTGCTTCATTCAAGTACAGGTTACAATAAAGCTCGCGTAAAATTGGAACGAGACGACTCTTTCAATTTTTATAGTACAGTCCTGTCAGTCGCTTTTAGTGCTCGGTAGTTTCGGTATTAGACTCGACATTAACTTTTGCACCAATAGTTGCTTATTTTTCCCATTTTCGATGCATTCGTATGTTGAAACAAGTTCTAAAATCACCGTTCAGACCGAAAGGGGTTAAAATCCAAAGGTATATTGTTCCACGAGTTCTCTCAACATTTTATCTCCTGGGGGTTGATCGATTTCGGCTCGTGCAACAATCCCTGTGCTCCGGTTTACAGAACACTCGCATTACACAGCCTGCCGTGCAGCCCTCTCTCGCACAGGTAGCTCTCTAATGGGTTCGCCCCGTGCATCGAAGGGGGTTCTCCGCGATCGAAATCTGCGGTAGATGAGTAGGAGAGATTGAGGATGAGGATAATAGAGGAAGGGGGTGGGAGGGTGGCGACGAGATTCGAAACGGATAAACAATGTGCATTGACACTCACCATATGAAGTCCTTGCAATGACTGCAGAAGGTCGGCTGCTTGAAGAACCGCGGCATGAAGTTGTGGTTTTTGACGACGTACACATTCTTCTTCTTGAGGGCACCCTTTCGGCCCCGGATCTTCTTGGCGAACGCGGTTGTTGCGTCCCCGGGGCCGAGCGAGTCCTCGCACGTGTTGTTTGCCTCCTGTTCGTCGGCCATGGTGGCCGGCCGTTGGCTCTCTGCTCCTCCCCGAGTATAGGAATTCGTGAAACGATCAGAGACGGCGCGGTACACCAGGGTGTTTTCAGATACGAGAATACGGCTTTACGAACAATCGTTCACAGGAAACGCGACGAAGAACGATCCTGTTTCTCTCTCTTTCGGGTCTAGCGCGCAACGGCTACGGACACATCCGCGGCTGTTCCCCGACTGTCACCGTCGTCGCTCGAAGGATGGACGAGCGCGCGCGCAAGCACGCACGCACCGCCGACCCTGGCTGGCCGCGGCTCCGAACGGCTCCGAGCGGCTCCGAGCGGCTGCTAGCGGCTGGAGTCGGACCGGTACGTACACCAGCGAATCGACCGCGAGCGGACACGACGTCGCCGGAAACGTATGAACACAGAGCGAGAGAAAGAGATAGAGCTAAAGGGGGCAGCGGCCTGAGAGGTGGTTGTTGATACTCTCACGACGAAACGTCTAAAGTCTAAACCGTCCAGTTAGAAACGCAGTTGTTCGTTCAACGCGGGCTCCTCGATCCGATCGGTGGCTGAGGTAACGTTCTTCTCGCGCCGACCGCCGTCGACGATTCTCTGGCCTCGGCCTCTCCAACCCCACCACTAGACCGATCTACCACCCGCTTACACCCTCCCGCTCCGTTTCACCTTTCTCCCTCCTCCTCGCTCCCGCGGGCTAGCTTGGTTCGCGGGACCAAGCGCGCGCGCATTCTATCATCCCGCGGCCGCGGCTTCCATAGCTATAGATCCCCCGTATTCCCCCACCATTGCAACTCTTCACCCCTCCTCTACCAACGCCCCCCACCATTCTCGGCCGGTCCTCTTTCTTTCTCCACCGCTCGCTGCGGGGCTCTTCGTATCACGTCGTTTCAGCTACCCCGTCTTCTTCTCTGATCCTCGTCGTCGTCGTTGTCCGTTCTCTTCTGCCCCGCGATTCGATCTTCCGGGTCCACCTGCGACCGGCCTGCAACGGTGCAGGATCATCGATTAAAATTCGTGCACGGTTGCTGCTCGAAGGAAATTGTAACGGAGAGGTTCTACTAACGAGCAGATTCTTGTAAGAGAATTATTCGTATGGATTGAACGGAGGAAGTTACGCATGATATGTAAAGAGGCGAGCATACTACGGGGAATGTATCATCGTCGTCATTGCATCGGAGCCACCGGGCCAGTGTATGCGGTATACAATAGTCTGCAGGGAACGGCCTAATTTATGGCACCCTCGTGAGCAAGCGTCTCCTTGGTCCTGACCGCTCACAGTTTCGAATTTGCTTACATTCATCGCGACACCTCGGACGTTCCGTTGAATCGTCGATACTTCTTCTCCGCGCGCGAGAAGTTGCCCCTCTTTACCTCCTCGGTTACGTATTCTTTCAGCCATTCCTACATTCTGCTCTCTCTCTCTCTCACTCACTCTTTGGCCCCGTGCTCCTCACCCCGTCATTTTTTCCTCCCCCCCCGAATCAAGCTCTCGTCAGCTCTGCTCGCTCCACCTTCATCGCTTTTCACTCTCCTCCTGTATAAGTGTGCATGTGCACCTATCTGTGTGCACGTGTACCTATCCAGCACTCCCTCTCTCCCTCTCTCTCTCGAAGCAACCGATAATTTTAGATTCTCGGCGCAGTGGCTCGACACTGCCACTGCTCAGCCTGCGCCGCGCACTAGAATATCGACATCCGACGGCCGCGAGTGCCGCGAGCGAGCCGAACAAGCGAGTGAGCGAGCACACACGACCTCACCGAAACCCTGAGGGAGAGTTCAAATTAGAAGAAGAGAGCGAGCACGAACCGCCTGCATCGGCCTACCTTGCTCTCACTCTCTTTCTCTGTTTCTCTCTGTTTCTCTTGTCGCATGCATTCTTCCTTCCTATCTTCGTACTCGCTTTTTCCGACGAACGTGCTCCGGAATCGTCTCGTGCCTCGTCAACAGCAGCCGTTTCTCTCATTCTTCCGCGATTCGCCTTCCCGCTCTGACCTGTCGACGAGCATGATTTTTAGTCCAATGTTCCCGTGTCCCATCCAGCAACGATGCATCTAGATTCATAGCATACCTTAACCTGGACTTCCGGCTAATTAACTCTTGAGTGGGCTTTAAAAAGCGCAACAACTCCGGCGTAACGAATGTGATATCAAGAAATACCTTGTAAATTCATTTTCGCCGATCCGATAAACGCGACAATAAAGGATTAACCAAATCTCCGAATAATTAACATCGATACGTATTAAATGATTTAAGCTATTTGCGTCGTTAGCGTGTACAGTAGATACTATTCGCTCGTTGCACGAGAACCGAACCGGCATTTTTGCAATGAACGAGAGGTGGTCCAATCAAGCGTATATGATTTTTCCCACATACACTCTCCCACTGTTGAATCGAAATCGCGATCAATGTGTACATATGACAATATAAACCTCCACGAAATTACCATTTCCACATACAAAATACAACGAACGAAATTGAAGTGCAATGTGCGAATACCTACTGTACTGAAATTTCTCTATCTGAATATAGTAAAGAGGAAATTATTCATTCTCCCGTGTGATGCGAATGGTATGGACAGGGCCACAGCGACCTCAATGGTCCACATAAGGGTTGAATATTTTTAGTTTTGAACATAGTCTCCCGTCTGATCGACCCCACGGTCACTCGAACGCGATCGGTTTCTTGAAAAAGTTCTGCCCCCATGCGACGTACACTGCCGCTCGGAAATATGTGGACAGTTTCTTCACTGTAATTATATGTATATCTGAAAATAGTTATGAGACTTTTTAGTCATTAAAAATAGCGGAATGTCTGCATACTTATCAGCAATACTGTGTACGAGGGTATTCGACGGACGAAACGATACGGTTATAATACTATGCAATTAAAAATACGTCGCGTCATTTCAAAAGCAACAGGGTGACCTTGACTTTTCACCGTTTCGCTAAACACCCTGAATACATATATTTCATTAAACGACAAGCCTTTCAGCGTTTTATTTCATTTTGGAAGTATGCATCTGTGTGTGATTAATTATTTTCATACGAATGTACTTGTCAAATCGCCGTATTTTCGTGACGAGCATACACGACATAAACGTCGACAGGGTTAAAGACACAGCACTTCCGGTAGAGAGGTTTCGGAATCGTACGAAACCGTGACTTCCGCTAACGGTGTAATAATACCGTCCTATAAAAGATAAATGCGATTTAAATTATGCAAAGATGTATATCCGAATTTAATTTCCGTCGAGACTTACGCCATAAAAAAAAACGAGAAGCGGCGCCAGTCCGGTTATCATCAGATGGATCGTGAGGATAACGATCGAGCTGTTTCGTCATCCATTCATCTATTAATTGTAAAAATAACAGATTAGGTACAATTTAGGAGAACGACAACGACAAGGACAGCTCTCTTACCTAATTGTTCCTACTCCAATTCGAACAAATTCAAACTGTCGAATCTCTTGCGAAACCCCTGGCGCCATCTTGAATTTGGCCATCAATAAACGTACTGAGTCGATTGGAGTTAATTGGAATCGATCGTCGATCTTGTCAGCATCTTGCTCGATATCGATTGATACCGGTTCTCCATCGAGCTGAAACACCTACTCATCGTAATCGATAATCAAATATTTCATTAATTTCATTCGTGACTGTTCAAATGCTCAACTCTGAATGGAGCGCGTACATGTTTTCTTCGAAAAAAGACGCCTGTAGAATGGCCAAAGACGAGATTTCTACAAACATATAAAATACTTGGAATATTAGATACCATCAATAACGGTCTACTAGAAAATCAGCAATCCAAGTTTAAACGTACGCGGTTCAATAATACCTCCAAGTTATTTTTAATGGCCAGGTGCATGCACGATCTTCTCGCTCGTACATTTCACTCGAACACCGAATTTTGGTTTGATAGAAAGGTAACGATCGATTCGGATCAACGCACTGGTTCGGCCAATCGCGTCCGCGAACGATCTACCGGTACCGCGAATTAATCGAATTAGCTGCTCTATTAATCTTTATTCAATTTCGTGAGAAATGTGCCCACGTGTAGGTAGGTATGTATGCACATTCGAATTCTTGTAGACGCGATCACTGTCTCGCCAACAACGCGACGCTAATACTGATAGAGAAATATCGATAGTTCGTGCTATCGATAGTAATCACCCTCGATCAAAGAGGATCGAGGTTTATTTTTATAAGAGGCGACACTCTGACAAAGAAACTACTTTTAGAGAGAGACGAGGTAATAGAATCAATTTAGAGTACTTACTTCGGTAAGGATCGATAAACTTCGACAACGTTCGTTGAACTGTGCTACAAATATTTTATAATATGCAGCGTGTCCCAAAAATGTTGTACTTCCTTCAAAGGAGTGAATTCCGAGATGATTTAAAATTACTTTTTCCTTTGCAGAAATATACTTCGCGGCTTTGTTAAGGATTTATTAGCGAAAAACACGGACCAATACCAACGCTACGCTCAGCTCTAGTCGCGCTCTGATTGGTCCGTGTTTTTCTCCCATGCTGTATATCGTAATATACTTAAATTTAAGTAGCAAAGTAATAAACATTTCAGTAATATCTTTGTGATAGATATTCTTAAAATATATTTTCCACCGTTGTCATTTTATTATATTTCTTCTTTTTCAATCTTGTAAAATTAATGTAAATACTTCGAAAACCAATTCAAAATAAGAATATTAAATCCAGTTGATTTAAATATCCCGCTTGCTCAAATTTACTCTTTGTTCATAGTTTCCTCATTATCCGGGCAGTAGTAATGTCGGTCGTTCGACATAGACACGCGGGAAATTTAAATCAACTAGATTTAATATGCTTATTTCGCGGCAATATCTATTAATTATGAGTCTATTTATTTTAATTTAGAATATAATATTTTTATTAACATTGGTTTTCGAAGTATTTATGTTAATTTTACGAAATTCAAAAGTTAAAAAAGAAGAAATATAAGAAAATGATAACTCTAGAAATCCATTACAGAGATACTACAAAAATGTTTATTACAAACATGTTACAAATATAAAAGACACATATTTGTAATTTTAACCTTACAGACTCATAATACTATATCATTCTCGCATACCATTATTTTATCATACAAATATTTCCAACTATTATTGCTGACAATTAAATCTATTTATATATAATTTAATTTAAATAATTTACATATATTACAGTATATGTATATTATGAAATATATACAAGCATTCAACAAGCATTGCCGAAGTTTACCGATCCTTACCGAATGGACCTTTAAATTGGTTGTATGGGTTATCTCCCTCCAAAAAGTCGTTTTCTTTCTAATGTAAGTGTCGCCTCTTGTTGTATGTATCCCTACTCTTTGGTTTAGCAGATTCGATTCAAACAAGTGTCGCGTTGTTTGTATCGCATCGCGTGCGCGCTCAGTCTACACACTATTTCAACTATTTACACCCTTTTGTTTTCAAAGTTACCTTCAAAATGACAGGAAACAAATATTGTTTACTATTGGTGATCGCGTGCTGCTTCTCTATCGGTACGTTCAACGAATATATTTTTCTCCCAATTGTTTGAGATTGACTCATTAATATTTTTAGGCCACGCCCTGGAATGTTACGTGTGTAATAAACAGGAAGGTAATACAGAAAAATGTTTGAAAAGCACAAAGACTTGCGAACAAGGTCAGGATACATGTCTAACCGAGATCAGATGGGGAAGTAAGTTTTAAATGTTTGTCCGTAGAACGTTGACGATGAGGTTATGTTTACATCGTCTCATGACTGTAGATCTCTATATGTATTTAAAAGCAATAGTTTCTTTTATTCCCTGATAATTTGAATGTTGTCTCAAATCGCACCTACTTCGTTTTGCCAAAAATGCATGAAGTCCACAGTCATCTTCTCACTAAATCAAGAACAAGCTTGTATTCCATTCCGTTAATTCCAGGTACACCGTACTGGTCCCAGGGCGCCAAGAAACAATTTTATGTTTCCAAAAAGTGTTCCACCAAAAAGGAATGCGAGAGGATAAAAAAAGCGAACATGCCTGATTGCACCTACATTTGGTATCAGGATTGGAAATGCTCGGATTGCTGTCAAGGAGACAAATGCAATTATTATGTTATTGTGAGTAACACCACACTATAACGCTTTTGAATTAAATAACTCACACTAAGAAGTACATTCGATTTTTTCCATTTTAGTCTGGCGTCGAAAACTTGCAGCCATCCTGGATGATAGGAGTTGTATTCACGATATCCTTGTTTAATTTATGGTCTAGAACATAACTCATGAACTTGTAGACAGTGAAAGATCAGTCAACGAACAAGCCGAAGAAAGATAGTTAAGTGACTCGTATCTCTGTACCTGTATGCCTGCGACTCGACGATTGGACACATTGTGTGCATTCACAGTACCATCATATGTATCACAAGCGTCGCTCGGATTATTCGTAATAAGCAACCCTGGAAAAGCTCTTTCCATAATGTTACAGCACAATTTCTTTCAAATTCTGTACATATTTTTCGAAACACTTTCCAACGTCTCACATTCGTTGTAGCAGTGAAAATCGGTGCAGAAACAAATGTTATCGAGATCTGAGGAAACCCAGCGTGTCGTTGCAGGGTAGAAGTATTAAGAAACAAGAGGCAAAAGGCTTTGAACAAGTGGAGGAAGCGAATCTACCTAATCGTGCTTTACTCGAGCCGTCCACAATATCCGTCCGATAAAAACATTTTTAATATTCTATTAACGCCAAGTATATAGTGTTATATATATATTTTATAATTGTTGCTACGGCGACGTGTAGTAGCCGTGACAACAGAGCGCATTGTTTTATAGAAATAAACGTTTACTTTTTTTATCATCGACATAACTTCTCGAATGGCTTACCACCTCTCCCAGCCTTAGGAAATATGAGTTGCAGTGAACCATGTACGCATCACTGTTACTGTTCCAAGAACAATCGATATCAGATAACAGTAAGAACGGTCTTTAGCAAAATAGTACTCGCGAGCAGTTCAAAGTCGGTAAAGAAACGGAGAGAACCACCTGCGAACAGATACCAATAACAGGTATGTATGTAGAAAACATTTGAGGCAAATTTGATTCGGAACGCGACACTGTATCAATAATCAATCTAGCGATAAATGGCTGATATTAGAGTACGTGACTCCGTGTTCCATTATACGTATACATTTACTGTAAACATTTGGCAGGACGGAATGTTGCAACGGTGTTTAAACTATAAAATTAGCAATATTGCTCGGAAAAATCTTTCTCTGTGCCTCTGCGATAATCGCAGCCAGGCTGCTGGCATGTTTGACGAGCGTAGACGAAAGATCTATTTTTTCGATCACGGTGCCTGTGAAACGTTCGATAGCACGAGTTCATGATATCAACGAACTTATCGGAGAGAATCAACGAACCAGCGGAGCGATTTGATCGCATCAGTTAAGACCGGTCGCCTCTAATCTAGCCGCGGGGCGATGAAACGATTCCGACCAATTGAACGACTCAATCGCACTCGACGACCGATATCTACCAAGCTTGATTTAAAGACATTTTAATTAGCGTGCTGTAGTCGGGAGCCATGAGTTCGCCGCGTTAACATCCAGTCACTTCGTACACGTTGCCTAAACGATTTTTGCGCCGAAATGGAATCGTCGATGAGTACCCTGTACAAGGTAAGCTCTCGAATAACTGTTTGTTTACGGAAAAGTTGATACAAAAATCCATCCTAGCGCCGACGTGGGGACTGCGGATTTTATGCATTCATGGTAAAAATTAGTGGATGAAACATAGAACAGCGAAAGTATTTGATGAATATAATAATATAGGCAAGTCATTTTCAAATAATTGAAATTATTCAAAAATAAAGTAAATTCGCATTTGACTTCTTGTTCTGGCAATGAAGCATACAAATTTTATTTTGCATAAAGATCCGCAATCTGCTTATTAGTAGCAGCTTTGTAGCAGCTAGTCGAAACGAAGGTTCAAGAACTGAAATCGATATTGTAATGGTTTTTAAGCCCTAGTTAAAAGGTTCGAGCTCCTTCTCGAGGCCGACAGAGATATCCTGTCACGTGCTTCTCTCCCTTTCAGTTGTACAACATGAGGTCGTGGAAAGTCTTAGACCTCCTGGAAGCTTTCAGCCGAAAGAAGGACGCGAAACCTCCGGAGGACACCAAGTTGGCGAGGTGTCTGACCACGTTGGACCTGACGGCCTTGGGAATCGGATCGACCCTCGGCGTGGGTGTCTACGTTCTCGCTGGATCGGTCTCGAAAACAACCGCTGGACCAGCTGTTGTGATTTCTTTCGCCATCGCAGCAATTGCTTCCATGTTCGCAGGTACAGATGATTTTCTATTGACTCTGTTCCTTGGCCCCCAGTATCACCGATTGGTTCTCGTAACTCGCGACCCGGCTAAAAAATATGCAAGTGTAAAACAATTGTTTGCATCCAGACCACAGTCGATCGAACTTCATAGCATCTACCTGGATATTCGTTTGTTCCGGTCGTCATCCAGTTTCAGCAGTGTACTTCTTTCTGTTCATCGTGAATATCGTTATCCGTAGATTGAATAATCCCGAATCATGTTGTGTCACAAGTGCCGCAACAAGTGGAAGCTTTCCCTCCAATGGATTGTCGAACATGTGCAAGTATTAAGAGGAGATTTTCTCTTTGTGGATTAGGGCTATGCTACGCGGAGTTTGGAGCCCGAGTTCCGCGAGCCGGATCCGCGTACGTGTACAGCTACGTAACCGTGGGCGAGTTCACGGCTTTCCTGATCGGTTGGACACTGATCCTGGAGTACGTGATCGGCTCGGCGAGCGTTGTACGCGGTCTAAGCACCTACGTGGACGCGTTGTTCAACAACACGATGAGGAACGCGTTCGAATCAGCGGCGCACATGGATGTCGATCACCTCTCCTCTTATCCGGACTTCTTCGCGTTTGGAGTAACCCTTATCTTCTCCGGTAAACAACCTCGTAAACGCCGACCGGGGCGTGTATCTTTCTGATTTTTCACATTACGCAACCGCCGCCACAGTGGTCCGTATCCGTTGATTATCCGTGAGTTGTTAAGTTATTGCACATGAAATGTGTCCGATTTTAAATAGAATTCAATCAAAATAGAATAACCTCTGAGCGATCTCAAAAAGGCTCGAACGATTTGATCCAATTTGAAAGAAAACTCCTAGGAAGTAGTTCCGTCAATGGCGAACGGCGTGCAAATAACAGCGGTAGTAATTTAATGGATCCGGACTACTGTTACGCTGCTCCGTAGGATCCGCCCTCCTCTTTCTCTCCGATTCTTGACTAGAAATCGGTTTTCTCAGCCGCGCTGGCCTTCGGGGCGAAGGAGTCCTCCGTGGCGAACAACTTCTTCACCCTGGTGAACCTGCTGGTGGTCCTGTTCGTGATTATCGCTGGATCGTTCAAGGGTAATAATAATAGCGGTAGAATATTTGTTCTCGATACCCGAATAATAGCAGAATCTAGCTTACCGTAATTGTGATGTCCCATTGGTCGAAGCTGACGTAAACAATTGGAAAACGAAACCTCCGTGCACTGAAGAGAGCTGCGAATACGGAACCGGTGGATTCGCACCCTATGGCATCGCCGGTATCATAACAGGAGCCGCGACGTGCTTTTACGGGTTCATCGGTTTCGATTGTGTTGCGACCACTGGCGAAGAGGCGAAGGAACCCCAGAAGTCTATTCCGATAGCGATCGTGGTCTCGTTAACCGTCGTCTTCCTGGCGTACTTCGGCGTCGCCACGGTTCTTACCACCGTTCTACCTTATTACGAGCAGAACCCGGATGCGCCGTTCCCGTACCTCTTCCAGAAGATCGGCTGGACCTGGGCGCAATGGGTCGTCACGATTGGTGCTATCTGCGGCCTGTGCGCCAGGTAAACTCGCTGTTTTCGATCGGTTCGGTGAATCTGCAGAACAGCTACCTACCCACAGATTTCGATGATAATTTTATGAACATTCTTGATTCGACTGTTGCAGTTTGTTAGGTGCAATGTTTCCGCTACCGCGAGTCCTCTACGCCATGGCCTCGGACGGATTGATTTTCGAATGGATGGGCAAAGTCAGCTCGCGGTTCCAGACGCCTCTGATGGGAACCTTCTCCGCCGGGCTTCTCACAGGTTTGCCTTCGCGAAGAGTCTGTTCAGTGTTCGCGTCTAAAACCCTGTACATGGTGTACCACAATTATATGTCACGACTACCATAGCGAGATTCTACGATCTTTTATAATTGAGGTTTTAATATTACTCGGTTCTACTTCTTACAAATGCTAGTCAGGCGAACTTGACGAACTTTCAATGGCGCCATATTTTTAAAATTTTGGCCTTGGGAATGATGCTCATTCGTGACTATCGTGACGTATAATTACGGTACACCCTGTACACTATCGGTGGCACAAACCTGATTGCAAACTTGCGCGTTTATTCGCAGGTGTATTGGCCGCGATATTCGAATTGACACAACTGGTTAACATGATGAGCATCGGAACTCTGCTCGCCTACTCGATCGTCGCGACTTGTGTTTTAATACTCCGGTAAGGAATGGCAACGTGCTGATCTCAAGCTGATGTCAGTCAACAGATAGGACAACCTACTTGAATCATCTTGATCGCTCTTGCTTCAGGTACGAAGAGAGCGAAGCATACGAAAAGAAGGGAGACCATGATCCGAGGACCGTAGCGTTCATCGTCAAGCAACTGGTTAACGTAAACAGATTGAATCACTCGACGAAATTGACGTCGCAGATCGTCACGTACCTCGTCGTCTGCTACCGTAAGAATCGCTTCTCTTCTTCGTTGTCTTCTCTTCCGATTGGCGTTGCTGTTTCATAGAGTATTCTTTTGCAGTTGTCCTGTGCGTCTGCGTCGGTGTCCTAGTTTCGTTATACTCCGAAGACATAGCGTCCGGAAGAGCCGCAGTAATCGTGCCCTTGGCGATCGTAATGATCGCTTTGATAGCAGTACTCACCTTTATCTACAAGCAACCGACTTCCGGGAAGAAACTTGCGTTTTCGGTACGCGCGCATACAACGAACCATTTCCAACGAGTTTAAGTTGCTAACTACTTCAATGGTAATCTCCAGGTTCCGCTGGTGCCGTTTCTGCCCGCGCTCAGCATTCTCATAAACATTTACTTGATGATGATGTTGGACAAGATGACATGGGTGCGTTTCGCAATATGGATGGTAATAGGTGAGTGGATTGAATCGTAGAGCAGACCCGACGAACGAATCGCGAACTATGTTCTGTTTTTTCGTAGGACTTGGTATATATTTCTGCTACGGTGTCCGGCACAGTAAGATGAGGCAAAAGAAACTCCAGAAGCCGATCGACAACGTCGTCAACGAGGAGACGTGGAACACCACGAACATTCCCAGGCTCACGTGATACCTCTCTCTCTCTCTCTATGTGTGTATGTGTGTGTGTGTCTTTCTGCGCGTTCTAAATTTCTAATAAAAGTCTTTCGACAACTCTGAGTACCTATCTGATCGCGCTAAAATAACCAAACTGCTCCACTCATGTATCAATAGAAAACTATATTGCTATATTATAATATAAATATTTATCACAATATACGGTTTTAAACCAGAAGGAATTCTCGTTAGAGAGCGAACAGGGATTTGAGATCGTTGAGGGAGAGCTTCGAGACGGTCGAGTTGTCGCCGCTGAGAACGTTCGCCGCTATCTCCATTTTCCTCTCTTGTAGATGCTTGATGCGTTCCTCGATCGTGTCTCTGCAGATGAACCTGCAAAAGTATTTCCATGCTTAACCCAGAACTGTTCGCGGACGCTTTGGCTGCCGGGTCACATAAGCGTTGAAATAACGGACGTTGCAACGTGCGGGCCCAGCCTTATCGACAATAGTGTCAATCACTCACTTATATATGTAAACATCCTTTTTCTGTCCGAAACGATAAATTCTGTCCTGAGCCTGCACCTCCAATTGCGGATTCCAATGAATATCGATCAACAACAAATGATTCCCGCCAACCAGATTCAATCCGACACCTCCAGCGGTGAGAGACAGCAATAATATCTTCGGGTTACGTTCCGCGTTAAAGTCGTCCATTATACCCTAGAGAATCGTCGAACGCGAATTAAGTTACAAAGTATCGTCGTATATCGGGGAATCTGTCCTTCGGATATATGTACCTGTCTGTCTTTAATCGGCACCTTGCCCGTAAAAAACCGGAACGTAGCGCCTTCCAACGAAGGCAAATAGGCTGCCACGATCTCCAACATGCTCGTCCACTGGGACACGATGATTAACTTATCGCCTTTTAGCAAAATCTGCTTCACTGTCTTTAGTACCGCTTGCATCTAGGAATGAAGAAATTCCAACATGAATTTGAGTATGCGCTTGAGTATGTAGTATCAAAACTTGTCGGACCTAAATCGAGCACTAGGCTAGCTCTCATTTTCGACATTTGAATTTTTTGAAAAAAAATTTCTTCAAAAGAATTAACCGTATGAAAACTGTTCACCTTGGAGCTGACACGTTCGGTACGAAAGACTGGATTGCTGGACGTGAGTAAATTGGTTGCCACCCTGTGGTCTACGCCTATCTCCGTGTCGCTGGTGTTCGCATCTCCTCCTTCACCCGTGCCATCGTCCAACGTTATATCGTGCATTTTCGACAACAAGTTAGAGTCCACGTTTTCTGTATCCATCAGTCCAGACTCTTTCATATCCTCTTGATCCAACATAGAATGGATCAAAGACGGGTGGACGCAGACTTGACGTAGGCGCAGCAATAGAACCAAGATCTCGTGTGTTTTAACATCGGCGTGCATCGACAATAATCTGTTTTGCGCTTTCGTGAACTGGGTGTTCTTGTCTGGAAAGGGATAACGGTTTAACTAGACACGCTCGAAAGCTCTACAGGGAGAAATACGAGTATGTAAATGTTTACATTTAGCGGAGCTAGCATAATAGAAAGCTCCCCTGAAGTAAGTAATTACCGAAAGCTGTATTCAATTCGCATACGTACTAGGATTCGAAAGAAAAGAGGGTTTATCGTACTTTCCCGCGGCTAGATCATACATATGATCTTTATCAGCTCTCTGCGACAAAAATTGCGCGAACAGTGTGCGGGAATAGATCAAAACCTTCTCGTATACCAACTGCTCCTGCGGGTCGAGCTTCACCAACACCTCCTCTATGCATTTGTCGGGCAAACAATCAAGATCGCCTTTGGCCTGCAGATCTTGCTTTGTTCTACGAAGCATCAACGATTTCATCACGGTCGCCAACCTCTGGCGCCCGGCCGCGTTTTTATTGTCTACCCATCGCTTCCAGACTCGTATATCGTCGAATGGAGAACACTTGATGAACTTCAATATAGAGTACAAATCCAGTTCCTTGTTCTGGATAGGGGTGCCGGTGAGAGCCCATCGTTTCTTGGCCACAAGGCCGCACACCGCTTCCGCCGCTTGGCTCTTATGGTTGCGAACCACGTGTGCCTCGTCGAGTATCACTCGCTCCCACCGGATCTTGTATGCAGTGGCTCTTGTCTTGAATTCGCGGGACAGTATATTGTACGTCGTGATCACCACGTCGTTCTTCGCTAGTCTTTTAGGAACGCTCTCTCTGTTGACACCGTGGTAAACTTCGACCGAGAGCATTCCTCGCTTGCACCTGTTGTTGATTTCGTTTTCCCATTGTGACAACAACGATGCTGGACACACCACCAGACTGCCCCCCTTGTGACGTAACGGGGCATTGTGGTCCGTCCATTCGTCGTCGCTGTCTTCATTCGACTCTTTCAGTCCTGCGTTCGCAATGCCAGCGATTATTAACGATATCATCGTAAGGGTCTTCCCCAAGCCCATATCGTCGGCAAGGACGCCTCCCGAAGGCTTCTGCCCTTCCCTCCACATCAACCACGCCAACGCGCGCTGCTGATGGGGCATTAACTTTACCCTCAAACCTTGTGGGTCTTCTGCTCTCTCATTCTCAGACGGCATGGCGATCAGAGATCCGTGTAAGTCTTGCAGTCTGTCGACCGTTAACGCTAATTCTCTGTCCAAAGTCGCTTGGGCCTTTTTACCAAGTTCTTTGTTCTGCGGAGACAACTTCGGTCTCATTGGTATGCTATCCACATCGATGGGGTAAGGATCTAAGAACTTGTTCGAATGGGACACTTCTGTATTATCGAATTCTTCTGGAACGAACTGTACGTCGTCATCGGAGACGACAACGGGGTCAGACATTTCTGACTTCACATGCTTCGTGAGCGGAGTGTTTTCCAATTCTTTCGCGATTCTCTCGATTTCGTCTTCTTGTTCCGCAACATTCTCGCGCAGTTTTTTGCCTCTGTCCGGTAACAGGTCAACGTTACCAGCCTCAAGTACCATCTAAAAATCCGAAGTTATTAACAGCGTAAATGAAATCATTCTTTTCGTTTCGTTTTTCCCAAGAAGCAACATACTTACTTTCGATTTGTACACCTGATTCTGCAAGTGTTCCATTTTACAAACCAGCAGAGCTCTCTTTTGAGCGACCATTGGATCTATATTGCCAACTCCGATCTCTTGCTTCGCCAGTGACATCGTGACATTGAGAGATTCTACGTCTTTTTCGTCCGTGATAGAGCCTAGAAAGAGACAAAATTAATTATATTTAATTTCATAAAGTGCTCCACAACTAGAACTCTTTAATATCTATATTAGACTGACTATTTAAAGACATAGGCTGATCCTCTGTTCTCATGTCCGATGAATGCATACTGGAATCGCTGTCATCTGCGTCTGGCATGGTAAGATCGTGCGTTTCTATAAAATCGTATATTCTTAATACAGTTTCAATACTATATCCTTATGCTATAGACATAAGACAATTCGATATGTATCATCTTCTTTGCTGTCACTGGTCTGGGTTAGGGATAAATGCTTACTGGAATTGCTGTTGTGTACTTCTGGCATGGTAAGATCGTGCGTTCCTATAAAATCGTATATTAGTAATACAGTTTCAATACTATGTCTTTATGCTATACATATAAGAAAATTCGATACGTACCATCTCCTTCGCTATCACTGGTCTGTGTTAGGTCTGAATGCTTACTGGAATTGCCGTTGTGTGCTTCTGGCATGGTAAGATCATGCATTTCTATAAAATCGTATATTAGTAATACAGTTTCAATACTATGTCCATATGCTATAGATATAAGAAAATTCGATACATACCATCTCCTTCGCTGTCACTGGTCTGGGTAATGTCTAAATGCTTTCTGGAATTGCCGTTGTGTGCTTCTGGCATGGTAAGATCATGCGTTTCTATAAAATCGTATATTCGTAATACAGTTTCAATACTATGTCCATATGCTATAGATATAAGAAAATTCGATACATACCATCTCCTTCGCTGTCACTGGTCTGGGTAATGTCTAAATGCTTTCTGGAATTGCCGTTGTGTGCTTCTGGCATGGTAAGATCATGCGTTTCTATAAAATCGTATATTCTTAATACAGTTTCAATACTATGTCTTTATGCTATAGATATAAGAAAATTCGATACGTACCATCTCCTTCGCTGTCACTGGTCTGTGTTAGGTCTAAATGCTTACTGAAATTGCTGTTGTGTGTTTCTGGCATGGTAAGATCGTGCGACTCTATAAAATCGTATATTCGTAATACAGTTTCAATACTATGTCTTTATGCTATAGATATAGGAAAATTCGATATTTACCATCTCCTTCGCTGTCACTGGTCTGTGTTAGGTCTAAATGCTTACTGAAATTGCCGTTGTGTGCTTCTGGCATGGTAAGATCGTGCGACTCTATAAAATCGTATAATTCTTAATACAGTTTCAATACTATGTTCTTATGCTATACATATAAGAAAATTCGATACGTGCCATCTCCTTCATGTATGTAACTATCATCCTCGCTGTCAGAATATAGGATATGCTTTTTGATGCTCTTCTTAACGGCATTTTCCGTTAAATGAGATTTTCTTAACGCATCTTCCTTCTCGTTTCTTAATGCGTGTCTGGAAAAAGAATTCAAAACAAAACACGCGTAGAAATACCACCCATCAGTACGATGCGAAAAACGAAGATTTTATGGGTCCAGAGACGAAAACAGTTAGCTTACCTCTCCGGAGTTAGGCTCCTGGAACAGTTCTCGCTGCTATCGCTGGTCTCGATAAAAAGAACTGGTTCTATTTCAGCATGTTCAGTAATATCATCGTCACTGTCCGAAATAAGAATCGATCTTTCATTACTAATAGGCGAATCACGCCACCGATTGAAACTTTTAGCCATCTGAGCGTCTGTAAGCTTCACTGTTTTGAAATGGCACGAATTTGCATGAGAATGAAGCACAAACGTGTTCCTGAGTCCCGATTGTTAGGCGCCTCGCAACGTGATCGAACGTGATCCAGGACAGATTTCAACTGAACTTTTCAAATTGAAAAGTATGGGTGGCGCGAATACAAAGCATAGAACGCGTCTACAGAGGCGAAACTACCTACTCCCTCGCAGTGCTTCGATTGTGGACACCTTTTCTCGCGCATGCGCGGCGATTTCAGCCTCAATAACGTAAGCTTCTCGATAAAATGGGGTTCCTTGAGCACCCCCGCAGAATTTAAAAAAATTTATATGATTTGATTCTGAAAAATGAATGTATAACAAATGTATTTATGTATATTTTGTAACTCGTAGGACACGTCCTGGAGTCTTTTTGTCCGGTAAGATTATTTCGGTACATTCTCGCCAATATAGCTGCCTCAGGGCTCTGGCCGCTCTGCAACCCAATAGTGGACACGTTACTGTTTTCTCGCGCATGCGCGAGAAGAGGTGTCCACAATCGAAGCACTGCTCCCTCGTTGAAGCAATATTTTTTATGTTCTTTGTGTTGAAATATGCTCTGTATTATTGCGGAGTAGCGTACAGAGCCCTTTTTTCAATTTGGTTCTTGGACCTTTATAAATAATAATAGTGTACGTTTCTATAGAAGAAATTTTTTTCTGTACACTTTTGTACACTTTTTAACACAAAGAGCATTTGGAAAAATGTGTATGTACAGAAAAAATCCAATGAACATATAACACCGACGATGCATATAATCTTGGATCTCCGTATTGAAATGCGCATGTGTGCACAAGTTGTGAAGATAGCTTCTAAAAAATGAATAATGAAATCAATCTCAGCTGTTCGAGTTCGGCGACAACTGGCGACAACCGGCAAAAGGTAATCGAACTACATAATTTGTAAACCGTCAAAAGTTCGTCGAACTCGCTGTTATTGTCGCGTCGGCCATTATATCCTTTCTTCCCAATGTCAAATCCGTTGCCTATTTCCTTTTTCTCTTTGGACCGTTCGTTAGGTCGTTGCCCTAACGTCATATTCTATCAATTTCAAAATCCCCACTACTTCATGCCTTATTCCTGCTGAAACCGATGGCCCACCAGAGTTGACCAGAGCATAAAGAGGACTGCGCCAAGCGCCCTGTGTGTTCATTCGTCTTTTGTCACCTTTTATATCAAGCCGTTTATGCCGATATACAGCCTTCCGTATCAAGCCGTTTATACCGATACACACGATCGACTTTCTTTCATATTTCCGTATTATCTTCGCGGGCTTCGCGATCATACGTCGTCCTCATCAGTAATTCCATTCTCTCCTTTCCATCACTTTTGTATCTCTAGGCATACTGTTATATCTTGAATATATATATTGTATATTCTTGTTACAATTTTCTATCTTTTCTCTATCTGCACCTTTCTTTCATCTATTATCCTTCAGTATCCTAATTTCCTTCGAGACATCTAGTCTCATTAGTCTAAAGTTTACACATACAGAATCCTGATCAATTGGAAATCTCAGTCTGAATCAAGTAAAACTAAATGCGCCTACTGGTCTTATTAAATTTTATTTACAAAACACAGTAACTCATTCATGACACACTTGGCGCTCATTTATTTCGCTATCGTACGTAAATCCTTAAAAAGTATATACAGATGAGTTGGAGCTCTTAGTTTACAGACTATTATATCGGAATTGGCAGGTCTTTCGCCACTAATATTAAAATTTGATCTATACTCAAACACCAGTTCGCTATATTCTTCGATACTTTACACCAATTTTCTCCGTGATGAGGCTCCGCAGTAATGCATCGTTTCTTTACGTCCTCTTGTTGTTCCTCAGTGCCATTTAGAAGTTCGAATTTGTAAAAGTATGCCCATGCATCTCCCAAGTCAGGATCTATCTTCACTGTTCTGTTGAACCAATCCCTGCATTTTGAAATTTTATGCTCGCACCAGAACAATCTGAAAAAAAGACACGACCAGTTACCAGAGAAATCGATTTTAACCAGTCGCGTTGTAATGAATTATTTATTTATTAACTTGGAAACTGCGAGAAGCACGTGAGGGTCGTGTTCGCATTTCTTCAACGCGTCAACGCTTTTGGTCTTCCGTTGCGGTCGCGGCTCCATAAAAATCGCCTCCGCCCAAAGCAACCCCGACGTAGGACATTCTTGTAAAGCTTTCGCCATTAGCGTGTTCGCCATATCCCGTACACCGCCGCTTTTCAATTCGTTTCTGATCGCCTCCAACCAAAGCTCCGCGTTCTTCGGATTCTTCAAGCGAGCTTTTTCCAAAACTGACCGAGCCTTGGTCACCTGACCTTTCCTGTGCTCTAACTGCGCCAATAAACGCCACAGCGGAATGGAACTCGGGCATTTCTTTATCTGTAAAACAAATCAAAACGTATAAACACGATTAGATGCTGTACAACATTGCCTATATATTAGGGGTGTACGAGAACCTGAAAATGCCGGATCGGAGCGAGTTCTCGCACACCTCTACTATTCACGAACGCACCGCTTGGTTGTAAGTTTCCAGAGCTTTATCCAAATTTCCTTGCTGCTCTTCAATTTGACCCTTCATTAGCCACAGCTTAGGGAAATCGTCGAACGCTTCCAGAGCTTCTCTGAGAAGCAATAAGGCTGCGTCGAGGTTGTTTAAAGCCCACTCTAGCTTGGCGCTCTTCATCATTACTCTAGGAGTCGGTGCAGATGCTCTAGCCTTTGCTAACAATCGTCGGGCTCTCTCGTATTCCGAATTCTCGGACTCCAGTTTCACAGCTGCTAACCAAATCTCTTCAGAGTTCGGATTTGCTTGAAACGCTAGGGACAAAATACCTCTGGCTGCCGGAACGTCGCCCTGAAGAAGAAAAGCACAGTCAGATATATGTATGTAAATACGTTGATAAAACATCGATGTAAGACTTGATCGATCATGTACACGTACAGCCAGCCACTTGGATTTCGCACCCATCAGCCAGAGCACTTCGCTCTTAGGACAATGGGCAACCGCTCTCTGCAGCAAAGATTCCAGAGACTCTCGCGTCCCGTACGTTTTCTCGAAGTACGCTGCACGTAGCCAAATGGACTTTTTGCTAGGGAACGTTGACAATGCGTAAGCGTAAACGGCCCTGGCGCATTCCAACGCACCTTGTTGAGCGCACTGAAACAATATATAAATTTAATTATTATTCTTATTAAATGAAGCATATCGTCGAACATACAGTTTCTGCGTCTTCCATCCACGTGTGTTTCCTGTCTTCCTCTTCCACTCCGAAACCTATGATCGCTTTGACGATAACTTGGCAAGTGTGCACCGCACCCGCCTTCTCAGCTTCCATGGCTTCTTTGAACCAGTGCTCCCTGTTAATCTCGACTCCGTTCGCGCTCAGGGAAGATATAGCGCGATCTATGATTTTCTCGACCATGTGTTTGTTCCCGTTAGCTTCCTCCAATTTCGCCGCAGTGGTCCAGATTTGTCTGTCAGTTGGAATGTTCTCTCTCGCTTTATTAAGCACTTTCCTAGCGTTGTCGTAGGTTTCCAATCTGGCCAGGGCAAGCCATAAATCGACGCTGGTGGGACAGCATTCGACGGCGCGGCTAAGCAAAATACGAGCGTCTTCAGGCTCCTCCAATTCCACCGCCGCTTTCCAAAGCCTGACCGAGTTAGGAATATGTTCGAGCGCTTTGCGATACACTCTTCTCTTCGCTTTCGTTTCTGTCTCCAAGTCGGCTGCTTTTATCCATATCCGGACGGACGTTGGTATATGGCGTACGGATTGAGCGATCACCGCTTTAGCCGTATCCGGTGGCTGGAGTCTGGCCGCTTCGAGCCATAAGTCTTCCGACGTTGGATTCACTTCGCAGCCCTTCATTATCAAATTTCGAGCGGCTTGTACTTTTCCTGTGACTTCCTCCAAACGGGCCGATGCGATCCACGCTGGCGGATGATTGGGGTTCGTCTCTCTTACGGACTTCAACAGCAATCTGGCTTTCTTGATGTCGCTGGAAAAATAGAGCCGATTATAAATTCGAGGAAAATACTATCGAAATTAAGGATACTATTTAATCTTACTTGATATCACCGCCGTACGTCGGAATCATACTTTGCAGATCAGTGAGATATCCCTTCGGATCGACAACCGTTTGCCCTTCCACGGAATCGGAAACTTGATTCAGTTTGACGTTCATCAAAGTGTTCCTAGCTTGTCCGATTTTTCGTAAATCTAAATCTCCTGTTGGAGTCAACATTCCAGGTGTTGCCACGCCAGGCATCATAGAAGCTAAACCACTCGTGGGATCAATACTCGTGGACGTTTCACCGCCTAAGTTTCTAGCGAGCACTGAGTCTGGCAATGGAGTGAACTTCTCTGCCCGCGGATTTCGTTGTTTCCTGTTTCTAGCGTCGCCTACTTCCGGAACGTTCTTCCATTCATCCTCGGTTACGTTCACCAGTTCCCTCTTCAAATCAGAAAACTGCTGCTGAATTTTAGGACGTTCTTGACGGTACCTCTCCAACTCTTCTCTGAGTCTTTTCTCCCTGTACTCTTTGCGCTTTTCATCCATTCGCTTGTCAATAGCTTCATAAATAGCATCGGCTTCTTCGTCGTCTTTGTCATATGGATCCTGTGTAAATACGCAACATATTAATTCTTGGATAGGACAAGAAATTTGGATTAGAATAGTTGAGAGTTTCAATAAAATAAATGCCATCTTACTTTGCTAAAAAGCGAGCCTCCGTATCCAGAAAACTCGTCGTAATTAGAATCATTCAAATCTTCCTCATCTTCTTCCTCTTCTTCTTTCTTTTTTGTCCGTTTTGTTGGTGGAGCATGTCGATCATCTCTACAACACAACCGAATACAGTAGGATATGTCACATTTACTAACTACACTAGGAATTTAATACAGAGAATACTTACGACACGTCGTTCGCATCACGAGCTGGACCAATATCAGATCTAGTTGTAAATCCTGTAGCTCTGTAAATAATGAATTACAATAGAAATCAACAATTCGTGTTGTCATCAGAGGTTAGATTAACTAAACAACATTGTGTCTTATACGTTACCCTCTTCCAACACCAGCAACATATCCCAAAGGTGCCGGTACTCCCAAGAAATGCTTTTTATTTCTGGTCGACAGTGAAACTGATGGGACTGCCATTCTTATTCTTGTGTATTCTTGTTTTCAATACCTTGATATAAACAACAAACACTTTGCTTTCATCGGTTTCATAAATATACGGAACTGTACACTGTACTTGACTGTACAGTCTCATTCAGATTACGATAAGAGAATGCTATGCAACAGCCATCTATTAGCTGCATATAAAATTACGGTACCATCAATCGGTGTACGGAAATATTAGGTAATATTAGTGAGAATCTACAAATAATCATGCTTCCCTCAGAACAATATATATTATTCAAGCTGGTTCATTAGATTTTCATATTAACGTGACAAATAAGGTACATATATATTATATACATATTTTATTTATAAATATTTCTTGTAGATCAAATAAAGTAAAACGCTTTACGTAAAATTAAACAATTTATTGCTGCTATCATTCAATAGTTTAATGACTTTTTACACATGTAAGGATAAAATAATGTTCTTTGGGTATTCTCAATTTGATGGCACAAGATCCATAACATAATGATTATACTCAAGGATTATAAAAATATATACGATGGTATGTTTAGTGTTTTAAAATATACATAGTCTAGCGTAGAGCGTAACGCCTAACCACCAACCAACTTGGACTCTAACTTCTCTTTGAGATCCTGTATATTTTAATTACTGTTCCATGACAGCTTGTCATGTGAACAAAGTATACATCTCAAAGATAGCTGCTCTACATTATCGACGTCACTGCGTACTTGTTCTGCCATCTAGCGGCATCGCTCTTTATCGAACTTTATACACGCATAACTTTTGAACTACTGAATTCTTAGGATTGCAATTTAAATTTTCGGCATTTTGTCGTCGAAGCCTACGGGTTTATATAAAAAAAAGTCCTAAATTTGTGGTCCCCTGAACCGAACAGTAGCCTATCGCTATACCTACCGTACACAGTAAAATCGCTAAAATCCAATATTTCCAATAGCGACTATTCGTTTCTTTTCGCGATTGTTTCTTATCGTACTTGTCCCTTCCTTTGCGACGCGGTTTGAATTTCCTCTCGAATTTTTCGATCTCCTCTTGATTACGTATTTCTTCGGCCTGCCGTTTTTGTTCTAGCAAAGCTGCTTCCGCCAGACTTTTCTCCATCTTCAACCTCTTACAAGCATCATCGCATTGTAACTGAATTTGTTCCTTTTGTACCAATGAGCATGCAAAATCCTTCTTGATACGTTTACACGGACAGAATAACTTCACCTTTTTATTGCATTCATTCTCGTTTTTGCATACACCGGGATGGCAATCATACATACATCGGTGACCGCATGGATACTGAAACAGAACCAATTAGACAATACTGTATACAAAATCTCATAAATGTACAAAAGATGTTATTAGAGATGTGCGAGAACCCGTAAATGTTATTCGGGATCGGAACGCGTCCTCGACAATTTTCGAGATTCCCAAGAATATTAGCGTTCTCGAAAATTTTGGGATTCTCGAGTATATTATTAGGTTGGAAAGAAAGTTCTTGCGGTTTTTGTTATTTTGATTTTAGATGCTCTATTAAGTTGGTGTTAAATTGCATTGACTTTGTATATAATTTTAAAGTGCATTTTTCGCTCTATGAAGATGTGATATTAATTTTATTTGCAAATTAGTTTTCCAGATTTCTCAGGGTGTTGAAAACAACATGGACAAGAAGCAGATTCGAACAATTTTCTTATTCCAGTTCAAACTAGGTCGGAAAGCTGTCGAAACTGCTCGCGATATCAACGAGGCGTTTGGCCCCGGGACCACTAACGAACGTACTGCACAATGGTGGTTTAAAAAATTTCGAAGCGGTGACGAGAGCCTTGAAGACGATGAGCGCAGTGGTCGGCCATCAGATATTGACAACAATGACCTGAGGGCCCTAGTTGAAGCCAATCCTCGTACAACCGTTCGGGAGCTTGCTTCTGAATTGGGCGTAACGCATACAACAATCCGTAACCATCTACAGAAAATTGGAAAAACTAAAAATCTTGATAAATAGGTGCCGCACGAATTAAACGAACATCAACAAAATTGTCGTTTTGAAGTGTCATCTGCCCTTCTCTTGCACAATAAAACTGATCCATTTCTCAGACGAATTGTAACGTGCGATGAAAAATGGATTCTTTACGACAATAGGAAACGATCGACTCAGTGGCTAGACTACGACGAAGATCCAAAACACTTCCCAAAACTTTCTTTTCAACCTAATAGAATTCTCAACCCGATGCCTTCCCGACCCGTCTCATCCATCCGGTACCATATTTTCGTTTTTCGCACACCTCTGGACATTATATTTACATTTTTAGGGCACTGGTTCCCACATTTGAGCAAGTCGTTGCGTTGTTTTGCGGTAGCCGATGTCAACTCGGCGCATCTTCTATACAAAGTGACAATACCGCAATGACACGGAATTTTAACTAGTTGCTTGCAAGGGTTACAGGGCGCCGGGTGACACGACTTTGGACAGGAATGCGTGCAACCTTGTGGACGCGGGAACTCGCACGGTTTCTCGCAATCCATACACGGAGTAGCATTCTTGGTATCCTCTGTGGATAATACTTTGTGGCAAACTAACTCGCAAGTATGATTAGTGCAGGGCAACATTTTCCCGCAAAGTCTTCCGCAAGACGTAGGCCGTGCCATGTGACAAGGCCACGGACGTGTTTCGTGGCCTCCCAAACATGTGACCTGTACCGACACCTCGCAAGGCGGACACGGTAACGTTTTCAGCTGCTTCGTTTCTTTCTGTATCTCCCACGGTCCCGCAGGATGCGCTTTCACGTCGTTCTTGTTCACCTTCACCCAAACCTTGGTGTGGCAAACGGCAACGCAAGAATGACCGCATCGTTTGTACACCAAATCGCAAATCTTTTTACAGGGTGGACACGGACCTTGGTGGCATTTATGCGTTTCCCTTTTAGGGTGATGACAGATCGGCGGCACCTTGCACGGTTTGTTGCACGGTGGAGGCTTCACTCTCTTCGTAGTGCCGCACGGTACCGTTATTTTGTTGTATCCGCATCTGCATTGGATAATATCCGTACGCTCGCAAGGGTAGCACGGACCACTGTGACACGGGCCCGAACATTTGTGCTTGCGACAATTTAAAGTGTTCTCGCAAATTTTCTCGCACACGTTGAACGTGTTTTTGATCAAACAATCGCAGCATTTTCTGTTGCACATGTGCCTGCCGCAGAGGCGCATCTGCATGCATTTCTTGTTGCAGTGGAACTCTTTGCCACAGGCGACTTCTTTCTTGTAGCTACCACATCGACAGGACTTTGTTACTACTTCTAAGCATTGTCCGCATTGATCCATGTGGCATCTCATGTTGCAATAATGCGAACCGCAATCCAGTAGCTTGCCGCACGTGTCTCCGCACGTGGGCAACTGTTCCTGGCTGCAAGAAACCGCGTAACGCTTCTTGCCGCAGGGACATGTTCTATTCTTTTCCAAAACACACGGACCACAGTCTCCGGACAAATGGCATGTGCTTTGGCAAATGTGAATGTTGCAGGACAGAGGCCGGCGACAAGGTTTCTCACAACTCCACGCACCTTCATAGCATTGCCTTATTTCTGTGCTGCTCTTACAGCGACATTCGAGTAGCAACGACTCCGGGCAAGGAGGGCAATCTCCTGCATGGCATAGTTGCACGCAGCTGTGCGAGCATGATTTGTACTTTTTGTTACATGCTGTGCCACAACTCCAGTTCTTGGCGTTGCATCTTCTTTGTTCAGGAGCCTGTTTACCACAAAAACATTTGATCGATACTGTTTTCGCGCACGGTGGGCATGGCCCAGGGTGGCAAAGTACAACACATTTATGACCACACTCTGGTTGCAAGAGTTTGCCGCATACATCTCCGCAGGAATGCGGTATACTCCATGGTTGGAACACAGGGTCTATAACTTTCTTACAGAAGCATTTATAATTACGAGGAACTTCGTCTTGTCCATAATCCATACGACATTTTGGACTGAAACAGATTTGTTTATATAGAAAAAATCATATAGTATAAATTGTATCTTTAAACGTATCTCTTACCATGCCCAAATAGGAGCAACACCTTTCTCACGTTTTACGTTAAGACTATCTCGTATCCAATGCAGAATGCAGGATAAATGTAAAAAAGCAAAACACTTGCTGCAGTTCCAGATCTGTAATATATAAATGTGTATAAATGTGTCGAATGGTGTGTCAATCAGAGAATCAATATAATTAATCGTACCGCGTCTGCTTTCTTTACAGTTGAGATGCAGATTAAACAAACTGTGCTGCCAGATTGAAATAGATTAACTAAGTAACATAAAGTCTTTTCCGTGTCTACCTCTCCTCCTTGATAGGCAGACAACACTTTGCCAACTACATTTTCTATGTCTTCTGTATTTACATCGTCCTCATCTTCACTGGATGATTCTAAATAAGCATTCGCCTCTAAATGCTTGTTAATCGCTATCTTATCTTGTGCTTGAGCACGTCTGAACTTCTGCATGTTTCTTTGGAAATTTGTACTGGTCAAAATGATTCAACAGAGCCTGCACATACAATGGGACAAGAGACGAATTATTTAAGTACTCCTTATTGATACAATTACATCAAGGTTATTTTAAAGAATACTTATGTATGAAATGTGATTCATTTACTTACATGCAGCAATGCAAACAAGTCATTGACACTTAAATGGTACATAAAAGAATTCGATGTTTATTCAGTAATGTATATGAAGCCGAAAGAGAAGCGTTTCCTGCGAAACATTCCATTTGAATAGTACCAAGTTGTAGCCATATTTTTGCCACGCACACCAATAAACACACACAAGTGTCGCCCCACTACTGTTGTTCCTATCTACATACGTATAAAACGATATCTATGAAAGTACGTGTATAATGATAAAAAGATTGGGCAATTTGCAAAGGATAATACACTATACGAATAATAAATAGACCACCGCATTCTTGTTCAAGGGCATCGGGAAACGAATCCCTCCGGAAGATGCGCATAATAGTTAAATAATTACAACGTAACAAATTGCGCGCCGAAAAGTAAAGCAGTGTCATCTTACGGCAGGTCGGAAGTGGTGTTTCATTTCGATTTGCAATATGACATTGTAATTACTTTTTACTCTCTGGTATTGCTACAGCTTTTTAAAAAAATCTCTAAAATCAGTAGTATAAGACTGGCTGTGGCAAGCCCCGTTTACTCCTTCCTAAATAGGAAATGACGTCTCGACTATTTTAACCTCAACAAATAACCCATCCATTCCACATTGATCTTACAATTAGAGCAATAAAAATTATTTTCTTTTTCACCGTTACGTATATAGTGCGTCGAAACCGAAACAAATTGTGCGATTCCAGAACGATTCGAGAACCAATAGTGTGGAGGAGCTATTGGAAGGCAACATTTCCCATTGGAAGGAAACATGTTCCGGAGCGAACGTAAAACCTCGTACGGAGCTCCGGCGAATCTAGGGACGCGGACACTGAACCTGCGAGCCTTTATTTAAATATCGATTGAAAACAATTTCACGTTCTTGTGTGTATCAGCGGAATTCGAACGAAAAAGACCACCGGAGAGCGGAAGATTAACCGCGTCGGGACACTGTAATATTTTGAGTGTCTCGTGTACTTTCTTTTGCCTTTCGGGATTCGGGATCCCGTATGAAACGATTCCTCGTCGGACGGTAGCACGGTTAGTTAGTTCACGTGCGGATGATCGAAGACCACTGGTCCCGACAGATGTGCCGTGGGTGCTCCTTTTGAACGAACGTACTTACTTACTTACTTATCCCCGTTCCGTTTCTCGCGAGTCGTTCGTGCGTGTGTTTCGCTTTTCGAGGCGATTGCTCGGTCTCGCGCGACGGAACGTAAAAATCGAGGAAAAATAGCTGGGCTCGTGGCTGCCGAAAATCGTGCCCCGGATCATCGTGGTGGCCTGAGAGTCTCGTTTTCGCAACACGTTCATCCTCGGACAGGTGAGCGAAATATATTTTTTTTGTTCGGTCGCGTGTGCGATTTTCGAGCACCGATCTACCGTTTTTTCTTCTCCCGATTTTTCCCTCTGGCTCGCGTAAGATATGCTTCTCTAAATCGAACGGTGCCCGATTGCGTTCTTTAATCGAGATACGGATTTCGCGATAACGCGAATGCTTCACCGTGTAATGTATCGCAACTCGCACCGCATTTTATAGGTTGGCTACGTGCTGAGTAATCTCGGTTCAAGAGAAAGTACGTAATAATAGTTTGTCAAAGAGAAAGGAACGGACTCTGCTCGGACGAACGAAGATGCACAGTCCCGATCCGGTCGCTTTCGAGTGAACTTTTTGTGAACATTTCGAACCACACACAGTGCTCACGATCCATGGGCTGCTGCGTATGCGGGTCCGACGATATTTATTCTGCGTTGAATCGTAGCCCAGTTTATATATGATGTATGTGCGCCTTTCACAAGAGAAAACATTGTTAACACTCGTTCGTAGTAATATTTGTAAGCGAAACACACATTACTGTACCGATTACTTACATAATAATAAATAAAGTCTTTGCACTTATATAGCCCTTTTTCTTTCTTGTCTGTTTGTTGAGATTTTTTCTTGTGTATGTTGATCAACGAAGAGTAGAAAATATAGAATGGAGTTCGGAGAGTTTATTTTTCAACGGAGCTGTTGCTAAAATGATGGTACGATTCTTTTCAGAATGGCTCGTGGACAACAAAGAATCCAATCGCAGGCCAAGGCAGCTGAAAAGGCAGCGAAAGTGAAAAAGCAACAGGGACACAGTGCCAATGACCAGAAGAAGGCAGCACAGAAAGCTTTAGTACACGTATGCACAGTATGCAAGGTAAGTTTATTGGGACACCTTCCGTTGGACTTGACACCATTATCTAGAAGAGAATTGTTAAATGGTGATTCAAAAAACTGTTGAATGCGTTGCCGCATCGGTAAGCTTAACATTGGCTAATACGTGATTGTATTCACTTTCGCAGGCACAAATGCCAGATCCAAAGACGTATAAACAACACTTCGAGAACAAGCACCCGAAGAACGATCTGCCAGAGGATTTGAAGAATATATGAGGGTAGGATCCCTCGTAACAGTGGAAGGGACAGGGAACGTAAAACGAAAGAAACTATCGCGAATAATAAAAGAGTGTGATACAGTTCAACTGATCATTACATAGTTCCAATTAAGAGAATTCAATTAAACATTGTTAGCGCGTTTCGAGTGAACTATTGCACATTCGAGAAATGAATTTCCGTGCACACACGCCCCAAATTGCTGTAACTGTCGACAACTCGGTCGGAGAACAAAATCGTTTCATTTTCTTCCAAAGATGCTTCAGCACGATCGCTAAGGTCTCACTTAACCGTTAACGTAATTGAACATGTACATTGCTAAGAAATAAAGTAAATCGATTTAGCAAAATGATTCCAAATATTTATATGTACTTTAACGATGCAGGTAGTAGAGCAGTTACCTCGTTTTTCAACGTATAAGACAAGAACACGAACGGCGACAAGAAAAGACGAAGAAAGATATTGAAAAGAAAACACTATGCTCCGTGGATTCCGAATCGTTCGTTTACTATGCGCTTCTTCGTACGGAGAACTAATTGTTTCTGTAGTTCGTTTTCTTCCTTAAAGTCTATCGATGAAAAATTCGTTCGTATTACGTAGTCTTCGAGTATCGAAAAAGTTGTGAATAGTGACTATAGAGAAGATAATTTATAAGGGACAAGAAACTGCCATTCGACTATATACCTTACCGATTTATTCTATCGAATAAGAACGTTACAACCGACACATTGTACCAATTAAGTTTAACTGCGTGCACACGTTTCAGCATTGGTTTCTCTTGTTCCCGAGCTTACCAAATTATCCATTGTTAGATTTTTACATGGTTGAAACTGATGCTTAGTACTTGAATGCTCTTTTGTACCGACGAGAGATCGAGCGTTTCCTTTGATCCGTCTAGATTTAAACGAGAAACGTACATAACAACAATTGCACTGTACATTCGGTTCCATACACCGAGACGAACCTACGCTGACACAGACGCAACCCTGCGTTTAGAAATGCATTTATCAGTAATCGCAAAGCTGATAAGGTTTTTAGGAATTTCTAGCGTGTATAGGAATAAGTTCGTGAATTATGTAATTTGTTCCGACAGAGGATAATTATTATAGAATTTTACACCAGAACTTGTAATTATATGTTGTTACCCAATCAGAACGACTCGATGGCTTAATTTTTTCATCGACCTACAATCATTGCCGGTTACTTTCAATCTCTATCCTTCAATGATTCGAGATCCCTCGAAAAAGAGTCCTTTTTTGGCTGGCACATTGAATGGTAAGTATCGAATTACGTATTATAGTATGCGGACGTTGCAAAATATTCTCACGTAAGCTTTCGACTTTAGTAGACTTTTATCGAGCAAAAGTAATTAAAGTGAAACCTGTCATGCAATTTTATCGTAGCATGGTTTCCAGCAATTTTTTCTTGTTGTTGGGAACTTTTTCTAAATGTGTCCAAGCGTTTCTGGGAGTCTGCCCCTTGCGCACCGTTACCGTGCAACTTCGTGCGTCGGTCTACGACTATAAGCGATTCTCCAGGCGATAAAAGAATTCTTTTATTACTAAACGGATAGATGTAACGATAAGGATACCGTGGTTATCGCGAGGAAAATTGCGCGCACCATGAAATCGAACGGTAATCATTACTACACGCATTTTCCTCGAGGATTGCTGCGTCATGACTGTTCGTCAACTATTATACTCCAACCGGGTTGAAAATTACATCATACCGTGTGGACCCGGGAACCTTATATACGGTCGGGTGCCAGTGCTCGTCGCGTTAGTGGCATTTTGACACACCGTGTGAACTGAACACTCTTCTCTCGATTACGCAGCTCCCACTTGCTATTTTAGAGTCGAAAGTCACACGAAATAATCTTAGTGCTCTCCAGGAAAGCGTCGAAGATTTATCTCAAACGGTACGTTACACATTTCATTTTCGAAAGTTTTCCTGCAGCACTGTTTTTCTTTTTTTAGAAAGCTAACTTAAAAGCCACTTCATTGCCGATTATTTTATAAGAGAAACTCGGCCCTCGGGCTATCCTTTCGATCAACTATCTTCAATTTTGTCAATCTCTTTTTTATTAATGTTGAAAGCTGTTCGACTGCACGAATGAACAAATACAGTGGAAAATACCTCGGAAGGAATTTTAAGGAAATTTGTGTATTAACCACCGGAGACTGTGCGAATTATTTCGTCTTTTCACTGCATGTTTTTTCGAGTATAATTTTATACAATTGTTCGATAGAGTTTCCTGTAATTTTATCTAATTTTTATTCGAACCGTGGTCTCGGACAATCGATATGGGACGTTACAGTGTAACAGCCATCTGACGCAACAATTTCACGCATCTCCAAGAATCCAGAGTGACCCGCACGAACGTTTTTTGTTAATTCATCGAAATTTCGTAACGGGTCTTCGCGCAATCTTATCGTGACCACTTGCGGATCATTTAAATAGGAGATAAGAAACTAGGTAAACACCTATTAATCCCGGGTCCGGTTGTTTCCTTGTTTAATCTCGTTACCCATTGTCGACTGTCTCGTATTTTCATGAAATTTCCATTGAAACTGCGCCCCGATAAACATGATAAACTGGCCGTTGTCATTTCGAACCACGCGCGGCGCCATTATCTGCGAAAAAATTCAAACGTTCAATTTGTTTGCTCGCGGTTCTCTTCCAATTATACATTCTTATCGAAGCAGTGCCATTCCAGCCTGTCGCTAAACAATTTTCTCCATGATTTTTAACGGAATATCTGCTCCTGTTATTTTCATATTTCAGAAGTTGGAATTATTAAAACTTTGATCTACTCCCATCGGAGCTTGCAATGGAAGATTGTCTTTTAAGACGGCGCATAAAGAGAACCTAATTGAAAAGTACCATAAGAAATTGGACCCCCGTTTTAACACCTACGGTTTCTTTATTCGAGTATAGATTGTAATAAAAATCGCAGAAAATAAACCGATGTACTCGGTTAACTTTTACAAGTTATGGTTACTGTATCTAAAAGAGATTGCACACGATCGATTCAATAAATGAATTCATTATTAAATTACGACTTATATAATTAAAAGCAAGCTGTGCCAATGTTTCTGTGCACGTCCGCAATACGCAGTTTCTATCTCGACTGAAAAATGTTTAGCGATAAACAGAGAGAAGAAAAATTATATAATTTTCTCAATTTTTTGATGTCACCAAAGAAAGAAGCAAACTTTCATTCGGTGCACATGTCTCGCACTCGACGGACCCATGTCCGACAATTTTTATTTCCCACAAAAGTCCGCGATCTAGCGACGAAGGGGTCCCATTTCAGGATTGATAGTCGTCGTCTATCAATAGTCCCGTGTTCTGTGGATTCCTGCCGACTCACGGCGATGACGTCGATTGCATCAACGGTGCAATGCACGTGCAACCGATATGCATCGTCAGGTTTCCGGGTGCACCTCGTGTCCCGATAACATCGCGGTCCTAATTAACCCTAATTAACAGTTAGGCATTGAGCCGAGCAACTAGCGACGCCGGGTAGTTTGTCGAACGACATTCAATTTCGAGAAGACCTTCTCGATATTCGTCTCTCCTCGAGTCTCGCTCGTTTCTCGGGTGCGATAAGGTTCGCGTGCATCAGGGGTTTATCGGACACTCTGATAACGTGTATTCATTGTTTCGCACGGTTCGCACGGTTTCGCAAGCTGTTTGCGACCAGTTCCTCAAGGTCGAATAAGCTTGGCTGGACAGTGACTTTTCGGCGACCTCGAGAAGCAGAAGGCTATTTAACCCTTCTGTAGCCAACCGGATACCCGGATACTCCTATTTACTGCATTTCTTCCTACATTCTGCTTCCCCAAAATGGGGAATTATAGGGAAAACTGTACAATGATTGGCACCCTAAGCCGGTCGGGTCGAGGGGGCGCACAGTGGGCCAGAATGGCTCGGTAGCTGTTCACGCCTATTTCATCATTATTTCAAAACTTAAAGACAACATTAAATAGATCGTTGAATTCGTCTTGGCGTCAGCTATAATGTTATTAAATAAAAAATATATAGTTATAAATAAATATTAAAGGTGACCACAATTTTTTATTTAAAAAAAGAAATTATTCAAATTTATTGTATTGACATTTGTAGAAGACTGAGTACTGATTACTTTTTGTAGGAAACATTTTTCTCTCATACCACCGGAAATGTATGAAAACTCGTGTGAATAAGGAATAATATTTGAAAACTGGCTGTTCACCATTATTTCAAAACATAAAGACCACATTAAATACATTGGATTAGTCTTGGCGTCAGCTATAATATTATTGAATAAAAAATATATAGTTATAGATAAATAATCAAGGTGAACACAATTTAAAAAAAAAAAAATTTTGTTTTTAAATTTTTTGTACTGAGATTTGTAAAAGACTGTGTACTGATTACTTTTCGTAGAAAACATTTGTTTGTTACACCACCGGAAATGTCTTAAAAATTGTGTGAATAATAAATAATAATTGGAAACTGGCTATTCAAGCATTCAAACAAGAGTGATCCATAATTTTTTAATCGATGAAGTTTATTACATTTAATGAAATAACAAAAATGTGTCATTACTGTCTTATATTTAAAGAATTACAAAAATTCAAACAAAATTAAGTATTATATTTTACAAAGTCACTGACTATATTCAGTTGATCATACGGATTTTCCGTTTATAACACTATTTATCTATGAATAAACAAAAATCTATACTATAATTCCTCTTAACAAAGGTAAAATACAGGTCTTCCATATGGAAAAACTGCTGTGATGCTATACTCCGATGCTGTTACTATAGTCTCTAATTTATTATTCTCTTCTCTAATATCTAATATCTAATAAATAAAAAAAAAAAACAAATACAAATGATTCAACTTAGCTAGCGAGAAGTTCGAATGTTTATCAATGGCCGTATAATCAAAAAAATTCATCACTGTGCATTGGTTAAAAATCGATATGAGGACTGTCATTTTTTAACTCATGAACAGCTAGCGCGTCGATCTGGCCCACTGTGAGGCGTAGCCTTCAAAAATCGGCCGTCGCGAGTACGTAATTCCGAGCCCTGTATTAGCTATATAATTGGCAATGTTTAGGACCGTTCGCAGCTCTAATTAAAAATTTACTTTTGATGATATCTCGTGCAGACACATTAGCCTTTCCGATATCCTCAATGAAACAGTTATTCAGTTAGTTTAATTGCCACAAATTAAGTACTTAAATGACAATTTTGATGTTCCCGGTCAAAATAGACTCCGGCATAGTATACGGAGGGTTAACCCTTTGCCTCAAATTAATGTTATTTTCAGATATGATGGACTCAGTGTTCCGTACCCGGTCTCTCGGCACAGCAGCCGAGGGGGTCCGCGATCAGTATGCCGACGGCAGGGCCGCGAAAGTCTGGGAGGTGTTCATCGGCGACAAGAAACAGAGGACACAGAACTACCGAGACTTCCTGGTTGGTCTCCTGCGGGATAAAGGCTGCCAAAGGATCCTGGACGTCGCCTGCGGAACCGGCGTCGACTCGATCATGCTACTCGAAGAGGGTTTCGAGGTGGTCAGCGTCGACGCTTCCGATAAAATGCTGAAATACGCTCTGAAAACTAGGTGGGATCGGCGGAAGGAGCCGGCATTCGACAATTGGGGTAAATGATTCTCCGATTTACTCGCATCGTATTTTCAAGGCTGAAGATCGACACTTCAAAACACCAGCAAGAACGGGAAGAGAGTATAATTTAAACAAATGTTTATTTTCCAGTGATCGAGGAGGCGAATTGGTTGACCTTGCCCAAGGACATTCGCCACCTGGTAGGAGAGGGTTTCGACGCTGTGATCTGCCTGGGAAACAGTTTCGCGCACATGCCGGACACGTTCGGTGACCAACGGGAGCAAAGGTAGTTAAGACACGAAGATTAGCGTTATCACTAGACTGCGGATCTGTATGCATTTATGAAGAAATTGGCTGGGTGAAACATAAAACAATAACAGATTAGAAGAATTTGAGAACGTTGTAACGTTGTTTTTAATGCAACAAAATCATTCAGGGATGAAATCAATTTTCAAGTTCAATCATCAATTTAAAAATCAATGCAGAACATTTTTGCCTTGCATAAAGATCCGCAGTCGAGTTATCACTAAACCTATCACGATGGAATGACCGAAATTATAAAAACGCCTTCGCAGGAATTTTTGCACTAACCTAACACATTCTTCGAAAGCCCGAGTATTCGTTTGTCTAATTCCTCCGGGGAATCGTTCGCAGGCAAGCGTTGCTGAACTTCGAGCGCTGCGTGAAACCAGGCGGCCTGTTGCTGATCGATCACAGGAACTACGATTACATCATCGATACCGGGAACATACCACCAAAATGCATATACTATAACGTAAGTCTCGATAACGTAGTCCACGATCATGTCGAGTCGTGCAAACGCGTGTGCTCGATTAATCTCATGCGCGTAGGAACGAGAAAACAAGGATAACAGAAGAAACTATTGATTATGCTTCCTTATCGGTGAGCGATAGGGGAATGTCAAATGTCGTCGGATGATCGTTGCGATCGACGCGAGAATAGCACGGCAATTCCAAGTGGATCAAGCTTCACGAGCGATTATGCTCTAGAATACTCTAGATGAGGCATGCACAACTCGTAGCTCCAAGAACGGCTCCTGTTGCAGTTCTCCCCACCCTCCCGCTCCTAAATCGTCCAGTTGTGCATGCCTGCTCTAGATTCTCTAGATCCTCTAGATTAAGGGATTGGACTAGAGGGGTTTAAACAACAATGATCATGCTCTAATGTGTAAAGATTGATCACTTGACTGCGCATCTTTATGCAAAAGAAAAAATGTTTGCATTGATTGCAAGACACAGAAGCGAAATGAAAATTTCTTTCTTCTCTTCATTACCTGATTAAGCTGAAACCAATACGCGGATGTCTTTACGTCTTGTTAATATGTCCATTGCTTTAAATTGTGCTTACCCATTTTTGTCATAAATGCATAAAATCCGCAGTCTAGTTATGACAAAAGTGAGATGGTGGACCTCAGAGCAAGGTTATAGCGCTCATGGTGCGACTAACCTGCCCCCTCTGACAAAAGTGAACCCAAACTTTGTTAAAAGTGAAAAGAATTTCGCTGAAGATTTGGAAAACAATTCAGAGAGATCTGTACAACGTCGTTTTTTTCCAGAGCCAACACATGACGAGCATAAAGGCGTCGGTACTGTTCGTCTCGGGCAAGCCAGCGATGGTGACCTTGGATTACATGATCACTCTGGACGACGTCGAAGACGAATACGCTCAGGAGCAGATCAGCGAGTTCAGACTCTCGTATTATCCTCACAGGCTTACCATCTTCAGGAACATGCTGGACGAGGCGTTCCACTTCCGAGCGAAGCACACCATCTACGGGGACTTCAAGCAGCTGGACGACGTCAAGCATCCCGGCTTCTACATCCACGTGATGGAGAAACGCGTCTGAAAGATAGGACACATGCCCGTGACGGAATGAACCGCTATCTCTTCTTTTACACTATTTAGATATCTATATTCTTTAAATTTAATTATTCTGTGATGTTTGTAGCCGTCGCGTGATCCGCGTCGCCGCCAATGGCGATCGACTCTCGCGAGAAGGATCAAGGATCGCGGGAGGACGCTCAGGATCTCTGGTTGCGGCGGGGCGGATCGTTGCGAGGCATTATTTGACTGAAGCGCATGCGAATGTTGCTCGCAGAAAATTAAACGCTCACGCAGAAAATTTTTAGGAGTTAGGTCTGGGTTTGTTTACCTATTCTGAGATATTAAGTGGCTTGTAATTATTGAATCTGTGTGTAATTCTGCGCGGGTGCGGTTTGGAAACGTCGTTCTATGTATAATGTGTGAGTACTATACTCTGCGGTTACAATATGGATGTGCTTCCATTGCAAACGCTTTTCTGCGCGCAAGTTTCGCGTGTGCTTTTCTCACAGAACCTCTACTCTAGTTTCTCTAGATTTATTTATTGGAAGCAACGCGCGGAGCTGCCTCAAACGATCAGTCGACTCAAGGTTTCATTTTGTTTCGAAGACTGGACTAATCGTAGATCTCGCGAACTCGACGCTTTAGATATCGGGAGCAATGTGAACTCGTTCAGAGAGTAATTAACCGTTTGCAGTCGGAGCTATTTTAACTAGAAAATTAAACATTTTTTCCGACTTGGAACAATTCCATTGTACATGAATCTTCTCATTTTATGGATATGAGATGAGTCACCCCTCGACTGCTAAGGGTCGGAGTTGGGCAAAAAAATCGACGATTGACTACTAAATTTCTACTTCAATCGGTAATCGCAATTAACAATTAATCTCCTAGTTTAGTCGTTAATTGCGGTTAACGATTAAGTACTTAATCGTCAATCGGGTGATTTATTAATGATTAACTGCTGAAATTTCGAAATGAAATACGGAATCGAAACTGTATGAATACCGAAAAAAATGTAAACTGAGTTTATAGGTGTATTGTCATTTGGTCTATATATAATACAGACTCTGTTTACGTGCTTTTATGTATTTTTTCGATGATTTCTTTTTTTAATCAACGATTGACGATTAACTTCATCAATCGATTGATCGAATCGTCGATTTTTCGATGATTTCTTTTCTGAATCGTACACATTAATCAATCAATCGTGATTAAAATTTTAATCGATTAATGCCCAACTCTGCTAAGGGTTAATAGGCTGCGGATTTGATGCATTGAGACATATCAAACGAATTTAACATTATTTGCAACCTATTAAAATTATCCAGAGAAGAAATCAATTTTGATGTTACTTCCTTGTAATTGATGCAGACAATTTTTATTTTGCTTAAACATCGGCAGCCTAGTAACGATCGATAGGTGAAGAGCGTAGATAGCTCGAGATCGCGCTCTGCGTTCATGATTTGGATATATAGTCTTAATTATTATCTAATTATTGTGCTATGTTTTGTATCGACTCGCGCATCGTGCGAGTCCGCGAATAACGAATAAAGTGACTGGTGAACAAAGACGAGAACAGTGTTCGGTAGAATTGGAGGGTGTCGATCGTGTGCTGTGCGCACAGAAAATCGTTCTCGTCAAGTTTTAATGGTTTTTTTATTATAAGTTCGAAAGCAGCTTTCTTTTGAGTATTCTAGCCAGGCTTCGTTCGATGCTACAATTTGATCTCTCGACGATACGGTGCGTCGCGCGGTCGTTGACGACGATTCGTAATAATGACGCTTCTCGATCGTTTTCTCGGGCCGTTCGATCGCGCCCGGCCCCAAATGCCGATTTCGAGCGAACAACGTGGGAAGACTAGCGAAACGGTGAAGAAATCTCTCGTTTTTCGTTGGTCGAGCGTGTTGGCCATTCGAACGCTTAGAATTTCTACGGTGTCGGTATCGAAAACAAACACTTTCTTATTACACCGCTTGGTGGCTGTGCCTCGGCTCTCACGACGACCATAATCGCACAACGATTCCCTCTTGCTCTTGCCGCTCTTAATTTTACTTTCTGTATCGCGAAATAGTACTCGTAATGTTTACCTCTTTACAATTGATCCTACAATTTCAAGTATACATAGGTTAATCATTTTTCACGAGGAATGACAGGCTAGATTGAACAATATACGGTTTAATTAGAAAAAATGATGTTGACCTTCATATGTCCTCTACGTCTCCACCTACTAGAAAAACAATTGACTTCTAATTATTCAACTTAAATTGAAAATAACGTATTGATATTCTCAAATTATGTTTGATCTACATCTACCTAATTTTATCATAAATGCACAATGAAGCTAATAAATTATTCGCAATAAAAACCGCGGAGAATGAAAAAATGCAAAATTTGAAAAAAAAAGGCACATACAGATCGAATTGAGTGACCTCCTCCTTTTACGAAGTCGGTAAAAAATATTAATGTACGATCGACGTGGCAGTCAACATGGAGAACGAGGATCGAATTAGTAGCGTCAGAGCTTTGGGTTCCGATTGAAAAGATCGAGATCATGACGAATAAATCGGTTGAATCGTGGATTCAAGGCACGGCCACTCGACAACGTTTTCTTCTATTCCCCAGTGACTGTTCTCTCTCCCTCTCTCTCTCTCTCTCTCTCTCTCTCTCTCTCTCTCGCTCTCTCACTCTCTGTATCTCTCTGCGGGCCGATTCCTCGAGGATCGAGCAGGCGTGTGTGTCCACGGACGAATCGTCGACGATCGCTCCTGACCGAGAAACAACAACAAAGAACAGGAAACGCGGCGACACGGTGAGAGACACGCTGTTCGTTTTGTTCGTCGCGTTTCGTTCGCCGGCTCGCGTCGAGATCGCGCGGTCGTTATTCTTTTTACACGAGAGTCCGAAAAGAGCTCGGGCTGACAACGATCCACGAATGCCGCGGCGTGGATCCCGGCGGATCCATCTGCGGAGAATCACTCCTTCCTCCGATCTCTCGGTTCCTCTCGCGCGCGCGCGCGCGTCGATTCCCGAAAAATTCGAAAAACTCTATTTTCTTTGTTTCCCATCAACAAGACCTCGACCGAACGATTGCGATCGAGGCAACAGGGAAACGAGGGATCGATGGATCCTCCGCGGCATCCGTTCACCGGGCAGCGTTCCCGGAAATGACAAGGACAGAATTTACAAGGCCGAGGATTGATTACAGTGCAACGAATTGCCCATATAGAAAAATGGACGAAGTGTTTAGTTATAGCAAAAATTTCCCCTCCCCCCGTTCTAATCATATTAATAATAATCATAATAATAATATATATATATTTTTTTCTTTATTTCTTTGTTATTCCGCTCGATAGCTACTATTATAGACTGTTTTGTTTTCTTTTTTTTTTTTGTTCTTTTGTTTCTTAACCATTCTCATGAAAATTCGGTACGATCACGGCTTCTTCGATCGTCGCAGCGATCACTGTCGTCGTCGCAAAAGTGTAACTATGTGACCCGCGTTCCCTCTCTCTTACACTCTCTCCCATTTCGTCCGACCGTTTGGCAAAAAAAACCGGTCGTTCTCGATCGATCGATCGATGCGCGACAGCGATACCGTTCGAAATCAGGATTAATGGCGGGCATGGTCGACGGAAATGGTAAAAAGATATCGATCGCGCAAGGATCGTTCGGTCTCGAGCGGATCACCGTATCGAATATCGACTGTGTGTTCACCGGCAAAGCATAAGAGAAGTATTTCCTCGCGGATTTCTTTCTCTCTCTCTCTCTTTCCTCGTTTCGCTCTTTCCTCGTTAATTGAAGACGACGACTCGTGTGTCGCGACGCTCTATCCCCCCTCGAGTACGGCTGATAATTATTGCGAAGTAGCTGATATAAAAAATCGGTAATATCACATGTTTATCCATCGTTTTGTTCGCTTACGCTTCCGCTTTCGCGTGTGTCTCCGGTTCGAAAAAAAGACGATTCTGAATCGTCGCGTTTGCGCGCTCTTCTCTTGAACGAATCGCTCTCGTCCGTGCCGATCTTTTGTGCCGATCGCCCATGGGAAACGCAGGCAAGCGTGTGCCTTCCGGTTCGTCGTTGCGTCGTCTGGCAACAAGGAGCACCGCGTCGACGGAGTTCCGCTACCCGTGTTTCCGTCGACACTCGAATCGGATCGATCGCAAACCAACGCGCGTCCCGGTCACCTAGGATCAAGAGATCCTTCAGATCCCTCGCTCTTTTCCCCAAAATCCCACTTTACAGGTATCTCCCTCACCCCCATTTTGTTTTGTACTTCCCAACATTTTTGTTGTTGCTTCCTGCGATTATTCCCCTCACGCCCCCATTTTATTTTGTACTTCCCAACATTTTTGTTGTTGTTTCCTGCGATTATTCCTCTTCCGCCCCCATTTTATTTTCGACAAAATTTCTGTTGTCGCGTCTACAGATTTTCTTCTGCTACCTCACCATAATTTGCTGTGCATCCTTCTTGCGATTCCCAGCTTTTCTTTGCGACGTTTCCGGTATTACTTCTCTCTAAGATCTTTCACCTTAAACGATCGCGAGATCGTTTCAAGAAGAGATCGACAGTTCTCGGTGTTCCGAAGGTTCCTTCGTCGACGCGTGGCTTACGATCGTCTGCGATACGAGTTCGTTTGACGGGTACACGGAAACGTGCGCGATGGGAGAAGCTCTCGGATTGCGAACCGAGCGCGAGGGACCTCCTTGCGATTCCGAGCACCTGAAACACCGCAACCCATCGACGTTCATCCTCTTCCATCCCCCGCGAATGATGCAACGACAGCATTTCGGTGAACCCTCTCTCTTTTCAAGAATAAAAGACAGCGAGTCTCGGAACCGCAAGCTTCGATCCAGTGATCAGCTTAAAAAAGGATCCGCCGCATTGTTTCGCATTGTTTTTTTTTTTTATTCTTTTGCTCGATCGACTTGGTGGCTTGAGCTGCTAGAAGAAAAAAAAGAAGAACCGTTTCCCTCGCACCATTCCCGTTAAACTTTCGCGCGTTCGTTAAGTATAGAAACTACGATAGAGCCAGCTATATCGTCTCCGCCGCTAAAACCTAATTAACAAAGTCCTCGGTAACTCTTTAATAACTCTTTCTCTCCTTCTCTCTCCCGCGATTACGCGGGATTACAATTGTTCGCTCGTCGCATTCACGCGTACACGCATACATTCTCTCTCGCTCTCTTTCGTCCTCTCTTCGAATCGCTCGATTTGTTTTCTGTTTTTTTTGTTTGTTCATTCTCCTCCTAGATTATTTATAATATTTACACGCACGGCCACCCCTGGCAGCGCGTTCGCCCGTCTCTCTTTCTCGCTTTGTTCCGTTCGTTCCCCATCGGTTCCCGTTCCGGAGATCAACGATCGTCGATCAACGCCTCGATTTTAAAGCGGTATAGTTACGTAGAAAAGAATATACAAAATACGTGTGTGTGTGTTGTGTTTGGAGGTGTCGACGTTCTCGGGCTTCGACGGGTCGTATCGTCGTCGGTGTTTCGACCCTTCATCTTTGGGAATCGGTACGGTTTACGTCGTCCCTGAAGGGTTAGTCATGAGGAGTCCGCCATTATACACGCTTCCGTCCTCCGTTACGATTATTGCATTCGATCATTTTGTCCCAGATTTATTTCTGCCTGCGCAGTCGAATTAAGTTGAAACTGCCGAAAAATCACCCGTGGATTCGAACGGGACCTTCCTCGACCACTTCCACGAGAAAATAATAACGAACAATTTTTAGCGTCCAGATTTCGGCACCCGATTTCGATGAAACTTTCTACCCGTGTACAACTCACTCAGATTTACAAAATGCATGCATTAAATTTTCATTATAGGCACGGATGAAAAAGTTAAAAATTATAACCTCCACGTTCTGTCGAAATTTCGAACAACAGTTTCACAACTGATCCTTTCAACATCTCCGAAAAACTGAAGCGGTTTGGATCGGTTTCAAAAAAGTTATTCGTTTCTCGGACACTTTTTGGAGTACTGTTTCGGATTTTGTTCAAGTTTGAATATGTTGTACAGAGTTGTGCAGAATTACAATTGAATTACTCCGGGAATTATAATATTACAAAGTAATTGAATTATTCCAGGAATTATAATTACAAAGTAATTGAATTACATCGTAATTCAGTCATATTGTAATTGCGATTGGAGTACAATTATGACATAGCATTACGTATTACGAAGGAGGACGAGGAATGGAACCTACGCCGCGTAGACAGCAAACAAAAGTATATGACAGAAAAACATAAAAATATATCGCACTTCTTCAAAGTTCTGGGCTATAATTTGGAGAGCTGTACATATTTTAATTGTATTGTATTTCAATTAGACATCTGATTAAAATACTGAGTAATTGAATTCATTGAAAGGTCTGAATTATGTAATTCAGTTACGACGTAGTTGAATTACTATATAATTGAAATACAATGTAATTCAATTGTGTAATTGAAATACAATGTAATTCAACTGTGTAATTGAAATGCAATGTAATTCAATTGTGTAATTGAAATGCAATGTAATTCAATTGTGTAATTTACTTACAATGTAATTCAACTGTGTAATTTAATTACAATGTAATTGGATTAGCACAACTCTGATGTTGTAGTCTTTACGACCTTATGGTACCAATAAATGTACACCTCTCAGTGGAGCAATCGAAGAAGAGTCCTGCCAGAATCTATGAAGTTTTCGGCAGGATTGCCCCGAGTTTAGAAACGATATAGTTCCTGAAGCAGTCAGCTCGGTGATTCGCCGCGGTGTCTTAGTTTAAGCTAACGAAATACATCTAGCCTTAGTGAATTAATCGCTTCGTTCTACGGAGAGTGTGAGATCAGTACTTTCCATCTTTGATTGTCCTTCAGAATTGTTTCGCAGCAATTGTCTATCTGGAAAAAGGCAGCGGCAACAAAGTTTGCGAGAACCGGTGTGTGTCGTGTTTCTTAGCCTCACCCCTTTTAGGCGATCGCTGTCAGAGAATCGCGCGAGCCGCTCTCGTTCGCCGTAATCGATTAATTCGGCAAACTAAAAGAGAAAATTCCATCGAACATTAATTTATCGACCAGCTTGCACTTCGGATTGAAATCTAATGGAAAATTTTTATAGGGTATTACGCTGCGAAAATCCTTGAACGTTTCGGTGCTACTCGTTGCTTCGAGTTAACGATCATTTCGTACACTGCCATTTGGAAGTACAATTGAAAAGAAAATTAGCGAAACATCTCGGAGCTTCTTAAAAATTTGTTTAAAATCGTAGAAATCATTACAAAATTTAGAGAAGAAATCGTCCTATAAATTACACGTAGCAAATTAACACACGTTGGACAGAAATAAAAATTAATAATTGACTGGATGACATAATGAAATTAACTGATACCGCTGATCGCTTCCAAGAATAAAACAAGTATGAAACGCATAAAATGGCAGTTAACGTGTTAAAGATTAGATAGTTAAACTTGTAAAGGGTTCGTGATTAAAGGTGAGCATATCGATCGATTTGGCAGTAAAGCGTCGACTAAACTCGAAAGTTGATTAACATTAATCGATTCGGCCTGCGAACGCCTCGCGTTTGTCGATTTTACGGAGAGTCGGACCTTCGCGCGGTGCCTTCCGGTCTGCAAACCGGAAGTCGAGGAACGCCGTCGATTTTGGCCGACGTCGCGACGTCCTACGACATCCGTACGACATATCCTGAATCACGACGAACGCGCTGTCACGGACGCGATGCGCCGTAATCGTACGCACGATACATGTATCATATATAATATATACAGACGTCGTTAGTTTTACAAGGTATATATACACCTAATATTGCTGTTCGGCTTCGTGAATGCCATATGTACGCGGTTATTAGGTCATGGTTCGCGACGTAACAAAGTTAAGAAACCCTGGCGAGTCGCGAGTCGCGTGATCGACTACCCGGGATCCAGGATCGAGACACGTGTACCATCGATCGGTGGCGATCGCAATCCTCTCGTGATTGGCGCTCCGGTTTCATCCAAGCTCTTCCGGAAATTAAGAACTACGGACATTTTAGTATGCCTCGAGGTAAAGAGAATTGAAACTGTACACTGTCGTTTTTATCATACAATTCGATACACTTTTAGCGATCGGTACGGTCAGCGACGATTCGAGCGGCCGATTAACAATTCTGCCAATTTCAGAAGAGGCTCCGATCGAATAGAAAGTATAAGACACGTCGAACTTCATCGGACGCTACGGGAAACGATTGTGGAGAGAAACCCGGAGTCCAACTCGAGATCACAGTGGTCCCGATCCGAATGTCGCACTTGAACGAAAAATTCAATGGTACATAACGCAGTGTTTCTTGTATTTTTTAAATTATTTTTTTTCGTTTAATTACCTGTATATCGCAAGGACTATTAGCTGGACATTTTCGAACAATAACTTCTTAAGACTCGACAGATATGTCGAACATTCAAAGAATTTTTTCTTTGTCGAGTATTTTTCACAGATTCCGAATATTTTAATTGACGGGGTGTACACTTGATTCAAAAGATTGCTCTCTGTTTAAGAAATGCATATAAAAATCATTTTCGGCGGACATTCAATATAAATTCAACGAACGCCTACACGAGAGAATTGATTTTCCGAATGTTAACTGCCTCGATGTAGGGACCACTGTGTAGAAATGCGACGTCCACGGGACACGATGCAAGCTCGCGAGACGGTACGAAACAACTTTTGAAGAAAAGCTCGTCCCCCTCGCGAGTCACGGGAACGCTTCGAAAGCGCGGCCAAATTGACTTCTAACAATGTTCTACAACGTAGACCGGTCCGACAATCATCGCGATCGTCGGTCGCCAAGATCCGAGAGAGGTTCTGCCGGCAACGGGCGCGTGGATCCGTTTAAAAAAATAAAGCTGACTCCTAGGCATCTCCGGATTCTTGTACATTGCGATTCCCGTTGCTCGCAGAACCTCTTTGTTATTCCTTCGCGCAGAATGTACACCTCGCAAACAATAATCTCAGGCGTCGAAACGATTGGAAACCACTTTTGTCTAAAATCGAGTGGCTTTCTCCCGACAAATCTTCTTCGGAGAAGTTTCCCGCGAGAGGACACGCGCGTTATCAACGGCTGTCGAACCGGCCATGTTTGACTTCTCTTCGAGAAGATCGGTGAGAATACTTTCTGAGAAAGAGCACGGTAGAACTTCGTTTATACGAGCAAGCTTTCATGCGAACCCGTAGGACCGTAGGCGGGCCTCTATTATCCGAATTCCGATCAGAATTCCCAAAATGTTCGTCGAAATTGTTGTTCAAGCTGTCTCAGTTCTTATTATCGAAACTGAGGAGAGCAGCGAGTCTCTGTTATCCAAACTGGTCGATTATTCCAACAGTCTCGTCTGCTGATCGCATAAACGCGGTTCTAGCATACTTGAAAAAATGCGACGAGTTTGTTCGCTCTGAGAGAACCTCCCCAGCCATTTTATAGAACGTTATTTACCGGACAGAAGTATAACAATAATAAGAGTATGCCTACTCAAATTTATTTCCATTCTCTTAATAATGTAGAACCGAAGAAATGAAGTTGAAAAATACTGCGGATGTTCAAGCAAAATAAAAATTGTCTGCCCCAATTGCGAGAGAAAGGAGTTACATAAAAATTGATTTCTGCTTTTAATAATTCTAATGGGTTGCAAATAATGTGTAAACAATTTTTCTTTTTTCCGGAGAATTAATAAATTTTCCCAATTATTTTCACCCTCTTTCCCGTGCATCTTTCGGGAAGTTGACATTGAATAACAACGCTGTCAATAGAAAATAGTTAAGCGAACTGGACTTTTCGTTAACAGGAAGCCAAGAAAAATTCTCTCAGGGTGAACTGTTGCAGAATTCTCCCTCGAAGCGAAGAACACCAACGAGTTCCAGCGTTTCCACACTGTCAGAAACCGAATCCGATCGGCGTTGAACAATCTCTTCAAGGATCGCGAAAAATGGCGACAAATCGGTTCGCCTTGAGCTCAGGTTCTCGACTGTCGACTCCACCCCCGCATTTCCAGCCCCCTCCTCGATAACATGTACATCGGGGAGCGATTAGGGGACCATTGTCGCTGATACCGAGCGAAGGTCACTTCTGATCTTGTGTCACACCGTGCCCTAATCGCTCCGAGCACTGGGTCGACGCGCAAGCTTGTGCCGGGAGTCATTAGTCCTATTTTCTTTGCGGCAATTTAGTCTAATTCGAGACTCGATTTATATTCATTTCTTTCCAATCATTATTTTCTAAGACGCTTCAAGCGACTGGGAATTTGTTAGCACTGTAAATAAATCACAGATCTGACGTGTCCATTTTTTAATGTAGAACCGTACTCGTCGAAGCTTCACATATTTTTCCATATTGGTGATCATTTATACGAGCATAATAATTAGACTGCGGGTCTTTATGCAAAATAAAAATTTTATATTTCCACTACGACTAACTGGAGTATTATACAAACGTATTTCTTCTTTTTAATATTTTAATAAGTCGAAAGTAAGCTATAGACATTTTCATAATCCTTTAATCTCGCTACAATTTTAAACTTCATCTACTGATTTTTATAATAAACGCATGCCATCCGCAGTCTAATAATAATGATAAGATATCAATTCGTTTCCTCATCGATCGAGCTTGCGGCACAAGCTCGTGCGCCAACTCTTCCCCGACGCGATCCAGCAATCCTTTCGAAGGAAGAATATGTATAAAATCGTTTCGCAGAATCTCATCCCTGTTCTTTCTCTTCGATAAAATTGTCGCTTAAAATCTATTCGCATTCGCGCGCCTCCACGACTCTAGCTCTGAGATTCCCCTAAAATGCGTGTAGAGATCTACGATTACGGTGTTCGTGTTTCCTGCGCGTGTAAACCCCTGTACGTGTCTACGTGTGTATAGTGTTCACGTGTGTTCTTGTATTTGTGTTGTTCCACGTAGAACGCGAGTATTTTTGGAAAAAACAGTTTTCTTCGATTTCTCTTCTCCCTTCCCTCGGATTTCGTGTTGATTTACACACGTGGTTCGATGTCTCGAAGAAGCCGTCGCGCAAGCAATTGAAACTCGATTATAATCTCAATCTCTCTCTCTCTCTCTCTCACTCTCTCACACACACACACACACGCTCACATATTCTCTCTCTCTCTCATTCGCTCGCTCTCTGTTATCGCATTATTATTATTTTTTTTCTTTTTGCTTTGTTTGTTTGTTTTATTTTTTTTTTGGCCATGCAAAAATATGCCAACTTGTTAGCAGCGGGAGCGTCTCGTCGGCACGAACGTCCCCTTAACCCCCCACCCCCCGAAATCGTTTACCTATCGATTGAAATTTTTTTACATTCGATAATCGTCTACAGGCTTTCCCCCGTCAGCGTCCGCTGTTTGATAGCGCGCGCGCGACGCTAATGAGGGAGAACTATGATATATACAGGGTGAGGCTCGCGACGCGACGACTCCGAACAACTCGCAAATTGTTTGCACGGAATCCAGGTTGCTTCCAGTTTTCCAGTTTGTTCGCTTTTGTTATCGAGCTGCGATTGGTACAATTCTTTCTTTTTCATGGAACAACTTATGTCCCTTCTCGAATCATCTCGTTCTTGGTAGATGTTACGCATCGCTAGACAAATATAAAAATTATTTTGTGGAAGGTACTATCTCTGTTGAAACGTTAAGTGCTAAAATATTATACTGAGAGGCTTCTTTATATGGTACGTTTAAAAAATTCAATGATTTTCGCGTCCTGATAAAAGAGCAAAGCAAATATGGATTACAGTACTAACCCTGGACACCGTGCAAGTTCTGTTCGAAACGCTTTTTTATACAACAATTAATTTATTCATTGTTCAAAGCCGTCGCTTCACCAGGCTCATCCTACATAGAGTGAATCTAGTAACTGGGCCGAGCTATAACTATGTTTTTCATCGTAGGTAGAAAATAAGAAAAATCAGAATTTTTCCCTGTCCGCGATAGCAACAGAATCACAGTTGCGGCCCAGTCACCGGACCACAGTGGTCGACGAGTGTGAAAAATGGGACAAAAAAAATAATTTTAGAAGTTGACAATAGTAATACAATTTGATATATTAATGTCTAATATGTACAGCTGTAAGCCTCTCTCGGTTTAATCTCATTTATAACTACAAAATCTCAATTAAAATCTGAATCATCATGTTTGTGTTCCACCGAGCTGTTTAAAAAAGCTGGAAATGTGGCTTTAAAAAATAACAACGCATGAAATGTAAACAGTGAAACACACGGCTAAAAGAAAAAGCTTCATGTTTCCCACTTTTTCGAAAAATCGACCACTGTGGCGGACCCGCCCCGTATAAACATATGTATACTTAATTACACTAGTACTTTTCCTCCTGTCCGTAGGTTCGTTTCTCGCGTGTGCTCCGACGATCCTCGGTGAAGCTCGCTGAGGATGATTTCTTCGCGAAGCGGATTTTTAGCGTATAATTTGCGGTGGCGCCGAGGCACGGGCGCGGGGCGGTGAAAGTTACAGACAATGCGCGCGGCTTTAATGGTGTAAACAACGCGCAGTTAGCGCCTCCTCGCGTTTAGACAGTTCGTTGAACGTCGAGAAAAAACAAACAAGACAAATAACAAAAAAAACCGAATAGTCCGCCGGCGTGTGTGTACGGCTGTCCTTGAGCTCCACACGATCGACTACGAAACAATAGGTATACACGATCTAACCTAAACCGCGTAAGGAACGGTGGTCCCCATCGGTCACGAAACGAGCGTTGGGGACCGGTATCCCTGAACACACCGTTTGTCGTCATCGGGGCTCTTCGTGTGCCGAGCCCTCGTCAAATATACATATACGTATGTATATATCGGCGGCCAGTCGTCTGCTCCCCCGCCAAGTTTTGCGGAGGAGGCGGTGCAACGGCTCTCAGAGTTTCTTTTTTTTCCTAGAGTCCCAGAATTCCGAAGGATCAGAGCAGGAGCCTCGAGACAACCGACCGGAGCCACAAGAACTTTCACAAGTACTCTCTGGGCCTGGGCGGAGGCCTCTTCCTGTCGCTCCTCTCCGCGGCGGTGGAGGTCGTTTGCTGATCCCTGTCGTCGGTGCACTCGAGCATCTGCGTGGTCTCCGTGGCCTCGGACGGGCTGATCGGTTGGCTGGCGAGCGGTGCGAGCGGCGCCGCACCCTTGTTCCTCGATTTGCTCCTGCGTTTCCTCAGGATCAACGGTCCTAGGGGCGCGGCGTCGTCCGACCGAGAAGTCGAAGCCTGAGCGAGCCTCTCCAACAGCTCTTTGCTGACCTCCCTCGACGAACTCTTGTAGTCCGAGTCTTTCAGCCGGTCCGACAATTGCTGATGATGGTGATGGTGATGATGATGGTGTTCCTGCGACTTCGAGATACGCTCGGTCGTCGTACCCTGCTCCCTGTAACCTTCCCCGGCCATCGTCGACGTCGACGCGGTTGCTATGGACACCTTCTGCTCGCCGATACCGTTCCCGCCGGTCGTCTGGGTCGCCTGAGAACCTTGTTGGCAGCTCGACGAGCTCGGAGCAGCCTGACTGGACGGCTGGGTCCCACTCGACCCTCCACCGCCCGACGGGAAACCGCCCGGCTTCTGTTGCTGGGGACTGATCGTCGGTAGCCGCGTCATCAACACCTGTGGCAGAGTTTGCATTACGAATTACAAAATAAATCAATACAATTGTAATCGAGTTACGTTCTACATAATTACAATTTATGAAGTAATTCTACAGAGCTCTCACCTGGAGCATGTCCTCGATCTTCGCCAGCCTCTGGTTCACCCGCTGTACCTCCAGCTTCAGGTCTACCTTGACCTCCAACACCGCCGCAAGGATCTCGCGGTCGTGGCTCGGGTGTGTGATCAGACCGTCGTCGTAGCTCTCCAAACGACGTAGCTGAAGCTGCTTCGAGTCTGCAGGGCTCGGCTGCGCCGGCTGTTGCTGCAACTGACTGCTCTCCTTGCCGTTCTCTCCGTCCCCGGTCTCCTCTATCGTTCCTGCCAGCTTCCCAAACTTCGGGAAAATCTTGTTGCTGCCTCCGCTGGAGCTTGGTCGCGCGTCCCGAGCGCTCAACGATCGCTTGAACGTGTCCGGGCCCGATCCTGTCTCGCTGCCCGAGTCCAGGCTCGCGCTTCCTGCGGTGCGAAAGCAAAATTGTTAGGGTGAAACTTTTCGTTTATCCGCGTTGCTCTTTTTAGAAAGCAAGTTTTGGTTTGTTTGGGTAGGTGAAGACGTGATCGAGGCTCTGTTAGCCTAACCACGATTAACGTTTCATCTCTAGGTGCTCTCTTAACCGGTCCATATGTGTGCTCAGTAGCGTGTTATAACTAGTTGGGGCCTTGGGCAAAGTAGCATTTCGGGGCCCCAACTAAATAACTTGGGGAGAAAAACGTAGAATTTGGATCTTGGGTCTTGGTTTGTGTTCGGGGCCCCGTTTTGCTTGGGGCCCCGGGTATTTGCCCGAGTTGCCCATAGGGTAACGCGCCACCGTGTGTGCTATAATACCGTTTTCGATCTCTACCTATGCGGCTTCGCTTAGCTCCCGAATGGGCCGGGAGTTAATTTGGAAGAATGTTTTTCCGAACGAGATTTCGCCAGTTACCTAACAGTCGTCCCCACTTGCCGGTCCGCGGTTTTGCGGCGGTGCTCTCGTCCGTGGTGGAGAGTTTCCTCGAGTGCGAGGACTCGCCCTCCTTCCCGTCCTTGCCGTCCTTTCCGTCGCCCTTCTCGACGTCGGCGGTGTGTCTCTCCCTGCGGAACCTGGATCGAGAAAAAGTAGAGAGCGAGAAACGCTCGTGTTTAGTAAGTCCGCGGCGAGAAACCAACCCGTTGCTGGGGCTATTTACAATTGTTACGGGGGTCAAAGAGGCCAGTAGTTCACTAGGCGATTCAATTAAGTAAAGGGTTGTAATAATAAAATACATGGTGTACAAAAGTCGGTGGAGAATGGGAGAAGAAGAAGAAGATCGGATCGTAATATAGAAATTACTCTGTTTTCTTTTCTTTTGCTCCCCTCGGACGAGGGGCGGTGGTGGTGGGGGGGGGGTGGAGGGTGCGGGCGGGAGAGGTGTGTTTCACATTGTCTCTCTCTCTTTGGTCATCCGTGAAACTTTCGTTCCCCACCGTTCGTTCTCTCGCATCGCATATCAGATAGCGCGAGAGAGATAGAGAGGCGTATACACATGTGTATCTCGTTCTCATCAACGATTATCACTTTTTTTTTGCGTTTCAGTCGGACGGGGTGAAGAAGAGATATATGGTTGTTTTTTTTTTGTTCACTTGGTGGCAGAAAAAGATTATATATATATTTATTATATATATGAGTCAAGTTCGTTTCTACTGAGGCTAGAAAAAGGGAGACAGCTCCAGCGGTGTGTTCACGAGCAACCTACTTTGGTGTGCCTACGGGATTCGAAAGACAGTAGTCGCAGTGGTGATAAAAGATGCCGATAAAACATACGGGTTGGACGATCGCAACCGTCGATCAACGGTCAATCGTGACTCGACTCTCGTTCTTCAAGTCGAGTCGGGCGAATGGTATTTGATGTCGACAGTCCGTTCAGCTCCCGACGAAAAGTCGAGGCACGTTGTCAACGGGCGGCAACGATTTGCACGTTGAATCGCGACCGACTTGCGAACTCGAGAGCTTCGGACAGCGCTGTAATTAGACTGCCGGCTCTCTCGAACTTTGAATTATTGGCTGCTCCGCGGCCACTCGAACGGAATAACAAATCAGAGCGGACGGATAAATATTAGGTTGCCCGATTATCTCGACCCACTGTCCGCTGAATTAAACCTCCGCAATATCCGCCTGGCAGCGGCTCTCCTCGATCTCCTTTGCTTTCTGACCGGCACTTTTCCTTAATCCGGCTGAAAGTATTCGATCACAGATGTCTAGTGTCAATTGTTTTAATTGGACGACCTTTACGTACGGACTGCGGATCTTTATGCAAAATAGAAATTGTCCGAGAAACTGAAGTTAAATGAAAATGTGTATTCTTTTTAAATCATCTTAAAAAGTCGAAAATAATATCAAAGTACCTTAGATTCTTCTAAATGTCTTTTCAGTTTTGTATTTAGCCTATTCAGTTTTACCATAAATGCGTAAAATCCGCAGTCTAATAATAATCAGGCTTAACACAATTGAACAGTGGCGGCTCAAGTCAAGTGGAGGTCCAAACTCAAGCTAGAAATAGAAGTTGCAAGAAAACTCTCATAAACTTATTAACAAAAAAGAAAAGTAATGAAAAATTTCATACCGTTACACATTGAATAAATTTATTTAAAATTCGTGGCTCCATGGTATCCCGTTAGATCCGCCACTGCAATTGAACAACAAAAATTGAGAGAACCGTCATTTTCAAGACCGTAAATTTGCAAAATGGTTGCTGTCCCGTTGAGCGTTTAGGGTGAGAAGCTCGAGGACGAGCGATCGGATATTGCGGAAACAGCGTTGGACAGTGTGTTTTCACCCGTAGGATCTGTATCGATTTTTCTGCGAATCATAAATTGTTTTTGTCGAACAGAGTCACGATTCAGGTTGATCGACGCGCGACGTCCGATGATACGTTGGTGAGTGTGCGGCGAGCTGCTCGAAGAACATCCGGATAGCCGTTAGCCGATCGGTTGTCGACGATAGAACCGGATCAATCTTCGCGAGGATCCTCGACCACCTCTTTGTCGATTAATCTAGGTACTCTAAGTATCTATCATGCATATAACCATGCCGCGATCGAGGTACAACTATAATAATCTTTTCTCGAGCGGTTCTGCGACTGTTTTCAACCCTGGCGGCGGTCTGGCAGTCTTTCAAGCAGCTACACTCGCCACCGGTATATGTATATATGTATACACATATGTATATGTGTATACATATATATAATATGTACGTCTCTTTGTGTGTCGGTGTGTCCGTGTATGTATATAGAAATATATATATAAGTACAGGTGACAGATAGGGAGAGAGAGAACAGAGATACAGATATTAGATAGACAGATATAGTTAGTACAGAGGTATAGAAGAAAGTGGAGAGTAGAGTAGAAGAGAAGAGAAAAGAGAGAAGAAGAAGAGAAACTTGAATCCTAGAGTGTGTACGTCACATGCATTCGGCGTTGCATAAAATCGTAAAAGGATCGGATGCTCGAGGCGCAGCGAGGACTTCGCCACTTCTTTCGCTCCGCGGGGCTGCGAATCTCGAATGAAATTTCGTTTCGCGTCGCGCGACCACCGTCTCCACTTTAACCGGTTGCCCTGCGATCTGTTATCTCCGACAAGATCCAATTCTCCAAACGCGGAACGCTGTCCCCCCGCGAAATTTTATTCTTCTCCGCGCGAATCCTATTCTGTTCTTTGGAAATTTTCTGTAGCACGTTTCTTTCCCAGCGCCGCGTTACGTTTTATCGCTTTCCTCTTGAAGCCTGATCAAAGATGTCATAAATGCAGAAAGTCCGCAGTCTAGTTATTCGTATTAAATCTAAATTAAATTCTGTTTTGTACACAGGCATAGAATAACTGTAAACTTTCTTCTTCTGCTAAGAAATTATGAAGGACGAAGAGTTTCTGATCACTGTAACCATAGAATATAAATATTAGTGCAACGGTTTATTAGAGTATTGCAATTATGAAACAAAACGAACAGTCACGAACGTGTTGAATCGAACATCGAAAGAGCTGCACTGCTGTATTTCGTGTTATCGGAAGAGCCTGATTAAATTTCGATCTGGAGAGTCTCGTAAGGCAAGGGGTTAACGCTCGGCCATTTTGATGTTAGGATTAAGAACGTCGGGCGAAAGAGTTACGGAGCCCTTGGGTCCGCACTATACAATCCTGGTTTCCGCTAAAAATTATATATATATATACATGTATAGAGGGAGAAAGATGCGCATAACCCTCTAAAGCCGTATATCTTACAGCACTCTAGCATTCGTCAGAACTGCAATGATCGCCAGAAATTGGCAAACATTGTATTATATATATATATATGGTATCTGGTGGTGGTTGTGTGTATACAACGCATCCCGTGGAATGCGACACCTGGCCGAATCGAGTTGCCCGAGTCACACCTGAGAGAATAAGGAGACACACATGGGAATGAGAGCAGTTTTACGTGTTCGATGCCTGGACCTTCTACAGAGCATCTACGAAAACGAAACGGAAGCTCTACTTCTGGCCTCTAGCTGTCGGCGCCGCGGCGTTTCTCGCGAGACTTAAGGTGCCAATACACTGGCAAATAATAAGCGACATTCATGCAAGAGCGACTCTCGCGACACGTGTAATCTGAGCATTCTTCAGAAAATCGAACATCCCTACTGTGAGATAATGTCCAGCAAGTTGAACTCGCGACAGTTGTTCTCAGAGAGCGGAACAATATACAGGGTGATCCAAAAATGTATTTACTTAACCTTTAACTACCCGCGCTGGTGTAAAAAGTACACCAATATTATTAAGTAGTTACGTGAAAATTCAAGGCGAGGGTAGTTAAAGGTTAAAGGGAACGATGCTACAGATCATTAGAAACAAGTTTTTCCTTTGCGGAAATCTTCTTCGTGGCTCTGTTAACAATATGTAACCTCAGAAATCACTTCTTTCAAGGGAGTACGTTTTTGGACCACCCAAATAACTTCTGCAAGTTGCTCTCGCAATTTCGCAAGTTACCTGCCAGCGTATTCGCACCCTCAGAACTTTTTCGCGAAGGAAACACGCGAATCGCGGATTCCCGTATCGTGAGATACACGTTCATATGTATGAGATTCGTGTGAATGCTCAAAACGGGAGGCGAACCGATATGTCGCATACTTACAGAAGGAAACAGTCCCCGGTGAGAACGAGATCATCGTAGCTTTCACAAAATCATTGTTTACAAATGGTCTGAACCTTGTGTTAACACTTTATTTACCGGAAAGCTGTCAACGCTTCGCGGAACTTTTAAACATTTTAAATGAACTTGTCTTTTTGATGTCTTTTTAAAAATGATAATATATAAATATATAATATATAATATGGACATATTATATATAAATGATAAGAAAAAAATGTCTACGTCTGTTATAAAATTTACTAAGACCACAATACTTTTAGGAGCTATTAATATTTGCCGGTAGATAATGTATTAACAGTTAATATTTTCTACAATGTTCAATAACATCGTAGTCGTCTGGCTTGATAGTATTCAGCGTATAGTTTAATTTATCGTCTTCGATATAAATTAATTTCTAATAAAGAAGTAGAAATTTATAGTAATTTTCTTGTCTGTCTACAAAAACATGCAGAAAAGTTCTCCAAGACAAATTCAAAATATATTGAGATAAGGATTAAAAGAATGTCTTTTAAGCGTATAGAAAACGGTGCTCTTTTCCAAAAACGTTTCAATCAAAATTGTAGAAATGTTCTCAAGACGATCCATATCGAGGTATCAAGACAAAAAAGGTATTAGTGCCAGTATGCAAATGTAAATCCACAGTCTAATTACAAGATAAGCAGAGGTTTACCTCGTAATTTTGAGGTAGAGCGTACATCACCGGCCAAAGTTAGCGATCGTTGTGCGAATTTATAAGGACGAGCAACTACAAACAATTACGTTAGCTTGTTAAACTTTCCACCTGCCGTTTCAACCTTTGAGCGTGCTACAATTAAGGCTGCTGGAACCGTGTGCAAGTTTAAATTAACTATTCTTAACCTTCCGCGGAGGTGGATCTCGTAACGTGTTAAAAGATATTTTCCTGGAAGTACCAAATTCGATGCAAGTTTACATAAACTATTTCTAATTTTCCGCGGGGGAGAATGTTCGTAAGTAGAAAACATTTTCGTGGAAGAAGTAAATCGAGGAAATTGCAGCGAGAAAAATGCGTCTCGAGATTCGAAAAATTAGCCAAAAATGAAAATTTATCAACGAAATAATTACTAATTCGCTTAATAACCATAACAGTTGAAGAAGCGACGTAAAACAATCAAGCAAAAAAACAATAATTAGTAATTTACTCGAAATTGGTAAAGATGGAGCTTCTTGCTGCGGTGTCCTCAATTGTACAGGGTGTAACAAAATTTCGTGTCATGGCTTTGGCAGATGGTTGCACACCTTCGGATAGGTGGAAAGTTAAAAGGAATAGCCGCAAAATTGACTTTGATCTTGAAATTAAGTTCCTTTCACAAGTTTGGTCCACAGGTGAGTAGAATGCGATACAAGCATAGAAAAATTTGAAGGCAATTTCTTTTAACAAATCTCCAGCGATCCGAAGGTGTACAACCATCTGCCAAAACCATGACACTAAATTTTGTTGCACCCTGTATGTACATTGTAGTCTAAACTAATTTAATAAAAAGGAAGCAACGTGATCCTTAAGAAACTTTCGTGGATCCCATTATCTCATATTTGATCAAAGACGGAAGATCCAGATAATTAAACGGTCATACATATATGTTGATCGAATATTTTCTGGCAGGGATACAGACGCGAATTAAAAGTTAGCCAGTGGCGTACGCTCAGGGGCGTGAGAAAGTAAAAGAAAAGTGTTGTTCTATCGGGGGACGTGTTTCCGTGCGAACGGAGGCTGTCGATTCGCCGGCGTTTCGAGGATCGAACAATAAGACAGAGCCTGTTTTTCTCGGATTAACGAGATTCGTCGTGTTTTCTGCGGGCGTCTATGCATACTGAAAACGTCTACTGCAAACGTGCGCTTATCTACGAAGAGAGTCCTCGAGCCTCGATTCGGCCAGGCGTGGTGTTTCGTGGACGTGCTGTGAAAATAGAATAAACATATATGTATACATACATACGTATACCGTACACGCGCGTGTACGTATACATATATATATACATATATAGAATGGATTCGATTGTCTCTTTCAAGCGTGTGTACAGCGATTGCACATCCGTGATACCCTTCACTCCGGAAACGTGAACGAGAGTGTCTCCGAGCGCGGACGGGACCGTGCGCGCGCTTATATCGAGAGAGCACAATTTTTTCCGTTCTCCGACAAAAAAATCAAACGTTTTTGTTTTTCTCTTGATCGTGTCGTGTCGCTCGTAATACCGCGGGGTCCCGTGTCCGCCAAAAATCAGGATTACCTGTCCGGATATTAATATATATTCTCTCTCTCTCCGGACGGTCAAAAAGAGAAACAAAAATTGATGCGAATCGGACGTGTACGAGTCTCGCACGTGGTCACGTGTACGGTATTATCCGTGTGAGTGTAGTGATGCACACGTGTCTGGGGCTGTTAAGGCGAAACGTCGCGTGTCACGCGACCCAACAAATATTCAGATTCATAGCGATTTCAAATGTTCTTGTTAGTAGCAACGTTTCTCTGTCGTCTTGTTAAGGTATGCGTGTATTGAGCTGTGTCCACAACGTGTCTTGTTTGTCTCTTGTTACCGAATAAAAAGTTGCTCGATGTTGCCGCAGTGTGGACACAGCTTTAGGTGTACAATTTGTATTAATAAAGAAAATTGTGGTATGATTACTCGATCGCATCAAAATTATGCTTTTCCCAAGGGAAATTGTAAGAATGGTTTTTGTATCGTATTAAAGAAGAATGGAAAAAATCTCGATGGACGTCTTACAATTAGTGAAACTTTAAAGATGTCGTATAATAAAATTGCGTTGAAAGAGTTTATTATGTCGCTTATGAAGTCATTTTGTAGCAATTTAGGAACATAAAAAGATATACGAATCGGAGATAAACGATTATTTCTCCTTCTTCTACTTCCTTTGTATGTTTCGTGTGTTTTATATATGTATACATATATTAAAAAGTGATTTCCAGTAAGATAAACATACAGAACGTAATGCTGGCCGTTTTATTCGTTGCTAAAGGAGTTATAGCATAAGCAGACTAATAAATAGACTACGGAATATAAATAGAAAATAGAAGGAAATCAGAGAGGGGAGAGATCCGAATAGAGTGGTGGTTCTCCCAAAATTTTGCGGACCGACATCATCTTGCCTAGCTCCTACGAATCAAATATTAGACTCTGGTTATGAATCGTATTATCTTTTGAAAACTACAAAATTCCTTTCCACGTAATCAGCACGCACATCGAAATTTCGAAAAAAAAATGACACGCGCCGTCCTTGCCCACAGCCGCAGACACGCACACACGTACGCATATTCATATATACATATATATAAATATTCATATCATCTCGATGGCATATAAATACATATTTATATATATTTATATATGTATATACATCATAGCGGTAGAAAAGTCACAGTTGAGAGTGTACAGTAATAATAATAATAATAATAATAATAATAATAATATACAATAATAATAACGATGATAAATATAATCATAATGAGAAGAAGAATAATAAAAATCGAATCAATCAAACGGTATAATTCAATCAAGTCGGTAAACTAGAGAGTGTGTTCTCATTTTTTCCTTTTTTTTTGTCATTAAAATCTGTCTTTATTTTCCAGTATTATATATCGATCGACGGTGTCGACGCAAAAGTTTCTTAATTAGAGATTGGTACGTAAGAAGTAGCAAAGATGGCAATAAAAAAGAATGAAGAAGAGAAATAAATACGTAAGAAATGAAATTGCCTAAAACTGGGCCAGGGCGGCAGGACGTTCACGGTGAGCTCCTCGTCGGAATCCTGCTGGGACCGTCCGTTTGCGGCCCTGGTCACGCCAATCTGGGCTTCCCCGTCGGTCTTGAACCTTTTCGGACAACAGGCCAGCCAAGCAACGATCAACAATCAACAACAATTTACCACAGAGAGATACGGATTGGAATAGTAGTAGTATAGTAGTAGTAGAGTAGTAGAGTAATAGAGTAGTAGTAGTTGTAGTCGTAGTAGTTGTTGTAGTAGTAATAATAGTAAGTAGTAGTAGTAGTAAATAGTAGTAATAGTAAGTAGTAGTAGTAAGTAGTAAGTATTAGTAGAAGTGATAGTAGTAGTATTAGTAGTAATAGTAGAGTAGTAGTAGCAAAGTAGCAGTTTTTAGTAGCGGTAATGAAACGTGGATCGCCCGCTGACGACACACCTCTGCTTTCATTTTAATCCGCGTCTTTTCATTACTTTTGATTACTTCCGATTACTTCCCTTTCTTTCACGCACACAATCTCTCGCTCGCTCTCATCTACGCAGACGCACGCACGCAAGCCACACGCTCTCTCCCTTTCTTGCAAAGCTTCCTTCCGTTAAATTCGTTAACGAATTCCTTTTTATTCTCGTCGTTCGTTCGTAATCTCATATACTGTATATGTATATATGTAGAAAATACCGTTCGGTTCAGTCCGCCTATAGCCGCCGAACAATCGATGCGAGCGCATGCGCGTTCCCCACTGTTTCGACACATTCCGAGGACTTGATGTCCCGCCTGAGAGGACATAAGTCTCGATTACCAGGACCAGGATCTGTGTCCCCTGTCTCGTCAAACACGAAGCTCTTTCCGCTTCGAGCGGCAGCATCGATCGAACAACGGCGAGAGAACGCACGCGCCTTTCAAAACGGATTTTCGTCGAAGACGCCCGCCGCGATTCGCTCGAGAGCTCATTCTCGTCTATTTTCTTTTTTCGCCTTTCTCCGTTCGAAAAAGATCTACAGCGATGTCCGGATACCAGCCGTTCTATGCAAAACCGGTGTAAAGGCCGCCGCCGCCTCGCGCGCTCCATCCTCTTTCGTCCCTTTCGCTTGTGCGGTCATAAGACTGCCGCTCTTTATGCGAATTAAAAAGTTTCGAAGTCTCAATTCTAGGGAACAGAAGATAAATCATTTTAATACGTCGAAAATAATAACAATCTTAGATTCATTGAATGTTTTCATAGTTTTGTGACTGATCTATTCATTATTACATGTAGCAATATCTTTTACATTTGTTTACTGTTTTGTATTTCACCAGCTCATTGTTATTATGAACGAATACAATCTGCAGTATACGGTTTTCAATTGTTAGAAGAAGAAATACATTTTCACTTATTACGTGCACCAATTAATTCGTTTATATTCGTGTGAATCTATTAATTGCTTACTAACGAATGCAATATTTCTCTAATCGATCTCCAATATTCGAACGATTTGGATTCGAAATGAAGTTGCGATCGAGTCATTGCAGGAGCAAAGAATTCATTTGCACACCTGACAACTCCTGTTTCCTACAATTGACTTGGATAATGTTATCTGCATCGTGCGCGGAATCGAAATGTAGCACAGTCGGAGCATTTGCTTTATGAGAGCAATTTAGGGATCGAATTGATCTGGTCCCGTTGTTGGGAATTGTATTCGTAGATTGTCGATCGTTTTGCCGAGGTTGTGCGAGCTTAAAGTATCGGTTTGATGGCAGTGAACAAGTAGTTTTCTGCGAAGAGAAATGCGTTTGATGAAGCTGGAAGGACGAGGGACCGTCGAGCGAAGCAGCGGGCGTCGTTCCGCGCGGAATGGATTCGCGATCGGTATCCATTCGAGCTCAATGGCAACAAATCTGTCCCTACCTCGAGAAAATTTTGCGCACCAGGTGATCCTGCGCTTGATCCAACTGCGGCTCGTTTTTTCTCCTCTCGGCCAGCTCCTTCTCCCGTCGGACGTCGGCCACCTTCCGGAATATCAGCTGCACAGAAAACGAATTCTCCTAATACAGGTCAAATATAATTAGACTGCGGGTTTTATGCATTCCAATAATTTCAAAACACCGTCGAAATATTTCAGACTCGTTGAAACGAGTAAGAAAAGAAATAAATGTAGCTAAAAATAATATTAGAAATGTAAGACTGCTCTTGAAGTGAACGCCAGTTTCCCCCCTTAGCGTCACGCGACGCTATAGAGTGGATATGTCTTATTGCACAGAATGCCTAGAAAGAAGGAGAGAATTGTAATTGTGAAAGCATTTTAAACGGAGGATAAAAAGAAATTGATCACGTTCTAAATTCAACTATAAACGGGATTCTACTTTGAAGATTGTATTGTAAAACGAAGCTGTTACACATAGTTGTATCGAATCGAAAATCCAAACAAGATATTAAGAAGATCCTTCAGAAACGAAATCGAGCACGAATGACGTTTCAGTTCGTCTTCTGCGGGTTAACTCGATTCGATTTATTCATGCACAAGTGATCCCTTTGTTGCATAATGGATGGTGCAGCGGCATGAATGCGTTCGCATGATGATAGTCGAATAGCAAATCGAAATAAATATTTGAGATATTTTTTCGTAGCGTACGAGAGCGGGATGTAACCTATATTTCGAAATGTTTTGTTGGTCTGCATTTCGGTCATTTCTAATTAATTGTTATAGTGCAATGCACTTGGGCCGGTAATTTGGCTAAATAAACAAATATTTAGCGGATCCGCAATTGTATAGGAAGACCGGGGATTATTTATGGTTCCCAGAATAATTATTTCTGTTCCCGGGAATCTCCATTGCTATTATTAATGTTCTGCAACGCGGCGGACCCTTTATCGGTTTTCCGCCCCATACTATGTAGGTGACGATTATTCGGTTAATTATTCAGTATTAATAATTATCGTGGTCCATCTCAACGACACGGACCGCATTGTTCCGTTCAAAATTAGATTTGTAATAACACGTGCCAATTCGCACATTGAATTCGATCTATTGGAGCAAGAAATTCGACGCCTAATCAAATAATCGGCCGTCCAAATAAACAATTATCTTCATTAGCTTATTAATGTTCAAACAAGTTATTATATCCAATTTTGACAAATTTTCTTACGAAATTTGCAAAGAGTTCGCAGACATTTGAACTGCGATCAAACTACTGTGAATACTACTTGAATAGAATATTTACTCTATCGATGAACAATTCATACCTTCTATTTATACTTTGCTAAATTTTATTGACGCTATACATTTTTATTTATCCGTTCCCATCGGAGCTCATCATGCGAGAACGCTTTTCAAAAAAGGTCTGCGGTCCACGTTTTAAATAGCACCTATTAAAAAGTTTCGCAACTCTTTCGATCCCGGAAAATAATGCTGCGACACTAATATAGAATTTAATAATTTAATATTTGTGTAACACCTACTTTTTAAATACTTTCTACTATCCTTTATACTTCGTTCATTAGTCCCCGTTTACATTCACTAAGTACATAAAAATGGCACTTATATAACCTCCACTTCTATTTATGTAAACGTAAACCCCATTTTGGAGAATTCAAAAAGCCCTCACGAAACTCTTTAATCCTTTAACCCCTTTCACATCCTAGGCACATAATTTCCGAATATTCTAGGACAATGATTGGCGTGGGAACTTACAATTTCGATGCTTGAAAAATTGATTAATAGTAAACGCCTCGTTCTTCAACAATTCCTAATGTCATTGCCAATTTGACAATTCGTTCTTCAATTCCTAATGTCATTGCCAATTTGACATAGGAAGGGTTAAACAGTGGTTCAGCGGTAAAATGGGTTAATTGTTGACACGAGTTGATTCTTCGATGTCTTGGAGCGTGCAACAGTCGTCGGGATTCGATGGTGTTCATTCGTACAGGTTCGACACCGGAAAAACAGGTTCTTGTGTTGTTTTTCCGGATGAAAAATCGCGAACGAAAGGGACGCGAGGCGGTTCGCACGCCCACATTCGGCCACCGCGCACGCGCGGTGACGGGAGTCGATAGGCGCACAAGTAGCAGACTGCCCGTACTCGGCTAACCTCAAAATATTTTATTTATCGCGTCGGAACGGATAAGGTCGCGGACCGTTCCGTCGACGAGTTCCGTCTCGGAACTTCGTCTCGGATGCATCGAACCTGATTCGGGCGAAAAGTGCGCAGCCTCGCGCGTACTTTCACCGTCGTCACTTCCCACCGATCTGAATTCACACGGTGAGAAACGACGAAGAGGTGTGTGCAGATCTCTGTGCTCTCGGCATTTCTCCGTCGACAAGACGTCTTATCTCGCTCTTTCAACGAGGAAACAAACTGTTATTTCTTCGGTCTCCTGTCACGTACACGACACGTCGACGAGTTACGAATGCCAACGAAGAGAAAGTGACACGTCGTTGTCGAGTAGAATAGGCTGTCGCTGCTCAGACAAAGCTGTCATCGGGACCAAATTCAGTGGACATAGGTATCAATCAAATTTTATCGAGATAACACTACTGTTGTACAGTTTAATACATTCGCACCTATTTCGACACAGCCGCTGATCGAGGTCACGGTATTTTGCAATGTTATGTTGTGTTAAAAAATACTACTGTCATTTTTTAACCAGTTAATATGTTGAATATTATGATATTGAGGAAAATTTTTTTTTAATTAAGCAATCTAATGGTGCCAGTGACCACTTAATATGTCTTGTTATTGAAATACCTATTTTAGCATAAGAGAATAGCTTTTCTGTTCAATTAAACACAGAAGAATCTGGAAATTTACGTATGCGTCACCTGGTGAGAATGTGTTAATAACCTTGGTTAGTAAGAAATGTACACAGGCGTTGTGCACAGCTCATGCTTGCACGCAACGGTCCAAAACAAGCTTGTCAGTACTGACCCACGCTACGCAGAAGTAAGACTGTATATAAAATAATAGAAAAATATAGGAAATGCAAGAAATTTCTCATCTGTTTATCATTTCATTCTGTTTGACTGTGATAATAAGTTACCATGCAGTAGCTGAGAGAAGTAGAATGTACCTCAAAGCACGGTAGAAACAATTTGCAAAGTATATGTAGTATGTACCAGCACGTGCCTTACGAGATGTGCCCTTCGACACCATTTAAATTCATGTCTGGCACAGTGTACCATTTATTAGAGGTACATAATATTCGTACATAAATATTCGAGGTGATCAAGACAGCCAAGACAGCCTGTATAATAAATAGAACAACAGTAATGTTAATTCGCTGAAGCTTGATCGATGCCTACGGTGACTCGCATAGATTCCAACTGTTTGCAATTTGCGGGATTTTGTAATTCCACTACCTCTTTTGCTTGATTTTCTCTCTAATTGTCTCTTCCACATCTCTATCTGATCAAAGAACAGCTTCCCAATCTTATTTGAAGATTTAATCAACACGAACTGTTCCAGATGGGTCATGCATGGAGCCGCACAGCCTCCTCCGCGAATATCCTATCCGCGGACGAGCTAACGTTGGTGGAGAACCTATTCAAGTCGATGTTCCGCAGCTCGGGCTCCATAAAGCGTGAGGACATATTCAAGCACTGGTCTATCCACCTGGACGACACGTTGTTGCAGTTCGTGGTACGGTTCCTCTGTCACGAGCCAGGGAAGAAGGTCTCCGCCATCAACGGAGAGAACTTTGGCCGTTTGTACGTGTACGCGGTTCGAGGTAGCCCAGAGGAGAGGACGAGCTTGGTGTTCAATGGGTTCTCCGAGGAGGAGCAGAAGCAAGAGATACCGACCGAGGTTTTTCTGCAATACGTTCAAGCGACCATCAACTCCTACTTGAGGCTCCAGAAGAACTCTGGTAACGCGCATTACATGACCTGGAGCAGCATCGGCTGCACCGTGAACACCAGGAGGATAGGGATGCGCTCGAGGACTCTGTGCGAAGACATTCTTAAACACGGGGACATGTTGACCATCGACCAGATCGAGAACTGGTTCGTCACTGCTGCGACATTCAAGACTATCCAATCGCATGTCTTCCAGTGCCTTTTCCTAGTTTCCCAGAAGAAGGGTGACAAGAGCACAAGCGGCAGAATAAACGACTTGAACCTGCTGCCGGTCTGCAAGGGTCTGGAGAACATACCACACTTCCCCAGCATTCTAGGACTAGGCGACGTTCTATTTCTAAACCTGAGCTTGCCGCACGAGCTTCGCAACGAGTGGAGATTCCTGTTCTCCAGCCAAGTGCACGGGGAATCGTTCTCGACCATGCTCGGCAGAATCACCATGCAAGGCTCCACGATCATCATCCTCCAGGACACCGATAATCATGTGTTTGGCGGATTCGCCTCGGACAGCTGGGCCCTAGGGCCCAATTTCATAGGGAATCATTCGTCGTTTCTGTTCAAACTCGAGCCGGACATACTGACGTTCTCGTCCACCGGTTACAACAAGCACTATCAGTATCTGAATCTTTATCAACAGACTATGCCTAACGGTTTGCTCATGGGTGGGCAGCTGAACTACCCTGGACTCTGGCTGGAGGGCGAGTACGGGACAGGAAAGTCCAGCTTGACCTGCACCACCTTCCAGAACTACGTGCAGCTCAGCGGCAAGGAGAACTTCAAGATCAAACACTGCGAGGTGTGGGGCGTGGGCCCGTTACCAGAGGTGGAGGAAAACGTGCGAGACTCTAAATCGGTACTGGACCAGGACAACACCGCGAAAGCGATGCTGGAGATGTCCGGCCGCAAAATGCACAGCGACGGACAGAGAGAGAAGAAAGAGTGATGCACCGGTGCCATTCGCGTGTTGCGAGCAGGGATCGAAATAGACCGTTGTCTTTCTTTTTTAACCCCTTGCTCTATCAAGCGAGCAAGATCAGAATGTTTTATTAGTTTCTTTCACGGCGGTACATTTTCTTTTTCTTGTAGAAAACTAGCGACGTCGAACAATGTTGTAGTTATTTCGTAGCGTCGAAAGAAATCATAGTGCAAGGGGTTCGAAAGTTCTGTTCAGATTTATTTTCTTCTGTAGTCTGTTTTGTAGGAACTTGTTTGAAAAATGTTCTCATAGAATTGATGTGAATTAACGGCGTAAATATTGCAAATAAATAACGTAGTGTGTCGACTTAACTGTAACAACTAGACTGCGGATTTTAACAACAATCGATGATTGCGTAAAGATCAGCAGTGTAGCGATAACTGTTTAATACCCTTGTAGTAGTATTCGTTTAACAATAGTCATCTGTTGGAATGTTTCAATTTTGATTTCTGTATTTCTCGAGATGTGAGAACATTTTTTAAAGTAGTTTCACTGTGTGTAAATGGTCCCCATGGAAATGTTCTAATAACTTTTTCGATCCCTGGTTACGGGTATAGACGAATCTGTATCAGGCTACTTAAAATGTAAACAGCTTCTTAGAACAGAGAGATCATTGTAAAACCGTATCTGTACGATCTTACGACGAGCGAGGTAATAAATGCCGGGTTTCGCGGTCGTACCAATCGTGTAAGGGGTCAACAAGCGTTCGTTTCCATTCACTGTACCGTTCGTTCAAGAAATTCTCGTGTCTCTGTAACGGCCTGATATACGTGTGTACAGGGTGAAGCATTAAAAACAGGCCACCAGGACATCTTTTTCTCACTGTCGATAGGAAAAAGTACATGTAGAGAATATATAAAGGTCAACTCTGTCTACGAAAGTCAGTCAAGGTCGTTCAATTGCTTCCATTGTAGTCGACCTTGAAAGACCTTCGTAATATAGGTTGTTGTAATCGCCATGCTCTAACAGAATATAAAGACTGCCACGAGAATTTTATGCATTTCACATAAGTTTCAATTATTTAATTTATAGAGATGGTGTCATTCATAGCAATTGTTAGTTAATCGATATAGAAGTTCTCGCCTTGCTCATCTCGTTAATAAATTGATATTAATTTTATGGCTAGAGATCTTTATGTAAAATAAAAATATGTTTGATCAATTGTAAGGCACGGGAGTCAAATATACAATCTCCTTTTCTTTTTTTTAAAATTTTGTGCAGTTGAAAATAATGTATCGGTTGTTTCAAGCTTCGTCTATCCACAAATGTATAAAATCCGCAGTCTGTGACAATCGTTTTTAAGTAATTTCATAGCGCCGGTCACCCATGACCCCGTGGCGTTTAACGCGTTTAAACAACGTGGTTGACCTCTGTATGTCCTCTGTGGCTTCGCTTGTAAACAACCGGAGATGTTATTACAGCGAACCCTCTATATAACGCGGAGCAAAAGTTGCGATTCGATTTGTGCCAAATTGATTTGTACTAATTCTGAGTTTCTTATAACATAATACGGTACGAATTAATTGCGTTCTAGGAGGGTTGACTGTAATAGAGCTCCTTGGAGATCGAGCAGCTTCCGCGCGTATTTGTTCCTGTCGTTGGTAGCAAACGAGGCGAGTTGTTGTATGTGGTCCACCCTGTATATAGATTTCTCTCGCGCTAAAATCATTTGCGATCGTCGTTCGGCGCGATTTACTTAACTCAACGAACCATACCGTGTCGCGATCATCGAGAGGGAAGCAATCTAAACGAGTCGCCGTGTCTTTCGAATGCCTATTCTCTAGTGCCTGGGTGGTGGAGTCGTGACTGTCGTGTGTCGTTTAGAAATCGGAACGCGCCGATAACGCTGATAGCCGGCCGTTATCGGTGAACATCGTGCGATAAACGTCGGTTAAGAATACTATTGTTACATAAGACTGTGTGTGTGCGCGTGCGTGTTATTCCTATCGCGATTCAACATAAACCAAAGAGAAACAAACACCGCACTCTGTTGTTCCAGACTTTTTGGGGGTGAATAAACTGTGCTGAAACATCCACGAACGTTCGATCGTTTATCCTGAACCGAACTCAGCCTTTGACATACATGGGAAATATAGTCTTCGTTTTATTTGGAAATACCTAGCTGACCTTCAGTTGTCCTTTACTCATCTTCCTCTGAATATTTGCCTTGTTTATTGTCGCACGAAAAAGCTTCTCAAGACAAAGTTACAACGTTTCAAAGGGCGCATCTACTAGCGGGGAAAGTTTTTCAAGGTCACGGGCATGTTTTAAAGGGTGTCTTGCGTTTTTCTTTCGATGTCCCTGTGCAGCATGTAAAAAACGAATTCTGATTGTTTAATGTAAGAAAGATAGGGTACTTTCAGACACAAATATTTTGATACTAGATTATCAGAATGGTTATGAAAGTTGGCGAATTGGTTTTTTCATGCCCTACGCGGACATCGAAAGAAACACACAAGCTCCGCTGTGAAGAAACACGCGTGACTTTAAAATCTTGCAAATAGAGGACCTTGAAGAGTAACTCTTCCGCCGTCCATTGCACGTGTCCTTTAAATTAGTACACAATTTTCTGTGTTACGGGAGGATGCACTGCGCTATAAGAAGGGTGTGGGGGAACGGAGACTCACCCGATGGCTCAGGTTGTACGTGAGGATGAGGTTCCTGGCGAAAGAGTTGGCGAACGCTTGGTAAAAATCCAGGACCTCCAGCAGCCGGTCCCTCTTGATCGTGTGGAGGTCGCAGTAGGTGAGGGCTCGCACGTTCGCCGCGCTCTGTCCGACGGACTGGTTCGTCCAGAAACTGTCCCCGAACACGTCCCCCTTGCCGAGGATCGCGACCACCTCCTCGTCCTGGATCACCTCCAGGCTCCCGGTGATGATGAAGCACAGAGAGTCGATCGACTCGCCGGTGTGGTACAGCAGATCACCGGGAGCGCTGTGCGACATCGTGAAGTGCATCGCCAGCGCGCGCAAACAACCATCCGAGGCCAGCCTGTGCAACAACAAATACGCGACTCGCATAACAGACTTTCATCAGCACTGTGTAATAGAAATAGTCTGAAATCCGTCATTGCGTCAGGCCCGGTAGTTTGTCAAGTTACAGAAATTTGTTTGGTTAAGCATAAAGTTCTTTTAAAATATTTTTGGCTAAACTATTCAGACGTTCATTGTCGCATTGTCTCTCACCTGAACGCTGGGTGTTCGTTGAAGACTTTTCGATTCAGATGAACACAGATGTCGGCCTTCATGTCCTTGGGGCAGTAGTTGAGCACTTTGTCGGTGTCTAGGCCCTTGGTCATCGCCCAGGTGCTCACGACGTAGTCCATGACACGTTCGCTGAGCGCCTTCGGCACCTCGTGCAGCTTCATGAACTCCCGCACGTTGTTCAGCATGTCGTGATACTTCGCGGTCGCGGAGGTCATTTGTTGGATTATCGTGGTCACGTGACCGAAGATTGTGGCGTAGAGCAGGGCTGTGGGATGCGTGGCCACGAATTAGTCAATTGAATTCACCCAACTTCATCGAATGCCTCGACGAGGTAATCTGAAGCTGCGTCCACAGTGAAGCGACATCGAGCAACTTTCATATCTTTCTTTTAAGAAGATGAAGGCGACAAAACAGTTGCTCGATGTTACTTCACTGTGGACGTAACTTTATCACGAACCAACGACAATTTTGCTGCTATGGTAATCAGAAATCACTTCATCTTAGAATAACACGTAGCTCAAACAGATACGCGACGTCGTGCAGCAGCTAAACGATTCGAAGACGAGTCCTCGCAGTAAAGTCGTGGCTAGATTAGCTCGCAGAATAACTCCTCGAACCATACGACACACGTGATCAACACACCTTGTGTGTACCGTACTCTACCGTAGTGTACAGGGACCGTAAGTTGCCGAGCATCTACAAACTGAACAGCACAGGGATAAGGGAACTGGGCTGAAAGCTCTACCTACTTTCCTCTAAAAAATTTATTAAATTGTTTGTTGACTTGGACCATTTCTATTGTGCACGAAGATCCGCTATAATAATGCAGCTTATATCATCGTCTACTGCATACTAATACATTTAATTAGTACTACAAATTTGCAGATCCTCGGCTACTTGAGATTTCTGTGACGTCGACTTCTTTTCAGCTACCAATAATACCAGCGTGATCCAGGGCAGTGTCGCCAGGTCGAGAAAATCGAGGGGAATGCATGTACCCCCTCTCTGATGATTAGTGCAGTCTACGGCACGGGCACCGTAGTCTACGGTCTTAGAGGGGGACGTTGGAGTGTGCGCATGGTGCTAGATGGGATAGTGGAAGGGGTAAAGGAGGAGAATGTGTGAGAGCCGTTTGGCTCTCAACTGGTGACACTGATCCAGAGTCGTCCGATAAAGACTTCTTTCCCACTCTACCTCCCCCCTCCACGACGCTATTCCCCCACGTGTCCGCCATGGCCCCTGTCACGTGACGCGTTTCGTCTCTGTCGTGCATGTGTTGCAATGTCATGTGACTGATTCGGTACTGACAGAGAGAGGGTAACCGTACTCTCCTCGATTCGAGTGAATTCCCCTGATCTGACGACTCTGGCGTGATCTCTGGATCATTACGGCGCGAGCATGGGTGTCCTCGAAGTCTCTCTCAATGCACTCGCACGATCGCGGAGCATGAGTTCCCGACGAGAACGACTTACGCCACGGGAAATTAGGTCAGAACGCATACGTGGGACCTTCAAGGTCCTCGGCGGCGCGTTAATCAATATTCTCGAGACTGTAGCGGGTCGAGAGAGTACTATCGGTTTGATGCGGTGGTGCAAGGTGTGTATGTGTGTATGTATGTGTTATCCGTACCGGCGATGATCATCATGCAGATGGTGAAGATCTTCTCGTTGTCAGTCTCTGCGGCGACGTTTCCAAACCCGACCGAGGTCATGCAGGTCATCGTGAAGTAGAGCGCGGTGACGTACATGGTCCTACGGGACGGACCCGCGACCAGTTCAGGTGCGGTGCTGGTGTTGGTCCACAGGTAGCTGTACGGTGATTGGGTGACGTTCGCCAGCTTCCACAGCCAGGAGTACTGGACACCGTTGTCAGCATCCGATCTTCCGATCGAGTACCTTCAAAACGCAACCGACACACACCTTCTCTCACACGGATGATCGTGACCAACACCGATCATCGCGTCTCGCCGTCAGGCACGGCCACGCGATACGTACACCACCGTCTAAATGCGTTTAGACGCTTGCAACCTCTCCGGAAAGTATCAAACATCAGATGTGCAAATTGGTAGCATTTTTATTCGATCTTGTGCTCTAATGTTAAGGCGGCAGACTCGTTTCCAGGATTGCAAGGGTGCGGGATTCGCGTTCTCATTTCTCGATAATACAAAAATGGGGTTTTTCAGTAGTCAAAAACGCTGCATGAAAGATCGATCTAGGGCGCTATCACCCTCAGAAGTCTAACTAACGCGAATCCCACACCCTTGCAATCCTAGAAAATGAAGTCTACACCTTTAACACTAAGCCTGGGTAAACTTACTTTACCGGACTCAAAATTTGTGCCAGTCTCCTATAAATTATGATGTATTTGGCATGTAATCCAGTAGATTTGTAACCGGCGCGGCCGTAGATCGAAGTTTCGATCCTGTAGGATTAATGGTTCAGGAGCTATGCTTGTTTAAAGTTAAGCAATCTGCAGTGTTTTTTACAGGTAAGGGCGCCGCCATATTGGTTTGTAGTGACGACCGCGAGCCGCTTACCGACCGTCACTACAAACCAATATGGCGGCGCCCTTACCTGTAAAAAACACTGCAGATTGATTAACTTTAAGCAAGCATAGCTCCTGAACCATTAATCCTACAGAATCGAAACTTCGATCTGCAGCCGCCCCGGGTACAAATCTACTGGATTACATAGCAAATACATCATAATTTATAGGTGTAAGGCACAAATTTTGAGCCCGGTAAAGTAAAAAGCAGCCCTAAACCTACCAGTAGCGGTCACGATGACCGATTCCAGATTTTTTGTTTTACAATTATTGAGATAATAAAAATGATTTCATAAGAAACGATTCTATAGATATCTTTAGTAGAGCACGTATTACAATAGGAGCAGCACAAAGTCTTATTAAAATCAATCTTGTCACGTTTATAAGGGAACATGTACCAGTTATATACTTTTAAAGCTCGGTAGGTTTAGTGTTAGTACTTTAGTAGTCAAGGGAGGACGTAAAGAACATTGGTATGATAATAAAAAGGTCTGATTGAATCTTTCCAAGCGTCTAAACATACACGGCAGTGTATATCGGCGAATGACAGGCAATTGCCGGGCGACTGTGACAATGCAAGTACACGGCATGCTTTCTATAGTCGCTATTCTCTTGTTTCTACCTGGGTGATTCAATGATTGACAAGTATTATAATGTGATCGGGAGAGCTGATCAATTAGAAATGTAAGATCCTACACCAGAGCCGGGGAACTTCTTCCCCACCGTGCTTGCGACCGCTAATGGCAGAGAGGGGGTAACTTTTTTCCCTTAATTCGTGCCTCCTCAATTTCCTCAATACGTGTGCGGCCCATGGACCGCCAGTTCCCCGGCTCTGTCCTAAACGCATTTGTATTTTCTACAATTTACAGGAAACGTTAAAACAATTGTCCGACACAGTCGAAGCAGCAACTCCGATATACATCCGCGGATATTCGAATAAATGTTATTTTTCTAAGTGGGAAAAAATATCATTACTCCGACGTAACAACTGGAGAAGCAGCAGGTGCAACCCAAACTCTTAGACCGTAAAGTAAATGTTATTTTCCAGAGCCAAGTGCCGATCCATCGTTCCTGTTAGAAAACCAAGTTGCACCACACGCTGCCAGACAATAAAATACATTTCATATTTCCAAATGGGAATGGAAAAACAATTCGTTGCTCCATGTAGCAACGAAAAGAGCAGCTGGCGCAGCACATGCCCTTAATAAAACAAATTTCATATTTTCGAGTGGGGAGAACCGTTCGTTGCTCCTGCAACAATTGAAGAAGCAACAGGCGCAACACGCACCCTCTCGTGATGAAATAAAGTTTAATTTTTACAGAGCGTATATACGATAACAGCTGTGGTAATTGAAGGATGAAGTGGTTCATGTAACTTGAAAAATAAAGGGACTTTGTTAGAAACATTAACGCAAGCGCGAGGATCACGCTGGCGTGCAAAATGAAAGGATCGCTAGATTTTCGGTGAAAAATTGCCCGCGTTCAAAGTACTGTAACTTCGCGAATAAACGTCGTCGAATATTCGTTCTAGTTTTATTTTGGACCTTCAACTTTCTACTGCTGGAGTCCATTGCTCCTTTTTCTCAACAAAGTTTGTACATTATGTAACGGGTGAGGAAGCGAGCACACTCTTCACGGCACAACCTCCATTCAATTGTCAATCACTTGGTCCAAAAGAATCGTACAGTGACCATCGAGGGATGATTTTAAGGGCGGGACTCCTATCTTCAAATCTACATTGGTGTCTCATCCATTCAAAAAAATTATTCACGTCTGTAGGACCGTTTGAATTTGCATAATTTTCGAAACAGAAATGTACGTCTATTATTTTACTTGTTACATCGTGCAAAAAATTTTGTTGAGAAATGGGTATTGGGTTTCGAAAGTAGAAGATTCAAGCATTAAAATGAGACCTGGATTAATATTCTGGGACGTTTTTTCATGAAGTTACAACTGTTTGAATATGGGCAATTTGGTGATCCTTTAATTTTGTACGGCATTGCCGGACAATTATTGAATCACCCCGGCACTTTCGTGGTTTCGATGAACGTGTGGGGTTTTCGGCCAGCCTATGCGTGGCCTGGACTATTCTGACGAATTCGCCCGCTAATCGGGAGAGGACGGGACGAGCTAACTGGTCGCTACGTTTCTCTATAATATCGAATCGAGATCTGTTTTATCTGTTGGACTAGTTGAAGCGCTAATGGCCGCTCGCGTGGCAGAAGCGAAAGTAATTAAGAAGCGCGTGGAACGAGCTAGATGCAGGATGCAACCCGTTCCCTCGTTTCCATCTTTTTCCCATCTTTTTCCCTTCTTTTTCCCACTTGTTTCTCCCCCGGCAGCGTGATTACGCTGCGCCGGGTTTCTTTCGGTTCGCGCAGCTGGTTCACTAGGCAACGGAAACGTGTCGTTACCATTCTAAAAGCTGTAGCAGTCTCGTTCCGTATCGGGGAGCCGGCTGCTTTCAATTCCTGTTCGCCAACTTTTCGCTCGAAACACTCGCGTGTTCGACGCTGTCTTGGGAGAGGATTCTCTCTATTTTTCTCAGACTTTCCTCAACTCACTTTGGGAATTAATTCTCCCCGCGGAAACCGTCAGGAAATGGTAGACTGCAACGTTGCATTTTTTTGTGACGTTATAAATAGACTGGGCATTTTTATGCTAAATAAAAAATGGTCAAAGTCGGTCATACGTAATCGATAAAAATGTGTTTCCTTTTCCAATAATCTTAGCATGTCGAGAGAGAAAACAAGAATATATTCTGAAATTATTCTGGACAGTTTTGTTTTCCAGTCATCCATTTTTGTCATGAATTCATAAAATCCGCAGTCTAGTTATAAACAGGGACCATAACTGTTATAACCAAAAAGAAAAAAGTCATAGAACGACAAGTATTTCGTCGACTAAAATCGTATTGGTTACAAATAAGGATTATAAGTAATCGAAAATTTGTTCTCTTGTTGGTAAATGTTATCCTTGAGAGAAATTCATTTCGATCGCTTATAACAGTTATCAATGAGAGAAATTTATTTCGATCGCTCATAACAGTTATTGATGAAGGAAATTTGTAATAGTTATTATCACAGGGCACAACTTTCAAATAGTAGACAATCAATTATTTATATATATAAGACAATCAAATTTTTTATTCGTAAAATTAATTGTTACGATCAAAATTTAATGTGACAAGCAAACAGATTTCGTGCTGTTCTTATGGTCTGTTGTTGTACGAAACCTTCTTAATGAATTTCACAGGCTTACTCCATCCGGAAAAGAATAGACAACTTAATAAATGAGCAACCAAAATGTATTTTCTCGTCAATAATTATTATGAACGAGTGAGAAGAAATTCGATCATCGATAACTGTTATGTTCGATAACTGTCGAATTCGAAAATTTGACTTCTCTGAAAGTGAAATGGAAACACGACTTTCGAGACAGCGGATAAAAGTTCTGCGAACCGAATAATTTGAATAGCATATAGCCGGGTCACGATGGATCATTTATCGATTAATCTTGTAAAATTAAATACGATTCCTCCCCGATCGGAACGAGCGTGGAAAGCGGCTCATGCGTCACTGTGTGTAGTGTTTGCGTGTCTCTGTATGTTTCTAATTGGAAGCGTCCCGATCTGGCTTGGGATCCCGGTATTTAAAAATACGTTTTACAGATCCGCGTCAATCGAAATAACAACTTTTAGTATTTTCAGTATTCACAGTAAACTATTTTGTAACTTCTTAAAGAAAATCCGAGTCATATGATTCAATAACGAAAAAGCTATTATCTTTTTTTGACATTATCGTAGTTTTCTAATATCCAGCTCAAATGGTTAGCTAAACAGTTAGTAATAGTTCATATAGTTAAACATTAAAAAACTTCCTGTCTTATTAAGAGTGTCCGAATATTATTGCGAGTGACTATTTTCTAATATCCAGCTCACAAATCATTAGCTAAAGAGCTAGTATAAGGCAAAAGGCCCAGTAAAAGTATAAACGACTCAAAGAAACAGAAGAGGCGAACTCAATAATTTGGTCCAATTGTTCCAGAGTTAGAACTGCGAGAAGCTACGTGGCGATCAGAGATGGACGTTGGTTCTGTTGTCGATAGAGTTTCTCGAGAGTCCCATCCGGCAATCGGGACACGTAAACATCGTGTTATGTAAATGACGTCGAGGTTAGCCGTCAATCCTGCCGCAGCTGTGTTACCTTTCAGTGTGTGGGCAGGGTAAAATCACCTTAAAGTGACGTACCAGACACAGGCCAGCCAGTGAGCAACCAACATGTAGAAACAGAGCAGAAGAATGAGCATCGCGGCTCCATACTCCAGATACCGGTCTAGTTTGCGGACCACGCGACCTAGGCGGAGCAAACGCACCACCTTCAGGGCGGAGAACAACGAGCCAATCCCATCCTCGTCGTGGTCGAACGCGTTGAACACGTCGTACGGAAGGCAGCTGAGCAGGTCGATCACGAACCACGACTTCAGGTAGTTCATCCTGATCACCTGGAACCCACAATACGCTCCTTACCCTTGCCAATCTTCCTCTAAACAAATACGGTTCGTTCCGACAAAAAACTAATCCAGTAACTAAACTTTGTTGTCTTTAACACGTTGAGTGCCACGCCAATGCTTATAAAAGCTACACGAAGTCATAATAACTTATTTAGCGATACAAGAATGGAAAAAATATATAGAAAACACTTTTTAAAAACTACGCTTATATTAGAATGCTCTGAAAAGGAGAAAATAATTTTTTTAGACATTAGTGACTATAGATGAAAGCGTGGAGCGCTAAACTATATTGACGTAATCTTCGTGGGCGCTCCACGCTTTTATTTATACTCACTAATGTCTAAAAAAATTATTTTCTCCTTTTAGTGAGAAGAAGTGAGACAGTGGAGTGGGAATGAGTCGGAGTGGGAACGCGTAGTGGAGTAGGGAGCGTTGGCGCGCGGAGTGGGGATCGTTGAACGCGATCACGTACTACCGAGCGTCGCGCGGCGAGGTGTGACGGTTAATATAAAAATTATTTTTTCTCTTAGACGCACAGTTTTTTTTTTTAATTTATTTTTTAATATTGCATTGCCATCCAGTTCTGAGCTATGTTCATCGGAAGTGGTTTAAAATTTAAAAGATCCAAATTTTTGTAACATCTTCATTAGATCTTTCAAGTTTAGATAAACAAAATTGTGGCACTCAAAGTGTTAATGATCTTTCTATGAAACTTTTGCCATCATATCTGTGACATTTTCCTGATTGAAATCCACGACATAGTGGGACCTCGATTATCCGAACCGATTGAAGTACGTACGTGTTTCAATCCCAAGTGAAATGCAATACGATTTATCGTACAAATCTAGCACTGTAGCTAGATAACTATTCTATTATTCGAATATCGACATCTACTCGATTAGTTCGGATAATCGAGATTCCACTGTACGGTGGATCGAACTAGTAAATAGGATCCAAACTGTATCATGTTTGGGCTCATTTTAATCAGGAAAATGCTACGAATATGCTCGTACAAGTTTCATAAAAAATAATTAATCCCTACCATTCATTTTGTGGTTATAGTAATTAGGAAGTGTTCACCGTTCAGAATTTCATAGAAAAAATTGGAGGGTTTTAGGTGACGAAGTACCTTCGGGTCGGACACCACCTCACCGCCGGGGCCGACGAACGTCGTGTGAAAGTTGAGGACAATGTCGATGAAGAATATGACGTCGACAATGCTGTCGACCACCAGCAACGATACGTCTTCGCTGGTCTTGTTCTTGAACGCGACGTTGTAGGGTACCATGATGGCCGTGTAAAAGGTCAAACATAAAATGATCCAGTCCCAGATCGCCTTGAACGCGCAGTAATGTAACAAAATGTGCGGCGGTGTCTTCGGCGCCTCCTGTCTGTACTGCGGCATCACGTCGCCGCTTAAGGTCAACATCTGAATCAGAAAGAGAGAACACACAGTTCACTTCGAAGTTCCACCGATATTGATAGCGGAAGTATTTCTTCCAGCTTTATGAAGTTATTACAGATGCAATCTTGACTTGGTTCCAACTTCTTGCAATTGATGGAAGCAATTTTTATTTTGCGTAAAGATCCACAGTCTACTTATTAGTTCACCGATATTTTCAGAAAAAGCTCCAACGAATTTGATCAATCGGATTTTGGAAATACCGGGTGACAAGAAATAACGGAGTTAATCATTTCTTATTATAATTCTGTCAAATTGACGAATTATACGACGAAGTATAAAAGTATAAAACTGGCAGTCACGTGACCAACCCCTCCTATAGGGATTCAAAGGATATAATAAATTTTGACTTGATTCCAACTTCTTACAATTGATATAAACGATTTTTATTTTTAGAAAACTGCACGAAGATCCACAAAAATATATAGAAAACACTTTTTAAAAACTACGCTTACATTAGAATGCTCTGAAAAGGAGAAAATAATTTTTTTTAGATATTAGTGACTATAGATGAAAGCGTGGAGCGCTAAACTATATTGACGTAATCTTCGTGGCCGCTCCACGCTTTTATTTATATATTTTTGTAACATTAGATCTTTCAAGTTTAATTGAAAGACTTGATTCCAACTTCTTACAATTGATACGAACGATTTTTATTTTTAGAAAACTGCACGAAGATCCACAATCTACTTATTAGTTCACCTACGTTTTCCGGAGAAATTGCGGAATTCGATAAAGAGTTCCGGATAATTGAGGTTTTGTCATAAATCTCTGGCAGGTGGAGCGTTGGTTGTCGATGGGTAGTATGATTTAGCGTACTCACGTGAGCTAGGTGCGACTGCTTCGTAGTGGTCGGCAACGCGGTGTCCTTCAGGGCGGGCAGATGGGAGCTGAACTGCGAGACGAGAACGGATCTGGACCTGGTGACCGATCTGGCGAGTTTCGCGAACTTTGATAGGCCGCCCTTGCTGTCGTCCGTCTCGATCGGCTGCTTCAGGGCAGTGATGTCCCGGAAGGTAAGCAGGAACAGGACCACCAGGTCCCGTTCGTTTTTGATCGGCGCTATTTGCAGAAGCAGCCATAGTGGTGTTTCTGCGCATCAACGGGAAAAGAAACGGGGACCACTGTCAATTCAACGGCGGACCCTGTGCCACGTTGCCGGGCAACGCTAATCGTCTAGTCGACATTAGTCCTCCGGTCTAATGAGCCGCTTAGCCCGATGCTCTTTGCCGCGACAAAGTTTGCTTTCTCGGCAAAGTCCTGCAGCAAGGTCTCTCTGGAGGATTTCAACCACCATACTCGGCCGCAAGTCTACTCGCTTCCTTTCATTTAATTAATTGCACTCCGAATGCTCAAACAATAAATGTACATTATCAACACTAAACCTGCCGAGCACTAAAACCGATTAAAATGTTTTCTGGAATTTTTATTACGATATATGCTTGGATAAGGAAGTTTATCGAAGCAATTTCCACGTAAAAGCAACTTCATCAATAATTCTAAGATGTAAACAATAAAACCGGTTGTTTGACCGACAGTGGTAGGTTCAGTGTTAAAAAATTTTGTCGGTCATCAAGTCCAATGCAGCTCCTCTGCAATTCCGTTCTTCCCGCGGTGATTCTAATCGAATTTTTCTGTAAAGTTTGTTCACGGTCTGACGGATGTAAAGTTGATTAAACGATATTTGATTTTGTTCTACAAAAAAATCGATCGAATCTCCGCGAGAGGAAGATAGAATTGCTCAAAACAAACTTTCGCTCGATTCAATCGAGTTTCTATTTAAATCAACCCTTACAGGAGGAACTGAAAACTGTTTCTAAGAAAGTTTCACTCAACTCCGACTCGGAGTCAAATGGTTTTCGAATACAGAATCAATGGGGGACTGATGTTGAACAGTCTCGAAGAAGAGGAGCCGCAGTCTAATTAGCCCGGGTTAATTCGAAAGGCGTGCAGGACGACAAACATAAGTTCGCGAGAACATTAAGCTCGAGCAAAGTGGCTTTCATCCCGAGTTGTCCGACTGGTAGGGGTTCGACGACCTCCCTGTTAGGGGTGCCAGGATTAAAGGCTTTCATTCCGAGTGTAGGATGGCGAAAGTTTGCCGGACGAGAGAGAAAGGTCGATAGAGAAAGATAGATACATAGATAGAGAGAAAGAGAGAGGGAGAGAGAACCTTCCTGCAGGGCTTGGCAACGTTATCGCAGTCTATCATGCTACGCACACGGAAGCTGTTGCCCGCTTGCTAGCAAAGCAACACAGACCACACAGAGATCAACTACACAGGCTAGAGCTGCGACTATCGATAATGGCACCCATATTCCTCGATCATATCGATGATACGTTCCATTTTAGTACATTCAAGTACATTTAGTAAATCGATGATCACCTAAATTAGACTGCAACCCGATGATTGCACTGTCCAACAAATTTCAACTTTTTTTATGATTTCAATATACTGTTGGGTCCTTCCTATGGAGTCTTTTGCGCTGATTACGAATCTGTCCTTAATTTATCTCCTATACGCACAGTTTTTGAAAAACATGGCTTTGAAAAACATTTTTAAAACATGTTTAAACAATCATAACGTATTAATATCGGATATCACTGTATTCGGGAAAGTCTACAGAATCTTTTGCTGTAAAGAACAATTCAATATCTTTTATAATAACATCACAATATTTGTTTAAAGTTGAAAAATATGTTTTAGGAGAAAAATTAAGGACAGATTCGGAATCAGCGCAAAAAACTCTATAAGAAGGACCCAACAGTATATTGAAAACAAATTTGGTGTTGGACAGTGAATTATTAACTGGACTTCGGATTTCATGCATTTATGACAAAAAAGGGGTGCAATTTAAAGTAAGTCAAAGATTAATAAAATGGATTTGGGAATGTCAACGTATTCTTTTTAATACTAAAGAAAAAGTGAGACTCCTACATGGTTGCTGTTTCCTGTAATTCATGCAGACAACGATTATTTATAATTAAAAACTGTGAAGCTTCAGTAACGAAATTGTCTATTTATGTAGAAAGGAATAAAATCACTAATCAATTGTTCGAAAATGCATGTTAAATAAATAGTGCAATCAATGCAGACGATTTGCATACTGCACGAAAATCCGCAGTCCAATTGCATTTTCATCCGAGTTCGTCGCAAGCAATGCATTATTTGCACTTTGCTCTGGATCTCGCGGGCGCTTTAAAAATTGCATAAAACACCACGAAGGGTTAAGCATCGGTACGATATCGATAATTCATGGAGAATCGATAGTCGCAGCTCTAAAACAGACAATTAGGGGTAGCTCTAGCCGTGTCTTCTCGAGCAAAGCGATGCAAGCAAGCCACCTCGGCGACTCGAGGAGCCTTCTTTGTGGGCGAACTCATGCCACCATGCAAATGAGTGTCTCTTGTGGCTGTGTATGTGTGTGTTCTAGGTGTTCCGTGTGTCGATAAGTGCAGGAGGAGGACACGTGTCTAACGCGTGGTCATCCTCGGCGATGATCGAAGTGATCGATGGATGTTTCCCGTTGTGCAAAGTGTCCACTATTTATGGATCCACTATGGATCGTTCAAAAGCGCACAATGCTTCGAACTTTGCCGTGCTAGCTGGACCAAACTTGACGTTCCGCGGAGAAATGCTTATGGTATTTCCTAGGTCAGCGTTTCCCAAAGTTTCGACATCTGTGTACCCTTTCTATAACTGTTGTAACACTGACGAGGGAAGAACCCCAAGTGTCTGACGTCGATTTTGATAATTTTTTGTGAGATGATGGTATTTGGATCCCTAATTATGTATGCAAAATATTAGGTGTAGTTACTCAATAGTTTTAAAGATATAAATAATTAAAGTTTCATACTTCGAAAACTACAGCTCAAATCATGGAACTTCAATTGTTTATATCTTTCAAACCATTGAGTAACTACTAGTCCAGTCGGCAATATTTTTTATTTTTCATTAGTTTTATTATTTTATTATTTTTCATTATTTACTTAATGAAATTTTGACATAGGGGTACTCTGGGGTGTCGAATCTCAGTTGCCACTTAATTTCCTAATTTTGAACGCCTGTCTCTCGGTGCCTATTTGGTCGAAAAAAAAGATTGACCAGCGAAATTTGAAGGAAATTTAATGCTCTTTCCCAAAATGGAAGACAAAAGTTCATAGGACCCACAGTTTTTGAGTAATAGACGAAAAACCAAAACAAGGTAATTAAAATCGTGGTTTTTTCCCCCTCCCCAAGTTAGCACAGGGTCCTCGAGGTCGAAAACTGAGATTCGACACCCCAGAGTACCCCTAAATGACGTGTCAAAATTTCATTAAGTTTGGAAACTCCAAACTCTTACTGTACCTCCAGGGGTACGCGTACCACACTTTGGGAAACACTGTTCTAGGTGAACGATCTGGATCATTATTTATGCGGTCGATCATTCTTTGGAAGGTGGGGTGTTGGAATTTTATGCATTTACAACAAAAATAAGTGGACGAAATACATGAGACTGTTATCACCAGACTGTGGATCTTCATGGAAATTAAACATGTTCTGCGTCGATTTCGGGAGGCAGTGATTGAATAGAACTTATCTTTTCAATCTTTTAGTGTTTCATATTTCATCCAGTCAATTTCTTCGGGAATGCACGAAAATCCGCAGCCTAATTATTTCAACGTTTTCAACTTATTGAAATGATTATCGCAATCCACTGCTGTCGAATTTCTGTGAGCCACAGAGAGCTTAGAAAATTGTTGTCTCGCACAAAGAATCGCAGTCCAGTAATGAGTTTCATGGCGAGAGATGGTTCAAACGAAAATGGAGAGAGATTTTTCAATTTGTTGTCGGAAAACGTGAAGAGAGTACAGTTTCGTCCAGTTAGCTTCTATATTTCGAAACGCTGTGAAGGATTTTGAATCGAACGAAAGAGAGAAAAATGATCATTAATGTCTCGTGCCTATTTATAAAGAGAGATGATTGGTCTCTCGGGTTCGAGGACTTGTCCTCATAGGGCTGTATACATATTACTAGTTCTAGTTACAATCTATTTTCTTTTCTGAAATAGTTAGGGGCAGGAAGAGAGGTTGAGTATGCTGTCGGGGTATATACAGTGTTTCGAGTGGCCCAGAACAATAGGCTCCGCGACAAATCGAATTTACCATGCTGGAAAAGTCTTGCAAATAACAGTACGCACATTTATAGTCGTTTCTCTGACTTCATAATTTCTCCGAATTCATGAACAGAGATTTTTCTTACTTACAAAGCTGTGTAAATTGAAAAAGAAACGTTGAGCGGGGTTAAAACGTTCCTTCACGGAGAGAAGGTCAAATTATGTTCTGGAGGGAAGTAGTCGCTCTTTCGTGGAGAAGAGGAGTTGCTTATTGGTGGAGAAAATAGTAGCCATCAATTGGAGAAAGGAAAGTCATGTTTCTCAAAAACTGTGCATCTAGGAGAAATATTAAGTACAGATTCGGAATCAGCGCAAAAAGCTCTATAAGAACCACCAAACAAAAATTGTGGAACTCTGGTGTTGGACAGAGTAATTACATCACTATTCTTCTTCACTATGTCTTATCGTTTTGACGCACCGGTTTTTCATGTAAACAGATACAACTCCTAAGACACAACGTAAATAATAGCAATTACTTCGTGTGTTACTAAACAGAGGATACTTTATACAGATCTGTATAGAAAATCTTTGTACACATCATTGGTATTGAGAAACATTAGAAATCTAGAGGTGTCTTATAGTTTTGTCGTGAAGTGTAGTTACCTCATAGAGGAGAGGAATAGCTTACTGGTGGAGAAAAGAGAAGTTATCTCATGGAGAAGAAGAGCAGCTTATTGGCGAAGAAAAATAGCGGCTCTTTCGTGGAGAAAATACTATCTCTCTCGTGGAGAAAAGAGTACTCATGTCACGAAGGAAAGAAATAGTTCAATAGTTCAATGGCGAAGATAATGGCTCTCTTGGGGAGAAAAATAGTAGCTCTTTCGTGGAGAAAAGAGTACTCATCTCGCGAAGGAATGGGACAGTTCGGTTCTGGAAAAAGCGTTTTCATGAAGAAAAGAGTAGTGTCCTCACGATCAATACACTATTGGAGAATAGTGTCACTTTCGCGGAGTAAAACAGTGGCTTTCTCGCGGAGCCTAAACCCTAAACTCGTTTGTGTACTGTGTATCGTTAACAAGCGAAACGCTTCTCGGGAACTGTCCGACCATGAAAAAAATTCGAAAATACAACGGTCCACATAGGGGAGAAGCGTTTCGCGTTGGTCGTGGATTGGTGGACGAGTGTTTACGGTTACACGAGCGGCGAGGACTCCGGGAAAGATGTTGGCACGGGAAACCGTGTCGCGCGTCGTTTCGACAGTCTTCAATTAGTCGAGATCTCGCGATATCTAGGTCCTGGATCGATCCGGACAACGCTGACCGGATGGCGTTCTGAATTGGGAACGGGTTTTGAGTTTTGCAGAGAGATGGGACGAGTTCCAATTGGAGAGGCTTGTCGGGGCCGGTCTCCCGAGTGAAAAGAGAAGCTCCGAAAAGTCCTCGACGCTCGGCGATCGTCAAGTTCTCACCCCGAAACATCGCTCGGAGGTCGTCGACGAGCGTTCGACAACGGCTATTGTCGTTTCCTCCTCGGTGCTCGACGATGTCGCTTAATTAAGCGATCTTTCGCGGGCTACGCGGCTACAATGGAGAGGGACAAGCGTCGACGAGGGCTTCCTAGGAACCGTCCGCGGGTGAAAAAGTCGCGTCTCGTCAACAATTCCTCGTTAAAACCGAAGGCTCGTATATCCCACCAATATTTCCACGGAAAATTATTTTATATTATCGCCGAGCACTCGCGGAGATTCGCGTCTGGCGTTTTCTCCACCCGCTTCCGGTTCGTTTTCGTCCCCAAATCGCCTGGCTGTACGGATATTCCTGGACGTACCGATCAGCAGACTGAGGATTTTATGCGTGAAAATATTTGGGAAATAGTGTCGCGTTATTTCAGACCCGTTCAAATAATTGAGAACTAAATGTCCCTGTAGCTCCTGCGTCTTCCAATTAATGCAGACAATTTTTATTTTGCATGAAAATTCATAATAATAATTTGTTTCTTTTATTTTGATTTTTTAATTTTATGCAAATTACCATTTTTATAGTTTACTTTCTAAAAATGGAATCGAGTGAAATATTGTTTTTTTGATTGGAAGTTTTATTGTAGAAAGAGGAAGAATAATGTCTTTTAGATTTTATCTCTCAAATTGCCATAGAAGATCCGCAGTCTAGTTTCGATGTTAATCTTCTTTACGAAATATTAAAAGAGTTTAATTGTCATGAAGTCCCTGACTATGCAATTAATTTGACTATCTTCCAATGAATTGCGGGACTGCGAACGTTACACAGAAGCGACAGTGACAGGGAACATGTTAAACGCATTTGTCCCGCATAAAGATCCACAGTGTACCGATCGGAAATGAATTTTGGCCGGAAACAATCGCGCCGAGCCGAGCACAGGTTTGTAATCTGGTTTTTCTCTTTTCTTGAACTTCTTTTGTTCCTCGCAGTTACTTGTGGCTTGTTAGCGTTGCTGTTGTTCCACTTCCAGACGAATATCGCGCACGAGAGAATGAATTTTCTGTATGTTTATACGAATGAACTCAACTGTGAATAATATTCAACTGCATCAAAGTACAATTTTCTATTGAAGAATGATCCCGAATGAACAAGACGTTCTTTCTATAAACGTCGAGAGTATTAATTTATTTTTTCCGTGTGTTACAAGACATGCATCTAGATTGGACGGTTAAGATTCGGATAACGTAGGGGTCCCACAGATTGTATTGTGTTTGGACTCATTTTAGTCACGGGAACGTGACGAAAGCGTCGTAAAAAGTCCCCGCAAAAATGTATGTTCGTCATCGGTGTATTTTCGTGGTAGCCGTTCTCGAGTGCGGGGAACCGTTCCTCTAAATTCCCCCAGCATCCGGTCGAAGGCTCGTCCTCGTTTCCATTTTTCTTCGGCGTTCCTTTAATCCGTCTCGCGAGAGAGCCTTGTTCCCGGGATTCTTTGATCTGGCTCGGTCTCGACAATCGAACAAATTCACTTTGAGCTTGTCGCGCTCGATTACAAACCGTGCTTGCTCGGTCGCGTCAGGATCGAGGGTGGAAAAAAAAGTATTAAAAGAAAAAAAGGAACGGAGACAGAGAGAGAGGTGGAGGAGATAGATAAATGTCTAAAAGAGGAGACTTCTCGTGGAGCTTTCGATGGCGTCCGACGGGATTCCTCGCGACGGCGAGAGCTAACGTCGGCTACGGACACACGCTGCTGGTTTACCTACTACGGTGGGCGTGGTATTTACGGCTGTTTCCGAATAAAATCGACAAAGAAACTCGTAATTACACACTGCCAGCGAGGAGTCTCTCTATTCGCCGGCAGAGCAGGCCGGTATATCTCAGTTACGATATATACTATCTCGCAGCGTTTCAATTAAGACGAAACACACGGACAAACATACAGTTCAGGGGTGGGCACCATCCCCTTGAAATAACACGTTTCAGACAGATTAGAATGGACAGAATTTATCTCACTGACCGGAAGCTCTGTACCAGAGGGAACGTCGTCGCTTCGCGTTAACGTTGTTGCTTTTTCCCACCGGCATCTGACTCTCGGAAATTTTCGCGATTCGAGTTCTCTGATTGGAGCACTTCGGAGCGCTCTCATTTGTTCGTGATTGGAAACGTTTTATTTAAATCGTTGGATTTGCCCACCGCTGCTTACATTACGCTTGTCTGCCCGCCCAGCGAACGTACTCCCGATTAATCGAATAGATTTCACCCAGTGTAAACTCGATTCGCCTCGACTTTGATCGTTTCGCTGCGATTCGGCGGAGTCTTCCAACTTGAAAATTAACCGGGGCACCGTTGTTTCGGTCGTTTGAAATTCCGGGAGCCTCCCGGACTCTTTTCGTTCCTTTAGAACCGCTGGAACGGCTCGAAGGTGATACTAACGGGGAATGGTTGATGTTGAGAGTCGTGTGAACGGACCTTTAGCAGTTTCGTGTGGTAGATGTGAACGATACACGGCATAGTTCACATCAGGGTTTGATATAAATGATTTTAACACCTTGAGTGCCCCACGTCCGGCAGAAATGGGGGACGGAATTGTTTGTCTGAATTTATAAACGAATTTTTCGGCATCATAAATATGTCAGCAGTTCAATTTTTATTTAACCCAATGATTTCTTTGATTTAATATTTCGGTTTTCTTCGAATTTGTATATTCTGTTGAAGCGAGTATCTATGAAAGAAACTCCTATGAAAAAAGAACAGATATTTTAGGACTAGACAGAGGATTTTATGCATTTATTTGAACCTATTAAACATATTAAGAAAGAAAATAAATTTCTATTTCTACTCCAGTTTGTTGCAATTCACGTAGAAATTTGTTACTTTGCATGAAGAGATCCGCCTTCTACTTGTGACTCGTGTAGTAAAACTTTCACGGAAGTATGAAAAAAGTTTTTTAATCCCCGAATGAAATTAGTTTGCAAAGACGGTGATTCAATTCTGGTCGAAAATTAGTGAATTTCTCGTCGCGCAAGTACGGCGAGCAGAAACTTCGCGACGACAAGATGGTGGACCGCAGCGAAACGGAGAAAATGGCGTTCGCCGGAGCGGGCTTTCGAGGCAACACAAACAACAGGCAAGAGGTGTGTTTGCTGAGACGATTACGCGCGATTACTTGTGCTTGTCGCTATAGTACTAATTATATCAGTACGATTCGGGGAGAAATTAACTGAAATCAAGAGTAGACGGGAGATCGAATAGTGTCCTCTCATTATGGGCGCCCCTCGGTCCAGGGATCGTTCGACGATCCTTGTACGTGTGCCGTCTCTTGTTCACGCTACAGATGGGCGTATATAACATCGTATACAATATACATATCTCAGCTGTACATACTCGTAGAATATCTTTATGGTCTGTTTCTCGAAAGAACTCGGTCCCCTGGGGATCGCCAGAAATCGCAACTGCTGTCCATCTCGTGATTATGTTCTGGACAGCTCTACTAGGCGAAAAGAAAGTCGACCGTGCCAGTTTCACGGTTTCAAAGTTGCATTTTCCGATCCGCGGAGGTGCTCCGGTCCACCAGCGCTCGGATTTACTTACTCGCGACGGCCGAACTAGGGCCGCCACGGGGAGCGAGACGCGGGGCCGGGTCGAGGGGGCGTAGCCTTCGAAACTCGGCCGTCGCGAGTAAATAAATCCGAGCACTGCCTTACACTATGAATACAGAAAATTCGGGGCCAAATTAGAACGGTCCGGATAGGGCAAAGATTTAGAGGGACCTTTATCGTTATAGAATGTCACCGTGACAAAAAGTTCTATCTTGATTTCTTCAATATTTCATAATTTCGTTCGATATCATGGAAGTACAGAAAAAAAACAAATGCACGTCTTTGAAATGACTTAAAATTGTGTAGTCTTCGTTTGTAACGATTAAAGATGTCCGAGTCCGGGATTGCTGTAAAAGAAATCGCAGGGCACGCGAAGCCATAAAGACAAGAGGGAATTCTATCGCACTCTAATGTTTCTTCGGAGCAATTTAGAACGGAAGACAAACAGTCGTTGCTTGTTTTAGTCGATGTGACTGCCATTAGTTGCGGAGAAACTTCGAAAAGTTGAAGAGACCGTAAAACACTGTAATAGTGGTACCTATTTCGAAAATCGAAGATAGTATCGATGAATTTAATTAATTTATGTCGACTTTCTCTTTCGGTGCCCAACGTTAGGATGCAGGGACTCTCCTTTCGAGAAGCAGGATAAAATATATCAATAGAAAAAATATATATATATGTATAGAGATAGATAGATAGATAGAGAAAGATAGAATTATATATATATATATAGTGTCTCATAGTGTATTATAGTATAATATATATATATATAAATATTTATAATATAGGTTTTTATATAGTGTTTGTATAGTTAGATTCGAGGGTGACTTACTGGTGGGTCTTTCGAGCACTCTTTTGCGAACCTGTGCTAGACATACCTCGTGGGGCACCTTTAAACAGAACGATCATTCATTATTTTGCTCGGCCGCGAGCTCGCTCGTCGTCTAATAGGGTTCTCGCTTAGGGTATTTTTAACTCGACGATTTATTTCTGCCCCAAAAAGAACTCTCGGCCTTTTTAACCCTCTTGCGACATTAATCAGAAAAGAAAGCAAAAAAAAAAAAGATATGATGGACAAGAGAATGACAGAGAAGGATGATTCAGAAGCGTCGATGATAACGAGATAGAAAGAGAGACAGACAGACAGACAGTAACATGAACCGAAACAGTGAACAGTGAACAATTCGCTAAACAAAATTGTCGCTCGACACGCTGTCTCACTGACACACGAGGCGAGAATGTATATATATATATATATTTATCAGGCGACACCAACACGTACAACACGAAATCTCTAAGCCGGTCCGATCGGCGCTTGATCTTGATCTCGATCGACGCACACGTGAACTACAATGTGTTCCCGCCGGTCGACCAGCGACTTCTTGCATGCACAACGATACATCGTCCCGCGTTCTGTCAAAACAAGTTGTGGAAAATCGACGATTTTCGATGTGCTCTTCGACACCGTCAACGAAGGGGAACGCGACTACGACAGACCACCAACCTAGTGAGATTCAACTTTGACATTAAGCATCGATCTCATCGATCTATTTCCGCGAACCAAAGGTTCCTCGTTTCTGTGTCAACCCTTCGCGTCCTGAATTATTCTTCTAACCCAGATCTAACCCCCCGAAAGGCGGCAGTTTTTGACGATTCTCTGACATTCGTCGCTGGAATCTTTATGCAGAATGAGAACTCCCCATGTCAATTGTATGAAATCGAAGTTAAATGAAAATGCAATTTCAATGTAGGTAAATGACGAGAGAGAGAAAGATCTTCGAGTATAAATTGGAACGAATGTTTGGTTGCTGAAGAAATTGTAAGTCCACCTTTCGAGGATCAGCAACCGCGTCTTGCGCTTCTATACATTTTCTGTTTTTTGATTCGAACAATCTTATTAAAACTGAACATATTACTGCTTTCAGGAACTTTAAAGTATTTGAATTGTTCTTAGTATCTTCATGACTTAGTATCATCATCTTCTAGTTCAGTACTTTTTTAATAAAGTTAATCATCGAATTCGGATCTCAGGTGATAGATACTTAATTTTCTAAGTTTATACTCCTTTAATGAAGTTACCATCCAATGATTTAAATATTTCAGGACTCAAAGCATCAATATTAAATTTTTCTAATTCAGTACTCCTTTAATAAAGTAACTATTGAATGATTTAAAGTACCTTCAGGACTCGAAGGATCAATATTAAATTTTTCTAATTCAGCACTCCTTTAATAAAGTAACTATTGAATTATTTAAAGTACCTTCAGGACTCGAGGGAACAATATTAAATTTTTCTAATTCAGCACTCCTTTAATAAAGTAACTATTGAATGATTTAAAGTACCTTCAGGACTCGAAGGATCAATATTAAATTTTTCTAACTCAGCACTCCTTTAATAAAGTAACTATCGAATGATTTAAAATACCTCCAGGTCTCAGATGACAAATATTTAATTTTGTAATTCTATACTTCTTCAATAAAGTAACCATCCAATGTTTTAAACTACTTCAGGTCTCGAAGGATGAATATTAAATTCGTCTAATCCAGTACTCTTTTAACAAAGTAGCCATTGAATTGTATTAGGTGATAAAATAACCACGAAATTACTAGAAGCGTCTCCAGGACCCGAAGGATCAGTATCTAATATTTTAAGACGTGTGAATTTTTCATAAAACTCGATGCAACAATAATTTGTTGGTTTATAGTCTGTCGCATAGCCGGTGTGATCGGAATTTCGCGCGAAGTGTCCGTAAAGCGTGAAATTTGAAATTCACAGCTCGCTAGTATACAGGGCAGGGTTTTGCCAGTTGAAAAATTGAAGAGTTCTCGGTCGGATCGTTTTTTTTTTATCTGGAATCGTTCTGAGGACATTTCTAGCGAGGCCGGGCGATAAAACATCGGCTGTTCCGTTGGCCACAAATTCCCCAGGATCTCGATAAGAAAAGGAAACCGATGGCCGTTGGGGGACGGCATCGAGAGAAACCGAAATCGTCGATTCCAACCGCGAAAGAAGCCACGAACACCACATTTAAGCTTCTCCCATGCCGCGACACGCTATCGAGCATCGATGAGCTACTTACTGTTCTTCTTGTACAGCAGGATCTCGAATTGATCGTGAATCTGGCCCTCGAGGCATTCCTCGATCCTGGCGATCGTCTCTTTGTCCGTCAACTCCCCGTACATGAATCCGCAGCGGCAGGACTTTTGCATAACCTGACAGGATCATGAACAGAAATGTCAGAAACTGCTCCCACCACGGTATGGGACCCATCAAATCATCGATATTTGTTTTCGTCGGTATACAGGGTGTCCCAAAAATGTCGGAGAACGTCGACAGGGACGGTTCCTTTGGTCATTCGAAGTAGGGTAAACTGTACAATGATTAGCAGTTAGCACCCTAAGCCAAAATCGTAGTAAAAGTCTTTTTATCTCTTTTTGAAACGTTTCAACGAGCTCAACTTTCGATTATTATACGCCAATAGAGATTTTTCAGCAAAATCAAACAGTTTTACGGGTCATAAATCTTTTATTATAAAATATATTCAGTGAATAACAATCGTAAGACAAATAGAGAAAGGAGCATAACTGATTCAACACACTTTCTATCAGAATAAATTTTTATATGAATGGACCAAACGACTTCAATTTCTCTGTAATGCTAGAAGAATTAGTTTAGTAAATGAGGTCTAAAAAATATTTTGAAAAAATGCATTTGATCGGAATTGCGAAAAACAATAGTAAAAATTGATGTTTACTACTTTTTTAGCTGGGCCAATAACGGAAATTTAAAAGATGTGTTTGGTCAACTCGCATAAATTATATACGCTCCGAACATTTCATTGAAATTCGTTAATTGGTTTACGATTTATAAACGGTCAAAAGTGGTAAAAAGAGCAGAGATTTTGAAAAACTGCAATTTTTACCACTTTTGATCGTTTATAACACGTAAACCAATTAGCGAATTTCAATGAAATGTTCGGAGCGTACCTATATAATTTATACGAGTTAACCAAACACATCTTTTGAATTTTCGTTATTGGCCCGGCTGAAAAAATAGTGAACATCAATTTTTACTATTGTTTTTCGCAATTCCGACCAAATGCATTTTTTCAAAATATTTTTTATACGTCGTTTACTAAACCAATTCTTCTAGCCTTACAGAGAAATTCAAGTCGTTTGCTCTATTCATAAAAAAGTTATTCTGATTTAAACAGTGTTGAATCAGTTATGCTCGTCAGTGTAACTAAACAGTCATATGTGGAACTCTGTTATGAAAACTTACAACGTTGCATTGAAATATAAATAAGAAGCAATTAAAACATGATTTTCTATACCAGGAATTCTTAATATTTGCCATTTAAATCAAAAGTTCCAATAACTACTGCAGTGCCAGCAATAGCTTACCCTAAGTTTTTCCTTAGCGAAAATTTCCGCATTGGCTTTAAGGAGTTACTAACGAAAAACACGGACCAATTAGAGCGCCGCTACAGCGGACGGTTTCACGCTCAGCCGACTGCAACGCCACTCCCTGATTGGTCAGTGTTTTTCGTTAATAACTCTTTAACAGAGCCGCGGAGAAGATTTTCGCAAAGGAAAAAGTTGTTTCAAATGACCTAAGGATCCGTTCAAGGTACTTCGACATTTTTGGGACACCCTGTAGGTCTCTCGACGATCGCGGAATATAAATATTTATTTTACCACTGGGTCTCGTTAAACGATTCGTTCATTAGACTTTGAAACAGTTCGATCTTCCGAAGATGTCGAGAAGAATTGTTACTTTCAATTCACGACGAGACGATGAAAAATATTCGATTCTCCGAAATTGTTCTGTTTAATGTACGACTAACTTTCGCGTTAAATAATTGCTGTATTGTTAACTAGAAGACACGGTTCTTTTTTTCGCCGAAATTAAAATTTAGAACTGTTGACGCGTGGAAAATTGCTCGTTTTGATAAACAGTTGAATATTCGGTATCTGTTCGGGAAGCTATTAGGGCACTTCTAAACCCGACTCGAAAGAAGGCACAAAATTGTCTCGCGATAAAAATTAATTCTTCGCGGCGCTGATCCCTCGCGGGGCCGTACATTTATATTCTATGAAAATCCGCGGTCTCGTTAAGTTCGCGAGAGTGAGAGAGAGAGAGAGAGAGAGAGAGAGAGAGAGAAAGAGAGAGAAAGAGAGAGAGAGAATAAAGATTTCCCGCGGAACAAGGATTACCTCGGCACGATTATAGCCAGAGATTTTGCAAAAGCTTTCGTTGCAATAGACAATAGGGAAGTCGACGATCTGAGCGTTCGCCAGGAGAAAACTGCTGTCAGCTGTGAACAGAAGAGAAAAAAAGAGCATCGGGTTAGTCGGAATTATTTCTGCTTGTCCGTCGTTCTAAGCGTTCGCTCGCTGGAAAAAAGAAAAAAGAAAGATTGATCGTATTCCCGTGGCGTTTTAATCTTCGGATGACAGTCATTTGAAAATAACGGTGCCCGAAATCATCCTCGGCGATCATCTTTATGCGTTCGGAAAATCAAACGATCCTTTATACTTTCTAATTAACGAATAGCCGCCTTAACCGATCCGCTCTGTCGAGGCTGCCTTTTGATCAATCTTTCTTCGACCAAGCACCAGATTTATTAACATTTTAAATTAACACATTATACACTGGCGATTCTTCCGAAATTTTCGAAAGTCCACGATTTTTTAACAGGTCTTTTAACAGCAACTTTAATCGTGAACCAACAATTCAATAATGTAATCTTACAATTATAGAAATGAGTGTGCGCAAGCATTACAAGTTAACAGCATCAATATATTTTGTTTTCAATTGGTTAACGTTCTTAAGTAGAGGAGGAAATTGTTTTTTGGCCTCTATCTTTCGCTGTTGATGTAGAAAATTTTTATTCTGCACGAAGATAGAGGATTTCTTGTTAATAGGCTTCCGGTAGATGACGTGTTAAAGAAGCATTCATCTCAGGATAAATATTCGGTCACAAGTGGTTTCTCATCGGCGACGCGTCTGACCATAACCTATCTGCTCTACTTACAAATGAGACCCGAGCATGATGGACATTCAAACTCGATTTTCTCGTCAACGAGGAGTCAAATGAAAGAAATGTATTCTGTATTTTTGACTAACTTTCTCACGTGGAATATTTTACAATATTTGATACTAAACCTGCCGAGCCTTAAAAGTAACTGGTCCCTTATAAAAATGACAAGATTGATTTTATTTAGACTTTGTGCAGCTCCAACTGTAATATGTGCTCCACTAAAGATGTCTATACAATCATTTCTTATGAAATTATTTTTATTATATCAATAATCGTAAAATAAAAAATGTGGAACCGGTGATTGTAGGTTTAGTGTTAAGCAGAGTGAAAATTGGAAGACATTACTCTCGCTCGTTCATAACTTCAAACAATTTAAAACAGTCCATTGATACTCTTAAATTCAATCTTTGCACTCTTTCGAATTGCACCGCTGTCTAATTCTAATGTAGACACAATACACGGTGTTGCAAAAATGTTGTTCTTAAAAGGGGTGATTCCCAAAGTCACTTGAAGTAGCCGCGCTCTGATTGGTCCGTATTTTTCGTGAATAATGCAAATTACACCTCGTAAACGGAAAATAGGACTTTTGAGGAAGACAGCGCCCTAGATCGATCTTTTACCATATCCAGCGGTTTTGACTACTGAAAAACCCCGTGTTTGTACAGGGCACGAAATAACGGAGTTTCGAGAACAAAAGTTTCGAGTCGCTAAAAAAATCTCTGTACCGGGTGTGGGACCGAATGACGCCAGAAGAGCTGCGTCCCATAGCCGAAAATTTCAAAACACATTTGAGCCTCTGAATCGGCTCAAATGGTGGCCACTTCGAAACTTCTTAAATATATGAATACTAAAGGTCTATGTTATGGTTGTTATCATTTGGTTTTTCGAAATTCGTCGATTTGACAGAATTATAATAAGAAATGATTAGCTCCGTTATTTCTTGTCACCCTGTATTATTGAGAAATGAGCAATTGTATTATGGAGAATCCCGCACCCTTGCAATCCTGAAAAGAGGAGTTTACAAGCAAGTTTTTCGATCATCAGGGTGTCGGGACAGGACACAGAAAAATGGTTCTTGAGAGTGGACTAAGGGTGGCAGCAGGGTTAATAAGCCGCTGTTTACCCCGATAGGCAGCGAAAACGTGAGCATCGATCGAGTTCCAGCTGTTTGTGCAGCGGCAGCTGGTTTTTCCACATGTTTGTCAAAAAATGGGCGGTGTTTTGCTCGGGGCGGTCCGTTCCGCCGTTTATTTCGCCGGGGCCCGGTGCACGGCGACGTTTAATAATAAAACTGTTGATCCTGAGGCCTCCGGTTCTCAGGAAACACACGGTAGAACCCGAACGAACGCGAACGAACGGGTATTAATATTTTTCTGGCGCGGCAGCCGCGGAACTCGCCGCTTGTTCTCGCTATTGGAAAAACCGGATCGATCGCGCCGGCTATTTCTCGTCGGCTAATACCGGGCTGCTTGTCAATAAATTTGTTTATTTGCCCGGGCCTCTACGTGGGTTGTTGCTCAGACGATGCTCAGCCACCGTGAATTTCGTCACCGGTGAAATTGAACGACTATAATCCTGACGTTTCTCACGCCACGATTTTTCTCTCGACGTCGCGTCGGCTTTATTCGGGTATGATTAGCGCTTAACCCTTGGACCATACAGTACACGTATAGACCCTACTTCAGATAATATCGCCGGCTGAATGTAATAACTAGGTAACTTGAAATTTGGACATTTTGAGTTATCTACTTCGTATTAAAGAAGAAATCAAGTAGAATTTAATATAAAAACTTGGTAACACCTATCGAAGTAGACAAAAAATAAATACAGATTTCTATTTATGTTATAAATGGGCGACTCGACTTTTTAAAAAAATTTTTTAATCCAAAATGATGTTTTTTCATGTATTGTTCCACTTAAAATAAAGAAATATAAGCGGACATTGGCATTATGTTTAAAATAACGGAGACTCCCTACCAAAATCTTAAAACCTTAAAATACTGTTTCATCAATTTCTCTAAATTAAGGAATTGTAAGTAAACCAATGCTTCTGTAATTGATGATAAAAAATCAGGTCGTTTGGTACAGTTATTATTTTTTAAAGGGTATACGAATACTTTTGTACGCTCACTGTATATAGTATTTTGTGGTATTTATTATATTTTGTGCATGAAGGTCACCTTTAGTGTTTTTAATTCGAGTGCCAATATTTTTTCTCGGACTAAGATAAAGCACAAAATTCCACGTGAAAAACTATTGACCATAATTAAAATCAAATTGAAATTGATCAGAATGTCGAACGTTGCGGGGACTTCGAGAGAAATAAAAGTTGGAACGAGAACAGGAACGAAACAGAAGGGAAAAGGATACTAGTTTACGATTGTGAGTGGCAAGCCTGGCGACAGAAGGTTCCTCCGGTTCTCTCGACATTTGCCATTTCCGAATAGCTCGTGTCTCGACGATAACGATAATGCGCGGGGGTACACACGGGTTAAGCTCGGTCCCTACCGTCATCGTCGTCGTGCACGCCACAGAGGCGAGGGCTTCGTCGTTCGAGCACACGAGCACTCCTTTGACCCGGTCTCGTCCCGAGAAACGGGTCAAGGCCACGCACCTCCGATTTACGAGCCTCACAGGCTAATTCGCCGACTCGGCAGACCACCATTCTCTCCACCCTAGAAATCATCCACGGGATCGTTCCGCGTTTCTCCCACAGCCATAAATCCGGCTCCTACAACTGTTTACTACCGAAAGATTCCGATCTCTCGGAAACTCAATCGTGGATCCTTCGGAGGCGCGCAATTCGCAACTTTCGATTTAATGCGATTAACAAATCAACGGCAACAACAATTCCATTTGTGCACCGACAAGTCACCTCCAGCTACGTCATCTAAGAATTTATGTTTCAGATTATAACGTGAAAGAAAATTTCTAAGCTTCCTTTTGGTACGGTACGACCACTGAAAATCTGATTATTTGTTATGATTGATAATTGACAATTGTTCAACGTCTATAGTTCATGGCTGAGGATTCTTCGATAGATCGTTCAATAGCAATTTCAATGAAGAACAACAACTTAATACTGGTGACGTAATCTAATCATCTTCTAAAGTCTATGGGGTTCATGGCTGAGGATTCCTCAATACATATATCCTTCAATAACAATAGCAATAGTAATTTTTTAACCCCTTACCCTATTTTAACGAGTCACACTAGTCGTGAAGATTCCGAACAAAACTTACCAACGCCTTTCTTTTTGAATGAAATAAAATTTGATTCGTTTGTAATCAATATGTAAGCATTAAAATAAATGTAGCCATACAAAAGATATAAATTTTCATTTCTCTTCTACGACTTTTTGGGGACAAAGACGTTTTAATCACTGAAACTGTAAAGAAAATGACACGGCAAGGGTAGTGTTCCTGATTTCTCAACATTTTTCATTTCTCGAGAAATGAGAAATAAGAGAATTCTCGAGAATTCTCTAGAATTTTTAATAAAATAAAACAATATTGAAAAACTTATGATATTTGGAATATCGTTGATAAAAAAAATTTGTACAAAGTTTGAGATCGATCGGATAAAAGGATGACGTGGCGCACTTAAATTGAATATTTTGAAAATTGTGAAATTCACCTTAACTATTTTTTCTTAATAGGAATATAGAATAATTATATGACCTCCTTTAAATAAAAATAACGATGACCTTGAAATTTCGAAGTGATTTCCAAAAAATTTTTTTTATTTTGCCATTACACATATTTACCTTATTGAATAGTGCAAATTTCTTCTCTGACATTATTTCGTATAATCACAAGTAACAGAGATATTTAAATACCTACATTAAAATGTAGCATATTTTGACTGATGGTGGGACATACATATGTATCTGTTCATTTTCGAAAATATCTTATAAAATAAATGAGATTCATAAGAATTTTCCTAGATTTAAATTTCTCGAGAAATGAGAAATAACGCTCGAGAAGGAACGCTAGGCAAGGGGTTAGAAAATTGCTATTGCTATCGTTATTGAAGGATATATTGCGGAATCCTCAGCCATGAACCCTTTAAACTTCAGAAGATCCTTAGATTACGTCACCAGGATCGAGTTGTTGTTCTATAATTAACCACTCATTCCTGATAACGCAATCTAATCTTGTTTGAGATTTTTTTATAAAATGTGATCGTCAAGTTTCCTCTTGGAACACAGCACAGTTGCTGAAAATTCGGTAGACAATAAAATATCTAGCGTTCAGTGACCGCCTGATCAATTTGAGAGTGCCCGGTGCTGTTTCGGAGAATGATAGACGCCAGATTGCGTCGTCGGTTTTGAAACGGGACGCGGTTCGTCCCGCACAACCTAAAACAGAGGGACAGCTGGGCTGAGACGGGCTTGCGAGAAGGACCGATAGAAGGCGTGGGAACAACGGAGGTAGCAACAGGGAGGCACTTTTGATCGAGTGTCCTCTCGAAGCCGCGGCTCTTGGTCTCGATAGGCAGCGAACAGTGCGTCCTCGAGCGTAGCCAAGCTTCTCGCAGTGTTCCCTCGACGGGCCTATGCAACAGGAGCCGTACGAGACCAAGGGAACGGTGGTGGTTCGGGAACCTCTCGAGGAGGCTGCCAACCGAGGCTGTTTCGGCCAAATTTGTCAATTAGATGAAGACGGGGATATACGATCGCCGTCCGAGCTGGCTTCCGACGGCTTACGGTCTCCGTGGACGCTTGCTGACAAACTGATTCTAACACGACCAGAGTGTAACTATTATACGATCGGTGTCTCGCGGATTAGAAGATTCACCGGTACAAATCCCTCCGAGTTGCTCCTCGTTTGTCTTACCACCTCCGGATTTCTTCTTTGTTTGCTCATCTGGTCGAAAGATCCGAGTCGGCATCAACGAGGAAGCTTCGTTATGGAGCTTATTGATTGTTGCACGAGTGAATTAGGTAGTGGCTTTGCCTGGAAGCTATACTTCTCCCTGAAAGGGTTGCTGGCTTCCTTCGCGAGGAAACTGGCCTTTTTCTTCAGAAAACAGGTGCTACCTTCTTATATAAGTAAGCTATTCTATTCTCTCCGCGAGAGAGCTACTCCCCTCGAAAGAACTATCTAGATGGAGGTTATTCTTGAGAGAGGTTATTCTTCCTCCTTAAGGAACTACTGAAAACGAGAACTACCAATTTAGTTCATGACGAAAGCTACCCTGCTTCTTCGTTAAGACAGTCACCTTTTTATCTGCGTCAGAGAAAACGGAGAAGAGAGTTTCTCTTCGAAAGAGCTACGTCTAGAATAGAGGTTCAGAGGTTCTTCTTTTGCTAAAGCCATTGAATCGAATTCGATAAGAAGTATTAACTGTCAGGAATCAGACATTTTATGCGCAGCCACCTGACAAGCATAAACACTCCGGTGGTCATCTTTCATCGTGGAAGATTCATCCGCGATTCATCCCGAGTGAAGAAGTGTAAATGCGCCTTTAGGAACCAGCAAGCGGAAGGAATGGTCGAGAGAACTGTACAGAGTCCGAACAAGTGGCGGCCCCCGGCTCTCTTTCATGCTGATCTTGCCAGTCGACTCTGCCAACTGGATAAGAAGGATGCCGAGGAAATTGAACATTAATATTCCCGGGGCCGGGACTCTGCCAAATTAGGCTGGTAGAATGGCCTGGCAAGCTGACGACGATAAAGGGAACAGCTAGGGAACTATCGCGTCGGCCAGGTTGTCCTGCGCTAATCCGGGGAAGATTAAAGCGCGGCAGGTCACTTTCGCCAAACTTAATCATCGATTAAAAATTCCGTCTCTCTTCGGAGTCCCTTGGGCACGGATCCGCGAGGCTTTTTGATGCGTTTATCGAGGCGGATCCGATTCGGCGAAGCGGAGTGGCTCTTGAATATGGATGAGGCCAGGCCCGGCCTGAAAACATTCGGAACCCGGCCCAAATCGCGATGAACCGAACCTGCTTCGAGATCCACTTCCACTTGGCTCTCGAACTGTTCTACTGCGTCGCACAATTTCACATTTCGCAACTTGTTTTTGAATTGCCTCGAGTGTTTTAAAAAGTTGATTGCGAGAGTCTCGATCGGGACGAGAGCTTGTTGATGTTAACACTAGAAATACCGAGCCGTAAACGAGGCTGATGTTTATTCCTTTATAACAATAACAGGACTGAATTTATTCAGTTTTCATAGATAACATACGAAGAGTCACCCATTAATTTTTTATTTGTGAATATTACAGCTGACACTTCGACATGTGGTTAATAAAATTGTAAAAAATTGGTAATTGGAAAAATCAGCGTTTTTTTTTTATAGAAATGACTTGTTTCCGATTTCTTCTATACGATTATTGAAAACATTGAAAAGTGTTCCCATGAGAAATTTTCAATGAACTTAAATACCCAAGCATATATTATTTTAAAAATCGTATAAACGTTGACTGGATCGAATCTTGTCGTTATTATAAAGCAATATATACGTTAGTCGTGTTGTGTGCTCGATGGTTCTAGCGTTGAATAGTATTAACACGTTCGCCGGCACCGTCACAAATCTGTGATGTCCACAATCCTGCACTCGGAGATAGTCAAATTAGTTGAATCCACTTGGATGTCGGAAGTCGTAGCGCCCAGCATAATATTCAGAGACGTCACGTGACAACCATCCGCTGAATTGTTTAAATAATTCATGGAGTGGGAACGTGGAATTTAACGCTAGGTTTGCGGGACTTGAGCATCCATGAGGATTTATTCAACAAATTTATTATATTATTATATACATATATATATGAAGGGGTACATCCCTGTTATCTTTATAAAGCGACGTAAAATAGTTAGTTTTTAGTGCTCCGTAGACCTGGTATTGATAAAAGCAACGAAAAACTTATTACGAATAAATAAATCACGATCGTTTACGCGAAATATGAGATCTCAATTGCAAGACAGTAGAATGCGCTTTTACAATTCAAGCAGAAATTGTCTGGGAGTCGTAAATCGCCGGAAAGCGGTCCTCCTCGTCCGCTTTCGAGGAGAATCAGTAGAAACAGACCGTGTCAGACATCCGACAAGTCCAACTTCCGGTGCGATCGGTCTCTTAACGCTCTTGCTGGAGGAGGGAGGATCGTCGGAACGGAAGTCGTAGAAACTTTTGCGGTAATTGGATCGCGCGTCGATCGCGAAATATCGCGATTTTCCGACTGGTGGACGGATTTCCGAGCATTATCGGCCGGCAGCAATTTTTCCGGCGACGGATCCGCGTTCTTTTGCTTCCGCTCGACGGCCGCGAACGATTGTCGGGCGCAACGTTCTCCCGTTGATCGAGTTTCCCCCGAATTTTCCTCGACGGGAGCGATTCGGCTACCGATAACGCCGCCTCGACTTCGAATCCAATTCCCTGCCCCGAAACTGCACGCTGTAACATACTCTTTTGTAACACTCTTCCCTTCTGGAACAGTGCTCGCGTCGAGAGGTTATAATGACATCAGTTTTTGTTGTCTAAAACCATTTCAATCGACATTTTTTAACATCATTTAAAGCCACATCCTTTAACATCCTTTAATATCATTTAACTCGACATCCTTTAACACCATGTAACTCGACATCATTTAACATCATTTAACTCGACATCCTTTAACATCATTTAACCCGACATCCTTTAACACCATCTAATTCGATATCCTTTACCATCATTTAACTCGACATCCTTTAACACCATGTAACTCGACATCATTTAACATCATTTAACTCGACATCCTTTAACATCATTTAACTCGACATCCTTTAACACCATCTAATTCGACATCCTTTAACATCATTCAAATCAATGTCTTTGTTATTCAGAATTGTAACGTAAGATATTTGAAGAACTCAACTTGCCAGTGACAATTTTTATTTCCATATTTCATAAAAAATGTACGATCTTTTTGCTTGGACATCGACAACTTTCGCGTGCAGTTTCCCTTGTTGTTCAGAGAATTTCGGTTCGCAGCTTCCTGTTGGTATTTTCCAGGCGACAGAGTTTCGGCGACTGTGCAATTTGCTGCTGCGAGGATCTACACTTTCTCCATAGAGTTAGCATTACAGGAACAAGAGTGGGCGAGTGGAAGAACCGGGAACAATGGCGGAATTCGCGGCGACGTTTCCGGGCAACTTGGCGGACGGAGGACCCGCGGAAATTCCTGTATCTCATTAGCAAGGTAATCTAACGGTGACGCGCAGCCAGCCAAGTTAAATAACAGGATAATCGGATCAGGTGAAATTGAATAAAATTTCGCGTAACCGTTGGCCACCGCGGAAACTTTTTCGCAGGCCGAAGAACCCTCGCGCCCTATTAATACTCTGTTGGAACTCGACAAGAACCTGTCCCACCAAATCCGAAGAAGCTACGATTCCGGACCGATAAATTCGCAGTCGGGACACCGCTAGTTCGGTCTCGGTTAATCCCGACTTCGAAAACTTTCTAATCCTGCTCGAAATTAAGACCGGGAACAGAAACACTGTCGCCGAACTCGCATTCCCCGACCATCCGCACCTCTTTCGCCACCAATTTGGATTGCTCGCATGCTGGAAACCGTGCTAACTGGGGGAAACGTTCCGTCCGGAAACTTCCGGTCAAGGGAGAACTTTACTCAACGTTCGATTTTGCTCCAGTTTACAAACTGACGAATAAGGTAAATATTTCTAGGATAGTTTACCTAAACCTTGCTGGTTAAAACAAAAGCAGAATCAACTCGATCGGACTGGTAGTCTTCGAGTTAAAATTCTCTCTTAAAGCGAAGGCGGTATCTGACTTCTCAGGCCAAATAAAATGAAATGACCGCTACTAGAAAAATTCCCACGATATCTCGAACCTTGCTGCTTGAAATAAAAAAAAAACTTTTTAAAAACCACTCTTATATTAAAATGCACTAAAAAGGAGAAAATAATATTTTTTAGACATTACTGACTATAAATAAAAGAGTGGAGCGCTGAACTATATTGACGTAATCTTCGTAGGCGCTCCACGCTTTTATTTATAGTCACTAATGCCTAAAAAAATTATTTTCTCCTCTTTAGTCCATTTTAATGTAAGCGTGGTTTTTAAAATGATTTTCTTATAATATATATTTTTATTTTCTACTTTTTAGTCATTTTTAAATGGAACGCAAGATATAGTAATACTGTTATGAAATAGTAAGATATGGAAATACGTTGGTAGAATGAGGGGATGACTCCGAGAGACGACGTCTCTCGATGGAGTCCGAAATTGTCCGAAATGGGACTGAATGAACGGAACACCACAACCACACTGAGCTCCTTCGTTGCGAAATGGGTCAGTGGAGTGGGGATGAGTCCGAGTGGAAACGCGTAGTGGAGTAGGGAGCGCTGACGCGCGGAGTGGGGATCGCTAAACGCGATGTCGTACTACCGAGCGCCGCGCGGCGAGGTGTGACGGTTAATATTAAAATTTTTGTCTCCTGAAAACGCACAGTTTTCTTTTTAATTTGTTTTGTAATACTGCATTGTCATCCAGTTCTGAGCTATGTTTAAAGCTTCAAGTCTCTAGCTCATCGGGAAGTTGTTTAAAATTCGATTACAAGATTTTACGCATACAACAACTCGGCAAGCTAATATAAGCGTGGTAAAATTATTTAGCCCGATCCAACGAACAGTCTCCGCGACAATAATTCTTGAGTGCACTCTGCGGGGGTCCGTAAATTATTAGTAATTATTTATTTATTTCTGGAGCACGTTCCTCCGACGACGTCCACGTACGGTCGTGGAATAAGAAGGCCACCTTGAAAACGAGCGTTGACTATGCTCCGCGGGGAGAAGGTCGGGCCGGCTTTAGTAACGTTATATTTATCGGCCGGCGTAATCGATAGTTCGTCTCCCAGGTAAACAGTGTGGGTGTAATCGTTATTTCGGGGGCAGTAGCGCGTCGTTGCATGGCCGTACTTGAACCACTTTCGGCCCCGAGAACGAACCTGGTTCCCATGATCGGTTCGCGAAGGAGAACACGCGTGTCAAACCGATCGCGAAAAAAATTCATGTGCGTCTCCTCCTTGCGCATCGATGTGCGAATACTATTATAGCGGTAGGATCTCCATCGCAGCTACCGCAGTTTCTCATGGAAATGAAGCACGCGTTGCACCGGACGCTTGCACGGCTTCGCTGCAGGCTCAATAGTAATAAAATCAAAATATTAACAGTATTGTACGGTTTCGTGCTCGCCCCGGACCGTTTCTATTTGTGTCCAACCAACGTGGCCCGTTCAGACTTGAATCGGTTTCATTAGTCGTAGACTTCTTCCACTTGCTTCTACGGATGTCACGCTGTGATTCACACTAAACCTATCAACGCCGGTCAGAATCAGTGGCACCAGGTTTTTTATTTTACAATTAGAAAAATAATAAAACTGATTTCATAAGAAACGATTGTATACAGTGGGTGTAACAAGTATTCGTACGTCCTTTAAAACAGAATAACTTTTTTGTAATTGTATCAAATCTCACCTGATTTTTATAATCAATTAGAAGTATTGGTTTACGAAATGATATGCGAAATGGATCTTCCAAAAATTATAATTTACAAGGTTACCTGCAAAAATAAAAGGCATTTTTTTAAACTGTTTTGTTTGGGCCAATAATGTGAAAATTTAAAATATATGTTTTGTAGATCTATGTTAGTTATATATATATACTGAAAATTTCATCGAAATCGGTTGACGCAGGAAAAAACGGCACGCGTCGAAAGATGTGTGGTTCGAAAGGATCAAAAGTCGTGTAAAACTACGTTTTTCACCATTTTTAACCGCTTGTAACTCATGTGTATGTTAATCGATTTCAATGAAATTTCCAGTATGTGTGTAACTAACGTAGATCTACAAAACATATATTTTAAATTTTCATTCAGGGCCTAAATAAAAAAGTTTTAATAAAAAAATCCCTTTTTTATTTTTGCATGTGATCTTGTAAATTACAATTTTTCGATAATCTCTTTTGCATATCTTTTCGTAAACCAATGCTTCTGATTGATTATGAAAAATCGGGTCGTTTCCTCCAATTATAAAAAAATTATTGGTTTTTAAAAGGTGTACGAATACTTTTGTACACCCACTGTAGACATCTTGAGTAGTGCACGTATTACAATAGGAGCCGCACAAAGTCTGAATAAAATCAATCTTGTCATTTTTATAAGGGAACATGTACCAGTTACTTTTAAGGCTCGGTTTAGTGTTAATTGCCTGCGAATCTTACCGAGTCTGTGATCAATAGACTGCGGATGTTCAGGCAACATTTTTTACCTGAATTACAACAAACTCGAGTGAAACACAGGTTTGTTCTCTGTCTGAACACATTATCCGTCACACACATGGGGCCAAGGTCACCCAAGGTTCATCCAAGGTCACTTATAGGTTAAAATAATTTTATTTTAAAAATTAAATAGGGTATATTACTAAAATTTCATTCTTTCAGATGTTTATATTACTAGTGAATTTTAATAAAATATAGTTAACGTGTATGATAATTAAATTTAGTTAATATCTTATTGTTTTTACCTACACTCGAGTCTAATCCAAGTAAAACAATTAAGCCCTTTGCACTCCGAATGATTTTACAATCTTCTTGCCAACAACTTCCCACTATTTTAAGTGTTTCATTTGAAATTTACTTCAGAGTACAGTTCCTTGACTGCTACTTATTTTAAACAATTTTGTTTACTAATTATATTAAATATTACTCAAACTTTGTTGTAATTTATACTTGTGGAACTTATGTTTGTTTTTAACTAACAAATTAGACAATTAAATAAATAAAGGAAGAACCAAATACATATGTATAAAGACCAGCTTTATTTACATTTCTGTATCTCTGAAGTCGAGTCACACTCGGCACAGAAGTGCGAAGAAAGAACCTGTTAATTCACTCAGTAGGTCAAAAATAATATAATAGTGCTTCTCATACATGTGTAATACCGATTCATTATAATACCTGCTCGTTCCCACGCAAGTGTCTTTGCGATTGCAATAATTACCGAATGAAAAGGCGGTAAATCCAGGATCTAATTAACAAAACTATTTGCACGGTCTCGTCGGAGTAGGGGTTCGGTAAACTATCGTCGGAACCGTTATAGAATTATACGTCCCGCGGATGAACTAGGAACTTCTGTCGGTCGAGGAAGCCGCTAATTAGTAATTAAGTGTGTTCTTCTCCGGTGAATCTGAGAGAAGCGATGCAATTTCGCTGCTCGAAGAAAATCGAATTGTTCGCAGCACCGTCCGCAAGCATTATTTGCGCCGGGCAAAATGAAATGCTAACGATATCGAATCATCGTATCAGTTTTGATCGAATAAAGTTGTCCCCGATCATCGTCGCCGAGAGTGCCTCGCTCGCAGTATTCTTTTGTTCATCTCGTTCCTAGGACTTCCGGAACCAATCGATTCTATCGCCTTTAAAGCGAGTCTCGCATTTCCACTTTGCAATTCTGCTCTCTTCTCGCTCCTCTCGGCTTCTCGACTTCGTCCCGTCACGCCTCGAACTCTCTTTCTCTCGCGTCTTTTCTGATCCTTTTCCAAACTGTTCTCCGTGTCGCGCAGCGGTATTGAGAATTTGAAACGTCCAATGAAATTCGCTAGACCGAATATTCTAACTTTATGCCACTGTAGAAAATCATTCATTGAACGTTTGCCGTGTTGTCTCCATCAATAACTAATGGAATACAGTAGTGGGCACTGAAAGATCGTTTGAAAATTGTACTAATACAATATTTATGCACCGCTGAGTTCACGACTTCACTGAATCTTGTCTTGTCGAGAAGCAAATTTGCGACGAGACCTTCGAATGAAATATGTACGAAGTGTGTACATATTAGCCTCAGACGAATGTGAAACATAATTGAATTCGTTTTGGTCAACAACCTAAGATCTCATGAAGAGTCTGCGGATTTGATGCATTTATTTGTTATCTTATTACTTAATTCATTAACAAAGGTGCATAGGCAGAGTTGGGCGAAAATTTAATCGACGATTGACGAATAAATTTATATTTCAATCGTTAATCGCAATTAACAATTAATCTCTTAGTTTAGTCGTTAATTGCGGTCAACGATTAAATACTTCTTAATCGTTAAAAAATTGCGGTTAACGATTAAATACTTATTAATCGTTAATTCGGAATAACGGTTAAATTTCTACTTTAGTCGTTAACTGCGATTAACGATTACATTCCTTTCAATCGTAGTCGTCAATCGGATAATTGATTAATGATTAACTGCTGAAATGAAATACGAAATCAAAACTATATGAATACTGAAAAAAACGTAAACTGAGTTTAGGTGTATTGTCATTTGGTCTATAATATAAACTCTGTTTACGTGCTTTTATATTTTTTTTCGATGATTTCTTATTTTAGTCAACGATTGACTATTAACTTCATCAATCGTCCATTTTTCAATGATTACCTTTTTTAATCGTACACATTAATCAGTAGACTGCGGATTTTCTGCATTTATAACAAAAATGGGGGCACGTATATTTTAATGCAGTGGACATGTTAAAAATATTTAAGGACATCAGTGTATTAATTTCAGCTTAATAGGCTAATTAAGAGAAGGATACAATTTTTATTTGGCACCTGTGTCCTGCAATTGATACGAACATTTTTTATTTTGTACTAAGACTCGCAGTCTATTAATCAATCAATCTCGATGAAAATTTTAATCGATTAATGCCCAACTCTGTGCATAGGTGTATCATGAAACAGTAGAAAGATAAGTGGGATGTGACCTTATCGACATAAAATTAAGAGAAGAAATACATTTTTATTCCGTTCCAGTACCTGGAAAGCGATGCAGAAAATTTTTATTTCACATTAAAATCCAAGTTGTTCCTATAGATCACTGTTGATTATATTAAGAACAAACAATACCCGAATGTTTTAACAACGGCATACATAGGTATACCGCAGCGTCCTTCGTCGGTAGTTTCCGTGCGCCATTGGTCCGTAATCGAGCGTCCAATGGGATTAAAGCGAGAAGATTCAAGGTTCGAGAAGCTGTTCAGCGATTGTGGTAAAGCCGCGCACGAACAAAGAGAGCACCGATTTAACAAGCTGTTATTACAGAAACGGTAAATGTAATTGCCGTTATTTGTTGCGAAATGAAATTCTCCTGTTTATCGAGCGGGCCGATCTTTATCGAGCTAGTCCAGCGTGACGCACGCGATCGAGTTCGCGAGAAAAAGAGAGAGAGAGAGAGGGAGAGAAGAGAACGATTCGATTTTCTCGATTGTACGAGTAACAGCACACAGAGAGAGAGAGTACAGAACGTAAAGGAACGGTCGCACGCACGTGCACGCGCACACACGTACCGCCTGCTGTTTAATGGACTTTTCTACTTAGAGGCCAACGAAGTGCTCGTACCGATCCTCGAACATCTTTCCCCTTTCACGTGAAACGGCTAATCTACCCTTGGACGCCAGCGCCGCGTGATTTCTGCCTGGATCTAGCCGAAGTAAACAAACCGAAAGCTTCGACCGATCCTTCTATCGATCCTACCGACTCGCATTCTCGAAAACCGTCCAGAGAAAGTCAAGAGAAAGTCGCTCCGATCCGCAACAGAGTTCAATTCAATCTATAAAATCTAGAAAAGTAAGGTGAACTTATAACCGTTCTTTGACAATCACTTTCTTCGTGTTTTACCAGGCAAATTATATTTCAACTATGAAGGTTATTGTTGAAATAAGTGCTGCCAGCGATCGTGTTAACCCCTTGCCCTACGTTTTCTTTCGTGGTAATTGCAAACCTTCAGGAAAGAATCGTGCATGCTCGCTTTCGAGTGAAATTGCACTTCCGAAAGTTTCGTACACTTTTCAAATCTACACTTATCTGGTTTTTGCAAGAATGTTCATTATATTCTTCAGACTATTATACTACTTTCTATCTAATTAACAAATATGTTAACGAGAGAAAATTAATTTCTATTTCACCTCAGTTTGTTGCATTTCAGGTAGAATATTCTTATTTTATATAAAGATCTGTCTAGTAATAATCGGAAGCAAGTAGAGGCGATCGATGACAGTCAGACGCAAGTGAGAACGGTCTACAATGATCAGTGGACTGCGGATCTTTATGCAAAATAAAAATATTCTGCATTGATTGTGGGAAGCAGGAATAAAATAAAATTAAGGAGCCGACCTTGAGTGGCAAAAATTCCCAAGTCCAATAGATCGTCAAATTCAAACTTCAATTTCTAGAATTAGGGCACTCAGAAATAACCCATTCACTTTTTTTTAAATAAAAAAGAAAACACGATCTGCGATATATGTAAAGTACCAGTTAACATGAATCGTCTAACAATAGAATGCACAAAATATGAAAATTAATTCTGTTAGATTCTGAGGAGTATATCGCCGCTCTTGCCCAGTACATTAAGGATACAAATATGTACAAAATATTGTAAGAAAATGTACCGCGTTGCTAATGACCTTTGATGTCGAAGCAACATCAAATAAATAATTTTAAAAAAAGTTGATTTCCTCCCTTAATGACTTTGTTACGTTAAAAACAACGTTAGAATATTTCTTGAATTTGTCTAACCCATTACTGTTTTATATGTATTTCACCCAACTAATTTCTCCATAAATGCATAAAGATCCGCAGTCCAACGATCAGGTGGCATTATAAACAATCTTCAAGGTTCAGTAGACCGCGGATGTTTATGCGAAACAAACATGCGAAGAACTAGTACTCCAGCTATATGTTGGAAATAATGTGTTGGCATTATTCAATTCTAAACAGAGTCGGAAGCAAGTAGAATCAATCTCGGAAAGTCAGACGCAAGTAGAACCGGCTGATGGGCGAGCTGTCTGATCGATATAGTCCCAGTCTACTAGTTGCTGGCACAGTCTGAGCGTACAATGTAACTAGGGATTGCAATCCCGCGTCATTAGTCCAGTAAACGAAAAATCGTAGAGGAAAATGGAAGGAACACAATTTTCAACTTTGGGACTTTGTTTGGACTAGTTAGGAGGTAAACATACTAAAAGTCCCACTCCTAGGAGGTGAGCGGGTGCAGGGGGCACGTAGAAGATCCCTTTTTCGGTTTTCCGCTTATATTTCGGAAATTATGTGCCCCCTGCACCCCGCTCACCTCCTAGGAGTGGGGACTTTTAGTATGTTTACCTCCTAACTAGTCCAAACAAAGTCCCAAAATTAAAAATTGTGTTCCTTCCATTTTCCTCTACGATTTTTCGTTGACTGGACTAATGACGCGGGATCCCGCATTGCGGGATTGCAATCCCTAAATGTAACTGTCAACGACGTCGCCTATAGTTATCTATTAAAAATTCACTGGATACGTCTGACCAACGCGAACCTGTTCCACTTGTGACGCATCGAATCGTCGCGTCGGTAACACGGGCACGCGCAAGCCTTCGGATCACGGCAATAAAAAGATTGTGTTTAATTAGCCTTCCCTTTACGCGTGCACGTTCCCCGGTAGCTTATTGGCCGTCCCTCTGCTTAATTATGAACGGACTGCGGATATATTTACGCGGCCGCGACACGCTCGAACTAAGTAAGGCGCAATTAAACGTGTTCGGTTTGATAAATATTAATGAAACGGCCGCTTTGTTTCAACCCCGTGGACCCGAGCACGGCCGGAATACATTTCGTTCCTAACCCAGATACGTCCAAATTTTTTATCCCCTCGAAATATTAAGCGTGTCTCGCGCGAGAGTTCGCGTGGAACTCTCTTTCTCTCTCCCTTTCTCTCGGTAATTGCCTCTCGAATTATCCACGCTGGAGGGTTGTCGACGAGTAGGCTAATATTCCGATACGGAACAGCATATACCCTCAGCGGAGGATAGACCCGGTGTCAAAGCGTCAGGGCGAATCGTAGGTGGTAATACGTATAGTGGGTCCCTACGATCGTCTCACACCTGGCTAGGGACACAACGGGGTTGCGAGTCCCCTGGCTGTGGGTGTTTAGTGGGTGTGGATAGGGATATAGTCCCGTTCCCTTAATTTCCATCTGACAGGGAGCCGAGTCCCACACTAACCCCATAAACTTCATCTCAAGGGGGGTGTGCGTAAATGCATACCCCATTCCCCATTTTATTTTACATATATGCATATACACTGAGTGTAAAAAGTATTCGTACACCCTTTAAAAACTAATAACTGAAATTGTTTATAATTGTACCAAACGACATGATTTTTTATAATCAACTAGAAGCATTGGTTTACGAAATTATATGCGAAAAGAAATTTTCCAAAAATTATAATTTACAAGGTTACATGCAAGAATGAAAATGGCATTTTTTAAAACTTTTTTATTTGGGCCCTTAATGCAAATTTAAGATATATGTTTTGTAGCTGAAAATTTCATCGAAATCGATTAACATACACACGAGCTACGAGCGGTTAAAAATTGTGAAAATCGTAGGTTTACACGACTTTTGATCAGTTTCTGCTTAAAATCCACAGGATCGTACATCTTTCGATGCGTGTCGTCTTTTCCTGCGTCAACCGATTTTGATGAATTTTTCAGTATGTGTATAACTATCATAGATCTACAAAACATACAGTATTTGATCGATAATTGTCCCCAACACGGGTCTGCCCAGGGACAATTATCCGCCAGGGATACTATTCTTTGACTTTTGCCGAACGTAAAAAGGGACAGCGGAGCTCGAGAGAGGCCTCGGTCGCCTAAAACTGTAAACATAACTAATCCAAAATAAAACTTCTTTATTTATCATTATTTATTGATCGGACTTTGACTACCATAATCGTGACATTTTTCTAATGAAAATGATACGAAATATGATATAATTCCAATTATATTTACTTGTGTAATGAATGATGAAAGTTTTCGACGCAAAGAAGGACAGCGTATGGCAAAGAAAGAGACGCGGAAAGTCGCAGCGCGCCGACACAGTTCAAAGAACTTTCCATACGCCGTTCCTCATTGCTTCCGAAACTCGCATCGTCCATTAGACAAGTAAATATCATCGGAATTATATCATGTCTGGTATTATTTTCATTAGGAAAATGCCACGAATATGTCGGTGAAAGTTCCATAAAAAATAATGAAAAATAAGAAAGTTTTGTCATTCGGATTAGTGTGGTCTCGCCGATACACCCGAGCCGTATGATGTCATACTTCTCGGCGGCCGAGGCCTCCCCAGCTTCATGGCCTCTCAAGGGGGTTCATTCCGCAGAAGTGGGGATAGTTCTGGGACACTTATCGGCCAGACATTTGGCACATTTATCGATAAAATACTGTATTCCGAGGAAATGCTCGAGAAGGCAGGGTTTGTTGCCATAACGCATAACGCATAACGCATAAGGCATAAGGCATAACGCATAATGCAAAAGTCATAACGCATAACGCATAACGCATAAGTCATAACGCATAGCGCATAGCCCATAACGAATAACGCATAACGCATAACTTGCGAAATCGTTTAGGGGTTTATTACGCACCCTACGCGACTCGAAGCGAGGCAACGCGAGGCGAGGCGAGCGTGCTCGCCCGAGTAAGGTCAGCCCGTGTTTCAGCTGCTTAATCTTGATTCGCACGCGAGTTTTCAGCCGCGACCGAAGCCGGATCGCTGGGTCAAGGTGCAGCCGATGCAGTTGCAGTTGCACACACTCCCACAGTCACGGATACGCTCCTGTCGCACCTGTCGCAACGCGGACCAACGGATCTCGTGCTGGGACACTTCCCTGAATTTCGAACCTGCCATCGATCCCCCGTAAATCAAAGCGATCGAGCATTTCACCGTGTCCACCTTACTCCTCCGGACAAACTCCACACTATCCGTAACACTGGACGACATTTGTGGGACACACACATTTTTTTTATATTATACAGTGGTACTTTGGTACACGACCTTAATCCGTTCCTGATGTTTGAACTTATACCGGATAGGACGTACACCAAACGAACCTTTCCCATAACTAATGCAAAAATTATTAATCCGTTCTCATGTAAAAGAAAAACTCTTATTGATATTATATCTACATTAATGGGATTGTAAAATAATTTAAACGCTGTTTGAACACATAAATAAAAAATGAGATTTTATTATAGATTTTTGAATTTAAGCTCTGCTTAATGGTAAATTACAAAAAGGAACAAATGATATTCTATTCTGTGGAAGAAGAGTCCCCTTGCTGTAAAACCTGACATTCTGGTGTTTTTTTCTTTTTCCGTCTTCTGTCTTTATTAGGCTCAGCTGGTTTGACTTTTATCAAAAATCTGTCCGAAGAACTTTGATTCTGTCTTCTTCTCAGGATGCCTCTAAAGTGTTTCTAATGTGTGCAAAAGTCACACAAAAAAATTATGTCGTATACCGAACAGAAGTCGTACACCGAGCAGAATTTGTCATGTCCAAATAGGACGTATTCCGAATTGGACGTACTCCAAAGCAGACGAATACCGACGTGCCACTGTATGTACAGTGAGTGTAAAAGGTATTCGTACGCCATTTAAAATAGAATAACTTTTTTACAATTGTACCGAGCGACCTGATTTTTTATCATTATCTAGAAGCATCGGTTTACGAAAGTATATGCAAAAAAAGATTTTCCAAAAATTATAATTTGAAATTATAATTTACAAGGTGTTACATGCAAGAATAAAAAGGCATTTTTTAAAACTTTTTTATTTGGGCCCTTAATGAAAATTTAAAATATATATTGTAGTATTTTATCGATAAATGTGCCAAATTTCTGGACGATAAGTGTCCCAGACCTATTCCCACTTCTGCGGGGTGTACTACCCCTTGAGAGGCCATGAAGCTGGGGAGGCCTCGGCCGCCGAGAAGTATGACATCATACGGCTCGGGTGTATCGGTGAGACCACACTAATCCGAATGACAAAACTTTCTTATTTTTCATTATTTTTTATGGAACTTTCACCGACATATTTGTTCCGTCGCGCAGGAACAATATTCGTGTATTTCCTTCGGACGATATTTAGATGCGTTTTGTCTCGATCACAAGAGACCATTTACTGGAGTAATATCGATTACTTCATTCTTTGACTCTCTCCTTTCACCTGAAGGCTGCTCAAGTCGGCCGTGGAGGATGACGAGTCATCAAGGGTGTGTTTGAATGGATTTTGCAAACATTCGGCAATGCCCAATCAACACATCGCCTTGCATTTTCATGAAACATCATTAAAATCAGCCAATTCTTCACGATGAAGAAGGTTTCGGCACAAATCAAAAACAAATAACAAATGTTTCCCCCCATAAAAAACAGTTACGATCGATTTAACAAAACGACTCTTTTATTCGTAATCAAAATTTCCATCACCAATAATCTTTCCACGACAAAATAAGGTAAATGTCACGAATTACCAACCGTATAAGGCAGGACCTACTAGATCAGCCTTACTGACGAGTCCACTAGCAGGTCCGGGACGAAACGCTTCCATTAACGTCATTCATTTTCATGCGAAATAATTGTTGTCTTTTATGCTCATCATATCATTGAATTACCTGCCCAAGATTAGCTTGGCGGGCAGTGATCCGAATATTCGCGAACCGACAGTTCCGCGACAAAACAATATTCGTGGCATTTTACTAATGAAAATAATACCAGACATGATATAATTCCGATGATATTTACTTGTGTAATGGACGATGAAAGTTTCGGAAGCAATGAGGAACAGCGTATGGAAAGTTCTTTGAACTGTGTCGGCGCGCTGCGACTTTCCGCGTCTCTTTCTTTCCCATACGCTGTCCTTCTTTGCGTCGAAAACTTACATCACTCATTACACAAGTAAATATAATTGGAATTATATCATATTTCGTATCATTTTCATTAGAAAAATGCCACGAATATGGTAGTCAAAGTCCCATCAATAAATAATGATAAATAAAGAAGTTTTGTTTTGGATTAGTTATGTTTACAGTTTTAGGCGACCGAGGCCTCTCTCGAGCTCCGCTGTCCCTTTTTACTTTCGGCAAAAGTCAAAGAATAGTATCCCTGGCGGATAATTGTCCCTGGGCAGACCCGTGTTGGGGACAATTATCGATCAAATACTGTATGTTTTGTAGATCTATGATAGTTATACACATACTGAAAAATTCATCAAAATCGGTTGACGCAGGAAAAGACGACACGCATCGAAAGATGTACGATCCTGTGGATTTTAAGCAGAAACTGATCAAAAGTCGTGTAAAACTACGATTTTCACAATTTTTAACCGCTCGTAGCTCGTGTGTATGTTAATCGATTTCGATGAAATTTTCAGCTACAAAACATATATTTTAAATTTTCATCAAGGGCCCAAATAAAAGTTTTAAAAAATGCCATTTTCATTCTTACATGTAACCTTGTAAATTATAATTTTTGGGAAATTTCTTTTCGCGTATAATTTCGTAAACCAATGCTTCTAGTTGATTATAAAAAATCATGTCGTTTGGTACAATTATAAACAATTTCAGTTATTAGTGTTTAAAGGGTGTACAAATAATTTTTACACTCACTGTATATGCATGTATATAAAATAAAAGAATATATGATTTAAATTTAAAAGAATAAAGAATTCAAAAAATGAATAAATAAATATACAATTAACATCAACGAAACTTATTTGTTAAAGCAATCTTTGATTTAATCTTTAATTTCGAGATCTCTCATTCATCGATTCGGATAATTGACGCTCTACTGTACACGAAAAAAACTGTTTCTCAGCGAAAAGCTAAATTTTGGCAGTTAGATTGGGCAGCTAGATTTGGAAGCTAGATTTTCGGGGTCACTGTAATAAATCTTAATTGTAAGAAGTCGTGCGGAAACGAATGATTTCTTTCTCCCTTTCGGAATAGAAGAGAGAGAGAGAGAAAGAAAGAGGAGAGCCGTGCAAGTCGCGGGCTTGTCACCGGAATTCGAGCGGCCGGATCAGCCTTGGGGCGAGTTTCCATCGCGACACGCGATCCACGCTCGTTTCGCCGACAAATCGTGCCCGTAATCGGTGCAGTTTCGCTTTTCGTTGGGCCGATAAAATCCCGGGAGCCCCGGGAGTCGAGGAACGAAAACAAAAATGAACACACGCGCCCTCCGGTCGAGTCGCCGTCGTCTGTCGTCTCGCGTGCGTCCCCGAGCACACACCGACACACGAGATTCGTGACGATTCCCCGGGATCGAGATCGACGATCACGTGATCGAGACACGAAACAGCCTCGGGGAAATTTCTCTTTCGAACGAACGCCGAAAGTCGCCGGAATCTTGGCCAAAAGTAATGCAAGTTTCACACTGAAAATTAACCCTTATACAGACCCAACTCACCCTCTTGAAATTCAAATCGTTATTTCGTGTAACAAGTGACGTAAAGTACTTATTTAACAGCAGGACCTTTCTTCCATAACGATTTTAATGGGTACGAAATGATGCAATAATGTCTTTGAACGGTTTACATATTTATTGTTTTGTGTTCGAGCGACCCAATTTTATCATAAAAGCATAAAATCCGCAGTCTAATGATCACAGTCTCGCGTGTGCACAGTCCTGTGTGGAATAATACGAATGTAACAGTTATTTGATATTTTTATGCATTATTGTTGCATTACCAATGACATTTTTTTATCAAACAGATAACGTGCGATATTGTTTTATGTACCATATTGAATTGAAAATTAATTTGCACAATGGCTGTGGATTATCGGACAAACCGAAGCGATGTGGTTCGAGCTGAACTCGGCTCTAGAATTGTTAATAATTCCCGCGTCGAAGGACGAGATGAACTTTCTCATTTTTGAGAAAATGAAACAGGCTACCTTCTGTAATTAAACCACTTTCCCCGCCGGAAAGGCCGAGAAATAATGGGAGACATAATTGATGAAAAATACAGAGTTAACGCGTCTTCCCCGGTGAACAAGTTAAGAAATCCTCCTGAGGGTATAATTTAGACGATACCGTGCAGCGATTCTTTCTGCCTCCTTCTTTTTCTACGGAGAGAAAACGCGAGAATTTTTCTCTCCTTGAACTTTGTCAAGGGTTGCTCGGTGAATCGCGCGTATTTTCACGCCGAGTCGAATCGGGAAGCTCCCCTTTATTTGAATCGACCGAGGAATAATCGGCGTTAATTAATTCCCTCGCAATTAGCCCTCGCCCCGGTTTCGAGTTTCGGTCGCGTAATCGGGGAGGAAATGGATTGAAAGAAATAATGCCTTTGCGATCGAGCTGCGCCGGAAATCGGCGAAGAGAGCCCCCCTTTGTTCGCCTTAACTCGCGTTATTAATTCACCGTTGTCGTTCTATTTTTTTTTTCTTTAATTCCCTCCGGTACAAAGAAATTCGAGAATCAACGCAACTGTACCTGCGCCGGTGCTCTTGTCGAAAATGTTTCCCTATTGTCTCAATTCGTAATTGTCCGAATGTGTTTTACGTCAATGTAAAATGATTCTTGTAAATTATTGGTGATGCTTGGTGAAAAGTTATTCTGTAATTGTATGATAACTGTGCATTTTATGCATTTATACCAAAAAAATATATAAAAAAAATCTTTTTAAAAACCACGCTTATATTAGAATGCACTAAAATGGAGAAAATCATTTTTTTAGTCATTAGTGACTAAAAGCACTATAAATAAAAGCATGGAGCGCTAAACTATATTAACGTAATCTTCTTGGCCGCTCCACGCTTTTATTTATAGTCACTAATGCCTAAAAGAATTATTTTCTCCTTGTTAGTGCATTTTAATATAAGCGTGGTTTCTAAAAAGTCTTTTTTTATATATTTTTTTATTTTCTACTTTTTAGTCTTTTTTAAATAGAACGCAAGATATAGTAATACTAGTATGAAATAGTAAGATATAGAAACGCAAGATATATGGAAATACGTTAGATAGAATGAGAGGATGACTCCGAGACGTCGACGTCTCTTGATGGAGTCCGAAATTGTCCGAAATGGAACTGAATGAACGGAACACCACTACCACACTGAGCTTCTTCGGTGCGAAGTGAGCCAGTGGATGAGTCAGAGTGGGAACGTGTAGTGGAGTAGGGAGCATTGGGGCGCGGAGTGGGGATCGCTGAACGCGATGACGTACTGCCGAGTGTCGCGCGACGAGGTGTGACGGTTAATATTAATATCTTTTGTAATACAACAACAACAACGACAACATCGACAACTTGGCAAGCTAATATAAGCGTGGTAAAATGAGTAGATCAAATGCAACTGACATTTAAAGAGCTGTAAAATACTGCTGGATTATTTTCAGCTCGTTGAAATAATTCAGAAAAGACATAAATGTCAATCCAACTGTTGCATCTTGCAATTAAAATCTGCAGTTCAATTATCAAATAAATAAATCTTGTTCTATCTGAACAATCCACGTTCCCTCGAGTAGTTAATAATAACTAGACTGCGGATCTTGATGCAAAATAAAAATTTTCTGCATCGATTGCAAGAAAAAGAAACTAAATTGATTGTTATTTCTTCCCTTAATGATTTTAACAGAGGAAAAATCATACACTGACATCTTCAATTTTGAAAATTTTTCAACATTTTTGAATTTCGTCTACACAATTTTCCTATAAATGCATAAAGATCCGCAGTCTAATAATAACTGTCTAGCTCTGAATGATCCTAAACATAGTCGATTATGAATATATAGTTGTAAAAAGGGTCTGAGAGAAAGTTGAACAGAGCCTATTAAAAAGTTCTCTCTTATTTCCACCGAAATCGATCGGCGACACCTCGATAAGGGGTTGAACTGACCCCGGAGGCGGTTAGAAGATGTAAATAAATTTTCCCCAACAACGAGGGGAACTCGAAAGTTGCGCGAACTATAGTAGAGAGAGTTGTTGCGTGGTTGTTTCGGTATTTTGACGTTGACGGTTGACTGTGCACGACCGAACCCCTTTCTTCTCTTATTCCTGTCCCCCTTTCGGATCTTCCGTCGATCGCATACCCTCTCCGACGCCAAAAATAGTCGCAGCTTTACAGAAAATTTATGTCAAGTCGAGGGATGATCGCGACGACGCTGCCAACGGGGTGATGACATCGACGAGCTATTGTCTACCCTTCTTTTCCCGTCTTTTCACCCCTGTATCTTCTCCCCGCCGGCCTTCCTCTTACCCCCCACTGCGTCCTCTCGCATTACTGTCTTTCATGCTGTCGACTTATACCACCATTGTCGCCTCTTCCGCGACGAATATCTCTCGCTTCCGGCGCTGACTTATTTTTTCGGCAGGCGATGACCACCCCTCTTTATCACGTACAAGTCAACTTTTTAAAAAACTTGTGTTCCTTTCTACGCGATTCGATTTGTCTATTTTATTCTGCCTATTGAAAATTAGGCAAACTTCATAATCGAAGCTGCGATTACTCTATTGATGGGGTGGGCCACCCTCAGGAAAATTTTGTTGCAGGAAATAAGACTGTTAAACCTGGAGGCATAAGCCTTCGTAATCGAAACTGCGATTATGAAATTTGCCTAATTTTCAAAGCAACGTGGAAAGGAACATAAATTTTCTAGAAAGTTGCCCTGTACGTAATAAATAGGGGCGGTCATCCCCTCTAAATTAAAGTATCAAATTAAAACTTTAAAGCTTGGCTTTTCACAAAATAACATTTTTTAATTTGGAGGCATAAATATCTTTTACTAATAAATTACCAAAAAATGAGAAACTGTCAGCCAATTGACAATTCCATGGACATCACAGAGATAGCTCTCCTCGTGTATAAGGCGAGAGTGGAGGTGGATTACGTAATCCGGTGGCGTATAGTGCTCGTGTGTCCGTCAAAATTATCGCCGGGGCGATCGATGCCGACTTATCTCGAGGCTCTCGGTAAAGGTCGGGTCGTCGATTAACTGCGATCCACGGTCGATCTGCGATTACGGATCGGACAGGAGAACGATCTTGCTGAGAGCCTCCGCAGTGTTTCCTGTCGGCAAACGTGGCGAATGCTCGAATATTTTTGGTTTTTCGCGTTTCAATGATCTAGACTTGTGTGTTTCAATTTTGATTGTTTACACGCTTGAATATATTCTGGCCCCCCAATTAAATAAAACAGGCCTTGACCGCTCCTGAGCTATTTCAATTCTGGTTTTCTAGCCACTCGATTCGCAGGCCTAGACCTCCAATCTTATCTTGGAGGTGTTCGTTGCAGCGATTGAGCGTGACAAAGGGATGTTTGCCTTTTTATTCTACCGTTTCTACTCCCTGCATTTGTATCTCACCGCTTTTACTTGGAATGTACAGGGTGTCTCAAAGATGTACTTAAGAAAAGTTGATTCCTGAAGTCATTTGAAGTAACTTTTGCGGCTTTGTTGAGGACTTATTCGCGGAAAATACGGACCAAAATACGCGCGGCTACTTCAAATAACTTCGGAAATCACCGCTTTTAAGTACAGCATTTTTGGAACACCGTGTATTGTGTCTACATAACAATTAGACAGCGCACAGTGGTTCGAGAATGCGATTTTACTGGCCAAAAGTCAATTTTCGGTATAAAAAATAGGACATTCTATTTAAAAAACTTAACTTGACTTTGAAATCCCCCCTCCCCACCATCCTAGTCCTCAAAAATTCATACCGAACAATTCTTGTCAACAAATTTTTTTCGTAACTTCAGTGCGTCACAAGATATTTCCGTTATCAGATAAACGAAACACCCTGTATATTAATAGGCGTGTTTTCATTATTGAATTAGTTTCCCAGCATTATTTAATCTATGTACAAATGCTGTAATATTATTAACAATTTAAACATTGGGAAGGTTTTTGAAAAAATGTTTAGGAGTGTTAAACGTTAAACTTGCTTTATATGAAAGTTTAAACAATTTCGAATAAGTAGTTTGTACGATAATTAAGAAATAAAAGCTCGCGAGATCCAGATGAAGAGAAATTCGAATTACCGATATTGAAGTATTTGGATAATTTAGTATTAACATCGGAAATATAGTTATATACAAATTCATTAAGTTGAAAAATGTCGATATGTGTGTCTGTTTAATTTCGACCACGAAAAACAATTTTGCATAGTTTTCAATCCACCGCTTTGAATTTTTAATTTTTTATGCCCGATTCCTTATCAGTGACCTCAAAAGCATCCGATTACCAACTGTTAGAAAGTATCAATGACATTTAGACATTCGACCAGTAAAATCGCGTTCTCGGACCATTGTGCAGCGGTGCAATTCGAAAGAGTGCAAAGATCGAATTTGAGAGTATCAATGTACTGTTTCCAGCTTCTTGAAGTTCTGAACGAGCGATAGTAATGTCTTTCAATTTTCACTCTGCTTGAAGATCGGCAGTCTACTTGTAAATAAAAAATCTGGAGTAAATAACGGAGTAAATTGAGTTGCACGAGTTTCGCATTAACGGGCTCAATTAATCAGGAACGTGCAGTACAGTCGTTTCGCAGGTTCCGGGTATGTGGCGTTCTCGGATGGGCACGTAGAGCGCAGATGCACCGAGAAATATTTCGCAGTGGCGCGCACACACGCGTACACAATCGTCAGATAATGGTGAACGATCGAAGGGAGAACGATAAACGAAACGGTGACTCATTGTCCGACCCGGAGAATTGGCCGGAATTTAATAGACTTTCGATGCGCGGCCCGCCGGCATTGTACACCCTCCCTCTATCCCCTTTCCGCTCCTCTCTCCGGCTTGTGCTCACCCTCTCTCTATCTCTGCAACCAACCCCCAACTAGCGCCGGCCGCGGGCCCGATCATTGAAAATTGCCGATATTCACCGATGAATACGGAATACGGAACGATCCCGTGAATGACAACGAGATAACCGAATCGACGACGGTATCTCCGTTATTAGGAAGCCGACGAATCCCCGGAATAATAGCCACGCGACCGTACACCTATGCACACCTACGCAACCGAAGCCCGTCGATTAATTTCGAATGCGTTCTACGTTGTCGCCCGGATGTCGACGTAGACGGCTGTAATTCTACTGAAAATATTTGCGTACGTCGCACACTGGCCGCCCGATCTAGCTAGCTGTTCATTTGGTAAAACAGCAACTAGCCCAAATCAATGTTTGTCGAATGTATATTATTTCCTAAATGTCTATGACATTCGAAAATGATTAAATTAAGGAGATTTATTAAAAATTGTGATTAGAACAAGTATTTAAAAATCAACATTTTATGAATCCCATTTGCTACCGAAAAAATTACCTCTTTTCTTATTGATGCCCTGGAGAATCTATTTAATATTATGTAGAATCTATTTAATATTATATCTTTTGTACTAAGATTTAATATTTATAATTTATTGAGATAACAATGCTCAATAAACTATAGAGAATCTTCAAAGTTTTCGATCTTTGGTAAATGATATCTTTTGAGTTCCCCATCGTTCTCCATTGTATCAAGGTGCATTATTATCAGCGTACTTTTCTCTATGAAGAAGAATCATATCCCATTCGGTCCCGGTATACAAGTTATTATTGTTTAAACTTTAAAGAGTATTTGTCGCCTGAATTGCGGCCGAACCTCTGGCATTTTTATGAGGCAGTCGAACAATTAATATTGAAAGATGTTGAAGAAGAAAGTGATGACAATAATGATTTGTCAATATAATATAATATAATGTCAACTGTTATCGTTGTTCATAAAAATTGCGATATATTTCTGTTTTTTGTAATTAATATTATGTTTTTCGCACAGTTTTAAATAAAATATTTTTAATTATGTTTATACAATCCATTACTTCAACAATGATTGATCATTGTGTTTATTTAAAACCTGAACCTGATTTATCAGACACTTCCGATAATGTGAGAAGAAAATGTTTTAAACGAAACTTAATCAACATTCAGCAGTCTTCAAATTTCAATCCGAAAGATTAAAAAAGAAATTTTTAATGCCTGATTCTGATAAATGTTTTCTTACGTTAACTTGAACTCGATCAAACTTATTTTGCAGAGAGCGGAAGTTTCAACCTCGGAAAGTCGTTAATTTTTACATGATGGACAACGATCGAGTCCATTAAATATCTTATTTGTTAAATCTTTTAATTCCAGCTTATCTCGAAATCAAAGAAAGAAATTTTCGTTTGGTTCCTGTGTCTTGCAATTATTGCAAACAATTTTTATTTCGCATAATGATTCGCTGTCCACTGATCACGTATCACGTTCGTATGAAAGGGAAGTTGTTCGTCTATGAAAATAAATAAATTACCAGCGTCCCCGTTCCGAGGAAGGAAACTTTCGCTGATCGACCCGAATGGACACCGCTGATGGAGCAAACAAGAAAAAGAAGGAGAGAAATTATCGCACGCCTCGTTGGAAAAACAGCTCGGTTAACGAATAGGATTCGCGTCGGATAGGGGAAGTCGGTCGACGGCCGGCCATTTATCAGAGGAGAATAATTGACGTCGACGCGACAGCTCGCGGGAGAAGCGTCTTCGGTTATCCTGAACGCATCCTCTCGCGGTTGCAGTTTGTCAGTGTCCAGGGACCCGTCAAAAACGCGAAGCTCTCCCTTTTACTGGCAAGCTTCCCCTCGACCGTGCCCTTTCATATATTCGATGTTAAAATCATCTGTTTCAACGTACGGGAGCTACGTAGACATTTATTTCTTTCCTCGGTGACTTTATACAGGTGAAAACAACGATGTTCTTTAATTATTTAAATGTTTTCACTGCTTTGTATCTGATCTGCTCATTTTTACTATAAACGCAGAAAACCCACAATGTGGATTTAACTTACAAGTTAATTATACCGAACGATACATACTATTAAATTTTTCTGCTAATCTGAGTTAGATGACTTTATGCATATTCTCCTTTGAAAACATTTATGATTATTTTCTACTTTATCCCGATATTATAATCTTGGTATGTATTTACATTTACAAATATTCCGGGTGTCTCAGCTGAAGGTGGCCAGCTAAATATCTCCTTTACTTTTAATGGCACAAAAAAATATTTATGGCATAATTTAAATGGTATCGAAAGAGGAATATCATAGAAGAACAATTTCTTTTGTCCGGTTATTTTTTCATAGTTTTTTCAAGGTCATCGTTAATATTTTTATCGGGAAAACTTTTTCTTTATTCCATCTTTTTTTTTATAGCGGCTGCAAAATACATTTGAATATGCTTAAGTCATTAACAAGATGGAATGAAAAAAGAGGTTTTCCCGATAAAAAGTAACGATGACCTTGGAAAAGCTATGAAAAAGTAACCGGACAAACAAAGTCGTTCGTCTATGATATTCCGCCTTCGATATCATGTAAATTATGGCATAAATATTTTTTTTGCGCCATTAAAAATAAAGGAGATATTTAGGTGGCCTCCTTCAGTTGAGACACCGTATATTTTCCGACCAACCCTTCGACGGCGGAGCCTGGGTTTATTTCGACCCAGAGCATCGGAATCGTCATTTAATTTTTAGCAAATGAATGGAATGCATTATTGGAATCAATAGAAAAACTAATACCACCGAAAATATGTTTATAAAAATTGGGAAGTAAAGCAGCGAATAGTCCTAAATATTGTAGACTATAGAATTGTAAAACATGGATCAAAAGGGTTAACATTGATTCAATTTATAATGTACAGGGATGTTTCAACGAAGGGGTGCAATTACACACCTAGTACGAATATCTGCTCGCAGCTTTTCAATAAATTTCTCTCCCATCCGGTAGAATATATGACGGAAGTTTCACGCACACCTTAGGCTGGGGACATAACCCGCGCTCGTGGTAATAAAGCTGCGAGATACGACGAAAATCCGATTCGAAATTCCCGGCGACACGCGACCTGCTCCGGAGCGAAACGAGAGTCCGCCTATTAAAATGATGAAACGGAAAGGTTACACACAGAGGAAATTCCTCGAATTTCGAGGATATTTGCAGCCGCCGCGTGCTTGCTCTCTCTCTCTCTCTCTCTCCTCTCTCTTTCTCTCGTTACGAAGTTACTAGACGGTCGATAATTCGTGCTCCTCTAATATTTCTTCGTCCCCGATTCTCCTCGGAGAGAGGATTCCCTCGAGCGCTTTTAAGTATTTTTCTATCTTTAGAGAGCGCCGCGCCATTTTTAGAACACGTCCCACTTCGCGAATCTTCCCCTCTATTTACGTCCGCGCGCAGCTTTTCTGTGTGTATTCATTTTCGAGATCCTCGAACCCACGGCTTTTCTCTCTTTTCCGGCTCTCTCCCCTCTCTCTCTCTCTCTCTTTCCTCTTTTATATACGGGCAAAGCCTTTCTGGCATTTGCCTTGCTGAAAACCTGCGGCGGCAGCGGCTGCCACCGCTATTGTGCCGCGGAATCGGCGATACAATTTGTCCATGTGCTTCCACGCGCTGTTATTCGTTTGCCAGTCGTTTCCGAAAATCATCTGGGCACGGCCCCGCGTAGGCTGGGAACGTCGATACAGCCGGAAAGAGGCTGCTCTTCTCTCCCTCTCTTTGCTCTCCGAAGAGAAAGGACACTTCTCGGAGAAATGGATACTAAATCGGCTACTCCCACGGACAGAATCCAGAATTAGCTGGAACCACGCACGACACACGAACTTTCCCAGAATGAGGACTACGTTACGGCTAATAATTAATTCCGGAAGCTCAACCATGCGTGCCATTTACCTGCTGGCATCCTGACATTCTAGAGCGTGTACACGCAACTACACACAACCGCCCTCCGCTAATTCCGGGCACTATTTTCTTCTTCTTTATGCATTCCTGTTTCCAACCATCCTACATCGTTCGTGTGCGTGCGTCGGCATTCGGTGTACGCGGGAATCTCTCCCTGGTGCCTGCGTGGGAGGAATTGTTACCAACCCAATTATTAACTATGCACACACGCTGTTGCCAATTTTCATATCGTTTGTATTATACATATTTTGTCCTTTGGAGAAATTCTTTTTCCGCTTGTACAGTTTTACAAAGTGTACTTTGCGGTGTTTTTCCCAGATTACATTTGTATACTTGTAATTTTGTATTTTTTTGAACGTGGACAAATTTCGGAGGGAAGGAAAATCGATTGGTGTGGTTAGAGTGCAGGGGGAATCGAACCCGGGCCATCCTGCTGGCAGCCGAGCACAGTACTCTCCAAGGCACGGAGACTCACGAATCGGACGGCTCCTCGTAGATACTTATAGTGCGCGAGTTTCTCTAATGAGAGAGAATACGTAAACGTCATAGAGTTTCAACAATTTGTTAATTTTCCTTTAAAAATATTAAAAAATTTCTCTGAATGTCTATTCTTTGCTTGCTAATATATTTACACCTTGCCGTACTTTGACGAGCCAGACTCGTGACGAAGGTTTTTAACAAAGTCTTAATAAATATGAATGTTACGCGTCTCATTTTAGACGAAATAGATTCGTTTGTAATCAATATAATTTATGCATTAAGAATAATACTGGCCAGGCCACTGTAATAAAGCCGGATATGGTCAGACAAGTGCAGTAGTGATGTGTATGGTCCGACTAGTAGAAAGGGTAGTTGTATGGTCAGACACATCTACATTTCATTTCATTTTTATTTTGCATAAAAATCCACAGAGTAGTATTAAGAATAATACTGACCAGGACACTGTAATAAAGCCGGATATGGTCAGACAAGTGCAGTAGTGATGTGTATGGTCCGACTAGTAGAACGGGTAGTTGTATGGTCAGACACATCAACATTTCATTTCATTTTTATTTTGCATAAAAATCCACAGAGTAGTATTAAGAATAATACTGACCAGGACACTGTAATAAAGCCGGATATGGTCAGACAACTGCAGTAGTGATGTGTATGGTCCGACTAGTAGAACGGGTAGTTGTATGGTCAGACACATCTACATTTCATTTCATTTTTATTTTGCATAAAAATCCACAGAGTAGTATTAAGAATAATACTGGCCTGGACACTGTAACAAAGCCGGGTATGGTCAGAGAATTGGAGTAGTGATGTGCATGGTCCGACTAGTAGAACGGCTAGCTATATGATCAGACATATCTACATTTCATTCAATTTTTATTTTTCATAAAAATTCACAGAGTAGTATTAAGAATGATACTGGCCAGGACACTGTAATAAAGCCGGATATGGTCAGACAAGTGGAGTAATGATGTGTATGGTCCGACTAGTAGAACGGGTAGTTGTATGGTCAGACACATCTACATTTCATTTAATTTTTATTTTGCATAAAAATCCACAGAGTAGTGTTAAAATAAATGTAGCCATACAAAAAATACACATTTTCTTTTCCCATCTACGCCATTTTTGTGCATAAAGACGTTCTAGTCACTGTAACTCTAAAAGAAAATGTACGGCAAGGGGTGAATTTATAGTCTTCAAATGAGAATTTTTGCAAATACGTTAAATGAAAAAGGTTTTAAGTAATCATTTGAGGTTTTAAGTATATTTTGGTTCGCTGCATTGTGTATAAAATTCATTTGACTACCATCACTACTTTGACGGCGGAACGCGGGTCCATTTTTACTCAAAACATTAAATGTTACCTTCGGAACATCGGAAAGATCAACGAGCTTACAAGAAAAGTGTTCAAAAATATGTTTAAAAAATTGATAAATAAAAGATAAAGGTGGCGTTCAGCGATACAAATTCTATAGTTGTGAAAAGGGGTCGCATCTCAAGGGTTAATAAATTGCAAGATAGTGGACGTGGCATATGTGCGACGATGGTTAACTCCAATGGGGTAGAAAGAGCCGTGGCAGCAGTTCAGTGGATGAAACGCCGTAGTCGATCGTTCGAGTATCGATATTTTTCGGAACTCGGTTTCTCGTTCGCCCCGAGGATGAAAATATCCTATAGCCTGGACAATTTTCCGGTATTATTAGGCCTGTATTTCCAATCCATTTTTCCACTCTCCGGAAGTGCAACGGGATCGATCCCATTCCGTTACCGATCGCGCAGACGATAACGTTAATCTGGGAAATATCGTGGGCGAACAAAATTCGTTCGCAATGCGCGGAAACATTCTCGACGGTTGGAACAGCGTAGAACGGAATGCTTCGCGGAACAGAGCCATGAATACCATTCCTATACGCATCTCTAAGCTTCTCCACTCTCTTCGGGCCCTTTTTATTCATTTCCGGCCGCTTCATGCGAGACACGTAGCGCGCGTTATCTTAGACAAGGTGCACGTCCTTGCAGATTTTTCGCCGACTTTTATTCGAACAAAGGGCGTGGCTTTGTTCGTGCTAAATTGTCCTTTGACGTTTAAAGCGTGGGCGAAAAATTACTGTAACGCTGTTCCAGTCACTTTTCACGGAATTAAACTTGTTTCTCTTCAGTCTGTACCCGAATTCGTAACACTTATTACTAGACTGCGGATTTTATGCATTTATGACAAAAATGAGTGGTTGCAATTTAAAACAGTAGAAAGGTTACAATGATTTAAGAGTGCAAATCTATGTTTCTCAGCTTGTTAAAATTATTAAAGTAAGAATAAACTGTTTATTTCTGAAAGTATTCGACGAATCTGAAGGTATAACGACGCAAAAATTAAAATATTCTATTTTGTGTTTCAGATTATTAAAATAGAAATATTTTATTTTGTGGATGAAATTGTTAAAATAGAAATATTTTATTTTGAGGTTCAGATTGTTCAAATAGAAATATTTTATTTCGAGGTTCAGATTGATCAAATAAAATACTATTTTCTTTAAGCAAAATAAAATCTAAAATATTAAATAGTATTTCAAATATTTTTTTCGCCAGATAATGTCCACCTCTGGAGTAAATGCATTGAGTTGGAGCTCAATATTTCTTCTTCGTTCGTGGGATGATACAGCTCGAATAAAAATGTCGGTTTTCGTGTTAAAAATAGCTTCGAGTACCAAGGCTTAACGTTCAAATTACCGGAGGAGGTAAAATCACACAAGTTTTCCGTTTAATCATTATTAAAAGCACAAAGGAGCCTTTGTAGAATATTTTATCGCGATAAAAATCACCCAACCTCTGAATTTCCGGGAACTTGAAATTTTCACATTTTAAAAACTCCGACGTACCTAGTAAAAATTTGAATTTAAAATTCATCCACTGCGTGAGCCACGAATTAGTTCGCCTAATAATTTCATAGGAAGAAATTATTCATTCGGGTTTCCAAGAACAATCCTCCGAGCAGAAAGCATAGAGAAATTCGGGACACAAGCTTCGAGATCGTTTCATTGACGGAACATTATTGAAAAAAAAATAAAAAAATCAATACGAACCTCGGTTCCGATTTTTCTGGTAGGTGTCTCTCGCTTCGAGAGCCGGCTTTAATAAGCGACCTAAAAAAGTCGAAACAAAAAAAAGCAAATACGTAAAACGAGGAAAAGCTAATGTGCAGTTAGCGTTTGCTACTGCCGCGCACAATGCCGGAGGAGAACGAGCCTCGTTTAATATTCTAAATAGGCGAACGGGCCGCCACGTCGGACGAGATATCGAGGAAACGTGGCAGCGATAGCTGCCTCTTCCGTCACTCTGTTTTCGAGCCACTTCCGGTCGCCTACGAGCGCCGATCCTGAATAGAAACTGATCAGGTTCCGCGGCGTTTTTTCTCCGTGACAGTAGCGTTTATTAATTTTCATTGATGAAAAATTACCATGTCCTTGCTCGTTTCTCAGTGGAAAATTTTTTTCGAAGGAGCTATTTGAGAGGGTTGGAAGTAGAGACTTAAGCCTTCAAAATGAACCTAAATACAGTTATCGTTCGATATTTCTACCACAGGTACAGCATTTCAAAGTCAACCCTTTTCAGTCAAGATGAATCGAGCTTCATTCTGACGCTGCCGGCGCACTCAATGCGTGATAAAATGGGAACAAAAAATCGTAACTCAAAATCTTTGGGCTTGATGGAGAGGGGAGACTTCAACCTTCGAATCCACGGTAATTTCGTTCCGATACAAAATTGTTTACATCCTGCACGTATTTTAATTTGGAAAAAAATTTTTCCTGCGCACGTATTTTACTTTAAGAAATGTTAATTTTTACGTTCTTCATCGTTTTCAACGCGTTGGAGTTACGCCGTCTACGAGGGAATTGGTGTGCCTGCGACTTCATTTCCCGGTGATCGAATTCGACATTTTTGGGGCGAGCTGTTCGCCGTGAAATCAGTCCGTTATCCGAGAATCGGAAGCGAATAAATCGCTGATCGAATTAATTGCCGCGAAGAGAACAACGTTTCGTCTCCCAATTTGTAATGCTGTCCTGCTACTGCCAGGCCCCTGCGGCTCGATCAAAATAATTGGCGAAGAATCGCAAAACAACCGAGCTCCAGGGACACGTCTCGAACGTAGAGCAGGGTTCGTGCGCCGACACGCGCTCGCTCGGATTCATTGACAAATTGATATCCGTCGCGTGTGTCCGGCAATTAACGTCCGTAATTAAAGCCGCGTTTATTTCCTCTCTGGAAAGGCCGTTTGTCGCGTGCCGGCGAAATTGTTTATGCGCGGGAGCAGCGAGCCCGTTCGGGCTAACAGGTGAAGGGACAAAGGCGAATCAAATTTTCGACCCGAAACTTTTTCAATAAACCCTCGACACCCCCTCGTACAGCCTCCGAACCTTGACCTTTCGCTGCTCGAATACAAATGCAACGGTATCTCCTTCATTTTCCTCCTCCCAAAGGTCTCATAAATTATTAATTTCTCATTAGACGGATGGGAGATTCTTCGAATACATTCATTTTTACCACGCTTATATTAGCTGGCCGAGTTATCGTTGTTGTTATATGCGTCAAATCTTGTAATCGAATTTTAAACCACTTCCCGATGAGCTAGAGTGTATGACGATGACGCTCGGTAGTACGTGATCGCGTTCAGCGATCCCCACTCCGTATGCCAGCGCTCCCTACTCCAGTACGTGTTCCCACTCCCTCTCATCCCCTCCCCTTTCGCACCGAAGGAGCTCAGTCAGTGTTGTGTTCCGTTCATTCAGTTCCATTTCGGACAATTTCGGACTCCATCAAGAGACGTCGTCTCTCGGAGTCACCCCTCATTCTATTTAACGTATTTCCATATCTTGCGTTTCTACATCTTACTATTTCATACCAGTATTACTATATCTTGCGTTCCATTTAAAAAAGACTAAAAAGTACGAAGATTACGTTGATATAGTTTAGCGCTCCGCGCTTTTATTTACAGTCACTAATGTCTAAAAAAATTATTTTCTCCTTTTTAGTGCATTGTAATATAAGCATGGTTTTTAAAAAGTCTTTTTATATATATTTTTCGAATTAAATTTTGTCCCCTTCCGGTCCGACGTCTACTATGTCCTGTGTCTTACCGATTCACGGTATATTCATCGATAACACCACAATTTTATTAATATATTTTAATAGTAGTATTTCTGAGCTGCCCTACGTAGGCTAGCAACACAGCGAATGGGAATATAAATGATATGATGATCTTCATGAAACCTTAAGCTCTGCGAGAACACGCCTAACCCTGTGAAACCCGGTGAAAGTCGAAGAAAAAATTCTGCCGGCAAAACTAATTCTCTAACGGCTAATTCTCGAAGTGCCATGATAGGCAGCGCGAAAACCTAATCACTTAAATGCAAAGTTGCACGGCCGAGCAGGCCGGGCTGGAGCATTGTAAACGACCGTGGAGCCGGGACATCGGAATTAACTAATTCCATTTCGACATACCGGGCGAATTCCACAGATGGAATCGAGTTACGGGGAGAGTTCTAGAAGCGGCGTTCCCCGTTCCCGCGAGTAGTTTCTCGCCGACTTTTAAGGGAATGAAGACACTAGCAGGAGAGAGACTTTGCCCAGGTTGATCCGCTTTCGAAAGAATTGCGACCGAAGGATGGTGTCGCTTGGCCCCGTGGCGAGGAAACATTTCCGCGGGATTTAAGTCCGCGCAATTAGTCAAATCAGTTTGAGGGCTGATCTTGAAAGGATCTCTCTCGATCGAAACTCGAGGAGACGGCCCCCCCGAGTGTTCCCTTTTCTTCGACGAGTGGCTTCTTCAACGCTTATACGACACTGGCCTCTTCTCACGAGCAAAGACGAGCACTGTTTCCGTGAAACGGACTGCGTCGAATCGACGCGACGCGACGTGACGCGACGGTTCTGCAGGTTCTTCGCGTGCAACGCTGTTCCCCTCTTGTGACAGCAATACTTCACGAGCCATGCCAGCAAAGTGGACAGCCCTCCTCAAGATGGTCCTGTCATTGTGACCTCCTAAAGGTCTTCTTTAACTTTGACACCCTGTATATTGCTGCTATTTCATTCTTCCAATTTTGACACTGCGTCAAATTGCAGCTACTCATTTGCGTCATGAATGCACAAAATCCGCAGTCTATTCATAAGAATGACAAGATTGAATTGATCTACATGTTCTGCAGGTTCTTTGCGTGCCACACTGTTCCTCTGTCATGGCCGCCATCTGTATCACGAGCAATGCCAACAAATCGTAGACAGCCCCGCTAGAACATAGATCCTTTCACTACGTTTCCTTCAATTTTCCATGGATCCAAAAATGTTGAAATACTTTGATGAATATATTTATTTAGGAACATGTTCACATACTTTCTATAACATACCAGTCAGAGTCATAGATATATGTTCTACTACCCCTACAAACCACGTAAGTAAATACACCTAGAAATTGACTTTATGGCTACCTTGCGACTGTATCCATTAAAATAAACACTGTTTCTTTTTCGACACTAAACCTACCGAGCCGTAAAAGTAACTGGAACATGCTACCTTATAAAAATATATAAAAAACACTTTTTAAAAACCACGCTTATATTAAAATGCACTAAAACGGAGAAAATCATTTTTTTAGACATAGTTACTATAAATAAAAGCGTGGAGCGCTAAACTATATTGACGTAATCTTCGTGGGCGCTCCACGCTTTTATTTATAGCCACTAATGCCTAAAACAATTACAATATTTTCTCCTTTTTAGTGCATTTTAATACAAACGTGGCATTTAAAAAGTTTTTTTTAATATAATATATTTTTTTTTTATTTTCTCCTTTTTAGTCTTTTTTAAATGGAACACAAGATATAGTAATACTGGTATGAAATAGTAAGATATAGACACGCAAGGTATGGGAATACGCGAGATAAAATGAGAGGATGACTCCGAGAGACGACGTCTCTTGATGGAGTCCGAAATTGTCCGAAATGGAACTGAATGAACGGAACACCACTACCACACTGAGCTCCTTCGATGCGAAGTGAGCCAGTGGAGTGGGAATGAGTCGGAGTGGGAACGCGTAGTGGAGTAGGGAGCGCTGGCCAGCGGAGTGGGGATCGCTGAACGCGATCACGTACTACCGAGCGTCGCGCGGATGGGTGTGACTGTTAATATTTAAATATTTTGTTTCTCCTAGACGCACAGTTTGTTTTTTAATATTGTATTGTCATCCAGTTCTGAGCTATGTTTAAAGTTTCAAGTCTTTAGTTCATCAGGAAGTGGTTAAAATTCGATTACAAGATTTGACGCATACAACAAGGACAACTCAGCAAGCTAATATAAGCGTGGTAAAAAATGACAAGATTAATTTGATTTAGTCTTTGTGCGGCCTCTATTATAGCACGTGCTCTACTAAAGACATCTATACAATTTCTTATCAAATAATTGTTATTATTTCAATAAGTGTAAGACAAAAGATTTGGAACCGGTCAATTTGACCGGTGGTGGTAGGTCTAGTGTTAAATCACGGAAAAATAAGTTCGGAGTCATAATTTTATACATAAAAATCAATATTCGGAGATTCGATGTTCTCTTTGGATTGCTCGAATATTTACCAACGAAGGTCCTTTCAATAAAACGTATTTTAAAGAAAGATTTGCAATGAAAGAAATGCTGGTAGCGTGTTCAAATTATTGTTCCAATCACTGAACATTTAACATACAATATCCTAATACTTCATTCGGAGCTCCTGTTTGATTGCAAAGTTGCGCGAAGCGATTTTCCAGGCGAGGTGTTGCATTTATCAGAAAATGCGCGTGTCTACGCACGGCACATTCTCCGGGCCGTGTGCAACTCGTAAAATAAAGGAATATTTGCCGGTGTTATCGGGCCGGCGCGGCGTTGTTGCAAGAGCGAAAATAGTTGAGCGCGAGTTGCTGAATCGGAAAGAAATATCCGATGGGAACGGGAACGAAAAACTTCGACGCGCGCGCTCGCCGAAAAACGCGGAAAACATCGCGCAAACTTTGACCGCGACCCGCCGCGCCGTAATATTTTATAAATATATCCCGGCCTCGATAACGGAGCATATTCTGCTCGGCCATTAAAGGATACCCGGTATTTATTAAACCGAGCGAGCTATTGGCTTTTTTTTCATGAACACAATCGGAAAATCTCTGGTAGTATCCGTTAACCTGTTTGCATCGGAAGAGTGGAAAATAATTACCACTAGACTGCGGATTTTTAAAATAAACATTGGCTGTCGATTGCGAGAAAGTTTAATAAAAATATCCTCTTTTAATAATCTCAGTAGCAGCGGGCCGTTCGTTTTGGACCGTTCATAATTTATATTTTCTTAAGTTTTTCATTCAAATTGTTTTTATTTTTTCGACCGCGAGGGGGACAAACTTCCCCTTTGACTGGGGAAGAAACATATTTACAGTAAAGAATAAATAGAACATTGTTGAATAAATAGAAGATCGTTGAATAAATAGAAAATTGTTGAATAAATAGAAGATCGTTGAATATATAGAACATTGTTGAATAAATAGAACATTGTTGAATAAATAGAAGATTGTTGAATAAATAGAACATTGTTGAATAAATAGAAGATTGTTGAATAAATAGAAGATTGTTGAATAAATAGAAGATTGTTGAATAAATAGAACATTGTTGAATAAATAGAAGATTGTTGAATAAATAGAAGATCGTTGAATAAATAGAAAATTGTTGAATAAATAGAAAATTGTTGAATAAATAGAAAATTGTTGAATAAATAGAAGATTGTTGAATAAATAGAAAATTGTTGAGAAAATAGGAAATTGTTGACTGAATAGAAGGTTGTTGAATAAATAGAACATTGTTGAATAAATAGAAAATTGTTGAATAAATAGAACTGTTTCAGTAGTTTGCTCATATGTGTACATTGTTACACTCTTGTATTATTCATGAGAGTGACAGCAATGTAAACTGACAGCTTCAATAAACAAGCGTATGTTCCAGCTCGCACTTTGAGAAAGCAAGACGTTTTGACGACCAGAGAAAATCGCGCGTATGTACGCTAATGATGCAAATGGGTTAAGCGTTCGCGGCGATTTATGTATGCGAGCGAAAATGGTCCGGTCGGTTTAGAATAAATAAATGAATAAATATTCCTGGCGGTCGTGTCACAATTACGTCGGTTAATCGATACCGTCTATAGACAAGGAGAGGCCCGTCGATTCCACGCTGTCGATAGACCTGCATACAAGCACGGCGCAGAAATAATGTAGGCGGAAGTGATAAACAGCTCGGTTCCTTTTTAAACTAAGCGCCGGACGCGTCGTTGTCTTCTGTGAACTTGCTCTAATTGCCGGGATATGGCGTAGTTAACCGAACCATAAATCGCGTGCACAATATCGTAACACGCGTAAGAAGAATTAAAGTATCCACCAATTTTATGGAAAAAAATAATTGAATATTAACTTTCTTTATATTTATCCATATTAATCATCCTGCATACTAATATGATTCCACGATCCTGATATTTCAAAATATAACCACGTGAGAAGAGAATTTTCGACCCACCCGGTATATGAAAGGGTTCTGGTTAACTTGTAACAAGGACGAATCAGTGGTAGCTCGATTACAGTGAGCTGTAGTTCACGTGGAACGCTAATATGAGGAAAAAGAGGGAAGGGTTGAAGAGACTTTTTAGTCCACCCGGTGTATAAAAATATCCCAGTGAACCTGCGAAAAGGACGAATGATAATATTCCCGAGGACGTCGACGAAAGCAACTGCCTTCCACGCGGGTCGCTAAAACGACGAAAAAGAGGAAAGGGTTGAAGAGAGAAAATGTCCCCGTGAACCTGCGGAAAGGACGAATGATAATATTCCCCAGGACGTCGTCGCAAGCAAATTACCTTCCTCGCGAAATGCTAACACGACGAAAAAGCGAATAACAGGTGAAACGAGATAGGGGTTGAAGAGGAGATTTTTCGGCCCACCCGTAATGCAAAAATGTGCTCGTGAACCTGAAAAAAGAACGACTGATAATATTCCCGAGGACGTCTACGAAAACAACTGCTTCCACGCGAAAACTACGAAGAAGCTACGAACAGGTGATAGGGGTTGAAGAGGTTTCTGGGTTCACACGGTATACAAAAATGTGCGAGTGATCCATCAAAAAGAGCGATTGATAATATTCCCGAGGACGTCCACGAAAGCAACTGCTTCCACGCGAAACGCGAAAACTACGAAGAAGCGACGAACAGGTGATAGGGGTTGAAGAGTATTCTGGGTCCACACGGTATACAAAACTGTGCGAGTGATCCTTCAAAAAAGGCGATTGAGAATATTCCCGAGGACGTCCACGAAAACAACAGCTTCCACGCGAAAACTACGAAGAAGCGACGAACAGGTGATAGGGGTTGCAGAGGATTCTGGGTTCACACGGTATACAAAAATGTCCCTACGAATCTAAAGAAATGACGAGTGAAAATATTGCCGAGGTCATCGACGAAAGCAACTGCCTTCCACGCGGAACGCTAAAACGATGAAAAAGCGACTACATAACAGGTGCCGAGGGTTGAAGAGGATTTTCGATGCACCCGGTATAGAAAAATGTTCCTGTGAAAAGGACGAGTGACAGTATCGTCGAAAATAGCGGCAGAAGTGACTGATGGGACGCGCGATGCGGCAAAGGAAATAAAAATCGAGTTACGGGTGAGGCAACGGTAGGGGTTGGAGAGGATTTGTGTGTCCACCCTGTGTATGAGAGGGCGAGCCAATAAAAATGACGAGTCGCAGTATCGGCGAAGACACCGACAGAAGCGACTGGCAGTCGGCGCGATACTCCCGAACGAGAACAAGCGAGTGACAGGTGAAAGGAGGGTGGTGGCGAGGGGGTTGTTACGGAGACAGAGAGAAGAGGAAAGCGAGAGAAACGGGAAGAGAGAGAGAGAGAGAGAGAGGGTGGTGTCGGAGAGGGTGAGCGACGGTCGACGGTCGGGCGTTTCCGGCCGGTTTCGGCTCGGTTCGCTGGGTCATTGGGTCAAATCTTCGGTTACATGGGGGCAGTCGTGTGCAGGGGGCGGGCCGTACGCGTTCACAATGCAAACTTCAACCCTTAGCGGCGCGGTGGCCGGCTCGTTATTCGATGCGCGACTATTTTTAGAAGGCAGCAAGACCGAGCGGAGTCGAAGCTTTCGAGAGTGGCCCGGCGCGGCTCCGAGCGGCTCCGCTCCCCTTGGGGCCGGAGCACAGCCCCGGGTGAAACTGCAGAACAACCATTCACCCTCCGATTTCAATGATTTTTGGACACGTCATAAGTTCAGTATCAATCGAATTGTAACAGACATTTCTTGCAGTTTCGGGTCCATTAAACGGGCTCTACCCTTGGTCCTGTGCCGGCGACCGGTCAGCAACACTAACTTATGCGACATCACAGACCGCCCCCCCCCCCTAAAAACTTTCTCCAAGATATCGATTTCTACGACTTATCCAAAAACCATCGGGACAGTAGATACCTGCAATTTTAATAACAACCGAGAGACACGGTGCCCCGTAATCAATCCCTCGGTGTCCCACTCCCTTGTCCGCCATTTTTTAGCTACCGGGTGACGCGGTGTTCGCTCTCGCGATACCGCTATCGATTTTGAAACGAATCCTGTCGATACGCCTCGCGATCCACACAGCCTGTCGCGAGAACGCTCTCAGGGGTTGTTCACCCCCACGACCCCGCCTGTCGATTTTCACCGGCGAAATTCGACAGGCGAGCGACGCAAGCCCGATCCACCGGATCCACGGAGTTGTTCCCGTGCAAACCCGTGACTCTTCGCCTATTACGAAACTTCCACCGGCACACCAGTCGCGATGGTTAATATTACACCGTCCGACGGTGCACGGGATTAGACGCGTTCACGGTTCAATTTAGATGCTGCCTGATCGCCGATTCTATTTGAACACACCTGGTTGCTGCTGTCTGATCGTATTCGGTACTCTCCACATAGCAATACATTATTCCGCAGCCTACACTGTTCCGAACATTTTCCGGACGAGATCACAATTCAATCTTGTCCCACCTGATCGGCTATTCTCTCTTTTCTGATCGTGAATCACACCTTGCTCCGTCCGTGTACCATCGCTATTTTATTTGTTCGACTGCATACAACTCGAATTCTTCATGCCCGCGTGTTCTACAGGGTGTTCCAAGTGTTATTTTAAATTACATAAAGGCGCGGTTTTTTACAATTAACAATTTTTTACAATTTTACTAATCACGTGTGGAGGAGTGACAACTCTAATCTTCGCAAATAAAACATAGCGCGAAAATGACACTGTTCGCTTCTTCCGTCTCTTGTCGGACCATACACATCACTACTCCACTTGTGTCTGATCATACCGGACTTTATTACAGTGGCCTGGCCAGTATTATTCTTAATATACTCTCTACTCTGTGGATTTTTATGCAAAATGAAAATTAAATGAAAAGGCGTGTCTGACCATACAGCTACCCTTTCTACTAGTCGGACCATACACATCACTACTCCACTTGTCTGACCATACCCGGCTTTATTACAGCAGCCTGGCCAGTATTATTCATAATACTACTCTGTGGATTTTTATGCAAAATAAATATGAAATGAAATGTAGGTGTGTCTGACCATACAGCTATCCGTTCTACTAGTCGGACCATACACATCACTACTCCACTTGTCTGATCATACCGGACTTTATTACAGTGGCCTGGCCAGTATTATTCTTAATATACTCTCTACTCTGTGGATTTTTATGCAAAATGAAAATTAAATGAAAAGGCGTGTCTGACCATACAGCTACCTTTTCTACTAGTCGGACCATACACGTCACTACTCCACTTGTCTGATCATGCCGGACTTTATTACAGTGGCCTGGCCAGTATTATTCTTAATACTACTCTGTGGATTTTTAAATGAAATGTAGCTGTGTCTGACCATACAGCTACCCGTTCTACTAGTCAGACCATACATATCACTATTCCACTTGTCTGACCATATCCGACTTCATTACAGTGTCCTGGCCAGTATTATTCTTAATACTACTCTGTGGATTTTTATGCAAAATGAAAATGAAATGAAATTTAGGTGTGTCTGACCATGCAACTACCCGTTCTACTTGTCGGAACATTTCACAGCTCATTATACTCCTCTCATTACAGATTGTATTCCACTTGTACGAGTTCGCGCGTTTCACTTGTCTGACCGCATACCGACGTATTCTACTCGGCTGATCGTTCGTCAACGTATGCTACTTGTCTGATCGCGCGCTGACCTATTTCCCTGCCTGACCGTAGGTAATCCTCATTCTACTACTTCAAGCTACTCGTCTAACCATCAGCAACCCTTATTCCACTGACCTGATTGCACCGAGATATTTGCAAGAATCTACATCGTGACAATGACAATCTTTTCATTTTATTAAATACAGAAATTAATTCGCTCACTCGCGATATAATGATATCAAGCGAAAGAGTTATCCATGTAATCGATAATTAGCTCGTCGCCCCTGGCTGAAAGGTTGTGAGCTAGTAAATTCTTCCTCGTGTGGCTCACTCGTTGAATGTAGACCTTTGGGATTACCACCTGTTTCGTTCTATCTAACGTCGTTTGGTCGGCACAGGTTTCAAAATGTCCGAGAAGGTACGAAACGAGAACCAATTTTCCGAAAAGGTTTAAACAATGAATGTTAACCCTGTGACAAGCAGAGGTCACGGTATGAAAGTATATCAATGAATTTTCTGGAAAAATGTACCAGCGATTGTTCTCAAGCCTAGCGTACATTTTGGCAACATCAAACAGACAACTATCTCGAAAAGCCACGATTGAATTCCGCTGCCCGGAACGATCGACACAGTCGAATCAATTCCCATTCGTTTGTCAGAGAGTTCCTCGGTAATTATTTATACGAACGCAAATTCGCATAAAATCCACAGTCGAGTGACCGCGTCCGGCGAGCAAACACGGTCTTACAGTAGCGGGGTATCGAACAATAGGGACGATAATAATATTTGAAAGCGGGCCCGGACAATGAGCGCTCAATGGCTCGCGAAGAGACAATTGATGGATGCTTGTTTTCGAGTTTTCCGACGAGATACACCGTGTAGCCGATTTTTCGGGTCGGTCCGGTGCCAGGAAAGCCCGGGGGCTCTGGTGTGTTTTCACTGTGGAGGACCGATGGAACGCGAATCGAGTCATTCCGCTCCGATATACGACGACGATTTATCTTCCGTACTCGGCCGGCTTTCTTCAAGCCCGTTTGGCCCGCGTTATCGATTCCTCTTCATCTTCTTCGGCCGGTTTTCTTTTTTTTTGCCCCGGGGGCCGAACTAATTCTTCCACTCCCGGCTCACCGAATTTCTGCTTTATTAGATCGAACCTTTCGAGCTCGAACGGACCGGCCGCGCAGCTCGGATCATCGGACACTTTGTCGCCGTGAACTTCTTTCGCGGTCCTACATTCGACGGATCCAGTTCCATCGATTTCACCGGAAAACCGTTCCAGCGGATCGCACGCTTTATTCTACCGTCAGCAAATCTGGATTGTGCGCCCCCGTAAATTATAAGAGCACGGAAACCCGCTTTCAGCGTTTCCACGAACCCGTTCGTTAAGTATGGTAATTAGAAATTAGTCACCGGAATGCGAGCAGTCGGATCTACAAAGCGGCGGGTCGGAATTGACCCGGAGAGACTGACATTCGGGGAGCCACGTTGCCGCTTCAACGGTTCGATTATTATCTGTGCCGAATCTAATCGGGAACGCGGGTTGGGAAAATGGCTGGTTCGACCTTGTAACTCGTTCGTTTTTACTGATATTTTTGGTAGGAGATTTCAACACAAACGTCCTTTGTAATTTATTATAATTTTTAGAAGGCGTTCTCCAAAGAACGTTCTATTGAACACACTTTTCGTTCTCTAACTCGACGTAATTTTAGCCGTGCGAATAAACTGTAATCGTCGATAAATAAGATCTCGTGTTTTAACCCGAAGCACCGGTTGAAGAAATGGCCGCCTCGACCTCGCAACTGGCACAATTTCATTATAATTTTAAGGAGATATTCTCCGCGAAACACGCCTTTCCCTTTTCAATTAATCTGCATTTCGACTGCACGAAAAATCAACGTAAGCGAACAAGCTCTTCGCGTTTCAATTCGAAAAACAGCGGCGGGAAGAATGGCCGCCGCGGCCTTGAAAATCGCGCGTTTTTGTGAACCTTCACAGGGGGCGTTTTCTGCAAAAGATTACTCGACGAGACTTTCATTTTTTCCAGGAGAACGCAATTCGGGCTGGGTAAAACATTGGTTAAGTTCGACCCAGTTTCCGGACGGTCGAACAAACAGAAGTAAAAAAAGTGCGTTATTTAAAATTGAAAAAAGGAGTGGCACGCGCGCGCGCGCGCGCGAGGATTCACCGACGTGGCGAGGCGCGGCCCGATTAAACCCGCGCAGACCGTTCGCGAGCTACATTTACACGGGCGAATTCAGCCGCTATTAATAACGCAGCCGGTGCGACGATACACAGACCGGTGTAATTATAATTAGAGAGTCGCGTATTCTGATACCATCGAGCGATCAATTCACGGCACGCGCGACAGTATTCGAATCCCGTGTACGCAGTAAAAATTCTCTCCAAGCTGGATGTAAACTCTTTTTCTGTTCGAGCAAGCTTCTTGCAACTTTCCCCGCCAACATTTTATTAGGTCATCCCATAAGTTCGTGCCGACTTTTGTGCGTAGATTTTCATGCGTCGATTTATAAACCAACGCACTTAAGCGTAGCTGTTCGGGGACAGTCTAGAGAAGGTTTTCGTGGGTATAAGATCAACAAAAAATCATGAGCGAAATGCGTATCCATTTCCGACATCTCGTCTTATATGAATTTCGGAAAGGAAGTTCAGTAACAATCAGGGATCATGACTGTTATAACCAAAAAGAAAAAAGTCATAGAATAACAAGTATTTCATCGACTAAAATCGTATTGGTTACAGATGAAAATTACGAGTAACCGAAAATTTTTTATCTTGTTGGTAAATGTTATCGTTGAGAGACATTCATTTCAATCACTTATAACAGTTATCAATGAGAGAAATTTATTTCGGTCGCTCATAACAGTTGTCGTTGAGAGACATTCATTTCGATCACTTATAATAGTTATCAATGAGAGAAATTTATTTCGATCGCTCATAACAGTTATTCCATGAGATAAAATTATTTCAATCGCTCATAATAGTTATCGATGAAGGAAATTTATAATAATTACTATTAAATAGTACAACTTTGAAATGGTAGACAATCAATTATATCATAAATTTTGTATTCGTAAAATTAATTGATACAATCCAAATTTAATGTGGCAAACAAACAGAGTTTGTGTTGCTCTTATGAATTGTTTTGTTGTTAGAAACCTTCTCAATGAATTTCACAGGCTTGCTCCATCCGAAAAAAGAGTAACCCAATTAACTCAATAATATAATAGTAATATTACAGTAATAGTAACTCAATAATTAAATAAGCAACCAAAATGAATTTTCTCATCAATAATTATTCTGAACAAGTGAAAAGGAACTATACGATTTGAACTTCTTTGGGAAGCTAGAGCAATTAGTTTACTATAGGATGTGAAAAGAAATTTTTTCAAAGATTGCAATAGATCGAAAATGTAAAATGAAAATACTAAAAGTTGCATTTTACAACTTTTTGATGTGGTCCTATATTGAAAATTTAAAAAATACGTTTTGTAGATCTGTGTCGATTAAACATGTTCCGAAAATTTCGTCAAAATCGGCGTTGCAATGAACTACAAACGTTTAAAGATGGTAAAAATGGCAGATTTTCACGATTTTCGGCCTCCAACTGCAATAATTCTTACATCTTTCAATGCCTGTCATTGTTTTCCGCATCAACCGATTTCGAGGAAACTTTCACAGTGCATATAATTGACACAGACCTACAATACGTACTTTTTAAATTTTCAATATAGGCCCACAAAAAAAAAGTGATAAAATGCAACTTTTATTATTTTTTCTACAATTCCGATCAATTGCAATTTTTGAAAAAATTTCAATTCACATCCTGCAGTAAACTAATTGCTCTAGCTTCCCAGAAAAGTTCAAATCGTATAGTACAATATTAAAAAAGTTGAACAAAAATTGTCTTGTCCACATTAATTTGCACAAATATATCACTCTGCTCACAACCGTCATCTGGTAGACGACGTAATCTTGGAACAAGGCATGTTATCTGAAGCTGAGTCTATAAGTATAAATGGTCTAAGCTTCAATCAAACAATTCGCGTTAATCGACTAATCGAAAATTGCGTCCTGTTCATAGAAACAGTCTCTCAAAAATATTCTTGTCGATTAACGAAGAACGTTCTGAATATTGCGCGTACTTTTCACTGAATATTTTGCTGGCTCGTGGTTTGACGCCGACCAAATGCGCCCCGTGTCCCAGGGAATGTTAATTCTGTAATTAATAGGCGGGATACGCCGTCAATATTTGACGGGGACAAATTGCTTCGCAAATGAAAGCCCCCGGTTCAATGGAAAATCCTCGATGCGGATGGATATCGCGACACACGGAATCGGTCCAGCCAGAATTACTAATTGCACAAGATCTCGTTCAGGCTGGAAACGATTATTGGCCCCGCTCGTGTATTCAATGTGTCGCGATCGCGTTAACCCCTTGTACCATTCTCCTGGCTATTACGATCATTTATAATCCCAGTCTCCGATCGTTTCTCGAAGAAAAATGCCGATCACCTCTCCGCCCTCGACCATTTCTCAAAAGAAAAGTTCTCTTCGACGCTGAAGCATTCATAACCAGACTGCGAGTTTTATGCATTCGCAAGAAAACTGAGTAGTAGAAATTTAAAACAGCGAAAGCATGAAAGAATTCGAGAATGTATTATTTTCATCTTGTTCTAATTGACTAATATTCTATTTGACTCATGTTTATTTATTATTCAATTAAGAAACATTTCTTTCACAGTTCCGTAACCTTGTAAATGACGCAGACAATTTTTACTTTGCATAAAGCTCCGCAATCTGTTCCCAACAAAACTTTGTTTCCACTGGAAAGATAGAAGGAACTTTACCGCTTAAGAAACATTGTTTCACCAGTTCCGCGAGCCTGTTATTTATTCCATCTGTACGATCTAGGAAACGAAATAAATCGGTGAAGTTCTGAATTTTCGTTCTGCCAAACAAACTGCTTGTCCTTGTGTAATTCTCCCGGTGACCGAGCAGCCGTCGGTCAACGCGTTAAACGAAGTTTCGCAGCGTGCATTTAATAAATAGGGGCCGCGAGGAACTTTCCGGGAAGTTCGACGAAAAGTTGGAAGGGAAGCCGGGTCTGAGCAGACCCGCCCGTCGCCCGAAAGATTCGCGAACATCCCTCCCGATGGAATCGCATTAATGGAACCGCGGGAGGGAACGTTCGAGTCTCGAAAGTTTCGTGTACGAAGCCTCGGGATTACCGTGGGATAGAGGAAACGGGAGCTCGAGGTAAGAAGGGAGGATATCGCCGGGCTTTCCGAAGGCTGAGAGACCTTAGCCGTGTTTAAATCTCGTTGAAAATGAACGTCGTCCAAGCTGACAGGAAATTTCCTTTCGACGATCGAACCGGATCGCCCAGCGATCAAATATCCGACCAATTAACCAGCCTCGGCTAACGATTCTCCGCGGCGGCACTCAAATCGAAATCGATTCAATGGGAACTCGCTATCTTCCAGCTATTTGAACAATATAATTCGGCACGTTAAAGAAGCCCATTTCGAATTAATACAGGGTGTGTCGAACAACAGAGCGTTAAAAGCTGTTCCTCACAAGATTTTTCGGAAGAGAACTACTCGGCTTGCTGCTTGGACTTTGGCGCATTGTTTCCCTTCCTCCTGGAAACAGTGGACGTTTCGACGCGTTCCCAGCAACTCCGTGTCCCGGCACCGTCAAAAAAATTCTCGAGAACAGTCCGGGCAACGCGAGGAGTGGAGAAGAAGAAGGCGGCTTGAAAGTCGCCCCCGTTAAAGTGGCAATGTTAGACACGGGTCTCTTGACAGTGGTCTCCGTCCCACCGTCGCGCAATTAGCAGCGTAAAAAGATTACGCGTTTCTTACGTCTGTTCCCTCCTCTCTCTCTCTCTCTCTCTCTGCTATCCTCTCGTCGTTTTACGAGTCCGTTATGGAGTTAATGTCGCAGCAACGTGGTGGAAGTTAGTGTCAACCGTTTACGCTGTTCTCGGGAAGGGCGGCGAGAGCGTGTCGCCGAGGATTTTTAACACGGGTCCCCCCCCGAGTGTTTTTCACGAGTGCGAAAACGCGCGGCACGGTTCTACAGTGTACGTGACTGCGCGATTCCTCTTCGCGTCTCTCCATCTGTCCCTCTCTCGCCGCTAATTAATTCGTTCACGGCACGTTTGAATTGAGGGCGTAACAGCCTATGCAGGAGGGCCCGCGAAACAAGCGCGAACAAGAGCACGAGTGCCGTCGCGCCTCGCGCCGCGGCAAGTTGACGCCACGCTCCGCGAGCTTTAACGGCCTATTCACACGTATCAATGACGAGGACGAGGCCCGGTCGTAACTCGTGCGCGAAACTATCCGAGGAACGTTCCCGCCCGAATACAAGCCGCCGGCAAACAAGTTTACGAAGCAAACAATGAGTTCCTATCGAAAGTTTCGGGACTGTGGGCGGGGCCAACGCGGGGCAGGGCGGGGCTGAAAGGAGTCGACGAGATGTTGGTAACTAGTTTCTAGCGGGGGATTGATTGAACAATCACGAACGATATGAATAACATCATTTGGCAACGATAGGAAGGGCTAAAGGTGGATGCAGAAGGCCCGGGGCGGGGCTAAGACGGGCCCGGGGCGTGTCTAAGATAGTCACCGGTCTCAGGGCGTGTTTGAGATATTCACCAGGCCCAATGATAAGATTTAGTACGAGGTTATAGCGGAATCCTAGCAGGTGGTTCTAGACTTGTGAGGAAGACATTCTCTACGGTGGGCGTGTCCAAGGCGGAGCTATAAAAGCCTCAGGGCGTGTCTAGAACGAACTATAACAGGTATGGGACGTGTCTAGGACGAACTAAGGTGGGCCAGGTACGAATTGTACATGAATTACAGACGAGAACCTAATTGAACAGTCCTGAGCCTAGATGCAGAAGGTTCGTGACTATGGTCGCGCCTAAGGAGGGGCTACAGTGGGCCCAGGGCGTGTCCCGAGCGATACCATAGCGAAATTAATGCGGTTGTCTACGAGAAACCTATGATTCGATTGAAGAGACAATTATAGAGTCTCCCAGGATAAATTTAGACTCCCAGATGCTAAAACAAGGATGTGACAGGGAGATTCCTCAGATAGTCTCGCGCGTAAATTTGATCAACGACGAGATTGTATCGGGTTTGTGTCGGATCCGTATCCGGTCTATGACATAGTCATTCCCGGGCAACTCGGGAGAACCGCTAATTAGCGCTCTCCCCCGTATAATTCATGGTACAATACACGGACACGATCACAGCACGCGACTGAAACAGGACGAAACAGGACGAGACGGGACGGGGACAGGACGAGACGAGACTGGCTCGACCGGTGAAAATATACCGGGTTTGCGTCACGCGACTACTACCGTTCGTAAAAAATGCACCGAGCTAATGCTCCGCGGATCCATCGTTCCCGGCGCGATGCGGTTTATGAAAGATTAAATCGGCCGGATTACAGTGAGCCGGGATAGCTAATACGTCGTTCCCTGGGCACGGAGGAAATTTTTCATCGACCTCACGGATCCTTCTCGATCCTGAGAGCACGGAGTTCAGACCCTGCTCGAAGGATTTCCGCCTGGTCCCGGAGGTCGTGAGCGTTTCCAAAATTCACGGGGACAGGTCGGAGCAAGTTGGACGCTTAGCGTGCTCCGGGGAATGTTCGGAAAGTTTCGCGGAAGACCCGAGACGTCGTCGCGACGGCAGCCAAGTCGTCGAGCTGCTGAATGGAATATCACAGAGCCTCGGGAAACCGTACTTTCTAGAATAGCTCGGCTCCCTACGCACCATTGTCGCGCGCGTCTTTGGAAAATCTTCGCGACTCGCTACGGAGCATAAAATATTCCCTCGCACAGAACCATCGACCGCTTATCGCTCATTTCACAGAGCGAAAAGAGGAGAAAAGGGTCGCCGCCTGCTGCTCCGCGGCACCCGCTATCTGCAGTCGTTTACAATATCGCAGAAGAGCATAGTTACGAGCCAACGGGGACCGGAAACGTCGCGACGTCGCGCGTTTCCTATCGTTGCCCGAGTTCCCAGCTCGACGACGTAATCAGGATTCGAATGCGCAGTGCGTATGCAACGCGGTGGCTGCAATTCCCGTCGAACCTCGACGTTCACGTTCTACAGATTATGGCTTCCATCGTGGCACTAATAGCGCGGAAGAGGATTCTGCACAGCTCGAAGGATAAAATGTCTGTATCTTTGGCCTTTGACAAGGAATAAAATTCAGAAGACATTCGAACATGGTTCGTCTGCGTGTTCTAGACTGCAGCTTAAATCGTGGTACAAATAGAGCGGGAGAAGATTTCGAAGGAAGAAATGCAGCGGACTCCCTCTTAACCTAACCCAGATCAAAATGTATTATTACTTGCAGCGACCAAGTGCTTCGTATGTTCCCTCGTACCTAGTGATCGTCCTTAGACTAACTTTTAAAAAAATATTTTAAAACAACTTTTTAAAAACCACGTTTATATTAAAACACTCTAAAAAGGAGAAAATAATTTTTTTAGACAATAGTGACTATAAATAAAAGCGTGGAGCGCTAAACTATTATATATTGACGTAATCTTCGTGGGCGCTCCACGCTTTTATTTATAGTGACTAATGTCTAAAAAAATTATTTTCTCCTTTTTAGTGCATTTTCATATAAGCGTGGTTTTTAAAAAGTTTGTCGTTACATATTTTTTTATTTTCTACTTTTTTAGTCTTTTTTAAATGGATCGCAAGATATAGTAATACCGATATGAAATAGTAAGGTGTAGCAACGCAAGATATGGAATTACGCGAGATAGAATGAGGGGATGACTCTAAGAGACGACGTCTCTTGGTGGAGTCCGAAATTGTCCGACATAGAACTGAATGAACGGAACACCACAATGGCATGAGCTACTTCGGTGCAAAGTGGATCAATGGAGTGGGGTTGTGTCGGAGTGGGAACGCGTAGTGGAGTAGGGAGCGCTGACGCGCGGAGTGGGGATCGCTGAACGCGATGACGTACAATCGAGCGTTGCGCGGCGAGGTGTGACGGTTAATACAAACATTTTTTTCTCCTAGACGAACAGTTTTTTTTTAAATTTGTTTTTTAATATTGCATTGTCATCCAGTTCTGAGCTACGTTTAAAGTTTCAAGTCTCTAGCTCATCGAGAAGTGTTTTAAAATTCAATCACAAGATTTGACGCATACGACAACAACAACACGGCAAACTAATATGAGCGTGGTAGAAAAGGGCCCTAACAGCCCTTGGGCTTATTGAAATATCTCACAGCTACGTTCGGAATATATAAGGTAAATGATGAAGTACGAAGATGCATCGTGTCTGATACTTTGAGCCCGCGTCAATCAATTTTTAAATATTCATCATGGTGTACTGATGCTGTCCTCGAAGGGTTAACGGAATTCAGGAGATTCGGAAGGGTCTATATCTTATGGACACGGGAATCGTTGCTAACTATCGGCCGCAGCGTTTGCCGGATACGATTAGCGACGCGACTAATTTTCCGGTCAATAAATAAAGTCAATATGCCGGCACGGCACGGCTAATATCAGCGGAAGCGGAGTGCACGGTGGTCCGTAACGGCGAAATTCAGTCGACCGATCGTTCTCCTCGCGGAATAAATTATTCCGTACGAAACACACGGCCGTCTAGCCGTTCCTCGCCGACGTTGGCATAATTCGATCGTTCCGAGGTGTGCACACACGCGCGCGTTTTCCGGTTCTGGGGATCTGTGGGCTTCCGCGTTAATGGGTCAATGCCGGCGGGTCTCACACTCGGTTTAACCCTTTCGCAACAGCTTATTCATCGTCGATGACCTTTGACCGGCGTTCCGACGATTTTCGACCAACCCAGACGAACACGCCAACGTTCGACGACGTTTATATCTCGCGCGGTGTCTCTGTTTCCGCGGGTTTCCACTACAGCGAGAGAACTGCAGCCGGGGAGAACGTTCGAGGCTTGCGGAACAAGCTCTCGAGAGCGCGAACAAGACCCACGGCCTCGAATACCGTACACCTGCCGGTTTAAGAGCTCCCAGGCAGACCTAGTTGCGAGTTCATATTGCGTGGAATATCGAGGACGTCGATTGCTGGAATCCTCCCACCCTCGAACTGCGGGGTCGGTTTCGACCCAGAGCTATCGGGTGAGCAAGTTCAGTGCCGTTTCATTCAATCGGTTGCAACTTCAGTCCGAATCCCTTAGTCTCACACTACCCCCTTCAAGGGTGTGCAAAAACGCATTATTTTTTAAATAAAAAAATATATAAAAAGGAACATTTTAAAAACTACGCTTATATTAAAATGCACTAAGAAGGAGAAAATAATTTTTTTAGGCATCAGTGACTATAAACAAAAGCGTGGAGACGATATATTGACGTAATCTTCGTGGGCGCTCCACGCATTTTTATTTATAGTCACTGATGCCTACAAAAATGATTTTCTCCCTTTTAGTGCATTTTAATATAAGCGTGGTTTCTAAAAAGTTTTTTTATATCATATATTTTTCTATTTTCTACTTTTTAGTCTTTTTTAAATGGAACGCAAGATATAGAAATACTGGTATGAAATAGTGAGATATAGAAACGCAAATATATGGAAATACGTGAGATAGAATGAGGGGATGATTCCGAGAGTCGACGTCTCTCGAGTCAGTTCCCCTGGTGTAGACACACTGCTTCCACGTCCACGTCAAAATATTTTCCTGTCGTTTTGCTAGGATTTTAACGGCATCATATTATATTAGAAGCTGCCTCAACCTGAATATAAACAATTACTGTGGATTATTACCAACAACGATTAATGTACACGACGAGCTGGAGAGAAAACGATCCTTGACCGATCAAGGAGCCGTAAGAAGATCGACGTTTATCTCAAGGAAATACAAAGAAACGGGTTATCGGCGGCAATTAACGCGTCCCGGGACGCTGCACCGTCCACACGTCTACGAATCCAAACAAACGCAAGAAAAGGCGGTCCGATATCGCCAATTACCCGGTTCATCCGATTACATTAATTAAATATTCCCGCCCCCGCTGGATGAAGCGAAAGCAGGACGACTGGATTCCGTGCCGGTTTTTTTCAAGTCCTGCGTTCCGGTACATTAACTGTTCGAGAACTAAGATGTGTCCCTTGAGGCAAGGCTAATTCCTTGGATCAAAACTAATCTCTTAAATCGGAACCAATCTCTTAACCCCTTGTACTATAACACCGAGTCAAACTCGTGATGAGAATTCTGAACAGAGCTTAATAAATATCTATGTTGTTAATGTCCTTTGATCCTTATATTATCACTAGACAGCGGATTTGATGTATTCGCGAGAAAAATGTCATTCAGAACAGTAAAAAGAACGATGCTCTCGGCGCACTGGTTCGATCCAATTTTACCTCAAAGCAATTTCGCAATTTGATTTAAATTTTCGACAATTTTGACATTTAATGTTTAATTTACTGATGGTAATAGTCGACACTAGTTATTCTGTTTAATAATTCACAGACGCAGTTATTATTTTTCTTGAAAATGATCTAAACATAGGTCGAAACGTCGAAAATTTAATTCAAATTGCAAAATTGCTTTGAGGTGAAATTGGATCGAACTAGCGCGCCGAGAGCATCATTACATCTTTTATCAACAATTATACGATCGATAAAAAGTAGGAACAGTAAAAAGAACGTTAGAGAAACTCAACAATACTGGTATATTATTTTCAATCTGTTAGACACATTAAATTTTTATTTTGCATAAAGATCCGCTGTCTAGTTACAACAATAATTCTCGAATGACACACTAATGGCCGCCAGTCAACGTATTAACGAATAGCGTCGATCGATTCCGTAGTCGAACGACAAAACGTGAAACAGTCGAAATATAAATTGCGTAGCGTAATGTAACTAAACGGCGCAGCCGCACCGGACTGCGGACGTGCATTCGAATGACCCCGCTGTCGGGGCCAGGTTCCAAGAGAGAACGGGAGCCAAGTAGAATTTTATTCCCTGCGGCAACGGCTGCTCCCGACCGTCGACCAAAAAGTGAAGTCTACCGAGTTATTCGGAAAAATTTCGAGAAACCACGAACACACTGCCGCAGTCCGATTCGAAAGGGTCGATTCCACGCCGAAAGAATCTGTCGCAGTGCATCGGTGTTTCGCGTGTGACTCGCTATAAACGGTGGGCCGATCGACCCACACCATGGTCCCCTGGCAAGTAGAATCTATCATGGTCAACGGCGAGTAATCTCGTTACTAGCTTTCGCGCGCGGACCAACTTTTATCTCTGCACACTTGCCGCGGTTACGTAAAGTTATTAGTTTGACCTATTTCCATGCAGAGAAAGCGAACTCGATACAGAAAAAGAGGGAGAGAGTGAGAGAGAGAGAGAGAGAGAGGGACAGGAAATAGCGGGGAAGGGGTACGCACTAAAATGCCGTGAATTCCCACAAAAGCATACTTGCCTGTAACGGCAACCCATCTCTATCTCCCTCCCGTTGTCTATCTCTCTCTCTCTCTCTCTCTCTCTCTTTCTCTCGATATCTATCTCTCGGTTGCCGAGGTAGCCCGGCGATTCCAGGCTCGCCTCGGCTTGGCTATCATCGATTCCATCGGAAAACGAAACCAATCAAAGCCGTGGGTACTCACGTTGACTGCTGCTCCGTCGTATGATGTTCTCCAAGAATGTGTTTTGCGGGGCGACCAGGCCCCTGCGCCCCCCTGGCATCCTTTCTCCCGTGATTTATCCCCGGATCCTGGTCGCTGCGGCTATCAGGACCTAGGCCAGCCTCTGTCGGCTACGCTGATCATCACGGTCATCGGTCTTCCTCGCCTCATCTCAAACGGGGCGGTTGCTCGCGCTCGTAGCACTATTATACATACGTGTATATATATATGTATATATCTCTCTCTCTCTCCCCAGATTTCCGTTATCCGGCTCGGCTAGCAACGGTGACGAACAGGCCGCGACACCACAACACTAACTGAATGTCATGACTCGCGGATAGTTCACCATCGTGACTATCACCACCGGTCATCCAATATGTAGTCCCAAGGGCCGAGATAGCGACACACGGTGAGTCCTGGCCGTCGAAATCGATCTAGACCGGTTGATCGATCCCCTGGATCCTCCCCTAGAACGTTTCACGGTTTCACCGTGAATAAAACCGTTCCTGGGTCCCGGGAGGGCGACACCGTTGATCGGAGTCGTCTTTTTTGTCACCTGGACCGGGCTCCGTTTGTCGTTCGACGTTCGACAAACTGCTCGCTGCACCTCGCGAGGACGATCTCCGGCGCTTCGGGTTCGGCAGCAGTCTTGGAGGGTTCTTCCGGTGTCCGGAAGCGCGACGTCGATCCCCTCGAACGGTCGTTATTATTATTATTGTTACTATTATTGGTATTAATATTAACGTTATTATTGTTAGACGGCGTGGCGGGGGTGGCGCGGGAGGAGGCGCGGCAGGAGAACGCCGACCAAGGGAACGAGGAGGACGGCGGTCCGGATTTATCGAGGCGGCGACCACGACGTCGATGGCCTCGCGATACTGTCCTCGGCTGGTGGACGCGCGATCGATGACCCATCTAACCGCAGTCCTTCCAGGTTATCGCGCGCGCTGTCACGGATACCCGACGGCAAGTAATTAGACGACTGCGCGGTACCTGCCACGTCGTTCTCCACATCCTCGGCGTCCTCCTCGGCGTCGGTGCAGCTGGTGCCCGCGGAGGAGAACATCCCTTTGCGAGGGGAACAAGGACGCGACGGCAACAGCCTCGTCGTCGGTCACATCCTTGATGGTGGTCGCGTACTCGATCACATCCTCGATCCTTGAACCAGGGTCCGGCCGCCGGATATTCCTGCTGCCGCTGCGAGCAACCTGGCTGGCTATGATCGAGAATGCTTGGCGGGTTTCGGGGATCCGAGAGCTCGATTCCTCTTCGTCGACCAGCTTCGTCTTGTTCCGGGAGGCGACCGTGTACCACCTGGAAACCAAAGGAGAACTCTTGTTAGACTTACGGTTGCTGCTTCGCCAGGTTTCCTCACTTTTCTACCGATTTGTCAATTTAGATCCTATCAGCCACATAACTAGACACGGGAGCCAGATAAAAATTTCTACCCCAATTCCCAGTCATTCTTGACCAACATGGTTTATACAGGGTATTTCACCTAACTCGACCACCTTGAGTATCTTTGTTGTTTTTAAAGATACGTCAAATGTCTGAAGGACAACGTTGAATGGTAAAATGGGGTATCGTAATACCAAAAATTTTTGTTTTTATGTAATTTTTTTAGAGATATGAAGGTCACCTTCATTTTTCATAGGTTAGTACCTTTTTATCACGAATATCCAGCTGCATCGATTGATGTATTAAAAAATACTTCATTCCATTTCAAAAAATGAAGGTGACCTTCATATCTCCAAAAAAAATACATAAAAACAACCATTTTTTTTTATATCCTATGAGCCCTATTTTAAGGTGGTCCATAGGGTTTATACAAAAACCGACTGTTTAAAAAACCGGTTTTGAAATTTTACAGATAGAAAACAAGACATATTTACAATTTAAAATAGAAGATTTTAATTTTTTTTATTGATAATAATTAAAAAAATACAAAAAAGGAAAAAGTAAGGTACATGTACATACATACATAAAATGATTAAATTAAAAAATGAATAAAATATTGCAAAGAACGAAATAGCAGAAATATTGCGAAATTAAATTAATAAAATAATACCCTTAAAAAATCACAGAAATTAACAAATGTTTTATATTTATGTAAATTATTATGTTACTTCTTTCTTTGTTTAATAAAGTATGACTTCAGAAAGCAAAGAACGTCGATGGATTTATTGCTTATTGTTAGTCGTGTCCTTAGTTTGGACACAAAATTTCCAGAAATAGAGAAAACTCGCTCACTTGCTACTGAACTTGGCTTAATTGTCTTTAAACCATTAAATAATACATCTAAATTTTTTGTTCTTCTATCTGTAGCCTCTAAGACCAAGAACTCCTTGTTTAATGTTTGAGGACTGGAGGAAGTCACTTCTTCAGGTTCTTGCAGTTCTCGTGCAGTCACACTCCACTAAGCCAACAATGTTGCCAGACCTTTCTCCGCTATACCACTAGCTGTGTACTTTTTGATTACATCAAAATCATTATAGCGGATTAATATAAGTGTTATGTATATATTTATGCGGATTGCAAAATCTTCTTTCAAAAACCGGTTTTTAAAAACCGACAAACCCTAGTGGTCAAGTTAGGTGAAATACCCTGTGTACCCGTGCGAACCTCGAGTAATCGTGAACACGTCCGTATCAGTGAAAAGTGGTGCGAATCCGAAATGACCCCTGCAAAGCAGTACAGGTCCCAGTGCTCGGGGGGTTAAGCTGAAACTAATACACTGATGATCTCAAATATTTTTAATTTATCCACTGCTTTATATACATATTGCGCGTCAGTGGCGCACCCAGGGGGGGAGCCAGGGGGCCAAGTCCCCCACCAAGAAAAAAATGTTCAGCTTCCAAAATTAAAATCGCGGAATAGCCCTGGGTACCGTTGATAGATATTTTGGCTTTAAAAAAAGGTCATCACGCAAAACCTAGGGCTGGGTTCAACTCGGCCCCCCCCCAAGATTACATCCTGGGTGCGCCACTGTTGCGCGTACCCAATTTGTCGTAAATGCATAAAATCCGTAAACTAATTATAATGGAACAGATGAGCGCCTAGTTTCCATAGCCCAGAGTAGACAACCCGCATCACCAACAGGAGATGACGGTGCGTGCGAGTTGCGTACTCGAGGCGCTCGGCTACAATTATACCCTGTGTGCTTCGAAAGAAGGGATCCAAAGCACGTTTCAAGGGACTATCTCTAGCTAATCTGGGAACGGATGCGAGGACGCGTGCGGATATATTCCAGCACGGTCGTATTCAGCCCGGGTCGCAAGCATTACACGCTTTTCCAGTCTACGGTTCCCTGCAGGTATCAATACACTGTATTCAGAAGTTTGAGCTAATTCCCTTGGTGAATGGAGCGCCGGCGGTGCCTATCTCGGCGACAGAGCACCGGTACATCTTGCCAACGGCCGGGCATGAAATTGTGTTTTCACGCTGCGGGCAGTAAGTCGTGCCAAGTCGAGACAGAGAGCCGTTCAATGGCGCTGCGCTCTCTAGCACCCCGACGAGCATCAACAACACGGTGCGATATTTAAATCGGAAAGTTTAAACAGCACCTGGGGCCCCTTCCACGATGTTCTGTATCAACGATACGTACGTCAATATCGACAAATCGAGTTAGTCCTGTCAAGATCGCGCTAGTTAAGGCGGTAGACTCGTTTCCAGGATTTTGCAAGGGTGCCGGATTCGCGTTCTCATTTCTCGATAATACAAAAAAATAAATTTTTTGAAAATACCACGTTTTTAAAACGGACTGAAAAGTATAAAATACTTTTTCCTAGCCCCATACAGACTCCTGACCCGGTACAGATAGTCCTGAAAATTTCTGTGAAAATACTTGTAAGATTTAAAACGAAAAAGGTGGGGAGCAAAATAATACATAGTAAGGAGTGTAGAGAGTAGCTGCCGTTGAGAAAACTCGCACGACAGTTCATATCATTTGCAGTGCAATAAAATTGTTAGTGATTTGGGTGAACTATGTGGTAAATGAGTGGGTGGAAATGCATATTTGTTTAATAGTAATTTAATATAGTTAATGATTACATATATGCTAATACAAAAATTAAAGAATTCACTCTCAACACGCGGCGTCCATAGATCGACTCAAACATAACCTCTAAGAACAAGCACTCCCTCTATATACTTGTGGCCTCTCACTCAGTCACGCGCGCTCACGCTTCCATCTATACTCTACATTCACAACTCTCACAAACAATACAAACAATCATCACTCACAAACTATTCACGCATCAATTATCTATTGCATGCGGCCCACGTTTCTCGTTTTAAATATTTTAAATACTTAAGTTATTTAAATATTTGGCTACTGAGAAATCCCATTTTCGTATTATCGAGAAATGAGAACGCGAATCCAGCATCCTTGCAATCCTGGAAAAAGGCGTCTACTCCCTTAACACTTCGATTCAATGTTTCGATGATTTAATAGCGGGTCTAAGCGTGATACCGGACACTGTGATCCCCAACGAAAAAGAGAGACGTCGTTTCTATTGTTCGGACGAGCACGATTATGACGTTCAAAGGAGCCCACGCTGCCAGTCAAACGCCGTCACAATTTTTCATCGGCAAACAGCCGACCAGTAGAGGTTAGGCGTGCCGATATAAATGAAACTCTTTTGTGGCGTGTCGTTGGCGAACGATCGGAAACGAATGTTTGTTTGAAATCGGTGACGTCATTTAACGAATCGATAACACTTACAAGTTGCGGGCCATCGTTGTATGTTCAGCTGAGAGAGATAGAGGTAACGTCCGTTCGTCGGGTATCGCGGCGAGATTGGTCGCGTTTTTCGAGCGGAAGCTCACGGATCGATCCGATTCCAAGAATACCGGCGACGAGACCGCCTCTATTCCCCGGCTAAAATTAAACCGGTCCGATTGTTGAAGATCGACGCGACAGCCGGCGCGAGTTTATCGGGTTGCCGCCGAACGACAATTAACGATCGTATCCCACTTTCCACCGTCTTTATGTCGCCCGTTTACCCCGCGAAAAACAACGCACTCCATCCAGCTCGTTTGATTCCAAAAAGGGCGCCACTTTCAAATAAGATGATTGAATTGGTGTCTAGTAAAAGAGTTACAGTTTGTAAAACAAGATTACGTAAAAACAATTTGTTGCTCAGTTTAGCAATGAAGGCTGCGTTCTACAGGGTGTCCCAGACCAAGTGTAAGTCCCGGAAATGGGAGGTTCTTTGGGTCATTTGAGGCGACATTTTCCTTTGCAAAAATGGCGTCCGCGGCTTTGTTTAGCAGTTATTAACGAAAAACATGGACCAATCAGAACGCGCCCTGGGGGTGGTGTTACCATTGGCCGAGCCGGAATACGTCGGAGGTAGCTGAACTCTGATTGGTCCGTGTTTTTCGTTAATAACTCCTTAACGAAACCGAGGAGAAGATTTTCGTAAAGGAAAAAGTGATTTCAAATAACCGTAGGAACCAGGCCCTTGAAGGAAATACAACATTTTTGGGAGACCCTGTATAGCCTTTGGAGAAAACATGGATATACAATAAGTATAAACTAAATAAATAGTAGTGTAAGGGTTTAATTTTCTGATTTAGAAATGATTGTTTAACCCGACCCGTTGTACCAGTAGCTTATCAACCGTCGGAGAGGGTGGTTAATTCGATTAGAGAGGATCGAATTCTCGATTCGCGAGCATCGAATATAGAAACGATTCATTTCGAATGAATAACAACGACAATGGCTACGTCGGATCGAGTCGAACGCTGGATTACCTTCGAGAGTAACCCGTAGCTCGAAACATTAATATTCGATGGTTCCGTGGGAGCCGGTGGATGGTTCGGAGCAACTTGATGCATTCGAGAGGAAGATTCTAGGTTGGACGAGGTTTCGGGATTCGACTTGGCCGAGTCGAGGCAGGAGATTGCCATTCCTCTTCGCGTCAGTCTCTTGAAGCAGCTCGTTTCGCCGATACATACTACCTTTTGTTTTGTCAGGCATTGTGCTGGCCCGAGATTACTGCCGATAGCGGCGCGGCATGGCGGTGGCGCCGTTCTTCCATACCGTTTCGAAAATTGCTCTCGGTAATAACTTTTGCGCGTCACTGCGTCTCGCCGCCCCTGATTCGCGCTCCTCGAGATTTCCACCGTCGAATCTCGGCGGACAACCCAAATGAAAACTCGACCGAAGATACCCTAAACAGCGCCCACGCGAGGTTGAGCGAACTCTTCGTAAATCGACTCGAACTACAGGTTGACCCAAAAATGTACCTCCTGAGGTTATTCAAAGTGACGTTTCCCTTTGTGACAATGCTCCCCGCCACACTATTCATTCGATAACTTGAACAAAAATTAAGTTGGACAAGAATTAAGTTCGACAAAAATTAAGTTGGACAAAAATTAACTTCGACAAAAATTAAGTTGGACAAAAATTAACTTCGACAAGAATTAAGTTGGACAAGAATTAAGTTGCACAAAAATTAAGTTGGACAAGAATTAAGTTGGACAAAAATTAACTTGGATAAACATTAAGTTGGACAAACATTAAGTTGGACAAAAATTAACTTGGAGAAAAATTAACTTCGACAAGAATTAAGTTGGACAAGAATTAAGTTGGACAAGAATTAAGTTGGACAAGAATTAAGTTGGACAAACATTAACTTGGACAAACATTAACTTGGACAAACATTAACTTGGACAAACATTAAGTTGGACAAACATTAAGTTGGACAAAAATTAACTTGGCCAGATATTAACTTGGCCAAAAATTAACTTGGACAAAAATAATCATGCCGTGACCCTCGAGCGGTCATATTAAAGGTGTGACTGTAGTCTTCAAATCTGCATTGGTCTCATTCGTGAAAAGAAATTTTCAACATCAGTCCGAACGTTCGAATTTGCAAAATTTGCAAAAAAGTAGAAATACGAACAATGGTATTCGAAAGTGGGAGGTTCCAGCTTGACAACGAGGCGAGAACGAATATTCTACGACGTTTTCTTCCAAAGTTACAGCACTTCGATTTTAGAAAAATTTTGAACGAACTTATTTAAAATTCCTTTAAAACTCCTTATTTAAAATTCTTTAGTTTCCTCGGATCCTAACAATCAGCTCCACTGTGTAAATTATAATACGTGATTAGTAGACTGCGGATCTTTATGCATTTATGGCTTCTGAAATTTTGTGAAAAGGTGGAATATAAAATTCGACAGAATTTAGAACAACTTTTATTTCGTTAAGATCTGCAGAAGGCTACTACCACTGGAAATAAGATTGTATTTTACTCGACTTTCTTCAAATTCGTCTACAAAAATTGAAAATTGCATAAATATCCGCAGTCTAGTGATTAGCAATGGTTCACTCGAAACACCCGAAAATGGAGTCGCCTCCTTATGGCAGTGCGCCGCATTGGCTCTCGAATTTGTGTAGACTAACAATAAATTTTCCCGCTTTCTCGCACAGCTAATCTCTCGGCCCCCATTCCTGCCCGCGGCCGAGTTCTCTGCATCGAGATCGTCGAGTCACTTGAAATCCCACCGCACAAACGGTGTCAATTATAGGCGCGAATTACAAGGTTCCCTGGCAGGGAAGCATGCTCCCCTCTCTTCGCAGGAAACTCTGTGCATCAACGGGTCCGCGTTCTTCCGGGGTGAATCGAGGCCCTCGCGAGCGTTTTCACGGTCCGCTGGTTGCTTCGAGCCGTGAAACGCTTCGGAACGGATGGGATAAGAGGGATTCGCGGATCCATTAACAATGGTAGACGGCAAAGGGATGAATACAGTTGCCTGGAACGGCACCGACGACGTGGCGCGACGTAGAGCGGCGCGGAGCGTCGAGAGGCCGGCCCGCCGAGGATCGATTCGAATTAACCCTCGACTCCTGAACCGGCTTCGCCAAGATTCCACCGACATTCTTTCTAAGACGACTGTCCAACTGTGGTCAGTACTAGTAACTAGACTGCGCATTTTATGCATTTATAAATTAATTATAACAGTACAAACATTAGAACCATTTAAGAGCAGCGTTATTCCCAGCTTATTAACCCCTTGCCCTACAATATCGAGTCAGACTCGTGACGAACATTCGGAACGGGGTCTCGTAAAATATATTTAAAACAACTTTTTAAAAACCACGCTTATATTAAAATGCGCTAAAAAGAAGAAAATAATTTTTTTAGGTATTAGTGGGCGCTCCACGCTTTTATTTATAGCCACTAATGCCTAAAACAATTACAATATTTTCTCCTTTTTAGTGCATTTTAATACAAGCGTGGCTTTTAAAAAGTTTTTTTTTAATATATTTTCTTTTATTTTCTCCTATTTAGTCTTTTTTAAATGAAACGCAAGATATAGTAATACCGGTATGAAATAGTAAGATATAGACACGCAAGGTATGGGAATACGCGAGATGGAATATGGGGATGACTCCAAGAGAAGTCTCTTGATGGAGTCCAAAATTGTCCGACATGGAACTGAATGAACGGAACACCACACTGACATGAGCTACTTCGGTGCGAAGTGGGTCAATGGAGTAGGGAGCGCTGACGCGCGGAGTGGGGATTGCTGAACGCGATCACGTACTACCGAGCGTCGCGCGGCGAGGTGTGACGGTTAATATAGACAAATTTTTTTCTCCTGGACGAACAGTTTTTTAAAAAATTTTTTTTTTAAATTGCATTGTCATCCAGTTCTGAGCTATGTGTAAAGTTTCAAATCTCTAGCTCATCGGGAAGTGGTTTAAAATTCGATTACAAGATTTGACGCATGCAACAACAACAACAACAACGACAACTCGGCAAGTTAATATAAGCGCGATAATATTATGTATTTGTCATTAACCCCTTGCTCTATGATTTATTTTACGGTTTCAGTGATTAAAACTTTTTTTGTAATTCGCAATTTCCTAAAAAAGGAGAAGATTTATATCTTCTGTATGCCTACATGTTCTCCAATAACTATGCATTGACAAATCCAAAATAGAATTTCATCTCGGTTTAAGGGAAATTAATAACATACATATTTATTAGACTCTGTTCTGAATCTTCATCACGAGCCTGACACGATATTGTAGGGCAAGGGGTTAATATACTGCGGATTTGATGCATTTATAACAAAAATGGGCACGTACAATTTAAAGCAGTTAAAGCATGAGAGAATTCAAGAATGTATAATTTTCGTCTTATTCTAATTATCAAAGCAAAAATGAATTTAACCTGTGTTTCTTCCTAATCAGATAATTATTATTTTGTGTAATAGTTCGAAGTCTACTAACATTTTCATTAACTCTAATTAGGACCTTGCAGTCCTAGTCAAAGAGACGTAATTGTTCCGCGACATTGACTGGGATTAGGCACATCGATTGGAATTAACTCTCGACTGCTGAACCAGGCTTGTTAAGACTCCACAAACATTCTTTCGAAGACAACAGTCCGACTGTAGGCAGTGCTAATAACATTGCCATTAGCTGGGAGGTTGTATTCTGAAAGGCATTAGGATTAGGCAGATCGATTCATGAATCGTAATCCTGGCTTGTAGACACGGATGGAGAATTGCGAGTTGAATTACGGTAATCGTTTCTTTCAACAATCTGGGTACATCCATTTCAAATAGAATATTCTTGGTGCTAGCTGGGATATTGTCGTCTGAAAATGTTGCTGTTGCACGATATTGGCTGGGATTAGGCAGATCGTAATCGTTTCTTTCAACAATCTGGGTACTTCCATTTCAAATAGAACGTTCTTGATGCTAGCTTGGTCGTTGTAGTCTGAAAATGTTGCTGTTGCACGATATTTGCTGGGATTAGGCAGATCAATCCCTGAATCGTAATCCTGGCTTGTAGACCCGGATGGAGAATTGCAAGTTAAATTACGGTAATCGTTTCTTTCAACAAACTGGGTACATACATACATCCTTTTCAAATAGAATATTCTTGGTGCTAGCTGGGATATTGTCGTCTGAAAATGTTGCTGTTGCACGATATTGGCTGGGATTAGGCAGATCGTAATCGTTTCTTTCAACAATCTGGGTACTTCCATTTCAAATAGAACGTTCTTGATGCTAGCTTGGTCGTTGTAGTCTGAAAATGTTGCTGTTGCACGATATTTGCTGGGATTAGGCAGATCAATCCCTGAATCGTAATCCTGGCTTGTAGACCCGGATGGAGAATTGCAAGTTAAATTACGGTAATCGTTTCTATCAACAAACTGGGTACATACATACATCCTTTTCAAATAGAACATTCTTGATGCTACCTGGGACGTTGTAGACTGAAAATGTTGCTGTTGCGCGATATTGGCTGGTATTAGGCAGATCGATCCCTGAATCGTAATCTTAGGGTAATTGTTTCTCTCAAGAATCTGATTATATTAATTTTCTCAGAAAAATGCATTTAACACTAAACCTACCGAGCTTTAAAAGTAGTTTGCCTTATAAAAACAACAAGATTAAATTTATTTGAACTCTGTGCGGTTCATATCATAATATCTATGCTACTAAATATATTTATTTAATAATTTACCACGAAAGCATCTTTATAATTTCAATAAGCGTGAAATAAAAATCTGTAACCGGTTATTTGATCGGTGATGGTAGGTTTAGTGTTAACAAAATATTCTTATCGAGGACTCCGCTCGCAATTTCCCCGTTTTCGTACCCGACCTGCGCTCGCCATTAGAATTCTTCTAAGTCGGGTCCGCGATTTCAGTTGTTCCTCGTGGTCGCGTGCCAATTGCGGGACCCGTCTCGAACACGACGAAAGAGCGGCGCTGCTCTCGCGAAATACTTCTCCGAATCCGAATATATTGGCCCTCCACGGTCTTATTGTTTCCTTGATGGTTCGCTAATCGACAAAGGAGCCTCGGAGAACGGCACGGCCGAACAGTCGAATCCTTGATCTAAAAATTTCTAAACGCGCGAGCACAACAAGTTTAGCCTCGTTCGAGGCTCGATCATTCTCGAGAAAGAACCGCGGCAGCTCGACCTTCGAGCGACGGAGTCCTACGAGATTCCACGCGATCGAAATTGGACGCCCTTGCCGAGGACTTCCGGTCCTCGTGAACCGTCCCAATTTCGTACCCGCTTTCATTTGACTTGCAGATCGGCAGCCGGTCTCTCGCTCCGAGACCCATCTTATCTGCGCGCTTTAGCCCTTCACTGGCCGGCCGATTTTCAACCTATCTTAATCTGCTTGCCTCGACTGTTACGTTTCGCTCGCGACAATCTTATTTGAATAGAACGAGCAACTTCAGTTATACGGTCGCCGTTGTTACCGGCAGTACTTGATTGTTATTAGTAGATCGCGGATTTTTATGCGAACTAAAACTGTTTGCATCGCGCGAAATGGATATTTCATTCTTCTTTGAATCATTCTGTTCAAGAAATCCGCGAGAGGCAAGGCGATAATACATAATTTTATCAAATGAATATACTGGGTGGGCCGTTATGCATTTTCTTCTATCTTCAATCCATTCCATTCGAGAAGAGAAAAATTAAAGACATCATTTTGTGTTGTTAAAAATTCTTGAATTTACCAACACCAAGTAGAAAATTAATTGCAACATCTTAACTTATTGTTCGACAGAAAAAAATGATTTTATTTCAATCACAATTTTCTGTTCCATTCGAGATAGAAGAAAGATAGAAAGAAACCTGTTCAGAACGCCCAATCTTCGATAACTCGCAAATGTGCAGGTTGAGCCAAAAGATTTGGGATAGAGAAGATTCCAGGTATCTCAATTTTAGTCAAATGTGGACTCGCTAATTTTCGCGCCAAGGTTTCCTGTATCGCACCCTAACCCTTCCTCCGGGGGGGGGGGGAGAAATTTCACGGCTCGCGTGGTTATTCGATTTCCATCAGACCAACGCGAAAATGAGACAAAGGGAACGCGGAAACGAGCGCGTAATCGGAACAAATCATCGCCGTCTCCCTATAGAAATCCTATAACGTCGCGACGTCTGCGGCCGTATCGGAAGAAGAGCTCGGAACGGCGAGGAATTCCGTCTATCCGGCAGAATATCATCGATTTTCCAGATGTAGAACACTTCTACGAAACTCCAGGGGACACTCGAGACCTTTGAGCAGCCTTCAAGGACGCTCGGACCACTCCCACGACTATGAGAAGACTTTCGGAGATTCTCGAACGTCATGAACGCCTTCGAAGATTCCCGGAGGACCTCCAAGGTCACCGCGAGGAACCCGGTACAATTCCTGACTGACCGACGGAGGAACTTTCTAAATGAACTTTCGATTGTCTTTAGAACACCTTCAGACGATGTCCAAGGCTCTCGATGGGCTTTAGAGATTCCTGAAGAAGTCTCGAGAATCTTGGAAGTCTTCCAGGAATCCGCGAAGGATATACGAAGTATTATCAAGTCGCTGGAAGACATTTAAAAGGGTCTCAAGGTCCCTGTAGAACCTGCAATTATTCTAACCGAGATGTCAGGCCCGGATATTTCTAACGTGTCCACAAGAAGTACCTTGAAAAGTTTTCAAAAATCGATAAGCCAAGCAGTGAATAATTATCAATAGACTGCAGATTTTATGCATTTATGACGAAAATGAAACGGTAAATTTTAGAACAGTAAAGAGATTAAATGAATTAGAGAACATCGACATACCATTTCTAGCTTATTAGAATGATTCCAGAAGGAAAACAATCTTTATTCAGCACCAGTTTCTTGCAATCGATGCAGAGAATTTATAGTTTGCATAAAAATCCGCAGTCTAAATTACCAATTACGTAGTTGTAAGAGTGGTTCGCTGTCTGAGGGTTAATTTGTGATCAAGCCTTGCAGGAGACAATTAGGACAATTGGGATAACTCGAGGTCCTCGAGTACGTTGAGACTTTCTATAGCTTTCGGTTGTCTACCAAAGGCTCTGGAGGACTCGTTGGAATCTCCACAGGACTAAACATTTTCGAAAGACCTTCGAGTGATCTGTGAATAGCGGATTGCCGATTCTTTCATCGAATCGAAGCGTTCTCCAAAGAAGAGAAGATGTCGAGAGCGATCGCGAGGGTTCCGATGGGATCGGAAAACGCCGAGGAAAAGGGAGCAAAGACCGTGTTGGGAAAGAGGTCACCCGGATTTCGAGCGGATCCGAATCCTCGCCAGAAAGCAAGCCGTATCTCAAGGTAGCCCATCATTTTTCGTGGGAGGAGTTTTTGGCACGACTGTCGGGATTCGCTTACCCTTTTTCTCGTTCGGCGTTGATCGATCGGCTGCAGGACCCACGCTTTTACCTAGCACGGACACCGGTCGCCTTGCCGAACATCGAACAAACACGTAATCGAGCCTCTCTAGTGGCTTTCAACACCGGCGCGGGTCTTCCCCTTCCCCAGGCTGCCCGTATCCAGTATATACACAGAACCAACGGAATAACTCGAACGATAAATAGACCTTCGAGACTCTCGATCGGGAAACGCGCTCGGCTCCAGAGATTCCTCGGCTTTGAATCTCGATAACGAATTTGGTCTCTCCGTGAAACGTCGGTTGCCCGAATGTTATCGAGAGAACTCGGTGTTCGGATAATGGAACGATCATGCTGGATTAATTGTCCAGCGAATTGCACGATCAATCGTGGTGTCTACGGATCGTCTGCCAATCAACATGGCGGCGGCAAGATATCCTCAGTAGTGTTCCTTCTCGAGAAATTTCATAATTGGTTATTTCTCAGAAATTACAGTATTTCTCGTGAAATTTAAATATAGCAAAATTCTTACGAATCTCATTCATTTTATAACATATTTTCGGAAATGAACGAATACGTATGGCCTACCATCAGTCAAAATATGCTACATTTTAATGTAAGTATTTAAATATCTCTGTTACTTGTGATTATACGAAAAAATGTCAGAGGAGAAATTTTCACTGTTCAATAAGGTAAATATAATGGCAAAATAAAAAAATTTTTTGGAAATCATATTTCGAAATATCAAGTTCATCGTTAGTTTTATTTAAAGGAGGTCATATAATTATTCTATATTCCTATTCAGAAAAAAATACAAATCCAACGATGTGCCACGTTCCATAGTTAAGGTGAATATCACAATTATCAAAATTTTTTTCAATTTAAGTGCGCCACGTCATCCTTTTATCCGATCGATCTCAAACTTTGCACAAATTTTCTTCTCACCTAAAGGAACAATACTGGATAGTTGCGTGCATTGTATCTTGATAAAAATTTCTCTCCAAGTATATAGCTTAGGTCCACCCTAATGTACATAGTGGACAGGAATAAACATTGAGTTAACGTCTTTTGCGCTTTCGATAAATATTATCAACGATATTTCAAATATCACAAGTTTTCCAATATGTTTTTATTTTATTAAAAATTCTAGAGAATTCTCGAGAAACATAGTCTTATTTCTCATTTCCCGAGAAACGAAAAATGTTGAGAAATCAGGAACACTATTCCTCAGGATTTGCCGAGGCGAACTCTCTTTCGAAAACTCTCATAGCATTACATTCTAGGATAGAACAAGTATATTCTGCTACTTCTCAGCGTCGTCCTCGGTTCCGTGTTTTCTTACGTACGCGTTCGAACAAAATTATCGTTTGCAAGCTAATGATACGAGCAAGGAGTCGCGACAATGGCGGTGGCGTCGGGCACAGGTGTACAGAATGATAAAGAATCGCTGGGCTCGAGTATAGGCAAAAGCCACAGCGGGTACGGAGATTGGCTAGCGATATTCACGAGCGAGCGCGCTCATTGTGCTCGAACGGGACACTAATGTCGTCGAACAGACGGTATCCGACAGGGACGTCCTGCGAACCTCCCCCTCGAGGCGTCTACTTTCATAGCTAACGAGCCGTAATGTTCCAAAGGTATCTCTCTCTCTACTGCTTCTCGGATAGCTGTTCCATGCGGTTTCCCCCGGCGGGAACGAAAAACAGAACGTCGAAAGTGTTACAGGGACGCGAGGAAACCGTGCTCCGCAACCCTCGAACGTCCATCCGTCCCCGAAGAAATCGCTCCCGAGGCGGGAACAAGGACAATGGCTCACGCGCGACACCGAACAACGGAAGTGCCGGTGCAGCGTTTCCTTCCGACCACCAGACGATCGAATAAATATCCTCGGAAAACCTCGGAAATCACTGTCGAAACGCGGCGACACAACTACCCCCGGTAGTCGGACCACTTTTCACTGGAAAATAACGCTTTTCTTCTCTGGTCCGCGCGATTTCTCGCGACCAAATACTGAAAATTGAATATGGATTGTTCTCCGACAAACCGGCGACCGATATTAACCCCGCAGTGCTTGCACGCGATAAGTGCACGTGCTGCAAGTTTCTCTTAACGACTTAATTGGCGAGAAAAATACTTTTATTAACGCATTATCAACCGGCGGTTATTTCACAGTTTTTTGAAGTTCGTAAGACTTTTTAATAGATCGTTTTCAACTTCAGCAGTTTGTTAGGTACATTTTTTTTCTCCTAGACGCACATTTTTTTTAAAAATTTGTTTTTTAATTTTGCATTGTCATCCAATTCTGAGCTATGTTTAAAGTTTCAAGTCTCCAGCTCATCGGGAAGTGATTTAAAATTCGATCATAAGATTTGACACATACAACAACGACATCGACAACATCGAGAACTCGGCAAGCTAATATAAGCGTGGTAAAAATCATCGAGAATGCTACCATAAATTTCGACTTCTTAGCCTCCAAGGAAGGTTTGATTTCTTCGTGAAGAAGCAAGTATGTATAGTCGTTGAATTCGCCTTGACATATTAAACAATTTAACGATTAACAATCTCGGCTAGCTATCGATCGTCTCTAAAACCTAGTTTTCGACTTGAACTTCGCGATATAGTTCTTCGAAGTTACGTTTTTGTCCCCCTCTCCGCGCCCGCGAATCAATCGGTTCGCGGTAGCTTCGTTGACCTAGCCTAACCGTCAGGTACGCGAACAAGGTAGCGAAGTTGAAGGCCGAAATGGTAACCTCGGTCCACTGTTGACAATGGCAGCGAAGCGTTTGCCAGCGTCTGGTTTCGAAAGGCGCAGCGTAACCGGTGTGTTTCTATCGATCGATCGACCTTCCTCGTTCGACGAAGGTGGGCCACCTTTTCGGCTTCACCTTGCACCTACGCCGAGGAGGAAGGCAAAGGGCAGGAGAGATTGATGGCTCGATAAACGCGGTGGGAGAGTCGCCGCACACCGACAAGTCGCGCCGAAATTCTGGCCAAAAGTGAACCAAATTTCTCCCCATTGTTTCAACCCTCAAAATCAATTTTTTTCAAGATTTATTTTTTCTCATCAATCTTTAATCATTAATTTGTGCTTTTACCGACGCTCCAATGATCATATATTAAAATATCGACTTCGGTACGTATTCCAGAAGTTTTTTAGACTTTTTGAAAGCCTAGAATTATAAAAGACTTAGTCAAGATAATCGACCCAGTAAGCACACAGAGGATTAAGATCACGAACTTAATGAAGACGAAGAATATAATTAACTTCAATAGTGTACTTCAAGTACTACATGAAAAGCAAAATATATTTTACATCCTTATTCGTAAAAATATTAAGAATATTTTTATAATATTAATAAATGTAATTATTAGGTTGGGTTAGCCACCACATTTTCTCCAACAAAGTCATTTGTATACGTATTTTTTAAGCACGAGTATTTTATATGAAATTAATCGCAAAATTCAGAGCTTCCCAATGATATACAGTTCAAGAGGTTATAATGATATCATAAAAGAGCCTAAATTATTTGTCTACAAATGTAGGTGCACACGTCCTCGAATGCACACATGCTACACGCGCCTAAAAAAATACCTGACAGTTTGCAGTCATTTTCATTCAACAGAAATAAAGAGAGAAAGCAGAGCGGTGAATTCTGGAAGCCGTTCTTATCATGGATTGAAAAATAAATTCTGCCGAGAATTTCATCGGAACTTGCGGAGGAATTCGCGAACCCCCGTCGGTCAATGGAGTCCCGGAGCACGGTATGACGTCATTCGCGCGTCCCTGTTTCGCGATCCAGCAGCGTTCTACGATCCATGTCACGGGAACACCGCTCGCTAGGGATGGGATCAAGTTCACATGTACTCGCGAATCCTAGTCAATATCAACGGGCCAACTTCCATTCGGTAAGTTTCGAACGCCTAAGTGGATTGCAAATTTTATGGGTCTATAGAATATACTCCGCTATCGGGCGCGGGGGTGTTAAAAGTTTTCATTAGGCCAGCACGAGTACACTCCTGCCGGCGGATCTAATCAATTCATTGGCTCAGTCCATTTTGAAAAATTGGTTCATCATGGCTGAAACCCGATCAACCTTTAAAAATATTTTCGTGGTTTCATGGTTGTTCTGTTAATGATCTTTTCAATCAAGTAAACACAACAAGAACTCGGCAAGCTAATATAAGCGTGGTAAAAAGCATTGCCCTCATTTTTTAAGAGAACAATTGAGTTTTGATCGGTGGTTCCTGTCGCACTTTTGTTAAAATTTAAAATGTTTCAGTTTCCACCAAACCAGAGGCGAACAACTGCACAGAGAAACAGAAAATGAGGAACGTACGAGGATTAACGATTCGCAGTGATGTATCAAAGTTCGCCGTCTTACCGAGAGGAGTTTGCAGACTAGCGAGAGAAGTCGTTGAAGTCGTATGATCGTGATTCATCGGTGAAGTTGAAGATCCGAAGATAAAGTTCCCGGGCGTCTGACTAATAGCAGATGAAATATGCGCCGGCGTTAATGGTTTAAGAGCGTGTTCGATTGCTCCCGTTGACCGTAAAGCGTCGAAGACGATCCGGGGCCGCAGCCATAAGTTCCGAGAGATCGCTAGACGCCGGATCGTCTCGAGCATCTCCGAGCCAGGCCAAAGAACGAACCAACGAACGAACGAACTGCGATACCCCGCGGTATACATATCCGACGAGAATCGAACCGGCGATGACCGACCTCTTGACCTCCATTCCCCGTTCCACGGCCTGTCGATAATTTATTCGATTCGGTTGTTAACAGGCCGGAATGGTTCCGAACGAACGATCCCCGACAATTCATCGTTGTTCCTTGTTGACTGCACGGCAACCCGACGCACGCCGATGCATACCGAGCTCATGAGTCTGATTAATTGGATGATCCCGCCTCCTTAACCCCGTGAATCGTCTAGTGCGTCGATTAACTCGACGAACCGCGCGTGAAATTGCAATTGTCACTCTGAAATCGATTTAAGGAGAAAACACAATAACGGAAGATATACCCTCGCGGACGCCATAGTGGCGCGGTGCGCGGACTCTTATGGGGATCGGCAGAAAATTAGTAACTCTGTAACTGATCCGTTTCCAACCTGATACAGTATTTTATCGATAAATGTCCCAAATGTCTGGCCGATAAGTGGCCCAGAACTATCCCCACTCCTACGGTGTGCACCCCCTTCAGGGGCCAAGAAGCTCGAGAGGCCTCGGTCGCCGAGAAGTATGACATCATACGGCTCAGATGTATCGGTGACACCACACCAATCCAATGATAAAACTTCTTTATTTTTCATTATTTTTTTATGGAATTTTCACGAACATATTCGCGGTATTTTTCTAATGAAAATGATACCAAATATGATATAATTCAGAGTATACTGACTTGTTTAATGAACGATGCAAATTTCGAACGTAAGGGGGAACAGTATATGGGAAGTTCCTTTGAACTGCATCTTCTCTTTCTTTCCCAATACACTGTCCTTCTTTGCGTCGAAAACTTTCACCGTTCATTACACAAGTCAATATAATTGGAATCAGTGGCGCACCCAGGGGGGGAGCCAGGGGGCCAAGTCCCCCACCAAGAAAAAAATGTTCAGCTTCCAAAATTAAAATCGCGGAATAGCCCTGGGTACCGATGATAGATATTTTGGCTTAAAAAAAAGGTCATCACGCAAAACCTAGGACTGGGTTCAACTCGGCCCCCCCCAAGATTACATCCTGGGTGCGCCACTGATTGGAATTATACCATATTTGGTATCATTTTCATGATAAAAATGACACGAATATGTTGGTCAAAGTCCCATCAATAAATAATGAACAATATAGAAGTTTTGTTTATACTTCTCGGCGATCGAGGCCTCTCGAGCTCCGCTGTCCTTTTCTACGTTCGGCAAAAGTCAAAGAATAGTATCCCTGGCGGATAATTGTCCCTGGGCAGACCCGTGTTGGGGACAATTATCGATAAAATACTGTATACCTAATGCTTTTTTAAAGAGGACACCAAGGTATATCGATTAATGGGAAAAAATACAATGTTGCTAAAACAAATTTAAGTGATTTGTTTATTGTTATCAGATGAAAACCTTTTTGCTAATTCTTTCTTATAACAATTTATTGTCGTGCAGTTACTGATCAACTTTTGTTCAAACAATTTCTTTATCAGATATCCCAACATCATAGATAGAATAACCTTCGCCACACCTTCTTCGACGGATGGGGTGGCTCTACACGAGAAAACGAATCGACAATTGACGGGGTAAATTTGATTTTTAATTTGAAGCTTTGTTTCGTATGATAGAGCATGATAGTTCACGATAAGACTGATCAAAGTTTGACGTCAGATCGCGATTAGCAGTCCGATGTGCGACTAAATGGCGCAAATGAAGCTTTCGAGCGGAAATGTCGCGAGAACGGTGAAACTTCGCGACTCGCTGGCACAGAAGGTGTTAATTGAGATCGATGTTGCGTTTTCGAGTCGGGGGTGGAATGGGGGTGCAGCTCCCGTCCCTGGAGGCAGTTTCTTCTCTTCCGTTCGAGTCGCAGAGCTTCGTGCTGCCAATAAATATCTAGTTCTACGAGCAGAACGGATTCGAAGCCTGGGGACGTTCGGATGGGTTCCGTTAACCCTCGTTTATAACCGTTAAGGGGGCGGCGGGAATATTATAAGACAAGAACAGGTGTGGGAGAGAGCCAAAGATATGTGAGCACTGGAGTAATGCGAGTAGCGGGTCGCAGTGCTCACCATTCTTTGGCTAGTAAGGGGTGAACCGGGTCTCAATTTTGAGTCCTGGACTGTTAGGTTTTTTTTTTTTAGTGTTTTTCCCCCCGACCGTCATCTTTATACGGGATGATAGTGCGTAAATGCATTTTTTCCCTGACAGTCCTCAAACTCGAAAAAAAAAGGAAAAACAAGGGGGCGTGCGGGGATATCATTTTCTCTGGATAGGAAAATCGATCGTTTTAGTGCGATAGCAGACGTGTTGAACAACAATTACGATAGGGACAATATTCTTTGGCTAGACTCTTTGAAGAAGATGTCGGCTTTCTGTACAGTAGATCTATTATACAGTGTGATCCAAAAATTATCTACTTATCGCGCTCTGATTAATCCGTGTTTTTCATTTATAATTTCTCAACAAAGCCACGGAGAACATTATCGCAACGGGAAAAATTACTTCAGATAACCTGAGGAATCACCCCTTTCAAAGAAATACATTTTTAGAACATCCACAACATCCTCAAAATGATTTCAAAAGGATTAACCGACAATTAATTGTTCATCATGCCAAAGGGCCGATTAAAAGGGAGTCTAATTAAAATGGCTGTCGATCTATAGAGGATGCTGCACGATGTATTAGCTGCGTGTGAATTGGTTTGACACATTTAGATTTGATGAAACACAAGACGAAATTCATATTGTTGAAAAATAATAGGAAACGTGAGTAAAAAAAAAAGAGTCGGACGAAACTTGCGAATCCGAGAAGCACCGAATCAATTTGCATACGTAATATTTCGCTTTTAGTTATTACGAGAACAAACAGCTCGGTGAATTTCGCTGTTCCCCGGCGGTTTGTCGCTACGTCCAGACGGACCGTTCCCGAGAAAATCAAATTACACCGCGTACGAGATTTCAACGAGCCAATTTCCATTGTCGCGCGCAACCGGAATCGCGACGGATTTTTCCCGAGTTTTCTCCTCAACCCATCCATCTTGAAATATCCCGTCGGTTGCCGTCAACCTCGTTGCACCAATAACAAAATAGAGAGACCAACGTCTCGATGATTTTTCGATCTCGAGCCACTGCGACACGAATGAAAACGAGGTACGCTCGACGTCATGCAACTGCGACAATTTTCGCGTCCCTTCGACCGAAAAAATGTCGAGACAAGGCCGAGCATTATGCGGCGCACTTCGCGAACGCTCTGTTTCCTCGCCGGAGTACCCAGTGTAACCACTTCCAGTTTTTTAGAACTTCTTGCAACCCTCGCACGGCGATTTATTTTACTTATTTAATTTCCTGTGCTTCGATACAACAATGTGTATAATCATTTCCAGCGAACGCATCATTGTAATTTCAATAATTGTGAAATAAAAAACCAGTAACCAGTCAAATGACGAGCGGTGGTAGGTTCAGTGTTAAACAAGAAAAGAATGCATTACTGGTCGAACCGTCTAGATTCGTTATAGGCGGCGCTTCACGGGACAGAGCTTAAAACCGTCGAGCGTGAGACAAGAAAATCCGCTCGAGTTAATTTGCGCGCTGCACGGTTGCAAGCGAATTTCCTTGTAATTGCCTCGGGGGGTAAACACGACCGTTAACCGATAAAAAGAAGAAGAGGAAAGTCGAGGGTGGTAGAAAGAAATTCGACCAGGTTCTAGCGATCGCTCGATGAAATTTTGATCTCGCGCGCACGCGAGGCACGTCAGTCTATTTATAGCAGATTGTTGACGACGAAGTGGCTTTGACGAGCGCGGTTGCGAGAGGAATCACAAGGCAAGGGAGAAACGGATCGAGGGTTGTGCGAGGGAGAGGGAGAGAGGAAGTTGAAAGAGTGGGAGAGAGAGAAAGGGAGGGAAATAAGAAAAGACAAGAGCGCGAGGGCCGAGTGAAAAGACGTCGCGAGATCGGGAACGGGAACGTTGCGGGGAAAAAATGGCGGAATACCGAGCACGGAAGGAAAGGGTTAGACAAAGAGGAGACGGTGAGACAAAGCATCCCCCGAGCAACTCCGCCGCGGATAAAAGCGAGCAAGGGGTGAACGAGACCGGTCGGAAAAACGAGCAACAGATCCGGCCGCACGCCGGTCGCCCCAGCGAGATCGTTCTTTCGTTCGTTTCGGTATTTTTCCCTCTCTCGTTGACTCCTCCCCCTGCCCCACCGTTTCGAACACCGCGAAATTCTATTTGGGCCAACGGAGCGCATATACGGTCCTCGATTTCCCACGAGGGGTCAGCCGAATTCATAAAGCCAATCCATTCCACTGTGCGGCGCGCACCGTCGACCGGAACCGGAAAAAGACCGACGAAATTTTCGTATCTCTGTTAATTAAACGGTAGAATAGCGTCTTTGTGATGCACGCGGGAACTTCCGTATCACAGTTTTACTTTGTTTACAGACGCTGCAACCTGATCTCTTTCTAACGTTATGGAACTTTGAGCTAATTATGCTAATCCAGTGACATAACTGTTTTGGTTTTGATGATTCTTTTGTGAGACTTTCGCTGGCTTATTCGTGACATTTTTCTGGTTAAAACGAGACCAAACGCGACAGTATTTAGATCGTATTTACTTATCCGAACTAGCCTGCGGAATACTAGTTCTAGGAACAGAATATTTAGATCACTTATCAGATGTGTTTCTCGTTTTTTGGTCCGGTTGTTCAACAAAAATAATGAACGATAATTTTTGTAAAAAAATTCACAGATATACGCAAATACAGTGAGTGTGAAAAGTATTCGTACGCCCTTTAAAACAGAATAACTTTTTTATAAGTGTATTAGACGATCTGATTTTTTATAATCAATTAAAAGCATTGGTTTAAGAAATGATACGCAAAAAAGATTTTGCAAAAATTATAATTTACAAGGTTACATGCAAAAATGAAAAAGGCATTTTTCAAAACTTTTTTATTTGAACTCTTAAAGAAAATTAAAAATATATGTTTTGTAGATCTACGGTAGTTGCACACAGGCTGAAAATTTCATCGAAATCGATTAACATACACACGAGTTACAAGCGGTTAAAAATTGTGAAAATCGTAGTTTTACACGAATTTTCCGATGAAATTTTCGACGAAGACGATTCCGATGAAATTTTCTGTATGTGTACGACTAACCTAGATCTACAAAACATATATCTTAAATTTTCATTAATGGCCCAAATAAAAAAATTTTTAAACATGCCTTTTTGCATATAACCTTGTAAATTATATTTTTTGGAAAATCTTTTTCGCATATCATTTCGTAAACCAATGCTTCTAATTGATTATGAAAAATCAGGTCGTCTGGTACAATTATAAAAAAGTCATTCTATTTTAAAGGGTGTACGAATACTTTTTACACTCACTGTATGTATCCAACAAAAATGGATAAATGAATACAGTAAAACGCTTTAAAGAATGTACCCACACATTACTTTCAACTGATTAAAACTGAATGAACCGGGTGAACTAGAAATTCGGCAACGAAAAATTCGTAATTTTTCAAAGTAGACTGCAGGATTGTAAATGCTGTACAGCAGCGTGCGCGAAAAATCGCGTGCGCTCCGTGGCAACAGCTCGTCGCGATGTAAATTTCGCATGGTACGGACCCCTTAAATTCAAGGTAAACCGAGGGAGGGTGACAGAGAGAGAGAGAGAGAGGGAGAGAGAGAGCGGTCCCGTATCGGAAATGCATAGATAACGCGTCGTCAGCCAGCCGTGTACCAAGAGTTTGCAAACGCGGCGACCTGTGAACCTGGCAGAGCTCCAGGACTCGCGTCAAGACAGAAAGAAACCACCGATTACAGCCATCCCCGCCTCCCCATACCCGAAGGGTGGATAATAATCATCGGACGGAGCGTTATCGAAATCGTCCCTTTTGTCGGGAACTTAGCATGATGATAACAACTCCTCACAGTCAGAAATCTATCGAACAGGTCCGTGTCCCCTCGAGAATTCTCATTTCGATTCGAGCACAGATTCGTCGGTGATAAACCCGCGTCAAAGTTGCAACGCTGGGGAAACCCTGGTCGTGAGATCGACGTTAAATAATTCGAGAGCAATCTGCTGGAACCCTTTGCGATCGCTAGACCTTGGGTCTCTATGCAAGCTTCCATCTTCATAGATGATTTTACCAAAACCCGTAAGTTGCCAACAAGCCAACCAACGTAAGTTTTGTTTCGACAGTGATTTACCATGCATCATGAGCGGCTGTGTTGACTCATAGAAAAAATTTATAAAAAAAAAACTTTTTAAAAACCACGCTTACAGTAAAACGCACTAAGAAGGAGACAATAATCTTTTTAGACGTAGACTAAAAATAGATAGTGACTATAAATAAAAGCGTAGAGCGCTGAACTATATTGACGTAATCTTCGTGGGCGCTCCACGCTTTTATTTATACTCACTAATGTCTAAAAAGATCATTTTCTCCTTTTTAGTGCATTTTAATGTAAGCATGGTTTTTAAAAAGATTTTTTTATATATTTTCTTATTCTCTACCTTTTAGTCTTTTTTAAATGGAACGCAAGATATAGTAATACTGGTATACGGAAATACGCGAGATAGAATGAAGGGATTACTCCGAGAGACGACGTCTCTTGATGGAGTCCGAAATTGTCCGAAGTGGAACTGAATGAACGGAACATCACACTGACTGAGCTCCTTCGGTGCGAAATGGGTCAGTGGAGTGGAGATGAGTCGGAGTGGGAACACGTAGTGGAGTAGGGAGCGTTGGCGCGCGGAGTGGGGATCGCTGAACGCGATGACGTACTACCGAGCGTCGCGCGACGAGGTGTGACGGTTAATATTAAAAAATATTGTTCTCCTAAACGCACAGTTTTTTTTTAAATTTGTTTTTTATTTATTGGCATCCAGTTCTGAGCTATGTTTGAAGTTTCAAGTCTGTAGCTCATCGGGAAGTGGTTTAAAATTCGATTACAAGATTCGACGCATAAAACAACGACATCTCGGCAAGCTAATATAAGCGTGGTAAAAAATAACAAGGTTCAATGTATTCAGAATTGACACAGTATTCATAATATTAGGCGTGGAAATAAGTTCCTTCCCCTTTTTTTCTACGATCATAACTTCTGAATGAATTCTAATTACTTCCCGATTTTGGTACCAAGAAAGAGCGTTCTTTTAGTTTTAAGAAGAGTCGTGATGAGGACTAAGAGTTTCCAGTCCTATGCAACAATTTCAAGCAATATATGGCGTGCAATAGAAGCATCATATGCGTCATTGCTTACTCTTTACATTCCAGTTTAGGACTTCACTGGGAGAGAACGCTGTACCTTACAGAATATGCAAAATGTGGTAACAGAGATTTAAAGCCGGAAATTTTTATTTGGAAGACGACGATCGTTCAGGTGCACCGTAAAGTTTGATGACGGTCAGTTAGAGGAATAGTCAACGGAAATCCGACCCAGACGCAAGAAGAATTGGCAGAAAGTTTGGGAGTCACACCAGACAAGATTTTATTACATTTCATTTATCACATATTATGCAATAAAATCTTGAATTTGGAAAAAAAGAGGAAAGAACTTATTTGCACACCTAATAATATAATGTTGAATGATAAAATTGATATAATCATTTCCTACGATCAATAAGTGTGGAATGGAAAAAGCTGAAATCGGTCAGTCGACCAGCGCAGTGGTAGTGTTAAAAACGACAAATTTTCTTTTGATCATTGCACAAATTACCTTTCGATTCGCAGCGCGTATTGTCAACGACAAGGGCGGCTTCAAACAGGAGAGGAGCAAAAGGGAAAGAGAGAAAAAGCGTCCGCAGTAACGTGACTCGGCGCACCCCAAACCGTTGGAACAACAAAAACGTTGAAACAATAGCGGAACGTGGAAGCACGTAGAATTCTAGAGACAAACCTTGGGACCTGTCGCACGCATTAGGAATAGCAAAATATTGTCGGAACAACGTTGGTCCACGACACATAGAGAAGGGTTTGGGGAGTGCTGACGCAACTGTTTTCACGCGACTCGTTAAGCGTGTCGACCTCGATCCGATCGCGTAAGCCTTTCGCGATTATCTTAACCGGGAAGCCCTAATAAATCTAACCTCCCCCTCTCGCTCCCTTCTCGAGGAAAAGCTCGTGATTCACGCCCCTGAACGACACGCGCCACCCGATGGGGGTGGGATCAAGTTCAGAATATGTTCGCGAAGTTTCACGAGTCGTAGACCAATTCGTTCGTCACATCGGTCAACTCGAAGAACTAAAAAATAATTTACGAAATAAGTACTTACATAATAAACATATAAACACTGTTCTTAACTTTTGCACAATCTTCATTCAATATACATATTTTCTACCTAATTTCGAGAAATGGAAGTACATCGAAATTTCTTTTTTGTAAATGTTTTAATAAGTTGAAACTATAATAATTCGCCAGCTGATTTTTCCTATGAATGCATAAAATCCGCAGTCTAGTCATTATGTGCATTTAAATAACGACATGCGTAAATTTTGAATCATGGTTGCCACAAGTGCGACGCTGGAGCCCGTCAAGAAATTTATTGTAAATACAAAAGTACGAAAGCTTTGGAATGTCAAAAAATCCGGTGGCTGGTGAATCGATTTGGCTCGTGGCTCAAATAATACACCGATTATGCTTCGCTTCCAAGAGGCAGTTATATACGAAGATTGCGGACGTTTATGCGAATTCCCGTTTTTATAGAATCAACTAGTTCACTGCCGAATCACGCCTCCGAAGAATTCGCCGGAATGAAAGCAATCTGGAGACCGAAATTGGAAGGGTCGAATCCTAATGATACAGAAAATTTTCCAACAGTCTCGTGAGATGAACCGAATCTAGGACCAAACGACTCGGACGTACGTTGTGAAAGTGACCCAGATTCGCAACGAGACACGGTGCCGAGAGGATCTCTGTACCACTGCCGGTCGAAGGATCGCTTTCGGGGAGTTTCGATTTCACAATTGTCGAAATTGTAAAGATGCTTCCATAGGATCCATATTCAAGCACACAAAAATCGAATAAAATCTGAATGAATTCAATCTTGTCATTTTTATAAGGCAACATACACCAGTTAAAGTGTAAAAGATCAACCCTTTACAAATTCTCTGTAAGTCGCACGAATTTTCTCAATGAGAGAACGCATCCCCGTTACGACGTTGCTATTTTTACCTCCAACAACCATTAGAATGTAGAATATGTTTCAGTTTGCTAACATAAACACAAAAGAAGTTCTACACGTTGCAGATGGGGGGAAAATCGCAGCTCGATCAAATAACAATACGCAAATACGGAAGGGGTGAGAAGTATCTTCGGTGCACTGAAGGATCTTCGGTGCAACCATTTTCGAACAACGTGCGAGGGTTAACACTTTGAGTACCAAACTAGCGGGCTCAAAAATGTCATGAGGAATATATCGAACGAAATACAAATTGAAATGTTAACCCTTTGCGGTCCTATTTTAATTAACTTTTGCACCAATATACTTATTTGACTGATCTAGATTTATCAATGCCACGATTACATGCAAGAGCAATCTAATCAGATCTAGATTGCAGAGCAAATTCTGGAACTGAAAGAGACGAAGCTCTTTTGGACCTCAACGGGTAAAGGTTTGTGATGCTGAGAGAACTCTTCCAACCGTTAGACCGTATCGTTTCTCGAAGCACTCATTGGCAAACAAGCTTTTGAACCCGAAGACGGTTCCTCGAAACAACTCCAACTCTGGGAAAGGTTGCTAAGGGAGAGACGGTGGTTCGGCCCCGAACATCCGGAATACCTTAGTCCCGATATCGCAGGATCGAAACTCTCGAAGGGTGCGTGTTCGTGGACAGGGGGGAACGCGAGTCGTCGACTCCCGTCGTGGTTCTCGGAGACTCTCCGATCCGCCTCCTTGACCCTCTCTGACCCAAATATTTCCCGTTCGCTGTGGCCACGGTATCGCAGGATCGCCGCGAACTCGTACAAACGACTCTGGCTTGGTTTTCCGGGCGTACGCTCTCGGCCTCCTCGAAGGGATTCACCTGTTCTCGGCTCGAAGCGAGTCCGCTGGAACTGAGGCCCCTCCACACCCCTTTCTCTCTCTCTCTCTCTCTCTTCCCCACCCCCAGTCCTCTGTCCTCTCTGCCCTCCGTGACACCCTCCGAGGCCCCCACCCCCGCGTCGACCGCGGAGGACACGCGTGGAACTCTCGCTGAGTACAGCAGCACTCACCCACCAATGGCGTAGAACACTCTCTCGAACGTATATATGTAACGACGAGACGCGACTTCTATCGTCGTCGGCCGAGTCGCACGGTGCACTCAGGTGGATCGCTCGATCTTTCGCGATCGACGAACTCTCTCGCGCGCGCGACACCGCCGACTGACTACTCCCCGGCGATTGATCCACAAGCGTTCCACTTTTCCGAGAGAACGTACCCTAAACCCGACGGAGGAACCTCCGGGAACCTCTCCTTTTCTCGCGATCGTCGAATCGATTTCGATGCGAGAGAGACGTTCGATCACAAACATGGGTCTAACAAACGTAACTGGCCGACGTAGAGGGTAAAGATATAGATAGAGAGAAGACGCAGATGGAGGGCGAGAGGAAACGAGAGTGAGAGAGAAAGAGAAAGAGTCCGGTGGCGCACCACGCGACCGCAACGATCATCCAGAGGCCGCGCGGATGAGTCCTCGTCCTCGGGCCGAGAGAGAGAGAGTGATAAAAATGGGACGAGCCCGCCTCTTACGGATCGTACCGATTAGCAGTCCCGCGCGGCGTTGGGCCCGGTCTCGGCTATCTGGCTGGTCGCAGGATGGTGGCAGTTCTGTCCATCGCGTTTCTGGATCGTATCGCCGCGAGGATCGATCGTGGTCGGGTGCACACGCGCTGACCGGTTGCGGGTACGCGTCCGGGATACGTTTTGTCGCGGCTGTGTTACAACGATCGCCGGACTCGCCGAAGATCGTATTTTTTTCTCGCCGAAGCTAGAGGTGATTCCAGCGAACTAGGTGATCCGCACCTTGCTGCTCCTCCTTTCCAAGCACTCCGCCACCCCTGTTTCGGCTCTCCTCGCGTGCACACTCCTCTATGTCGACGAGGGTGTGTGTGTGTATGTCTCTCCGTTTCTGTGTATGTATGTGTGTCTGTGTGTGTGTGTGTCTCTCTGTTTCTGTGCGTTTCTATGTATGCCTTGTGTGTATGTATATATATGTATGTGTTTCTTGTGTGCATGTGCGAGTGTACGCGTGTGTGTGTGTCTCTCTGTGTGTGTATTTGTGTGTGGTGTGGCGAGAGGGAGAGAAAGAGAGCCCGTACTCGCGTAGACGGATTCCGAAACCCAGCCGTGCGGCAGGCTGACCGAGTGGCGACTGAGACTCACCCTCCGTGGCGGCGCTGACTACCCCCGAACACCCAATCCCCCGTAACGTTCTCTCCCCACCATAACCGACCACTCCCCCCTCTCGCCACCCAACCTCCCCCTATTTTGCGTGACTTCGTCTCTGAATTTCTTCGGATTTCTACACTCTTCTCTCTCCTCCCCCTCCTCCTCCTCCTCCTTCTGCCCCTACTTTCTCTCTCCCTTTCGAACAACGGCGGGAGGGGGAGGGGGGGGGGGCGGTTCGAGCGAAACTTTTTCGCTTGCCTCTCCCCTCTTTCTCTCTGTTTCTCCATCGGGGGTTTCCACGCCTGATTGATCCGAGATAGTTCGCGGAGCATGAACGGGGCCGACCTTACCGCAGATGTTGCCCTGGTCATGGGCGCCATGGTGCGAAGATCCTCCAACGACACCAACTATCAGAGACGGGGGAGACCTTCTTGTCGGGGCTGCACCGTCTTCTTCCCTGTCTGCGGAAGATTTTACTATCGGAGTAGGGGTGGCTTATTCAAGCTTCATCCCCCTTGTCTCATTTCTTCACCAACTGCCGTAGTTGTGGAACAACTTTGCCGGATAGTGTTCTTTATGAAATAGGAAATTCGGGTCTTGTACTCGCCCACGTTCAGTATAATGTTTAATCACTGGACTGCGGATTTTATGAATTCGCGGGGACAATGAATAGGTCAAGTACTTAACTGAGAGTTAGAAGAATTTAAGGATATTTCCTCCGACTTTTAAACAGGATTAACCATTAATTTGAGCAGTCTTTATTTTACACGATGATCCGCAATCTATTAGTTCTTGGCAAGAGGTTGACAACCAGGTTTTACTTCTCTGGCCGCTCGATCGAAGTTACGAAGTTTCCAACCGGTATACTTGCAACGCTAGGTTCAAAATGGAAGTTATTTAAACTGCACAATATCAATACATTTTTTACTGCTTTACTTTTTTACTACGTTTTTATTAGCTCGCTTTTATGTCTGTCTGTTTGTCTGTTCGGTACAAATTTTGCAATTGATTTTAAACTAACTTCCCTGAACTGGAGACTTGAAATTTTAAACATAGCTCCGAACTGGATGACAGTGCAATATTTACAACAAAATTTTTTAAAATGCCTATGAGTTTAGGAGACACAAATTTACATTGTGCACACGTAATTAAGCCTATACAGTACACGAATTTTTAGTAATTTAATTGATATTAGACGAATTGTACTCTGCTCAATGGATTGTCACTTTTCTTCTATATGATATTACAGAGATTACAATAATCTCTTTTGATATTTTCCCTATCTTCAAATTCCAGAAAGCGACTCAATAATAATAATAATCCAAAAACTCTATTGAATAATAGATTTTAGTGCCGCCTTCAGAGCGTAAAGGGATAAATAACATTGCTGTGTATGGATTTCAGTGAGTTCATCCCTGACTAGGGTTGCCAGAAATGTTTTATCCAAATATAGAAGAAGTAAAACAGGTACACAGCACGTTTTAAACTTTTTTATTCAAACAAAGATTTTTGAAAATTCCTATAGGTACGTAAAGATCAAGTTCAAATGTAGAAGACTCATATCAAATATAGAAGATCTGGCAACCCTAACCATGACTGCCACAAAATCCTAGAGTAGTTGAAAATATTCGAACCGTTTGGAAATACTGTTCGAACCGTAGGTGAATAGCTCTCGTCGAAGCAGATTCGTTCGAGTAAACGGTACCACCTCGAGTAAAGGGAGAATTCTTTCCGGCCTAATCCGGAGTCGAAGAGGAATCTGCGAGTCGGAAGATACGGTCTGTCGGAACGCAGTGCGCTGGTCATGGAACCCCCGAGAACTCGAGGAACATTGTTTCAGCTTGAACTCGCCCCTTAGTTCGGCGATTTTCGCTCGGCAAGTTGAGATATGGGGATCCCCCTCGGAAGTGGGGTGGAGATGCAGGCGGTCCAAGAAACGGCGATAACCCAGTTGCTCTTTGATTTTTCCGCATGGTCGACGGTCGTGGTAGGAGAGAAAATCGTGTCGGTGGATCGGGGGAATCGGTGGTGTTCGACGTTTCCGGCGGTTTATTAGGTTAATGGAGACACAACGCGGCTACGTGAGTCGACACGCGCGGCGCGGCGTCCCGACGCAAATTCTGCGGTAGCGGAGACACGAGAGGGGTGTCGCGAACTACCCCTCTCCAGGAGCGTCTCATTATCCGCGGAACGTGTTTACCGTTTTAATGAACGACGCTTTAATTACTCGGCTGAGTGCATAAAGACGCGGCCCGCGCCATTGTGCCACCCTTAAAGTCGTTCTCGAGCACCGGGAATCAAAAGCGGCAAGATTCGGACCGTAGCCCGCTTAAAACCCACGGATCCTATCGTTTCATACGAAATACGGCTGTGTTAATCGGACGATAAAACTCGTTCAACTTATCAACCCCTTGGCGACCGATGACGTACCGGTGCGTCAAAATCAAACTATTTTCCAGTTAACGCTGCAGTGGTTCTGAATGAATTCGCTTGCAGATCATGTTTCGTTACTCATCTGCTATCTTAAAATGTTTGATTAAACGCAGCATACCTGGTCTATGAAATATGGAAATTATTGTTTAGCAAATGTCCATGGAAGCACTGAATATTATGCTGTGTACTACGACTTTCGACTTTAGATTAATTTAGACAATTAGTTTGACTACCTTTAAATGAACTGCAAGATTGTGTCACATATTTGTGATGGTGGCAATTAATAGATTAACTCGTTTGATTACTTTGATCTGTTCATGCTCTAATTATTTAGCAAATGTCCATGTAATCACTGAATATTATTGTACTGTGTAGTACGACTTTTGACTTTAGATTAATTTGGACAATTAGTGTGGCTATCTTTAAATGAACTGCAAGATTGTGTCACGTATTCGTGATGGTGGCAGCGAATGGATTAACTCGTTTGATTACTTTGTTCTGTTCATGCTCTAATTATTTAGCAAATGTCCATGGAATCACTGAATATTATTGTACTGTGTAGTACGACTTTCGACTTTACATTAATTTGGACAATTAGTTTGGCTATCTTTAAATGAACTGCAAGATTGTGTCACGTATTCGTGATGGTCGCAGCGAATGGATTAACTCGTTTGATTACTTTGATCTGTTGATGCTCGATTTTCAGTACAACCCGCGTTCAACGGTTTTCAATTGCGAAAGTTCTGCCCCGTTCAGAGCTTTCAATATAGAATAACAACAGCGGGGAAATTCGAGCTATAATGCCCACGAAACTGTCGATCTTATCATTTGATAGCCAGCGAGATAGCGCTCTTTAAACGCGGCTATGAAACGCGAGTAACATATTAATACCGTGGAGAATTCCACGGTACCGCGGGCGATCTATTTGATCAGACCGAAAGCGAAGGCTGTTTGCTCGCGAATCGAAGCAATCGAATCACTTTAATCCTTCTATCTATAACCTCACGCTGTACACATAATTAACCGTAACTCTCTCCATCAATTGGAAAATCGACTAACATTTAAACGTGCAATAAGCGTATCAAATACGTGTGTGACGTAACACTTTAAAAGTTGCGATTCGTTCAAAGGTGTTATTGAAACAGTAGAGCAACGACGAAGCTGAGGGCGAAAGGGGGTGGTAGCACTCGCGAGCGAACGCGTGACGTTACGTCCCCAGGCCACGTGACGCCCAGTGGCGTCGGCTGTAGAAGAAAATCGAGGTTTCGTTCGAGCAACGACGATCGCGTTTCGATCTAAGAGAAAGGGGATGCGAATGCGAACCAGTTAATAAGGGGTGATTCGGGGCGTCGCGACGCTCCTGAATAAAGGAGGGAAACGCGCGAGAAGAACATGGACAAGAGAGGGAGAAGAAGGCGACGGATGTTGGCTCGATCGAAGTTGTTGAAGGGAGGGCGCCACCTCGCCGGCCACCCCATTTCCATCGGCACTCACAGCCGTGGACCGCGCACTTATCACCCCTATCATTACCATCGCGGTTTCTCGTTCCGCTCAACCCTTGCATCAATACCCGAAATTTTCTCCCACATCGGATAACATTAGGGTCGTCCGATGCTAACTCCGTCGCGGTGTTTCTTGTCCAGTTGAACCCTGACGTCGATACTCAACTTTTTCGGCTGTATTCGATTACAATAGAATCGTTAGATTTGTATCATTACTAGATTGCGGTTCTTTATGCAGAATAATCATTTTCTTTTACAAGAACTTGCTTAAAAATTTCTTTAATAATTTCAGCCCTTAGCACTTGAATGGTGACCGAGAGTCACCACTAAAAATAGCTGTACCATTATTCACAATATTGTATACATTCTTAAATATGTTGGTGCACTCCCGTCCATAAATCACCGGACACTTACGTACCTTTAACAAAATGATTAATTGATGATTAATTAAATGTAGCCATTATACGATAATATTTGAATGCAAAAGTAAATATAAACATATGCTATTTGAATAAATGTTGGAAAAAGAGTTCGAGAAATTGTGGGATGATTATGGACAGCTCTACAAGCCAAATTAGAAAACCATTACACCACTTAAATTTAAAAAATTAGGAAATATAAGAATAATAATTATAATTTAGAAAATATTTGATTTGTGATTCACATGTTCTCTACATTAGAAAAAATTAGTGAGTACTAATTTTTTAAGTCGTCTAAAGTCATTCCTGACTCGTAGGTACCCTCATCTGATACACGACGTAATCCGCACCTGAGCCATCATAGGAATAAAACTGTATCAGTGAAATATCTACTCGTTTTTATCATAAATGCATAAAATACGCAATCTATGCAATAATTATTTAGGTGGTTTGGCATCTGTTTTAATAATTGCGTCAGTAACAGAATTTTCTGCCTTGTAAATTTACCCAACAAACTAGATATAGAAATTTTGTTGTTCGCCGAGGGAAAAATCCGACACAGTAAAGTTTTGCAAATCGAATCTGCAAAAGGGGTTGGCCCAAGGTTCTCGCCGAATTATTCAATCCGAAATATGGAACTGGTTTAGGAGGAATTTTTCTCGCCGACTCGAACTTTTCAACCGAGTTACCGAAGATCCGCCTGCAACTGCGGAAGTTCAAAAGGGGATTCGAGGATTTTCAGGTGAGGCGGTCGCTCGAACGTGCCCGTTTCTCTAACTTCCGGATTATAAACATTAAAATTAAGCACACACGGAGAGAACGTATAATATCGATCTCGATAATAATTGATTACTTCCCAGTTGCTCAGTGTATCAGAGGTGGACGTAACTATAGCATAACCCGGGGGTGGTGGAAGAAAATATAAATTGATTGCTAAGCGAGGGTATCAGCCGCGCGTGTTTTCGTCCGTTCTCGGTTTAGCGATCGCGTATTTAAAAGTCCATTTGGCGGAGAGCCAGTCTGTGCTCGGAAATCGCGCGTAATTAATCCCACCCCCTTTTTCAGGAGGAAGCAGCTTCCCTCCCTCCGCCCCTCTTCCTGCGTTTCAGGATCAACGTCGATCTTTCATAAAATCTTTACGACGGACGGGGATTGGTGTCTCGAGAATAACTGTTTCGCAAAATAGCCGGGATAACGCTGAACTTGCTTCCGCAATGTTTATTAGAACGTGTGCCGGAACAAAGGAATATATTCGTTCGTTTCTCGTGAAAACGCACCCGTAATTTCAATCAATACGTTGTCGCATATGAAAAATGTCCGATTTTTAATTGGGACTTTTCACTGATCCGCACACATTGTTCTCCGTTCGAAAATGCTCGTTCATCGGTGACGTCAATAGATGAGCAAAATCCGACGACTTTTGAAAAATGACGTATAATATCTTTTCAAGTTTCCATAAAATTGTTGATATTCGCTACAACACATTTCATTAAATATTTAAACCGAAACAGAATTCTATTTTGGTTTAGTTAATATACAGCTACTCGAGAACATACAGGCATGCAATTTGTATCAATTTTCTCCTATTTTAGGAAATTACGATCCATAAAAATGTTCTAATCACTGAAACCGTAAAATAAATCGTAGGGCAAGGGGTTAATGGGTTCAGATGAAGAATATATGGTCACCGTAGCCGCCGTAGAGAAAAGTTACAAATTTTTCTTCGAGTCGCGTCTCCGGAAGGAGGATCGGGAACGCGATAACGTCGGCGGGGAGTCGCGGGGATAAAGAGCACATCGCGGAGAAAATGAAGAAAACGGCGAATCGAGGCGAGAGAGAAAAAAGAATGTGCGGGTCGCTAACGAGGCACGTCGACGACGCTCCTTCTGGACGACGACCACGCCGAAGAAGCATTGGTATTCGCGGCACGGTCGCGTACATCGTGTTACTTCAGTTTTTCCGGGGAGATGGGTGCACGCGCGCGAGTCCGGAGACTCTCTCGCTCGGTCTCGTCATTTGGTATGCCATTAATTAATTTGGTGCTCGAGAGCCAGCCAGACACGGCTCGCAATTAGTGTCGGGGAATCAAAATGGCACGTGTTCGAGCCAGATGCTCCCGCGAGCATAGTTCCCGGCCGGAAAGCGCGCTGCGACGCGCACCTCGTAGCCGAGCCGTAAAATGTCACCGTTCAGGCGCGTTCGAAAGATCGAAATCTCTGGAAAATCGGAAAAGAATCGCGAGAAGGTGGCAAAGGAAACAAGAGTAAGTCGCGGGGTGCACGCACGCGATCCTGCGATTTGCTGATCCCCGTTCAAGGACGAGTCGCTCGACACGCGTACCTGCCGCGAGGATAAAAATGGAATTGTAATATTCGCATTTGCGGAGCCCTCGCAATCCGTTCGGAAAGCCATTCGAGCGAAATGTTTCCCAGAAGCTTTAGAAATCGCGCGAGCGAGTCCGACGACGCGGAAGTGCCGTTATTCGTTTTCGAAGGGTCAAGACACTTTGGTAGAGCTTTTCAAGTGCCGAAAGTATGGCGTCCGAGCTCGCACGTTCCCTTACTTACGCCAGTCGCCGGTAGTAAACGTTCGCCCTCGCTGGCTGGCGATGACCATAAATTCGGTCGGCGGATCGTAAAGGGGGCAAGAAAAGTTCGTGAACGCAATGCGGAAGAACACGATGCACGATGCACGTTTACGCTCACGCATGACCCCTGGCCGTGACGTGACCCGCGCGCTACGCTACACACGGTCGGCCTTGAACCACTTTTTCCACCCTCCGACTGCATTTGTACCTCGCGACTCGCGCCGAGGAAACCGGAAACTGGTAGTAAATCCTCGGCGACGCACTGCCGGATAATGTTATCCCTCGGGGAGTGAATCCGATTCCGCTTCCCATACCCTTCTGTCATTCTTCGAGTTCTCTCTTCCTCTATCGCGTCCAGGTCCAATTACTGAGAGGTAAGACACGGTCGATTTTTCACAGCCGGCCATGAAATTTAACTACCCTCGGCTCCACTCTACGACAACCAGATGTAGTAGGGTGGTGGTGCGCTGCCTCGCCGATGACCTTCGCGGTTTTATGTCCTGCCGAGACTAGCTACCGGCCAGCCCCCATAAACGCCGCAGTAACGCAGCCTAGGTGCGTTAATCACTTTCATTTAATTAATCCTCGACTCTCGGGGCGGAGCCAGGACTCGGTGGAGCTTTTAACACTCGCGCGGCGAATAGCCGGTTCCCGTATACAGTGATTTGTGTAGCATTGCACATCATCATAGTTTATCAATTCCGTTTTAGCGCTTTATGTTGGTAAATGTTGATGCAAATATCACGTATTATAGAGACTGCAGAAAAAGGATATGCATAAAGAAATACATAATTCCATTTAACAAAGTCCATAGTGATAGTCTAGATTCTAGATCGATACTAGTCAATGCTTTCGATAATCGAAAGCGAGACGCAGCATGGGGTATTTAGTGCTTACTTCATGCAGGACAGGACGTGAGCGTAAGTACGAATTATCTTCCCAATAAAATTGTGTTTTTGAACTTCTTCTTTCAAACCATTAATGAAGAATTATCAATTTGAATTATTTATTTCCCATTAACTCGGATTTACTACTGTGTCGTGACGATGAACTGTACTTATTTGAGTTCGTGTCGTGCGATACACATCAAGTTTATCTAATTTCCGTTCAAATTGATTTTGATTTTATACTCAAATTGGATTATTTATTTATTATTAATCGCCAACAACCGTAGTCCCGTTGAAAGCACCGGTTCTCGTTAGATCACCGAAGTTAAACAATGTGGAACGTGAACGCCACTAGGATGGGTGACCGTCTGGTAAAAAACCGGAAAGTGACCCACCCGGGGGTGTTTTTCACGTGTTGTTGGCAAAAGGTGGTTCGGAACCCACCATAAACAGTAGGTCCCGCTGAAAAAGGCGATGGTGAGAGTGGAAAGAGGAAGAGGATTGGTAAATGAATTTGAAACCCTGAGGGGACCAAATATCATGTTACTACTACTACTACTACTATTTATTATTAATCCTGACGTAGTTTCTGACTGTTGGTCGATTCAAATTAATGAGTTTGTTGTTTCTGTTATCAGATTCCGAGGCAAAGAATCCATCGATCGAAAGATCAGTTAGAAACTTTAATTTTCGAAGTTTAAGGCCATTTTAAAGTCATGTTTTTATAAATATCTGAATGTATTTTATTTTTCGATAAGTTACACGATGCAATAAAAAGAAATGTAGTTATGTATAAAGAAAAATCGATGACCTTGATAACTCCGAAAAAAATTACCTTCGGAAAAAAATATTCGTGCCAGGTCCATTGACACCATGCACATTACGTAACAAATATTTTTTTGCATCACAATAACCTGAAGAGATATTTAGGTGTCCTTATTTAAACGGACCTCAAGGGAGAGAGAATGTAAGTTCCAAGATATCTTCTCAATTAATCTTTATTATTGAACATTTCCTTTCAAAATATTAATGAAAAATTGTACAGCCTATATCTTCTATTTCGAAAATCATTTGAATAACACTTACATAAAAATCTTGTTATAGGTCAATAGAATAGATAAGTAGTCGCAGTCGAAACGGCTGCGAAGTCCGAATTTGCAATAATATTCGAGTTCGCGAAGTATAATCCCTTTCTCGCGTGTACTGTCTAACGGTTTAATGTAGACGGTTTAATGTAGAACGCCTTTTAGAGTTGCGATAAATGAATTGCCACGCTGCACCCTGACAAGACTACCGCTGACTACTCGCAGCCGATGTAGCTGCCCCTACGTACTCGCAGCCGGTGTGACGGCTGCCCCTAAGTACTCGCAGCCGGTGTGGCGGCTGCCCCTAAGTACTCGCAGCCGGTATGGCCGCCGTTTAGTACTAGCAGCTATTGCTTCCCCTTTTTGTTAGAATTGCATAAAAAGAAATTAAAGTGCACGGGAGTTTTGTATGTATATCGAATTTAATAAATTAGTGTCGCGACAGATAATGCACTACTCGCGTTTGTTTCAAGATGTTTACTATTGATGTATACTACATAGTATTATTAGTATCTCGTCGGTGGCAGTGTGGCAGGTGGAATTGCATAAAAATTATCAGTTCAAAAGTATCAATCGACTCGTAAACGACTATCTCGACGAAAAGAGTAAGGGATGCAAAGACGGTTTCTGACTAGCCGCATAAAGAATTTAAGATTTATTGTAACAAAAATGAACGTCAACAAATAAATGATTTATTTACAGATGTTATAAACAAACTAGACTCTTAAACAAACGTTTAGTCCTTAAGCTTCTTGTCTTTGGCTTCTTCCTTCTGCAGAAGGGCGCTCGTGATGCCCACCTTCTTCAGCTCCTCCACTAATTCGCCGTTCCTATGCATTTCCAATAGTATGTCACATCCTCCCACAAACTCACCGTTTATGAATACTTGTGGTATCGTGGGCCAGTTCGAGAAGTCCTTGACACCTGCGTATAGGTAAAAATATCCATGTATCGTTTATTCTATTGAAATTATTTGGTTGTAGTTACCTTGCCTAAGATTTTCATCCTTGAGAACATCATGTGCATCGTACTTGACATCGTGCATTCTCAATATCTGAACAACCGCGTTGCTGAAACCGCACCTGGGCTCCTCTGGTACACCCTTCATGAATACAACCACTTTGTTTTGCTACGAACAAACAAATTGATCTTTGAGGAGGAGGTTTGACAAGCATTTCACGGGAAAAATATTATTGCCCGTGTCGTCGATGGCACAAAAATTGAAGCAGACGATATCTCGAAACTTAAAATAGACGATGTCTAACAATATCGTACTATATTTAATTCATATTATTCGGAGAATGACAAACCTTGACAAGGTCACCAACTTTGGTCAGTTTCGTGGCGAAGCTCCTGATTCCATTGTAAAATCGGAATGGAATCATCTCTTTCTCTAAAAACAGCTCTCTGTGTCCACAATTTGACAATAAACAGAGTCTTTACAGAAGAAAAAAATACAACGTGCGAGAGGTTATCCGGTCAATATACAGATCGTGCCAAACCATTGGTTGTGCAGCATTACCATTCCGCTCACCAAACCCAACATTTGATAAATATTTTAGCCACCTAGCGGTCGCGCGACCATTGAATATTCTGCCACCGACGAGATACTATTAATAGTATCTGGTCGGTGATTCTGCTTGTCATATGTAACCCGCTGTTGTTAATTACAATCTCACATTATCGACGAGGCCAACCACTCTGCGAAAGAGGCCATTTGTATTCATGCAAACTGTCACTAGATGGCCATAGTATTCCCGTCTGTGGCGCAAGCATAATAAACGTCTTCCATAGTTGTTTATACTTGTACTCCAATTGATAGTTGTCTAGAACAATGCTTTAACAATAGACGTAGTTAAGACATTTCTTGTGGGAAAGCCATATACTTCCTATACTATGTATCTACAGTATCTATCTTTCATACATCTTCCTCCACAAGACCAAGGAAGCTGTTTGTAGCCACTAGATGCATAAATTAAAATTGTTAGCTTATCAATAATAAAGTAAAATTGTGAGCTTGCATTTTTTTGTAATAAAAAAATAAGCATAGTGGTAACTGCAGAAGCGCCACCTGGGACTCCAATAGCCGAAGTGTAAATGATTCCTAGGGACGAGTTTACTTCTCATCTACACTGATACCAGATACATCGCGATGTATGATGAGAGAGACTCTTTTGTGTAATATTCATTCCAGATTTAGTTGAAGAACGAATCGATTACTCACGGCAAAACGAATTTTTCGTTATTATTGAAATCTCCGTCTCTATCAATCCTCGGGCTTACGAAAATATGTGTACCAGGAAGATTTTAATTTTCCCACGTATATCCGAGCTGAAGCTGAAAATAACAAGTGCCTCAACGGAGGGGAACGAATAGTATCAGGCTGCTAATGATCTTGTCAGTAATTCGTATCTAACATGCGTTCCACCGGACATTTTACTACGTTTACGCTTTCAAGCTTCGAAGAGTAACTTTCACAAGAAGTCTATCGATCCCAATTGAATACAGCCACTCGAAGAAGCGTCGCAAAAAATTTTCCCACCCGAACGACTCTTGCACCACCTAATTTCAATTCTCATTTGGAACGTTGCACGCACACATCTTACGTAACCATTACACGCCGTAATTATGTAATATGTTATTATTTTGACTTGTATCAAATCATCCTTACGCAAGCCACATCAAACATATTTCAGTCTCATTCGCGAAAGAATTGGAGCCATACGACATTCTTAATTCGACTTGAGTCGTGTTGTAAGGAGCATATTATTTAACGTATAAAAGTCCTTTAAGTAAATAGATTAGCATTTCTCCAGACCATTTCAAATTCGATCTACAGTCGTCACCCGTATCAACGATCGTGGCCTACTTCCGTAGGCTACATGTAACATAAGCATTGAGTTACGATACTTCTCAGATAAACTTTGAACGTATTTGCTTAAATGCTTCGCCAGCGAAACGAGATAATAATGAGACTCTGTTCGCTGCTTCATTTTAATTAACCTGCGAAGTCAATACACGGTATGTATCTCTGTAGAAAGTGCTTTGCGTCGAGACTCTGTCCTTTGCACGATTACACGAATATCCATAAATACTGTAAACTTATCTTATCAGCTTCGATACGGTATCGGCCCAACAGAAACCACGCCGAAAAATGTTTTAAGGACCGATGTCGAACGATTTCGCGAGACTAGCTTTCAACCGCTGAAATATTTCTTTACTCGATTCGTTTTAAACGCGGCAAACAATTTATTTTGTTCTTTTGACGTTTCGCATACGCTCCGGAATCAGGTTATAGAGGCCCTATCAAATAGGTTAGCTCTAGGTCCATGTTAATTGTTGTTTGCGCCGTGTAGCGTTAGTGTCGTGTCCGTCTCGAGTTTTCTGATTCTTGAATACCGAATGACGCACGCACGAGCTTTTCCCCCGGAGCTGGGGTATGCGTACTCGGCGGCATCGTCTGGCCGAGTGCATTTTTCCCATGACGTAACGGTGAAAAATTGTTACGGGGGAAACTCGTTAACCGACGCCGCACGTCTGCAGCACGTGGATGTCCTTTCCGAATCCATGACGTCACGTCGAAATCATGGTCACAGCGACCGATCACCATGGAAACTCGCTCCTACTCGCAAACCTACGCGAGAACGCCCACGAGATTTTAAAGTTCGCCCGATGTACGCGTCGCGGCGCACAGCTTCGCGGACCAAGTCCTTGTGATAGGTCACGGATGAAAGCCACGAAAATAGCAACAGGTTAAAATGTTGGAAAAATACATTTTTCGCGACGACTGATTCTCCATTTTCATACCGCGGTAATTCTCGAACCCTGAATTTTGTCAAAGAGTTCGCAGCAGCAGCGGCGGCGGTTGCGTGTTTCATTAGCATGTTTCAAAAAAAACTCGATAAACTCTTTCCCCGCGACCAACGAACGGCAAGTCGGCCTTCCGACGCGCGACGGGCGTGTACATTTTTTTCACTATTGCGTAATTCCGGCAAGCTTACTTATTGTCCATCGGTTACACGGTCGCGTTACAAGATTACGTGACGTAATCAAGTTCAAAGAAATAATGTTCCTCACTCTTCTTGCCCCACTCCGTACGTCTCGCATGACGTCGACAGTGTAGAATAAACAACTCAGCTAAAAATGACGTAGCATTGGAATTCCAACGGATACATACAACCGCCTCGAAACAACTGGAACATCGCCATTTCAAGGACAAATCTTTATCTGAATCCCGGAGCCAGACTGAAGTTCAACAGTTTTTAATGTAACCGAGTAAACTTTACATCGAATCTAAAAGTATTATAAAATTTGGATGGTCCAGTTGCGTAGTATGCCCAATGTTTTTAGGAGATAATGGATCGTTTACGCATGGAACCACATGGAACTTTCGCTCGGTCGGTATGGTAGAGCTACAACGTTACACTAAGGCGACACACGCAACGATTGCGCGTGATCTTGTAAGACGACCTTGCGTTCTGGCTCTTTTGTTGGAACTGTGACTGTGCTACAATCTACAAGAATGCTCAGTGGGAGACCCGAGTTTAATAAACAGGAAGGCTGACGGGAGCTGCTGAGGGGTCGGTCGCAGAGGGAATAAGGGACAAGCCGGAAAGGGACGTTAGTGGGATCATACTGTTCAGGGGCTGCGATTGTTGCACTATTTTACGTGAGCTCGCTTTAACGTGACCACACCGTGACGACGGGTTTCACTTTGCTGTAATGTTGCCCGCCACTGCCAGTTAATGCATTTTCACTCGTGGGATGGTGACGCTAAATGATACGGTTTCCTGTTCACAGGAAACTCGAAACTCCCGCAGCGGCCAGGTAGCCGAAACTCTGCCGTGCAACTTTATTGGATGCCTGAAAATATTATTCGGCGCAAATATTTCACCGACGTCATTAAACCAGAATTTTTCGCGTCAATGAACATCGAATTAAAAACACCATGTGCGCTCTCTTTGAACGTTACACGATCTAGAGGGGCCTCTATGTTTAAATACTTTTTAGACAAGACTCGCGTTTTAGACTTGAAATTTTTTTATAAAATTATATAAAACGCACGGATATGTTTCTAGCAATGAACAGTTTGGAATCCGTATCGACGATAGGAGTACGATTTCGGATAGAATGTAGAAGGCTCGAACGATCGTCAGGTCGGCTCTCGATTATCCTCGGGAGTTAGTTCAGGTGGGGGAGGTTGTCGGCACTGGCGAGCATCTGCGATGAAGAACAAACACTTTAGAGGGAGAAGGAGCGGACTACCGGGAACAAGAGGGAGAGGGGCAATCCGTGAACGTGCGGATCGTGGCACGCGCGACGAAGAGGGAGAAACCTTACGCCGATTCCTCTCGAGGTCGAGCACGGGAGAACGAAACAGAAAAAGACAGACCGGTCGGTCGACCGTACCGGCGCGAATGCAACCAGCCTGACGCGACGCTCTGCTCGGCCGAAAACACGAGAAAAAATAATCCCGCTGGGATTCTCGCTGCGTCTCGCATCGAATTCACGATAAGAAAACACCTTTCAAGCGCAGCACTGACCTTTCTACACGGTATCAGATACCGGTCGATTTTTACCGTCGGGCAACTAATCGTAATCGAACTATGTTATCAGCGTCGCAGATATTTCGAGAACGATCGAGTCGATCCGATACGGGGGCGATCCACGAGCGATCGGAGATGTGGGAATACCTAAAAGAAACAAAAATATACGAAGTTCGGCAGATGCGCAGTGGAGAAAACAATGTAAAACAGAAACGGACCGATGGTTCCGGCGTCTCGTCGGAGAGAGAAGGAAATGTAATCGAATAACCGGAGAAGAGGGAAGGACGACTGCGAGGGACGATGGAATGGAACGAGACGGCTAGAAGAGGAGCAGTAGGGAGGAGGAGAGAGTGGAAGGGAGAGAGTGCCACGCGACGCGCTCGTCGGAGGAAGAGAGAGAGGAGAGGAGAGCGGCGCGAAAGGGGTGGGGTTAGGGAGAGAAGTAAATCGAGTGGCTTGGTGAGCGGCGGACGGTATCCTGTGTGCGGTGGTGGGCGGCGGTGGGCGGTGAGGGGCGCGAGGACAAATGACGAGGCGCGCGAGCCATCAGGGCCGTATGCTAGGGAGCACGCGACACACGTTCCAGGAGCCGTGGCTTGCGCTCGCGACCTTAACCCTTAACTGGTTAATCAAAGTAATCACAATGCTGCGGGATAATACGATCACCACAGATTTCACAATACTCTTGTTAACACCAATTTTTTTCGAGAACGTACACCGACCGTCGACCGGTTGCTTTTTAACAACAGCGCTGTGCCTTGGGATTTGTCCCACGATCGAATCCCTGCGCGAACGCTCGCACGAAACTTGTTGAATCTTTTCTGCATAGCTTGTCTGCATGGAAAATCGTGAAGGCGCATAGTGCGCGTTGTTTGCACCGCGGAAGAATCATTGGCCACGATAATTTTCGGCTTCGGCAGCTGTTTCCGAGCCGCGCAATATCGGCCAGAAGACAGAATCTCCGGCATCTGTCTCGTTTCCCAGGTAGCACGCTGAAAAGTAGCGGGTTAGAACCGGGAGACGCATAACTTTGTGTTTACTGGCCGGTTACCGGTAACCCGGGCTAGCCATAACCCAGAGAATACGGGAACGAGGATGGGAGTCTTTTCACGAAGGACGGAGAACGAGGAACGGTGTCGGTGGAAACGAGAAGCGAGACCGAGACCGAGCCCGAGCACGAAGCGGGACCGAGCACAGCTAGAGGGAGACGGACGGTTGAAATAGAGCGGGAAGGAACGCGGAGGCCGAGAGAGGAACTGAAATAGAGAGTGGAAGAGGATTCACGAGTGCCTCGCGAACTTCTCTCTGCATTAACGGTCGCAGACTACAAAGTACGAGAGAGAAATGAGAGAGAGGGAGAGGCGTGCACACGCTCGCCGATGAGACCAATACCCTTCGCGGACTCAGCTAGCGCTGGGGTCGGCAAACCTTTTTCGTAAAAGGCTGAATATTCGGAATTAGTACCGGGATTGAGAATAAGCAAATGAAACGGGCAAATAAATACTCGTTAAAATTGATTCCTATCTTATCTTCCATATATGTATAATTATGCATGCAGGCCTTGAACTTATTATTTTATAGATTCGCATTAACCCTGCATTGTAGGTCGATCCTCTTAGTAATATCCATTCTTAGGTACTTTTCCTTGAAAAACATCATAACTTTAGTAGAAGCTGTACAGTTCGGAAAATTATTGTGAATTGGAAAACGTGCGTGTTATAAAGAGTAAGAAAAATCAGCAAGCGAACGAGTTGTCGTCGGTGCACGGCAATCGCTAGACACCCCGTATAAATATCAGTAAATATAGATTCATATCGAGCGTCACGGACACTGGTGCACGTTGAAGCTACGTGTTCAGTAGGTCGTCGACGTCGCGCAGAAATCCGTTAACAATAAGCGCCACAGAGTTGATCGTACAAAGAGTAGATTGTGCAGAAACAATTACACGGACGTTCCGGCTTGACCTCAACCTTTATACCGGCTACTGTATTACCCGAATCGTTGGATATTTTAATTGGACACATGCTCCGTTTAGACTTGTAGAATCACCTTCAAAATATAATCTACTATCTAATAGTCGGCACTTCGGCACATTTCTTCTTGGAAACCTGCTCTCCGTGTTCGACCCATTTCCATCCAAGTATAATAGGAAGTTAATTTTACACTTTCCACTTGTTATTGCGGAGTAGGATCACCCTGTTCTCGATTGCGCCACAACTTTCGCCGCACCCTGTACACTTGTGGCGAGAAAGAGAGTATGTGCGACAGAGAGACAGGGAGAGGAAAGCGAGGGAGAGAGAGAGAGATGGAGAGAGGGAGAGCTGTAGAAGGAAAGACAGGGACGGAGAAAGTGTGGATAGGGAGAAAGGGGTGCGGATAGGCGCCGAGGGGAGGGTCAGACGTTCTACCGTTGCTTGCAACCAGCAAGCTTGCGTGGAGGCGGAGGTGGGGGCAGTGGATGGTCTGGTGGGGGGAGGGTAGTGGGTGGCAGCTGAGCACGTAGTGATAGGGGAAATCAGTCGCGGTTCGAGTACCGCCACGTATGCACGCGGGCGAGCCTGCTCGTCTCGTAATCTTGCCAGAGAGACACGGTTTCTTCCGTGAAGACCCGCGCGAACACACCATCATCATTCCCCCTTTGAAATAAATGGAACACGCGTACACCCGGTCGTCGGGCACACCGTGAAAATATCCTGATCTTCTCTCCCAGCCATTTATTAGGCCTTTCGAGAGGAGAAGAGAGGACCGCGCGCGCGACGCTTGCGCCGTTTCCCGACCGGACCGGTGACCAACCAGAAAACACTCCGATGTAAACAGAGAGCGGAGTTTTAAACGGCGAAAAAAAGAGTTCGGTCGGCGAGACGCTCGCGGACGGGAAAGAGAAGCATAGAGTGAGAGAAAGAGAGAGAGAGAGAGAGAGCGAAGCCTGGCCTCGCTCCCTCACGCTCCGTCCGATTCGCTCGCTCCTATCCCCACCACCCACTCTTTCTTTCTCTCGTGACGAAAGGACGTTCGAGATTATCCGAGCGAGCGTTTCTACGAGGGGAAAGTCGTGTCTTTGATACACACCAGTTTTCAATTGTCGCTCGAGAAGATTCCGCGCGACGAGATTCCACCGCGGTGTGTCCGGCTCGCAAAACCGTAACACGATCATCCGTGTGTTCCTTTCGCCACGCCGGTGTGCGGACTAAGCTATACGGACCCAGGAGACAACAGAACTGTGTGGCGATAGTTTTTGTCGTGCGAGGTGTAGTGACTTAGATAGTTTGCCCGTGCCCGAGAGGAAGATACACTGCGCGCAGAGGCGGAGAGGCGAGACAGAGACAGAGATAGAGGAGAGACACCGTGGGCCAAGATGCTCGACTTCGAACAACAGGCTAATCAGGCACAGGCACTGGCATCGCTCGACGAAGACTGGCACCTGCTCGAGGGTGAGCGTTACGACCTTCGCAATTTTACTTCTTCCTTGTCTGTCTTGCATTTTCGTAACTCAACCAAAACCAGTTGTTCTGGGTAACATTTCGAGAATAATATGCTAGAACTATTATGTAGAAATTGTTCGCAATGAAATTTGCCGCCAAAAGTTACGTAGCGGTGACACGTTGATGCAAGATGAAGCCAGATCTCAAATATTAGATAATGTATTTTTGAGGAATTTGTAACAAACGAAGCAATAAGAAGCGCGCGTCAGATTGGAACCGAAGTAGGTTATACGGCGTATTTGAAATAATATTTCACTGTGCACGACAGTATCGACGCTATATTGGCGCACACCTGGTGAAACCTGTGTCGAAGCGGATACACTCGATGACCCTTTCAGGCATATTGCTTTCCTGCTCGGTGCTCGACTATACGGGGTGTTAATAAATTAGCCATGTGCACCTTGCGCCTTGATCACTGGTCGAACGTCACTTGATTTCTTTTTCTCTTTCCCTCTTTGAATTCGCTTTCTCGCGGACCGTTGTTTCTAGGTCAGGTTAGGTATTCTAAGACGCTCTATCGTGGAACGTACAGCTAGGGAAAAAAGTATTCGTGCACCTGTGACTGTGGCTTTTGCTCGGAGTAAAATTTATACATCGCTGAAATTCATTTCGGATTTACTTTCTGGTTTGTCGATGGATCGAAATAAAAGGTAGGAGCACACATACGTACACGCATATATTATATTTTTACTTGAGCGCTCTGTCATGCAGCGTACATAAACCATGCAGAGATGCTCAAAGGGCAATCGTATCGGTCCTAACGGGAGTAATTAAGCCGCGGGATGAAGATATCGAAATTATTGAATGTGCAACGATAATCTTTGTACAAACGGGAACGGATTTCATGCAATGGAATTATAAAATTTTCCGCGTGGGACGAAACCTAACCTACGAAACGTCAATCTTAACGCGTTACCGCCATTTTTGTTTTCCCGCGCGTTTAACCCTTATGTCAGCATCCACATACCTGCCCCCCACATTTGTTTAACCCTTATGTAGCCAACCAAAATGTGCAGATTATTTAAAGTCTTTTGTATTTAAAATATTTGCATAAATTTGCATTGTAATATTTTTAGAGGAACATCAACAAATTGTTGAAAGAAATGCAGGTACTCGGTTGGCTACACAAGAGTTGAAAGACGTTCTTGCCAAAGAGGTTTCTAGTTTCTTGTACGATTATTAATCTACATTCGAGATATAAAAATATACGTTGAAATAAATCGTGAAGTATGATGTTCGTTGTAGAACATTTTGGGACAGAAGGATCGCAGGAGATGCAAGATGCATTCGAATAAATTCGAAATAAGAAGAAAGACGGAAATAACTTCGCTCGGATAATTCGGAGCGCCTGCTACCAACGCAGTCTATTAAAAGGACATTCGAACGTGCGAATAGTTCCGTTAGTTTCTCCGCGATTAAGACGACTGCATAATCGCTGGTTGGTGCACTGCGGTGATGTTTCTCTGCGAGTGGCGCGCTCGAATTTCTTCCTTTTCCTTTTTATTTCACTCGCCGGGCAATATGGTGTACGAAGGGATATCGACACTCGGTACTTTTCCCGTAGCGTTTCTCGGTCGCGTGATCGCACACGCGTCGCAGAATCGAACGACAAAAGACCAGGTCCTCTTTGTGCCCTCTGGAAATTATAATCGAGCGCAGGGTGTTGCGAAACGAAACCCGTGACAAGCGACACTTGGTCGTCAGAATGTCCTTTCTGTCGAACAGCTGCCTTCCGGACCAGCCTTTCCACTCTGCTGTCCTCTTTTTCTGACCGCACGAACCTCCGGAGACGCGTCCACGACTCTCACTGTGATTTCTCAATGCCCTTAATACCACTGTTCGACGAATCCATACGCCGGTACCGTATTTCGCGCCCTTTTCTTTCGCGAAACCGCACGCGCTGCGCGTCACCGTCCAATTTGCAAATTACGACCTCTGCCTGGCGCGGTTCTGTCCCAAAACTTGCGGGACCGTACTTAATCCTTCAGCAGTCTGCCCACCAATTTGGTTTCAACCCTTAGCTCAAAAACCACTAATTTCTTCCGATCAAGAATGTTTCCATTTCAGATAATTTTTTCTCATTCTGTGAAACTGATTCACTCGTGGAACACTTATGTAGCCAACTAAAATGTATAGATTATTTAATACCTTTTTTGTATTTAACATATTTGCAAAAATTCTCATTTTAAGACAATCAATTTAGCGAGCAAAGAATGGACATTCAGAGAAATTTCTTACTTATCAAACATGAAATTTAATATCGTAAAAAGTATTTTGAATAATGATATTTCCGTCGCACGTTCTTCGAAGTGAAAATTCATTTATTATTTTCACATTACTGTTAAATGATCGATCTCTTTTTCCGTCTGCGTTGTGAAATGTATGTCCTTACCACACGTCCTTATAAATGAAGCATGTGTTGGTTTAAAATGCGAAGCAAACACTGGCGAGACATTATCGTAGAATCTTTAATGCAATCATTCCCGAGGAGCGTATGCAAACATACGAATACTGACAACTGTAGGTATAATTTTTGGAGGTGTAACGAACGAAGAATAATTCGCACGCGGCGAATCTAATTTTTCTGTGCGGCGATGAATTTGGTCCGATGAGCGTTCGATATGCAAACGACGAGAAGGCATGGGAAGAAAGTCCGAAAGTTTCGGTGGAAAGAAAAGTGAAAGGAAGCAGGCAGCAGCGGTAGAACACCGGAGACTAGAGTGTAAAAAAAACCCTAGCGCGCGCGCAGCGAGAGTTTCGAATCGAGAACAATATTGCGTGCGACGATGAAGTAGCACGCGCGCGCACGAGCAAGCTAGTGAGCGTCACGCGGCGAGAATGTTTAGCCGGAAACGTTAATAGTCTACAAATCGTTTTCTATCGAGCGGCATTAACGAACGAGTGGTTACATTCGTCGACGAGTATTAGGGTGGTAAACGCGCGCGCGGGAGGAATTAGCTGCAAATATTTGGGCGCGGCGCGGTTTCGATCGCGTAACAGTGGCGGCCGGTTAATTGACTTTTAAATTCGGCCATAGCTTCCGGGAAAATTGAGACTCGTCGCTGCCTGCTGCATCGCTGCAGGGTGCGGGAGAGTAACGCGTCGGGAAGTTTATTTAATGCGGCGCATCGATGCATCAATCGTTGCGACAGCCCTGCTGCGTTTGTCCTGACTCGCAACCTTTATCTACCGGCGCGCAGTCTGCCCGAGCAGCCTAAACGTACTCCCTTCCTGTTTTTCAAATTCATGAATTTTGAACGCTGCTGCAACAATTCCCCGAAGTCACCGCAGTAGTCATTAGACGGCGGAACTTTGTGCAAGATATTCATTTCCTGCATTATTTATAAGCTACTGGAACCATTTTGTTCTTTTCATTAACCCCTCACGCTGTGATTTATTTTACGTCACCTCTGAATTCTAAAATTTCCCGCGTCAATTTTTCAAGGGGATGTTATGGTTTTTCATCTCCAAAAAATCGAACCAGGAAGGCTGCAATCATGGCGTCGGCCCAAAAAATATATAACTCGCGTGATTCTGATTATTTCTATTTGAAAAAAATCACACGTGTGCTGCGAATACTAATAAATTTTTCAAAGGGGATGACATGGTTTTTCATCTTCAAAAAGTCAATACAGGAATACTGGAATCATGGCGTCTGTCGACCTATCTTTTTTAAAAGATGCTCTACAAAAAAAATATATAACTCGCGTGATTTTGATTATTTCTATTTGAAAAAACTCACACGTGTGCTTCGAATACTAATAAGCCTGTGTGCAAAATCCCGATTCCAAAGGGTCAATAGTTTTTCTGGAAATAATTCCTATACTTTGCGAAAAAACAGCCTTGAAGATAAGAAAGAAGAAATTTGTACCATCATATCGACCATGAAGTACCCACAGAATCAGAGATACTGAGAGACGGAAAGAGCGAGAGAGAGAGAGAGAGAGAGAGGCTGAAAGCATGTCGATTTTGAAGGTTCTCGTCTCGCCTCATTCACAGGCAACCGCGGCGAAGTTTGAGGGAAGAAGATCGAGAGTTTCGACTTTGCATATTCATGGTCACCGGAGAAGATCGAACAATGGCAGTCGCGTGGAGCGGTGCGGGAACTCGAGCGGCAGAAGATATGGAAGAAACGAGGTTAAATGGTAGGCGCGCGCAAGAGGAGCGGAAATACGCGTCCCCGATCTACTAAACTCGATGATTTCCGAGGCTGGTTATGCGTGGCTCGGGTTCGGCCCGTCCGTAACCGAACCTTGCTGTTTTTCTATCGGCAAGCGGCACCGTGTCGCTTTGCAGGCCCGTGCGATTACCAAAAATTCGAGTCGGGTTCGGGATCTGACACAAAAGTTTGCCCGACACACATCATTTCGGGACACCGTGAATTTCGTCAGATTTTTGCAATTGGCAACTCGGAGACGGCAAGACGGGCGCGATGCGGCGTGTTCGAGAGGGAAGGCGAAACGGCGGGACGACAACGGCGACCTTGACTCCTTTCGACTGTTGTTCTTACGTTAGGTGGTTCGCGGAGCGGCGCGGAAGAGCCAGGGGTGCAGAAGACACGTGGAACGAGGGTAGCGGTGACACGGCTCGGCTCGGCTCGGCGTATCGGCGTGTCTCCATTGAAAACGGCTTTCAAGCCGGATTTGAATAATCCTCGCCCCGGGAAATCCTCTTTGCACCGGCGCTAGTATACAACCATCCAGCGTGTAATAGCGAGTGGATCTTTCTAACAGCTTCTCGGCCGATAACCGATGCCCCGGCGATACTATGTGTTGTCTGAGGACGAGCGAGCCGACTGTTCTAGCTACTCTCCCCTTTTTACATATTCTGTTTCCTGGCGCGGCTCTCTAATCATCCGATAATCTCGCGACAAAGCTTCCCGCTGGCCAGTGATCAGTTTCAAAAAAATAAATTGTTGCAGGTTACAGCGCTCTTCAGCTTCCTGATAACCAGACTATGCATTTATTACAAAATTGGGTAGATCCAACGCAACACAGTAAACGCATTTAAGCCAACCATTTACTGCATTTCTTCCAACAATTCTTTAGTGTTCTTCCAAAAATCATACAAAACTGCTCTGAATTCTTTGTCCACAATATTGATTTATAGTCTCGAAATAAGAATTTGTGCAAACAATGTTGAATACTAAAGTTTTTAGATTATATTTTAGTATGTTGGCTACACGAGGGTTAAACAACTTAGAAGCAATGTCTTTTTTTAGGACATTGTGCACGACAATTCTAATCATCGCAACCCTAAAATAAATTATAGCACAGTGGTTGATTAATAGCTGGTAAATAGACAAATTTAAGCTTTTCACTTTAGATGTACATCCCGGATGATTCATCCAAAGCGAACGTAGATTCGGGTTTATGGCACCGCTCGGCAAATCGACCGGGGCGTGAAGAATCGATCAACGCGCGTCTCGTTCGTCGACGTAAGTCGAATCCTTCGGCGAACACTGTCGAGGAGATTTCAGCGTTGTTCAGGGGGGAGGTGGCTAAACAGGGCCGACTGATCGATCGGTCGAGGCGGCCCGAAACTTCGTCCCTTCGGGGGTGGTTAGGGATGACCTGTAAATGCCTCGAATCAAACGTTGCCCGTTCAATGGCCCAGCCCGCTATGTTACACGTCGCGTTCCAGTCTGCTCCATCGAGAACCTTCCCGTTCGACTTCCAACGAAAAAAGAATCAATTGGACCGTGCACCGAAACGAAGCATCAATCTCATATTTAACCCTGAGACACGTAACTAACGGCGGAACGCGTTCGATTCACGCGAGCCAATTTCAGTGAAACGTGTGAGAGATGGTTCCCAAAAAAGTAGACACATATTCATTTTTATCGGACTGCGGATCTTTTAGTGACTTGAATAAATTGCAAACATTCCTCTAATATCTTCGAAGTTTAACATTTTAGTCATTTTTATCGTAAATGCCTAGAATCCGCAGTCAACCATCGCCCACGGGATCAAATCTACGGATGCTAGTTTGGGGGTTGAAAATTTTGTTTTCTTGAATGAGAAATTTAGTAGTGTAGAAGAAAGTCATTCGTTTAAATAATATATTGATCCTCTCTGCTAGCAGCGTGGCCGCTGAATTCCAGGCAAATACTAATCCGTACAATTTTTATTTTTGTCGCGCGAAGGTTTAAACATTTTGCTGCAATATCACTTATTAAATTAGGGACTGCAACAAGTACCTTAGAATTGGTTCGGTTTTTTAAAAAACCCGAAACAAGAAATCAACAATTTTCTTATTAATCCACGAACCAAAGTAGGGGAACGTATCTAACACACATTTCATACCGTTTATACGTTTCCAACGTTAACTGAATATATTCAAAATGGCGTGCAATGTCCGGTTCGAGAGCGGCCGTCTCGTTAGTCGATTTTCTCGAAATTGTGTTTAGGATTTTGCTTGTCGCGGTGCTCCTAAAGGTGTTAAAAGCGCTAAAACCTAACGGGGCGAGGTTAGCCAGCAGATAATTGCCGGCCGTAACGAACGGCGACGAGCACAATGCGAGCCGGAAAACAAACCGGGGTCGGTGTTGCCCGCGAAAAATTCTTTGACTCCTTTAGCGAGCCGTGTGTTTCGTCGCTCGGAGAGCCGGCTTCTCCTTTTTGTCCTCGTGTTCTGCCCCTTTTGATCATCGCGCCGGTGCACGCTCCTTTTAAGCGAAAGGAAACTACCCGGTTCAGAAATTAAAGGAAACAAAAAAAGAACTAGGCGGAAAGGAAACAAACGAAACGCGCCGGTGCGACGCTACGTCGTCTCCTTGTCTCGCGGAAACGAAGAAATTCGAACGAAAATCTCGCGGCTGCGCCCCTCACGTCCTCCGACTATGTCCCGCCTCGCACAGATTCAAATCTCTCGGGCTATCGACGATCCAAGATGAGATCTAATTTTTGTGTAGCTCGATTTTGCTAAAAGTTGATTCAGCAGCCTCGAAAATTCCATAAAATCAAAGCAATACATATTACGCATTATGACATATTACATAACTGTGTCACCGTAGACATGGCAGTCAACGCGTTAATCGGCAGAAGGTTGTCCGATGAATTCCTCGAGGATCGTTCGGGAAGGGCGGGAAATTCGAACGGGGAGGAGCGAGGCCCGCGAGAACCGGGAACATATCCGTCGGCGATGGGGAAAAATATTCGTCGCAAAGGTTGCTGGTCTCTGTCGCGACAACGTTTTTGCCCGCGTGACGGCCGGATCTTTAATTTTCGAGCCGGAGTACGACAGATACCGTAACGGCTTGGCGCGGAGTAGAGCGGAGCAGAGTGAGGAGACGGGCCCCCACCGTGGATTATCGATCGCGCCCTCGTGTCCCGTCGTAAAACTTCGCCGATGATCGCGATCGTATCGTTCCCGGGGCACCGCACAGGTGCGTAGGATAGGGTCACGGGCCCTGTCTAACTACAATTCACGGACAAGGTCCGCGCGGAACGGTGTCACGGTTGCGTTTCAAAACTCGCACCGACCCGCTGATCCCTGTCGGTCGTTTCACCCTTACGAGAGCGAAGGACCCCGCCGCCCTACTTCAATTTCGACCAGCTTTTCTTTAATCACGGTAGGCTCCCTTTTCAACCGGCCCGTATGGGACCGGATCACCGGATAAACGATTGGAATCCGAATGTACAGGGTGGTCCAGGCTCGCACACCTTCAATATTGCTTGCAAGTGAAAAAATGATGTGTACAAAAGTTGCATGGTATAGAGAGTAGTATCGTTTTAATCAGAAAAGCGTCGCGAGAACACGTTCGTGAAAGTTACACGGAAAAAAAACCAATTGGCCCCATCAATTTTCACTGAAGAATATCCCGATGATTATTCCTCGTTCACCCGATACATACAACCTTACTTCTATGCATACACCCTAAATACATACTCTGATTTTTATCTGTCTCTTTCGGCTCTGGTCATCCGTGAACTGTAAATTCACGTTAACGAAGCAATCGTTATTTGCTGGCGTGCACGGACAAGTCGCCAGGAGAAGGTGGCGGTAGGCTAGTTTCGAAAGCGATCACGGGAGAATCTGGGTTAGGCGCGGTAAAAAATGCTGCCGCTTCAAAGTCGAGGTGTCCCGAATCTTGACTGCGCCAGCAACGAGGGCCGATTGATTTTTGTTTGTAACCGGTGGTGTGTTCTCTTTGTCTCGCTTGCTCGCTTGCTCGGCGCCGAATCAATGACTAAACGATAAGAGGCTCGAGTCGTATAGTCTCTCGCATTCCAACGGTATAATTCGCGGCGTCGGTTGAGTAACGTTGAGCGAGTCCTTCTGGCCAGGACTTATTTAGCGCCGCGGCGATGCGGATTGCGGACTTTTAGCTGTAGCCGTGCGCCTTTCACCGGGTTCTGGCCTCTACCCGCGCCTCATAATTAGATGGACCGGGGTTTCGTCACGTCCGTGCGTCACTGACAATTAACGTTAAGACCGTCGTGTCGCGAACCACGTCCAGAATGGAAGAAACGTCCCGTGCCTTGACGTCCGAGCGACGTACTGCTCCGACGACGAGCCAAATGGATCGGGCGGGCTGGAACCTCGCTTATCCGAACACGTCATGAGTACACTGCAGATTTGACCGGGTCGAAAAAATCTTTTTATTCGAAATCGGAAACGTCGCACACGGAAAAAGTTAGAATGCCAAGCTGTGCAATGATGCCTTCGTGACAACTTAGGGCAAATATGGACTTTTTAACAATGTAAAATTCGAAGTATATTCTGTTATAGACGAACAAGTATGATTAAGTACGATCAGACACATATTTTATGCGTATGGCCAGTTTACGTACCTCCGAGGCAATGAGCGAAAATGCGTAATTTTCAAAGAACTTTTAAAGCTCGGTAGGTTCAGCGTTAAAAAACTGATAATTATTAGTTTAATCTTTCTACTGTCGTAACATGCGACACCTTCTTGAATTCCAAGAAGAGGAACCCCGCAAAATTGCCGTAGGATCAGGAAGATCAAATACATATTCGCGGATACCCGAACAGAGCAACGAAGGAAGCCGCCTTTTAACCGCATCGCGAACGGAACGCGAAATCGTTAAAGAGGGTCCGGTCGACGCGACGCGACGCGGGTTAATTAATCAACGGGTCGCGCGATTTTACCCCGGTTAATTATTTACTTGCTCCGGTAGTCTGTTGCTTGCTCGGGGCTAGATAATGTAACAACGTCGTTTTACACGTTCGTATCGTCCTTGCGTCGTCGTTTCGTTTTACACGCGCAGACGACCGAGTACTCCCCTTTTCTTCGCTTTTCACCGCTTTCCACGCGAATCGATTCCTCGTTCAACTATTATTATTCGTTCTGACGTATCGGTACGCAGGACAGCCTAACCTAACGCGCGACGATCTGATCTACGGTAGTTTATAATTTTCATGGGGGACGCTGACGTAAAATTGTTCCAGAGGTTGTGCAAAAGTTTCCGACTAAAATAAATAAACTGAAGTTAACCCTCCGTCTGCGACCTGGCCCTTCATATCCAGAAATTTCCAATGTGTATTCCAGAATGGAAAAATATTTTTCAAAACCCGAGTAAGAAAATTACTCGTGAACATGAACGATCCGGACGGCGTCGATAAAATAAGTTTGCAGACGCAGGATTAATAATAAACTAAATCCGATATAAATAAATATCCATTCTCTTCGTCCACCTGCCTCGCCGTCGGTGGAGCAGTACTATTCTTTTCCCGATTAGTGTATCCGCGGAAGAAATCGAAGCGCAGGGGGTTGAATTCGCGAGTTCCCCGAGCGTCTAGGAGAAACGGCTCAGCTTTCACCGAGGTTTTCACTTTGGAAATGATCAAGGCGGTTCTCCGGTCGTGGAAAACTCGTTCGACGTATATACGCGCTCCGTTATCCGAACAGTTCTCGTTCACGGTGCCCCTCCAGTTTATGGATCAGCAGGACGCGATTTGTCCAGGATGTGTTCCGAGTGCCAAGGTCAACCGGGTGGTGTTATCTTTCTTGGATCGACATTAACGCCGGCACGGATGTTAGAGCTGGTTTATTATGCCGGCGTTATGCGCGTACACGCCGGCCAGAGGTGGAGTTGCAAATCAATAACCGGTGTTAGAAGGCATTTGGCCACGCCGAGATATCGATTATGTAGCGCCGGTCCCGTACGTCTGTATGCTGTGTGGCCCCCGTCCCGTGTGTACGCGTACATGTACGCTATACACCGCGCACAAGCCGATAGGTGTTCGAGAAGACGACAAGCGTGACAAGACTTCGGCCGGGAATCGCCCGATCGCTATGCCGATAAAAGATCCGATCGTTCCGCGGCTGGTTTGTTAACCTGGATCCACGGAAATCTCGGAGGAGTCGAGTGACTGGAAATCACGCTGTTTCATCGAACCGACAACTTACATCCGAGCGGCGAAAGTGCTCTCGCGAACGCATTACGCAACGCAGTCGATGTTCGGATCAGAGGTTCCCAGTTTATCCTAATCGCGGGGCACTACTATGCTTCGTTTCGTACAAAGCTGTTGCGCCAAATTCGAAGCCGACGCTATACAGGGTGTCCCAGAATTCCTACAACAGCCGGAAATGGGAGGTTCCCGAGATCATTTCAAGCAACATTTTCCTTTGCAAAAATGTTATCCGCGGCTTTGTTTAGGAGTTATTAACGAAAAACACAGACCAATCAGAGCGCGATCTAGACGCGAGTTGGCACAGTCGGCCAATAGACAGTTGGCGCGCCGGGCCGAGGAAAATGTTGCTTGAAATGATCTTAGGAACCTCCCATTTCCGGCTGTTGAAGGAATTTTGGGACACCCTATAGAAACAACTCTAGAGTTACATTTAAAAGCTTGACCTTCAAGACTCTCCAAGGTCATCTCGGAGACAAACGATTATCGTACTTAAGATCGATTCGTCATCGCAGTCATTCCCTACCTGCGTCATGCATGTGTGACGACCACGATGTCGTATTATTATTATTATATAGAGGCAACGTTGCATTTGATACTAACAAGGGGAGGACCGCAAGTGTCCGACTTCGATTTTGATAATTTTTTATGAGACGATGGTATATGGATCCCTAATAATTATGTATGCAAAATATTAGGTGTAGTTACCCAATAGTTTTAAAGATATAAACAATTAAAGTTGAACATGTGAATCACGCAACAAGGTTCAAAAAGGTATGAAACTTTAATTGTTTATATCTTTTAAACTATTGAGTAACTACACCTAATATTTTGCATACATAATTAGGGATCCATATACCATCATCTCACAAAAAACTATCAAAATCGAAGTCGGACACACTTGGGTTCCTTCCCTTGTAAGTGTAAATTTCTGTGAGTATATAATTATACAAAAATGGCTCGAAATTTGGATTATTTTTATAAACTGATGTAAAATAGTCACTCTTAGTGCTGGGTGAACCTAGTTAATAGAATGATATTTAGGAAAATGTGAAAATATTGTTGGACGCAATGCCAACGGGCCTAACTATTAAAATTTTGAAAAGTTCGTGTATTTAATCTAAGTAAAAATTGTCTTCATCAGACAACTAGAATTCGTCAAGCTCTCGTGTGACATTTCGAGATAAGGGTTAATCAAGGTAGGCTCAACGAAATAGCATCAACCACAAGAGTTAACATAAATCACCAGAAAGCAGTGAAAGTCTCGAGGATTGGGCGGAAATCGAAAATAAACGATAACGAACCGTGAAAGCAGACTCTTCCATGCAGTTCGAAAACAATGGCTCGTTATTAATAAAAAGTTCGATGAAACGGGAAGTGATACCACCTCCCACGAGTTACGGAATATTACAGCAGATATTCGCGAGCGGGAAAGCCCCGAACCGGATGGGGATGACAAGGTGTATTACGCAACGGACTATATCGGCGGCTCGCTATGCCCGCGTAATAATGTTACGACACCTTCCCCGATTTAACCTTCTCCGGGGTTGCCGTCGAAAACAGGGTGAGCCGCAGCCCCGTGAGCGCCCCCAACCTAGTTCAGCGACTTTCTACTCGCACCTTTTAGCTTCTATTAGCCAGCGAGAGGCATCGACCAATCCGCTTTGGCTAATCCAGGAGTCTCGAAGCGTAGGAGTCCTTTAGGGACACGTGTCGCGATCATAGCAAAACGTCCGATGCTTTAGATCAGGAATTAGGAGTCGGGAGACTCGAGAGCTAGAGGAAGTTGATTAAAAGCACGAGCAGACTCCCAATTAACTGTGTATCACAATTCTTACACAATGATTTGATATGCAGTCTTTTTAAACAAGTTTCTGATCACGTTATACTGTACGCAAGTGCTCAAAGACGGTCGAAGAATGAGGATTCAGAGATCCCCCAAACAGCAGAAATCCGCAGTCTGGTAATGATAAAAAAATTAGAGATGACAATGTCATCATCCCGGAATGAAAATATCCGAACGCTGGTACGGTAACTTCTCTTGATTCGATCGAACGGATAATTACACAGGTTCGGTTGTTTCCACTGCACCGAGGGGGTTAAAACGTCTGATAAAATCGACGCGAAAGATGTCCGTGAAAACCCGACGGTCCGGCAGGAATTAATTGGACGTCAGACGCACGGGTTCGTAATTATGTCGGCGGGTCGATCAACATCGTAAAACACCGAATTGCTATCGAGCCCGGCCTCTAAACCGAACCGAGCGGAGAGCGGGCCGCGTGTGTCGCGTGTATGTACATGTAATATCGATCGGGACGTCGCGTCGTCGTCGTCGTACGCGATATATCCGTCGGAGGCGTGCGAACCGCAACTTTCATTGCATTTTATTACCGGCTTGCGCGGATTCGGCGCGCGTAAACATCCACTTATCGCGTCCATCGGCCGCGCGTTACATCCTCGCCGAGAGGAGACTAAGAGCGTCCCCCTTGAAGACGGAAAACCTCTTATCGACGTACCGATGATGATGTTACGCTCGATACGTCTGCGAAAAATTGTAATCGAATAAGGGAGGCTCGATTTTGGAGAAAAGTAATCCTGTAGATGAAATAATATTCTAATGACACCTTCGCGCGGTTGGGGGTCGTCGTTGTGTTCTAGAACAAAGGCAAACTGCAATCTTTCATACTTGAAAACGCGTGAGAGCACACCTCGAGACCACCACTCTTCTCCGTTGTTCTGCACCCTCATTTCTCTAGGCTATCGATCGCGTTCATTAGGTCTAATCGCTAGACTGTACATCTTTAAATGTTCTGCATCGATTTTGGGAAACAGGAGTTCCATGGTAAACAATGTAATAATATCCTTGGATTTTTTAAATCTTTTTTAAATTCAACTTCTTCATAAGTGCATAAAAATCCGCGGTATACTGGTCACTTGCGACCACGTCATTCCAAGGATTCTTACTCTCGGCGAGTATTTTGGAGACAATGATTATACCTGTTCTCTTAGCTCATGCGTTTCATGAGAATTCCTCGAGCAAACTGGCATGAGTCATTTAAATGTTGAAATGATCTCGTTACGGCATAAACTGATTCCGTAGTTTAGCGGGTACGATTGATTGGGAACCGTTGCCCCACCCTCGGCACGAGCGTGAACGCCCCGACGATGAAAATGTAATTATGGATTCGCTTTGACGCTGCGAAAGGCTCGATGCACCGGCGAACTACAGTGTCTTATTAGCTCCAGGAGCCTAGCCGGTTCATACGCGAGTTTCTACTCGAAGGCGACCGACTATCGATCGGACGAGACACTCGCCGAAGATCCTCTTCCCTTTAACTCTTTCAGGCACGGAGAACCAAGTCCGCGGCGATAGGAAACGATAACTAACGCGATAATATATTTTTCATCGACACTCTTATGATTTTCATTCCTGTCTGAAATTTTTTTTAATACGATTTTAACTCCTAGTAATTTGCAGAAATATTTTCAGTGACTCCCTCACGCTGATAGTGTTTCAACAAATTGACGCAAAGGGATAATTAACCCTTCCGAGCGGGAGAACGTTGGTCATTCCGTTTGCACCCTTTATGATTTTTATTGGAATTTGAAATTTTTTAACTGGATAGCTCTGGGTGACCGGGCAAAAATGTTCACCCAATCCGTTTCATCGACAATGGTTTTGAAAATCGTCGATTCTTGCCTTTCTGTCGCGTTGCCCGTGATTTCTGTTATTCCTGTAAACAAATCGCGGCGCGGATCGTGTTGTCCCGATGAATAACGACGGTCGAATAGCGCGAGAGAGTCGAAGAAGAGAATTTTCGATTATGTGGTATATGAAAAGGTATTTCGAATTAAATTGTAGCGAAATCGAGGGCGGATTTCGTTCGCGCCGCGTGTTCATTTAATACGACCGACTTTGTTCCCGTGTACCCGCGACGGTTTGTTCGTTTATCAACGATTAATCGTCTCGCTAAAACAAGAAGGAGCGGTCGGGCCGCTCTATTGTTTTAGGCCCGTGTGTCCGTCGAATCCGAAGCAAGTCACGCGCCCTACGGTTACGCCATTGACCCAACTTCGGGACCCTCGTTTTCATTAATCCTTTCAGCGTCGACCACCCCCTCTTATCCACCTCTTTGCCCCTCCGACGACCGTGGACCTTCGCAGACAGCCGATTTAAGGGGGTTACTCCCGTTCTGTCGATTCTAGACTACGAGATCAAAAATAGCTGCGTTATTTTGGGTCAAGTGTTTCGAAATTGAATACACTGTAATTTTCATAGAGTTGTCTTTATTGTTAATTTTACAATCTTTTCTATTTTATCCCATTCTTTTCTTACTTGCCAATATTTACTTTCTCCCATTAATGCTTTCAACTTTCCAACGATTATTATATTCAAATGGGGAATTGAATACGTATTCCAGACTTTTTTTCAGAAACGTGACGACCCAGGTTGCCCACGTAGAGCTACATTATTTTCATAGCTGCCGTAATGAATTACACAATTATTATGTACACTGTAAATTTCAATACAGACCATTTTTCTATAAGACATGGGTCTCCACAGCCCACCGTGCGCTCGGCCGTTGCGCGATCGCTCGATTTCACAGGTCGGGGAATCTATCGCGGCGATAAACGTGCTTAATCTTATCGCGACGAGCGAAAGCGGACGGAATCCATCGACGAACAGACGACGAGGAACGACGAGCGTCGCGGCGAGCGCGTCACTCCTTCCAAGGATCCGTCCTTGGATCTTTGAAAGTTGAAACCAGGAATTCCCTGGTGCCCGCTGTGAAATCGTGGAATCGTCTGAAACGCGTCGATCGAAGTGCGCTGTTCACTTAGAAATAATATCCTTGCTACATCTACCTAGAAATTAGTTACACTATGCAGTGCTGTTAGTCAGTCGTGGCGAAGTTGAAAGTGTTCGTATCGAACCCGGGATGTAAGTGTATTCATTTTAGCACTAGCATAGCAACGACGTTCAGAACGAAAGTAGACAAAAGTTAAGTCAAGAGTAGAACCTAGAACCTCCGTCTTCCCTATGTTCGAATCTCTTCAGGGATTAGTTTGCGACCTGCGACAGTAATTGAACAAATCCAGGATATTTATTCATGTCTCGTATCAATAGATTATGAAACTTTTACGGATTAAATTCGGAAAAATAAGGGCGTCTCAGCGTTTGCCTTTGAGAGGATTCGAAAGTGAAATTTTCGGCCGGACGAAAACGACCCGGCGTGGCCTTACGGGGAGGGTTAATTATGGGAGGATCGCGCGAGTAGGAGCCGTGATCGTCGCGAAGCTTCTAATCGGCGGGAGATATTCGATCGTGTGCTTGTAGCGAGGAGGAACGAGCTGAAAAGCGAGTAGTACCGTTGCGTTCGCAGGGCAACGCCGGCTTTGCAGGGATAAGGAATTCCAGTTGGCGAATATTCAACGCGAATCACGCTCTCCGGGAGTATCGAGCTTGCACCTGGACCAGTTTTCTGCCGCAGTGCTGCCGCCGGAGCCCCTCCTGCCCCTTTCTCTCCCTCTCCGTTTCTCTCCCTCTTCTCCCCACTCTCCCCCCCTCTCTCTCTCTCCCTCTTTTACTCCCCTTCTCTTTAGCCACGTCTCTCTCCCCGCGTTTGCATTTTTTTCATCAAAACGTTTCGGTGAACGAACGGGTACAGCCTCGCCGCCGCGCCGCTGGAGCGCGGATGCATTTTAAATCTTGGCACGCGATGAAAATTCAACGGGTCGAATAGGTATAAACAGCCACCACCAGCGGGAAAGACGATCGTCCTCCTTACCGATCACACTTACTCCTACTGTTCATTCGCCGCGCCATACAGATATGGCGATCGCGTCCCTCGCATCAAAACTCTCGTGCGATCCTCGATCCTCTTGCCGATCTCTGTCCAAGCACTGAATCTTCGACAATGTTCCTCGATTTTCTGATGGAAATTCATTTCCCCCTAGGCTGTTCGAGCCAACAAGCTGTTAGCAACAGTGCCACGCAGAATGCTTTGTCATTACACGGCGGACCTTTATGCAAAATACAATTTTTAATCATCGATTCCAGTCTATAGAAGCCAAACACAAATTTACTTTCCTCGTTACTGATTCTACCATGTGTTGAAAATAGTACGTTCTTGAATTCTGTCAACCTTTTTACTGGTTTAAATTGCGCCAACCCATTCAATTATCGATTACGCACACACAGAATTATAATTGATCATTATAAGTAATTGTGCATTGGTGTCAGAAATCGAGTAGCTGAAATGATTGAATAAATCTATTTCTTACGAACGAGGGGGTGATTCTACATTTAAAAAATAAGTCAAGGTAGCGTTAAAATACAGGGTGGTCCACGCAACTTGCACACCTATATAACTTCCAAAATATGCGTTGCACAAAAACGTTTTGTATACAGTAGTTGCATGGTCTGAAGGTGTACATTACGTAGTGTATTTATTTTTCTTTACAGGTGGAAGCGTTTCGGAGATTTGAAGGTCGACTTTGTTTTTTTAAATGGAGTACTATATTTTTTATATGAAAATATGGAAGAATGGAACCTTTATTAGCCCAAAAACCTAATAATTAACGAGTAAAATCTTCAAGAAATAAAGTGAAATTACTCGTTAATTATTAGGTTTAGGGCTAATGAAGGTCAATACTTGTTTTACTCAGAATTCGACATTCTTCCATATTTTCGTATAAAAAATATAGTATTCCATTTAAAGAAACAAAGTCGACCTTCAAATCTCCGAGACGCTTCCACCTGTAAAGAAAATAAATACACTACGTGATGTACCCCTCCAGACCATGCAACTTCTGTATACAAAACTTCTTCGTGCAACGCATTCTTTGAAAGTTATTGCATAGGTGTGCAAGTTGCGTGGACCAGCCTGTATAACATTTCTCTTGAACATCTTCATCTTTTTTCTCCGAAACGCATCGACCTTCCTTCGGCCGATTATTTTTCGCGTGTAAAAGAAGTATACATGTATCGATCTAAAAATAGAGGGGAGACAGTACGTAGGAGGTGTGAACGAACTGGTGGGTCCTTGATGGCGGGCAGGGTACAACGGTCGAAAAGCCTGGCCCCGTGTCCCTGACTCGGCAATTAGGTCAATGCCTCGGCGAACGAATCGACGACCCGTCGAAAAATCGTTCTTATTTATTCACTGTCGCGTCTCGTCCCGTCTGGTTTCGTCTCGTCGGTTGTTGACTAACTGACCGTCCGGTGGACGAGAGCACAGCACTCGAACAACACAGATCCGTGCAATTCGATCGGCTAATTTCCTGCCGGTCCCAGAGGCCGCTAGAATAATGGATGAACGAGAACGGCTGCCGTTCTCTCTTTCAGCCTGTTTATCTTCGGCTCGTTCGTCGAAACTCTTTATCCGGATATTACGTTTATCTCGCTGCGATTCGGAAAACGAGTGGTAATGGCCGCTCGAGCGTTCAGGTAAGCTTGACCAACTTCCTGCGCGCCGGAATATTGCGCGTCAAACCTTCGCGGTCCTCGCAAAGTCCAAAATATTCGGGGGAAAAAGAAAATTTTGCTGGGATCTTCTGTTATGGAAATTATGGACAATTTAAAGTTTGCACTTCAGAAATTAGGTATGAAGGCGTGTTGTGGGAGAACCTACCTTCGCGAATTTATTTCGCAGGAATCATAAGCTTCAAGCAAGTGGAGTTCAACTTGTATATGATAATGTTCGAAGCAGAGTGTTATGATTTTTTGGAAGCATTTTGTCGAAGAGTTTGTAGAGTTGCAGTCGAGAGTGTAACGAAAAAATGGTTTTTAACCTCCGATTGGTCGATATCGGTGACCAATGAGCACTTAGGATACTGCGGCCGTTGAACGCCGGCTGATTTATGCCGTTCGCGCCATTCTTTGACCTTTACGAATTCTTCGGACGCGTGCAACAAGTTAGACCACCGTTTGGAAACGGCGCCGGTCGGCGATTCAAGAGGACGATAACCATGTGTATCCCATTGGCCTTAAATGCAAATACCACCTCTTCCCCGTCGACGCATGGCGTGGACGAGCTAGCCTAAACGCCGTAAAATGTCCCTTTTACTGTGGTGGATAAAAAGGACATTTTACTGGGGTAGCAGGTTCCATATCCGAGCTGTAATATTTTTGTTTTCCAAATTTATGTATTTGTTACGCTGCTGCACGAGTTTGAATGCTAAATTGAATATTAAATAATGTTTTTAGAGACTCCAATTTAAAAAACAGTCATGAACTTTTCGAGTATGTATTATACTGTATACTAACACTTGACACCAGGGACCATAACTGTTATAATCAAAAGGAAAAAAGTCATAGAATGACAAGTATTTCATCGACTAAAATCGTATTGGTTTCACATAAGTATTATAAGTGACCGAAAATTTGTTCTCTTGTTGGTAAATGTTATCGTTGAGAGAAGTTCATTTCGATCGCTCATAACAGTTATCGATGAAGGAAATTTGTAATAGTTATTATTAAATAGTACAGCTTTCAAATGGTAGACAATCAATTATTTCATAAATATTTTATTCGTAAAATTAATTGCTACAATCAAAATTTAATGTGACAAACAAACAGATTTCGTGCTGTTCTTATGGTCTGTTGATTCGTCTTGTTGTATGAAACCTTCTCAATGAATTTCACAGGCTTGCTCCATACAACTCAATAATTAAATAAACAACCAAAATGAATTTTCTCATCAATAAATATTACGAACAAGTGAAGAGAAATTCGATCATCGATAACTGTTATCGAGGAGGATACAATTTTTTGGACACTAATAACTGTTATTTGTAACCAAAAAGTACAAAGATCGATATCTTTTAATGATTTTGTTCTTCGGATTTTTTTCTTTATATTTCGTGTACATTATCTTAAATTTCAACAATAATCAACTTTTTATCAATGGTTTCTATCGTAGAAAATGTTAGAATAACTGTTATTTTTGGTCTCTGCTTGACACCATAAGTCTATGAAGTTAATTAGACTATTTTCAATGAAATTGTAAGATTGTGAGATTCATATTTAAAGATAGACCGATCGAGATAAAGGTTCAGATAGATTATTGAGTAGTTCGGAGACCGGAGAAGTTGAAGAAGGATCGATAGATCCCGGTTCGAAGAGAAAAGCCAGATGATCAAGCTCGAGGCCGGAGTTCCAACAAGTGTCGCGGTCGAGTTCCGAAGGAGACACGGTTCTTTTTCGAAGGTCATCCGAAGGTCGCGGCTGTTATAGGTCACCGACATCCTATCGAGGTCAACAATGGAGCAGAGCCTCGGAGAAAGCACCTGTCCCACCCTGTGTATCTATTACTATTGTATGTACGACCCATATTCTCGCGGAAGCATCGCGTTCACTTGTTCGTCCGCCATTTTCGTCGCCATGTTTACCCAGATATGATTCACAGGAGTCTACTTGTCGGGCGTAGAACTTAACAGCGCCGTGCGTTGCCTTGAAATGCACTTCCAGTTGAATTTAAGAAACGATGTATATATTCATATTTTCACTAAATATAGTAGAACATCGACCAGACTTATCTACCGGAAACTTATTAACACATTACTTATCGGCGATAATATAAAACAAGACACTTACGCTACACGGCTAAGGATTTCTTAATCCTCGTGAGCTGAAAAGCACTCTCGGTAACAGTCTAACAGTTCCCAATGATTCCTAACAAGTGGACAGCTGATTTTATGCATAATAAAAATGAGTAAACGTAATTTAAAGCAGTAAAAACATCAGAAGAATTTGAACATTTTTATATTATTTTCAATATCTTAAACATGTTAAGAAAGAACATAAGTTTCTACTTCTCTCGAGCTTGTTGCAATTCACATAGACAATTTTTATTTTGCATAAAGATTAGCTGTCTACCAAGTCTAATAAGCCCTCGGGGATTATTAATTCCTTGCTGTACCTTTTCTTTTACAGTTACAGTGATTAGAACGTCTTTATCCCGAAAAATGTCACAGAAGAGAAAATTTATATTTTTTGTATGGCTACATTTATTTGAATGCTTAAATATTGATTACAAACGAATCAAATTTTATTTCATCTAGAATGAAACGCGTAACATTCATATTTGTCAGACTCGGTTAAAAACCTTCATTGCGAGTCTGGCTCGTTAATAGAATACTTATTCGAGCCTCTTTTCGATAAAATACAGTGACTGAGAATCCTATTAATATGCTTTCGGCAATTAAAGTGTTAATAGGTTCTCCGATAAGTGTGCTGCACCAAATGGAAGCGTGGAGAACTTCTTTCGCACAATAATCCCAAACGAAATGGTTAGATTATTTATTGAACCTGAGTTGTTGGTTTATGATCGAAGTTTCTGTTGCTGAAATCTCCAGTCAGGCGCGATGAATTTCCAAAAATTATGGAATAATCGTCGGTCGATAATGTGTTGATTAACCCGCGGTTTGTAATCCCGCTGACCGGTCGATGCCAGAGAGTTTATAAAGCGCAGTGGGCGGCGGGTTTGCTTGAATTCTACGATCCGGGTAAAATGTCGGATTATCGTGCGGCATCGCGTGATCGTTATCTCGAGATCGACGACGAGCGGCCACAGGTGAGACTGTTTTAGTGTACAGAGGTCGCCTTGCGACTGGCGAGCACGGTATCGAGAGGGTTCGAAGCCGGAGAAAAAAAAGCCGAAAGAAAAAAAAGGACACGTCCCTGCGGCCAGGTGAGAGAACGCCAGCCATCGCCAAACACGATATTGTACCCGCAAACATTTACGTAGCCGTGGAACAGGTGCGAGTCGTGCTTTTCCACGCGAGCACGGCCGGTCGCATAATTTTTGGCCACTCGGAAATCATCGCTCCTCGTCCCAAAATTGATTCGAATAATTGAATTGTTCAGACAAATGAAGTCCGTGTTCGAACACAGGTTGCTCGATACATTTTGGCGTTTTCGCGCGACTCGAGGTAAACGATACACGCGTCATGCGTTCGTATATTATGTATAATATAATTTTAATTAATTCTAAATTTTACACAATTGCGTATTGATTCAATTACATCCACGTCCAGAGTGTCTCACGCCCTTTCTTTATCAATTTATAGACACGTCTCATAAATGGTCTAAATTTTTTGCTCTGCTGCAAATCATCCAAATTGCGTCGTGTTTGGTACAATTCCGATCAGAAAAATTTCACGAATACGTTGGCAAGAGTTTTGCAGAAGAACAATTGAGAAAAAAACTTTTGCCACTGCATTAATATTGTTCCGCCGTTTTTCTTCGATCTAGGGAAGAGATCGAGGACGTTTCCGCGTTGTATCGAGAGGATCATTTTACTACGAATGATCTCGTCGTGTTATCGGTTCGAGTAGCGTTCCCGACCGACGACAGCTCGATTTTCTAGCCGGGATCGAAGAAGCGATCGGAGATCGCGGCGATCTATGTATTTGGCCGAGCGTATATCTATCCGGAGCCGCGGCGCGCTCGGCGATGTCGCTTTTAATTCGGTAAGAAAGTGGGTTTCTGGGTCAGAGCGCGCGGCGATACGCGCAACACACAGGCGAGAACGGCTTCACGCGACTATCGGGGAAACGACTTTCTTCGGAGCAGTGCCGTATCTCGTAGCGACCACACATACACGTATATCGTAGACGAACACGCACGCCGATGACGCCGTTTTTCGCGATCGCTATTATCCGAGCAGTTAAATTTCAGTTGTCGCGCGCTAACGCCCATCAAACCACCCCAGAAGCTATACGAATACTGTAGGGGTTACGCCCACCGAGCAACCCCAAAAGTTTTATAAAATCAAAGTACTGCTGTGAAAAAGAGATTGTTCGATCGCCATTATTCCGAAGAGGACAGTTAAATTTCAGTTACCTGGAGTATAGTTGTTTTCCCACCGAGCAACCCCGAAATCACAATACTCTAGGGGTGACGCCCACCGAACAACCCCTAGAGTTCTGTAAAACCGAGATACTCCTTGCTAGACTCTTTGTAACATGAGTTTCATGGAAATTTCGTTCTTCGTTTCCCCGAAGGCTATCGACTACAACAAAATAATTTAATAGAATATTTATTATTATTATTATTATTATTATTATATACGGACCGAGGTCCTTTTATACAAATGTGTACAGTTTTGACAGTATAACTGATATAACAAAAAGAAGATACGACAAAAAATCTTGACGTAAAATCTTAACCTAAGTCTTAACTAAAATTTACATAAAAATGGACCGTGCGAAACTAAACAAATACAGGTACGGTTAACATATAGTATTGCGCAATTTTGTTATGAATGCCTGTAACGTGCCATTAAACAAATCGATATTGTTATAAAATATGTTAGAGCAAGCAATAATGCGAGGGGTTAAATTATTAGACGAGGGGTTAAATTGCACCCCCTCACTTTTGTCATAATTAGCCGCAGATCATTTTGATTAGAATGATTACGTAAACGATCCTGAACGGGCAGACGGTATAATCTATTTGGTATACGTACACACTACTGTGCAAAAGACAGCAGCACCTTTGGAAAAGGATTCCGCTGTTTAATTGAATAGCTCTGAGAACATGTGTTATTGCGGATCAAATAGAAATCATTCATTGTACTATACAATTTCTATATGTATAAAGATTATTGTTTATCATTATTAGAGACTGCGGATTTTATGCGTTTATGACAAAGATCAAAGCATTATTTAAAGCAATGGACATATTAAAAAGATTTAAAGACATAAGCGTATTGGTTTCAGTTTAATTAGAAAATCGAACGAAGAAAGAAATGTTTATTTCGCTCTTGTGTCTTGCAATCATTGGAAACCATTTTTATTTCGCATAAAAATCCACAGTCTAGTCATTGTACAGGGTGTCTCAGCTGAAGGAGGCCACATAAATTATCTCCTTTATTTTTAATGGCACAAAAAATATTTATGGCATAATTTAAATGGTATCGAAGGAGAAACATCATAGAAGAACAACTTCTTTTATCCGGTTATTTTTTCATAGTTTTTTCAATTTTTATTCCATCTTATAGCGGCTGAAGAAAATACATTTGAATATCTCAAGTCATTAACAAGATGTAGTAAAAAAAAATAAGTTTTCCCGATAAGAAATAACGATGACCTTGGAAGAACTATTCAAATTATGCCATGGATATTCTTTTTGTGCCATTAAAAATAAAGAAGATATTTATAATTACAATTATATGTTGGGCGTTTCTTTCTTTCGCACAGTAATGTACATAGAGCGAAGATCGAGTGGAAATGAGTGTCGAAAGATACCGGCGCGGACGATAAAGTGAAATAATAGTAAGGATATAATCGGTTTATCAGTGGCGCGGGTAGGTGACCCACATACGGCCGCGTACGACCGCGTTTTCCCACGGGGGGCCATCGTCGCGACGCAACGGAGGAAATTCGTAGGATGGACACGGTGCCGCGTGCTCTCTCGCCGGGGACATTTTTGCCGAGAGTGAAAGTGGTGGGTTTCGACGGGGCAACGGGAACTTTTACGTTCCTCCGGCATGGAATGCGCGGCTCGATCGGAGTAGGGGACCAGCGTCACGCGTTTAGCCTTACGTAAATTCCTGGCCGCGTTTATCACCGGACCACGCCGATCTTTATGCCAGGCGAGAATTATGTTCGCATCGATCGCGAGGCAACCCACGCTACACACGAATTTGTTTCGCTCCTTAACCGCGTTCAATACCAGATTTTATGAAATCCTACACGAAATCAATGAAGAAATTCATTAACCAAAAGTCACATTATTGGACTGCGGATCTTCCTGCAAAATAAGAAGTTTCGTCTTCCCCATACACTACTGTACGAAAGAAAGGAGCACCCGGTATAATTACAAGATCTAATGACAAACAATATCTTGACGTAGACATTGTATTGTACAATGATCCGCAATAACATATATATTCTCAGAATTATAATTCAATTAAACAGCGGAACAAAATCTTTTCTATATGTATATCTTATTAGACGATAAGATAAGATTGTCTTATAGAAGATATTTTCTATATCTTACATCTCTTCTTTTCTATTAAATATGGCCGTGTGTTTCTTTCTTTTGCACAGTAGTGAATGTCACCCTTATATCACCCTTACAAGGGAAGGACCCCAAGTGTCCGACTTCGATTTTGATAATCTTTTGTGAGACGATGGTATATGGATCCCTAATGATGTCTGCAAAATATTAGGTGTAGTTACTAAATAGTTTCAAAGATATAAACAATTGACCTTTCATAGCTTGTTCGAAGTTACATTAGCCGTGTAAGCAGGTTGCGTGAAAGTTCAATTGTTTATATCTTTAAAACTATTGAGCAGCTACACCTAATATTTTGCAGACATCATTAGGGATCCATATACCATCTTTCCCTTGTTAGTAGATGAAGGTTTTCTAATACATTAAAAATGAACAAGTCTTGTAGAGTGATCTAGAGAGAGCCTGTGATATCTAAATAATTATATTGCTCGTCTGCAGCTTTAATGACCAGGCACACGAGGCTGACCTAATAATGAAGCTCGAAGATATTGTCCATACATTTCCCTTGGATAACATTCCCTGCATAAGGGCTGAGAACGTTCGAGGCTGTTAATATCCCCGTCGAGGGGGTGAAAGCACCCCTCGAAGTTAGGGGACCGTCTGTTTCGAAGACATGGCTGGAAACGGTAGAGTCGTGTGAATTTTGGGATTTCCAGCAACGAATTGAACCGTGGAAACTGCGGATCAGAAAAATCTTGTAGAATACTGAAGAGAAGATGATAGATTTTTGATTTTCTGCGGCGTCCCTTGAAATCAGGCCACGCGACGAATTAGACGACGCTGGTTAGGCTCGTTTCTCCGTTTTACCGTGCTCGTGGTCGTGGATGCGCTCGTTTCATCGTGTCCGTGCACGCGCGTGTCTCTCCCGGTCTCTCTTCCTCTCTCTTCGTCCCTCTCTCTCTTTCCCTCAATGCCAGACCACGTCACAATTCATTTCCCAACCGGTGTGCTGCCCGACATTCTTATCCTACTAGTCTATCCCCGTTCGGAACGTTCGCGACCGGGTACAGTTAGATCTCGGCTCTACGCGCCGGTGTTCCGACTGCGTTCGTCGTCGATTTTTCTGCAACCGTGATAGAAAGTAGTCCTCTCGCGAGCGTATCTCGCGGCGAACTCCCCTTTGTCGATCGTCGTTCGCATCCGAGGGGCGAGAACCACTACGAAAATTGCGTTTCCGGCGAAAACATGCCCCGAAAACTGAAAGAACTTTGTCGAATCGCCTGTGTTTTCCAACGCGCGATCCTCTTGTTTTATCGATACCGGTTCGAAAACCCTTTGTCGCTTGTTTCCCTGTATGAACCACATATCTCCTTGCTCGTAAAAACAAAATCAGTTTATCCGGGGTTTTTGATGAAGTTTGAGAAATGTTTTCAACGTCCCCATTAGCACCTTGACTGTAGTGTAGTCGGTGTTGGGCAATAAATAAAGTCATTTAAATAAATAATTATTTAAATAAAAATTTCAATAACAAGTTATTTGTTATTTGGATATTCAAATAAAAAGCAAAAACAATTTATTTATTATTTGAGCAAGAGTCTAAATGAATTATTTGAAATAATAAAGTTAATTGTTATTTACAAATACAATTTCAAATTATTATTTGTATTGACAAATACAAATCGGGCCGGACAGGCTCGACTACTGGCGATATACCTGAAAAAGTTGCTATAACAGACAAAAAACGCGCACGTGTTCATTGTATAAAAATAATGCACGGAATAAGAGTAGACCAAAAACTATAATATTTATTTGATTTCCACCTCAATGCAAATAATAAATAATCTTTTATTTGCAAATAAGAATGAATAAATAGATCACTTTTGAAATTATTTAAATTACTTTTATATAAATACAAAGTTTAGTTATTATTTGAAATTAAAATCACACGTGTATTTATTATTTAAAATAAAAATTTGCCGAACACTGTGTAGTGATGTAGTAGTTGTAGTCTCGTACAGTGGTTGTATAGTCTCGCATAAGTAATACATAATAGCGTAGTAAGTGTATGGTGTAGCAGCAGTACAGTTTCGTATAGTTTTGTATAGTAGTTGTACAATTTCGTATAGTATAGTATTTGTCTAGTCTTGTATGTTTAGTATAGAGAGTATGGTAGTTGTACAGTCTCATATATGTAGTCAAATATTTCCTAGACTCTTAGGATAGAAATAAATGCTCAAAGCTTTCAAGTATCGACGCCTGAGCCTCGTCCACGAGTTTCGGTTGCCCTCAGAAGGGTTAAGGGGTGCAGCAATTTTCTCGTTCGCTGCCAGCACGCTCGTGTAAAGGAATTGAAACGAGCCAGGGACGTCGAAACAAGGGGCGACGAGGCTTCCCTGTTGGACGAAAATTTCCTACGCGTGATTTACGAGCCGGGCCAGGACTAGTTAACCGAGGGTAGAGTCTCAATGTCGCGTTTAATCGCGCCCCTCCGACGAAGAAGTCGAACGTGATTCCCAAGAGTACGAGACGCTTGTAAATCGCCCAGGTAGCCGGCAGGTAGTTTGTCAACTGCAGGATAATCCTGCGGTGACACTATTGTGATCCGCGATTACCGAGAACTTCTAGGTCACCGGGAGGCTCTCGTCGCGGCGTCGGTGTTGGCGTCAGCGTCGGCGTCGGCGTCGGTGATAATCGTTTCTGTAGAAAACGAAGCCTTCCAGCGCGCTCGGACTTTCACATTCCCAGCATTTTCACGGAATGGCATTACTTCCTTCGAAAAGTTCATTCCTTACTCTAGCTGCCGTTAACGACGAAGTCTCTCTTCGTTTCTATCGAAAAATTACGAACAAGCAACTGGTTCGCTCTCGGTTGCGGATTTTCGAACATTTCTTTGCTCCGAGAGCAACAAGACCACGCCCAATCGTGATAGAATATGATTCTTATGTTTCTCCGCCCCCGTCCTCCGTTTCCTCGTTACTCTCGAGTGCTTCTACAGTCTAGAGCACTGGTTCTTAACCGGTGTTCCGCGAAATCTATTAAATATATTTAATAATATATTGTCCAAAATATATTTATCTCCACGCGGGAAATTTTTGTTTGTTTTTTCGATCATTAATTTTGGTGTTCCGCAAATTTTTCATATAATCAAAAGTATTCCCCGACTTCAGAAAGGTTAAAAACCACTGGTCGTCTGGCTTCGGTAAAATCCAGGGCCACAAAGCCACGCCCACCAAGCCACGCCTACTCAATACAATCTATACAGAAAAAAGCAAGATACTAGACTTAGTGCACTTAATGTCCTATGGGACACCGTTCTAGATCCGTTAAAAGCCGAGGGCCACGAAGCCACGTCCACTCGAGATAATCTCCACAGAAAAATATCAAGTTAACGGACTTTCCTGTTTTCTCCTTTGTGTGGCATAATTTTTCTCGTAGCACAATCTCAGGCTGACAACTTAGTTTCGACCCCGTCAAAACTGAAGGCCAGGAAGCCACGCCTACCTGTGGTTAGGTACACATAGAAAACCCAAGATATACACAATTATCTACTCTGTAGGCCAAATCGAAAGTTTCATGCTTTGCCCCTGCGGGCAATCCGGAGCGCTCCCAGAACAGAAACATTGTACTTTTGACGACAAGCGTGTAATAAAGACGAACGATCGTGTAGGTGTAGATTGTAGATCGAGGAACGGGTTCTGTTGGTTTAATCGAGGAGCCTCGGCATAGCGTTCGCGGGAAACTGGCCGGCCCGTTACGTAACGCGGCCGATAAAGAGTTTTTTTAGCAAACGACAGACCGTTGGCGAGGTCGTTGCACCGGCCAAAAACTTATCGGCGAGCCGTCCGAATACGAGAAACGACTCCTGTTCGATATCCCGCGGAAACGCGGCGACGGTAATCGAGTTTTAATTACCGATTAACCTTTCGGAGGGAGCCGGTCGGCATCGGGACCCGAGTCTCATTGTCTATCAACGGGAACAAGTGGGTCGCGCTGCTCCCTCGGGCATTTTCCTGGCCCTTCAGCTGCTTCTTTCCTCTTTCATGATAATCCGAGGAACTGGAACACTATAAAGAAGACTATACGGGTTGGGACAGTTATCCTTGGAAGGATCCAGGCTACATCGAAATCCTCGAAATCATTTTTCAGGTCGTGGTTCTCGAATTCGGTAGATGCGACCGAATAAATCAGTATTTACATCTTTCGATTTTTGTGTGTTCGTCAACAGGGCTCAAGCTTGCTTCCACAATCTTTTTAATTTATTTCAATTTTTAATTTCATGAGGAATTATTCTTAAATTATTAGAATTATTATTAGACTGCGGATCTTTATGCAAAAGAAAAATTGTCTCCATCAATTACAAGACACAGAAGCCATATAAAACTGTTTTCTATTTTCAACAATTTTAATCAATCGAAAATAACATATGGGCGTTCTTAAATTGTCTTAATGTTTTACTGTTTTTTACATCCATTGATTTTTGTCATAAATGCATAAAATCCACTGTCTAATTATTATTAAATGACATCAGAGAAATTAAAGATCACTACAATAATTTTTCATTTATCATGATTGTTAAGGGTGGAAATATATTTCTATCTATCCTGTGCTCCCACAATCGGTGCAGAAAAAATTTCCATTTTGCATAAACATCCTCAGTCTAGTGATTAGCGTCGCTCATCTTAACTTTCCAATTTTTCTCTCGTCAAATAAACTACTTCGATTTCGTTGAATCGCTGATCGGGCACTCGAAGTGTCGAGGACAGAAGTAAATTTCAATTTCGCTGCTATTCGCAATTTTTATTTCGCACAACGACACACAGTCGAGATGAGACATTTAGGCGATTGTTAAGAGGCCGATAAAACGAGATCGGAGCTGTTTGAAAACCGGAGAATTTTCTTGTTCATAAATTAACGTTCGAGCCCGTAAATTGGTGCAAACGTTCGCGCGTTCCGAGTTATCGAGGTGCCCGATAAGAAGTGCTTTCAAGCGAACATAAACAACGGCTCGAGATAAATAAACTTGAAAAGTGAACGATTACCGTGGCTCACGTGTACAGTGCATACATGTACGTACAGTCGGACGTCGCTTCGAATCCGTATAATTGTCGGAGCGATCGCGTGGCGAGCAACGTTTGCTAAACAATCGTCGCGAAATAGTTAAACAATACGGTTTAAGTGGCGAGTTTACATTGCAACACACGGCCCGATCGCGATAAGCTGCACGTATTTAGTACTACATACATACTATCCTTCGTAGCAGAGCGACGCGCGACGGAACGGGATGGAATTATTGTTCTCTCGGCGTAGCGGATCGCCGAAACCGTAGATTTGCATCTGTATTCGGACGAATTCCATTTTAAGGCCGGCCCGCAATCGCAATCTCTTCGATCCTCCGCTATCTGGTCTAACGAGGGAACTTCGGTTGCCCGAACGGAACGATCTGTTCCAGACTTCGCGAGTCTCTAGTGGACTTCGATGAAAGCGCCGAATAATTTTTTCTCTTCACCATTTTTCGGTTCTTCCGGGTGGGAACCTCGATGCTCTCCTACGGGGTAAACAGAAGTTAACCCTCGAACGGCGAACCATTCTTGGAACTACGCATACAGGGTGTTTCGTTTATCAAATCTCGTTCGGTATGAAGGAAACAATCATACGGTGTCATTTTTTTCGGGACTATGATGGCGGGGATGGGGGATTTCAACAACAAAGTAAGTCTTTTAAATGGAAATATATATTTTTGTCATACCACGATACCATTTTCCAAGACGAATTCAACGATATATCACATTGTGTTATTTACTGTTACAAAACATTAGAAATTACAGGGTGTTTCACGCAAACTGTTTCGGGCCATAACTCCATTATTAATGCATTTACGAAAAAATATCAAAAGGGAAAGATAAATGGTTGGAAGAGCGCTACATTCGTAGGTCCTCAGATTATTTTTAGGTGGAACTGTGCATGTGCAATTAACAATTGCATCATTTCTTTAAATAGAAATGCATATTTTCTGTTGCATTATTCTGTGGAGGCATAGAGGACATGTTAATCCCTTGCCTTACAATATCGTGTCTCTGACTCCTGATGGAGATTCTGAACATATTCTGATAAAAACGTATGTTAATAATTTCCTTTGAACCGAAATAAAATTTTATTTTGGTTTTGCTAGTATACACCTGTTGGAGAACATACACAGGCATACAATTTATATCAATTTTCTCCTTTCTTAAGAAATTACGATCTACAAATAAAATTCTAATCACTGGAGCCGTTAAATAAATGGGGCAGGGGATTGAGGTCAATTTTGTCTTTTTAATTAAAACCATGTAAGTACATATTTTTGAATGCATTGTAAAAAGTTATTAACCTATTTATACAGAAAATCTGTTTTGGAGACACGGGACATTTTAGTATTCTGAGGGGTAAACATTCTGGAAACTTTACCAGAGGAGAGCAAGGTTAAAGATTAATTCAGTCACGAGCAAAAGTATCTGCGCTGCTGTAAAATTATATAATTGCAAACACAGAGCTCGAGAGATACTGTCATCAATAATTAATTTGCTAAAGTGTGGAAATTTACCGATTTACATTTATCGAATACACTATAAAATGGATCCCTTCCTGTCTGTGTTTCAAGATGTATTTCTTTGAAACGTGACGCCACGGGTGAAACATAATTTGTTAAAATATAAAGCAGAAATAAGTGAGACGTTATCCTGAGATCTTTCATGCAACTATTTCGTTCGAATGGCGAATGAAACAGTGTTTAAAGACTGTGCGTGATCGTCGAGAGAGAGAGAGAGAGAGTTAAATGGCAAAATCGTAGTAGGCATCAAGAAATTGCAAGAACGAACGTGTAACGGTTTGCCGTGCCCCAGAAAACCGTGCAATAAAATTGTTAAGAATGTGCAACTGCTGCCCTTGTAAATCACGCCGGAAGACTTGCTCGGGCAGCTTCGTGCGTCACACAAAATTCGATCGGAATTGTAAACGACCAAGGAAAAGACATTCCCCGATATCACTCCTGGTAAAAGAAACTTTTTTCCAGTGGTCGTTCTATCATACTATCAGCTGGAATTACTAGACCGCAGATCTTTATGTAAAATAAGCATTTTCTTCGTCAATTACAGGACGCAGGAACCGTATAAAAATTTCTTCTCTTTAATAATTTTACTAAATGGAAAATATAACGTATGTACGTTTTTAAATCGTTTTGATGTCTTTACCGTTTTATGTTACATCCACTCGTTTTTGTCATAAATGCATCAAATCCGCAGTCTACTAATTACGTACCCGTATGGACGGCTTCGTTTGAATGTTAATTTTCATTTACATGCGTTCGCCGTTCGCCTGACATCATTTCGCGCCGTCTGCAATTAATCCACGTGATTTATTCTAAGTTTTTCTACCACGCTTACATTAGCTTGCCGAGTTGTTGTTGCGTCGAATCTTGCGATCGAATTTTAAACCTCTTGCTGAAATTTTGTATACACACTTGCTTCCGATGACATTAAAAGTAGAAAATAAAATATATAAAAAAGAATTTTTTAAAAACCACGCTTATATTGAAATGCACTGGAAAGGAGAAAATAATTTTTTTCCTGGTTCTCCGTAAAATATCGTTAAATGATTAATAGTATTTTTCCCCAAAATTTTAAGCAATTAGTTTAAAATTTCTTCTGTTACAAAATTAGTGTCGGAACAGATAGAAAAATTTAATATGAATTTAAATAAAATCCTGACTATAAAAATAAAAGCATCGAGCGTTGAATGACGTTATTAACAGTCACTAATGTAAAGATTTTATTTAAATTTATATTTAATTTTTCTATCTATTCCGACACTAATTTTACAACAGAAGAAATTTTTGAACTAATTGCTTGAAATTCTGGGGATAAATATTATAAATCGTTTAACTGGATTCGGTATTTTATGGAGAACCAGGAAAAAAATTATTTTCTCCTTTTTAGTGCAGTTTAATATAAGCGTGGTTATCAAAAAGCTTTTTTTTATATATTTTACTAATCCATCGATTTCATTTGCAATCTTTCCCGTTCGCGAACATTTTGTATTTTCACTTTGCGTATTTTATTTCTAATTCAGTGAAATAATCGATATGTCGTAGAACAATGGAGCTAAACGAATCTGTTGAAATTTCCGCTCGCACAAAGATCTCGCGCATCATTTCTACCAAAGGGCCACCGTCGAATAAATTATTGCTACTATTTCAGCGCTCGGTATCGGCCTTCGGAGAGCATATTACGAAACTCTCTGATTATATAAGCAATTTACTAGCAACGGAATAATCTTCGTAATCGAGGGGTCGAACCCGTTTCCCCGACTCGAGAGAGCGAGAGAGAACGAGAGAGAGAGAGAGAGAGAGAGAGAGAGAGAGAGAGAGAGAGAGAGAGAGGGACACTGAGAGATAAAGAATCACCGAGATAAATGATATACAGAGCGTCTTCGCCGAAGTGTGTGTCTAATGATCCATGGAATTTGTTTCGAAACGTACTATCGATGTCAGTAACTAGCAGCACAATTTTGCGTGAATAAAAATCGAAAAACCTGCCACACTCAATATGGCAAAAATTACCGTGCGAATAATTCTGTCTCATATTTCTGGTGCACCAGGTAGACTAGAAAATTGTCAAATAATTGTGCTGTATCATAATTATGTAATTACCGACTTGTTGGTTTATGATCGAAGTTGGTAATGCTGTTAAAGGCTCCAAAAACATTTTTTAACCCATAAAGGAACAGGATACACAAAATAAGACATTTTTACTTGGTATTGACTTTAATGCTTTTCTAATATCGCGAGATGCAACTGTTCCGATCGACATATTTATGGAAGATTAATCCCTTGCCGTATTTTAACGAGTCACACTCGTCATGAAGATTTTAAACGAAGTGTAACAAATATGAATGTTACGCGTTTCTTTTTAAATGAAATAAAATTTGATTCGCTTAAGATTCGTTTAAATAAACGTAGCCATGCAAGAAACATAAATTTTCTTTTCTCTGCTACGACATTTCTGCGGATAAAGATGATTTAATCACTGTAACTGTAGAGAAAATGATGCAGCAAGAGGTTAATTATCCAGGATTAAAAAGACTTTCAAGAGTTGTTATTGTTAGATAATTCTTTAATATACAGCACGGTTATTAAAGCGTATTAACAGGCCGAAGGAGCGTTAAAGATCACGACAAGAAGACAATACATATTGTGTCCCGAACAGTTTCGAAGGATGATCGAGAGCGCGGCCAGCGGACACTGCACGGAAAGAGAAGAAGGAGGACTGGCGAAATAAAACAATATCGATCGGATGGTCCACGCAGCCAAGAGACCGAAGAAAGGAAAAAAAAGAAGCATTATCGAACCTAAGTAATTCTGCACCCTTCTATTATGGTCGGGGCATTCAGATCGGGGCACACCCCGTCAAGAGAGAGAAATATCCCGGTCCTCTCCCCGAGTTGCAAAGGGGTCGTCGTCTTTGTGCTTCGACTGCGTAAGATCAAAAAGGGGGCCGGCCCGGGGGCTTTGTACGCAGCCATTTCGAATCACCGGCCGGGCCAAACTCTCGACAAACAAATATCCGTCCGCCTTTCAATTTCAATTACGTTTATCGGTCGGTAATACACGCCGCGCGGCGCTCGGTCGCCGTCGCTTTTATCGATTCATCGGGCTCTCGCGGCCTCCAGACAACAAAAATTGTTACGTACACCGACGTGTATGCATTAGGTGCGCGAATAAGTCCGATGCTTTTTAATTCAATCGTAAATTTAGTTCGAATCGTACTTTCCTCCCGCTCTTGGTGGCGTTTTAAACTGTCGATCTTCAGCTTTGGAAATGCCCTCGTACGTGTAATCGATATCTCTTCGCCTTGAAAAGTTATAGGTAAAATTCGACAACTTCGTCGATGAGTCACCCATGAACCAAATGAAGAAATGGAAGAGTTTCCTGCACGAAATCGCAGCGTCCTATGAAAATGGGCTCTGTATGACAACCCAAAATGACGCTTTTTAATTCAATCGTAACTTTAGTTTGAATCGTACTTTCCTCTCGTTCTTGGGGGCGTTTTAAACTGTCGATCTTCAGCTTTGGAAATGCCCTCGTACGTGTAATCGATATCTCTTCGCCTTGAAAAGTTATAGGTAAAATTCGACAGCTTCGTCGATGAGTCACCCATGAACCAAATGAAGAAATGGAAGAGTTTCCTGCACGAAATCGCAGCGTGCTATGAAAATGGGCCCTGTGTGACAATCCAAAATGATGCTTCTTAATTCAATCGTAACTTTAGTTTGAATCGTACTTTCCTCCCGCTCTTGGTGGCGTTTTAAAGTGTCGATCTTCAGCTTTGGAAATGCCCTCGTACGTGTAATCGATATCTCTTCGCCTTGAAAAGTTATAGGTAAAATTCGACAACTTCGTCGATGAGTCACCCATGAACCAAATGAAGAAATGGAAGAGTTTCCTGCACGAAATCGCAGCGTCCTATGAAAATGGGCTCTGTATGACAACCCAAAATGACGCTTTTTAATTCAATCGTAACTTTAGTTTGAATCGTACTTTCCTCTCGTTCTTGGGGGCGTTTTAAACTGTCGATCTTCAGCTTTGGAAATGCCCTCTTACGTGTAATCAATATCTCTTCGCCTTGAAAAGTTATAGGTAAAATTCGACAGCTTCGTCGATGAGTCACCCATGAACCAAATGAAGAAATGCAAGAGTTTCCTGCACGAAATCGCAGCGTGCTATGAAAATAGGCCCTGTGTGACAATCCAAAATGATGCTTCTTAATTCAATCGTAACTTTAGTTTGAATCGTACTTTCCTCCCGCTCTTGGTGGCGTTTTAAAGTGTCGATCTTCAGCTTTGGAAATGCCCTCTTACGTGTAATCAATATCTCTTCGCCTTGAAAAGTTATAGGTAAAATTCGACAGCTTCGTCGATGAGTCACCCATGAACCAAATGAAGAAATGCAAGAGTTTCCTGCACGAAATCGCAGCGTGCTATGAAAATGGGCCCTGTGTGACAATCCAAAATGATGCTTCTTAATTCAATCGTAACTTTAGTTTGAATCGTACTTTCCTCTCGTTCTTGGGGGCGTTTTAAACTGTCGATCTTCAGCTTTGGAAATGCCCTCTTACGTGTAATCAATATCTCTTCGCCTTGAAAAGTTATAGGTAAAATTCGACAGCTTCGTCGATGAGTCACCCATGAACCAAATGAAGAAATGGAAGAGTTTCCTGCACGAAATCGCAGCGTGCTATGAAAATGGGCCGTGTATGACAATCCAAAATGAAGAAACTCCATGTGCCAGCCCCGTCACAATGTGACGTGACTACCCCTCTACTGGCAGAGAGAGGGTAACCGTACTCCCCTCAATTCCTGTCAGTTCCCCTGATCTGGCGACACTTCTTCCACCGCATAAAAGAGCAAGGACCGAGATTAGGCTTCTCCGGACGAAGGCGACGCCCCCGATTTGCCCCTAACCCGAACACGACACCAGGCCCCATGGGAAAAATCATCGCCAGTCAATCTGGATACGTTCCTGAAAGCGAACGCTGCTCAAAATATACTTGACCGATTTGCATCATTAGCGTATGCCTGTACATGCGCATTTTCCTGTTCACTATCGCCGGAGCGTATAGAATCTGTCAACAAGAACTATGTGCTTGTTGCACTAATTACGTGCATCAAAAAAACTGTGCAATGAATCGCGCAGCAGTTTAAAGCATCTGTTTACTGGTGAAACAGTTGCATTGACCTTGAGGAAGAACGCAAGGTCACGCTTCGACGTCTCAAAAGGAGAGTGCGACACAAACCGATCGGATTGTATTCAACCGATGATCGTGTTATTTCTGAATTACGGAAATGTACATTTTTTTCGACGTAAATACAATAAAAAATATACTTTGGGCGGCTGCGGCATCATTTTTCCTTATGTCGCCGTTGCTCGCTTTATTCGATAACGCGACAGATCTTTGAGCAAAAGAAAAATTGTTTTTATTATTTGCAGGACATAGGAAAAGGAGAGACTAATATACATAATACAATACAATAATTATGATTATAATTATAGTACAATACAATAATTATGATTATAATTATAATACAATACAATACAATAATTATGATTATGATTATCATACAATACAATAATTATGATTATAATCATAGTACAATACAATAATAATGATTATAATTATAATACAATACAATAATTATGATGATAATTATAACACAATACAATAATTATGATTATAATCATAATACAATACAATAATTATGATTATAATTATAATACAATACAACACAATAATTAACGCAAAAATGCATTGTGTTCGATCTGAAATTGTTTATGTCCGCTTGCAAGAATTCGTGTAAGTCAGTAAAGTCTGCGAACGCACGATCTTTCGAGACACAGAGCGATCAACGACGCTGGAAGATAACAACGGTGCGATATAGGAGTCTTGAGGAATCGCACGATTCTCAGGCGATCGTCATCCGCGGTCTGATTCGCTGCCAGTGATATCAGAGAGTGGTTTGAGAGCCGCTGTGTCGCTGGCGCATTGAAAATCACTTAGTAAACGACGCTGTTATCGAAGAAGAATCGTCATCGTCGCGTTTATCGTGCACACGCGGTTCAGCAGCGCCACGCGTCCATCGGGGGAATTAACTGTAGTTTGAAGATGGCTCGAGGAACGAGCCTCGCGAGTGACTACAACTATACTATACATATGTATACAACGATACACGTGTACACGTGTAAACGTGGCCGCGCTCCGTATAACCTTCTACTCGGATGCACAACAGGCGTCTGAAAAGTAGGGAGCCCACCGAGACAGCAATTGCTCTCGAACCCTTTCTGAACCCGCCCTTTCCACGTTTATTTCTGTCCGCCGCAATTCGTTCCTTCCTCGATGCCTTCGGAATTGGGTTAACCCGCCGATGGTCGTCTTCTGTATCGTCGCTCTTCTCGTTTCGACCAAAATGCTCCTTAGCCTAACCTTTCTTACAAGGGGGAAGGACCCCAAGTGTCCTATTTCGATCTTGATAATTTTTTGTGAGACGATGGTACATGGATCCCTAATTATGCATGCAAAATATTAGGTGTAGTTACCCAATAGTGTTAAAGATATAAACAATTCAAGTTTCATGCCTTGTTGATATACCATGCTCAAGTTTTCGAAGTACCAAACTTTAATAGTTTATATCTTTGAAACTATCGAGTAACTACACCTAATATTTTGCATACATAATTAGGGATTCATATACCATCATCTCACGAAAAATGATCAAAATCGAAGTCGGACACTTGGGGTCCTTCCCTTGTTAGTGGAAATCGTATAACTGTCTAATCACTAGTGTCTAATCCCGTAATCACAGGACTAAATGGGCTATTTGTTTATTGGAATAATATATTGACTTTTTCTACTTCTGAAGCTTTCGTAAAACTTCACCGGTCGCCCTGCTTCCCTGCCTGTATATTTTCTTATATGAGGAGGGGTGCATTATTCTAGATAGCCCACAGGCGCCAAATATCTTAGGCCGGCCCTGAGTACATCGTGTCTGGTGTCGTCTTAATCAGAAGAACGAAACGAACGCGATGGTAGAAGTTTGATTCGCGGAAAACCAAAAATGAGAACTGAGCTCACGCCAGTCTTTCATCTCTCCCGAACGCTACGACTGTCTGGCTTGCCTCTCTTCTTTCTTGTCCATTGCCCGTTCTCCTTCACGGCCGAACCTTTAATCGCTTATTGAGCGAGTAATTGCAATCGCAATTATATCGTCTTGAATTTTTAATCAGAAGAAGAGACGAATAAGAAGTTTCGCAGAAAAGATTGAAAGTTGCAATCTTTTGCTTGCATTAGTGCGAGTCTTACCGATACTCGAGATACCTCGCTCTGGCTCGGTCACTGGATCCAATCCCCCCGGTGATAGGGATGACATTTTAACAGCTATGGTAGAGATCTTGTTCACAGTTACGGGGACAGAATGCTGTACTGGCTAGCGGAGGGTGTTCCCGCAAGCATATCATCCAGAAAGTATCCGTACACTTACGTCAACGCCGATCGATTAGCTCTCCCCGAGTCGCATGCAACCTAGATGCTGAAATCTTTTCCATCGTAAACCGGGGAATACATGGGATCGCTGCTGGAATCGTCCGACAGTCGGCGGCAATTTTCGGGACACCCTGTGTGTGTGTGTGTATGTATGTGAACGTTTGTGTTCGGATGGACGTGTGTGCGAGCCGGGTGTATATATATGCAGTCACACTATTCCATCGAGGGGAGAAACCTCGGGCTCGGGCCGAGCAACGGAGACAGAGCCGAGCGAATGGAAAAGGAGGTGTTGCGGGTCGAAAGGTACGGGAAGGAGGAACGAGGAACGAGTTCCGCACGAGCGGAACGGAGATATACGAACCGACTCCCCCTCCCCCCCATCGCCATCTCTCGGCCGTTGTTCCTCTGTTTCGCTTCATCCAGCGCGAGAACCCCGTGGAACGAGAGGGGAACATCGACCAGCCACGGTGACACGACCGTCGGACAAAGACGGACGACGCCGGGCGAATAACGTGTGCCACATTTTCGAGATAAGCACTGCTGCCCCGCGCGCGCGGTTTTTACTCGCCTGCGAATCTACTTCCTCCTCCTGCAACGCCCGCCTCTTCCCTCCAAAATGCAGTTCTATAGCCGAGCGGAACTCTAGTAACAAGGTGTATTCGTAAGCGCGTCTTCCTCGCCCGCTTAATCCCGGAGTCATTCGTTTCGGAATTAGCAGCGCTGGCCTCGCCGACTACGTCCACGATTCTCGCGTTTCCGTCGACAAAATTGTTTATTGGTATCGCATGATTAGACCGCGGATTTTTATGCGACAAATACAGGGTGTCTCAGCTGAAGCAGGCCACCTAAATTATCTCCTTTATTTTTAATGGCACAACAAATATTCATGTCATAATTTGAATGGTAGCGAAAGAGGAATACCATAGAGGAACAATTTCTTTTGTATTTTAGTTGTTTTTATCGGGAGAACTTCTTTTTTTTTTTAGTCCTTCTTATAGCGGCTGAAAAAATACATTTGAATATGCTTAAGTCATTAACAAGATCGAATTATAAAAAAAAAGAAGTTTCCCGATAAAAAGTAACGATGACCTTGAATAAAACTATGAAAAAATAACCGAACAAAAAAGAATTGTTCTTCTATGATATTCCTCCTTCGGTACCATTTAAATTTGTTGTATACCAACGATAAGATTCTCTCTAGCATTGGTAATCACTCATGTAATCTAAACGTTTCAGTTCGTCTCTCTATCTTCAATTCGACATTCCATCTACCATTACTCATCGTTGAACCTCATCCCCATGATTCATCCCTTACTGACCATTAGACCTAAAACAACCCCCACTTTACAGGACTCAAAAGCTATATCTCCTGCTGACTTCTTCTTCTCGCGAGCATTCTTTTCTCAGTCTTCATTCGCTTCCGATCAGTCTCTAATTACCGAGTCTTGTCTGGACTACTAAAATCTTTTGTATTACGTCCGTAGTTTGTATTTCGTTTAGAATTTGTACTCAATAAATATACTTATATTGAGTATCCGGAATACAACAAATTATGCCATAAATATTTTTTGTGCCATTGAAAATAAAGGAGACACCCTGTATTTATGCGTTGATAAACTTTTGGCCCGTAATTTCATGGACCCGCACCCCTCGGGTGTGCAGTGCACTCGAATGACAACTGTGAGGCGCCACTATTCGAAATATTTTCCCCATTGTCTTTGAAGTGCAAACTTCTTTAGACACACCGCGTCAGTGCCGCCAGAATCGACCAGAACTGGTCGATTTTTCCCCTTCCGCTGTCCCATTCCAGCACCATGAGCATACTCCAACATCCCCCACTAAGACCGTAGACTGGTAACGTATTAATCTGGTCATCACAGAAAGAGGGTAAACTGTATTCCCCTCGATTTCCTCGATCTGGCGACACTGCACCGCGTACACAATTGCTGAGCAGTGAATGTGTCTGATCCGTCACGCTCCGAGGTGAAAAGCTGTTCGTGTAAACTCGGGGGAGCCGAGTTTAGCCGAGCGAGCGAGAAACGGACAAGTTTTCGCTTTAGTCGTGCAGTCTTATTGGTTGTATTTAATAGATTCTTAAATATTTAGATATTGTATGAGTAAGTTGGATCAGAGTTTCGTATGGATCAAATAAAAAAAGCAATGGCAATACTCTGGGTCCGAAGAAATGTTTGGAGCTAAAATAGCTTCGAGTGCAAAAGATTAACTGTGTTAGGCGATAGTGTTAACCTCACTGGTCATCTTTCAGAAAAGGGAACAAAGAACAAGTTAGAAGTATTGTTCGAAGATTATACAGAATACTAATGACGCAGATCGTACAGATAAAGCTGTCAGCTTAGGACGCACAACCTGTGTATGGATAAAGTTTCGGGAACGTCGCGAACGTCTTGTAACGGCGGGACTCGTATTTTGCGACGAAATAAAAAGGGAATGCGCTGGAACGTCCAGTCCCGAAGCGGGGGCGGGGGGGGGGGCGAGGGCAGAATTTTGAATAAGCGGTTCTGGAGGAGTTGTTTGCTTTTCTTTTTTCACGGAATTCCTGGTGGGCCGAAAATTTCTGCTTTTCGAGCCGAGCCGAACGACGCGGATTTACGAGCTCCTTCTGTCGAGTCTATCGATTGGTTTTTCGGTGGTCCCAAGGCCAGCCAGGAGATACGGGGTTTTAAAGGGTCTCGTAGAAGCCCTCGAAGGCGAGGGTGTCTAATAAGTTTTCGACGAAGAATGCTCGGTCGAGAGCTGCAACAAATTATCTGACCGTGAACGCTATGGCTGCCACAAATCGCAGACCTCCACGCACGACCGTCAAGCATTCTGTATACACACGATACATACATATATCTAGACTGCGGATTTGACGCATTCACGGCAAAAATAAGTAGGTGTAACTCAAAACAGGGAAAGGATTAAAAGAGTTTAACAATGCCGATATACAAAATAAATTTTTACTTAGCTCCTATAGCTTGCAATTGATGTATAAAAATTTTATTTTGCGCAAAGATTCGCAGTCTACATATATCCGTTTCGTATTTCTTTCGTAGGCCACTGTAATACCGCGGAGAAATGATATTTTTTGGGTAATAACTAGACTTACGGATTTACAGTTAGGAGCAAAACTGATTACACACACTTTAAATCAGAATAACTTTTGTTATGAATGGACGAAACGATTTCAGTTTCTCTGTAAGGCTAGAAGAATTAATTTAGTGAATGACGTCTAAAAAATATGTTGAAGAAATGCATTTGGTTTTTAGCTGGGCCAATAACGAAAATTTAAAAGATGCGTTCGGTCAACTTGTACAAATTATATACGCTCCGAAAATTTCATTGCAATTGGTTAATTGGTCTACGAGTTATAAACGATCAAAAGTGGTAAAAATCGCAAGTTTTCAAGATTTTTGGCTTTTCACCACTTTCGATCGTTTATAACTCGTAAACCAAAATTAACTAATTTCAATGAAATTTTCGGAGCGTATATAATTTATACAAGTTGACCAAACACATCTTTCAAATTTTACTATTGTTTCTCACAATTCCGACCAGATGCATTTTTTCAACACATTTTTTAGACGTCATTTACCAAACTAATTCACGTAACCTTACAGAGAAATAGAAGTCGCTTGGTCCATTGATAAAAAAGTTATTCTGATTTAAAGTATGTGATCACTTTTGCTTCCTAACTGTATATGCAAAACAAAAATTGTCTACATTCGTTAAAACATACAGAAGCTCCATATATTTGTTCTTTGCTTAATTATTTTACTAAGACCAATATAATAGAACAGTATTTTTAGATTCTATTTTCATTTTGATCCACACTCGTTTTTGTAAATGCATAAAATCTGCAGTCTAGTAATAACGCAGTTCAAAATTGTCCGGTTCGTTGATGATTTTCACCGGAGATTAATTCCCCTGTCCTTTCTAAATTCTGCATAATAAAGACTGGGTTAGATAAGTCACTTGTGACCCGAGTTTGACAATTTTCCGTAAACCAGCAATGCTTAAAATACTTTTATGAGTGTAAAGGTGGGCACGGTATTCAAAGTTATTCTGAAATTGATTTATATTTATTAAATTCTTGTGTAGAATCTCATTAAGAGAGAAACACTCAAAACACGAGTGCAATGCGAATGATATAAAAAGTAGATACTCCTCCTAGTGTACGTATTTTGATTGGTCGGCCACCGAAAGGTTTGAAGAGTAGAATATCTGTATTTTCGTTAGGTGGAGATCGTTTTCGCCCGAATCTTGTAAAATAGGTGTCTCGCTCTAACTGTACGGTATAGCCGAAATGAACCTCGCCGGAGGTTCCAGATGCTTGATAAAAAGAAAACAAGTGTCGGGACGAAGACGGAGCGAGTAGAAAGCCGATGGAGAGGAGAGGAGAGGAGAGAGAGAGGAAGAAAGAGAGACAAAGTTGGCCAACGAATGGAAACGAGACGCGACTCGCGCGCGATCGGGTAAAGAACGAAGCGGACACGATCCTCGGCGGTATTTGCGTGAGAGAGAGAGAGAGAGAGAGAGAGAGAGAGAGAGAGAGAGAGAGAGAGAGGGGAAAAGTAAACAAGGCGCACGAGCGAGAAGCGATTAAAAGGAACGAGGATCGAGCTCTTGGCGGAGAGTGAGGAGGAGGGCGGGGGGCAGGAGGAGAGGCGAACGAGAAAGGTAGACGGGGAAAGGTTGCAGAGCAGCGGACACAGAGACTCGCAGGTAAGAAAGGAGCGACCAGCTGTTTCCTCGTGTGACGTCACGCAGGTGCCTCGCGGCCGGCTGGGGGAACGAAGGTGGACAGGTGGACAATGCTCCTAACCCTCCACTCATATCTGGATCCTGTTTTCCGCTCCGCTGTGTCTCGTGGCCGAGAGAGAGAGAGAGAGAGAGCTCGGCTTCTTTTTTCATTTATTTTTCGACACTCGGTACCGGTCCACTTTTCGCGAAAACACCGTTTTTAACGCGCCCCTCGGCAAATTCTATGCAAAATTGTCCCAGTCGTTTACCGAAAACAGTTGCTTGCATCGTCGCTTCATCGATCTTTTGTTTGAACAATTTCTGGTGCTCGTTTCTGTATTCATTTGTCTTCTAGTGGTCGCTAATAGTCTCGTTGTCGATGCGATAGGTATAAATAAACAATCGTAAAATAAACAGATCAATACTATGCGCATAAGACCGCACAACCCCTATCTGTTTCTCTGCTCCCCCGAGTTTACCGAACAGCGTTTCACCTCGGAGCGTGACGGATCAGACCCATTCACTGTCCAGCTATTGTGTACGCGGTGCGCCTAAAGAAGTTTTCGCTTTAAAAATATATTAGGTTGATGCATAACGTTTTCCCAAATAAGCCTTGTTCGCCAAAGCAAGCATGATTGCAATCAATGTGGAGTTTTATGGAAAATAAAAATTGTTTGTATCGTTCTAAAGAAGAATAGAAAGGTTCCTGGGTTAAAGATCAGCTGCGTGCCTTTAAAAGTCCTGAGAGTAGTAGAATTCACTGGAAATGACTGGCTGTTGAAAGGTAATTTCGGAAGGTTTCCGAAGGGATCTCCCTGGTTGACAATCAGCCGCCTGTGATCCTTGGAAGGACAGCGACCCAACCCCGAGATTGTCCTTTTCACGATGTGTTTCTCTCGGTTCCAAGGATAATTCGCTCGGTTCTGCGTGGAGTTCCGATTGTTCGCGCGTAAATATGCGGTCCCGCGAGTCCCCGGGGGTTCTGGAAAACATTTCGAGACCTACGCTTCGAACGTGCAAACGCCCAGCCCGTTTGAAACGCGGAGCGTAAACGTTGATAAACGAATTTTCAAGTGTCCGTCGACGATACACGGAATTGTTAATTATACGCGGGAACGTGTAAACGGATAATCCGGAGCTCTGGTTACCAATCGAGCGCTCTCGCAGGTCCTCTCTCGCTCTCGGAATGACGAAATCCGACAGCCTCGTGCGAGTCCGTCCTTTCCGAAACGAGAAAGACCCGTGTGTAATCGTGCGTTTCCTCGTCGACTGCGAAAACATTCGCTGGCTCAATCTCCATTGCCAATGAAGTCGGCTATTAGGCGTGCAAATAAAACTTTTATCGATGAAGAAAGTATTCCAAGATCATGTCTCGAAGTATTCGCCATGTTAGATTATAGATGCCTTCCCGGAAAAAAGATGGCGGCTACCTGGGTACGAAGTGGTCGATGCACTATTTCATCTCTTCAATGTCATTGTACTGTTCCCTGGACAAATTGTGTTAGACGGACCTGAACAGATGATAGTCTGTTAGGGCAACTAACGCATAGAATGTCCCTCGTCCTTTGTGCAAAATGTGACCCAGCATTGTCGCGTTGCAGGATTACGTGCCTACGTTCTTGGTCGGTGAAAGATCGTTTTCTCTCCAATTCATCGTACACCTCATAACTAGACTGTGAATTTGATGCATTTATGATAAAAATGGGTAGGTCTTTATAACAGTAAAAATACTTGAAGAATTTAAATGTGTATACTGCTATATTATTTTCAACGTATTGGAAACATATATTCAGCAAGAAATTAAATATTTATTTCACACCAACTTGTTGCAATTTAGGTAGAAAGTTTTTATTTTGCGTAAACATCCGCAGTCTACTGATAACGTACAATAAAAGTAACTGGTACGATGTTTCCTTATAAAAATGACAAGATTGATTTTATTTAGACTTTGTGCGGCTCCTATTGTAATATGTGCTCCACTAAAGATATCTATACAATCATTTCTTATGAAATTATTTTTATTATATCAATAATCGTAAAATAAAAAATCTAGAACCGGTGATGGGTTTAGCGTTAAAATCCCAGAGAAATGATAACACAACTATTTGGTCTAGTGACCCTGCTAGATCAGGGGAATTGACTCGAATCGAAGGGATTACAGTTACCCTCTCTCTCTCTCTCTCTCTGCCAGTACCCTAGCGTGCGGGAATAGCGTCCTGGAAGTGGAAATATAGAGTGGGGAACAAGTCTTTATCTGGAGACGAAGATAAAGTTCCTAGGGACCCATCGACCAAGCTTTTGAATTTTATCTGTAACTTTTTAAGACGCGAGATATCGATTGCATGTAAGAATATATTTTTAACGCCATCACAGCAGCGGGAAGAATGTATAATTGAAACGAAAGTTACGACCGAATAAAAAGGCACCGAACTTATTTGCAGGCCTGAAACTTTCGCGGCGAGCTCTACGCAACGGAATAATTTATTTAAAACGATAGAGCCGAGGATGACGAAACAAGAGTACCGGCCAAACACGCGTCGCTCTCGTGACTCAATTAATAAACTCGCCGGCGTGGATAAAAATAATTAGCCGCGAAAGCGACCCGGCAAGCTCGGATTCGACTTCGCAGAACTCGAGGAACCGATCGATTGTTCCGCGAAAAGATCTGGAAACGGTGAGATCGTTCTTCATCGGTCTCCGATGGCGCTTCGAGCATGACAATAGCATTATGCAATGTATTTCTTACGAATTTATAGATCGTCGGAATTATTCATGGATTATTTGCGGACCCTATCAGTTAGATACCGGAGGCATTTCTCAAATCGAAGTTACTTGATTTATTTTTACGGAAATAATTACTGTATTTACATAGCATTCAATTTTACCGACACAGATTAACCCTTATACATACCAGTAACCGGGTAACCATTTTCAAATTCTTTTCGTAACCATTTTAACATTTCTGTGGTTTCTGATGAAGAAATTTTTATGTTCCAAACATATGCATTGAAACCAGTGTTGGGCTTTATTTTAAATAATAAATAAACGTGCGATTTTAATTGCAAATAATAACTAAACTTTGTATTTAAATAAAAGTAATTTTTGAATAATTCCAAAAGTTATTTCTTATTTCCAAATAAAAGATGATTTATTACTTGGATTGAGGTGAAAATCAAATAGATAGTTTTTGGTCTTATTTTATTTCTCGTATTTTGTGTACACAATGAACGCGTGCGCGTTTTTTGTCTGCTATGGCAACCTTTTCAGGTGTACAGGTTTCAGGTATAAAAAGATACAATTTAATTTATTATTTGTCCACACAAATAATAATTGAATTTGTATTTGTAAATAACAATTAACTTTATTATTTTAAATAATTCCTTTAGACTTGCTCAAATAATAAGTAATTATTTATTTAAATAAATTTATTTATTGCCCAACACTGTGATTGAAACTATAAAGCAGCATCGAATGTCGTAGAAAATTTTCGAAGAATAAGCAAACAATTCCAGCGACATTCAGCGGTGAGGGAAACATATGTTTCGTATTTGTAACGACATCGCCCTTCGAGCAGTTTTTTGCGAGAAAGTCGGGATTGCATAAAAATCCGCTAGCGGCCAGTCACGAGTCCGATGACGTGTCCTCGAGACACCGAGGCCGGAAGAAAGCCACGAAACGAGTGGTCGCGAGATACGAACAATCCTTGCCGAATATTTTAATCCTTTCTACTTTTAAACGAAGAGTGGTAGGTCGTCGTGAACTTTCCTGTGCCAAATAGACGATGGCGAGCTGCAGTTGTTGGGCATTATCACGGGATAAAGCGTCGAATAACGAGCAATTGTTCGCGAGAGACGTAATTGCAAGTTTAAGAAACGTGGCCAGGAAATGGAATTGCAGTGCAAAGGGTGGACGACTATCTGTAACGTGACGGGGCGTGAATTATTGCCAGGACCGATCAAAACACTGCGGCAGTATACCCGGAATATTATCGGTTCGGATAACACAAGGTCTTGCCATACTTGGCTCTTGAATTCCCTAAGTAGGCAGGTATGCGTATGACTAACAGCGTCTCCATCGAACAACGGGCCAGGTCACCGGCTCTCCTCGTCCTTTTCTCGCTGTTTCTCTCTCTCTCTCTTCCTCTCTCTTGCTCACAATTAACCGCCCGAGAGCATCCGAAGGAGGAGGATTACTCAGCCGAGCACATTGTTTTCATTGTCCGGCGAGTTATGATGCTAGAGTCGATAGGGCCGAAGGCAGAAACCACCGCTGGACATTGTCTTCAGGTAGTTGGAGACATTATGGTTGCCCTCGAATTTCGTGGACGAAACTACATCGGCAAGACAGATTCGTTAAGGGGGTAGCAAAGATGGGCTTTTGCAGTAGTTAAAAGCGCTAGATAAAAAATGAATCTATTTTTACCACGCTTATATTAGCTTGCCGAGTTGTCGTTGTTGTTGTATGCGTCAAATCTCGTAATCGAACTTTAAACCACTTCCCGATGAGCTAGAGACTTGAAACTTTAAACATAGCTCAGAACTGGATGACAATGCAATATTAAAAAACAAATTTTTAAAAAACCTGTGCATTCAGGAGAACAAGAAATGTTGATATTAACCGTCACACCTCGTCGCGCGACGCTCGGTAGTACGACATCGCGTTCAGCGATCCCCACTCCGCGCGCCAACGCTCCCTACTCCACTACGTGTTCCCACTCCGAATCATCCCCACTCCACTGGCCCACTTCGCAACAAAGGAGCTCAGTGTGGTTGTGATGTTCTGTTCATTCAGTTCCATTTCGAACAATTTCGAACTCCATCAAGGGACGTCGTCTCTCGGAGTCATCCCCCTCATTTTATCTCGCGTTTCTATATCTTACTATTTCATACCAATACTATTATATCTTGCGTTCCATTTAAAAAAGACTAAACAGTAGAAAATACAAAAATTTGTAAAAAGAACTTTTTAAAAACCACGCTTCTATTAAAATGCACTAAAAAGGAGAAAATCAGTTTTTTAGACATCGGTGACTATAAATAAAAGCGTGGAGCACCCACGAAGATTACGTCCTCTACGCTTTTATTTATGGTCACTAATTGTCTAAAAAAATTATTTTCTCCTTTTTAGTGTATTTTAATATAAGCGTGGTTTTTGAAAAGTTTTTTTTATATATTTTTTTTCTCCATCTAGTGTGCAAGTTCTTTTGTTTCGCGTTCCCCTCGTCTTATTAGTTGAGCGCCTTATTAGATATTCATGCAAAGTAAAAATTTTCTGCCTCATTTTCGAAACACCTTGCTGTCGGCGAGTAGATTGGTTTGAGGGTGGGGGAAATCGAAGTTTCGATTCGACGAGTCGATTAGAATCGGCTCGGCGAGAGTATCGTCTTCGGGACGGGCGAGAGCGGATCGCTATTTAAACAGCTGCTCCGCGGAATCTTGCGTTTGACCTATAATTAAATGCGCTATTTTTCGCCGCGCGGGCCGATCTTAGTCCCGATACCGTTCCCGGTGGCTTGCGTTCCCTCGCGAAAACGGCCAGCCTCGCTAGAAGGTCGCCACAACAGCCGGAAGACGTTGTCACAAAGGAATCTTGCCGCGCCGAGGACTCCGGATTTCTTGCATTTATGACTTTTTAAAAAAGATTCAAACACTTTAAGAGTATCAACACTTTACCTACCGGAAGCCTATTAATCCTTTGTCTCACAATATCGTGTCTGTCTCGTCATGAAGATTCTGAACAGATTCTAATAAAAATGTATGCTAATAATTTCTTTTAAGCCGGAATAAAATTTTCTATTTTGGTTTTGTTAATGTACAGCTATTAGAGAAGAATATAGGCGTGCGATAGATATTTTCTCTCCTTTTTTAGGAAATTACGATCTACGAAATAGTTCCAATAACAGGAACCGTAAAATAAATCGTAGGGCAAGGGGTTAATAGGATTTTCTATAATTGTACCGTGCCAAAAGAAAGCACAGAAATTTTCTTTTACATTGTAATCTTAAATGAAACTGTTAGATGACGTTATTGTGGCTGACTTGTTAGTTCACAATGAAAATTGCTGGTCTTTTTACCTACAGTAAGATCCCATAATAAAAAATATAGGTTTCCATTTGAAAAAACAAGGTTGACCTTCAGATGACCTTGAAAACGCCACCCAAATAAAAAACTGACACTGCCCTCCACTTTTCCCCTCGAAATCCTTGGTCACGTGTTTTACACTATCTTAATATCTTGCCATACTTCTCGAGATATCCGGCTGGAAATATTTAATTCCAGCTCTCCTGTGTCTCGCAATTTATGCACAAACTTTCTATTTCGCATACAGATCCGGAGTCTAATAATAATAGTTTAATAATACCTGCTTTATTTAGTTTTCCATATGCGTCTGGGTTAGGTTATGATACGATCAAGGGAATTGACTCGAATTAAGGGGAGTACGGTTACCCTCTCTCTTGTGACGCATGCACGACAGAAACGAAACGTCACACGTGACCGGGCCGACGAGTATGTGACCAGCGTTGTGCAAGGGGAAGGGTAGAGTGGGAGACTAGTCTTAATCCGGCAACTCTGGATATGATAAACACCTATGTATGTATATTCAAACGCGTTAAATAATGTTTATCTAATCAGTGCTGAACAATTACCATTCTTCGTAACAACGGAACGTCGCGTCGTCGAGTGCCGAGTCTGTTGCGTTTTAACTCGCGCTATGACAACGCGAAAACAGTCCCGGAAAGTAACCAATCCTTCGTGTATCCGCGGAACGGTTCTATCGCTACAACTCGGCGCATTTGTCGGCACGATCGGTCAAAAACATCCCGAAGAATTAATACTGGCAAGTGGTTAATCACGTTATGACAGCCACTGCCAAGCCGGACGAAAATAAATCGCCGAGCGTATCCGAGCCACGCGAAATAGTTGATTAGTTGCTTCATCGTGTGTTCCATTCGACCCGCGAACTGCATCCGCACCCCCCGTCCACGGGGGTGGTTATCAACAATGGATTTTTACGGAGTTGAATCTTCGAGACTTATTCAAGAAGATCTGCTGGCGAACTGCACAATTAGAACATTGTGTTCTCATTCATTGAGATATTGCTGAGAAAGCCTCACTCTCTCAGTAATTTAAACTTTGCGTACCGATACTACAGCAACAAAATTGCTTTCTTAGCTCAATATTTTTATCACGCTTATATTAGCTTTCCGCGTTGTCGTTGTTGTTGTATGCGTCAAATCTTGTAATCGAATTTTAAACCACTTCCCGACGAGCTAGAGACTTGAAACTTTAAACATAGCTCAGAACTGGATGACAATGCAATATTAAAAAACGAATTTAAAAAAAAACTGTGCGTGTAGGAGAAAAAAAATTTTAATATTAACCGTCACAACCCCGCCGCGTGACGCTCGGTAGTATGTGATCACGTTCAGCGATCCCCACTCCGCGCGCCAGCGCTCCCTACTCCACTACGCGTTCCCACTCCGACTCATCCCCACTCCACTGGCCCACTTCGCGACTCAGTGTGGTGTTCCGTTCATTCAGTTCCATTTCGGACAATTTCAGACTCATCTCGGAGTCATCCCCTCATTCTATGTCGCGTATTTCCATATCTTGCGTTTCTATATCTTACTACATATTTCATACCAGTATTACTATATCTTGCGTTCCATTTAAAAAAGACTAAAAAGTAGAAAATAAAAAATATATAAAAAAAACTTTCTAAAAACCACGCTTCTATTAAAATGCACTAAAAAGGAGAAAATAATTTTTTTAGGCATCAGTGACTATAAATAAAAAAGCGTGGAGCGCCCACGAAGGGATTATTTATAGTCCCTAATGCCTATAAAAATTATTTACTCCTTTTTAGTGCATTTTAATATAAGCGTGATTTTTAAAAAGTTTTCTTATATATTTTTTTTATAGCTCATTTTTCAACAGTTACGGGTTAACCCTTTCGGAGAAAAGAAGTACTGGTACGTAAACGAGAGAGTTAATCGAGATCGGCAGCCTAGTTATTGCAATCAGTCGCGAACGAAGAAGGTCGGGAGGGACACCCGTAATCCGTGACGGCGGACGTTGAGGAGGAGGTTAACGAATTCCTGGTGGGTTTACGAAAGAAGCACGGACGTTGCGGAAGCTGGCGAAGATAACGCCGGGGCCAGCTCCTGTAAACACAGTTATCCGCGGCGTTGATCGTACGTCCCCGCGGATTGTAATCACGGGAAAGGATGCAAGAGGAGCCCGGTCTACAGCTTATGGTTGCAGCTCTTATAGAACCGCGACTCGCCAGCTAACGAGGGAACCAGTTCGCTGCGAAACTTTTCCATCGAATCTGCTCGACTGGATATTCGCGATTTCCACGTTAGGTGTCGATCAGAGCAATAATTCGGTGCGTGCGAGTTCCGAGGAGATTGTCGTTTCGTTTCGACGAAACCCGTTGCCTCGACGAGGTTAGGCTATCGATACCCGTCGAACGTACAGTGTTCGACGAGGAGGCACTTTCGAAGGTGACTAAAGCAGCCTAAATATAGCCGGGCCTGCTACTGAAAATAAAGACCGGGAGTGTACCGCTCATTCGACAAACGATTGCTCTGCTTTGATGCGTTCAACCGTCTCGGGCTCGGCCCTCCATTCCCATCGAAACTGCATGTAACAAAAACGACGCTAAAGAATTATCGAAAACGGATCTCGTCCGCTTTCGGTGCTCGCTGCGTCGACCAATTTATTTATAAACTAGCCTGACACCCGTGCCTCGCTAAGGCTCTCGCCTATTTTCAATCGAACTTCCACTGCTACAAGCTGCAACGAACTTTTCGATCTCGCTTTCTCATTTCTTGAAAAAAACTAAACATTCTTCATCGTCTTAAGAATTAAAATATCACGCTATCAGCCTCGGCATTTAGTTAATCTCTGGAGGAATGAATTTCCAAAATTTCGAACAGATACAGGGGTTCGCAGTCTTCCCCCTTTAGCGTCGCGCCTCTAGCCCTGCCCTCTCAGGACTCGGCCAATGGCGGTCGTGTACGTCACTGCGCGCACGCGACGTCGCCAGCCAATAGGAAACAGCGTTCGTCGAAACCGCGGGACGCTAAAGAGGGAAAACTGCACGCTCGCATAATCGACACAAGCCTGAATCTCGCTATACTGTCGAAAATTGTTCCAGTAGTTTGATACAGAGGGAGAGAGACGGTGAGAGATACGCATAAATGGCAGTGGTCGACGTAAAATAAATCACTATTGTTGGCACACGTTCTTCGACATGTATTAATAACGCTTGTGCCGCACGGTCAGCGTTACACATACACGCCCGCACGCGTATTTAATACGCGCGGAGTCCGCGAGGAGGATGCGAACGCGCGACGCGGCTCGATTACGTAACCGCGCGCGGTTTAATGATAGTTTCGATGGGATCTATCATTCCGCTCAAAACAATGATCGGAGCGATTGGCTAACCGTGTAATTACGCTTTTGTAAGCGGCCGGTTAAAAATGAACTTTCACTTCTTTCCGCGCCGCCGCGAAGAAAACTGTATCTCGGCCGAGCCACCGGCCCCGACTGGATCTACCTCGATCTACCTAATCTACTCGCTGGCCTACTGCTCCAGAAAGCGATCCGGACACCCGGTATACGGCCCTAGTCGCGGGGAAAGCATTCTGCCCCTTCAGATTGACAACATTATGTTAAAAACGCAACTCTTTATGACGCGGCTGACATACAGTAACTCCCACTAATATTCGGACACTCTTAAAAACACCGTAACTTTTCAAATATTGGATTATGCGATCTGAACTTCTTTGGAAAGCTAGAGCAATTAGTTTACTACAGGATGTGAAGAGAAATTTTTTCCAATTGCATTTGACTGGAATTGTAGAGGAAATACTGAATGTTGCATTTTACAACTTTTTTATTCGGGCCTGTATTGAAATTTTGAAAAATATTTTTTGTAGATCTGTGTGGGTTATGTGCATTGTGAAAGTTTCATCGAAATCGGTTGATGCGGGGAAAAATGACAGTCATTGAAAGATGTAAGAATTCTTAGATTTACTGCAGTTGGAGGCGGAAGATCGTGAAAATCTGCAATTTTTATCATCTTGAAACGCTTGCAGTTCATTGCAACGTCGACCGATTTTGACGAAATTTTCAGGATATGTTTAATTGAAACAGATCTACAAAACGTATTTTTAAAATTTTCAATATAGGCCCACATGAAAAAGTTGTAAAATGGATCTTTTAGTATTTTCTCTAAAATTCCGACGAATTGCAATTTTCGAAAAAATTTCTTTTCACATCCTGTAGTGAACTAAGTGCTCTAGCTTCCGAAAATAGTTTGAATCGTATAGTCCAATATTAAGAAGATTATCGCGTTTTTTAGAGCGTCCGAATATTAATGGGAGTCACTGTACCTAGAATTGACATTTTCCTTCTCCAGACTTACCAGAGACCAATTTAGTGAATTAGCAAATATTGACAATTACATTCTACATGAACTTATTTCCCAAGAAGATGACACTTCACGTAGACAACTTACCACAGGCTACATATCTCCTCAAACGTTCCTTTTCTGCGACAAGACTGGACTTATTCAAGATGAAAATAATATACCAATAAACGTATAGCATATAAGAGTGATGCATTCATTAAGGATGTTCTGGAGGTATAATAAAAACGCAACAAAATTTTTGAAAATTTGACAAGATTCTTACTAAATTAATGCAATTACCAAAGTTTGGATTCGATTCACTGCACCGTTTAAGAATAATAGCAACTTAAAGTTTGCACATTTTAACACGTCTTCTTATGGAGAATTCATAATTTTCCACTTCAAACCCTATTTAAACCTCGAAACAACGCAACTATGTAGAAACTCCAAAAAAAGTACACTCAAAAACAGAAATATACTCGTGAATGGCTTTCATTGCCAATATATTGATGGATTTCGAATTTCTTGTACTTTTGTCTCCCATTGTACCTCCAGAACATCCTTAACAACAGAGAAAACTTTAGATTCGCCAGTTCCATTCCAAACCGAGAGATTGGGTAGACTATAACCGATATCCTATGGCAAACTGACCAAAACTTTATACGGCCATATCTCGAAGGTGAAATTATCTGACATGCAGCGTTTTGATTTGGTAAAATCAATTTACATTTTGCATTTGCATATCGTGATCCAGTGATGGGGATGTTGAAATTAATTGTCTCCAGTTGCTTTCCGCGTGAACAACGCGAAGCTAATTTCGCTTTTCACATTCGAGAAATGGGAGGGGGAGAACGGCAAACAGAGCCATTTCGTTTTTTTATTCAAGCTTATCGTCGAGAATGCGATGCGTATGGTTTAGGAATGAACGCTATACATTATCCGTGAGATCCCTAGGAAAGTCGATGGAGCGACCAGAAGGAGAACGAGGGGAACCGTCGGGATAGAAAGAGAGAAAGAGAAAGAGAGAGAAGGTTGGAGAGAGACGGAGTAAGAGAGGCCGAGGGAAGAGGGCTCGATGGAAGGGGAGGGGAACGAGGGGAAAAAGAGAAGAAAAGCCGGGGAGGCGACACGAAGGACGGCTTTCCATTTGCGTTCGACCATTTTCATTAAAGGCGCGCCCGCGATGTTTATATCGCGCCAGAAAAATCGACGAACTACCTGCGAGGCGACGCGCGCGCGACGTTCGTGTTTTACATTCGTAAATCTGCGGCTGCACGCGCCGCGAGACACCCTGTATATTTAGAATATTTCACGGTGTCGATATCAGTGCCGCGACACGCGAGCGAATATTTTCGGTCACGGGCAGAACTATTATTTAGTATGCTCATCTGCGAAATTGAATTCTGTCCCTTGGCACGTTGAACGCCTCGCTCACCGGCTGTCCTGGACATTAACGCTAAACCTACCAAGCGTTGATAGTATCTGGTAAATATTGCCTTGCAAAATGGCGACGTTATAATTGAGATCGTCTGTAACTTTGCGATTTTCAATCCATGAATGGATTTTTCTAATTTCGATAATTGGAAAATATAAAACCGGTCATTTGACCGTGGTAGGTTTAGTGTTAATAGGGTTGCGATAATGTTTTATCCAAATATAGAAGAAGTAGTGAAAACTGCAATTATCTATGTATGAGATAGGCTCAAAATAATAGGAGTTCACGTAAAAGAGGTACACAGCACATTTTAAACTTTTTTTATTCAAACAAAGATTTTGGAAAATTCAAATATGATATAGGAGATCAAGTTCAAATATAGAAGATCTGGCAACCCTAAGTGTTAATAAATTCCCTTTCGATGGTAATCCTGGAAGGAAGTCGCATCTTGTTTCGTCTCCTCGATTGGAAAATGCCTGGGGAGAAATTTGCTCGAGACGTAGCGAGAAAGGTAGCTGTTATACAGGGTGTCCCGAAAATCTCAGAGAATCCTTCGAAGAGGAATTCGAGGATCGACAATGATTTTCATAAAATTGACTCTGGAGGAACTTATGTTTCTTTTTCAATTGAGATACCGTGAGATCGACGAGCAAACGAGCAACGCGGTGACAATAATGGCGGAAGATTCGATGAATGGGAGACAAGAAAAAACCGCGGAAGGAAAGACGAAAAGGGCTCGCGCGCGCATCTATGTATGCGTATGTTGTGTGTGTTGGGACGCGATTCGAAAGGTTGTTTCCAGTCTCGTCCCTGACCTAACCTATCGGAAAACACGAGTTATCAGAGCGTGCGGCTGTTGTTTTACGTGTTGTGCGCTTACTCCCGTTTCAATTTTCTAGCGAGTGGACCCGGACCCGTGCTCGCGCGCGCTCGAATTCGAGATCTAATTTCTGTACGATCCTTCTCGGGAACAGGTCGATAATTCTTTTCTAAATTGTCCGACGATCAAATAAAATTATAAGGTCATACTAACCTAACTCACTTATATAGAATTTTGAAAGATCCCCCTCCCATGTGTACTCGATGTAATACTATACTTTCGATTGAACATCTTATATTGCACTGTTCCCTTTTCACCTTCCAAAGACGTCGCTTTGCTATCCGTAACAATTTAAGTGAATGCCTTAATGTTCATAAAAATATCAACCAAGTCATAACATTTTTAAAATACATCAATTTGTACCACACCATGCAACCATTATTATATGTATAATTGATACTAATTTTTCCACAATGTGTGTGTACTTGTATTTAATTCTAAGTTTAAGAATCTAAATTAATGCAGTCGTTTCGCGAATGTTGCAGGGCGCAATCAAATATGAAATGAGAGGGTAAAAAGTACTGGGATACGTTCGACGGGTTCACAACGCGATTGATTGATTTTGTAAATGTTCAAGGACAAAATAAAATATGGAGAGGCGGGGGGTGCAGAGGATCGGGACACACGGAATGGGTTAATGTAGTTTTGCAAATGTTCAAGAATGGAAATAAAATGTAAAGTGAGGGGAGAGGATCGAGGCACAGGTTAATAACACGGTCGATTCGTTTTGAAAATGTTTGACGACGAAATAAAATGTAGAACGAGGGGGTGCAGAGGGCCGGCAACGTAGAACGGGTTAATAACGCGTGGAAAATGATTTCGAATGGCGTATGCACAGGGTTAACCGAGGTGCACCACCCTCGACATGCCTCCGCCAGCGATTGTAGGGGCCGCTTTGGTGGTTCTCAATGGAAGCCCTCGGCTCCATTGCTCGCTGCGTGCCAACCGCTATTTTCTAGCGCCGTACTATAGATACCAACCTCTCCTGCCGATAGAAACAGCTCGGACATTCGAGAATCCTGCTCGAAAGCCTGCAGTTCGTTTGTATCCCCGATTTCTCGACGCTGGATTTGCCCCTCCTCCTCTCGCCCTTCCTCTTTCACCCTCTCTCACTCTCTCTCTGTCACCCCCTGTTTGCTGTCACTCGCCCCTGCGTTCACCTTTCGTCGAACAAAGAACCACCGCAACTCCACGATCGTCGTTTCATTTCCATTGAACTCGGAGACTTTTCTTGGATCAGCGACTTGAACGCAATTATTTATTTATGCCCTTAATACTAGACTGCGGTTTTGAAGCTTTCTATGGTAAATACGAGCGGCTGTAACTTAAAACCGAAGGCACTTTCGACAACCTAAAAATGTCGATTGTTGACGAAAATATGTTTACCGGACTGAATACAAATTTTCCCGAGTTGTAACCAACTGGAGCGAAATGTAAATTTATTTTCTGTCTCGGTTGTTCAATCCATCGAGCAATAAAAGCGATTAAAATGATTTCTCTTATAAAAAAATGACAGGGTTCTACTTGTTGAAATTTTGTGCAATTTTTAGTACGCAAGTAACTGATTCTAGTAGTAATTTTAAGCAACCGAATAATTTCGATAATTGTAAATCGAAAAATATAAAACCGGTCATGTGACCTGCAATGATAGGTTTAGTGTTAATAGATGGAAAGGAATATAACAGTATTTCTCTAAATTCTTCTAATGCTCTTCCTGTTCCAAGTTATACACTTATTATTTCCGTGACGAACGCGTAAAACCCGCAATCTGATTATAACTGAACGATCTCATTCGTTGGAGAAAATGAAATTACGAATAGAACGGGAAACCACGGGACGATCTTTTCCGCGACTATTTTCGCGAAGGGGGTTAAATCGTTATTTCCTCGTTAGGATACCGAGCGCGCGATCCCAGCAGAGAGATCAACGTTTGCTCGTCGCCGATAATAATGTATTTAAACAATCCTTGGCTCGTCGATTAGTCCCGCGATAATAGAACTGTGTCTGGGCATCGCGTTCGAATCGTTCGAGAGACGTCGAAAACGTTTTCTAAATGAATACGAAGAGGTTCGGTTATCGGGATCGAATCTGTTCGCGAGAATACCTGCTCACGGTTCGATCCTTCGAAATCTGATCTGATCCCCACCTATGTCCTCTCTTTTCTTGCTCTCTCTCTCTCCATCTCCCCCCTATCTCTCTCTCTCTCTTTCTCTCGTGGCAACACAAGTTCTGTAGTAAGAGGCATTGTACACACCATCGCTGCGCAAATCGATAAATAGACGTCCCGGGGACATCAGCATTGGGTTTTTTCTCCGCTAGCACCTGCTGCTATGCACTCTGTGTATTACATTTCCATTTCGTTTCTTGTCGATTACTCATTCTCAGGGCCGTCTAACTTGCGAAAAATCTTGGAAACCCCTGACTTCAAAAGAATCCTGTGCACGGTGGTCATTTCTTTATGCAAAATAAAAATTTGCTATGTTAATTGCATGGGACTAGAGCCAGATTGGCATTTCATTCTTATTTAAACCCTTTGCACTCGAGTGGCGACTCTGAGAGACTCTGAGAGGCAGTGGATCTTTATACAAAATACAAATTTTTTACCTGATTTGCAACAAACTGGAGTGAAATAGAAATTTATTTTCTTTCTTAATACGTTTAATAGGCTGAAAATTATATAACAGTATTTTCAAATGCTTTTAAGGTTTTTCTGTTTTAAATTACACCTACGCATTTTTGTCATAAATGCATCAAATCCGCTATCTACTAATCAATTACTACACATTTAACCCTTTGCACTCGGTTGTCCCCTCTGAGGCACCACTAAAAATTGCTGTACCATTATTCAAAATATTGTTTACACTATTAAATATATCGGTATCTAATTATTAAACATTTAGTTATTGTATGAGGTACTATACCAATTTCATGTCTACAAAATGTTAAAAATCACAAGGAATGGAAATATTCTAGATCGGAAAGAGAGTTTAATTTTGCAGTTAAAATAGCTCCGAGTGCAAAGGGTTAAGTATTGTATGAGGTGTTATATCAATTTCATATCCATAAAATGCAAAAAAATCATATACAATGGAATTATTCTAGGTCGGAATAAATGTTTCATTGTCAAGTGAAAATAGCCCCGACTGCAAAGGGTTAATAATTTTAACAAACTGGGAACAATTCGATACGACGGTAAACAGTTGAAGAAATTCAGTTCATCAAGAACTGAGGATTGTTATCGATAAAAAAAAAGAATCAATTACACATTTAAGTGTTGTATGAGGTGTTATATCAATTTCATATCCATAAAATGCAAAAAAATCATATACAATGGAATTATTCTAGGTCGGAATAAATGTTTCATTGTCAAGTGAAAATAACTCCGACTGCAAAGGGTTAATAATTTTAACAAACTGGGAACAATTCAATACGACAGGAAACAGTTGAAGAAATTCAGTTAATCAAGAACTAAGGATTGTTATCGATAAAAAAAAAACGAATCAATTACACATTTAATAAAATTTAATAAAATGCAAAGAAGTCATATACAAATGGAATTATTCTAGGTCGGAATAAATGTTTCATTGTCAAGTTAAAATAGCTCTGACTGCAAAGGGTTAATAACTTCAACAACAAGCTGGGAACAATTCGATAGGACGGTAAAGAGTTGAAGATATTCAGTTCATCAAAAACTGAGGATGGTTATGGATAAAAAAATGTTATGGTCATCGACATCGTTGGACAAGTATGATCAGTGTCGAAGGACAAGGAGATTCTGATAGCGTGATTCAGGTAATGCAAGCGTAATAGGCATATCATGCACGAGACCATCCATGCTGATCGATCTTCCGGCGTGGCGCGACTAACTGTGAAAAGCTGTCGGCGCCGGTAGCGCCGCCGACGTCGTCGTCGTCGTCGTCACCGTCGTCCGATAACGAGCATGTTTTACGCACCACACCAAAATAATCCGATTATCGGGGCCAGCTCGAAACCGAGAAAAGCCCGGCGGAAAAGGAAAACGCGCAAGAGGTTCTTAACCTCTTTCAGTCGGTGGTGTTTTACCAACGATTTGGACATCAAGTTTTAATGAACCCTCGGTCCACCTAGTTCCCGTAATCTGATTCGTCAATTTGGATGGCCGCCAGCCTGCGCCGCCTCGCTCCGAAATATTTCTTTTTATTAATTATCGCCCATCTTTCTTCGGGGCTCATCTTCCTTATTATTAGACCGCAGATTTCCTGTGTTTACGTCGAGTGCAGGAAATGCGTGATACAGTTCGCGTCATCTGCTAACGCCTACTTCAATTTTACGGAAAAATGATTTCGAACAGTAACTTTAAGTGCATTATTGTCGAACTGCCGGGCTTGTGGAAATTTCTCTCGCTGAAAAGAAACTTCCTGACGCTCAAAATAAAATAAACTGTCCCTCTTAGTTAACCCTTTAGCCACCGAAAGCCTATTAACAGACTTTTTAATGACTGAGATGTATTTAAAAGACGCTCAATATTTTTCTCTCGAGTAGCGTGAATCTTTGCGTAAATTCTGAATACTATGTCTCATTTTGTAAAAACCAGAGGACCAAGCTCAATTTGTTAACTGAAAGATTCTTCACGCTGTAGAGTATAGATGTCATGAATGTTTGTTAGTATACACGCCTGCTTGTATTTGAAAAATGTGCACAATGATAAATAGACTGCGGATCATTATGCAAAATAAAAATTGCCTTCATAAATTGTGCAACATAAGAGCCAAATGATATCAAATAACTGAAACGAGTACGTTGATATTTTTAAATCCTTTTAATCTGTCCACTGCTTTAAATTGCGCATACTCATTTTATGCATTTATAACAAAAACTTGAATATAGAAAATAATATATAATAATTAAAAATAGAATTTAAAGTAGTGGACATATTTAAAAAAAATGTAAGAACATCATCGTATTAGTTTCAGCTAAATAAAATAATTAAAACAACAAGGATATTATCATTTAGCTTCTGTGTCTTGGAATCGACATGAACATTTTTTATTCTGTATAAAGATCCGCAGTCTACTAATGATAAATGATGAGTAATAATGATTCCCCAGTCGAAGTTGTAACAAACTATATTCATCCATGGAATTTGCTAGATTATGAACGAAATTGTTGTTGTTTCTTACCAAATCATCAAGAATGTCTCAACGGTTGGTAATTGATATCGAAAGAGCCACTAGAGAATTGTTGCAACTGTCGTTGAATAAATTCAGAAACAGACCCATGGACATTGATTTTTGTTTCCCAGCTGATCGATTAGAAGTTCGAAAGCGCAAATTCGTGAACGGTGCGGACCAATTAGAAGAGAAATAGGTCGAGGCATGCACGGCCCTGAGATAGTCTAAAAGTAGGAGGGACAGTGAGTCTTTCGCTGTTCGAATTTTCAGTAGTTTGCATAACGTTAGGTGAAAGTCTCGGACTGGAATGGTAAGGGCCCGGTCGACGCAATCCGAACCAGAGATCGAACAGCTCCCATAGAAAGTGAAACGAGACTCTTGTCTTCTCGTCTATTAACGCGTGCCCCTACTTCGACGCGCCGAGTGCCCCCGAATTCTCATTGACTTTACAATCCTTTCCCCGACACCATATTTCACGCCGGAATCCCTTCGACCCTTGCGGATCTTTCCGAAAACCATAAAATGCTTGCAATCGTTTACCCCCACTTTTTGAAAAATATTTTTAATATTCTAGAAAATATACTAGAAATTGCTAGTTTCGATTTCTTTTGTATTTTATTTTTTCCATTTTGTATTGAGATTTTGCGTACATATTTTCCATTATTTAGACCGTACAATATAATTTTCCGATGTCGAAACAATTAAAACTGTACTGGTTATAATATCTTTGAAAAGAAAGAAGGAGTGTTTTAATTGGCACGAATGTATCTGAAATTCTTAGACAAATCCTTTTGCAGAAATATATTTTTACAAGAATAGAAATTATATTTTATGGAGAACTTTGGGGATTTATATTGAACACTTAAAGTGGGGGTTAAACGATTTTGCGAGTCGTGAAATTAGTGGCCCGAATAGTTCCTTTCGGAACGCGATACGGAAATGCTGGAGCGATTGATGATCGGCGAGATTTGTCGCGCGCGAAACGTCATTATCAAATTACCCAACCCCGCGGCAAACAGTTCTAATTCGTTACCCAAAAAGCAAACGATCGATATCGCGTCGGGGAAGGGGTCGAACGGGGCGGGGCGAGGCGGGGGCGAGGTGGTGGCGGGGAGGACGGGATGGTTGTCGAAGAAGGGGCGGGGGCGCAGAGGATCTAAACGCGCTTTTCAATATTTACGAATAACCGCACTCGATTAACCAAAAAGCCGACAGGCGGACGAGTAAACCCCGTTCGAGCCGGCCGCGTGCCTGGAGGGGGTGAATTGACCCCGACGAAACACTCGTTGCGCCCCGTGTAATGTAACAGAGACCAATGAATCGCAAAGAGGCCGCGCCACCGAACAAACTGCAACAATATCGCCGTGTGTTCGACACGGAAACTCCGCCATTATCGCGTTCCGTTCAAAAATAAGGGATTCCGCCGGTCATTTTGGGAAACCTCGCCGAAATTGTGAATGAAGCCCAACAGTGTTTTGCGTCGAATAGAAGGCCGACAATGACGGTAAAATTAACACTCGCGAGTGTCAATCTAGCGGTCGAAAAAATTCCAACAAATTACAGTAACGTGTTGAATGAAATAAGTATTGAAATGTTCAGATTTATTTTGCTGCGGGTCGTTCAGCAAATCCCAGATATTCTGGATTGGATGAACGCAAAAGTGTATCTCTAAATCTAGACGAGTTCAGTCTCTCGCCTCACAGTGTTAAAAAATTCATTTACGAAAGCAGAGTCCCAAAAACCTTTCGGCAGCACGCGACTTATTTTGGTTGGACAAACGATTAATATTTTAGCACCCCGTTACGTTCCATTCTGCAGTTTCATTCATTCCCGACTCGGTTTCATACCGAAACACTGACGAACAGACTGCGGATCTTTACGTAGAATTGCTAGCACCACAAAATTGGTTTCGTCTCTGAATAATTGTAACAGGTTGTAAATAACGTACCAGTGATATTAAATTCGTTTGATGTTCCCTCATAGTTTGAGTTCCACCAGTTTCTCGCACTAATGAGAAGGATATAGGGGATGATATCCGAAGTTTGGTCAACAGCTTGAGCTTGTATTCTGAAAAAGAAAATATGTCGACGTCGAGCAACGTCTGGAAGACAATGGTTTCGATCCACGAGTTCGGAGTCGTGTCGCTGAACGAAGGATTGTGAATCCGGCATAATTGGTGAAGGGCGGGCGCGAAGTCGAGGGATGAAGTGTCTTTTTTTTTGGGAAACCGCTCGCGGTGTAGAAGCTGCTAACCTGTAGAAAAGTAGCGGCCGATACTTGGCCGCCGGTATAAGTGGTTAGTTCCTGGTCAGGACGCGCATAGAGAATTTTGAAACACGATGAAAATCGATCGACCGCCGTCTCCTCCTCTTCCTCTCCGGCTTAAACCGGCTGTTCACAGATTCCCGGTGCACACCGACACGCCGTCAACGCAACTGCGTGCTCTCTCTCTCTCTCTCTCGCTCCCTCTCCACATATTTCTCTCTCGCTCTCTCTCTCTCTCTCTCTTTCTGTGCATTCGCCCTTCCGTGTATTCGTTCTCGGCAGAGAGAAGAGGAGAACTGACAAAGGGAGGCAAACAAACAGAGAGAGAAAGAGAGAGAGAGGAGGGGGAGAGAGGCAGTCAGAGAATATTCACCGGGTGATTCACGCGATCCGACTCTAGGTGCTCCGATAAAGAAGCAAGGTGGCGGACCAACCGATCACCGTTCTGTCCAGAATAGGAGTGAATTAGAATATATAGATTAATTAATCCCTACAGCAATGACCACGATTTCCTGTGGTGGAAATTTTCGACGCACATGTTCATGGCTTGTAAATGAATCTGTGATCAAAGCTTTATACAGAAAAGTTTGTATTGACCGCCAAATATTTTAGACCATGAAACTGATCATCAAACTAATCATTGGGTAGTTAACGCTAAACCTACCACCAAATGAACAGCTCCCGGTGTTTTATTTTACAATTATTGACATTATAACGATGCTTGCACTGGGAATGATTATACACATGTTTGTTATTATACATGGTTGTTATTATATATGAACCATTTGTGTACTCCGAATTATTTTTCAATTTTCTTGCCAACAACTCCCTGCTGTTTCAAGTGTCTTATTTACTTCCAAGGACAGTTCCTTGACTGCTACTTATTTTAAACAATTTTCTTTACTAATTATATTAAATATTACTCAAACTTTGTCGTAGTTTTTAACTAAAAAATAAGACAATTAAATAAACAGAGGAAGAACCAAATACATATAAAAACCCATTTCATTTACATCTTTCGTTCTCTGATGTCGAGTCACACTCAACAATGGAGTGCAAAGGGTTAACACCCTGTTGAATGTGTCGAATAAAAGTTCTATAAACCATGATAAATATCCAAGCTATAATTCTATCACAATTATTTTAACGACGATCACAAACCACCCTCGATACGTGTTGCAAAACCAATCAAATATTGACTTGCGCCATTTTGCTTCGAACGATTTAACGAGCGACAACATGAGACAGTTCTAGGTAGAATGTCTAGAGAGTTGGGTGCAAAGGGTTGGGAGTTTTTCGGGCGAGAGCGTATATTGATTCTGAACTGGTAAATCCTGATGTGGGATCAGTGTGTAGTTCGCAGCCCAGAATGTTACGCGATACAGTGTAAGGGTGGACCGCGTCCTGCGTGGCGCAGAGGGAAACAGGGAAACAGGGAACAGACAGGAGGAACGGAGAGGGCAAAGACGAGTCCATGGACCACGGTTCGTTCGTTCGTTCGCGTTCCACTTCGTCCCTCGAACTTCGTCGTCGCTTCTCCCTTCATTTTTTCGCGTCTCTCTCTCCGACGGACAGAACGAGAGAGCACTTTTTTTTTGTTCTGGCTCGTCTACCGTTCTTCCTTCTACGATTGTCACGCGGCTATCCCCATCCTTTTCCAGCCGGCCGTGTTTCTCCCACTCTTTCTCTTCGACTCTCTCTCTCTCTCTCTCTCCCTCACCCTCTCTTGCTCGCACGATTTTATTCCCCTTTCACGCGCACACTCTTATCCTCCTCTCATCGAGCTTCATTCTCCGTTACTCTCTCCTTCGCCCTGCTCCGCTCCGCTCTGCTCGCTCCTTCACCGGCGCACACCTACTCCGTTCTCTTATGCTGTCCTGTCTCTATCGTTCGCTAACTCGTCTCCTTTTCACCCCCCTCGCCAACCCCCTTCGTCATGCTCTCGCTCTAACTCGACTCGCTTTTCTTCCGACGCACATCGATCCTGTAAAATAGATGGTATTAATTTAATGTCGTGAAATTGAGTCGACTAGGTGTTTTGGTAAGCCGATGATCGAGATCTACTGGAAAGGACACGGGCTTATATCTGATCTCGTTTGTCCACACCGTCGCACTACGATTTATTTTATGGTCACAGTGATTCACGTTTCCCGGCCATTGTTTCTTGAAAGAACAAGGCTGTTTATGTTTATTGTACGCTTATGTATTCTCCAATGGCATCGTTTTTAATTACGATTAGATTACGGATTTTATGCAGATATGAGAAAAATGGGTGGGTGTAATAAAGAGATTACAAGAATGTGAGAGTATCAGTACATTTCTTACGACTAAAACCACTGAAGAGAGAAATAAATTCCTTTTCTCGGTAATATTCGATATTCTTTTCGAACAATCTCCTGGGAGTTAACACTGTCTGTACATTCTACATTGTCTCCGCGACTCCGGGACGCCACTAAAAATTGCCATTTCTCATTTTTTGCGTTATTGATCGTGTTTGATGAATTACTAAAGAAAGCTGCGTTCATACTCAAATTGAAAAAGCCATGTAGGGTGGAAATGTTCTAGGTCGAAAGAAATCGCTCATGCACAAGAAAAACGCCACAAAATAATACAATTCAACCGATGTCCTACGTCAAAGAATTACCGATCGAAACATTACACGGCAATATCTCTTTTTATATCTTTTCCTTGTGCATGAGCGAAATACGAAATCGATGGATAATCGACACCCGAGGGAAATAATTAAAATGTACAATTATATTCCAAAATAAATTTTTTGTTTTTGAAAATCTATTTCTCTTCATAATATACTCACATTTAAACGCATATCTGTTAATATAATCGGGTCCTACTGTATTTAAGTTGACATCGTGTTCGACTATAGCAGAGTTGGGCATTATTCGGTTAAAATTTTAATCAAGATTGATTGATTAATGTGTACGATTAAAAAAGGTAATCATTGAAGAATCGATGAAGTTAATCATCAATCGTCGATTAAAAAAAGAAATCATCGAGAAATCGGGGACTAATTCAATCGATCGATGAAGTTAATCGTCAATCGTCGATTAAAAAAAGAAATCATCGAGAAATCGGGGACTAATTCAATCGATCGATGAAGTTAATCGTCAATCGTTGATTAAGAAAAGAAATCAACGAAAAAAAACATGAAGCACGTAAACAGAGTTTGTATTATAGACCAAATGATAATACATCTAAACTCAGTTTCCAGTATTCGTACAGTATTGATTTCCGTATTTCATTTCGAAATTTCAGCAGTTAATCATTAATCAATTATCCGATTGACGATTACAGTTGAAAAGAATGTATAATCGTTAAACGCAATTAACGATTAATAAGTATTCAATTAACGTCTAAATAAAATTAACGACTAAATTAGAAGATTAATTATTAATCGCGACTAACGATCGAAGCAGAAATGTATTCGTCAATCGTTGATTAAAATTTTGTCTAACTCTGGACCGTAGAGGCTTGACAGATAGCGCTGTGGTAAACGTCCACGCAAAATCTATACAGAAAGCAGTCTTCGCGCGAGACTCGAGTCACGGGGTTGTGTCGACTATGCGCAGGTTGTTGCCGACATTCGGCCACGGTTTTTCCGCAGGTTTCTGTCGATTCTCACCTGTGCGGCAGAGTCGAGTGATCGACTTATGCTCGCAGTCGCCAGACCTACCTCAAGCTGAAAAAGGAGAAGTAATTGACGCGGGGTGGTGCAGCCGGCAACGCGGCGTCGAAATATTCATTAGCATGTCCGCGAGGAATCGAACAACATCTGCCGTTCGAAAGTGACGAGGGTCCTTCTTCTTTCTCTCTTTTTGCCAAGGAGGATGACTGTGCGCCGATGCCCGTCCAACAATATTACGCGAAAGGCATCGACCAAAATCGTATAAACATGGATTATCCGGTACACGAGCCAGAACAAAAGCCTCTGTCTTTCGTTGGTTCGTTGGTTGGTTGGTTGGTTGGTTCGTTCGCCAACCCGACGAGAAAACGAACGGAAGAGACGAGGAAAGGGGATCCCGGCGCAGTTCGAAAGAGTAAAACGAGGACGGAACCAGCCAGGACTACTCGAGTCCTGCTGTCCTCTTTCCTCCAGGCTGGGTCCTCGTCCTGCTCTCTCTCTCTCTTTCCCTCTTCCTCTCTCTCCCTCATTCGCTTTCTCTCTCGTCTCTCTCTCTCTTTCTCTATGGCTCTCCCCGACCTCTCCTCCCCGTTCGTTCCTCTTGCACCGTGCAGCTTTCGAGTACTGCGCTCTCCTATTCGAGACGCTCGATATTTTAATTCCTGCCGATCGACCGTCCCTACGGCCAGCCGCCTTCCTTCGCGAATATCGCTCCCGTGACCCAAGACGCACCGCCGATATCACGTGTCCGTTCATTTATTTATTTATTTATCGGACTTCCTCAAGAGGGTCGTTTTCTACGAACAAAACGGAAATATTCAATAATTCACCGATCAGACGGGCCCAGTCGAACCGATTCGTTTTCCGACTCCTGGAAAAATCGGGAAACGGTGGAAATGCAACGCGATGTCCCTAGATCAGCCGGGAAAATCAGAATCTTTTAACAAATATCGACACATCCACACGGAGAATAAGTTCATAGGAAGTTAGGACGTATTAGGACATATAATTGTTTCCTGTTTCTTCTAGTTTCACTGAAAAACGAGCAGTAACTTGTCCCGGTTCCCAGAATCACCCTATGTATATCAGTGGTTATTCATCGCCAGTAATATGCTCGTCGAGAATCCTGTTTACAGTAAACTATCAAACCTTAAGTACTTAACCCTTCACTGCATGATCTTTTTAATTGGGACGAAAAAATTGGAAGAAGGTCAGCTTTAGTGTTTTACTTAAGGGAAAAATATTTTGAGAAAATTAAAACAACATTTCATCAAATGAGATAGAATGTGTAGCATAGTAAGAAACACATTCTTAGTTTACAAATAACTTGTAAGCCATTTGTTGTACAGATCATATTAGCACATTCGTGTTTTTGCGATAATTTTGGAGGGCTATTAAAAAAATTGTTGAAGGAAATGCAGTACATGAAAATAGGTACAACTCGGTCAGCTACACAGGGTTTATTGGTGCAGCGAATTCCACAAAAATACAGGGAAACAATCGGATAATGTCCAGCGAGTGGGAGCCGCGGAATTGCAGAAAATTCTTATTATTAAGCGGGATCAATACCCGCGGAGCAGAGACACCGATAGAGTTCAATGGAATCGAATTGCTCGGCGTGCGAACGGTTTTCGGAGCCGCTGTATGGACCGACGCGACGCGTTGACAAAAAGAAATACATAAATAATTGGTTAGTCTAGGAGCGGCGCGGGGAAATTCTGCGAGCGTTCGTTCGGTGCTCACAGTGCGGTGTCGCGGTTGTTCAATTTCGTGGCAACGAGATACGCGGGTGCCGAGAAGAAAACGAGTATACCGCTACGACACGAGTTCCGAGTCGTTTTCCCCTTCGTGCGGCTCTGTTCCCCTATCTCGCCGATGTTCCACCGTTCGATTCTGTCTCCGTTGCATCGCCGGCGAGCCGACGACGGCGTTCTCTTTCCCCTCCGTTGCCGCCCCTCCTGCCATCGCTATACATACTATACATATACCCTTCTCCACTTCCTCGACCGTCCTTCGTGAGTACACTGCAATTTTTCTCGGTTAGCAGCGGCCGCGCCGCCGTCGCGTCGCGTCGCGCCGGGTCGCTCAGGCCAAACATGAAAATCAAACTTCAAGGAAATTCCTGATTCCCGAACGTGCGCCGCACCTTTCCGCGCTCCCCCGCCGCGTGACGAAAGGTCCTTTTTCTACCCTCCTTTTCGAAACCGAGGTTTTCTTCGAAATAGCTCCGACGATGGACGGCAAGGAGCTTCAGGATTACGGGCTAGTTTCACCGGTCCATGCTTGTAATTTGTTCGATGAAATAAAATTCTCCCGGCTCTCCATCTTCGAATTAGCTCTGATGGCATAGGGCTGCTGATGGGAGCTATACTCCCTTCACAGATCTTACTCCGAACTGGAGCAATTCGAATTTCAATCAGTCCATGTTTGTAATTTGTACATACAGGGTTATCCAAAAGTACCTTTAGGATGTTGGTTTCTTGTCACTTTCTTGTATTTCTAACCTACAATGATAGACAATTTTAACAATGGAGTTGTATTCGATCGAAGAGCGTGTTAAAGTTATTAATACTTATTTTGAAAATCGATGTTCAATGAAACATACCCGTCGTAAATTACGTGATTCTTTCGGCATACATAGTCGTTCACCAGAGCAAACAATTCGAAATTTGGTGGAAAAATTTGACGAAACTGGATCTGTTCATGATAAACCAAAGTCTGGCAGACCAAAAACAGCTCGTTCGAATGAAAACATTGCTGCTGTTCGTGAAAGATCGTGAAACATCGTTCAATTGATGCATTGTTTTCACACAACATCATCATCAGCGATGAAGCTCATTTCACATTGGATGGACACGTCGATAAGCAAAATTGTTGCATACGGGCAGATGAAAATCCAAGAGCTATTCAAGAAAAATCACTTCATCCAAGAAAAAGTTACTGTTTGCTGTGGATTTTGGTCTGAAGGCGTAATCTGTTCATTCGTTTTTCGAAAACGAGAATGTAGATGCAGTTACAGTGAATGGTGCACGTTATAATGAAATAATTATTGATTATTTATGAAATTAAATGGAATCGACATAAGCAATGTCTATTTTGCAACAAGAGCTACGCCACACATAACGCGTGAAAACATCACTCTATTGCGATTGAAATCCAATGGTCGATTAATTTCAAGAAATGGTGATGTGAAACGGCCACCTCGTTCGTGTGATTTAACCACATTGGACTTTTTCCTTTGGAGTTATTTGAAAAGCAAACATTATGCCAACAGACCAGCAACAATTCATGACCTAAAAAACAGCATTAGAAATGAAATTGGTGAATTAAATGAACAAATATGCCACAAAATGTCATCGAAAATTTTGACGTTCGAATTGATGTCTGTAAACATGGTCGTGGTGGTCATTTGACAGATATCGACTTTCACACATAATTGTCATAGATAATACCTTTAAAAAAACTTCCTGTAGTCTATTTTGGACAACCCTGTACGATAACACACGATCCAGTGAATTAGGCTCGACGATAGGGCTGCCAAAAGAGGCCATCGCCTTCCGATTCCGTATCTCGGGAGTATTCCCGCGCGACAAGATCGAATAAATCCACTAATTTGAACGAGGGTCCAACGATAGATGTTCGAGAGGTCTATCAGCGAGGCATTTAAAGCCCGTCGAACGAAAAATCGGCGACGCTTGCTATTAAAGCAGGATACGCTCGGTCACGAAGCGAGCGGTGTGCAACTTTCGAGTTGTTCTCTGTGGCGAACTTCCTTTCTCCGCGAGTGGCCACCGCGCGACGTCCTTCTCGAGATATTAAATCTCAATGTTTCCCGTAAAGTCAACGAACAGAGTCCTGTGGATTCACGAAGGATGAAAGAGAAGGAACGAGTCCGTAGCCCTCGAATTCGAAAGGTCTTGGTTGTTTAACCCCTTTGGCCCATCCGTGATCTCGCCACGATCCCGCAGAGATACGGTCAAAGCTTGTAGCTCGCTTTAGAAACCCGATGACGACTCCCGCTTTCCGTTTCAACCAAGCGAAAAAGGATTTTTTCCGTGCCAGCCTTCTTGTCCGTTTTTTAATTGGCACATTGTCTCGGGTTACTATCATTTTTTTGTTCCAATCAGAACAGACAGACAAGGTTGTTTATCGTGAATTCTAGCGTACGCGTTCAGTTGGTCACGAGCACGCCGAGCATCCTCGTCACCGCATGAATATTTCCGAATAAATTAGTCCGAGTGTTCTCAGCCTCGAAACCATGGCCTTCGGCGGAAGAACACTGTCGCCGCGAGCCTACCGTCCGCATAGCCGCCGCGTCGAATACGTGTTCCGTCGATTTTGATTCTCTTTCGGTCATCCACCTTCGGTCATGCACCTGGGAAACACCTTCTTCCGATTGGATTATCAACGGATCAACCATGCGCGAGCACAAACTGCATTTTGCGAAATTAATCTTGGCTTACGACCCTCTAGGGTTATTGCAAACCACCACTTTTCGCTAAAACCTGTTCTTAATTTGATTTATATTTTTAAAATTTTGATTTCACTTTTACACTGTACAGGCAAGCTATTATTAGGTGTGCAAATAAGTTTCCTCCCCTCTTTTTCTACGATCATGTCCGACTTCGATTTTGATAATTTTTTGCGAGACGATGGTACATGGATCCCTAATGATGTCTGCAAAATATTACGTGTAGTTACTCAATAGTTTTCAACATATAAACAATTAAACTTCCATACCTTTCGAAGTTCCATTAACCGTGTAAGCAGGTTGCGTGAAAGTTCAATTGTTTGCATCTTTGAAACTATTGTGTAACTACACCTAATATTTTGCAGACATCATTAGGGATCCATAAAGCATTGTCTCACAAAAGATTATCAAAATCGAAGTCGGACACTTGGGGTCCTGCCCTTGTGAGAGTTTCCAGTTCTATGCAACAATTTACTCTTTGCATTCCAGCTTAGGAAATCAGCTGTTGAAGCTACTGAAATGATTTGTGCGGCACTGGGATGGAACGCTGTATCTTAGAGAACACGGAAAAAGTGGTACCAAAGATTTAAAGCCGGAAATTTTAATTTGGAAGTCGACGATCGTTCAGGTGCACCGAGAAAGTTCGATGACGGTCAGTTGGGAGGAATTGCTCAACGAAAATCCGACCCAGACGCAAGAAGAATTGGCAGAGAGATTGGGAGTCACCAGACAAGATTTTATTGCCTAAAATGTATGTGTTATTACTAGACTGCGGATCTTTATGCAAAATAAAAAATGTTTGCATTATTGCAAAACACAGGAACCAAATAAAAATCTCATTGTTTTTTTAATTAACTTATTAAGGTGAAACTAGTACACTGGTGGCCTTAAATCTTTTTAATACCTCCACTGATTTAAATCGTACGTACCGATTTTTGTCATAAATGCATAAAATCCGCAGTCCCTCCGCAAAGCCGAGAGGATTGAAGTATTCTAGTCCTAATTTTATCGACTAAATGTTATTATAAAATTGTTCCTGTCACGGAATCAGCGATGGCCGCAAGGAAAAATACATCGGGGCGCCAGACACGCGACGAGGGATTAGTTTTCGGGGGTGCAACGACAAGGACCGCGGCCTCCTGTCGCAACAAGTAAAAATAGACTGAAAATCGTTGCTCGAAAGCGGAAATCCGAGGATTCCGGCCGCGAGGACAAACAACCTTCTAATCCTAGGCTGTTCGCAGCCCGTTGAATCAGGCCTCGGCACAGGCCAGAAATAGGGACGGTTCCTCGCCCTCGCGAACGTCAGGAAGTCTCCTCTGTTCGATTGCAGGACAATCCTAAGTGGCGTTGAAAAAGTTTCAGTCGTCCTAACCTTGAGTTCTACCTATTACTGAAAATATTCGAGGTACAGTTCTTATCGAGATCTATGGAGTACCCTGCAGAGGTATAGTATACCCTTGAAAATTTGACCAGGCTCAGGAAAGACCCTAATTCGACATCCATAATCTGAGGAAACGAGATACCGCTGCGAGTTTTACCCTGGAAGGACTAAGGGTAGGGTCTCCTCGTAACCACCGAATGGAAAGTGTCGAGCAAACATTGTTTCCACTATTTCGAAAAGATTTTGTGCCTCCAGGGCTGCTACTAAATCAATATTACATGTATTGTAGGAGATACAGATTTTAGGGTCGATTGCCCTTAAGGGATCTTAAATGATCTTCATAACAGATCATTGTATTTGTTTTGAAACGCTCTATCAAAATGTAAATACAAAACCGTATCATTCTTTAACCAGTTAACTGTGGCGACCTCTGTTCAGGGCGCGCACCTATGTGTGTCGCGAAAATCCCGCGATGACGCCAGTGCATTCGGGGATGCATAGATACATCTCAAATTATTTATACTTTTTACCATGGTTATATAATATTAACTTGCCGTGTTGTTGTATGCGGCAAATCTTGTAATCGAATTTTATACCACTGCCCATAGTCCAATCTTGCTGAAATTTTGCACTTAATAGATCAAGATTCTAAACAATGGAATATACTCTTCATTCGTCATAGTCCAAGCAACGTACAGGTTTCTTCTCCATTATTTCTACTCTATGATCTTTGCAGATGAACATTCGATATTCTTTACAAAGAATATTTACTTTTCTGTCGCTAGATCTTATCTAAAAACAAAATAACAGTAATGTTTTTAGAATAGACAAATCACCCACAATACTTGACGATGAAAAAAGAGAAAATACATAAAATATGAAAAATTACAAACAATTACTTGCAAAGTTATTATGGAAAAATACTTTCTGGAGTCCCATAGGACCCCACTCAGCATTTTAAAGGTTAAAATCCACCAAACAGGAGAAAGTAATTTTTTCCCTGGTTCTTCGTAAAATACTGAATCCAGTCAAATGATTAATAATATTTTTCCCCAAAATTTTAAGCAATTAGTTGAAAATTTCTTCTGTTGTAAAATTAGTGTCGAAATAGATAGAAAAATTTAATATAAATATAAATAAAATCATGACATTAGTGACTACAAAAATAAAAGCGTGGAGCGCTAATCTTCGCAATCTTCGTGGGTGCTCCATGCTTTTATTTTTATAGTCACTGATGTCATGATTTTATTTAAATTTATGTTAAATTTTTCTATCTATTCCGACACTAATTTTATAACAGAAATAATTTTGGACTTATTGCTTAAAATTTTGGGGAAAAATATTATTCATCATTTAACTGGATTCGCTATTTTATGGAGAACCAGGAGAAGAATTATTTTCTCGTTGTCAGTGCATTTTAATATAAGCATTTTAATATATTTAATATAATGGTTTTTAAACAGTATTTTTCATATATTTTATTATTCGTTCGTTTTATTTTGTCTTGACCTTCAAATATTCTAAACGTATTGAAATTTACGAATATATCTTTGTTTTCGTTAAATTACAATTTAAATAGCCAATGTTAACTAAATTTTACGCATCACGAGTATACTCGTCATGTCACAAAATATGTACTGCCAGTTCTACATGACAAGCATACTCGTCAATCACAGCTGACTGGTTAAAAAAGAAACTTTACTGTTCGTAAGATCTCGGAAAATATGGCCTTGCGACGACCTTCGCCCACACGGACTCATGTCCCCCTCCAAATATGACAACTTTCTCACCAAACATTTTTTGTTTGCACAAACAATCTGCATAAATAACAATGCCAATGAGACACCCTGCATAATAAAAGTCTGCGTATCCTTGGTGACCGAAGGACAGATTTAAAAAATCGGATCCGAATCGGTAGAATTCGACGCTCGAACTTCATTTGCAGCCCTAGTCCCGGAGTGCAACGCTCCCGACAGCTCCGCTACGAAACGAGTCCTGACGCGCGTTTTTCTCTCCTCGCCGTTTCGCTTCTCTGTTGCCGTTCCTCCGGTCGCATTCCCGCAAACACACGTTTATTTTCGAGATTACGGTGTTGAGCGCGTATTAAAGGGACACGCGTGCGCGCGGCACCAGTGTTGTAAGACGCGCATCAAAAATCCGTGTTATTACGTTTAAACACGGATCCCGACGTCTCTCGCAGAAACCGGAATCGTATTGGAAAAATCAAATTATTCGAGAAAGGATTACAATCGAGTAGCATTTATGGTTGGTCAAAAGTTGCTTGGGCCAACATAAGGCCTGCGACAAACATTTGTAACAATTTGCCAACCAATATCGAACGTTGGACCTACGATTTTTACTAGACTGCGTGTCTTTATGCAAAATAAAAATATGTTGCATTGATTGTGGGAAGCAGAAAGAAAATAAACATTGATTTCGGCCCTTGATAAGTTTGTTACATTAAAAACAATATGTGTTTCTTAAATTTGTCTGATCTATTATTGTTTTATGTTCTACCCAAACCATTTCTTCATGAATGCATAAAGATCCGCAGTCTAATTATTATAGACGTATTTTAACGAGTCAAATTCGTCATGAAGATTTTAACGAAGTCTAACAAATATAAATGTTATGCTTTTCTTTTTAGATGAAATGAAATTTGATTTTGATAGTCATACAAAAAATATACATTTTCTTTTCTCTCCTACGATATTTTTCGGGATAAAGACGTTCTAATCACTGTAGCTATAAAGAAAATGGTACGGCAAGGGGTTAATCATTCCCAATTTTTATCCTAATTTTTAAATGCATTGTTTATATGTACATTATTTATGATATACTGTAAATTACCGTCAAAGAGAACATCAGAATAATATGTTAACAGGCCCAGTTGGACGTTCGTATTTGTATATTGACTAGACAGCGGGTCTTTATACAAAATAAAAATGTTTTACCTGAATTATAACAAACTGGAATGAAATAGAAACTTATTTTCTTTGTCAATATGGATAAAAGGTTGAAAATAATATGACAGAATGTTTAAATTCTTTAATGTTTTCACTGTTTTAAATTACACCTACTCATTTTTTATATAAATGCATAAAGATCCGCTGTCCAATAATGACATTGGCCCTTCGTTGTTCATGATCGTCGGTCCACCTGCATAAAAAGGCAACATTTCTAACGGTTGGCCAACCAACATTGCAACCAAGGCCCAACAAAATGCCCACCATAAATGCTACCAGGGGAACGACTCTGGAATCAGAGTTGGACCGTGTGTGAATTAATTTCAACAATCGATTAAATCAGTCTCCGATTTTTCGATGATTTCTTTTTTTAATCGTACACATCAACCAATCAATCTTGATTAAAATTTTAATCGATTAATGCCCAACTCTGTCTGGAACAGAGAATCGCTCCCGGGGGCAAAAAGGAGCTCATGCTCCCGAGATCGTTCCTGTAACTTGAATACAGATTTGGAAAATGCTTGTAACTCGGAATGGCCGTTCATCCGAAATTCGCAGGTAAATGGAGTTGACCGTTGTGTGCCGCTGTAATATCGAGGAAAGTTCGGTGGCAGTCTCGATTCGCATCACGTCGCAATCATACACCTTCCTCTCTTCCAGCCTCGATTGTCATTACTCGTGCACGAAACTCTAGGGAAAAGGCTTTCCCCACTCGACTAGGCACGCTCTCGCTGGCTAGGTGCTTGGTCACGTGTTGCGCGGACCCGTCTGCGCACCAGTCAGAACGTCGTTGACCGTTCAATGCATTGGATCCCGAGCCTTTACCCCGGCGACCGACCTTGTTTACCCTCCTTTTATTCCACGATTATTTACACGGATTCTCTCTCGCTCTCTCTTTCTCTCTCTCTCTCTGTCCCTCTCTGTCCCTCTCTCTCTCTCTCTCTCTCTCTCTCTCTCTCTCTGGCGGCGGTGTTGCGGCCGTCGCGTCGCACGCCGGTTATTAAAAGAGGTGTTACGCGATAAATTAACTACGATAAATGTATTATCAAGGTTGAATTCAATCTGCCACGTCGACCGAATGCCCGATAACCGTCTGATTTATAGATATCTGGGAGCGGAACGAGTAGCCGAATACGTTTACGACTGTAGACCTTATCGTGACCAGCGGTGCTCAGCCTCTCGACTTTCCCCACTACCGAATTATTCTCATAAACGATCTTTCCTTCCGATTATCTCGAGCATGCAAATTTCTTCAAAGCCGTAGAAATCCCCGAAAACGATACAGCCTTTAGACGCGGCACGTGACCGGCCGAGGGTTGAAAATGGCGGGCCTGCCGCGCTATAGTCCTAGTCCACGGTGTCCCCTTCTTGCTGCTCCGGCTGCACGACGGCTACTGACAGGTGCTGACACGGAATTAAACAAACACCGATAGCATTTGTATCGTTCGTAGTGTGCGAAAATCTATCGATCACAAAAGCAAGAGTGTACGCATCTTTATTTCACAGTGACGAAACGACGCTACTTATGGGGTGATCCAACCAGACATTTCTTCCGATCTAAAATGTTCTGATTGTGTGCGATTTTGCTAATTTTGTGCATACGAGACTGATGTAATTTAATCGTACGATACCGACATTTTTAGTAATTTATTAAACATGAAATTTCGTCTTCGAATTCGAGAAAGCGAACAATGGTGCACGAAAACATATTTTGAATAAAGATTTCGGAATTTTTCGTGGCGCCTCAGAGTGGCCGCTCGAGTACTAAGGCCTAATATGTGGGCCACGATAAATCGATTTCCGCCAGTAGGCTGTTCTAAAATTTAGCGACCCTTTTCATTTCGCTTCGATTCGATCGCCCTTCGAATTTTCGTTTGACTGTAGACGATCCACCGGCAAATGTATCGAGTGGTCCGTGGCCGGGCACGAGCGAAACAAGGAAAGTAACGTAAACTGGTTAGGCAGAAAGAAGAGTCGGTAGCCAATATCGGCTGGAAGTATGTCGGTTCGAGGCAAAACGAATACAAACGAGTAAGAGCCTCGGTGCGTCTATTTTGCGCTGTACTGCGCATCGTTTCTCCTCCTCTCCCCCTCCCGCGCGTCTCCCCGGCCGCCGCCGCCAGGTTGCCAGTCTCTTCCCCCTGCCGAGCATCTTCCCCCACCTCCGATCGACCCTTCCTCGTCCTAACAGAGGATAACTTTCATTCGAGCTGACTGAAACGTTACGGCATAAACTCGAGACAAAAGCCGCGCCGAAACTTGCTCCCGTGGCGTTCCATTCGAAACGCGAGTTCCTTAAATAATGCATCCTTTTCAAGGAGCCAACGTTACGTCCATCCTCACGCCCGTCTCCCTCTGTATTTTATAATAATTCACGCCGCCTGTCTGCTCCGGGGACTAGATACTCTAGACCCCAGCTATCAATCCACTTAACGAGAGTAATATTTAAACGTAAACGAACGTCCACCGTTTCGAAAAAAATCCTGTCCAAATGGCCCGCGAGCGATCCACACAGTTGGGCATCGTGCGGTCGATGCCAGTCGACGGTTGCCTTCCAAATATTTGATTATCAATCGCAATCGATGCTGGTATTTTTTATTCGACCGATGTATAATCGCAGTCGACCGAAATAAGTGTTTAATCATCGATTGGATATATATACGTGTATATATATATGAGCAATACACAGCCGTGTCCAGCACAGTGACTCACGCGTTTGTTCACGTACTTTCCGAATAAAAATAAACGGTAAAAAGTCGTCATGCAACAATCATTTATTTATCTGAGGTTACGAGTGTTAGTCGACCGGTCGAACGCAAACTCGTGATCATTTTCAAATAAATTGATTAAATTTCTCCCGGTACACGTTCGCCATGGAATCTGCTCGTGAATGTTCCTGCGAGTATGTGTCAGCTTTGTGTCGCAGATGTTTACGATTATTTCAACGAAATGTCTGCTTTGTGATTCGGCCTGCAGTTCAATGGTGAAGTTTCGATCGGAGCGGAGTGGGTGGTGCGGGAGGGAACGGGAGGTGGGGGATCAAAGTTTCCCCTCGCCCTACGGAGCCATTTTAAATTCGTTAACCCGAAAAAATAGTTGTCGGTGCTAATGCGTGGCTCGACAAGTTAAGCCGAAACATCGATCCCCGTCGCAATTTCCTGATTCGACGTGTCCCCCCTCTCTCCCTCTCTCTCTTTCTCTTTCTCTCTCCGCGATTGTTTCTACAGTGCACGCGCTTCTCGCACTGTGCATAATCATTTGATTTAATTCCACTGTGATTTGATCTATTTCCGCGCTGGAAACGCGATCCTTCGTCGCATCGACAACACAATGCGACAAGAAATGAAAGTCTGAGAAAACGGTAGGAAATAATATACTTACCTGAGTCCGTTTCAACCCAGAGTTGCGAACTCTGTCACCCTTCAACGCTGAGCTACCCGGACAGGTTAAAGTTCTATCTAGACTGCGGATCTTTATGCAAAATAAAATATGTTCGCATTGATTGCTGGACACGGGAGCCAAATAAAAATTGTTTTCTTCTTTTAATAATCCTGTCAAGCTGAAACTAATACGTTGATGGTCTTAAATATTTTCGCCACGCTTACATTTTAAACCATTTCCCGATGAGCTAGAGACTTGAAACTTTAAACATAGCTCAGAACTGGATGGCAATGTAATATTAAGAAATAAATTTTAAAGAAACTGTGCGTTCAGGAGAAAAAAAATTTAATATTAACCGTCACACCTCGTCGCGCGACGCTCGGTAGTACGTGATCGCGTTCTGCGATCCCCACTCCGCACGCCAGCGCTCCCTACTCCTCTACGTGTTTCCACTCCGACTCATTCCCACTACACTGACCCATTTCGCACCGAAGGAGCTCAGTCAGTGTGGTGTTCCGTTCATTGAAGACAACTTTTTAAAAACCACGCTTATATTAAAAGGCACTAAAAAGGAGAAAATAATTTTTTTAGACATCAGTGATTATAAATAAAAGCGTGGGGCGCCCACGAAGATTACGTCAATATAGTTTAGCGCTCCACGCTTTTATTTATAGTGACTAATGTCTAAAAAAATGATTTTCTCCTTTTTAGTGCATTTTAATATAAGCGTGGTTTTTGAAAAGTTTTTTTTCTTATAAATGCATCAAATCCGCAGTCTTGTTATATCAGTTCCGAATTTCGGATAATTTTTCAAAATATAAAAATCACCTTCGACGTTGAGCGAATGGGCAAGGGGGTTAGATGAATGGAATAAAGCGAAATGTCGCACGACACAATTCCCTTTGTGCGTACACAAGTTCCGGTGAACGGATCGGGGCAGATAAGATTAGCCGTGTAAAGTGGTGTACGAAACAGAGAGATAGCCGTTGATAATCTCGAACAGGAAAATGAAATCGGCGAACGCGAAACGGTCATGAATAGTGAGTAGATTAAGTCCGTTCAAGATGGGGGAATTATGCTTGATGTAGTAGCTATACACGCAGAGCCGTGCACAAGAGTGGCCGGCATCAAGAGGAGCGGACGGGATCGTTGATCACGTGACTCTTTCGAAACGTCTCTCTTTCCTCAGTCGGTTACGTAATTAACGATCGATAAGTTCCTTGTTCCACGGTCTATTTTTAAACGTGCGCCGTTTTTTTTTCAACCGCATTCCAGCTTGTTTCTTCTTTCACCATGGAGGAAAAACACCGGTGTCCCGACGCCAGGATTCTCCATTCTTTTTTCTGATCCGACTTTTCTCGAGGAATGTCACCTTGGCCTACTGGATTTTCTGGGCATGGGCGCCCTAGACGTGACACTAACGGGAGAGACGGAACGTTACGTCACCGCGTGAGCCCGCGAATCTCGTTTTGTTTCTCGCGATTTCGGTTTCGCTCGAAATCCGAAGCGATTTCGACCGGATATCTTCGAATCGAGAAGATATCCTAGATACGGCGGAGGCGATTTAAGCGCACGAAGCTGTCCAGCATTAAATTGTTCACTTTTACTCGGTGAAAGGAAGAAACGCGCGCGAGAAGATAGGAATGACGGGGTACGGTGGGGGCGTTTTAATAACTCGCGCGCTTAATCGCTGATAAGTTAAACGTATCAAGTCACTTTCGCTTTCGTCTTGCCCAGCTGATCAGCCGTAACGATGTTGCGTCTGAACGGAAGACACCGATTTTACTTCGAGATCGATTCGAACGCCGGACAATCCAAAATATAAAACCGAACTTCAGGAAGTCCAGCGAATTAATCAACTTCTCCATAAAATTACGAGTAAACTTAAATAATTACATCATTAACCCTTACAAGGGTAGGATCCCAAGTGTTCGACTTCGATTTTGATAATTTTTTGTGAGACGATGGTACATGGATCCCTAATTATGTATGCAAAATATTAGGTGCAGTTACTCAATAGTTTTAAAGATATAAACAAGTAAAGTTCCATGATTTGAGCTGTAGTTTTCGAAGTTCGAAACTCTCGAAGCATGAAACTTTAATTGTTTCTATCTTTAAAACTGTTGAGCAACTACACCTAATATTTTGCATACATAATTAGGGATCCATATATCATCATCCCACAAAAAATTATCAAAATCGAAGTCGATCACTTGGTGACTCAGGGTCACCACTAAAAATGAAATTGTTAACCCTTTGCACTCGGATGTCCCTTCTGAAGCACCACCAAATATTGTTTACGATTTACGTTATTAAATGTATAGGTATGTAATCAATTACTAAACATTTAGGTACTGTACCAATTTCATATCCATAAAATTTCAAAAATCATACGGAATGGAAATATTCTAGATCGGAAGAAATGTTTAATTTTCCAGTTAAAATAGCTCCGAGTGCAAAGGGTTAAATTTGTTTCTATCGAATAAAGTTACTAAACATTTAAGTATTGTATTGTATTGGGAAAAAATCATATAAAATGAAATTATTGTAGGTTGGAAGAAATGTTTAATTTTCGAATGAAAATATACCCGATGGAAATGGTTAAAAATAAGCGAAGGGGTTGAGGCAGGCTGAGAACGAGATTAACAAACAAAAGGGTTACGGGTTTAATGTTTCGATAGAAGCACGCGTTTTTTCCCCTCCAAGGTGCGCTCGCGCGCAAGCGCACCCTACGCTCGCGACGATATTTCACGTGGACGTTCGCACAAAACCACGCGCGGCGCATTATCATATCGCATTACGGTACTTAGACGCGCGTACATCCACTAAATTCCACGTATAACCCATTGGGTATAATGTACCCTTCCTATCTGCCATTAAATCCAGCGCGAACCACCTACTGGTTCGTCGGCCGGTCGGCTCGCACCGTCTTCCGTATTCTAGCACGCTTTATTATTTCGGTATACCGTCCACATTAACAACTTATCAACAAGGAATGGTCATTTCCTGGATGGAAGATAATTCCACGATGTCTCGTTGGAGAAAAAGTATTTCACCAATTCGTAATTAATGTTAAAGTTAATTTATCCTAATCTTGGAATTTTAAATAGTGGGGTAATTGATGGAGAAAAAGTCCGACTTTGATTTTGATAATTTTTTGTGAGATGCTGGTATATGGATGCCTAATTATGTATGCAAAATATTAGCTGTAGCTACTCAATACTTTGAAAGATATAAACAATTAAAGTTTCATACATTTCGAAGTTCCATTAGCCGTGTAAGCTGGTTGCGTGAAAGTTCAATTGTTTATATCTTTAAAACTATCGAGTAACTACACCTAATATTTCGCATACATAATTAGAGATTCATATACCATCATCTCACAAAAAATCATCAAAATCGAAGTCGGACACTTGGGGTCCTTCCCTTGTTAGTTCACCCATCGAACAGCGGATCATTTTTATAATTATATCATCGATGATGTTTAAATCCACGCACTGCTACATTTATAAATTTTTTAAAGAACCTTCATATGTGTTTGCACACCTGTATTTAGTACATGTCATTTTAAGTATACGGGTACACGTGTATTTAAATACACATGCATTAATGCATCGTCATATTAATTTGCATAATTCTTAGAACACTGATATTATAGTTTGTGTATCGAGACTACGGTTTCACAAATTTCGGGGTTGTTGGTACAACAATAAACAACATCATTTTTATTGATGAAGTTTATTCAATAAACTGTCTGCTTTGATAGAAAAACACTAACATATTTACATCGTGTGGTAAAAAATCGATTGAAACGGAACATTAAAACATATCAGATTCCGCTAGACTGCGGATTTTACGCATTCATGACAAAAATCGGTGGATGTAATTTAAAACAGTAAAAACATTGAGATAATTTTTTTAATTTATTAAAATTGTTGAAAATAGAACGAAAGTTTTACATGGCTGCTGTGTCTTGCGATTGACGAAGACAATTTTTATTTCGCATTAAGATCCGCAGCGTATTGATCACATTTTTTTAACAAGACCTGTTTGCAAATTAATTTTTGTACCTATTTTATGTACCGAATACATTACGCATACATTAATACACGTGAAATAAGTATCTCTAATTTCGAACCGTACGATTCACGTCCGTGATTCCGTCGGTTTTCTATTCTGGAGGGCAGAGTCAGCCAGAGATCACATGACCGCTTAATAACAAAGTAGCGAGCAGATAACAGTAAAGACGCGCGCGCTCTTCGCGGAAAACCGACGCGGCGGCGCGGCGCGGCGCGGCGGTCGAACGTGAAATTCGCGAGCGCAATAACGCGAGCAAATACAGCAAGAACACAGAGTGTGGTTGGAGAGCGTGCGTTGAGCGCGAATCACTTAGCATTCCCCTAGTCTCTTTAACCCCGGGCCCCCACCTTGTTGCCTCACACCTGTTCGGCATTGGATCCGACCCCAGTTCTCGATCCCGTGAGAAAGAAGCACAGGTAGCGAGAGAATTACAATTCGGCTAGGCTTTTTCGGGCGCGGGCTGGGCGTATTGGTGGTCGCGTGGAAAAAAAATCGCGTTATGTATCTCCGGTACACCGAAGGACGTGTACGAGTTTAAGCACGAGATATAGCGAAGAGATCGTGCAGCGGGGACGAAGGAGGAACAACGCGCGCGTCGTCGCGTCGGTACGGTGTGGCGGTCCGCGGTGGAGTGAGGGGGTCGGGCAAACTATAGATACATAGTGGGGCGGGGAGGGAAGGGGCGAAGGACTCGGAACTCGTGTCGTAGCGGTACGACGTTCGGTCGGGTATCTCCGCGTCGTGGGCCACACGCTCGGCCAGTGTCGGCTCGCGTACGCGCTCAGTCGTGCTCCGGCCTTGCTTGCGTACGAACGTCGTCGGTCGGAAGCAACTCTTTTCGACTAACAGTACGGATACGCAGTGTTTTCTTCGCTCGTATACGTGTGTATATCCGTCCCCACGTACTTGTGACCGTGTGCTGCCGCATACACACGAACTCGCTATAGACAGCTATACATGCACAAGAGACACACACGGAACGTATACGTGCATCTCTCTGCGTTCGTCCTTCGGTCGAATCGTTTCGCGAGTAGGCATACACGCACACACGGCAATCGAACTTTGTTAGGTGTCGCGTGCTAGGGCACTTTTAACGGCCGACGAGATCTAATAGCGGTGTGCGTCCAAGGAGGAGGCCTATCTCGTATATATACACACACTTATCGACGTTATCGTGTACCTGTCCATACACACGCATACAAATCAAAGAGTGCAACAGTGACACGGACTCGAGAGACACACAGAGAGAAAGAACAAACGAGAGAGATAGATAGATAGAGAGAAAGACAGCGAGAAGCTCTAACGTGCTCCGATTAACTTCGTTCCGTTAGTCAGCCGAGTGTGTGGCAGAGCTCTCCGAGAGTGGCTGCGAGAGCAGGAAGGAAGAACAAAGAAGAGACGTCCTCCGGCAGTCGGCGGAGTGGAGAGCGGGTACCGCTCGCCAACAGACTTACACCATCGTCTCCTCTCTCTCTTTCTCTTTCGCTCTCTCTGTGCTTTTCTGTGTGTGCGCGCGTGTGTAGTGTGTGTGCGCGCGCGGTGCCTTCTTCACCCCTTTCTCTCTCCGGGGATTCTCATCATCTCGTCGTCCGTGTGTTCTTTATCACTCTCCGTTCCCGACTCCATCGACGTACGCGGGTCCGTACGGGTACGAAGACAGCGGACCGGGAGCGCGGTTGCTTTCGTCTCGAGGTAAAGTGATTTTCTATGACGTCACGAAAGCGATGTCAAGTTGAGCAACCTCCATCCACACGCGCGCGTCACCTATTTGTTCCCTGTGGCTCTCGCGACTCTCTCTCTAGCTCTCTTTCTCCCCCTCCCCCTCCCCCTCTCACTCTCGTCATCTCTCTTTCTCTCCTACCTTCGCCCCACCCCCCTACCCCACACAGCCTCGTATCTTCCCCGGCTTTTCTCGTGCCCTCCTCCCACCCCTGCGTTCCTACTGTCATTGTACAGTAAGTAACGCGGCCGACGATCTTGTTGCGACAGAAACGATATTGCGCGTACTGTGCGTACGACACGCAGCATCTATCGTCAATGGCACAAGCGTAATTTCCCGAGGAACAAGAACCCGCGGTCGGGTTTCGGGGGGATTTGCTTGTGGGCGTTTACTCCCAAGGATTGATGAACCCCGTGTGCCGGCTGTGTTCCTTGAAACGGTTTCCGCGACCGGAGAATCGCCACGGAAAAGGGGTGGCGCGTTCCAACCTCGATGTATGTATTGTGACATGCGGGCTTCGGTTCGTGCCGACGTTGCACAACGATCGTTTTCTTTCCGCGCGCGGATATCAATTATTAAAACGCGTTCTGTTGTCGTGTACCAGGGACGGCGTCACGGTATGTATCACGTACAGGCTCTCGTTCTCGTACTTGACCCTACCTCCCTCCCCGCCGCGCGATATTTTTTCTCGACCCTCGACTCCATGGTATACTCGCGGATCGATAGTCGATTGACTCTGTATATTCGTTACGAGTCAAAGATTTTACTAAGCTTTGATGAGCTTTGTTTTGACTAAAGTCCACTTTTCTGCAGATAATCTCGTTCGGACGTTCTGCCTACCGCAAGCCGATCTAATACGATTGCTCGACGAAATTGTTATCGAATAACTTTTCAAGAAATCCACTAATCGCGAGTCGTAACGTTTTTATGCACCATTAGATTGGACGGGGTCTCGACGTTATTACGTGGTCGAGCCTCCGCATTACGATAGCGTCGAGCACCGTGCGACCACGGTTAGTTTAATAATAATCGTGACCGTCGTAACGCCCTCGTAGCGATTGTCGAGCGGAGAGCGCGCGCGGTTCCAAAAAGTCGATCGAACGAATTCGATTGCCGGCTCGAGAGGCGGCCGGTACATAGCTAGGAGAACTGTTCGTTAGCGTTTAATCTGTTCCGTATCTCGTATTGCACCGACCGTTCGATGTATCGTTACGGCATATCTAAATAGTCCGCAGCCTTCGATTTATCACGTTCAGCGGCTGCTTAGAGAATGCCGTTAAGTGGATTGCTCGGCCCCTATCGATTTTGTCCACTTTACGGCCGTAACGTATGATCATGGTCAATTCGTATCTCATTTTCTGATGCGGCGCATACACACACATACATATACCGTGAACCCGACGAAAATGGAAAACCGATAAATAATTGGAAAGCGTTTCCGACCCGGGGATCGATGTCGAAAATCTTTCGATATTTCCAGAGACTGGCCTCGGTCTCGCGCAGGACAGCTCGCCACAATACCGATAACTTTTTCCCCTAACCGTTTCCAGAGTCGATGAGTCAGAACATCGTTTCGGAACGATGCGGACCCGTGCACCGCTTGGGAAATGTGTGTATCGAAAACGATATACCGTACACTACTTCCGAAACACCGTTGTATATTTTATTAAATCGTTGATACGGGAATTTCGTTTATTAATTGTTACCGGCGTTCGACGCAATCCAGATTAATACAGTTTCGCGAGCACTTGGTTCGATTCTCATCGCGTTCCTGCGGTGTCCTCCGGCTCTTCCCACTCCTCGCGCGTCCCCCCCACCGCGAGGCAACGTATGCACGGTAGATTTACGGAACAGAGACACGTACCGAGCCAACGTATCGAGTTATTATCGCGGGAACCACATTAACTCCGACTACTGCTGGTCGATAGGTAACAAGGGCTACGGATACCACCGGCTGTCCGAATCTATTTTACGTAACCTAAAATGTCATTGGTCGCTAATCGCCGTATGCTACGCTCCGGCCAGCGAGCCTAGGGTCCCGCGTCGAAGGCTTTAACCACTTGACCCTTTATAGGGCATTATACTACCCTCTCGAATGTACGTTTTCAATACCCCCGGCTACCGGGGAGTAAAATCGAGCTGTAGTCTACTGTTTTCAATCTTTTATGCCGCGCACACGCATACAGTTCCGCAGTCTACCGATGTACTGGAAACACCCTGCATACGCGTGCTACATTCTTACAGTCGGCACGCTCTCGCGCGGTGTCTCCGCTTACATTCAAGGACGATTTAAACGTAACTGTCCTATCCTTCTCTCTCGTTCCTGCTCGCACCATTTTCTCGACGTAATTTCAGCGAAACGGAAAAGGTACAATATTGCCAACCAAAATGTATAGATTATTTAAAACCTTTCTGTGTTTAACTGATTTTCACAAATTCTCAGTTTGAGACTATAGATTGACCCTTTGCACTCCGAATTATTTTTCATGTTTGTTGCCAACAAATTTACTTCAAAGGACAGTTCCTGGACAGCCACCCATTTTAAACAATTTTGTTTACTATTCATATTGAATACAGCTTCCAAACTTTCTAGCAATTTATATTTGTGGAACTTGTATTTGTTTCAATGGAAAACTAAGACAATTAAATAAATAATGACATTTAGAACCTTTTGGAATTTAACTGATTTTCACAAATTCTCAGTTTGAGACTATAGACTGACCCTTTGCACTCCGAATTATTTTTCATGTTTGTTGCCAACAAATTTACTTCAAAGGACAGTTCCTGGACAGCCACCCATTTTTTAAACATTTTTGTTTACTAGTTATATTAAATATAGCTCGCAAACTTTCTAGTAATTTATATTTGTTTTAACTAAAAAAATGAGAGACAATTAAATAAATAAAGGAAGAACCAAATGCATATAAAAACCCGTTTCATTTATATTTTTCTTTCTCTGATGTCGAGTCACACTCGACAAAGGAGTGCAAAGGGTTAATGTATATTGGCGCACAAAGAGCGGATATATCCAGAGAAATTAGGTAATATTTTTAGAGGAACATTAACAGGGTGTTGACAGAATTTCACTGCATTCCTTCAACAATTTTTGTAATATGTTCCTCTAAAAACGTTAAATAAAAACCTTAAATACGTTACTCAACGTCGTTTACGTCGAAACCGTCCGTGAGAAAAAGTAGATGTTCCCGGTCGAGTAGCAGCGGATTAGAGCCGCATTTCTGACCTCTTTCTGCCATGTCGGGACTAATCTGCGTTACTCTACATGTTATGTACCATCTCATTGGACATGCGTGCCCCTCTCCGTCCTCCTTGAAATTCAACGACGGCATCGACGTAACTATTTACGACTCCATCGAGACGGTCCCTCGCGACATCCCACACTTGGTGAACAGTAGATAGAGGTTCGCGTACATAACCGGTCTCTTAGATAATGTATCGGTCATTGAGCGTACACCCTGCTTCATCGACCACCAGTACGAACTTTTTATCGCGATATCCTTTGTAATACTCAACCTCCGGGCGATATCTACAAATAAGTTAACATTTATCGCGACGAGACTTCGACAGCTTTTAATGGGATGTTATCGTTACGTATGGCTAGACTGCGGATATTTATGCGAAACAAAAAGATTGCGACGAACAGAATTTCGATAAAAACCCGTTTCAATTGCCAATCATTTTAATAAGCTGAAAATGTTACCATTATATTCTCAAGTTTTTCCAGTGTTTGCACTGTTCGAAATTTCAAAATCCGTTTTCTCCAAACGAAACCGAGAATACAGTCGATGAGAAACTGAGTTGTCGGCAGATTTTTGTCCAAAAGGATCGGTTTCTGGCTCACTGTGCGAGAGTTCAAAAGAAAGGCGAACGTAGAGAAGAACAGTGATCGCGTAGTCGATCGCGGACAGGAAACGCGACTTTACTGTATACAGTTATGGTTTTTGGCCGGAGGGGTGGCTCGAACCCTCGTAATTTTCGATCGTATTGCAAGGAATACGTTTGTTTCGGACTGTTGATGCGGAGAACGGTCCCAACAAGACAGGAAAACCGAAAGAAAATGTTCGGACAGCAAAAATGCGTGTAGCCTGCGAGGACCGTGGGGCAGCCCTGCGTCCGCAATGGAGGAGCGGATGTAACGCGAGCTAATTGTAAGCCATGGACCAAGGCGACGAGTATATTGAAAGTGGCAACCGGTGGCGTTCACGGAAGCTTCGTGCGCGCGCGTACAGATATCGCTTTAAACGTATCGCGAGGCAGACGTTAACTCCGCTTTAAAATTCTACGGCAAGAGGCTCGTAACTATTTACGTCTCGGTCGAGAGAGCGTACAGCTACTTTCATAGGGCTACGGCGACGAACGCAGCTGTTGGTGGTGGACTGAGCGAACACACAAACCAGCACACGCAACACCAGCTTTTCTCTTTCTCTGCGCACTCGAACTCGCGCGCTCCTGCATCGTAGACGACGATCTGAACGCTAAACAAAGGTATTATCGCGCATACCAGATCTGCGTTGAATTACAAAGTGACTTGCGAAAGGGCATCCACCATACGAAGCGTATATTCCGTGTAAACGCTTGCAAAAGAACCCGAGAACAATAGACGCACGCGAACGTCCAACAATTAACGGTATAAAAATCCCGTTTGCGACGCACACGTTTTTCTACGACGATTTTTGTTGCCCGACGGAAATAGCCTAGGAGCTAATCTTCACTGCCAGGATCACCGGGAACACACGACCCTATTAGAATCTATGCATTTACGGGCAAAATGAATGAACCTTCTAACAGTAGGAATATTTCATCAGTTTTAAAAGCCCATGGCACCATTGCTGAAGACTTTCTAATGGATCCCTCAACAGTAATGTTAATTGTGAACCAACAATTTAGTAACGTCTCAGAGTGACCCTTAAAAATTGCTGTAAGAAAATCATTACAATGGAATTATTTGAGGTCGAAAGAAATGTCTTCGTGTTAAAATAGCTCCGACTGCACAGGGTTACATAGGGTTCCGGTAGACAAAGTGTTAAGATTCGATGGATCGAAGTTACTATCGTTCAAGAGAGAAAGAGGTTAGATGTTTGCGCTTCTCATCGTGCGAATCAATCCGATCTGGCCGTACAGCTTAGCGTATGCATCAGATAAGGTTGCAAATTCTGTTCTCGATGAAAAGAAACGAAGGAGAGCAATTAGATGGAACGTGGCGAAAAGCAGACGAGACTGCTGCGAAGCGTTTTCCTTGCTCTGAGGGCGCGCGAACCAACGGAAACCCGTTAGAAATTGTTCGATGCTACTCTTGCGTGTCGCGAACGACCGTACATACATACTCGGGAGTCAACGGCGTTCTGCCGGCGGTGGGGGACAGTGGTGTTGGTAGCTCTTGCACTGCTCGCACGCGCGCGCCTGCTTGCACATCTGTACGCGAGCAGAGCAAGTGTGCACGTCCGCCATAGGGCCTTTCTCGTCGTCGAGTTACGAAGCCCGAGTAGCGAGCGCGTCGAAAGAAGAACGACGCCAGCGTGAAAGTAAAGAAAGTGGGCCGCTCGAAGTACAGTTCAACCTAGTACTCACCTTCCCCTCCCCCACCCTCGACCGCCATGCTGCTTCCAGTTAAGGGTCTATCTAATTAGACAAATATATTTTCGGTCTTCTCAGCCATCGGAAATCGTCGGGGAATCCTCGTGAATCTATGCCTGGGTCCGCTTCGATCCAGCTCCGAACTAAATAGACAAATATTAACCTCTTGTGTGCTAGGTGTAATACAATTAGGACACCCTTAAAAAGTCTGAATTTGTCGATAAGTTAGAACAATTAGTTTATCGATTTCCTTTAATCTGAAATAATGTTCTATTTTGTTGTGATAGAAATATAACCATTGGGAAATAATCTTTTCTAGATCGTAACACAGGGGGTTGATCAAACATCTGGTTTCATATTTTTTATTCTACTATTAAAATTATACAGCTACTTCCATGGGAAATGTTTCAATAAATTCCTTCATTCCAGCACATACTGGAATAAAAATTGTTCGCAATCCAGCTAAATACAGTTTTGTCATTTTCGTATGGTAAAACATTTTAATCGATTTTAGTGGTTGGTTGATTCAATAAAAAAGATTAACTTTACGCATTGTTCGCGGTTGTAAAGTTCTGAAAAATCGCGAGCGGCGTGACAACGCGTTTGACCGACGAAGGAAAGCGGTTGCCAAAGAAATTCGCTGGAAGTCGTCGCGGAGCGGGGGGATTATTCGTTTTAATTTATTCCTCGGTGGCGACACTCGATTTCCGGACAACACAAGCTCGCGCTAATTTCTTGAGAGGCTATCGATTACCGATCGGGGGAGTCGACCCGCGCGCGCGAGCGGGAGCTGCGCAATTTTGCTCGACGCTCTCGGGCTGCGTGCCGCTTTTACCGGTGAACGCAACACTGTAGACTCGTCGAGAGACGAGTCGAGCTGAGCTGAGCTGAGCTGAGCCGAGCGGAGCGGAGCCGAGTCGCGCGTCGCTGAAATGCAAATTGATTGTATTCCGTCAGAGGTTCTAGAAAGTTGTCGTCAAGGTGATTGTTACGAGGTTGGCCCGGGGCCAGTATCAACCTCGCTGAACGACAGCATTGAAAATCGTCCCGGCGCGCATTCCTCGGATTATCGTGCGCGTGAACGCCTACGACTATCGGTTCGATATTCGTAACAATAAGGATGTGCTCGGAAGCGGAGTGCAGTCGTTCACGGGCTCGCGTTATCTAGCGTCGAACTCCAATTAACACATTTTCCGGCGATTATTTTACAATTCTTAAAAGCCCGTAGTCCGTACCTTCGGATTCTTCGAATAGAGATTATTATACTCGCCTCCGGTCACGGAATATAATACTTTCGCTTAGGTATTATTATGCAAAATGTGATTTTTAAGCTTCATTTGGTACAAAGCCACATTTTTTCTGGTTTAGATTGAACACACTTTGTCGTTCATAATTTTTGACTGTACAATAACAAAATACATAGAATTTTATTTCAGCCCAATGGCAATTTACGTCACTGATATTTAATCAATTTTGTTAAAAGTCTCCACGACATCATCATGCAAAGGGTTAATAGACTTCCGGTGGATAGATAATAGAAAAATTCCGGATGAATTCCCGTGCACGCGCTAATGATGCGAATCGTTAATGTGTTAAGCGGTCGATTTCTCCAAAGAGAAATGACTGCGACACAAAGCGACTTGTCCCTCGATGAATGCTGAAAATCAAATCCTTGATGCTGGCGTCTACTGACGCGCGTTGGAAAGGTTAGGAGAGTTCAGGCTACCTTGGTCGGGCAAAATGGAGAGTTCTTGTTCTTTTATCCCCTTTTGCAGCGGCCGTTCTTTTATCCTAGTCGCGACGAGAGAGAGAAAGAGTGAGGGGAGGAGGAGAGGGGAACGACGAGGCGACCGATACGAGCATCGAGCGAGGCAGCTTCCCAGGGTCGAGCGAAAAATAACCCAATTAACTGCAATTGTCGTAACGCGAGCCGAAATGCTACGCTTCCGCGATTCCCGCAAGATGGCCGCGTCGAAATCGAAAGTCTTTTTCGTCGCTGGTTCCTTGACCAAATCTTCTCCTCTCTCTCTCTCCCGTCGAACGATGATTCATGATTTTCCATTGTCAGCGAATTGCAACGTTTACCGGCCATGACTTTCCCCCGCAATTATGACAGTAAGAGATGTCGCAAGCGGTTTATAAATATGTAACGCGGTTCGCGTGTTTCCCATCGATCCGCGTGCGTCGCGCGCCTTTGATCGTTGAATCTTGTGGGGAAACACGAACGGACGTCTTTGAAGCCGATCCTAACCGCCCCTGGGATAGTTAATAATTCTCGTAGCGGCGGTGGTTCGTGTTGCGGGTGTGATACATATTTGTAACGTTCCACGTTTCGAGAAATTAGTTTCTAATGACGGGACAATGGGAACGAAGGAGCCATACATCTCCTCAGACCCCTATGAATAAAATCGTCAAGCAATGGATTACTTGGCACGGCGCCATCGTCGAGGATGGCTTCTCGGTGACTCGCGATTGTTGCGATATTACCAAGTCCATTTCGTTCGAACCTTTTGCACCGGGAAGAACTGTGTCGACTCTCGGCCCTTTGGGAATCGCGTCCACCACGTGTTCGTAACTTTTCAATAGACTGCGGAGTTTATGCGTCTATCAGAAGAATGGGCAAACGAAATAGAACACAGTGACAAGGTCATAGAAATTAAAGAACATCGTTAATAGTTAACACGTTCGCTACCAGCATTTGTTTCGTTGCTTACCTTCCTTGTTCGAAAGTTTTATTAAATGCAACGTAGCCAATCTTGAACAGTTTAGCAGAAGAAAGTCACAGACTCTCTGAAAATTATGCATTCTACTATGACTTCAAACAACGAAGAGAGTGTATAAAATTAATTTTACTGTTTTTAAGTGAACTGTCAGATTAAGGGTGTCAAATATTTGTGACAGTGGTAGCGAACAGGTTAATAACTAGACTGCGGAACTTCGTGGAAAATAAAAATTATCTGCATCGATTGCAAGAAACAGAAAGTAAATTAAATGTTATGTCCCTCCTTAATAATATTAATAGAGGAGAAATCATATATCGACATCTTCCATTTTCTAAATTTTCCAACAATTTTATATATTTCATCTACTCAATTCTGTCACAGATACGCGCGGGAAATTCACTGTTCGGATCGCAACGATTCACTTGACACTTGGAAGTCGCAGGTGAATTTTCATTTATAAGTTATAATACCGGAGCCGTATCGGCTAATTCGAAAGCGAGTTCGTGGGAAATTACGGGCGCAAAAGGTGTATTCGCGATAGGGGCTTTCGAAACGCGACCGATCAACCGAAACCATTGTTCGATGCCGGCCGTTTGCCTCGGCTTGATCGAATTTTCTAGAAATATTATTCGGTCCGCGCGATTTTTTTCGTTCGGAATAATTCGCACGATTTCTCGATCGATTGAGCCCGTATTTGAAACTTTCCGCTGCCGTCGGCCATTTCCCCGCAAAAAGAACGCAGGGAGAACAGAATCTCGAATCGATTACATTTCTAATTACTTCGGTTTGTCCGCGGTTCTTTTTCTGAAACATCTGTTAGCCCTCAGAGTGCCGTGCCGGAGTCATTTCTGACCGCAAACATCGAAATTGTCATTTACTTTTTTTTCAGTATTCACACAGTGTTGATTCCATATTTCATTTCGAAATTTCAGCAGTTAATCATTAATCAATTATCCGATTGACGATTAATAATCGTTAATCGCAATTATCGCCTAAAGTAGAAATTTAATCGTTAACCGCAATTAACGACTAAACTAGGAGATTAACTGTTAATTGCGATTAACGATTGAAGTAGCAACTTAGTCGTCAATCGTTGATTAAATTTTTGCCCAACTATGGATATCGGAAAGACTAATATGTCTACACGAGATATCATCAAAAATAAATTTTTCAAGTTATTAATTAGAGCTGTGAACGGTCCTAAGTATTGCCAATTATTGGGTTGGTAAGAAAGTAATAATTTCAGTATTTTAAGGTGACATATATAGAATCCAAATTTTTTATTTAATCAATAGACTATAATGATTAAAATATTTTCCCTTGTGTTCGATGATCTTTTTGTCAAAAGAAAATTAAATAAGAAAATATTTTATTGATTAAAAAGTTCATCGCTCGAATAAGGAAATTCGGTTTCACATTTCACCTGAAAATACCGAAATTATTACTGTCTTGCCAACCCAACATAAAGCTATAAAAATTTTTACCGAGTTACGTTTCGATTACAGTCACCTATGTACATACATATGTGCGCACGATCAAAAATTCATGGCAGAAATCGAAGTTGAACTTTGAATCGCAGTTAAGAGGAACAATCAAGCAGTCATAGGTCGCGACTCTCGGTATCGTCTGGTGGAAGACGAACCCGTCGCTGCTCGATTACACCAGTAAATACGTACTTGGCGAGCGAACGTGTTTTTGTTGACACACGGCGCGCCACGATGCCTTATTGACAACGTCGGTTTGTAAACGTGTCATTGTCTCAAGTTTTCAACTTCATTCAACTCCTGCGCATTTCTGCGTAACATCATTGTCTCGCGAGTACCGTCGTCGAAACAAAAAATCCGCACCTGAAAAAAATTGTAGCATGGGTCACGGGTGACCCATCCTCAGACTTCCGCGCCGTTACGAGGTAGTTGACCGTTCGAGAGTTGAAACGTGTCTGCCGGCGAGATCTAGCCAGCGTAGCTGCGAGAAAGAAAGAGAGACGGAGAGACGATAACATTCCGGTGTGTAAGGAGAGGGATCGGTTATAAATTTAGTGCACTGATCTCATTCTATGGTGAATCCTTCGACGGAAATAGAACGCTGTCGTGGACAGGTTATTAAGCTGCGTTTAGGTAGGTACGTACGACGTAACGATCAACTCTTAATCGCGTCTACGCCATCGGTAGTTCGCCTACGATTTATTCTTATTCGATCTTTCGCCGTTGATTTCATACTAGACGGTAAGGATGTCGATTTTTAATCGATTATTTAAAAAATCGATTATTTTCATAAAATAAATCGATTTTTAGAATCGATTCTTACAAATCGTATCCGATTTTTACAAATGATCGATTCTAAAATTGTAAAAATACGTGGAGACCGTGGAGTGTTTACTGTGGAGACTGTATAAAGAGATCCAACTAGCATCAAAAATAACTATAAATGTTTCTAAAACGCGACAATTCTACTGCGCATAAGGGTTCTAACGGAACTCGTTCAATGGCTAATTCCCTACTCGTACTCGGCCGACCACGCGACCATTGGCTGACGCGCAACGGAATGCGCGAAACAAGTACATCATAAATTTTTCAACTTCTTCGATTTTCGTATACTCAATTTTCCTATAAATGCATGAAGATCCGCGGCCTAATAATTATTATTACTTTATTCCTTCAATAAAAGAGTCCAACAAAATTTTGATCTTCGTTTTTTTTATCATCTCTAGATATTTCTAAAAAAAATCGATTATTCAAAACATCGATTATTTAGTGGATCGATTCTCGAAGCTTCGATTATAATCGATTCAGAAAAATCGATCTTTTTGAAAATAATCGGCATCCCTACTAGACGGGTTTTTAGCGTACGTGCTTACACAGGGAAAGAAAACGCAGTAGAGTGTCGCAAGCAACGGCGACGACGTTCGGCGTGAACAGTTCGGTGCGTGATAAAGTTTATTAAAGACCGTCGTGCCAGCTTAATCTTTCCGTGTACATACTTCGGTTGAAAGCGACGCTTGCATCTCCATCTCGCTTGCAGTTGAGATTTTACAAACTTCCCGCGATTATCACCCCCCGCCCATCGTGTCACACTGTTCTCGAGACAAAGCAATTGCTGCGAAACTTATCGATGCAGCACCAGGATCATGACTAGACTGCGGATTTTATACATTTTGTACAATTTATAACTGTGGACATGTTAAAAAGATTTAAGGCCACCAGGGTATTAGTTTCACCTTAAAAAGATAGTTAAAAGAAGAAAGCAGTTTATATTTGGCCCCTGCGGCTTGCAATCAATGCAGATATTTTTTATTTTGCTTAAGGATGTTCCGGAGGTATATAAAAACGCAACAAAATTTTTGAAAATTTGACAAGATACAATTCTTACTAAATTAATGCAATTACCAAAGTTTGGGTTCGGTTCACTGCACCGTTTAAGAATTATAGCAACTTAATCTTATCTTATGGAGAATTCATAAAATTCCACTTCAAACCCTATTTAAACCTTGGAAAAACGCAACTAGAAACTCCAAAAAAGAAAATACACTCAAAAACAAAAATATACTCATGAATATATTGATGGATTTCGAATTTCTTGTACTTTCGTCTCCCATTGTACCTCCAGAACATCCTGAAAGATCCGAAGCAGCTAAGACTCCCTCCGTTGTTTTTAGTAATACGAAAAAGTGTTTGGTTCTCCAGGTCCTGCTTTCCGTTATTTCAAGGTGATCGTCGCTTTTTTTTTTTAATGAAACGACGTATTCTGATTAGTGTAACATTATAGCTAATGAAGAGACAAATTCAACCATGTATTTACAATATGTCGACCTTCAAATGACCATCGTAAAGGTTACTCTTCAAAAAGCATAACTTAACCTCACCCTGTACATTAGTATTTATTTAATTATCATCATTTTACTGTGCGCGTTAAACCGAGTTCGGAAAACAATCGATGGACGTTAATGCAGCTAACCGTGAAGCGCCTTTACTGTCGAAAAGCACATGCGAAAATAGAGGCAGCGTGCGTACGCGCATCCGTTTGTTCACTCGTGGAATGAGTTTCGAGCCAGGAATAGTAGCGGAGGGTGCCGCGGACGGCGCTGCCAGCGCGATGCCAATCGAAATTTCGGGAGGACGATGACTGGCCGCCGCCGCGTCGCGCCGCTCCGTGGAACTGTGAACTCTTCTTTCTGTCACTGACCTTCCGCGAGCATGCACCTCGCCGCGAGATATTACGCGCGTCGCACGCGTTATTAATTATACAATCGATCGGCCGCGACATTCGTTTCGCACGGCCGCGGATCGAATTTTTATTGACCCGTTACGATTCTCCCGCTCCAAAAGCCAATATGTACACCTAAGAATTTATTCGCAATAATTGTCACAATAACCGGCTGCTCTTCGAGAGAAGACACCCGCCTGTCGATCATAGTAACAGCTGTCTTGCTCCCTATCTGTTTCATGAACCTCGAGAGTGATTGAAGCTGGGCGGACAGCTAATCTGATCACAGCCAGTGTCTCTCTGAAACAAACAGAGAGCGTCGAGTTGTCGACGGAACGCCTCACCGCAGAAATCAAACGGGAGAGCCCGCACTTTGATGCGACACGGTTGTAAATGTTACTATTTTCGCGGGGCGTTCGACCGAAAGCCGCAGTAGCGAAACAAGTGATATATACGAAAGCCATTGACGATCCACGATGCTGCTGCGGGGATCACCGAACCATGTGACACCCTCAGAATGCAAAGCATCGCTCACAATGGCAGAAATCCGAAGGAGGCCTGGCCCCCGAAGCACATTCAGCCGCACCGCGGGCCGCCATTGCTTTGCTCTCGGTTTTATGAATTCCCTTAGGTGTGCGCGCGCGTTTCCTTCCATCTGCGTGGGCATAAATGCTCGTTGCTGCGCGTCGTCATACGCGGCATTATGCCACAATAATTACTAATGCCGGCATTACGTCACGGCTCGCGTACGCGACACCCGTCTTTAGGGAAATCCTGGCTGCGTTAACGTCATTAACGTCTTCGAATCGTTTGATGCCTGTTCGTCGCCGGAAACGTGTCATCGTTTCGCGAGTCGTTTTTCATCGAAATTAGCCCGGATTAATTTATACTAGCACGTCCCAGATAGCTATCATACACGATCGGAGATAAAGTCGGAAATGATACATAGGGGAACACCGGTTCCGTCGAGATTCGGCCGAATTGAGTCGTGATAAACGAAAACGACGTTCGCCTCCGAAGGAGAATCGACAGGATCGAATATCTGCCAGGTGTTTTCCTATTTCCTCGGGTTACGCGTGACTGTGGGATAGCGTGAGGGGTTGCCGCATAGTCGCACGAGGATGCCAGGCAAACGTCCGTTGTGCGTTAATTCGATGGGAACTCTTTTGTGCATACCGAAGAGCGGACGACGGAAGCTCGTTTAAATTTTTTCAGTAATCCGCCGATCATTCCTGGTACGTACATGCACAGAAAGATTCCGCAATCGGGGGACTGTTACTTGTTACGCATCGAAAAATAATTGGAGTCACGAGAAGCAGCGTGTCGTCAACAGGTGGGGCCCTGGAAAGTGGGAGCAGGGGAGCCAAAGTGTGGGGCAAGTCCCCCTAAGCTCCAGGGAGCTGCTTCGAAACAGCCCTGGACCGACAGGCGAACAGTCCCGGGAAACGATTTTGGGTCCGACAAGCTCACACTGGTTCTCTCGCCCCTATTTCTCGACGACAGTGTTATCGTGACAAAAACACGGGCATGGCAACAAGGAGAGTGGCGCGTCGTCTTCCGACCAGCTGGTGGAACGCGTGACGTCACACGCCTACCTACACCGACGTTACGGCCGTCTCCTCTCTCTCTCTCTCCTTCTCTGCCCCTCTTTCCCTCTCTCTCTCTCTCCTCGGCCTCTATCGATACACTGCTCTCCCCCACTCCGAGCGAACGTTCTCCTTCCGAACCTCTGGCTAAATACATACTCACACCGAGCCTCGGTCCCTTTGCACGTAGATGTGCGCACACCTTCGAACGTGGCACGAGACACGTGTCAGGGCCGTAGCTCCCGTTGGGCGCATCGGCGAGTAGCTCATTGAATCGTCACGCTATATTTACACGACGCTCGTGACGTACCGAGAAGAAAGGTTCAACCCTATTCTTGGCAACGTTGATCACTCGCCGTTGATTCTAGTTTGAAAAACGCTGAGGGTTCCGCTGAGGACTACTGCCAATGGTGAATCATAGGATAATCTTGCGACACTGTGTTATCACAGTGTCTTTCAGCGATCGGTCAATTCCGAGAATGTATGCGTTTATGATTTTCCCCGGCGTTCGCGTCGAACAAAAGAGTTATTCGCTTTCGATCGAGAAGAGACGCGATACCGTGAACGGTCGTATCGATGTATGGTTAATTAAAATCCAGTGTGACATGCCAGGCGTCATACGTTCTCGGGTATAATCTTACGCGGGCGCGCGTGTCATTTTCGTTCTCTAATCACGATGAAAGCGATAACGGAGAATCTCTTTGTGCCCTCGGTCGGGCATCTTTTGTTTTCCGATAAAGTCGACCCGATAAGGAGTTAATAAGTAAAAATCGCGGGTGGGTGGACAAGCGAGCGAACGCGCGCGCACGAAGGGAACGTGCTCGCGCGCGGCACAACCCTGATTCGTAGTGGATGCACACACGCGTCGCGTGGGTGGGGGACAGCCGAGTATCGGCGACACGAGCCGATTCATCCCCACTCGAATCTCGGCCGATCTCTCCGGCAAAGAGTCGAGGAAACTGGAGGGGTAGCGTTGGTAGGGATAACATCTGCTCTTAGCGTGATTGCCGTGTATTGATGTGGCTTTACGGCGCGCGGCGGCCTACGGACAACAAAGTAAGCTGACGGTCGTTAATGTTCCTGCTACGCGAATACTCGAGGCCGTCGGAATATTGCGCTGCACCTAACGTTCGACGTGGTCGCCGCGTTCCAACCGAGATTCGCCGAGTTACAGTACTATGTGATAATCCTATCTGGTTCATTTTTCGGAAGACGAGCCCCGAACGTTACCCCTACCACTGAAATCGTCACCTGTTCGCTAAGGGACTCTCTCGCCGACGAAAATGTTCGCACATATTTCCCGCGATGCTTTTTTATAGTTTATATAATGGTTTCAGGAAAGCCATGGTTGGAAAAACAATACGGCACTCGTGGTTACGCAACATCGGCGCTAAGAAAAACTGTTGTGTAATTAATTTGCATTTTAACGCGATAGTGCCAGCACTACTAGTGCCCACATCCACGTTAACATTGATATATTTCTTTTTTTTTCTTTTTTGACAAGCTGAACAGAAACGGAGCACGCGTCACGTGAAATCCGTGATTCGGAGAAAGTGACGGGACAATATTCTTTTCACTGATTTCTCGCGCACGTATCGCCGAATCGTTATTGGAGCCACGAGGGTCGCGAGTTGGAAATTAACTGGAAATTTCATCGAGAGATTTTCGTCCATTGACTTTTTTCAACCTGTTGCATCGCACGTGATATATTTACAGATTGTTGTATTTTTTTTTTTTAAATACAATGCCACGCGTTTCGGTTGATACTTCTAACCGAGCAACTTCGATAACTGGCCAGTTTATAAATCGATGTTGCGCTGCTGTTTCAAAGCGCGTTGAAACAATGCCGAGGAGTAATTGAATGGGTGTCTGGAAGGAGAGCCTATGTGAGGTTTTTCAAATTTTATAGGAGCGGAATTAGGATTGTATTTTGCTTTAACATTTACTAAAACAAATCGTGAGAAATAGTCTTTCAGTGTTCATTCTCGTGAAATAGTGTCGGATAGGTAAGCGAGCAAGATCGGTGAAAGAGCAAGGTCGTTTAATCACTACTGGCGACTCATAAACTTGGTACATATAAATGCGTCACAAAGTCGATTCGATTTTACGCAAGTCGCACGGTATGCAGCTCGTGCATTCTGACTCCGCGACACGGAGTGTGTATTCGTGATCCTGCGACAATGCGCATCTTTCTCTGCGCGTCACAATGACAATAACTATGTTTCTTTCGTTCCGGTGAATATGAAAATGAGCGGGTCGTTTGTTCGAGCATCGGATAACCCGGGGTAAACGGTGACTCCATCTATGTGTATTACCGATCGCCGTTCTATTCGAGTTCTATTCGAGCGCATTAGCATATTGAAATGTTTGGTGTGCGCGGCGCGTATAGAATAGGTATTAGGTTTCCCAACAATGGGACACGAGCCGAAGCCAGTCGGTTGTTAAGTAGCCACGGAATCGGAAACAAAAGCGAAGAACGACTCCCTTTTTCCGGTTTATTTTAAGAAGCACCGACCGCGCGCGCGGGACTCGAGGAATCGTCGAGCCTCTCGCGCTCGCCGGAGATAAGATGTCGCTGTCGTCGTCGTAGTGGCATTGTCGCGATGCTTCCCGCGATACTTGTAACGGTCGTTCACAGAGAGACAAAGCGTTCTAAATACGAACCGCTTCTTTTTTTCCCCCCGATTACTCGTCCTCGTCCATCGCGCAGCTCGCCAGAGAAAGTCGACCGACCAAATGGTCACGGCCTATTTAACGATTGCCCCGTACAATTTCATCGTTTCTATGTAGACTTCGTGGCGCTGGAGCCCGAAAGAAATCACGGGGATATTGCGACAGTCCAGACAAAACCCGCTACGTAAGACCTTCCTGCAACGCGAACCAAAAATTACCAATCGTATGTGATTCCGAGTTTCTTATAACGCGGTACGAATTAATCGCGTTATAAGAGGGTGGACTGGAGGGTGGTACTTCAGTACGTGCAGAAGTGGGCATTATTTGGCGAAAGAAATATTTCAAATACTATTTACTATTTCGGATTTTATTTTGCTTAAAGTAAATAGTATTTTAAATGAGATATGCAATTTCGAAAATAAAATATTTATATTCTAACAATCTGAAACGCGAAATACAATGTTTTACTATTTGCATTGTTATAGTACTCTGAGAAACCGCGTGAACATACAGTTACACTCATAAATGTATTGAATTCGAACCACTATTTTCAGGAATAATATTTAAAATTGTACGTTTCAAATGAAATATTATTTTCCAAATAAATTACTGTCTCAAATAAATTATTTTATATTCAAAAATTACTGCATCAAATAAAATATTTTATTTTCAAAGTTGTGTACACATACTATTTTCCCCAGCTCCGAGTACGTGTCATGTTAAGTACACGGGTGCATTTTAATTGGTATTAATTTTTCGGACACAGTCACTAATTTTGAAAAACGAAATGCAGGCATATAAAATAAAAATGATGTTTAAATTTATTGTTGTATCAACAACAGCGGGGAAGTTGCGAGACCTCGATGCATAAATTAATATCAATGTTCTAAAAATCATGCAAATTAAACTGAGGATCCACGGGCACCCGTGTACTTAAAATTGACGCGCACTAAAGCACGTGTATATAAATACAAGTCCAAAACCACGATCTCTATACTGCTATATCACACAAACACAATACAATGATAAATATAAGAATATTTTTCTAAAAGTAATCCGTTGAACCATCTCGGATTCGTTTGGATTAAACTCGAGGACGGGTTGAAGTCGGATAGGGGTGGTTACAGGCGCGCGCGGGCGGACGGGTTCGTTCCACGAAAGAGATTCGCTCGTTTCATTATTCGCGCAGAGTAAAAGTACTCGCGTCGGCGCAATTAACGAGCTACGAGAAATCCTTAACGGAGTTTCGCGCGTACGTGTTTATGCATACACGGGCTCGCGCGCGCGGTACCTGTTCACTGTCTCGGAGGGTATATTCGAAGCTGTGAGAGAGAAAGAGCGCGTTGAAGCGAGCGGAGATGAAACGGTATCCGACCGTGCAGCGTCGTAATAAGCATTTCGATCCAGCTTTTCATTTCGCGTGGAAAATTGCGAATTTATTCAATTCAAAACCAGTGCCCATTTACGACGAGATGTCGATCGATTCGATCATTGAGAGAAGTAGCCGTCGACCTACGCTGGGTAACGAAACGGTAATTGCGACGGAGGTAGCATTCGAAGCACGGAAGGTGGAGGGGTTCGACGGAAGCGGACGCGTCCCGAAAAGATAATCGGAATGCTAATCAGCTGCGGCGTCTTTCTCTTTTCGCAGCGCTGAAGGGAAAAGTGATAGTGTTTTCAGTGGCTCGGACCGGGCCGGGGCCGGCCGCCTAAATGTTTCGCGCGCGACAACCAGTTCGAACAAACGGTGTGCCTGCTGCATGCGGTGTGTGGAAGCTCTCCGTGTCGCGTTCCACCGGTGATGGTGGGGGATGGAAGGTTGACGGGGCGCGCATGCGCGTGGTTCGCGGCACTGCACTCACACGTACACAGCACTCGTGACGTCACGCGACGCCCGATAACACTTTTGTTGTCGTCGGGACTATCGTCGTACGTGCGCCGCGATTACGCGTGACGCACAGATCAGTTCGAGACACCGAGCGCGTCTGACACGGACTGGCTCGCGGCGGACGCACTTCCATTGAAATTTCTCTCTCGCGAGTGCAACGACGGAACCAGATCTCGTTCGACTCTCCGGTTTCGTGTGCTGTGAACTCTAGTGAAACAGTTAATCCTCCCGGCTCGGTACTCTCCGGTACTTTGTTTTTTTTTTTTTTTTTCGTCCCGGCCGCATCGCGCCAAGGAATGTGGAAAGTGTAACGACGCGTGTACGCACACGGTTTTCCATAGTTCGAAAGTGAGTTCCCTCTATTTGACGATTTTCCTCGATGTTGTCGTACGGAACACGTCTACACGTCGTCTTTCTTCCTCTCTATCACTTTCCCTCCGCGTTCGCGAACGTGTTTCCTCGGCCGAATACTACGTATGTACCTGTTGTTCCCGAGCGTATTAAAACCGACACATTATTCCGTGTAATTCTTGCGACTCGCGCCGCCACTGTATTATTGGATCGTCCTTGGGAAGTGGAACGACCACGCTCTCGCAATAAATGTAACCTCTAGCCATATCTACACCAATAAAACCAGCGATTTGTATCTCGAAGGAGAAAAGTCGTCGAGCTAATGAACCAGCTCTCCGCATACGTTCATCTGTGAAACCTTTATTTACAACACGGGGCACTAGTATTTACTCGCGAGCATGGAGAGAATAGTGGACCCCGGTGAAATAATTTTTGTTTTCGGTACGGTCGATAAAACGGTACAATGAAAATTCGGTATAACGCGTTAACCGAACCGTTTCACGGTTTAATCTTGGAGATTTTTGGAATTCTGTGTACTCGCGCGCGCGCACGCGAAATCAGCTGTAGAATAAAATGCACGGCCTATAATGAAACACAATGCTTGTAAACGAGCCGAAAACCGGAGATAATAATCGTGAGTCGAGCGATAGAGGAACGGATCAAACGGAATGCTACGCACACGGCCGACTCGCTTTGTACGTGTTTATTTAGAAGCGTGTAAAAGTGCTCGCTCGCCGATTTCTTTTTATCCGCGCATTCCTTTCAAGGCCCCTGCAGGGAACGGACGGGCGGCAACGGTTCGACCTGGTCGTCCCCCATGCACCGACCGCTTTCTACTTTGAACGGTTCAATATGGTGGCCTTTCGAAGCGTTTTCCTTACCTCGCGTCTTACCTCGAACCGATATCGATAGGCTCGGTGTACGCGGTGCATTAATAAACGCGTTTCGCAAATTGTACGACCGAACCGAATACATTTCTCCTTCCCTGCGAAAACACTACTTTCTCGTCAACCCAATATCGGAGAAATATCGATCTAGGTTCTATATAGCGATGTTCTCGAAAGATTAGAGATTACCTCCGTTGTAGAGGACGGTGATTTTCTATAGAGGACAGTATTAACCCCTTACAGTGATTAAAACGTCTTTATCCCCAAAAATGTAGAAGAGAAAAGAAAATTTATATTTTTTGTATGGCTATATATCTACTTCCATGCTTAAATATTGATTACTAGACTGCGGATCTTTATGCAGAATAAAAAATCTTCGTATCGATTGCAGGGCACAGGAGCCAAATAAAAATTGTATCCTTCTTTTAATTATCCTATTAAGCTGAAACTAATACATTGATGTCCTTGAATATTTTTAACATGTCCACTGCTTTAAGATATACGCGCCCATTTTTGTTATAAATGCATAAAATCCGCAGTCTATTGATTACAAATTTTATTTCATTTCAAAAGAAAGGCGATAACATTCGTGTTTGTTAGACTTCGTTTACGATCATCATCGTGACTCGTTAAAATACGGCAAAAGGGGTTAAAGGACAAAAGAGCGCGGCAACTCGGAAATCGGCACCGCGGTTCGAAAGTAAGCAGCGATCCTGTAACGGTCAAGTATTTCTGTGTTTTGAAACGACAGGTTTAAACGGATCTAATTCTGGCCGAGGTCAAAGCTTCGTTTAATTGCCAGACGCTACTCCGCTACGGCGTGTGATGTAAGATTAGATGTAACGGCATCGAAGTGACGTATACTTTTTAGAGCGATCTCCTCGCGAACGGATTGGGCGGGATCCAGTGAAACTGGAAGCCGCCGGTTTATCGTTCGGCCTTTTTTTTTCGAAGAGTACTCGAAAACTTATCTGCGCCGATTATGGAACAGATAAGGGTTGAACTGCGCAGCTCGAATTTCGATAGACCGTCTCGGGTTTATCGAGCAACGCGCGAGCTTGGTATCAATTCTTAAATTGAACATCCTGATCAGGGAGAAGCTGTTACAACGCGCTATGTAAGAGCAATCTGCGACGCGCGTCGTGAATAACCAACCCACCGATATTTCAATACTGGAATAAGTTAAGCAAAGATATTTAATATTTTAATTCCTAAGAAAAAGAACATAAAAAGACACTACGATTTAATCGATCCGTTAACGTGGCAACCTTGAAAATTTCTGCGACGTTACAAAAATTAACAGCTATGTATTATACTTGTTAGAATAAACTGCAGGGTATAATTTATTTCGAGGTGCCAAGTTGTTAGAGTTTGAGGGGTTGACGTATTTATAATTCGCTTAATTTATCTAATCTAAATTATCTAATCTGCGTCTTGCGTTAAGGGAATAATGTCAACAGTATCGACAGTTAAGTTGTTTCGAGTAACTGTATAGGATAAAAATGACGAGGCAGCGACGTTGGGGAGGAAGGGAGAAGGTACGGTACGCGAGGAAACAGGGGAAGCCCGTGTGGATGTGTAAATATATATCCTACGCGCGAGCAAGCTTACGGAAAACGGGTGGGGAGAGGACGACGCGCACGAGTCAGCGACTCCGAAGCAGAGACTGTACTGTACAGGTTAGGTAACGCGTATCCATGGCGGTTTTTTCTTCTCGCAGAGAAAGTTAGCTTAGGCACGCTTGGAGCGTAAAATCGTCTCTCAGGTCGCCACGGTGCTTCTCCGTTCTCCGTAACAACAAAATTAAGTAGAACCGTCGTGGAATCGAAGCTCGACGGATCTCGCCAAGTAGACTTGACCGCATTATGGTGGTCGTACGCAGTCTATAGGCACTTCGTACTGGTTCCATCATTCCTCATCCACTCCCTCCACCCGTCGTAAGGGCGTCTCGTTAAACTACCCTACTAACTGATTTTACTTCTGTGATTCGCCATTGTTTGCGAAACAGCCGGACACTAGAATCAAACGACTCTGTTTTCGCGTACGCTTTCAAACCGTCAAAATAATAACGATCGTCGTGACACCGATTAATATTGGATATCGTCGCTCGAACCTCAAACTATATCTCGTATCGATTAAAGTTCAACACCGATACGCAGCAAATGATTTAGCAACAAGTGTCACGCGACACTCGGAACGTCGATTCTTTCAACGCGATTAATGTAGCGCGCGGCAGCCATCTTGTTGCTGGCAGGCAAACATGTCGGAGCCGCCACCTGTCAGCCGGTCGAACAACTCGTTTTTCGAATTATTTCTGTCCGCGACTATGACTCAACCGATCATTCGTGGGAATGATTTCCGGCAAAGAGATGCTTCATGCTTTTTCCCGTTAACGTGTTAATTGTCACGTACGCGAACCGTTGACTCATTTCGCGGGAATAACCCGCGGGGAAAATGAACCGCGAGAAAAGGGTCCCGTTGAAATCAGATTTTCCTTCGACGCGTCCGCTCTTAACCTAGAATCGCCGATGTTAATCACGACGATATTCGGTCGAATCTTTCTCCTTTTTAACGGTAGTCCCGGTTCTGCGTACTTTCTACGTGCTAGGCAGCCGTCGTCCGCTCGATTATGCCGCTGAACAACGTAATTCTATGCCATTTCCATGATCACTCGTGGAAAAAACGTTGCGAACGTCCGTTACGCGGAATGACGCGACCACCAATGAAAGAAAAGGAAAACCCGGGAGGCGTCTTCGGGAACTTTATGATTTTTCGCGGAACGTACTCGCACACTGTGCGCTCTTCTACCGTTTACGATTTATAGGTTAGGAAGTTGCTCGATGAGAATGTCCACAGATCGGTGCATAAACGATACGAGTGAAACGTACTCTGATTCGACGACTCAGACTTTCTTCCACCGGCAGAAACACTTAGGAAGCTCGTGTCGCAGGAGAATTCCGTCGCTCTCCCGTGTATAGAAAAAGCGATCTCTATAAATAGCGTGTTACGCAGTCTGTTAATCGGTCACGCATGCTCCACGCCTGCGGGAACATTGACATCCTGTCAATTCGCCGGGAGAAAAAAACACGTCTCACATCTCGACCGTTTCAATATCAACGCACTCGACTGTTTTTGTCGCGTACCGAGCTGACACGATTTATTGGCTGATCAAATTACATAAAAAATGAACAAAGGGTGGAGGGGTGGGAGGGTCACTTATATCATACTTGTTTCCTCTGTCATCTATCCTATCAATCCCGATTGACAAAATGACGTCCACCTTATGTTTCGGAATTGTTCGAAATAAAAATTTATACATAAAATGAACATGGCTGAGTGAAACCGGCGAAATTACCGCGGAACGAAGTTGGGTATGTAAAACGTTCGTCTCGGCCGGTTAACAGGTTAAAGATGAACATGCTGTCGTTTTTAGGGGAATTCTTAGAATTCTTTAGAGGTTCTCGGCGATTCGGAGGAACGCGGTGTGTTACGGATATCGTGCGTCGCTGAACGACGGAAGTTCGTATTCGGGTCATCCGCGACAATAGCGGAAAAGAATACGATAATCTGGCTCATAATCGGCGGAGTGCGCGCTCCATGTAAACACGTAAATTCGTGCTCGCGTACCGCTAACCTTCCCTGTATGGTCGCCACGCGTTACAGTCTCCTCGGCGATACCGTTAGTGTGGATTTATAGTGGAGCTGCGAGCATCGATGATAGCGGCGCGGTGAAAAGAAACCAGCATTCGTGACAACATTTCGACACATACACTAATGAAAAAGTACATATGTATTTCCTTGTTTTTCTTTTTCTTCACCGCACAGCTCACCTCGCTGCTCCACTATAAATCCACCCTTACGCAAACATTTTTCCGTTTCCCACCGTGCCCGTCAACAGCAACAAAATGCATCGGACACGCCGTGCAACGATAAAATGCACCTTCACGATTTCACTAAAAAAAATTGTTCTTACCTTTCGCGACATAGACTGCGGATTTTATGCGTTCGTGATAAAAATGAGTAGATTACGAACAACACGTTTAAAACGTTCGCAGAAATCCGCAGTCCAATTGTCAAATTCTACGGTGGAAGAATAAACAACTATATCGTGAAATATTTTCTCGTTTCAGACGCTAAGATGAGATTAGAAGAGGATCTAGTGATACGCAGGAGCCGACCAACGATGATTTCCGCCAAGTATCGTGCGCGAGAGGAACGTCGTCGCCTTCTGAAGATCTCCGCGGGGAAACTGAGGAGGATCGAGGACCCGGAAGCCAGCCTCTGCAGATCGGTCCTCATCAATAACGCCGTGAGGCGGCTGCAGCGCGAGAACAGAGACGAGAAGACGAGGAACTACGGGCTTCCGGTGGTCACGTATCTGAACGACTCCACCAAAGAGAACAATGTTTCCAGTAACCTTATCGTCGGTGTGACGGACGACGACACCACCTCCAGAAAAAGGTACAGCATCCGGTCGGTGTTGCGGAAATGTCGCGGGATTCGATATCGGATTAGAACCTCGGTCTCACCCTCGGTACTCGTTCCTCGCCGCGTAGTCACAAGGGGATTTCTACTCTTTCGACTGGTTAAATCTCGTAACGGTAGAGTCGCGTAACGTTGATCGGATATCTACGCAATGGCGGAAGAAGAACGCTAAATCTTAATGGTTCTAGCTTCGTTTTACATAATGTTGATTGCACAAGAAACCAACGGGGAAACGGAGTAGGGCGCGTCCACGGTGTAACGTGTTTGGGTGGGGGGTTTAGCGAGTCCCAACTTCCGAGAGAGACATAACCAACCGGTGGTAACAGTTGACGATCGTTCGCGATCTGATCGTGTGACTGATCTGCGCAGATTGAGCGAGGACGCGAGGACCGACGGACTCGGCTCGAAGCGGCAGAGGCACGATGACCTCGACCTCCAGGACGACGTGTTCAGCGACTTCTACATCCTGCCACCGACGCCGCGGCTGCTCTCTCATATCGACGAGGTCCAGGAGCCGGAGTCCCCACACCACCATCACCTGGTCTATACAGAGGATCGTCTGGGCACCGTGGACGTTCGATCGTCGTCGACCACGATGATCAGCACCAGCACGGCGAACACGACGACCAGCAACAGTAACAGCAACGCCAACCATGCCAGCAACGCCAGCAACACCGCCAATAACAACAGCACCACCACCACAAGTAGTTGCTGCAGCTCCTCCGTGATATTCCCCAGCGAGTTGGACGACTCCGGCGCGCAGTTGAATAATGTGGTTGCAAGATCCGGGGACGTTGGCATGATGGAGACGTCGGACGTCGTCGACCCCGACCGGATCTGCGACTTCGCCAGGTTCGCGGATTCGGCGAAGAGCCTGGAGGAACGTTTGGTCGAGCTGCAGTCCCTGGACGAGCACTTCGACCTGGCAAAGTTCGAGAGGAACAACAACCAGAGCTGCGGCAGGGCCTTCCACGACATCCAGACGTTCCACAGTCTAGTCCCTGGCCTGGAAACTTAGAAGGGAGCCCCGTGCCTCGAGCTCCATCCTCCAATCGTCGTGTCGGGCCCGAAACAGGGCCACGACGTCGACCACGACGATGTGGGTAGACGGTTTCGCGGCACACACGAGGACACACGGCGAGGATGAACCTGGACACGGAGGGTGCAGAGAGAGAAAGAGAGAGAGGAGGCTGGTTGTGCTCAGTCGTCGAATTAGCTCCGCAGACACCGCCCCGCCTCTTGTCGAGGATGTGTTTGGCACCGGAGACTCGAAAGAGGACTCTTCTTCGGTCGGCTAGGTATCCCCCTAGAACACAAGGGGACACCTAACAATGTTCTCGTGCACACCGGGACTGGTAGGGAACATTCGACTAACCGATGAGATCCCCGGACGATAAGACTAGATCCATAGAAATTTTTATTCGTCAAAATATGTGCTCCTCGCTCGTAACACGCACGGCGATCGTTCCAGCAGACGGGAAAGAGTATTAAACCATTTGCATCGTGAGGAAGAACGAGGAACAGTGGCCCTGGCCAGCAATCTTTCTCATTTTATTATATTTAAGTAGAAAAATTTCGAAAAGCAAAAAAAGACTTCGCGTTTTAGTAATTTGTATATATGTATTTGTTATACGTGTTGTTGCGCGCATACGTATTATTGATGACGACGACAGCAATGCACTGTTTGCTCCAACTTCGTCACGTCGTCTAAGATGTACGGGTGCGTATCTCTCCTCCACGATGCAAATTGGTTAACCCCTTAAAGATTTTTTTTTCCGTTACATCGACAACGATTATGAACGTCTTTGTCGCTTATAGTTTCCTGGAAGAGATTTTTTATCGCGAGCCTGACTTTTGACGTTGTATGGCAAGAGGTTAAAGATTTATACGGTCGGGCATTAGCGGTGAGCCTCGAGCAAACAGCGACGATCGGCGCCGTGGTTGTTACGCGGAGGAGCGTCGCGTTTACCTCATGCTATCCCGCGGATTTAGTCTTGTTGTCTCGTGATCGCGCGAGTTTGTATAGATAAGAAGTTCGAAAAGAGGTACACGGTGTTCTCTTGTCACGTGCTGTACGAATACGCGTTTCTCTTCCTGGTATCGTCGACCTTGACGGAGACGTACGGCCCGAGACGCGGAAGTGACGTGCAACGAGAGGACACCATGTAGAATGCTTTTCGAATAGCCTCGACGAGGTTCTGTCGCATCGTTAACCAGATCCGTTGGGCACTTCTCTAGAGTTGAATTTGGTATTTAGAGGTGTACGTACGGAAGATTTTCGCGCCGGAAGTTGTACGTACGATCGACCGGTACCAAAATGTCCTGAACTACGCGTAGGCATATTGTATACATGTATATATATATGTATATGTACACGTATATGTATATCTATATATATATATATATATATATATATATATATACATATATAGTATATATATATGTAGACAATGCATACGTGTATGCACATATATACGTGTAATTTGTATATATTCTAAGTACGTTTGTAAGAGCACGTTATCGATAATATTATAGGTGAATTTGTAGTGGAATTTCTCGACGGACAATTACGCGAAGTGCAACAGACGAGAAAACGCTCTGAACGATGGAACGCGTTCCTGCGCCTCTGTAAAAATGCCTTTAGAGTAGCGTCGTGAGTTAAAACAAATAATAATAATAATGTGGTGGTGTGCGATGAAATCGAACGAATTCACTGTACCCCGCGATAATGCCACGGTGGGCCTTAATTGTTGCGCAACGTTCTTCGGTTATACTATCTAACGATATTTCGTCTCGTGTGTCGCCCCCCTCGTTCGCGCCGATAATAACGAGAGGGCAGTCGTATCCTCGCAGTCCTTCAGCGACGAATTCAAACTGTTTCGACGGGCTTTTCCGGTTTTCTGTCGAACGCTACCACAATTTGATTCTGGCTACACGCAATATCGCGTCGTCAATACCGAAGCAGACAAACTAAATACGATGGCGGTCGGTAATGGGTTGAGTCGTAAACGAAACGGAATGTTAAGCTTGGGAAGTAGCGGAGAATCGTTGAGCCGAAACGGTAACTGAAAATTTGTACCGTGAGTTGATTTTAATCGCAGGAATTTTAACGAGGGCCGCGTTTATGATTCAACCTTGGCGCAGCTAGGCTTCGAGCGAGTTGTTAATGTTGGTCGGGTTCGTGTTCGATCGGAATAGAGAGACGAATAATTGTGAGAGAATTGACGAACGGTACAGCCGAGCGTTCGTTTTCACTAGTTACAAATGTTTTTCTTTTTTTGTTCGCTTTTCAAAGTATATGTTCCATTTCGATACGTCGAACGACTTAACGGTCTCACGACCGCGCGTACGCGGAATTTTGTTAACTCAACTTTTCCCCTCCCCCTTTCAAGCTAAGAATGTCGCAATAAGTTTTGTAAAATTTTGTTACGATGAAACGATACACGCGACCGTGTATATTAATTTGTACACATTGTTCTTGTACATAGGAATGTATTGTTCAGAAGATACATATATAGATAAGCTCGATCGATAAAATGGTGTATCTTAGCGTGGACTCTGCAGACACTGTATGGTGCAATACTTTGTACATCCGGTTGGCTAACCGGCGAGAATCCGCGAATCAATTTCAAACATGAATCGCGTTAATCTGGTACGGTTCTTGAGGAATCGAAGCTACGAGATTTCCCCACAGAGGATCGAGGGTGAACATTGTCCTAAAAGAATGTTTGGCATTAATTCGTGGACCAAGTCGGTCGCACTTCACGTTGATCCATTTGTAAGAGTGGCCCCGGCACGATTAAGCCAGGGAACAGATTTAACATCGTATGGGAGTTTGTGTCACGGGATCAGAAACAACGATCTTGTCAAGAAAGTACGCGTGTCTTTATCATTGCTTCTCTCTTACCCCGACCTTACCAGAACCAATATTTCGTTTCGGATCGTATTTTGATTTGTGCGTTATTGCCCGGTTAGTGGTCGGAAAGCGCGGTGGCGTTTGGAACTATAATTAACCTAGGCGCACAGTGGTCGGTCGGAAATATTCGAAAGAAAAAATAGTACACACTCGAACAAACGTGTGATCTTCGCATTATTTAGCCTCGAGTAATTACTACCGAGACTATTGCAATCTCTTTTGCAGTTCGATAAGACTATAAAAAGGGTCGTAGAACCCTCGTGCTCGCGTGACACAAAAATACATCGGATGTTAGATCTATACTTAGCTTTACCCGTGCCCGTTCCCTCCTCCTAACTTCTTCCCCTTCCCTATACCGTTCACAAAAGTGCTAAAAAGGAATTGGATGTTCGACGACGCGTTGTTTTCCCGCAGCCCTTCTTGTTACGTTTCGTTCGAAAGAGATCTTTCGTATGTCCTCCTAGCCTCCCTCGCGTCTCACGGTTAGATTCTTTTCCATATTTTCACCGTTCCGGTAACGGGAATCGAGTCGCTGAACACGGACGATGCCCTCTATACGTGTATCGTGCAACCTAAAGGGTTAACGCAAACCTGTCTCCGTTACGTAATCATATCGGTAAAATCGAAGTATCGTCAAAACACTTTTACAAATCTCGTGCGAGAGAGAGAGAGAGAGAGAGAGAGAGAGCTGCTGGAATGAAACAAACTGTAACGAAGCAAACGGTGATAATGAGACTGCGGGTGTTTATGCGAATTTACAATTTTTATAGATGAATTTACAAAACTGTTGATTAGACGATTTAGCAACAAAATTGACAGGACTAATTCGATAGTCTGTGGGTAAATAGATAAGAGGACAACGCGATAGACGAGTCGACTCGTCGGGCACGGTTAACAGGTGAAGAACAATTCAACGATCAATCAAATTCTGTAGCAACGTCACAATAAAGATCCGCAGTCTATATATACATATATATATATATATACACAAACGAGGAAATAATGCAAAAAAAAAATCCAATCTTCCTTTCGAACGTTCGAACCACAGTTCGAGGGGACGGTTCCTAACTCGATACGCGATCGTCTGCGACGCCGGTAAAATCGGGATCTCGATCTGATGGTTTGACGCGACGTGTCACACTGTAAATAGCTGCCTTAGCCACCCGTGTAAGAGTAATCAACTATGTATAAAGTTTCATACATTGTTTAGGTTTTTAGTACTAGTTATCCGAGATCAGTTACCAATTATACGAACAATTTGCGAATAAACTGCAAAAATATAAGACCGCGTCTCGTCTTCTGTCTCCGTTCCCGCCTCTTCGTTCTAACCTCTTATACGAATCCTGTTACGATTGCTGAAAAGGTACGTATATGTATACACCAGGAATAGGCGAACAAGTAAGTTCATATTCGAATATTAAAAACGCATGCGTGTAGTATTTTTCAATATTTTCTTTTTATTGAGTGTTGCGAATATATATACAAAGGATGGCGAACTAATAACTATTACATTAGAACCAAATAAACAAAGGTTACGATAATAGTATTAACGCGTGTTAATAATATTTATTTAAATAACGTAATCATAACGATGTGTGCCGAATTTTAAAAAAGAAATGAAATGGACACTGTCACTGCGTACGCTAGAAGCGTCTCTGTCATTTGTTTATTCGTGTCTCGTATCGAATTTGTTCCCCCTAACAATTGCTCTCTCGCACAGTATCGACATTGCTCTTTGCGACGTTCGGTCCTCGAAGTGAAAAACGAAGAAAAAAGAGTGAGAGGAAAGAAGTAGCGGGGGTAGGGAAGAGAAACATGTTCGAGATCGATGTCGATATTGTGTCAAAGGATAGCTATCGAATGGCTGGGTACGGAGAGGCGGCAAATCCACCAAAACTTCCTAATATACTCTTTCTTCTTCTTTCCGAGGAACGCCATCGAATTATCGTTCCCGTTGAAACGGACCTCGTGGATCGCCGTGTTTTCATGGATCGCGAGATTCGCGAGTCGAGTTCAGTCGAGGCGCGTATCGATTCGGTTCGCCGACGAGCTACGAGCTGTATTAAAAAGTGAAAAATCGTCTCTATACGTAATCGCGCACAAATCGCTCACTATTCACCGTGTCGAGTCGACATGACGTTTGTGCGTTTAAAGGATCGCGACCGTTCGAGAACCGATCGCGAATCATCCGACTGTCACTACATATATCGTCGCCGAGAGAGCGTGTCCTCGGCCGATTCGAATGCCCGGTTAGAAAATCGGGTAAAAAATATGAACACGTTATTCTTTTCCGTCGCGTCGTCGGATGATGCTTGTCTAGGGTGCCGGCGGTGCCGCGCGTTCCACGGGGAACCATCGATGTGTTCGAAATTCGAGATATCATGAAAACAATCGAACGGACCTCGGGTTTCACACGCCAACGATAATCTCTTGTGTTCGACGTGAAGTACCGTCGGACTGTCAACGCGCGCGCACGAGTCCCTCTGAAGTAAGCTACAGAACCACGCGCCGAACAGATCGATTCGAGATACGTGCGTCATGCTTCTGAAGTTGGCCGAGAAACGGCAACGTTGTTTGGTGAAATTGGCGCCATTGCGACATGCAAATTTGAGAAAACCTAACCACGGACACATACACACAGGCACACATAGTTTTCACAGCGTTTTGCTCTCGTTCATTCGTATTGCTTTTTTTCGCATATATATATATATCGTTCGTCTCGCTCTTCACGTAATAAAATATTATCTGCTAAGAAAGACCATAATTCTGCCGCATCTCTCGATTTACGCAATTTTCAAAAATATCTCTTCCCCGCGGGGGAACGTCGAATGATTTTTTCCCCTGTCGCGATCCCGACTCGTTTCACGAAACGACGGGTCGCCGTGATCGTTGAAAACATCTCGAAAAATATTTCAACGTTATTACACGTTGCGAGAATCTAATGGCAGTCGAGCCCGGCCGATCGTTCGTCGTTTCAAGGAACTGCTCTAGTGAAAAGCCGTGCCGCGTTGTGTTCTCGCAGCCGAGAAGGAATCCGGTTGCCCCGGCAAGCGGTTCTTTCGCGTGTCCCGGCAAACGTAGTCGCGTCTACTTGCCAGTGGAAACAGAACCGTATGTTGTCAGACACGTGTTCCCGGAGCGTTAACGGTTCTCCGGCCGTTCACAATTCTGGATCGACTACTAGCGAAAAGTCTCGAAGTCGCTGCGCTGCTGCCGGGCTCACGGCATTATTTTTACCGCGACGACTCGCGTCGCCGACGAGAATTTCAAAAGGAACAAAGACACCAATGTGTGTTCTCGCGCGTTCTCTTCCCCAGCAAAAAGTCATTCGACGATTTCTATCCCCACTCGACTACCAGTAATTACGCTTTTTCTCGTTTGATCACAAAAATAGAATTCTTAAAACTTAAATTCAGTTCGTTCACACTGTTCTTCAGACACGTACGCACACACACACACACAAACACGCGCGCGCATACGTGCAGGACACATACACGGGAACATACGTATACAATCTCTCGCTCTCTTCTCATTCCCCTACCGCGGTTTCTCACGTTCCTTTGTGTACAGCGGTCCGTGTACACTCGCGAGCGATCATTCGCCGAGAAGTATGCAGTTTGCGTGGACGACAACATTTTCGACTCGCGCGTCCGATCGTTCCCCGACTCCCGTCCGCCATTTTCAGGAAAATGTATCGTGCTTGCAACGATGGAACCATTGATTTTGATAGTTTTACGTGTTTGTAGTTCGAATATTTTACACATCGAGAATCAGCAGATATTTTTAATATGTTCACGTGAAAGGTTCGGAATATTTGCTGAACAAAGATTCCATTCGAACAGAATTACAACAAATCACGAATACAAATTTGATTTTTTTTATCGATTTAATTTCTACGTGATAAGCCGTGATGCAAGGGCGAAATTCTTCGAACCGCTTAAAAAATCAATTGGCACGTGTACGTGAACGGTGTGTAACATCAAATTGACATTGTGAATTGATTTTTTTCGGAAATTCGACAAATCGTTGCAGATAATACGAGCGGGGTTGACAACCGTTACAACTACTGCCCGTATTTCGGGTGTCTTCCTTTCGCGAAAGCAGACTGTAGCTCCCAGAAAGAATTGATTCGACGTACTCCAGTTTTCAGGGGAAAAAAAAGGTATATTTTAACGCAAAACTGTAATCGATACACAGGTTCTTACAATAATCGAATACGCCTCAGTTAAATGTTTAGCTGTTACGTTAAAGGGAACGAAGAGTGGAAGAGAAACGGGTAAAGAATGAAAGGATCCCGCAAGGTCTCGACGAGAGAGAGAGAGAGAGAGAGAGAGAGAGAGAGAGAGATCCGTGCTCTCGAACGAAGGAACGTACATCTCGCCTACACCTTTCTCTCGCGGACATAACAAACACGGGGCTGTAACAATTATCTCTTTACAACAACGACTTATAAAAAACTATCCGAATTTCGCGTGTTCCTTCGTTTTTCCGAGCGGGGGGCGGGAGGAGAAGGGTGCGAGACGAGCAAAAAATCAGAATTGAGAGGAGGAGAACGAGAAAAGTCGGGACGCGAGACTTCATGCAGTAAAACACTAATAAATAAGAGATTAACGATTCTCCCCTGGACGAGAAACGAGCGGGATCGCAGCTTGATCGCGTTCTCTCTCTCACACTCTCTCTCTCTCTCTCTCTCTCTCTCTCTCTCTCTCTCTCTCTCTCTCTCTGTGTCTCGCGCTCGCTCTTTCCGCGGGAAACAAAGCGGAGAAACTGTGAACAATCGTTGCTGTGATTAGGGTCACAAGGGGTCCGAATAGAAAAATACGGTTCGACACGCACTGCACACCGCTCGGTAAAATGGCCGCGCGAATTTCCTCGGACGCGATCGGCCGCCGATAACAATAATTCCACTGATCGTCAAATATCCTATTCGATCGGTGATCTCGCATAGTTTCGATATACATATATTTATAATTTTTATTTCTCTCTTTCTATATATATGTATATATATGTATATATATATATGTGTGTATGTATATATTTATACGTATATATGTATATATATATATATATATATATATATATGCATATAGATATATCAAAAATATCCTTAATAAAATAGAGCATTTTATATGTATAATGTACTGTCAAGTACCTTTTTTTTGTATTACATTTTGTTTATCCGCCGTATACGTGCACACATCTACGTACACGTGGACCTCGTGCACGCATGTATGTGTACTTGTATAGTCGTAACGCGTTCAGTATTATATATACATATATTTTTAATATACATATAATACCAACGTAGACATTCTTTCCTACCGTTCACGCGTACGTGAGGCTCGCAAACGTGGACCGAACAGTGTCCTTCTTGTGTGTCTGTGTGTCTCTCTCTCTCTGTGTGTGTGTACGTACGCCATTTTTTACGTGTCGCCACGTGAACGTTTTTCCAGATTAGATTACACGAGCAAGCACGAAGTTGCTCGGTCTCTTCGCTGCGACTTCGTCTCACGGACACGGTGTCGTGTGCTGTTTCTTGACTTTCGAAAACCGTCGCTCCTCGATTCAATTCGATCCGATCCGTTTTCGGCAACGATCGATCGGCCGATGATCGTTCGACGACGCCTCGCGCGAATCAAAATGGATTTCCGTTATACGCACAAACACATATCTAGAACACAATAAAAATCGTTTAAGTGGATTGCAAGTCGCCGACATTAAGCGAAAATGTATTTTCCCATTAAACCAACAGAGAAAGTCGGAAACGATGGAGCAACGTCTTTTAACACGTTCACGAAAGCAAAAGAATCCAATTGATCAATCCAAAACTGTTATGATGAAATTTATCGTACTAGTTACGCTCCTCCATGTCCTGATACGAATTAATCTACTCGACTGCACCACTGTAAAAATTAATTCGTTAGACTTTCACGAACAATAGTGTCACCCATGTACGACCGACGTAGCGTTCAACGTGTTTATGTCTTTTCAGTTTTGTATGCGAGTTCTCCAATTTTGCCATTTGAAAGTAGTACGCCATTTAAAACAGAATAACTTTTTTATAATTGTACCGAACGACCTAATGCTCTTTGTAAGCAATTAGAGGCAATGGTTTACTAAATGATGTCAAAAGAAAATTTTCCAAAAATTACAATTTACAAGGTTACATGCGAAAATAAAAAACGCATTTTTTAAAAACTTTTTGATTTGGGTCCCTATTGAAAATTTAAAATATGTGTTTTGTAGATCTATGTTAGTTATACACGTACTGAAAATTTCATCGAAATCGGTTGACGCAGGAGAAAACGACAGGCATCGAAAGATGTACGATTCTGTTGTTTTTTTTAGCTGAAACTGAGCGAAAGTCGTGAAAAGCTACGATTTTTAACCGCTTACGACTCGTGTTTATCTCAACCGATTTCGATGAAATTTTCAGCATCAGTACAACTAACATAGATCTACAAAACATATATTTTAAATTTTAAGGAACCAAATAAAAAGTTTTTAAAAAATGCCTTTTTTATTTTCGCATGTAACCTTGTTAATTACAATTTTTGGGAAATTTTCTTTTGACATCATTTAGTAAACCAATACTTCTAATTGCTTACAAAACATCAGGTCGTTTGGTACAATTATAAAAAAAGTTATTCCATTTTAAAGGGCGTAGGAACACTTTTGTGGTCCACTGTACACGAAACTCGCAGTTTATACATATCCGTTCGTTATCGATCAAGGAGTCTTCAGAGCAAAGAATTGTTCCAACAATATTTCACTGTTTCTCGCAACAAAGGGTAAAAGTTGATCTTGTGGACGAACGCGTTCAATGTTCGTGCGAATAACACAAGTCTATTTTGATTCGTTCGACGATGTCGACATGTGAGAAATGGCTAAAAAAATCATTTAGAAAAACCGGAGCATGAAGCAACCTCTCGAGAAAGCGACGCTCTGCCGCGAAATATGTCTTTAGTTTCGCTGGACAGGGTGGAAATAATTCTGACCTCCATAATTCCCTGGAAATAGATACTTCCGATTCGATTTCGATTAAAAATTCACCGTTCGCGATTAGTGCTTTCACGGACGAGTCGTCTACACTTGTACTCCGCAAATGGCGACTAATTACGGTTAAAAAGTGAACAGCGAGCAACCTGCTCGATTCCAAATAAATTAGGCTCATCGAACGAGGAACGATTATCTGCATTCTGTAACGATTAGACAGCGGATTTGATTCATTTACAGCGAAGATGAGTAGGTGTACATTAAAATAGTAAAAACATTAGAAGAGTTTAAAAATACTGTTATATTGTTTCCAACCCTGTTGAACATATTTCGAAAGAAGACGAACTTCTAATTCACTCCGCTTCGTTACAATACAGATAGAAAATATTTATTTTGCATGAAGATCCGCTGTCTAGTAACGATATAAAATAATTCTATTCAGAGATAACGGCAAAGAAGCACCACGACAGAAATCGTGGTGCGAAAGACCAACGACGGTCACTCATTTATAACGAATTATGCGCGAATTGTCGTCCACCCTGTAGATTTGCCGGCCTCGTGAAAAGTCTGAATCAACAACGGCGCCCTTGGGACACCAGTTTGACTCCAAGTACGAGGAACGCGTTGCTAAATCTTCGGATGACTAAGAAGAGCGCGCTATGATACAATATGATCATCGGGATTGCAAAGATCGTGCTCGAGAGCGTGTCGTCAGGCTCTTGACGAAATCAGCTGTTAACCTATTAACGTAGGAGCACGAGTTAATTCGTCGGTCATGTCCGACTTCGTAGTCCACTCATTTCCGTTGTGTTCTCTTTGATCGGCCCATTATCATCTACTTGCGTCCGTGCTTTACGCAGCAAAATGATCATAGCATTGATCTCGTTCGAGAATCACTATGAGAATCACGTGGTCAACGGGTTAACTCGTTTTGAAGAGTAGTGTCGGCTAATAATTCTTCCTGAGGGCCCGCTGCCATTTTGAACGAAGCCGGCTTAAACTTCTGACGACGTTTAGTGTCGCGATTACATGGTTATTCGACCGGAAAGAAATTTCGATATTTTTCAGATACTTCTCAAAATTTCACTGAAATATATTGCTTCGATTTCGCGGCACTGTTTTGTTTAAGGTAGCTGACGCGTCGAGAAAACTCCTCGCGAAAGAGAGGCCCTGCACGCGAGATTATTCAATTGTCCCAGCGAAGAATCATTTGCGGATACCACTACACTCTGGTAACGCTGCTTGCGGATGGAGAAGCCTCGAACAGTTCCGATACGAAGAAAACGATCGCTCGATATCGTTGAACATTTAAGCAATTTTCCCCATCAATGAGTCTCCGTTCCTTCGAAAGCTAGGGTGAACTTTACTTTACCGGACTCAAAATTAGTACCCTTCTCCTACGAATTATGATGTATTTGGTATGTAATCTAGTAGATTTGTACCCGAGGCGGCTGCAGATCGAAGTTTCGATCTTGTAGGATCAATGGTTCAGGAGTTATGCTTACTTAAAGTTGAGCAATCTGCAGTGTTTTTGACAGGGAAGGACGCCGCCATATTGGTTTGTAGTGACGACCGCGAGCCGCTTACCTTACCGCCCCCTCATCCTAATCCTAGCCAACTCAGTAAGCGGCGTGTGACCGTCACTACAAACCAATATGGCGGCGCCCTTACCTGTCAAGAAACTGGAAATATGCTCAACTTTAAGCGACCATAACTCCTGAACCATTGATCCTAGAGATTCGAAACTTTGATCTGCATCCGCGTCGGGTACAAATCTACTGGATTACATACCAAACACATCATAATTCGTAGGAGAAAGGCACAAATTTTGAGTCCGGTAAAGTAAAGAGCAGCCGAAAGCTACGCTACGAACCTATCTCGTACTCAACACAGCCGACATTAGACATTTCTTTTCAAATCGAAACCAAAGGGGATATGCACTCTTGAACCGATCGCGTCCTAGCTTGAACGCGTAACCAGTGCGAACGGTGAACAACGAATCCTCGAACCGAAAGCTTCCTCGATCGCAGATCTTCGTGAAATATCAAACAGGAATCTATTTTTCTCTTTATACATTTTTTTGAATTTTCCTGCTGTCTGAAGTTACACAAATTTTCACCGCAAACGTGCAACATCCACTTACGCCACTTTCAGTTCGTATTTCTGGCAAAAATTGTTAGTTCAGACGCGTGCGAAGACATTTAAAGAATACGGAAACACTTCTGCATTGTTTTCAATCTCTTAAAATTATTAATAACTTTCTATTAATAGCTTTCTATTACCGAAGGATTTGTAAGCAAGATGGCGACCGTGTTCGAATATACAGAAGAAAGCAGAGAAATGGATGTTCCCTGCTTTCGAATACTAAAGGCAGTTTCGATTGGACGACACGATCGGATCAAAAGTGAAAATATCCCAGCTCTCCTGCCGATTTCTTTCTCTCTCTCTCTCTCTCTCCCTCAAGAAACTAATCACTCTATCGCAGTTCTCGAGGATCGATCGATAAATCGAAGCGCCCCTCGTGTTTCGTTGCTTGATCCTGTTCCTCGTCGGAGCTCGGAACGGTACGGAACTGTTTCAAACTGTTAGACGAAGGTTCAGTCACGAAGCATCTTTCTGTCGAACAATTATTTCGATTTCTATCATAAATAATATATCCTATCGGCTCGTTCGAGCGTAGAAAAGAAAATGCGCGGCTAAGTATCAGAATGAAAAATATTAGAATATGTACAATCGAGTTTATTATAGTGTGGTTACATATCAGATATGAAATGAAAACTTCTACTTTGAATAATATATAGCGTGTCGAGTGAACAAGAAGCAGTCGCTTCGTCTGCTTCGACGGTGTGTTAGGAATCGATATAAAAATCTTCTTCTTCTACAATGATTTTATAGTAAAAATACGTGCGGGTGTAATATAGTAATATCGATCACAAGAAAATATCCACTCGGAACCTGTATGCTAACCGAACTTGTAATAAGAGCAGATAACAGTTGGAAATGTCGGTCGTTCGTAACAGTTATTCGGAAGAAAGATGGTTCGTAACCGTTCTCGAGAACCGGGATCGCTGTTATAAAAGTTCTCGAGCCCCGACGCTCTTCCCGTGTCTCGAATTTTCTCTCTGTGTAACGAGGTAATTTACATTTATTCCTTAAGATTAGCTTGTTTTGTTTCATCATGTAAAATCATTCTCGGGCTATTTACAATATCGGTATTATATATATATATTTATGTATAACGACGCTAGTCACTTTCATTAAGGCAGTAGATTCTAAACGGTACACAACACGATCGAACGAATAGTAGAACTCGGTTATCGAAGCTCGGACATCGGATCCTCGCGTTGAACTTCACGTGGCGACAATGTAAAGACGAAGAAGAAGTGTGTAGAAGAGGAAAAGAAAAGAAAAGAATCGTGGAAATCTCAAAATCTCTCTCTCTCTCTCTCTCGCTCGCCTGTTTTTGTCTTTCTTTCTTTTTCTCTCGCACTCGTTTGATCCGCGCGCGACCTATAGATCGTGTCACACGATCGATAAAGGAATCCTGCACGCGACCGGATACGTCGTGGCGTGTAGCAATCGAATAATTGAAATAATAATAATAATAATAATAATAATAGTAATCATCATCATAATATTAATAATAATCCTCATCGGTTATCAACTAGAAAATAATTATCAAGTTATATACAATGCGATAGAAACGTATATATATGTACATATACATACGTATATACATACACAGATATATATATATTTACACGCACGTGTACACGCGCAATACAGATGCAGATCGTTTACGCACGTGCGTGTACGCATACATATGTGTGCAGTTAACGTAATAAATAAGCTCGGGGCATAATAGATCTACACCTATTCGGAGTGTGTGTGTTTACCATTTCACACACGATCAACAATTATCTCGTAACTCCGCTCTCGTCCAACAATTGCCCGCTAACTCTTTCCCCCTTTCGTTTTTGCGATTAGAATTAATTACAAGTCGTCATTATGCGCTCTCCTCTGGCGAGCGGGCCAAAATATATATTTCCTCTTCTTCTAATGTACAATTGATTTCCGCGGAGCATCCCTCTATACCTCCGAAACGATTTCCAGGTAGACAAAATATATATATATACATATATATATATATATGCATAGGTGTGTATATATATATGTATGTACCAATGACGAACAGGATGTACCGGGTGTCTCGTCCGTCGCGCACGATTCGAAAAGATTTCGACCACCTCCCGACCGTGCTGGAACTTGATCACATTTCTCCCGTTATAATCGACGTCCTCGAACAACTTTAACCAACAGGGGGGAGGGGGGGACGACGCTTTTCTTCCTCGCTACACTAGAGCACGTTAATCTGTTAACCGGGGAAGACAAGTCAACTCGTCCCTTACACTAGACTCCGTATCATGTTTCATCGTCATATATTACTCCGCTCTTGCTCGTTTATCAAAAAGCATTCGACCGCATTTCTGTATCTACATTAATCTAAAATTACTTTGTAATCACGTTTATCACAGGAGTCGATCTCGTGTCTTGTCCGGTGTATTCCCTCCTTAACGTCTCGCTGTCATGTGCCCACCTTATCCCCTAACCTCTCTTTTTCTTCTATGACCACGTGGTTGTAACAGTAGAATTGATGATGCTCAGGACAGTTTTCATGTTTATTTATAAATTTATTAAATATTATATTTTTGAAGGTTCTTCGTGCATACCCGTTAGTCCCTTTATTAATTCTAATCCAGCATATATGTATGTATCTTTCATTTGATCGTCTTAGATAATCGTGTGACAATTTCGAGATGCTAATGGTCGGAATAGACCCGGGCACCGCCGGCGGTGGGTTACGCAATTTGAAAGAACGTCTGTACAGCCCGATACGGTCTCCCGAGAACGCTACGCTAACGAGGGGACACAGGCACAAGGTCTGTCGACACCGATTCGCCCGGTTAACAGGTTCAGGATATGCTTCTCAGATCTTAGAAGGAATCGAAACGGTTCGAAACCGTTTTTCGGATTTCCCGCCGTGTCTGTTCGCACATGCACGGTCGGGAGCAACGTACGGCCGCGGTTCAAGGCGAGTGCGAGTCGGCCGAGACATCCGGTGCACGATGAAACACACCGGCGCCGCGTGTATGCTCGACTTTTTCTCCTCGGACGCCTTCGACAAAAGGAACGAACCACCGATTTCCACTTCTTCGATCTCTTTCCGGTTATCACTTTCTCTCTCTCTTTCTCTCTCCCTATCATTCTCTCCCGAAGAACATGGAACAACGATATGTCTAGCAGTGAGTACTCAAGTACTGATAACAGCAAGGCAAAAAGATCAGCTCCGTCACTCGTGGGAATTGCATACATATGTATATCTTTATTAATATTTCTATCGATACGTGTTTCATCTAAGGAGGAGGATCCCTTTCGGATCGAGCGAGGAAACGAAACGGCCGGAAGCAGTCTCGGGGCTTCCGGTCTCCATTCTTCCCGTCCACTTAATTTCTTTTCTCTCCCTCTCCGCCTGCTTCCTTCCGTCGGAAAATCCTCCGTCCACCTCTCCGCCCACCCCTCTCGTTATTACTGCTTTCGATATACAGTGTGTCCGTTTCGAACGTGTACATGGGATTCCATCCCAAAGTATTGAAGTTGCAGAACAAATGCATCGGACGAATGTATTCTCCGTGCCTCGCAAGAAATCTTGCGGAACGTCACAGGGGCAAAGGGGGTCCTTGCTCGCATCCAATGGTTAGGCTTTGACGTCACACGCTTTTTAGTCAATAATTCGGCTAAAATTGAAAATGCGCGTGGAGTGACCCAATCGGACGGCTTACAGCCGCGTTCCTAGCAGGGGACTTCTTGCGAAGCACGTAAAGAGTACATGTATGACCCAATTATTCGACTTTGAAGTCACCTTGGAGAGTCCTAGAAAAGTTACGTGGGAGTCCACAGTGAACCACGAATGTTTTTGAACGCGCTTTGAAACAGTATAACTTTTTTATAATTGTACCAAACGACCTGACGTTTTGTAAGCAATTAGAAGCATTGATTTTACTAAATGATCTGCAAACAAGATTTTCCGAAAATTACAATTTGCAAGGTTGCATGGAAAAATAGGAAAAGCATTTCTTAAAACTTTTTTATTCGGGCTCTTGATGAAAATTTAAGATATATGTTTTGCAGATCTATCTTAGAAAATTTTATCGAAATCGATTAACATACCTACAAGCTACGAGTGGTTAAATATGGTCAAAATCCATTTTGTTTTTCGCGACTTTTGGTCAGTTTCTGCTTAAAATCCACAGATTCTTACATCCTTCGATGCGTGTCGTTTTTTTTTCTGCGTCAACCGATTTCGATGAAGATTTCCGTAGTGTAAACTAACATAGATCTACAAAACGTATATTTTAAATTTTCATTACGGGCTCTGATGAAAAATTTATAAATGTTGCTTCTTTTACTTTCTCATGTAATTCTCAGCAATTGCGATTTTTTCAAAATCTTTTTTCCATGTCATTTGGTAATTCAATTCTTCTAATTGCTCAAAAAAAGTCAGGACGTTTAAGTGCGTTCAAATACTTTCGTGGTTCACTGTATGTTCTTTTTGTTACGCGATCTACTTACACTAAGCTTCAAAGACACTTCGAGGTGGTAGTACGGTCAGATTTTGAACGTCGTATATCCTTCGCGAGACTCTCCAAGGTCACCGTGAAGTCAAACTATCAACACTAGACTGCGGGTCTCTATGTAAAATAAAAATTGTCTGTGTTAATTACAAAACACAGGAGGAAATATACAAAATTCAGATTTATTGTACGTTCACGTATTCTCTAGTGGTTCGATATTACTGGTGTAATAACTACACTAGAATAGAATTTCATTTCAATGTGAAGATTGATAATGTTATTCAGTTGAAAATAATACAATATTACTTCTAAATTCTTTGAATGTTTCTACTGTTTCGCATTCGACGTATCAATTTTTGTCGGAGACTCAAAATCCGCAGTCTAATCATTACGATACGATGCCTTGCAACCTTCGTCTCAACCTGATCAATTCAAACCGGACATACTGTACCTGTACCAACTATATATATATACATGTATACTGTGTTTCGAATACGTTCAACGATATACTCTGTCATTAAAAACTAACGACTTTCGTTTCGCGACACACTTTAGGCACTTCCCTCCACCATCCCCCAGAAATGGGTGTACACACATATATATATATATATACACACACACAAAATCTCTATACGTTTCTCTCTCTTTACCTGACCGTATTCCCTAATTTCCGTTAGCTTCCTTCGTTCCTTTCATATATATATATATCACCCCTGGTCACACATACACACGTCGATGCTTTGGTTGGTTAGTGTAATTAAATCTCCGTTAGTGTCTCTCCGAGTATCCTCTAACGTCCTCGTGATATCCGTACTCTGTTTCTCCTCGTTTCGTAACTCCTATATTTCTATCTTTATAACGTACGCGCGGCCAGGTCGACGAAGAAAAATATTCGATCGACGACGCGCCCCGTGACGCGCGCGTCGTATATATGTTTTTTGAGCTTTTTCCGGAGCGCAGTAGCAAACGAAGCGCTCGATTAAGGCAGATATTGTCTCACTTCCATCGGGGGCGGTTTCCGTCCGTTTCGGCGCCGTTGAGCGCGCGCGCGCTCGCGCCGCGAGATGAGCCGATTCCACAGCTCGGCTCGGTCTCGGCTCGGTCTCGACTCGACCCGGATCCTCGATTCGCAGCCGATTCGTCGCACGGCCTGCGAAACGGTTCCTTCGCAGAGGATATAACAACGTGTTTGTCTAGCTACTTACTGTCCGCTCTGTCTAGCGAATCTCGAGCGTCCGCCTTGCCTTGTCTCATAGTCTCTCCTTCTTTCTTTCTCTGTCTCATTTGTCAGCGGGTCTGGTGACAGTCTGCGGTATCACCGTCAACGATTTCGGGATCTTCGGCAATATCGGGATCTGGTTGGACGACTTGGTGGTGACCTGTATCGACTTCGGCAGGTTCAGGTTGTGCAGCAAGTTCTGAGTGGGGCTGTTCTCGTTCGCCAACGAGCGTACATCGCAGATCAACGGCTCGAAGTCGCCTCTGCTCTGTCGGCTAAGCATCTCCTGCTGCATCCTCAGGTGTTTCTGGAACTGGGTGTGCGCGGCGAGCTGTTGCGCCTTCTGGTACTGCGTCGACTTCAAGTTCGGCGGCGAGGAGGAACTCGTGCCGGCCGCGGCGCCGGTCGCCCCTGTGCTTCCCATCGACTTCTCCGTCAGCATTTGCTTCTGCTTCTTCAACGTCTGCAGACGCTTGAACTCCGGCTCGCTCATCTGGAACACCTTGCCGCCGCCGGACGAGGCCGGCGACGCCCTTTGGCCGCCGTCTTTTCGTTTCACGTTGCCGTTCGTGGCGTTGCTAGTGGACGGCAGGTTCAATCGTTGCAAATTCGGCGGCGGTTTTTTGATGATCGACACGCCGGAGTTCAGCTTGAGGACTCGCGAGGGACTGCCTTTCGCCGATTGCTGCGAGGCCGTGGTCGTCGTGGCGGTCTTCATGGTGCTGGTGCCGGGCAGAGCTGACCGGTCCCTCTCGAGCACATAACCTCCGCTCAGACGCCGGGAGTTGTGGTACTCGGAAGCAATCGGCTCCATGATCGGCTCGTCCATCTTCTCGGGACCCTCGTACGATATCAGTCTGTTCTGAACGGACGTGGAGTAATTGATCGCGTTCCGCGAGGCGTTCGGAGCCAGCACCAGGTCGCCAGACCTGTAATATTTCTCTAGAAGTATCAAATGTCTGAGGAACGAACTCTGGTTCCCGTACGGTCTCTGCAGCTCTTGCCAGAGCAGCTTGGTGTCCCTGTCGTACTGTATCATTGTGGCGCACTTCTCCCAGCCCTGGGGCGTGATCTCCCGCACATTCCCGAACTCGATGTTCGCGTGGAGGTTCATTTCCTCCTCGCCGGGGAACAAGGTACGCACGCTGATCGACGGGTTCGCGCCTAGCCGCTGCACCACCGGCGTGATGTCGTTGCTTGTTCTCGGTCTCTTTGGCAATCTGGTCAGGGTCACCTCTTTATCCATCGCGAGGATCTCCACCACCTCGCTCGGGGTATCGCAAGATATCGTCCCATCCGACCCGGTACTGTACGAATGCATCTCGAGCATCTTGCGTTTCTTCAACTTCTCCACCGTGCTCTCGAGGCCTAGGTACTGCGCGTCCCCGGGCACGATCACCTCGTTCGCCGAATTCGTTTTTGTCGCGCGATTATTCTCGTTGTCCGTCTCGGAGATAACGCACTCGACCTTGGCCAGCTCGGGCGTCGACTTCTCCGAGATGGAGTTGGCCGTAGCGTCCGGGGATTTCGTGGTACCGCTCTTCGACTGCGCCGGGCATTTGTTCTTCTTTCGTTTCTCCTTGTCCTTGGACTGGTTCTGTGACGATAACTCGTCGTCCTCGTTGTCCAGGACCTCGATATCATGGTAGTGTAGAATTCTAAACAAGAAAATCGAGCGTACAGTATGTATGAAAATAGTAGTCACCGTTTCTACAGGTGACTCGAAATCTGTGTCCACGCTGAAGCAACAATTACTTTACTCTACATTCACGTTTTTGCCGAATAAAAGCAGAAGAAGGAGTAAATTGGAGTTGCGATACTAGGGAAGAGAGCGTCGATCAGAGCAGCGCTTGTAATAGTCGACTGCTGAGCATAGCTCTACTCGTCACTTCGTTCTCTTCGCTAGTATCGCAGCTAACCTTAGTAATCGTCTAACCACACAAGACCTACCTCTTACGATAATTCTTGAAGAAGCCCCGATGGCTCGTGTTCATGTTCTCGACGTCCTTGTACTTGAGTTGGAGCTGCGTGAAGTAACGGCACAGCTTGCAAACGAAGGTACCAGCAGCCAGCACAACAGGAACACCCTGTTGTCCCAGTAGTTGGTTCAGCTCGTCCGTCTCAGCGTTCGCCAGCTGATGAGTGTAGTTTCTCGCCAACCGACGTTTGCAGAGCGCACAGGTCAAGAATCGCTCTATCTTTGAGTAATGACTGACGCAAAACGACATGGAGGTGTGTTGGCTGGACTCCCAATCGATATCCACCTGTGGATAGCAGCGGAGTGGCTCGTTAGAACGTCAAATGTCTCGTTGTGTACCAAACGAAATGTTCCTTCGTTCAAAACGTACTACTCACCTGCTTTTGCAAACCGGCTTTTATCTTCAGCAACCAGCGGCGTTTCACGTGATGTCTCGCGGCGTCCCTGCAGTCCCGGGCCGAACATTTCGACACCATCAGCTGTCGGTGTTGTTTCTGCGGTTTGGTCTGCATATTCGTCGGACTCGTGTTCGCCTGAGAATAATGATCCTATTTAGCAAACAATTCTGGCGAAAATGGTCGCGAGTCTAGAAATTGGAGTTGGGCATTGCTTGGATAAATTCTTATTTTATAACTTTTGCACAACTTCGCCAACAAATCGAAGAAAATGTACCTTTCTGTCGACATGGCGGTAGCAAGCGTCGCACAAGCAAGAGTCCTTGGTAAGATGTCGCTCGATGTTCAGGATCTTCTTTCGTCTTTCGTCGGACTTCATCTGTGCCAGATGCATCGGTGTGTCCAAGGAACCGAACTTCCCGAAACAATAGCAACAGACATCCGCGCAGAGACGACCCGGGTGAATGGAGAATGAAGAGGACTTCTCTGGAATCACAAGAGACTGTCGATCCTTCGGCGCAGCGTCCTCGTTGTCTTCGTCTGTTGCGATAAAAAAGGATCGACGATTATGTACAGTCCTTCCGGAGAGGTTCTCGGATCGTGGACTGAACCGAGATTGAATGTTATTTATCACGGCAAAGTGTGATCACTTTAGTTGGAAGGTGAACTGGAGAGGGTTACAAAATGAATCGGTTTCATCTTTGAAGCAGTAGCACGGGGTAGCATGCTTGTTATTTAAAAACAAAAGAGAAGAACTGTTATAAACATGACTTGCAGGGCTGGAGGGGGACAAAAACTGCTTGACACGAGATGTAAGAACACCGATCGAATAGATCTTCAACCCTTTAAATGCCAGAGAAACATCGAAAGGGTTGATTGAATTCTTCCGACGATCAGAGTCAAACAGTTCTCTCCGCGATTGTAGGGCTTGAACAGGGTACAAGGACACGTGTTTGTTTAATAAAGCAGAGGCGAAGGAAACGATTAAGAATGTAGTTATTCCCGCAACCAGGATTACCGCAAGAGTGTCTGTGGTTAGTAGAGAACTTTCGGTTCGCACCAGAGCTGCTATCGCCCAAACCACTGGTTCCAAACTGAAAACGAAAGAAGGACATATTTATTAAGAAGTTTTCTGTCGACGAATCACTCGTATATCTGTTCATATCGTGATCGACACCTACCTCCTTTTGAATGGTGTAGAACTCTGGTGAATCGCCTTCGCCATCCCCACGACCCTGCTTCAACACCATCTTCAACGGCGACCTGGATCGTCTCTTGTCCCTCTCCTTCTCCTTCTGCACCCTGATCACGGTCTTCAAGGTGCCGGTGTACTGTTCCTTCTTGGCCTTCTGATGGTTGAGTCTCTCCGCGGCTTTCTCCAAGGATTCGAGGCCCAACAATCTCAAGATAGACTCCTTCTTGGCCTTGTCCTCGGGCGTCTCCAGGATCTTTTCCGCGACGTTTACGCTGCTAGACGACTCGCCTGACGTGGACGTCTCGTCCGAATCCTTCTGCGAGGTCTCGGGTGTCTTCGCCGGTTTGCACTCCACGTCCAGCATGCTAATGTTCTCGGCTTGTTTGGTTACATGATTCTCGGACAAGTTCCTCGACAGCCTGTCCTCGCAGCTCTCTTTGCTAAGCTTTTTAGCGATCACCAAGTCGTTCTCTGACTTGCTGCGCGCGCTGTCCGCGGTGTTCTTATGCTTTTCCAAGCTTCCTCTGCCTCCCTCGGAGAATCCTCTGAAGTTGCCGGCGCATTCGGCCCCGCTGCTGTACTTATTCAAGAACGATCGATTGTTCTCGTTGATTGTGGCCACCTCGTTATCCAGCAGGGTCTCCTCCTTGTTCTGCTGGTCGGATCTCCGCACCTCCCGCTTCGGTCTCTTGATCTTCTGGGACACCGACTGGTCATCCTTGCGTTTCTTCGGCTCCCTGCTGCGTCGAGGGCGAGCTTTCGAGTCCAAGTCGTTCAACTCCAGGTCGCCATTGTTCTGGCTTTCTTCGGGATCCTCTATGTTGGCTGGGGTCTCCGTCTTCTCCTCTGCCAAGTCTTCCTCGGCGTCGTTCTGTTTCTTCTGAGCACCGTCCTCGTCAGCTTTTCCCTTCGAATTGTCGTTGCGTTCCCTACTCGACGACGTCTGCCCTTTCTCGGCCTTCTTCGCCTTATCCCGAGCTCTCAACACTCTCTTCTTCTCCTCGCCGGCAGACTTCTGCTCTTCCGTCGTGTTCTCGTTGCTCGTCTTTTCCCCCGGGCTCTCCGTCACCGTTGGCGATTCAACGTGTTCGGAATTCTTATCCGTCCCTTTCTCCACGGTCTCGCAAGGACTGCTAGCTATATCGTTGCAGGAGTCGTCCTCTTTACATGTTTCGCTCTCCGGATTGCCGTCCGGATCTTTCTCTTTACTATCCTGAGCAGAATCCTGAATGGAGTCCTGAACGGAAATAGAGCTATCGTTGGAGTCTGTATTCGTGTTCTCTTTCGAATCTGAACTCGAGTTAGGGCTGTTTGGTATGTGACAGTTATTCCTATTGTCTCCCGTGTCCTGTGCCTCGCTCGGAGCTTCAGTTTCTTTGGCGTTCTCTGTTGCCTCCGGTTTCTCTTGCTCGACAGTTTTCTCCAATTCTTCGGCTATGTTATTTACAGCTATCTCTTCCGTGTCCTTGCTGGATATTGTGTGAGGCGCGGAGGACTCGGCTGTGTCCTCGACACTCGCCTCCTCTTTATCTTGTACATTCTCTGTTGTGTCCTTTTCCTGTTGATTGCTCGGCTGATCCTCTGCCAGCAGTCTCTCCACTTCTTTCGAAATACTCTCCAATGTTTCTGCTTCCTCCATGTTTGCGGGAACGGTCGACGGATCCTCGGGTGTCGATTCAACGGGCTGCTCGTCCGATTTAACTTCATCCCCTTTGCTTTCTTGAACCTGCGAGATTGCATCTTCAGGATCGTTGCTCGAAGACTCGAAGAGAACAGACTCGGCGGACAACTTAGAAGATTCAGAGACCTCTTTCGCTGGCTCCTTGTTCAGGACATTCTCTTCGGAAGCGGGTTTATTCGATTCCTCGTGCGGAGATTCCTCGTTGTGAACAGTTTTACTGTTTGCTATTATTTTGCTCGGCTTCTTGGTCTCGCTACTCTCCGGAGAACCTTTGTCGCTTATCCTCGGCGATTTCCTAACGGCGACAGTTTTCTTAGCGTCGTCCACTGTCTTCGTCGTTTGATCATCCGTTTGTTCCGTACACTTTTCAGGCTCCTCGATCGCGGCGGAATTCTCGTTTGGTTGTTCAGGCTGTTCCACGGTTTTCGAACTGTTCTCGGTGCTGTTCTTCTCCGCGACTTGCACAGATTCAGAGGCATTGTTGTTGTGCACGCTGTTGTTCTCGTCGGCCTCGTGGGACTCGCTTTCCTGGATATTTTGAGAATGAGTTTCTGCTGGCTCGATATCACCCATGACTAGTTTCTCAATTTCTTTGGCAGTGTCAGCCACTTTTGGTACCGAGTTCGCTTCCGAACTGTCCGATTTCATCTCGTTTTTCGTGATAGCCGATTTTTCTTCGTCCGCGTTCTCTTCGAGCCCGAGCTTCTGGGACTCCGTGCACAACGGCGCGATGATCTCCTCGATCTTCGGCACTTCGAAGTTCTTGCTCAACCCAAGACTCTTCTCCGGCCCGAAGATCTTGCTCTCGATCGATTTCGCTATAGTCAGCTTAATGTTCTCTATCATCTGATCGATCTGGGACTTCGGATTCACGTCCGATTTGTCTGTACTATAAAAAGAGTTAACCGTCTTCTTCATATCTATGTTTAAACTACTCCGCCGGCTCTTGGACTTGTCCGTGAACTTTGCTAAAATATTATCCTTCCTAACTTGTTCTAGATTGCTTACTTTCTTTACGTCCTCCTGCGCTGCTTCTGTACTCTTAGGTGCTATTCTCGTGTACTCCGCTTTAATATTGTCATTTTTCACGTCGACCTCTGTACTTTTGGCTTTAGTTTTTGAGCGCAGTGTGGGTCCTATCTCGCTAACTCTATCTACTCGATCACTGTTATTATTGTTCTCTGTTTCCGATCCGTTCTGGGAACTGTCGTCGCAATTCTTCAGCGCTTCTTGCTTCAAAGAGTGCTCATCTTTGGCTGCTACGAGAACCGTATGAGGATCGCTGCCGCTAGACTCTGAAAAGCAAGACTCTGTGTCCAGATTGCTATCCGTAACATTATCTACCATAACTTCGGAATTGCTGGGGTCGTCCGAGTTTAATCTGCGACATCTCTTTTGATCCAGGTCGGAGGGCAGACCGGCGTCCGATTGCCGTAATTTACCATTCCTTAAACTTCTCTGGCCTATCGACGTGCTCGACCGTTTTCGTAACTGGATCGCGTTTTGAATTGATTCCGTGCCTAAATTTTCCCCGTCGGATACGCTTTTGGTCTCCTCCCGGTCTGGTTCTTTCTTAATTTCAATGTCAGGAACTATGTTGTCCTCTACCAGCATCTTCCTACTTCTCGTTACTTTTCCTTCGATTTTCTCTGTTACTCCTTGTTGACTATCTATTTCCGAATCGCTCAACATCGAAGCTATCACCTCGTCGATGGTAAGATCTATGGAGCTTTTAGCCTCGAGGAGAGATTTCGAAAATTTCGTGTCGACGTTCGATACCTTGCCGCAATCCGCGTCTTTACTGTTATTACTCTTCCTTCCTTTTGTATACTTGATGTCTGCTTCCGTGCTCTTAGGACACACGTCCTTCTCCCTGATACTACTTCTTTTGAATCCAGAGAACTTTGTCGACTTGACGGTTTTCGTCAAAGAATCCGGACTGTCCGAACCTTTACCTTTCCTGCTGAGTTTCGGACTGTTCTTGGTACTGGATCCAGCAATGGAATCCGTGTCTTTGTCTTGAGTATCCTCGTTTTCTATTTCTTCGCTACTTTTTGTTACAAATTTGGTCTTTTTGGTCCTGAGATTATTCTTGGCACTTCTATTAATCGTTTCTGTCCCTGTACCCTCCAAATCGATGTCACCGATCTGTTGTTCTAAAACTTTTGAATTGTTATCAAATGTCTTAGCACCGCTCTCCTCCGACAGTTTCACTCGTTTTGTTCGCACACTTTTCTTGACGTCGGATGTTAATCTGCATAAATTTCTGTTGGCTACCTTCCTCGGAACTTTGGACTTGATAAGATTTGCTTTCGCTACTCTCAGCTTCTGCTTGCGCTTCAGGTTCCTCAGGACCTTCTTACGCGGCAGGCTAGCCTCTAATTTCGGAGGAAGCTGACTGCCAGTCGCCACAGCCTCTAAGATATCGCGTGCCAGTTGCTGTTGCTTCAGATTTGACAGTGTCTTACCCTTCCTGCTTTTAATTTCATTCGACGACAAGCCGCTTTCATTATTCGCCTTCTGTTTTGCTTTGGAAGGCGCTAAGGGTTTCTTTTCCCTGGATGCCATCTCACTTCCACCCACATTGGGCTCCTGCAATTCCATCGGTAACATGATATTGCAAATCAATTACCAGTCGAGGGAGAAAGTATAATTTTATAAATTAGTATCAATATCGAATATAAAATTTAACCATTTTTTCCCCATTTCCTTTTTCTACTCTTCTAAATAAACATACGTCAAAAAGTTCAACTTTAAATGAGACATATAACAGAGAGAAACGAAACTGAAATGATACTCGAAGGGACACGTACGCGAGAAAAAATAATAATCGAATAAAAACAGTACCTTTCCTCTTACAAACGAGACAGGAACAAATCGAGAGCGCACGCCAACCAAAGAAGCTACATAATTCGTCTTTGGGTGCGAGTAGGCGATCGGCCGGCCGGAATAGTGGGGTTGATAGATGCGGCCCTGGCGGTCAGAAAAATTACGTGACAAACTTTGCATTTACACGGATACACACGGCGAGCGCCTCTCTTCTCTTTCGGTCGGGGGGGAATCGCTTCGAAATATTAACCGTGATATCTCGACGATCGTGGCCGGGATCGTGGCAACTCGGTGCTCGTAAGAAAGCCCAGGATGCGCGTTAACTACCGAGAGAGGAAATCCTGGGGTGAACTGACGAGAACCGTCGAAAATCACGCGACGAATCGTCGCGAAAAAATCGCCACGAATAAACAAAAGGTCGGACCCGATTCGGGATTTCCGAGGTTTAGTGGGGCCGAGGCGGGCAGTTGCCGAGCCAATTTCGGGTCCTGTGATTCGATGGACCTTGTGTACTCACCTCTCGGCCCAGAAATCACCGTCGGGGAGCACGGTGCTTGCGGGAAAACGCGGAAAACAATCCCGTGAAAAACACACAGTCCCGTTGCAGGGTGTCTGTCTCTTATACGCTGTCCCACTGTTTTCAGGCTACCGCCACCTGACGGCGGAACACGCGACCTCTCCCAGGTCCATAGTTCGTTCGCGGTAACTCCCGTTCGCGTTATTCCACAGACTGCGAGATTCCTATAGACATCGCATGCTAATGCATTTTTCTGTTCATCCGACTCGGCGCAGGATCACAACGAACTCTATCGAAATGAAACGATCGACTAGCGAACTACGTCAGACAGCAACGCGAAAACCATGTGCCGAGGTGACTGGATTTTACAATGTTGTCAGATCAAATAATGGAACATTGTCGCGTTCGATTCGTGCCAAAATATTCGAGGAATCTCTTTTCACTGATTTTCAGAGTTGTCGAAATTCAGAAACGGATTCATTGGATACTCTACAGTAAACAATTTTATCACACGGTTATGTGAACATTCAGTGACCTGTTGAAAATCATTTTTATTCTTTCGTGTAAGTATTAGATTGTCATGAATTTCGAAATTTTCTACGAGTGCATTGTTTATTATGCATATATGAATCTTTTGCAATGTAATGTGCTTGATAAGCACTTTGTTCGATGAAACTATTGAGGAAGGCATAAATTATTGCTCAAAATTGCAGGTTAGAATTCGTCGTTGAAAACCACAGGTAATGTTCGTCAATGAACTTGGAGAAAACCATTTCCAGTTAGTTGATAATGTTTCCAAGACAATCACGAATTATAGCAAACATTTCATTAGTATTAACATGTTCGTTCAGTTATTACTATGTTGCCAAGTTGAATTTCATTTATTATTAATATTATCGTAATGGATATAAACACTGTAAACAAAATTTATATCTTTTCTTTCAGGTATACTGCTTCTCTGTCCACTGTATAACAAAGCATTGTCTTACAGAATCCAATTATACTAACACAAGAAAAAGTAGTATCATTGTTGGAAGACGGTATTACGATTAGCTTGATATTGGAGAAAAGGCTCTTAACAGATTTGTTCGAACTAAGAAGAATACACTATACACGCACAATCAAGCTTATAAATTCATTGGACTTGCAAGTCAGAATAACATTTTCCACAATTGGACCGAACGATTTTTGAGAATCTAGGATTGTAATGGTGGTTGATCGCAATATACTTTCTCCGATGATGTGATTGGCAGACCCAGTTACACGTATTAAAATAAGAATAACTGTTACATATTTCACAAATACTATTTCCACCGTTTGAATGTACGCGCTGAAAGCATTGGTCGCTTCGAAATCGGACGAAGTGTTCGTAGTAGAAACGAGATATAAGAGGACATTCGGTTCTCGCTAACGTGAATAAATTGCCGAGCTGTCGGTAACGTCGGGCGCGACACTGAAATGGTAGACGGGGTCCTTGGGACCCCGTCGTCCCTACACAGAAAAGCCCATGAGATGCAATGTCTGTAGGGATGTTAAGTCTGTGGTTATTCTCACCGAGAATCTCACCCCTCCGGAGCTCGCGGGGGCCGGTGTTTCCGGCTGGAACAGCTTCCTGGAGGCTCGTGCACGGTCGCCGGCCCGAGAACGGTTCGACCGAGCCTCGTTCTACCGCGAGGATCCTCCGGGTAAATTCGGAGCAACGCGGCACTTGCTACCTCGGCGTATACAGTGTTCGCGATAACTGGAGGCCCCGTTGGCCGTTCGGTCGATTTTCACGTAACTCCGGACCGTCGGACGACGCGTTCGTCTATCGGGCGAGCGACCGGCCGCGACCAAGTTTCCCGCAAAACGTTGAAAATGCTGGAAATACAGGCTCGCCGCGTGGAAATCCTCGATCTGGCACGAGAACGGGAAGGAAGACGCGCCCGTGCGCACCAATGGCGGCCACCGACCCTTATTTACCGAAGTCAAAATGGCCGCCCTTCGGCTCCTCGCACGCTCCAAACTCTCCGCGATTATTCTGCGATCGGCTCGACAACTTGAACCGTTGAACCATGCCACGCCGATCCCGGTTCAGGTAATATTATCGATCTCTCTAATTTCGCGAGTATTCCTCACTTTTCTCGCCTCTCGTAATCTGTCGCCTGATAAACAAGCTCGTCCGCCGTTTTCATAATAGATACCTTCGGGCGAACTAGCGAAGGGCCATGCTAAATAGACCACGTTTCCAGAAAAACGTGTGGAACCGTTCATTTATCGTTCGATCATACTGTATTCGCGACGATCGCGTTCTTTTCACGACGATTTTCTCGTTTTCACGATTTCAACGTTTCTAATGAAGTTTCTTAAAGGCGACCTTAAACGAAACTTCGGGCAGCGGATTGTTGAACTTCAACAATACTACGCAAAGTGTACGCCATATTATTTTAACGTTGCTCGGGAAAACATTGGCGCTCGTTTCAATGAAATCGTTATCGGGAAGTTCGCAGAGAAACATGCGGTTTTGATGATAGTATTTCACGTGGTTACGAGACGTTAACCTAAAAGCACGCGTACACAAATTTTATTCGAGGACAACACGGGAATAATCAATGAGACTTTTGTTTTGTGCTAGATCCAAAAAAGATGGAGCAGCTACGTATCTTCGCCTATATACGAAGATCCCTCAAAGTACACAGATTACGAGGTAACGAGAGATCCGAAAGAATGGGAGTATGTGGAACGTTTGCTCAGACCTAAGGTCATACCTGTGCCTGAGCTCGAGAATAGAGAATATGCATCTGGCTGGAAACCACCTACTGGTACGTCCATGTTACTTCAAAGGGTTTCGTGTTTAAAATGTTGTCATTTCATTGAAATGTTATCTATTACAATTTAACAGCTAAACCAGGAGATTATCCGTATTATGTACAGCGCTCGAAAAATTTTATGCTCCCTGTCTATCTTCGAGTGTACAACAGAGGACTGCGAAAACTGACAATTCTCAAACGTATTCAGGGAGATATTTGGGCTTTAGAAGCTGAATTAAAAGAACATATGCAAAAAGAAACAGGCAAGCCCATTGGTATGCGTATAAACGAATTAGTAGGTATAATTAAATTTAGGGGTGATTTTGTATCCCTTATTAGGAGATGGATGGATTCTAAAGGGTTTTAAATGTTCTAATTAGACTGCAGATTTTTCTTAAGACATCGGAAGAAATCATATTAAAATTACTAAGGAAATACATTCCTATTTTTAAGTTCCGTTTATGCGATTGAGCCAGACAATTTTCATTTTTGGTAAATATCCGCAGTCTAGTTACCTTTTGCCAAATTACGATTAAATTATAATTCTTATGTATTTGTGTACAAAGAGAATGCATTTTGTAGTTATAATTGCTGTTTGTTAGATAGAGTGAGAAAATAAAATGCTAGGAAAACGTGCAACTTTATGTCCTTGATAACAACAAAACAAAATATTTAAGCAGGAATATACAGAGCTTTTATAAACGTAGAAATTTTATTCCAATCATTGAAATATTCAACAACTTTATTTTTTGTAAAAATATGCATTATATTTAAAATGAAATTTCACACAAGATGGTATGGAGAATGAATTCTGGTATGATGAAGCAGCACTACAATGATAATCTCGTGTTTCTTAATATTTAATTTACAAATTGAAATATTTACGTGGTTTTTCTTTCTTTTAATTAAACAACCAGTAACAAATGCATAAAGATTCTTAAGTCTATCGAATCAATTGTATTTCTATAGTTACGACATAATTTTAAACAATTTATAGATTAAATAATTTAACACACATATACATATAATATATATATATGAAATTTCTAAAAATGCGCATACCAAAATTAATATCACTCTATTATTTTTTTAATGTTGCGGTCTTGTTTTACGTTCATATACTGCAACGATTAACTCGGTAATAAAATAATTAAATATCACTCTCGAAGAACAGTACGTTTACACGAAAATATGTAAACTGAGAAAAGCCATCGTTGCAAATAATAGAGACTTGCGGAAAAGAACATTCTTCCTCTCGAAATGAAAACACCTTAATTAAATACAGGATTCTAAAGGTTCTTTGTGTAAAGTTCGATGGTACTTGAATCAATGTTTCTTTTACGTTTATTTCATGCGAACAAAAATGTTCCGTTTAATAGCAAGCATAGGGCAAAGGGGTTTACTTGAAAACTTTTCCCTGGTTAAATTCGCGTCCCTCTTTGTCGGTACCAGTCCAGCTGAAGTATTGTTGAACCAATTTTTTCGTTTCCTCTTCGCTCGGGTCTAAGTTGGTCCAAGTGTATGACTCATAATCTACTTGCCAGTCTGGACACAGCTGTATAAAACGATACGATTAGTCCCGTTGCGTTTCTAAATACATATAGCGACGAAAAAGCGAATAGAAAATATCGAAACACCGAAACTCACCGTAAAAGCGAGTTCTTTTCCGCGCCAAACCCAAATACCACTGATGCTACTGTTATTGTCCGTGCCGAATAGACAAGCACTAGCAAATGCGGCCTTGCGCATTTTGTCTAATCGTTGATACATACCACTGATCAGATTGCAAGACATGAAAACCTGGGCAGAATAGGAAAATTCATTAAAAACACGTGCGAAACATTCGACGTTTCGTCTCCATTTCTCGTCAAGCGATCAAATAGTCTTACCTTTGTTAATTCGTTATTGTATTTATATTCTCCGAGCCAAATGCTGTAATGTTCTGGATCGAACTTTTCCCAGAAATAAGGTATAGATTTTGCCTCGTCTTCGTTGGAATAAAATCTCTTGAAATCATCGAGATCGAACGTGCCTTTAGGCAAAGTATCGAAAGGATTTGTTGTTTTGGGTTCAGCAGCCAAAGCAGCTTCTGCAGGATCTAATTCTTCTGCTGGTTCTTTCTTGGGCGCTTTAGGTTCTTTAGGTTCCTTAGGTTCTTTTGATTCTTTCTTGGATTCCTTATCTTTTTTGTCCTTCTTGGAAGTCTGTAAAATAGGACGAATAACTGACTTAGAGAAAAAAAAAACAGCTGAAACGAATATAGATCTTGGAAAAACAAGACTGTAACCGACTAACTTTTCTTTGGGTTTCTGCAAACTTCTTTGGATCGTATTCAAGTGTTTTCGCAGCCAATTTAAAGGCACCAAGAACAGCCACAGATTCGGGTTGGTTAATTACTGTTTGGAACCATCGAGTTACACACTGGTAAGGTTTACGTAGATTCGGCTCGTATACATATTGGTATAAATGAAGCAACGTCATGGCTACACTAATATCAGCCAAAGTCAGATGTTCTCCAACCAAGTAAGTACGTGTAAGTAAATGAGAATTAAGGGCAGTCATCACTTTCTTTATATCTTCCTTGGCGTGTTCCACTGTCTGAAATTGAATCAAACATACACGTTAGCAAACAATTGCAATCCTAACAAGACGCAGCAAATTGCAGACCAAAGGTTTCCAACTGTAAGCATGTTACAAATCATGTACAAAAGAATCCATACATGATTATAATACATGCTAATGTTTCTATACCTCCAAGAGTTACAAAACTAGTTATACAATTGGACTAATTTTGCCTTTGCAGGAGGAATAGGGAGAAAAATAAAACGTCAAAATACATTTAATCTATACCTGCTTATTGTAAGGCATAATACCAAGCAATGGGAAAACCCATGCGCTACTGGCTGGAAGAATCTCAGAGTCTGCGTAGCCGAACCATTGGATAATTTCTGCACGCTCGAGATCGTCCTTGCCTCTCAGCTGATTATTAGCCACTGAAAAAATATAATTCAATCTAGACATCGTCGAGTACTGTCGCGTGTACGGTATATCGATTATGAATTTTACCATAATAAGCGATCGCGTTGCTCTCTGTGATGTACTTCCCATCATTTGTTTCGAACGCTGGGACCTGATGGATAAAATCACGGGACCATTAACGCGAATACTTTGAAAAGTTTGATCCGTAATATATATTTCTTGTTAGAACGAATTAGATGTCTACCGGGGGAAATCTTCGTACACACTTGTTAATTTTTTTGTAGTGTTCATACCAGCTGGTTTCTGAATATAGTGTTACGAGTGTACAAAGAACAAGACCATGTTACGACTGACGTGGAAACGTACCTTTCCCAGGGGGAATTTCTTCAGGAAGGCCTCGGTCTTGTTCGTCTCGCCGAAAACGAAGTCATCTGCGACTTTGACCTGTGCACCGGAGTACTGAGCCGCAATCAGCACCTTGTAGGCTCTGAAGTTATCTGGGTAGGTGTACAGAGTCTGAAATAAATAGTACCTCCATTAGTTGCGTTTTCGGTCCAGCCGTCATTTTTCTGACACGTATGCTCTTATCGAATTGTCGTAAGGTCGATGTTTCACGGTGCGAATCACACGAGAAAGACTTACTCCGGACGCCATTATATCCAGTTACGGGAAGAGGAAGTCGAAGGCCGGTAAGGATCGTTTCTCTTCGGTGCATAAAGCTTTTAACGTTGATAGATGTGCCACTGTACAACGCGAAGCTGTCAGCCCCACTTCTTACTCTTCAGAGTCGTCATCCAAACCAACATCCCTATCTATAGCATAATATTCTATGGTATAGATCGTCGTGCACTCGTTAGATTATTTCGGAAAATTCGAATGAAAGACAGGAGTTACCGTTACCAGATCATCTATTACGATCCTATGCTACGATATCGGGCTGTGAAATCTTGCAATAACTATGAAATAATTGATATTTAATCGAATAACAAATTATGCGGTAAAAAGTGAACGACGGCGACATCTAACAGTGACGTTCTTAAAGCATTGGAGCATTGGGAATCGTTTGGTTGTCTGCGCTGCGGAATTGAAAAATGCATAAACATAAAGGTCAAACTTCGATTTATATGGTTGAAATGTCCGTAGACTATTACTTATTTGTCTGAGTTTGAAGAGAATGCAAACATAATCGATCATATAAATTCGTTGATCTAGCGAAGACTCGTTCCGAAAGAAAAAGAGATAGTCGTTTTCCATCATCCGCTAGATGGTACCGTTCCGATATTCTGCCTAAAATCTGAAAATAGCGCCATTTAACGTAGCGGCGAAACGTTCAAGTTTGTTGCTAATTAAATTTAGTTCTCATCCGATAGATGGCGCCGAGTGCTCTGGTCTTCTTTGTCGGTAACATTTGGCTAACAGTTTGAGCGTTTTGTCACTACCATCGAGAGAGACGCTACCATCGCCAGATCCAAATTTTTGCGGCGGAAATGTTCAATTTTCGAGGACCTGAGAGTTTGTCCTGTGCGATAGGTCCATTTAGGCTCGTAGGAAAATTCTAGATCGTTCCGAAATTCGGCAAAATTCTGATTTACTGCTCAAGCAACGTGGCTGAACTTTGAGGGGCGACTTTTAAAATATTTATTCACTTTCCAGGACTTGAATAAAAACTGGAAGAACGCGCTTAATGGTAGCTGCATTACGATTTGAAATCATCTACAACTGGCGTACGGAAAATCGAAAAATACGAAGCACTCTGTACCAACGCCGCAGACAATTTTTATACATATCTGTGGAACTCTGTGAACTCGGTGCGCGTGCGTATACGATAGAGATCTCTATTTCACATGTAGAAAACGAATCCTGATCTCAATCCGTGTACCACGTGTATCACGGATCCTCAATTTCCTATTAAACAGTTCACGTGTATTTTAGTACACGTTCAAAACCGCGATCTCTAGTATAAAGTTTGTACATTGTAAATTAGGGACAGCTGGACAGCTGGCGGTGGACATAATTTCGCGCCAGTTCGCATAATTGCCCGGGCGGCACGGCTTTCAATTATGTGGAACATGAACGCGTTGAAAATCCAAGCTGATAATAGAAGGGCAGGAGGAGCAGGTCGGGAGACTACGAAGGGAGAGAGGCCAAAGTCGATCCAAATGACGTATAATCCAGGGATCGAACAGCATTAAGATAAATTAAGATAAAAGCCTCGAATCTTTTAGCGGATTAAGCTCGTTGAGTGGATGTCGGGCGTCGATAGCTATCAGAGGGTGTCGGGAAGATAGGGAGGAAAGCGAAAGTTCTGCCAGCGGGAACGCTTTCGAGCGTGAACCGCGGAAAGGTAAACTTTCGATGGACTGCATAGTAAACATCGCCTCGAGTGTCGATATCCGGCGTGCTATCGCTATCTCCGTTCGCTTCGATGTTGCGATCGATGCGATGCGACATCAATTTTTTATCCGTGAAAATTACACGACCGAAGAAAACTCATAACTCCGAGGAGGAGACGCGCTAATGCGCTAATGCGATCAAATGGCACCTGGTAATCCTATCCGGGAGAGAATACAATTGCGTCCACGGCGTTTGACTCGCGGTCGATTCGCCGACGCGTGCTCGAGCCCTCATAAAGCGTTAACGGATCGCGGATAATTGAACTGTGTGTTTACGGGCAATTCGTAGTCGCGATTTAGTGTCGCGCTTTTACGCGTCACGGCGCGCTCAAGCGGAGGCGCGCACTTTTGCGTTTCACGGCCTCCAGGATTTATTTTCTGCATCGGATGCGAGCAAGATCGATCGCACGGGCGCCGCGACGCACCCCCGTCGCCGCTCTCCTTACAAATCACCAGTACCCGCTCCCTTTTTCGATCCTTTCCTTCGCAGACGTCTTTCTTTGATCGTTTGCCGCTCCATCTCGAGAGGAAAGCGGCGTTCGTTCCCTCGGGCTCGTCTGGATCCACTTCTAAAACTGCGAATACCACTAACGAGATTTTTCGCTAGACCGACTCTCGCGACGCGTGCGAAATACTTCCGAGATGGCGGCCACCAAGTTGAACTCACTGGCCACAGTTGCTCCCGGAGAACGAACCGATGTATTAACAACACACACTTCTGCAAGTTACATGCTGGTGCATTATCGCAACTTATGGGAAACTGAGATCAGATGAACCGGTACTATTCGAACGAACAAGACACGTATTGTCAATTTGAAGTTGCGCAGAAATGGATGTCTAGACTAAGAAGTCTAGTCTCAAATCCACAAAAAAAGGTGTGAAAAAAATTCGTGAACAATACTGATATCCATACGCCGATGCTGTAAAAATATAAATGAATTCTTCCGAATTCTTTGAAGTTTTCGATGCGTTTTACGACCATGATTTTCAACTGAAAAATCCGTATTAATTGCGGTTTATGTATCTAGGTGCTCGACATCGGTTCAATTTTTCTCAGAATTTTCACGTGTTTTTTCTCGATACCCTATGAAATGGTTCATAGGCCGTTCAATTTGGACCAAGGGCGTTTCCGACCATCTTATCTGGTTTATTGGTTTGAAGTTGTGTAAGGATGGATGCGGATGGATGTGCATTCTCGATGAATTAGTATAACTTGGGCAAGTCTTCGGGGATGCGGTCCGTCCGGAAGCAGACGGTTCGTTCGTCCGTTTTTGTTTGTCACCGATAGCCATGATAATGCACCGATATGCGTGTCGTAAATGTAACATCATCATCGCGTCGATGTGGGCCGATCTAATGGGTTTCGGTGGCGTCGCGTTTTGCCTTTCGTCCTTCGTCCCGCGCCCTACGAGCTTCTGTGTCCACGGTATCGCGTCGGAGCGCGTGCGTCCTCGCACCCCTTTCACCCCTTGACCGTCGTTCTACCTGTATATATTCGGTGGAAAGAGTCGAGGAGGACTCGTAGACGGTACACGATCCTTCGCACGTGAACATCGGCATTTCAACACTCTCGATCTCGCCCTAAGGACACGCGCGATGACGACACTCGGTCACTGTGCCCTGCCGATCTTCCTTTGGTCGATCGCGGCAGCTTGGGTGGCAGCCAGCCCTCTTCAGGTAAAGATAACATTATCCCCTTTTGCACTATCATTTAGTTTTCGGTCACGGTGATTCAAACTTTCTTGTCGTTCGTAACAAGAACATATTTTTGTAAGAGAAAATTTCAGGCTACCGTCTTATGCCTGTATATTTTCCAGTGGCTACATATCGTTAACAACAAAATTGAAGTGTTCAAGCTTTAAAGGAATTGAATAACATACACACATTCAGTATAAATATTGTTCGAAATCTTAATCGCGAGTCTGACTCGATATTATCGCGAACCAACAACTCACCACCAGTAATGTATTCTAACAACCTTCTTCTGGATTTTTATATAAAAGACTTTTAGGCTTCCTTTTGGTGCAGCACAACTATTGAAAATGTGCTTCATATTTACAATAACTATGGCATTTACGTTTTTATACAATCAGCTTTGCGCCCATAGTTACTTGTTTTATTTTCGAGAACTTCCGCTAGAATCCTGAAAGGGACTTGGTTAAAATCGGTGTACCTTGGTATCCGTTGGTTAACACTAACCGTACCACGAATGACTTTCGTTAAGACGATTTAAAATTCTAAAAGATAGGAAGAAATTTTTATACGACTCCCGTGTCTTGTAATTGACAAAGAAAATTTTTATTTTGCATAAAGATCCGCAGTTTATATTCATATAATTATTGACATTACAAAGATGCTTCCATGAGATAAATAAATTTCTTCATTTAATCGCTTATTGTAAAAATTGTGAGAAATCTAAATAAATTCAGTCATGCAATATTTATAAAACAACGTGTGACAGTCACATCTTGTGCTCGGTAGGAAGAAAAGCATGAATAAAGGACAATAATCCAGATACAGTTTTTTTATTTATAGTTTTATTAGCGACACCATGAAATAAGTTAGGACATACTACGTTAGTTGTTTGATAAGTTTGGTTTCCTTGCTGAAATTCGGTACGTTGTTTCACTCATTTCACTGATTTATACGGTTACCAGAACAACTGTAGCAACTCCGAGCTGTTCTAAATCGGTTAGTAAAAGTACATGCAGGGATATAATTGAGTTACACGATGTCACAGCAAGTACCAAGGTACGAGAACCATTTAGCCCGTAAAGGGTCGACTCTATTCGACTGGAGTCACTCGACGCAACTTGTTGCGCCCCGGCTTGTGTCGTTTCCAGCACCGAAAAGAAGGTCTGATCGGGAACCGAAATAGACCGTTATCTGTTTTAAATAAATTTGAGAAGGAATATATTCGCTCTACTTCCTACATAACAGGTTACGTGAAATTTTATACCACTCCAACAAAAATAAATTTTTATTCAATGAAATAACTATTTTAATGTAAAGTGAATATTTGCTAACGTGGTCGACACCTGTATTTATGCTTGAAACATTGAATTTAAAGTTTTGAGATTGCAACTACTATACGCGAGTAATTCAAAGTTAAAGAAACTCGTGTAATGTAAATGAGCGAATATGTAGTGTATACGTGGAATTAAAATACAAGGGTACCTCCGCGGTGAATTTAATATTACACGGATTAAGATCCGGTTTCGCTCATTACAAACGTACACGTGTATTTGCATATACAGGGTGAGTCACCTAACGTTGTCACCTCAAATATCTTTGTTCTTTTTAAAGATGCGTCAAATGTCTGAAGAACAAAGTTGAGAATGGTAAAATGGGGCTCGTGTGCGAAACCAAAAAAATTTTCACATCTCTAAAAAGAATTACATAAAAACAAACATTTTTTTGGTATCGCATGAGCCCTTATCACCCTGTATACATGATACAGGGAGCTCTAGTTCCACAAGGGTTTTTTCAGGGTGAAGGTTCTTCCTATCCGTTTCAATCAGAACTAGCGTAGAACTTGATTTTCCGATCTGGGTTATTTTCGGACCCGTTTCGAGCCCCGTTTCAAGGAACTGTCCTCGTACTTGTATCTACGCCGATCTCAACCGCGACTAGTTATCGAGCGAATAGTTAATTTCCCATTTGGGTCGCGTAGGCTCGCGTGTTGCTGGCTTGTTGTGCGTCGCGTGTTATACTGGCATGCTCGCGGCGCGCTTTCCGAGGGAGGAGCTTTTAACGATTGTTGGTTGCAGACTGGACAAAGCGTGATGCAACGGAACCAGTACGGGCCGATGGCTGCGGAGATCCTCGCCGCGTACCTCGAAGACCACGGTAAGTTATCCGGTTGATCGTTGAGCCGTGAAGCCGTGTCGTTCGAGCTTTGTTCTTGTGTTTGTGCGTCGATCACCTCTCGTACCCTCGTACCCTCGTGTCTCGTCTACAATATCTGGTGCATCGTACCGAATGCTTCTCGTTTCGTCCAGGATCCGGATCAAAATCCGATCAATCGTCGCGATCACGGTTCTGCCACGAACATTTTAGATCCGACGGAGCAACGAAAGCCGGTCGAAGAAGAGTCGCGATCGGATCGGGATCGAGAATGGCTCGGTGATCGCCGACCGCCGAAAGGATTCGCCTCGACCACGGAGGCGGGAGTCGCGAGGTTCGATCGAAATCTGGATCAGATCGGAGGAGGGAATCTCGTGCGTTCCACGGACGATCGGTACTCTCGAAATCTGGATCAAATCGGAGGCGGGAATCTCGTGCGCTCCACGGACGATCGGTACACTCGAAATCTGGATCAAATCGGAGGCGGGAATCTCGTGCGCTCCACGGACGATCGGTATTCTAGAAATCTGGATCAGATCGGAGGCGGGAATCTCGTGCGCTCCACGGACGATCGGTACACTCGAAATCTGGATCAGATCGGAGGCGGGAATCTCGTGCGCTCTATGAACGATCGGTATTCCCGAAACTTGGATCAGATCGGAGGCGGGAATTTGGTGCGCAGCTTGAACGGTGCTCGCGACGAATTCCGCCGGAACTTGGACCAAATCGGTGGAGGGAATTTGGTGCGAAATCTGGCCCGTGCCGCTCGACAGTTTCAATCCCGCACGGCCGAGACTGAATCGCGAGACACGATCGACGCCGGTCAATGAAACGCTGCGCCAATTAGCTTCCCTTTTGTTTTCCGCTCGGCTGGAGAACGGTTGCGGGTATAGCCGACGATAGAATCGTCTTTGTATCGAATTCCTTGCATTAGACAATAAAAATCGTACGTACGAACGATCTCGATGCAGCCATCTTCCTTTTCTGTTCCCGTATCGTTCCAGTGAAATAGTACACGTGTACTTAAAATGACACGCGCTAAAGTATATGTATACGTGCATGCAAATACGCGTGTGTTATTCAAAACCACGATCTCTAGCACACATTGATACCGCGGAGAGATAGCGGGAAGACAGCTTATGCGAAAAGTTCCTTGTAAAAACCTCGGTACCTAAATGACACGCGGAGGCTCGCTCCACTGAAAACTCGGTCTTGTCAGTAGCCTCTAAGTCTAATCCTTTTACTTTAATCCTTTGCACTCGGAGCAATTTTAACTCGAAAATTGAACATGTCTTCCGACCTAGAATATTTCCAATCCCTATGATCTTTTCAATTTTATGGATATGAAATTGGTATGATACCTCATACGATACCTAAATGTTTAGCAATTGATTAGATACCGACATATTTAATCATGTGAACCAGGCGGTTCCAACGAGTAGCTCCGGAGCTATTCGAGGCACCTTCCCTGCTTAGGTTCTTCCCCCAGGACTTCATCGTTATAATGTATAGCACGACGCGATGTACACGCATACATTATAAAGAGGTTCGATGGTGGGTGACCTTGCAGTTGTCGGAGGGGAATAGGCTGGAACTGCCTGATGTAAACAATATTTTGAACAACGGTACAGCCATTTTTAGTGGCGCCTCAGAGTCACCATTCGAGTGCTAAGGGTTGAAATTCATAGTCTACCGCGACCGTTCAGCAGGCGTGCGAATCGAACATTTCGATTTCGTTCCGATTTCATTCAAGGTGCGCTGGACAACGACGACCCGAACGACATAGTCGGCGTTCGTGGTCGTCCCGACCGTGTCCGCGACTTCGTGAGGACGTCCGATCTTACCCGTGGAATTTCTTTCCCCAGGTAAGCACAGAAAAAAGAATGAATTTTCTTCTTCCTTTCCCCGTGGACCCCCGTGTTCGGTTGTATTCTTTCCAGAGGTATGCGAGAACCTGAAAATGTCGGATATCCCGGTGTTCCTCGGGAAACCTGACATATTCGCGAAATTTTGGAGAACCTGCCTGACATTTTCGGGTTCTCGCACACCTCTAATTCTCACGGGACGACTGGTTCTGTCGTCGACGATTTGTTCGCAGCGGATGGATCGATCCCGCCACGGCTGCTAGAAGAATTCATCTCACGCCGATCGAACGATTCGGCAAACGGAACATCGACGAGATCGATAGGACGCCTTTCGATGATTTCTTCAAAAGAACCATGGACCACGGCAGAAGGGATCGCGTTGGTTGGACCGGTTATCCAGCGTTTCGCGGATCGAACGCCCTCAACCTCTGATCCTAAGATATCGTAACCTCTGTAGCAGCGACGATTCCGTCGCGCAAATAGACCACTTGGCAAACAGAATCTTGCTCGTTTTTCTTTTCTTTATTCGCCTTGATAACTCGACAGCCTCGGGATCCTTATCGCGCAGCTATTCCCAGCTCGCACATGACAGAGCTTCGAAAATGTTGTAATATTTATTTCAGTTCTCGAAGCTTGCTACGAGGAACTTGCTTCGTTCGAGAGCTGGGGGAGCTCGAGATAAATTTTTACGAAAGAAATAAACAAAAGTCGAACCGCTTTAAGCTCTGCCGGTCGGTTTGACCGATTCCCCGAGAAGACGGACTTCCGGTGTGGTCGGAGTCCGCGGACGATCGGGAACAAGATCGCGGGGGGCGCACACGGAGAACTTCGACAGGGTATTCCGGCGAGCCCCTTCGCGAACTAGGCCGGCTCCGTTTCCGGTCATGCTTCCGACTCTATCCTTCGCGTCCTCCGAACGTTCTTCACATTCGCGTCTCTTGTTCTCGATCACAGCAATGATTCTTCTGATCTCCTCGTTCACGTCCCCCGGCGTCTCGATCATCGCGTTCTCCATGTTCCTGTTCATCCGGACCGCCTGCTCTCGATTCCGAATTCGCGAGTAAGCAATCGGACTGCGATTTTGAGTAGCCTGTTTTTTTTTTACCTCTATCACGCTTGTCTCGAGCTCCGAGAATCGCTGCAACATCGACGCCACCTTCGAGCTCTGAGCAGTCAGTCGATCGGTGATTCGCAATTCCTCCCCGACGTCCTGCTTGATCTGAAAGAGCGCGTGCGACAAAGAAAGAATTAATCAAGTCGACGGAACTACGGTATTGTCTCGGTAAGTGTCACGCACCTCTTCCACAGCTTTGGCGACGTGCTCACCGATGTACTGGATGTTTTCGCGGACCTGCCGAACCTGTCAAAGCGATCCACCTGTAACATTACTTGCACCCGAAGCGAGTCAGCTATACATTACGCTCGAGCAAACTTCTCTCATCTCGGCCATGATCTTGCGTCGCACCCTCGCCGCCGCTAGAATCTAAATTCCGCGAGTTAGGGTACGGATGTAGTGGAGCGGCGAAGATCGAGGATAACATCGCGGCGAAATCACACCAATGTACAGTAAATCCTCTATAGTCGCTAAAAGGTGGTACACGATAAATGAAAAAAAAATATCTGCACTGTAGTAATCTGATCTCGGCTCGGGTATATCGGTGTGAACCGCTACTAATAGTCGCCGGCAACATACAATGTAACACCAATATTTAATCTTTTTTATTACTACTTATTTTTTTTATGAAACTTTCACTAATATATTTGTGTCATTTTTCTGATTAAAATAATACCAAACACGATATAATTTCAACTATATTTAGTGGTTTAATTGACGGTGAAAGTTTTGGGCGTAAGGAAGGACAGCGTATGGGAAAGAAAGCGACGCGGAGAGTCGCAGTCGTGGTCTCTCTTTACACGTGCTGTCCTTCTTGACGTTCAGCTCGGCCTTTGAAGCTCAGAAAGATAGTGTCCGTCTACGAACTTTGCAAACGAACCTCCCCGAGACTTTCGCGATTATAGAGGACTTACTGAAATTAAATGCAACTGTATACAGCGGAGCGATAACGAGAGAATAGCGGTGCACATAGAAACAAACATCACTACACCTCTCACCTCGCTGCTCCACTATATTCTCGTACTTAGTTATGCTAGTCGTGATCGCGGAGTATTTTATCGAGGCTTACTCGCCAACAGATGTAGAATAGGACCACAATGTGCGCGATCATCGGGATCACGCCTCCTAAAAGTTGATGCATCGCGCACGGATACGTCCGATCACGTGGATTTAATTGATTCAGCCGATTCTATCGGACCCGACCATCCATTTTCCAAGTTCTCGGATTTAATACATCCTGGCTCTGTGGCACACTCGTCCGAACTTTTCTCCGAGCGAAACAACGAAGCGAGCATCGAGATTCGCAACAAAACAATTCTCGAAGATCTGCTTCGATAAATGTCACCGACTAAACGGTTTTGAAGAACGCAAACCGAAGATGCATTATATTATGTAAGTATAAATATTTTCTTTATTTTCTCCGCAATTTCAGAGTTTGGTTCCCGAATATTGACGGAGTGCCACGGTAGGATTTGTAAAACGTATCGAGCTACCACAGTACCTAGCCACACATTATATTATAATTGAATTATCGTCGCCGATACTATCCGTAATGCTGCTCGCATTAGGTTACGCGAAGCCTATCCTGCTGAAGGACATTCGATTCGATCCGTCCCAGATTTTACCCCATCCAGTAGAAAATTTCTGTGATGTACCAAGCCTCGAAATTGGGTAGAGATGATTTCAAAAAGTATCGATAATGAGAAAGATCGAGCTTGATTAGTCGAGAGAGATTACAGTTTCGAGTTGCGTGCAGCGTGGCGGTCGATTTGAATTGTTTGAACCGGAAAGAAGGTAACGCTACATAACAGAAACCCTTTTAGCTATTCATTGTTGAGAGGATGGATATGAATCATCTTAACATTAATATTCATAATTCTCGTGTATATGCATAATAATCGTTGGCGGGTCGCCCCCTCGTGGAGGTCGTCATAAACGCAACACGTGCCCCGCGTATATATCTACTGATATTATCTGCTCAACATATTGTGTAGGTCGCGTGTCGTTTCAACTGTAAATTACCTTTCTTTTTTGCTTTTTATTGATTTCCGTTTACAACTTTCACTTCACGGTCGCGATCTTCGTCGAATGGACAGAATGTATACTTGCGTCGACAACAAATCGTGTTCGATTTGAGAAATGTTCAATTAATTATCCGTATTATTGTTGAACAAGGAATTCAAGGAAAGAGCACAATTATACTTTCTGTCACCACTTTTATCAGTACATATATGTATACAGGGTGAGTCACCAAACGTTTGTACCTCAAATATCTTTGTTGTTTCTAAAGACAAAGTTGAATGGTACAATGGGGCTGATACGATTCCATTTTATCGCTGTCGATGACTATCGATGGTCGAGGTCGAGGGTCAGCTATCGATATTCCTCTGTCGGCAGTGCTGCCATCTGCACCGGTGTTTTCGCGCACGATCGTTCCCGAGTGCAGCGCTAACCACTCTGCGACTATTCCGCCCATAGGATCGCCAAAAATATGCAAAAATATGAGAAACTCGAGAAAATAGGAGAAGGTAGGTGTGTTCCAAATATTGTCGATCGATGTATTCGTTTCCAAGATTCGAATGGTGTACGTGTACGTTTTCGCGGACCGTAAACGACGCGGGTGCAGTTCGACGAAGTGCATTGGTTTTGACAGTTGCATCGATAAATAGACGCGCATCGTTTTCGGATCGCTTTAAAGCGGACCCTACACGGTCAATCGGAATGACAGTCACGTCGAAGATTGACATTCGGATTGGTCGTGAAAGATTAATACTGACGGACTGATGAAATGGACTGACGGATTTCCAGATATTTGGAAATATTTCTTCGTGATTGAAATAAGGATTGACAGTCTGACTGTTCAATCAGACTGTCATTCCTGATTGACCGTGTAGGGTCCGCTTAACGTTCTCGTTGTTTTCCAGGCACTTATGGAACCGTTTTCAAAGCCAAGAACCGAGAGACTCACGAAATCGTCGCCCTGAAGAGAGTACGTTTGGACGATGATGACGAAGTATGTTCACCTAACTGCTTAGTGACAGTCGGCCGACTGATTTTATCGTTACACGCTCGTTGTTCTTTTTCTGTCCTCATAAGGGTGTACCGTCGTCCGCGCTCAGAGAGATTTGCCTGTTGAAGGAACTGAAACACAAAAATATCGTTAGGCTATATGACGTGTTGCACTGCGACAGGAAACTGACTCTGGTCTTCGAGCACTGCGACCAGGATCTGAAAAAGTACTTCGATAGTCTGAACGGAGAAATAGACTTGGATGTTGTCAAATCCTTCCTGTAAGAACTCCGCGAAGAAATCTTGGACAAGTTAAAAATCTGGTCGCTATGTATTCATCAATCGTTTCAGATATCAGTTGCTGCGTGGATTGGCATTCTGTCACAGCCGGAATGTACTACACAGGGATCTCAAACCGCAGAATCTGCTCATCAACAAGGTAAGATGGCCATCTTACCTTGTTGTCCATTGGACAAGGAGGTGTCTCTAGTTTTAGAAAGTGGTTGCAAATCGATTTCTAGAATGGGGAGTTGAAACTAGCAGACTTTGGACTGGCTAGAGCCTTCGGAATACCAGTGAAATGTTACTCGGCAGAAGTCGTCACATTATGGTATCGTCCACCGGACGTTCTCTTCGGCGCGAAATTATATACAACGTCCATAGACATGTGGAGCGCGGGATGTATATTCGCTGGTGAGTAACGATCGGTTAATTTTCTGAATCTTTGATTCGCCACGATTCATTGACTGCTCGCAGAACTAGCGAACGCCGGCAGACCGTTGTTCCCTGGGTCGGATGTGGAGGATCAACTTAAACGGATATTCAAAATGCTCGGCACACCGACCGAAGAGACTTGGCCGGACTTCACCACGCTTCCCGACTACAAGCCGTTCCCTCCGTACCAGGCTGGCCAAGGATTGGCTCATGTCACACCAAAACTGAACTCCAAAGGCAGAGACTTGTTACAGGTAACGCCTAACCGATGCTGATAAAGAGAGTGCAAGATACAGTAAAATTGCGATCTAGCTCCCATCGCCTATTCCGAGCAGGGACAGGGATCGTGTAGGAAAACAATTTTTCTATGACTGCGTTGACCGTGCCGAAAGTATAAAGCGTGGCAGCTCGAGCTTCTTGGACCCTCGCGGAGATGCCTCCCAGTGGAAGGGGTAGACGAAGGGACAGTGATGGTGGAGGTCCTTAGCGAGCTCGATCGCGACTTCACTGTATCTTGTAATCCGCGTCCACGAAATCGGAATGCGTCGCTCACGTTCCTCTTCTTTATTTCAGAGACTGTTAGTGTGCAATCCAGCGTTACGATTGTCTGCAGACGAGGCAATGACTCATCCTTACTTCAATGATTTGAACCCTGCCGTGAAAAACGATCGTTGCCAGTAGCGCATTCCAGTTAATCTAGTCCCCGATGATCGCGGGGGCGCATATACCGCGAGTAGCGCAGCGACCAAAACAAATCTGGTAAAGATCATTTGTTAATATATACATATACATATTGCTATTAATATACGCGTATATTTCGTATTCGATGTGTCGCGTCGACCGCGATGCGTGATAAAACATGCCGACGAGTCCTGTTTTTTCTAAGAATGCCCAAAGAGTAACGAATAAACTGTCAATTTGATCGGTGTCGGTCATGTTCTGTGGAGCCAAATGAAAAAGAAAGAGAGAGAGAGAAAGGGGGAGGAGAAAGCACGTGTACAAAATACTTTACAAATTCACGCGTGTATCGTTCCTGTATATTTTCCTATTCGTTCTCCTTGCCCCCCGCGTTCAAAGTAAATACATGTTTACCGATACACGTTTTCCATGCTACGAAGCGACTTCAATTTTAACGATCGATCGATCACCCATTTTATTTATCGTTTATGAAACACTTACACGTCGACAAATGAAATAAATATACACATTCGTTGAGGGTGAGAGCGAGCAACAAATCATTCACATTTCTTCCCCTCGCATTTACACATTTACATAGCGTCGAAGGGAAATCTGTGCGCCTCCTGCAGTTTCTCGATCTTGTCCTCCCTTCGCTCCTTCCAATACAAGGCGATGATTATGAACGATATCAAACCGCAAGTGCCGGTCAACGCAGCAGCGCTCAGTAGAATTAGTTTGCTCGGGGTTACAAACAGCTGCGCCTTCCACTTCGAAGGCTCCGCTATTGGATTCGGAATAACGACCATCTGAGAGTTTGGAATGATCTGCGGCCACTCCCGGAACTTGCCGCCCACCTGTTTCAATCAGAAAAACACGGTGAAACGGATAACGGAAGATAACAGAAGATATGGGAGTAGCAAAATTGCAGAATTAAGGTAGATTTCTATTATCTGCACTGGCAAGGAACGTGTAGGATCAGACGACCAGATAAATACCACTGCTGAACAAATACGCTCCGCGTTCGTGCGAATAATAGAGATCTACCTTTAACCCTGGAGCCAGACAATATCCGCCAATCGTAAACGCGTTAATATCAAATTGTTGCTCACCCCTATCGTGAGCGTGTCGACAAAGTTCGGTGTCCTGCCGAGCCCGAAGATCGTGTACGGCAAATTCAGAGAAAAGTGCGCGCTCTGGGGCAACTGTGCGGCTAACGCCTTTCTCGGACTACCATCTTGAGTGGTGGTATAATATGCTATCGAGGGTCCTGGTAAATTGGTGCCATAGGTTCTTTTCTTCTTGCCAAGGGATCCTGGCGAGATCGGGTACATGCTGTTGTTGCGGCCAGTGAGCACCATCACTTTCACGAAGTTCGCGTCATAGTCCAGGCTGTTCTTGAACGCGGCCGTGCGATAGGTGCCGGTGCTCTTGTTCACCTCCACCATAATCACGTCGAGAATCCCGTCCTGATAAAAGTCATAGAACACGGCCATCGCGGTCTCATTGTAAAACGGGTTCAGAGCTTGCCATTTCACCTGGAACGTCCGAGTGAAGCCAACGCACGCGTCGCACGCAACGTTCTCGAGTAGGAATGACTGTTTCTGCTTGCCACTGGTCGAACGGAGCGTGGCCAACACGTCCGGATAGCCGTCCATGTTGAAGTCTCCGCCTCGCAGAGTGATCGTGTCTGTGTATCGTTGCCCGTCAGGCTTCACGAAACCCCAGAGCACGCTGTTGCTGTCTCGGAAATTTATTCGCAGGTCATACCAGCGGTCCGAGTACATCATAATCGTGCTGTTGGTGCACGCCTCGTCGAAACACAGCGGCAGCAGTAGGTTCATATTACGAGTCAGTTCCATGTCCAGGTAAAGGGTTTGTCCAATCACGCCGGAGAACCTTCTCTCGGGTGAACTGTTGTATGGGAACGGTATGGTGTTCCTGTGGACGAAACCTCCTCCCTCGACACCCAACCAGATCTCGAACGCTTCCCGTGATGTCACCACCAGATCCGCTAAAAAGTCGCCATTCCAATCCAAGTAAGCGTTCGAGTGAGGTTCGTCGATCGGTGGTATTGGCCTGCCCAGTTCATTCCTAGGAGGATGCATTGGTTCCTTTTTGGGTGGACCTCTACTCTGATCAAATATCCAGAACATCCTCTCACCTCTTTCGTCTATTCCGTAAAGGTCTATGATCATGTCACCATTGTGGTCCAATGCTAATGGCTGACCCTTCATCTTCACCAATGGTTCCTTCTCATTGGTGCAATTCAATTTTCCATTACCACCCCAGAGTACGTAGAGGTACGACAATTTCGATTCCATATCAAACGTAACCACCAATACGTCCATGAAAACGTCTCCATCGAAGTCTCCTGGTACCACGCCGACCACGATGCGACCAAATGTGCAGCTCAAGTCTGAGCTGGGTCTCAGCAGCGGTTCCTGTTCAGCGGCTAGGAATATCTCAACTGTGGTCCCGTTCTTCCGCAACATGAATACATCGGTCAATTCATCGGAATTGAAATCACCGAAGGCTGCTGGCATTCCATCCAGAACATCTCCGAAAACCGCTGCTGTTATGTCGCTGCAGCTCGCTGATCCAATAGCTAAGGCTATCGCGCATAAAATCGTTATCCACTCGAGTCGCATTCTCTTGCCTTTGCATCTGTTAATCTGTATCTCCATTGAATCAAAGAAACAGCCCCTGTAATCTTAAATCAATTCGCTGTTTCAAAAGAACAAAATCTATTACGAATTACACTTCTAACCTAACTAATTTGCCAAGGTTGCAGTTACTGTGTAACCAGATAGTCTACCATTTGCCACGCTGACGCATTGCTGTCGTTTCTTCATGAAATCAATTCCACTATCCATTCATTTGCTTTCTCTATAAACAGGATAGTGTGAAATAAGTTTTTGATAAAATCACTCGTAAACATATATTCGTCACCCGATTGCGTCGCTCATGTCTTTTGACAGCTGACTCATACGTTTGTCACAGACTTAAGATCTATACAGAGTGTGCATGCACTGCATTTCTCAGTTCACGGTTCTGCATTACCGACTCTGTTAGTGAACTGTTACAATAAATGCAATATTGTCACAACTATATAAACAAAATTTTTCACACACACTATATACACACATTAAAAATTGTAATTGTACAAAGTTCTTTCCAACTCGTTTCAACCGCTGTACGGCTGGCTTATGGGAATCTCGTATCCATAGTATATATATTGTATATATATCAGTCACATATCAGTGCGTCGTCGGAACGTCTGGGTCAGCTGGGTCCAAGATCCAAGCTAAAAGTGTGGGGTGCAGGGTGCAGCACAGTGCAGCAGCACTAAAATACTTGATACTGGAGGCACCGAAATCTCAAGCGTGAGAACTCTCATATCTTCTCTGGTTATAGCAGATAGTTATTTATTATTAGTTACTTTTTACCCTCCAGGAAAATGGCCGAAAAAGTATGTGCATATTCACCGAAAAGTCTTTACGAGTTGAGCATGGCTGCAATAATCGATATTAGGCGCCTACACGATTTTCCACATTATGAACATCTGGCCACTTTACCGACGACAGTGATGGTCGATCTCTATTACAAGGTAAACTTTAGAACGTTTCATGTACAGCTCTTTAAACTCACACAGTCACTAGCGATTCATATAAGTATAACATGCGCATGCATGGTACATGCTTAGAACTTTATATGCTATAAGACGGCCATACACGCATACGCATACACAGATTCCGTTTGAATCACGCAAAAATCTATAAACACATGTAGGTATATTACGCACTTGTGTGTTTCTTCTTTTGTAAACACTCTCATCCATTTACAAGATAAAACAAATGAAGACACTGTACCAATGTCTTCTTCTATTAACACTGATAACATAATAGACAAATATATTGCCCTTAATTTTACAGATCTACAAGGTATCTAGCATATCCTGTTGTTTCGAAGAACTAAAATGGAGCACATTGAAAGTCTTTTCCAAGATGTTAGAAGTTACAAGCCGGCGAGTAGATTTACTAAAATGCTTTGAGGTGAGACTTTGGTACGAAAACTAAGTCTTTAACACCTGGCTTAAAGAGAGAGAGAGAGAGAGAGAGAGTCCAGTTTATATTATCTTTCAAGGACTTTGTTAGCAATGGAATCAGGATCAAAGAAGAATTAACAGAAAGATATATTAAGTGCTGCAACTATGTTGGTGAAAATGTAAAAGCACAAGATCGGATGATAAATTTAGGTCTGAGACTCGGTAGATTCTTCAGTGATGCAGGCTGCTATCCTAACAGTGAGCAAGTATTACTCGAATGCGAGAAATTATGTTTGTTGAACAATACTACACCAGAAAATTGGTATAGAACGTTAGAGTGTCGCCAGAGGTAAACACTATATCATGTTTTTAATATAACTTGTACAAATAATTGCACACAAACATATATTTATAAGAATTATCTCTGATTGTACAGATTGCTGCACACCCAGGCCGTGTATTGCTCGTTCAAAAATGCAGTGGAAACATACTCGCAAGCTATAACGATATGGACGCAATTACAACAGTCGAAATTAGAATGCAATTTTGCTGCCTTTTACACGGAATGTAGCCTTATGTGTTACATGGCGCATAACTACCATGACGCTTATAGGTGCTTATACATTGTGCGTAAACGCTTATAGTTGTTAGCCGATTTTGCTGATTGTATTTTTATTGTTATTCAGTTGGAGTATAGACGCTTTGAAGGAATTGAAACCCACATTGCCAGCTCGCGTCACTGTCGACGTTTTGAGACAGGCTGCAAAATCGTGTATGTGCAAACGAGAATTTGAGAAAGCTGGTTTATTAATCAAACAAGCTGTTCAGCTTGCCAGACAAAAGTTTCAGACAAACCATCCTGTGTACACTAATGCCCTTCTAGATTATGGATTATATTTATTAAAGGTCGATTGCTTATTTCATAGCGTACTAATTTACAACGTAAGCATACTACTTGTTATAATTTATTTCATCGTATATTTGCGTTTGATTGACTTGTTTTACACCTAAATGATATTTTCTAGAAAGCAGTAAAATTAATGAAGTCGTGTTCGCAGTTAAATTTACACGTCGCGTTGGCGTACGTGGATCTTGCGTATGCTACATACGTGTACGAATACGACACCGGAAATTTTGTAACAGCTAGGTGAGCAATTTTTCAATGAAGTTATTCAATTTATTCATATTGTAAACTCTCGGATGCAGAAGACAGATTGTAACGGCGATAAGCACCATGGAAAAGCTTTTGTCCAGGAATAATTTCTTATTCGCGAGTGCGAGGAGGATATACGCGTTAATATTGGAGGAAATAGTAATTAAAAAACGTAACACACAGTCGCAGTATATGCTATTAACCTGTGCCGAAGGTTGTCATAATAACGCTTTAGCAGTAACAAGGGAAACGTTTGGTGATAACCATGCGCATAGCGCGAAGCATTATGGGAATTTAGGACGCCTTTATCAGACTATGGGCCAGTTTGAGGTAGGTACTTGTGGTGTAACTAACAGGCGAATGAAATATTCCATAATAATATTGCAACTTTGTTATTCATACAGATACAAAAAAATGTTTCGGGAGAAAGTTATATATGTGCAGTCTTTTATTTTATATGTCGATAGAGTTATTCAAAGTCACTCAAGGGCAGCTGCAACAGAAAATATGACCTTGAGATGACCTTCTCAACTTCTTACGCCCCCTCTCCAAATACGATAACTTTCTCTAAAAACATTTTTTTGTATCTGTATAAATAACAAAGTTATAAGGGGTGACAGAGTTAAACGAGACGCCCTGCATGTATATATGTAAAACTACTTTCAGAAAGCAGCAGAAATGCATGTCAGAGCTATACGAATCATGGAAGAATCATTAGGACCGGACGATCACGATGTCGCCTTGAGCCTAGAACACTTAGCGTCGTTATACAATTTCGATATGCATCGGTACGAAGACGCTGAAAAGCTTTACCATCGCAGTATTGCAATTTGTAAGTGTGAAATGATCATTTCAGAGTTTAATGGCCCGTGAATTAATGCGTTCGTGTAATTATAGGGATAAAATTGTTCGGCAAACACTACAGTGGATTGAAATATAATTACCAAGGTCTTTTACATCTTCATATACAAAGGAACGAACTCGAGAAAGTGATGGAGTATCAAACCTTGTTGAACAACTGGAGGATACTGAGAACGGAACAAGAGAAATTCAGTGATCCACTTTCAATTCTACACAGTAGACACTTAGACCCGATCGAGGATGTGATCGAGCAATTTTTTACCATGTAACAAACTTTGTAAATAGTATTGAATAAATGTAAATGAAGAAAGGATCGTGTAATCTTCTTTAGTTAGCCCTCCAGTCGCGTGTCATGTACATGTAACTTTTATATGTCAACACGGTGCCCGTGGTTGATAGACTCATTGTAAACTACATGAAATTTTTCATATTTCTACAGCGCAGTGATGCCAGATGAGGGGAATCAAGGTGAGATGATATACCCCCTCTCTAATGACCAGATCAGTCTACGGCACGGGTACCGTGCACTGATATACATGTATACTATGGATACGAGATTCCCATAAGCCAGCCGTACAGCGGTTGAAACGAGTTGAAAATAGCACACACGCGCACGCATGCACACACCTGTAATTACAGGTATAATGCAACATTCTTGTAGCAATCTGTGAAAATAAATTGACATTAACAGAAAGAATGTATACATATTGTTTACGGAACGGTCCATTGTTCAGTAGAACAATATATCAGGCATAAATCGTAATACATTCTCGATTTTCATGGTATCTACGTTAAAGTAATAACACAAGCAGCATATTATTGAATGTTCACTGTCTTCTATACAGTATCGTGTTTTGGTGTTGATAATATAATAAGATAAAATATGTATGTTAACATACACGTTTGTATCTGTGATACCTTGAATAAAAAATAAATGAATTTGTATGCAAAAACAACAAAATGCGCGAAAGATGAGTTGAATCAATTAGTGAAATTAATTAGTGATTTTAATAATATAGATAACAAGACAATAGAGTCATGAATTTTTGGATAACACATACATTCAAAAGCTTTAATCTTTTAAATTACAATAAACATTAAGTAGTACATAATTCGTATTTACACGATATTTATCTTATCACTCCAGTTGTCAGGTAATAGGAATCTTATCTAGCATCCTCTCATACTAAGAGCATTTCTAAATCTTCCTGAAACTGATCGCAGAAGTATTTGTTACATCAACGCACGTGTCCACCTAGAGGTACAGTTAACGGGTTAGACTACTGCAATTGCCCGACAAGGCAATCAATTCTCGGATACGGTCCATAAAAACGAAAAGTTACATATTCGGTTAAGTAGCGCTTTTACATCTTATTTTAGTGTATGATAAATTGCCAAAAACGAATAGAGAAATTAATACTAGGTTTACGGAGAACTAATGAAAGTGCCCTAATTTACATTACTTTATCAAAATAACGAGAATCTGCCTATCTGAACGTTTAGTCATTTTTTTAAAATAATATATACCCAAAGAAATCTTAGAACGCATCCTGCAAACCTAGTGTTAAAAATAGTTTACTTCGTAAAACTAGATTCTTCGAATCCAACAAAACATAATTTTTTGCATTTGTCTGCATTTTATTCGAGACCTTGAACTACCATATAAGCGATAAAAGAAACTTCGAATGTTTGGTAAGTTCACAGTAGTCGAACCCCGTAACTCGTCAACATGCTGAATTACCGAATTCATATTGCACATCTTGCTGGACTGGTTTCGCGTTAGAATATTTAATCAGGTGTGTGTGGGGGTTCTTGGCTAAAGTACGGCGCTGTATCCTGCACCAATAACGTATGGCAAACATCACAGACTCTGGATGGTCTTTGTTTCGGTCCACTTTTCACGACATGTGAAAGACAAGACTGACAAAATATATGGCCACAATGTCGGCAATGCGCCTGCAAGAAACATATACAAATTTCTTTAGCCTTCGCCGAAACATGTATGAACAAGAGAAAACAATACCTTTTTTTTTGTAACCGTGAAAGTGTTATGACAACTGGGGCATTCCTCCACATCTTCCTCGTGTTGCCATCTTACTTCGCTACCAGCTTGCCTGATTCTTTCCAATTGTACCTATATCGCAAACAATCGATTTTGTAATATAACAACACACACGTTCCAACAATTGTACGTATTCCAAGTTCCTTCGTATTTCATACCTGCAACGATTGCGACAGTCTAACAAAGTCTTTCTGTACCGCTTCACTAGTATCCAGTTCTTGTTGTAGGCTGGTAACTCTTTGCCGTAATTCAACAATTTTTAATTCAGCCTCTTTATTCTCTTTCAAAACAGATTCCAATTGCTTCTCTAGACGCTCGAGTTTCTCTTCCCTTTGGGCAAGTGATCGATGATCCCTAATGTATTTATCTAAGTGAGTTCTGTGTAAAGAAAAAAGATACAATTAGAGATACCGAACGCTTATTAGGTCGTCAAATACTCGTAAGATTAGAACATCAGGCAACTGTACCTTAATCCGCTAATTTCATTTTTCAGTACCAACAATTCTTGTTCTTTTACTCTGCTTTCTTGTTCCATTTGTTCATGCAGCAATGTTACCTCGTACCGTAACGTTTCTTCCTTCTCTTGCGCGACTTCTTGTGCAACTTTAGCAGTGATCAGATCCTCGCGCATCTTCAAAAGACTAACATGTAGCTCCTCGACGTTGTTCGGCATGTTGATACTCTCACTCTGCAGTTGCTGGGAATGTTTACTATGCTTACCAACGAGATTCTCATTTTCTTTTTGCAGTCTGCAAAGATTCAACTAGATTTTCAATAAAATTTTGTCAGGAATGCCTTGGCAAAGGGGTTTATTACTTTACACGTGTCTAAAATTAAGATTACGACAACGATATCGAAGCTGTACAATTACAAAAAGTTTTCTTACACGATAAGGTGCCTCTGTACTTCCTCCCGACCCCGCGTCAATTTCATCAGCTCTTCTTTGGCGTTTCTCTGAAGTTGTTCGAAAGCTTTCTTCAACTCGACCAAATTCTGTTGTACCGTCTGCGAGGTGTCCGTGAGCTCGCCTACTTTGATTTTGTGTTCCTCCTTCTTTTCGTTCCATTTCTCCTCCATTTCCTTGCGAAACTCCACCTCTTTGGCCAGGTCCTCCTTCTGCATTTGTAGCATACGCTCGGAGTCCAACAGTTGTTTCTCTAAATCTTTCGCGGTGGCTTGTATTTTGACTAATTGCGTCTCGTAATTGGCGCACATGTCGCATGCAGGCTCGAACGAACCCGGCTCCTGTTGTCTCTTTACCGATTGCGTTTCTTTGCACTTCTGTAACTCGTCGTCTGTGGCTCTCAATTTCTCTTTCAACGCTTTAATCTCTTCTTCGAGTGGCACAACCAGTGAACGCAGAACTTCTGCATCTTCCTGTGCCTATAAAGCAATACTTTCTAATATTTGCACACCTACGTAAAATCGATAGGAAAAAAAACACAAGTAATAAAACAAATGCTTCATCGTGATCATCGGGGATGATTTATGAACAGTTTTCTGAGAACGCGGTGTCGCGATTGCGAGTTCATTACAGAAAAGTTCAAAAACCATGTATCCTAATGTTTACGTACATATCTTTTTACCTTCCTCATGCTTTCTTCGAGATTGTCGGGACCTAAAGACAAAGCATCAGCGCCTAGTTGTGAAACTACTTTTCGAGTTAGTGCTTTCGTTACTGAGGTCAACGATAACTGCGGCCCATCCACAGACGGTTCCTTGGGTAACTGCGACTTTAACCACTTGTTCTCCTCTTGCAACTTGGACAGGGTTACTTTCAATTTAGACACTTCTGTATCCATGTGTTTCTGCGAGCTTGACGACTCCTCTACCGTTTCATGTATAACTTTTTGCAAAGACGCTATCTCCTCTTCAGCCTTCCTTTTCTCGAAGAGTACATCGTTCAGAATATTCAGATTAGTCCTATCCAGTTCATTCTTTACCTCGTACAACTCAGTTTTCAGCTTGGCGTTCTCTTCTTGCAGGATAGTGATGTCGTTTAATCCCCTCTTTAGTTCTTCTGCAAATATATACTGCGATTAACACCATCTATACAATATCTATATACACAAAAATGTTAGTTACCTTCTTTCTGAAGATACAGCTCCTTCATCTTTGCCCTCTGAACATTGAACTCCTCTTGCATCTTCACTTTCTCCGATTCCAATTTACTTATCTTCTCCTGCAGCTCCTCTAAATCAGTGCAAACATTTTGTTAATAAACTCAATCCAGTTCACTGGTGAACAAGGTGTCAACAATGCATGAACAATTCTAAAGGAACCATATAGGGATAAAATGGTATGCTAAACGTTGCTACAAATAATTCAAGTTACAGTAAATAGTTTTATAATTTCTACGGGTTATACGGCAGCGGAGCGGAAACGAACGAAGAAGACTAGTTGTCTCGCGTGAAATGTATGAAAGCGTTTCTGTCATTGACGTGACACTGAAAACAATTTCGCGAATGTGCTGGCGTATCGAACGTACCGCTTCCGTTCATGTTGATGGTGTTGTCCTCTGTGTGGTTCTCCATTGTTCGACGATGTGCTGCGGCCAAAGAAAATTTCGTCGGGGCGGGTCACTGGTTCTCGTGCAAGGGAGAGAAATGAATCCTAAAACTCTCCTCGGCCGAGTCTTTCGGTGACATTATGGCACGTGTGCCGTACCAGTCAGTATCAGATTTTGCTGACATTCATTCCAACGAAAACGTCTCGGCAGTAGAATCGCGCGTGGCCACGCAGAACGATGTCACGTACGATGAAACGAAAAATCAACCTCAATAATCCAGCGGTCAGCCAGCGCAGCGGTGTATTATCAGCACTTCCTCGTCAATCAGTATATCGATATTTTGAACAGTGCGGATTCGATAATCGAGCGACGTCGCAGTCGACTTTTACCGGACTCTCGTTCGCCTTAGTGATATATCGCGTGCGGCCACTTCAAAACGCACGGTGCGATCACCGCGAGCCAGCCAGGAATATTCCCAATGAATTCGCGAAACGACGCAGCAGCTTACTTGTGAACTGTAATTATACGTTTATGTTGAATCATCCTTTGATAGAATATGCCATTCTTGGTATAATATAAACTATTTAAATAAAATATTTTACAATGTACATATTCGGTGATAGAGCTCTATTATAAATAGTATACTATTTATGCATTATATTCGTAATTATGTATACAGCGATTCATTGTATCGATTGCTCCTTAATTGAATAAAGAAATGTTCAATGTTGTCCCTTTATTTTATTAACATAGTATATCTAAATAATTTGTTAACAATTCACGACTCTATATATATATATATATATATATGTATACTTGTCCGTTAATTTAATCAACTTCAATGCATCGCAAATATTGAACCGCCATATTTATCAATAACAACTTACGTGCCTGCATTATCATTGAATAAGAAACGGGGCACATAACTTATCTCGAACATGATTGTATCGGTGTGCGAAAGAAACCTGATAACGCATGACCAATGCCAAGCATCGGAATCCCCTTCTTTTTCTCGAGTCGTGAGTCTATTTAGCTGCACAATTGCAATGCAATTATGTATTGCATTCGCTGTTTTCCAGCAGGTTGATGATTCATAGCAATATATAATGTTTCGTAACATTGTGCGATACAAATAGAGGCATGTAATGCGCGTATACATAGTAGATAAAATATATAATGTCTTAAAAACTACTGTAGAAACACTTTCTCCTAAAAATCTAAGCTCATATTGTGTGGATCCTACCGCGCTATATTTCAAAAAAATGGAAAATGATTAGCACTACATATATACAATCAACGGTCGTTTGTTTTTATAGGGAATCGACTCCAGCTCCAGCAACTGTTTACGATTCACGATCGTAAGGTTACCTCGGTTGGTGGTTCTTCGGTACACCTTGAGATCGAGCAACGAATAAAAAGATTGCGATACATTTCTCAGGACAAAAGAAAGCGTGGTACGTTAGCCTTGAAATCACTGTCGATCTGTTTTTCCAAAGAGTTGCCTGTTGGATCTGGTTGGATCTGCGCGACCGCACTGTCAGTTACTCGTAATGGAGGTGTTATTTACCAGTAGGGTCATTTGAATTTCTAGGGTCGTGCGAAATCCCTCGTTCCCGGTCGACGTCGACGGTGCTGTCGAAACGCTAACCCGCTTTTACCGTGATGCTACCTTCTTAAACGCCATGAATCATTAAATCCTGAAAAGGTAAGGAACGTCGCCATCATGGCTTCTGTCAATTCGCGCAAGTAAATGTTTACGGGATCGCCTCGCATGCGTGTTTGCGTTGTTTCTCTTTTGTTATGTCCCGTTGCACAATAACACATCGTTTGCCGCTTCACTGGTGCGTCACAATCGTTTTTCTCTCTCCAGTTTATTTACATAAGCGCTAACCACACTAACTCTTCCCGACTCGACCATTCAAATGATTCGACGTGACTCCGCTTTCTCGCCGATTCCTTTTCTAATAATCTATTGTCAATCTAATTTTCCAGAGTATCTAACCTAATGTTCCAGAAGCGCGACATTGTAGAATCGTAGTATGAATGCATTATCGAGAGAACACAAGCTCGAAGCGACCAGACCAGCTATGTTGAAGAGTGTAGACAGCACGAGCATTCTCAACAGGGAAGTGTGTTGTCCCAACCATGACACGATCTCGTCGAATGGGATTTTCGAGAATGGACTACAAGTACAGTGCCGGTGTAACCAGTCGAGGAGTTTCTTATTGATCGACGGACAGGAAAATCTGAGGGTTGCCAATGCGAAACAGTTTGTGGAGAAATTGAACTGTGGTCAGAAGGATCTGAGAGTAAAAGTAGTGTCTATTTTTGGGAATACAGGTGATGGGAAAAGTCATACGTTGAATCAGACATTTTTCAAAGGGGACGAAGTATTTAAAACCTCCAACGATCAGAACTCTTGCACGTTGGGTGTTTGGGCTGCTTTCGATCCAGTCCTTAAAGTGATCTGTTTGGATACGGAAGGCCTGCTAGGTATTCTAATATTTCTATTTACAGAGTCCATACTTTGAAACTAAATACAGAAACGATTCTATAATTAAATTGTTTTCTTTTCAGGTGTCTCCCCTCACGAGAATGAACGTACGAGGTTACTGCTTAAAGTTCTCGCTGTGTCCGATATCGTAGTGTATAGAACACAGTCCGAAAGATTGAATAGGGACTTGTTCACATTTCTTGGTGCTGCCTCTAGAGCTTACAGTCATCATTTTCAATCTGCTTTGCAAGCAGTAGGGCAGAGGGAAGGTGTTCTAAACTCCTTAAGTACAATGGGGCCAAGTATCATAGTACTACACGAAACTAGATACACCCAGCCTCTGACTAACAGTACATATTGCCACATTTTCCGATTAACAGTAACTTCAATACAAGTTCTCTTCTCAATCACAGCGTCGATGTCACACCAGATATATTATTTTCCTTCTGTTGCAGGCGAAACAAAAACCGCGGAAGATATCCTCCGAACGCGGTTCGCTGAGATGGAACTGGGAACAGAGGCGTTCAGTTCTATGAAATACGTTGGTCTGCAGGCAGCAAATTTCACAGCTGATTACGAGCCGTTGCACACTGCTATAACGAAAGAATTAAACAACACGACTGTTCGATACGCCAGGCAACCGCATTTAGTTTACAATACGCTACGGATTCTGAATGACAAATTCTCTGGGCGAATCGACAACTATACCACTTGCCTGTTTCCCGATCAATATTTCACTTGTCCCGTCAAGTGTCTCAGCTGCGGGTGTAGATGCACCAACAGTATGGGTCATCTTCGACAGGGAGTACCGCACAATAGCAACAATAGGTCAGTTTCCTGATCGAAATTCCATCGAATCAGACTCTACACGTTCCCTGCCATGTGTACCATTTTTTGGTACACGCCGAGACCCGTTTCTACACCGATTCTTATAAAATTATTGGCATTGAACATCAGTTTATCTGTTCCGAAATGAACTAAACTAAATTATGGAGTATGATGTAAGATTCATTAAACTTGACGTGTGAAACAGATGAAATTCACGCAGTAGGGAACGTGTTAATTAGATTAATTAGTAGATTGCGGATCTTTATGCAAAATAAAAAATGTTTGCATTGATTCTAAGACATAGCAGTCAAGTATAAATTTCTTTCTTCTATCGATTACCTTATTAAGTTGCAACTAATGCACTGATATCCTTAAATCTTTTTCATAGGTTCGTGGCTTTAAATTGAACGTACCTATTTTTGTCATAAATGTATGAAATTCGCAGTTTATTAATTAGTAACGATTACAGTGGATTAATTTCGATGTGTCGAATCGGCGAAACCAGATAACGTTTGACTTTTACGTGTTCGTAGGTGCCGGTATCAGCATCAGTACGAAAATTTAGTATATATATGTAAACAATGTTATAGCGATGGAAACGAGGTGCGAGTCACAAAACGTATCCAATCACAGAACGATAATAGTTGGTACAGTTTAGTTACGCACGCATGGGCAGGGGATGTGATAGAGTGTCCCCATTGCGGGAAGATCTATAGAAGTCGACAGTATTGGTACGGCAACAAAGATCCAGAAGAAGAGTTTGCCGTTCGCTCGGAGATCATACATGTGTGGAACATGGTACGCCGTTCGTGTATTATTTTTCTTGCACCCGACCGTTCATTATCTTAACCGTCTCATCGTCTTGTTTATTTTTAGGGAAATCATTCTGTTGGGACACAGAACACTGCGCAAAAGGTAATCGATGGTGTGTCGTACATTACCGAAGCTGTGACTAATGTTTCGTTACAACCGACAAAAGCGTTGTCCGCGTGGGTTGCCGATCAAGTAGCACCGTCATACTGGAGACCTAATAACGAAATTAAACATTGTCACAAATGTGAAACCGTGTTCGGACCAGCGGACACGAAGCATCATTGCCGGTCGTGCGGCGAAGGCTTTTGTTCTCAGTGTTCCTCCAACAAGAAATGTGTCCCGTTTAGAAACTGGCATACGCCGGTCCGCGTCTGCGATAACTGTTATGCTAAAAATACTGATACCAACGATGAAGTCACCGAAACGTCGCAGGATGTGAACGCTAGGAAAGTCTCGGAGCAAGTAGTCTCCACTCTGAGCGCAGTAGGAACAGTTTTGAACTACTCGAAATGTAAGGTGACAGGACTATAGAGATGTGCGAGAAAATGTCGAACACCTGATGGAATCGGAACCTGTCCCGACCATCGGGTACCCGACACTCTCTCGTACACTTCTACAGGAAAACCATAATTGCATCATCGAGAATAGATTGTTTACGTGCTCAACGTTGTTTCAAATTTGTTACAGCACTTATAAAGGATAGCGTTCGACCCTTGTATTGGGTCCCCGACTCGGACGTGGTTAGCTGTTGCGTGTGTCACGAAAAATTCTCTGTCTCCCTTCCGTTGCACCACTGCAGAGATTGTGGGCGTGGAGTGTGTCAAGACTGTTCGCAAAATAGCAATCCTGTTCCACACAGAGGATGGGAAAAGCCGGTTCGCGTTTGCGACGAGTGCAAGAAGCTCGACTAAGAGAATCATGTAAGAAGATAAGAGAAAATCAATTCGTTAGGGACGTCATTAACTCATCCGCGCAGTACACGATGACTTGTGAATATTACACCGCCTACAAAGGTGATCAAAAGTACTAATTTGCTGTTCTCCAAATTTTGTATATGCCCTCCTCTCCCCGTATATGTGTTCGCGCGGGTATCAATCCGATCTGCGGTTATCGAACTACTCTTCGCCATCGAACGAATTGAAATTAAATATTTTAATACATTATTGTAAAGAATTTTTCCTATGATTGTGCCATGTGAATATATACATATATGATAAACAATTATCGTCGCTGCGAGAAATCATGTTGACGAAAACAAATCATCATCATTACGATACGAATACATTACACAACAGTATAAAGTATATGGTGCAGTATATTGTAGCAGTATGAATGGAATTATAAAGTATGACATGAAGGTATTATTATGCGACGAGACGAGACGAGACAAACGTTGTCATCGACGTCACGGTTTGTCGGGCTGTGACTGCCTTTAGATCCCAGAAAAAGCATTAAGCAACTTTTCTGTTAGACTTCTATGTACCTATAACCCGTTTTCGCAAATTTAAGAGAAAAGAGAACTACTTTCTATTCAATGCTGTAAATTACGACGATTGAGATATCATAGAATAAAGTTATAAATGCTCAAACAATATGGTTATTCATTCTCCGACAATCCTAATCTGAACCTGACTCTTTTATAAGCTTCGAAACCTCTGAAAAAGTGGTTTTGAACAAGTATTTACACGTACTTTCGTGCGTGTCATTTTCTCATTGTATTTGTTTAATTTTTAGAACACTGATATTCATTTATTTATCGAGACTGTGGTTTCACAAATTCCGCGATTGTTGGTACAACAATAAATATAAACATCATTCTTAAAATAACACGTACTGAAGTACGTGTACGCGAATTACACTCATTATATTTGTTTAATTTTTAGAACACCGATATTCATTTATTTATCGAGACTATGGTTTCACAAATTGCGCGGTTGTTGGTACAACAATAAATGTAAACATAGTTTTTAAAGTGAAATAGTACGCGTGTACCGGTGTACTTAAAATAACACGTACTGAAGTATGTGTACTTACGTGAATTACACGTGTACACGTGTATGAAATAGGGATGGCTAGTTTGTAGTGTCGGAGATGTTCATGTTTTCCCGGGTCTTGCGTGCGATACATCGATGTTCGAGATCCGATAAATGTTTCGGCAAACACGTGATGACGTCAAAATATGGCGTCTCAATCAGCTGGGTGTTGTGTAGAGTGTGCTTGAGATGCCCGTCTTTAGAAAACCAACGAAGACTGCCGTCTGTCTACTCGAATACGTGAGTTTTTTCAAGAGAAATCCTCGGTGCATTTTTCGTGTTCGTTTTCAAGTGACGAGATTCGTGTGCGCGGCGACGATCTCGCGCGACGGTGAAAATTAAAAAGACGCAAAACGCCGTTTCATTCGTTAAACGTTCCAATGTGGCTATCACCCAAAAAATGTTCATCTAAACAGCGAGAATCTCGTGAATGTACCCGGAGCAGTATCGTTCGATCACGGTGTTAGGAAAGAAAGGTTTCGTCCTCTTGAAATCTCGACGTCTGAAATGATGACGCGTGCATAAGAATACATTAAAAATATGGTTGGCAGAGGAGCTTTTTTCGGTGTGCTCGAATCTCGTTCGTTACTAGAATATCTATTAGGAAATCTATCCGAGGACAGATTATTAAGAAAAAGGGACGTATTTCTCGGGGAACAGAGGGTTGATATCGTGTGTAACCGCAACCGTGGCCATTTTCATGTTTGCTCCAGTTTCGTAATCATTATCAACTCCATATTTGAATTCAACAAGTAACGCAGTGGCATGTTTTCGCGTGTTCCCAAATTATTCGACGACCGTTCACGTGGAGTCCGGAGCTCGCCGAGGACAAGTTCGATTCCGCTTTTCCTGCTGTTTTACATCGTCGAACCCGTCGTGTATCGTCTCTCGCAAAAAACGAATCGTCCGCGATAAATCTTTTGGTCGTGATCCACGTAGTATTCGTCGTATGCAGTCGGAGTGTTCTTACTGTCCCGAATTCGGAAGAACCATGAACGCGAACAGTCTGGAAAGCGGTATCGAACATGTTCACGTTGCAACGTTAACAACAAGGCCAGAGAAACATGCTGGGAAAACAAGAGTGCGCCGTGCAGACGCCATTTTTCTCGAAGCGCTTGTTTAAATGTACAGTGTCGGTCGCACGGAATCCGTGAAATGTAGCACGCACCATGTACCCGCGACACTATCGTTTAGGGCCTTCGTGAACGGTATCGAGGAACGCATCGATCCCTTCGAAGTTTATTTTCAGAGTCCAATGTGTTCCCAATAGCGCGGCCATTTTGTCGCTTATTAGCGAATAAACAAATGACGACGTTGGCATTCTGGGTTCGAGGCTACAGGCGCGTCGCATGCGCGGAAATTCAATTTCACTCGGGACTCGCTTACGCGTCCATTCTTAATTATAGTATTCCTATATGCTACCAAAAATAGGAGACGAACGTTATCCACGATGATTAACCTCTTTTACACGTTCATTTCTATGTCTTCCCATCGCTTTCCTATGAATGATCTGCGACCAAGTTGACACGCGTTTAACCCGCTATAAATAGACCGCGGATCTTTACGCGTTCGCTGCTTCGAAGTCACTCGGGAAAGAGTCAACCGAAAATCCCTTTTTGATTCGGTATCGTTGACCTACTGCGACTGCCGAGAGGTTCGAGTACCGCGAAAGCCCAATAAAGTATTTTGGTTTCTCTGTCGTTTGTATTTGACCCGAAAGAATCAACAAGCTTCGGAGGATCGATTCATGTTGAAATAATTCAACGAATTAATGTTTTATACCCGATCAAAAATTCCATTTCCTTTCGGATCTTTGATACTCGACTGTAAAGCGATATCTGCAGTCTACTCTCATCGGTCAACACGATTTTCTTGAAAATTCACAAGGCGAATTTCGAACGTACAATTTACCAACAACGATAATTAGAGCGTTGCGAAGAATCGAAGATTCGTTCGAGAAACTAGGTGCAACCATATTGCTAGCATTACATGGTAGCTGTTGCTTGGCAACAGCATTTCTGCTTCGTGGCCGGCAGAATCATTCAGGCTTATCTATCTTTCCTCGATTCGAGGCTAAAATTCCATTTCGCTTCGACGAACAAGGAGCGAAATAATTCGGGCCGATAACGCGAGCGATTCTCTTATCTGTTCACCACTATCCTATCCCCACCCTCCCCTCCTCGCCCGCACTGCGGTGCCTGGGTCTGTTTTGACCCGTGTCCTCAAAGACCACTTCATTAATTTCCTCTGACCACTGACACGAACTTTTGCCTGTTCAGGTTGGAAAAATAGAATAAAATTTTCTTCGGGTCCATTTTGACCCGACCGCACGAAGACTAAGTTTCTAATGTTTGTAATTGTTTTCAGTGACAAAAAAGATACCGGACACAACATGCCACCAGATAGACCAGATGCATCGGGAGTAGAAACTGGAGTAGGACTTAATAGCACTCAGGTGTTCAGTTTCGGAGAAACGGTGTACACGATGAAGGAAGAGGAGAACGCGAGTGCTTTCGTCGAGGCAAATTCGTCCGACGAGCTTCACGAGGACGTCTCGATGTCGGAAAAATCTCTAGAAAAGAATAGTCAGTTGGACGACGATTTGACCTCGTTGAGTTGGCTCCATCAGCAGAATCTATTGAAGGGGTTGGACATCGCGAATCCTCCCAAAGATATAAAAAACGAGAACGCACTGAATAACAATGTGTGCGACGATGCGGCAGACTTTTCTGAAAACACGAACTCCATCTCGAGCTTAGACGACGGTTATTGTCCAGGTAGTTATATATCACGCGGATCGTTTAAACGGATTGAAATATTTATTACGAATTTTCGTTTTCTCGTTCTCTCGACAGATAACAATGGCAAGATAAACAATTCGACGTCGCACAGTCATAGTCAGAGCTTTCAACACGCGACTAAGAATGGTCAAAAGTCGATGCAAATCTTTCAGGAATCGGTAAAAAATCATTACAATTCCTCGCAAAATAATCAAACGAAGATCTCCTTGAGCAACAACAATCTGCCGGTTTCGAATCGGAACAAGCATCCTACCCACATACCATACGATCCTCATTTGCACAGAAACAGTAAACCACCATACTCATTTTCCTGTTTAATTTTCATGGCTATTGAAGATAGCCCTGTAAAAGCCCTACCAGTCAAGGAAGTGTATGCTTGGATATTGGATCACTTTCCATATTTTAGGAACGCCCCCACTGGCTGGAAAAATTCTGTAAGACATAATCTAAGCTTGAATAAATGTTTCCGCAAAGTGGAGAAAGCGCCGGTAAGTTCCGTCGGCTTGAATTCCGGTATACATATTTCGTATATATTTCTATTAAACGGGAAACTTGCTGTTTTTCTTTCAGAATTTGGGCAAAGGTTCGTTATGGATGGTAGATGCTCAGTATCGACCAAACTTGATACAAGCATTGTCTCGCGCTCCCTTCCCACCTCCTACCGCTCAAACTTTGTCTTCCCCAGAAAAACCGCCGAGAAAGAATACAAGCACGCGCCTTCCAGACCCCATTCTCTTCCCGTACCTCTCCAAAAGACTGGCGTCGAGTAACATTTCCGACAACACAGAAGCCGAAGTAGACAGCGATGTGGATGCAGCCGCCGCTGCTATGCTTTCTTTTAAACACGGACCTATTATTTTAAATCATAATAAAGGTACCGTATAACAAGGGACAGGCTTGACACGATCAGGCGAATGTGCATTATAACAGCTTCTACTTGCAGATCGTAAGCGAAAATTACCAGAGTCTGAGAAATGGATTCCAGTGATTACTAGGAGCTCCAGCGAAGACCATACGTACAGCTGCATCACTACGGCGCAACGAGAAAGGTAAACGCACATGTTTTTTTTTCTTTCAATTACTTATTTAAGGTCGCATCAACATCAAGGTCATTAGCGACCACAAGAATTATAACATGTGAATTACAAATTTAGATTCTCATACTTAGAACTAATTACAAGTACATTGTGGAAAGACGCACATGTTTTGTAATCGAAAGAATTTAGAGTGTCGAGAAATGACTGGCAAATTCGCGTTGGAGTGCCGTTGTTGACGCGTTTCTCGTGTTCCATTATTCAGCAGATACCCAAGCGAGGAAACGAATTCGGATTTCGACGAGCAACGGAAGATAGCAGAGGGTGCGGATGCGCTTTTAAATTTAGCAGGCGTGACCACGGCGCTGAATCACGCTAGAACGCCTCACACACAAGGTATTAGTCCAGCACCAAAGTCGGAGGGTACGTCGAAGCCGAAGAAACGTTCGGCTCCGAACGACTACTCGAACCCGCCGGAAAAGAGGCGTAAACATTGGCCAAAGTGGAGCGAAGGAAAGCGGTATTTAAAACAAATTATATAAAACTTATCGTTGGCGTGTACCTCACGTATGGTGGTGTTCACGTGCGCTCGTTATTATTTTTTTCCATCCTCGGATAAGAAAAGAAACAGAAATGTTTTCCCGCGATATTCTACTTTCTTTCGATACAATGATACGATTGAAACGGAAACAGACTTGAAACACCTTCTAAACATATACGTATACATATACAATATATTATATACGTATATGTGTAGATATATATCACTGGTTACAAAAGCTCTGTTGTCTTTCGAACGCAAAACCAATGCTAGCAATGATTCGCATCGAAGTTATATTGCCATTTTTAGGCGTGTAAGAAGAAAGTGTGGGAGAAGAACGCGAAGGGAAGCTCTGTCAGGTGCATTTCTATTTAACGCGAGGGAAACAAGAAATGACAAAAAATTGGCGGTCGCTCAGGGTTTAGAACTCGCTATATGCCAAAATAAATTCAGTAGTACTAAGCAACAAGCAATAATAGGATGGTAGTGTTTGAGTCGAGAAGAGATGGAGAGAAAAAGAGAGAAAGAGAGATGTTAACAATGAACATGGACACAACTAAGGCGGTTCACGGGATTGTCAATGAAGGAAACACTATCGCATACTAAACTAAATAACGATGAAACTTTTTAGACCTGTTGTGACGATTATACATATTAATTCATAGAGAGTTTAATTAATGATAATAGAGTTCTATATATTAGGTTTTTGTAGATATGTATAGAGATATAATTGATATCTATTCGATAGAGAAATTGATAATATATTTAAAAAAGATTATATATATATTATACATATATACATATACATATGTACACTCATACACACTCATACACACTCATACACAGCCATACACACACAAATACACAGACACGTTCATGTGCTCATTCATTTACACTGAAATACATCTGGTCAAGTACGCAGCTGTATGTGTGCAAAAATGCGTACCGCGAGAATTATCAATAACAAAAACGAAAAAAAGAGAGCGAGAAAGAGAGAGAGAGAGAGAGAGAGAGAGAGAGAGAGAGAAAGAGAGAGAGAGAGAGCGAGACAGAGAGAGATAGACAAGAATCACAAAGTCGAGGTGCACTAAAAAAAAAACATGGATTTGAAATGACGAAAACATTATCATTTCATGCCTTTTTCTACTCTCTTCGTGGCTTTTGAGATGATTTTAAACAATGCTGTATATATATATATATATATATATATATATACATATATATATATGTAGATCCTACGATGTATGCGCGGACCAGTTTAAAAATTTTGTTAAAGAATCAATATATCATGTCGAGTCGATACTATGTATATTGATCGGGGGGCGTGGGAAACACAAGAGGTAAACTTATTTTTATAAAAAAAGAAAATAATAAAAAACAAATATATCTGTAATATTTAAGAGGCATCGTGAAATACCTGATAAGTAATCGAAGACGTGTATACAAAGGGGGTGGAGATATATATGTATATCGATACGGGAGAGAACTGGTCTGGCATACATTTAAACGTCTAGTTCTATATAGAGAGAACGTATATATTTTTACAGGGCACTGCCCGCGTGATAAAAGCTCTTCCTAATAATTCGCTAAAAACACAGTTTATTAGCTTAAACCATTTACTAATTATAATCATAGCGTAACTTGCGTGACACTACAAGCACAGCACGGTAGCGCAACCTGAACAATTCCATGTGTTTTATGATTACATAACGTTATTACACGGTTCGAAGCAAATTTTCATGAAGAGGAAAAAGAAGATAAAAGGAAAAACAACGTGTAATCTTTTCGAGAAGAGCTCGGTTACCAATTTAAAATTGATTTGGAAATTTTAAATCGGAGACGTTTCTAGTCTTGCGACATCATGTGCGAACCTAAAGGAAAAGAAATTGTGAACGCGGTATCTCTGGTTAGGTCGATAATGATAATTAAGCGTCACAATCGAGGAATAATAACGAATTGTTACCCGTGAGATCTATATTAAACTGCTGGCTCAGATATATTCGAGACACGAGGAGACACGAGTCGTGTAGGTGTAGCTTTCGAAGAAGGTGCAATTTAGTTTAACTTATTGATTATCGCATTGTTTATCGTCCGATATTTAATCCACACGTCTAGTTTACTTTCTCGAGGTCTTCGATGATCTGCTCCCCGTAGTAAGTTGATTTAGTTAAAGAGCTACGCGATGATCGTTCGCTCGAGAGAAGCGACTTTATACAATTTTCAGTCGGGAGGATGTCGTCGTTTGTACATTTGGAAAAATTCACCGGAACGCGACATCACTCCGGATGTTCTATGATTTAGCGTAACGACACATTCGAAGGATAAATATTGACAGGGCGCGCTGCCAAAACTTTTTATGTGATTGTAGCTAGTCAGCTACAGAAGGAAAAAAAGTAATCCAAGATATGGGTGCAAGGAAGAATGCCATGTTGTACGTATATATATATGTACATATATATATTATATATATATATATATAATCATATATAGATATATATACATATATAATCATATATAGATATATATACATATATGATACGGTGAAGCAATTTTTGAGACAAATGTACATTTTTTATTGTAATGTAAAAAAAAATTTATCCTATTTAATGTATACATTGTATATTTGTATTCTTTAGATGCTCGTGCTCTCACTGATTCGAGCGGTTTTTCTTTTCAAAATTCGTATACACACACACACAAGCAAGACCAGTTTTTGTAGACTTTACGTTTTCTATTGTCTGTGATATTATTGCAAAACTAAACATGCCTTGTTGTTGTTGTTATACTTTTGGTGAAACAGATGTTTTTAGAGCTTTATAAGTTTTGTTTAGAAACGGGATAGGTGTTGACCCGCACTTTCTGATATTATTGAATTGGCATTCTTGCTGACACCTTGACATTCTAATCTAGATAGGGAAACTGGCATCTTCAAATTAGTAATATATATTGTATATTATTAAATATATATACACATGTACATGTATTGCACGAATACATATACATGTGTATGTATATAATGAAAGTAATATCACAGTTTTCACTATTTGTTGAAATTTTTAGTCTAGCTTTCGTTTGCTACGACTGAAGATCTGTTCTTCCATGTAGTTTATTCTAATGTAATCAATTAGGGGGTGGGATGCCATTTATAATAATAGTAATTTAGCTAATCGATCATTTACAAACTAGATGTAATCGATTAGCGGAGCAACGTAAAAGCAATACACCAGTAAATCCTGACATTTGGGCAAAATACTCTGGTCGGCCGTCGGTACTCGGGGAGAAATGATATTTATTTATAAAGAAAAAGAACAGTCGAACGACACGCGTTTGCACATAGCGATATATAAGTACAAGAATAAAAACGAAAAAACATTGTAAGACAGTAATTGTACAAAATAGCTCACTCGTCGAGTATTTTTTACGAAGTATTACTGTAGCGTACTGTACACAAAATAGAAAATACCGTTTCTTTTACGCGACCTTGTAAATTGTAATGCATGCGAATCGTTACTTAAATATAATGTTCAAATCCTCGTGAAGAACGGCCGACTAAATTGCATAGATGAAACCATCGACGAATGAAACACCAAAAATAAAAAAAGAAAGCGAGAGAGAGAGAGTGAGAGAGAGGGAGAGAAGTGAAGAAAACGCAAGTGTACGAAGCAAACCATACTTCATTGTATCTCACATCTAGCCACGGACAATCAAAATGTAACATGGTGTTTAATTTGCTTCGATTACATGACATCGTGCCAAACGCAGAAATCATTTGTTTGAGGAACAGATGTTAATTTATATGTATATCTACGAGTTGTACATTATACGAATTTTGTTGGCGATATGCGTAATATTATTATTATTATTATTATTATTATTGATAATTATATTATTATTATTATTATTAATATAATTATTACTCATTTTAAACGAAACACTGTAAAATGTTTGTTAAGTTTTTGACCTTGCTTATATAAATGAGTAAACTATTTAATACTTTAGATTGTAACCAAGACAGAACTTTATTAATGAAAAGAATCTGAAAAATCAAGTACGAGCAGAGTTCATTTATTTCTAACCCCGAATGAATACACTACGAAAAATAATTTGCCCCTTTGGCACGTAACGGATAGCTGAAAAAATTTCAATCTATGCGTAACAATTATAGTTGTTTCGCAAAATTTGAAGATAGCCCCATGGCGGCAAAACATTTAAAATTCTAGCCGATTAGAAATTTGAAATTAGCGCCACTCTGCGTAGTGGCAGAACGTCCTAGCTTGTAGTTAAAATAATTACGGTTCCCTCTGACAGATGGCGTCGGCATTAATTGGTGTTTTGTCGGTAACATTTGACTACAAGTTTGGGCATTTCGCCGCTACACTGAACGGCGCTATTTTAAGATTTTAAGTAGGAATAAGCGCGTAGCTCCATCTAGCGGATCATCATTTGTACCTATCCGAAATTATCTGAAGCGAAAGAATAAACGGTCGAATAATAATTAATTAAAACTAATCCTTATGTATTTATGGTTCCTGAAAATTTTCAAAAAATGCTAGAATATAAGATTCGACAGAATTTAGTACGATTTTTATTTGTTTCAGATCTACAAAGATTACTACCACTGAAAACAACATTTTATTTGATTAAACATCCTCAGTCTAATTATTAATGTTCCCTGTGTGCGTTTAAAACTGGTTATTTACTGATTGCGACATACATTCATTTCGTTGTTCGATTTGTTACAAGTATAAAACTATTGTCAAAATTGGCAAACTTGTTTGTTATTTCCTGGATCATGAAAAGAACGAACCCCGTTTCGCGCGTTAACGAGTCCTGATGCATCTTGCCTGATCCCATTTCAGTCTCTGGCTCTCCTCTGCGGGTCGTTTCCGGTGCATAATGTCACGGAGCTTCTGCAAAAGGATGAAATTCTCCCGCAGGATGCGATCCTGCTTCTCCCGTTCTAATTGCAAGCCCTTCGCGTTCAGGACCACGTGGGGTCTACCGTGCGGGGGATTCACGTCTATCGCGCAGGTGGCTTTCATTACCTGAATCAAGATTTCGATTGTCCATCAAGTTCCGAACGATTATTAATAATTGCAATACCGATTCTGTTCGGACGAAGCATTTTAATCACAAAATAAAAATTTGTTTCTGTAAGCAGGAGAAAAAAGTAATACAGTGAACCACAGTAATGTTCGGACACTTTTAACAGGACGATGACTTCTTTAAGTTGGTCGAAATTACAGAGAAAATTCTAGAAGTTGCTATTTACAACTTTTTTTATGGAGGCCTGTATTGAAAATTAAAAAAATACATTTTGTAGATCTATGTGTCGATTATACATCTTCTGAAAATTTCATCATAATCGGTCAACGTTGCAATAAGCTTTATTTAATAAATAACGAACGAATGCTCTTAATTTTAAGAAAAAGTTTTTTGGAAATATTAAATAAGTTCGATAATCATAAGATCGAAAATCATATTCACAAAATGTTCATTTTTAAATGCTTTTTCTAATTATAATTTTTATTATATTACATTAATATCGACATTTTCGGCATTGCTAAACATTTAGAAAGTAATGTGGATGTATTAAGTCATTGTTTTCCAAATGAACTGCTAGATCACTATTTAACGTCACTCGAACCGAACGATAGAGGATCCGACATGAAACACCGTTTCCTCGGAAAGTTTTGCCGAAACTTTTTGGCACACGTTAGCTGTATACTTACTTTCATACGGTGCCGTTTGTAGGCTTTGTGCTCCCAAGCGTTCAAATCGGAAGGACTTCTCTTCTCGCAGGACATGATCGCGAAGATCGACGAGACTCTGAACACGTTTACAGCCCGTATCCAAACGGCAGCACCATTACCAAGTTTCTTTAGCAACGCTTTCGCGACCGGCTCGTATCGATCTGCTCCTTGTTTGCCGTGTCGACTCGTGTTTCGGCTTCGTTTCGTTCGCGACGGAAGCACGATCGCAGAAATCGACGTCCTAGTCAAAGCTAATAATATTTCGAATTCAAAAGACGACGATCGATTATGCGAAAGTTACTCTGAGAAGTTCAATTCTGATTGATTGGCTAGGTAGCATTCGTATGCATATTTTTTACTTGTTGCAGGTTCGACAACTAATTCGAGCTATTGAAACTGATGTTAATGTAATGATTAGACTGCGGATGTTTATGCAATTTTTAATTTTCCTACGAAAATTTAAAGGAAGTGGGGACGAACAAAATCTTATTTTCAGTGGTAGTCTTTGTAGACCTGAAATAAATAAAAATCGTATTAAACTCTGTGCAATTTTGTATTTTAGCATATTTTGAACATTGTTAGAAGCCATAAGTGCATAAAAATCCGCAGACTGGTAATGATCATGGATCAGCAAAATATTTTGAACACGACTCTAGTTTATAATGCGTGGAATCGAAGATTCCATAAAATCAAAGTCATTTATTTAAAGAAATAAGGATTGAGAATTTGTGACAACAAGTAGTTGTTCGATCTGTTTGCATTTTGCAGATTCTAATTAAAGGTACAAAGAAGAGATTAGCGTGAAAATTGATTTAAACATCTGGAGAAATAATTCCGACTTCGATTTTTGGTAGACGTGGCACTCAAAGTATTAAACAGTATACTATTAGGTTGGAAAGAAAGTTCTTGCGGTTTTTATTATAAAATCAAAATAACAGAAGATAGATTATTGAATTGAAAATCGAGCAAGACGCAAATCTTCTTCAAATAAATCTGAAGGGGGTAGACTCGTTTCTAGGATTGCAAGGATACGGGTGCCTTCTTCATTATCATGCAAAGATAGGGTTTTTCAGTCAAAAGCTAACCTAATAACCCGAACACAAGATTTCTGTAACCCATATAACCAAGTTATATGCGGGTTATAGTAGGATCATAAATACCATAATTGTAACTTTTTAATCTAATTTTTTTTTAAATACAAAATTCCTGTACTTTTTAATCCTGATAGGACGAATAGGGGGGTTACTTTGACTCCAAAGAGGTCTTGGAACTTTATACCGGTATTATGCCAAGATGCTTTACCGAAACCGAAATAAATGCAGGTATTTCTCGGTTTTTCCAATGCTAAGGATGCCTCAAATAAAATATAACTGCCTGCCACTAACCCCAGAACCCGCAAGAAGCACAGTCACCTAAATTAGTTAAGTGTATACAATACAAGAAATTCGTTCAGTCATAAAACCCTGCGACGAAGGAACAAGAGCGAGTCCGAATTCAGGTAAACTACCCACCAACGACGTATCTACCCTGACCGTCATAGAACATTAAGCCAAAGACCTTCCAGATGCACCTCCCAATTAAGTGATTTTTAAACATCATTTTTAAATAATAATTTCCTTGTGAGTTTTTCTTAATTTTCTTAATTGAGATCTTCGAATTTTCAATCTCTTGTCACATTTTTTTTAAAGTACCTTTGCTTAAAAAATATATACAGTGACTCCCACTAATATTCGGACACACTTAAAAACACTGTAACTTTTCAAATATTGGACTATGCGATTTGAACTTTTTTGGGAAGCTAGAGCAATTAGTTTACTACGGGATGTGAAAAGAAATTTTTTCAAAAATTGTATTTGACCGGAATTGTAGAGGAAATACTAAATGTTGCATTTTACAACTTTTTTATGCGGGCCGCAGCTCTATGCTTCCGAATAATGCAAATTACGCTTCGTAAACGGAAAAATATGATCTTTGAGGGCGACTGCGACTCAGATTCATCTTTTATCTAGCGCTTTTGGCTATTGAAAAACCCCATCTTTGCATCGAGAAATGAGAAGGCGCAGCTCGTACCCTTGCAATCCTGGAAAACGCGTCTTTCCCCATTTTAACGTCCTTCAGATTAATATTGAGCTTGAGAATGAAGGTCCGTAAGAAGCAAAACTGCAAAAGATTGTGTTTCATTAGGAGATAGGAATTGTTGAACGTTTCCGCATAGCGATGGAAGATTTACACGGCCGTTTTATGCGTTTCAGGTTCGAATTTCAAGTTGGACCGTCGAACGGGAACGGTGGAGGGGTTTCCATAAAGAAACGAAGAAGAAACGCGCGCGTTCAGCAGCGTGCACCAGCTCTGGGATTCGTATCGACGAGATTTCCCGTCGGAGGTTGGGATTGGCGAGGTTGCTGGACCAATCCGAGCAGAACAGGGGCGGGCGTCCCGTCATCGCGCGTTTTTCGCCGGTCGTCGCGACGCCACGGCGAACGAACACGTGAAATTCGTTTCGACGTGCTTAGCATTTATGGCGACGCGTTTTCCTCGTCGTCGGACGACCGGCTCTAATCGGATTTCATCGAATTCACATCGAAAAAGTAATGCTGATATAAATAAAATCAGTTTGATAATGAGAAAACTTCGCCATAATTTTTTACGAGAACAATTGAATTTAGATTTAGACCTATGGTTCCTTAGTGCTGTACCACTAAAAATTGCTGTACCATTTACCACAATATTGTTTACATTATTAAAACAGTTTCATATTCATAAAATGAAAAAAAATCATATGCAATGGAATTATTCTAGCTAGGAAGAAATGTTTAATTTTCGAGTTAGAACAGCTCCGAGTGCAAAGGGTTAAAGACATGGTCATCGTTGGTGGAAAGTACTTAAAGGTGATAAGTATTAAATACACCATATTTGGCGCAATTAAAGTTTTTATTGTTTATTTCGCATGGAATGCTTGAAATCATGGTGAAATGAATAAACGTGACGGAACAATTTTTACATAAATACATATCTGGTTTCCTTCCGTCGGCCATTTATTTTTTCCAAACTACTCATTCTATTGTTGGATCAGATTTGTTTCTGTGAATTGTATTTTTGTATATTAGATCATCTACGCTTACAATTATCCTTCTGCATTCCATACAATGGCATACAAAATAAACAACAAGAACCCTAATTGTGTAAAATATGGAGTATTTTATATTTATAATTTTTAAGCCACATTCCACCGACGATGACATGTCTTAAAAATCGATTACTTGTGTCAAAAATGTTCAAATAAAACACTTTATATCAATAATAAAGATACACGAGATATTTCGTCCGTTTCGGCATCTTTTTTCGACATCGTGAAAACGAGATATCTCGATCATTATAGTGAAAGTTCGTTCCGAATTATTTATAGCAAACTGACTCGCCTGAACGTCGGACAGAGTTGAGGGATGAAAAATGCACGGAACACCTCCGTCCTGTTTTGTGCACCGACAAGTGAGAACTGTCGTTGAACATTAAGAATTTCTCCGCGGCGAGATAAGTCTGGCAATTAGGGAGATCGTAAACTGCTATGAACTGTTGTGACGCTTGAAATTCAGCAATAAAGTTGTTTAACGGCAGCTGGAAAGCGAGGTTTATATAGGGGTTGCGTGTCGCCCGCACTTCCAACGTTTTATTATCAGCGAACAGCAATCTGTTCCGCAAGAACCGAAGGACAGGATTCCTCAAGGGAAGCGGGGGCGCAATAAATAAACCTGGGAAACGAAGAACGTTGGCAATAAAACATAGACGAAGAGCCTCATCCCGAGGATCTCTCGGTTCGACGCGCAAACACCAACATTCGCAATGAGACTACCTGAGCGGAACGCGAGTCCCATTCCCTTCCCTGCTCCTCCATCTACCCTTGCACACTCGAGCCTATCCATACAAAACATTTATTACTCCGTATTGTGACTTTGGAAAATATTTACCCTGCTCGGATTATCGATATTGCTCTATTATCCCGTAAACTGGCCTCCATACCTGTATAAATAAAGTAAACATTCGCCTCATTTCCCCTCCATATTCGAAAGTCTCCTCCACCCGCAACGGTTTCATTTTACGGAATTTGCAGAAAGAAATTTATTTCGGTTGTAGGCTGAAAATCGTGAAAAACTGCAGTTTTCACCATCTTTAAACTCTGTAGTTTATTGCAACGTTGACCGATTTTTATGAAATTTTCAGTATATGTATAATTGACACAGATTTACAAAATGTATTTTTTAAATTTTCAGTATAGACCTCTCTAAAAGACTGGTAGACAACAACTTCTAGTATTTTCTTTGTAATTCCGATCAATTGCGATTGATTCAAAATTTTCTTCACGTCTTGTAGGAAACTATAATTGCTTTAACTTCTCAAAAAATATCCATGTCGTATGATCTGATTTAAAAAAAAAGGTATCGTCCTTTTACGATAGTCAAAATCTAATATGATGATAATCCGATTAAACCAGGAAAAGTAATATTTGTCTGTTTAGTTTAACGCCACGTATCAATACTCACTATAAATAAAATAAGAGCAATATGTAATTTTAAGCGTATTATTTTAATGTAATTGTATTGAATTCGTCGGAGCTATTTTAACTCGAAAATTCAACATTTCTTCCGACCTAGAATAGCTCCATTTTATAGGATTTTTTGTCATTTTACATGTTAAATGTTTAGCAATTGGTTAGATACCAACATACTTAATAATGCAAACAATATTTCGAATAATGGTACCTGTGCAGCAATTTTTAGCGGTGCCTCAGAGTTACCGCTCGAGTGTGCTAAGGGTTATTTATTAGAACATTATTTTCTTCAGCTAACTACTGTGATCTGTTGTATCGACGAATGAAAAATAGAAAAAAAACGGATAAACGGGTATCCGTTGGCGGGTAACGCGGATCATGCAAAGGGTCGTCGATTTTAATCGCGGATCCTTGACAATGATCCTCTCAAATGGATGAGCCCTCTCAAATAGATGATGAAGATCTGTTCCCTCGAGGGGATACACGCTGTTACAACTTAGAACGCGAGCAGAGAGGTTCCCGGCTCGAAAAATAGGGACCCCCCGACACGTATTTTCCTTATATCTATGGGGGGACGCGTCGGCCAATCCCCGTACACGATCATCCCGATACAGTATATTATACATTATCGTCCTGCCACTCGTCGCCTCGCCCATCCTTCTTTTCATCTCTCGAACACGCTGACAGCCTGCTCTTACTGCTACCAGCTGACTCGGATCCACCAGATTCTATACTTTTCCATTCGCTCCCGTTGGTGCACGGACACTTTTTTACTCATTGTATTCGTCTTTTTGTATATTTTAGACGGTCTCTTCCAAGAAAATATAAAATATCACGCTGGAATTGACGTTTATTCTTCAGAAAATTTATGAAGTTTATGAAGTCGGTGCGGAAATTGTTTACGGCTGACTCTCATCGATGCTCAATGATGAGTAATCGACGAGTAATCGATGCGTAAGAATAACCGAATAAATCTATGAACAGAGACACTGTTAGGTCTCTGGTTTTAATTACTCGCATATATTATCTACAACATCTCAAAATTTTAAAAAAGGTGTCGGCTACGCTAGCACATACAGTGACTCCCACTAATATTGGAACACTCTTAAAAAGACCATAACTTTTTTAATATTGGGATATACAATTTGAAATTTTTGGAGAAGTTAGAACAGTTGGTTTGCTACACAACGTGACAAAAGTTTTTGGAAAAAACTGCAAGTTGTCGGAATTGCAGAGAAAACACTGAAAATTGTATTGTCCAAATTTTTTACGTGGGCTTATATGGAAAATTTAGGAAATAAGTTTCGCAGATCTGTATCAATTAAACATATTCTGAAAACTTCATCAAAATCCGTCGACGTTCTAATGAGCTATAAACGTTAAAGATGGTAAAAATTGCTGTTTTTCACGATTTTCTAAAGGATTTTCTTAAGGATTCTTATATCTTCCAATGCCTGTCATTTTTCTTCGCATCAACCGATTTCGATGAAACTTTCACAGTGCATATAATCGACACAGATCTACAAAACGTATTTTTTTAAAATTTCAATATAGGCCCGCATAAAAAAGTTCTAAAATTCAACGTTTAGTATTTCTTCTACAATTCCGACCAAGTGCAATTTTCGACAAAATTTCTTTTAACATCCTGTAGTAAACTATTTGCTCTAGCTTCCCAAAAAAGTTCGAATCGCATAGTCCAATATTAACAAAGCTATCGTTTTTTTTTTAGAGCGTCCGCATATTAATGGGAGCCACTGTATTTATTTTGCTCTAAAGTAATCATATTATTGAATAAAAATTTATTTATGTTCCATATAACCAGCTGTGTAGAATATTCTAGAAAGTGGAGTGCGAGTATCTGAAGGTAAATAACCAGACAGCGGATCTGAATGCAGAATGGAAATGTTCAATAGCACAAACTGGAGTGGAATAGAAACGTATTAGCTTTCTTAATATGTTGAACAAGTTGAAAATAATACAACATTATTTTAAGATTCTCCCGACATTTCTACTCTCTTAAATTTTATCAGGATTCGAACGAAGAAATCTGTTTAACAGTTGTGGACGTTCAAATATTTTGGAACGAGTAGCAACAAGAGGACCGCGAGGTCCTCTTAGCGAGGACGCCGGGCTGCAACGTGCAGCCTCGCAGGGGCCGAGAGTAGGCGAGCAACCGTATCATCTGCTGGGAAATCTGACTAACGCAATTTCGGAGTCACCTCGTGGCGATGGTGGGGGGTCGATCCCCCACGTGTCAGCGTCCCGTGATTCAGAGCCGCGAAACGGGTGGTGGGGGTACTGATGGGCGGTCCCAGGGGCGTGACCTGGGCCAGGATTCAGGGATCCCGGAGCTTTACGCTGTCGGAGTCTCGGAGTCCTTAGTCACCACTGAGACGCAGCTCGACGCAGCTCGGCGCAGTTGAACGCGCGGTTTTCGGTGCTCCGTTAGTGTTTCAAGTTCAGGATCTCCGACGCAGTTCAGTGTGAACAATAAAAACCGACCTTAATAAGAACACAGTGTTACTCTTGCGCTTTTCTGATCGTCGATTGTTGTGTCGACGTTGATTTTCGGACAGTAATTGTTTGGTGGGGGGATTAAAGGCAAGATGATGCACACGATGAGCGAACACGCCGGAGGAGCCGGGGGCCTCGGTGTCAGTGTTTTGCCGTTCGACGGAATGGGCCTGTACGAACAGCGCCGGCCCAGGTACGTCTTCAAGGTGCCCAAAGTGGTCCCCGATCAAAAGGGAAAGTTTGAGACCGACGAGCTCTTCAGGAGACTCAGCAGGGAAAGCGAGGTAATTTTGATTTTGACTTTTTGCTTTCGACCGTGGGTTTGTCGGAAAGAAACATTGTCGGTCTTCTGGGGATCGGAGCCATCAGGATAGTGTCCGACAAGATTTCGTCGCTTCCTCGATGGGGATCTTTTTTCGCGCAAAACGGGGAGTGCTTGAGATTTCATACAATTCGTGCAATTATTATGATTAAATTATTCGTTCGCAACCTTGAGATTTAAATTCATCGACTTGATGTCACCAATACGAGGGTACTCGTCCTTGAACGGCTAGAGTTGGTATATTTACTTTCGAGTTTTTTATTTATATATCAGCTGAGACGTACAAACAAAATAAACATCGACTGTTGGAGGAAACATGGATTTCCCGACGATTACGAAACAATCGTTGATCTCGCTCACTCCCGACGGCAACGTCAATTGCAATTATTATTATTTTCCTCTCTTTATTTCAACACTAGATTTACGGGACACGTAAAGATGCGTTCATGAGGATTCAACAAATTCCTTTCTTTAAATTCGTTATTATTATAAAGTAATGTTAATGCTCCGTAAACCTACATTATTAAACATGTCGGGTAAATCGCTGACAGACATTAACATTAAACCTACCATCACCGGTCAAATAACCGGTTACAGATTCCTTATCTCACAATTATTGAAATTATAAAGATGCTTTCGTGATAAATAATTAAATGAATATATTTAATATTGCCGATATTATAATATGAACCGCACAAAGTTGAAATAAATTTAATCTTGTTATTTAAAGCTCGGTGGGTTTAGCGTTAATCAAATCCAAGTTTCACGTAGAAATAAGCGTAAACGAGTGTCTTCAATTCTTTTTCTTTTCACAAAACTCGTCGCTCGTGAGGATTTTAAAGCAATTAAGTAATAGATCTTTAAAAAAGGCTGAAAAATACTAATGCTGTTGTTCAATCGTAATTTTGTAGGTCAGATACACCGGTTTCCGGGACAGGCCGATCGAGGAACGCCGGGTACGGTTTCAAAATGGCTGCCGGGAGGGCCTCTGTGAGATCGCTTTCGCAGCGACCGGCACCAATCTGCAATTGGCTTTTGGGAGAGCCTCCGGGAACTACGCGGTGGATCCAAGCGACTGCGACTTCGAGAAAGACTGCGGCAAAGTGAGTCGCACTATGTATTAAACAATCTCGAACCGACGCAAACATCCCGCAAATTCAAAAAGGATTTGCACACTAGATCTACGAATCTCCAGAAATTCTCAATATTTCAACTACGATAATTTCGTTAAAAAAAGATAGCAAAATTATAAATTTGGACTCGTTTTAAAGCTCGAAGTCTCTCTTTCTGAGACCGTCGTCCATTTTTGCTAGGACATTTCCGCACGATAAAGCAGGTGAAAAACTGAGTACACGTTTTTGGTCGAAAATGCTACACATTGCATCGTCTGTGAAAGCATGAAAAATTTTTTCCCCGAATGAAACTGTGACAGATTTGAAGATCAAATATTCCCATTTATAACGAGTGCTTGAAACTTGAGCTGCGATTTTTTTCGGCTGTTATAAAGAACAATAATGAGGAACCACATTTCGGATCCACTGTAACTCTAATTTTTTCGAATCGATTGTGAACCAGAACATTGCGGTATTGGACGAATCGGTTGGCTTTGAAAGATTGGTAACGGTAATTGGTTGACTGGTTGATTGTAATTGGTCGATTGCGAGCTGACAAATGGCTCCGAGGTCGTCAAACAGGCCGGTCTGAATTGTCTGCGCGTTTCGTGTCCTTGGCATCGTATGTCCCGGGACGTGGAGTCACCCCCACGGACAATTTAGTATCAGTTTCTGCTTCTCGGACAATGGTGTCAGCGTGTCAGCGTTCTCGGCGGAACGGGACATGCATCCGGCCCCGAATTTTGTTGGTTCGTAGGGGTCCGGACGCGTCTGCCCTGAAAACCTCGCCGGAAAATACGAGTCGGCCAGCAAGAAAAATGCCGGACCACCAACCGTCTTACCGATAAAATATCCAACGGCGAATTCCAAAAAACCATTCATCTTTCTCCAGAGTCAATTGTTACAACTCCAAAACCGACATCTTTCACCTAGAATATTTCCATTGCATTTCTTCCCTATTACGCTTATCGTTATGCGTTTTGTTATTGTTTCATGTTTTACTTTTTCTTGTTTTTCAAAGTCGGTCTTACCGGCAGTGTGTGGACGCTCTAACCATGGAGATGAATATTTTAAATCGTCACAAAGTATAATGTATGTATATTCTAAATTGCACAGGCTTTAATCTGCCAAAACAACGAAAATATGGAACACAACAATGTTCTACGATGTTCTTCCGAAAAGTAGTCGCACTATAGTTTATTCGAAGTTGTTTGTTATTCGTCTGGAATTATGGGGACGGTCCTGCGAGCCTTCCAGAAGAGCGCATAATCTCGTACGCCGGCGCCGACGGAGGGGCGACGCCATCGCGATCGATAGGTGCGTCGCGAATCCGCCATTTTCTAGCTGCTACGCCTGCAGAATTTGCTGTTCGCCGCTGACAATTAAACCGAGCAATTTTCGAGCGTGCTTGCACTCTCGTCGAACTCGTAAGATTTTTTAATAAAGTAGACTGCGGATCTTCATCAACAAGTCTTCCAATGCCTCTACAGGTTTCTAGTTTGGCCAATTTTAGTGATACGTGTATAAAATCCGGTCTCTAATAATAACCATAGACCGCCGAAGACTGTAAGATCAAAGTTCTTCGCGGTGAATAATGGTTCTCACCTTCTGGAAAGAACACTGAGCAATTGTTTAGCGAGTGTCCCGATACGGAGGACTCGGCGATCCATTAGCAGTCGCCAGAGCCAATTAGCGCTTTTCCAAATCCGTCAAACGGGCCGGTGCCAGATGCCCGAAGGCTTTAACAGCCACCCGGTATATAATGGCTCATAAATCTCGACCCGTCCCTCTTCGGGACCGAAAGATCCTCCGGCAGGATCTAGGAACGGTCTCTCGGACCCGAAACGATTCTCTTCTGTTCGAAGTGGCGCGATTCAGAACCGTTTTGTCACCGTTTAGCCGTCACTTAAAGAGCAATTTGCTCGATTTCTCGGGCCCACCCGATTTTCCGCTTTCGATCTCTTCGCCCGATCGCCACGCTTTCTCGATCCTCGAGTTATCCAACCTCGGAAGGTTCTCGATTTTACAATGTTATAAATCGTGCTATTTTATTTGTTCGATCGAACTTAAAAATAAATTTAGTGTACCAAAGTTAATCTGCACTTGACGTTCGATTTCGTTTTGTGCAAATTTAAAAATTGAACATTGCACCCTATTCTTTAAGTGCATTGTGTTTGTTAGATGTATTGAATTTGTATCGTTTTAATTTTCTTGAAATCGTATTGGAAATCCTCAATGATTTCCTCAAAAATGAAGAATTCATTGTCGAATTCCAAGATAATTCCGAGAAAATTAGAACAATATTTTCTACCCAAATTACAACAAACTAGAGTACGATGGAAATTAATTTTCTTATTCAATATGTTTAGAAGATTATAAATAGGATAACTGTATTTTCAATTTCTTCTGGATTTACTGTTATAAATGGCATCTGCATTATATTCCTGGAACGAATAGTATGAACAAAAAGGTCGAATAAAAATTGCAAACGGCCGGTGGTTCGCGGTGCGGAGGTGAATCACGGATCGTGATCGCCGGGGATCAAGCTTTTCGAGATTTGTCCGTGGAGTGTGGTGCTCGCTAACGACTCATTATTTCCCTGCTCGAGGAGAGGAGACGTTACAGAGAGGGAGGGGCATGGGACTGCTAGTTGTTTACACGGCGACCCGCGGCTACCGTTTTGTTTTAACCGACAATGAGAAACGGAGGGAAAAAGAGACGTAATAAAGAGCGACGCGCGGCAGCACGTGTCCGCCGGCCATTGTCTACGCGGCCCGTTCCCCGCGGAGAGGAAATAATTAAGGGAGAGAGATCTCGCGATCGAGATAAAGCCCGATAAAGACCGATAAAGACCGGCGAAATGAAAAGGGCGCGCTTCGAACTCGAACCTCGAAGATCTTATCGAGATCCTTGCTCGTTCACGCTTGCTTTGCTCTTTCTACGCCGATCTCTTACACCCTACAGATTATTTATCAACCCATTTACATTACAACAATCGATAACTTTCAGCAGCCATTTCCTTCAAATGGAAGAAGGTTATTAAACTTATAAGTTAGAAACGTATTTCCTTTTTCTGGTACGAAATTCAACATATTTAAAGCTACGAAAAACTATGGTTTTTGCACAATGACTATTAATAACAAACTGGCTTTTGATGGTGTATGTTTACCCTCTAAAACGCCATAGACGTCATTAGGCTATACCAACAAATGTACTAATAATGTCATAACAAAATCGACATTATTAACCGAGACACCTATTACCACAGACAAATCTTATCATTGTAGTATCATTCTTTAAATAGTTTGACTGTTTTATATCCTACACCTACACGGTCTGTCATAAATGCATCATATCCGCATGGCATCAGAATGCAAAAATGTGATGGAGCGTTTTGGTAAATCAACGCGTTCACTTTTAGAGTCTCTCTAACGAATAAGGAGAGCTCTGGACGCTCTTCCTCTAATATCATTTCGAACATTTCCGTTGACTTAGGTATCGGGAAGATTTACAACTCGGCCAGGACTTTCGGTAGTTCTTTCGGCCCGGAACACTGTTCTCTAGAATCGTTCTGGTTCCTCGAACTCGTCCGATCGTAAAATTCGATGGCAAATAGGCTGAAAAAACGTTGGCGCACACTGTTAACCCTACTGTGCGAGACAATGAATAAAATATGAATAAATAATAGACTGTCGAAGGATTAACTGTCAGCCAAAATCGTATTGGGAACTCGAAACATATTAACCCTTCAAGGACGACATCAGAAAGAAAATAAAACAAAAATATATCAATGAATTTTCTGTTCAATGTTAGTTATCTTGATAAATAATGAGTACTGTCAAAAACGCTCGGACATGGGGTCAGCTTATATTTGCTCTAGATTCGCCAGATTAGTTTAATTAAAATCGGCGACCCCGCCGGTGTGACCTCTCCTTGTGAGGGGATAACAGAAGACGATAAGTGTAGATCACTGACTTTCAAGCGAAATACGATCGTCCCTAAACTGGTACGGATATGATTTTTACGAGGCAAAGGGTTAACCGTCGGCAGAAAACCCGCGAGCAGAGGCGAGAGAAAGATGGCCGGTCGAAACCCAGTTGGACGGAAGACAAAAGGAGGTTCCGCTGACCATGTGCGCTGTGTCCTGCCGGTTTAGCCTTCCCGACAGGACCGCTGGTTGACGAATGTTCCGGGCATTGTGCCCGTCGTTAGTGGACCCGATCGCAAAAAAGCGCAGCGGCCGGCTACGCCTACCGAAAAACAAAGGAGCCTGCGAAATAGCCGGTCTCCCGTTTGTTCTTCCTTCGGTTCGACCATGTTTTCTCTCTCCCTCTCTCTCTCTCTCTCTCTCTCTCTCTCTCTCTCTCTCTCTCTCTCGTTTCCACCCTTTTCCGATTTTTCACCCCTTTCGTTCCAGCAGGCTCGAACGTCACGTCTCTGTCGGTTTTCATTGTAGCCGCCGCCGCCGCGACATGCAAATGTTGCCAGCGAAAGGGTTGAGACACGCGTGTTACAGTTTAAATATCGCCCGACTATTATGCCAGGGTGATAATGGGTCACGCCCCGTCGTCGCGCGAACAGAAAAGGTGTGAAATGGATTCGGATACATATATTCCTCTTCCGCTCGTGAGAACGAAACGTTTGTCTCTTTAGCTTCTCGCTCTCTTTTCATTTCTTTTTCGTTTTTTTTTTTCTAACCGGTATGGACATTTCGTTAATAGCAGCCGGGTGACGAAGGGTTGAACACACAAGCACCCTTCTCTCTCGCGCGCCCTTTTAACGAGATTAATTTGTTTTCCCGGTTTTTTTTCTCCGGCTACGCTCCGGTAGGAGCTCTCTTTGCTCGTTGATTTAGTGGCCTCTTCGGGGCTGCTCTGAACTTGAATTGCCAGAGTGACTTCAAAGATTCATACTTGGGGATTCGAATTTGAACGGTTGAACACCTGTACATTCAAAGTTTAAGTGTCGTGTGTAAACGTTAGTTTAAAGCACGAAACTTTGTCGCTCAATCTTGAACATTCAGCATTGAACTTTCAATTTTACATATGTAGAATTGAACATTCAAAATTGAAGGTAAACTTGAACATTCCAAATTGCAGTTGAACTTGAACATTCAGCCTTGAACATTCAAAATTGAAGTTAAACTTGAACTTCAAAATTGAAGTTAAACTTGAACTTCAAAATTGAAGTTAAACTTGAACTTCAAAATTGAAGGTAAACTTGAACACTCCAAATTGAAGTTAAACTTGAACATTCCAAATTGAAGTTAAACATGAACATTCCAAATTGAAGTTAAACTTGAACATTCATTCTTGAACATTCGAAATTGAACATTTAACCTGGAACATTCAATCTCGAACATAACGAAAATAATTCCGTGACGAATTCTCGGCGAACGCGTAAGCGAAATTGTGGTACTTTCCCCAAATGCAAATGAATACGTGGATCATGCTCGTCCTCCGAGCTGCGGTACTTCCCGATTACGTGTCGCACAAGCCTCACGAATCGTGCAGCGATTTCAGCGCGTCAGACGTTCGGCATTGTAAGTCAAAATGTATTGTCAGTAGTGGGTGACGTCAGCTGATCAAAGAAGCGAAACGATCGATTAGAAATTCAACTGCTTTCGCGGGCTAGTCGTTCGAATTTGTTAATGAATATTCTTGATGTCATGAACTGGTTAACCAATTAGGAAGATTCATATCCTGGAGAATTTGATCGTGACTCATTGAAGTGGTTAACGATTTAGTGTTTCGTAAACTGAATAGCCTGGGGGTCTCCGCAGAGTTATAGTTTCGCGACGGAACAGAGATTTAGCGACGCGTTTCGAGGATCTTTTTTCGGAGCGAACGCTCGTGAAAAATGAGCGAATAATTCGACGGGTTCGCCGGGTCGGAGAAGGCGGCGACACGATTCGATTATCGAGTCGCCGAAAGTTCCAGTCACCCGCGGCTCGATTATGATTTCACAAAGAGTCGCACGCTGCGCCGCCACATTGTTACGCCGTGTCAACAACCAGCTGTAAGTTTCGACCGGAGAAGGAAAAAACGCTGAAAAGACCGAGGCTTCTAACGATGATTTTTCCGTCGTCCTTTCTGCTCCCTCTCTCTGTGTCTCTCTCTTTTGGCCCGGAAACCGGCTTCCCACTTTTCCCTGTTGACGCGCGCTCGTAATTCGACGACGACTCGCTGTTTGCCACGCTCGACAACCTCGATTTATCTCGACAAGCTTCTCTTTTCTCCTAAAAATTGTATCCGAACATATATATATATATATATATTTAAACTGTTATTGGTCGCAATTGCAAAGGAAGAGGTAAAGGTCACGATTTTAAAAATGTTTATCTCTGCCTTTAATGAAAATTTATAGCATATATTTTGAAAATCTAAGTAAGTTATTAAGTCGGAAAGAAAGTTCTTGCGGTTTTTGTTATTTTGATTTTATAATAAAAACCGCAAGAACTTTCTTTCCGACCTAATGCATACATGTACAAAGTTTCTTTGAATTCGGGGTTTGCTATTCATTTAAATCGCAGATTCTTACAATTTTTGTTATTTTCAATTAATTATATTTCATAACAAAACCTTTGTAACGTCTTTCTCTGCGTCGAAATGGTGTCTGAATAAAATATTGCATCCGACGTTGACTACGGAATCCTCAATATCTCGAGAGGAAGGAGACTTGGTTCTTCGAATTCGAAACTATAATTATTTAGTTCGACGACGGACGTATTAATTTCTCGAACTACGCGACCGAATTATAGCGTTCGGTTTCCGTAACTGCGGAGAAGGACGTGAAATTAGTTTGGAAAGAGCCAGAAAAGGTTCTCGACAGGTTTTCCAGGGGCGAGACGGATTCCGTAACAGTTTTGAAGCGGCGCGCCGGAAACGGGGCCATTTGCCAGGAAATAAAATAACCCTGTTCGGACCGGGACGAGCTAATTGCTTGTTTCGACTGTTTCGAGAGCCGTCGGCACCAGCTCCCTTCCGCTCTTTCTCGTTTCGCGTACATTCCACGGTACAGGCTGGCTCAGATTTTCTACTCGATGAATTTTACAAAATCCTTCTTGCGTTCGTTCTCACTACTGCGGATTTTATTCATATAATAAAAATGGAACAATATCCAATAGTGGCAAAATTAACCCCTAGCAGTAGAGGGGTGACTCACAAGGGAAGGACCCCAAGTGTCCGACTTCGATTTTGATAATTTTTTGTGAGATGATGCAAAATATTAGGTGTAGTTACTCAATAATTTGTAAGATATAAACAATTAAAGTTTCGAAGTTCCATTAGCCGTGTAAGCAGGTTGCGTGATTCACAGGTATGAAACTTTAATGGTTTATATCTTACAAATTATTGAGTAACTACACCTAATATTTTGCATACATAATTACGGATCCACATACCATCATCTCACAAAAAATTATCAAAATCGAAGTCGGACACTTGGGGTGCTTCCCTTGTCAGAATCGCCACTGAAAATTGCTGTACCATTATTCACAATATTGTTTCCATTATTAAATATGTTGGTATCTAATCAACTGCAAAGGGTTAAGAGAGTTTAGAGGCACCAGTGTATTATTTTCAACTTGCTGAAATTACTAAAGATAAAACTTTATGCTTGGTAAAATAAAAATTATATTAATCTCGAGCTAATAATCGCAAAAACTGAAAATGACACATTTTTGAAGTCTTCAAATGTTTATACCGTTTTTCATTTGGCCAATTAATATTTGTCACAAATGCATAGAATGCACGGTCCACTTATTATTGTTGCACAGGTTGATTAAGATTTTCTCGACGATAGGATTTCGAAAATTGTTGTTGCGTCGATTCGATTACATTTGGAGAGAACTTCGACTGCATCGAAAAGAGTTCGCAGATCGATTCTCGCGAGATTGAATCAAATGTTTGAAGAGGGGTGGCTGAGGGTATATGAAAGAGGAAGGAACGAGAGGAGGAATCGCCGGACGAGTAATTTCGAGCGAGCAAAAGCAGCTTGTACCACGGACCGCGTCGTGGGAGGGGTCGATTAAGGCTCGCAAACCCGTCTTCAGGTTTCAATCATGTTCCCGGAGACCCCTCGACCCCCCCTGCTGCAAACGTTTCTTATTCCCAGAGAACGATTACGCAGATTGGACGGTACAAGCTTCGAGGAAAGATGAAATTGCGAAACAATTTCACCATTAACCCTCAACCGGTCACGTGCCATCTGTACAGGTGGGATTTCCTAGACGCGTCACGACGGGCCTCTTACATTTTGTTTCTCCATCCATTCAACAACACAATACAATCACGACACTATAATACGACATTATAATCTATAATGTCCCAGAAATGTTGTACTTAATTAAATGGGCTGACTCCTAGAGTCATTTGAAGCAAATTTTTCCTTTGCAGAAATGCTCTCCGTGGCTTCGCTAGAGAATTATTAAGGGGGTAGACTCGTTTTTTCAGGATTGCAAGGGTGCGGGATTCACCTTCTCATTTCTCGATAATATTATACAAACACGGGGGTCTTCAGTAATCAAGAACGCTAGATAAAAGATCGATTCTAGGGCGCTATCTCCCTCAAAAGTCCTAATGTTTCGTTTCGTTACGAGGCGTAATTTGCATTATTCGGCAGCGCAATTTGCGACAGCTACACTCCGCCGATAAAATCCAACTTTCAAAATAAATGTATTGCCATGATCTTCTGCTTTGATTTGTAAATGGGAAACTCTGACAATTCGTGCCATTTGTCGAGTAGTGGGAATATTAGAGTTGCTGCAATATTATTTCTGTGGTTATCAGGAAGAACGCCGCATGTCACATAATTTCACTTTCGAGATATTGCCGTTTAAAGTTATAGTCACTAATGCTTTGCCATAGGATATCGGTTTAATTGCATTATGTTTTTAAGCCTTTCGAATTTATTTTCATGACTTTTTTTCTGATAAAGACGTAAATCCTACAGTACATAAATCTCAATTAATGCATAAACTGAAATTTTTTGAAATTGTGACATGCGGCGTTTTTCCTTGCAACCGCAGAATTAATGTATAAACTCGAATTTTTTGAAATTGCGACATGCGGCGTTTTTCCTTGCAACCACAGATATTTGGGGCACCCTGTGTACATAGCTGCAGTATTACACATCGTAATAGAACAGCAGGGAATTAACGAGGATGGTTCTCATACGTCTACATTGAAGGCATTGTTGTCTTTATTATCTTTATCCCAGCATTAGACTATGTCAATACAAATGGCACGACGAATTAGAAAAATACCGAAAGAATTCTGAGTGGTGACGGGAGAATTTATTATTAAAATGGAGTCTGTCTTTTCGGTTGCAGGTGCACCTGAGGGCGCAGATGATAATGAACGGCGTCTGCGTGTTGTGGAGAGGTTGGATCGACCTGGAGAGGCTCGACGGGGTCGGCTGTCTCGAATTCGATGAGAAACGGGCCGCGGAAGAGGACGCTATCCTCCGGGACCAGGTCGAGCGGTATAGTCAGCGGCAACGAGACCTGGACGAGAAACAGCGGGCATACAGAACCGGAGCGCCCCATTTAAACCACCACCACCACCATCATCACCATCACCACGGACACGGCCACCAATACAATGCGATTGGAACGCAACAAACATAATAAATAATAAACGCGATACCGTTTCTGCGCGGTGCCACAGACGGCATACATCATGTGCTTCATTATTAGGTGACTTCACATTGCTACCTTCGACCAGATGCTCCGCGATACATATTGGTCGTACGCTGGTGGGCGAGTTAGTTCGTGACGAACTACACCACATAATTATCAGGCGAGAGTTTTAATTTGGAAATGTTTATTGAAAGAACGCGATGTTTACCTCTCTCTTACACGAAATAACTCGAAATGTGGAGCAACACGCCGTGCTACATTATTATTTTTAGTAATACATTGTTTCTTTCCGCATATTTTTATCTTCGCATAACACACAACGTTTTGTTGGACGATATTTGTTTTTTGTTGGAGCGTGTTCGGTGAAACGTCGGGGTTGGAAGCGGAGGGGATGAGAACGACATTTTCTCCTTGTATAGTAAAAATTTTCTTTTGGATTATGATATTTCTTCAATAATCCGGGGATTATATCTTCTCTTACTCTGCGAAAGCTCTTCCTGTTCGCGACAATTCCATATTGTAATGTCCAGCGAGTAAAAAATATTGCTTGTACCATTTTAGTGTTACTTGCTGAACATTACAATATGTAACACCCTCGCAATATGGAATTGTCTCCGTGCAAAAAGGAAAAGCGTTCGTGAAGGAAGAGAAGAAAGAGAAAATGAGAAGTATACTAAAAGTCTACTGTACATTGTAATTACATATTATTGTTTAGACTATGATTAAAATTAGGAATATTCCTCTTAAATAGATGAATAAACTTTATAATAAAAGAAGTTAATTATTTGTCACTATTACCTGTAGTAACTATCTGGAAATGTATCCCAATTATTATATATTTTTAAATTTTATTAAATTTATCTTTTATATTTTTATAATTCTAATTTCAAGCTCTTTACCATCCCAGTCATTTCAGCTGTTAATACTTAATCTTACCCGTTATTATTAAATTCCTCGACATCCTTTTCGCGTGTCCATTCCTTCTACCGTTTTATCCATCTCGGTCGGAGGGTAGGGTGGATAAACGCGCGTTAGGGTTGACGGGATCCGATTCGATCCGATACGAACGAGTTTAAAACAATAAAAGCCGATTTACGGGGGAGATTCCGGACTGATTCCCGTTTGATGGGATCAACGGGGCACCGATACACCCGCACGTTGCCACGCTCGAACGCCCACGGCATTATTCCAGAAAATAACACCCTAATGCGGCTCTCCCCCGTCGATCCGCAAATACGTGAGCGTTTAGGTCTGTTCCCGATCGACCGGCTTTCCGAAATCGCCTCGTCGATAACTGTTCCAGGAATTTTCGAAAATTTCGGAATCTAGGTGCACGGTGGTGCACCAGCCAAGTTCTTGCACTACGTCCTTTTCTACGAAACAACTTAGCCGTTTTTTAGAGGCTTATAACTCGGCATTGGAGGCAGATAGAGAGACGTAATTTCGTACACTTGTTAAATGCTATCATGTCTCAATATTGACAAAAGATTAATCTTCCAACATTAGTAGGTTCCGAGATATAGGACCTCAAAAATCGCTAAAGTCACTGACTGACTGACTGACAGATCATCAAAACCTTTTGGGTACTTCCCATTGACCTACCAGCTTGAAATTTGGTACATAGGTCCACCATAACAAACACTCAAAGGAATAATTATTAAAGTTTGAAATTTTACACCTCAAAGGGGTTGTATTGAAAAAAGACATTACGAAATAGGTACGTAGGATAGAACATAGAGCATAACATACATAAGTATACGTTTTATTAGCTTCGAAGTCGCAACAAATACTGATGAAAAAAACAGTAGCGGCGGGGGGCAAAGGGATCCGAGCGTCGCGTCGCCGGCAGAGTGTTAATCTTCGATACATAGAATTTGGATTTTGTCTTGCAGATTGGGAAAGGATTTCGTTTTCTTTGATGCCTACTTGATAATTGATGAAATTTCAACAAAAATTGATGAAATCCCAACAAAAACATCCTGTAAACAGGAGCCAAGTTCCTATGGCCGTAAAAAGTTGCGAGATCAAACAAAATACGGCCTAGTTCGTTAGCTTAGAAATACCTCTTGCAATGCTGAAAAAAGCGTTTGTAAAAATTAGGTTAAAAGAACGCTATTTAATTTTTAAAGAGTTACATGGAGGACTAAATTATTCAAACTTGGCCGTTACTTTTTAAACCAATGGCCATAGAAGGTGTTAGGTAGCGGCCAAGTTTGAATAATTTAGCCCTCCGTGTAACTCTTGAAAAATTAAATAGCGTTCTTTTAAACTAATTTTTACAAACGCGGGTTTCAGTATTGCAAGAGGTATTTCTAAGCTAACGAACTTGGCCGTATTTTGTTTGATCTCGCAACTTTTTACGGCCATTGGATTTATTCTTGCACCTAATTACAACTTACCCATTATTTAGGCGAGGACTTTTGGAATGACATTATGGCACGGTCGACCCCCTATAAGTCTTTCAGCAATTTCTTTCTAGCATCGAGCTATTGTCATTTCTTTAGCTGGCCGGTCTGCAGCCAACACGCGGCACGTAGCAACGAGGAAAGTTGTACGGTTCATGTTTTCCCTTCAATCTCCCAGGTCCAAGAAATCCTATCGTAAAACCCCAAGGCCGGAGGATCAGGTAGAATCATTCGTCCGGTATCGAGTCAGAATCAGGAATTGAGTGTTCAAATATTTTTGGAGTTATTCTGCATTGTTGAAAGTAGTTCGTCAGAATGTTCAGCAAAACACGCTCGCAGGACAAGCATAATCGCGCGTCGCGTAGCCTCGATGTAAGACGATAATGCCTGGCCTGGAATTCTTATAAGAAGCCATACCCGCGGAGAACCGATACTGGGGGAACAAGGACCCCTGTCACTTCCCACGAAAGGTTCCTCAAGATCAGTCCGACAGGAAGTAACCGACTCGGCCCTATTTTTTATTCCTCCGCAGAACGATTAACGCGTTCGCTACCACCGTCACGGATGTCTGACGATCACGATCTCTCGGTTTACCAGAAAGTAGTCCAATTAATTGTGTACACTATTGTGGTGTATGTATGGGTGAATGAGTGAGAAAGAAAGTTGGCGAGTGAGAGAGTGAGCGAATGAGTAAACAGAACGAGTGATAGGTCGATTAAGGAAAGACGAGAGAATGTGAGAGGGAGAATTCGGCGACATGTGCGTCGCAGTAGATCGTGAATGACAGTCAAAGTGGGCAGACGTCCTCTTAAGTGTATTGCAAATCGTGTGGATTGTTTAAATGGTTCGAGCTGTTCAATAAAAGTTACAACACTATGTAATATTCATAGTATAATATAGTATATGAATACTATGTAATGTTTATGGAATCGATGACTCTCCTCTGATAAATTGTTTTACCATTTAAACCCTAAACCCCAAGGCATTTCTTCCGACCTAGAGTATTTCGTACACGACTTATTTTCTTTTCCTACTTACAGTTACTCGAATTAATATTCGGACGCTCTAAAAAAGACGATAACTTTTTTAATATTGTACTACACTATTTGAACGTTTTTGGGAAGCTAGTAAGGTTGCCAGAAACGTTTTATCCAAATATATGTAGAAGAAGCAGTGAAAACTGCAATTACCTATATATGAGATAGGCTCAAAATATAGGAGTTCAAGTAGAAGAGGTACACAGCACATTTAAACTTTTTTATTCAAACGAAGATTTTTGAAAATTCCTATAGGTACGCAACGATTAAGTTCAAATATAGAAGACTCGTATCTAATATAGAAGATCTGGCAACCCTAGAAGCTAGAGCAATTAGTTTACTACAGGATGTGAAAAGATTCTTTTCAAAAATAGCAATTGATCGAAATTGTAGAAAAAATACTAAAAGTTGCATTTTAAAACTTTTTTACGTGGGCCTATATTGAAAATTTAAAAAGTACGTTTTGTAGGTCTAAGACTGATTGCTCTAGCTTCCCAAAAAAGTTCAAATCATATAGTACAATATTAAAAGAGCTATCGTCTTTTTTAGAGCATCCGATCATTAATTCGAGTAACTGTAATTACTTTTTATCAATTTTTTCGATATAAACATGTATTAATTGCTTGGAATAACAGTGTAACAACTTTCAGTGACGCCCCACAGTCATCATTCGAGTACTAAGTGTTGATAGCGAAGGTAAACAGCGGAACAAATGCGAAAAGAATTAGGCAATCCCCGAAAATTCCGGGACATCGATGTTCGAACGTCCACTCGAGCGTCCCTCGGCAAACAGGAGTGAAACATGAATGAAAATGCTCGATTCACGGAGAGGATCGCGTCGCAGATAGGGCAGTCGTGTATTATAATATAATTTATTGGCTGGAGCGTGACTTTTGCCACCCCATTATGCAAAAGTTTTCAGCAACACGATTCTTCCCGGTGGCTATGAATGGACGGGCACTCGACGAGGCTCCGGAGGCTCCGTAGACGGTGGCCCCGGGGGCCAACAGTCATCAATTACGATCGGAAATAAATCGGAGGCAGATGCGACGAGTGCCTACAGGCCAACCCCGCTGCGACCTGGCCTCCTCGTGCACCCCCCGCGGACAATACGACTGTTTTCGACAAATACAAAACGATACACGACGATTGGCCACCCCCCGCCCTTCATTTGCTACCCCTAGGTGCCCCATGGATTCCTCGAAACTCTAATGTTTGTCCCTAATATGCTCCCGATGGAAAGTCACACTTTCCCCGGAAAAAATAAACTGTTCGCGTGGATTCCCACGTACACTTTTCTTTCGTTTTTTGGGCGGCCTCTAGACGAGATTATTATTATCGTCAATATATGGCACAATATCTTGCACAATAATATTGCTGGTTCACCCACACGAGACAATATTATTGCCCAATCAGTGATCGACTGAAAGAAATCAAGTTGTGTGGCCATTGCATTAGTTGTAGGCAGTGTTGGGCAATAAATAAATTTATTTAAATAAATAATGATTTAAATAACAAGTTATTTGTTACTTGGATATTCAAATAAAAAGCAAACATGATTATTTAATATTTGAGCAAGTCTAAATGAATTATTTAAAATAATCAAGTTAATTGTTATTTACAAATACAATTTCAATTTGTATTGACAAATAATAAATCGAATTGTATTTTCTATTTTTAAATAAACGAAATAAGAGAAGACCAAGAACGTATTTATTTGATTTCCACCTCAATCCAAATAATAAATAATCTTTTATTTGCAAATAAGAAATAAGAAATAGATCACTTCTGGAATTATTTAAAATACTTTTATTTAACAGCTTAGTTTAATAAACAGTTTAGTTAATATGTGCAATTAAAATCACACGTTTATTTATTATCTAATTATTTATTATTTAAAATAAAATTTGCCCAACACTGGTTGTAGGTGGATGAAGGAATGGTTTAAAAAAAGAAATGAGTACACTAATGAAAATTTGTGATCGAAGAATAAGTAAACCGATTTTCCGAACTGATTTTCGAAACTAGCCATACTTGAAAATTCAATGTTCACTTTGCGACTGTGAAGATAGAACTGTGCCAATATTCCGCAATGTTACCCACAGACGAAGCAATATTTACGAGATTGTACAATAAAAATCGAACTCTTTTTGATTCACTCAATACATTGCGCAATCTTTCAATTTGATTTACAGACGATCAATATTATTGTATAATAGAATATCAATTATTGTGCAATATATTGACGACAATATTGATCGTTTAGAGGTCTCATAATTCGTATATGAATTTTCTTTGATCTCTACTTTAAGATTTCGAATGACTTTTATGTATTACGAAGTCTTCAAGATTCAAATCCATTTTATATAACACTTTAGCTACCGGAAGCCTATCTATACTATCTCCAATAATTATGTTGTGGCAAAAGAAAAGGCTCTAAACTGATCTAAAATGATTAGACTACTGAAGTAGTTAATATTTGTTATAATTAAATTAATATTTGCGGCCGAGTGTACCGAGAAACGGACCGTTCCTCGGTCATGGAATTTATCTGGAACTCGTGTCTCCCTGAACTCGTGGTTCCCTTTCGACAACTTAAGTGAAGTGCTCGCTGCGATATCCTGTAACAAGGCACGATACCGTTTATCAGCAGTCCGCAGGAAGCGAAGTGCGAGCCTAACGATAAACAATCTCCGGGGGAAGTCTACGTGAGAAACAGCTACCGACACTCCGAATCATGAAAACACGAATTATAAATCGCCGATGCGCGACGGATCTAACTTGAATAATTTTTAAACATTTTCTATAATTTTTCTTTAAGTCGATTACGTGCGCTTTATGTTTCGGTTTCCGTGTATTCATTGATCCTAATATATCTATACACTTGTTACGTATTTTCACATTCAAAAGACTACAGTTATATGTACGCGGAAGTTGTCCGAAAGTGTAAGTATGTATCAGAAATGTAAACAAGAGTGAACGAGGACGATCCTCAAGAAATTCACCGACATTCTTCGGCGTGTTTGTCGTTCCACCGTCCCCGGGACCGATTCCTAAAGCAACCCCCTTTTATTCGGCCGTTCGCCAGTGAATTTACGGGCAATGATTCCGGGATCTAATTCCGTCGACAAAGGGACGAGAGCGGAGGGCAAGGTTCTTCCCTAAATACGATCACGGGGGCGAAGACCGAGAGCCTACCGGCCCCGAGGCACGATCCTCGATCTTCGTTTACTCCTGCGTGCTCCTGAGCCGGTCTCCACTTTTCCACGGCTGACACACGACTCCGAGTGTTTTGACAGAAACGCATCTGCCCTAGGGTCCGCCATTTCTCTTCCACCGTCTCGAAACTCGTTCCTATACGAACCTACGCGCCCCTTTCTAGCGAAATAAGTCAGGATCTCCAAAATACATCTACGCTTTGGGTTGGCTATCGGAAAGATTCTCTGGGGGCCGCCATTTTGGGAAAATAAAAAGTGAAAAAATAGTTTTAGGAACTTTATGATGGGCACAACGAAATGCTTCTAACAGGTTCCCCATCTACCGGGCGATTTTTTCCGAAAAAATTACTGAAGGCAATTTAGCATCAAAAATTCTTTAACAACGCCCATTATTTTTATTACACCAATTAATTTGCTATATTTCCTTTTAAAATTATCCTAAAAATTAAATTTTATTCAAATCAACTGTATTTTATTATCTCTCCTGTAATAATATAAAAACTAATATGTATTTTGTTAATATAAAAACTGTATAGTAGTATCAGATGATTGCGTAAGTTCGTGCCCGATTTGAAAATAAAATTCAATGGTTTGATTTTAAAGATTAAAAATTTGGTTAATGATTGGTTAAATTAAACTTAAAAAATGGTTAAATTTCCCACAATCAGAAAAGAATGGTGACTATATGTATAATAGATTAATAAAGTTGTATTCTTTAAAATTTGATCATTGAAATTTATTTTCAAATCGGGCACGAACTTATGCAATCATCTAATGTGTGGCTTCGTTAAAACGATTGATATAAACCCCTTCACGTAGCTCCTGTTTCTGCAATCGATGCACACAATTTTCGCATAAAAATGGCAATCTAGTCATCAGAAAATACCTGCTAAACATTCTTGCAAACCTCGAAATGAATGAAATGTAACAAATTGTTTGGCGACTATATTATTTTTCCAGGGAAAAATAGTCGAAGTCAGCCGAGCTGCTACAAGTTCGAAGCTGTGCTTACCGGTTTGATGATCTCGAAATGATCTCTCGTGGATCGTATTCCAGGGAGTCTGTCGATATCGTTGCGAGTGGTGGACGTGATCGGTGACTGCTCATTTGACTGCGTTGATCGCGTCACAATGGGCACATATGCCCGCATGCATGCTCCTGATGTTCGACACGAATGAGCTCCTCGCACGATCCACGCGGTAGGTCCTCGTAAACGGGCGAGTATAACGATCGTCGAGAAGCTATCGTCAACAAAGCTTGTTGCCGCGAGTCCGCTTCCGGTTACGAGCTCGATTTTAGCCTCGTTTTACGCCGATTTTAGTTTAGGTTTTGTTTAGGTTTCAGCGCGAGTCCAATCACAATATCGAAGGTGTATCTCCGAACATTTTTATCGTGGAACCAGATACGGACGATTCAAATATTTCAGAAACTGATATTAATACGCGGATTTTATGTATTTATAACAAAAATTAGTGGAATCACCTTCAATTCACTAAGAATTCGAATAATGAAAAATGATGAATAATATTATTAATAAAAGAAAGAAATATCTATGTTGTCCCTGATCCTTGAAATGGATAAAAACAATTATTATTCTGCATAAAAGTAGTCTATAGTAATTAAGAAAGAGCCTGGACCCTTCTCAACCTTCTCAGTGATTTACAAGAAAGGATTCCTCGGATGACAATCGATTAAGAATTGTAATAATGAAAAATGAAGAATATTATTAATAAAAGAAAGAAATATCTATATTGTCCTTGATCCTTGAAATGGATAGAAACAATTTTTATTCTGCATAAAAGCAGTCTATAGTAATTCCTCGGGCGGCAATAATAATAGTGACAATAATACTCCTCGAAGACACTTCTCCATTTTCAAGTGGGAGATTTACGACCATCGGGGCCCGAACATTTTCACTTCTAATGGAAACTTGCGAAGGAAAAAAGGTAGAATGATAAATAGACCCCCATTGGGGGGCAGTTCGACAGTGTTGGTCTCGATTCCGAGGCGGATGGTCGCTTTGATCGCGCCTCGCGTGTGAAACGAACCGATCTCGAATCTGGATTCGTTGGTGCGCGCACGTGGGCTCGTTCGCGAGTGTTAGACTGTGTCCCGTGGAGTTCTGTGTGCCAACAAGCTAAACACGTTTCACGGATCGCCGCGCCTGATCAATGCAGCCTCCGTTGCCGAGTGCACTCGTCTGCAATCGGCTGTGCACTCGCAAGAACTTGTCCGTGCGAGGGCCTGGCCCGACCGGTGCCATTGCGACGATTAGAGTGGCTCCAGACTGCTAGAGGAGCAACCACTTCCGGTAAGCATTCTCTAGCCTTACGTCTTGATTCGTTCATTTATTCTTCTGTGAAATCGGAAGAATCTCCGTCATTTTTTACGCTGAATCTCTGAAACGCTGCCGTCAGCGAAATTACAAATGTTCAATACTTTTTTTTTTATTGAAAAATGCTTAATATTATGGTTACTTGACTAGTCCACGTGTAGCGCCCATTTTCACGTTAACATCTATGCAAACGTGCTTGTTTTTCATCATCTCTGCACGATTAACTAAATTGTATTTCATCCACAATTAAATGTTCGGCGTTGTTGATGAACGCTGAAAAGAATTATTGGTAAACATTTTTATAGATCCTCGACGTCTCCCGTCGGGTTGTATTACATTCTCTCAAAGGTTTGTTCGTTGCAATGAAATATGAACAGATGACCGTCTTGTTTCTATATGCTCGCGTTACCCAACAATGTGTAATGTGAACATTGCGAGCCATTGGGACAATTTAATAATAGAAATCGCAGTGGTGCCGAACGAAATTGGAACGTATGCAAAACTCGTTGCCGATCATCATCGCCCCCGTTGAACAAGGGTAGCGACAGGGGCCCGTGTAACGGGGTTAATAGTTTTCGTTCGGTTTCGGGCGTCGAGTGGTCGCACGTGCGCGTTTTTACCGTGATTTATGGTTTTTCTGTCCCCCTTTCGTCTTGTTTTGCATTTAACGGGGGCGGGATTTAAATACGCGAGCGGATTTGAATAACCGCGCCTCCCCCGTTGTCCTAGGACACGCGCTCCGTACTCGCAGGTGAATCATTCGGATCTCGGTGTAGACTACTAAAAAACAGTCGCATTTATCTTGATGCCAACAATTTTTCACGCGTTCGACATATTTTTATGAGTCGAGTGTAAATCAATTTGTAATTGTTCGCAGAGGTAAAAATGCATAGCAATTTCGTAATTTTTTGCTTTTACGTGATTTTTTTAATTTCTTGTTTTTATATCTTGAGTTTGTGAATCAATTTATAAAGTCCACAGATATAGAAGTATGTAGAAATTTTTCTATAACCGGGAGCTTTAGTATAGCTGGAAGGGTTGTTCAGTGTTTTTTACGATTTCTACTAATCATTTTTTGGTACAATGGTGAGGACGATCGATAGTCGACGGGATTTTCGAATTTGCGATCTCACGCAAGCATAGATAGCTCGAACCCTCGTGCGTTCACCCTATTCGTGTAACTATCGGCGCCGCGAGAGGCCATCATCTCCCCTTCCGAGGTACACAAGCATTACAACGTTTTTTCGCGTGGCTTAAATTGTTTAACACTCGTTACGAAATTGTAACCCTGTGAGTCACATGCTGCGGATCGTTCCCCAAAGAAATTTCCTGAACGAGAATATCGATGTATCAATTTATCTAAATTATGAAAGGAAGGGTCTATTAAAAATAGAAATAGCAATTTAAAACTAGAAAATTGCTGGCGTCTTCTGATAATTTGTAAAATTTTCACGACGATGAAAAGCAACACATAGAATTCTTCTTTTTTGATCTTGAGAGGAAGATTGCGAATCGTTAAGAGCAAGAAGGGGTTGTGTATCCATCGATCATTTCCTCCAGAGAAAGCGAGGTCTGCAGGTGGGGGTGGCTTTTTAAACGATCCTGTGTTCGCTCGTTCGCAGAGAATGTAATATACCTTTGTACTCCGACATTCGGAGAATGCAAACTATTCTATTAACCCTTGGCAATAAAAATAAAAGAAACAGCCCCCTCGCGGAGGGTCCACATCTGTGCGCCGAGGAGCAGCCGGGGGTCTTTTTATTAATTCACTCCCCCGAGTCGATGGAAACGAATGGAGAGCTCGGCCCGAAACAGAGACCGAGAGACGTAGGAAGGGTGAACAAGAGAGAGAGGGGGAGAGGGAGGAAAGGCTGGATGGGTCGTGTCCCACTATTTATTACCTAATCGTTACCCTGTCGCTCTCATAAATTATGACATAGTACGGGCAGGTGCTGCGCGCCGCGCTAATGAGCGCTAGTTGCACTCTGCTTGCAATATACTGCATGGTATTTAATTACCCCGACGAGGCCGTACAATATTTGTAAAATAAAATTACTAGAATTTCAAATATTTATAATTTTTTTATAATTCGTTGTGGCTTAGGGTGGTTTTATCTGGGATTCTTGATCTTAATTTTCTAATTATTATATAGATAAGGAATTAGTGGGCTTAGGGTGACTTTATCTGGGATTCTCGATCTTAATTTTCTGTTATTATTTCTAATTATTAGTCTGAAAGTTTCCTGGGCTTTAAACGAAACATCTGGAATTCCCGATCAACCCTTCAATGTTCATTTTCTCGAGAGGGTAGTTATGCGTTAAGGGTTCAATAGCAGCAAAGGTGTATTAACATCAGGGTTGTAAAATCTGTGGTCGCATACTTCAGCGATCAACGCATATTTATCGTCGAGAGCAGCGATTGGTCATGCCGAATTCGGGAATCTGACGATTTTCCCTCTCGCTGAACTCGCTGCAAGGAAGGAACGAATCGGAGAATCGAGAACGATCCATGGATCTTCACCCTTCCGCGGTTGAACCGTTGGGGCTTGTGGAACATCTTTTTCCCACCCCTTTCGCGTCCGATTTTTCCGATCGGACGCGCAAAACCCTTTCTCTCGCGGCGTGAAAAATTGAACGGACTTCCGGTCGATTTCACAAAAAGTCCGTAAAATTTTAACGTTGCAAAATGAATGTTTCTAGGACTGTAGATCAGCCTTTCTCAAATTGTGGTATATGTTATTTTTATTGGTGCAATCTTTACACACAAAATAGTTTGTTTATTCCTTAATTATAAATACTCTTTGGGACGTTGTATTCATTTTTAGTCGGCAAAGGCATTTATGGTGGCTTTTATGGTAATTTGAAAAGAACGCAGTCGATCGAGAACCACTATACACAATTATTTAAATTATATAAAAACGCTTTCGTAGGACTGAATCGACTTCTTTATTTAGTCCAAGTTCAAGTAATATTCTCACTCTCTAAGGCGTTTCACTTCCACATATTTCGTGCTTAAGTTCAGTGTTAACGTTTGCGTAGAAATTTCCAAAGAGCGTTCCTCCCATTGTGTTCTGTCGTGGAAGCAAACTTTCGCGATTGCTCCTCCGTCTCGGCCGAGGAGCGAGTGGATTCCGGCGTAATGCGAACGTCAAACACTTAAATATCCCCGGGCGAAGGACCAAGCCTGTGGGAGCGGACACCTGAGCATGCGAGAGAAGCAGGGAAAGAGAGAGAGAGACAACCCTAAGCCCCGCAATCGGGGGTGCTAGATCGCTATGCGCACGGAATCCTCGGGATTCATGCTTGTCCTCGATTCAATTAAACAGATCAGCTATGCTGCCAGCTATTTTCTAATAACAACCGCCACGAGCGGATGATCAACCGCGATCCTCCGCGATCAACACGAATCAGCGATGACAAGTTCTCCAGTTCTCGTAATCGATAGTTCCCCAACTTTGACAATTTATTGCGCCTCAACTACTGGAGCTACAGACGTGTTTCTTGATCGAGATGATTCCGCAGAGACTGCCGATTAAAATGATATCGAAGTTTTAATATTATCGGCGGTCGGATGCGCTTAAACAATTATTGTAACGCGACTCTGTAACGGTTAGAGATTTGATGCATTTCTAGCTAAAGTGAATAGGCGAAACAGAACAGGCATCAGATGAATTTAATATTACTGGAACATTATCTACAGCTTATTAAAATGATTGACAAAGGAAATTAATTTTTATGTAGCTGTCCCTTCTCGGAAAAGATACAGACATCTTTTGTTTTGCATAAAGATTCGCATAATGACCATTTTCAAGTTCCATCTATTCCATGCAAATGCCCGCGACTGTATGGCGTGTGTCGGTGCTTTGAAGTTGTAGAACGAAGAGAAAGGAAACGAATATTATCTCGAAGGATCGAGAGCAAGCCAATTAGTCGGGTGTACGTGGTACGAATGTACGGGGTTCCTTTGTCCTCGAGGGGGCACGCGATTTCACGGATCCCGGATGTCCTCGGAGCTACCCCTTCTTACCCCCTTCGCGCATCTGCATCAGGGAACAGCGTAAAATTTAAATAAATGTTCCGGACACGCCGAATTAGGTGACATGCTAATCACGACTCGGTGCAACCTCGTAAATACGCGACCGGATAATCGGCAACCCTTCCTCGGATACCCTGTCAACCTGTATCGCACCCCTGTCTCTACTCAACGGCGCCTTTGACATTTCTTCATAGCCGTTTTATAATTCTAAGGGATCTAGCGTTTACTGGAAAATTTTGGTAAACCCGAACATCTATGTTATTAATAATATAATTACCAGGCTGCGAATCTTCATGCAAAATAAAAGTTGTTTCTTTTAATCGCCAGAGACGGTGTCCAGATACACATTTCATTCTTTAATTAATCATATTAACAAGCTGAAAATAATATGTCGATATTCCTTGATTATTGTAACTTTCCTTCTGTTACAAAATTGTTTATGGCACCTACACATTTTTGTCATAAATGCATGCAATACGCAGTCTAATAATTACTCGCCAACAACCAAAAATTTCCACGATATTCAAGGATATGCTGTACTTTACAGTTTCAACACACATTTTTATTACAAAAGTTAGGAAGAGAAATTGGAAGTCGGTAATCTAAGTAATAAGGGTTAATTCATTATTAGCATGATTGATCTAATGCTTAAAAACAGTGGACTCGGTGCTTGAAAAATTAATTTTCTCCTCCAGAGTCAATGCAATAGATTTTTAAAGGACGTTCTGACTTGGAAATCAAGGGAGTAACATTTTAGTAGAATTCGGATTAGGAAAGCGTACTGTAAATTGCACGGGGCGGTACAAAAATTAATTTGTTGCCAAGGAGTAGGATCCGGTGGTGGCAGGGGTTTCGGTGGATTGAAATAAATCCGTTGGACGGATCCGAGCGCGCGATATCAGAGGGTGCGAGGTGTTTTCTATCGTCCCCTTGGAGGGCAGACGATAGAGAAAAGCTACGTCAGAGTTCACGAGAGAGCCCGTTCGTGATCCACGCTCGGCTTATCCCGGCTTATTCCGGCTTATCCCAATCATTTCTGCCCCGCTCGTCTCCTTCCTGGTGGCAATTACGTCAAATCAACGTCACGGGACAATGAGTACGCGACGCGTGCACGGCGCAGGTACCAAGACGCGTTTCTAACTGAGCGATACTCTCTGCAGTCTCGTTGATCCTTTTTTAATGTCCTGTCGCCCCCCGAGAAAACACGTTTCCAGTGGAAATCGCTGAGAATTATGTTAGGATGCGTTATTCAATAATATAACTACATATAATATAATATAATTAATTATATGTATAAGGACAGAGTTAATTTTACTATCTATGAGTAAACTGAAGACTCTAGAAGTGTTTTCCGGAATACAATAAATTTTGCAACACATCTTTTCAATGATCTACTGGATTCTTTCTACTAAATTCTTGCATTAAATCTTTTCGTATTAACCCCTAGAGTCAAGAGGATCGGGAGGTGATGACTATAGCGGACAGAAATAAACTCGGAAATTTTTTTTTAACATATATGGGTTGTACAGTTAGGAGCAAAACTGATCACACACACTTTAAATCAGAATAACTTTTTTATGAATGGACCAGACGACTTGAATAACGAAAATTTAAAAGATGTGTTTGGTCAACTCGTATAAATTATTTATATACGCTCCGAAAATTTCATTGAAATTGGTTTACGAGTTATAAACGATCAAAAGTGGTAAAAATTGCAATTTTTCAAAATTTTCGGACTCTCACCACTTTTCGAGCAAATGCATTTTTTCAACATATTTTTTAGATGTCATTTACTAAACTAATTCTTCTAACATTACAGAGAAATTGAAGTCGTTTGGTCCATTCATAAAAAAGTTATTCTGATTTAAAGTGTACGTGATCAGTTTTTTGCTCCTAACTGTATATGTATGCTTCATAGAGAAAATTCAATTTTTCAATGTAAAAATGCTAGCTCTTAACACCAGCGGCTCTCGGAGGATTAAAGAACCGAAAAGATTGCACGAGACGAGGATAAAGAGCAAACTGTGTGTGTATGGAAAAGTAGCCTCGCGATTGAGATCTCCGAAAAGTGACTTGGTCGAACGGTGTGACTTTAGACAACGCGGTCCCCGACGTTTCGAAACGGGATTAAAACGCGTGACGATTTGCATATCGCAGTGTCACGAGGGCCGACCCTTGTGCAACGGTGTCGGAGGAACATCTGCATCATAAAGAAACACGGCGCAAAGTGGATTACGGTAATGGATAGCTCGCGATCGATCCTATTCGACTGTTCACGATCGGGCCCGGTGATAGCCTAATCGACGATCTGCGCAGCCAGTGTGAAACGACATACGTTGCCGACGGCCGCCGATCCGATTCAAAACGAAATCCCCGACTTCTACGAACCTGTCTCGCATCATTTCAATGATCACCATCATAATCAGTCCACTAAAATTATCAAGAAAATCGGTAGACTAATGATTGGACATCGGATTTTATAACGAAAATGTGTACGTGTAATTCAAAACAGTGATAACATTAGACGAATTCTGTTTCATTCCAGTTTCTTGTAATTGAAGTAGGAAATTTGTATTTTACATTAAGATTCGCTTAAGATTCGCACTAAGATTTACTAATGATCATAGTAGATGTTCTCTTCTTGAAGAAATTCCGAATATCAAAGCTGCTTGTATGATTCAGGAAGTTTAAAAAGAAAATGGAACCGAACGTAAAAGTATAGTCGAACCTCGTCAGAGTTAACACTAAACGTGCCGAGCTATAAATATAAGATTAATAGGCGCATGTTGCCTTATAACAATCACAAGATTTAATTTAATTCGACTGCGCGGTTGTTATTGTAATATGTACTCTAAAAACGCATCGATATAATTTCAATAATTGTAAAATAATAGATCTAGAACGAATTTGACCAGTAGATTTAGTGTTGAGATAAACAATTAAAGTCAAAACAGTTTTTTAATGAATCATAATTGTCTCCAGGCTCTACAAGAGGGTTCATACTGTTTACATACATATATCGAGGCATTACCGTAGTTCGAACGATCGCTATTGTATGTACTTATCAGGAGCATTTTCTCCCGAGAGGAAAAGAGACGCTTTCGTTTGTTTTCTGACTTCGGGCCGACTCGAATTCGCCATAGACAGGATAATAGAGACGTCTGGCCGGGACCAGGGCGCGTGACGTGTAATTAAACGCAGTCGCGCCGATTCGTGGCAGTCGCGTGGATCGTCGCCGGTAGATCCCCCGTGATGCCGGCAATTACCGAGGGCTTAGGCCTCGGGATCGGGCAAAGGCTGAGGGAACGCGACATCGAATAGCTGAAAAGCGGCTCCGCCGTTCCGTGCGTCCCGTTCACAGAAAGGAAACGACGCCGAACGTCGACGATTTCGTCCCCTGTCCACCCCCTGAAGCGCGCTGAATGCTTGCCGATTCACCCGGGGGGCCACGTGTCCCACTGCCCTCCGAAATATTCATATCCTGCCTCCGCTCTCTCCTCTCCTCTCTCATCTCTTCTCTCCTCTCGTCGAGAACGGGACCGTACGTGAGCCTGTATAATGCACCTCAAACAACCGATCGCGCAATCCTTCTCAAACTGCCCGTCGACAAGTGGGATTCTACCAGCGCGTATGTATTCTACATTTTCTACATTACATTCTACATTAGACAATAGCTTTCTCATTCACTCCAGTTTCATTGCAGATTTTATGCATTTATGTCAAAATCGAGTAGGTGTAATTTAAAACAGTAAAGGCACTCAACAAATTTCAAAATGCTTACTAAACTTATTAAAAATGAAAATAGCTTTCTATTGCACTCCAGTTTGACTACAGATTTTGTGCATTCATGAAAAAATGGAGCAGGTGTAATTTAAAACGGTAGAGGCATTCAACAAATTTCAAAATGCTTACTAAACTTATTAAAAATGAAAATAGCTTTCTATTTCACTGCAGTTTGATTGCAGATTTTATGCATTTATTTCCAAATTGAGTAGGTGTAATTTAAAACAGTAAAGGCACTCAACAAATTTCAAAATGCTTACTAAACTTATTAAAAATGAAAATAGCTTTCTATTTCACTGCAGTTTGACTACAGATTTGGTGCATTTATGAAAAAATGGAGCAGGTGTAATCTAAAACTGTAAAGGCATTCAAAAAATTTTAAAATGCCTATTAAACGCATTAAAAAAGAAAATAGCTTCCATTTGACTTGAGTTTTTTGCAATTCGGGTAATAAAAAATGGCATCGCAGAGCTAGGTGGAAACGTGCGAATTGTTGCTCGATGTACGATGACATCTCGACTTCCCTATGACGGCTCATTGGCCATGAGGTTTCTACGGTCGCACCGTCATGCTTACTCGCAGACTATCGGTTAGGTTCATGGTCAGCCGACTATGACCAGCTAGCCGCTTTGTTGCACGAGCGCCGGCGACGTGCAACATTTACTCCCATTACGAGGCATTACGACACGACATAAGGCTGTCGAATCTCCGCGCGTCAAGTACTCGGATCATTAACTGTTACAACACCGAGCCGTGTTCCATAAACGTTGTCCGATCCGTGGTTTTTTGGCGCGTCGTTCACCGAACATGAGCCACGGAAAACATCCTGAAACCTTCCACTCGTCCATCATTTTCAGACTCCCGATCTTCGTGCAACAGAAGAATTGTTCCAGACAATTGTAAAACCATCGATGATCGTTCATCAAACAATTATTTCTATACTGTGGATTTTCGTGCAACGGAAGAAAATTGTCCAAGAAAATTGTAAAACCATCGATGATCGCGTTCATCAAACAAGTATTTCTACACTGCGGATTTTCGTGCAACAGAAGAATTGTTTGAGATAATTGTAAGAGAGAGAGAGAGAGAGAAAGAGAGGGAATCTAAATGAAACCATCGATGATCGTTCATGAAACAATTATTTCCACACTGTGGATTTTCAAGCAACAGAAGAATTGTCTGAGATAATTGTAAGAGAGAGAGAGAGAGAGAGAAAGAGAGATTACCTGAATGAAACCATCTACGATTGTTCATCAAACAATTATTTCTATACTGTGGATTTTACTTCCTCTGTTAATAATCGAGAATCCTCATTTCTGTCATAATAAAATGTCTAACCGAGGGATTTCCGTGATATCCGTGATTTAGCGATACATATTTCCAAGAAAAATTGAAAATCTCGTGCTCGCTTGAGCCGCCTGATATAATGTCCCATAATTCCCGCATTATAATCAGCGATCCGACTTCCATCCCCATCCCATAGACGAGCAGATGGACCAGTCTCGCGATAAACCCCCGAACCGTCGAATCTCGCGTGCGTCGAACCTTTCGATCTGGCCAATACGGATGTCAGTCAAAGTCAAGAGTCGAAAAGGCCCGGCTGACAAGTTTCCGAGAGCTTGTCCCGCAGACAGACACACACCAAAACAGAATTTCGGCTCAGGTAGTGCTCCGCGTATCGCATTACCAGCATCGACGAGTCTGCAGTGGGCTACTGGGCGTGGATCCGTCTGTACAGGACGATTCAAAACTCGTTATCGAGATAATTAAACCGTCAGGATTGAACGGATCGTTCGATCAAATCGAGGGAGCTCTCTGTTCACGTCTATTATCATTCGACAGAGGATTTTATGCATTTAGAACAAAAGTGGGTAGGTGTAATTAAAAAATATAAAAACCGGTACAAACATTAGAAGAATTTAAAAAGAGCTCCGATTTGGAAGAGCGCGAAAATACGCTTGTACTTCTGGGGAACAGAGAAATTTTGCCAGTCGATCCCCAGTCGGCGGATCATTTACGTCAGTTTGAAGGATCCTGCGTACTTCGTCCTCTCTGTCTCGTCGTCGTTTCTAATGACCGGCTGTCAATACTCGCCTCCCCCGAGCCTGCTGAATGGGAGCGCTTTGGCAGCTCGTTTGCCGGGTGCGGGGGCGTAGGTGTATTATGTTCCATTCGTTCCTGGCTGTTCCGCGAGGGTCAATATTGTGCGACCGATTGAGCGTATCCCCGTGTCCGTGTTCCTTGTTTGCGTTTCGACCGTTCGACGGAACAGGTCCGGGAAATTAGTGCCAATTAGATTCGTATGGCGATGCCGGCCAAGTATCGCCGAACGAATGTTTGACCCTCGACCCCCGTTCCGTTCGCCTAACGAACGCGGTATTTTTTTTTTCTTTTCAATCGTCGAGCTCTGTTTGCTTCTCGCTCTGCGATTTAGCCACTCCACGAGTCTCCTGTTAGTTTTCTTTTGTCGTTCTCTCCTGTTCTCATTCGCTTTCTGTTACCTCGAGGATTACGAGGGAACACATGCAGTTCCTGGTGCAGTCACGTTTGTGAGATTGTGCTGATTAAAACGAGACCAAACGTGTGATATAGAACATGTCTGCTTGTTCAGTTGATGTGTGCTCTATTAATCGAATATGATCATTGTTATCATTAAACTGCGGATTTTGTGCATTTATGACAGAAACGAGTTGAGGCAATTTAAAACAGTAACAGTATTAAAACAATTTATTTCGTCTATTTTAACTTGAAAATTAAACAGTTCTTCCCACCTAGAATAATTCCATTCTATAGGATTTTGTCTTTTTATGGATATGAAATTGATTGAATACCTCGTACAATAATTAAATGTTTAGTATTTGGTTAGATACCTACATGTTTAATAATGTAAATAATATTTTGAATAATGGTACAGCAATTTTTAGTGGTGCCTCTCTCACAAGCGAAGGTCCCCAAGTATCCGACTTCGATTTTGATAATTTTTTGTGAGATGATGGTACACGGATCCCTAATTATGTATGCAAAATATTAGGTGTAGTTACTCGGTAGTTTTAAAGATATAAACAATTAAAATTTGATACCTGTGAATCACGCAACTGCTTACTATGTATATGTATGTATGTATATCAACAAGGTATGAAACTTTAATTGTTTATGTCTCTAAAACTATTGAGTAACTACACCTAATATTTTGCATACATAATTAGGGATCCATATACCATTATCTCACCAAAAATTATCAAAATCGAAGTCGGACACTTGGGGACCTTCCCTCAGAGTAACCAGTCGAGTGCTAAACGTTAAGATTGTTAAAGAAGAAAAGGGAGATGGTTACTGTTTTGTCGCGATTGATGTCAACAATTTTTATTTAAGTCTTGAAGAATCCCTAAAAATCTTGAAAAATCCCTCAAAATCTTGAAGAATCCCTCAAAATCTTGAAGAATCCTCAGTCTCGAGAAAATGTCGAGATCTAGAAAATTGCACGATCCTGTACGATTTCACGAGATCCAGGAGCTGTTGAGGGATCGGAAGAGAAAGAAAAAAAGGGGGAGAGTGCAACGTGCAGACGGCACACGGCACACCGGAGTAGGTATACGACTCAATCCAACTCGAGTCATTTTACACGGCTCGAAATAAATCCCTGTTCCACGGGCATTGAATCGAAAACGACACCGTTCTCCAGCGACGAGAACACGAACAGAGTTTTACGCCGCGCTGTGCCGGTATAATCCCAGGGCCTCTGTTTGCACGTGTTTTACATCGACGCCCCGTCTGTTTGCAGACAGTAAATTATGTCGTACAATGAGGGCCACCCCTTTCGGCGTACTCTAGCTTTCTCTCCGTCTCTCTTGCGCGCGGATTATAAAACGGGAAAAAGGGAAAACGTCCTCGTCGTTGCGCTTTTGCCGACGACGCCCCGTTTATTCCACTGTGCTCATGCTCCTTTTCTCGCTGTGCAACGCTTTGCTCCCTTCCTGGACTGTCTATACAATTTCTCAGATACTTTCATTCGGATGCACACGCTATGTTCTTCGTACGGATGGATATTATTATTAGACGCAGTCAATTCAAAGCAGTAAGAACATTTAGTGAATTTGTAAAAATCGATATAAACAAATTGAGAAAAGAAGGGAATGTTTAGATAGCTCCTACAGCTTGTAATAAATGCAGACAATTTTCATTTTGCATACAATTCTGCAGTCTAAATATTATAGTAATATACAGTAATTTAGTAAAACAGAAAAAACAAAGCGCTCTGGTACAACCACTATTACTAATGTTTATCCAAATTCTAATATCACCGTATTTCAGACAGCCTGAACTTATAACTACAGTTAGGAGCAAAACTGATCACACACAATTTAAATCAGAATAACTTTTTTCATGAATTGACCAAACGATTTCAATTTCTCTGTAAGGCTAGAAGAATTAGTTTAGTAAATGACGTCTAAAAAATGTGTTGAAAAAATCCATTTGGTCGGAATTGTGAACAACAATATTAAAAATTGATTTTCAAGAGAAATTGAAGTCGTTTGGTGCATTCATAAAAAAAGTTATTCTGATTTGAAGTTCGTGTGATCAGTTTTGCTCCTAAATGTAGACTGTGGATTTTTATTTATAAATTAGCATTGATTGCGAGCAATAGGAGTCAAACAGAATTGCCATTCTTTTTATATTTCCAAGAAATCGATATTAAATTCTTTTAATCCGTTCCATTGTTTTAAAATTCATTTTTGCCACATAAATTCATAAAATCCGCTACTGATCACTAAAAATTTTAATTAAACAACAGCAAATTTCGGCGTCATTCGCGCGCACGACTGCACCAGTTCTTCCTTCGTCATTTCCTGAAGAAAGCCCGAAGCAAGGCGTTGACCGTCGAGGAAAATTGAAGAGGATGTTCGGAGCCAAGTCGTATAATGTTCTGCGTCGAGTCGACCGAATGAAAAAAGGTGAAACGTGACGGTCGTGCGGTCGAAATTCTGCGGTCGGCCTCGCGATATTCGCGGTCGAGGGAACACCGCAAAGACAATCGAGACGAGAGACTACTCTCGGACGTTCATTCTGGACTTTTACCGCGCCCGGGCCCTGCACCGTTAGAATCCCGTCATTTTCTCCGAGAAAAAGTACGTACCCTCCGGCGGAATCTCGACGAATCTGCATCATTTATTTTCCTCGTTCGAGCCGCGATCATGCGTACACACGGCGAAGAGACGTCTGTAAAAACTCGCGGTCGTACATCTTGCGGTTTCTCTTCGAACGTTTGTGTTTTTACAATTTTCGCTCGGAGGTGGAGAAAATAGATTTTAACGCGTCGTTTCATGGCGTAGAGGAGCTGCCATCTTGATTCTCAAGAATGAATTTTTAGTGCTCTTTTCCTCGTGTTAGGTTGCTATATACATATGATAATTTTATAAAAAATACAAATACAATTTTAATAAAAAAAGCCCGTTTCTCGAAGATATCGAAAAAAATTTCCAACATTTAGATAATAGAAATCAAATTCTATTCTTCTGTTATCGATGTTGGATCAACTGTTGTGTAGTTCCAGGAACTTTAGTCGACGAGGAAACCATTGCAGTGGACGATATTTGCGAGGATTAATCGGCAAGAAGAGGACTCTTGCGGGAGAGCGGTAGAAATACTTTCGCGAGACGATAAAGAGGGAGGCAGAGAGAGCAGTGCGAGGGTGGTCGAGTGGATCGATATCATTTCCACGGTGTCTCCTCTTCGTCTCCTCCCTTGTATCCATGGTGACGTAGCAATGGCCGACGGGAGCGTCGCGGCGCCTGCGTCTCTCTCCTTCTTTCTCTCTCGCTGTGCGTTGCATAATTGAATTTCCTCGGATAAAGCGGACCCGACGCGAGTCTCGGCTCGACTCACCGGCAAAAAGAGGGACGCCTACCCATCCTCCCTCGTCCTGGCGCTCTAACGAGGCTCCAGAATCCTTTAAATTGCCCCAGGACCTCCCTCGCGATCCCTTTAATCCTCCGTCCTCGCTCGACGTCGATTTTCCTTCGAGAAGAGATTTTTCTCTATTCTATCTTGCTTTACTTAACCCTTAAGTGCATGTACAAAATATGCTTTACAATCCAATGCTTTAATTAGTATCACATTGGTACATAGGAACGTAGGGAGCCAGTAAAATTTCATCTTAATCCACAAATATCAGATGATTGGATAAGTTCGCGTGCCCGATTTGAAAATAAAATTCAATGGTTAAATTTTGAAGATTGGTTAAAGATTGGTTTAATTAAAATTAGAAAATGGTTAAATTTTCTACAATCATTTTATTAAGAGTAGTAAAGTTCATTTTATATAGATTAATGAAGTTGTATTCTTCAAAATTTAACCGTTGAATTTGATTTAATTTATACATTAAAATAATTGTAACCATAAATTTTACTAGGGCCGCATCATCTTCGATAGTTCACTTAAGGGTTAAGGGTGTATGTATTTTGGTTTTCGAGACTTTTTGCACGAATAAAGGATTTATCTTTCAGAAAACCTGTCGAACCTTTTGCATTGGTATTTTGCACACATACTTATTGATATTTGTAGTACATGTGTGATTTTTTTCAAGTAAAAGCGATCAAACTAACGTGAGTTAGATATTTTTGTATTGAGCATGTTTTGAAAAACACGGGTCGCCATGAAAAGATGAAGTTGTCCAAATTAAAAGAGATAGAAAATCTTGATTATTTACAAAATGGAAATATGTACAGAGTTTCAATTTTCCTCTCGCCACTGTATGTAAAAATGTGACACGAAATTAATTTTGCGCAGAGTCTACAAACTTAGATACACGGTTGGTGCAAGTAGGGAGAGGAATTTGTTGGCCGTTCGATGCCAAATAAATGACACGGTCTCGATCCGCAGTCGATTATTACACGGTCGGTTTGACCGAGGCGGTGTTTGCCTTTCCCATGTACGGAATAATCCGCGATTTCGGCCGACTTGTCGCACGTATCCTCGCCTCCGAATTATGCCCGAAACGGGCAAATAAGAGAGGACGTCGGGAATCGGCTTAAACGACGTCTCGCTCGCTGACGTATTGACGTTCGACGCGTGGAAAGGGGTGATCACCCAGTGAACGTTCCCCGAACGCCCTGGGGCTCGTTCTTCTCCTACAGAGCAACTCTGACAGGCAGGTAAACTGCCTCGATCTCGATTCTTTACGAGGTATCAACCTTTCAAGTCGCTCAAACACAATCAAAAATTCGACCTACTGCACCGTACGGATAATTAAATCAAATTTACTCACGTATCTTCAGTTTCGTATTACGGAAGTCTGAAAATAGTACAGAAATACTGAATTGTAATCTTTTCATATTTCTCTGATGATTTTCAATTATTACTGTACAGTAGTATGACTGTTTCTTCCGAGGCACCATTAAAAATTACCATAATTAAAAATAATTCCCACATTGCTAAATGTCCGTGTGTTTAATAAAATTTTGAATGATTTATTCTGACACTCGACTTTATACATGGTGTCTCAGCTGAATGAGGCTATCTAAATGCCTCCTTTATTTTTAATAAATTTAAATATATACAATTTACATGGTGTCGAAGGAGGGGGGAATATCATAGAAGAACAATTTCTTTTGTCCGGTTATTTTTTCATAGTTCTTTCAAGGTCATCGTTATTTCTTTTATTCCTTCTTATAACGGCTGAAAAAATACATTTGAATATGCTTGAGTTATTAACAAGATGGAATAAAAAAAATAAGTTTTCCCGATAAAACATAACGATGACCTTGAAAAGACTATGAAAAATTTACCGAACAAATAAAAATTGCTCTTCCGTGATATTCCTCCTTCGATACCATTTAAATTATGCCACAAATATTTGTTTGTGCCATTAAAATGAAGGAGATATTTAATGAATTTAATGAATTAAAAATGAAAATGATTATAGGTAACGTAAATATTGAACAAAATGAATCGAGGGGAAAAGGTTACCCTCTCTCTGCCAGTACTGGACGCATAACAGAAACGAAATGCGTCACGTGACCGAAGAATGAAAGAGGACAGTTCACGAAAAATCCGTAATTAAGAGGGTTCCGTGTGCGAGAGACGCTGTTGTCAAAGGACTGCCGAAACTCCGGAAAAACGGATCGCCGCTTTGCGTTTCGAGAGAGCGAGCACGGAACAGCGAGAAGACCCGTGTTTCACGGTGCAAGAAATCAGTAGAAATCGATTGTCCATTATACCGAGACGGCATGGTTCGATTCCTTGCTCGTCGTCCTTTCTTTTTGCCAGGATTTGCTTCGGGCTCGAGTCCCCGGCAGAAAAGGAAGAAGAAGAGAGTATCCGTTGCGCTTGACGGTAGATAAAATCGACGGATTCCTCGATGTCTCGAGAGGACGATCCTGTCGCGATTCCGTCGGCTCCCTTTGTACACGTTCTATCTTATCTGTAGCTTCGTCGAGCCCTCTCGAGCGAATCAACCCTCCTGATTTATCCGTTCAGTCGCGTACCTCGGAAAAGGAACAGAACTTGTGCGAAGGTGGTCCTTTCTCATAGCAAAATCGGCCAGGAAGCAATCATTTAATACAAACGAACAAGTACAGTAGAACCTCGGTAGTTGCAGCCTCGATACTTGTATCATCAATCCAGCAGTCGAGGAGTGACTAAAAATTGCTGTACCATTATTCACAATATTGTTTACATTTTTAAATATGTCGGCATCTAATCAACTACTGCACGTTTAAATATTGTATGACGTATTTATATCAATTTCATATCCATAAAATGAAAAAAAAATCATATACAATGGAATTATTCTAGGTCGGAAGAGATGTTTAACTTTCAAGTTATAACAGCTCCGACTGCAAAGGGTTAAGGAGAAAAAGTTACCCTCTCTCTGCCAGTCAGTGGAAGGGGAAGGTAGAGTGGAGACGCAGCTTAACCTGCTGAATCTCCTCAATCGCATTTCGTGCGATTAGTAGCGACGTAGCAGAAGTGATTGCATAAAGTTACCTCGATAATTGCAGAAACTACTCGAGGCTTTTCCATTTCGTGCAACTACCGAGGTCCCACTGTAATTGTTTCGCCGTGAATCTTCCAATGGTGAAAACACCCTCGCCTGGTTACTTGCCGCGAAACGCCCCGCAGTTTTTCCAGCCAGGTCCACAGCTGCTTTTCGAGCAGGTTCCATGGTAACGACGCTGTGACGCGAGGGGTTGCCGGAATCGTTTCGTGAGCGTACGACTTAATTTTCGTCGAGACTTTTTTGCGACAAAATTCGTGTCTCCCCGCTCGCAGAAAACGGTCCGACGACAGGTTCACCGTACGGAGTCACGGATCACGATCTAAGTGGTAATTGATTTCACGCCCCTTGATTTACGACCCCGGACAGAGGTTTTTGGGGTAAAAACCGGCCGGATCCAACCCCATCCTATCTTAACTGATCGCGTTTCGACATGTGTTACCCCTTCTGCTCCCATGGGGTGGCGAATTTCCATCTTTATCGGGAAAAAAAACGCGCCCCCGACTACGTCATCCCTTCGAGATCGATTTATCGTCCCCGTTTTGCTTCGCCTCGATCGCGTCACCGATTGTACACACGATTTCTCGATGCGCGTACTTTCGTTTACGTTGTCGAACTGTTCTTTCTTTTGTCAATCGTGCACAGTGTCTCAACTTATAGGGCGTTTCATTTGAACTGGATCACTTGAATATCTCTGAAATGAACAATATCGACAAACATTTCAAACAAAAGTTATATGGTTTCGAAGGTCACTTCCAATATTTTTAGTAATTCATTATTCCCCTTGAAAGACTATTAGTTTAGGAGATATTTCAATTTTGGTACATTTATTGTTATTGTTTTTCAGAGATATTCGAGTGATTCGCTTCAAATAGGACGTTCTGTATGTGTGGAAATTTCTTTCTACAACCATTAACTACTGATTGTTCCGCTGTAAGTGCTCGCTGAACGGAATCAAATCCAATAAACGTACAATTTTGTTGATAAAGGAAGCTGCCAACACTTCCGGGGCAACGTAGCAGGCCTAATGGTTCTTTATCACTGTTTCAGATTCGTTTCGAGTCTCCTGGGCCGTCATTCAGGGCATTCAGGGCATTCAGAGGCGCAACGGGCCCCGGTCGGCCGTCAAAGCGAGTTAACGTCGAATAAATCAAAATAAAAGGGGGTAAACGCGGCGGCCTGCTGCGCGACGGCCCAGAAAGATCAGGGGTGCCCTTGTTCCCGGATCGAAAGAGTTACCTGCTCTCTTTCTCCCTTTCTCTCTCTCTCTCTCACTCTTTCTCTCTGTGAACGGTTGTTGCACCGCGTGCAGCACACGCTCGCGAGAATCCATGGTCCGTGGGCATCGACCAGTAAAATTTGTCTTAATGTTCGTGAACGGTCTCGCGCCTCTTTCATTTTTCACCGGAGCGAAAGCCTTTCCATTCTTCCCTTTCTCCGTTGCCTCATTCCCACTCGTTTCGCACGTTAATCGACCTAAAATTGTGTCCTGCCTCGTTATGTATGTACCGCTATGTACCTCGTTGAAAAATTGAAGTTTTCTTTTGATGCCTCAAAAATTCCAAAGGCAAAATCAATTATTGAATGAAATAAAAATAGAAAAGCTAAGATGCGTGATGCTAGGAGTAATCTTTCACCGTTCTAGTACTTTGCAGAAAAATTAATTTGCAACAAACAATTCCGTTTCCAATTGCTGAGAGACATGGCACTCAAGGTGTTGAAGCTCTGTAGTGAATAGATACCCAAAAAATTCTTATTTTGTTTCACTCGCAACAATTTTTGTTGTGACATTAATTTAAGATTAAGGAAAGAATTCGCAAAACTGGTTCCTGCTTCTCGCAGCAAACTGAGAAGCTTCCTCTCTCGCGTAAGAACCACTTTTCGTAACAATTGACTATCAGTGTAGTTCATTCCACTTAACTGCAACGTCTGCATTCGAATTTCGCTGGATGATCGAGCAAGGAAACGTGTCGGGTTCGACGAAACCGGCAGGCTAATACAAATCAATTGGGAGAGGGCCATGAAGAGATTCCGTCCGACGCCATAGATCAAGAGGATCCTGTCGGTAAACAGGATAGCGTTACAGATTCCTTGAAAGAGATCCTACTTTTGTTTGTTGAATGGCCGATATAGGGAAGGAAGAAGAGGAAAACAGAATGGCCCCGAATACGGAGCCCCGGGTACACGGAATCACAGGATTAGCCGGGTCTGAATGGCTTCTCCGTGGTTTCCTTTCTCGTCTTTCCTGCTCCTTAGACGTCTCTCCTTCACGAGAACGATCCTGCAGGATCAAAGGTGAACGGCCCCCCGAAACGAAGCTAATCCGGACGGTACATGCGTGGCCAGGCTTTTCACGTGTCTATCTCTGTGTGTGTGCGTGATATATCAGCATATTATGAGATCTAGATCGCGTGGGAGGGTCCTGTTTACACCTAACGCAACCTAACGCGATCTAACGCCCGGGCAGGTAGCTACGCGACTCTTGAAATCGAAACCATGCTGGATCAGTGTCGCCAGATCAGGGGAATTGACTCGAATCGAGGGGAATACGGTTACCCTCTCTCTGCCCATTACTGGGGTAGTCACGGCGCAGACGCAGACACTACGCGAATTACGTAATCGCATCGTGTCACGTGACTGGTCCGAGACGGAAGCGGGGGATGCTCGCCGCCGGAAAATGGGGGAATAACGTTGTGGGAGGGAAAGGGTAGAGTGGGAGACAAGTTTTTATCTGAGGACACTGTGCTAGATCACTTCACGATCACGGACTTGTTGATGGCACCCGGTGATTCGTGCTTCGCCAATTGTTATCTAATATTACTGTTGCTAATTGTTCTTACTTCTTCTTCCTAGCTTGTGTTGGTCCTTGTGATTGGACTGCAGATTTTTGTGCTAAATGGAAATTCTCTACATCAGTTTCATAGACATTCATCTCCTTTCTTGATACTTTTATTGATTTGGAAATTATGCAAAGGTATTTCTCAATTCTTCAAATGTAATAATTCTACCGTCTGGCGTATCCACAGTCTACGTATGATTTTTACTTTAGTACGTTTTGAGCAGTGCCGAGTGACATGTAAGATGCAAGACTCGCTATCACCGATCATCGATGACGATCTTCACAGTTTCGCGGAAGCTCGGGAAGACTTGTAGCTCTTAATGATAAACCAAAGAAGTTTTCAAGGATAAAATGCTGGAGCGAGGGGAGTCTCGGAGCAACGTGAGACAGGAATATTTGCGAGGCCCCGAGGCTGTCGATCAGGGAACATCGATCCGAGAAGTCGTTCGCTCCCGATTCACGTCGATGATCGTTAGCCCCGGGTGGCGGCGGCCGAGAAAAAAGAAGGAGAAACACGCGAAGAATGAGCCCGGGAAGTATGAATGAACAGGAAAGAGAGAGGTTGCCGTGAAAAGAAGAGGTTCCTGGAAAGACGCTGACGTGCCCCGAGTCTTCTCCTGGTGAATGGACCTCGATGCGTCAACGTTACGTTTCAATCTCGCGAAAGGAGAAAAAAGAGCAACAGAGAGAAAGAGCATGAGAGATAGTCATAGAGAAGAAGCAAGAGAGAGTGAGAGAGAGAAAGAGTGGATTGGAAAGTGTACGGGGCAGGTAGAGAGGTGCCTTTAATGCCATTTCGTGGCATTTACACCTCGAGAACGTTCGTACAGGGTTCGAAGGGGGTTCTGCTCCCTTGGAGCTCGGCTCTCGTTTATTGTCGAAGCTGCCTATACACGGTGGCCATTGACGAAACGACTTCCCGTCACGCCATTGCTCGCAGCCTCGTTTCTTTTCACTCGGACCTAGCGGACGGTGTTCACTTCTCGCTCGATGATCAAACGAATCGGAATTTTTCTCGCGAAATTCTCGAGACGCTCCTCTGGGAACAGGTACCTTCCTCGGGCGACTTTGTGCGCTGGACAGTGGACGACATACTGAATGAAAAATTACTCCATCCGACGGGATCACTTCTCCTTCTGTACGAACTGCTGCAAATTTCTCGACACAAGATCGTTTCTCAGGGACGTCCGTGCAACTTCTGCTTTTGGAACGTCGGGTTGCGAAACTGGGTCATTCTGTAGATTCCTCGTTGTGTTATCAGGTGCGCGAGGTAACAGCCATTTCTTGGGTGCAGACAATTAGAATACGTTGTCACCGAAATAATTTCAATTTCTATGCACTTTCTGCATTGTACGAGTGGTGAACGAATATCCATTAACACGGTTGCGACCACAGTCACACGATCTTGCAGTTTAATTATAGACGGTATTATACAAAAAAAATTAAACCGACTTCGAAAAAACGCACTAATAAGTATGAAATAATTTACATTTAATTTATGTGAATACACACGAACTTGAATACAATACAATCGTTTCGGAGGCGGCGCAAAATTGAAAATTTTCGACACTGGAAATTACGAAAATCCTTAAGTTCCTCTACCCCTGCTTTCACATATTTATGTATCTCCTCTTCCCACCTACTGATTTCAAGTTCACCATATTCCAATGAAATCATAATCAGCAACATCTGTCATTTGGAAAATTTTCAATTTTGCGCCGCCTCCGAAAAGATTGTATTGTATTTAAGTTCGTGTGTATTCACATAAATTAAATGGAAATTATTTCATACTTTTTAGTGCATTTTTTCGAAGTCTAATTTCTTTTCATAAAATTTTTTTATTTCACACTTTTTAGTGGAACGAGCAGAATTTGTAGAACACCGTAGAACACCGTAGGATGGTTTTTCGGTCTTGTTGGTTATTTGCAATAAAAACCACAAAGAATTAAAAAATGCAAAATTTGTTCTCACGGTTTCGTTCCGACTGGTCCATGCACCTCGGCGTAATCGGCGAACATACATAGAAAAAAAGCGAAAAAAGGCACATACAGATGGAATAGAGTAACCTCTTCCTTTTTTCGAAGTCGATTAAAAATCGCGAGAAATTTCAATGCTAACAGACCGGAAGTTCTGGCATTTCTAATTTCTCGAACAATTAAATTCGTACGCGTAAACATTTCACGCTTCTTCCAGCGATTAGGAGAGAAAGTGAGAGAGGGGGGAAAAAGAGAGAAGGGACCAGCTGTAGAAGAAAATAAAAGAAACCGGCCAGCGGAAACGATGATCCAGTTACTCGCGTCGAATCGTTGTCGGCTCGTCCCCTCGATCGCGTCCAAGTGGAATCCGTCTCGGAATGATCGAAAATTTTCATTGATTCGCGTAACGGAAGCGGAACCGACATTTGCATCGGCGTGGAATCGTGCCACTAGGGCCCCCTCTCCATCAAAGTCCGACGGGGGAGATCGCCGGAACAGGTCGAGAAGCTTATTTTAGTTTTCCCGAAATGCGCAAACCGTCGGATCCGTCAGAGCTGTCGCTCGAGGAGCCGACAGCCGACACAATGAGTCCTTTCGTATCCTCTTACGCATGCGAATTACACGGATCAGGGACCGTCAATGTCCATCGATCATATTTGTGCCCGGAGATCTCCCTTATTTCTTTCTGGAGCCTTTCTGCTCTTCATCCGGCGACTTCTCGCGATTTTTCACCTGCCGATCGAGCTGCTCTGATTGGGGCACACTGAAAGACTTTTTTACTGTTGGATGACAGATTGTTGTATTTTCATAACTACACAATTTATATTCCCCACCATCATTCAGAATTTTTCCACCATTGCTTATTTGTAAGGTAAAGCCACTTTAGAGCAGGGAAAACAAATTTTGAGAATTATTTATACGGGTTTGTAATGAAAGAAATGATAAAGCAACTCGCAAGTTTTAATTATGCAGACTTTGAAAAATTGTTTTATATTAATTTTGTTAGAAAATGGCAGATGGTTGGCATTTCGCAATCGGAAGCTCGCACTGTTTTCGCGAAGGGGCAGTTCGGAGCAAGGCGATGTATTTCTTTTATCCTCGCGTCGCCTAGCAGCGAAACGCGGTTTCCTCGTAAAATCGCGAACCCCGATGCCCCGGTCTAATGGAATATGATGTCAAACGCGTCCCCGCGACTGCGTAGTAAATCTCGATGAGTTATCGTCGTTTAAACGACTGTGAAATTAGCGGTTTAGCGAGCTGCGGCTCCGGATCGCCTCGTAACTGTCTTCTAGGTGCTAAATTTCGCGGGGGCCAGTCTCCTGGCCGAATATTCGCCGCAGAGCCCGCGTCTCCAGCGATTATGCGATCCGCTTTCTACCCAGCATTCACCTCTCGAACAGGTAACTTCACGTGGACTTTTATGTTGAGGCAAGTAACGTTGTAAATGCATCCGCAGTCTCACAAAGCCTTGTTCAGTTCTGCACTGTATTATTACCTATCGGTTATTTCGGTGTTTGTTGCTAAACCCTGGCAAAGTGAATGTTCGTAGACGTCCGTGACGACAGGGTGTACTCGTGAGAGCTCAGCAGCAGCGTCGCGACGCGTCGGCGGCCGTCAAAGCGTGTTCGTGTCTCAGCCAAGCAGTTTTTCGCCGTAATAAAGCCGTGCTTACGGTGATAATAAAAGCCCGTCGCTTCGGTTACGGCTCGGCGATGTTTGTTTCTCTTGCCAGTCGTCTCTGATGTCTGCTGGTGCTCGCCGATTAACGACGGCCTCGTCCGCTTGTGGGAAACGAGCGTCGTTTTCCGCGACATCGCCGTCTTCTACCGAGAAGTTCCCTTTCAATGGCGCGGAACATCGGGACCGGTGATTCTAAAATTACAATGCTAAAAACGAGTTACGAGCATCCTTTTTCGAACCTCCGCTACGCGGGCTCGTCGGCTCGAGACTTCCGATAGTGATCGCGCCTAATCGCTCGACGCAACCCCGATCTATTATTCATCGGGTTTGAAAGTTAATTTTCAATATAATATACTGGAAGAAATTATCTTCTAATGGGCTAGAAGAAAACAAATAGCTCAAAGAATAGCAACTATAATTTTTCTGGGGGTAGTAATTTGGCTATCAACGGTGCTCAATGGAAATAAAATTCTACTCCTCTGTCGTCGATATTTAACCATTAGTGAAAGCTAGGGATACAAACAAATTCCTTATCTCCTAGGAATTTACAAAGAAGTTCTGATCATAGATGACGTGATTCTTCATAATAGAAAATAGTAGCACACAAGGGGTTACAAAGATTCCGATTGGAGTAAGAGGAAGCCAATCGTCGAACGTTGACGGACGTTGACGGGAACGTGTAATTTCGCGCGTGAATGTCCACTTGAATGTCCGAAGGGGTGTGAACGTGGGCCGGCACTGGGTCAGTGTCCGGCAGTGTCCGACGGAATTAGGGAGATGACGAAAATTGCCGGTGCTCGTCCGCCGCGATGGGCGCGGTCGAGTCCAGCGAAAATTTTCTGAATGGACACCTTTTTTTTTATCCTCGCGTCACGACGGTGTTTCGAATTTTAGGCCCGCTGCTAGAATCCTCGCAGCTGCTCTTAATTGACAGAAAGCGCTCGCGCCCCGGGTACCACCTCGTCGATCGAACCACCGGCCCCGTTTCTCCTCTGTAATTCGATCAAGAACCCCGTTGACTACCGACTACTGTTGACATTTGGTTATTTTGACGTCACGCTGCGAGACCACGCCGAGGTTCCGGGGCCCTTCGGAGCAACCCTTCCGCTTTCAGAGAAGGACCTCCTTCAAGGACCACCCGCGGACACGCTGCTCGGACCGACACCGTCTAAACTCGAGCTGAACGACGATCAATTAACGGACTCTCCTCGCCAGGAACAATCCTACCGACCAGGAATTCGATTTTACGGGGTCGCGCCCCCTTTTCCGAAATCGCCGTGCAGTCTTCGATCAACGATTCGGGTGATTCGGGTTCATGCTGCATGCAAATATTATTATTATTATTATTATTATTATATACGGACCGAGGTCCTTTTATACAAATGTGTACAGTTTTGACAGTATAACTAATATAACAAAAAGAAGATATGACAAAAAATCTTGACAATATTGGCTCGAGGAGTCCTTCGTGAGAATAGCCTTTGTCTTCACCGGGTCTTCATCGAGTCTTCATAGATTCCAGAACTTTCCAGCACGATCCAAACTGATTGAAGACTTAAATTTTATCCGAAGACCATACTTGGTGCCATTTTCGAGCAACACGCAGAGGAAGCGGCCTCGAAAATGCCGAAGTCCTGTTTGATTTCGAAACGCGAGTCAATATTGAACTGTTTTTCCAGGATCACGGGGCCCAGGGACAGCTCAAAGGGGACCGATCCATCGATCGTTTGTTTGACTTTCCACGCGTGCTCCACGCCGGAAATGGAGGGAAGGAAAGAGAGAGAAAGAGGACCAGCAGCCTATTTGTCGGCGCAACACGCGCGCGCTCGCGCTGACCCTTCAGGACCTCTTTACGGAGGTTGCCGAGGAGCTCTGAAGAGGTCCTCGAAGGATCGAGGACGCAGATGTTTATTTTGACGCGACGAGTTGCCTCGGGAGTCACGACTCATCGGATTCGAGTGGATAAATACTTTTCGACCCCCGTGCGCAGTATGTTTTAACAGCACGCGAGCAACACCGCCATTTCTCTTCTGCAGACGACGATGCTGCGGGTTTTCCTCTTCAACTATCAACGATTCTAAATTTACTCTTGATAATCTAACTCTCCGTAAACGTTTGGAGATGTTTAACACTAAACCTACCACGGTCGGTTTCTGATTTTATATTTTACAATTATTGAAATTGTAATGACACTTTCACTCAAAATGGTAATACACATTTTTATATCTAAGCACATATTACAATCGAAATCACAGAAAATCTGTATAAATTCCATGATGTCATTTTTATAAGGCAACACATGCCAGCCATTTTTATATCTCGGTAGGTTTAGTGTTAACAACGTTTCAAGGCTTCCGACATGTTTCCTAAAGGTATAAGCTATGAGAATCGGTGGGATTTTGTTCGAAACTTATTCCGACGGTTCTCAAGCACTGCGGATTTCACGTATCGGGTCAGTGCAAGTAGAAACCATGAAATCGAGGAGGAAGCGTACGGATCGTCTCGGATCGGTATTGAAACGTGTTCGAAAGGTTCCTGAACGCGAAACCGCGTATCCTGTCGTGGAAAAAGAAACGGAACCGATCGAGGAGGGCGAGAAAGAAGATAGCGGATCGGAAGAAGCTTCCACGGAGAGAGGTTCGATTACACGGTTACTTTGTCCCCGTGAATGGGGGACGTCGGACATCGGCGATCGTGCATCGGCGAGCAGCAACGAGAACAACGACCGGCAGAAACCGGGAAAACGGCATCGGAGAGCCATCCGCGCAAAACCGCACAAAAGAATTAGCAGTCCGCGCACGGCAACTGTTCCCTCCATATTATCTCTTTCTTTCGCGTCTGTCTCGTCTTCTGCCGACTTTCGTTCAGTCCTTTCTCTATTCCTTCGGATTCGGACATTTCCAAAAGCTGACCGTTGGTCCACGGGAAAATTTTTCTAGTTATCTTGTTCTAGCCATAAGGCTCTCCTTTCTCCTCTAAATAATTTGCTAATTCTTCTCTGTAAAATAATTTTTTAATAACCATATAAAAAATTGTTTTACACAGGTAGACTGAATTTTTTTGATATCGTTTGTTATTCTTGAGATATTTCATGGAAAAGAACATTTTCTAAGGGCTGATTTCACCCCTTTAATGCGAGAAGTAGCGCGAGAAGAATTAATACTAATAATATACACATTTTGTTTATTTTACTTTACTCTCCATTTTTCTTTCCGTTGTCGTTTTTCTGGTATAGTGGCACACCTTGTTCGGCTCGTATATCGGGACCGGCTTGTACGCTAAAATTACGGTCATGGCGTACGGTTATTGGTCCGATGGAAGGGTGAGCTCGAGCCATTCGGAAGAGGTAGTTTCCATGAAATCGCAGCAGATTCGGTGGTGTTACGGCGATGACTCGTGCTCGAGGATTTAATCGTCTTCCATTCGTTCCGCCACGGGGGCGGGTTCATGAAAAGATCGTCGTCATCCGGCAGCTTGTACTCGTTCACGGTTTCAAAGGCGTCCCGGGATTTCCCGTAATGATCTCGACACCGTCGCGACGAGTCGTTCGTTTCTGTCCTCGCCAGAGCTGCCGATGATTAATGTGAGTTTATGTTTCCGGCGCGGCGGGCGTCCTGCATGTATACCTACAAGCCTAAATAGCCTAACATACGATTCGATTCTATGGCTCTTTTCAACCAAACACAATTTTCTCAGTTACTTCAACGACCTGGTGAAATATCCCCTATAATTTCAAACGGATAAACAGCTCCCCTTAATCCTTTGCGCAGTTAATTTATTCGCAATGCGTAAGTCTGTGAACTAATTGAACTGAATTATGACTTGAGGGTGGCGTGGATGCTTATAGTTCCGTTGCTGAAACGATTGGTTATTAGTAGTACTACGGATTTTATGCCCTTACGACAAAAATGGGCACGTACAATTTAAAGCAGTGGACATGTTAAAAATATTTAAGGACATCAGTGCATTAGTTTCACCTTAATAGGATGATTAAAAGAAAAATACCATTTCTATTTGGCTGCGGTGTCCAGCAATCAATGCGAACAATTTTTATTTTGAATAAAGATCCGCAGTCAGGTTTGTAGTAGCGTGCGGATCACATGCTAAATGGAACTACGTAGACTTGACCCTCTGCATTCGAATATTCGAGTTTCTATTAACCTTTACAGGCAAGTGGTTAACTCGGAGTCACCACTAAAAAATCATATGTATACAATAGAATTATTCTAGGTCGGAAAAAATGTTTAATTTTCAAGTTAAAAGAATCCCGACTGCAAAGGGTTCAACATTGACGTACAATCAAACAGTAGTATAATTTCACGATGAAAAATGTAGAAAGCATAAAACATTTGTCTTTGCACTCAAATGGCGACTCTGGCAAAGGGTTTAAGGCGAACGAATCGTCTGGTGTGTTCGATTTGACTCGCTCGCCAACGAAACGCATCGATCCGGAAAAGGAACAATAACGATCAGACGGGTTCCAGTCGTCGCTGACTCGGATAAAAATCAAGAGGGACTGCACGAACCGATTTCTAATAGAAAAACTGTCCGAAGAAGCTGTCCTGGGGCAGCGGCGTTTAAACGGCCGAGCGTGGGTGTAATTGAAAGGCGCGTAACGGCTGATTACGAGCCGCTGAAAGGGCTCTATTCAGCGGCGCGAGACACAAAAGTGCGTCGCCCCGATCGAGACAATGCCCGCCACGGCACAAACGGGGCACATCGGCTTGATTAAAACGAGAATTAGGGAAATAAAGCTGCCTGTCTGTCCTAATTGCGACGGGCTTATCGCCGGGCCTTATGTCGGCCCGACAGCCTCGCTCGTTCGCCAACTAGCTTCATCGAAACAGACGTCTCCGGCGAGGAGGCGACGTCGGCCTCGTTTAAAATATGCAATCCGAGCATTTGCCATTTTACAGGTTACCAAGAGAAATTATTTTTTGGTAGAACCAATGAAATGTCATAAATAGACAGTGGATTGTATGCATTTATGACAAAAATGAGTAGGTGTAATTTAAAATAGTACACACATCAGAAGAACTTAGGAATAGTGTTGTATTATCCTCAACCCACTAAATATAGTAAGACAGAAAATAAACTTCTATTTCACTCCAGTTTGTTGCAACTCAGCAGGAAAATTTTTATTTTGCATAAAAATCCGCTGTCTAGTTATAAAGAATCTAGTTATAAAAGAACTGTTTAGTATTCAAGTTAAAGTAGCTCCGAAGTGCAATGGGTTAAAAGACTTTCAAATTTTTTAGTATACTGATATATTTATATATTTACCATAAAAATCCTATTAAATCTGGATAAAGTCAATCCTGTTATATCAATTAACACTGGAACTGGATAATAACAGGATTGACTTTATCCAGATTTAATAGGATTTTTATGGCAAATATATAAATATATTAGTATACTAAAAAATTTGTAAGTCTTTTTAACCCATTGCACTTCGGAGCTACTTTAACTTGAATATTAAACAGTTTTTCCGACCTAGCATAATTCCATTGTATGCAGTTTGTAGCGGCCATCGGCACGTACAATAAAAACATTTGGCGTGCAGATGGTTGGGTCGATTTACGAGGCAAGCGACAGCGAAGCTACATATTTTCGAGAAAGCCGTTTTCAGCGCTTGCAATTTGGATGTTTTAGACAATGCATGTCTTGTTCCTTAGAATCCTTCGTTGCCGGCCTCAATAGGAAATGCTGGTGTCATAAACCCCCGAGTTTCCAAAGGGTCGCGCAGACCGAGGTCCGATGGGCCCACGCCAGGCCGCGGTATGCCTTATATTACGGGTCCGGAGGAAAAACCCATTATGTATATCATAAAAAACCCTCCACGGTCACTTCTAGCATCGCCAAAAAAGCGCGCCTCGAGCGCAAAGGATGATGGGGGTGTACTGGCCGAGTAAGCAACCTGATTGGCAGCGATTGTCATCGGCTGTTCACTTAGTGTAGTTTTGGGTCGAGGATCCGCCCTGCGAAGTTAACTTCAAGGATTTTCGGAAAATGCAAAGAGAGAAGCTCTGGAGACGCGTCCGCGACAATATCTTACTCTTTTAAATAAAGATCTATCATAGAACATAGCAACTTAGTTCCTTCACGTTAAATATTTCTTTTTAGTTTTCTATTGATTATTACATAGTGATTAAGTAGTTACTTTTTTTAATTTTGTGTTAGTTTTTAGGGAGTGCTAGTTTTGCTAGTTTAAGTGATAGAAATGGCAAGTGGCAACAGAGTTTCGTTGACTGCAAATGAACGTATGGATGTTGTAAAGGACTTGGAGACTTCCTCTGTTAGAGATGTTGCTAAGAAGTATAAAGTACATCACTCGACAATTCGGCGAATCCATCAAAACGCTACGAAAATCGTGGACTTCGGAAACAAAGGAAAACTGGAGAAACAACGAAAATCTACAAGGAAACCGTTGTGTGAAGAGTTGGAACAACGGCCCGTAGACGAAGGAAATGGGGAAAGGCCAGTGGTCGAAGGAAATGGGGAAAGGCCCGCAGACGAAGGGATCGAACTGTCTCGAGACGTAAGGAAGAAACTGGAGGATGCATTTCAATGTTTAGAGAGTTGTAATAATCACTTTCCACGCTCGGTACTCTATTTATTAGAGGGAGTAAAATTAAGAATCTTAGGTAAGACAATTCAAATGGTTAATTATTAATTAATAGGTCGTACTATTCTGAGCATAACACAACATTCTCTTTTTAGGCGATTCAACAGAACACCGTCGAAAAACACCGAAGAAAATTGAAATAAAAAGTTAGCATCGCATTGATGTTTTAAACAATACAGTAAGCTTTCAGTGTTTGCCTGGCGTCGAGATATCGCAATTTCTCTTTCCTTTTCACTCGCTATCCTCTTCTGTCCTAAAGTTACTCCATACCGTCAATTAAACCACATATTTATACCGTATTTATACAGTTGAAATTATATCGCGTTTGGTCTTATTTTAATCAGAAAAATGCCACAAATATAAAGGTGAAAGTTTCATAAAAAAAAATAAGTAATAATAAAAAGATTTTATATTGGTGTTATGTGAGGACCTTTGAACTGTGCCGAAGACTGCGACTCTCCGCGTCGCATTAGTAGCGATTCACACCGATATACACGAGCCAAAATCAGATTACTAATTACTACATTGGATTTACCGTATACATATTTCCTTTTTCAATTTATGGATCTGAAATTGATGTCTCATACAATACTTAAATGTATAGCAATTGATTAAATGCCGACATATATTTAACAATATAAATAATATTGTGAATAACAGTATAGCAATTTTAGTGGAGACCGAGTCTCTCACCCCTAGACTGCTAAGGGTTTTTCAATGTTTTAAATTGCACCCCTACTCGCTTTTGTCATAAATGTCGTATTTGTCTATTCATAATCATCCGCGCCAGCAAAATACCATTTTTAACGTAATGACATGCCATCGCTTTGAAGAAAATTCGTGAGAATTGTGAAATATTTTGCAAGCGTTTACACGAATGACGAATATTCACTCCTCCTTGAATGAGACAGCGCTGAACGCGGTGCGTACAGGCTGCGCTTTACGAGCCCTTTTTCTCCCTTCGTACGGCTGGCCCGAAGGTCGAGGCACAATGTACAATGTACAAAACGTTAATATCCTGCGACGAGGAGTTAATGGACAAGCGGCGGCGCGATGCTTCCCCGGTTACGTGGGCGCAGATAATATATAGTCGACGTAACAAGCTTCTAACCGGGTGCAACCCCTTTGGTCCGTTTCGCGTGCCTACACTACCACTGGCAGCACGTTCAACGTGACGAGGACAAATTGCGGATACCGTTCGTCCCTTTTCCTCCCTCGCTACACACGCAGCCCTTCTTCGGTCTAGTTGATGGATGATCCTACCAGGTGATGCACCCTCTCGTTAGAAACCCACCCCCGTTACACAGTCGCCACCGTCTCGATTTTCCTGCCTTCTTCGCTTTGCTATCCTCTTCACCCTCTATTTTGCATCGGAACATTCTACACACATAATCCGTTACGAGGCACCAGTAAGGGACTGTCGTCAATATTGGGACACGTTTCGTGCTTTAGCTATAAAATTTTACGCTCTACATTTAGCTATACATTTTCGCTGTAGAAAGTATAACGATGGCATTAACGAATAAAAAGTTATAGCCAATTTTCCGAAGACAACGTTACCGGCAGATTTTGTCGTATAAGTTGGGACACACCAAAAACTCTGAAAAGTAAGTGTTGAAATGAAGTCAAAACGCCTTATATTCAATGGTTATTGAATATTTATCTCTTGGATCATAATTTCACACGAAAAAACATTGTTCACTCAATAATGGATTCACTTTCACAATGTTTGCATGTAAAATGACTTGCTAGCATGGTAAAAAAAGTCGTCCAGTCTTTTTCGGTTTTTGTTATTGCAATTCACGTTTGTAGGCCCCTCATCGAGACATTCGTTTGTTGATTTGAAGTTTAGAATAAAAAATGCACGAGATATTACCCCAGGCTCTTTCATCCGGTGGAAGCATCGGGCAGGTAATAGTTATCGGTGTCGCATTAGAGGCCAGCTTTGAAATAATGTTCCGTGACAGAACGCGGGCTCGCCCGAACGCTCGCAACCGGCCAGCATCGGTGCAACGCGAACCGTTATTAGTGATCGGGGGACATTGGCGGCGGCGAGACAGCGTTGTCAACCGATAAGCGTGGTCGCCGATCAACGTGACGAGACCTTGCGTGTGCCTCTCGCGGATTGGGTTACCGTATCGATATCGAATTATACGCCGTCTTGAATCGATACCGGTCGACTTGAACAAAAAAGAAAAAACGAGAAAACTGGACCCCGACCTCTCGACGAACCACGAGAGAACAACGTGGTTTCTTTTACAGGGAAACCGAGACAAAGGAACCCGGTTTGGCGAAATAAAAAGAGCGATTATCAGCCGGTAACGTAAGTATAACATATGTTCAAGAATGTGTTGCAAATCGCTCGAAAACTTGGTCCACAATTTGACTAGAAAACCGTCGCGACGAGAAAGGATTCTCAATCGATTTCGCCGCGAAATTTGAATAACAAAGAGGGAGACCTATTCACGGAGTCTAGCGAGGATTCCGTGGACGTCAGTCAAATGTTGAAGAGGAGGAGGGGGAGGGGTTGAGAAGAGAGACGAGCTAACCGGGGGCGAAACGGGGAAAATCGCGAAACGAAAGTAGACGCTGTCACGGGCCCCTCGGGAGGGCTCGGATAATTCAAGGAGGTCACGCACGGCGCCAGATGGATCCCGGTGCCCGTTCGCTTCTCCTCGATTTTGTGGAGGTTCCTCAGACACGACATTTGCAGCTGGCAGACGCGCGCGCCACCGACCAGAAGGAGCTCTAGCACGTGCTCCCAGTGCACGCGTGCACCTACAGCGCCTCCGAAAACTATCGCCACGGTAATTCGCCCGTCTACCACGAGCTCTCCATGTTCGAGTTTCAGAAACCGTAAAGGTTCGTGTCCATCTGAGAGTAAAACTATCGCGAGTCACTCGCGAGAGTCAAATTCGTCAGTGTACACGGTATTGAGAGTGCTAGCGATGAGCTGCACTATGCGTATTCTATGACACGTACCTTTAGGCAAAAATCTCCGTCTTAAAAATCGTATTTTGCGAGACCACGCGTAGCCACTTGTAAGAGACGTACCTGCGTATAATCTAAAGCTACGTCCACACTGTAGCAACATCTAGCAACCTTTCGTCGCCTCTCATTGCCTCCTTTTTTTTCCACGGAATAAAACGTACTTGAACGAAGATCCTGGTTGGAAATCGACGACCATCGGGCTCGTCATCCCCAAAAAAATAGGCGTTCTCTGAGCGCATTCGTGTTCGAGGACGGTTTCAGTTTCTTTCCGCGAGTCGACAAAGGGCTAGACAATGGACCAGAGGGTACGGGATAGATGCTATCGATTAACTATGCGAGAGCACCGCCTCTCCTCTCCCTTTGTCCCCGTCTCTCGCGTTCCCTTTCCTCCCCTTCGCAGCCCTTTGAGCAGATTTCGCGCGCACACCCTGCTGTCAAGGGGAGAAACAGTCGGAAAGGGGAACGATCATCCCTTAAGGGGGCTGCTTCCACCCCGGCTGATGGCCAATCGGGGCTCGTGCACGCCCAGTGACGTCACGATCACCCCTCCGCACCATAATTAGCCAATCCCGTCGCCGGGGCTGCGTTCTGTCGCGATCCAACCCCTGCAACGATTATGCTCGCGAGCCAATGATCCCGTCAGTATTCCAGCGAGCGTGAACAAGTGTGCGTGCAACCCTCACGAGCGTGCTCGCTCGTCGTGCATCCTGCACGCTGGAAATCGCGAGGGACACAATGGTGCCCGTGTCTCTTTTTTCCTGTTTGCAGGCTCGAGTTCCCGCTCCGGTCGGTCCCCACCCCTAGCCTTGTCTTTCTAGGCGAACTCTCCCACACCCTCGAACTCGACAACCGTCCCCCTACGACTTCTTCGCTCGCGAAATTGTTGCGCTGCCTTCGTCAATCTTCGATAGGCAAACTGTCCCAAAGAGATGGGTCGCCTAGAGAGCTGTCTAGTCTTTCTTCCAATCTACCCATCATTTCAAAGAGCAGCTATTCGGTTTTGTCACAGATAGGTATATAAAATCTACAGTCTGTGATATAATTAGACTGAGGTTCTTCGTGCGAAATAAAAATTGTCTCTATCCATTGCAGGAAGCAGGAGCTAAATAAACATTTATTTCTTTCACGAAGTATTTTAATATGCCGCAAAATAATATATTAATATTTAATATCGATACTTTAAATCATTTTACTGTTTTAAGTTTTATCTGCTCAGTTTTGTCACAAGCTCATAAAGCCCGCAGTGCAATGATAATAGATAATACAATTGCTTTCATCCTTCCAGCCTACATATTTTTCGAAAACGGAGAAAGAATTCATTGTGTACTAGGATTCATTATGTACATATGGATTATGTACTTCGAATTTCGAAGCTTCGATTTCACTTCGAAGGCGATGAGAATATATATTTTTTATAACTATATATTTATATTCTGTCAAAATTCTGTTAAATTTTTTATTAATATGTTAAGCGCCAAGTCTGTCTTGCCTTTCTTTCCATTTAGCCTGCGGTATCCGATTCCACCGAATTTAATAAAACTCATTAAAATTTTGTTTGCTTATTATTTTTTAAAGTACATTCGTGATATGATCCCGAAATTTATTAATAGAATGCAATTTTTTTAATTTAATCTAATTACGAAAAGTCCAAACGGAACGTTCAGTGTCAGTCACCGGTGACTGACATGGCGCTTAACGTGTTAATATTTTTATTTATCAAAAATCGTGACATGGTATGAAACTCATAAGTAGACTGCGGATATTTATGCAATATAAAAAATGTCTACGTCGATTCCAAGACACAGAGGTTACATAAAAATTTCATTCTTGTTTTAATTATTTTATTGAACTGGAACTAACACGTTGATGTCCTTAAATTTTTTAAATATGTCCACTGTTTTAAATTGTACGTATCAATTTTTATTATAAATCCATAAAATCCACAGTCTACTCATAAGTTACAACTTCATACGTTTCGGAGACTTTGAAACTTCGAAGTTCCCTTCGTTCCTTCGAATCCTTCGAATCTTCGAAGAGTCGAAGCTTCGGAAAAGTAACAACCCTATTATGTACATGGCAAGCAAAATTAGCGTAACGCCACCTTTTCTAGAACTTCAGACATGTTAATTGCGGTGGAGAGGAACCAAACAAACGAATGATGGAGTCCGAAAGGGTTGAACGAATCTTTGAACAAAGAGCAAAAACAGACGAAGCATTACGCTCGTATAAATACAGTCTGAAGACCGTGGCGCAAGATTGAATATCCCCAAAGTCCATAAAAATGCTGCAAGCGGAAGTTATGGCTTCGATCGCCGCGAGATAGGTTTGTCGCGATTTCCCTGGATCGAGGCAGTGGATCCTGGGAACTGGAGCCATTAGCCATCAATTTTCAGCAGTGACAGGCTCCCACCCTCTCTATCAAATCCAGAATTACACGGCCCACGCTCACAAAGGAGCAGAATCTGTTGCTCGAGGAGGGGGAAAAAAATAGACGAAGAATAAGGAGCTTTCTCGGGGAAGATCTCGAGCAGATAGCGATTGCACACGGTGGAGTATACGGAGCGAGAAACCAGAAGCAGGCTGGACGAAGAAGACACGAGGACGGACAGAGAGGAGAAAAAAAATAAGACGAAAATGAGGAGAACGGTTTTGAAGATCGCCGGGAATGAAAGAGACGCGGCGGATGCTGATGTCCGTGTATCGTCGCACCGAACACGCGTGGGCGGCTGCATAGGTGTGTGCTCGCGTCTGTGTGTCCGAGTATCGCTTTCTACGACGAGGGATAATCCGCTTAGGCGATCCCCGACGCTGTCGTCCAGTCTCCCGGTCGTCTTTGGTGGCATTGTTACCGGCGTTTTGTGAGAAAACAGCATTTTCGACGCTCGAGGTGGCGACAAGAACAGGGCTTAACTTATCTCCGTCACAACAAGAGCCGCGCGCCGGTCCTGGGCCTCCGCTTTCGCGTGGATGAATCCCGCCCGTTGCATCGGATACACCTGATGCGCGAGACGCGACGATGCACCTGAGAAACCAGATTCACTCGAAACGGTTTCGTCCCGTTTCGACTGTTCCGGCTGGAGTTTGGTACAGGCTGCTTGTTGGAAGCACTTTCCTACCTTTGACAGAATCTGGAGCAACGAGGCCACGCCTACTGGAAAGGCCACGCCTATTTTTTAATAGAAAGTGCACCGTTGATAGGCTTCTGTCTCTTTCTTCCTTGTTATTTGATTTGAGAACCAGTTCGGAAATAGTCACAGACACAGACAGATCTCTGAGGCACTTTCCTAAGCTTAGTTAGAATCTGGAACAACAAGGCCACGCCTATTTCTTAACAGAAAGAGCATCGTTGATAGCCTTCTGTCTCTTTCTCCCTTGTTATTTGATTTGAGAACCAGTTCGGAAATAGTCACAGACACAGATAGATCTCTTAGGCACTTCCCTAGCTTAGTCAGAATCTGGAACAATAAGGCCACGCCTACTAGGAAGGCCACGCCTATTTCCTAACAGGAAGAGCATCGTTGATAGCCTTCTGTCTCCTTTTTCTTCGTTATTTGATTTGAGAACCAGTTCTGAGGTAATCACAGACACAGATAGATCTCTGAAGTACTTCTTCTTCAGACAGAATCTGGAGCAACAAGGCCACGCCCATTCCTCAACGAAAAGAGCAAGGTACACTTCTTTATTCCTCTCTTTCATGTTATTTAATCTAAAACGTTGCTGTGTAGTAATCACAGGCACAGACTGCCCTCGGGGCCACGTCCACGCGGAGCAATCAACACACAGAAAACAAGCTGGGTGCAGCTTGTATTTTTCTGTGCATTTTTCTAGTAAATTTGTCCCGTCTCGCGTTGGAACGTTACAATAGATATCGCGCTATGGCTTTGCAGAAGGAGAAACGTGATTTCTGTGGGCCACGAGCGCGTGTCGGCGTGATCTTTCCTGATCGATGAAGGGTTGTGGGTCGCGGCCACCCTTCGGCACGGCCGCGCATAATCCTATGAATGCATAATCCGGACGCAAACAGCCGCCACGCGCGTCTCGTTTTAGAACGCGGCCGGTGATGTTTCACGGATTACGAATATTTGCGCTGCGTTTCACGGTATCTCGATCTCCTCGCGCGTCGCTCTCCGTGATCGTAGTGCTCCGTCTTTTTTTTACGCTATCGTTGATGGATGACCTCGGAAAAAACAGCCACCGATTTTATCCTTCCGCAAAGCTTCCGTTCAGAAGTCCTCGTAGAAATACGGAAAAATTTGACCGCTTTATATCGCAGACGAATGAAGTTCGCAGTCTCCGGTCTATTTTCGACCGGGAGTTGTGGAATAAATTTGGAGAGAGAGAACTTGTTCGGTAAGTACTTTATTCTTGGATCAAGTGAAAACGTTTTGGACAAAGAGACGCGCGATCGTTTGTTGCTCCTGGTACCGTGGACACGCTCCAGGAAGAAGTCGACGACGACAATGCATAAACGTTCGCCGTTCCAACGTCAGCGAATTCGTCTTCCAGTTTGCCGTCGTTCTAATCGCTACTATCACTTATCGAAGGAAACGTCGTTAATCCTATCGGGCGCGTCGCGAACGAGAACGCTTCGTTCGGTCCCCTTTTCGCAGCGACGGGGGAAAACGGCACGATTAATATAGAAAATATCGTTATTGTTATTTACATAACGTACAAAACTAGAAAGTTCTAGACGGTCGAACGATCGAGGCACGTGGCGCACGGTCCTCCGGATCCTGGAATCTGCCGACACTCCGCCGATAAAACCCAACTTTCAACATAAATGAATTGCCATTCCACCTTCTGCTTTGATTTATGAATATCAGAGTTGCTGCAATATTGTTTTACCGTCAGTTACTCGCACTCCACTTTCTACGTAACTGTTTATACATGGAACTTTATATGACTCGAACATAAATGAATTTTTATTCGATACAATAACTACTTTGATGCAAAATACAGCGAGTGTAAAAAGTATCCGCACGCCCCTTGAAATAGAATTACCTTTTTGTAATTGTACCAAACGATCTGATTTTTTATAATCAATTAGAAGCATTGGTTTACAAAATGATACGCGAAAAAGATTATCCAAAGAATGGTAATTTCGAAGGTTACATGCAAAAATAAAAAAGGCGTTTTTAAAACTTTTTTATTTGGATCCTTAATGAAAATTTAATTTAGTTTTACACGACTTTTGATCAGTTTCTGCTTAAAATCCACAGAATCATCTGTCGATGCGTGTCGTTTATTCCTGCGTCAACCAATTTCGATGAAATTTTCAGTATAGTATGTATAACCAACATAGATTTACAAAACATACGTTTTAAATTTTCTTTAAGGGCCCAAATAAAAAAGTTTTAAAAAATGCCTTTGTTATTTTTGCATGTAACCTTGTAAATTACCATTTTTTGGATAATCTTTTTTGCATATCATTTCGTAAACCAATTGATAATAAAAAATCAGGTCGTTTGGTACAATCATAAAAGAGTTATTCTATTTTAAAGGGCGTACGAATACTTTTTACACACACTGTATATATTTGCTAGTGTAGTTGATACCTTTGTTTATGCTTGAAACACTGCACTTTGAGTTTTGAGATTGTAAGTAACATGTGCGGTAATTAAGATTTAATTGAGGGAGAGTATGTGTCAATATAATTTAGCACCCGCGTTAAACATAAGAATGATGATTCCAGAAATTCCCATTGCTTTCGAGACGGAACAATTTCGACAGAGAAGATGGCTGAATTCAGGCGAACGGAAAACCGTGCGACGGCTCTCGGCCTCGGTATACAACAGTTATCGCCGTGTGTTCGTTACAGTTAGAGTATCTACGAGTAAATTAGGCTCTATTCCTCCGTAAGCGAGTCTACAAAACGATCGGAAATTCGCGAAACCAGGGAAGAAAGTGGAAAACAAATGAAACACGAACGGAATCTGTCCGTAGTTTGATTATCGAAGCAAACGAATCCCTCGCCGTTTTGTCCGGAACTATTCAACAGAAAATCGAGGGAAATGAATCGTCAAGATTTTCATATTAAGTTCCCAGATAAAAAGATCCATCATACACCAGGAACAACGGGAGTTGCAATTGAATTTACAACGGGTGATTTATTCGTCGATGCAACCCTTTGAGGACGATCTACGGTGGCAAACACATAATTTAACTTTATCTACAGTAGCACAGACAATATCTCTTTTATTTCCCAGCGATGTTCGATACACGATCTAGTCTCCACGATCTAGGAAAATATTTTCAGTGTCTTCGGAAATCCACGTCCGCAAAGGGTCGGTCGAAAGTAACGGCGCGAAAATACGGGAAAGCGAGACGAGGGATGGAAACTCCACAAAAACTGGCACGATCGAAGGATAAAACGAGGAAAGGCGATCGACAGAAGCGATCCGACACGAGGGACCGCGCGTGCAGCCTGCAGTCGTTACATTCGATTATCGCTGGTGCACTCGCAAGCTACAAATTGTCGGTCGAGCGTTGTCTCGTGTACGTCGTGTTTTACAATTAATTGAGCGTTAGGCAGCTCGTAGTATTTATTCGACAGGAGTGCAAAGGCTTAAACAACGAAGGCGTATGTACATTGACGCGTTCCGAGTCGGCTTTCGGTTTTCGGGAACACCTTAGCTGCCGAGACTCTCTTTCTCTCTCGTGAACCGAATTGAATTGGTTCGTCGATTGGTTAAACAGAAACAGAAACGTCCTGCTTCGAAGCTGGGACCGTTCTCTACGAAATTGGTGATCGATGAGTGTGAGGCCGTTTCTATAGTTCTTTTTCGCTTTTAACCCTCGTCGCGCAATGCTCGGGTTCGCTCGGACCCGCGTGAATCGTTCATTTTTGTCACTGGTTTCGAACTACAGTAAATCCTCTACAGTAATTCTTCAATCGATGTCCAACAGCCGTGTTCTGAACGGACGTCAGTGGTGTAGTAGATGCTATTTTTTTATGACTGCATCTACCGCGCCGAAACTTCAATCGACGAGCCGAACATAGAGAAGGACAGAATGAAATAGGATCGCGTGGCCGAAGCGTGTCGCCGTCGCCGGCACAGTTTAAAGGCCCGTGCGTCATCACAATGTAACACCAATATTTAATCTTCTTTATTTTTCACTATTTTTTTATGAAACTTTCACCAACATATTCGTGGCATTTTTCTAATGCAAAATGATGCCAAACACGATATAATTTCAACTGTATTTAGTGGTTTAATCGACGATGAAAGTTTCGAACGCAACGAAGAAGAGCGTACTAGAAAGAAAGAGACGCGGACAGTCGGAAATACAGTTGAAGTTATATTGTGTTTGGTGTCATTTTAATCAGAGAAATGCCAGAAATAAGTTAGTGAAAGTCCCATAAAAAAATAATGAGAATTAAGAAGTTTGAAAATTCGATTCACTCGAGTCAATGTGTGGTGTTCACACTGATATACCCGAGCGGAGATCGGTCATCGCCGCCCTGGACTTCGATTGCACAGGCGACCCAATACTCCGATTGAAGAATTACTATATAAAAGCAAAAAGGCTGTACACGATAAATGAAAAAAAATATCCCCTCCACTGTAGTAATCTAATCTCGGAGCAGAGACTAGACACGATATAATTACAACTGTATTTAGTGGTTTAATTGACGATGAACGATTCGGGCGCAAGGAAGGACAGCGTATGGGAAAGAAAGAGACGCGGAGACTCTCAGTCGCTGTCCATCTCTACGTTCGGCTCGGCCTTTGAAGCTCAAAAAAGTAGTGTCCTTCTACGAAAAATGCAAACGAACCTCCGCGAGGCTTTTGCGTTTATAGAGGATTTACTGTACTCGTGCCGGTGACTACAAAACTTCCAAACACGATCTTTCCGCTTATTATTACATCAATTGATTTTAATGATTATATGTGGCGTAGAATAATTCGCGTAACGGGTCCGATCAGACCCGGCCAGTTCCGAGGGTTAAACAAGCTCTGAACTAAGAAGATGACGCACAATGATTGCAAATTCTTTGCGGTGAGGATAAACTGTTTGCTTTTGAATTTCCACGAGAATTGCACTCGGCGAGGACGAGTCGTTTACGAGGATTCGCGATCAACACGATATAGAGAAAACCGGTAAATGCTTTGTAGAAAATGGCGGACGAAAGGATATGTGTTCGGAAGAGTCGCGAATCGCTCGTAAGCCTCGTCTATTGATAAATGAATCTTCCGTTTCAGTGCGATCTCCGAAGTTATACAGATCGAATAAAAATCCGTCGAAAAATAGATCTTGATTGTTCGAAAAGTTTCATTCCAGAGAAAAAGGACCTTGAGAAATGGATGGGTACCGATGATTTTCGAGGAGAAGTGCAGAAGATGGGCGACGAACGTGCAGAAAGGAAAAAGAAACGATTCTAAAGGGTCGCAGCTAAAGTGTCAAGATGGCGCAACCGGAAGTGGATGGCCGAGGGAACAGAGCACGCTCACTCACTCTCCTTACAAAAATACGTTGGACGGAACCGACGACGAGTCTCTTCTCGTGCTAGCACTCATTCATGTATACTCGTTCTCTCTCTCTCTCTCTCTCTCTCTCTCTCACTCGCACTCTATCTGTCTTATTTTTGTAAATTTTCTATTAGGTAAAACAGCGTTAAAATTGCGTTTTGAGCGCTCCAGTCCGTCTCCTTTCGCCATCTTTGTTCCATCGAGAATTCTGCGGGATCGCGACGGGACGGGTTCGCCGACAAAGAGGAAAGAAATCGTCCGACAGAAATCTGTGGTTCGTCGTGTCTTGCTCCGCGTTTTTCCGCTCTGAGAAGCCGAGTCGATCGATCGAGGACTCGACTTCCGGTCTCCTCGGACGGAGCCGACGCGCGAGGACACCGAAGCAGGATAGTCTTGGAGAGCCACAGAAAAATATTCGTTGTTCAGGTGTAAAGGTAATTTACTTGATCACATGGTATAAAAACAGCTTGTCAATAAAATAGGCCGGCCGAGGTACATTTCACGAAGCTTCACTCACTCGAAGTTTCATTTCCTCCGCGTGTCTCGCGACTCGAGCACCGATCGAACGTCGAGTCGATCACCTCGGCGATCAATCGCGTGCCCTGACTAACCGACATTGATCTCACCCGGAAATTCAGATCATTCCGAGACTCTGTACTCAGATGAAACCATGGAACTCGTCCGTAACGCGAACACAATTTTTATTCACGCCGTAGCAGTCTTGGAAGATGAAATCGTGAAAAGCCTCAAGAATAATTTTTTTAACGTTTGGACGTTGAACGGTTACAAAGAAAAATCACAGACGACTTGAAAGGTTTAAAACCGAGCCTTTGTACTTTGAATGATTTCTGTGAAGACGGTTCTTGATAAAGGTTTTTTAATAAAATCCTTAATAAAGGATTTGTTTCTCTTCTCTAATATAAAATTTGAACTTTCAGGTTGATGAGACGATTCTCAAAATTTGATACGAAAATTAATTTCACTATTCCATTTCATCTGGAAAAACTGAACTCCGGGAGGGATAAAAAATATGCTCGCGTCGAGGACGAGTCGCTCGATCTGCGCAGAGAGTTCTCCGAATTATCGAGGCACTTGTTCGCCTAAGTTTCCTCGTTAGGCGCACCGCTCTCGTCTTTTCCCGGTGAAATCGTTTCCATCGTCGATGACGCTTCGCCTCCTCTCCGATTCCCGGCAAAATTGTCACTGGAACACGATGCCAAAAGGCTCTCGCAGATTATGTGTCTCCGCAGAAATTTGCAGGAGAAAACCAAGAGGATCAGAAACTCGCGAAAACTCTCTCTGTCTCCCTATCGCGGCGTACCGTTCTCTTTATTGTACGTGTTTCGCGATCAATCCTCGCTCGAACTCGTCCCCGAAAGCACCACAGTACTCTCGAGAACGAGCTCAGCTACTAGAAGGACACGTTGCGGCACAGAGTTTCGATCCAAGATCAAAAATTATTCTATAGAAAACGTTTCTCTAAAAAAATCCATTTTGGACCGCAGAATTGTGCTATTTTTCAAATCGCATGGGTCTCGGTCTCCGGGAGATTATCGCATGCTGTAACCGGTCAGGTTTCGCGCGTTCATTATCCTAATTTTTCGTCGCCATTCGGAACCTTTTGAAGTTCGAATCGCACGGTTCGCGATTTTTTTTAAAGATTTTCGCATGCTGTAAACGCACATGATATTCTGCGGTCAACGCGTGACAACGTTGTTCGAGGTTAAAAAGTCCGTGTGTTGCGTTCAGAGGAATAAATCTTGAAAATTGGTCGGACAATTTCGAAAATGATCCCAACCGTTTCGTTAAAAAAAAACACCTTCGGCCTCCTCGATTTCTCGAAGGTTTCAAGACACACGATCGGGGTGCACCTTGTCCCTCTCATTCTATCTCTTTTCCATTTTAAATCGTTTTATTAATGAACGGACGCAAATGGCTCTTGCAAAAATACAATTTCTTATCTCTTCGACCTCTCTTCCTCTCTCGCTCTCGTTCTCTCTTTCACACTCGCACTCTCTCTCTCTCGCGCGCTCACTCTCTCACTCGGTTACTCTAAAATGAAACGCGTGTAACTAGCTACTCCTTAATTAAAGGTCTTCTGTAGTCGTCGTCGGGGGTCCTCGCCGGAAGCGCGAGGAGCTGGCAAGAAGGCCGTCGAAAACAACGGACAGCGAACGTTCCCGATAAATTGGAAAAATTTCATCGATCGTCCACCCCCTTGTGCTGCAATCTTCCCAGTTACATATAATATAACGCGATATATTATATAATAATGTACAGTACGCTTTATCTAGGCTTCGAGACCGAGACGGTTTCGAGAAAGACGAGCATCCCACGGACAGATCGAGGAAATTTTTCGCATTGCAAGGCGCGAGAGGACCTTCGAGCAGGGCTTGAAACAATTCCGAATGACGCTATTACGAACCACTGAAATTTCCAGTCTGTTTCGGTTACGATTTCCATTTTGCTTTTCACATCAATTCTTGTTTATTCTCTAGATTGAAATTTCTTCCGAGCTCTTTCACTGCTAATTATTGATAGAATTTTTTAAATCATCCATATTCTCGCAGAGCATAAAAAGACGAATCCGACGACTTTGTTAACGATACCATTAGGATCATTTAATCTCAGGTCCTTGGGTACGACACTCGATGCTATTAGACACAATCATCTCGAGATCAAACAATCGAATATGGTTAATTAGGTCGTTGGATTCGTCTTTCTATGCTCTACAAGAATATAGAATTTCATGGCTTCGTCCTGCGAACATTTTCCTACGACAATAAACTAGCCAGATGTTTAAACATCAAAATGGAAACCAGCGAAACAGTTAACAACATGTCTAAACAGTTTCCTCCGGTGTAAAGATCGTTTGAGACCGTGTTTCAGGAGCCCAGACTGACACTACTAGATTGCGGATTTTATACATTCATCACAAAACTGAGTAGCTGTAATAAGTATCGATACCCGAACTCTGTCTCACATTAACACGATTAAAGAAAGAAAGATATTCCTAAGTAGTTCCTTCCCCTGGCAATCGTTGCAGAGAATTTTGATTTTGCCTGAAAGTCCGCAGTCTAGGTGTCGCGCAGGTTTTCAAGCTCTACCTTCGAGGGCACCTCTCCATCGATTCGAACACGTTTGCCCCTCTTTCCTCTCAGTTCGCCGCACGGGTGTCTGTGTACAAGGTGATCGTTGAACGTTGTTGCTCTTCCTCCAGACGGGTCGACGAGTGGACACGAGGAACCGACGAGTGCCGAACGGCGAAGGAAGAAACGGAGATTCCCGGGCCGATCGTAGCAGCTCGAACGAGCGGCCCTGTCGGGCGACGACGTTTCGGTCTGGCCCATCTACACCTACGCTTCCGGCCAGGTCCTCGATCTCGATCCTCTGTCAGGTGACGACGAGCCAGGCGGCGGACTGCGCGGTGTTGTTCAGCCGTGGTCACTCGATGCTCCTCATTAATACTGCCAGCTCGCGGAAAGTCGCGCCCAGCTTCCCCGGCGTCGACTGCTTCTTCAGCAACACGCTCCTAATCGTCTGCAGCTTCTTGTAGCAGGAGAGGCACTTGTGGTATCTGAAGAATGGTGGCCGGTTAACAACGATCGCCTACGATTAGGGTCCTTAGATCGCTACTGGATGGGACCTCTAGTCGGAGGATGGGGGTCTCGGAACGAGAATACTTAGCTTGCGATAGTTCAAGCAACTTGCAGCCAGAGAACCAGCACGAGAATATCGAGCTTTAGGTAGCTTCTGAGAGTGCAAGGATAAGTCTACAGTCGGAAATCGATTGTTCTAATCCTTGAATAGCTACCGTATGCAAAGGAAATTACTTTTAACGATGCAAGGATAAGTTCTATCAGCTTGCTCTGGACTTTGGATAGCTACCAGATTCAGAAATAGTTCTCCCACTTATTAATCGTGGATGTCAAAAGTTGCGGATAGCTTTTGATGATACAAGGATGGATCTCCTACTTGTGGATCGTGTGCACTAGGCTCTTGCAATGTAAGGACGCGTCCTCAAAGTCGTGAATAGGATCTGGATTAGGCATAAACGTTTCCAAAAGTTACTCACCGTTCCTCCCGCGACACATCCACGCCGATCGTTTGCAAAGGCGCCTCCACGTTCGATTTGATCACCGTCGCGAAATTCCGCAGGATCAACCTCAACGCTGTCGAACCCGTGACTATGTACCTGGAACAGTCGAAAGGGACCACCAACGATTTAATAATGAATTTATAAAAATAATGAAACGTACAGCGAGGATAAATAGAAGTGAAACGGAGCAAACACGATGCCGTTTCGAAATGTCCCGGGGAACGCGACGGAAAAAGGGAAAGGACGAGAAAGCTCGGGAGAGCAGAGAGCCTAGCCATGCCGCCCACCGGTGCTCGCGTCACGGCTAGTTTGTTCCAAAACGTGTTATTAGCCCATAACGACGCCAATAAATAACGAAAGGCACGAAAGGCTTAGGCGGCCGGATTCGACACGCTCGCTTTCGGAGGACGATAAAGGGTTCGCTCGCGCTCCCGTTCGAATCGGCGCGACGAATCAGCGAATCGCGCGGACCGCCTCGTAAATGTTCCGCGTAACGCCGATCGTTCGCCTCGGGATGCACAGTGGTCCGGACAGCAATTCCGATCTAGCAGTTCATTTGGTAAAAAATTACGGTATTTAATGCATCTACATTACTTTCGAAATGTTCAGCAATGCCGAAAATGCCGACATTAATAATGAACATTTTGTCAATATGATTTTCGATCGAAAATGTTACTAATTTTCCTTTGTGATCCCTGCTGAACCTATTCAATATTTCTAACAAGATTTTTTTTTTAATGAAGAGCATTCTTTTCCTTCAAAGTGCATACCTCAAATTTGGTATTACGGTTCGTCATTTGTTAAACAAGTCATTCTTAATGGACTACATATTGTTTGTACTCTTAAACTTCCAAATAGTGCTAAAATCTTAATGAACAGCTAGATCGGCTGCCCGGACCACTGAAAATTTTCCGTCAACATCCAAACCACCAATTCGCGACGTTTTAGGACGTTTCACGCCAATATCGTTCGCGCCGAACGATTTCTCGAAGCGAACTCCGGTTTCACTAAAGAAACGGCAATCGTTTGTACTCGTTCAAGTTTTAGGACGAATTTAAATAATTTATTATTTATCGAACACACGAGAATCGTGGATGGAAGATCGATAAATCGGTAAACGAGCGCGGTACAACCCCTCGAAAGGCGGCACGCGCCCCATCGAATATTCATCGGCTCGATACTTTTTTTTCTCACGGGGTTCCGTCGGTTACGGGACCAGGACGAAAGCCCGTGACGAACTAGCCGTGAAAACGGCGAATAGCTCTATGCAAACTGCATCACGCCGGCTGAGATGCATACTCGTTGTAATATGCATGTAGCCGGCGATTTTCTGGCCCGATTCACCCTTTTCCCGACTGTCAAATAGTTAAGGTACGTGTTCATCTGAGAGTTTCTGTCGATAGTTGCTCTCGAGAGTACTTTCAATTTGCGTGCCCATTTGAGGTACACAAGTAGCAGGGTAGACAATATAATGAGCAGACTGTGTTATGCATTTCTCGCAAGAATAAATGAACTCATTAAAACAATTAAGGAAAAAAATGTTTATTTTCCATAAAGATCCGCAGCCTAACAATGAAGAATCGTGCGATAAAAAGCATCGAGCAGCATCGTTGGACACACGAGACCGTTTTAAATTGATTGCAGCCTAATCGCCAAGGGGGAAAAGAAAAGACACAGAGAAAGAGGGTCGCGTAAACGGCTGAGCTCGACTGTTACGATTGACCGTAGACACGGCAGCTGCTGAGCGATCGACAATTAGTACGAATTCACTTTTATGGTATCGGTGGCAATGTGCACGCGAACGTCGACTAGGCGTGAGGATATTCTCGAATGGTTATGATCAACGACCGTGAACTTTGAGAATCTCGATCGGCGCGAGGAGCCGAGAACTCTTTAATGAATCTTGAGGAATCGAAGAGTCGTTAGGTGTCTTCGAGAATCGATGGACTTAGGAGGTCTTGAAAGGCTGCGGAGTCTTACGGAGTCCGAAAGAATCGGAGATCTTGGAAGATCGTGAGGAATTGAGGAACATAGAGGATGATGAAGAATCAAAGGACTAAGGGGATCGTGAAGAATCGAGGAACTCGTAGGACCGTGAAGAATGGTAGAAGTTAGAGGACGATGAAGAATGGTAGAAGTTAGAGGACGATAAAGAATCGAAGGACTAAGAGGATCGCGGAGAATCGAAGCATTCTGGCGGTCATTAAGAATGGAAGAAGTTAGAGGTCGATGAAGTATCGAAGAACTAAGAGGATCATGAAGAATCGAAAAACTAAGAGGATCACGAAGAATCGAAGAACTTAAAAGACCATAAGAATCGAAGACCTCGTAGGTCCCTCTAAGGATCGAAAAACTTGGAACATCTCAAACAATTAAAAATGTAGTCGTTATCAAAAGATTGAACTCCAATAAACAACCGAATTAAAAAAAGTCTGCCCTACAGAATTTCGAAGAAAGGCAGCAATGAAAAATTGAAACTCGAAGCACAAGAGCTAGAATTAGAAGAATATCAGTCGATTAAATGACATATAAGAGATCCGATAGAGAATCAATTAGAAAGCCGGTATCTCGTTAATGAGGCGCTACAAATTGATTCGCCGACAGCGCCGTAAATCAAGACGCTCGTTCTAATAATAGCAATGACAGCGGAATAAGTGAAAAAGGAAAATCGTCGCAACAAGCGATCGCTTAATGAATGGAACGGCAATTTTCCGGGCTGGTGGTTTCTGATCGTCATCGAGGAGGAGATGTATTATTAGATCGTGGCGCGATTGGCTCATCATTGAATCAACGCGAGGAAGTTATTATTTACGATAACAGCCGGCGACAGACGATCGATCCGATGATCATTAAATGATTGTGACACGCCTGTGCGGATCACAGTGCGACGGGGAATCGACGAGAACATTGATGGAGATAGGTTTGTATAGAAATTGCGACGGACAGCCGTGCAGAATTCGTAATGCTTGTTGTTTATAATTGGCGAGGAGTGAAACAGGAAGAGACGGATAATCAGCGCGCACGTGAAAGGAAACGCTCGTTTCTGGTCACGACAGCGCAATGGCAACAGCTTGTAACTGTGCGCCGGCTAATTAACTGGTTCCGAACACCGGTTCCACCCTCTAATTCATTTCTTTTTTCACTCTTCCCCGTCACCGTTTTCCCCAGAATCTACCAAAACGTGGACAGCTAGGAACGATTAGCGTTAGACTGCGGATTTTTATGCTAAATAAAAACTTGTCAGGTCAATTCCGGGTTATTATAAAATTTCCCAACAAAAATCCGGGCTATGAGTTCATTTGTACGTCTACTACAAAGCCGCTTCGTCAAAGCAATAATTTAGTTGTATAGTAGAAGTAGGATAGATCTAATACAGCAAAATGTAATGAATATAAATGTATTATAAACGTATAATCGTAAAGGTTAAAAAGTCATTTTCAGAGCCATTGAGGCTGAAAATGAACTAAACCACCTAACTACAATGTTGTTTCGTTAAGAATGAATTAATACATTCGGTCTTGCGATTGTAATAAGGCGACGCGTGTCAGTTCTGTCTGGTGCTCCGTGCGTATAACGTTAGGAACTACATAACTGTTTATTTCGATGGCCAGTTTTTTCGATAAAATTCGAACGAACGATAACGAAGACGAGGTGCAAAGGTTCCCGCGAGTCCGACTCGGAATCTGGGTCGACCGTTCTTCCTACGCCGGCATTAATATTCATGATCGACCGGCACCGGCCCCGACGCTGGGAGGACAAAACGAAAAAAAGAAAGAACGACAAAAAGGATTTGCCCATAACTGTCCACGAGACACGTCACCATATGCATGCGAAGCACGCGTGGCCCTTCGAACTTAAACCTAACATCGGGACAATCGTCGCGCGACAGCGAGGATCCGAGGCTCGAATTTGCATCTGGCCTCTGTCTTGCATTGTCTCGGCTAATTTCGCGCAGCCCTTCTCTTTTTCGCCTCGTGTTTCCCCCGTTCAGCGAATTAGCCATTCCCATAGAGAGCCGACACGGTGAAGTACGACGACCCCACTCGAAACCCACCCTGTTTGTATCGCACGGAACTCGAGAACTTCTCCCCTCTTCTCTCACCCTTCCCCTCTCCGCGGCTCAGGAAGGGCTGTCTCCATTTTCTTTAATTCACCGACCGTGTAGTGTTTCACCGTTGAAAGTGGAGTAACGTTAGACGATGATACGCTCGAACGGGCACCGTGTGCACGAGTGCATTCTATTCTCGCGATAGAAACATTGTTGACGCTGGAACTACCGAACGCCAAAACATCGCTGCTCTGCAAAGACTTGTAAACATAACAGCGCGTTTAATAAGATTTACAACGATTTTTAACAAATTACGCACCGGCGATTACTTCAGAATTTGTTTAAGTTCATTGCCCATTGCTAAGGATTTTTTGATTAATCTAACAACTACTTCGATCGTGAACCAATAACTCGGAGAAAGTCCTCCAGTTTGACCGAAATAAATTGAAATTGGGCGAATACAGTGCCGAATAATTTTGCTTTGACGAATTTGTGAACAGAGTAGATATTGAAACGGTATTGAAAAATCGATGTGTACTCACATTTCGTATTTACTTTGCAGGAGATCTCCGATCGGACCAAGCATAAAGTTGCAAAGGTCCAGGTTCCACATTGGTCTGAAATCAAACGGGACCGTGAACGTGGCTGCCACGGAACAGAATCATCGAATCGTTCGGCGAAAAACTACTCACGGTTTCAGAGTCAGTATCCCCAGCAGGTCGACGATCACCGAAAGATCATTCATTGCCACAGCAGATTCCACCGCGGCCTAGAAACATTCAACGATTCCGTTTAGTTTCGAATTATCGTCGTCAATCCATTTGCATCATAAGGAAGAACGAAAAATGTCACCGATTTCATTAATTTCTATTATGAATGATAGCGATGATGCGAATGGATTAGACAAGCTCCGACACGCAGTAGCAATAGGATACCTTAAGATCTTTATGTTGCTTCTGGGAGTAGATGATCTGCAAGGACCGATGTCGGTTCGTCATCACGGTCATCATCGATTCGTGACCTCGCATCATGCTGTTGAGAACTTCAGCCTCGGACATTTCGTTCAGAACTCCGATTTGAGGGTAGCCGAACGCCGTCGAACTCGCAAAATTATTCTGTGAGAAGTATCATTAACATGCGTTGCAGTTACAAACGGTTTGTTACTGGCATTACTGTGTACGGTCTTTCCTCTTTAACGTCGCGCGTCTCGGTGGACGAGATAGTGCGTCAATAAAGACGACGAGAAAACAGCTGCCACTGTTCCCGAATGTCCCGCTGCCTCCCGAGTCGCGAGAGGTCTACACGTTTCGCTGTCTATCATTGAAACGTTTTGTTAAACGCAATGTTTGACTAGTTTCATGTAAACTACGAATTCATTGACGTCACACATGTGTACCGGTGGTAGCGAACGCGTTGAGGAGGGAATATACTCGGATAGAACGAATCGTATATTCATACTAACGGGCAGAAAGGTTTCAACGTCCAGCCCATAAGGTTTATCGGTGCTTATGGGAACGAATTCCTCCTTCCCCGTGGTCTCCACGCTCGGCCTCAGTTGAGACGCCCGTACGTCTACCTTAGGATTCGGGAGCACTTGAGCTTTGTTCGCTTTCTTAGTCGCGAGTGTCGTGGTGGTAGTGGAAGCGTTGCGTGCGGACAGCGACATTGAGGTAGTATAGTTCCTATTTAGCGAGGTGGACCTGGACTGCGCCGAGTTCGGCCTGTTTAACGCTGGATCAGAGGGGCTATGCCTTATACTATTAATTCTGAAAGAACGTAACACGAATCGTTAACGGGGTAGACTCCTTTCCAGGATTGCAAGGGTGCGGGATGCGCCTTCTCATTTCTCGATAATGCAAAGATGGGTTTTTCCGTCCACAAGAGTCCTATTTTTAATTAATGTTATTTACAGCATGCAGCTGTCGCAGCTTTATGAAAATGGCTAAATGCGCAGCATTATGCTTCCGAATAATGCAAATTACGCCTCGTAAACGTGAAAATAGGACTTTTGAGGACGATTGCGGCCTAGACTGATCTTTTATCTAGCGCTTTTGACTATTGAAACACCCGATCTTTGCATTATCAAGAAATGAGAAGGCGCATCCCGCACCCTTGCAATCCTGGAAACGAGTCTATCCTCTTAACGCGACGCACAGCTAACCAAATTGGAATATTCGTTGAAAGGGGTACTGATATACTTACTGTACCGGATAATCGCTTTCGTAACCCTGTTCCCCGTCCTTACAACTACTCTGTCTCTTCAAGTAATGCTTCGGAGAGTCCGGGCTAGGTGCTCTGTTCTTGAGTTTCCCATCGTCCATGACTGGAAGAACGGCAGCCATCGGCGCCACTCGCGGCGTCAACGTCGAGTTCGACCTTTGCGGGCCCAAGGGTTGTGGAAGCGTCCCTATATCACTGCTGGCGCCGATCTTCTTGCCGGGAAGGGGCGTGATGTTCTGTCTGAGAGGAGGTATGGACGCCAGATTCTTCGAGGTTCTGATCAGGCCGTTGTTCGTCTGCAGAGTCTTCGATTGGCTCGTCGAGGTCACCGCACTTCTCTGAACCGGTGGTGATGACTTGATTGGCTGAACACGAACTGGCACCGACTTGGTCAACGCCAACGTCGGGGCAGGTGGGGGCGGGGATGACGGTGACGGTATGGGTGGAACTTCCTCTGGTTCCGCCGCGTTCAGATTCGACATTGAGGTAGAAAGATTCTGCAGTATCTGCGGCTGGGTGGGATCTGGAAAAGGTAATCGTGCGCGGTTCGTAATACGTCTAATAAAAGTACATCGGCGGATAAAACGAGTGCAAAGGTTCGTCTCATGCAAACTTCAGTATCAGAGAAGGAAGAGGGGACGTTTTCGTGGAAACTCACCTAAGTCCTGAGGCTCCTGGAAAGCCTCGGGTTCTGGAGGTGGAGTGCGTGACACTGAAACATACCGTGCATAGCATGCTCATTCGCAGACTGTACGACACAACATTCACGAATGGATTTGTATTTTTCAGGCTTGTGTGATTTGTAAGTGGATAGTTAACAGTTAGGACAGAACAGAGTTTGAGTCGAGTTAGGGTACACGATCGAGTCTTGCAAGAGAAGAGATAGGACGACGTTGATATACTTACGTGCTCTGTTTGGTTGAAAGACGTCGTGATAGGCGGTGACATTGGGTATGTCTGCGTACGTTGCTTCATCCTCTGGGTCTGTTCCAGACTTGTCCGCTTCCTCGATCGTTTGTACGTCTAATCTATAAAGAAAATTATCATGGTTGCGATTTACAATGCAACAATACGTAAAACTTGAGGTGATTTCGCGTGTTTCACTTACGTATGTTTTTTTAATCCAGGCGGCCTTTCCCTCGAGAAGCTCTTCCTTAACGAGTTCCCGTGACTAAACGGCGAGTCGGACGTCGATACTCCTCCCAACGGCGCTATTTTTTTTAAATCGCATACGTATAAAATGACATTGGCAGTTTGCAAACTCGCAGCGATCTGAAAAGCATTCGTTAGAGCGGATTTATGTTAACTGTTCATCGTTTGTCGATCAATTTCTCCGCTGTATCGACTTACCAACTGGTTCTGGGCCACAGCTATGTCCTGCACTTTTACCCAACCAGTCGGAACCGAATCCAACGTACGAGCCGGTTCCCAACCGTACACCTTCAACGCATCATGGCAACCAGCGAAAAGACATTCTCCACCCTGACTGAAATAGAGGCACCTAAACAAACGGAGAAAGCAGTTTAATGAAACATTGAGATTATCGGAAATCGCTTTTACCGTTGTCAAGAAGCATACCGAATTGCTGTGGAGTGAGTTTGATCCGTGGACGAAACAAGTTGAAATGATTCCAGGTCCCAGAAGTGAACTGTTCTATCCGCGCTGCCACTGGCTAACAGAAATTCGTGGGGATGAAACTCTACCGTGGTAGCCGGACCTCTGTGTTCGGAAAATTCTCTGAGTTGTCTGCCAGCTCTCAAGTCCCACAGCTAATGAAGAAATAAAGATCAGTCATCGAATAGTGGCATCAAACTACATTGCACTGAAATGATCTTTAATTGGTTTTACCTTAACCATTCCCTCCTCTCCTGCACTGGCAATCCATTGGCCATCAGGACTGAATTTTAAACTGTTCACCATCCTATTGTGTCCTTTATACGTGAAGATACAACCTTTCCTTCTAATGTCCCACAATTTAATCGCCGTGTCCAAACTTCCAGATGCCAGCAACTCCCCGTAAGGATGAAAGTCCATGCAACGTATACCTGACTTGTGTCCTGTTAATGTACGGGCCAATTTGGCGTGTTCCAGGTCCCAGATCTTCAGTGCTCCTGTCTGCGAGCCAGCGCATACCAGATCCTCGGTCTGTCCAAATCTTACACATTCTATCGGAGTGGTATGGCCACTCAGGCTCTGAAAACAAGTCAAAGATAAATATTTCAGAGTTTCTTTGAACCAACTCCAAAACAAAAGGACCAGACATACCATAATACAGTTCTGCTTGCCGACTGCCCATAGATTCACCTTCTTGTCGTCGCCACCGGTGACCAGAACACGGCCAGATTTATGACCCAAAGCCAGGCAATTGACATTAGATGTGTGGGCAACAAAATCCTCTGCAGAGAAAGAAACGCATGTAAGAAAGATTCATAGAGAAGTCTCTAAACATCTGTCTAATCTGTCATCAATACAGAGTGCCCTCTGCTGCAGTCGCATAGTCATAGAGCCACTGAACTCTCACACGGTGTGGGACAATGCTGTCTTTGCAGTCCATAGAGTGTTTTGTTTTCTCTCTACGCAGCTCAGGGTGACAGAAGTCGCACGAACATTTGCAACACTTGAATTTTCAAGTTATCTTGCACACGATTGAATCAAGAGCAGAACGAGATGTCAGCGATCGGTGACATCACGAACGCAGTGTGTTCTACGATCCGGCGAAGGTTATGACCATAATAGGAAGACGCAGCGAGGAATTAATCGGCATCGAGGCAGCGTCGTGCGCATTGTAAACAGAAATTGTTTACCCGTATCGGGCTCGTATATAGCGCCGGAATGGAATTGCTCGAACGCAAGAGCATGGTATATCGAATCGAGTATAGTGCACACAACAGACAGTTAGGAGACGAACACTTACGGAGTTTCCATGACCTCTTCGTGGACGAAGCCATGTTCCGGGGCCGCAGGATCGCGTTGTTCACTATACTTATTTGGCAACGACAACAATTTGAGACTTCAGCTTGCGGACGCAGAATTTTCTCTTGGCCGAGCTCGCGGTCAACATTTTGCACGTTTCTGTTATGATCTCTCGGTACAGCGGCGATCGTTCAACGGGGCGACAGCATCTCGCCGCGCGACACGGTCCTCTTCGTGATCCTTTCCTCGAAATCTCAGTCCGTTTGCAGAAACCGTTCGTTCCACCTCCTCGTCGTATCTCATTTCTTGAATCTGCCTGTCCGTGGGCAGCGCGAACTAACGTGACGTTGAGAAATATCGAAGTCCCTGTTTCTATCGAGATCGCGTTCCGATCGATCGCGCCAGATGTCACCAGCTCACCGGTCAGTTGGATCGTTGGATGTTGCTGGATATTGCATGCTGTTGCACCCGAGACGTCAAAGAAACACAAAGAAACAAGACGCTCTTGTAGAGCGTACACCGATTCTTTACCATCCGCGAAAATATAAATTTCACGAAAAAACCTTGTTCGAATTATACAGGGTGAACCACGAATAGTGACCAATAGAGACTACTCTGTTATTAACATTCCGATCGAAAATGTTTTTATCAGGTATAGCATGGTTTCAAGAGAGAATTTTTAGGAGTAGACCACCATTTCTCTTTCCTTCGAAATAAACGATTCAAATCAACCGTTATAATCGAGTGAACTGTAACAAAGATTTCCAGTATGCCAATTTTCAAATCGAAATCGTCCGATCATAAAGTGCACTCATCTAGCTTTACTTTTTGCATTTACCTTTGACATTTAAGAAATTTTAACTGCAAAGTATCGAAATATTATTTTTCATTTGGGAGCAAATGATTCTCGCTATATTCTGCCATGAGACGATGAGACACAATGCAAATTTCGATAAGAATCATTTATCCGTTCAAATGTTCGTACAGCGCTATTCTGCGTGGCAGCAAAACGCTCAAACTACTAACGAGACCTTACCGACTGTGTATAGTGTAGAAAATTATCGTAATCAGCGTCGTAATATAAAAATTGATAATAGAGATATGTAGTAAGTTTCTGGATAATTAATTTTTGACTTTGAGCCTTTGAGTGCTTCGAGTTCTGATTCGTCATTTTTTATGTTCTAATATCATATGCTTACCTTACCTTTTCCAGCCTGTGCTTCTTATCTATAATAGACGCATACTCATTGGGAATTGGTTACCGAAAAACAACGGAGTTTCACCTCTGCACCTCTGTAAGAATAAGAATGCTCAGTGACTGTGCCCCACTCAGCCCCACTGTGCCCTGCTCCTGCTGTGCCCTAAGCATTGTGGAATTGTGGTTAGGTTTATACAGGTTTATATAGGAGGTCATTGTGGTCGTGGTCACGTCACTGGCAATCACTGGTCACTGAATTGACTTTTCTTTGTGAATAAGTACTTGTACGAACAAAACATGGCGCTTAACCTTACCGTGAAAGTTCATCCTGTGGTTCTTTTTCAAATAGTCGACGCTTACGAGCGTCGAAAAGCCGAGTCCCACCGTGTTATCGGTACACTACTAGGTAATACAAAACTTGACGATGTTTTCCAACGTCGTTTCGGTGAAAGCATATTATTAATTTTAGTATATAGCTTTTACATATAGGTTATTTTGTCAAATCCAACAATCGTTAAGCTAAATTCTACGTTTTTTCGATTGATTTTTCTAGGCACGGCTGAAAAAGGTATGGTCGAAGTAACGAATTGCTTCTGTGTACCTCATAAAGAGTCAGAAAGTCAAGTGGAAGCTGATCTGACATACGGAATCGACCTATACGATTTAAATCACAGGGTGAATGCACAAGAAAACATTGTTGGTTGGTGGGCAACTGGGAACGAGGTAAATTACCTTTGATCATTTCTGCTGTTCCACAAACCGACAAAAATCTTTTATTTCTAATGCGTTGTACAGGTCACCACTCACTCTTCGGTTATACACGAATACTATGTTCGTGAGTGCAACAATCCTGTTCACTTGACTGTTGATACAACACTGATAAACACTACTAGAATGGCAATTAAAGCCTACGTGTGCGTACCATTAGGAGTACCTAATGGAAAACAAGGTTCCATGTTTACACCAGTTAAAGTACAGGTGTGTTAATTATTATTAATTTAATTGAAACAATACAGTTCTGTATCGAATACATCTGCTTTTATGGACTTACTAAACTTCTAAACTTTCTTAGGTTACCTGTTACGAACCAGAAGTAGTTGGACTGCAGCTTTGTTCCAAGACACAATTACCGGCTCATGCGCAAATAGCTGGTGTAAAAACTGGTGGTGGTATAGAGCCAATGATGGATCTTGCTCAAATCGCGGAAGCCAGTGGTAAACTATCTTCCATGTTGGAGCAAGTACTCGAATACGTCGACGTCATTCTCAATTCTAAACAACCTCCGGATAACCAAGTAGTTACATGTTTCTATTCCTATGTATTTCACTAATTTTTAGCGAGTTATTTTTAATCAATTATTCAATATCTTCAGGTGGGTCGTGCTCTTTTGGATATGGTGCACTCTGTACCGACAATGTCGAGCGATCAATTCGATGAAATGTTTAACAGCAACGTGAAAGATCTATTGATGGTTGTCGCGCTCTCGCAGTTAATAAAAACTCAACTTCAACTCAATGAAAAACTTACGCTGCTCACAACTTTGTAATACAAATTTCGACCAGAGAATTTGTAACACGAGTTTGAAGATTCTGTACATCCATTCCTGTGAATAAAAGGAGTTTCAGATTTTCGGTACAATGCGACTCTCTTTCATTTCATTGTGTTGCGAGTATATTTTACATTGATTAGAAATACAAGTGAAAAATAAATAAAATTGTTTATACAGCTCATTATGTACATATGAAAATCCTTAGGCAATTATTCATAATTCGTAAGCCACAAGATCCTCTCTTTGATTATCAATTAAGTTGGTCCAATCAGGCACTCTGTTCGATTTCAAATAATTCTCTTTCGTTATACATCTCAATGGGAGGTCGACGGTACCGCAAATAGCACCTCCTAACCATGCTGTATAATTGGGTTTACTGGGTGCAGTATGAAATTTGAAAGCTTGAATTTTCAACTTCTCCGAATAAAGATTGCTTTTCAATAGAGCTAGGAGTTCCGATTTAAGACGACTAACGAATCCTTTCGTCATTGTCGTGCCTCCGATTAATATTATATTTTCAGCCAAAGTTCGTCTAGTGTCTATGGAACACTGCAAACAACAGGTAATATTAGGATAGTTTAAATAAATATTGGGAAACTCTTAATCGCGTATAGGTTGTGTATTATACCTTAAGAATTGCATCTAAAATCATTGTAGGTATGCTTAAATTATCATTGTCCCTTTCCCACAATACTTCAAATGCTTTCTCCCTAACTTTGCCAGGTATGGTAATATTTTTAACCCCAGGGTACATGACTGCAGGAGGAGGACTTGGAGCTTCCTCGGTTTCTAATTTAACGGATCTCTCCAATGTAGTAACAAAACATGTTCTAACTTTTATATCTTCCACAAGTTTTTCTGTTATATTCGCTTTCGGAGATGTTTCTTTCAATCTTTCCATTAAATACCTATAAAAATAAAATACTAGTAGTATATGGATGTGTTGCTAGTATCGATCGTACTGCATTTTAGCAGGTGGTATTTACTTGTGCACAGCTTCACCAGCTAAAGGAAGTGCTTGCCATGCTTTCAAAATTGGTACCCCCTCGTAAATTGGAATCACTGTAGCTTCTTTGTATCCAACATCCAATACCAAGGCTGTATTGGTGCCTAAAGTACTAATGGTTGCCAAATGAGTAGACAAAAACATCAAACAGCCAATCTCAAAATGTCTGAATAATACTTTAGCTAGTGTTTCTCTGAATTGAGACGGCGTTAAACAAGATTCTAGTATTACAATTCTGGCATCCTTAGGTGTTATTATAACGTACCTGTGATCGTGGTTAAACTATTAAAGATACAGCAATACGATAAAATGAAAATCATTTAGAAATGTACAAAGCTGTTACCTAAAGAATAAACAATGGAGAAACTCTACGAGTAATTGATACAAATCTTCTGTATCCTTATAATCGTAAATCTTCCTGATCTGTTTGGTTTCTGAACAAACAGCCTCTGTCCTTATTATTCCGCGTGGTGTAGCCTCGTTCGCGTACCCGTATCTAATCATAAATTACATTTTAATTTGTTGCCTAAACATTAGAATACTCGAACAAATGCAAATGATTCGATGCTTTACTTCGTGTATGCGCTTCCAATGTCAAATATCACCATTTGCTTGTCCGAGAAATAGAGAACACCTTCGTAGCGGCGTAACATTTTAACCATCACCGATTTTCGTTTTTCACGTAAGGAAGATTCAAAAAGGGTAAGTTTTATTAATACTTCGAAGAATTAGGGATTATTGATGCACTGACAATTACACAGGTGTTGACTATCCCGTTCCGGTAGATCATGAAGAGAGTAAGTTCTATCCAGTTCTATCCCTATCTCATTTTGTACAGAGTTTGTATGAATCACCGAATCAAAAAACTATCGAAAAGTCGTGAAAATAACTTATAAGTATTATTTCTTTTTATTATCAAAGATGATTTCCTTTCTAATGTAATGACAAGTATAAACAGAAAGGATACTCTCAGATATAAAAAGAAATTGTAACGCCATCTATGACAAAACCTTTCAAGCTACTCGTCAAGGGGCAATGCCATTGCTTTTTGCCATAATAAGATAACGTTCTAAGCTGCAGATTTTTTCAAATCTGTTTCAAATAAACAAAACTTATATAAATATTTTCCTCTTTTCGAATTCAACGATAGTACGAAAGATTAATTTAATTTCTAATAAATACATGATAATTTTTATTTATTTATAAAATACAAGGAAGATGATAGACATGTTTCTTAAACGATCATTTCAAGTTCTCTTGCATAATCTATAGCTAGCGTAGCCAAATCTGAACTGGGTATTGGTTCCTCAGCTTTCTTTTCGTTGGTAGTTGCAAAGTAAAAGTAACCCTCTTTGGTCAAAGTCCAATTCTTTTTTGTTGCAAACGCTTTCATATCTTTCTCTGAATTCAGATTGAGCATTCTAGAGGCATCTTGTATTGAAATCTTATCGTACGCGCTCTCCATACAGGCTCCGATTTCATCGCGCACGGTATTCAATAAAATATCTATGAAGAAGTTGTACGATGCCGCCGGCACGTTACCTTTCGCTAAAAATATTTTATTGTACGAACCCTCCATCAAATACTGTTCCAAGCTTAAAGGGTGTCTAATATAGACGTTGGATTGTATCTGATCGGAAGGCAGTAGTTCCAGTTCTGTGTGAAACTCGGCAACACGATTTTGAGACAAGAGAAACAGGAGATTTAATCCTAGCAGATGATATTTATATGCAGATTCCAAAAGATCGGACTTGTAATCAAAATAGTAACATTTTAACTGTGCCATATAACGCTCGAAAGAAGGTATATCTTCCGTGACTATACTCCATTGTGCACCAATCTCTAAAATATCACCTGTAATTACAAAAAAGTTAACAAACAATATTATTCATAATTCCGGTTTGCATTAATGATACGTGTTCATGTATTATGCGTTGATACATACGAGCTATCAACAATTCGTTCTGACTTGCTGTATTATTGGACGTTGGAAGGAACATCAAATGGGTAAGGCCAACCTGTGAAAATTAATTATTTTATCAAACGTCTGATAGATAATAATTGTATTGTATGAAGTAAATAGTAGAAACAGAAATATTCAATATTAAACGGATGCTGTCTGATAAATTTCAGCTACAGCACACCATGACAATTCATTTTGACAGACTAACTATATAGGTTATACTGTTTGCATGTTTAACAATGGTAGCATTTTCCCAGTAATATTACCGTACAATAATCAATTCGTATACACTACCTTTAATTGATTGAGCAATTCGCCGCATTTTTTTAAATTGCAAGGAGTCGCTGACCATTCTTGTTTTAAATTTTTGTACAGAGAAACAACATCTTTCAACGCTGCCATTTTTCCACATAAACGGTGAACTGCATACATATATATATGTGAGTAAGTATGTGTATCGCGTCAGCCGCGTGTGCGTGTGAAGTGTGACTTTAGTAGAGATACATATAATATATATATATAGAGTTACACTTGTTACACCATAGAGGACGATTTTGAAATTGTAAAATAAGCCTACAAATACATACCTATACATAAATAGTAGATTTCAAATAGAAACCAAATGGTTGAGCGTTCAGAAAGATCACCGAAGAATTTCACTAATTTGAAACAATTTTAGAATGCGATTCTAAAATTGAGTGCAAACTAAGCTTAATGCATCAGGCTCATTTTCAAATAAGAAGGAAGAAGGTATAAATAGTTGTTTGTTTATTCCGTAGTCTCATAGCCTATAATTCCAAACGAAATTTGTTTGAAAATGTTTTCTAATTGTTTAAATACCTCGGATAAGGATCAAGGTTTGTCTGATTGTGTTGTTTAAATATACATGTACAAGAACTCCGTATGTTTTGTGATTCGTTTCAAACTGAAAGTTGTCGATTCTGTTTTCAGCGTGTATAAGAAACGTGAATGAAATTTGATTTGTAAATTGGAAAATGACGTTGAAGATAAAATGGCAGAAAAAATTGTACGAAAATTATGGATTGCCAGACAATTATACGGATAGATCATTTTTGAAGCAGTTACGTAAAAATATTAAGCCAAATAATATAACATTGATAGAAGCGATCACGTTTGGAGCTACTATATGCATTCAATTAAATATTGTAGTACTCTTTGTCATTATATTTGTCTGGTTGAACAGGGAGTGGGCCATGCCCGACATGATATTTTTATCGAGTGTAATTCTGACAATATTCGGTTATCTTGTATATTGTTTAAAAGAACCGAACACTTTGACCAAGTTGACCAAAGACATTAGGACAGTATTAATTTTCCTTACATTTGGTTACATTTTGTCGCCTGTTTTGAAGACATTAACTGAAACTATTAGTACGGATACAATCTATGTTATGGCAATATTGATGTTCTTAACACATTTGATATTTAGCAAGTACGGTTCTCTGCAGATTTCTTTGTCCGACTCTTTATCAATAACGTCTTCCATATTTGGTTCGTTGATGTTAGCTTCTAGATTGGCATCTCCGTCTCATGCGTTTTCGCTTCTTACGGTTGCTGTGCAATGTTTTGTACTATTACCATATCTTATGTATAAAATAAGCAACAAAATACTTATTTCAAGCTGTTTAACTTTTAGTACTTTATATTTTCTTTTATTTATTTCACAAACGATCTCTTATGTTTTTATCGTATCCATAGTATTCCTACATTTCGTATGTCCTTATTGGTATGTACAATGCCAGAGGTATAAAGACAATATTTATGGTCCTTGGGACGAAGCTGTTATTACTTCTTAGCAACTTGGAAATATTACGAGTCGATCGTAGTAAATACATTACACGATGTACAGTCGAACGGTACAACTTCATGGAAAACGTTAACATTTAATTTATTAATAGACGGCACGATTACTGTAGCCACAGAACGAAACTATGGAAGAATATTTGGATATATTATTAGAAAAATATTCCAATAAAAATATTAAAGATGTTAGTATTCCTATGTACAGATATATACATATATCTTACCAACAAATATTACTCTAACTATTCAACTGCAATTCGTGAACTACAGTTGATAAAAAAGTATGTACATATGTACATGACGACAAAGTATCTCGCAGATACAGAAACGAACGATCCGAACGATCGAAGATCATACACAAAAAATATGTTCTTGTACATTCGAATCGCTATGCGTGAATGCGAGCTTATGAAAATTGTAATAATCTCTTGATCCTTCTCACGAGCACATCGACGAAATTGTGATCTATCGTCGTGTACTCGCTGTGTGTGTCTAACAGTTGCGTAATAAAACTGTCCGTAAAAGTAGAAACGAGACCGTGTTTTAGTTCCACTAATGTCTCCGACGATCCTTTCCACGCGACCATGTCCTCGTCTATACCTCCCGACGACACTGGAAATAAGTCAAGAAAAGTTAGAAAACGACTACCGATAAGTATCCGAGAGCGGTAACCCTGGACCGGTAAGCAGTGCGAGTCGTTTCTAGGTCCCGTATGTTGGCCGATTTTCCTGTATACTGTATATTCAGTATGTATGCTGTGAAATGTGTAGAACGAGGCTGCACAGCCTCCAACAAGTAGAGCGTAGAAACAACTCAGCATCGCCATTCAAGATTCGCTTTCTGCGAGCATTAAAAGCACAAAGCTGTTTACCTTGCATTCGACTGTGTCGGGATATCACTTGAATCATATAAAAGTCCAGGTGACTCCAGAGTATGTACAAAGCGTGTTCTATGATCATGGAACAGTATTTGATAGTTTGTCGCTTTTCTTTGATCCAGCGATTTAATCGTTGTTCGACTATGACCCGATGGTTCCTCACGCCTAGTTCGGCTTCTTCTTCTTCGGACGTGTACTCTTTTAGTTCGGTGGTACTCATTTCTCCTACCATGGCGACCTTTTTTATAAGAGCATCGATATGCGGTAGTTCGGAGTGCAACAAATTAGTAACGGAAACAAGTTGATCGATGATCGTCCCCAGGTGTACCCCACCAAGGTCTTTGATCTTGTCCTCCCTGCTTCCTGATTTTGCAGCCAGATGCGGTTCGAACAACACGTTCCGTATCTTCTGATCCATTCTGGAGTGCTGCATTTGATTGCGCGTGTACAGCATAATGTTTGCGACGATCTGCACGCAGGACATGTGCTGTTGATTCGCGTCGGTTTCTTCGTGGTTAAAACGAACGGGCGCCGGTTGCAACTGAAATTTACACAACAGAGAGAGCATCAGTCTTTGCAATCGATAGAGATGAGCGCGGAGTTCTCTCATGCCGGTGGTGTCTTCCAATTTCCGATCGTCGAAATCCGACTTGGCCAATTCTTCATCGACCAATTTGTACATGTCGATGTTGGCAGATCTGGATATGACGCCGGTGAGGCAGGCGATCTCCTTCAAGAAAAGAGGATTCGCTTTGGGGAACGCGTTTCGCAGAACCATCTCGATGACGTCCCGATGATTTTGAAGGAACCCGCACACTTGTATGGCGCACGATTGGTTCTCAGTTCCGAGAGTGGTGAGGAGAGCGTCGCAGAGATACAAAGCCGGCAAGAGGATTTGTTGGTACCGTTGGCCGATCGAGGGTATGAACGAATAGTCGTCCCCTTCGAATCCGATATGAACGTCGGGATGATGATCGAAAACAACCATGCTCGACATGCACGAGAGAATCTTGTTTTCGAGAATGCTCTCGGCGCCGAGTCTGGTGGAGGCCATTCTACAGAACGCTGCCATTTTCGCCTCGTACAGGTAGAGTGGTCGCAATGTTTGCGGCTCCGGCTGTAACATACACCGTAACATATTATCGGATTCGAGAAGGCTGTCTATCATGTGCTTCAGATATCCCCTGCTGGTCAGATAGAGTATCCAAGCGTTGTCGTAGTCGAGCTCTAAGATTTTGTCGAGACAGGAGAGCGCCAGCATCTTGCAAACATCGTGGCCGCCGGAACAATTGTGGCACAGAATGTCCATCAGTTTGTTCCCGAAGCTGTTTATCACCTGTATCGTCGCGTATCGGTGGGAACGCTCCTGCACCGGCATCACCCTGTTCACCGTGCTGTCCAGCTGACTAACGTACATCGTGTCTATGATATTGGTGCTCTCCGACTTCTCCAAGCCTACCACGCAGAGGAAATTCAAGAGAGCCGCGTACAGATGTGTGATCACTTTCTGCGAGGAGGCGCCCGCGTTCAGTATCCACTGCAATATATGGTTCAGAATTATTTTCATCATCGTTGTGTTCGACGGCGAAGACGGGAACGACTCGTTGGTATCCGTCTCTGTCATGAAGCTGTTCCGCAAATTGACCAGCAACATCAACACCGTTCCGGACACCAGGGTCTTGATCTCGCTGAGCGCCTCGCAAGAAGTCATTTTTTGCAATAGATCATGAGACAGATTCAGCAAGAGATTTTGCTTCTGCTGCGTTGGTAGCTGTTGATTGGTCGCGACGCAGAACAGTATCTCGGTGGTCTGGCACCAGCCTTCGACGAACTTGACGGTGGCGTACGACAGCAGTTTCGTCTGGTTTCTCTTGAAAGCGTGGGTTAAGATCTTCTGCACCTCCTGTTGCATGAGATTCCGTTGAGTCGCAGTCGCGCTGCTTTGTGTTACTGCCAGCTCCTCCGTGATCAAGGAATGTAATTTTTTTATGTCTACGAGGCGCGGACCACCGATCAGGGCAACCGGAACGCTGCAGCGGCCCAGCACCATCTCTATTTGGGATGGATCGAAGAAATCCAAGGACAACGGGGCTTCCAGCTGAAGCTGAAACTCGATGTAGTGCAGCAGATCCATCAAAAGCTTCTGCAATGGTACTATTTGCCCTTTCTCTTGGCCCAAGTCTCCCATCAGACGTTGAACTCGAGAAGTTTGTAATCTACCGCCAGCGACTCGTAGCTCGATCGCGGCTAGTTTCAGCAGCCACGACATACAACCGAGCTCGGTTGCGGTGTTCTGGCCCTCGAAAGGCAGCTTGGAGAGATGTCTCTGCACGAAATCCTGATTCGCGCTGATACGAAGAAATCTCAGTACCGAAACGGAGGTCTTGCTGTTCGCGGCCAGCGTATGCAGAAAGCAGTAACAAGCTTCCGTGATCTTGTCGCGGCCGCGTTCGAGGGACTGCTCTAAAATTCCCAATATCGAGTGCAAGCAGGTTCGTGGAAACCCTAAGAAACCCGGTTGCAGCAGCAATGTTTTTCGAATATCCTTCGTAATTTTGAACGCTAGCAGATAGTGAGAGAGGTTCGGTGTTGGCCGTGTAATACTCTGCATCAGCAAAAGCAGGATTCTCTCTTTACAGTTACCGGTATATTGTTTCTCGCTCGACTCGATATCATCATCCAGAGCGATGTCTGTGTCCAAACATTCGACGAACCCGTGCCTGATGTTGGTAGCCAAGGCAGGAGTCGCCGTGAACGTCGACAGCAGTTCGGAGTCGGCTCCTGGTTCGTTTGTCACCTCGAGAATCACGCCGACGGCGTAGAATGCGTGTTGCGGTAGCCACGAGCTGTACGAGACGTATTTTGCGACGTTTATCATGTAGTCGGGTTTTTTCGATTGTGGGTCCACCTCTAGAAGCAACCTAGACAAACCGGTTAGGAGTTTGTGTATCGATTTTGCGGCTGACAGTTGTGCCATGTAGCTGTGCTGCGTTTTCAGTCCTCTCTCCAATATTTCTAGACAGTACAAACTACCGTTCTCGAGATTCTTCTTGCCCGGGAAACCTTCGTATAAATCAAAGTTGGAGCAACCTTTATTCAGGATGTACAACATGACGTGAAGGAGTTCCGATTTCGAGTGCAACTGAGTCATAATGTGGTATCCCGGAGCAGAGTTGACCACCGTGGTCTCACCGCTTTGCAGCTCCACCTTACACCCGATGAAATCCTCCACGGTCGGCTCATACTGTTTGATGAGCTTCGAGAAAATTTTCAGGCAGCCTTCGGCCACCTCCCACTTCTCTGCCAAATTTTTATACGATCTCGTATGAAACTTGAGGAAAATGGTGTTTATGATGAAATGCAGATATGGATCGAAACCGGGATTTCGATGACCCATTCCCAGCAAACGTGGTATCGGGAAATCGGTCAGGACATCCAGAAGTTCCAGCATCGCTCGTGTCAACGGATACTCGTCTTTCTTCGACTCAATCTCCTCCAACTCGGTCTGAACCCCCCGCGGTTGATAGCTACTGATGGTTGGTATCGTTGATAGTATTTGCGCGGCTTCTAAACTTTGCCACACGGTCGACGAGCTTTCTGGTGATTTTGCTAACGCGGCTAGAGTCCTTATCAGCACTCCTTTTAACGGAATTGATATGCTACAACTGACCAAACCGATCAAAGATGGTATCACTTTCCACCCTGGATGATCGCATATCGCTATTCTGGACATTTCATCGTTCTTCGCGATTACTTGAACTACCATGAGTACCGCTTCGAGTCCTTTTACTTCGTCCGGGGTGATACCCTTTGGATGATTTCTTTGCCGGTAAACGGTGTCCTGACTAGGAGGCAATTCTTTTCGGAGGTTGATGTAATACTGGCTCAACGATTTGAAAAAGTGATCCCATGAAATCGTTGTCGATCCTGAAGTCCCTAAGAAGAACGTTATTTTCATTAGAGTTCTGCCAGAGTACTGTTTAAACTGTAAACTGTAAACTGTAAACAGTGAACAGTGAACACTTTCGCGCTGCGACAAAAACAATTGATTACCATTTGGTTTAAGAAAGTTGAACACTTGTCTTGCAGCTTGCGACGAAGATGCGAGAGACGCTATCATTTTAAGATAAGGTACGAATAGACCGGCTGGCAGTATTTCACCTGCCAGCCGTACGAATTTGAATAGCGCAACTTGTCTGGATGGGAAACGATTCATGTATATAGACGCGGATACGTGCGTCGAGTCGGAATGATGACACCAATAATCCATCACCAAATCTAATTTTAGGGGGTCCTCTTTGTACAACTCCCCCACTATTAGCATCAAATATTCAAAGTGATTGTCCAAGTTTAATGGCGGCTCGATACCCTCTTGTTGATAGGCTTGTATCAAGCGCATTGATTCGTCCGCTCGACTTCGTAAATCTTTCACTTTTAAAGGCATCAGTAATATAAAATCAGATAAAAGAGTATGAAAATAACGAATATAGAATTCTTCTGAGTATATACTCTTGTTCTTGAACAATACTTCAGCCATAAAGTGGAAACATTTGTTAGATAAAGCTGCTTCCAATAGTTTCTCGTCTTCATTCGTAATGTTCAATGGCTGTGAATTGATTACAGTTTTAATCGTTGTTAAGGCAACAGCGAAAGCAAATTGTATCATTCCTCGAAGTCCAGCGCTTTCCCAAGTAATAGTCGTAGATAGTAATTTCTCGCTGAATTCTTCGCGCGCAATTCTATCCGAGATCAACGGCATCGAATTCATTAGTTCTGAAACAAACGCATATCTAAAAATTCAAATCTATAAATACGATACTAAATTGCAAATTGTTTATCGTACCTTCGCCGTTTTCGCGGCTATGTAACGAACTGAAATTGATTGCATTCAACACGCTCATTATAAGGGCGAGAGTAACTTTATCTAGTCCATCTGCGCGTGCTTCCGATTCTATGGGTCTTGTTTGTAATAATGACAACAAGCCGAGTAAAATTTCATTTGGCAGTGAGGATTGAGCAGACCACAAATACAAAATATCGGCCAAGTCTTGCCTGGAATCGTTGTAAAGCTTCATAACCATGTAGCGATGTTTCGATCCTCCTAATGCACGATTTTTTTCCAATAACTCTTGTTCCTGTCAAGTATATAATACGAGTTTCAGATTAGAGAAAGAACGAATATGGAAAATTTGGGATAGCCACCTTTACAGGATCCATTTGTTTCAACAAGGATAAAATTCCCTGCAACAAGTTGTCCTTCCCCAATTTGTCCGTATATTCTGTGATATGTCTCAAGAGGGCTATGGGCGCATCGATTTTCCAACTGTGACCCATTCTAGCTTGAACAAGCATTCTCAGAGTAGATGTAAGAGCTTTCTTTCCATCGTAGTACAATAAAATTGCTGTTAATCCTCGAGGTAAACCAGGATGGTCAGGCATTTGTAACTGCGCCGTGCATAGAAGGTCTAAGGCGGCCAGTTCGTTAAGATTATACATGTCTGATATAATCAGAGTTTCATCCACCAGCTCTTTTGGCAACAACTGAAATCCCAAGTCGGGAAGTGTGATTCCTTCTGTTGCTCCTTTCTTTATTTCTTCCCGATTGTTTGCATTCTGAGGCTACAACCAGACAAAATATAAAATGTGTAACAGAAACGCTCGTGTTTATATTGTATATATGGTGTATATAGTATACTTGCGTACAGGATTCTTCAAGAGCGTAAGAAAATTCTGCCTATGATTTCGTAGAGCTTCTGTAAATTCATGATATTGAAGATCATGATTGGTCGAAGAAGACGTGATGTATCGTTCTACGAGACTCTGTAATTCCTTGTACGGAGTCCACATATCTGCCGTTGATATTTTCTCTGCAACACGTTCATCATCGATTACAATTCAAATTGAAAATTCGGTAAAAACGATAGAAATGCATCGGGCTATGCGGCATGTTAAAAGGGTTAGATTTTTCAATCGATATTCTGTGCGTAAGTATTTATATAAATAAAGAATTACCTTCGGACATCTTATTTTAATCGTGGGAACGTTACTAGTAAGTCACGAAATGCTCGCAAACTGATTTAAACGTAATGTGATTAAACAAATATCGTGCAACATAATACAAACACCGGTTCTCTTTCTCTTGCCCCCACTTTCCCCGGACTGGTTCAACGGTCCTCTGGCGGCAAGTGATGAAATTACGAGATATGGCGCGCTTTTTTGGCGCATGCGCGACGATTTTAGCGTCAGTAAAGTACAAAGTTGGGCTAAAATGGGGTACTTTGGTCACCTCAATAGTTTCGCAAGATTTGTTATTACTTGATTTTGAAATGTGACTGTATAACATGTGTGTGTTGTATTCAAATTTAATATGTATATATATGTACATATAATATATAATATATAAACTTCTGAACTCTGCCGGTACTTTCCTACCAGTAATAGTTCTCCACTACATTCCCCACAAACTTAGGACTGCTTAGGTCGGCTTAGGACGTAGATAACCATAGACTATCGACTGATGAGACGCGATGCTCTAGGGTCTAATTGTAAGGGTCTAATAACATTTAGTAAACATTTAGGGTCTATAGTGTATGCATAGAGACTCCTATACTACACTATACAGTGTATGCGCATCATGCGTGAATCGGAATGGACCCTAAGATACAGACAGATACAGAAATGTATTTAATTCTGGAATTCGACGTCAGAAGACGCGCTGTTGCTCGGTTTCGGCAGTTATGCAAGGTGGCATAACTAGAAACAGCTTTGAATCCATGCCTTTTTCTTTCGTGTCCATTCGTGTCGCAATGTGTCTGAGTTAGTAATCGTTTAAATGATATTGTTATTTTCTTACTTTTCTTGTATTGTTGTGAATTTCTAAACTCGTAAGTTGAGATCACGGTCTATCTAATTGCCGGAAAACTACATTAACGTACGATGCGGAACGTGAAAACACGTGAATCAAAATACACGCATGTCACCGGCCGGTAATTTTGTATACGTGGTCAGTTTTGAGATAAATAGACGACATGCTCGTTATATGTTTATTGGCCATGCAACCGCTGTGTACTATTTAAATGGCATGTTTATCGCTACATTTATTCATTTTCTCGTCGACAAACGTGGATTGTCTTCTTCCGCTTGTTTACGTTTCGAAGGAATCATAACCTAATGTACTATGACAAATGCCATATGCAATACATTTTAAATTTTCATGAATTGCAATTACACATTATTTACATAGAAAACACCTTTCGCGCTTTTCCGTTGTTCGATTTCCGCCTACGAGACAATTATCTCGGTTTAGAGAAGATAAGGATTTGTAAAATATAATGAAACAAATGACTTATATATTTTTCTTTTGTGCAGGTCAAATTGTAAACGAAGCGTGTGATTAGTTAAGAAGTTCTATCTGTAAGCCTAATAAACATGGGTGCATTAACAAAGACAAAGGGTTTACTTATGTCCGCTCAAAAGCAGGAAACTCTTTTAAAATTAACTGTGTTATCTCTCGCTGCGATTTTATGTAAGTATTCTGAATCTGTATGTAACATTCTATACGATATGATTACATCAAACAATCTGTTATAGCATTTGCAACAAGATTATTCTCGGTTCTAAGATTTGAGAGTGTTATCCACGAATTTGATCCATACTTCAACTATCGTACGACAAAGTATTTAGCTGAAAATGGATTTTATAGTTTCCATAATTGGTTCGACGATCGTGTTTGGTATCCTCTTGGAAGGATAATCGGAGGTACATAATTTAATGCACAGAGTTACTTTGTTTAAACAAGTAAGGAAATCACTATTGATTCTTATTATCTTACAGGAACGATATATCCAGGCTTAATGATAACATCAGCTGCATTATACCGTATTCTATGGCTACTGAATATTACCTTAGATATACGTACTATTTGCGTTTTCCTTGCTCCATTATTTTCTAGTTTAACAACAATCATAACTTACTTGCTTACCAAAGAGCTGAAGGTAAATTTTCTTTCGATGTGTAGAATATTCAAATTCGTAATGTCCAATGGAAAAGTGTTATCTTATCTTGGTTTAAGGATTCCGCGTCAGGATTATTTGCTGCAGCTATGATAGCAATAGTTCCTGGCTATATATCACGATCCGTGGCAGGTTCTTACGATAACGAGGGTATAGCTATTTTTTGTATGCTGTTTACATATTACATGTGGATCAAAGCAGTGAAAACAGGAGCAATTTGTTGGTCGGCTTGTGCTGCTCTTGCATATTTTTACATGGTGTCTTCCTGGGGTGGCTACGTGTTCTTAATTAATCTTATTCCTTTACACGTGTTGACCCTAATGGTGACTGGTAGATTTTCGCACAGGATATACGTCGCGTACAGTATTCTGTACTGCATAGGAACGATACTGTCCATGCAAATATCGTTTGTTGGTTTTCAACCTGTACAAAGTTCTGAACATATGCTTGTAAGTGACATATATTTGTATACGCATATACATATCGATTGTTCGGCTTCGTGAAAATTATGCTTATCTCTTTTTATAGGCATTAGGAGTTTTTGGACTTTGTCAAATTCATGCTTTAGTTGACTATTTGCGTAGTAAAATGTCTCAAGATGACTTTGAAGTACTTTTCCGTGGTCTCGTTATCTCCACAGTTAGTATTTCGTTTGTTTTGGGGATTATTTTAACCATTACAGGTATTTATCGTATTTGTATATATAATATATTATACGCATTATTCAAAGCTGAGATTTCTTAAATCGTGCATGGTGTATACCAGTATTAGAAGTTTTCGACCTTTTTAAGGAAAAATATCTCCGTGGACTGGACGTTTTTATTCCCTTTTGGATCCATCCTATGCAAAGAATCATATACCAATAATCGCTTCGGTTTCCGAACATCAGCCGACGTCTTGGAGTTCTTTTTACTTTGATCTACAGATATTGGTATTTCTATTTCCATCAGGATTGTATTTCTGCTTCTCAAAGTTAACAGATTCCAACATTTTCCTTATTTTATATGGAGTTACTAGTTTATACTTCGCAGTGAGTATAACTTAGTTTAAGGTATATTCTATTCCAACTGATGCCAGTTGTATTCAAACAATAATACCTTTTTAAATGTGCAGGGTGTGATGGTCCGTTTAATGTTAGTTCTTGCTCCTGTGATGTGTATCTTGGGTGGGATCGGAGCATCTTCTTTACTCGTTACTTACATGAAGCAACTAAATGGTACAAAGGTTACTGATAAGAAGTCGAAAAAGTTTGAAAGCAACTACATACTGAGAAGCGATGTAATTGAATCAATCTATCATTAATGTTCTATCGTTATAATATGTATATTATAGGTGCAACAGATATACACATATGTTACGTCCGCTAACTATTAATTTTCAGATCGCATCGCTTTTTATAACGATCATGTGTATTCTATTCTTTTCGTACACTACCCACTGTACATGGGTTACGGCAGAAGCTTACAGTTCACCTAGTATTGTGTTGTCAGCGCGGTCTCCAGACGGTGGACGAATGATTTTCGATGATTTTAGAGAAGCATATTATTGGTTACGCATGAACACGCCAGAAGTAATTCACTAGATTTTGAATAGTTTGAAATAATTGAATATGCGTCTGTTGAAACACGCGAATATATATTATAACAAATATTTCTTTAAACTTAGAATGCCAAAGTAATGTCTTGGTGGGATTATGGATACCAAATTACAGCAATGGCGAACCGAACAATTTTAGTGGACAATAATACATGGAACAATACTCACATATCACGAGTCGGTCAAGCAATGGCGAGTTCCGAGGAGAAAGCTTACGAGATAATGAGAGAATTAGACGTGAATTATGTTCTTGTAATTTTTGGAGGACTTGCAGGATACTCATCCGATGGTACGTATAATATCGCAAGCACTAAACCAATTTAATTAACGTTCAAACGTTTGCAAGGCAATAAGTTATATCGTCTTGTTCCATAGATATAAACAAGTTCCTATGGATGGTTCGTATCGGTGGAAGCACTGAAAAAGGCAAATCTATAACGGAATGGGATTACTATAATTCTGCAGGAGAGTTTAGAGTCGACAAGGAAGGTTCTCCGATTTTGCTCAATTGTCTCATGTACAAAATGTGTTACTACAGATTCGGTCAAATTTACACGGAAGGAGGTGAGTCTTCCAATCGTGTAAATCGTATTACGATTTTCAAACTGAATGGAAAAAACATTGAAACGCTCTAATGTTGAAATTCTATCGAACAGGGAAACCTTCGGGGTACGACAGAGTTAGAAACATGGAGATTGGTAATAAAGACTTCGAGCTGGATATGTTGGAAGAAGCTTACACGACAGAGCATTGGCTGGTGCGAATATATAAGGTGAAAGATTTGAGGAATAGAGGAAATTAAAAGCACAGGGAATAGTAACACCGAAGTAGGCATCACTTTGTAAACCGTGTCATAATCTTGCTCGCTTATAAGGTTTACAATTGTTTGAGGTATGGATGTGGGGCACTAAAACTAAATACAGAGTCGCGTGTTTCCATGAGCATCGATATAATCGAAACCATGAGAAAAAAGTATATCAGGCCTCGTCGTAAGCATTAGTTTGATAAATATAGTAATTCAGTCTTGGAAATAATCCAGGTTTTCATTTCTTAGAGAAGCATATATTTTGTACGAATTTATTAGTATCGATCTTCATAATTGTTTCGTATTCAAATACGTATACATACATTACATACATAAGTATCTACATAAGTTACTTTTTCTAATTTCATAATGTATACACAGAGTCTGCTTATTATTCTCTTTCCAATTCTCGAGGTTTAACGATATGAAAATTCAACTCATAAGATAATGGTAGCTTAGGTAGGAAATAAATTTGTACTAAAAAGAGAATTGGTTTTTGTAATCGAAACGTTATCGTATATCGTAAGCTTCGATGCTGCAACATTATATGAAGAAAAGGGGAAGAAATACCAATTGTTTTTAGATCATTGGTGGTGCATACAACATACATAAATATATAGGTATCATGTACTATACGATCTCACCATCCATATGTTGCGCAAAGGCATGTTCGTACATGCATTGCTTGAAAGTGTAATTAATGTCAACTTTCATTTTCTGAATGTGTACAAACATGTGCGACTCCTGGTGAACGTGAAAATAAATGTGAACAAGACAGTATTTGTTTCAGTGCGTATGTTTTATTCGATATACATACTTGTATTTAACAAATTGCATTGAAATCCTCGATCTTTTGGGATTAAGAAACGAATGGACAGTGTAGGTATGCGTGTATGTTTTTTTGTTCTTTTTCGTTTTCTTTTTCAGGAGTTTAATTATTCGCTCATATAATATTAAAATTAAAATGAATTATGTTGTTTATACATTTGCCTCGGTACCTTACTAATATCATTAATTTAAGAAATATAGGAATGGAAACATCTATTTAAATAATAGATTTATTACTCGATGCATAATAAAACTCTACTTCTCCAATTATAATCGATTATCTTCTAATAGACCACAAAGGGTCCAACTGATTCAAAGGATCTATCGTTGGTTCTTTACCTTTCTCTTGGATGGATGTCGAACTCGTGGATCCTATACCATTGTTTGGTGAAGCTTTTTGTTGACCTGAAACAGTGACTAACAATATTATTCTATACAATATATCGTTATCTGTGATTCTGTGTAAGCGATATTCCATCGTATAGTATGCTATACTATAATAAGCTATAAACATTGCAGCCGAACCTTGTTCGATATCTGATCGTTGAGCGTTAATGCAGAGACTTTGAAGGAAATCGTCCGAGGGATGCATTTTTCTCGAGGTTTTATCTTTGTTCCCTTTAAATCCATCGAAGTTTTCGAACGTTGAGCGAGTGGATGATAAGATGCCACCTAAAATATTTTAGAGAATAGTAGACATAGACATATTCATAAGAATATGAGTTAAAAAGTAATGCAGCCCTCGCACGTACGTTTCATTAAAATGTCTTGAGCATGGTACAAAACCAGTTGATAGGCAAACAACAATGATTCCTTATTTACAACTTGTTTGCGGCACTTGAGAAGACCTTTAAATACCAGAGGTACATCGACTATTCCACATCCAGCCCGTATATGACATACTGTTGCAGCTGCGACCAAGAATAAGCTACTCAACGATCCTCCGTCTATACAATGAACAACTATGGGCTTTGAACAGCGTCGTAATGCTTGTTCTGTCATCACGTCCGTTGCAAATGTAAGTAACACTCCTGGACTACTGGGGAAGCCGCTGGAAAGAAGCCAAAGATATTATCCAAACTATAATATAATATAATACAAACAAACATCGCGTCCAATTTTTATCTTACTTGGAAGGCCACGTAAGAAATTGCATATGCACGATCGTCTTTTCCGAGTTTTTCTTAACATTATATATAGACATAACCCTCTGGATGTAAGAAACATGATTGACCCTCTTTTTCAATGAAATCTTAAACGTGCCGACGTTCAAAATGTCCTCTTCGTCTATAGGCCAATAGATTTCACTGTTTAACTGAACAGAATAATATTGTACTTGAAATCTTTCTTTCTATGGCATACGGCAGGGAGTTCCAACTTGTTCTCCTCCGAGAACCGCAAGATCCCCACCATTAGTCAAACCTCTTCCCACTACTACTACGTGCAGCCGTAGAGTTAGTGGGCGGCATAGCGACACGGGAACAGGGACGTTCTACCTTAAGAGTGGGGGAAGAACCTAAATTGGGAAGGTGCCGCGTATGACTCGCGAGCTACAAGTTGGAACTCTCTGGCATACGGTATATGGCATATTTAGTCACCTGTGCATCCGAAGCTAAACATGCGATTATCTCGCATTCTTGCTCCCACGTCATCGTCCAAAATGCTTGTGTTCTATCTGGCAATGGTGTTTGAGTAACGATGAACGACATTGGTATCCATTGCGTGATTTCTATTACATGCGAGGCGTTGATATAACTTGGAGTATCCGTTGACACTATCTGTACCCTGGCTGTGTCGTAAGGGATACAGTCCATCACTCTGTTCTCCGAGGAATGCGCCAGTGCCACTGTACACGATTGCTTTCCGCTCTCCCTCTCCTAGAATAAAATAAATTATTTGACCGTTTAACAACGTTACGACAGAGTAGATGGTAAAGTTGTTTATGGAATAGCTAGGAACTCTTACTTCGAACTCTTGAACCTCTCTCCACTTAATATCAAGATTCGTTGCCCCGCTTAACGTTTTAACAAGCAGACTATCTATAAATTTTTCATATTTCTCGACTTCGCTAATGAACTTCTGAAGAGCCGCTGGATCTCCTAGAGGATCTTTTTTCGGCTGTACATCGTTGTACCATGTATCCCACACTATTTTTAAATTTTCATTTTCCACTTTGTCCTCGTTGGCAGAAGCTTCGCCAGCTTGTTGTACATCTACTTGTTCGTTTTCTTTTTCCTGTTCCGTTTTGTCTCCGTCATCGGCGGTGCTTGCTGCAGGCTCCCCTTGTGTCTGAGTTTTATTCAGGGGGCGTATTTCCGGTACTAAGGGCGCGTGATTTATGGTGATGTCCAGGTCAGACAACAGATCCACGTTCGACTTTTCCGATGATTTCGTGGTGGATTTTGTGGGATTCGCGCTCGTAGTTGTATTTGTTCCATTGTCAACAGCTTGCATGTACGTTTGATTATAATTGGTGTGGTTTTCACTTTTGCTGGTGGATGCTGAAACACAAAACCAGCAGATTATTTTCCAAGATTCGATTTTCCAATGAAAAACTTTTCGAATTACCTTGATTCTGCATTTGAAGACCGTACTGTGTAGTGTAGTAGATATCGGATGAACTTTGAGATTGATATAGCTGCTGTCCCGAATACTGGGAAGACGGTGTTTGACTCACCAATGAATTATTGCTAGCATTCGTATACGTTGCATTGCTTTCTTGAGGTAGGTAAACGTTGCTACTTTTAACAGTTGTTTGTAACTCGGTCGGTGGTGGTGGCGGTGGTGTTGGTTTTTGTTGTTGCTGTTGTTGTGGTGGTGTTGGTTGTTGTTGTTGCTGTTGTTGTGGTGGTGTTGGTTGTTGTTGTTGTTGTTGCGGTAGTGGTTGTTCCTGAACAGGTTGCAGGTTGTTATTTTGAAGATTCATCGACGAATTGTAGTCGTACTCGTAACACTGACTAGTAGGATTGTATATATATCCCATCTGGTTTTTGTAAGGCTCCGTTGCCGTATTCGTTGCTTGTTGATTTCCTTGCATATAATTATACCCTTGATTATAAGTTTGCGAATAGCCGCCGTATCCAGAATAATGCGATTGCTGTGGATACTGGTACATCTGCGAATAATTCTGAATGTTCGATGTCTTCGCGTGGCTCTGAATTATTTCTGTGGTACTGGGACAGCCCGAATAAGAGTATGTGCTACAGGTGTCGGAGGGCATCATAGTGTGCGCGTACGAAGCACCAGTGTTTTGCTCCATACTTTGGTAAGTACAGGGGTAACTTAAAGCGGTGTTGTTGGCGGGCACTTGTGTTCCATACGAGTACGTTTTATCCATATAAAATGACTTGGTTTGGCCTGGGTACTGCATAACAGTGGTATTATGTAAATTCGTAGCGTTCATCTCGTTTGCTGCAACTGTCAAAGACGTGGTCGAGTTAACGGACTGCGGAATGTTCGTATTGGTGTAATGCGTTGGTATGTACGGCGTAGAGGCAGCGATGTTGGCTGGTGCGCTTCCGCTAGATCCAGCCATCTGCTGGGAGTGCAGATCCGATTGATTATAGTATACTGTACCGCTGCTGTAATCTTGAGAAGACGGAACTTCGTTTTGATTGATCTGCGGTAGGGCGTAATTCTGCATCTGGGAACTGGCGTCGGCTGGCAACACCTGTTGGTTTCTAATAACAGTTTGAGCAGATCCTTCGGAGACGTGTGTTTGCTGAGGAACTGGCTCGGCTCCGTATTGTTGTCGTTGTTGATCCGCGGCCATGTAAACGTTCGGATGCACGCTCATGGGTTTGCTGGCTATGCTGGACGTTGGTATAGCTGTCTGCGATACCGTTGACATTTGGGGCGGTAGGTTCCGAGGTTTCGCATCAACCGCGCCATCGGGTTTTTCAACGACAGTCGAAGGATACTGTTGCGTAAAATTGTATCCGGTGTTGTAATTGACTGAAGGTTGATAACTATCGTATTGCATCGTATTAGGAGGAAGATTATGATTATACTGCATTTGAGTATTGGTAGGATATTTTTGTTGTCCATCCAATACCGTGGAATACTGTCCATTGGACATGAAACAATTGGTCGGATAATGAGCAGTAGTGTTCGAGATACTCGTTGTTGTACCAGTCGCGGCTACCTGCGGATAAGCATTCACGGTTTCTGTGTTATTCGTTTGTACATAGTTTTGACCCGAAGCGTTGTTTACCGTGGAGTTTTCGTTATACGAAATCGTATCGTAGGCGTATGGCAAACTGGGTTTGTAATCTGTATACGACGTGGGATAATACTGTTGCATAGGCTGTACAGATGACACTGTATCCGGCACTGAAATCCCTGCGGAATGGATCGCGTTTTTGTCCATAGCGTCGTCCAGATACGCTTTCATCGTTGCGTCTCCTTGAAATGGTCTAGCTTGGCCTTTGCCCACGTTATAGTATTGATTTTGAACATTCTCTAGTCTGTTATTCAAATAATCTTTCAACTTGAGGCCGCTGCCGGATCGAACACGGGTTTGGTCGTATGCGGTAGTTGTCATCGTATCGACTTTTTCTTGGGAGGTTTTATTATCCTGAGCAAGAATGTGCTCGCGTTCCTCTTCCTGTACCTTGCAAGTGCTTTTCACTCGTTGAAGTAACTTCGAAACATTTATCTCTAGTTTCCTATAAAATTCGAGACCTTTGTTGGCCTTACCCAACAAGTCTTCGTAAGCATCGTAAGATGCGATCAAAGACGATATAGTGTGCTCACGACGCTTCAATATTTCTTCGACACCTTTCCGCACGTTGGCGGTTTGAGCGTACGCGTCTGTCAAAGCTGCCAGGATATTGTCCTGCGCGACAAGATTCTGCTCTATCAACGACACCTGCAACATCAAACGGGACAACTATAAAATTCCATCTCCGATGGAAACGTTTGAATTCGGATGAATTCGCTGGAACGAATACCGACCAAATTTTGATGTTTGCTGAGCTGATCCGCAAACAAACGGTCTAAAGGTCCAGAATCGGATGTAGCGGTAACCAATAGTCGCGTCAAATCGTCCTGTGCGATCGAGTCGCGCAATTTTGTATGAAATTCGTTTCTCTGTCGACGCATTTCATCCACTTTGTTTAAAATGTGTTTCAATTCCTTCGTGTGCATTCGTTCCAATTCGATAGCAGTATGCGACTTCTCGTTGTTTTGTTCTACAAAAAGTAAAAGTTTGGAGAACGAGTTCGTAAAAACACTATAACGAGCGAGTACCTGAAAGGTATGCACTCGGTGATGGAACGTGCGTCATAAGTTCGGCCAGCGGTTGGGCGAGTATTTTTAAATTTTTCACGTGCATCGATATCGCTTTGTGCAGAGCATGATTACTCTCCGATGCTTTATTGTGGGCTTCCTCGTATTTCTTAGCTTCTCTGGTTAAATCGGTCGCAACGATCGATGGAGGTCTTTTTCCAACTGCGTCCTGATATTGTTTTTCTCTGTAAAAACAATGAAACATTAGTACAACCGATGGTTCCTGTCGAAGTGTACAAAATCAATTTCTAAATGATAGATCTCCAACTTGGTCTCTTCGTCAAGAAGAAGTTTATTGATTTCCTTCAAGATCTTCTCGACGTCTTGGCTGGTGTCGGATAATTTTCCCATTACGTCCACTAGCTCCTGAATGACGTGCTGCTTTGCATTCAGCGCTGCGCATCTTTCAACCAGTTCGTCGGGAAGGGGCAAACGTTCCCATTCCGAAGTTTGAACATCGGGATCCCATAAATTCATATGCTCCAATTTCAAAGATGCCAAGTAGCTATTCAAGTGTTGATCTTTGTCCTCGATTTTTCCACCGATGGATCGTAATATTTTTGCTTTTTCCTCCGAGTATAAGGAACTCGCTTCGTGAACTTTCATTGGCACTAATCTGCACCGTACGATCGAACGTAAACAATATTAAAGAAATTGATTCTTGCGATGTAGTTAGCATGACATATACCTGGCAAAAATATCAGGTCCCGAAACTTCAGGATCGTTTATACAGAACGATATTCCTTTAACCAACGAGGCACCTTTTACCGTGGGCAGAGTTTCCTTTTCAGGCACCTCTTCATGGTATATAAATTCGTTTTCATTCTTAGCTGCTTTTCGTTTCCCCTCTACCACGTCATTAGTAAATGTAAGCGCTTCTTCTATAAGTGTTTTCTCTTCAGTCTTCGCGTGAGCATAAATTGATTGCGCTTCGTTTAACGAAGCTAACGCGGCATTATAAAATGCCACTCTCTCTCCCATTTTTCTCTGTTCTTCCGCTGCTAGTCCTTGATATAAATGTGTGACCGCTAAGTGGTAGGCCTTTTTGAATTTGACGTATCGTTTCCAGCTCTAAAACAACATGCTTTTAATCTTATCATATCTTATGCAGATAATCGGAACTCTAAAACAGAACCATTATTGTATCATACCCTGTATATTTTTGTACCAACTGTATCCGATATAGTCCCATCCTCGCTTCCACCTTGTTTAAGCGTGGTTAGCGCCAGAGTATAATAATCCACTATTTGCCTCGCGACTTTTGCTGCATGATACATATATCTTGTAGAATGATACACAAGAGCAGATAATTAAAGCCGCAGAACACGATCGTATCTATGCACTTTTCAATCGTTTAATACATACCGACGATCGTAGGTTTACGATTATCAAGCATACTCTTCTCCAATATGCATTCTTGTGCCTGAGCCAGACAAAGCTGATGCATGAACGTCATCAATTCTGGAGCCAAATCTACGCCAGATGGCTGTGGATAACTGTTCTTCAAATATTCGAATGCCCATGCCGCGCATTGAAAATGGGCACAGGCCATTCTCATGCCATCCGCGGATATTCTCTCTGTGCGTGCACCTAATTGAGTGTGCATCGAACCGATATTGTACAATATTGAAATGATTTCAAAGCGAATATTTGCCAACGAACAGACCATATTTGCGTACGTATCTCTCCTGCACAAATATATGGAAAATTAAAATTATCGATCGCAAAGGTACCTCCCTGTTAAAGGCATAGTTTTTACCATGTGAATGTGACCGCTGCTACACCATCTTTTCCCATGGGAAATCTACTCTGCAGAAAATGTAACTGACAATAATACTTTTTCAATAATAAGCAGCCAGCCATATCGACTGGCGGTCTAATAGCCATTGCTCGTAAACTTTCCAACTGGTGTATCTCGTTCGTATAGGATTCTGGGTCCTCATTATAAAAATCAAGGATATACTAAAAAAAATAAGAGAAAAAATACAAAAATACTCGTTACATTATTTAGTTTCGTAGCTATTTAGAGCTGATGAGGCTAATGTGGTACTCCACAATTGCGTCGTACGCAAAAATTTGAGATACCGTTACGCTGATGTGCATAATAAAAAGTAAAACGAACTGCTCGTATAATGATCACTCTAATAGATCGTAACACTTTGAAAATGTAAAGTATTGGTATTTACCTGCTTCAACTTTGGTCCAAACGTAGTTGTTTCCGGGCTGACTTTTAATTGAAACGATATCATTGGCAACCTTGGTACTGCCTCCATCGTGAGATTTTTTCTAATCGATACCTATTTTTTAGTTTAGCTTTCTCAAAATTGACAGTTGTTCATCTGTCAAACTCGCAGAAATAGGATTTGTTCACGAAACATAGTTCTCGTTGTCGCGTATTTCTGACGGGTGATTGTACCGCCTTCGGACCTATTTCCATGTGTAGAATATATTATATAAATATATATATGTATATACTATTTATAGGTATATATATAGGAAGAACCACGAAGAAATCATCTGGAAGGAATGCGGTTCTAATTGGTTGTTGGGCACGCATAATTCTGCTATTGGTCGAAATGACAATATCAACGAATCAGATTATGAACAGGCTTGGTCCACATCGTGTATATACAATAAAATATGTTCATGTTTATATGGAAAACGAACAACAAAATAAAAGATTCTACTCTTTAATCTACTTAGAGTCTAACAGATTGTAACAGGAAGGATACGAGATAAGTAATTATTCTTTACGGTGGTTTCCATGAAAAGTGTCAACACTTTTTTACGGAATAAGTTGACACTGTCAACGTGTCAAGTAAGCAAACTTAAATTTCCAGTAATGTCATTAAGTAATTATTGGTAATTACAGAGAGTATAGTAATTATTTTGAAATCGCAATGCCCCTGTCAAGAAGTGAATTTTAGTAGCTTCAATTTGAGCCCTCAACAATGAAAAGACCTGATCGAGAAAACATTGAAATATTACAAATGCAGATATCCCCTCTGATATTATTCTTTATTCAAGTATTAACAATTATGCCACACTTTTGTCATAAGACACTATACACATTCCGGCAAAAATCATTTGCTTCGTTCCAACGTCTGTATAGAAAATGCTCAAATTGCTAGCCATAAGTTACCAACAGCTGGGGCATTATCGATCGTATCATCTCTGTCGGTAACGTTTGGCTAGCAGTTTGGGCGTTTCGCCGCTGCATTTCTTGCTCACTGCTTTTCTTACGGCTGTTTATTTACAACAATTTACAATTTACACGGCACCTTATGCACCTTATGGGCAAAACGGCAGGAATCATCTGTGCAGACAAAGAACGGATTCATGTCCAAGAATTACATCAGTAGGGATGTGATCAAGTACCTCGGAGACAGGTTCGAACTGATTGAATTCGAACTTTCTATATGTACTTCGTAAAATAGAAATGATAGAAATAGTACTCTAAGTATGCTCGAATCTATGCCAGATAGTTTCGAACCTTTTACAAGTACTTTGGTAAATGGTAATAATACTTGCAAGCATATATTCGAATCTTGGTCGAACAGATTCGAAACTTTCGTGAATATCGTACTAGAAATTCTCTGATTTTTCTAATCATTATTTTTTTACTTTTAAAATCAATTACGCTGTCCTTTAATGCATAATTTAATTCAGCATGTACAACTATAATTTCATAATCTATCATATTTTCATATGGACACATATCCGTGAAAATTCAATCAGTTTTATCAAAAATTGCACGTGAATATATCTTATTTGTATAATATGGTCATTTCTGTACCTTCAGAAAGAGTATTTTCAAACGCAGGAAATATCATGGATAAAAAAAGACATAGGCTAAAACCAAATATTATAAATGAAATACTATTCTTAAATAGTTACGAATTTAATAAATAAAATGCTTAAAACCCACCATGCAGTTCTGATTTCCAAGATTCGGGTACTACTTGTAAAAGATTCAATTCCTTTCTTTTTGAAACTTGTAAGCACTCATTCCGAAGTTCGATATCAGTTTGTATAAAATGAATACTTTTCCAATATAACCATTGAAACATTATTGCTTTCAAGTAGTAATCGATTCCCATGATTCGATTACAATTCGTGAGTATTGTATATTGAACTTGATCCCATGCCTAGCGGTCAGCACCGGTACCCGACGTGTCCTCACGAAGAACGATGGCCCAAAAAATAGCGTTCAAACGATACTCTTTGATTTCCTTATCCATCTGCCATCAGGCAACGACGAGAGTTGAGGTGAATCCGGTGGCCTTACAATAGAGAGGATTTTACACGAGTGAACAGGTCTCTCAACCATCCCTCTCATTATATCAACGCCAAATATCGAGATCAACCGAATACCTTTGGTCAAGCCTAAGCTATAGTTGGGTCAGGTTAGCTCAGCAGAACCCCTGGTCAACTCCAAGGTAGCCTCACATAGTCCCAGAACCCATTCGCTCCTGCCGGAGTCCCAGACCCGACTGATGGACTGACTACTAATCGAGGATCGAGATCGAGAGTCGAGATCCCAGCCGAGCGCAAGTGCGCAGCGGAGCGGAAGTTAGATTGTTAATTTATTAGCTAGTTAGATAGTTCAATGATCATAGCAATCCCCTTTGCCAACTGCTATCTGATTTTTTAGTAAAAATTGCTAATAGTATTCAAAATACATACGTCGACCGATGTTCTTTGTTCAACCGTACAGTTCTTCACCGACAGTCTAAGTTACTAACAAAATAGAAGGGTGGGGACACAACAGTTCTGTCAACGATAAGTATCTCTGCACATGAGAACATTGGGAACGGTAGGAACGGAAGGGGACAGACAAAATTGAATGTTGGAAACATGAAACGAACGTGAAGATCAATAAGTTTTCGGCACGTTAATATATTTCGGTCGTGACTGCCTACAACACGGGCTACAAGGATAACTTATAGGCTGTAGGGAATCGAAAAAACCCACAGTTCAGTTGGGACTCGTGACAAATCGTCGAGATCCGTTCGATCAGTGGCGACGATTCTTTTCGGCATTAGCTCGGATCTCAACCGGGTCCGTTTCAAAGAAACATAAGAGAAGGCGGCGACGGCGCGGCGACGCGACGTTGTGTTCCTCGGAATCCCATCCTCGGCTAAGGGAAGAAAAAGAAGACAAGTCCGGCGGGCGTTAGAGACTCGTCCCATTGAAAGATTCGAGAGTCGATCGTAATATGCTATATGTATTGTATGTATATATACGTATCGAGGAACCCGTGAATTCCTAAAAATAAGGCAGTTTAGGGAATGCCGGTGATTCGCCTTGAACTTGCGAACGGTCAACATATCGACTTGTTTTCGTCCTATAAAAAAAAAGACAAGAACAGGAGAAGAAGATGAAGAAAAAGAAATAACGTTTGACGATCGTTTTCTAGCTGGTAGTGTGAGCTTCGGAACGAAGCACTCTCGGCAGTTCAGTAAATGTTTTAACGAACATTTATTAGAGAGATGTAGCTGAATTATTCGCAGGACTTGCGAGAAGCCTCCGTCTCTTCCGCAGTCACGTTCGGCTCGTCCAACGAGCGTCGATCTTTGAAAATGCAAGAAGAAGTGATCGCGGAAGAGCCGTTTTCGATCGATCGGTAGGCAGATAGGCAGATGGGCAAATAGGAAACGGAGAGTCGGACGGAATTCGGCTGGTGAGTGGATGTCAAATCGCTGGCCGACAGGTATTCAAATCACGGATCTAAGTAAGTCTTGTTCGGTCCCGAATTGGCGCGAGCGGGAGATCCAGTTCGTTCGACGGGACGGATTATATCGATGGCGCGTTCTCCAAAGTTCATTGGCATCGGGATGTCAAACGTTTCGATACACGAGTGGTCCCTGTACCTGGAACCTGTCGAACCTAACAACCGAATGTATAATTAAGTTTTTAGTGGCCGTCCATTCGACACTGCCATTAATCCTTTCGACATCTAGTTCAACGGGCTTTGAAATTCTCCTGCTCGTCACGGTTCTGAAATCGTTCGAGAACTGTTTCGATAATAATGTTTTCGCCAGATAACTTCCCCCCAAGCGTCGTGTTTTAATATATCAATATTTTTCAACAGCCGACCGTTCTGTCAAGGAGCCGAGGACAGCGGATACACTTTCCAGTTTTTGGAAAGACCCCGGTTGTATCGTCGTTTGATATTTGACAGTGGACCCGTACACGAGAAAGCAATTAAGACGGGGTGGCAGCAGATAATTCGATCGGCGAAATTCTCGGTTCGAGGAACAACGTCTGTTGATCCAGGGGGCCCGACTCGAGGCCACTCTCGGCGAAACTCGACGACGCGACGTCTTGATTTACACGACACATTGGAGTGTCGTACCAGGTCGGGCCGGGCCGAGCCGGATTTCTTGTGCGAGCCACCGCGAGCCCCATTCGTCAAGCGAAGTAACGAGTTACGATACTTGGTCGGGACACTCGAGGTGGTCTTTTTCTAATTACGTCATCCATAAATTAACTGGTTCCGAGACCGGTGCCCAAAGAGAAACGGAAAGAGAGAAAGAGAGAGAGAGAGAGACGGAGAAGATGTCCGACAAGATCTCGGCCATAAGTTTGGACGATGGTGTTAGGACTGTTCGTGTTTGTTGTCGATCGATGAAGAAATCGATCCGCGATTCGACTCCGCGCATCCGAGTTCCGAAGAATCTTCACACCGAGTCAAGGACACGCGAGCAGACTCGAACCGCCGCTTTTCTGCTCACTGGTTAGTGAACCGGCTCATGGGTCTTATGTCCCATGGGCCCATGTCCCATCCCATCGGGGCATCAGAGATTTTGATTATCGCTCGTGCCTGACTTGGCCTGAGTCTCAAACCTTTCGCCTCCGCCCTTCTCTTTGTCTCTGTCTCTGTCTCTCCTTCTAGCTCTCTCCTTTTATTTCTGCCCGGTTCTGTATTTTGTTGCCTCTTGCCTCGCGCGTTCACCAAGAGGATCGCGGGACCTATCTTCGCCGGTTTATCGTTCTCCATCTGTGTGTGGGCGTCTCATGAATAAATACAATCCCCTTAATTATCGAAGGTGGCATATCAGCCCGACGGGGATGGAGGTGCGTTTGCGCTTCATTGAACATATGACAAACCGAGGATACGTCACATATAAGCAAACGAGCAAACTAACCATTCGTCAACCCCAGCAACATGCTTCTGAACCGGCTTCGCGATGGCATAGGAGCCTGTATTCAACATGTTTGCACAAATTCTCATTATAACACTATAAATTAATATATTAGCGAGTGGAGAATGAACATTCAGAGAAATTTTGTAATATTTTCCAGAGCAACTTTTTAACAAATTGTTGATTAGAAATACAGTAAATAGTACCCGGGCATCCGGTTGACAACACAAGGGTTAACTGAAAATGCTGTTTTCTTCTTGGTGCTCCCGATTGTGACGGAGCCAGGACAGCGGCCCGTAGAGCGATTTGTAAGGTGCAAACGCATCTTCGCGACTATCGTATGACGATAGTGATTGATTTACGGTTCGGTTTCAGGTTTCAGGGTGCAGGTTGCAGGTACCGCGCTTCCATCGAGCTGGTTCAAGTAATACGAGAGGGCGACGAGCATCTCGCACCATTGTTATCGAAGGTAAGGCGCCGAAGAAAAAGACAAAGCGATCGTGTTCCTGCAAAATTGCTGTATACTTTATCTCGGACCTACGCATCGACGATGAGATGCGTACGCTGTATGTATATGTATATGGAACTTCTACTTATCCTTGGAACTTCTGAAACATTGGTCTCGGCGTATGTATTATATTTATTTCAGGTATCCTCGGCGAACTCGCGGACTACATATGTACCAGGAAACGAGTGCAGATAAACAAGTTGATACCGGATGCACCGTAGCCGTAGCCGTAAGCGTAACCGTAACCCTCGATGCCCGATGCTGATTCGTCGCGCGTCGCTGCAATAAATCACTGGGTTCGTCGTAACTCTTTTTCGAGTCGTGTCCTTTTGTTTGAGCGTACGCGCGCGCAATTACCCAGCACTTAGTATAATCTCGTTTTGACACGCGTCCTGACTTGGCGCCAGGAACGATAATGGCCTTTTTCTCGTCGAATAACGAGGCCTGTCGCAGGATAGATGCCGAACACGTACGACCATGATGAAAAGATGCTTTCAAATTTATAAACGAAAAGGAATGACAAGCTTCGCCTCCGTCCAAACGAGACCCGCACGCTTTCGATTTGAATCAATACCGATAAGAGTTCGAATTTCTGTCGATCATCATTGAACGTGCATCGACGGAGTTATTCGATGATGTAAAGTATCGTATATTAATCGTGTTTTTTTCAACCTGTTCGCTTCGAAAGCCGATTTAAGGGTTGAAAAGACTGTGTATGCATATGTATACATAGATGCCAATCTTTTGCGTTACAGAGGCCGCTGCGCTCTTCTCAATGTCAAGAGTAAAACTGTTCGGAAGGCAGAAACGTCGTGATCGCCCTCGCGTCAAGAGCGAGGATAAGATTGAGACGAGACGAGACGGACATGGAACGAACTAATTGCAAGAACGAGTAGCCGCTGCGCTGTAACTAGAGCATCGACGTACGAGCGATGCAAATGGAGCGGTTGGGTGTTTTAAAGATTGGAAAGGTGGAAAGATTGGAAAACACGATGTCGTTGCCTGCGGTGGTGTGGCGTGGTGTGGTGTGGTGTGCCATGGTGTCGACGCGGCATGGCAGCCTCACCTCGGGGGGAATTGGTGTACGCAATACGCACACTACGATCCTCGTGTTGTGTTCGTGGTCAAGGACGCTCGTGAGAGGGTCCGCGTAGGGTGCGGGCCGAGGGGTCCCCGTCCCCGGCTGCGACTGAGTAGGTATATATGGGCGACCTCGCGCGATCGGAATACCAGATTCATGCAAGCTAGCCATCCCCGCGAAGCGGGTGGTGTAGCACACGCGCTGCTATTCAAAATTCGAATTCCCGTCTCGATTCACGGTCAGACGATAAGCCGAACGGAGGAAGAGTAACAAAGATAGAGATAGAGAACCAGAAGGAGGAGGCAGGTGGCGAAGAAAGGTGGTGGTGGAGAGCGTTGGATCGGTAGCCCATATCGCGACTTCTCAATCATCGTTCAGTGCAGTAGAATCGGGTGACATTAACGCTCCGTTTCGTCTCTCTTTGTTCCGCCTCGCACCGACGATCGACCACGCACATTCGTGTCGCACAACCCGGACACGTTCTCTCGGGGAACGTTCATCCGCTACTCCGCTACTCGAGGCAAGGTTTGTTTCGTTTTCTTTTACCATATCAGCCATAACCGATTTTTCTTTCCGCCACGAAAGATCCGCGTACACCGTTTCTCCCCTGTTCCCTGTTCGCTTCCACTGCCGCCGCATTGATTATTATCTGAAACTTGTAAAAGAGGAGCTTTCTAATAACTCGACGGAAATTCTAGCGTTACGAATTATTTTCTCGTCTTCTCTAGTTTTCTACGCGGTATCCCGGCGTTGAGCGTATGGCTTGTCGTCCTTAATTGTAAGCGATACATCGACTCTGCGTTCTCCAAAAAAATTTTTCCTCGATGGAGCAGAACGAATTGTACACGGTTGAAACAAAGATAGACCGGTGCAACGATCCTTTTACCGGAACCGGACAAGTACACCGCGAAGTGTTTGCCAGGGGTCTGGGTTAGCTCTTTCTTCCGTGCCGTGCATTTGGTCCTCGATGATGTCGAGTGTTGTCAGACCGATGATGGATCTCATTGGTATGTTTGAGGGTCGCGTTGCATCGCATCGTATCGCGTGTGTCAGCAGAAATGACCGAAGTCGAAACTACGCGCTAGCTAAGGCTGTTCTTTGTCGCGTCGACCGCTTCTGCCTACGAGACGACGAGTCGAGCATTTTTAATGACCACCGGGGACATCATCGGGGACGGGGACACCACCGGGCAACATTCGAGTGCTCCGCGTACCTTTGTCCTCCCAGTGAATCAGCGCGCGGCGGTACGCATAAATATCGATTTGGCGAACGATGAACGGGCAGTTTGTTCGTCGAAGAGATGGAACGTTTGGAAAGCAAGCAAGGTCCAACTTCAAGGTCCAGGGAGGTGTCCACGCTCACGAACTTTTCTTTCTTTTCTCTTCTGGAGTGTTTGGTGTCGCCGATCGTAGCAGCGTCGCGCGACAAATATTGATGGCTTCGGCGTTCACGATTAGCGGAAAGCGATCGCAGCGGAAGGGTTTTGAAGGGTAGCGGTGGACGATCGCGGGAGACAGGATAACACGTCGAGGTTCAGACACGCGAGCGTGCAAGTGGTCGTTATTATGATTGAACTTGGCCGAGCTCGATTATAAGGGGCCGAGATTACTTGTCACGCCGAGCACACGCCTCGTTCCGTATTTTTCTTTTCCGGCCGCCCAGTTGCACGCTCGCGTGTTATTCGCGACAAGACAGGGGACAGGACAGGTTTCTTCGTTGTCGTTCGTCCTGCCAACTCGAACATTATACACTCGTTCCCAACTCTCTGACCAGCCCCCGGGCAATTAATTATCTGTGCGTTGAACACCCGAGTCGGTGCGGCGATGTAATCCCATGTTCAGAGTTTGTGTACTTGTCCGAACAATTCGTTGTACGGCTTAATCGAGTTCGTTCCGATGCGATACACGTAGATCGCTTTTCATCCGTTACGTTCACTCGACCAACGTTAATGAAATTATTCGTTCCGCTTATCCATTCGATAAGGCTCTACCGCGTTGTATGCTCGAAGAGCGTAGCGTATTCTTTTATTCTACGTCTATATCATAATATGTATATGATGTTACAATATACGATGTGCCAACTCGTTTGATATTCGCGAGGATGTTAATTAGTATCCTGTCTCTGCAGATGACACCAATGCTGGTCTTGATGCTAGCTGGCCTGTCGGCCGCAGGGCCCTCTCATCTTGGCCGGGTACCGACTCGCGAGCTGTTACCGCCCCCGACGTCATGGAATAGAGACCCGATCGAAGTGGACGCGGAGACGATCAACGTCCTTTCGTTTCAAAGAGGAGATGTCGAGAGCCCACCGATGATAGACAACTTGATCGAGGGATCCGTCACCCACGAAGAATACGGGTCGACGAGATACCCGTTGCGTGACGCGGTCGAGGCTGTGCCTTCAAAGACGATCGGTCCTCGGCCCGGTCACGGCAGCGCTCCTCTGCAGGAAGATAAACGGTTGGCTTCGTTGTCCGATTGACGATATCGTATCCGTTTTATATCGTAATAGAGTCGTTAATAAGATGGAATTTGTTGCAGGCCCGATGGCAGGGTGCCGCTAAGGGACGCCGTGGAGCATCGAGAGGCTCCCTTCCTCAGCAGCAGTCTGGACCACGACGCGATCTGGATCGCGCCCCTTGTCCCACCCGCCCTTACGAGAACGCAGCGGATCGTCGATCCGAAAGTGGTCTGCCATTTGAACTCCAGCGCGGTCCACAGAACGGAACCGTTCTCCCTGTTTCCACAGTCGATTCCGGACCACAAATGTTCCCATTTGGTGTACGCCGCAGCCACCTTGGGTACCGAACGAACTAAGACACTAAATATCTGCCAGTCCCTGGACAAGGCGCGATCGCGGGAGTCGATGCCTAAATTTCGGAATTCGATCATTGTCCAGAGACTCGGCGCGACGAATAATCACGAATAAATCGGTAAATGAAACTGTTGCAGATCCGGAGAGGCTGGTGGTCGTGTCAAAGGATCGCGAATACGACGAGATTAAAGGTAACGCGCGCGCAACGAAATGCAAATGCAACTAGCGAAACGAACCGTTAATTTATTCGAGCGATCTCAACAGGTGGCTACAAAGCGCTAACGGGACACCGATCGAAAAACCCGGGGCTGCGAGTATTCGTTTCGATCGCAGCACCGAACAGAGGAAAACTGTTCTCGAAGGTGGTCGAGAACAATTGCGCCGTGCACTGCGATAAGTTGGCCGAGTCTATCGCGAGCTTCCTGGAGGATCGCGATCTCGACGGAGCGGAGATTGACTGGGAAAGCTCGTCCGAGAATCCGAACGGCCTCCGGTCGCTTCTCAGGATCGTTAAAAAATCTCTGGCAGCTCGCGGGTACATTTTAGCGGTGGCGCAGCGACCGGAGGATCCGGTCGATCCGGAGATCGCCTCGATAGCCGACTTGATTCTTCTAAGAGCGTGGCGGGACAGCCCGCCGTATCGCCGGGAGAAATTGGCCCTTCATCCGGCGCCCTTGAACTACGTTGCTCGACTGACGAACAAGTGGATCGATCGGGTACCGCGCGATCACAGATCTAAGATCATTCTAGGTCTGCCGGTATTCGGTCAAGGGTACACCCTGAAATTTGGAAACTTCACGGATGTCGGTGCGCCGATTCTGGGTCCCGGGAACCAGGATGCTTACGCCAATCTGTCGAACGGAAGAATGGCTTATTACGAGGTAGATAATTAGATAAATAGAAATAGAAAACAAATTCGTAGAATATTCGTACTTTGCTAGAGGCAAAGATGGGTCGTTTATGTTATCAATTTTCGTGTGTTACGATCGATTCAAGGTCTGCGAGAAATTGGAGAACGAACAGTGGATCGCCGGAAGGGACGAGGAAGGACCCTACGTCAAACGCGGAGACCAATGGATCGGTTACGAGGATTCGTTGGCGGTCAGGATTAAAGCGGCTTTCGCGAGATCCGCCGGACTGGGTGGAGTCTCCGTGTGGTCTCTCGATCTGGACGACTTTCAGGTATGTAACGTGCCGACCCTTTGCTATTCGCGACTGCTAACTGCGACGTACATACCTACCTGTTTACCTTAGACGAGGGGTTCTTCGAACAGAAGAAGAACATTTTTCCCGATAACCGAAAGTTTCTTTTCTTTTTACCAGGGTATCTGTGGGCAACCGTGGCCCATATTGAACGCCGCTTCCGAGTCGATAGGGTTTTACGACGAAACGCAGGAATCCAACAAATGTTCCCAGAACGGCCTTGCCAGCGATCCTGAAAATTGTTCCGGATTTTACTCCTGTCATGACGGTAAAGCGAACCATCTATCATCTACCATCTTTCGCGTACTCGAACAAGCTCGCTGCTTCGAGTTGCTTCCGCGATACAAACGATAGATAGAAATTAGAAACAGATATTGAAGTTATTTAGCATTCTGCCATACTTCTTACAGGTGTTCGGTATCACGGTAGCTGCGGATTCGGAAGATTCTTCGATCCTAAAGTGGGGCGTTGCGTGAGAGCAACTTCGGAAGTTTGTATACCCGGCCAGGTGCAACGCGTTCAAGATCAAACCTCCGGAACGGATCTGAGGGAAATGCAGCTGCAACACTTGGAGATCTCGACGACGAAAGGACCGCGGGTGGTTTGCTACGTTACCTCTTGGTCCCTGTACCGTAAAGGGGAAGGGAAGTTCGTTCCCGAACGTCTGGACCCGCGGCTATGCACCGACGTGGTCTACGCTTTCGCTGGCCTGAATCCAGAGACGTTGCTGCTGCAGCCGTTCGATCCTTGGGCAGACGTAGAACACAGTAAGCGATACCATTGACGAGTTTATCCTTGTGGTTCAATCAGTTTTGACAATTCGATCGAGATCATCGCAACTTTCGCAGACTTGTACGAGCGAATAACCAAGATAGATGGACCGAGGGTGTTGCTGGCCGTCGGAGGGTGGACCGACAGCGCCGGCGACAAATACTCTCGCATGATCAACAGCGTAGCCAGTCGGCGCAAGTTCGTCGTTGCGACCGTCAACTATCTGAGCAAGCACAACTTCGACGGCCTCTCGTTCGAATGGAACTACCCGAAATGCTGGCAGAGCGACTGCAGGAAGGGTCCCGACTCCGACAAGCCAAACTTTACCAAGCTTATCCGGGAGTTGAAGCAGGAATTCGATCAGCAAAAGCCTAGACTCACGTTAGCCGTCGCTTTGTCCGGGTACAAGGAGGTGATCGAAAGATCGTACGAGTTGCAAGAGATTTCGGACAACGTGGACTTCATTTCGGTGATGAGCTACGACTACCACGGAGCCTGGGAGTCGAGAACGGGACACTTGTCGCCTCTGTTCGGTGTTCCAGGCGATACTAATCCATTCTACAACGTCGTAAGTTGTCTTTGTGTATCTACCTAGAGTCGACGCGACGCGACTCGATTTCAACGTTGGAATCTTTCGTCATTCCGTTTCCAGAATACCACGATGGAGTACCTGGTCAATCTCGGTGCGGACAAATCGAAACTGTTGATGGGCGTACCGCTTTACGGTCAAGCTTATCGGCTGTCTAGCGAGAGCTTGTTCGGTTTGGGCGATCCCGCCACCGGACCCGGAGCTTCGGGAGAGTTCACCAGGCAGCCCGGCATTCTGGCCTATTATGAGATTTGCGACAGACTGAAGAACAAAGGCTGGAAACACGGGCCAGGTCCGAGCGCCCATTACAAGGACCAATGGGTCGGCTACGAGGACCAGGAGAGCGTGTTCGCTAAGGGACAGCACATCTTACAAAACGGCTACGGTGGCGCCAGCATGTGGACCGTCGATCTCGACGATTTTTCGAATCGTTGCTGCTCGGAGCCGTACCATCTGCTCAGAACTATCAATCGGGCATTAGGTAGTTGCATTGATCGGTATTGCTCGAATGTTGGAGTTTTCCTATGTCCTATGAGAACACTTTTCATTTGGTTTCGTAGGTCGTCTGAAGACCAAGCCGACGGAAGATTGTCGACAACCGGCCGAGCCGGTTACGCCTCAACCACCGACTCTGACCACTCATAGCGACGCTGTGGAGGACACTCCTCGACCCACCGTGCCCATGGCGAAGCCGACTGTGACCACCTGGCCAGCTTGGTCTCCAGGATCGAGCTCCACCACCCAGGCCACAACTTGGCCAAGCTGGACTCCGAAACCGAGCGAAAAACCGGAATCCACGACCCGGAGCAGCACATCTTGGACCTGGACTACTTGGACCTCGACTTCGACCACGACCACAATCAAGTACGAAACTCGACGTTTCTGCTTAGCAAACTTTTCATCTCGAGGAAAATTACAGTAACGATGAATGATCGCAGACCGACCAGCGAGCAGACGACTGTACAGATTACGGAGGCTACGGAGAAGCCGTGGGGATCCTCTACACCTGGGTCCTCCGCGCCGTGCAACACGGGGGACTACACTGCGGATCCGACAAATTGCGGCCACTACTTTAGATGCGTCCTCGGCGAGCTGAGGCGCGAACAATGCGCGCCCGGATTGCATTGGGACGCCGGCCGAGGAATCTGCGACTGGCCTGCTGCGGCGAAATGTCAATCGACAACCGGTAAAAAGATGTCCTTGCGCAATTCGTAGCCCGGTTATTTCATAATTAATAATCGAGAGATTAGCGCGCGCTGGGCAAATTAGACTAATTTCGATTAAACGATTACTTGGTCGCGCGTAGATAAATCGAGTGCTCGACGCATTTAGACTTTAGAGAGTCGACGAATATTTATCGTCGATAGTGCAAACCTATCCCAAACCTGTTTACCGTGCTACTACGCACATTTTTCCACCGATGTTGTAACCGCGTCCGCCTTCAGGCATACCAGACGCATCGCGGTAACATCTTCACTTCTGTAAATCAGTCAACAATTGCACTCGACGCGACACGGTGACCGCTCCGAAGATGATACCGTCCCGTCGTCGTTTCCTCAGAACCGTTTTTCTTTTGATATTGATAGGGTCTGGCTCTCCGGAACTGTACAAACTGTCTCGTCCGCTGGTTAGAAGTATTGTATCACGATGTACCTAACCGTTACAGTGCTCGAAACGATCGAATTAGTACCGACCTACTTTGAAATACTTTGTCCGTATCGTGATCTTGTCTCTTTCGCAGATTCCCCGATCCAGAAACCGTCGTCGTCGGCTACCGCTAGCACCGCCATCTCCACTACCACCCCGAGGACAACTACGCAAAGACCGACGACGTCTTTTTGGTCGACATCGACGGCGACCACCAATCAGTGGACCACGACGAGGAAACCGGCCGTTTCTGAGATTCCCAACGGGATCCCGGAGAGAAGTTGCGAGCACGGCCAGTATTACCCTTATCCGAACTCCTGCACAAACTTTTTGGTCTGCGTGAACGGGGATCTGATCTCGCAGCAGTGCGGCCCGGGCCTGAACTGGAACGAGAAAAGGAGCATGTGCGACTGGGCGTTCAAGAACCCTTGCGTCGAGAAGCCGGCGAAAAGCGGCGCGCTAGTGGCATCTGCCGATGCTAAATCGAGCGTGAGCAATCGTTCTACGTTTTCTCGTTGTCCATTCCGCACGGGCGGTCGTTCGTTGGCGCGCAGATGATCGACCGTTTTCTTGTTTGGTTTAGCCGTGCGTCTCGGGCAGCTACACCGGCGTGCCTGGAGACTGCGAGAGCTATCGAGCCTGTTTATGGGGACGCCACGAGATCTTCCAGTGTGCACCAGGACTACATTTCAACAAGGTCACTCGAATATGCGACTGGCCGGCTCGAGCCAACTGCCAGGACGACGAATCGCCGGAGGTGCAGGATTCTGCGGCGTCGAACGAAGGTTCGCCGAATGAATCAAGCCCCACCAGTACCGCGAAACCCTGGGGACCTAGCACCACAGCCCAGACCACGACCACCGCGTCACCGGCGATCGTGGATCCCGACAAAGTCTCTCCACTTTCAGGATATTACAAAGTAAAATTCAATAGCATCTATTCTCTCGCCCCGCGACTCTCGACGTTCACGGCAGCAATCGTTTTCTTGAAATCGTATTCGATAGATCGTCTGCTACTTCACTAACTGGGCCTGGTACAGGAGAGGCATCGGCCGCTACCTTCCCGAGAACATCGACCACACACTGTGCACGCACATCGTCTACGGATTCGCCGTGCTTGACTATTCGGAGCTGACCGTGAAAGCCCACGATTCGTGGGCCGACTACGACAACCGTACGTACCCTATCTCGTTTCGTCAAACTGTATCTACTCCAAGCCAACTCGCAATTCGCAACTATGTCTACTCGGTTCGAACAGGTTTCTACGAGCGAGTGGTCGCCTACAAGAAACGAGGTCTGAAGGTGTTGCTGGCGCTCGGCGGATGGAACGACTCAGCCGGGGACAAGTACAGTCGTCTGGTGAACAATCCCGCTGCCAGAAAAAAGTTTATCGCGCACGCGGTCCAGTTTCTCGAGAAGTACGACTTCGACGGGCTGGATTTGGACTGGGAGTACCCTGTCTGCTGGCAAGTCAGTAAAACGCGATCAGATCGAACTCGAAGCAAACTCGAAAGCGTGTTTTGTTTCGTTTCGTCTTTCGATAAAGATCCAGACTTGAATTCGGATATTCGGATTCGGTGGCGACACTCGATAACGATTCTTCTCGCAGGTTGACTGTAACAAGGGTCCGGCCTCCGACAAGCAAGGATTCGCGGATCTGCTGATGGAGCTGAGCAACGAACTGAAGCCGAGGGGCCTGCTACTCTCGGCCGCTGTTTCGCCGAGCAAAAAGGTGATCGACGAAGGCTACGACGTGCCAGCCTTGGCCAAGTATTTGGACTGGATCGCGGTGATGACTTACGATTTCCACGGGCAGTGGGACAAGAAGACCGGTCACGTGGCACCGCTCTACTATCACCCGGAGGACGATTACTATTACTTCAATGCAAACTACTCGATCAACTACTGGATTTCGAAGGGCGCGCCGCGTCGCAGCATCGTGATGGGTGCGTTGCTCCAATCTTCTAGTTTAATCGTTGACACAGTTGGTACCTTTGTAAACGTACATACAAAAAATATCGACAGCATCCTTTCGGCTCGTTTGAGTTCAAGTTGAACTCCGATCAAAGAAAACATCGACGAACAAAAATCGATGTAGAATATTCCGTTCTAGGTATGCCGTTGTACGGGCAGACGTTCTCGATCAACGATCCGTCCGCTGGAACGGGACTAAACGTTCCCGGCAGCGCAGGTCAGGCAGGAGAGTTCACGAAAGCGGCCGGGTTCCTAGCGTATTACGAGATCTGCAACAGGGTGCGCAACCACGGGTGGACCATCGTCCAGGACCCGGAGCACAGAATAGGCCCGTACGCCTACAAGGGCAATCAATGGGTCGGCTTCGACGACGCGGAAATGATAGCGCGGAAAGCTCAGTTCGTCAGAGACATGGGGTTGGCCGGTGGAATGATCTGGGCTTTGGACCTCGACGATTTCCGGGGTCGTTGTGGGGAAGGGCCTCATCCGTTGATGCACGCTCTTCAAAGGGTGTTGGCCGCGGCTCCCGACACGGAGGATGAGCCCGAAAGGCCGCCGATAAACGAGGCGGACTTGGACCCCCGACCACCGTCCACAACGTCGACAGTTCTTCCAGAAACCACGGTAGTGCCATCCTCGACGTCGAGGGATCATTTGGCCAACGACGAGTACAAAGTGATCTGCTACTTCACGAATTGGGCCTGGTATCGTCAGGAAGGCGGGAAATTCTTGCCGGAAGACGTGGACACCGACCTGTGCACCCACGTTCTATATGGTTTCGCCGTGCTCGACGGATCGCAGCTAACGATCAAGTCGCACGATCCGTGGGCAGACATAGACAACAAGTTCTACGAGAGGGTTGCGGCTTTAAAGGCCAAAGGGATCAAAGTGCTGATGGCTATCGGTGGGTGGAACGACTCCGCCGGCGACAAGTACAGTCGTCTGTCGAATTCACCGTCCGCCAGGCGTCGATTCGTAGAGACCGTTATAGCGTTTATCGAAAAGTACGAGTTCGAGGGATTGGACTTGGACTGGGAGTACCCGGTGTGCTGGCAGGTAAATATAGCTGAAATACTCTATACATATACACTGTACAGATAAGAGAAATGTATCCACCGGTTGCTGTGCATAGTATGCACTTACATAGTACGTATAGGCAAGCCGTAAAACTAAAAATCAACTGTTTTCAAGGTGGACTGCAAAAAGGGTCCGGCTTCGGACAAAGAAGCTTTCGCGAACTTGGTGAAGGAGCTGAGCGAGGCTTTCCAACCGAAAGGATTGCTGCTATCCGCGGCAGTTTCGCCAAGCAAACGCGTTATCGACGAAGGCTACGACGTACCCACCTTGGCCAAATATTTGGACTGGATCTCCGTGATGACCTACGACTATCACGGTCAATGGGACAAAAAAACCGGTCACGTAGCGCCTCTCTACCAGTTGCCCAACGACTGGGAGCCGACCTTTAACGCGGTACGCGTCAAGCTTTCCACGGCTCTGGTCGTGTCTCTATGCACGATATTGGTTAGATCGAAGGGAATGCCTTGAATTCGTTCTTATCTTTCAGAACTTCTCGATTCGCTACTGGATGGAGAAGGGTGCTCCCGCGAAGAAGCTTGTGATGGGCGCGCCCTTGTACGGGCAATCGTTCTCCTTGGCGGAAAGAAGTCAGAGGGGGCTGAACGCTCCGACTTACGGCGGAGGCGAGGCGGGCGAAGCCACTAGAGCCAGAGGATTCCTATCCTACTACGAAGTGATTATTATATTCTATGTATTTCCATGTTTCTATCGGAGAATCGGACGGCACGCTGTTAACAAAGATTCCAGAGTAGAGCGTAGAAAGCAGAAAGCAGAAAGTTATCAAAGGCCATGTTATGATCAAGATTCATTTTAGATTTGCGAGAGAACACTGAAGAAAGGCTGGACCGTGATTGAGGACAAGAAACGACGAATCGGCCCGTACGCGTACAAAGGCGATCAGTGGGTCAGCTTCGACGACGCCAAGCAGATTAAGCTCAAATCAGAATTCATACGAGATCTCGGTCTGGCCGGTGGTATGATCTGGGCCCTCGACCTGGACGACTTCAAGAATCGATGCGACTGCGAGCCAAGCCCCCTTCTTCGGACCATGAACCGAGTTCTGAGGAACTACCCGAGCGGACCGTTGTGTCCGATCGCGTCTGGTAAGCGGCGGATACGCGACTGTCCGCGATGGAATCTGCAATCAAATCGTCGATGCGATCCGCTATAAATAGACACGTTACACATTACGTTTCAATTAGACTCGATGACGATCGACGCGGGCGAGTCCAGCACGGAGTCGACGACTTCCGAGCGGCCCGTCTGGGGATGGGAGCCGACAACGCCGTCCCGGCCAGATCACCTGCCCTCCTCAACGAGCACCTTGTCAACCACCACCGTAGACATCGACGACGTCGTGGAAGTAGAGGCGGGCGACCGTCCAGAGATCTCGCCACCCGATGATTGTCACAACAGATTGTTCATACCGCACAACAAAGACTGCAACAAGTATTATTTATGCAATTTCGGTAGAGTGACCGAGCACGCGTGTCCCCCGGGACTCTACTGGAACGAGGACCGATGCGACTGGCCGGAGAACGCCAAGTGCACGCGGTCGACGGAAACTCAGCGGCAGGCGAGTGCTCGGCTAATTTTTATTTTATAGTATATTTATGGTACCTACTATACTGCCAGTATATCCTTTCGCGTGTGGTTTAAAATATTTCCGATAATGCGTGCGTTTCGAATGGAAATGATAATTCTTTATCTATCTAACGTTCGCGCTTCGATTCACAGACGAACGAGTTTCTCCGGACGCGGACGGGCGATGCCCAAAAGTCCGAGAAAGAGAAGAAGGCGAACTGCAACCAGATTGAGTGGGCTAGAAAGCGAGAAATCGGAAGAGGACAATCCCTACCGGAAGACATCGTCGAGCCAATAATCGGTTGCTGATAACGCTCAGCCTGGAGATCAGAGGACCAAGATCTCGTTGACATTGCGCGTTCCACTTTTACGGATCTCGATCGCGAATCTCGACCGTGGAGCCGACGCGACATTTCGATAAGCTCAACGAGTCTCGATGTCTCATCTGAAAGTCGAAGCCCTCGGTGAACACAGTACTTGGTCGAATTCGACTTGCTTAACACTTTACATTCCCGGATCTCTATAAAATATGATTGCTTGGCTAATCTCGTGATGCTTGGAGTAACGAGAAACGAGTAACAACTATGAAACGGGTCTTTGTACCCCGAGCGGATACTCTAGCGCTTTATCTAAATCCCGTTGATCGCGTAACGGCACGGCGGTCAAATCATATCGAATTTTATTTTAAAATACGCTCGAGTATTTTTCCGACAGGGACTTGATTGAACAAAACGATCGAACGTACGAGAAAACTGTGATAAATCTTGGTCTACGAGTTTTTTCTCGAGAAAAATTACGAGTGGGAGGATCCACGATCCTGGTCTCGAGATCGATACGCAACGCGTTCGTTTCTGCAGACGAATAAATTTATTCCGACGACTTTTGTTCTTTGCGAATGTGCTCTTGCACGTGGTCTGACGTAACGAACCGCTGCTGTCGAATCGTCAGATAAAATATTGTATTGCACAATACTTCGATTCACCGCGTTGCAGTTGCCAATTACGTGAATCGATGCTTCGGGCTCGTCTAAAAAGGAAAAACAGAGGAAAACGGATAGAGCGTGAAACGTATAGATGTGGATATTAGGGATGGGCGGGCATACCCGGAAATTTCGGGTTCGGGTCCCGACCCGATCCGATCCGGGTTATCAAAAGCCAAACCGAGGGTACCCGCCCACTCCTAATGGATGTAGACATTGTTAGACAGACTGCACGTACGTGAAAAAGCGTTCTTGTTGCGACACATGCGTCTTTCTATTTCTATGTGTTTCGAAATCTTTTCCTTTTGTATCTATGCAAAAGGGCGTTGTCGGCTGATCTCGAGAGATCGCTTTCGTATCGGTGTGTAAACCAAAATACAATACGATGCGACGAAAAGGCAAGGCTGTTCCTTTCAATGATAACCGACTCCTCGGTCAGCATCAATTTTCATATGTGGAATACAATGCGGACGGGATGCCGCGCCGCGCCGGTTCGAACAACAGATAACGAATACCAGGTGTACCGATAATAGTCCATATATTGGATTAACGTAGTCATAACGTGACTACTTAGGTTTAGTAATCGGGTCGATACCAATACTATTGATAATAAATAATATAATAAATTCGATACCAAAGTACTCAGTGGGAAATAACGATACGTATTGAAATGTAAGGAATTCGTTATCACTTTTCGATACTGACACTTCATGAATCGATACCCGTTTGATACTTTACGAAAATATTGATACCGATTTTATTATCAATGCGTAATTCTGCATTATTCGGCAGCATGTAGCTGTCGCAGCTTTACCAAAATAGCTACATACCAGCTATATGGTTCCGAATAATGCAAATTACGCTCGTAAACGTAAAAATAGGATTTTTGGGGGCGATTGCGGCCTAGATTGACCTTTTATCTAGCGCTTTTCACTACTGAAAAACCCATCTTTGCATTATCGAAAAATGAGAATGCGTATCCTGTACCCTTGCAATCCTGAAAACGAGTCTACCCCTGAATACTTTACTTTTGATACCTATTCGATACGGTATCATAACTTGCGGATTAGTATCGACAGTATTGATTTGGTATCGATCTGATCACTAGGTTACATTCAAAATACGGCTCGTTATCTGGATAGCGGGTATTAACCTTCCGTCGGGCGCAATATCTGGACCGCCGAGTTCAGGCGCAATGTGCTTGACGGGACACATTCAAAAAATCTGATAAACACCTAATTAAGTTCATTTATACAACTGCTGTTAGGGAAATAGTGCACTTGGTGCCGTCTATACTTGTAGGGCCGCCTTTTTGGGCCCACCCCAAGGGTGAGGATGACTGAGTCGCTTGTGTTTTCCAGATACTAAATGATCGCGCTGTGCCTCTCAGATCGGTGGCGCCCGACAGAAGGTTAAACGCGGGATAAGCGCAAACGCAATCTGATTTATAGTAAGACGAATGTCACGGCCAAGTAAGATTGCACCATTATCTAGTTAATAAGGAAGAAAACGAGAAATAGTCGGTTTTCTAATAACGCGGCTTTGTGTACAGTTTATCTGTTTCGCGGCAACTTCCTGCGAAAAAGTAGTCAGTCAAGGTTAGAATTAATTGGTCAGACTGTAAGAGATACGAGCAACGCCGAGCCCCTTGGGGTGGGGAAAGGCAACGCGGTATGCGGTATGCGGTGTTTATATCTACACACCGACGTAAGGTGAGAGGGAGAGGGTAATGACTGTTTGCGATGAATCGCGATTCGCGGCGTTCGGTTTATGGCTTTACGGTTTACAGTCCACCGTCTGCAGTCTATCGGTCTAGTTACCGGTCTACACGAGTAGATATTTAGTCGCCCATCAGCTGCGCGACGCGACGCTGGGATCAGTTGTAATAGTGTACACCGGCAAGTGTATTGACGCATCCGATTCCAGTATAAACAGTAAGTATGTATCAGTGATATTAAAACAAATTTCAGAATATCACGTCGGTAACGCCGATTTACCGATAAGAGGGATACGGATACGAGGTAACTTTCTTTCGAGAAACTTTATCATACCTGTCAATGATACGGAATTGCAGAGATGCATAAATTGACTCGAGTAATACGATCCGTGCCGAGCCGTTTTTGCGCGACAACTAAACACACTTATGTGCTTTGTTCTATACTGCCTTTTTTATAATATCTCATTCTTTTGGTGGAAATATATTCTACAGTGCTAGACGTGTTATAAAATATATGTTTCTAGCGCATTAAATAAATGTCAGCGTGCGCTACCGGTGGTACACGTGGCACGGAACGTGTTGAGAAGAACGTTTTATTTTGGTTTATCTTTTTTTGCTGATTTTCTTGCGGTGGTGAGAAAACTGTCGTGTGCAATTACACCGCCGAGCCGCGCCGCGACGTTAACCGTCCACGGTCGTTGACCGTCAAGGAATCTTCAAATTAACGAGAACTCGAGATTTACCGATCGATCGATTATTTTGAATAATTCGGTGGTACCCTGACTCGACGTCGACGAATTTCGATAACGATCGTGATCGTAGATCGATCGCTCCGATATCGAACGTCCGGGTGATCGCCGCAAATCCAAAAGTCTGTTTCTTTCCATAGATTGCGACGTGCGCATCCTTGCATCGATAAATGCAGAGGCCATGCTTGAGTACGAAGGTACGTAACGTAAACAAGGATGTTTAAACATTATTTACAAACCAAGAAACGGTATTCGATTCCGAAAGTGTAACGAGTACGCGACGCTACGCACGATTCGATTAACCTTCGGGAAGAATACCTGTATAATAGCATGCTTTTAACGATCAGGTGCAAACGTCTACACCCAATTAATTCACCATTCGTTGGCCTCGGATATCGTATCGAACACACACGTAACATTTACGATTATCTGTGTGTCAAGATCGAGTGCATCTACGCATCACAGTTCGAGAGTTAAAACTAACGTTTTGATTTATCATAATCGTATGCAATGCGGTAAAGCACGCAACACACACACACACATACAGAGTGTCCGAAAAATGTTGGAGAACCTTGACAGGGGTAGTTTCTTAGCTTATTTAAAGTAACTTCCACCCCTTTCAAGGAAATACAACATTTTTCGGACACCCTCTACATATTATACATCGAGTTGCACGACAACCGTTTCTGACGAATCGACGAGTAAATTTCTCATTAAAATAATAGATTAACGTTGTATTCAATTTCCAATCGTTTAATTTAATCCGCGCGGAACCTGCCACTATACATATAACATGCGGTCACGTGTTTGTAATTACATTTCATTCATCGATGCTGGAAACGTTCAATACTAAATCACGTGTAAACGTGCGCGACTGAAAATGTATTTTCCATCGGTTTCAAAGTTTATCCGCAACAATTGCAACAATCGAATTCTACATTAATCCTTTATAGTGGCTTGAAAGTCCAAGCACCGCCCAAAAATACCTCTGAAGATGGAAAAACCGATATACCGGCGCTAAGCTACTAAATGGACTGATAATAATTATAATCAGACATTACGCGGCGAGTGCGACAAGCAATTGATGACGAAAGATAAGAATTTGTAATTTCGAATGCTTCCTCTCTTCGGATATTTCAATCGATTTAATTTATCGTAAATATTAACTATCTGACGGAAGTGTTGTCAGTTGTCACTTGTCACACATCCGACTGCGGCTCAAGGTCATCTTGAGATTAATTGTATTTACGGAAATTACTCGAGTAGATATATCTAAATATATAATATATATTTCGTTTTTTATCGGGAAACGATACATTTTATATTGTTGCGAATAAAAATAAATAAATAAGCAAAATAATAAATATATATAAATAAATAAATATATATATATATATATATATACATTTGTACAATGTGTGTATATTTACATGTATATATACATATGCAGATATATATGAACAATTTATTCGTAACAATATAAAATGTATCGTTTTCCGGTAAAATTTACATGCAACTCAAAGTTACATTCGCCGAGCGTTAACTATAATATGTGTCAACGCTTATTCACCAGTATGTATTCACTTCATTCCATAAGCGATTCAAAGTCCTGTTGCATACATAGAAAATTACTCATTTGCTGGTTACCGCAGGCACATTACACGTTTCAAGGAATAATAGCCGATTAAATTTAATATTTTTGCAATCTGGCTCCGCGATTCTTTTTTTCTTTCAAAAATGCTTATATATATTTACTTACATTTCACATCATCCAATAGTAACCTGAAAGTAACCTAAAGCCAATCAAAGGTAACTGAAGGTGTGAAGGTAACCCAGACCTACCTTACCCTCGTAGCAGAGTACGCGCGTACACTTACACATTATGCGCATATTATATACGTTATTTACGTTATACGTCGTATATATAAATAGTCGTATTGTCGTATACGCGGTACACGATACGCAATGTATGTATTTACGTACGTATGATGTATATTGATGTATATGTACTGTATGTGTAAATAGATAGGCTTTCTTCTAATACTAATGTCGTGTTTATCGGTCTGACGTCGTCGTCGTGTCAGCAACACGTGTTGTACGAAGCATGGCGTTAGGTAATATTTATCAAAAATTTTTTCATCGTTGTTTACATCCTGTTCAGTGCTATAGAAGCTAAATATCTTGGTTTTATCGTGACGTTGGTCGAGTACACGATAGTTTATTGTCTACGAAGAGGTATTGATAATATGTATTGACCCATTGAGTACATATACTTACAAGTACCAGAAAGGATATAATGAGTACATACTTGCGAATTGTACTACTGAACACGTTTGAGAGGATGTTATTACGTGTAGAGTCGATTCCGGTCTATTTATATGTACAAGATACTTCTACAACTACGCGAATTACAACCCTTGTCCTCTCGGTTAACGTCGAAATATAACTGTTCCTATGTAATGCAATTACAGATAGCCATGCAGCCGTTCTCACGGACGCTGAAAATCAGCGTCAACCCATCTTCGAGGACCAAAACGAAAAATCGGTAAGCGTCGTAGCTTCGGAAATTCGAGTCAGAAGCATGCACCGGTTTGTTTGTCGATTATTCAATTGTTTGATTGTTATGAATTTCGTCGACAGTTCAATTCTTCATGCCATTCGTTGCATTTTCAATAGAGATAACGTAAACATTATCAATCGAATATGTACTATGCGAGAGAATATTATTGCTGTGTCAAAGACGATTCAAATATTAACGTTAGCCGTTGTTATCTTACCATGTTATCGAACCATATACATATTCGCAAAACGAATACGATTACAACATTCTTTGGTAAACACGAATTATTTAGTAAACAACAAATCTCTGGTTTTAAGGATGAGAATATTTTCAACACAACATTTTATTATCTTCTATTTATACGAACAGAGGTGCAATCTTCTGTTATCAGTTAATATACGATTTTATGCGCGTCAAACAGCTAATTGGTTTATTTTTTGCATCAAGACATATATCTCAAATTTGAATTTTACTTAGGAATCGGGTGGTTGGACCACGGTATTGACATTGGCTGGCGTTACGTGTTGCTTGGGATCGGCAGTGCCGACAGGATTTAATATAGGGGTGGTAAACAATGCAGCAAGTGTTAGTATCCTTACTACAACAAATAAAAATTGAAATATTTAATTTTTACCTGGAAAATTTTTCTGCAACGTAATATGGTCATCTAATGTGTGACATTAACAAATCTAACATATTATATATAAAAATTCCAGTTAATAGAACAGTTTTGCAATGAAAGCGTTAAAGAGAGATACGACGTGGAAATTTCGAACAGTAGTCTGAAAATAATTTGGTCCACTGTTGTTTCAATTTTTCTTATCGGCGGTGTAACTGGTTCCTTTCTTGCCAGTTGGTCAGCAGACAGATACGGAAGAAAAAGAACTTTATGCATTGGGAACATATTTGGTATTATAGGAGCTTCAATGTTTTTTCTAATACGTAAACTAAATTCGATCGAGCTCCTCCTAGCAGGCCGATTAGTTGTGGGTATGTTTCAAAATATTGTATATAACGATTGCCTGTCAAATATATATATTAAGAGTACGGATCATTTAGGTCTTTCTGGAGGTTTTGCTACGAGCATAGTACCAATGTATATGGCAGAAATAGCACCACTCAGATTAGGCGGTGCTGTGGGAGTAATATGTCAACTAGGAGTCACGTGCGGAGTGTTTTTAGGACAACTTGCGGGACTCAAGACAGTCTTAGGTACCGAAGACTCTTGGCATTATATGCTGGCAGCCTTTGTTCCACTTTGCGTGCTTGCTTTAATACTCACGTGTATTGTATTACCTGAAAGTCCAAAGTATTTATACATAATCAAAGAGCAGAAGCAAAAAGCTTTAGATGGTCAGTATCTAGTATCTATCGGTATTTTGTAGTAACAAATATTATATTGTAATAATAATTCTAACTGCTGTTTTTCAATATATTCCAGAGCTGAGTAGACTACGTAATATGGACGTAATGCTTTTACAAGCAGAAATTGCCAAATTACAAAAAGAAATAGAAGCGAAAACAACAGCCGAACCGTGGACCATAAAACGCTTATTGAAGGATCCATGTCTAATGCTTCCACTATTTTTAGTTTGTTTAATACAATTTGGACAACAAATGAGTGGTATAAATGTTGTCTTCTACTATTCAAATTCGATATTTTTGGATGCTGGACTCGGTGAAACTGGAGCAGAATTTGCTACGCTTGGAACCGGAGTAGCTAATATCGCGATGGCTCTCATATCGGTACCGGTGATGTCGTCTTTGAACAGGAGAGGCGTTTTGCTCACCAGTATTTACTTATGTCTCGGATGTTTAATAGTTTTATGCGTATCTATACTGTTAATTGTAAGTGGCAGTAATCGAAACGAAAGAATTTAATGAAGGGTTATGTATGTACGAATCAAATTTTTTTGTGTTTCCACAGCATGCTGCATCGTTTATGCCAGCTGTGTGTACAGCAGCCGTGCTGACTTACGTGGTTTTCTATGGGATTGGTCTTGGTCCGATACCGTACTTTATTGGATCTGAATTATTTGATGTTGGTCCAAGACCGATAGCAATGGCACTTGGAAGTGTCTTTAACTGGGGCGGAAATTTCATAGTAGGAATGATGTTCCCAACAGTGGAAGCTATTATAGGACCATACACTTTTCTAATATTTGCTGGATTTCTTTTATTCTTGGGACAAATTGTTAGGTAACTAATCAAACAAATATTAGTTTACTCGTCAAGAAACGATGCGTATCTAATGTAACATAAATGTAATGTAAATGTTTCGCCAGGATATATCTACCTGAAACGAGAGGGAAGTGTACAATGGATGTTGCGGCATCTATTAATCAAGGTTTTAACTCGAGACCAAATTCCAGACGCGTCTTTTAAATCGAACACAATTGGAACACAGGGAATTTTTTCTACCACCTTTTTATGTATGGATAAGGATAAGTATACGAAAACTACCAAATTATGACTGAATTTTATACGACTATTTGATTTGTATACGTGATCTTTGGGGACGTGAAGGAATAAGTTTAGATCTGCCTGTAAATGTATGCTTCGTCAGTAATAATTTATTTAAATGTTAGAATACTGATCTGTGAAGTAGCGTTGACTGCAATATCTTTGGTTACTTTGGACATTTTAAACTAAATATTGTTATAGATTGAAAACCATGAGAATTTGATTATTTAAGCCTTAAGCAATGAATTATTGTTATTATTAAATTATGAAACACAGCACTGCCTATGTAAGAAATTGAAATTTATTCTATCTCGCTTTACGGTACATTCGACGTTGCCTTGAAAATAATACAATTTTTACTCCCGCGTATCTACAACGACTATACACGATAATTATTTAATCACGCTTTATTCGCGTTAATCCTAAGCGTATCGTAAAATTGATCTAGCTTTTCGTAAAATACTAAACACAGTACAGTATGCGGTGCTATTCTCATCCAAGTCGGGAAAAGTCCTTTGTATAAACCAGTCACTCCTTCTGTTCGAAATATTTTAACGAGTGCATCCAGAAGACCGTTGTACAGTGCACCTTTACCGCCTGCTTCGATTCCTAGACGACCAATGTAACGTGTACAATCGTGCGATTTCTAATTCATCGTATTATCATCGGAGCGATTTAATATTATGTATTGATATAAATGTAACTTACGTTGGTTGTACAGTCTTGTCGCTAATACATCGAACGGTTGTATAGTAAGCGCAACGCAACTGCCACCGATCAAAGAGGCCGTGAATGTTAGTAATATCGGTTGATTGACGAGTATCTAAGAAAAACGGAATAACATTCCGATATAAATTCGCACGCTTTATGCGGTATTCGAGATACTCACTTGCATCGATCGCAGCCAATCCGCGGCCAAACCGAAAGCAGTTAATTGCGTTGCAGAGCCTACAAAAAGGCGTGGTATGTTAGCATACCAACCGCGGTATAGAGCAGCGATTCCACCTTCCTTCCATAAAGACTTAAAACTGCTCCATGTACCCGCATGATTGTGCTGATGACCAACAGCTATGGTTTGCGCCGATTGCGATTGTAACTGTGTTTTAAGCTGTAACAATGAAATCTGCTCAGTTTCTGTTCGATCATCGATATTTTCTAGACAAAGTATCCTTTTATATCGACATATCGACGGGCTGTGAATTAGTTATGGTTTCATCCTATGAAACTGTGTACCATATAAGATGCAATTATGTACAAAATTATGAAAATAAGAATTAAAAACAGATTGATTACCAAATAGAAAGGACTGCCAAGAACCGCTCCTATACACCCAGCCGTTCCAGTTACTATTACTGTGCTGAAAACAGCAGTGTCTCCTTTTTTGTTAGTAATGAACTCATGATCTTTTGCCCAATTGTATATACCTAAACGTATACCGTTGAGTACCACTTGAAAGTAGAGAGCTGGTACGATACCAGCTTGCAGGGCAAGCACTCCTTCATGTTTGGCTATTATGTAGCCTGCGTGTAAAGTGTTCTTGTATATTTTCTTGTACGAGTTTCGTGCCTCTAGTTCTCCCTGAAGCTGAAGGCGTACTTTTACCACGTCGATCGGATTGGTAAAGAATCCTGCACCTACTGCTGCTAGTCCTCCAATTACAAACTCGATACCTAAACTAGTGAAATAGAAGAAAAAGGAAAAATTAATTATTAGTTTCTCGGATCAATAAAAACGAGAATCAAAGATTCAACTTTTTGGTCTGATTATCGATGATTCATTGAATTAAAAGATTAACGTATCGAACACTTGAAACTCATTATACAATTTGGATATATAATTGCCTGCCGGTCGGGTACGATGGCATTCATTGTTGCGTAACTGTTGAACGCGATCGCGTGAGCATATCATGATATCCGCCGAAAAAATATGTTTAAAGGTAACGGACCGAATCCATCGATCAGATAAATACGCGAAATCAATAATAAATACACGCTTACGGTTTGGCGGAGATCGCGCTCGGCTCTGCGCTCATTTCTCATATAGAAAAAGAAGACTGTCGTATGCGGATAATTATTGAAAACTGATTTATATCGAGTCACTTGGTCGAGTCATGCGGTACAAACGTACTTACAAATACTGTTCCTATTTCTGACATTACTGGTCTTCTTACCGCCAAGTTCCATAAATTTACATCATCCGCGTGATTCCTCCGGATCGTTATTTTTCGGGTGGAGCGTGAAGCATCGTTTGACAGTTCAAGGTCATGATGAAACAACGATAACATTTTAACATTCGAGGACAGCGTATCAGCAACGATGCGTTATCAGTACGAATTATTATTCGAAATGACTTACGGTAAAACGAGTTATTGATTTGTTTTATAGTATAGAACTTCATTGAGTTTTCGGTAACCATTTCCAAGTTTCGGCTGCGCATGCCCTGGTAAGGGATTACGTAATTGATATTTTTCAATTTTATTAAACATTTTCAGAAATGATTGAACTTATTTTTTGCTTACATGTGACAAGAAAAATTTGTTGATACTCCAGGCCTTTAGGCAGAATATTTTCTTGTAATGTAATTTATAAACCATTTTTAAATTAATTTTCAAATCAACCAATTGCATCGTTGTATAGGATAATTTTAAGGTAATTAAAAAGAAGTTTGTTTTCTCAAATATTACTTTATTCTATTTTTTATATATAATTTTGTAATTCTACAACTAAATGTTTAACCAGCACATTCCTGTAATATTCGTCAAAAATTTAATAAATTTATTAGCATATACAATTATAGGTATTGATAAAAAAGTATATCAGTAACTTTATTAAACTTCTAGTTATATGTTCACGATAGGACTATGTACATCTTATTTTATTCATTATAAAATTCCACATAGTTTAGTGGCTTATTTTATGCGACGGACATGCCTCCTCCAGCCTTTGAAATTTTGGAAATTTCATCTTTAAATTTTGCAATTGTCTCCTTTGCTAAAGTTAACTTTTCTTTGAGATCTATCACATCCAATCTTATTTTGTTTCTTGCTTCCATGATTGCTTTTATCATAGAGTCCTTTTTGGCTTCGACTGAACATGTAAACCATTATTTTTGTGTGTAACAAATACATTAAATTTTATCATAATTCACATAGATACCATTATATTAATAATTAATATGTGTACATACAATCTGTGTTATGGCGCCATACACCTAGAGTTATGGGTTTGCCTGAATTCAGTAAATGCTGCATAAATGCTGTTGGATCTTGAAACACTACTTCTTCATAGAATTCTGAAACTAAGCTTTTTTTGCCCAATTGTATTTCAGGTGTTGTTTGGAACAGCTTCAATATGTGGTATATAGTCACCTATTGAGTACATAATAATTTTTACTAGTGTTTTTTAATTAACGTTTTTGGGTTATTAAAATGTACCCACAGGCCGTTCGTTGGGATCATGGAAGTATATTTTAATGACAATTTCGAATTCCCCCCAGCCAGTTTCAGTCAGCTCGTAAGGTGGTTTTGTCATAATACGGTTTGGATTATTATAGCTCTCGTGCAATTTAAAATGCACCTTTTTAACATATGTCGACATGTCTTCATTGTGATATGGTTTTACATAAACAGTCCATTGATGAGTGTGTCCATCTTCTTCTCTTTTCTTACCAAAATAACGAGCTACGTTACCATACACTATGGGTTTCACTATCGTCACTCCCTAGAAAAATAGGCGGTTCATTATCCAAAATATGATCATACTCTGAATATTAAACACGTCTGAACGTCAAACATTGAAGTACTGTGTATATAAATATGTTCGATGTTTTGTAAACGTATAGGTTAGACTGATGAAAAATGAATAACTGTACGAAATTTTGTTTAAAACAAATTTACCTTCACTCTGCCGCCAGAATCAGGACCGAACTCGTTCGTTGTGGCCATCATTTTGATTGATTTCGTCTTTCATTATGCGTATTTCATAAACATTGTTAACGACAAAATATAAACACAAACATCGATGTAGTAATTCTACCACAGCGACCTCTAGCGTAGCGGGAGGTTGCGTGTTGCGTCAACTATTTATGAACATTTCAAATGATCTTTTGATCGATCGAAATCGCGTATATAAATAGTTGCTATTCGTATTTTGGCCGATACGTAAATTACGCAAATTATAATGCAGAGTATTAGTTTTAAGTAAATGTATTTGCTTCTGTCGTGAAGGGCATTAAAAAAATATGTACATTTCTCTCGAAATAAATTACAGTTGAAAATGTTGCCTAGGATCTTTTATATGGTTCGATCGTCTGAGCAAACACATAGTGGAAACTTTTCCCATCGTACCGACAACTAGATTATTACGTAAGGCAATAAAACTTTTTAAATATACAGTAAATCCTTGATCTAAGAGGAACGCTCGGGTCCGTGCTCTCTCTTAGATCGCAGTTCAAAAAGTGAAAAATATTTTTTCAAAGAGTTAGACTAGAATTTTGCAAATATAACGGAGCTTCAAGGACGTTGTAGGTTTCTGAACGAGTCATTTTAATAAGAAAGATGTGACAAATATCTTGAGAAGGTTGTATAAGAAGAAAATTGAAAATAAAAAAGTTAGCATCGCATTGGTATTTTAAACAATACAATAAGTTTTTAATTTTTGGCGACCGTCGCGATCGCTTTCTTTTTCACTCGCTATCCTCTTCTACGTCCTAAACTTAGTACATACCGTCAATTAAACCACTAAATACAGTTCAAATTATATCTTGTTTAGTGTCATTTTAATAAAAAAAATGTCACAAATAAGTTGGTGAAAGTCCCATAAAAAATAATGAGAAATAAAGAAGTTTTTGCACCGCAGTGAAGGGGATATTCTGTTTTCGTAGCCGTTATCCTACGGCTTTCGTTCTCTTAGATCAAAGATTTACTGTAGTGATATTCTTGCTTAGGACAGTAATTGTTGCATCACGTTAACGTTAACGTCTCACTCAATTGCCGGAACCATGATATCGAAGAGAAAAAAAAGAGAGAGAGAGAAAAACACTTCTATGAAAGCATGAAACATCGTTACACAACCACTACGTATTTTCAGAAATACCTGTAGGGATCGATTCGTTGTTTACGATAACAACGATTAGATTACAAAGAACCGCATATTTGGATACACTCCAAAAATCGAATCGGGTTGAATATCACTGAAAGAAATTACGACATTCCGTGTTCTCGTTCATTTTCAAACGATATCCAACGATCTCTCTATACATACGTCAGAGTTTCGCGATACCTTTCCATGATTAAACAATAAAATATTTCTGCTCTTCCAGAGATAACTCGAAGGTAGAAAATGAAGCGCACGCGCGCGCTGCTGCTAGCATACGGTCTGTATTACAAGAGAAAAAAGAAAAGAGAAAAAAGAAAAGAAAATGGTATCTTTCGGTCGCACGATTGATACAAGATCCTTCGTCGATCGGTGTTACATATGTTTCGTCTCTAAATTGTCCGGACTGGAAGGTAAAACGGATGCGCGTTGCAATGCGTCGAACGTGCAATGGCAGCCAGCTGCCAAACGAATGCGTCTTCAGCACCTCGGAACGATCGCAAGAATAAGCTCTGCCGTGCTATAACGCCGTCGTTATCACGTGTGGAGCAACTCTCCTTTCCCTCGGAATCGTTCTTCTAGATATCCTGGAATCTGAAAATAGTTTCATATGGACCGGTTATACGATATTCGCACAATGGTCCCACGAGGGTACACGTAAGCGCATAAAGGCAACTACTATTGTCTGTTCAACTTCACATTCAAATACATATATGTAACGCAAAATAATTACGGTCGTTTTTGTTTTACATTTTGATTGGAAAACAGATCGAATTAGCTCGAAAGTATTCGGCAATTATATAGCCTGGCAAGGATAGGTCAAATAGATTAATGTAGTAACGTTTGATTTCGTTTTTAAGTTGGACGGACAATACGCGTGAACATTACTTCCAATACTTGAATGACAAAAAATTACATAAACACGCGCGGCCGTGTTATCAAGCAAGCTTCGACGACAAGTTTCCGAAGCCATGTTGTACCGTCTTGATTGAGGAAGCATTTTTGTGCATGGTCGAATCGCAGCACAGTATAAGGATAATTTTGTTCTACGATGGATAAACATTCACAGATACTTATTCGCTACGATGATTTACACTCACAATAAAGAAATATTTACCGCAACGGGTACACGTTACAGTAAATTGCGACGATGTCCTTTAACCACGGATGCGTACAATCTGGAATGTTTCTAACTTGGAACAAATGAACGTCCAGCATCTTTACATATCACGGAGTCCGTGATAGTCTTAATCGTTATTACAGTACAATATTGTAAATTAGTTCATGCCACGACGACTCACATTATTTCTAAATGTATTACCCTAATGTCTTTTTTCTTTTTCTTTTCAGTTTGCCACCTTGAATTTGTAGAGGCAAATAAAATAAGAAAAAGAAAAGGGAAGTGATCGAGCGAAATACGTTAAGGTATATTAGATGTAATATTAGACACAAGAGAAAGTGAACCCAATGTAGTCTAATGGGTCAGGCATTCTGGGAACATTAAAACAAGAAATATAAGGGCTTGTTATAGTTTATTAGTGAGGCTCGTGACGAGCAGGGACACACGCCTCCCTTTGTTTTCTTAAGTTTTCCAATCGAAGGCCAACAAGTTATGCGTAGGATGACTACGTATGGGTCGAGGGGCAAGGGAGGGCGTTAGAACGATTACTATGATTCAAATCTAATCGTTTCTACCTTTGGTTTCGGCCGATGCGTGTCCACTGCTTCTATGGGTAATCGAATGTGTTCCACCTTACAACCGTAAGCGACAGGTGTTAGTTTAATGATAGTATGCAGCGGTACTTGCAAGTACGGCAGCTCGTCTGTAACAGACACAAATCACGATTATATAACCAGTCAACAACGAACGACACGTGCGCGAGATAAAGAAGAAAAACAATATGAATCATTCTTTGAGTTTGTCTTTGCGATTTCTGATCTCGTTAACTATTTTTTCATGCAGAATTTGCGACGTCAAAATGATATTAACGAAAACCACGACATCTTGAACGTCATACATCTCGGTGTCAAACGTATTTATCTTTCTATTCCATTTCTACACGTCGAAGGTCAGAGTTACATAATTCTGTTCGATGTTTCCCGCTTACGCTTCCTCCGTGCAACGCTAACGCGTTCCAGGTCACGCGTATCTTTTTCAATAGATAGTTCAAAAACTCTTTCTCTCTCGTTCTCTCCTTTGACTCAAAGACGAACACGATCGGATCGAGTAAATACGAAGAATCGCTCACCCGCGCTTTTGTCCAAGAAGTAGGCGAGTAGACACCGCAAAACTGCTTGGTGACTAACCACCAGAACATTACCCTGTCGTTCCAACTCCATTATCACCGGTTCCAGCCTCGCAACCAGATCCTCGTAGCTTTCTCCTCTCGGATAGCGATACGAGAATTTATTCTGATCTCTTGCGGCGAAGTCTGTCGGATACTTTCCGGAGATTTCCTCGTAAGTCATTTCCTCGCATATACCCTGTGGAGAAATAGCTCTTTGTAGTCGTTGCAGAAATCTCTCCTGACGATTTCAATTTTCGAAAACTTGGCGGACTTACCGCATCAATTTCGTTGAGTGCTTTCCACCTTTCTTGAGGCACATCCACGTCATTCGCAGTCTGTATAGTCCTCTTTAACCAGCTTGTCCACACTCGCAGTCCCTGGAATCGATACAATCACAAATATTATAGTTCCCTGTATCGACGCAAAGATCCTCCTCCTCCTCCTCTTCTACCTCTTCCTCATTTCTTCTTACCTGTATATCCTGACTAGTGATGAAGGCAGCCAAAGCTTTGGCGTACTCCCAGCCTCCCTCGCTGAGCTCGGAATCTCCGCCTATCTTACCTTCAAGATTCATTTCACTCTCCCCGTGCCTGGTTAAGTAGATCGTACGCGGTACTATGTGAATGTTCATGAGGTAATAAACTATTCTACTTTGTATGTGACCCTCGTGCTTATGGACCAACACCTTCTCGCCGGTATTGTAAATTTTCATGAAGGAAAGATCGCTCTCGTGATTCTCATCCAACGGCTGGTACTTTTCTTGGTAATGCTCGATCCTTAACGTGAAGTCGGCCAGCACTTCTTCTTTGTTCATGTTTGCATAGTCAGGACTGCTTACTTTTACCTGAACAAGCGGACAATTAGTTGTATCGAACAAACTGTACTCGAGGAATAATCTAGCCTAGTACAACGACCTTGGTACAATCTTACAAATCTTGTGTAAAGGTCGAGGGAGCTTCAGTAGCCTTACATCGTTATAAAAAGAATTCGAAGGAAGACAGTGTGTACCTCCATTATGTTCTGTTCAACGATTTCTGGATCATTACAGACGGATTCGACGAAGAACAATTTGAAGCCCATCTTCTCGACAACGATGTCACGGATCAATTGACGTCTCTCGATGGTAGAATTCGTGGCATCGAAGACTGCCACCTCGCCGTCCCCGCTCTCTAGCCATTGACAGACATCTTTAAGGGCATCCATTGCGCATTGAGTTCGTATCGCCATCGCTTTTATGTTGTCAGGACGGAAAAATTCATGGCACTTGTAGGCAGTGGTCGCGTGCCGCCTATACTCCCCCAGATTAAACACCTTTGTGTTGATACCGATCCAGTTCAAGTATCTGCACAATTTCTTCGATATATATGTCTTGCCGCGTGCCGGCAGACCGACCATAGCGATCACATGAGGCTTGTTCACGAAGTTCGCCCGTTCACCTAAAATCAACAATAAATCTTTATTAAACGGTTCCAGAACAACGTCAAACGAAAAATTTATAGTTCTATGGAACATAGTTTCTTATAATCTGCCAAAAAACGAGTGAAACAAATAAACCATCAATTTCGATGAAAGAAATGGTCGGTTTTTATTCGGTCTTTAGTTAATTAATAAATAAATACATATAACCTGCGGTATGCAAAATTCTTTGCGGAAAAACAGAGTTTCAACGAGACGTCTCATTAATTATTAGAGAAATGCGTCGAGATACTTTTGCTCGACATCCGTGAAATTTACGAGAGATCGGAACGTCACGGTTGCCCAAAGAAGTTTACGCAATTTCTAGTTAGTGCTATTAATGATCAGTTGACTATTTTCACCAACTCGGGATTTGAGTATAATCGAATCAGGGTTTCGTGTTCCACGAGGCTCGTGAAAAGTGAGAGATATGAACGCATTTCAATTCGTGCGATCGTCGATACGTCTTGAGAAAATCGGAATCGTAACATACGTCACAGCATAATTAGCGAAGGACATTCAATACTGTCTTGCAAGATTTCAAGCAAATCGATCACCACAGCATTTCGAATGAATTCGATATTTTTTCGAAGTCAGAAATACTTGAAACTCGCGAATGTTTTGATCAAGACTCAAAATTTTCAAAACTTTCAAGACTGGTAAACTTGTCGATATTCTACCTCCTCTCTGATTTCAATGACCTTGAAATATGTTACGAAGGTGACCATTCTGAACTCGGCTTTAGTTTACGAGATAATCGCAAAAAACTTGACTTGTAACTGCATGGATTAGGTCTGGATTAGGTCTCGATTAAGTCTGGATTAGATCTGGATTAAGTTTGGGTATTCGAAGTGTTTCAGATACCATCACTACGTGTTTGCCGAGTGACAATGGAGTATTTGGCAAACCGCAACAGATAACAGGAACTGTTTATGTACATCGAAAAGTCTATCGGTAACACACGAGCGTGTGTCATCGTGATTAGTGATGGGATCTGGAACACTTCGAATCGCTTTGATCCAATATTTATGACGAAAAATTTGAATTACTTCCAACATAATTCGAAACTTAGAATTCGTGAAAGTCTTGGAAGTCTTGAAACCCAAACGAGTCCTAATCCATGCATTTACAAGTAAAGTTTTCTGTAATTCTCGCGTAAACTAAAGCTGACCGCCGAAAACTTTAAAGGGAAATGTTGTTCAGGATGATGACCTTAACAACATATGTGAAGGTCATTGAAATCGGAAAGGAGGTAGCACATCGATAAGCTTAGTTTCAAGACTTTCTGACTTCGAATAAATATCGAATTGATTTGAAATTCTGTGGTGATTAATTTGCTTGAAAACTTACAAACAGAGTATTGTATGTCCATCACTACAAACACGTGAACGCTATATAGCTGCTCTTGATCGCAGTACAATCTATCCCGATTAATTTTATCGGTTGCCGGTTATTTTCATTAATTGAGCAAAGACCAAGGTACAATTATTGTATATATATTATATTATATTGTGTATATATATTATTGTATGACTGACGAATTCTCTTCGAATTGCTATGTATAGGTACCGAAGAAAAATACTTCGAAGGGAAGTCTTGTGTAATTATTTTTAAAACAGCATACCTGAAAGCTATATGTATACGTAATATCGCACATTACATATATGTATATTTTATTATCGAAGTACGAGCAATCGAACTGGTTGCACGAACGGAAACTAACGGGTTCTCTCGAAATTTTCGTTCGATAACAGAATGTGTAAGTATCTATCGATCGAGTATGAGTACCGACATAAAGACATCGATTCGAGGGATCAATTGTTCACGACCAAGGCCGCGAATAGAGGTAGTTTTTTTATGGGGTCGGTCAGATGGATATAACTTGTTCTTATTAGCTCATCTAGCTACATAGTTGATTTCGTATTACCCAGTCGCATGCACGTATGGATATATGCATCTACATCCACGTACATAATACATATCCACACCATACGCGATAGGTATCTACTATGTACATATTTATGTACACTATTTACGGTGTAATGCATCCTTTTAGGTTATGTTTCTGGAGGACGGGAGGATACAAATACATATATATTTAGTGATCTAAGGGTTAGAACAGTGATCTTTTTCGAGAATCAAAAGTCGTAATTCCGTCTGTTTTGAAGGGAAAATGAAACATGTAAATCTTATAACACCTGATGCGACTAGTATCGACAATACGATTAGTGTAATACTATCGAACGCGTCGAGGGTAGAAGAACAGATGTTTACGAAGAAAGAAAAAAAAAGGTGCTACAGGCGAAACTAAATTCGTCAGTGTTCTTTCTGCTTGATACAGGTAAAGGATAAAGTTTCGTATGTTCTTGTAGAAAAATAAAAAATCTTACCTCGGATGGGAAACGGTTTCGTTTGAATAGTGTCTGAAGTCGGTGGCGTGTAATGCATCTCGATTTTCGGATCGGTCATATTATGAGATGTATCGCGTAAACGTCGCCTCGCCGTTTTCCTTGAGTTCGTTTATTCCACCGTTCACTGAGAAGACTAACACTCGATGAATTTCAGTGTTGCCAGGCCTAGCGTACACTAAATACGTACTTACAGTACGTGTCTGTTCTGTTCATTAATCGCACATTATAACTGGTCGCGATAATGTCACTGCTACTGTGGTTCCATATTACCGTTGGTACAGTTTACGAAACGTCATTGCGTTGCTCCGATATTACTATGAGAATAGTAAAATGGGAAAGAAAAAAGGAAGTAAATACCACCGATTCGTAGCCTATTCGAACAGTGAACTTTCACAACGAAGCGTAAGTGTAAGTGTAGGGCCAAGCACAATGTACAATGTATTTCGAGTGTGGAGCAATGCGCACCGGAAAAGTCCGAAGTTTAATACGTGCCACGCTATGCACAGGTCTCAACTCGAGTCTCGAGTCCCGAACCGATTATTATTACGTACGAGACAAACAGCGAGGAAATCTTTCGCCAGTAACTCTCATTGCATGGCTCCTTCCCGTAATTTTAGAGATTTCACGAACGATCATCGATCTTTACGAAATACGTATCGAATTGTTCGTTCTCAAAGCTCGGGCATTTCTAACGCGAAATGAAAGAGGTTCGTTGACATTTCGGATAGTTAATCGTTAATTCGAGCCACACTTTTCAACGAACACCACTGTCGTCGCGTGAGATACCCCTGACCAGTCCCGTAGCCTCGAGGCCGATCACGCGACTTTTCTTGACGTCACTTTATTATTTTCTAACCAATTCCTTCTGGTTTCAAACGCGGATAAACGAAGGATAACAATTCGAATGAAATCATGCGTTTTTCGGTGTGCTCCTCAGGAGTGATTCGATATACGTACATTAACGTACGAAAAGTACACATATTCTGAAAATCAGAAACACAGAGGATTGTTCGTATGTATTTGTTGTTCATTGCGACAACCAATAAAAAGCACTTGGAACTAGAAAGCGACGAATGCATTGATTGGAATGCATCAAGAAAATACGAGACCATACGAGACTGAAAAAATCACCAGGGAATATATTGATGAAAGTCGAAACCATATTTAGTTGTATGTACAATGAACAATTTAAATTATTTTTATTTCAAGTATTTAAATAGATCGGTAATTATGAGAAACGTCAGTTTCCATTTAAACTATGTATAAGTAAACATGTTGTTCATCGTATTTATATTGTATATAAGTGAATTAATAATGTTAGACTATTTCATGAGGAACATATTTACATTCCTTTCTTTATGTTTATAAAAAGTATCTAATATTAGACATAGACGTATTACCGCTTCAACTGAAAACATTACAATTTCTACACTGAACGAAGTAGGAGTCAACGTATATATTCTCTGGTATACATTCTTAGATGATAAATTTATACATATAATTATAAATTTAACGTTTGTGTATCACTTCATATGGTATGTATATTTTAATTCATTTGTATTTTTCTCAGCATTCAATATTTCAAGCATACACTTGCAATATAAGCTGCCTAATCGTTGAGCGAGGTTTATTTTTTAAAAACACTAAATTTTAATTACGTTACTTTACGATTCGAACAGTCGTATCTAATCGCTGCATTAAACGCACGTATATAGTTCTTTCACTTATTTATACAAAACTTATACATATAGTAGCTTTGATGTACAAAATACTTTGTAGTAGCTATAAGGGGAAACGGAGAGAGGAAATGAGAGTGCTCAAGTGCTCACTGCTCACGTGCTCACGCCTCACGTCACGCTCAGGCTCACGCCCGGGTTTAGCATGGAACAGAACCTCTATTTAGTCCCTTACCATCCCTTACCCATATTTAGCATGGGTATAGATTCTGTTCATGGCCATCGGAGTTGATCGGAGTTCATCCCCTGACAACCAGGCCTGCCATGAGCAGACCCCGCCTAGGGCGGAGAACGGGAAGAATACGGTCGAAGCTACGCTTCGAGCTGCTCAAGGCAAGATTAGCTCGATTTTTGACGAGCGTCTTCGCGCGCATTAGTGACTTGTTCTGCCGTCCGTTGGCGCAGGGCTTTTGGTCATGGGCAGAACGAAGGCTGAATGCTGGCGGCTGGACCCTGAATCTGCCTTTGTTTAAGAGGGCAGCACGATCGCACTGATATGGCGGATCATATGGCGAATTCTGTTTTCCTCGTTTTTTCGTTTTTTCTCCGGCGGTAGGATAGTCACGTGACAAAACTAGCAAATAACTAGAATCTTACTAGATTTTGGGTCGAAAAAATGGGTTTGCGCCCTGACGTTTTTTGTCCATATTTGAGCAAATTTTTGGCTGGCTGAGGGCTCATTCTAAAGAGGAAGGTTAGATGCAGTGCGCTCTGGTTATGATTTTAACGAGATTATGTTTATATCTAATAATATGAGCGCCCAAAGTAGAGAAAAAATCTAGAAAAACACCCGCAGATTTCAATGCATTTTTCTGTCTCTAAAAGACTTTTTTGACTGATATCATGACCAGAGCCGCGCTGCATCTAACCTTCCTATTTAGAATGAGCCCTCAGCCAGCCCAAAATTTGCTCAAATAAGGACAAAAAACGTCAGTGCTCAAACCCATTTTTTCGACCCAAAATCTAGTAAGATTCTGGTAACTAGCAAATAACTAGAATCTTTTTTGACGCGACGGTGCTGCCCTGTAAAGCGGCATTTGCCACATCCGTACGACCGTGCTGCCTTCTTAAACAAAGGCAGATTCAGGGTCAAGCTGCCAGCATTCTGCCTTTGTTCTGTCCATGGCCAAAAGCCCTGCGTCTACGGACGGCAGAACAAGTCACTAATGCGCGCGCAGACGCTCGGCAGAAATGAAATTTTTGGTTGTCAGGATCCTGTCCATGTTACACCTGTTCTGTCTCTGTCTATACCGCTATGTATACTGACAAAAGTGATGGCAGAAAATAGCCCGGGTGTGAACACTTTCATAACATATCCTCCCTGATAATATATACATATTTACTATTAAGTGTAACAAAAGTAATTTGGACAGAATGCAATGATCTTTCTCTAATAAACTGGACAGGCGTTCGTGTTCAACGATTTTGCAGCACATGTTTTAGCCAACCAAAATGTGTATAATTTGTCTTGCACCAATTCTCATTTTAAGACGAACAAAGAATGGACATTCAGAGAAATGTTCTAATATCTTTAGAGGAACATTAACAAATTGTTGAAAGAAATGTAGTAAATGGGTACCCGGGTACCTGGTTGGCTATATACAGAAGGATTAGGACGGTGTAGTACGTAGGACGTAGGTGTCCTACGGTAGAGGTAGGACATGTAGGATACATTTGGATACATTGATATTTTCCCTGTAAAGTCGCGCGATTCCGAAGTCGATGTCGAAGGCGCAGCGGGACGTTTCAAAGCGAAAAGACGAATTTTACCTTGGTCCTGATTGGCTGACAACTCGTTAGAGTCTCGTGATTGGTTGTGCAATCAGACGGTAGGGATGCATAAGGAACGTTACAGGGCGTCTCTGAATTGCGATGCAATTGCGATGCTACGGAGGAAACACTGTACAATGCTGTACAATCACTATATAGTCGAGCCGGGCCGGGCTGGTGTCACGATTAGTATGACGGTACAGAAAGATGCCGGTAGAGTGCACGTAGTATCATCTCTTATATATGTAGCATACAGTAGCATAGCATAGCAGTGTAGTAGTGTAGCAGTAGTTAATTATCGGTACTATCAGTCGCGTTACAACCAAGTACATAAAGCTCGACGACTGACTTTGTAGGAAGAATATCATAGTTTTCGGTACACGCGCGATTCTCGAAGGTATTTATTCCGTTCAGATTCGTCGATCGTTCACGATAGAAATTGAGTTTTCGGCAAATATATTTGAGTATAGAGCGAACGTCGAAATGAAAAAGATTGTTTGTTGAAGTTGAAACTGGGCGTGTGGCACCGCCTTTTTCATTACCTGTCATTCGTACGTGTTGAGATGTTCTTTTATTATTCTATTTGTTACTGTTTACAAATGTAATATGACACGGATGTTGACTTTCTCTTCGTCGTGTGGTATGCACAGTGCACAGTTTCCGCGAGTTCCGTTTCAACGATTCTTGCGCTCGTATTTCGGGCTGTGTACTGTAACATATCAACAAAAAGCGGAAAAATCAAACGTACTACTTTGTGTGTCAGAAAACTATTCGGTGTCGTTACGATCGTAGCTATCGATAGTCTTCTGATAAGAACAATTTCGTTTTATGGTAGTGTATTGTGTTAACCTTTGTGTACATAGTATTTACGTATTACATATTTCGCTTCCTTTCTCTCTACCATCGAATATCTCGTTACGATGTTTTCTCTAGTAAAAAGTGACTGATCAATTACATTTTGACACTTCCATTCTTTAATGCGACTTTCTTGTCTGAAAATTAAGATTTCAAAGCGATCGGTAAAGACGTGATCGTTTATTATATATGTATTATGTATATTTATCGATCATATTCGATGGTTATTTTGATAACTGTAATTTGTTATGAGAAATTAATGAACCGTATTTCTTTGTACGAGATGAGTTGTACCGAGTTATAAATGGCAATACAATATATGTAAATATATATTCCTGACCTTGTTTTTAGATTTCTCACGCTGACAACAGTAGTTTCACATCCTGCCTTTCTCAACTTCCTTCGGTAAAGCTAATTTCTAAGAAAATTTATGGTTCAAAGAACTGAGGGAAACATTTGTTTGAATGCTTGTTCTTCTTTAACTGTAAACTCGTGTTTCTTATTCAATTTAATTGTTTCATTTAATTTAATTTAATTCAATACCATCATTTCTTTTCAGATAAGTTTAATAACATGTCAAAGAAGCCAGGCAGCACCCCAGCAATGCATAAAGTTATAATGGTTGGGAGTGGAGGTGTTGGAAAGTCTGCTCTTACATTACAATTTATGTATGACGAGGTATACAAAGTGTTTAATAATTATAAAAAGGAAATAGAAAAGTTGTGACAATCAAAATATTAATATATTTTTTTCTTGTTGTTCCTGTCAGTTTGTCCAGGATTACGAACCCACAAAAGCAGATTCCTATAGGAAAAAAGTTGTATTAGATGCGGAAGAAGTACAAATAGATATTTTAGATACAGCGGGACAAGAAGATTATGCAGCGATTCGAGATAATTATTTTCGAAGCGGCGAAGGATTCCTTTGTGTCTTCTCTATTACGGAAGACGATAGTTTTCAGGCTACTCAAGAGTTTAGGTAAACAAGAACAATGTATATGTACACAAAGGTCTATGCACGCGAGTGAAGCATGCGATTATGTATGCGCAGAGAACAGATCCTCAGAGTAAAAAACGACGAGAACATTCCATTTCTGTTGGTGGGAAATAAAAGTGATTTACAAGAGAAAAGGAAGGTGAGCCTAGCCGAAGCTCAAGCAAGAGCACAACAATGGGGTGTACCATATGTAGAAACAAGTGCAAAAACAAAGGAAAACGTGGATAAGGTAATGGATAATTAAGCACTATCGCATCCTTTTACTTTGATATATTTACAAGTAGCATAAACGATAGGGATGTACCATAGAAAACAGTTTTATTCGGTACAGTAATTAATATTTATAACAGTATCTTATTAATAGGCAAGATAGTTATGCAATATCGAATCGAAGATAAAAAGTTTGTAACATATATACATATCATTGGTATTTCCTTTACTATATTGATTCGTTATTGCCATAGGCTTTAGAACACAAAGAAACTGCATGAGATAAATGTTTATACAGCTTAATTTTGCAATTTATTACACATATTTTGTTTCTTTTTCTGTGCATATGTTATGTAGCTTATTCACGTGAATATCACTTTGTGAGATCGTATTGTACAAGCACCGAGTACACGTGTACACATTGCATATTTCTATTGATCGGTAAAGCACCTTTTTCGAGCCTTGAAGCTTTGAAACAGCATCGATTGCACATTTCCAGGTATTTTTCGATTTGATGCGTGAAATAAGTTCGCGCAAGATAGAAGACAAATCGGCAAGTAACGGTCGTGGAAAAGACCGAGCGAAGAGGAAGAAAAAGAAGTGCATTATTCTATAGGTTTGATGTTTTTTTAAGTATTGTTTTTTAATCCTTTATAATGAGCAACTGGACGATAATTAGAATTCCTATAAATACAGTATTCTTTTCATTTCTTTTATTTATTCATTTATTCACTTTTTTTTTCTTTTTTGGAGATATCAGTGAGTGAATATGTACGGATATAATCTTTAGCAGGTAACAATTATACCAGAAGTATCAACCTTCTGCAAGAGTGTCGTACAGGCACGTACAAAAGAAAAGGAGTTTTATTATATATCGCTTGCCAGATTAACACTTGCTTATGCCTGAAATACTGTGTGTATGCATGTATCACCTTATTTCAATACTCTTAAGTTGTAAAAGCACAGAATGACGATCTATGTATTTTTGTTTTTGATATTCAATGTTCGATTTAGAATATGGAACTTCTGGAATGATATTACGATCTCTGTTGCGAAATATGTAGCAAATATAGCCTGCTCTTACGCATGTTTATTCTAACAATGCAAATACTCTATATTACGTTTCTGTCCATTTTTATTTGTTGCGTACGAGTATTTCACTAATTATAGTAGTAAATCACATTAATCGATAGTAGTCGAATGAATAACAAAAGCAGAAAGTTTAATTCTAGCGCCAAACAGTGATGTTTAAAATTGATTAGATAATAATCTAACATATTATATTGAATTAATTTCATATCACGTAGGTAGATTAAAGCGTATATCAAAGACCGACGATCCTTGTTTATCATATTACAGGTATTCTTTGACTTAATGCGTGCAATAGTCGCACGCAAAGCACAGGAAAATCAAGGGGACGGAAACGAACGTAAGAAGAAAAGAAGCTGCTGCCGTTTGCTCTAACGAACATAAAACAATGTGTATAGTTTCTGTAACGGAACGTTCAACTCCTAATTATGAAACCTGAGTAAGAGAAATGATATATGTATATATACATATATACACATGGAAGTTTTCTAACACTTTACAGTGACACGACATTGAACAGATTTAATATTTACGTTGTGAAAACGTCAAGTTTAACAAACTATTCGTATTTATATATTCGAATAAGAGTTCGAAAATTTCAACTCTTTCTTTTTTCTTTTCCTAAAGCAACTGATTCATTAATGGTGCACCGCTATTCCCAAATACATTCATCGTTACTGACTTACAACATAGATTTTGTTGTAATACAGAGTCTAAAAAATGTTTCTAGTAGAGCACAAATGTACTTTGTACAACGGTGACATTTTTTTTTAAATTTTCATACACCATCAATTAGAGTGCTGAAATATGTACAATCATTGAAACTAACATTCAAAGAAAGTGAAGATGTAATTTATTCAAAACAGAGAATGTATGCGTACGTTCCGCGCGATATGTTCCATGACCACTGAAAAAGGTTACTCGATAAAAAATTACAAACATTATGAGCGTGCTGTAATTAACTTTATCTGCAAATAAAAGTACTATATCTTCACTAATACGTTTTGTACGTTTATTTGTAACCTTAAACGATTTCAGCACTCTTAAATGTTTACTCTACTGAAGCTTAACGATTTCGAGTTGCTTGAACTATCTGTTTCATGTTAGGAGAATCGCGATACTGTAAACTGTAAAATAATGAAAATGTGTGGTAATTCATTTTAAATTTGCTTCTTCGTTACTTGTTGTAATCCACAAGTCTCGTCATGTATACAGTGCGTAAACGTGTACAAACACAGAAAGGAATTTGTCACTCCTCTACAATTAAGATGCCGTTGTGTCTTGAACGAAGAAATACGGACGTCTATAAAATTGCAAGATTTATAAGAAAACCGTGTAAAACGGTTTAGATATGTTGCTTATACCGACGTAATCTTCGTTGGACTCGATTCAAAAGGCTCGTTAAGTTTGATTTTTCTTAATTACGCTATAGATTGAAAGATTCGTACGTGCGAGTACTTGAGATGTTCATTTAGTTCATTTATTTTGCAAGGCTTCGTGTTATATTTCTAGAACAAACTAAGAACACAGTTAAACACAAAGCACCGGGTCTACGAATGAATAGACTTCAATAGACTGATTGCATGATTAATGAATTTTTCTGAAAAGACTTGAGCCTCTATGAGGTGCATTTATTTATGCAAAAATATAATAAGAATGTCTTGATATTATATATATATATATATGTATATATACAGGGTGTCTCATTTTAACAAATAAATGGGATTATCTCCAGAACTAATCATTAATTGAGAAAATGTTTCATATGGAACTTTTTCTGTTCCGAGAGGAATTTAATCCAGTGCCGCTATTTTGTTTGTAAATGTACGTATGAAGGACACATGAAGGTCATCTTTATTTTTTTCTGGAATCATGTAATTTTGAGTGCACTATTCAAGTTACAATTATATCGCTATAAAAATGCCACGCGTCATAAAATACTACGAGAGTGTACACTTACAGTGAGTGTAAAAAGTATTCGTGCACTATTTAAAATAGAGTAACTTTTTTATAATTCTACCAACGACCTGATTTTTATAATCAATTAGAAGCATTGATTTACGAAATGATATGCAAAAAAGATTTCCCAAAAATTATAATTTACAAGGTTACATGCAAAAAAGATTTCCCAAAATTATAATTTAGAAGGTTACATGCAAAAATAAAAAAGGCATTTTTTAAAACTTTTTTATTTGGGCCCTTAATGAAAATTTAAAATATATGTTTTGTAGATCTATGTTAGTTATACACACACTGAAAATTTAATCGAAATCGGTTGACGCAGGAAAAAGCGACACGCATCGAAAGATGTACGATTTTGTGGATTTTAAGCAGAAACTGATCAAAAGTCGTGTACAACTACGATTTTCACCATTTTTAACCGCTTGTAGCTCGTGTGTATGTTAATCGATTTCGATGAAATTTTCAGCATGTGTGTAACTACTATAGATCTACAAAACATATATTTTCAATTTTCTTTAAGGGCCCATATAAAAAAGTTTTAAAAAATACCTTTTTTATTTTTGCATGTAACCTTGAAAATTATAATTTTTGGAAAATCTTTTCTGCATATCATTTCGTAAACCAATGCTTCTGATTACAAAAATTCAGGTCGTTTGGTACAATAATAAAAAAGTGATTCTGTTTTAAAGGGTGTACGAATACTTTTTACACTCACTGTATGTACCAATAATAGGGATTCGCAATATTAAAATTAAAATATTTCCCAAAGCAATAACTTTTTGACATAAGTAGGCTAATACATTTTTATTTAGAATACCCAGCTGCATCGAACAGTGCATTAAAAATTATATGATTCCATTAAAATAAATTAACGGCACTGGATTACATCCACCTCGAAACAGAAAAACTTCTGTTTGGAACATTTTTTCAATTAACGAAAATTTAATTGTAGTAGTTTTGCAGTAGTTCTAAGTAGTTCTAGAGATGATCGCATTTAGCGGTTAAAATAGGACACCCTCTATATGCAGCTTTACACGATATATTTATTTTACACAAAATATATATATATATATAATATAATATATACATATATGTATATACGCGTATATATTACAATTTATTAAGCATTCAAATTTTACGGGATGATTATGGTTTGGAAATGTATTTATTAGTACTAGTTTATTAGATGATAAGTAATATCCTCTGCGAGTTTCAATTTTCATATTTTTATACTATTGAAATTTATTGTGCCTTTTCAGTATTCACATGTTAACGAACTGAGATGGATATTCTAATAGAATTCTTTAAAGCAATTTTATCGATACGTATAGATTCAACCATATTTCATCCTATAAATATTTGTATGTTACAATACTAGAAAATATTTGCAAGTATGTATATTCGAGTTATTGCTTTGTAATAAATTGAATCGTTTTTTATGTAATTTCACGCACTATAGTCGACTATTCGACCACATGTTTACAATTACTTTTTAATAAAATGTATATTTATATATATGTATATATATATATATGTATATGTATACATATATATACATGTATATGTCCGATGGAAATGTTTCATGCGTCTTTTGCACTAAATACTTTCAAGTATTAATTGTATGTATTACTGGTTTTAAATTGATTCAACGAAACTGTAAGAAATATTTATTAATTGTTATGTCTTATTAATTTACCTATTGCACAGAATTGAATAAATGTAGAAAAGTAGTTGTTCTAATACAACCGAAAATATTGTACTTCTTATTTTTCATTATTTATTCATATATATCGAATATCATATGCATATATTTCAAAACACCAACAATTCTATAAGCACTATAAACGATGAAAATGTGGCAGTACTTGCGATCATAAATCCGATCCAAGATTGCGATCGCTAAAGGAGTTGGAAAGGGGGGTACCATTGTACAGCATGTATTTACTTGTATTTGGTTCGATTGTAAAATACTTTCTAATTTTGAGGTAACATTTTTATTATCGTCATAGTTTTTTAACATATTGTTAACTTTACTGATAATTCTTTCATGCATTACCATATTTCATTTCAAATTTCGCCGCGCTTTTCAACATTTTGTAATCTCCTCGTTCAGTAGAATTTTACTGTGATTTTACGATTTTACCATGGATTTTACATGGATTTTACTTACAGATCACATCTGTGCCTATTTGTATACTCTATGGTAATATTTTTAAAAAAATATTTTTGCTAGTGGGAAAGTACCGACATTTTACGGCACTGATGTGTCTTACGGGGTGTTCAAGGTACCTGAAGGTACCCCATTTTGTCGAGAATTTTACTTTACTGAGGCTAAAAGCCGCGCATGCGCGAGAAATCTTGCACAATATCTCGTCACTGTCTATAATCTATAATCTGTATGATGCTTGGTTGGGTGCATTTTGAATGAGATCTTTGAATGAACAAGGATGTTTATGTGAGGTTATCTGTCACTGTGATGATGAATAGATATCGGTGGAAACTTCATCTAATGTTTTACTTATCCTAGATATCCTAGGAAGCATAAATGCGCATTGTACTGGTTTTAATCAAATTCTATAGAATAAAATGAGTAGCATCAAACTGGATGTACAGTGGTCTCCTATTCATGCGAATAAGTTCATTACCTGGGGCACTGAAATCTGCCTGTACGAAGTTACACAGGTCAAAGATAATATTAGGCAACTGTGTAAGTATATGTTGTATGTTTATGTTATTAAAAACAAATCTATTTTACCTGTAACAAAGAGATTATTCGGTAAAGAAACTGTGTTACTATTATATATGCGTATATTTTCCCAATAGATACGAAGATTTCTGATTCTACAGTAGCTCATTTACTTGCTACGAACACAAATCATCATTATGTTAAATGCATTGATATATATCCACAGCCAGAACCTGATATTTTGTTAGCTGTGGGACAAGCGAATGGAAAAATTGTATTAACTACTTTTGGACCAACAGTGTTTGATTCGCAGAGTCTTACAGGGAAAGAATTAGGTAAGTTGTTTGTGTTGTGTATGTATATATATATATACATATATATATATACTTTTTACATTGATATATTATTACAGTTCCAAAACATGCAAGACAATGCAACACTGTTGCTTGGAATCCCATAGATACAAACTTGATTGTATCTGGCTTGGATAAACATAGTAAAGAACATTCCATTTTATTATGGGATGTAAACAAAGGATTGCAAGGTTCGGAAAGAGTGCACCATCATAGTATGGTGCAAACAGACTCTATAAGACCTATCGCAGAAGTTAGCGTTTCTGAAACTATACATTCTGCTGCTTGGTTCAAACATGAACAGAGATGTATGGTTGTAGGTGCAAACAATAAACAATTGAAAATTATTGACTTTAGAGGTATTACACAAAAGACTTCATAGTATTACGATCTCTTTGTTTATTTGATAAAGAGTATATTGTGTATTAATATTTGTTATACTAGATTCTGCAAAGGTAGTAAATACAACAGCAACAAAAGCAGTTTATAATGTGTCCGTTAATCCACACAATAATTATCACTTAGTCTCGAGTGTGGATAATCAAATAACTATTTGGGATACTAGATGCTTCGAGAAACCTGTTTTGACTTTGTTGCAAGGTAGACAAGTTACTAAAGTTCTGTGGTGTCCAACTAGACACAATCTTCTGGGTGTTCTACAAAAAGATTCAGGTACTTTTATAAATATGTGTTTTATATATATATATAATACACATATACACAACAACACGCGCGCGCGAACACCCACACAAAGAAATTAGCGATAATAGTTCTATGGTATTTATTACTGTTTTGTTTGCAGTTACATTGCATTTATTTGATATTCAACATTGTGGTATCGGCGGAGGAGAAGATACTGAACCTGGAGCACTAGAGAGAACTGTTGCACCTCCTTGGCATAATCCCATAAGCTTTTCATGGCACCCGACGCATGTGAACAGATTGCTGGCTATATCGCAACAAGGTTTCATCAATAGGCTTAGTATTACCATCGAATTACAAGAGTAATCAAACAAAATTCATTAACTCATTGTTCATGATTTTTGAAGGACTGACGGATTATACTGTTTGCGAGAGGATTACGGTAAACTGGTCCACAAGATCTCACCTCGCATGGAATCATGCATCGAAATCTTTTAAATACATATGCAATAACGATAATATTTACAAAGCTCTGGATGACATTTCGATTTTAACTAAAACACGTGCAGCTTCGGAATATGGATTACTTGTAAGTGAATGGAGTATTGAATTGATCTCGTTCGTAAATTCGTGTATACATATATTGTAGTATTAATATGTACACTATACCCACACGTATCTACATACATTTACAGCCAGAGCTGGCTCAGAATGGTGAATTAGCTGAGAACGATACTCTCAAGAACTTGTGGCAGTGGTTGTACTTGAGTCGTTATTTGGTCGAAGATAGTACTATACCCAGCCCAGACAACAAACATCCAGGTGTCAGGTAAATCAAAGATTTCTTCAGTTTAGAGTTTCGAAGATTCTATTGAAAAGATAAAAGAAATTAATATTCATTGATATTACATAGAACAGTTTTGAAATTAGATGGCCAACAAGGGATTAATGGCGCCTTAAAATCAGAATTGATGTATTGTCCATGGTCGGATATAGGATCCAACCACACAGCAAAAATTTACAGGTATAATCACCGAAATGGCGATGCGTCGAAATTCACATAAAGTATTATACATATACTGTATTGCAGATCTACGGATAGAGATAAAGGATTACTTTTATGCGGTTGGAGGTTCGACAAAGATACCAATACCCCTTACGACAATTTGTTTTTAGAAAGGTTGGAAAGGGAAGGAGAATACCCAAGAGCAGCCGCGATAGCCGTATTTAATTTATGTTTGAGACAAGCCATAGAAATTTTAAATCGTGGAGCCAGTAAAATGTCGATGTCGACAAATCTGAATATTGTTGCTATGGCTTTATCGGGGTTTTCCGAGGATAGAAATAGCATGTGGAGAGAATCATGTTTAAAATGTAGATCTCAACTTTCGGATCCTTATTTGAGAGCAACTTTTGCGTTTCTAACGGCGGACGATTCCTATGAAAATGTTTTGGTAAGTAAACGTGAATTATTTGTCTCACGTCTCTTAAAGGGGAACGATCGTTTAAAATGGAGTCAGGTTTTCTAGAATGAAAATGGTATGGCAGTTGAAGACAGGGTGGCCTTCGCACTCATGTTTTTATCAGATAACAAATTGAACGAATATTTAAAAAGATTGACACAAAAGTTAACCGACGAGGGAAATTTATCTGGTTTTCTTTTAACAGGTTCGATCATTTTCTATTCGATAATTTCTACAATGTTCACTTGTTAAATGTTTATTATATGTAATTATGTGTTCAGGTGCAAGTCTAGAAGGCATACAGTTGTTAAATCGGTATTTAGAAATGACCGGCGACGTTCAAAGTTGCAGTCTCATAGCTATTAGAGCATTTACACCAAAATTACTTCAGGAAGCTCAAGTTCAAGTATGGATAACTAGGTATTAAAAGTTCAAAATGATTGCCGAAGAAATTCTAGATGAGAAGCAAAATTAATTGGTGTTCAAACGTAGCTATAGAAATCTTTTAAATGCGTGGAAAATGTGGACTCAAAGGGCACATTTTGATATTGCGATGCGATCTTCGACTAACGAAACACCTCCTCAACAAATATATGTTTCTTGCAACTTTTGTGGCAAAAGTATATCTGCATTTATGCAAGGTTTAAGTAGAGCAAGAGGACCTTTTGGTAGATTAGGTAGTACGCCAAACAAGTTGAAGGTAATATATTTCGGTTTAACATTCAATCCATAATAGTCTATGTATAACTGTACAACTGACAAGCTCTTGATACTTGAGATGAAAAAGCAAAGATTTTGGACGTTTTACGAGTAATGCTAATTTTTCAAAGTCTACTTAATTTTTAAGTAACCAGCTAATACGCGATCACAAAACGTGCAGAATCTTTGTTTTCTTTCAATACTTTTCTTTGTACTTTTCGATTTCCATTCAGATGTCTTCGTGTCCAAATTGTCGAAAACCATTACCAAGGTGTGCAATATGTTTAATGCATATGGGTACCGTAAGCGGACTACAAATGACTACATCCAATGTAAATAGAAACGAAGAATGCGATAACAAATTAACAGAGTTTAATAATTGGTTCACATGGTGCCAATCGTGCAGACACGGCGGTCATGCTGACCATATTACGCATTGGTTTCGGTAATACGATCACAATCATTTTATAGAAACAAAACTTTCGATATTTCCCTATCTACAGTAAATTTGTATGTTTTTAAAACAGCCAACATTCTGAATGTCCGGTAACATCATGTACTTGTAGATGTTTCTCCTTGGATGCATCGTGCAAAATAGGAGTAAGTATCGTATAAAAATTTCAAGAACATTAAATAACATTAACAGCTTTATTTTAGTTTTAAGGTTGTTATTTTGGAAGGTTTAATAGATTAAACTTAATGTATGAAAAGAACAACGACTGGCATTGTCTACTAAATAACATGACCATTTAATTTTATTATGAAAAAATAAGTATACTAAAAATAATACCAAACAGACATTTAAGTATATTCTTATAAAAACTTTATCAAATATTCGCTGTTGATGATTCTTACTTATATCCCTGTATTGTCTTCAGTCATTCTCCATTTTCTTGGCCCCAGTACATTTAATATAACCATCAAATCGTTATATTGTTCGGCATCTACAATCAAATATTTTGTTACGATCAAATTGAAATGGTAAATAGAAAGGAAAGAAAATGTAGAATATCTGATCTTACCAAATTTCTCTGTCATACTTGGTGGAAATAATATATAGTTGCTACACGCCATTGTAGACTTTGAATGTAATGTACCATGCAGTTCTACATATCCTTCTGCATTTCCATCGATTGGCTCTGGCAAAGTCACATTGACTTGGACACCATCGGTCGTTCTTATTTCTATATTCTTACTGTTTGAAGATTTCTATAATCGATTAGAATGGATAATAATGAACCGTTATATTGGGTTGAATCGTAAGCAACTAACAATAACGATGCGATTGGTTAGATCGAATAGCAATTCAAGTCTATTCGAAGAATTTGACAAATATTTATTATTGAGTATTCTGCAGGGACGTAGATTTAAAAAATGAAAACAAATAGTTTTGGTTAACCTAATAGTACCGGTTACACGACGCATCGTACAAGTCTGAGTCTTACTTTTTCCACAGTTCCAAGTAATATAACTTGTTCTCCGACATTTTGCGCTAAACGTCGGCCGTCGATACGTTTCTTTAACATTTTTCAGGTTATTTATCAACGTACTAAATAAATAACTTTCCTAACTTGTAACAGAGACCAACAATCTGTCAGAGAGAATGAGAGTTTGTTGGAGTTTGTCCTTCCTACTTGTATTGTAACTTGTAACTATTTACATATGTATTTGAGCGGCGATTTTAACCGGTAAAGTAAAATTCTCGATAAAATTGAGTACCTTGATCACCGAGTAAAATTTTTAAAAATTGTTATGATTTGATTGTGAAAAATGAATGTGTAACATGTGATTTGTGTATATTTTGTAACTCGTACAAGGACATGTCCTGGGTCTTTTTGTCCGGAACAGATTGTGTTTCGGTACTTTCCCGCCAATATCACTATATATACAGGGTGTCCCAAAATTCCTGCACATCCCGGAAATGGAAGGTTCTTGAGACCATTTCCGGGGATGTGCAGGAATTTTGGGACACCCTGTATAGATAAGTATATATATATACTGTTGCGATTACTGTTTTGGACGCGCATGTGCGAGAAAGCTTGGCCAATATCTGAGCCATGGACCCATGGACCTAAGTCTACTAAATAAATGTAAATGATCCAATGATCTCAGCACTGTTGTGAAAAAAGTGATAACTTTTTTAATATTGGTTTGCTACATGACGTGAAAAAGAAATTTTGAAAAAATTGCAATTGGTCGGAATTACAGATAAAATACAAAAAGTTGTTGTTTACAACTTCTTTATAGAGACCTATATTGAAAATTTAAAAAATACGTTTTGTAGATCTGTCACTCAATTATACATATTCTGAAAATTTCATTAAAATCGGTTAACATTGCAATAAGCTACAAACGTTTAAAGATGGTGAAAATTTCAGTTTTTCACAATTTTCAAACTACAACTGAAATCAATCGAAGCAGGATTTTAACGTCTTTCAATGCCTGTAGTTTTTTTTAATGAAATTTTCAGAATATGTATAATTGACACAGATTTACAGAACATATTTTACACAAAAAAAAGTTGTGAATCGCAACTTTTAGTATTTTCCCTACAATTCCGACCAATTGCAATTTTTGAAAAAATTTTAATAAACTAATATTGCCCTAACTTTTTAAAGAAGCTCGATTTTGAAATCGTGTAATATTCGTTTAAATAGTATAAAAATGCAGATAATTTCTTTTATGCTTATGTATACTTAACAATTTATTAACAAAAAGATCTATCACATTTTTAAGAAAATTGTACAATCTTTTATTTCACTGTGAAGTGAATCGTCTTCGCTATCCTCTTCTGGCCTAAAGTTACTCCATACCGTCAGTTAAATCATTACATAAAGTGGAAAGTATATCGTGTTTATTGTCATTTCAATCAGAAAGATGCCACAAATAAGTTGGTGAAAGTACCATAAATAAAAAATAAAGAAGTTTTGTAATTGGGCAGATTACGCGGCATCTTATTTAGGCAGCTCGAGTTTCTTGGTCGCTGCGGCGTTGACCCACAGTGGAGGGGATATTTTTTGGCATCCACCATGTAACACCTTTTTGCGTCCATAGAATATTTACTTTATTTATATCTAAGTAGTTTCTGTAAGGTTAACTTCTCTGCCTGCTCAAAAGTTTTACTCATACCAATTTGAACAACAGAAGAGGAAGTTATCACCCTGAGTCCAATTTACATTGATCATATTTTTGCGATTTGATATTAATAATTTTTAATGATACGTTCAAACTGTCGTTAATAATGGATTTTATATCAGTCACATTTTTCGTGCAATGTTCCTTGATTTCATATGCCCTTGTCAAATCAATTGAAAGTATTTCTATACATGTTGGCTAATGCAATATGATACTCCTTCACCATTTTCTGTTTTGCAGATTGAACAAATTTATTCTTAAATTAGTTGTAAATGTTTTCCATTACTTGATTTTTTTCTTTACTTTGTACAGCTGCATCCGATTGTAGATTATTAAATTCTACGTTCATTTTACAAAAAAATCTGTGTTTTTGTAACTTTTATCGACTTATAAAAATATTGCAAAATTTCTTTGGCTACATTTTGTCTGGCAGATTTCTTTGAAGCTGTAGAAACACTTCTTTGCACACAGTCCCAATAGTACAACAACAATAGTACAAAAATAGTAAATGTAAGATTATGAGCTTGTCTACTGACATCAACAACATCTAAACAGAGATCAGGCATTCTATTTTTGATTCCAATTTGAAAGTGTTTCTATACATGTTGGCTAATGCAATATGATACTTTTTCTGCCTGTTTTGCGGGAGTAACAGATTTATCCATTACTTTTCTAACAAAATTATATATCTAAGTAGTTTCTGTAAGGCTAACTTCTCTGCCTGCTCAAAAGTTTTACCTATACCAATTTGAACAACAGAAGGTGAAGTTGTCACCCTGAGTCCAACTATACATTGATCATATTTTTGTGATTTGATATTAATCATTTTTATGGATACATTCAAACTGTCTTCAATAATGGATTTTATGTCAGTTACGTTTTTTGTGCAATATTCCATGGTTTCGTACATACTCTTCAAATCAGGTATTTTAAATTTGATAGTATTTCTATACATGTTGGCTAATGCAATATGATACTCCTTCACCATTATCTGTTTTGCAGATGTAGCAGGTTTATTTTTAAATTTGTTGTAAATGTTTTCAATTACTTGATTTTTTTCTTTACTCAGCACAGGTGTATCCAATTGTAGATTTTTAAATTGTATGTCTATTTCACTTTTTTCAAGAATATGTGTGCTATTGAAACTTGTATCGACATTGAAATGTTGCAAAATTTCTTTGGCTACATTTTGTTTGGCAGCTTTCTTTGAAGCTGCAGATGCTTTTTTACACACAGTCCCAATAGTACAACTCATTGTAAATGTAAGATTATGAGATTGTCCGCTGGCAGCAACAACATCAAAATAGGGTTCAGGCATTCTATTTCTGACGCAGTATTCCTGTTTACATTCATAGTAAGTTTAAGTAATATTTGTTATAGCCATGACATTGCAATACTGTAAATAACATTTAAAAATGTGCTTACCATTAAGGTTCCCACATAATTTGTAAATATATCTTGTGAACTTGTGGGTAAAGAGCTTAAAGAATCTGATAAATTTGTGGAACTTTGTAAATTATGTCCTAAGTTCTTTTGTTCTGTTGGAAGCTTTAATGATGAAGAATGTAATATATTTAACGAAGTCAACAAATTTATCATTGCTTGTGCTGCATTTTGTTTAGCCTCTTTTTTAGAAGTACCAATGCCTTTCTCTTTATACTTCTTCCAAGTAACACAAATAACAAATTCGATTTGTTGTTCTCCCATTTTAGAAGAAACTTCTGTGTACACAGGTAGAGAATTGCCAGATTTCATAAGGCCTTCTTGTAACGCTGATACAGGCGTTTTTGCCATTTTCTTAGGCTATGAAAAACACGTGACGTGCAAATTGTTTCGCGGAACTAAAGAGAAAAATATCTAAGTACTGATAAGTAAACTATTATCCTGTTCTCTTCTAATACCAGTTGGAATTGCAGCAATGTTATTTAGAAAATGGGGAAGTCCATAATGTACCGTTTACGTCATCATTATACCAACTGCAAATAGCAGGAACTATGATTCTGGTATTTAATAAATAAGACCTTTGAGGGCGATTGCTGCCTAGATTGACCTTTATCTGGCGTTTTTGACTACTGAAAAAACCCGTGTTCGTATTATGACGAAATGAGAACGCGAATCCCGCACCCTTGCAATCTTGCAAATCGGCCGAACACCGGCCCGGCCGGCAGGCCCTGGGCTCGAGCCCCCTGCAGGTGAAATTCGCGCCATTTTGTGCACAGGGGCCCGGCTAAAATCAAGCCGGTGTGCTGTCTGGGTTGGCTCTTGAAACTTTATATGTAATCTTTATAAACAACAAAATTGTACGTTTTTATAGAAGAAATTTTTTTCTGTACACTTTTTCCAAAAAAAGGCTCTGTACGAAGATGCGGAAAAATACAGAGAATATTTCAACATAAAAATGATCAAAAAATATTGCTTCTTCGTCTTACGAAGTTGTAAGTTCATCGAAAAATCAAGCTGCTTCGTCTAATCTCTGTCTTTGGATCGCTGTATACTATATACATATATATATATATATATATATATATACCATAGACATATAGAGATAGACTGCGCGGCCTGAACGAAGCGCTGCAGCCCACAATGGCGGCGTGCGAGACAGAGAGAGCATTAGCCGGGGTCCATAGCGCTCTCTTTCTAATTGATGTGTCGACACATCATATAGAAAGAGAGCGCTATGGACCCCGGCTAATGCTCTCTCTCTCACTCTTTGTACCGCGCGCCGCCATTGTGGGCTTCAACTCGCCCATAAGACGGCGCAGTCTATCTCTATATGTCTATGGTCGGTACACGGTGCATTATAATGCACCGTGAGTCGGTATATACACCGACGAGATATATATATCTCGTCGGTGGTATATATCATAGACATATAGAGATATATACCGACTCACGGTGCATTATAATGCACCGTGTACCGACTGATACCGACCATCGCGTCGTGACAATGGCGACATCTCCTCACCATGGACACAAACAAATCCGATATAGCATTACTTCTCCCCTCTACCTCTACTACTCCGTATTATCTACGTCACCGTTGTCGTTGCCGTAAGCGGCCATGTTATCCCTGCATCTGGCATCCCTAAGTAGAAGTGTGGCACTGTAACAGTAACAGGCATTTGTACGATTACACAAAGTTGTCGGTACATATTTGATGTTTGAAAAATGAGTCGCAGAAGGGTTCACGAAGAAGACGATGGATACGGTAAACTTATGCATTTCATTTGTACTATTTCGATACAACTTCATAACTTTAATAAATATCGAATAAAATATAACTAAAAACAAATTTTTTAACTGTTATTTTGTCGGTCGACGTATTTCATACGTTTCTTAATAATTGAAACTTTTCTAGAACGCGCATACAAGAAACGCAGAAGGGTATCCGAGAATCAAGAGATAGAAGATCGACTCGAATCTCTTATTTTAAGGGTCGGAGAGAAGTCTACATCGTCTTTGGAGAGTAATCTCGAAGGTTTGGCTTCTGTATTGGAAGCCGATCTTGGATTATTTCGTAGTAAAATACTTAGGATCTTGACGGAATGCGCGATCCGAATGCCAGAGAAATGTACAATATATACTACTCTGGTTGGATTGCTGAATGCGAAAAACTTCAATTTTGGCGGTGAATTTGTCGATTATATGGTGAAGAATTTTAAGGATGCGTTGAAGGCTTGCAAATGGGACGTAGCTAGATACTCGCTAAGGTTTCTGGCTGATCTAGTAAACTGCCATGTTTTATCTTGTGGGTCTCTGATGCAGTTGTTTGATAACATGTTAGACGCTGCTAATGAAGATGGTGTACCTCAAGTAAGACGTGATTGGTAGGTCAAAACAATCCTTACTTGGATAAGAGTACATAATATTTTAATTTGAAAATTTTTTAAATCATTTAAATTGTACCTGATAGGTATGTGTATGCTGTACTATCGACGTTACCTTGGGTCGGACGGGAGTTATACGAGAAAAAAGAGCAAGAATTAGATCATTTGATGGTAACGATAGAAATATTTTTAAACAAACGAAGCAAGAAGCACCAACCAACTTTGAGAGTTTGGTCGAGCGATACGCCGCATCCCCAGGAAGAGTATTTGGATTGTTTGTGGGCTCAAGTACGAAAACTTCGACAAGACAATTGGGCAGAAAAACATATACCTAGACCTTATCTAGCATTTGATTCGATACTGTGCGAAGCATTGCAACATAATCTACCAACGATAATGCCACCGCCTCATCACGAATCTTATTCTTATCCTTTACCTACGGTCGTTTTTCGGATGTTCGACTATACAGATTGTCCAGCCGAGGGCCCTTTATTACCTGGTAGTCATGCTATAGAAAGATTTCTCATAGAGGAGCACTTGAGACAAATTATCAATAATTATTTTTTCGAGAGAAAAGATTGGTGAGTGTATTCTGTGTACTCTGTTGTCTGTTGTTCCATAGTATTCTATTAGTATTGATATACATATAATAGAAGTACATGTGTATATTACAGCGCAGCACAACTATTGAATTTCCCATACAAAGCAAAAATACCATTAGACTACTGCATTGTGGAAGTTATATTTGGTGAGTTATTCAGACTGCCAGCACCGAAAAATTTAGAAATTTGTTACGGATCGATTTTGATCGAACTCTGCAAGCTACAACCATCCACTATGCCACAAGTGAGAAATTTTGAAAGTTTGATAAACGAACGACTAATTTTATAGAATTTTCATTCGTTATTCATTGTAGGTGTTGGCGCAAGCGACAGAGATTTTATTTCGTCGAATAGATAGTATGGCCGCTACTGCCTTCGATAGGTTTGTGTGGTGGTTCGCATACCATTTAAGTAACTTCCAGTTTCGCTGGTCATGGGAGGATTGGGATTCATGTTTACAACGGGATCCGGAACATCCGCGACCAAAGTTCATTCGCGAGGTGCTTCTCAAAGCTTTACGGTACAATATTTTTCTTATAAATTAATAATAGTCAAAAACAAGCCGCCAGAGACCATTCAGTGGTATTAAACCTAATTATAAAGGAAATTTATTGTACATTAAAATAATCAACAGACATATACATATATGTTTAGGTTATCGTACTATCAGAGAATACGAGATATGATGCCAGAATCGTATGCTGAGTTGATTCCACTACCACCAGAGCCTATTTACAAGTACACCTCCGAAGGAGCCAGTGAGTATATTACATTATTGCAAAGATATGGTGTGGCCAAGTAATCTGGAAATCATCTGGTTCGAAGATACCATGGTATACATTTCAATTTGTTCCAGGCTCCCTCCCTGGCACAGCAGCGGCTCACGAATTAGTTGTTTCTATTAGACGGAAGTGTACACCGGAGGAGGTATTGAACGTGTTGAACACATTGCCAGGTCCTAGAGAAAACGAAGAGACAAATAATTTCAGTCCATTGAAAATTGATGTTTTCGTGCAGACTTTATTGAACCTAGGATCAAAGAGTTTCAGTCATAGCTTTGCAGCTATAGGAAAATTCCATTATGTATTTAAGGTAAAACGTCGAATCGAATCGAAAGAGAGGGAAAGAGTGAACGTTTTCATTTGTCTAGGTACTTGCCGAGACGGAAGAGGCTCAAATATGTATTTTAAGAAATATGTACGCATTATGGAAGAATCATTACCAGATGATGGCGGTTTTAACCGACAAATTGTTAAAGACTGGCATCATCGAATGCAGTGCTATTGCCAACTGGATATTTTCGAAAGAAATGGCACCCGAGTTTACCAAGTACTTACGAAATTTCTAGCCGCGGTAATATTCGGCTGAAATAATATTTAACGAGTTTAAACTAACGGTACTAATCGCAATTCGTCAGGCTGTACATTTGGGAAATACTTCACTTGACGATCCGAAAGAAGAACAAACATGTAACCAAGTTGAGCACGGAACTGGCCGAGGCAAGGGAAAAATTGAGACGAGCGGAAAGCAGATCGGGATCATCCTCGGAGGATGATGACAACAATAAGGATAGAAACAAAGAAAAGCCGTCTGAGGATGTTGTAGAGAGAATGGAAGAGAAATTAGAGGCGGCTCAGGCTGATCAGAAAAATCTGTTCCTTATCATTTTTCAAGTATAAATCACAAATACCTTTATGTCTTTTTTATTCGTTCGAAAGTATACGAAATTAACAATGTTAATTTGTTGATTCTTCAGCGTTTCATAATGATTTTGTCCGAGCATCTGGTGCGTTGCGATACCGATGGCATAGATTATAATACTCATTGGTACAAGTGGACGATAGGAAGGTTACAGCAAGTGTTTTTAACTGTAAGACATTCTGCTCGATAATTAATACAATTTAACAAGATAGCTATAGCCGTATTGATTGGTGAATTTCCTTTCTGTTTCAGCATCACGAACAAGTTCAAAAGTATTCGTCGACTTTAGAGACTCTGCTGTTTACACCGGATCTGGATCCGCATATTCTCGACGTGTTCCACCAGTTTGTTTCTCTTCGAGCGTGAACGTCGGCTTCACTGCCGCTTTCACGACCGCTTTCAGCTGTTCCGGTCTTTAATGTAACGTGTAAGTTGAAAATTTGCGACTTCTACCAGGGGTCACGGTTGTATTTTACGGTACGCATTATGTTCTATAGTACATTATTAATCATGGCAAAAAAAAGTTCGTATTATCGGCGTTACAGTTAGCTTGATAACTGATGGAACGAGAACCTTTTTTTTTATAATCACACGACGAGTCGCACATAATATTATGTGTCAATGTTCACGGTTTTGTATTGCGATTTATTTCGTCGTGATGTAAATATCGGTACAATACATTTATTCGATTTCGTGCAAGCGTACTATCCGCAAACAATTTCTGGACGTTTTCAAAGTAAAGTTAACGTCATAGTAATAAAACATAATGTAAATAGAAGTTTGGAGGTCACATGCTATACCATTTGATTTTATTACTACATATACATTATATATTATACATTATCGGTGTATTGACTAGGCAATGCCGAATAATAGAAGCTTATTCGATAAATCTTACTCGAGACAACTCTCTGAATACTTTACCCCTTTCAATCGTTCATTGGCTATCCTTACCTTCGCTCACAGCGTTGACGACAACACCGCGAAGTACGATACAGCCAGGCGTGTTGCCTGAAAACAGATTTTCGTTTAATCAAATTCGCGATTAGTATCGTATAATAGTACAGTTTTTGATAGGGCTTACTCCAGTGCCTTGTTGTGTTCACCGATACAGTGTACAATGTCTCGGAACACTTCTGGTCTTTTGCCGTAAGTTGCATGACATCAAGATTACGCGACGCCTTATCTTGATGCAAGATGCTCTTATTTATAATGTGCGCTGTTCTTAGCTTGAACCTATTCAGACGGAGACCGTGATCATTCGAGAACGATTTTCGGACACAGATCGGAAAGTATCGAGGAAATCTTATTTCAAGTATGTATGTAAGTACATATTCCCCAAGAACGTAGGAGAATGTAGTCTAAACGGCCATATAACCAACAATGGTAAACAGAATGCAGCAAAAAAGTTCGTAGTCTAACGATTATGAATTGCTTTGAATCGATGTCTTTCTGGGGTAAGAATTGTTAAAGGAGTAGACTCTTTTTCCAGAATTGCAAGGGTGCGGGATGCGCCTTCTCATTTCTCGATAATTCAAGCATGGTGTTTTTCAGTAGTCAAAAGCGCTAGATAAAAGATCAATCTAGGCCGCAATCGCCCTCAATAGTTCTGTTTTTGCGTTTACTCAGAATATCAATCTACAATGAATAAATAAAGACAACATAATAAAAAAGCGTAACTGCGTATATATTTATTGAACCACCAATTGTTTCCGACCGTCCGACTAGTAGTAGAAATATACTACTGATTTGGAATTGTGTAAAAATAGCGAGACTTTGAAAAACAAAAATTTTCGGTCGTCTGATTCGACGTTGAGTTGTACTATTGAATTTCGTGCCACCTCCTTGGCTATCATATTCTCCTAATCCAAAAATTAATTTTCGAAAGATTTAGGCTTTTCACTAGAAGAATATGATAGTAAAGGAGGTGGCATTAAATTCCCGCGCCACCTCTTTTACTATGATATGAAAAATTTGTATCTATACAGAATTTTCGAAGATGTTAATCTAATTCTACTATCGATTATTCATATACAGGAGGGGATAAAAGAACACATTAAACTTGTAACTAATATTCTTTATTTTTCACCAAAAAAAACTTACAATATGAAACGTGTAAATATCGTGATGAGATGAGAAGGTCCCTGGAAGCAATGCGGTAGATACGAATGCGCAGCTGATTGGATCAGACTGTTGTAAATGTCACAAAAAGATGTGTTGGAAACACATGAAAACGATATGCAAAAAATGTTTTGATGCGGCAGAAAGCACAGATGACTGGTGTAATATAAGTACTATCTTTAACCAATTATATAGATTTCTACATTCTATGGAGTACATCTATGGTATAAATCTATTTTATACAGTCATTTTAATAAAAATATAATAAATAAATGTTACAGTAAACATAATACATTAAGAATTGTTTTGGAAGTTCACGCGGGCACTGTCGGGTACTATCGGGTACTATCAGGTACTATTCATTGAGCGTTTCTCTGAACCTTTGGAGTATACGTTCCGGTGGAGATGTTTTAGCAAGGTTTTTAGAGTATTGAAAGGTTTTCTTCACGGGAGTTTGACCTATAATTTTCGATCAGATTAATAAATAATCCTTTAAGCATGAACCAAGAAAAAAATGAGGACGTACCTGTAGGAATATCACGATACAAATCTTCGACAAAGAATTTTTCAACTCGATCGCGGATCGCTGACAACTCCGCAATAATCTGATTGTTTGTGTCTCCAAAATTTAGATTTCCAGTTTCCAGTGTTTTATTCATTTCGCTGCAAGCTCTTACGAATGCTGTTTTTAAACTGTTTAAGGATCTCGTACGTTCATCGCCTGCGTTATTAACTACCGTACATACATCCTATATATTATAAACATGAAAAATTTAGGATAAACAACAGTGGTATACGATCAGATTAAATTTATACAGCGTTAAAGCTTACATTGATTAGTGATAAAATGAGACTGTTATCTTCGTTCATTTTTCGTTGTATCTCTGTCATACTGCGTTTCACGCAATTCTGGTACTTCGTGAACGTGTCACAATTATTTTCTAAACTTGCTTGGAGTTCGCTGATAAGCGCCTTGGCTTCAGCAACTGAATCTTGCGATATTCTCCTCATCTATATATAAAACAGTTTGAAATTATCCAAGTAAGAAATGCAAAGCTAACTACAGATTACCTATAGATTACCTTCTCTGTTTCTTCCGAGACCGTTTGTTTCATTATTTGCAAGTCATTCTGAAGTTTTTCTTGTATACAATTTTCTTTTTCCGCTTTTACTCTACATGCATTTGAATGTTCATCATTTATAATATTACACGTTTCATCGATGTTGCTCAATGTACCGCAAATTGATGAATGATTTTCGTTATCTTCAGCTTGCATCTGACAGAAGCTCTCCTGTAATTCTTCCATCATCTGTAAGTTTGAAGCATTCAAAACATGACACTTCATCAATTTCATAAAATACGTACCTTCGCAAAGTTACATCGCATCTGCATAATGCTACTTTCACTTTGTCGAATGTCTTCAACATTCGTCCTGATATCCTGAATATTACTACTTAAAAGGTCGCGCTCGTTCATCGATGCCTGCGAAATTAAACTCATAAATCTCATAGCAGTTTGTGTTATATTATCGATCTTTTGAGAAACGCTTGTTTCCAAATTTTTCAAGTTTTCGGCTATTTTGTTGTCTATCACGTTTTGTAATCTCTTTGCTTTGATGGAACAATCGTTGTTTATGCTACACTGCTGCTCGGTCATGGTAGCCACATTCTCAAGTTCCTTTTTAAACAATTCCTGGTACCTCGAGGGCTGGAAAAAGTGCATAATTGTAATTGTCTAAAAAACCACATTTTCAATAATCAAAAACGTGTGAATTCCATTTGTTTAATCGCTTACAGAATCTTCTGAATGTCGTGCTAATTTATCAGTCGAATTTTTCATTGGATCAACAAAATTAATGGAAATATCTTGAATAGATTTGTCAATGTATTCACCGAGTGAAAGTGCTTGTTCATCTAAAAACAGACAAAATTAATTCCAAGCTGCACCTCCTTCCATTATAAATAATACTTACTAATATAGGAATTCAAAGATTGACAGAATTGTGTCATTTTCTTTGTATGTGTTGAAAGATCGGCTTCAACTTTCCTGCAACGTTCTTTTACATTATGTTTAGTTTGTTGACCAAGAGCGCTATTCCGTTGTCCTATTTCCCTGTGAACACGTGCCATTCATTTTTCATGTGTTACTACGGTCATTTGCATTCCGAGTTTCAAATTACAACTTACATTTTTCGAAAAATTTTATCGTGGAGTTTATGCACATCCGTAGCGGCTGTGTCAACGACTTCTAAAACTGATTCCACTTGCGATAGAAGGACACTTTCGGTAGACGCGTGCTTCTCCACAAGGTGCTTTTGTTCTTCTTTCTCTTGTTCCGAGATCGCCAAACGCGATGTTGCATTCATTAGCGTGTGCGTCGTAGTTTCCAATTGATTTTTTGTATTCAACAACTCATCCGCTTGCTCAGAATTTTTCGATTTTAGATCGTTAAATATTTTCTGCAATAACAGATACGGTGAACAAAGAATACTGTGTGGTATGCCTTTATTATTCTTCTATTTACCTCTTTGTAATGCAAAGTGTTCTCCAGCGCTTTAATATGATTTAATTTCTCCTCTATCTCTTTGTTCTGAAAATCTATCAACGACTGCATCTCATTGTAATTTTCCGGATCCAAATATACGCCATTGCGATCGCGGGTTGCGAACAAATCTTTTCTTAATTTTTCAATTTCCTCCGTATATTCTTGAAGCAACGCTTTCTTCGAGAACTTTTGATTAATCTCTGGCCGGTTCGTGATATTCTTCGCCCGATGCGCATAGTCTAACGTGGACAATGTTTCTTCAAGATTCACGCTAGCAGGAGACACTGTAGCGATTATAGAAGTCCTTGTACGACCACCCAAAGATTCTTGTAGCAGTCGCGTCAGCTTTGATTCTCTGCACATTTCAAGAAATATAATGTATATCATAATATGAGGCAGAGGCAACATTCCGTTTCTATTAGTGGTGTGCGAGACTGGATCGGGACGGAATCTTGAATCTTTTGGGATTCCTGAGAATGTTCGGACTTCCCGAGAATGTTTGGATTTCCCGAAAATGTTCGGGATTTCTTACTAAAAAGCAATATTAAAAGATTTCGTATAGTATCAGAAATCCCGAAGATTCATGGGAAACCCGAACACCCCCGGGAATCCCGAATATTCTCGGGAAACTCGAACATTTTCGGAATCCCGTCCCGACTCGATACGCGTCTTCCCATCCCGTCCCAAGCTTCGGGTTTTGGGACTTCCCGGGATCTTGCACACCACTAGTTTCTATAGTAGAATGCAGTACCGGTAAGGAATATGTGGAGTATTTTCTACGAGCGCTGTTATTACTCGTCCCAGAGTTAACAGTGATTGATTGATGTTGCCTGCTTCCCGTGCTCTTTTATCCACGGCTCCAGATCTTCCAATATTTTCACTACCTGCTAAATCAACTAGATTCAATTTCCCTGTCTTCAAGAGTTCTTCTCCGTCAACGGTGTTCTCTTTTATGTGAACAGTGATGGAAAATATTGTATGAGATCGACTGAAAATAAACAATGAAAACATTAGACAAGCAGAAATTCTACATAGTTAAATCTAATACAAACCTCGAATTGGCGTTCATCAATGTAGCTGCTGTCTGTCGTTTTTCTGATCCTTTTTGAAGGATTGTATATACATCGCTCTTATTATATATAGTCACTTCTTCCAAACCGTTTACTATTACCGCTCCCTTTTTGGTGGAATCTTCGAATATCCTTTTCAAACACCACAGACAAGATATTTAATCAAGCAAAAGCATTGAGAAATATAGAGAGCCCAATTTTTTTCTTCAAGCAATGAATTTTAATGAATAAGATATTTTCCCTTTTGTTCGACGATCTTTTGTCCAAAAAAATAAATAAGGAGATATCTTATTGATTAAAGTCCATTGTTTAAATAAATAAATTCGGTTTTATTTCACCTTGAAATACCGAAATTACTTTCTTGTCAACCAAATACATAGTTACCTTATTTTGGCAGCCCCAGTGTTCACAGACAATAAATCATATACTTCCTCATTATAGAGTTCTAAGAAGCTAACTCTGACCGAGTATTCTTGTACCCCCAAGATACGAAGTTCGTCGAACAAGTGACTTAAAGAGCGTGGTATAAACCCAGCATTGGTATCCTGTATACATTACACAGATGTTGTACAGAAATTTGTAATGAAAAGGAAGACAGTGGATCATTTGTATTTACCGCTTGCCAATTTAGCACTGAATTAGAATTATCGAATGTTTCCATGGTGAATGTCTTTCCAGTACCTGTTTGGCCATAAGCAAGTACTGTGCAATTGTATCCAGCCAAGACTTCTTCCAGCAATGGTCGGACGACTGCATTGTATACTTCGATCTGAAGATTTATCACGAATCACTGAAGTATTATACCATCAATAAACTCCGAATGTTTATGCAAAATAAAAAGTTTGTGCATTAATTGCAAGATGCAGGGAGCAGCTCCCAGTGGCGCACCCAGGGAGGACCAGGGGGCCAAGTCCCCCCAAGAAAAAAAATGTTTAGCTTCTAAAATTAAAATCACGAAATAGCCCTGGGTCCGTTGACAGATATTTTGGCTAAAAACAAGGTCATCATGCAAAACTCGTCCCCCCCCCAAGGTCATCACGTCAACACGCACCCCCCCCCCCCAAGATTAAATCCTGGGTGCACCACTGAGGGAGCTGAATATAAATTTATATTCTTCATTAATAATTTTAATGTGGTGAAAATAATATATTAATACTCTTAAAGTCTTTTAATATTTTCACTATTTTAAATTGTACGTGCTCATTTTTGTTATAAATGCATAAACTCCGAGTCGTTAGACTCACCAACAATGTTCACACGATATCATTATCAAAAGTGTGCGGGCATACCTGTTTCGAAAAAGCTCCAAATACTCTGTCAAAAGCGAATTTCTTCGTACGTTTATCGCACGGTTTCTCCCGAACGACTAATTCTTTGCTGGATGGTGTGTCCACCACTGTCACTGATTTACCAGCCCTTTCAGCATCGTTGATAGGTCTAATATGATACAAAATAACATTAATAATAACACTGTATTTTAAAGTAAAATCTGGTGAACGGCCAATAGATTGATGGACAATTACCTGACACGAACGAAAACTTGTATATGTTGTTTCTTCGTTTTCTTCCCGTTACGCGCATCATTCATCTTCATGGAATACATGTTCCACACTTTTCAATCACTCTCTAATTATTTCCGTTCGCTTATTCCTTTATTTTCCGCGAAATACCACGTTGTCTATTTCTCGTGTGGTATACCTCTCTGAGCCATCTGAGCTTACAAACTGTTACAAACGTTTTGACTTTTTGACCAGTTTCTTTAACCGTCGAAAAATTTAAATTGGCCGCTTCACGAAATTTACAACAGAGACCGCTTGTGTCGCGTAAAATATGTATGTAATATAATATCAATGTTTTTTTAAATATTGAAAGCATAAGAGTAGGAGGGGAGGAGAAATCTTAATAATTTTTGGATTATTCATTTATTTCATTGTTGATTATATATACACAATAAATAATGTTTTGATTCTCGAGTGACATTGTTTTGATTTTGGTTTCATTTTCAATTCCGTCTTCCAAATTACAAATATCCTAAGAAATTACATATATTTTAAATTATCTTATATATTCTCCTGTTTGTTCAAAGAAGAGTTAAAATGTTGTTCGATCTTTTGTTTAGTGATCGAAAAATCAAGCTGTTTCATAGTTTCATATTCTCTGTCAGTGTCTTTCCTGCGAGAAACATATCTGCTTCTCTGTCTTCATAGTTCACCTCGATTGGCGCTGTTAGAGTTACTATTTCCGCTCCGGCGCAAAGTTACTATTTCGTACACTCCGTGGACGAAGAACCTAACCTAAAACCTAACCAAAAACTGGTCCCTCGTGGGGTATGTCCCCTAGTGAAAGGGGTAGGCAAGGGTAGGCGAACGGACCAAGATCAAGATTGTAAATATATGTAGAGATTAAATAGAGTATAGGTATAGGAAGCGCTTGGTTGAAATTGAAATCGTTCGAATTGTGTCATCAGATCCAAATTGTGCTTTACATGTGGGATAGATCATCAGGAAGCAATCGTGAGTGAAACTAAACTGGTGAAATGGTTGATATGAAAGACGAGAAAATGAATGGAGAAGTCGAAGGTCCGCCAAAAACCGCAAAACAGTTGCAGAAAGAAGCCAAGAAATTGGCGAAACTCGAAAAGTTCAAGCAAAAACAAGAAAAGAAGGAGAGCGGCGATAAAACAATTAAAGTGAAGGAAAAGAATGAAGTGAGTACACAATGCTTTGTCATTTATCAATATCCATATGGTCATTGTTGTAACGGATTTTCGGATATAAACGATACTTGTACGATTTCAAATAATTCTCGAGACTCGTTTACTGTTTTATTAGTTCTAAGGTACGTGTTCTTTTGCATTGTTGTTTGTGTATCATAATTGTGTCACAGAGAAGGTTACACAACTCTGCTTTCAGAAGAATGAAAGCAAAAAGGATTCCAAAGAATCGGTTGTATATACTATTGATACACCTCTAGGAGATAAGAAAGATGTTACTTGTACAATGCCCGATACGTATAGTCCAAAATATGTTGAAGCCGCATGGTACGCGTGGTGGGAAAAGCAGGGATTTTTCAAACCGGAATATGGCGTATGTATAGTTATATTACATATTACTCATTATTAGACAGCGGATTTTATGCATTTATGACAAAAATGAATAGGTGTAATTTAAGACAGTAAAAATATTAGAAGAATTTTCAACCTATTAAACATATTTTGCATAAAGATCCGCTGTCTATTCATTGTATATAAGAGGTTTAGTTGCTTAGCTCTTTATCATTTACAGGGTAAAAGTATATTAGAACCCAATCCTAAAGGTAAATTTATTATGGTGATACCACCGCCAAATGTTACGGGTGTCCTTCATCTCGGTCATGCTTTGACAAATGCTGTTCAAGATGCCATTACAAGATGGTACGTAATATCGTTTAATCGTATCACAACATCGTTTTCTTTGATTGTATACAGTAAGGTTTTATGATCTGTCAGGAATCGCATGAAAGGACGTACAACTCTATGGAATCCGGGTTGCGATCATGCGGGTATTGCTACTCAAGTGGTAGTTGAAAAAAAGCTGTGGAAGGAGGAGAAGAAAACTCGTCACGATATAGGACGAGAAAACTTTATAGAAAATGTTTGGAAGTGGAAAGAAGAGTAACTATAAATAAACTATAAAGAGATAAAGATTGAAAGAAATATTGCAACTCATGATAATAAATGTATTATTTCAGAAAAGGGCACAGAATTTATTTACAGCTGAAAAAGCTAGGTGGTTCCTTTGATTGGGATCGTGCTTGTTTCACTATGGATCCGAAATTGTGCAATGCTGTTACAGAGGCATTTATAAGGCTGCACAACGAAGGCGTAATTTATAGGAGTAACCGTTTGGTCAACTGGTCTTGCACTCTAAAAAGTGCTATCTCCGATATAGAGGTAAGAAACCTCTCAGTTGCAAGATATACACTACCATTCAAAAGTATGTGGACACTTTTCCTCTACAAAACGTAGTTTAAGTTAGTAGGAAATATATTTATAACAATTTTGTCACTTGTAATTATTATCATTATGTATATTGTGGTATCATAGCAGAATAGAATTATAATACAAATTATATACAATAAAAATGCAATAATATAATTTCTATCCACAAATACGAAATCCAGTGGAACAGTCTCTGTGCTTGAAAGGATTTCAAGTTCCACTTTGTTTCATTTCTAACTAAAATTCAGAGCGAATTCAGAGAATTTTTCGATACAAATATACTAAGAATAAAAAACTAATAGAAAGATTACTGCGATTAGTGCAAGGGGTAATATCTAATCGCGGTGGATACGTCGACGAATCTCGTATTTAATCTTAGACTAATATGTATTGGTAAGTTTCCACATAGGTAGTTTTTAACTTAAAACGTTAGATATTCCCTAAGAAAGTAATAGAGATCGATTTTGGTCACTGTTTTAGACGATTAAGTAACTTTTATGTGTTGCTATTACACATTTCGCAAGTGTCCACATATTTTTGAGCGGTAGTGTAATACGTTCGTAAATTACGTGTCTAACGTACACTCGCTTTAGGTTGATAAGGTAGAATTAACGGGTAGAACGTTACTTTCGATCCCTGGATATCAAGAAAAAATAGAATTCGGTGTGTTGGTATTGTTTGCTTATGAAATAATTGATAGCAAGGAAAGAATAGTTGTGGCTACTACTCGTATCGAGACCATGTTAGGAGATACCGCTATCGCAGTGCATCCACAAGACACCAGATACACCAAATTTATTGGAAAACACGTGCAGCATCCGTTTTGTGATAGAAAATTACCTATTATCGCCGATGAATACGTTGAAAGAGAATTTGGAACAGGTAAGTGTATCATAATTGCACGAATGCGAATGGGAATGTAGTTTTTGATGACACATTTATTTTCTTATTATAGGAGCTGTGAAAATTACACCGGCTCACGATCTTAACGATTATGAAATAGGAAAGAGACACAGCTTACCGTTCATCACCATTTTCGACGACAGTGGGAATGTTATCGGTGATTACGGGAAATTCACGGTATTACTTGTACTATTAGTTAAAGTATGTAATTCAAAACGAATTGTCGTATGTAATATGTACATTTGATTGAACAGGGGATGAAACGATTTCATGCCAGAGCAGCCATAATAAGTGAGTTAACGGCAAGAGGTTTATTTGTTGAAATCAAAGACAATCCCATGGTGGTGCCAATATGTAGTAGATCGAAAGATGTTGTCGAACCATTGATGAAACCTCAGTGGTACGTAAGGTGTAGTGAAATGGCAGCGAATGCGATGAAGACGGTGCAAACAGGCGAATTGAAAATTATCCCAGATCAATACAAAAAAATCTGGTATCATTGGATGGAAAATATCAGGGACTGGTGCATATCGCGGCAATTGTGGTGGGGTCATCGTATCCCCGCGTACTCCGTTAAAGTACTCGATAACGATGCAAGTGCCCGGTTAGAGGGAGAATTCTGGGTGAGTGCGCGGTCGGAAAGCGAAGCTAAGGAACAAGCAGCTAGAAAGTTAGGTACAACAGTTGACGATATTATGGTCGAACAAGATCCCGATGTGCTGGACACATGGTTCTCTTCTGGTCTATTTCCATTCTCGATATTCGGATGGCCGAACCAGACTGAGGAGCTCGAGGCGTTCTATCCTGGCTCGTTATTAGAAACTGGCCACGATATACTGTTCTTCTGGGTAGCGAGAATGGTGTTTTTCGGGCAAAAGTTATTGGACAAGTTGCCGTTTAAAGAAGTCTATCTGCATGCGATGGTCAGAGATGCGCACGGTAGGAAAATGAGCAAATCCCTGGGGAACGTAATAGACCCGATGGACGTGATCAACGGAATATCATTGGAAGATCTTCAGAAGCAACTGTTGGACAGCAATTTGGATCCGAAGGAATTGAAACGTGCGATGGAAGGACAAAAACGTGATTACCCGCAGGGGATTCCAGAGTGCGGCACGGATGCGTTAAGATTCGCCCTGTGCGCGTACACCTCTCAGGGTCGTGACATCAATCTGGACATTCTTCGCGTGCAGGGCTACAGATTTTTCTGTAACAAGATATGGAACGCAACTAAATTTGCTCTTATGTATCTCGATTCGAATTTGAATTATTTTAATTCGATCAGCGACAATGACGAACCGACGTACCCTACAGACCCCGACGAATGGTGCAAATGCACCTTGAAGGAGACGTGCGTGCAAGATGCCTTGAATAATTATTTGAACGATTATCCTTATCTGGATGGGTACACGCCGTCGCAAACGGATGCGAAAGTTTACCAGACTTTCGTTGAACTGAACGTGAACGTCGCCAGCTATGCGCACTTGTATCGTTGGTATAGACACATTGCGTCGTACAGCCGACAAGAACGATCGGCGTTCCGTCCCGAGCAAGGTAAAGTCTTGCCTGAATGCGCCTGCAAAGATAAAGTTCGCAACAGTAATAATCTGTACAATCGCAATGCTAGCCTTAGTAGTAGTAATAGTCATAGTACTCGTAGTCGTTCTGCAGAATCCTTTGACTCCGAAGCGTATTCAAACGTTGACTTGTGGATGCTCTCTCGCGTGAGTTACGCCGTGAAGATTTGCGACAAAGCAATCGAACAATACGACTTTACAACGGCCACGACCACCTGTTACAACCTTTGGTTGTACGATCTGTGCGACGTTTACCTTGAGTACTTGAAACCAGTGTTTCAAGGGAACGATGACGAGAGAAAGCACGCGGCAACGAGGACTCTGTTCAAAACGTTGGACGTAGGGCTACGATTACTGTCTCCATTTATGCCGTTCATAACGGAAGAACTTTATCAACGTTTACCTCGTAAGAAACAAATTTATCCCAGTATTTGCGTCAGCCCTTACCCAGAAGAGTCCGAGTGTCCCTGGAGGGATCTAGAAATAGAGAAGGACGTTGAGTTCGCCAACAAAATAATCAAGAACGTTAGGTCGACGCGGGCTACCTACAATCTACCAAATAAAACTAAAACCGAAGCGTTTATCGTGTGCGCCGATCAAAGCCTGAAAAAGAAGCTTATGGATTATCAATTGTTGATAGAGACGCTTGCTTACTCTACGATACGTACAAACGAACCCCCATCAGGATGCGCTATCCTTACAGTGACAGACAAACTTCAAGTGCATCTGCTGTTAAAGGTAACATCGCGAATTCTCGTTTAATTTTCGATAATAATTAAGATAATCAATAATAATTTATATTGCAGGGTTTGATCGATCCAAAGAAAGAGTTAGAAAAGCTTTGTAAGAGGAAAGAGCAGCTGCAAGATATTATTGAAAAAACGAGACAGGCTATGGAAGTTCCTGATTACGATGTGAAGGTACCGTTGGATGTTCAAAACAATAATAAAGAGAAGATGCTGAACAGCGAAGGAGAATTGCAACGAATTATCGATGCGATCGCGGCTTTAAAAACAATGTAACGATTGTTTTTCCGATATCTTTATTCCTTTAAGAGTGTCTTATTTATTGAACTGTACTGGTAATAGATAATTTTTAATAGCTCGAATTTTATAGATTAAAAAGAAAATGAAATCCTTAATTCAGTCCATGAATCCGTTTTTAAAATCACCTAATGCTATTTTTCATCTCTACGAGTACGTATACTATACTGTACTATCGTTTGCTCTTCTCAAAAAGCAAGAGGACGAGACAGGTAACGTATGTATAATATTGTAATAACCACTGTAGAAAAAGCATTTATTGCTCGTATTCATTTATTTGTTTATTATAAAGCGTTATCGACGAATGTGCAACAATCGTTAAAATGAACATACTTCAAACCTAACAAGGACGAACTAATGATTTCAATAAACGTACTCAATATGTTCTGATTTATTGATTCTATATCGGATATCTGCCGATCGCGTGTGACAGGATGCTATGATACACGATTTCATTGCGTTCGAAGGTAACGCGTGGAAGAAACAGTCGTGTTACACGTACAATATTCAACATATTTAAACATGAGCGCTCTCATTGAAGATAATCGTTTGAACATAATGATCGACGATGTGATCGTTTCACTATTACATTTGTTGCGTTTACAAACAAATATTTCCAATGTTCTGATCACCGATGAAATAACAGAGATGAAAATGTGTTACTAACTCGTTGGACTAAGTATTATTCATCAGTATTATTTGTTTGCGTGAATACAACGTCCGTTTGACGATTTTACGCTTTTAATGACTTCAATGTACATAGATTAGACCTAAAGGATTTATTTAAATAACATATATTAAATGGTACATATTTCCAATGATTTGCAGTGTTTATTTCAACGTTCGGTATGATTCTCCCATTCCCAAATATCTGCAACTTAAAGCAGAAAAGAAAATTTGTGCAAATACTAGGACCGACTGACTAAACGCTCGTATGAATGGACTTTTGGACTGTTCTCGTGTGAGTAACGTAACATATGCAACAAACGCAACGAAGACATTCGTTATTTACGAGTTGTGCTACGAAGCAAAACTATTACAGTTCGTTTTGCTGATTCACGTCGAGACGTGTTTTACGGTTTTTATTTTTTGTTCGTTAAATCTACATATATTACTTACTGATGTTTCGTATGTAAAATTCTCTCTCATTTGTTTACACTTTTACATAACTATAATTCGCTTTTTCTTTAGGCGTTCGACGATATATTTTCGCAAATCAATGGACCAGAGAAAAATGGGAAATAAACTACCCTCATATATTTACAATTGTGATATGTGAAGTGAATTGAAGTGAATGTATCATGTAATTTCATTGCTAGCGTATCGTCTAGTCGAATTTCGTCCAATTGTTTTGTGATTTAATGGCGGCAGCGTTCAACGTTAAGCTGAACGCACTATCGATATTGTTAATACTACTCTCGGATGTGTTGTTACACATCGCAGCATTTTTGGTCGGTGAATCGCCGTTACTTATGCTAAACTTGTTAAAGTCCAAGCCGTACGCCTGCAATAGATCCAAGTCGCCGATATTGTCTGACGATTTCGGTTTCTCGGTGGTTTTGTGCAAAGGTTGAAAATACGGGTACAACGGATTGCTAAGGCCCTCTTCCATTTCCGGCGCATGCAACGACTGCGTCATCTGTTTCGAACTGGGAAATTCCGAGGACTTGGAAAGCAGCGGGTCAAAATCGTCGCTACTCGCTGTTGAGTCTAGTCTAATCAAGTCTGGCACTTCGGGGGAGTCCTAGAAATAATTATTATCGTCAGATAAAAACATTGCCAACAATACCTTTTCTTCTCCTTCGTCAAAATTAAATATCTTTCGACCTAAGGATGTAACTATATATGCATAACGTAACTATCCTGTATATCGTATACATAATGATCTGGGATCTTAATTCTAACTTGAACCCAATTATACTCGAAGTAACAACAATGAAATACTCTTGGCATAGGTTCGACAAATAAAATTCAATTTACCGATCGTAATTGAAACTTTGACTTGGGTTAATTACCAATTAAAATCCCCGTGTATGCGTACGGATGCACAGATGTATGCGTACAATGCACAATGCATACACATACATGTATATGTATATAGATTATACACTTGCCAGAAAAATTTAAGGATCTTGGATTTTTTAACGCCGGCGGCACATTTTTCATTTAAAGTGCTGTAACTTTGCGAGAAAAATTGGTCTCTCAAATTAAATAGGAAGTTTTTGCAACTCCATAGAGGGCGTTAAACTTTGGTATCACTTTTTCGATATCACAAACATGCCCTTAGATTTAGGATACTGCAGTCGTGGGGATGCATGGCATTAAAAATTAGAATATGGTATTATAAAGTACAGACTTCAAGCTGTAATTTTTAAGAAATCATGATTTTATGATAGCTTTTAACAGTATTACTATACAAAGATTGACAATTTTTCGGCCAAAAATTACTGATCCTTTAATTTTTCTGTCAAGTGTAGATATAGAAATATAGATTGAAGCTGTACATTCACAAAACAAAAGACATAAAGACGATTGATGACGTTTACCTTCGGATGTGCAGAGCAGGGTGTGCTATTGAATGTACAGTATGAAACGTTCGAATTAACAGACAATGATGATGCGCTTGTGGTTTGGAAAATTGTTGATGGCAAGTAGGAAGGTATGAACACTTTGCTTGTATCGAATGGATCGTTATCTTTCATATAGTTAGTAGACTCGAAAATTTGTGAATGCGATTCGAAAGGTTTCCCGTCCATTTCTGGATCGTAATTGGTGAGGATGTCGTCGGTGTAAAATTTTACGTTCTTCGAGCAACCTTCGACAATATTTTCCTGTTGCCTCGCTTCCGTTTTATGCGAGTGTAAGCTTGCATTGTAGTTATATTGTACGGTATCATGTATCAAATTACTCGGCTGTACGTTGTCCGCGGTTTTTTCTAAAATAGACGTAACCAACGTTTCTTCCGTTTTAATTTCGACAATTTTGCTGGATTTTACGGCCAACGAATTCAGTGGCAATGATCTGCTTGCACCGGCACGGGTATTACCAATTAATGTATCGTTGATATTTAGCAAAATGTTCGACCGATCAACCGATCTAACGAAGTCGGAATGCGGAACATGATGAGATGGAGTTTTTGTGGAAGAAGTGACGGTGATGGTTGGGTTTGCAACATTTGTACTAGGCGGAGGACCGTGCCGCATATGCCCACTCCATGCAGGTCTCAAACTGTCTAAACTGCGCACTGGCTTCAACTGAAATTGATGCATCACACATAATTATGAACATAATGAGTGCACATATTAAGGGGGTAGACTCGTTTTTCCAGGATTGCAAGGGTTTTTCAGTAGTCAAAAACACTAGATAAAAGATCAATCTAGGCCGCGATCGCCTTCAAAAGTCCTATTTTTACATTTACGAGGCGTAATTTGCATCATTCGGAAGCATACAGCTGCGTATGTAGCTACTTTCATAAAGCTGCAACCTGCTACATGCTTCCGAATAATGCAAATTACGCCTCGTAAACGTTGAGGACTGTTGAGGGCGATCGCGGCCTAGATTGATCTTTTATCTAGTGCTTTTGACTACTGAAAAATCCTATCATTGCATTATCGAGAAATGAGAACGCGTATCCCGCACCCTTGCAATCCTAGAAACGAGTCTACCCCCTTAAAATAAGTTATTATACAGACATACAACATTAAATAAAAATGTATAAACTGAAATCCTGTTACATTCGGAAGAATGGCGGGCTAAACAAATTTCTATTCTATTCTATTGTCTGTGGAATAGAAATATTTCGAGGTCACACATGCACGAATGGATTCTGAACAGAGAATTTTAATGTACATAGGTATCACATCACGTATTTGAAATTCGATAACCATGCTACCGATGCTGCTGGCTAAGACGTTACACATTGTGATAAGCAGTAGCGTAGATACTGTGTATGTATAAGTATATGTATATTCGTATGTATATGTGGACGTTCTAATCATAAATGGAACATTGCATTTACAAAACTAATTTCTCCTGATACGATAATGCTTCGTTACGAATGTATTCTACGTATACTCGTACACTGGTATACTTACTGTTCTATCAACGGGTGGTGTATTTGGAAATATTACGTGACGAAGCTCTTGCATAAGGTCAATGTTCACTCGTTCTGGCGGAGAATCAGATTCTTCTGGAGAACTAGGACTTAATGGCGAATATTGTTTTCTACAAAAGTTCAGCGGTACAAATGTAAGCATATAGGTACAATGGAGTGGATATGTTGAGTCAGAAAATAGTAATAAAAATAGAAGTAAAAGTAGATATAGATATAAGAATAAAAATGTACCTTGAATCGGCGAAATTACTATTACGCAGTCGAAGATCTTTTCTATAGCTAGTGGTGGCGATAAAACCATTTGGCGATTTTGGCGGCGATGCGAAATCGATAGGCCTTCTATCTGAAGTGGGGGAACTAGGTGCAGACCTCGGCTGGTGAAATCTTCTACTTGTTTCGCTTCTGCTTGCTTGTCCTGCAAATTTCAAAAGAAAATTAAACAATATTTATTCAAGATATTCCAAATAAAAAGGAGCAACATACCACCTTTCCATTTCAGTCCTTTGTACGCTGTTTTCATATCTTTCCCTTTGTCTTTAACCTGTGAAAATGTTTCAATGCACAAACGCATGACCGCGTGAAATCTAACGCGTGGTAATCGCTAACAATAAATAATAGAATAAGTAAACTTGGTAATTGGTAATTACTAGACTGCGGATCTTTATGCATTTATGGCTTATGAAAATTTTCAAAACATGCTACAATATAATAAAAATTGTTTATGTTCTGTAACTATCCCATTAAAAATAGTATTTTATATTTCACGCCACTTTCTCGAAATTTTTCTATACAAATTGAAAATTGCATAAACATCCGCAGTCTACTGATTACTTACCGATTTAACTGCATACTTCACTGCTGGATTGGCCTGAAATCGCAGGCAATCAGAAATACAAATACGTTCGACAAATCGATCTATCATATAGAACGTGTTCGAAAAAGAAATAATAGGAAATTCACCTTGTCTTTTACACTACGGAAAAACGCGGAACTTTCTTTCCGCATGGCGTATGTCCACTCTCGATATTGTTGCATAAATTTACTGCTAGATTTCGCAGAATACCTGCAAGCTTCCACTTCGAATTCATCCGAGAATCCAAGCCCTGAATGGAGCATGTTCAGTCTTTCTTCTATAAACTGGAACACATACGAATTTTAACAGAAATCAATTAGTATAAACGAAGTATTACTGAACCAGTGTAACAGCCAAAACATATATCGTTTCTTATACCTGTTGAAATATTTGCAATTCCAACATTTTTCGTAAAAAAGGTTGCATAGAAGATGGCCTGCTTTCAACAAATGTATTTTGGTTAAATTTAATACACTGGCCTTGTTCAAAAACGAATGCATCCTTGTATCCAGCAGTTAACTGAACCAATGCTCGCAAAAATGCCCTAGACACACCATCTCCGAGTAACGTAGCTCGATTACGCAATGCCTTTTTTAAATTGGCTACCTGGGACAAAGAAACTTTTTATTTCATTATTTAAGATGTGTTTGGATTCTTAAGGATTAAATCGTTACTCCAAAAACAAAATCATGTGTTTATACGAACTACGTCTTGAGGTAAAGACTCTAAATCTTCGAACGGAGACTCTATGGTATTGTTATCCGCGTCCATCACGACAACCTCTCCCAAATCGCTTTTCCGTACTCTCTAGAAAATAAACAAAATATTCGAATACAACATTGTAGAATTATGAAATAATGCTGTGCACGAGTATTTTATTAAAAAACCTGAAGCGTTGGAGCCGGTACTCCAATTAGAAACGGCATCGGTGCCAATAAATAATCTATTAAAGATAATGGCAGAACTGGAATATATATGTGTTGCCAAATCATTGGATAAATTAAAGCATTGCATGCTTGAACACAAGCGCTCAATCTCGAAAGACGTTTCGAAGTGAAAATAATTCGCCGCTCGTATAGCATGGAAGCAAATACTGTCATCATATTGTGAGGATCGACGGCACTGTAATATTCGGTCAAATTTCTCTGAAATTAAAAGGACATTTATACAGGGATTAATATACTCTACGAGCAAAACCACAACGGATTTACAATCGCTTACATTTTCTGGTATACTCGGCAATTGGAACTGCTTTGGACTTTGATAAACGAAGTTCTGGAAGTTGATATAGATATATTACATGAAATGATAACGTTCGATAAAAAATAAGTTTATCGAGATACATACCACCTTAGAGTTTGGTATGGGAATAGATATGGAACTACCAGGGATGGGAACTGTACTATTATACACAGTCTCAAGAAATTTCCAAAGATCTTCTCCAGTGCCGGTGCTCTGAATTAACGTTGCGATCTTGTTTAAAAGCCTGTTCGTACATAAAATGAAAAGGCTTTAGATACGTCCAGATTTCTTTTAGTTTAGCACGTTTAGTTTATTAAAAAGTACTAACTTGTAAAATATTTCGTGCGATGGTAACGCGCTTAAAATTACTAGACCGGTGTCTGTTTTGGGATCGTGTCGACAGAATCCGAATGTCCATTTTGAATCGATGCTAGTGAGTACAAATGAGAAATGTTGCACCACCAAGCTGAAATAATTCCAAGCGACTATAATCATTTTCACCCATATGTTAAAAACATTTGTATAATTGTAAGAACCACTTAATCATTGAATACTTACTTCTCTATTTCACAGGGGTATGCAAATTTAGGCACAGACTTAAGTATTTCTTCGTCGGAGAAAGAGCTAGGATACTTTTGGAGTATCCATGGCAATTTTTCTACAAGCGGCGCGGCTACTTCGCAGAAGCATTCAAAGAGATGTTGTACATTATCTCTGAAAATGTCATATAAAACGAAAATTACATTTCAGCATAGGAATACAACGTGCTGCTTACATGTTCTACATTTTCATAAATAAGAAATCAAACCTACTAGCATAGTGTACTAAATATCGGTACAACTGATTAGAAAGAAAGTTTAGGCAATACAGTGGTATGTATGGTAAAGAAGAGTACTTTCATATTTGTTTTATTTGTTTCGTAAAGTATAAACGCGAGAGCACAGAAATATAAGCGGGACAACATCTATCTATGAAAAAAAGATTCTTAACGAAAGATTTACTTGCCTCAATCTGGAACCCATGATAACAGTCGAAAAAAAAATAAGTATTTGATGTGCACTTGACGTCTATACGTCATTGTATGTATGCACTACATGACAGTAACGCCTTCCATTCATGTGAATTCTAATCCTTCGTGTAGTTTCGTATCATTTGAGACCACGATGTACTTCCTAAATATTCCCTATTATATCATAAAATTCAACCACTAAATATCTTACAAGCCATTCACTTTAACTTTAACCAACTATAGCAACAACAGTTCTGAACAGTTTACATCAAAAATCACGCCTACCAGACGCGCATTGTTCAATGATTACGAATGATTACGAAGATCTTACTATCTTACCACATATTTATATTAGTTTGAAAGGTTGCTTGAAAGTGTGTGGTGGTGTGTGGCAGGCGGCAGGTAGGATTCCGTTGAAAGTGCGGCTTCATGGACTTGTAATGTTGTTTGTTCTCACCTCACATAATTCCGATTGCATATATATAATTGGGAGTTGGGAGACAGACAATATGTTTATTGACACACACACACACAACTTTCGTATTATACATAGACATATAGAGATAGACTGCGCCGTCTTATGGGCGAGTTGAAGCCCACAATGGCGGCGCGCGGTACAAAGAGTGAGAGAGAGAGCATTAGCCGGGGTCCATAGCGCTCTCTTTCTATATGATGTGTCGACACATCAATTAGAAAAAGAGCGCTATGGACCCCGGCTAATGCTCTCTCTCTCTCGCACGCCGCCATTGTGGACTTCAGCGCTTCGTTCAGGCCGCGCAGTCTATCTCTATATGTCTATGGTATTATATAACCTTCATCAATAGATTTATCACATTTTTCTTATTCAAATGAGTCGTTTAAAATTTTGTTACGGGAGTGGATATTGCCTTAACGTTTTATTGCCTAAATAAAATAAATAGAAAGATAAAAGAAAGGAAGAGTGTCTTTTTAGAATTTTAGCGTATATGTATTCTTTTCGATAAATACAATATTTGCCATGTAAACATTTTTAAAAAATATCGGATATTCACGATATACTGGACCTGGTTGAACCAGGTTGAACAAATCTGTTTGCGCATGTTTCATTGAATGTAAGCCTTGAACTTGGAATCATATTATTGTATGCTGTATGCAGCTCGATGAATTTCCCGTAGTTCGTGGCAAGCACATGTAACCGTTTTACCGGCACTTTCGCAAGGAAGGATAACTGAGGATAACCGAAAATGTATCAAGTTTAAGAATTTGGAAAAGTGAAAAATTCAACGATTTCAAGTGTTTTCTCGTATGATTCCATCGGTTTATTTTAATGTAGCGCTTTAAAACTCCTGATGAACGGAGTAATGGATCGAACGAGTATAGGGAACTCGTTTTTAGGCACTGCCAAAAGTTTTTTAACGCCTTCTTCGAGGAAACGTATGTCAAATGCACAATCTTCGAAGAAAAATATTTCGTAAGTTAGCTTCAGATAACGATTCTGCTGTTGATTTGAGAACCGTCTTTTCAAATGGTTGGTTGGTTTATTATTCGGTTCCAGAACAAACAGCGTGTCCGGACGTTCGAATCAATCCGTCCAAATAATATGTAACACATCGAATTATGTAGCAGAAAGTTTCGGTTCCCCTTTACCTGTTCTCGTCACGGAAACTTTAACATTCGTCGACACGAACACCGCTGTCAGCGCAAATATTTCCGACGATGGTTGGGCATGGCTTGTATGCGGTCGTAGACTTCTCATATGGCAATGTAAAGTCCCAATTCAAGATTCGAAACATAAGAAAACTTTTAAGAGTCAATGTCGCGAATTGTTGCTGCCTCAAAGCGATCTGGCTCACAAAGCAGAATGTATAGCCGTGTGGTTACCTCCTGGTCATCAGGTTATTAAAATTTATTATTATTAGACTGCAGATGTTTATGCATTTATAGCAAAATTGAGCAGATGAAAAAATTCAAGATTTCAATAAGATCTTTCCTCTATTAAAATCATTAACACTTTACCTACCGGAAGCCTATTAGAGGATTTTCAATAATTGTGCTGTACTAAAAGAAAGCATAGAAATTTTCTTTTACATTGCAATCTTAAATGAAACTATTAGAAGACATTATTAAGGGTGACTTGTTAGTTCACAATGAAAATCACTGTCGCTATTGAAGGTTCCATTAAAAAGTGTTTAGCCATGTACCATAGATTTTTCAAAATTATGCAATAATCATTGGTCGGTAATGTGTTAAGAGAAGAAACAACATTCAATTTAGTTTCTGCTTGTTGCAATTGATGCAGACAATTTTTATTTTGCATAAAGATCCGCAGTCTAATTATTATTATATCAGAGTATTCTTGTTTGTTAGACGCTTTAATGTTACTTTTTCATGTACAGCTTCCTAGTTGCATGGCTGTTTCGCCGGAAGGTGTAGTGCGTTTTTGGGCCAGTATCGCGCACGAAGGATCTTCCGTAGAAACAAGCGCGGAACTTGCTGGTCAAGAAGTGAACTGCCTTACTTACATTTCTGGACATGGTTGCATTTTGGTTACAACTACATGCACAGTGGCATTGTTGCAGCCACAGTTTGCTAATGGAAAAAATAGTATTTGCTGTCAAGTACTTAGATCGAGTCAAGGATGGTTGGGTGGTATAGGACGTAGAATGACTTCTCTTATTTTCGGAGCCATACCTCAGTCTCCGGTCATAGAATCTGTAAGCTGTGGTGTCCAAGCTACTTTGTATACAAATAAGGGTGAACCACGAATCGTGACCAGTAGATTACTCTGTTATTAGAAGTCCGATCGAAAATATTTTTATCAGGTATGGCATGGTTTCAAGAGAGCTTTCACGTGTGTATAGCAAATTTTTCGTCAACTCTTTTTTTTCATAATTTTTCAAGGTCACCTACAATTTTTTGCAAATACACCTATAGTTTTTATACGCCTATTTGTTAGAGGATTTTAAAAAGATTCCAAAAAATTGCTTTTTTTATTTGTTTTTACAAAAACTTTGCTATAATCACGTGAAAGCTCTCTTGAAACCATGCTATACCTGATAGAAACATTTTCGATCAGACTGCTAATAACAGAGTAATCTCTACTGGTCACGATTTGTGGTTCATCCTGTATAATTATAAATCGACTACTTATTTATTTCCTACTCTCTGCTTTTAGAAATTAGTCAAAGTTGTCTGCACAGGATTAGGCGACAAAGGATCCAGAGTTCTTATTTTAGCTGGCACATCTTTACAGTACTGGTCCTTTCCTCGTAACGAACAAGAGAAAATGGAATTCGACGAGGACATAGGACATGTCCTTTCGCAAGCGTTTCAAAGGAACGTTTCGGTACGTATATACGAGTTGTTTTATTTGGTTAACAAAACATTTAAAAAGTTTTCAACAATGATAATTTATGTACTTTCGTTGACAATTTTAGGCATTGAGCACTTGTAATCTACAAAGTATAATGACTTGGCTGGTCGATATGCAACCGTGCGACGAAGGCATAGTATTTTTAATGGCAGCACGGTCTGGCGATGACTTCTTTAGTCCGATTAGCTTTGCTATCGGTAATACTTATGCTTATTATGTTTATTATGCTTATTATGCTCCCACAGAATATTAAATATTCTTATCCAATGATATTATAGGTTTAATAGAGTTATCTTCTACAACGCTGGCAAACACATTCAAATGGTTTATACCAATTAAGAAAGATAAACAAGTTTTTGGTTGTACGGAGTTTGTGTTAGTTTCGGAGCACCTTATATTATGCGGTGGAGAAGCTATTATATACGACGACTACGATATAAGCGTTGTTAACTGTGAGTGAAATTTTTCATTTAGAAACAGATAGATTAATCGTGTCACGGTAGCTCTTCTATTCGTTAAGGGGGTAGACTCGTTACTCGAATTGCAAGGGTGTGGGATGTGCCTTCTCATTTCTCGATAATTCAAAGATGGGGTTTTTCAGTAGTCAAAAACGCTAGATAAAAGATCAATTTAGGCTGCAAAAACCCGATTTTGCATTCTCGAGAAATGAGAAGGCGCATCCCGCACCCTTGCAATCCTGCAAAAACGAGTCTACCCCCTTAATAATACATTTGTATATAGGTATGTCCGATTTCGAAGAAAATAAAATGCAATTAGGAAGGCAAGAGGACAAGATACTCGGTGGTGCTTTGTGTTCAGGAACACCGGTGTTATTTACGAAAGCTTCGGGATTGGTATCGATCACGCCAACGGACTTTGCATCGCAAGACTTCAATGCAAGTTACGTCGATGCGAACGTGAGTACAGAGTACAGCCACCGACCGACTACAGCCGCACAAAATTTCACTAGTCTAATTAGCAACGAAGAAGTTCAAGACATGTTTTACAGTTCTGATAGTGCGACGCAATTGCGAGCTGCATTCCTTCTTAGTTTGCGTCAGAATAAGACACAGTGCGAAGATATTTTATCGCAATTGTTCCCGTTGCAAGAAGAACAAATAATGGATATAGATGCCAGTCTCGACACTCTGAGTTTAAAAGTTGCTCAAGATTTAATAGACGATTATCCGGCGAACGATCCGCGTTGGTCGAATCACAGAGACTTGTCGATGACGATACATGCAGTAACTTCCATGCAAATACCGCATCAATTAGAAGGGAAACAACGAGCATTGGAGCTATATGTAACATTTCTGAAAGAACATAATTTGTGGAGCAGATTCTGTGCCGTTACACACCGGGGGATAATAATGTCTACGCCGCACGTCTTTGCAGAGTACGCAGAGAAAATAGTTGCAGCGTTGACTATATATAATCTTCAGAACAGGTATCCAGACATTGTGGATACTATAATCGAACAAACGCTGAACCCCGAATCTTATGTGTCCGACGAATTGACAGCACGCGACATATTTTATCGTGAAGCGAGTACAGTGCATTACTTTCTTCCCATTTTGGTAAATAACGCGAACGAAGTAACTCAATCCGAAAGACCTCTACAGCAAGTAGCGAATTACACGATGCAAGTGAACGCCATAATATTGGTAAGTATACATTTAAAGAACTCTTTCTTCTTTTCTTTTGCTTGCATGTGTATCTTACACGATACTCTTAGAATAGAATGCAATAAAAATGGCTCGATAATTAATCGAATGTCGATGATAGAGCGTACTACACGAAGTACTTAAATACCGGCAATACAATGCCGAACGATTCGCTCCTACGAGATCTACGAATGTTACAACGGAATACCTTCCATGGACTGCTGCTGTTGGAAAACACGGGCTGAGGAATTCTTTAACCACAATGGTTGGATTTTACGTTTATTATTCGGAAGAATGGTGATAGACTTTAACAGGAAATTAATATACCCGTTTATCTGTTGCAGTATAATTTAACCTTGAAACACGGTATAACCGGAACCAATGACTCGATAGTCAGAAGCGAATTATACGAACAATTAGTCAGTTTTATAGATTTAATATTGGACGGGCGAAAATGTCATTTGGAAAGCGTTAGAGGTACAGAGAAGTTCGAGATACTTTTGAAGCAGTATGAAACGGATAGAACAAACTTGATTCAACCTCTAAGTAAGTATTTCCCGACTGAACACACTCGAAACTCTAGGCTCTACAGATGGACAAAAGATCAATGTTTCTATGAAATGATTCACAGTAAAGGAGGAGCAGTACGACAGCGCAGCAATGTTAGCCGAGAAGTATTGTGATTTCGCGTCCCTTATACAGATCTGTGAATTGACCAACAATAAAAACCGGTTAGACGGATATATAGAAAAATTCTCGAATCAAGACTTTGTAGGTTTCTTGTTTTCTTGGTAAGTGTTTTCCTCGTTGGAGGGACGATCGAACAAACGTTATTTCTTCATTTGTTTATTGTACGCTGATCCGTAGGTATGTGAAAGATGGCCGACAAGGACAATTGGTGGAAAGATGTAGACGCGGAGGTACCATAGAACTAGCAGAAAAGTTAGCAGAACATCCTACTTTGTCTTGGGTGCAATCCGCATTGACGGATGATTTGCGGTTTGCTGCCAGTACGCTTCATTCTTTGGCCGTCGAAGAAACCGAATTAGTGACACGCAAGAAGGTGAAATACTATACTATACTATACGCATAAACGTCTCTCTTTGCGTTTCAAGTTTCAAAGAAACGATACAATAACTACGATGTTAATACTTTCTTGCAGTCCATGCTTTCTTTGGCAAAATTAGCTTTGCTCGCTTCCGACGATCCTGAAAATGAAGTTCGACAACGCGTCGAAAGAATTGATAACGAACTGGCATTGATAGCTCATCAAGAGGATCTACCGACTCAAGTACTCACAACGTATGGTTACGATATAGACAAATTACGAGTATTCGCGCCAGCAGAGTTAATCACGGTACATACTATTACATATACAGTAGTGTTGCTCTTACTCGGTGGTGGACCCTTATGCGGTTTTAGTTTCTTATCTGATAAGTTATTATCGTTCTGTGTTTGCAAAATTTGTATTTCACGTTTTCGTATTTCATGTTTGTGCTCTGTCAATATCGATATTGATATCGATGCAGCTGTATACATCCGAGGACAACGTGGATGCAAACGAATACGATTTCAAGAAAGCTCTCGATTTGCTCGAATACGTCGAAGACAAAGACGAAAGGGAGTCTTTGAGACTACGAGTTTGGGCACGAGCCGCAAAACGAGATCAGTGGGATACTGTTGGAAAGAATCCTGAACAACAGGTGCAGGAAATAGTTTTCTTCAAGTTAATGGATCTTGCACACTTTATGGGTACGCAGTTCTTTGTTCATATTCCTTTGTTCGAAAGAAAAATACAATACATAATATAAAAATAAGAATAAAATCCATAAAAAATCTACGAACTCGATACAGGACTTCTTCTTTTGGTATTACAGGTGGAGTAGCCGAAGAAGTTCTTCCATCAGTTGATAGCCTATTAGCGGAGCCTGAATTAGGAGATCTTGCCGCATCAAGTAACTTTCAATTTCTAATCAAATTCGTGTACGAGTATGCATATCACAATTATTAACCTTTCCGAACGATTGCAAGTAAGAATAAAATTTGTATTTTTTTAATGTAATAAAGTTCTATCATATTCAACCTGTTAGATAACGTTCCAAATCATTCTACTGGCTTGTATCTACGAGTATGATAGAAAACGTATTACACAGTAATTCTTCGATCGGAGTCCCAACACCCGTGTTTTGAACGGACTTCGATAGTGTAGGGTGGCTATATTTTTATGACTGCGAGACTTCAAACGACGAGCCGAACATAGAGAAGGACAGAATAAAATAGGGTCGCGTGGCCGAAGCGTGTCGCCGTCGCCGGCACAGTTTAAAGGCCCGTGCGTCATCACAATGAAACACCAAAACCTTAGCTTCTTTATTTTCTATGATATCATTATGGAACTTTCACCAACATATTCGTGGCATTTCTCTGATTAAAATGATACCAAACACGATATAATTTGGCCAATATTTAGTGGTTTAATCGACGATGAAAGTTTCGGACGCAACGAAGAAGAGCGTGTAGGAAAGAAAGAGACGCGGACAGTCGACGTCGCCGGCACCTTTCAAAGGCCCGCGTTGTCGCTGGTCTTCGTTGCCTTCGAAACTTCTACCGTCGATTAAACCACTAAATAAAGTTGAAATTATATCGTGTTTGGTATCATTTTAATCAGAGAAACGCCAGGAATAAGCTAGTAAAAGTCCCATAAACCGATCATTAAAATTAAGAAGTTTGAGAACTCGATTCACTCGAGTCAATGTGTGGTGTTCACACCGATATACCCGAGCCGAGATCAATCATCGCCGCTCTATGGCGCGGCGCAGCGTTGGCCGGCAGTGGAGTGAGTAGGCACTGGACTTCGATAGTACAGGCGACCCAGAACTTCGATGGAAGAATTACTGTATACGTATAATAAATTCAATATTTTGCGCGATATTACAATACTTAAAATTCACGCCAGCGCGCGATACACTAATAAAAGCAGCAAGTTTAATGAGACTAGTACTGCTTTTCCATCAGCAGAATTTTTATGATAGACATTTGGTGTCCTTACGATGAATCTTACTTGATCCGGAGTACGGCAATCAATCTCTGCAATAGAAACATGCAACGTTGCAGAAAATTCTTTTATACAATAATACCTTTGACGATTAAATCAATTCAATTTACCTGCACATTTGTAGGAAGATGTTACATTTTGTATACGAAAGTATATATGAGGACAAGGATTAGAACTATCGCATTTCATATCATTAGATAAAGTGATTTCCTTGTGACCAGCTAATTCGGTGCAACGGTAGTTTAGTCTGTCGTTTGGCCTAAATTGTGTCCATGAACACAATTTCATTGTGCCATAGCCAAAGGTATGGATCTAAACAATTGGATGGTATTGGTACATATAAGTACAAAACAAATTCGCATAACAAAAGTTCTGTATTTCTCAGACAACGAGATACTAACTGAAATCGGAATTTTCTTAAAATTTTGTTTCCACTGCGAGTGCAGTCTGTACGTAATGGACTTTGAAGGGCTTATATAATCTTCGTACCAAGGGGTGATATTTCTCATGTTATTCGAGTCCGGAACCAGTATGGGCCTTATGATTCGTGGCACTGGAAAGTAGTAAAATATTAAAATCTTTTGCGTACGCATTACGTGTTGTTTTATCACTTAGATTTAGAACATACCGATCCGTAGACGTCGAACAATAGCGTCAACGTTAGTGTCCTTTATTAAATGATCTTCAGCCGACAAAATAAATGGCTTGAATAAATTGACATTGGATCGTGACGTACAGTACAGAAAGTGAACATCTATAAACGCAGAGAAAGAAGAAAGAAAAGAGAATTGGGAATTTGTCGTTTTACAATTTATACATATAATAAATCCTACCAGGATGGCTGTCTCTTATTTGTTTCAATATATTCATGACAGACTGTTTGTCGTTATTGGACACATAGCCCAATGGAATCAATAATACAACTACTTGGCCCAGACTTCCAGTTATACGCAGCTTTCGATTGTTTTCCCATGTTTTGTTCAAATGGTCATAAATTGTCTCCAAAATTCGAGTATAGTTCAGCTGCGTAGGCCCTGAAAAAGAAACATTTCAAATATCTCTCGATAGTATCTACTCTATGTAGAAAGATTTTTTTATTAAACCGTATATTGTACGTACACGATGCCTCTGTGAAATTATTTAGTGTATTGAATATAAGGGATGGGCTGCTTGTAACATTCGACAACCATTCTCCTGATGTGCCATGTATTATGCCCATTTTTGATCCATACATAGATACATCCAAATTTTGCATTAGAACTCTGATGAAACAAAACTTGCTAGACTCAATGTTTAAACTGAAAAAAACGTTTCATCGGTATTACAACGCACTAGAACTCACGCAAGGAAGTCCCTTGTATACTCTATGGACCATGCACCATCGAATACGACCAATGCCTCTAATCGTGGTGAATCTACTTCTAGACAGGCCAGTTCTGGGAACAAATGATTATCCGCATAGCTATAAAATGTGTCGATGACATAGCTAGTCATACGTTCCAACGCATCCGGGGATATGTGTACTACGCCTCTACGATACACTAACATCTCAGCTGCTGCATAAGTCTATTAATAAGTTGAAAACAATATTGATTATTTTTATATCTATAAACTGAAATCGTACTACAAATACAAACCTGTTCGTTCAGAATAGTATTTGATACAGCATGCAGAAAATGCTGTGCTCTATTGCATGCTCTGATATTCATGTTGAAAGCAATACCTTCGTACGAATAATACATGTCCAAGATTTGACTAAGTCGGAGATTGTAAAAGTCTTGAATCCAAGTTTGCAAATTACTTGCGATAATCAAACCTGATACGAGTTAGAAATAACATGGCTAATTAAATTATGTATTTGTTCATTTAAGGAAAGAATGTCCAGAGTGTCACAAAATTATGTTGCGGGCACCATAGCGCGATTCTACACCCCCCTATAAAGATCCCCCTGCAAAATTTACCTTGAACGTGAAAAACAAGGTAAAAAAACCTAAATTTCTTTTTTAATATTTAAGATTGTTAATTGGTTCCTCATGTCATTTTCGGCTAAATCGGGGGTGTAAATAGAATCGCACTATGGTGTCCGCGACATATAATTTTGAGACTCTTATAATACTTTTACAGATTACCATCGATGCCTCCTAATAATTCGGCTCTAGTCGCATCAAAGTTATCATGCGAACTTGTAAGATAATAAACAGCTGGTCGCATCGTATTGTTCCAATATCCAGTCGCACCGATGCTCATATTTTGCCATTTGAAAGGTCCCTGGTATACAGCCATTTCTGCCAGATCACCTGAGACAACATTATCTTGGTATTTTTACACATGAACAATGTTTTCTAACGAACAGACAACAATTTACCCGCGACTGTAGTCAACCACACATTATCCAGTCTGATGGAGGAGGTTGTTAAAGTACGATACCACATATGCAATTCGTGACTCATTTCGCTTCTTGGTAGAACAAAGTCAATTTCTTCCTCATTGTATGTGGAAGTCTCTACAGTTGTAGAATTTCTTTCTGCAAAACAAAAAATTTTGTAACGTGTTACGTACGACACTACAGTGGTATCTATGTAAGTATGTACACAGATATTCTATACCTAGCTCAGGCACTTCCAAACTGGCAATTAGTTGATTTAATGGAACATTTTGATGTTGCAGAGATGCAGCGATAGCTCCTATAATTGCTCCAGGTGCAACAGTTCCATACTGTGTTAAAATTACTCCTTGTTGTCTCGGATGATTAAATGTATCGGTAGGTTTATCTGTACAATGTTTTCGATTTATATACATTATTTTAAATGGTTTTGTCTTCTACTACAACTACAACTACGACCACAAACTTACCAGACAATTTTTCAGTTTTAGTGTCTTGCTGGCAAGATTCATTTCTGCATTTCCGATCATCGGGCTGCACAATCGTGTTAGATATAGCTCGATGGAGCATGCAACGTTCCACGGGTAGGAGCATATCATCTGGTAAAATATCTGCATTGCCTGGAATCAGTTCTTCGATCAGTTTTTGTTTCACACGTTGCGGTCCAGTTGCTCGGAATGGAAGTACTCCATCTGTGATTTGTACTTTTGTTTGGTATTCAACCCCGTCAAATTTAAACCTGTAATTTATAAAATAATATCAGCATGGTGGCTTTAAAATGACGTATCTAACGTCAAGATTTCAATGCAGTATACGTGTACGTATTATATTATAGTATGTATATTTAACGTATATATCCAAGAACCTTTGGAGCAAAGACGATGACAGTTCTCTCATATCCATTGTTCTGTACGACTGTCTTTCCAGTTTCTGTATGATATCTATTAATACACGTAAGTTTAATGGATGTGAAGAGTTGAATGCAGCATTGGCTGTGTAACATTCCTTGAGCTGTTCCGGGATAGTTATTTGGGACCACACCAACTGCAGTTCTATACAACAAACAAAATGTATTTAGTAATTGATGCTTCATTAATTAATTCGTGAACAATTGTAAAACTGAACAAGTACATATTCGAGTTGATCAACTTACCGCAACACACTATCCATAATACAATTTTGTTAATCACCATATTTGCCTTACAGGAAATTCATGATCTATGTTATTTCAAGCCTTCCAAGAGTGTCATGCTTTTGATATTTATCTGAATCTTTTCAATGATTCACAATCACGCAAAGCTTGGTAAAGATTATGTCCTATTTGAAACACGTTGATAAGATAATTATCGGCAAAAGAAGTTCAATTCCTATAATAAAAAACAAAAGGTGGGTATATATGTACACCGTTGTTGGTGTTGTTCTTGTCTGATACATATACGTATATGTAAATAAATTACAAAATATTCTTTTCAAAGAGTGTGATTGCTGTTTGAAATACCGTTGATCGTACAAGCAAAATTTCTGAATACGTTGAGAGAAAATATGAGATCACAAGTATAAGAAACTTCGATTCATGTTATTCCCATATATCCAATTTATTACTTACAAGATACCTGTAATAAGGTCTGGGTGAGGTAGAGCTGCTATTACTCATGACATACCGTACTATCTTATCAGTTTAGTGATGATAGATACTATTATATCTGTAGATAGGTGTGGTGTTACACTATGGTATATGGAGTTGAAGGAGTATCATTCATTCTGTGCTTAAGGTGTCCACCTATAAATTATTGTAAGTATTTCACTCTTTCGAACACGGTTTAATTGCTAATCGTCTTGCATAAGATTACTATCTGTTTTTAGATTTAACAAAATGATTAAATTATCGCTCCTGTATTACCTTGGTGCCCTTCTACTAACACTAAGTGAGTATTCTAACGATATACACATATTTATATGTGTTGTTGTATATTTCTCATCAATCAAATAATGAGAGGATAATGTTCATTTCACTCTAAATAAAAAATTCAAATCTTGCTGATTTCAGGTGTCTGGGGACAAGAAAATGCAATTCGAAAGCTTTCACCATCTCTTCTAGAGTGTTATGAAAATAATTTTCTTTCACAAAGAAATAACACGCTGCCGCATACTTTGAACACGTTCGTCTCGATATTACGGAAAATCGAAAATACAGAAGGTCTTAATATGGATTTGAGGAGTTTATCTGTTGCTCTCTTACATCGGTAAGACCAGTGATTATGTTACATAATATGTTAATACTAAAACGAGATACGATTACGAATGATTTCATCAATATTTGAAATGTATAGTTTTAGACAAGATGGAATTGTATTGAAACATGGGATTCCCGAACAAGATGGGGTGACACCTTATGCGCCGTCGGATCCCCAATTTTACCGTCTTGCCCAAACCCTTAAACTTATACCAGGAGATGCGCGTCAATTTCCTAACAATAGCATCACAAACGTTGAAAGGGTACAACCAACAGATTACATTTACCTCTAGCTAGCGTATGCACTTGTTACTCGAGCTTCTCAAATATATTTCATATTTAATATTATATTATATCGTTTTACAGTGTACGTTGCACTTCATGTTATCCAGTAGTATCGAAAAATACCAAAGAGGAAACGAAGCAAAAGTTTGCAGATACGCAAGTCAGTACAGGTATCCGAGAAGCGTTTCGGATCACGATGGAGTGACAAGCAAACATACTAATGACGCGAAAACCGACAATTCTAATACCGCTGATGCAGAAACTTTATCACCCGATCAATTGTAAGTGAAATCGCTGCAGTTGCAATTGCAATAGAATAGATATATTGAATACTTACATACATACAGTCGGGGACAATATTAAATGGACACTCTTAAAAATCGCATAACTTTCTTAAAATTGGTCCGAAGGATTTGAATTTTTTTAAGATTTGACTAGTTTGCTAGAGAATGAGTGAACAAAAATTTGTTTGAACCGCAATTGGTAGGAATAATGCAAAATTAAAAAAAATGATGTTTCTTCAACTTTTTTATCTGAACCTGTAATGGTAATTTAAAAAAAGCGTTTTGTAGATTCCGCTAATTTATATGCATACTGAAAATTTCATCGAAAATTTTGAAAGTTACCGAAATCTACAAAACGCATTTTTTAAATTATCGTTACAGGATCAGATAAAAAAAGTTGAAAAAACATCATTTTTTAAATTTTGCATTATTCTCCTAACAATTTTGCAATCTGAACAAGCTTTTGTTTATTCATTCTCTAGTAAACTAGTCGATCTAACATCTTTAAAAAATTCAAGTCCTTTAGACGAGTTTTGAAAAAGTTATGCGATTTTTAAGAGTGTCCACTTAATATTGTCCCTGACTATACATACTTATGTATGTATAATGAAGTATAAATAACGTATACGTGAAATTATAGAAAAACTATGTCCAATCCGAGGGACGAAAGAACTAAAGTTACAGACGATCCAAACAAATTTTATTCAGAAAAACAAGAGAAGAATCCAAAAATGCAGCTACCACCTCTAAGCAAATGCCCTGTAGAGAATGGAGTTATACAGACCCGGTGCGTCTAATCTTTCGCTAAAAAAACTCAGAACCGAAAGTAAACCAATCGGTAAGATATTTAATGGACTGAATGAATTATTCTAATGAAACACATTTTAGATGGGGCGTTATTTCTCCTGGTCTAGTTCTTTCCGCGATAGCAGCTGCAACACAACCGCAACAAGTCATGTTGGGAAACTTACAATCTGATTTGTCAAAAAAATATAATGCAGATCTATTGTCTGTGCCCATAGACAATAAATGGTTCGCCACTTTAGCTGGTAAGATGGACCTCTCCAACTGTATTGTACATACACTACTGTGCAAAAGAAAAATATAGTATAATTATAAGATATAATGACAAACAGTATCTTTATGTAGAAATTGTATCGTACAATGATTGATTTATTGCATTTAAAGTATTAGATAATCCGCAATAACATATATTCTCAGAACTATTCAAGTAAACAGCGGAATCCTTTCTCAAAACTTACTGTGTCCTTATTTGATTTTTTACGCTTTTCTATTAAATATAGTCGGGTGCTTCTTTCTTTTGCACAGTAGTGTACGTATATATAAATATAAACGACTATTATATGTAAATACACACAATTAAATTTGTCTTTTCTATTTGTTTTGACAGGAGACTTGGCCGAGGTTGCTTTAATACAAGGTCCTACAAGGGCAAATGTTGGCGTCGGGACAACTGGTCATTGGAATTCTATTGCTCTGCCACGCTGGTATTTTTTGGATTCGAATGAAACATATGAAATGACTACAGCAGAAATAAGAGGCGATTTAGATGGTTTAATCTTGGCTAATGAAGTCAGTAAATTGTATTCGAGGATACCCAAATTGAGACTATCACAAGTATTCGACATGTACTACAGCGAGAAAGGATTCTTCGATCCATCGATCAGAGCATGTAATCGCAGAACGCTATTCACAACTGTGGCTACCAACAAAACGATGACTGAACAGGTATAGCTGTTACAGATATAGCCAAATTTTCAAAACTCTTAGAATATGTACCTTCTAACAGTGTGTTCTTGCTTTATGTTCTTGTTTCTAGACGATTAGTGCTGCTTTATTATTAAATTCTGACATAGCAGAAGCTACGGTTAATGAAGAAAAAATTCAAGAGTTTTCGGTAAAAGCGGTGAACAATTTGATAACATACGTTCGTAAGTATAGATCTTTGAATCATTGAATATCAGTTTCGATCAACTCCTGGAGAACCTTTAATCAGTTTTTTCAATTAATTTTATTATTCTTATAGCTTCGTCGATGAATATGGACCTCACGTGCGAGAAGACAGATTCCTTAAACGACTTCCTACAAGCAAAGGTTGACTTGACTATAATTTTAGATACAACCTGGGCATTTTCTGCGATACAGCCCATTCTCGCGTAAGTACCCATACGAGATACATGTTTGTTCGAATTAGAATGCACGTCATATGAAATCATGCTGAGAAGAAAATTGTTCTGTATCTTCCAGAACATTGCTAGAGGGCATAGATTTAAACCAATTTAATAGCAATTTCACGCTAATAAATGGCTACGATGGAACTGAGATTATAAACAGTACATCCAGTATTTTGGACTTCTATGCTTACAATTCATCACACTATGACAATAGTACGTATTTCACACTATATTTCATATTCGTAATCACGTAAATAACGAACGAGCCAAGCTGAACGAGTAACCGTCTTTAAATGTGGTTTCCAGTTACGCATAAATTTGATTTGGCAAAATCGATCGACAAAGTACAAGAGCGTTTAGAGAAGAAATTGGAGAACGAACGCAACCGAGGCGAAGGCGGTGCAAGATCTGACATTGTTCTAATTATTCCATATAGTTTTAGTATTACCAGTGGCGACAAAGAGTACTCTTTGGGCAGGATATCACGAATGCGCGAGCAAATACCAGGTAAGCGATGAATCATATTAGTTAAAACATTCTTATCCATGTTTATTCTTCGATTCAATGAATTGTAAAGTCAACATAGATTATAGATACTGTAAATACACGTATGCACGCACACATATACACCTCTTATTCGTGATTGATTAATTTCTATTTCTGTTTCTATTCAGACACAACCTCCCTTATTATGGCATACGGATCGAAAGATATGTGGTCCGAATTAGTTCAAAATCCTGTAACAGATCTATTCACAATCGGCACCGGTGATACGGAAGAGGATTTGTTACCGATAACCAATTTGATCTCCAGAATAAAACAAGGTGAAAGAATTAGTGCTATCGGTATTTTAGTCAATTTTGAATTTCATATTAACAAAAGGAAAATGTACTTTTTTTGCAGTTCCTAAACGGCTTATCAATACACAATGTGGTTCAAATTTCATTTCGACTGGACAATCAAATGCATACGTTGATTATGTTCCGCCAAATACTGTTAATTTGTATAGATTACATCCTAATTATTTTTTCAAACCTGGAAGTTCTGCTACAGTAAAGGTAAGATTTCCGTTCAAGCATATAATTTTAATATCCATGGTTGTTCACACAATACATAAACCATCTTTGAATCTTCCTAGATTCAAGGCTCCAACTTAGATAATCTGACTATATGCTCGGCACGAGAACCACTGTATCCCAATGCAAAGCAAAACGTAATGTCTAAAACATGCGTATCGGTGACTGGTGAAACATATAACATCACAGTTTCTTGTGCCGAAGCTACTTTCATTCATGATTGCCCACCGCTCTATTTGTCTGTAATTGCAAATTCCACGTCAACGGCGTGCACAGGTAAACACTATTATTTCATCTATTGTTGCACAAGAAAATCAAACAAGAATATAGGAAAATCCGTAAATGTTAATCTTTCTTCCCATTTTTCCTTTTTCTTTCAGATCTTCAAAAGTGCCGATTTTCAACTTCAATAAAATACACGATATCCTACGACAATCTAATGTGTGTCAGTGGTGCAAGCAAAATTGCATTTAGTTCACTTATTCTAATTGTACTCTTAGCATTCCTCAATTTATAAAAAGGACGATAATCTTTTCTAGATTTACGAATAGAATAATCATCTATCATTCATTCCTGAATATCAAGTATTCAGATAATGGTTCAAGAACATTTTATATATCGACTATGCCTCTTATTATATAATAATAATGTGTGCAACTGAGCATAAATTTATATTTCCATACTTATAATTAAAAAACACGCAACTTTCACGATTCTCTTTTATAATACAGTGATTAGGTGATAGCAAAAAATTACGGCGAATGTGGATTTTGTATATGTTTTTGTATAAATAATGTATTACCTCGTGTCAAAACGAAAATACAACATAACTGCTTTAACTTTAAATAAAAGGTTTACAGAGCGTAACTGTATGATCTATTCCGCATGCAACTTTCTTTACTTGCGCTCCAACAGTTACCTATAACAATCGTATCGTCATATTATTATGCATATACATATATTACATGTACTTTACTGTTATGCTCTTTTTCCGAATATAGCTAACTTACCTTTAATGGAAAACATTGATCTTTAATGTGCCCCAATCCTAGAGATCCAAACTTATTACAACCCCACATATACAAATCACCTATATTAGTTAAGGCTGCTAGATGACTCATACCGCAAAATATTTTAATTACCTACGAGCAAGTACGGAATTAATTTATGTGTATTTACTAGATTTGTGTCGATTCGAATATTTATTGCTTACTTTCGTATTTTTTTCATATGCGTTTTTACCAAATAAAATAGATGGAATTTGTGTGGGTTGCGAAATGTTTTTAATTTCAGGTCCAAAACCAAGAATACCATATCCCCATACGTAAACATCTCCTGCATCTATGGCACGCATACAATGTAAAAGTCCAATACCGATATTATATATGAATACATACCATTTAAAGCCATGCAAAAACAACCGCCGCTTGCTATATCGGTAATGCGACCCAATTGTTCCAATCTGTTCAATTCTGTGGCAATGTTTATTTGCTGATTATCACCGGTAGTAAATAATTGTCCATACTCGGAGTTACCCCAGCCAAACACTTTTCCTTTATCTGCAATTACGTAGCTGTTGTAACTAGTCGATCGCTCAGAGTACACTATTATTCGATGGTTTTCAACATCGCATAAATATGCAATTTATCATAGAATCAATACATGAATATTGGAGATACCGCTGAGTGCTAATACACAATCTGCTATGCAAGCAACTTTTATAATATGCTGTCCAGCCAAATCTCCCTTCACCAAAGTCGGTCTATACTCATTTTGGTAATGCGCCAAGCCGGTCTGTCCATCCGCACCCCAACCAAAAGTATATACTTCACCGGATTCTGTTAAGAGTATACTATCATATAGCGATAAGGAAAGATATTCAAATATATAACGATTACATTGATTGTGACACATTATTATATCTTGTACCTGTGGTCTTGACCAGCTGTAACAGCTTTTATTCTTTTGCCCTTGATATCAGATATATGATGAACTACTTTACTTTTATTATACTCTTCGTTCGATATTATAGGTCTACCACACTGTCCATAGGCATTATTTCCTAATGTAAACAAGCCTTCATTCGTTAGTACCAACAAGTGTGCTCTTCCAGCAGCAATATCTATAACTCTACTCGAAGATTCTTTGAGTGGCAATATAATGGGTCTTGGGTCGATTATTAAATCGTTAGGAAACTTTCTGTCCAGATTATTGAAACCTGTCAACGTGTTAGATGTTAGGTCTTTGTACATAATAGAGTGCTTTATTGATAAATATCTCAAGTGACTGGCCTGTAATTGTCCCAGAACTATCCCCATTACCGCGGAGTATACCCCATCAGGGGCCCTGAAGCTTGAGAGGCCTCGATCGCAGAGAAGTGTAACATAATATGGGTCGGGTATATCGGTGTGAAACCAGGAGACCACTACTAATCCGATAACAAAACTTCTTTATTTTTCATTATTTTTTTATGGGACTTTCACTAACATATTCGTGGCATTTTTCTAATGAAAATGATACCAAATATGATATATTTCCAATGATATTTATTTGTGTGATGAATAAACTGCGGATTTTATGCATTTATGACAAAAATGGGCAGATGTAATTTAAAACAGTAAAAACATCAAGACGATTTAAGGACATTCATATGTAATATTTAATTTATTACAATTTTTAAAAATAGGAAGAAATTTTTATATGGTCCCTGCATCTAGCAAGTGACGAAGAAAATTTTTATTTTGCATAATGATCAGTAGTCTAGTGACGAACGATGAAAATTTCATCAGAATTATATCATATTTGATATCATTTTCATTAGAAAAATGCCACGAATATGGTTTTGCATTAGTTATGTTTATACTTCTTGGCGACCAAGGCCCTTGAGCTTTACTGTCCTTTTCTATGTTCGGCAAAAGTCAAAGAATAGTATCCCTAGCTGGACCCATGTTTTGAACAATTATCAATAAAACACTGTACTGTGAAACTTACGATTAACTACTAATATTTACCGAGCTGGGAGTCCGTGTTTATTCCACTTCCATATAAAATATTTTCATCTTTGGAAGATACGGCAAAAGCGGTAAAACCATAACCACAAGTTATATTTGTCACATTGTGTTTTTCTCCAAAAAGTAATCGTTTTGGCTGTGCCACATAATAAAAACCTTTCATATCTAATGATCGTTTTAGTATTCCAAGAGCTCCGTGTGCCGCTAAACCCCAAACATATACTCTGTGAGTTCCTGGATCGCTAACAGGATACTGAAACACTATACAAATATCATGGATTAATACATTCGCTAATACGATTTCAAATGATATAATTTTGGATGTAATACCTGGAAGTTCTTTTAAAATAGACTTTTTGTTCTCCGGTTTATTCAAACGTATGCTTTCGCTGCGTTTTCGCGCAGACTTTTTGATACAGGTTTTCATCACATTCAACATATTTAAATAGTTACTATTGTTTCTTGTTTATCAATTAGAATTTATCATTAGAATTATAGAGGTGACGGTGACACTCCTGTCTCCTGTCCTGTCGGGATGTTCGATGTATACGACGTACGAATCGTACGGTACGATACCTCTGGATACCTCGAAATTGTAAATTGTAAACCTATTTATACATGCGGTCTAACGAGGTCGGCGTTCCCCAAAAAATTGAGGAAATGTTTGAAAACGTGGCAATATTAGATCTGTAATATCACAGAAAGCAGTATTTAATTTCGACTTAGTCACCGTAATTATTTTCGTTTTATTCTTCGTTTTAATTTTAGCATTCAAAGATTAAAAAATTTCCACGGGAAAGTAGGTAAATATGTAAGTATTTATTTAGTCAAATATTAGTTTTTACTTTTTACCCATTTTTACCTATGAATATGTAATTGAGCGACACTAGCGTCACTTGCGATTTTCACGTAGCGGTAAAACGCTCAAATTGTTAGCCAAAGGTTACCGACCACTGATATATATCAGTGTTACCGACGCACAGATATACCTGTATTTACTATCACCAGAGAGTGGACCTAAATTATACCCAATTATACCACAGACAAGGTATTATCTATTTATACCAGGTTTATACCTCGTGATTAGAAAGAAGCACCCGGCCATATATAATAGAAATAAGCGTAAAAAATCAAATAAGAACACAGTAAGTTCTGAAAAAGGATTCCGCTGTTTATAATTGAATAGTTCTGAGAATATATATATATGTATTATTGCAGATTATCTAATACTTTAAATGTAATAAATCAGTCATTGTACAATACATTATATTATATCTTATAATTATATACTGGGTGCTTCTTTAAAGAAGAAGAAATCTATTTTGTACAGTAGTGTAGGTACCTCGTCTATATATATACAGAGAGGATAAATATATATATGCTACCAGAGAATGCTACTATACAAACATATATATATATATATATACATATATATATATATATATATACACAGATGATACACAGAGTTATTCTATGGCGAAAATGACAAGAACTATTTTTCGCACGAATAAAAAATAATATTTGAATGCAGAAAATACGAAATACCAGGAGGACCAAGGACATACTGCACTGAATTCTGTGGCCTTCATAAGAATATTCTATGTTTTCAAAGTTTTCTCACGAACATAAAGGTTTTATCTCATGTGAGACACAATCGTCGCGCGATAGCGGCGATCAAAGGCGGTCTGTACGAATAATGGGCGAAAGATAAGATACATCTGTAATTATAATAAGAAGTGGAAGTATAAAATATACGGTATACAGAAAATGAAATTGTCTGAACTGAAAGGCACTTTAAATATATAGCTTTCGAAATACTTTTCAGTTAATGGTAAATGTATATCAATGTATATTGTAAATGATTGCTCTTCAACGAGGAAGAAAACTGTGTTGGGTGCTGGGTACAGAGGGTAAATTTGTTTGCTGGCTTGCAAACAAATTCGGTTCGCCTATTGAATCGTAATAAAATATATCCTTTACGCCTTACAAGTTATTCGTATTTGAACAAAGATACGGTGTACGGTATACGGTGTATGTATCTACATCTATTTATCTACATTCTACATACTCGAATAAAAGGGGTCAGTAGAGAGTAGAGACAGAGAGATAGTTTGTGGTTATTTGTTACGGCGCGCCTACCATCCGGACGATGGAAATAGATTTTCATTCGTGAAGTCACACGCCGAGATGTTCTAGATATATAATTCGTGGCAACTCCGTGAGGGAATTGGCAGCCATTTTTAAACTGCTTGCTTAGTATAATAAAGTAGAGAAAGGGATTATGAATGAGAAAAAAACAACTCACAAAAGGGAAATACGCGGAGTAAGAATGGATTAGAAGGTAGCATGATCTTGACGCGCATCAAATGAGGCAAACGAGGATTCTGAAATCCGTGTGTACGTGTTGACTGACGAGTGATTCGTTTCGAGTGGACGGTACTCGAGCGAATGCACTTCTTCCCCGTGAAATTGATGGAAATGGTGAACTGTCAACACCTCTGCAAAATGAGAATATGAATTTGATTCGAATCACCGTGACGAGCAAGGATCGGCTGGTTTGAAGGAGAATCGTGTCGATCGCGTGACGGGTGAACAGTTCGATGCCGAAAGGCCCCGGCTAAGAGCGATGTCGATGTTAACATGCAAGAGAACAACGAATACAAAGATCGTGGCTCTCGAATGCTAAGTTCCTATAATAATGGCAGATAATGTACACAGAAAATCGCATAAGCTGTCGGATGGTAGTAGTAGAAAGACGTCGAACACAGTGCACCGTACCACCACCGAGACGATTCGGTTAGGAGAGCCAGAGAAACTGTACCAGCCGGTTAGTTTGACCAGCTCCAGCAACGTGACGGCCAGTAATCAGTGTCGGAAAAAGACATCGTCCTTCCAAATAACAAGCGTTACCGTCGGTTGTCGTATGAGCAACGATGCTGGCGAAGATTCGAACGATGATCTGGACGAATCCCATACAGAGGACAATTCCGTGGAACACTCGCGTATCACCGATATCGACATCGAAACGCCTAGTTACTCCGAAGATACCTTTTCCAAAGAGGATGTATTCTTCAATACAAGTAACGCTGCTCTCAGCACAGCTCCGGTGATTCCTACCAGTTCTCAATATGGTCTGGCGATCGTACCATCGGAGGGGAGCAATGTTATTAATTCGGTAAACGACAGCAATATTAATACTCTGGATATTACGTCTGTTACCGACAATAATATTATCAACTTACTGTCAAGTAACGCTAAACAAGATGCCGACCTGCGCGAAGTACATTCGCACGGTAGAAACGAGCGGTTCAAAGTGGTTAAAATTGAAAGCACCGAACCTTTCAAAAGAGGCAGATGGACTTGTATGGATTATTTAGACCACACGTCAGTCAATCAACCAACCGCGATCAGTACTCCTAAAGTGTCAGATCCGAACGAGGTATGCATATCTTACGGGGTTACGGATAGTGGAATCGTGATACCAGATTCTTCCAAGCAATCCGTCATATCTGAGGAGAAAGGTATAGGCATAGATTCTAATGGACAAGTATCCACCCATCAGGATGTGCATGCATCGATCGGCGTACCAAATAATCCTGCAACTGTTACGAACGCTAATTACGCAGTAAGCAATTCTATTCCTCCAAATGCTCAGCATAATCCGACGCAAGTTCAAACTCAGCAAAAGGTTCAAGCCCCGACGCAAATTCCCCCATATTTCCAATCTACCACTCAGCAGTTGACCTCTCAGTCGCAACAACAGCAACAGCAACAACAACAGCAACAACAAGGAGGGCAGGGATCAACATTACCATCTAATCTGCAACCTGCCCATCCGAATAATTTGACTCAACCTCAAAGTATGCCCCAAGGGTCTATTCCTATCATAACACAGACTGGTAATAACAATGTGACAGCTCAGCAAAATATAGCTCATTCTAAAGAAGATACATATGTGACAGTGAGTACGCAGAATCAGTCGATGCCAGTCCAAACAGTTTGTCAGCCATCTGTTCAACAACCACCAGTTCCAACGTCTCAGGCTCCAAACATTCTGGTTACCCAACAGCAGCAGCAACAGCACGCGCCTCCTCCTCAGCAACAACAGCAGCAGCAACAACAACAGCCTCCTCAACCACTGCAAACACAAATTTCTGAATCGTTGACTGCCATACAGGGAATGCAGAGCATCCAGAATATTCATAAAGTTCCTCAAACTGGTGCACAGCAAACTTCTTCGACTATACACGCTCCCGGAGCACCGGTACAATCGCAAGTGATACCTCCAACTCAAATGCAACCCCAAACGTCTGGTAGCAATGCTCAAGTGCAAATGGCGCAAGTGTCGGCTAGTTGCCAAAACGTTGTAGGTGGTTTGCAACAAGGAAGCATGACGTTTCATCAGTCAGACCCGGAGCAGGACTCCATCGCAGGCATAGTAACTGCATCTACAACTCAGTCGGCTGATACCGCGCTTCTAGAATCTTTAACCGAAGTTACGCAAGGCAGTGATGAACATCATACCCTCGAAGATAACGAAAGGTACGCGTTTGGGTAATTTCAATCAAATTATCCGCGTTGTATAAGTATAACTATAACTTGTAATGCTATTTTTACTACAGCATGTCGGGGACTAGTGCTGTAGCAATTGATAACAAGATTGAGCAAGCCATGGTAAGCGATCTATGTCAGAAACAATTACTCAATGAAGATAACGAACTGTAATGTCGGTTTAACGAGCGATTACACCTTTTTCTAGGATCTTGTTAAGAGTCATTTAATGTTTGCTGTACGAGAAGAAGTCGAAGTACTCAAGGAAAAAATAGCAGAACTTATGGATCGCATCAATCAATTGGAAGCTGAAAATTCAATTCTAAAAGCTCACGCAACTCCAGAAACGTTAGCTCAATTGAGCCAATCCAATGCAAAATTACCCCAAAACAGTTCAGGAAACGGTCAATAGGTAACCATTGTACATAAGTTTCTATTAATACTTTGTCAAGTACATAATGGATAATATAATTATTGTATATAACTTTACGATTTTTAGAAATTTATAAACAATGAGATTTATTATATTATACATATTAGCATTAGCAACTTTTTTTAAAGTAAATTAAAGATAATAGATTATTTTTTACTATTTCAGTTTACTGTTTAGAAAATATAAATAATAATTTAAATCTGTAAATTCAATTTTCTTTCAAAATGATAATCATTTTGGAAATATGTATTGTTACGATCTTAGACAGAAACAAGGACATATATGAGTATGAGTGCATGCCAAGACTAAGCAGCATAAGTAACGGAGTTGATATTGTTTCATGATAGATTCAAGATTTTGAACATGTTAAAAAAGAAAGTATATAACAATACGAAATAGGCAGCTAGACATTCCTAGATGATTTTTTCCTATTACCTCCGCATTTGGCCGATTTCATTCACAGATCTTCAGTCACAACAATTGGCTACTTAACCGAGAACTGGAAATTCAAAAAACATTTGCATCCTTTAGATTACATGTGATTTTACGTTGATATTTTACTGTCATTTTCATTCATAAAAGCAGTTGTTTACATGAATCTATGTAATTTTCATTATTATTATTATTATTACCATCGTCATCGTCATCATAATCTTCATCGTCATCGTCATCGTAATCGTAATCGTCATTATCATCGTCATCGTCATTATTATCGTTATGATGATTATTATTATTACTACTACTACTATTATTATTATTATCATCATCATTATTATTAAAGACCAAGCCTCGTGTTTCGTAAGCTGTACTCGAGTTGTAAGTTGTAAACTGATTTTTAAAGTGATGCATATTATAATCGATAACATGCTGATAATCGGAAAAACAGTTAAATACATACTATTTCTGGTGTGCATCGAAAAAAAATCTACATTTTCCTGTCAACATCTTATGTCACATCTTAAACATGCCTAATAAAAGAAATTTTTAATTGTATATAATACTCTCTTTTAAAATTCCTAATAAAAATAAACGAAAACTCGAATTAAAATATTGCTACACAGTTTATTATTATTATTGTTATTGCTATATTGGGGTTGTTGTTAATCAATTCATTTGATTACGATTTTTGAGAAAGTTTTATTCGATCACTATAAAGACTAATGATGACACGTTAACATAAAATCTTATCATGATGAAAACCGCTTTTTCAATTGGAGAAATCAGAATTCATAATTACACCTTACAAATTTATAAATGTTATAAATTTTTCTAGGAAGGAAAAAATTAACAACATACATGTTTTTCTTCTTATATCATTATCAATAGCATAACTTCTTTTTAGAGCTATTGCGCACACAAACATGGTCATATAATATATATATATATATATATAAAATATATATGTACATACACATATATATATACATATATATATACATATATATGTGTGTGTGTGTCTATATATATATATATATATATATATATATTCATACAAATCCAAAGTTCTTTGCCTTAATAGCAATTAGTAGTTTATGTCTTAATACGTGACGAGAGCTGTACAATGGAACGTATAGTCGAGAAATACATGTATTTGCAGTTGGTAGATGTGCATCGTCTGCTGGCCGTAATGTCACACTTGGCATAGGTTGGTAGCCGTCTCCGCTTGCCGGTAATGCTGGAGATCCTGTCCAAAAGTATACCTGCGAAACAGTCGGTAAACATTCGAATATTTTGAATGGATTGTAACTAGAGATGCCTATTTCACGTACATATAGACCCCGTTCAGACACGGCGGAATCAGCGCGTTTTCGACCGCGCGGACCTTATTTACATTAGCGTATATGGATTCGTTCACACGCATCCGCGCGGTCGAACAATCAAAAACAAAAATTGCGCGGTTTCCGCCGTCTGAACGGGCTCATAAATACGCGTGGTACGTGAACCGTGTACATAGTAAGAATATTTAAGGATCCGTGAATACGGACCTGCGAATACGGATCCGTTCGGCACGTTTGAGTCCGACAACGTTATTGTTTTTCGATCGAATACTTTTCGACTGTTGATGTTAGAAGTGAGACACTAATAAAATCGCGGTAAATTGTTCGACGTTACATTACCGTATATTAAAATACACTTGTAAAATAAATACACAATATTTGTGAAGTTAAAATATACGGGTAACCGTGTATTTTAATTTCACAAATACATATTCGTTTATTTATTTTACACTTTAATATTGACTTTATTATTGTCTCACTTCTAACAGACACATCAACAGTCAAAAAGAATTCGATCGAAAAACAATAACGCATCAGTTGTCGTACTCGAACGTGCCGAACGGATCCGTATTCGCTGATCCTTCAATTCGTACTACACGGTTTACGTACCATGTGTACACGTGTATTTTAGTACATGTTTAAAACCGCGATCTCTAATTTTAACGTCCAGGAGAAGAGTTTGTATAGTTCACTGTTTATAAAAAAAAGAAAATTATGTGAGATTCTTACCAAATCCTGGCGTTCGGTGTGTGACATTTTCTCTACCGTAGACCATAACCATCGTTTAAATTTGGCCAATCTATCCACAGATTCTCCTGATTCGTCATTGAATGAGGTATAAGATATAAGAACAGAAACGTTGATATCGCCGACTCCGTTCAAAAGAAGTCGTAGATCTTCGGAAGTTAAACCGTCGAATGCTCCTTCCGGAAGAACATCAAATACCCCTTCTCTCATCGCTTGCAATGCTTTCTCTTGTACTTTGATCATACGAACTTCAGCATATTTTCGAACGTAATCGTAAACATTGCTTGCTGTTACTTCTATGTCACGACCGTTTGGTATTAATTCGATCGATCCACCTCCTTCTTCGGGACACAAATCAATACTGAAACAATCGCAATAGAAACGTGAATGAATCAGAAGGAATCTCGACGTGCAATCTCGAGTTCATTTTCTAAGTGTGCCGAAGAATGTGCATGTTGAATGGTTGAATGGTACCTGAACGTAAGATCAAGAGCGGAGAATAAGCTGTTGCTGTCCTTGGTCTCGGAGTCGATGACAAGCTGCCTCAGACTTTCGTAAATTACAGAATCAAAGAACGCCAAATCGTGGAAACGTATCGGCCTTCCTAATATATATTTGATTACGTGACGATTTAAAAATATAGGGCACAGCTCGTTTTGTAGGAGACACAATCCTATGAGTCTGAAAGATAAGAGATGTTGATCAAAATGTCGCGACATTATGCGATTAGATTAACACTTTCGTTAGTTTCATTCGTCATTACCTGCCCACATTTCTGAATGCATTCAGTCGTTCGTAGCTGGCCCTTCCTTGCCGCGGCGTATAGAAACCTCTCTTCCCCGGTGAATAAAAAAGGGGTGCGTTATCTTCCGTGTCATCCGGAATACTGTTCTCGATTTTTTTCTTATTTGCTCCCCACCGAGCTGCCAAACTGTACATATCTAGATCTAATAATCCCTCACTCGGCAAATATTGATTCGCTGAATCGCTGATCAATTCGAACGCTTCGTCAACCTTTTGCCGCAGCGCGTCCTCCGAAGCTAACAATATCGATACGTATGCAGGGGATAGTTCGAGAAGCATACCAGTTATTTTTTGGGCTAACATGGGTCTCAACGCGTAAACCTGTAAATGTAAGAAGCATATAACAATCGGAACAAAAATCGAATTGAAACGGTTCGCCGACAGCTTTACAAATGTCCTTCTACGAAACAAATGTTGTAAAAATGTTATTAATTACTTTCGGATACAGCCTGTCTCCCAGTTGTTGTTGATGCATGGTCAAGTGGTCGTTAATTGGGTGACTAACGGGCAACGGATGAGAATTGGAGGATGAACTACCAGGTCCGGTACTACTGCTTCCTTCGACAGAGCCGGATGGATGGAAAGAACGAGCTTCGAAAGACAATCCCCTGCGTGTACCGCGACATTTCCCAGACGATCGAGGATTCTGGAATAAAAAGTCGATCCCGTGAACGATCGTCATCGATAGAAGGAGCCGTTATCTCAGCTTCGTTATTTTCTTTTCTCACCGCTACTTCTGGAAATTGTCTTACCTGTCGTCTCAGGTCACGATCACGGTCGCGGTCGCGATCTCTACTTTTAATTTTTTGTAGAACGTTGTACGGCGTATATTTTGACCCTACTTGTGCTGCTTCAAGATTAGGCAGTTTTTCGTTCGCGAGCAATGCCTGCACAGAGAACGTACATGTAAATTCATTATTAAGATTATAGTAAGCACGGTTGTGTCGTAGCCTACTACAACCACAAGGTAATTGCTGTCCACAAACAATATTTATTGATTCTTTTAGCTACTGCAAAAGATCTGTATAGATCGTAGTTACACTCGTCAAATAGAATTGAATAGAATAGGATCCAGTTCTCCATTAATGTTACAAACCTCCGCGATCGTTGTATAAAAACCTCTTGTAACTCCTGAACCTTCTCCAGGTTCATCCATGAATGTTACTTTAACACGATGGACAGCTAACGGAGGAGTATTAGACGCACGCCTATAATATAAATTATACTGTGTATTTAGCTCCTTCATTGTCTGCACCAGCAACTGGGTTCTATCTCGCTCCACCTTTGACAGAAGAGAAAGAAGCACGTTTAGAATAAACGTACCGGATTCAAAATAGCAACGAGATACGATTAATAGAATGGAGATAAAGAAATTACTTTGTATAGCGTAATGTCTCTTTGTTGCGAGTTACGAAGCTTCTCCATATCTCTGCGAAATTTCGCTTCTTTCACTTGAAATCCTCCCAATTCGGAAACTACCGAACCAACTTCCAATCCAACGTCTTCCATGAAAACGCGTCCGAACAGATCCAGCAATAATCTCCATCGTCCCAATAAAATGTTATGGGATATATTTGATCCGATGGAAGAAACAGCTCTCGCGTTCTCCACCGGACTGGTCTCGACCGTTTCGTGAGCTGATATTTCTTGACTCGAACCGGCTGGGTCAACATCTTCCGTCACACTTTGCGTTTCAACGGTGGACACGACCAAAACTTCCGGCGCACCCGGTTTATTTGTACTCGTTTCCTTTAAGATCAATGGCAACTTGTTATTCCACCATAATTCAATAGTGTATCATAGATTTTGTTGCGAAATGCACACGATTATATTATACAAGCATACGACCATACGACCAAACATTCTTTTTCTTCTTCTCCTTACCTCCCACCCACCCTTTCTCTCTTGTACTTATTCCTTTATTCCCCGTCTTGTTTAATTTTAAGAGAAGACAGTTGGATTTCATATTTACCGAAACAGTTCCAGCTCTAACAATAACGCTTCTACTTGTTTTACACTGATCCTTATTATTTTTTGCACTTCCTGCTGCCTCTTCGTTTTGATTATTAGTAGAAACTATAATCGGGGCTCGATCGATTTGTTCCGCGACAAGCGAATGAGTATCGCTCGTGTGATTAAACGATTTTGCCTTTTCCTATAATATGCAAAGTAGATTATTCAATTTTACTGTTATCCGTGTCGGAATAATATATACGTGGAACGTATTACACAATACGAGATAAGATGCCAAAATAACGTATTATGTTACGTTACATGAAATCGATAACGAAAATCTATCTTTGCGATCGAATCCGAATCCGATTCAGCGGAATCGAAACATGCGAGTCGGATGAACATTATCCTTGTACAATCATATAACTGTAAAATTGGACGAGCCATAACGATTACACCGACACACGTTACACATATAATTGCCGATGGAAGCTTGTCTTTATTTTATATGTTGATAAGTTCAGTGAAACGCGTTTCCCAATGTGAATATCGACAAAGAAAGTTTCCGTGAACGCGAATTTGTATTCTCAATTTTTAATGTTCCATTGCATCTCTCGATTGACTAGCAGCGCAATGCTTACTGCGTATTGGGGACATTGAAGGCATACACTGTTCAGTGGATGGAAAATGAGGTGGTTTATGCTCAAATGTTTCTATCCTGTATTCTATAACCTATCTTATACTGTTCTGAAATACATTCGATTAATTTAGATTAGATTACCGTATATTTTGCGGTGGATGCTGAATCACCAACCGAAACGGAACTACGTCTCGTGTCTGCCGATGCAAACGAGGCAGGTCCTTGAATGATTTGACTGAGCGTGGGTGTAACCGTGTTCTGATTATCGGTACCACGCGCAGATAAACCGAGCCTCGTAGGTAGGCCTGCTAAGAGATATTGATTAGGATTTGTACTCGTCGCCGGCTGTCTCGGAATACCGAATAAATCTTCGCGTCTCGAATGGGGTTGCAATAAATGCGGTTGATCGGCCAATGGCAATGCCTCGCTCATAACTGTGTCGAACGGGTCGAGAGGCGGACAACCCAGACACAACGTAGAGTCCGATCTCTGTAAGAAAGGATGTTTCCGCCCTTTCGGCGTGCTGTCCCTGTTATTTCCTGATCCGCAAATAGGAACTTGAAGTAAGTCAGGATAATCGACGGAGTCCGTTTCCATGGCCGTGGGTACAGGCGAATTATATTCTTCGCCTTCGTCGTTGTCATTTTCATCCTGCAAGGTACGAAACGATAACATCTTTACGATTCTTCCTTTGAGTCTATAAGATATACACTGATGTCTCGACTGTAAGTCATTTCTCGGTTTTGTGTTGTAACCTAGATATGAGCGAGACTCTATTTTTTTTATGGCTTCAATGGCGCCGAATGTAGGAAAGGACAGCGAAGCTCGGGAGGCCTCGATCGCCGAGAAGTGTAAACATAACTAATCGAATAACATCCAATTCTTTATGTTATCATTATTTTTTTATGGGGCTTTGACCAACATATTCGTGGAATTTTCCTAATGAAAATAATACTTGTATAATAAACGATGAAAGTTTTACAGCGTATGGGAAAGAAAGAGACGCGGAGAGTCGCGGCGCGCCGGCACAGTTCAAAGCATTTCCCATAGGCTGTTCTTCCTTGCGTCCGAAACATTCGACATTCATTACACAAGTAAATATCATCGGAATTATGTCATATTTGGTATCATTTTTATTTAAAAAATGATACGAATATGTTGGTCAAAGTCCCATAAAAAAATAATGAAAAATAAAGAAGTTATGTAATTGGATTAGTAGTTCACACCGATATACCCGCCCGGTATCGGATTACATAGCGTGTTTACACCGCTCGACGACCGAAGCAGCTCGAGCTTCTCGGCCCCTCGTGGGGTATGCCCTCCAGCGGAATGGGCTGTGTGGAGACGTACAGTCGGACATTACTGTATTTCAATTTGTTCGATTCACGAACCTGATCGTTCCAACTCGAGTAATTTGAGGAGCCCTTGTGGGTCTCTCCGCGAGCCGACATCGGCTCCGAAAGAGAACGCATATAATACACTAACGCGTCGAATACATAGGCTACGTGTCTCAAAGAAGAAACGTCCAATACCGGCAGGCTGTCTCTGTGTTCGCCATTGTGAGCACGCATTAAGGACAGGCAATAGGACAAAAATTCACGTCGCGCCAGGTGTATTTCGCTACCTGAAATTATCCTGAATTAGCTGGATAGTCATGTATACATGGGAAATAAAAGATGATGTTGTTAAACCATGTAGCATCACACGGGCGATAATTGTTTCTATCTTATTTTTCGCGTATTTTACGAATTTTACGACAAGAAAGAAAGTTGGCGCTTACCTTCGCGTTCTCTACTGTTTCTCGAAGTTTCGCCAACGCCTGCAAAACCAACGGTGAGTCTTGTAGAAGCTTGTGGAGTGGAGATATTGGTGCTGGTAGCGATACCACTGCGTTGATTCCGACCTGTATTAGACTGTAAAGTCAAAGACAAAGCCGCGGTGTTCAGTAACCCGGTAAAATTCCCTCCGGAAAGCGACGGGGCATTGTTCAACGGGTGTTCCGGATGCGTAGGGTCCGCGCTACATGTCAAGGATACGCCGAATCTCAACTGTGCTTCTGTAGCATCCATCACAGTTAACAGCCAGTCCCATGTTGGTTTCAAATGAGTTTCGAGATACGTCTGTCGATCAAAATACTGGTTGAATTTCATATGTAATCGTAAGTTGCTTCGGATAAACGTTACTCGATTCGAATGGAACGAGACGAGAGGAGACGTGTCAGACCTGCAAGTTCAACGCGTCCTGGTAGGTGACTTCCATCAGCCGTGGTAAAACTGGTGCCAGCGTTTTATAATCTTGCATCATGACTAAAAGATCGGCTATCTGTCGGATGACAAGGCCGAATGCACGTGCCAAACAACTGGTAGTTGTACCCATAATAATGGGTTCTTGCGTAGCTGCAACCGTTGACGTTGCAGCGGTACGCCTCAAAGATGTAGAGTCAAAAAAAACCAGATTGCTGCCACCTGCTACCCGTAACCCTGTTGTTCGCGTACTCGTTTCGCGATTGCGTATCGCCCATTGCATAGAAACGGGCGCGAGATTATTACGGTGTAAATGACCAGAGGAACCACTAGAATAAGGTTATCATTAATAGAAAAAAGTTCGTTTTTACATTCTTAAACTAATGCCGAAAACGTGAGGTGTCTTTTGTTCTATTCGAACAAGGCTGCTTACAAACGTTATCGAAATACGTTCGGTAACAATTCTGTAGAATTTTCTGTAAGCAACCAAACGATAAACGAGTTGATTACCTTCGTCTCTCTAATTGTTCGTCGCCGATCTGAAAGTCTTCGTTATCTTGCTCGTCGGTCTCCCCTGCTTCGCTTTCGTCGTCCTCTTGCTGACTCGACTCGCCAGACTCGTCCTCCGGGAATAATAAAATCGACCCCATTCCACCGTCAGAGCCAGCCGTGGCACCGGTTTGCACGCTTCGTTGAGCGGACGCTGCATCCTGATTGCTATGGTTGTCATCGGAGTCCGACTCGGTCTCCGCTTCCGCCAGAAGATCGAGTTCCGTATCTGATTCACCGTCTCCTACTTGTTCTTCGCCCACGCCTCCGGTATTGCTATCCATGTCGCCCATTGGTTGTCCGCCGACGGTTCCGGGAACTCCGGATTCCTCGTGCTCGCTTATGTCCCCGTCTACATCCATAGGTCCCTCTATTTGTACATCAGTCGAAAAACAGAAATTTCATGTTATTTCGCGTTCCTTCGCGTGTAGCGATTGATCGCTAAGACCAATTGTAATAAACGTGCTTGCCGTACCATCACCACCTTCGGTCTCATCCATGGCAGAGACGTCTCTGGCGATAGTTATGTTATTGTTCCCTTGTTGCGTTTGTAATGTGGGATCCAGTGTCTGGGCACTGACTCCGCTCTGAGGTATCAATGGCTCTATGGAAAATAGCTCCTCGGAACCGTTGATCACTTCTATCGCTGAATTGGTCAGCGTGAACGGTGCAGTTGGCCTCGCTACACCCAATCTCACAGGCGCTATCAGAGAATCAGCCGTCTCGCATAATTCTTCGACCGCCAGCTTGATCAATGCTTTGAACACTTTGCGACATTTCATCAGCGGCTGGGATGTTTGAGTGGCGCTGAAAAACGCAACATGGAAAAGAAAATTTACTTTACTGTTTACTATTCGAGAGATTATCTAGGCGTGGCTTTCCCACGTACCTCCTTCTCTTTGTTGCCGGCGCCATCTCAATTGTAAAAATAACAAATATTCGAGCCACCGAACGAACGAATCGACGCGCGACGTTGGTCGCTTCATCTTGACGTCCTGGTACAGAATCGTTTTGCATTTCTCGAATCAAAGTCGTTAGAAGAGTATCGAGCATCTGGAACAATAATAAATAATAAATACTTTATTCGGCATGCATATACGACGAATATTAACGTCGTGTTTTAATATCGTGTCAGATAATAGTAAAAAATAATCTTTCTCGCCTCTGTACTGCATTTAACCAAAAGCGAATGAGTAAACTTGTCGAGCAACGCGGTGCCACTCTGGCGACATAATTGTCCTTGGTCTCCAAACAATTGATCATTCCCGTTCGTAGAGACGCCCGACATTATCATACACTGGACCGCTGGCCAGTCGTTCAGCAATCTTTCTAGAGCTCTCCGACTGAAACGAGGTGGTTCCAGATCATGTTCTGGCATATCAGAGTCCGCATCCACACCTAGATAAATCGATGGTCAGGTAAATAGATGGTCCCGTTGGCTCAGTCGAAATCTAATTACAGTAAAGTCGCGATCTAGTTCCTGTCGCCTGTTCAAAGCGGGAACAGAGATCGTGTAGGGAAACTATTTATTTATGACTGCGTCGACCGCGTCGAAAGCGTATCGGTGAGCTCGAGCTTCTTGGCCCCTCACGGGGATGCCCTCCAGTGGAAGGGGTAGGCGAAGGGACGGTGATCGTGGAGATCCTCAGGGAGCTAGATCGCGACTTTACTGTAGAACAATTAAAACGATCATTCGAAAACTCGCAAAATTACCGTCCGAAGAAGTCCCTTTGCGGCTAACGGATGTCGATCGTTGCCGAGGTGCTGACCGGCATTGCCTTTGTTCCATCATTTGTCTACCTACAGTCTGTACTAAGAATAGCAAAATGCATTCTCCCCTGCAACATCAAATCACATACCGTTTAGTCGAAGTATTCATTTTCATAGAAACTATAAACGCGTGTTTATAGAATTAGTATTTACGATTAGAATAGAAATGAGTAAACTGCAGATCTTTATTTATGGCTTATAACATTTTTCAAAAAATGCTAGAATATAAAATATGACAGAATTTAATACGATTTTTCTTTATTTGAGAACTGCAGAGGCTACTACTTTTTTAAAATTCGTCTACAAAAATTGCAAATTGCATAAACATCTGCAGTCTAGAAATTAGAAACAGAATAGAAAATAAAGTTTATCGATCTTTTACCGTGAGTTTATCTTTGTGGCGAGGTCGGTATTAACTACAAGGCGACACAGTAGTTGGTAACGAGCACTTTGGTGTCCCGCGATCAGAGCACGGCATTTACATTTCTCCCAACAGTCGCAATAGGCCGTCGGAGATGTTATTTTCATTTTGCAATCATGTCCTCGATGGCAAACGCGAGCACATTCCGTGCAACAACACAACGAGCCGGTTAAACCGCAAGTTCTACACTCGTAGATATTCTAAAGAAAAATGAAAGAAACTTTCGTTAAGAGCGTGTTTATACTCGCATCGGCGCGTGCGCGCCCACTGTAACTACTCGAACGTAATGGGCAATTCAAAACCTGGTCAATGTGCTGTGTTCCAGTCCAAGTGAAGCTACAGGTGTCGTTGCAACATGTAACGAACAAAGGTGACAAATCTGGATTCGCGTCAGGGTGTAATATCATGGCTAGACACTCCTTTTGATCTTTGCCAACTCTTTGAATAATGTCTAATAAGATAAGAGCCGCATGATATGCACGAACCGACACAGCCAACATTAACGGTGTCTGACCTTGAGCATCCCTGTTAACATAAACGTTCTCGATTAGAATAGTTTCACGGGAGCATTCGTGAAATTTATATTTTCCCAATGATTGAATAGTTACTTTGCCATGAGTAATTCTTTCAAGTGCGGTGTTAGTACGATGCTCTCGCACATGTACTTTAATATAAGTAATGCATTGTTCCTTCTCTCAACGGAATCTATGATGTAAGTATTATTGGACGTAGTTCCGACACCTACAAAGAAAAATAGATTTGTACAATTGGTTATGCATACAACTAAATTACGATATCATTAACGAAAGACTTCGATACAAAAGAATTAAATTAAGGTCGAATTAAAAAGGCATTTTTACCTGATTTGTTCATCATAGATATACTGGCAGCACCAATGCTAAGTAAACTATCCTCTTCTCCCGATGTGTTATCAAATGCTTCGGGTGGCCAACTTAGGGTTGGTATAGGCTCCTCGATCGTTGCAGACGCCCCATCAACCGTATTTGTAACCAATTCGCGTTCGATGCCTTTCAAATCAGAAAAGATGACTTTCAATTTTGAAACAAATACTATTGTAATACAATAATATGATACATATATTCGAGACAATATGTATATATACGAAGTAATGATTGCAATACCTTGATCGTTTTCTTTATTAGAGGTTGGTGAACACATACTGATACAGGCGTGTAGAATATTACGATTGCCATCGCAACGTTCGGTCAATATCGCCTGAATTTGTGCAGCATTGTTTTCTTTAAAAAGGAAGATAAAAGTTACATTTATTAAGTACATATGTGCTATTTACAAAAATATGTGTAGCGACACTCACTGTGGTCTTGTTCCAGAGTACAGAACACCTGTTTCACGCTGTCATAATCACACCTTAGTATACGCGGCATAAGCAAAAGGTTATCAAATGCTAGTGCAACAACGGCAACTTTGGTTTTCATGTTAGTTGAATTCGAACAATTTGGTATTGGAATGGTCGAAGCACCGATACAAATTACTGGTACTAAATCTAAGCAGTGTGGATCACGAATAGCACCAGCACAATCTTTTACCAACGGATAGATCGTATTATTTCCATCTCTAAGAATCATAGAGCATTCGATATTCTGTAATGTAAAAATCAATTATATTATATAATAGTTTCCCTCATCTTTCACATTGTACTACAATACTTTTAACGAAAATTTAACATTATAAGCATGTACCTCTCCCGCGTTTGTAAGACTGATATTTTGAGGTTGTAAGCCCAAAAAACATGATATATCCGATGGAATATACCGATCTTGTACGTGCCTTCCCGTACTCAAATTATATACCACGTAACTCAGCTTGCTTCCTTTTTTCACTATTGCATGAATACCTAGAAACAGTCAATTATAATTATTGTTGTTGTTGTCGCTGTTGATGTAGTCGTCGTTGTTATTAGAAAATATTGTGAAATATTACCTTGTCCGTTTGTAGCAATGGTTAATATATTATCAGTGGATCCTTCAACTATATTTACTCTTCTAGGAGTTCGTTGGAAACAATCTGGAGCTCTTGGATTCATGGATGATTTGATCACCTAAGTATTTACACACAAGTGTTAGTGCAAATGTTGAAGTGTGTTTTCAGTACAGTATAATATACATATACTATATTATAGATTCGACTTACTTGCAGCTCGTCTTTTCTGAGCAATCGGCAATCTGCTAATAATTTAATCGATTCTTCTGCTGTCAGATCTTTAAAGTCCGACGTACCGAAGTCCTTTTCTTTAATTTCTTTTTCTTTTTCCTTGGAATCCTTTGAAAAGAATTTCACTGCGACATAGTAGCCGTCCACTTTTATAACCTTGCCTGCCGTCATATAACACATAATATACATAAATATAATATAAATAAGAAAATCGAAAATGTAAAGAACGTTATTCGTTCGCTGCATATAATACGAATGAGAACACACCAATGGGAACAGTCTTAACATCCTCTACGAAGACAACGTCCTTTAATTTCCATTCTCCTTCATCTTTCCGTTCAGACTCTCCTTCGCTACGAGGTGCAACTCGTTTCTGCCTCTCTACAGAACCAAAAATCAGTATTAGAAATATTTACAACTTGGAGAACTAAGCTCAAATCTCAGAGATTCTTCATAATGTTCTACCATAAAGTGTAGAAATGAAATAAAATAAAATGGACACTTTATCAAAGCCTCGAATAAACTACTAAAACGGTAAAAGCGAACTGTAAGCAAATCAATAGAAATAAATGATGACAAGTTCTTACTGTGACTTGTTGTAATGCTACCAGTATCACTACATGTGCTCGAAGCTGGTGAAGGTGGTGGAGGCATATCAAGACGGTCTGCGGTCTCTTTATGATTTGTCTTAGTAATAGTACCAGTTCCGCTGTTTCCACTTGTTTCTCGTTTGTCTACAGTAGCATTAGGCAAATGAGTTCCAGCCGGTAGCACTTTGAATCTGCAGGTCGAGTCTAGACTCCAAGCAGCTGCTAATAACTGTCCTACTTTTGGAATCCCATTGGCAATTGTGAATCCTGAACACATCGAATAATCAAGTAAGTATCTGCTAAATTTCCCGATATCTTAGCTACTAATATATTTATTAGACTGCGGATCTTTATGCATTTATGAAGAAATTGGTTGGGTGAAATATAAAACAATAAAAGATTTTAAAAATTCAAGAATGTTGTGTTGTTGCTCTTAATATAAAAAAGTCGTCAAGATATGAAATCAATTTTTATGTTATTCCTGCTGCCCACAATTAATGCAGAACATTTTTATTTTGCATGAAGATCGGCAGTCTTAATTATTATACATTATGTGTCCATATGATACTCACCTATTGCTCCAGGTTGATATATAGGACTATTTTTCATACAAACATGCGTGCCATAACTAATATCGTTCGAAGATGCCGTCGACGACCTGTGTTTGCGCGACTTAGCCTTATATTTTTCCCATAATTTTTTCCGCTGTGCGAATGGTAAAACTCCCCTACACAAATAAATTTATAATATAACGATTCATATATGCATATGCTTATACATATAATATTTTTCCTCTGAGAAGTTTCTATATTATGCCTGTATGAAATCAATGTCAAATGAAATTTCAACTGACCACCAGTATAATGTACCGCTTTCCAGTCTAGCAACCGTGTATAGAGCACAAGTATGGAGAGATACTATCTTGTCCAATGTAAATTCGGTAAATCTTTGAGCCGGATGTTCGAGTCGGGAAGCTACATGACTCACGAGTTCGTCGAGCCAGGTAGCTACCTTGCCACTTTCGGTGCTAACCGAACAACGAATTGCTGTAGCCGATATATTTACTATTTTCTCTGATGTTATAGCTAGCCACGGAGTTTTCGGATGGTGTATGTTTGGATTCTAAAACAAATGGTTCCCAAACTATATTGATCTCTTGCTGTACAACAAGAACGCTTGAATACAAACTTGTGTAAGTAACAAAGTACCTCTGGATGTTTGTAAGGTTCGGATTCAGACCACTTCCACTGATATAAATGGCCCCCGGCAGAAACAGCAACTAATTCACTGTAAAGCGAAGCAATTTGTACAAAACGTGGGGCAGGATTTGAACTGCGTTCGTGCCACCATTCCAATTCTTCTGATATCCATAGAGGACTTTGAGCTAGTTCCTTCTTTTTATTATCTGTATTTGGAAAAAATACATAATAAATATGTATAGTGTATAGCATAAATGTAAAATAATATTGATTTAGTAAGATCTCATCTTTACCAGAATCTTTCTCCCATGATTCCTTGAGTGCTGTTTCTAACCAACGGCGTGGTCCGCAATATTGGCGATCTCTCCATTTACTGAAACTATCGCGATCTCTGTCCCGTTCTGACGCACGATCACTTTCCCTATCATTGCCTATTCTGCGTGAAGAACTTCCCCGGCTGGAGAAAATCATCGTATTTTCGTATTAAGTATAATCCCTCTTTGGATTGCAAGGGTACGGGATGCGCCTTCTCATTTCTCGATAATGCAAAGATGGGGTTCTTCAGCAGTGAAAAGCGCTAGATAAAAGATCAATCTAGGCCGCGATCGCTCTCGAAAGTCCTATTTTTACGTATATGAGGCGTAATTTTCATTATTCGGCAGCATGTAGCTTTCGCAGCCTTATGAAAATAGCTACGTGCCCAGCTTTATGCTTCCAAATAATGCAAATTGCGCCTCGTAAACGTAAAAATAGGACTTTTGAAGGCGATCGCGGCCTAGATTGATCTTTTATCTGACGCTATTCACTATTGAAAAAGCCCATCTTTCAATCCTGGAAACGAGAGTCTACCCCGCTAACAGTAAACGAAAAAGATGAAATAATTACCTTCTCATTCCTGTATATCCGAATACATCTTCAGAAAACATAGAATCCGCATCGATTATAACAGAATGGTCATTGCTAAACCCACCATCCAACAAAGATATGAGATCCTCGGGGACATAGGTGTCTGCTGCATCTTCTGCGTCATCCCCTTCTTCATCGTCCCGTGATAGTAGATTATTTACTGCTAAGTTTACATCTAAATTTGTACGCTATGCAACAAGTATTTAAAAATTAGATGAATACCTTGATATTAGGCTCGCAATAGTTTATATACGTATATGTTTGTATACGTATACGCCACTAAAACAAACCTGCAATTCTCTAATAATAAGGTTGCGACTTTTTCCTTGTAGTACCACCTGAGCCTGCGATATAAGGTCTTCTGGCACAAATGGCGCAGGTACTGGTGCAATGGGACGTGAACTGCTGCTGCTTCCTGCTCCCATGATTACACCGGGTGGTCCTATCCTACCGCCGCTACTGCTTCCACCGCTGCTACCGCCTCGTGAGCTACCTCGCATAATTCTAGCACGTGTTCTAGACATGCCTCTACCTCCGGTTCCACTACTCCCACCTCCGTTCGGAGCTGAATTTGAATTCCCAACATGACTTTTGTTTGTGCTACGAACAAAGTAAATACGCTTTAGAAAAATCTTCTGATCGATATAACATCTATCTTTACACTCCATTTGGTTGCTCCATCTTACTTTCTGTTTGGTTCATTTTTACTTAGATCCAATCTGTCCGACAATACTGTAAATGCAACCCTGCAAACTTTAGAGTCTTCTGTAAGAAGCGCGATATGAGTTGGTCCAACAACAATATGCTTCACCGCAATCTTTAGACCGCTAAATGCTGGTAACGTAGCAAATCCGTATCTGTTGATCCTCTCTCCCACCTCTTTTAACCTACAAAACCATATGATTCTCTTAGAAATTCGTGTAAAATCTAAATTAGCTACTAAATACATAGTAAACATGTATGTAAAAGCAATAGGAGAATTATACTTGTATATGTTCAATTAATTCAATAACTGAATCAGATTGTACGATACAACGAATTTACTTTATAAATTTCAGATTATGTAACAAAAAACATTGTAGATATGTTAGAGCTTAACTAATACTTGGAAGCCATGATAATTAAATATAACAATCATGACTATGATGGAAAATATAAAATTCATATTAACTATTTATTTAGTCATGCCTATCGACTGAAATATTACTTTGGAGGAAATGAAAAATGAATAAGTATCGACAATTATTTATACATATATTTAGAAATGAGTATTAAGAAATGTATCATCAATGAATGATACATGTAAATATATATATATATATATATACATATATATATTTATATATACACACATATATGCATATATATGTGTGTATATATACACATATATATATTTTGCGTGAAATAGACCTGTATCAAAGGGTTTTCGTAGATTTCCATGAAAACTGTAATGTACGAAATAATTGCTGCGAATAATCGCACGCAAATGTTCGAAAACGAATCGAGAGAAAATGAAAAATGAAAATTTGTTCCCGTAACCTACCAACACGACGAGGAACTAACGGAACGAGAGAAAAATAGATTTGTTTCTGGCAATGAAAACCCATCTACAGAAATGTTCATCGATGTAAGTAGATACGTATCAGTCGATGCAATAATGATAATGAATTACCGAACATGCAGATTCGATATCGAATAATGTGCAGGATGCGTGCAGAGAAACGCAGGTTACGCTGTATTCGAGAGAACCGTAACAATGTGACAACAAATGTTTTTCCTATATATATCCTAAGTTCGATGAATGGAGTATGGAAAATGATTAAACAGCGTTCGTTCAGATTCGAAACGGAGATCGAGCAAAGCATCAAGTTCGAGCTCGCGTCGAATGCTTGATTTAATGCGAAAAATGGGAAACCTACGGCGAAAGAAAACGAATCCGCCCAACATTGAAAGGAACAAGCGATAGAAATGATAATATGTATCGAAGAGATGCGATGAAAAGAAGGGCCACAGGCATATCAAAACGATAGATTAATGAAAAACCAATAACGAACATATTCTCTTTACCTATCGTGTAGCTGGTCGTCGGTTCCGGGTAACGGATGCACGGCGAAATGTATCGACGTCATTTTGCCGGCAGTTGAACGTTTTCGAACGAGCAGGATGTCGTTTTAATAATTCTGTACACACAATTTCACCACACCGTCGAAACGATATTCAGCCATGTTTTCTGAAGAAACAATCAGTTACGTGTTCCCGAAACCGAACGGACCGGACTGTCGTTCGAGTATTCGTAAATACACAAAAAGTTCTCAACAGAGCTTCACGATGCGTATCGTACACTACCGATCATTCAAAATTCTGCGTGTGAATCGAATATTCGCTTCAAACACGTTACATACTAAATTTGTCGAGCAACGGTTCTAATCCAGATGTTTCTCGCTCGTACGTCGTGTAGAGGCGTTACGGGTCGCGAGTCGCGAACATGTATCATGGCGGCTCGTGGTTCGTGGTTCATGAGTGCATGAGTCATGAGGCCGAGGCTGCTGACTTACTCGACAAAAACTCACGTTACTCATACTCATATACTCATGTTGTACCACGTTCCATCTACATATATAATCCACATTTTTACGATCAAAACCATCATCGACATCCTCTTCTGCAATTCCAAATAATTTCGAATCAAAATAAATCCTTTCTTATTAAATAGTAGACTGCGAATCTTTATGCAAAATAAAAAATTTCTACATCAGTTGCATGAAACAGGGGCCACCTACTTATTTATGTAGAAATTTTTTTCCTCTTCTAATTATCTTATACAGTTGAAACTGATATACGTATATACTTTGTTTTGTCAATTTTAATTAAATTCAAAATGACGACAATTAAAATTATACAACAATATCTCGTAACCAATGCATACAACGAACAAACCAGAGACAAGGGATTATTTAAAGTTTTATATTAAGATTCTTTATTGTGTAGCTCAAAGACGAATAATTTTGTTGTATATATTACAATCTTTAAAAAATAATTGATGATTTTTGTTAAGCTTTACCTATAGGTACTGTACAGTCTAACATTGTAACATGAACTTGCGTGTATGTACACTTACACATAATACATTCTGTCATTCAACTTTTAATGCTTAACATAGAACTTTGTTAATCGTAAAATCTTTGCAAATAGTCCACCTCATTGAGGATTCTCCTTTAAAAATTAACGGTGAAAGCAATATTTGACACTTTATGTAAATTATTACATAGTCTATTCCTTAACATTTTAGTAACAAGATTTATAATATATATGTACAGGAAGAATCGTACTGAAATTTTCAGTGCTTGTATGCGTTAATTAGACCGCTAAACGCATAATGTATTAAAATATCGAATTACATTGATAAATAATCGATTGGTTGTTCTAGCGTACAAGAACTATCAGAACTTTAGAAACGATCCTAAATGGCAATGTACATTTTGTAACTGTAACGCAACTAGAAATGAAAATACTATTTAAATACATTAAATAAGTGGTCGATTACTTTTTCTTTTTCAGTACATGTTTATGATACATTACTAATTACTTTCCATCTCTGTTTGCATGTACCGATCAAACCAATTCGCTATCTTTATAAAATTTATATAACTAAATAAAAAAATTGATCCATCCGACCGAATGGATTAATGTGTACATTGTCCTACCTAGCGATCCTAGATAGCTTTAATATAATCCAACTGAAACCAATAAAGAAACATGCAACAATTGTTCAGTTATTCTCCAGTCACTTGTATTCGTGTGAATTGTTTAAAGTTTTAACTAGGTCCACGCGATAGTTGTACACTATACGAATTGCTCTGAACTAGTGGCACTCAGATCAAGTAAACGCCATGCAGCTTTTGGATTAAGTTCCGTAGGATCACGACATAATACCCAAACATAGTTGACACGCATTACTTTTTCGGGATCACCTTCTACAACTTTGTTCTTGCCATCTCTCACGCACATAATCTGTTGGCACTGAAAGCTAATTAATAAAACTGGTCCTTGTTCCATTACTTTACCCATGATTAGATCTATGTTATTTATATCTGAAATTAAGCAAATTTTACATGTAGTAATATTGCAGAAAAAGAACGAGAGAAGTTTCTTGAAATAAGAAAGCGTACCTAGGATTTTGCTATCTAAATGATATCCTAATTTTTCTGCCTGCTTCAAAGGTTGGGCTATTATGTTGTATGGAGCTTCGTGACACCAATCTTTTAAAATTTCAAGATTCCCCTGTATCATAGCTTCGAGAATATTTGGTATAATATCAGTTTCGCAATCTTTCAAGAATTGCACTCTGTCAAAATTTGGGTCCAATTTACAAATTTCTGTTAATGTCTCTGAAAGTTCTGTTTTTTGAAACAGTCCACCCATTATATCTGTAACTTTCTCTGTCAATAGTCTGGAAGCACGAATAACAGGATTATCTGATTCTTCATATTTTATCTTCCAATCCAATACTTTATTCACATATGGATTTTTATCCTTCAAAAAATAGAATTGTCCAATAAGAGTACTATAAGAATATGTTATTCAATGTTTAATACTTCAAAATGCATACCTTAAAGTTTTGCCACGACTGATGAAATTTTGAATCTTTATGCAATTCAACTCCCATAGCTTCCTCGTTTGGTGCAACGCATTTGTCCTGTTCAATGTTTAAAATATCTTTTCTTTTCCTTAATTTTTTAGGTGGAGCATAAACTCTACCTGCAATTATCATTAAAATTATCTAATAAGAAAAAGTACTTATTACCCGTTTATGTTTATGTATTCGATTCATGTTAAGATTAAATACATTTGTTAAATACCATGCATTCCTTGATGATCCAGTTCTTCTCTCACAGCTTCTGCAGTTTGTGATATTGTTTGGAATGCGCTCGTTTTTCCTAAAGCTTGACTCTTTTCGGTGATAGTTTCTGCTGCTCCTTTAGCCGACTTTGATATTTCTTCGCCCAATTGTCCAGCTTTTTTACCCAATTCCGTTTTACTCGCTTCCTCGAGAACTTCTTGTACCTAAATAGAAAAATTTAAACAACGATTAAACAATTCGTACAAATAAAGAAAAAAAAACAATTGGATCCACACCTTTCCTTTCAAAGAATCTAGCTTTTCTTTTAGAGCTTCTGAACCTTTAGTGGCTTCAGATTCAACTGCTTGAAATTTTTGCCTTGCCGACCGTAATGCTTCCGATTGCTCGAGCTTTTCTGCTTCCTCTCTAAATTTCTTTAAGGATTCTTTCATTTCCTTATTCTTTTGCATTTCCTGCTTGATATTGTCAAGGAATTGAGAAAAGAAGCTAGGCCTTCGCGCAGGATTAGAATATAACCGAACCTAGAGAAATAACCATTAGTCATCTGTAATTATTTATTCAGCATTGCTCAAAATCAAACTCACCGATAAATCTTGAGAATCTGTGGTTTGAGATAACTGCGACTGTAATAATGCATTGTAACTACGTACGACCATGTTATCCACAGAACCATTTCCAAACTTTTTGGTAGATTGTGCCGAACGTGTGGCACCAATCAGATTGGCCCTACACATTGCAAGGTTCTGAAACTAGAAAGAATACTGCTGTTCGAACATGTCTTTTCCCTCAACTTAATTACATATGTTACACAATTTTTGTTTCGCTATATTCATGATCTTTTTATTTCAACGAAGCAGATAATAGTCTGTCGATTTCAATACAATTTTCTACTATTGTTTCTCAATAATACATATTCATGACAAAATATTAATCCTTGTAGGTACAAAGCATAAGTGCACATTATTATTACCATTAACCGATAGTACATTCTCTGAATTCGTGACTGCTTGTTCGGTTAATACATCTCAAAAAAATTAAAGAAGAAAAAATAAAATAAAATTTGTCTATTACGAAATCTTTGAATAATATGATGTAATGACATAAGAAAGAACTGTGTGTGCATATGTAATGTTGTACAAAAGAACATAACCTCGTGCAGCGCATGAAAAAATGACCGGTTTATATGCAAGAAGATATTGAATCTATGTTTCACTGAGATGGCTGTGAACAAGTATATTTAATTTTTATTTCTACACGATCAACAAGTAAATGTTCAGTTAGCAATTTAAATCATTTACCATTTTACGATTGATTTATCTGTGACGGCATCAAAAATCTTCATAAAATATTCTACTGCTTTAGGAAGGACATCTGTCGACAAAAATTATAACACGCATACACGCACGTGCGCACGCACACACGCATAAATACATAACACGAGCAGTGAAACATTTTATTTTCATATATACAAACATAAATAAAAAATATAATTTGTATAAATTCATAACAGAATGTATTTTTATTTGCTTTTTCATTAAAATTATTTACTTCATATGTATAGCTCAAATGTGGAACACAGTACTTCGAAATTATGTAAGTTACAATCTCAATCCTGGTACTCTATACAGAAATTCTCCATCGTCGTCATAATAGCAATCCTTTACTCTGTACGTCATACCTTGTTTCCATACGTTTTTAGGAATTTTTATAGGTTTCGTGTATTCGAATTTTGTATCTATATCTGTTTTCCTATCTTTTACATACGTATCTAGGCCACTACCGCGTTCTCTATTTAACGCGCTTACTACTTTAGCTTGAGTTTCATTTTCCTCAACTACTGGTACATACTCTGTTGACAAACTTTCTGTTGATGTTATATTTTCTTTATTTACTTGTTTCATAGAGTTAGTAGCTTCCTCAGATTTTACAACTTCTAAATTAGTAGATTCCTCAGATTTTACTGCCTCCAAATTAGTAGATTCCTCAGATTTTACAGCCTCCAAATTAGTAGATTCCTCAGATTTTACAACTTCTAAATTAGCAGATTCTACGTATTTTCTATACGTCTGCAATAATGTTCTGCCTTCTTCTGGGGATTTCTTGTACAATTCTTTCAACTCTAATTTCATGAATTCGTTGAAAGATAGTATTTTTCCATCTGGCTTCCATTTATAGGTTTTCTTATAGTCAGAGTTGTTTACCTGTACCATAGAATTTTCCAAGTCGTCCTTGTTTATAGTAAAAAATGTTTGTTTATTCATATTTATTTCGCTTTTGAAAGAAATTAATTTCTGGTCGTGAACTGTTGACAAACTTTCTGTTGGTGTTATATTTTCTTTATTTACTTGTTTCATAGAGTTAGTAGATTCCTCAGATTTTACAACTTCTAAATTAGTAGATTCCTCAGATTTTACAGCCTCTAAGTTAATAGATTCCTCAGATTTTACAGCTTCTAAATTAGCAGATTCTACGTATTTCCTATACGTCTGCAATAATGTTATGCCTTCTTCTGGGGATTTCTTGTACAATTCTTCCAACTCTAATTTCATGAATTCGTTGAAAGATAGTATCTTTCCATCTGGCTTCCGTTTATAGGTTTTCTTATAGTCAGAGTTGTTTACCTGTACCATAGATTTTTCCAAGTCGTCCTTGTTTATAGTAAAAAATGTTTGTTTATTCATATTTGTTTCGCTTTTGGAAGAAATTAATTTCTGGTCGTGAACAGGTTGTTTTTCCTTCACAGTTTTCACTAAAATGTTTGAAAACATTGTACTTCTTGGTTTTTGAAATTCAATTTTTGGCGGTACTAACGTTTTACTTAAGTCCTCTCTATTGGGTAAAACAATTTTTCTATTTTTGAATTTCATTAAATGTTCATGTAAGATTGGGTTTACCACTAATCTACCACTTTTGAAATTCTTCCAATTGTTCACAACTTCAGTATCGAATTTAATAATTCTATCTATCGATTTAGGTGTCCATTTTGCTTTTAAAACACTTCTGATGGTTTCAGGTAAGGCTGGAAAACTCTTGCTCAATGTTTCCGGTGTCCATTCCACTGGATCGCTTTCATGCAATTTCTGTATTTGATCCTTTTCCATGAATGTCAAGAACTTTGGTTTCATTTCTTTAAAATATTTGCTTTTAACAATACGTTGCTTCAGCTTCTCTTTGGACTTTTCTATTTCTCTAGTAATGTATAAATAATTGTCATATTATTAAAGATTATGAAATAAACCAAACAAACTTAAATATCAGCATGAAATGTATTGTTTTTTATCATTTTGAAAATATACCTTCCGTGCATCTTGTGCGATTCTGCGATGTTCATAAAATCAGACGTGTATGCATCTACATCTTCATAGTCGATTTCTTCTGGCTCATCTAGTAAGTCTAATTTATGTTTTCCTCGAATGCCAGCAGCTTTGGTAAAAGGTTTCGAGGCATACGTCCTTATTAACCGAAAAGCTAGTGTTCTAACACTGCTCATTCTGAGCTAATTTTCTTCTGTTTCCACGTTTTTATTAAGTACTTTGTATGACACTTTTCCAGGTCATTTAAAAAGTTAAATCTGTAACTTATTTACAATACATAATTCCTAATAATATTATAAAGCATTAGGTACTGTTGTTTTCATATTCATGTGTGTATTATAAACAACGTGATAAAAATGTGTGACTCTGTGTATTTTTATAATGTATACTTACAAACAATTATTGTAATTCAACTGTCGTGTACAGCGGCGTTTTCAATTCATTATTTCTATAATAAATAACGAATGTTAGTAACCTGTAGTAACCACATTCATACTATCATTTACGACAAAATCAGCTGTTGAATCAGTTTCACTGTCTAATTTTAGATGGCGCTGTTATACTTATCGACTAGAGAAATGCTAGTGAATGCTAGAGAACTAAATAAGTACCGCGAGAGGAATATTCTCTCTGGCGGTACTTCCTGAAATCAAATGACAGAAGAATATATAGACAGATCAGTGAAGATCGTTTGTAAGGTAATCTCTTTTTTTACTATTATAACTATTATATTATAAGAGTTCCCTGTAGTAGAAAATTTTGATAGATGTTTAGAAGATTTAATTTATATAATAAACGCATTTTGTTCGAGAAATTAAATATAATATACAGGGTGTCCCAAAATTCCTTCAACAGCCGGAAATGGGAGGTTCCTGAGATCATTTGAAGTAATATTTTCCTTTGCAAAAATGTTATTTGCGGCTTTGTTTAGGAGTTATTAACGAAAAACACGGACCAATCAGAGCGCGACCTAGACGCGAGTTGGCACAGTAGTCATGGCGCGCCAACTGTCTATTGGCCGACTGTGTATATATATATATATATATATACGCTTATACAGATACAATACAGTTATTTATGATCTAATTAAAAATACTACGAGTAATTTACTTTATGCTTAAAAATTAATTTATTTTATTCTTGCTTTTATATACATATATTACTGGGACAAAGTTCCTGTAGGTAGGATCATGAAAAATGTATAATGTCTACATTTTATTATTAAATAACAAAAAGCTAAGTAATATATCCATTCTATGGATTGTAGACTTATAATTGTATATAAAAATATGTACTGTTGTCATCGTTATAAAAATTTTACACGATATCTGGTTGTACTACTCCAGAATGATAGGACCTTCAAGGGGTTGACCTTTAATGTGGCTCAAGTTTTCTCCTGCATAAGACAATAAGGGAGATACTTCTACATCGTTCGTTACGCTTATTGCTCCTGCATTTAGCAGCCACTTTTTATGAAGTTCGAGTACATCGTTGCGCGCAGTGCTTGGGCAATCTTGACCACTCGAATCGGCATTTTTAAGAGGACTAAAGTCTTCCTGGCGAACGCCCATCCAAACTGCTACTTCTTTTGCAAATTGAAACACGTCAAACACGAATTTTTCTATTTTAATACCATTCGGGGTGGTAGGAATTTGTGCCTGTCCATTTGCATCTACATACGGAATTTTCTTTTTGGCAATATGCACCTGCATCTCCTTTTCATAGTTATTACTAACTGCAGAAAGAAAATCTACTGTAAAGTAGTGGTTACAAACGTTTGCAGTGTTATAAACCAACTCTCCGTTTTCATAACGTAATTCAGCTGTTTCTTTTGAAATTTCACTGTACTCGACGACCTGATACGTATCATTCACCTGTGATAACAATAATATATAAAGAATGTCTTTATCGATAGTACTCAGTAAACAATTACAGCAACTATCAACATACTTTGCACACAACTCCTACTGCTTCACTTGGCGACGATTTTTCTACCACCTTCACTCCGCAATCTATAGATGACGATATACAATATCCCAAGAAAATTGGATCAGCCACTTTTATCAGAATGTTATCTACAGAATGAGCGTGAACACTGTGTATACCACGTTGTACCATATCGTCCAATATTCCTTGCGTCTTTAAAGCTCGGTACAGTCCACCATTACCATCTGGAGCTTTAGAGATTTTGTGCTTTTCGCTCAAAATGATTTTTCCTTCGAAGGTAAAACACGGCATCATGCCTTGTTTGAAGGCCTTCACATTTTCCACTTTTAAGTTAAAGTAATTATGTTCACGCAGGAAATCAATGGTAACATTGTGAGTGGCTTCGCTGGTTAATATATACCTGACAAGAGAGAACGATTATTAACCCACCAAAAACCTATTTACATTATATGATAAACATATTCTTTTATAAATACCAAGTAATCTCTCCTCGTTTTCCACATTCCGCCTCAGCTATATCTTCTAAACGAAGGATTCTTTCGGCTTGTAGTTGGAACAGTGTTTTACCAGATGGTAATCCAACATTGTACATACCCTTGGGATAAGAAACTCCCAATCGAGTACCTTGACCCCCTGCCATCAATAATACCGCTACCTTACCATTCGCAATGTCTTGTAGGCCCAATTTCTCATATATTTTCAGTTGGTTTTTGTCGGTCGTCTTGACAGAGCCTATCCTCTCCTTAGGAATAGGTGTCACCTTGTCGTCCAGCGTACCACTTTGCACCGAAGAGAAAACGCGCATAGCTCTGTCATAACAGTCGGTCACTTCTGGAAAATTCAATTCCATTATGTCCTGGCGAAGTTCATCTCTCTCCTGCTCTGACAATTGGTCCCAAAATTGTAACAGATGTTCTTGGCCAAAATCGGCGAGCTTTCTCCGTAAAGCCTCCATGGTCGCGTTTGTTTCTCAGTTTGACACTAACCGGCACCACGTTTTCAGCTATGTGTCAACTTATCGTAATACCGTTATCAGGAACGTTATCAGCGAGATTCACGGTACGTGTCAGCGTTACGGTTTTGTAACGGTACATCGAAGAGAGTGTGCTTACGTGTCGAGCAACAGGTATCTCGTCGAGGCCGGCAACATATCCCAACTCGTAGGTGTGCCTAAAACGCGTCGAGCAACAGGTGTCTCGTTGAGGCCACAGAATAAGTGTTCTGTGTCCAAAAATCCAGACTGATAACCTATCCCATCTCATAGGTAGATCGGGGTAACATCACTTTCACTTTCACTATTCCACGTAGCACGTTGATACAATACGATTTTTCTTATTAACCCCTCTCGCCCTTCCAACTCCTCCATCGATTCTCTGTCTCCTTTCCAGCACATTTTGCTGTTATATTGTTATGTCTGTTATGGTTTACGGTTACGATCGCGCGTCGTTGACATATGCGTTATGCATGGCACAATTGGCACATAACGGATTCTATTCGTTTCACGACGTAAATATCGTTCGAATTCGATGCAAGTTATCGAGACCGTAACCTTTATCGTACAACCTAAAATTAATACAGTTATTTACAACGTTTCTTATTGCCGGTTTCTATGATCACCTACCTAAATAAATATCAGAGAGTATTAAATATATATATGATTCAAATAATTGAAACGATTGTGAATTATTTAATACCGTTACGAGAACAATCTCAATTCATCGACAATGCTTGGGAATGAAAAGTGAAAGGTTGCGAAGAAAGATGTCCTTGCATTCCACATTCCGCCTATTTATGCAAAACGAAAAATGTTCGACAGCGTGACATTTACCGTGCGACACTGTCAAAAATGTTAATCCATCGGTATTTCGTTACCGAAATCAAACCAGAATTTTACATCGAAATCGTAGACATTCCATTTATTAATTGGTACATACGAACATTTATCTCATTGACAACAGAAATATGTACTTTATACAATTTTATAAAAAAAGAATCGGAGACTGGAATTAAAAAAGGTTATATATAAGTGCCATAATGAATATTCCGAGGAAAATTCATGTATTTAAAACTTGTAAGATCGTCTTTTATCCAGTCTTGTAACCAACTTCAAAGCACTTCAAAGTTGTAACCATGTTGTAACGTTGTAACATGGTTGTAACGTTGTAACCAATCGTCAGGGAACTTTCAGTCTTGAAATAATTATTTCATTGTGAAATAACTTCATAACTGCATTGAAAATACAATTTTTGAAAAAATGACACAGTCCTTTTTAATTCCAGTCTTCAATTACTTCTTCGCTCGACTGATTGTTTGTTCACCGAAATACAAATGAGTACGAAATAGTTAAAAAAAGTGTTTAAATATAGTTAAAGAAAAATGCAATTGAGAATAATTGTTTAATATAGTAAGTACATGTGTGTGTGTCCCTCTCTCTCCCGTACCCTTTCATCGAACTTTATTTCTATTTACAAGTGTATCTGCGCGTAAGGGCCAAGGGCCAAGGGCTGGTTATGTCTTTTGCTCGCTACATTCTATCCCTCTTTATCTCCGGACAAGGAAGCAGCACTGTCGCAGCAGTGAATTGTCAGCCAATCAGGACACGAGAATTGTTTCGCTTACTTCTTATATTGCACGGTCGGCTGCCTGGAGTGCATACAATACAAAAAGCAGCAAAAAGCTATACTACAATGTACATTGCATATCGAATATATGTGGAATATATAGAAAGAAAATGATCGGTCATAACTGATGGTCATAATACGACAACGTGCAATATAAACATTGCGTTCATGTATGTGCTCAAAAACTTAAATAGGATCATATGTATATACGATATACATATTAGATGAGATGTATCATATATATTACGTTAATTATATAAGTATATATATACATGCAAGTATACCGCATACATATATATATATACATATATATATACATATATATATATATATATATATATATATATATATATATATATACATATACATGTAATATATAGACAGCGGATTTTATGCATTTATGACAAAAATGAGTAGGTATAATTTAAAACAGTAAAAATATTAAAAGAATTAAAAAATACTGTTACATAATTTTCAAAGAAAATAAACTTGTATTTCACTCCAATTTGTAAATAGAAAGTTTTTATTTTGCATAAAGATCCGTTGTCTAGTAATATGTATTTTTCAATATGTTGCTCGTCGTGCCGTATCATGAATCATGTGCTGTTTGAGTGTCTGCGATAACTTACGATGAAAGAGAAAATTGATAAACTTACGTTATCATAAAAATTTTTAATTGTACAAGATATACCTTTCGTTTTTTATTGCATTTGACATTATGCGATACGCTGACAAAGTTTTGCGAGCGTTTTTTAAGACAGCCAGGTGTGTATGTAAATAAAATTAGTTGTGCCGCTATAGTTTGACTGAGTTTGACGCAAAACATATCGCCAATTAAGGGTTAGTAATAGATCGCGACATACGGTGGCGCTCTCGAAAATTCTCTGTTAGAGCTCAATGCAACATGCAGACGTGATCTCAATACATATTTCGTTTAAGTTACACGCGTGTTTGCCTGTGACTTACGAAGAGACATCATGTTGTACGTGGCTAAATAACATTTCTTACGATGCCGCGGCAATACTACGGCTGTAATAATAAGTTACGTGTAGCGGTGTGATATGTTTACACGTTCATGATACAGTACTCGCCCGTCGTAAATGTATTTCGGTGAGTTACATATACGGCCACTTCTTATTACACACCTCCGGCGTATTGCTGACACGTAGGATTTCTTTAAAAAAAAAATATTCGTCATCAATTGTCATGCAAGTTACACGACCGATTGCTGTATTTATCGCGACGACTATTCGGTATTATTTCACAGACCATTCTTTTCTCTCCTCTAAAATACTCTAAATTCATGAAATCGTTAACCATACATCTGTCTATATATTTTACGATTATATTACAAATTTATTTTCTGTCCTATTGTTTCCTTGATATTTACTTATTTCCGTATGTTATATACGTTCGTTATAGGTTAGGAGAAATGTCCTTGAGTTGGAGGGATATTTCAAAGTTGTATTAATCGTTAAAATGTTATTCTTATGTCAAGATATCAAAATTAACATAGAGGTTAAGATTTGTAGAATTTTGTATTTTCACTATATTGTTTGCTTTTGATCTCAATACAGTACTGTTAAGATCTCTAAACATTGTCGTATAGTATACTCGTGTAGTTTCAAAATAAGACTATGTATATAGATTCTTGACATGTCTTTCAGGTACTATGATGTTTTCGAGAAAGGTTTTATTTAATGCTGAAATTTGTTTAACTTAGGTGCCAGGTGCTTGAGAAGCAGCTGGCAAGATGGGAAAATTGTTGTCAAAAATCTTTGGCAACAAGGAAATGCGAATTCTTATGTTAGGATTGGATGCTGCTGGGAAAACTAGTATCCTTTATATGTATTCTTTTATTTGTGTGTATAGGATTTATTAAGAACAGATCAGAAATTTTAGTAAAAGTGATATTACATTTTGCGTCAGAGTGTTATTTTCTTAATAATATATTAGCGATATTATATAAACTTAAATTAGGACAGTCTGTAACAACTATACCAACTGTAGGATTCAATGTAGAAACAGTTACCTATAAGAACGTTAAGTTCAATGTTTGGGTAAGCAACATCTAATGTATTTTATACAATAGCAGTTCTATAGATACCATTTGTTATAAGGCACAGATTTTTGTTTAGGACGTTGGTGGTCAAGATAAAATACGTCCACTGTGGCGTCATTACTACACAGGAACACAGGGACTTATTTTTGTAGTAGACTGTGCCGATAGAGATCGAATTGATGAAGCACGTCAAGAACTTCATCGAATTATAAATGATAGAGAAATGCGAGATGCTATAATTTTAATTTTTGCAAATAAGCAAGATCTTCCTGATGGTAAGCATTGTTATTCGTTACACCAAGTATAAGTATTATTTCTGTTATAATTTCTAGCAATGAAACCGCACGAAATACAGGAGAAGTTGGGTTTAACTAGGATACGAGACAGGAATTGGTATGTTCAACCGTCGTGTGCCACAACAGGGGATGGGCTTTACGAAGGTCTTACATGGTTGACCAGTAATCATAAATTATGAGTAAATATTTATTTTTCATCGATTAGCCGCATACCAAGAATGTACGTTTGCTTTGTCTTTTCACTTTTTATTTATCATGTAGAGGCTCTGTAATGCAACTGACAATGATCGTTAAGATCCATAAGAGAAAAGAGATCACTTTAACCATACAATTGCAAATATAAGACAACCATCGATATCGAATGGTGCGTTTCAGTAATATTAATGCTATATAAATAGAAATTTATCAAAGTACCAAAAGATATTATAAAAGACTTTGTTACTAACTGTTTACTGAAGTCCATGAAAATAGTTACTACAATATTAAGTTAACATGTTCATCATTTTATCATAATTTAAATGTATGTATATGCGCGTGCGTATCGCATTATGTTACTAATTGTAAGGGAATACAAAAAGTTCTGTGCCGTTTGCGGTATTAAGGGATGCATTTAAAGAAAAGGAAAATATCTTTGCAATTCAAAATGATCGTTTACGAAGTGTACGTAATGATCGCTTCAAATTTTTATGCTAGAAATTGGTATTTGATTGGTTATCGTTGATGCTACGTAGTCCATCTTGTAATATCATACGTATAATCTCATCGATATATGTAAGTAAACGTTCGAAAGACTTACATGAATGGTTCGACATAACACCAGAGTAATACTCATTGATAAAACTTCGTTACTATCCAGATGCATCAGAGTATGTCTATGATTTCACTTGTAACTCTTTTATTGTGATTGTCTTCCAATTCTGTCATATCTGAACGCATATCGGACGGCTTTCATTTTCAAACTTGTTTATATGTTTTCGTACATATTTCATCTCCGTGTTTGATTAAATTGTATTATAATGCATCTAGAAACACACACACACACACGCGCGCGTGAGTGGCGAGGTTGTTCTGTACGCACAAAACATAAGCCGCAAGATCTAATACGATACGACAGTTCTAATCTGTTATTATTACAAGCTCAAAACAGAAAAAGGAAGATAGAAGGAAATGAAGAACAATGTTACGATTGTAACAGCATTAAATTTGCCAATATTTTTTACCATTTAAGTAATTAAATAATGCAGAATTAGGATTAGGTCTTGAAGGAAAGAATCGGTACATGTTTGCTACGAGTCTCGTTTCTTTTTTTAAATAGTAATCCGTAGAATAAGATGATAAACGTAATATTTATCGATTCTAATTAATTCTACAAAAAAGGAGAACTTCGTCGACATTCAAATTCCATTTTTTACGAGCTTCATACTTGCATAACAGAATATCATTAAAAGCCGAGTGACGGCGGTGTGTTACTCTTTAAATGAATTGCTATATTAATATTTTAATTTGCATTCCACGATTATATTAAGGCATTAGGATTTTAACAGATTGTATTACTTTATATAAAATATGAGTAATGGTATACGGATATATATGAGTTTGCCGAATTCTTGTTCTTGGCATCCGTACCAATTAATATCTCATACTGATACAATTCGAATAAAATACTGCCGATGAATGCGGGTAACTTGGTATTATCACAGTAAATATTTCGATAAACTCGATTTCAAAGAAAATAATCGGTATCAGAATTACGGCAGAGTAGATGTGTCATTCTTGATGGTACACGTGATAAGAAGAACCGGCTTTTGAAGAGCCGATTGTCACGGCTAGCGGGCCAGTACAACCTGGCATTCGCAACGATTCGTCAGAATTATAATAATAATAATAATAATAATAATATTCGTCTTGCGACCAATGAAAACTAATTAACGGATATTTATGGCCATGGACAGGCTTCGGAAAAGCAGTAACATACTAATTGTTAGTACACGTTCACTAGTACTGAACAGTGCTCTATGGGTATACATGCTTATCATTACCATCAATTTTGTGTTCATACGAAAGAAATTCATGTCATTTTCTTCGTTCCTTTTAATTATAAGCAAAACGAACAAAATATTTGTAGCAGGAGTAGTTTTGTTGAAGACTAGTTGTTAAAAAAAAAATACTTATTCAGTTATACGAAATGGTCAACAGAGATTTTGGCAATAAACTTCATTCGAACGAACCAGATACTTGTAATTGTTTTACATCTGACATTAACGAAATTAAATGTAAAGTATGCATAAAATATGTAATTTTCAACGGGTATCATTTTTTTCTTATTAAAATAACAATATAAATGTGTAATAATATGTTATTCTATACTGGAAAATACTTCTTTGTATTTGATATAGCTGTTACCAAGAATTACTAAATTCTCATTGAAAGCAAAAATATTTGTTAGTCATATTGTTCACATAATTAACACTAAACCTACCGAGCCTTAAAAGTAACTGGTATATGTTCCCTTATAAAAATGACAAAAGATTGATTTTATTTAGATTTTGTGCAGCTCCTATTGTAATATGTGCTCCACTAAAGATATTTATACAATCATTTCTTATGAAATTATTTTTATTATATCAATAATCGTAAAATAAAAAATCTGCAACCGGTCATTTTGACCGGTGATGGTAGGTTTAGTGTTAAGTTGGCGGAAATACAATTTGTAAGGGAATTTTGCAGTCTGATTATATGTAAGATTTTTGTAAGAGCAAACAATGAATTCTTCGTAGCAGTTATCTCAATAATTTTCATTAGAGTGAGAAGATGAATTTCTTGTAATAGCAATATATTTATTCATTCTCTTCGGTATGAAATAACAAAAGCATTTATAGTCAAACTATTGAGTGTACTAAAAGAAAAGAAACAAAAAGGAAGAGTATAGGCGCATACAAATTTCATAATTGTTATTACATCCTACAACTTAACATAATATTAATATGTAACATTGGCGAACGTATTTATTGTCAAAGTAAGCATTTGGTATCATATTTATTGTTCTAGTGGTATCATATGTATCCTCCATATTTTGAAAGTATTCATTTCAACAGGAGACATTGCATTGCAAGGCTTGATATAAACGCTTTGGAGTCGGGAAACGAATCGGTTTTCAAATAAATTATCAGCATTTAGTAACGATTACTCGATGGACTGTTGTTTCTCGTTCTATGAGAAGTGGTCGGAAACTATACAAGACCTGTTGTATACATAATTTAATCTTTCAAAAGAGAAAAAGCACATAGGCTTAGAGAGGGTAAGTGTATTCTCATCAACAAATTTTACTTGATTAATGATAACGATCTTTGAAGTTCAATATTGGAAAATGTTGATCTCTACTATTAGCCAGAGAATTCTCCATGCACCGATGTCCCAAAGTAGGAAACAGAAGATTTATTTAGTCGTATTATACAATAATGATGCATAGTTAGAAAGTACTGTTTTACATATGAAAAAAACAGCTGTTCTCTTGTAATTAGTTGCAACGCTTGACGAGAGATAATTACACACGCGTATGAAATATAATATAAATCTAAACATCATTATTTTATATAAATTTTCCAGATATATAAAGTTGTTAACTAAAAAGAATACGAGCGTGTAACTCGCCACAAACGCGCGTTAACATTAAAATATTTTTGCGAGTAGCTACTATAGGTGCAATAGAATTTTTTGGTTTTTAGTACAAGTAAAATATACAATAAGTGTAATACTACAGTTAATAATATGAGACAAATAACGATAATCTTTACAAAATTTGAAACCGGTGAACCTGAAGAAAATATATGTACTTGTATGTTATTATTATGATTATTATTACTAATATTATTATTATTATTACTATTATTAATTTGTATAATAAGGACACCTTTAAATTATAAGAGCGTGTTCGCGAAAAATGCGGAACAATGTATTCGAACAAAATATTTGTAATTGCACTTGATATTTATAAATCTTTTTTAAAAATATATTACAAAATTCTCGCAGATATCCAATTAATATTTTGTACTTAACTTGAAACGGAGACGATCATAGAAATACAGGAATAATAGACTATGGTTTTCATTCGATCTACAAATTCCAATCATAATAGTTTCCAAATTCGTCAGGATCGCAGCTGTTACAAAAAATGATACATGGTATTATGTACAGTGTGTTTCACAAAATACGTAGCAACATTCTAGAAAATGAATCTATGCACTGAAACAAAAATATAACATGAGTGAAAATTGAGGATTTTTTAATTGTCAAGTTGTACTGTGGAATTCAATATCTTTGACCAGTTCTAATGTTTAGGCGTCTGTTGAGATAAATATTTTGAAGTATTGTTGCGTATTTTGGAATCATCTTGTTTTGTTATTTGAAAAATTACTTTGAACCATACTTTACGTGACAAGATTCTTCGAAATAAAATACATCGACAAAAAATCGGGTTCACGCCCAAACTATTTTTGTCGAACGACAGAATTCTTGTTAACGAATAGTTTAACAATTTAAAGGTGCTCATATATGTATTTTACTCAAAAGTCACGTTAATACTGTGATAAATTGTATACCTCTTCTATTATACAGAGTGAAAAATACATGATTGTATTAATTTGTTTATACATAACGGTATCGTACGAATTCAATTATAGTTATACATTCCGATATGAGATTCCGTTCAGTTACTGACAGTACTTACACATTAATACTATATTTATCTCGCAATATCAGAATTTCGAATTTGTGTTTTTATCACATTTTTCTTCGATTTCACAGAACTAATTTTCAACAGATCTGTCATAGGTCATTGTTAATGGACCCAAGTTTCGAGTTGAAAAAAAAAGTAATTGTCATGAAAATTAAATTAGTGCTGACTCGGCTCAGGTTTTTCAACGATATAATACGTTTCTCAACCTTTCTTATCCTTGACTATTTGCACAGAAAATTTGTTTTTAGAAACTGAGTACAAAATTTATACCGAACTCTAAAAAAAATCTTAGACATTTCAATTCAGCTAGCAGATCTAATTGTAAGTAATAAAAAAAAGTAAGATAAAAAGAAAAAAATAAAGGAAAGACTCGTATCGATCGCGAGTATTTTCGTCGTAAGAATTCATCTTTCAGACAATCCCTATTTCGACGCAATCTTGATATATATTGTAATGGATAGCTTGATGCTATCTACCAGGTCGTTGTTCTTCTATTAAACCTATTAATCGTTGCTGAGTTTTCTTGTTCTTTTGACAAGCCGAGCAAATTAATCCGATCAAATGCTTGCCAGAATATTCCTGTAAAAAAGAAAGATCAGAATGGTACAACTGATTTGAAAAGTATTCATTCATGTAATTGTGCATCCCGAACGAAGTCTGCAAATTACCTTGTGCTCTTTTATCCACTCTTCCAAGGTTTCCTCTGGAAGATAGTAAGCTGTAATGTACAATTCAACGTATTCTCTGTGTGGCATTGGTCTCAGAGATGTTAAAGTCTCGAACTTTGATTTCAGTTGCGTGAAATCCAGTATCATCAATCCTCTTCCTCCGTTTGAACACTTTTTGGCACTAGAAAAACTGTGACGAACGTAAATGTAACATAACGAAAGTAAACAGAAGATTATGGAATTCTATGGAATTATATCTGATAGAAAATCTATGAATAATCACATACCCTTCTACCAAAGTGTGGGTTATAAGGTGGGCAACGTTTTCCCAGACGGCATTGTAAACATCGTTTGATAAAGGAAGACAGCTTCCAATATTTTTTAGCCTTTCGCTTAGAACGGATATTTCCTATTTGTGGAATATATATCGGTAATATATATCTACATTTACTTTCATGTTTACGTTTACACATACCTGAAGTAATTCGTCGATATAACTGCTATGTTGAGACATTACACCTGCCACCTCCCAATTAACTTTATTCATTAAATTTAAAATGTTTGTCATATCCAGCGCCTGCGATACTACCGCCATGTACACAGGCTTTCTCAAGTCCATCGTCGATGCTATCGTTTGCATATAAAATCGATGAAGAAATCCACGTTGAGGGCTAGATGGTATAAGATGTTCTAAATACGGTTTCAAATCTTCGTACTGTTGCCCTAAAAATATTAACGATTCGACTGCTACTATACGCTCGGTCAAACCATATAGTTTCTCCGGTTGTGTCAAGTTTATGATGGAGGAGAGTTGCGGTTGCCGTACTTTATGAGAATTTATTTTAACGTTATCCTCGGTATTATTCTCGCAAATGATTAGATCTTCTTTAATTCTTGCCAACGATGATTTTAACTTAGGTGTATACAACGAATCGCTACTTATCACCTGAAAAAAAATTCAGTTACTTAACTTTAGTCGGTTAAGTTAGTCCGTGGACCGTGGTACATTAACTAGCGGTGAAACACCGAGGATGTTAGAAAATAATCAACTTACCAGATCCGAAGCGAAAAACAAGTGTACCGTGTAAAAACACAGCTCATAAAATTGTATCATACTTTGTATAACGGTAACTGCGATTGAACGTAGGAGTCTAGACATCTGTAAATATTTTACACAAACACGTAATATATTCAGAGTGGTATTCGTAATCATAGGACCCAATTGTTTCAGTTTACATTTTCTCTTATTTATCTTAACGTAATCTGAATCGTCGACGTATTCGTGCTTCAATTCGTCCGGGATGTCGTCATCGGATTCGTCGGAAAAGTACGCGGTTGGATTTTCCTATGTATTACATTACATTAAATTACATATTGTTTTCCATACGTATGCGTGTATGTATATTAGTGTCGTAAAGCATTAGAGAAAAAACAATCATACCTCACTGTTCAGTAAAATATCTTCATCCATAGTGTCATCCAGGCTTATGGAAAACGGAGACACGCCTCCTTCCAAAAATTTCTGCACCCTTTCTATGCCCAACAGATTGTCGTTCTCGCTAACGTTCGAGTTATCTAAACTGTTCCATATTTTACAGATATTCAGCGCCGGTTTTAAGCTTTTGAATTCCTGTAACTGCGTTGCTACGAAGTTCGACTTGACAGGACACAATTCCCATCCATCGTTTTCTAAAAACATTATAAGTTCGTCCAGCCTCGACGCATGATAGTGAGAGAAGTATGACAACGATTGTTTCCTTATAGATTCTTGTAAATTTTCTGACTTGAAACCACACAGCTCTTCTCCAATCTCCATTAATCTAAAAGTAGATTTTCATGATTACACGTGTCTTTGATCTTCCATCCACTATCGACATAATTCAAGTGAAATCTCCGACGATTATCGAACGAAATCAAATCTATATACATATTGTATATCTTACCTATTAACTATACCTAAAACTCGAACAAACTGTTCGAATTTAATGTAAGTCAAGTCAGCGTTCATTAAAAATATTGATATTTTCATTTCGACGTCGTGCCATATGCGAATCATACTGGTTCCTAATTTACATTTTACATATTCTTTGCTAAAAGTTTCCTCTAAATCTGTAACGTCAGAGTCAAACTTAACTTTGTTCTGTTGCTTATTATGCCAATTTACAACCAAATAGTAGGAGCTCAATATTGTCCACAAGGATTTACATAGTTCTGTTAAACAGGTGATACATTTTTCTCGAGGTACCGATTGGCAAAGTTGTTTGTACTGTCTCTTTGTATCTCCGCCCGCGTACGAATGGACAGTCGAAAAAGCGGTATTGTGAATCGCAGCGGTAAAATGCATATGCAGTTGGTCCATTGCGGATTGAGTTTTTCCTAATAGAGCATAAGCCTCTTGTACAGACGTATAGGTTTCTACGTCGAATTGTGTACACATTTTTGAAAGCGTAACATCCAATGCTTCTTCCGCTTGTTCCAATATATCCTGTAATTTTCCATGTAAAGCCGCGATACAATGAAAATGTTTATACGTCTGAGCGGCGCTCTGGCATTCTAAGAGCAATGAAATTGCCCTAGGATAATTCTTTTCATTCAGCAGTTCCTGCAGTCGATCTCCTGTACGTTGCTGCAAAATATTATATCGATTACAATTACATTTTTATTGTAATTGATAAAAGTTAGTACAAAACTAGGAAAACTAACCAATGTTTTTATAGTGTTCAAGTTGTTCAGCAGTTCTTCTACAATCTGTCGTTTCTGATAATTGGCTAATATTCCTAAACTGGCTGTTGTAAATTGTTTCTCCGCCAATTGTAAGTCGGCTCTTCCCATTTTACAGATTTCCAACACATCTTGTAATTGTTCTTGTATCGATAAAATTTTCTCAAACTCTTTCTTACAGGTATTCTGTTTCTTCAAAATCAGTTGCAGAACTTTCTTCGATACGACCTGATGTTGCTGTTTTAACTTCTTGTAACTCTTCTCGATCTCTTTGGATTGCAATACTTTTGGTAATTTTTCTAATTCGTGTCTACAAGAATCAAAATTCTGATCCTCGTTAAAATAAATATCTTCTATAGACTCTAATATATCTTCGTCAGGGACAGGTTCGCTTTCCGTCGATTGATCAGCTTCCAATTGTATATCCTCCAATTTCTGTGACTCTGGGGGATTGAGCAGATCCGAATGTAATCCCATAAGCGGAACCTTGGCTACGTTCTGAACAACGTTCGACAAAAAAAAACATATATAAATGTTATATAAAATATGCCAAAGCGTTCTTTTAGGACTAAACCTATTCAATACAACAGTTGACGCGTACAACATAACCTAAAACGTTCGAGTAGAATAAAAACACAGAATTGCATTCACAGCATTCACGAATCTATCTGGCAACGTTAAATCGTAGAATTTTCAACTGAACGTTCATCCTCTTACCTGCTTATTAATGAGACCAAAGAATTTAAATTTTAGATCCTCCATACTGTTGGTTCGTTCAAAACTCTGACCAATACATTTTCATCTATTTCCTTGATTCCTTGTCGTTTCTGTCAACGAAGATATGACAGGTGACACTGGCATTATTTTCTACCAATTATTTAAATGGTAGAAAACGCTTCATCCCGATACTATGGAGAGCTCGTCTAAACGCTACGCACATCAAATAAACATGTAAGTAGCTAAATATATATATGTCAATATTTTTCTCAGGTTATGGTGTATATCGTATATGTAATATATATATATATGTATGGCGAAAGTTCAGGTTCGTATCTATATATACATAATGCGTATCATATGTTACATTTTTAGATTTCGTTGAAATATTTGTAATTAATAACGAATAAATGTAAGAATGACGAAGGTAATCGGTACCAATGTGTGTATAAATTTATTTATGTATAAAGAAATGCACACATAGACACCGCGCGCGCGCGTATGTGCGTATACGTATATCCAATATATAAATGTATATGTATAATCCAATATAAATACATACATACTTACGTATATTCTGGACCTCACGATCCATGCACATATGCATATACATATACTGCGTAACGCGTTTTATGTTGGATTTTTGTTCTTCTACATCGTGCTTTATGAAATTCTTTAATAAAACGTTCCTCGGTCGCTTAACGATAAACCTAACCCAGACCTTTCAATAAACGAATCTAGCGTTTATGAAACACGTTAGCATACTTTTTTTCTTTTTAATCGAACAAGAGTAAATACCTCGAGGATCCTTCTGAATTCGAAATTCTATAATCACAACTCCTATTTCTTCAAATTTTTCATAGGATGCAGATGATGCATGCAGCACGTTTGGACTCTTGTTCGATCTTATTGCAATTAGGGGTTGCTCATTCTATTATTACATAACATTGCAACAAACAGTATCGAGCAATATGTCGATCACAAAACCGATTGTGTGTGTACATGCGATTGACGGTACGCGTACATATATGTACAGATATAGTGAACTGCAATGTACTATAATAATCGATGTTTAACAAAAGAACATGATGCTTGTAGATAATACTAGGTTGCTCTCTGCGCGAGTTACGTTCAATATTTTGAGTCATGAAATTTGGCAATACGAATCAAACTTTTCATATCAGTCATTTTGCATTATCAATACGTATATATATATATTTATAACTACCGCTTAAAAATTGCTCTACAATTTCATGCTTAAAATTATATTCGTGGCTGGTGACGTTATACACTCTCCCTTGAAAAGAGGAAAACGAACAAGTAGGAAAATAAAAGTTGAAAATACTTTCGATTTTTGATTTTCTATTTACCTGAAACCGTACACTTTTTTTTGTATTGTACATATTGTACCGTAACCGTAGGGCGTAGAGGGTAGCGGGTAGCGGCGAGCGGATAAGGGAAAGGGTCGGGGTGAAAGAAACACGTTCGCGATGCGAAGGAGGGGTTCGAGGTCACCGGTTAATTCGATTAAAAGGGAATTCCTCGAAATTCCGTGGAACGCATTATACCTGATCCCAAGGGTAGCGCACGCCTAGTTATTCTGCCCGTGTATTCCTGTCGCGACGTAAACGCAGCATTACGATCGACAAAAGTTTCGCACGAGTACGGGAGGGTTGAAATCGATGCGACTCGACAGAGAAGGGTTGCGTGGGTGTCCAGGGCAGTACGTTCGATCTTTCAGGTAGCAGTTGGTCGTACCCTTCGAGTCCTGCAAGATGATTGGCCGAGCGAGATTCTGCGCGTGTTCGCACCATCCCCACGGTCTGGGTTAGGTCGCGCTACTCGCGCTATACGCGAGGGAAAGAAAGAGAAGGGGAGAGAGTGGGGGTTAGTAATACGTATTTGTGGTACTTGGCGTGGGTATGTATCTCGCGTATCGCGTATCTACGCGCAGGTGTGTTCGCGTTCGCAGGGCTCGTGCATCCCGCGTCCCGTGTCACGCACCAGCCACTCGGAGTCAAACAGAGATAGACGGTGGGTGGCTGTGAAACGAGAAAAAACCAAAAGGAAACATATAGTGTGATACTCGAAACGACACACGGTCTCGGAATTGGAAACGTTCGAAAAAATATTCAGAGGTTTGCGAAATAACGCGTCGCCTCGTAGAGTGTAGTCCGTCCGTATCGCATTTCCGTGTGCCGTTGGCCGACAAACGCGGGCTGACTTGCACTACCTCGATATATAGCAAAGTATAGCGAACCGTCCACCGGCTGAGAATGGTTCAAAGGTTCTGTATCAGCGTGGTTGCGCTTAGCCTCGCCCTGAGCACTTGCCTTGTTTTTCCTCGTGCCGTCATGGCAATCGACCTGAGTCGATTTTACGATCATTACAACTCCAAGCGTAGTGGTGGTAAGTAAATCCAGTAAATCGAATAAACCGCGTACACAGAAATCGTACGACGTACGGGAACGCGTAAAAATAAATCCCGCCGCGAGCCAATTCGAAATCAGATCGACATCGAGATCGAGACTGAGATCGAGATTCAGATCGAAATCGAGATTCATTCGAACATTCATCCGGCCGTGCCTCGAATTGTTCGACACAATTCGAAAGGACATTATCGGTCGGTTGGTTGGTCGGTCGGTCGGTCGGTCGGTCGGTCAATCGGTCAATCGGTCAGAAAATCGATTAGCGCGCAACTCTTGCCCGTGTTACGTTGCATATCGTATGTGTACAATACATTGTAATCGTCGAACAATTTGTTGTGGTGATGGTAGGTAACGTCGTTTAAGTGGTAATTTAGATACACGTGGTCTCGCTCGGCGTGTCACGATTCGTCTTCGTGATAGGCTGTCTATTGGTGTAACGTTGCGGTTTATTCGTTGTAATCATCGGAACGTTGTATGTTTCGCGAACGCGCGTAACCTCTTCTTGATTCTCGACGTTCAATCGGTTCGAAAGCAATCTTAACTTAATTGTCGGATAAAAGGCAAATTCTTCGAACCGATAAACAATGGCGGCTACGGGTTTTATAACAACGAGTCAACTTTCGTTCAGCGTTTGCTCGTGTTTCTTTGACAAAATCCTTGACAATAGTCAGCACTCGTAACGAGACGAACAAAAGACGAACGAACAACGAACGCAAACTGGCCAATTGAGTTGACGTCGATTAGGTGATAGCACTTAGGAAAACACGACACCAATGTCGCGTGTAAAAGATCGCACTCTCCCGCCCTTTAATATTGCTCGGTCAATATCAGTCACGCTGCCCGACAGCCCGACAGCCCGATCACCCGACCACTAATAACCGCCATCCGTGGATGCTAACTTGGGCATTGCCACTTATTGTTAGCTCGCGTGTATTCGTGTCGCATAAGCTTGCCTTTTATTCCCTTGCAATGTTGTATGTATGTACGATGTAGATATGTATGTGCAAACACTACACGCACACGTCCCAACATATAGGGTATCCTGAACATACTGTACTTGAAAAGACTGATTCCCGAGGTCATTTCAAGTAACTTTTTCCTTTGCGAAAATGTTCTCCGCGGTATCTTTCAGGAGTTATTAACGAAAAACACGGACCAATCCGAGTACGGCAATAGCGCACTAAGCGCAGCGTTGCCATTGGCCGAGCCGGACTCCGTCCGCTGTAGCCGCGCTGCGATTCGCCTGCGTTTTTCGTTAATAACTCTTTAACAAAGCTGCGGAGAACATTTTCGCAAAGGAAAAGGTTACTTAAAATCACCTTGGGAATCACCCTTTGAAGGAAGTATGTTTTTGAGACACCGTATATAGGTTATGGATATAAAAGTTGCTCTTTTTTTTAATAATTTTCCGCCTCTGTATGGATGCGCTTGTATACGATACTGTACGAACGTGTGTGCATCGTGTCACAGGGGATACAGCATCTTGTCGCCCGTACGAGCCATTCAAGTGTCCCGGAGATGGTTCTTGCATCTCCATTCAATACCTTTGCGATGGAGCTCCGGATTGCCAGAACGGATACGACGAGGACTCTCGACTCTGCACAGCTGGTAATTACCCTCTTGAATCGCTTAGGTCGCTTCAATCACTTTGAATACTTGAACGTAACCCACGAAACATCGCGTTCGGGGTTGTTTGCTAAAATGAGATAAGGAGTGAGATAAAGATATCTACAAGGTAGCGAAAAGAGAGGACGTGAAGGCTGACTCGAGCTTGAGCGCTATCACTGGAATCGTAGTCTGTGTCTGTGCTTATACATTTCGTTAGAATATTCGAGCTTCGAGAAAATTCAACGTTGAAACGGACGTTTGATTGCGCGTTTCAGCAAAGAGACCACCGGTAGAGGAAACTGCCAGTTTCCTGCAATCACTTTTGGCAAGTCATGGACCTAATTACCTGGAGAAATTGTTCGGGACCAAAGCGCGGGAAGCCTTGAAACATCTAGGCGGAGTGGACGCGGTAGCCATAGCGCTATCCGGTAAGCTGGATCTCGTCTTCTTAATTCGTTTCTGTTGTTTTCGCGTACAACAAATCACAGCCGAGGAAAATCTCGGCTGGAAAACTTTGCCGGAATAAATAAACCGATAATTCTCACCTTCCGTGATCGCGCTTCACTAGCACTCGGTGCTGATATAATCAACATCATATCGAGAACTCGTTTCGTTCGACGAACACAAGACTGGTTTTAATAGATCTGTTTGTATCATAGAATCTCAATCGATCGAAGATTTTGGCGCTGCCTTGCATCTGATGCGAGCCGACTTGGAATATTTGCGTGGCGTGTTCGTGGCGGTGGAGAACGGAGACATGGGTATGTTAAAGTCTATCGGGATCAAGGACTCGGAGCTGGGAGACGTAAAGTTCTTTCTGGAGAAATTGGTCAAGACCGGGTTTCTCGACTGAACGGCCATCCGTTTAAAAGAAGAATTCGGAGACGTGATCGCGTTGGCTGTATCGTATTACAATCGCTCGCACCATTTCGTCCGTTCCGTTCCCTTTCGTTGCGCTGCGCTGCATTTCGTTTCGTTTCGTATCGATTCGTTGCTCCGCGAATCGTAAATCGCGGAACCCGACTTCTCGTCGACGGATCAACTTGGCGAAATGAAACTATTCGATCCGTCGCCGACGAAGCGCGAAACCTTCTCGCGAACCACGGACCTCTTGCCCCCGCCGCTCCTCTTCTCCTCTCTACTCTCCCCTTGCCCCCTTTCGATATCTTGTTGCTCGCATCTCTGACAATGAAACAATTGATTGAGCACCGAGATACGATCTAATCCGAGGATATACATACGTACATACATATACGATCGCAAGCGAGTACCGAACGTTTAAACTTTCTCAGTGAAATGTCAAGGGTCGGCACGCTTTGCGTATCTGTCTGCGCGCTTTTATCGACGCGACGGGCGACGCGATCAGACCCGGTCCGGCACGGCCCGGCTCAACCCGGTTCACGTGTTGTTCCATTGACGATAAGAGAAATCATATTTGGTGAATAACAACTAAAAATATCTATCGGGAGCCGACAAACAGTCGAGTACGCTGTTGGTCGAAAGTATGGTGCCCGGAAGTTCGTCGATCAGGGGCTTACTCGCGAAAGAACCCACGGTTCTCGTTTCTATTTATTCGAAAAGGAAGAAGATCGTCCCCGCGGAGTTTCTAATCACAACAAGATTACGATCTTTTCGCCTATCGCGTCGGCAGATAACGAGCAAAAGAGGTAATATAGATATTTTTGATCGGCGATGCATATACCCGATGCGGACACTCGAAACCGGCACACGAGCTTAGCAATTACCAGGTCAATTAAATGTATTTTTTGTCCGACCGATTCTTCTCGGACGGTACGCAGCGAACGATCAATACCGATAACGTCGTTCGTTTCCGTGCTCGGAACGATGTCGTGACTCGTGACACGCGATCGTTATCGCGTTCGTTGTCCTGTGGCTCTTGGAACATTCGACACTATTTCTTCTTTTTGTTTTCTCGATTGAAACGTTCCACAACCGTAACGTAAGTACACAGAAACGGAAGGTCGATTAAAAATGTGTTTCGTTGCTTCGACTCGCGATCGTTGTTCGAAACGCGACGACGTTCACGCGGTTCCAGAGCCTAACAACAATCAAATTGAAATTTCTATGAATTTCTACGAAACGCTTTCGCGACGAACAATCGTTCCTCTCAGCAGATCCTGTGGAAACAGCGTTGCGACGCGCGTGTTTACCGCTATCTCGTACTTTTGACTCGATTCGATCCGATCCCTGTATTCGAGAGACGTCTCTCGGAACACTTCCCCCTTATCCCGATGGATATAAGTATTCCCTCGCTTTCCCGAAACTGACGCCCGCTTGACAAACGATAATCGTTGCTTCGGATGAAGAGAATATTAGAAAAATGGAAATATTTTTTTAAAAATTGGACGACTGTTTCCTACCGTTTTCCTACATCTTTTTGCTATGTTGCGAAACAATTTACGGTGATCAGGTGTAGAACCGACGATCATTAGATTACCGAACAAGATGCAAAAACTGATAAGGAATCTAACAGCTGCTGAAGCTCTGTTTCGGAATCGTTTCTTATATTTGATCGAAACACCGACAATGAGCTTGCACGATTCCTGGCAAGATTCATCGCTTGGTTTCCGTTATAGAGCGCTTCGTGTTACAAGGTGTCTCAAAGTACGCGTGCAAGGGTATACGTTCGCGTGGTGGACATTACAAGTTGAAAGGGTCACTAGTTGGAAGGTGAACGGGGTAACGAAGGAATTAATTAACGTGGGTCGACCCTTCCGAGTATCGATTCTTCTCTGCAACAGCATGTACCAAGAGGTAATCTGGGAAACGAAAGACGGTGTTTAGAACAGTGAGACACCGGCGGATCCATAAAACGTTTCACCCACGTTCTGTTCGTTCGAACGCATTGCGCGTGTTGTTTCCGATCCTTCGACGCGACTCGCTCTGTACACCGAAATAGATACGCATACGTATTTCTATTTTACAGTTGAAAAGCAAAACAGGTACAAATCGAGCACCGTGCATCGCGTTCCTTCAGGGTATGACGCCGCGCCATACTTAACAAAACGTATAAGGGAAACTGAGAAGCAAAAAAAAGGAAAATGAAAAATGAATCGAGTGTACAACGCTATGTAATTGTATTGATATTTTCATTACGATAACGCAACACATATCAATCTGAATACATATCAGTAATTTTAACGAGTGCCGAATTCTCTGAGAAATGATAGAGCCGCGCTCTCTTCTGGATTTCCAGCTTGTATCGTTTCAATCTGTGAACTCGTAGACATCGAAGGATACTATTTGTTGAATTCGTGGAGCAAAGCTTTACCTCAGGAAGAAGCAGCTTCTGCGAATTCACCGTACCGTATTTTCCGCGATCTACGAGTACGTGAACGCAGATCGAAGCAAAACCACTCGATAGATCGGACGGCTATCATTTCCGAGGGACATTCCCTTCGATGAAGACATATCTCTATCTATTAAGCGTAATCTTCTAGTCAACCAAATGACGTATCTTCTAATTAAATATAAATAAATAAGTATATATAAATATATGACATAAAATATATGTACATATGTATGTAGGATTTTGGGAAACAGAGGGAACCATACACCAGCGGAACTCGAACCCGCGATCTCGCGATTCGTAGCTGATTAACTCTTGAACAAGGGAGAGCACCCAAAACTCGTCCATCTTAACTAATCCGTTTTCGTACACGACGAAGTGCTTTGCAGATCCTTGTGACGTTCTTTCCCCGTAGATCAATTTCTGTACATCGTTCCAATCCAGTAATGTACTTAATTCTTCAACATCCCTGTCGAACCGTGCAGATGTACTTATTTATGCCTACCTTTTACACCTATTCGTTATTAAAATTGATACAGTTCCGTTATTTTCCGAAAAAGAGAAAGGAAAGAGAAAGACAAGGGTGTTTCGTTATTTTTCTTCGCAGATAACAACAGCGCCCGCTCTAGCGGTTACGTCGCCCCGGACAAAATGACAAATTGCCGTCCCTTAAGAATATATATATATTTTTTAAATAAAGGTACATATTTTTTATTGTCAATAAAAATCAAATCATTTTATTTCAATTTTAATAAAAGCAGTTATTTTAATAAAAGCAAATTTTCTATTAATTGGATATTTAACACTTCAATATTTTTCCCACACTTACAGCCAAAAGGCGCCCCGGATAAATGTCCAGGTTGCTCGTCCCTAGAGCGGGCCCTGATAACAAAAATCCTACATTTTGGGGACTCGGCCGGAACATCCCGAGGGAGCGCGTAACGGGAAAAGTTGTACCGCACGTGAACAACAGTCGAGGTTATCGGTTCGGGATTCGAGTTGAAGAAAAAGTTGACAGAATTGGAGTTAGGAAACGGGAGAAAAAGTTAAGACGAGTTAAGACGTTAAGGCAAAGACTGAAGAAAATCGTGAACGCCGAAAGTAAATGGAAACAGTTTGATATTGTCCGGGAGCTGATCAGTTACGAATAGCGAAGTCGCGGGTTCGAGTTTCGCTGGGGGTGCCGGGTTCCCTCTTCCCTCTTTTTTCTAAAATCCTACATGTATATTACTATTACGTAGACATAATTACATACATATCGACAGAGAGTCTCTTTTATCAGATAGTAGATATAATATTTTGGTATATAAATAAAAAAAAAAAATGAAAAAACTGGAGAAATATGAAGGATGATATCGCAAAATGTTCCCTCCAGGTGTCAATTACGGTCCAAAGTAGGGCCTGGACCGAAGATAGACAACGAGGGAAACTTGTGTATGCGTTAGAAACGAAAGGTTTTCGAGACGAGATCGAGGCGCTCCGAATCTCCGCTCGCGAGCGTCTTCTTGTTCCTTCTTGTCTCACCCTAGTCCCCCATTCTCCCAACTCTCCACCCTCCACCGTACCCCTCTCTTCCTGATTCGCTCCGATTTCGACGTTGTATTCAAGTGAACGTACACTTTTAACAACGGTAATTGACACTACGCACCCAGTCCCAACGATGCGCGCGAGTATATTATCTTTCCATACGCTTGATTGCTTGTACAGTTCCTGTTTCACAGCATACTACGAATAAGGGTGTATCAAAAGTAATTGTCATTCGTCCTAGGGGTGAATCTACACCTCTGGATCGGTGGACAGTTGTGAAAGAAACTTGCCGCAAAATTGTTTATAACAACGAAAATTGTTGTTAAAGTTTCTTTTTACATCAACGCCTACTACTCATTGAGAACAGAAAAAGTTTGAAACGAACCATATATGTCGCAAACAAATAGTTATCGAGGTATAAGCTGTTGAAGTTCTTGCAAAATTTGATTGTGTAGAATTATACGTATACAGAAAAAAACCTTACTACTGCAGTCTATCTGACCGTATCGATGAGACAGAACATAATCGCGACATTCGTCGCTAGGTCCGTACCAGATTATACATTTGAAGTTGCAAAATATATGTAAGAGAAAACCTTCTTCATTATATTCATTGTTTATACATAAGAGTTCTAATCTTACATTATAAAATACTAATATAAAGTATAGACTATTTACAAATTTTTCAGAATCTTCTGTTCCTCCGTTGAATCCACAGCAAATTGTTTACAAAGTTACTAAACACTACACAACACACTTTCCGAAATCGTGACAGCGAACGTGAATAAGTTACTCCGGCTACGATCGAAATAGTACTGCGGTTGTCACCTCGGTTTTTCGTGAATGGTTAAGGGTGGATTTGGTGTCGGAAGGACTTTAGGTTGAGTAGTGGGAAACCATAAAAAAAAATCCTTTCCGTATTGTTTTCGGTCGTCAATGGGGTAATTTATAATTGTATGGTTGGTTCGGTGGGTCTGTCGCACGTGTTGTCCACCTGTTGGGGTTGAAGTTGTCGGGGCGCGGTGGTTGTAAATTAATCGGCCAGTTCGGAATTGTTTTCGTTTTTTTGTTCGGAACTGATTCGTGTGCGTTTTTTGTCTGCTATAACAACCTTTTCAGGTATATCGCCGGATCTTTGTGCCCGCAGCGATAAATCAACATCTTGGAAACGATTCTGCTTGTTTCAATCGAATGCATTATTGTATGATGGGGGCAGAGTTTTCGCGCGGAAGTCGCATTTAGATCGCAGAACTATTTTTACCGTGGTCGGAGTAACTTCTTCTCGTTCGCTGTCGCGATTTCGAAAAATGTGTTGTGCAGTGTTTATTGATTATGTAGAAGCGTGAACTTTTGTGCTTCGAAACTTGACTTCGAAAGACAGGCACGTGTTCGCGTCTTTAAATAATAGTGTGCTGTGTGGATCCGACCGGAGGAACAGAAGATTCCGAAAAATTTGTAAGTACACTTTACATTAGTATTTTATAATGTAGGATTAATATTCTTATGTATAACGATGGATACGAGGTTTTATTCCATATTTTGCGATCTAAATAAGCAGGGCGACGATGACTCGGTACAGGCCTAGCTACGAATGTCCCTTTAAATTTGTTCGAAGTTCGAGGCACGCACACGAGTAGGCTTTTGTCTATACGTATAATTCTACACACTCAAATTTTGCAAGAACTTTTAACAGCTTATATCTCGATAACTATTTGTTTGCGACATATGGCTCGTTTCAAACTTTTTCTGTTCTGGATGAGTAGAAGGCGTTGATGTAAAAAGAAACTTTAACAACAATTTTCTTTGTTATAAACAATTTTGCGGCAAGTTTCTCTTACAATTGTCCACCGATCCAGAGGCGTAGATTCACCCCTAGGACGGATGACCATTACTTTTTATACACCCTGTATAATACATACGTACAGTACATGCAGTATGTATAATATAATTTATAATTTTGTCGGTAGCATATTTTCGACTCATGTTCCTCTGTGTACGTGTATCTTTGTTTAAACGAATTGTATTCGCAGTCTCGAATGCGTTGTATGTACGAAAAGCTCGTTCTTTATCCTCGAATACGAATACAAACAATAGAAAGTTACAGGGCATAGAATTACTGGTAAATACTTTTGTCGTTTCGGCAATCATGCATTTCATGCTGCCAGTATGCGCAAAGTGGGCGTAACAATTTTAAGAGGAGATGATCGATCTGTAAATCTTTACAGGAACAAGCTGTCTACGGTATCCGTCCATAACAGATTGTCGTTTAAACAAAATTCTTTAACGAGATGGTAAAAACGAGCTTTTTCTTTTTGCTTTTTCGCGTTTTCCTGTTCTCCTTTTGTTGCGCAAAACGTGTAATAGACACACTGGTTTCTGCTAGCGTGAATCAAGCATCGAACAATGGAGTACGATACTCTGCGCCCGTACGCATAAAACCGCATCAATCATGTTTATCGTACAATGGAAAAAAAATCGCACACACGCCGTTCGCGTTTATCTTACTTTTCCGACTCTTCTAATTATTCTACTGCCAAAGCTTCCTTATTATACGTCGATTGCGACGTATCATACTCTTTCAAGTGAACTTTGCTTCTTAAAATTTTTGTACTTCTATTAATTGAACAAAAGAAAAAGATGAAATTGTCTTGGAAGATAAGTTTCGCACACGACCGATCATCGATCATCAAATAAAGTTAAACGTTTCCTCAGTTTTATATCATCGAAATTTTCAAATTGTACCTGACCATGCACGCGTACTCTACTATCGTTAGAACGTCTATTTTCGTTTCATACCGAATCATAATAGAACTTTAATTGCCCTTCCATTTTCTCGTTAAACTGATTTTCCTTTAAAAAAAGAACCCGTGTTGACGTGAGAATTTCGATCTCGTAGAGTTAAACTGTAATCAAGCGAGTAAACTAAATTTGTGAAACCCGCGTTCGCGAAATTTGTTTTACTCATTAACGATAAGAGATTGAACTTGAACAATGTGAACAATAGCGAGCGAGAGTGAGTGAGTGAGTGAGTGAATGTGTATGCGAGTGAGAGAGAGGGAGAGAGAAAGAGAGAGAGAGATATGTTAAGAGAAATATATATTGCGTTGCGAATCACATGTATATTTCATTTTTCGAATTGTTTTAATTAACATTTGTGAATTATACGTACACTATGTTTCTAGATGTTTTGCATTAAATTTTGCATTGCATACAGAAAAGTATGTTATTACGTTTTATTCAACATTCGGTTGGTTCGATTAGCTTATATTTTGTGGTAACGCCTCCAAGACTTTTCAATTCTTCGACCAAATCTCGAATATCTATTTTACGTGAAACAACCATTGTGCGTTGATCTTTAGGTCCATAACTGTGCGACTTCAAGCCCATCTGTCTAGCAATTCTAAAATGGTTTGAGTGTTCATTTAATAAGTGGACTTGAACAGATTCGATACTTTTACATTGTATTGTAGATACACTTACTGATGCATTATCGCTCTCTCGTCGTTCGTAAAGTTAACCGAGAATACAAGATCTTCTCTCATGTCACCCGCGAGGTACTTTTTCATAATATCTTTACATTTTTTTTTGAAGTCGTTCATTGTACAGGAATTCGATTTCAAGCCTAGTCCCTCTCTGCTGATTTGTTGCTTGAGTCTGGAACGATAATACGATCACTGTATGCTCGATTGTTTACCAAAAATTAAAAGATTATACTTACGTGACCGGTTCAACTATTCCTTGTTGCGATTTTCCAAGACCACCACCTGTCCAGCCCATTAATTTCATTAATTTATTTCCAACATTGTCCTCAGAAATCGAAACATCGTTGACCTTATTATTTAACATTGTTGTAGTTGTTACTGTTACACTCGGGTTTACATGGTGCTTAATCTATTAATAACAAGGCTAACGTGAAATTCTAATAAACATGTGGTATCTTGCAAAGTAGAAAGAAACATTCTGGCAAACCTTAATCGTATAGTAATATTTCTTTAGATTTTCTAAACCAACGATAGAAGCAGCTTTCTTCGCTAACTTCTGGTTATCGCCATTAGCCTTTGCTAACAATTTCGAATTAACAAAAACTGTGCATTTGCTATAAGTAAGAAAAACTATGTGATTGCGTGTTTAAAAATATAGGAGGATAATACCTACCAAGATTCGCCTTTCTTATCAAATTTCCATTCTATGCTTCCACCTGACGCTCTTATCGAGCCAACAAGAGAACTTTGTGGTACATCGTCGAATCTTTCGATTAAAATTACATCGCCGTATGGAGGATCCACTTTTCTTCGTTTAACAGATTCTTTGTTATTTCTTAAATCTATTGATTGGTGCATAGTTTTTGTTTCGGATTGTACTTTATTGCGAAACGATAGAGCAGGTTGACCTATAAACGATACATAGGACATGGTATAAAAAAGACTAGCCAATTGTATTTCTTACAAGATGTTTTAATTGATAAAAAAAAAAACAACTTACAGCTCTATAATGTACCTTTAACTTTTAGGCTGGCTGCACTAGAAGCTTTGACAAATGTTCTTTGTAATTTAGTTTTCTGTTTTTCCCTGTAATCGCCGACAATATCGCTGCCCAAGTCAGCTATGATCTGCATAGTTTCTTCTGGATACCTAGAATGCGGACATAGAGATTGAGATAATTACAAATCATCCAACTCTTCGTGGAAGAACTGTCTAGACGCACACATACGTCAATGTATAAGTAAATAAGTAACGCAGAACAAATACTTGGACAAACGCGAAATTGTTGCTCACCTGCAGCCAAGCAGTTCGACATTTGTAAATACTTGTGCTAAACAGACAAGTTCATCCTCTGGAAATTTATCTTTATGAGCTAACAAAAATTTACGTCTCAGTTCCCAATGTTCGTCGCACTCGTGTTCCATTTTGTGTGCTTCTACATCCCAGTTTTGTTCAGAGCTCATTTTCATCAAGATATTTTCGTTGTCAATTAATTATTAATTTAGATTGTTTATGAGCTTATTACTCATTCAAACATAGCCTTTCACAAAAAGGTAAACTTTATCTCCAATGTATGCCGATCCACTTTGCTCCGAATTTATTCAAATTGTCTTTCTTTTTTGGGGTGGTCTATACGTTCTAATGTATAATGTGTAATATATATAATCTATATAAGAAAAAATTGGATTTATTTACACTAACACGTAGACGGAAATTAAATTTGCTGGAATGCTTATGACTTCTATTACAGTACCCGGTACAGCTGAACTGTAATCATCTGAAACCTGAAACGTACTTACTTGTATACAGATATGTATAAGTACATAATATACAGGGTGTCCCAAAAATATTGTACTTCCTTGAAAAGGCTGATTCCTGAGGTCATTTGAAGTAACTTTTTCCTTTGCGAAAATCTTCTCCGTAGCTTTGTATATAGAGGAGTTATTGACGAAAAACGCGGACCAATCAAAAACACAGACGGATTCCGGCTCGGCCAATGCCAACGCCACGCTTAGCTGTAGCCACGTTCTGATTGGTCCACGTTTTGCGTAGATAACTTTCGCCACAGCCTACAGTAGGCTGTGCTTTCGCAAAGGAAAAAGTTACTCCCTTCAAGGAAATACAATATTTTTTTGGGACACTCTGTATATACGATACATCGCGTCTGAAATAATTTGAACGTAGCAACAAAGCTAACTCCGTTTCTCCGCTTACTTCAAGTAACTTACTTGTTTGTCTTTATCTTGCTTTATCTTTAGTCCAAGTTGATATGTATTTACCATAACATGGTGCACTATTTACTACTTTGAAATGAACGAATACCAAGTTATGTAAACAGAATTAACAAAAGGAGATTTCAAAGAACTCCAGTGCACTAGTTGGTGTCGAAACAGCATGAACTTTTTCTTTTATTTCCGAAACGAGTGTTCTAGTCCTAGTGCATTAACTGTAGAGATTTTCTAACCTATTCAGACATCAAGGATACTTGGTACCGCTCCTGTTGAATTTTCAACTTGTACAAACAGTACCACTAATATTTGTTAAAATGAATAATATGGTTAGAAGAAGAGTTTTGTCTGGATGTAAATATAATTGATATATTTCAAAGAATTGGATAGTTAATATTGGGTGTTACACTGACTTACACGCTTTGTTTTTGCATTGTATTGTTATAGTATGTACAGACAAAAATATTCTACGATCGTTTGCCGCGCGATTTCCATGTCGCAGATTAGCCACAGATATTCAAGCGGAACGAAAAACTGCTAACGGTAACGATATTTCGCATTTGGTTATTACTAGACTGTGGATTATATGCAGTTATGACAAAATTGAGTAGGTGCAATTTAAAGCAGCAAAAACATTAGAAGAATTTAGAGGTACAATTTTATTATTTTGAACCAATTATAAATGGAATTAACGAAGAAATTAAGTTTTTATTTCACTCCAGTTTTTTGCGATTCAGATGGAAAGTTTTTATTTTGCATAAAGATCCACGGTCTAGTTATTACAATTCCAATACGTATTTGGCTTGCATTATCCTTGACGATTACATTGAATGTTTTAGTTGCTCCAGATGTCGAACAGATTTTGATAGATCCATTGACGCATCCAGATTTTTTCAAAATTCATAATCTATTTACAGTCGAAGATTTATTTAAAGCTAGAGTACATTTTGGCCATAAAGAGGGATCATTGGATGATCATATGCGACCGTTCATATTTGGATCCAGGCTAGGTCATCTGATATTCGATTTAGACCAAACAGCTGAGCATTTACGACAAGCATTAAATTTTGCAGCTCACATAGCATTTCGAGACGGAATTATTTTATTTATCGCAAAGAATCCCCAAATTGCTAACATAGTTGAAAATACTGCAAAAGAATGCGGAGAGTTTGCTCATACCAGACGCTGGAAACCTGGGACATTTACCAATGCCAGATTTGAATTTGGAATGGTTACTAGATTACCAGACTTATGCATATTCCTTAATACCATGGAATCGGTCGTTCACCAGCATATCGCAGTAACGCATGCAGCTAAAATGGCTATTCCAACAATTGGCATCGTCGACACAAATTGTAATCCAAATCTTATAACATATCCAGTTCCTGGGAACGACGACACACCTTGTGCTATAGAGCTGTATTGTAACTTATTCAAAGATGCTATACTGAGGGGAAAAGTTGCTAGAAAAGTAATGGAGAGGCTAACAAACAATTGATTTTCTGTACAATATTTATAGACAGACATAATAGACTATTCAGTTGAAATGTTTTGCGATTAAACGTTATTCCTATCGTATTGGACTCCTCTCTTTATTTTGATATGTTAAAAAATAACGTAACAAGAATAGATTAAGCACTTCTTAAATAACACCTTTAAAAAATGTTCAAGACTTCACAAATCTTGTACTTATTGTTCTTGTTTGAGCGTCGTTTTATCGTCCCGCAAACGCTGTAGAAATCTTGGTCCCAGTAATTTGTATATCCTACAAATATGGTAAAAATGGTAAATCATCAAGTAATATTGTTACATGGAAAACGAAAATGGAAATTCAATGAATGAAATGATATACCAAATCGCTATATTTGGATAATAAATTTTCAGATACAGTAACTGAAGTACGCTCGGTTTACAAATCCAAACTTCAAGAAGTTGATTTGCTATCGCAATTCCCATCAATGTTGCGCAACGTTCTGCGCTAACTTTGTTCCGTGAATTTTCGTTCGTCTTTTCGCCATATTTCTGTAAATAAAATTACATTAGCAGACGAATAAATGTTTTATTGTAATACAATGTTGAACATACTTCTCCAGGTTTCTCCGTAAATGCTTCTGCTAAGAAGTCTGTTTGAATCGGTCCTGGACACATCATTGTAATCGATATATTGCTATCTATTTTCTCCATCCAGAAACTATTAAAATATCCCTACACGCGCGCGACGAAAAATAAATATATTATACGTTCGTACAATGTTACAATAAATATAATTAATATTAATATTTTGTTATATGTACTACTGGTACTGGTATTATAGCGCTACTAACGTGTAAAGCATGTTTAGTTCCAGAATACGTAGCAGAATATGCTACAGATGTAATACCCGCGGCACTCGAATTAACTACAATATGACCCGCGCCTACTTGTAGAAAATATTTTGCCACCAATCGGCTCAGTTCAATTTGTGAAAAAACATTCAAAGAGAACATATCTTTGTCAACGGAGAGATCAATTTGTTCCCATTGTGCCCGTTGAGAGCGGCCTGCATTATTTACAAGTATGTCCAACTGGAGTAAGAGTTTGCATTAAAATTACAATTCAACAACCCATAGGCAAAATGCTCGATTTTCGACGGGTATCTGCGTCACAATAAGTATCGGCAGGGTGCGCTGTCCAAAATCGAGCAGATTCCGAACATCCTCAGCTTCGAGCAGCGTTCCGACAGCATAATGCTCGCCATCTGCTGGTATCGTACGCTTGCAGGATGTGCTCGATATTTGCTGACTCGGTACTTACTTTCCCAAATTTCTGGATGATATGTTCGAACGCCGATTTGTGTTTATCTATATCACAAATATCCAAGACAAGTACTTCGACGTCTGCTTCATTTAAATTAGAGTTTCCTAAGGATAAGGTCGAACAGGTATGGATGAAATTTTGTATAACAATAGAGACATGTGAGTTACAGTTACGAATACATACTCTGCAAGCAATTAGCTTTTACTTTCTCCAGTAGTTCTTTTCTACGTGCAGAAAGAATTAATTTGCAACCAACATCTGCTAAGACGTATGCAAGATTTTCTCCAATTCCACTGGATGCTCCTGTTATCCACACCGTTTTTCCTTCCAGAGAACCTAAACGAATATAAAAAGGTTACAGGTAAGATGATATTTTGCAATAATTTGCCGACTGTAACGAACGTGCTCTTACTTATCGGTTTCCCAAATTTTTCGTAGAAGGCAAGTTTTAAATCACAATCCAGAAACCAGGGATATATCGTATAAATAAGGTAATAAATAATGACCACTAAACCAATTATTGCTAAAAGATCCATTTCTCAACGTAAATGAAACACGTTAACTGAAAAATAGGACTGAGAATGATGGACAGATAGATGCACGATGTAGAATGTAGAACGTATAGTTGCGACAAAGGTAGATTTATGCTAACTGTATACAGACACGGAAAGTTCCGGTCAGCACTTATTGTAGTGCAATTTCTATAAATGGTATCCGATCGTATGAGCACAGGCACATGTCATGCCGGTCAATGTTTGTGGCAATAGAATATCTGAAATATGTATTCACTTAATACTTAATATATGTATATACAGTAGCGGACAAAAGTTTAAGACCATTCTAAAGAAGACGATAACTTTTTTAATATTGTACTATACGATTTGAACTTTTTTGGGAAGCTAGAGCAATTAGTTTACTAAAGGATGTGAAAAGAAAAGAAAAAATACTAAAGTTGAATTTTTAACTTTTTTATGTGGGCCTATATTGAAAATTTTAAAAATATGTTTTGTAGATTTTCGGCAATAAATTGTGAAAATCTGCAATTTTTACCATCTTTAAACGTTTGTAGGTCATTGCAACGTCGACCGATTTTGATGAAATTTTCAGAATATGTTTAATTGACACAGATCTACAAAACGTATTTTTTAAATTTTAAATATAGGTCCACATGAAAAAGTTAAAAATTCAACTTTTAGTATTTTTTCATCAATTCCGATCAATTGCAATTTTTGAAAAAATTTCTTTTCACATCCTTTAGTAAACTAATTGCTCTAGCTTCCCAAAAAAGTTCAAATCGTATAGTACAATATTAAAAAAGTTGTCTTTTTTAGAGCGGTCTTAAACTTTTGTCCGCTACTGTATATACATATATGTACACTATTGCTTAAAAGTATATCCGGACACTTGCGAAATGTGTAATGGGAACGCATAAAAGTTACTTAAGCTACTAAAATCTATATATTTATTACTTTCTTATAGAATATCTAACATTTTAAGTTAAAAAACTACCTACGTGGAAGCTTATCAATATTAGACTAACAATAAGATTAAATACGACATTCGTCGACGTATCCACCGCGATTAGATACGACCGCTTGTATTAATCGTGGCAATCTTTCTATTATCAAGTCAGCCACGCCCACATGGAGCAAAAATCGAGCCCAGCCAGGCGAGCAGGTAACGGGCATTATGCTGGCCGAACGTCGCTCGAAGCTGCTCGATTTTGGGCGGGTATGTACGCACGCATATGCCAGGCAGAAAGACAGGGCACAATTACTGTAGACACAGAACAAAACTATGGAAGGAATATTTGGATATATTATTAGAAAAATAGGATATTATTCCGAAAGGCAGCAGTGGCCAATCGATATGAAATTTGGAGCATGTTATGAAGAAAGGACCCTAAATATAAAATTTTAACTTCGGGAACTTATTAGTGTTCGAGATATTTGCGAAAAACTGCAGCTTCTACTACATTGAATTTCGCCTATACGTGCACGTCCGTATGCGTCAGCATCTTAGACCAGTACTCCCCAACCTTTTTATCGCCGCGGACCGGTCAACGTTTGATAATTTTACCGCGGCCCGCTGAGGGGGGGGGGGGGGGACGTTGATTGTTTATATTTTAGATTGTTTTGATTTAATAATTTTAATTTAATTGTATTTAATGTTCCTTGGGCGGCCCGGTACCATTTGAACCACGGACCGGGGGTTGGGGATTGGGGACCACTGTCTTAGACCATAAGGTCAGTATGATGCAACCGCTCGTCGACCGTTTCTGCAAATATATATCACTACGATCGTCGAACGATCTACATACCGCGTGAACTGTTTGATACATATGATAATGAAGAATGGCTACATATTCGACGACACCAAACACACTCACACAGTGTTTCTGAGAACAAACGGCTAAAAACTAAAAAAATTCCCGAAGTTAAAATTTTATAACTAAAGTCCTTCCTTATCGCTCATAATACCCACCAAGTTTCATCTCGATCGGCCTTTCGGAAGTACAGCCGAAAAATATTACAAATGTTAGCATTCCTATGTACAGATATATACATATATACAGTTGAAAAAAAGTATGTACATACATATGTATATACGTGACGGCAAAGTATCTCGTAGATACACAGAAACGAACGACCCGATCGAACGAAGATGATATTCAACGTATTCAACGGTAGTTTAAAACTCAATCGATCCAAGTATATTTTTCTAATAAATAATGTCTGCGCGACTTTCGATAGACGCTTGTAAATATACACGGACGTATAAAAAAATATGTTCTTGTACATTTGCATCGCTATACGTGACTGCGAGCTTATGGAAATTGTAATAATCTCTTGATCCTTCTTACAAGCACATCGACGAAATTGTGATCTACCGTCGTGTACTCGCTGTGTGCGTCTAACAGTTGCGTTATAAAACTGTCCGTAAAAGTAGAAACGAGACCGTATTTTAGTTCCATTAGTGTCTCCGACGATCCTTTCCACGCGACCATGTCCTCGTCTATACCTCCCGACGACACTGGAAATAAGTCAAGAAAAGTTAGAAAACGCGACCACCGATAAGTACCCGAGAACGGTAACCCTAGACCGATGAGCAGTGCGAGTCGTTTCTAGGCCCCGTATGTTGGCCGATTTTCCTGTATACTGTATATTCAGTATGTATGCTGTGAAATGTGTAGAACGAGGCTGCACAGCCTCCAACAAGTAGAGCGTAGAAACAACTCAGCATCGCCATTCAAGATTCGCTTTCTGCGAGCATTAAAAGCACAAAGCTGTTTACCTTGCATTCGACTGTGTCGGGATATAACTTGAATCATATAAAAGTCCAGGTGACTCCAGAGTATGTATAAAGCGTGTTCTATGATCAGGGAACAGTATTTGATAGTTTTCCGCTTTTCTTTGATCCAGCGATTTAATCGTTGTTCGACTATGACCCGATGGTCCCTCACGCCTAGCTCCGCTTCTTCTTCTTCGGACGTGTACTCTTTTAGTTCGGTGGTACTCATTTCTCCTACCATGGCGACTTTTTTTATAAGAGCATCGATATGCGGTAGTTCGGAGTGCAACAAATTCGTAACGGAAACAAGTTGATCGACGATCGTCCCCAGGCGTACACCACCGGAGGTATTATCTTTGATCTTGTCCTCTCTGCCTCCTGACTTTGGAGTCAGATGCGGTTCGAACAACACGTTCCGTATCTTCTGATCCATTCTGGAGTGCTGCATTTGATTGCGCGTGTACAGCATAATGTTTGCGACGATCTGCACGCAGGACATGTGCTGTTGATTCGCGTCGGTTTCTTCGTAGTTAAAACGAACGGGCGCCGGTTGCAACTGAAATTTACACAACAAAGAGAGCATCAGTCTTTGCAATCGATAGAGATGAGCGCGGAGTTCTCTCATGCCGGTGGTGTCTTCCAATTTCCGGTCGTCGAAATCCGACTTGGCCAGTTCTTCGTCGACCAATCTGTACATGTCGATGTTGGCGGATCTGGATATGACGCCGGTGAGGCAGGCGATCTCCTTCAAGAAAAGAGGATTCGCTTTGGGGAACGCGTTTCGCAGAACCATCTCGATGACGTCCCGATGACTTTGAAGGAACCCGCACACTTGTATGGCGCACGATTGGTTCTCGGTTCCGAGAGTGGTGAGCAGAGCGTCGCAGAGATACAAAGCCGGCAAGAGGATTTGTTGGTACCGTTGGCCGATCGAGGGTATGAACGAGTAGTCGTCCCCTTCGAATCCGATATGCACGTCGGGATGATGATCGAAAACAACCATGCTCGACATGCACGAGAGAATCTTGTTTTCGAGAATGCTCTCGGCGCCGAGTCTGGTGGAGGCCATTCTACAGAACGCTGCCATTTTCGCCTCGTACAGGTAGAGCGGTCGCAACGTTTGCGGCTCCGGCTGTAACATACACCGTAACATATTATCGGATTCGAGAAGGCTGTCTATCATGTGCTTTAGGTATCCCCTGCTGGTCAGATAGAGTATCCAAGCGTTGTCGTAGTCGAGCTCTAAGATTTTGTCGAGACAGGAGAGCGCTAGCATCTTGCAAACGTCGTGGCCGCCGGAACAATTGTGGCACAGAATGTCCATCAGTTTGTTCCCGAAGCTGTTTATCACCTGTATCGTCGCGTATCGGTGGGAACGTTCCTGCACCGGCATTACCCTGTTCACCGTGCTGTCCAGCTGACTAACGTACATCGTGTCTATGATATTGGTGCTCTCCGACTTCTCCAAGCCTACCACGCAGAGGAAATTCAAGAGAGCCGCGTACAGGTGTGTTATCACTTTCTGCGAGGAGGCGCCCGCGTTCAGTATCCACTGCAATATGTGGCTCAGGATGATTTTCATCATCGTTGTGTTCGACGGCGAAGACGGGAACGACTCGTTGTTGTCCGTCTCTGTGATGAAGCTATTCCGCAGATTGACCAGCAACATCAATACCGTGCCGGACACCAGGGTCTTGATCTCGCTGAGCGCCTCGCAAGAAGTCATTTTTTGCAATAGATCATGAGATAGATTCAGCAAGAGATTTTGCTTCTGCGGCGTGGGTAGCTGTTGATTGGTCGCGACGCAGAACAGTATCTCGGTTGTCTGGCACCAGCCTTCGACGAACTTGACGGTCGCGTACGACAGCAGCTTCGTCTGGTTTCTCTTGAAAGCGTGGGTTAAGATTTTCTGCACCTCCTGTTGCATGAGATTCCGTTGAGTCGCAGTCGCGCTGCTTTGTGTTACTGCCAGCTCCTCCGTGATTAGGGAATGTAATTTTTTTATGTCTACGAGGCGCGGACCACCGATCAGTGCAACCGGAACGCTGCAGCGGCCCAGCACCATCTCAATCTGGGACGGATCGAAGAAATCCAAGGACAACGGAGCTTCTAGCTGAAGTTGAAACTCGATGTAGTGCAGCAGATCCATCAGAAGCTTCTGCGACGGTACTATTTGCCCTTTCTCCTGGCCCAAGTCTCCCATCAGACGTTGGACCAGAGAACTTTGTAATCTACCGCCAGCGACTCGTAGCTCGATCGCGGCTAGTTTCAGCAGCCACGACATACAACCCAGCTCGGTTGCGGTGTTCTGGCCCTCGAAAGGCAGCTTGGAGAGATGTCTCTGCACGAAATCCTGATTCGCGCTGGTACGAAGAAATCTCAGTACCGAAACGGAGGTCTTGTTGTTCGCGGCCAGCGTATGCAGAAAGCAGTAACAAGCTTCCGTGATCTTGTCGCGGCCGCGTTCGAGGGACTGCTCTAATATTCCCAATATCGAGTGCAAGCAGGTTCGTGGGGACCCCAAGAAACCCGGTTGCAGCAGCAATGTTTTTCGAATATCCTTCGTAATTTCGAACGCTAGCAGATAGTGACAGAGGTTCGGTGTTGGCCGTGTAATACTCTGCATCAGCAAAAGCAGGATTCTCTCTTTACAGTTACCGGTATATTGTTTCTCGCTCGACTCGATATCATCATCCAGAGCGATGTCTGTGTCCAAACATTCGACGAACCCGTGCCTGATGTTGGTAGCCAAGGCAGGAGTCGCCGTGAACGTCGACAGCAGTTCGGAGTCGGCTCCTGGTTCGTTCGTCACCTCAAGAATCACACCGACAGCGTGGAATGCGTGTTGCGGTAGCCACGAGCTGTACGAGACGTATTTTGCGACGTTTATCATGTAGTCGGGTTTCTTCGATTGCGGGTCCACCTCTAGAAGCAATCTGGATAAACCGGTTAGGAGTTTGTGTATCGATTTTGCGGCTGACAGTTGTGCCATGTAGCTGTGCTGCGTTTTCAGTCCTCTCTCCAATATTTCTAGACAATACAAACTACCGTTCTCGAGGTTCTTCTTGCCCGGGAACCCTTCGTATAAATCAAAGTTAGAGCAACCTTTGTCCAGGATGTACAATATGACGTGAAGAAGTTCCGATTTCGAGTGCAATTGAGTCATAATGTGGTATCCCGGAGCAGAGTTGACCACCGTTGTCTCACCGCTTTGCAACTCCACCTTACATCCGATGAAATCCTCCACTGTCGGCTCATACTGTTTGATGAGCTTCGAGAAAATTTTCAGGCAGCCTTCGGCCACCTCCCACTTCTCTGCCAAATTTTTATACGATCTCGTATGAAACTTGAGGAAAATGGTGTTGATGATGAAATGCAGATATGGATCGAAACCGGGATTTCGATGACCCATTCCCAGCAAACGTGGTATCGGGAAATCGGTCAGGACATCCAGAAGTTCCAGCATCGCTCGTGTCAACGGATACTCGTCTTTCTTCGACTCAATCTCCTCCAACTCGGTCTGAACCCCCCGCGGTTGATAGCTACTGATGGTTGGTATCGTTGATAGTATTTGCGCGGCTTCTAAACTTTGCCACACGGTCGACGAGCTTTCAGGGGATTTTGCTAACGCGGCTAGAGTCCTTATCAGCACTCCTTTCAAAGGAATTGATATGCTACAACTGACCAAACCGATCAAAGATGGTAACACTTTCCACCCTGGATGATCGCATATCGCTATTCTGGACATTTCATCGTTCTTCGCGATTACTTGAACTACCATGAGTACCGCTTCGAGTCCTTTCACTTCGTCCGGGGTGATACCCTTTGGATGATTTCTTTGCCGGTAAACGGTGTCCTGACTAGGAGGCAATTCTTTTCGGAGGTTGATGTAATACTGGCTCAATGATTTGAAAAAGTGATCCCATGAAATCGTTGTCGATCCTGAAGTCCCTAAGAAGAACGTTATTTTCATTAGAGTTCTGCCAAAATACTGTTCAAAGTATAAACAGCGAACAGTGAACACTTTCGCGCTGCGACAAAAACAATTGATTACAATGATTACCATTTGGTTTAAGAAAGTTGAACACTTGTCTTGCAGCTTGCGACGAAGATGCGAGGGACGCTATCATTTTAAGATAAGGTACGAATAGACCGGCTGGCAGTATTTCACCTGCCAGCCGTACGAATTTGAATAGCGCAACTTGTCTGGATGGGAAACGATTCATGTATATAGACGCGGATACGTGCGTCGAGTCGGAATGATGACACCAATAATCCATCACCAAATCTAATTTTAGGGGGTCCTCTTTGTACAACTCCGCCACTGTTAGCATCAAATATTCAAAGTGATTGTCCAAGTTTAATGGCGGCTCGATACCCTCTTGTTGATAGGCTTGTATCAAGCGCATCGATTCGTCCGCTCGACTTCGTAAATCTTTCACGTTTAAAGGCATCAGTAATATAAAATCTGATACAAGAGTATGAAAATAACGAATATAAAATTCTTCCGAGTATATACTCTTGTTCTTGAACAATACTTCAGCCATAAAGTGGAAACATTTGTTAGATAAAGCTGCTTCCAACAATCTTTCGTCTTCATTCGTAATGTTCAACGGCTGCGAATTAATTATAGTTTTAATCGTTGTTAAGGCAACAGCGAAAGCAAATTGTATCACCCCTCGAAGTCCAGCGCTTTCCCAAGTAATAGTCGTAGATAGTAATTTCTCGCTAAATTCTTCGCGCGCAAGGCTATCCGAGATCAACGGCATCGAATTTAGTAGTTCTGAAACAAACGCATATCTTAAAATTCTAATCTATAAATACGATACTAAATATCAAACTATTTGTCGTACCTTCGCCGTTTTCGCGGATATGTAACGAACTAAAATTGATAGCATTCAACACGCTCATTATAAGGGCGAGAGTAACTTTATCTAGCCCGTCTTCGCGTGCTTCCGATTCTATGGGTCTTGTTTGTAATAATGACAACAAGCCGAGTAAAATTTCATTTGGCAGTGAGGATTGAGCAGACCACAAATACAAAATATCAGCCAAGTCTTGCCTAGAATCATTGTAAAGCTTCATAACCATGTAGCGATGTTTCGATCCTCCTAATGCACGATTTTTTTCCAACAACTCTTGTTCCTGTCAAGTATATAATACGAGTTTCAGATTAGAGAAAGAACGAATATGGAAAATTTGGGATAGCCACCTTTACAGGATCCATTTGTTTCAACAAGGATAAAATTCCCTGCAACAAGTTGTCCTTCTCCAATTTGTCCGTATATTCTGTGATGTGTCTCAAGAGGGCTATGGGTGCATCGATTTTCCAACTGTGACCCATTCTAGCTTGTACAAGCATTCTTAGAGTCGATGTAAGAGCTTTCTTCCCATCGTAGTACAATAAAATCGCTGTTAATCCTCGAGGTAAACCAGGATGGTCAGGCATTTGTAACTGCGCTGTGCATAGAAGGTCTAAGGCAGCCAGTTCGTTAAGATTATACATGTCCGATATAATCAGAGTTTCATCCACCAGCTCTTTCGGCAACAACTGAAATCCCAAGTCGGGAAGCGTGATTCCTTCTGTTGCTCCTTTCTTTATTTCTTCCCGATTGTTTGCATTCTGAGGCTGCAACCAGACAAAATATAAAATGTATAACAGAAACGCTTGTGTTTATATAGTATATATGGTGTATATAGTATACTCGCGTACAGGATTCTTCAAGAGCGTAAGAAAATTCTGCCTATGATTTCGTAGAGCTTCCGTAAATTCATGATATTGAAGATCATGATTGGTCGAAGAAGACGTGATGTATCGTTCTACGAGACTCTGTAATTCCTTGTACGGAGTCCACATATCCGCCGTTGATATTTTCTCTGCAACACGTTCATCATCGGTTACAATTCAAATTGAAAATTCGGTAGAAACGATAGAAATGCATCGGGCTATGCGGCATGTTAAAAGGGTTAGATTTTTCAATCGATATTCTGTGCGTAAGTATTTATGTAAATAAAGAATTACCTTCGGACATCTTGTTCTAATCGCGGGAACGTTACTAGTAAGTCACGAAATGCTCGCGTAAAACTGTTGTATTTAAACGTAATGTGATTAAACAAATATCGTGCAACATAATACAAACACCGGTTCTCTCATGCTTCCAATGTTCCAGTTTCAACCAACGGTCAACGGTCCTCTGCAGTCCTCTGGCGCCCAGTGATGAAATTATGAGATATGGCGCCTTTTTTTCGCGCATGCGCAAAAAATACAGTGTATGCGCATTATGCGTGCAACGGAATGGATAATATAAACCCGGCTTAGGTGCAGGATATGCATGGACACAGTGTTACAAGATAACAGAGTATCTGATGCCCACAAGTTACGTCAAAAGATAATTCAAGATGGTGGATAGCGATACAAAAGCACGGACTACAAAAGCGAGGTATACAAGTATATTTATGCATTATTTCCGATTATTTCATAAACATTTGGCAAAATGGTGCAAACTTGTTGCATAAAGAATTGTAAGGAACCACAAAACCGAGATACAAATTCATTTATCTTTTCACAAGTACCCAGTCAGCCAGGCCTGCCTCAAGCAGAAATCGAGCCCATTTGCCGCCCAGAATCTAGGATCGAGCAGCCAGCATTGTGCCCGAGCAGCTTCTGCCGGTGCTGGGCCGGGCAGATTACCGATCTTTCTGTCGGCAGAAAGCGTTGCCTAAACGCGCGTAGATACCCGTCCAAAATCGAGCATTTTGCTAACTGGGTAAGTATTTTATACTTACTTAATATCGCATATACATATACACTACCGCTCAAAAGTATCCGCGTACACTTGCGAAATGTGTAATAGCAATGCATAAAAGTTACTTAAACATCTTAAGCGACTAAAATCGATCTTTATTACTTTCTTATGGAATATCTAACGTTTCAAGTTAAAAACTATACCTATGTGGAATCTTACCAATATTAGGCTAACATTAAATACGAGATTCGTCGACGTATCCACCGCGATTAGATATTACCGCCTGCATTAATCGCTGCAATCTTTCTATTAGTTTTGTTATTATATTAGTATTTTATTATTAGTATTTGCATAGAAAAATTCTCTGAATTCGCTCTGCATCTTAGAAATGAAACAAAGTGAAACTTGAAATCCTTTCAAGCACCGAGATGACCGTTCCACTAGATTTCGTATTTGTGGAGAGAATTTATATATTATTGTGTACATATAATTATTATACATATAATTTGTACATAAAAATAAATTCTATTGTGCTATGATACCACTGAATAGATTTGCTCTCCGACTTTAGTTTAATGTTCAAAGTTCAAACATTCTACCAGCATCTATATAATTGCAGAGAAGGGTACATATATGTATTAGGTTGGCAAGAAAATAATTTCGGTGAAATGATGTGATGACCTGAAATCGCACTTGGATCAGTTTTTTGCCGATAAAGACCTGAAATTTTATGAGCGCGGAATTGTGAAGCTACCAGTAAATGGTAAAAGATCATCGAACAAAATGGAAAATATAAAATTGAATAACGTATAACCTTCTCAAAATTAGTACAGTTCATGTTTTTTTACGACGTTGACAGAATTAGTTTTCTAGCTAATGGGTAAATATAATTTTTTGAAATTGTTATTGGTCGCAGTTGCGAAGGAAAAAGTAAAGTAATAAAAATTTAAAACATATGTATTTTGTAAATCTAAGTAAGTTACATACATGTACAAAGTTACATTGAAATCGGTAGACGGATAAAAAAGTTATGCATAGAAACGATACAAAGAAACGGATTCTCAACGTTGCTCAAGTCCTCGGTGACGTCCCTGTTTGCTCGAAGAACATATGTTCCTGAAATTGAATCGAATAGGAGACGAATATCGAACACGAACCGAGAAGAGACAAGTTTTGACCGTTATGAAACTCGTACGCGAGTACGAAATGATTAAATACACATAAGTATACAGTGCCGCTCAAAAGTATATTTAGACACTTCCTTCTTATATGCAGTTAGGAGCAAAACTGATCACACACAATTTAAATCAGAATAATCTTTTCTAGTTTAACAAATGACGTCTAAAAAATATATTGAAAAAATGCATTTGGTCGGAATTGTGAAAAACAGTAGTCAAAATTGATTTTTACGAATTTTCAGCTGGGCCAATAACGAGAATTTAAAAGATGTGTTTGGTCAACTTGTATAAATTATATACGCTCCGAAAATTTCATTGGAATTGGTTAATTGGTTTAAAGTTATAAACGATTAAAAGTGGTAAAAAGGCAGAAAATCTTGAAAAATTGCAATTTTTACCACTTTTGATCGTTTATAACTCGTAAACCAATTCACCAATTTCAATGAAATTTCCGGAGCGTATATAATTTATACTAGTTGACCAAACACATGTTTTAAATTTTCGTTATTGACCCAGCTGAAATAAAAAAAAGTGGTAAAAATTGCAATTTTTCAAGATTTTCTGCCTTTTTACCACTTTGAATCGTTTATTGGAGTGACTAAGGTACCCCATTTTAGCCCAACTCTGTACTTTACTGACGCTAAAATCGTCGCGCATGCGCGAAAAAGGAGCTAACATTTATACGGTAACATAAAAAGAATACATTACATACATGTTCGTAATAGACTTTAGCAATAAATATTGTTTGATAATAAAAATATACATTACATATCACTCTCATGAACACGGTAAGAACACGCAGGATCGCCGCGTGGGTAAGAGGCGCCCGTGTGCGAAAGAAATTTAGCGCCCTTTTCCGAGCATGATAATAAAATACAATGAATGACCTTTTTTTTCTTTTTTATCAACAAACGAGTTGCTAGCTTCTAGAATCTACAATCTCGTTGCACTGTAACATTCGTTACTTCTGCTATTAGGCTTTGTGCTGCACAGACAGCGACGGGCGCCCTTCCCGTTCATGTTTTAGCACCCCTTCGACGAAGCGCCCGTGTGCGGCGCACAACCTGCACAACCGCACGCGGCGGTCCTGAGAACACGGTAAGTGTCCACATACTTTTGAACGGCAGTGTATGTATACATAGCAGTGGCGCACCCAGGGGGAGAGCCAGGGGGCCAAATCCCCCTCCAAGAAAAAAATGTTTAGCTTCCAAAATTAAAATCGCGGAATCGCCCTGGCTACCGTCGACAGATATTTTGGCTAAACAAAAAAGAAAAAGGTCATCACGCAAAACCTAGGGCTGGGTTCAACTCGCCCCCTTTTCCCAAGATTACATTCTGGGTGCGCCACTGATACATAGCACATACGCGTATGTATAGATGTATACATGGATAAAAGAAAAGATGTACGAACGCGTTGAATGTTTAGTATTTACCAATAGGAAAGCAGCGCCGAGGAGTAGGCTTTTCAACTTGATATCTGTGTTTTCCGGAAACGTGACAAGCAAAATATAATCGTGCAGCGTACTATCCCATTGATGCATCAAAGTTGCAATTTGCTGGGTGCCGTCGTTCGTGATCACCTGTAACAACGTCTAGGTTTAGATTTAGCTTTGAACCGCTGCGCTGGGCTATTGCACCAGTACGTTGAGAGTATTATCGATAAGATACTAAACAGGAAGTAATCGAAAGCGAAAGACGCTCGTAGTATAGAAATCGCAGCGTGCAAAATCCGTTGGGCATTCTCGAACTTTTTGGAAAAGTTATTCGTACAAATGAAAATAGCTTGTTACTTGGAATTGCGCTTCTTTGTACATGCAGCAGCCGCACACGTTCGGCCCAACGACACTGCAAAGTGGGCTGTGCGCATCGTCGTAGACCGTAAAATTGGCTCCCATTAAACTGAAATTTTCCTCCACCGTCCCCAGAAGACCCGTGTTCTCCACGGTAATTTTCTGCGACAAGTCAAATTTCAAATCCGAGTTCTAAGTAGAAACGAGAACAAAGTGGTAAGATTCTAAACTTACGTGCGACTTGCCCAATGCGTGCGTCCATCCAGTGTTTATTCTCGTGACGAACGCTAGCATGCCGCATTTGTCCAAAACGCTGAACTCAATGTTACCGCGGCCTCGGATTAAATTCAAACAGCTGAACCGATTCGATCCGATTTCTGAATTTGCTTGCACAGCCAGGAACATCGTTTCCCCTCTCGGAACTTTGACTCTGTATTGAGTACCTCTTTCCGGTCTACCCAACACTGTTGACATAATAATACTTTTTGATGAACTGGTCGCAACGAACGAGCAATAGTTATCTTTTTTGTCCTGCAGCTGTTTAGCAGAGTAGCAGATTCGATTACATTTCAAATATACAAACGTGTGCTCAAGTCGACGACCTGTTGAACCTGCAGTTGATCCACGTTACCCAGGAAATGAGTGCCCGACAGTGCGCTGATTGTCAGTTGAGATCTCGGTATCGATACCCAATCTAACGAGCTGGTGGGGATCGGTCTTCTCGACTGTCGGACTTGGCCTGTTCAAAAGATTCTATTGGACACGGGATCAACAAAACTCGTCGCCTAAACGTTAAGGGCGTAGACTCGTTTCCAGGATTGTAAGGGTGCGGAATGCGCCTTCTCATTTCTCGATAATACAAAGATGGACGAAAGTCCTATTTTTACGTTTATGCAAATTACTCCTCGTAAACTTAAAGATAGGACTTTTGTGGGCGATTGCGGCCTAGATGGATCTTTTATCTAGCGCCTTTGACTACTGAAATATCCCATCTTTGCATCATCGAAAAATGAGAAGACGCACCCCGCACCCTTTAACAGTTAACATCAACTTTTTGTAAGATTGTGACAATGAGTCGGGTATGTCGAAAAGAAGGACTTTTGAGGCAAACAATGGCCTAGATTGATCTTTCATGTAGCGATTTTGACTACTAAAAAACCTCGTCCTTGCATTATCGAGAAATCAGAAGTTGAATCCCGGACCCTTGCAAACCTCGCGTACGTATACATGGTCTAGCGGTGTGTGAGAGTACCCTAGCGGTGTTTGGAAAGGAATTGCAACTACCAGTTACAATTACTTGTAATTGCAACTAACAATTACAATTACTTGTAATTACATTAAAATTACTTGGGAATTGCAGAAATAAAATTACATGTAATTGTAATTGGAATTGCAATTACTTTCGCTCAATCAGTAATTGTGAAAGAAGTAATTGCAATTACTTAACACAATTACAATAATTGTAATTGAGTCTAACAATTACTTCAATGTAATTGTTCTTTTAAATCACTAATTTTTATGTTTTGGACCATTTCACCGTTTTCTTATTGTAATTATAGTCCACTTTTGCACATGTAATTGAAGATATAATTAATTACTCATGTAATTAATTCCTGCCCAACTCTGGTTACGGTCCCAAAGTCTCAAAGTTCTATCCAAGGAACTACCCCTGGCTGAGTGTAGGCCGAAGGCCCGTGCCCAGATCACATACGCGAGTATTTATTAATATTAACACATTACCGACCGGTGATTATTGCATAATTTTCAAAAATCTTTGGTGCATGGCTAAACACTTTTAATAGAACCTTCAATAGCAACAGCAATTTTCAACAACAAGTAGGGATGGGATCAAGTTCAATATGTACTCATGAATCCGAGTCAATTTCAATAACAAAGTTTCGTTTCATGGGTTTCGATTACCACTTAAAAGCAATAATGTTTCAATGATTATATTTGAAAAGTATTCATTTTATACAAAGTGATAGCGAACCTTGGAATGAGTTCTTCCAAGTTTCGAAAAGAGACTTATAAGCACTTCGATGTTGAAAGGAATCGAATCTTTCATAAGTAGTTCTCGAATCTTGGAAACCAGAACTGCATGTAGTGGGTAGTACTTATAGAGAGGGTAGTAGTTATAGATAAGTACGAAGTACTTATAGAGAGTTCGAATTCAATCAATCAGAGTTCGAACCTGTTTGCGAGATACTTGATCCCATCCCTACTAACAAGTCACCCTCAATAACGTCTGATAGTTTCATTTAAGTTTGCAATGTGAAAGGAAATTTCTACGCTTTCTTTTGGTACAGCGCAATTATCGAAAATCCTATTAATAGGCTTCCGGTAGGTAAAGTGTTAAGAAAAGTAGTACATACGCCAGCTACGACACGATTGTAGTATATTGTACACCTCTTGAATGTTTCCTTTTTCTCTTATTTTAAGTTTTACTTTTTCACTTTTTCCAGATTGTTGACAATAATTATACAAAATCTCCTGATTTACCGTGTGGCTGCGCCTCGATAACGCGCGATGCCGGAGCAAAGGGAGGTTCATACGGTGTCTCCTGCATTTCTATCGTTTCGTTAGCCACGACGTCCTCTGCAAAAAGCTAGCATTATCCTTCTAAGGAACAGAAACATCGAATAGAAACGTTTGTTACATCTCTATATCGTTGCATCGTTACCTGATCGTGATGTCGTGCGATTAAGGCCACTGACTTCCACGTCTTCCTGAACCATAGTAATTCGCGTCGTTGCCCGTGTCAATCGTTTGCACCATAACTTCCTCAGCGTTCGATTTTACGCCGCACCGGAGAACCTTGTCGAATTAATTAATTTTAATAACCCCGTCGAGCGATCACGATACACGAGTACGAGTACACGGGTCGATTAACCGCCAAGCGTGAATATCGATAAGTTCTAGCGAGACGAGAAAGGACAGGGTGCCGAGTTGGATCGCGTCAGGTTTTGGGGTTTACGAAGTATCCTTCGCGGTGGAAAGCACAACTCGACGGAATCCGTCTCTTGGAAAATCTAGATTTTCCCAAGGTTCGCGCCCCCCCGTTCGTACCGTCGCGCGTCGGGCGTCGCGAGATGTTTCGAATACTGATACTGGTCATCGAAGCTCGATCATCGTCTCCGTTGCTATCGTTATCGGCGATAATTTGGCTAGGCTTATCGCGATACGATCGATAAGCCGAAATGTCCTTTGTTCTGCTATCGAACGCGCTCTTTCATCGACTTCGATGGGAGACAACTCTGTGCAAAACCCGCGGACAATTCAACATTGCGCGGCGTATCGATAAACACAACCTTCGGATACATGTATATGTGTGTATGCATCGCGTGTCCATCGGCCGTCACGCCGGTACTGTACAGGGGGTTTCAAAATTATATTTCGTGACCATTCTGCAGCTCTGGATCGGTGGTGATCTGTTGCAAGAATGTACCGCAAAATTGACCTTGACACTAGGATTACGGAGCTCCAGAAATAACTACTTCATAACAAGAATATATCTATCCAAATTTTTGGCCATTTTCCCAATAGTATATACCCTAAGGAATGGTGATTAATTCCTCAGGGAAGCATCTTTACAATCTTAGTAATCGCAAATTGAGGATAGTAGAACCCGTCATTTTGACGGGTCCCGCAAACCCAGTGTTATCATTGAATCTCAAGGTCGAAATTGTTCTTTATTGTATCGTATACTACTGTATTGTACTCAAAGGAACAATGTGTTAACCGCTCTCTTAGAAAACGACCTTAAAGTTTCGCAAACTATTTCATTTCATATGTCTACAGGGTATCCCAAGATGGTGTAAACCGTGGAGGGGATGATTCTACGACAGACTCTAGAAAATACATTTTTTCATTTGACGCGTTGTTTTCGAGAAAATTGATAATCCGTCAAGTTTGCGTAGCCTTAAGAAGTAGAATGAGTCGGTCATGAACAGACGCGTCAGAGCACGCGTGTTCGCCGAATGTACAAATTCGAAAAGGAGGAGACAAATGAAACATATTTGTTCTATATTTGGCAGAGGACTGTGACGGGGTGTAGAGAGAATAAATATAAGTATAGAAACGATAGAGTACAAGATAAAAGAGTGGGGGAAATGGTAGACTGGCTTAGGAGTATCGAGAAGAAAAAGGAAAGAAATAAACAAAAGGAGGGAGGGAGATGCAATATTAGACGTAAGGCATTAGGATAGATTAACATCGATTATACAGGGTGAACATTATAAAGCGTTACAGACGAATATCTCCAAAAGTATTGATCATACGCAAAAATGTTTGAGATGAAAGTTGTTCAGTACCGAGGGGGATATCGTGTGGTGGGATTTTTATTTTGCCCAATGGACACTCCAAGGTGAGGAGAAAGGCGTAAAAAATCAAATAAAAACATTGAAAAAGGATTCCTCTCTTTAATTGAATAATTCTGAGAACATGTGTGTGTTATTGCGGATTATCTAATACTTTAAACTTTAAATGCAATAAATCAATCATTGTACAATACAATTTCTACATAAAGATATTGTTTGTCATTATATCGTATAATTATACTGGGTGCCTCTTCCTTTTGCACAGTAGTGCATAATTTTGAAACCCCCTGTACATACAAACGGCATACATAAGGCGGTACGATTAGCGATCCTGTACTCTGTACCATGTATTTACATATCTGGCAGCCTGTACACGGTAGAAGTCGGTAAAAATCGGTGAAAGGTGATCGATAGAAAACCAACGAAATTCTTTCTATTCTTGGACAAACGGAGATATGGTCGTACACCCTCATGTTTAGTTTTGTAGAAGATTCTTGTTCTGTATACTCCATTTATGTTTACACCTAACGTTGTAATAAATCTCTTCTGAGATTTTCTCAATTAAAAAAAAAAAAAGAACATGACAACACTGCGTTAATAAGAGATGCCAGAACTTTGAAGCGATCGTCGTTCGCGGCATGCATCCGAAATGGTCGAATTTCCTCCATTCCTCCATTCGTTTAAATTAAATGGAAGCGACACGACGCAACAGGACGGGACGCGACCCGAAGCGACGCAACGCGTCGTTCAATAGCCGTGCGGGAGATGATGAAATTAATTTTCAAATGAAAGAAGATCTTTTCGGAACTTTCGCGCACGCTCAACCGCAAATATTCATTGCTAATCTTGGACCACCGCAGTAGCGAATCTGGATTTCTGGAAAAATGGGTTCCACGGAAATGCTTTCGCTGCGAATTTGCGAAGCGGTACATATTTCATACGACGTAGAAATTGTAATGAAAAAAATAATTAAACCGACTTCGAAGAAATGCACTAAAAAGTATGAAATAATTTCCATTTAATTTATGTGAATACACACGAACTTAAATACAATACAATCTTTTCGGAGGCGTAGCAAAAATTAAAAATTTTCCAAATGACAGATGTTGCTGATTATGATTTCATTGGAATATGATGGACTTGGAAATCAGTAGGTGGGAAGAGAAGATACATTAATATGTGAAAGCATGTAGAAGAATTTAAGGATTTTCATAATTTCCAGTGTCGAAAATTTTCAATTTTGCGCCGCCTGCGAAAAGATTGTATTTTATTTAAGTTCGTGTGTATTCACATAAATTAAATGGGAATCATTTCGTACTTTATAGTGCATTTTTTCGAAGTCGGTCTAATCTTTTTTTTACGAGCAGAATTTGTAGAACACCATAGGCTGGTTTTTCGGTCTTATTGGTTATTTGCAATAAAAACTGCAAAGAATGAAAAAATGCAAAATTTGTTTTCAAGGGACCAATCGGGAGACATACCCTACAAAATGCAGAAGGTTTCGTCCTGATTGGTCCATCCATCTCGTAGTAATCGGTGAAATAATTCATTTTTCGCAAATAAAATCGTAAGGAATAAGAAAATGCAAAATTTATTTTCACGGGACCACCCCGGGGACATACTCTACAAGATTTCGTTCCGATTGGTCCATCCATCTCGGCGTAATCGGTGAACATACATAGGAAAAAAAGGCACATACAGATCGAATTGAGTAACCTCTTTTTTCAAAGTCGGTTAAAAATAAATACGTGTTTGATAATCGACTATGCATTCGAGGAAGGACCGTTCCAAGGGTTTTACCAGCAGTTCTATGATTAGTTTCTCCGACGAGAATGGGGTGGCAGAGAAGAGGAAGGAGCATCGTCGCTAAGTTGAATAGAAATGCAAACTACTCGGTGCTTTTATCCTTTTCGCGTGGAATCAAACTTTGACATCGTCTTTCATTATTTGGGGCAAAACTCTGGCTCAACGATCGGGTCAACCAATAATCGGCCGGTTCGCCACGGAATGCGAACCACGCCGCGCGTCCATAATATTCCGATCGATGTATTTTCTCGCAGCCAGCAGGCACACCCCACACACCTTAACTTGTTGCTGCCGAGCTAGCATGTTCCATGCGCGTATCTATCGATCCTTTCGGCCGCTATATAAAAGCTCGCCGCATGGTTAGACAGGGAAGACCGAGAAGTCATCTGTTATCCTGTACAGCTCCGCTCCGCCGATCCAGACCAGATCGTGTACAACGCAAAAAGACAACAAAGAGAGCAACGAACGAACGAACGAACAAGTGCTCGTGTTTCACGCGAATGTGTAATTAGTACCAAGTAAGTCGAACCCTTCCGAGCCATTTCTACATCGATTCCGTTCCCGCACGAGCCGTATCTCTGTTTCATTCCGTACGGCTGAATACAAAATACAAACCTGTTCGACAACGTTCTACCACCGTTTCACGGAAGAGAGAAAAGAGCAGCGGCGACACCCCTGTTCGATCGAAATTAATTGCGCCACGGATACGCGGAATTACGGTTTCGAGATAGCCGATGAATATCGTTCGACCCTGTGTCCCTGTGCCCTGTACCACTGTGTCAGTCGACCATCTGTTAGCTAACGGATACCCGAATTCGAGCATATGGATGAACAGAACGTTTCCGATCTGGATTGAGCGACCGCGCTAGATCCAACGTGAACGATCTATTTCCGATAGCCTATTTCGATATTTTCGATCGTAATCGTTACTTTGTTCGCGATATCGTACAGCGAAGCATGTATCCGAAACATGCATTCGAAGACTCAGAATTACCTGTTATCGATCGTGATGGATTGTCGTTCGCATTTATTATCGCGTACGTTCTGTGCGACTGATGTAATTTTTTGGTTCTATCGCTGAACGGATCGAAGCAGAAATTTTATTTATCATTGCCTATTCAAATCTTCGGTTTATCGATCCGTGGACGTTTCTTTTAATTGGAAATTCTAATCGACTTAAAGCAGATTGCATGGGGCCGATAAGAGATAACGCGCGCTACTCGTTGCGTTGCGTCGAGGACGACAGGGACGCGGGGTTGAACGAGATCGATTCTTCGAGAATTAATGAGCTGTTTACTGTTTCCTCGCCAGGTAGAATGCCACGTCGAGAATGGCTCCTAATCATTTTGACCGCTGGGATGGCGATCGCGGTGGCGGCGATTGTGCCCGTGCCCCATCAGAATATGCAGGAGTCGATGTCGTTGACTGGCGCTCTGAACGCCATTTCTAGGAAACAGAGATCGTTGGACACATCTCCACAAAACTACGACTACAACTATCACGCTGCCCACCCGGATCGAGACCGGAAGATCAATAAAGAACGACAAGCTGAAAGGGAAATCGATGGGGAGAATGAACAGCTTGAATTTCTACCAAACGGTGCGGTGGACTTTACAAGTTGCTCGTTTCTAGGATTGCAAGGGTGCGGGATGCGCCTTCTTATTTCTCGATAACGCAAAGATGGGGTTTCTCAATAGTCAAAAGTCCTATTGTTACGTTTACGAGGCGTAATTTGCATTATTCGGAAGCATAAAGCTGCGCATGTACACGACCGCTCAAAAGTATGTGGACACTTGTTCAATTCTCCTCCTGGAAGAATAAAAATCTTCTTTAACAATCTGCTTTATACAGTATTGGAGAATTTAGACCGCAAATATTTTGCATTTATAACAGAAATTACTATTTACTGCATAATTACACATTTCTCTAGGGATTGGACCTAAAATATACAGGGTGACTAAAAATTCCTTCAACATCCGGAACTAAGTACATTTGAAGCAACATTTTCCTTTGCAAAAATTGCTTCCGACGCTTTGTTCAGGAGTTATTAACGAAAAACCACGGACCAATCAGAGCGCGACCAAGACGCGTGTTGGTATAATCAGCCCGGCGCGGCGCGGCGCGCCAACTATTAATTTGTCCGATCTCAGACTGATCTCTTTCCTAGCGTTTTTGACTACTGAAAAATCCCATCTTTGCATTATCGAGAAATGAGAAGGCGCATCCTTGCAATCCTGGAAAAAGGAGCCTACCCTCTTAAGCAACGTTACGCGTTTCTTGCAGTGGTTGGTCAGCTCGAAACGTCGGAGAACGGTTTCCAAGATCGGAACGACAAGATGCGCGAGAGAGCGTTGATAGACTATTTGGAGAGCGTTCTGCAACAGGTACATCTGTACAATCGTGATTTGTGTCGTTTCGTTTCGGTTACCGATAATCATTCATATTTTACGCGGCACTGCATATAATATTCCATACTCTTTTCAGGAAGAACCGATCATTTCCCAGTTTCGAGAACGCGAGAGAGGCGACGGTCGCAAGCGAACCGGCGACTCCGATCGCATCAATATCGGCAATAAACAGCTAGCGAAACTGTTCCTCGAAGAACAGAACGAATCGCCGTATGGCATCGGGGACGAGAACGAGGACGGGGATGGAAACGGGGAAGAAAACGAAAACGGAAATGGAGATGGGAACGGGGAAGGATACACGAATGATCGTGAAATGCTCTACGATCGATACATGATCAATCGTGGGAGCAATAAAGATTTCGAGTCAGTCAATCAGTTGCTTCCTCCTCGGTATACACTATTGCATTTATTATATTTACAATTAGTAATTAGTATTTACGGTAGCCTGTGTCAGGGTGGCGCTTGACAGCGGGCAACCTGTCCGTCCAGATGGCTCAGCGATAAGCGGGTTGCTCGCTGTTCGTTACATGCAGTAATGTCCGACTGTAAATCTTGCTGAAAGCATATGTCGCTACACTGTCCACTCCACTGGGGGGCATACCCCGCGAGGGGCCAAGAAGCTCAAACTGCTGCGGTCTGTCAGTGAAGTACTAATCCAATTACAAAACTTCTTTATTTTTCATGATTTTTTTATGGGACTTTGATCAACATGTTAGTGGCATTCCTGTTATAAAAATGATACCAAATGCGATGTAATTCCGATGATATTTACTTGTGTAATGAATAGACTGCGGATCTTTACACATTTATAGCAAAATTGGTTATATGAGTCAAAATTGTTGAAAAATTTTTAAAAATTGAAGATGTCAATATATGACTTCTACTCTCTTAAAATCATTAAGGGAAGAAGTAACGCTCAATTTAGTTTCTATTTCTTGCAATCGATGGAGACAATTTTTATTTTGCATAAAGATCCGAAATCTAGTAATGAACGACGAATGTTTCGGTCGCAAGGAAGAACAGCGTATGGAAATGCTTTGAACTGTGCCGGCGCGGCGCGCCGCGATTCTCCGCGTCTCTTTCTTTCCCATACGTTGTCCTTCTTTGCGTCGAAAACTTTCATCGTTCATTAAACAAGTAAATATAATTGAAAGTATATCATATTTGGTATCATTTTTATTACAAAAATGCCACGAATATGTCGGTCAAAGTCCCATAAAAAAATAATGAAAAATAAACCGAGGTTTCTCCAGCTTCGCTGTCCTATTCTACGTTAGGCGCGGTCTTTGAAGCCACAAAAAATAGTGTTCGGCTTATATCTACGTCGAAACACTGAACCGTGAAATGACTTACAGTCGGACATTACCGTACTCACATTTTCTCAAGTTTTCTCGATTGTACTTTCCAATTTATGATTCGAAACTGCTTGCTGAACGAAATCTTCAAGGATGGTACATGTTGGTAGGAACGCCGGTCCAATGTCCTGGGGTGACATGCTAAACAAGGAATCGCTGATGCGCGATCAGAACGCGGACGACGCCGAGATCACCGAACGAGATTTGGATCCGAATTCATTGTACCTTTCGTTGGCCGAACGTAGAACCATGAACGAAGGGTATCCCGTTGATCGCGACTATAGAACCTACAGAAACGTTGCTAAACGTTTCCCTGTCGCCAAGCGGAGTCCTCAGTCGTTACCTCCGAAGAATCAGCTCACGGACCCTAAGGTTGTTCAATCCAGCTTTCCTCGTGTATTCACGTATTCCTCGTGATCACGAGACTGCGGATCTTTATGCATTTATGAAGAAATTAGTTCGGTGAAACATAAAGCAGTAATAGATAAGAAAATTTTTTATTCTATTCCTGCTTCCCACAATCAATGAAAAATATTTTGATTTTGCATATAGATCCGCAGTCTAATCATCACTAATTTACTAAACGTAAGCATATACTTGAGCCCAAATAAGAAGGTACTTACTAGCCGACGAATTTAAGACTCTACTGCGCATATGACTCTAACGGAACTCGTTCATTGGCTAATCCCCCTACTCGTACTCCGCCTACCACGCGATCATTGGCTGACGCCATGCATTTCATGGCTAACGCGCAACAATATGCGCAGAACAAGTACCTTCTTATTTGGGCTCAAGTATAGTATATAAATTTGAAAATATATTGGGTTGGCAAGAGAGTAATTTCGGTATTTTACGGTGAAAAAAAAACCGAATTTCCTTATTCAAGCGATGAACTTTAATCAATAAAATATTTCCTTGTTTATTCTTTCTGGCAAAAGATCATCGAGCAAAAGGGAAAATATCTTATCCATTAAGGTTCATTGCTCGAATAAAAAAATTGGGCTGTACTTGACCTTAGAATACCGAAATTACTTTCTTGCCAACCCAATAGAAAAGGTACGATATTTTAACATGTTGCTACACGCGGTGCATTCAAGGTCGCTCAAGACTTGGGCTCGTTGTTCGGCCCGCAATGTCACGACCACGACCATGGTCACGACCACAATCATGATCACGACCACGACCATGATCACGACCACGACCACGACCACGACCACGATCATGATCACGACCACGACCACGATCATAATCATGACCACGATCGCAAGGAGCAAAAACATGAGGGTTCCACGGAGGCGCCAAAGGCGAATGTGTCGGTGAAAAGCCAAAAGGAAAGCGTGGCCAAGGACGACAAGTCGAAGCCTATCGATGTCAGGAAGAAGAGCATCGATTGGTCACAGTATTTCGGTATCGATCGAAGGAGAAAGAAGACTTCTCAGCCGCTGAGAAAAGGAAATTGGGAGGAGGAGTACTACGACGAGTGGTTGCACAGTATGATGAAGGTAATTCAGAAATGGGTACACGAGTTCGATGTAGCCGACAAAGTAACAGGCTCAAAACGGTAATGTTCCACAGCTTTACGGAGTGAAAGGAGACCATCGAGACTACATGGTGGAGAATACGAAACTAGTGACCAAATACGGTCAGATACGGATACTTACGAGGCTGAAGGAGCTCAGGAGCATGATCGTCCAGAATGTATTAAAAAACATGCGCTCGGGCACCATAGCTTGTTTAGAGGAGGTGCACGTTGAACGGATACGTCCGATTTCTTCTTCAATTATTATCGTCAATTATTGCCGTATAACGTTTCGTAACGTTAATATTGTCAACAGGCGAGGGAGGTTCTGGGACGCCGTTTGAAAGCGGTGGACGGACTAAAGGAGAGCTACGAAAATGACACTCCAATGAATGAAACTACCGAGTGTTGGGAGGCTAGTGATATCCAGCTTACGAGGAATAAACGCAACGACGATCAAATGGCCGAAGACGAAGGTACGATCCCGACAGATCGGTTTCACCGATCACGAAAATTGTATAATGGCTTGTACGGGGACGAGGGCGAGATCGGAGACACGGACGCGGACGCGGCAGTTTGTCCGGTTGGACGAGAGTTGAAAGAAATCCAAGAATGGTGCGGATTCGTGGTGTCCATGCTGGATGGAGACGACTCGCAAATACTCTATTCACCGTGCATTATGCTGCAGGCGTGCCACACTTGCGTAAGCATCTGTCGTCGGTTATCGAAAAGACGGCGCTGTCTGAAATAAGCATGACCGCTTCTGCGAGTGTACACCAATTAATCGCGCAACGTGTTCGTTGAAGTTTCAGACGCAGGAAGGCCCGAAGAAGATGTGTCTGGTGAATCACTTGCTGAAAGCCAAGGAAATCTGCGGCGCGCATCCGCGAAAAAACCAAAAGATGAGTTGCTTCGAAGCAGTCGTATTCTTCGCGGGGAAAAAGTATAGTCTCGCCCGATAGTGACCACGAATTGAACATGCGTAACACGGTGCTGCGATGTCGCATGCCGTATGCGACCGGCACACGTCACACGCTGGACATCCTCTGTCGACGAACGAACGTGGCTTCCTCGCGAAACTGTGACTTCGAATCTCTAAGGATTTAGTTCGTTTTCTCTAGTCGGCGCTCTTCCTGTTTTCTTTCTTGTTTCGCTGCGTTTCGTGTTCGACGCAGTAAACACTTTTTATTATTCTTTTTGATTAGTTTAGAGAAGATTCGAGAACACTGCGGTATCGTTACGATACCAATGAGAAACGATATCCGCGATTACAGTTTCGTCGATATCGAAACGATTCTATTCCGTGAAGACATTGTTCCATGAAATGAGGATTAAAACGAGAGCCAAAGAGATTATTCCAATTGCGAGGTGTGCATCTTGTTTCTTCCATTTTCTTTCTTCTCTCTCTCTCTCTCTATTCTTCGAGTAGATGGAACGGTAAACAGTATGCGACAATAATAATTGACTGATTGCAAAAGATCTTATTAGAATCTTCCATTAGACTCCGCCGAGCTATTATTTAACTTTTCTCTCCCCTCCCCTCTCTCTCTCTCTCTCGAACGATTTGTTATTATACATATGTATATGTACATTTTCATCCGTCTATCGTACAATCGGACGTCCTCTATGAAGATAAGTGAACAAGAAAGTTAAGCCAAGTTCCGATGGGTAATCTCGCAAACTAAAGAAAGCAAAATTGAATCGAAACGGTCTTGACGAACTTGCAACAATCTCCTTGTATTCACGGAATAAAGAATGCATTTTTACGACGATTCGTTTCTCCGTCTATGGTAATGTTGATAATGTGTGTAGGTCGTACGTTTCCATTCTCTCCGTTATCAAGAACGTCAGATTGGCAAAACGCAACGCGCATGTATGTAATATCGAAACGAATTGGTGAAGAATGAAAGATAGAAAGCGATATCAACTATAGCATGTATTTCCACTTCGATTGGATAAGGAGAGCGTATATGTGTATATTATTGTCTGTCCTTAGGTTACAAAACTGTGGATACAGTCTATGTCGGAGCTGTATTCGGGCATAATACAAATATATTTCAATATAAGTGTCCATATATTTCGTTTGATTTTTATCAAGTTCGCGATGGGTATAATTTTCATGTTTTCAAACGCAAAAGAAACTTGCCGTTTTGCCGATGCGATCATGATCGTTCGTGCATCGTTCGTTCGTTGTATGTATTCATCTCTCGCGCGACCAGTTGTCCCAACGATTCCACGATCTCGAGTGTCGTCGGAGTGTACAGTTTCAAAATTTCTAACTGCAATTCGGCGCATTCGACTGAAAGAGAACAAGGCGAATAATGTTACTCGAATATTTACATTTCACTGTGAAACAACGGAAAGATTGGTCGCATGGTAACCTCTTTGTTTCGAAACCGCTTCCAGTTTCTTTTTCAACTCCACGTTTAACGTTTTGATTTCTATTACGATATCTTTGTCACGGTCGGTCATTGTTGTTCTTCTACCTCAAGATACAACACAGTTAAGTATAACTATCCCGACACTTCGTTTCTACCTAAATGGTTGTAAAGTTCAAATTTTTTCTCTAATTATCGAATTACTCCCTTAGCAGAAAGGAAATGAGAGTGCTCACTGGTGCTCACGTGCTCACGCCCGTGGCCCGTGGTCTTTTGCAATGTTGACTGGAGAGGTGGTGAGATATCGTGCAAGATTTTTCTCGCGCATGCGCGGCGAATTTAGCCTCAGTAAAGTAAAATTTTCGGTAAAATGGGAGACCTTGAACACCCCATAAAATATCGGTACTTTTTGGCTAACATAATTGCTCGCGCATACGCAAGAAATCTTGCACAATATCTCCCCCTTAGACTATTGTACTTAAAGACCCGGCTTCAGATAACATGGCGTGTTCCAGGATCTATATACCAGATGACGGATGTGGGCAAAATGCTATAGTCTGTTAAGAAATACCATGAAACTAAAGTGTACCTAGAGGGGGAAGGGGAATCGTCACTGTATCTCATTCTGTATAAATATTTATGAAAGCTGTAACTGTAATACATATTTGATTTTATTACTCGTTCATTTTTACTTTATTCTTCTTATTTTAAATATGGCTAACTCATTTTCTCTTTTATATTATTTAATTTAAATTATAATTATGATATGGAAAAAGGTTAAATTTGAATGTAGATGTTGATAATATGAAATACTCACAACTTATTACTTTATTGAAAGAAAAGAATAGTAAGAACGAGTGAAAAGATATATTTGTATCACGGTTTGGTTGTTCCTTAGAATTCTTTATGCAACAAGTTTGCATCATTTTTCCAAATGTTTACGAAATAATGCATAAACATACTTGTATACATACTTTGAATTATCTTGTGACGCGACTTGTGGGCACCAGATACTCCGTTATCTTGGAACACTGCGCCCTATGCATATCCTATAGCTATGCCGGGTCTATAAGTATATATAGTCTAAGGCCTAAGGGTTCAAATCTCTGTACAGCGCCATTCCACATAGTGACACAATGTTCAAGCTGCTAGCCGAACGTTACCGACGGATACGATCATAGCGTGGGCTATTTAGAGGAGGACAGGGAAAGTCATAAATTGTTGCTACTACGTCTATTCCGTCTATTCTTATATCTTGTCCGTGGTGTGGCCACGTTTTTGCATAATACAATGATAAAAGAAAAAAAGAAAAGAATTCCTAAAAATTGTCGAGTTTGATAATTTGTCATATGCGTTATCGGTTTCGCAAGATACGCGGGGATTCACTTCAATCTTATTTTGAAAAGTATGAGATACGTCGCCTCACAATCGCAATACGGAATACGCAACAAGCAACAAAAAACTAAAAACCGAATGTCAATTTTCAAGACGATTCCTGATTGGTCGACACGAGGAACAAAGTTTGCACGCAGAAACTCCGGCAATCTAGAATTACATAATCTATGATTACGGGAAAGTAGCGATGGCGTTTTGTGGCCTGTGTTCTTTTCCGAGTAAAAAGTGGCGTTCTCGTTGGATTTTCTATGGGAGATCGGTTCATTAACGCGAACCTTGCGATCAGTACCGAGAAAGGTAGTACAAGGAAGATCGATTGGCGGAAAAAGGTGAAAAGGGAAAGACGAAACGGTTGTGAGTACAAGAAAATATATGACCTCCCGCTCTCGACGGCCGGCGAACGAATTGGTCCCCGGCGGCAAATCTAATAGAAAGATAAACTGGCGAAAATAATTCGATCGAGAAACCAACTTGCCCTGTATGTGATCGATTTCGGTAGGTTTTAGTCTTCCTGATACGTGATTTTTACTGAATTGTCACGATCACATGACGTTCCCGCCGTAACCTTCCAGACTCGTTGTAAACACTGCATCTTTATATAGGGTGTCCTTGAATTTCGGTTCCAATTATCGACAAAACCTTAACGCAAGGTGTTTCAAATTAGTTCTTTTCCACCGATTGCTTTTTTTCTATCAAGAGTATTCGAATTTGGAAGAATCGCGAAAAATCTTGCGTTGAAAAATTTTCACTTAAAAATTTTTGTTTTTAGCGTTTCATTGAGAAATTCGTAATAATGTCGGAATCGGAGAAAAAAGAGAACTGTACGATAGAAAGTAATAACATTGATTCGGAGAATGCTGAACAATGTAATAGCATGGAGAATAGTGCAGTCAGCTTGAACGAAAGTCAGGACTTTCATCTGGTGGATTTTGAAGACGATGATTCCTTGGATAAGGAAGAAAAGCCTCGAGAAGAAGAGCGTTACACTTTAACCGGTAGCGTAGGTGGCTCGACGGACGCAACTACGGAACATAAGTTGCCCAATTCTGATGAAGATAAAACCTCGGAGAAGAAAGATGTTCAAAATGAACACACGCTCGAGGTAACAAAAGAGAAACCAAGGAACGACAATAATGTCTTATGCGACATGGAGAAACTCGTTGATGACGAAGATAAGGACGAAGAGGAGGAGATTATACAGTGTACTCCACCACAAGATCATTCTCCGTCAAAGATACAGATTTATAGCGGTACAGGAGTGACCAGTCTCAAACGGAAAGCAGGCTCTTTCGACGAACCACCCAACAAGATTTTAAGAACTCTTTCAAACGAGGATGCATTGATGCGTCAGGAAGAAGAAACACGTGACGAGGAGGAGGAGGAGGAGGTAGTCGAGGCGAGTCAGTTTATCAAGACCGATGACACTCAACAAGACTTCTCGGAAAATTGTGTCGATACTAATTTGATAATCGCGGAAACTCAAGATATGGCTGAAGACGACGTTTTGGAAAGTACGATAGGTATATCCATGAATGTTGAAGAGCCGACCAAGGATTCTACAACTCTATTGGAATCACAGGTAAAGGAAGTAGATAAAACTGATAACTGTAATGACGCATTGGTGTCAAGCGAATTTTGTACAAACAAAGAAACCGAACAAGTAGATAAAGTAGAAAAAGTAGAGAAACTTTACGACGAGAATGAAATGAATAAGTCGGACCTGAAAAAAGACGGTATATCATCTTCCAAAGCAATTACGATAGAGAAAGTAACGTTAGATGAGAATACTAGAGACACGATGGATTCGAACCCAATCCAACCCAAGGATTCAGATGTAAACGCAGAAAATACGAAAGTAGAGAACACAGACGAGAAAGGATATTGCATCGATCAGACAAAACACACCAGTCCAATTGAGAAGACCAACGAAAGAGAAGAAACATTGAATTCTAAGAATTCAACGAACGAATCTTGTTCAAACGTAATCTCGAGTAATGCAAAACACACCAGTCCAATTGAGAAGACCAACGAAGCAGGAGAAACATTGAATTCTAAGAATTCAACGAACGAATCTTGTTCAAACGTAATCTCGAGTAACGCAAAACACACCAGTCCAATTGAGAAGACCATCGAAACAGAAGAAACATTGAATTCTAAGAATTCAACGAACGAATCTTGTTCAAACGTAATCTCGAGTAACGCAAAACACATCAGTCCAATTGAGAAGACCAACGAAAAAGAAGAAACATTGAATTCTAAGAATTCAACGAACGAATCTTGTTCAAACGTAATCTCGAGTAATCCAGCGATCAAATCCAGGATGAGCGTAGAAGTTATATACGATAAGACCATGGTTCAGGAGATTAAGCCAAAGTCTAGGGAATTAGTAGAGATCGACGAGGATGGAGAGAAAATAGTACTCGATTCCTCGCAAGAAGATTCTGATACGAAAACAGATAGCAAGAATTCTTTGGACGATACGAAAGCTGAAACGATATACAAAAGTTGCTACGACACTAAAAGCAGTAGCGAATTCAGTTACAAGTCGGTAGGAACGGGCAAAGAGTCGTCGCTGGATTCGATCAAGTCTGGCAGCAAACTCGTTAACGGAAGCACTGAGTCGAAAAGATGCGATACAGACAGTACAGCTAGTTTGCAATCGGATACTTTCAACGACATACCAGTCGTACTCGTAACAGACAAATCGGACAACAATATCTCCGCGTCTGTGCAGAGCGCAAATAAACAAACTAAAGCGATTGCTTCTTTGAAAGACTCTGATCACGTCGATCTCTTACTGAGCGTAAGCGACAACGAACCCGATGTTTTTATAATGGATGAGAAAAGCAAATCAATCTCGACTCACAGTAGTTCTATGGCGAAGGCTTTACAAGTGGAAAAAGAAATAGGCATATACGTTCGAATGAAGTGTTTATTGCAAGTCGACGAAGGTACAAAGGAGTTTCTGAGCAAAGAGATCACCGGTGTACAATGTGAACCTGTTGGCGAGCCTACCTTGATACGACAGAAAAACAACGACACCTCCGCTTCTTTGGCAGACATTTCTGGTAACGATAACAAGGATGCGTCCCCGGGATCTATAAACAGTAATCCACAGATGTATCCGTTGAATACTAGACTTTCGTTTGCATCGACCATCAGTTCTATAAGTTCTGTGTCGAGCGCTGCGTCGTTGGCGGCGAAGCTCGCGGCACGAGACAGCACGCATTTCTCTTTGCCAAGAGTACCCGCAAAACATGCAAAAAAACATATCCCCGACATGCATCCGTTCAACGACAAGCAAAGCATGGACGAGGCATACGAGCGTCTCAACAAAGAGTGGCAAAACAGTCGTCTCGTTACGACGAGTGTTTTGAATTTCGTAAACGCCGAACTCCTCGCTAGTATCGACACGTACAACGTCAGCAACGAAAGGATAGACGATCAGTTGCAGAAGATTCGATCCTCTACCCCGGAAGCCCAGCAGGAAGTAGCCGAACCGCAAACACCGAGAACCTCGAAGAAGGGTAAACCGGTCAAAAGGCCACGAAGTAAGAATGCCAAATTGGATAGTCAGTCAAACGGATTGAACAAGATTTCGTTGAAGACTTTCGACACCCCCGCGGAGAACATCGACACACCGAGCAAGAAGAAAAGTAAAACAGAATACACGGAGCAGTCCGCCTCAGGTACTGTAGCAGACACAGACGCATCATCGTCGAAACCTTCGTCGTTCTCGCAGACAGTAGTAGACGATCTGATCAGGAAAACCGTGTTCGCCAAATGGTCTGATAATAATTATTATCCTGGCACAGTTATCGATAAAGTGAAAACAAAATATAAAGTGAACTTCTACGATGGGAAGAATAAACTACTTATTGAGGACTTTATCATAACGATACCAAAAGTTTTGAAAGAAGGTTTGTCTGTCTATGCCACCACTAGCAACGACGACTATGGATCTTGCGGTATAATCGTAGACGTGAACACTGTAAATAACGAAGTATATTATACTGTAGAAACTGACGAAGGAGAGAAATTGAAAGTTCAAGTAAAGGATATCTTTTTGTCCTCTGATCAAGCTCAAGTGCTGAAGGAAGAAATGAGCTCGGATTCCAAGAGCCTTCTACTTACGCCGAAGCATTTGGGTCAGGTATCTTTGGACAATATGGTTGACGGTAAAAGGCGATCCAGAAGAATCGGGACTCCGGTTTTCTCAACGCCCAAGTCGAAGTCATCGCACTCTCAACACACTCCGGGGACAGCAGTGAAAAACATAGCAGAACCGTCCTTACCGTCTGTGTCAGGCATGGCGTCTACGCTTACGAAGGACAAGAAACCGGCTTCCGAGAGCGACGGTGTTTCCAGCGACTCGAACGTGTCGATCAAAGACGAGATCTCGTCCATAGGTGTACAACCGGAGATCATCGGAACTCCTCACGAACAGATCGTGAAAGGGCCGCAAAGTCGCATCAAAAGCAAGCCACGGAGTAAAAAGAAAGTCGACGATGAACAGACTATCGCTACCTTCGGACCAATACCTAGCAAAGATTCGAATCTGTTCAAAGGCATGTCCTTCATTTTAACCTGCGCACCCTTGGACACCCTCGATCGATATCAATCCGACATCAAAGATTGCAGTTCGGATCCAGGAACAGAAAACGAAGAGGAATGGTCGAAAAAGCCTTTCGTCAGTGACAGATTGATCGCACAGATATCAGCCGGTAACGGGAAAGTTTATACCGACTTCAATGATATCCCTGAAAACGAATACAAAAGTACAAAACTAATAACAAACGTGCCAAACACAACCGCGAAGGCTCTGTTGTGTCTTTCCGTCGGTATACCCGCCTATAATCACAATTGGATCATAAGATGTTGTCAAGAGGCAAGTAAATACTTTCCGAAATATCAATGCTCCCACAATATTGAATTTCACCCGTTGTCCAATATATATATATATAACATCGCACATCTTCTTTGATAGGGAAAAATCGTAAATCCAGCTGAGGATGAATTGCCTGCAGGATGGAGTTTGGATAAGAAATCTTACGTCGAAATGTTTCAAAGGCCCGGCAATAAACCATTGACGGAAGTAGTCGTGATAATTCCAAACATAGAGTCCGAAAAATTGTTTATCACATTTTGGCGGAAAATTTGCGAGAACGCTGGTGCTGTTGTTTTATTAGCGGATAAACCAGGTATGGAACTCCTTACAGTCACCCACCTCTTTATTTAAGATCTCACGATATTCAACTATACTATTTTATGCTGCATCATATTGTATTATATTCTGTACAATAAATATCGGATACAAAATAGATCCCGCGCAACAAGAAGAATACCGCATAACGATACGAATCATTTTATCATTTCAGATACAATGGAAGGCTTCGGGGAAGGAACAGTAGTTCTTACAAACAGATCGTGTCCGTCGTGGGTGACGGGAAAAGCTAGTGAACTACAAATGCCATTGCTTTCCACAACATGGGTGGTTCAATGTTTAATAGAAGGGAAATTCTGTCGATACGACATACAACGTCGTTACAAATACAATTACACACAGAACTAGGTACATTTAGTTGTCAAAAATATACTTTTTAGTTTAAAGACGGACGAGAACAATCCGCCTTTGCATATTATTATATTATATATACGCATTATCAAATTTTTACTTTCATTGTATTACTCAGAATTATTTGTTTAAGCACTTATGGATTACAAAGTAACTGGTACTTTACTTTTAAGTATTGCTTTGCTTTGATACTTGCCCATAATATTGGAAATCCATTCTTTTCGTGAGTGTCCATTAATTATGAATGAAGTTTTTTTTGACAGTTCAGTATGTTTTTAACAAACGAAACCTGTGTAAAGTTAATATTTATGATTGAAATATTGAAGCATATTTTATATGGTAATATTGTGTATTATACATACATACGAGTATATGGATATCCAGATATACGAAGGTTTCTCTTACTGTGACTCGATATGCAGAAGCCAGCAATGTCGCTTATCGTATGATAGAGTTATAGGCGTTAGAATTTTGTAACATTTTGTATAAATCGAATTCGAAATCGGGAATCGAAAATCATTTTTATAAGGAACTAATTGTAATTGTAGAGAAGAGAAGGTCTCATGATTCGTAATCACCGTTTACCTGTGTCAATTAATTGTCATTGTCTTTTCAATTGTAGGTAGATACGTTTTTATGAATATTTCCGTTTCCACACTATTTATGAAATTGCCAATACCTAAATTATGATATATTGTAGAGTCAATGAGATGTTTTTTAGCAACTACCCTCGTAAAGAGGAACTTGAACGTTAACAGAGCAGTAATATAACCAATAATTTCTCTTATTTACATTAATAATGTAGATAACACGGTACCTTATGTTTTCTTTCTATCTTTCCATGTTTCACGTAGAACATTCGTACCGTTCAAATAATATATTTACAGCTTGTCAAATCTAGCTGTGCGGTCGAATGTCCCCCGCAAGGGGAAATGACCCCGCTGCGCAGTGGTAAATAGGCGGAACTTCACAACGATACGTCACCTGTCAAACGATTCACGTTGCGACAGTTCAGTTAAAAAGTATAGTGACACAAGTGTATTCACACAAACATATAAACAGTTGTTTTGTATGTTTACTGCTTTAAGAAATAATGGACAGTACGCACTTTTGACGAGGTGTGTACTTTACCGTTCAAATGTTGCATCCTTCTCTTGTCGAGTGCGGTCTTTGTTTTCTTCTGCGCATCCCTATGAATTTGGTCAACCGCACAGCTACATTTGACAAGCCTGTACTTGTTCAACAATTGTTACATTCTAATGGCAAATATCCGATGAGATAAGCCAAGCCTATAACTGTAATAGTACCAGTGTTTGTGTCAAAACAAAATCGTATGGAACATACATATGTCCTCTACATATGTATTCTGAAAGAAATTGTAACCGATCGCGACGGATACTAGGCGAGATCTTTTCGATTCATATGGTAATTGAAACTTATGAGCGTTTAGTCGACAGTTTTACTATTCTTTAATCAAACGACTACACAGACCTCTATAATATCAAATTTGATAGCGAGTGGCACACATCCTGTAAATATTTTTTTACTTGGAATTCTACGAGCAGGTTATTAAATCTATTCGTATTGCATTCAATATGTGTGCTGAATATATATCCCATTTATAAAAAAAATTCCTCTAACTATTCATTGCATATATATATATTTTTTATGTATAATTATATATATATATATATGTTTATATAATTATATATATAATATATATATATATATAAGCACAGTGGGTATATGTTCAGTGAAAATGAGAAACAAATATCAAGTAAGATGCCTATACATAGAAATACTGAAATACCGAGTTATAAAATAGGATTAATATTTTTTTTAAATCGAGCAAGATACTAGAGAATGTATCTTAGAAACATTAACAATATTCCCCTTGTGATTTGTTTACAATATGTTTTCCTGTTAAACCAAATACCAATGAAACGACAAAAATGTTTGCAACATGTGCGAATGTGTGTATATAAGTAAATACATATATACATATATTGAAAATTTTATTACGTAAGATGTAGCAATTATGTAAAATGTTTTGGGGATAAAATACAGTGACATATTTTGGCAAAACCTTGATTTCCTGTCGTTTCAAAGTTAGGAAGGATTATTATGTGTATCAACATCCGAAATAATGTACAGCATTCTTGGAGTGTATGTACAAACAATTTAATAAAATTACTAAAACATTTCTTCATTTTATGGGTTGTACCAGTCGAGAAATAATAGAGAAAATGACATAACTAATAGAAAGAAAAGAATCCACACTCGAAGTCCTGCGTTCCTTTGAATAGCTTGTCTGATCTGTTCGTTGGCTTCTCTGACATTTTCTGTAGATCCGACGACTGTTGTCATCAATCGGTCCAAATCTTTATCTTGATCCAATACTTTTTCTGTAAATATTTCTTGGAGTTCAGCGATGTGTACCACTTTACTTTCTATTTGCTTCACTTCTTCGGTTATCGTATTGAGTTCGTTGTATAGCTGCTCATTTTCTGCCTCGAATACTTGAATATCTTCAGGCGACAACTCCTCTTCGTATATTAAAGAATTAACATCTCCGTTTATCTCTTGAATCTTCAGAGGACTAGAATCGTTGGAACCGTGTTTACCTTCTTTCTCTTCTAACTTTTCGTTAGTGTTCAAACTCGATCTTTTCCTTTCCAGTTCCAACTGTTTTCCAGGACTCGTTTCCAATTCTAATTTAGCCATTTTCCTTATTTCCATTGTCCTCTTGACGCGTATTGCTTTTTGCTCTGAATAAATCTTACACACATTTTTCAGGTAATCCTCGATCAAGAGCAACATTATTTCTCTGTGCTCCAAATTCTGAGGAGATAATACAGAGTCTGCTACTTCCCTTTTTAAATCCTTGATTAGCTGCGAACACTTGCTCATTATTTTTTGTGCTCCAATATCTATTTCGTCTCTATCCGCGTCGGACATACTCGGTAAATAAGATAAATAGTTTGAGAAATTCAGGTACGCTTTACGATTTTGTAATAAAAATTGACGTAACTTCGAAATCTGCACAACAACTGCATGAGCTTTCACGAAAAAGGAACTTTTACTCCTCGTTTTCTTTGCCTTTGGAATATTAGTTACGATGTCTGGATCGTTATTACGAAGACTTACCGTCTTCACGCTGGCTTTAAACAATAGGCTTACATCCATTATTACTTACAATTAACTTTTTCCTTGTAGTTTGTCAATAACAAACATTCACTCTACGATACCAGCTGTTTTTACTCTCGCAATTCAACAATGTTTATCCACTATGTAGCCACCAAGTTGTACTTTTTACTGTGATATTTACGATATGTTTTTAACCTAAAAATGGATGGATACAACATTTATATTTTAACAGTCATCGAGGAAAAATATTGCGAACAGTCTTGTAATCGTAAACTAGTCCCAGCAGCATGACTGCGATCAATTGTAATCGTGTTCTCGATAATCTCTTTTTTTCGTCCAATACCGAATTGGAGGAAGCTCGGGAAACGTACGTACATGTATCATACATGTATACAGATAACGTAGACAATAAAGCCTAGTTTGCAACGAGACTTCGGTGCCCTTCCTTAGACCATATTACCATATATATATATATATATTTACTTTGATTTACTTGGCTCTATTCTGGCTCCACATAAGAAGGTACTTGTTTCGCGCATGTTGTGGCGCGTCAGCCAATGGTCGCGTGGTCGGTAGAGTACGAGTAGGAAATTAGCCAATGAACGAGTCCCGTTAGAATCATTATGCGCAGTAGAGTCCGCTACATAGTAAGTACCTTCCAGCCTATATAGTATACTTATGGACCCGGCATATATAGGTATATAAATATGCATACATATATAGGACGCAGTGTTCCAAGATAACGGCGTATCTGATGCCCACAAGTACGTCACAAGATAATTCAAATTATGAATAGCGATATAAAAGCGAGGTATATAAGTACATATATATAAATGCATTTATACATTATTTCGTAAACGTTTGGAAAAGTGGTGCAGTTGCATAAAAAATTGTAAGGAACGACAAAACCGTATGTAATACAAATATATCTTTTCACGTATATGTTGTTCTTACTATTCTTTTTTTAAATAAAGTAATAAGTTATTATAAGGAAATAAACACAAATTTTTCATATTATCAACGTCTACATTAAAATTTAACTTTTACCAAAATTATAATCAATTATAATTGACAAAATGTCTGTAATTATGGGTCCATTCCGATTCACGCATGATGCGCATACACTGTATAGTGTAGTATAGGAGTCTCTATGCATACACTATGCAGTGTATGCGCATCATGCGTGAATCGGAATGCACCCTATATATATGGTCTATATACAATATTCTGTATGCATATAAAGTGCCTTCGGTGTAGTGCTGCCCCCACACCAACTTTTAGCCTGGATCAGATCCTATACTCACGTTTAGCACAAGCACAGACGACATATAGGAAAAGTCCTGACATTTGACATCTTATGGGACTTAGTAGCACTTAGTAGTGAGGCTAACCCGGTTCACACAGTACAGGCCTGAGGTAAATGGAAATCTATGACCATCATGGGGAGCGAAACACGCGGCCCGGCCGTGTCAAGGAAGCACAGCCTTCGGAAAAGGATTTTTAAATGTGTAGTGCGTTGTATATTATATGTATAGTGGTAAATAAAAATATGTATGTATATGGTAATAAATATAGTTGTAATTTTATTGGTGAAAAATAAAGAAATAAAGAAAAAAATAAATAAATTCTTTTTTCGCCGCCCTCAAAAATCTCAAATTTCACTGACTCGTCGATCGACCGTCTGGCTTGTCGTTGACTTGTACTACTGAATTTTCGAAAAATTTTTCAACCGTCTGACTTGTCGTCGACTTGTTCTACTGAATTTCGTGCCACCTCCTGCGATATCATGTTCTCCCGATACAAAACTCTATTTTCGAGGTTTCCGAAAATTTTCGCCAAGCTTACGGCCGTCTGACTTGTCGTTGACTTGTACTACTGAATTTCGTGCCACCTCCTGCGATATCATGTTCTCCTAATACAAAGTTCAATTTTCGAGGTTTCCGAAAATATTCGCCAAGCTTACGGCCGTCTGACTTGTCGTTGACTTGTACTACTGAATTTCGTGCCACCTCCTTCGATATCATGTTCTCCTAATACAAAACTCTGTCAAAAAATCTTCGTGGCACATTCAGTAGTACAACTCAACGACAAGTCGGGAGTTCGGGAAAAATTGGTGATTTAATAAATATGTTCGCAGATATGTTTTTTTTTTTACTAAATTCTCTTTATTTATTCAATGTAGATACATACATAAAATGATTGTTTTTTACATGTACATAACTTATATTCTAAACATTTATAACAAGATGTTGACTTGCTCAGTGTAACCAGGCGCACTGCTAAACTTCTAAGTACATACTGCAGACACAGGCGAGGTACAGACAATTATATTCGATGATCAGTCCACTGCTATTATATACCTCGATGGCGTTGCGAAAGCCGATGCATAAATCTTCTAGCACCATTTGCCGCTAATGCTGCAGACAATACATACATATAATCAGGTCACTGACGCGACGATCTCATCGGTGCTGGTGGTCTCTTGTCGGTGATCAGATCAGCGATGCCAGATCAGGGGAATCGAGTACCCCCTCTCTGATGACCAGACCAGTCTACAGCACGTGGAAGTGGAAAAGGAGGAGAGTACATGATATCCGTTTCGATATCATCTGGCAGCACTGAAAACGGTGAGGTACGCTGTATTGGTATTGGTGTGCCAAGTTTTTCAATTGACAGCACTGCTTGTCAAGTGCGTGCTGGGTTTAATTTTTAGATGCGTGCCAGTGACAGTGTTACCAGATAAGGATCACTTGACAAGCAGTGCTGTCAATTCCCCTTGGAATCACGGTGAGGTGATGTATCCCCTCTCTGATGACCAGACCATTCTACTGCACGGGCACCGTGGTCTACGGCTACGGTCTTACTTAGTGGGGGACGTTGGAGTGTGCGCATGGTGTTAGAATGGCATAGTAGAAGGGGAAAAGGAGGAAAATCCTTCACTCCTTCCTACTTCTATTTATTAATCTACTCGTATATCCTGACTGTGTTTATAATAATAGTGTTTCATTTTGATTCCTGTCACAACTGTGCTTTAATGCAAAACAAGAATAGCAGGCCTCTAGAGTCTCAAGAACGTGTAATCAAAAAATACAGTGGATAATTGGTCTATACATCTCAACCTCATCTCTGATGACTGTACAGACCTATCGCTTCAGACGATATACAGGAGCTGAATACTCAAATGACAATAAATGTTAATGTTAAATTAAATTAAATTAATAAATTAAAATTAAAATTAAATTAGTATTAACACGACCAGTCAAATGACCGGTTTCAGATTTTTGATTTTTAAATTATTGAAATTATAAAGACACTTCCATCAGAAATTGTTCAATAAATTAAATTTAATCATTATCAATAAATTTCTTCATTCAATCACGCATTATTATAAAAATTGCGAAAGATCTAAATAATTTCAGTGTCGTAATTTTTATAAAACAATGCATATCCGACACGTTTTGTAGCCGGTACGGTTAGCGTTAAATTACATGACAGTATCGAGTCATTTCTTGAATATGCAGAACTTGTACCTGTTATAATACACGCAGAAACAACCGTTTAAAATCACAGCTGTTTGTAACAAATGATATACTCATTGGTTAATTTTATCATTATCAACTCCTATTTAATTTGTTAATATAGAATTACACATAATCGAGATAAGTAAGGAACGTACAAATATTTGTAACAAGTACATAAATAATATTAAAAAACTTAGAAATGCGTGATTTATGTACTTGTAACCAAATGAACCATGTGTAACTGAAGAACTTTTCTCTTTCTCCTTATAGTGGGAATATTCCGATCAAAATAATATGTATACACTATATATATATTTGTTTTTGCCTAGTTATTACTAATACCTAGTTATTATTAATACTTTTGTAATTACCTAGTTCTGGAAATATTGCCTTTATACGAATGCTTAAGAAATATCCATAAAATGCACGTTTCATATTCCCTTCCCTGTAAGTGTCGGATGATGACAATAACTGCAAAATACAGGACACGAACTAACAATAAGATTCACGAAATCATTGCACAATGCAGCGATTTTTACGAACAGAATTGAAAAGTACTTGTATTATCGCGTTGCCGTTGGGAAACATCGAATAGTCCAGCATGTCGTTTATCGTTCGATAAGAAACAGTTCCGGAAATCGTGATCTGCTAGAAATTTATTGTTAAAAGTGTCAAATTCACTGCCAATCAGTACGTACAGTGACTGACATATATATGTACAGCAATGTTCCTTTGATATTTCTATCAATGTATGATAACAATGTAAGGAAAACCGTACATTACGTGTGAACAAACGAATCACCGAATAACGAAACACAATTCATCATTGGATAAGTAAGTGAGAAATAATTGGGAATCTCTCGAGAATTATTTTCCTCAATTAATTTCTGCAGTGCAGCAAAATAACAAAACATTATAACGTTCATTAGTCTTGCATGCGCAGAAAAACTGGAAAAAGATATATTTCACTTTTCGGTATCTTTGATGTTACTCTTTATTTATAAATATGGATCATATCTGATATATGACTAAATAAAGGAAGCTGAAATCAAAATATTTTTAATCTTCATTTTTATTATTCTTCAAATTATACTTCAAATTGTTTACTACATTCATATAAATACGTATGTTTCCATTGTGCTTTCGTCAATTTTTAAACATACCTTTTTCTTTAATTAATTCGATTATAATATTATATTAAATATTATATATTATAATATTATATTAAATATTATATATTATAATATTATATCAAATATTATAATATTATAATCCATACGCCATACATATATGAAGATTATAATATCAAATTCTATCTGATCAAAAATTAATTAAGAAGAAAAGGGTACGTTTAAAAATTAACTCTGCACAATTAATTGAAACATACATATTTATATATGAATGTGGGAGACAATTCGAATTCTTGATGTCAACGTGAGACATAATAATGAAGATGAAAAATATTGCGATATCAACTTCTTTTTGTTAGTTAATAATGCTTAAACATCTCTCATCTGATCGAGTAGAAGTGACGCGTGTAAGTCAGGTCAAGAAGAGCGCGACCGGTGACGTATTGTGTAAAAGACAGAAATAGAAAGTTGGCTTACGGTCCGTTATTGGCCGATTTTAATTGTTAATAACTGAAAAGTGAAACCGAATCGCATATTTTTATCTTTAATTGATTCTCATCCTGCACGAAATGTTCAACGAAATAGCGTGTACGATTTTTCAAGCGTTTATGACAATCTGACAAAGTATACTTGCAACATAAGTTGGAATTTCTAATTAACTACAAGTTGCACTATTTAAAATGACCAAAAAGTGCTTGTTACAGAGGAAAATCAAGAATAAATGGTGCCATTTTAGAAAGACGAAGTGATCTTGATTGTTTACCAAAAGAAGCATTTCTTGATCATTCTAAATATTGCAATTTATTGTCGATTCGAAACTGATTAACTTATGATGGAAGTATTTTTTTGTTATAATTACTGGAAAGGTTTGTAAAATCATGTTTTACTGAACAGCCTGCCAAGCAGTCTTTACTATAGCAAGAATTTCTGCTGACAAATATATTATTGGGTTGGCAAGAAAGTAATTTCGGTATTTCAAGGTGAAATAGAGCACAATTTTTTTATCCAAGCAATGAATTTTAATGAATAAGATATTTTCCCTTTTGTTCGATGATCTTTTGCCAAAGAGAATAAATAAGAAAATATTTTATTGATTAAAGATACTCGCTTGAATAAAGAAATTCGATTTCATTTCATATTTTAAGGTGAATTTCGGTATTTTAATAACGAAATTACTTTCTTGCCAACCCAGTAGAAGTTGAAAATTAATCATTCAAATAAAAATAGGAGGTATTTAAATACTAGAAATAATCCGTTAGAAATTATTTACTAGTTTGGAAGGCAATATTGTAGTGTGAATTTAAGATTGACATCAGTGCCGAGATAATTGTACTTTAAAATGGGTCTGGTAAGCATCGGAGGGAGAGGGGAAGAGTGACAAACTTATGAAATGACCACAAGTGTTGTCCATGTGCCGACTGATAATGGTCAACGTTTATTGCTCGACTCGGATCTGCGAGACCCGCTTGCTGGTGGTATTAAGGTTAATTATAGATGTTTTAAGTTGGCGTGGGAATAAACACATACATCAAAACCTTCAGGAAAGAATCTTAAGAAGGGAATCAAGATTATAATATTTGTAACATATACATAGAATATTAACTTCATTTTTATGTTCAATATTTTATAATAGAACCTATACATGGATTTCGACTTTAATGAAGTATTATACAATAGATAGTACATTAATTCCAATATTTCATATGAATAGTCCCCATTTAGCAAAAATGTAATCTCACCATATGCTAATAATAAATAGTATGTGTTACGTAAGTTTCACACTTTCGAAAATAATTTTAAACACATATATAACGTACTCGAAACTTTTATCTGGAGATTGTAAATGTTTTTACTTGTACTAGTATCGCTCTACGTTCTCAAGTAGAATTCATTCACAACTCCAAATATAAATAATGTATTAAATAGTTCTAATTAAATCACGATAAATTATCGTGTCTCTGTTAATTAAGTTCTTAGAAGAATGCAAGATCATTATTCATAAATTGTGCTTGTAATGTTAATAAACAATTCTTTTCTTTCAAGAATAGTGCAATTATTTACATATCCATAATATTCTGATACTATAGTAGATATAATATATTTCATATGATATAGTATAATATGTAGTAGATTTTAAACTATATAGTATGTATAAATATATTTATGTATATTATCCATAAATTGTGTTTGTATAATATCAATAAACAATTCTTTTCTTCCCAGTATAGAGCAATGATCTAAATATATGTATATTTCGATATAAATATATTGTATAGCAAATATACATAAAATACATAAAAAATAACGTCAAAGGAAGTTAGGGCGTATTGTGACATGTGATTTTTTCCTGTATTATTTTTTTATATGTTCCCAGAATCACCCTGCATACATGTATAGTATGGAGTAGATTTCAAACTACAATATGTTCAACAAAATAATAATAATTGATAACATAAAGAAGTAATCGTTTCTTCAGTCTTTTATAAGGCTATTTGGCTATTTTTTCTATGTTACGAAAATATGAAATGTTATGAAAATTGATATACAGGGTGTCTCAAAAATTTTGCACTTCCTCGAAGGGGACGAATCCTGACGTCATTTGAAGTAACTTTTCCTTTGCGAAAGTGTTCTCCGCGACTTTGTAAAGGAGTTCTTAACGAAAAACAACGGACGGACTCCGGCTCGGCCAATGCCATCACCGTGCTCAGCAGGGCCTGTTGTAGCCGTGCTCTGATTAGCCCGTGTTTTTGTCAATAACTCCTTTACAAAGCTGCGGAAAACTGGCGTGAAATGACGTCAGCAATCATCCTTTTCAAGGAAATGCAACATTTTTGGGACCGTAATATTGTTTGTACAGTGAGCATATTTTTGGGAGCGAAATAGGGGACAAGAAAAAAGTAAGTATTAACACTAAACCTACCACGAGATTGTTAGTACAACTATTGAGATTGTAAAGATGTTTTCATGGGAATTGATTCAATACATTTTTTGACTCCAGTATATATTACAGTAAAAAAATATAAATAAATTTAATCTTGTTATTCTTATAATATCATACACATCAGTCACTTTTGATGGTGCACTTGATTAATGATTATGATTACCATGATTACTTTCCGTAATCAACCACAAAAGTAACCACAAAAATAATCGATTACTGCCCAACATCGAGTTAGACTGGTCAAAGGAAAATGTTCGGGAAGTTCACCGAATCGAGAAATCAATCACAGATTTAAATTGGTTACTCGACCAGGTGGTAGGTATAGGTTAACCATTACTCAACATAGAAAACGTAAGTATAGGTTTAAACTAAATTCGCAGAAGTTTATTTTCCTGCGAGATCTAACAAGGCCAGGGCAAAGGCTTCTTTAATATTTAGAAGCTTCTCCTCCTTTGGTTCAAGCAGCTGGTTCCTCGTTGGCCATCGATCGCAAGTAGCCGGCTCTTTCCGTATGAAAGACATATACCGTGGCTTCAAAAATAATGTCCAGGCTTGAATAAATTATACCCTAAGATAAGGGGAAACAGCTGGAGAAATCCTCGTTTGCAAATTTGTTGTAATTAGGAATACACTGTTGAAGATTTTCACATTAAAAGAAGATTGACCTCCTTTTTAGTCGGTTTTCGTTGAAATTCCTATTTAAATAACGGTTTAAATACCGGTTTAAGTACCGTATAACAATAAGAGGATAAATAATTAACCCTTGTGTAGCCAATCGGGTACCCATTTACTGCATTTCGCTCAACTGTCAATAATTTGTTAACTCTAATACCGGCCATCAAAAAAGTGACTGATGTGTATAGTATTATAAAAAGAACAAGATTAAATTAATTTATATTTTGTGCGATTTTTACTATAATATATACTGGAGTCAAAAAATAAATTCACCTTTACAATTTCAATAATTGTCGAATAAAAAATCTAAAATGGATCATTTGACCCCTCGTGGTAGGTTTAGTGTTATAATGTTCCTCTAAAAGTATTACAAAATTTCTCTGAATGTACATTCTTTGCTTGCTATTCTATCTTATTCATTCTACATGTCTTTATATGGAAGCTACATCTGTGTTTATGCATCATACAATGTGTATTTCAATTTTTATTCTAAAGGGAATTTTGAAAAACAATGTATATTATTTCATCACATTTCTCCACTTTCTGTTTTATGAAGTTAATCAATTTGGCAAGTGAGCAGCTCAAACAATCTATACATTTTGATTAGCTACATAAAGGGGTTAAAAGAATGAACATGGAAAGGGTACTGAGAAATAAGAAGCAGAGGAGAATAGGTATGTACTTTTCTGAATAAGAGTGACGCGACTGGAAAGTTGTTGGAGGTCATGGTTACGGCTAACTGCCCCTTTTCATTCACTGGCGCCGTTCTCCATCTCGTTGCTGCCATGTACGCGTCACTGCCAAGGGTCAATGGAATTCCGATTTGCAAAACATTCGGACTTTCCTGCTGATTGTGAACAATGTGGGTGTCTGTGTCCAGATGCGTTTGTATCCCCTTGGAAAATTCCAAAAATGTCAATAACAAAATGTTGTCGAAGTATTACATCAGGATGATTTATAACCCTATTCCTCGGATTAAATGGTGTTTGAGTAAGACAATATCGATTATAATTAGACTGCGGATCTTTATGCACTTATGAAGAATATGGTTGGGTGGAATATAAAACGGTATAAGATTTAAAAAATTCAAGAATGTTGCAATGTTCCTTTCGATGTAACAAAGTCGTTGAGGGATGAAATCAATTTTTATGTTATCCTGCTTCCCCCATAATCAATGCAGAACATTTTTATTTTGCATGAAGATCCGCAGTCTATTGATAATACTGAAACAAATTAATGGACACATATCGAATATAATTATTAATAAGTACAATTATTAAATAAAAATGCATAAATATAATATATAATTATCTTCTAGTGTCTTTTATTATTCTGTCTTCTATTATAATTATATGTATACAAGTAACTATGTACAGGGTGTAAAGAAATTATATTTAATTAATACATATTTTTCTGCATGAAGCTGCAGCAAAATTGTTTCATTATCAAACTGTGATTTTATAATATCTATATTATATTTTCGATGTGCTATGAACAATTCTCAACGGCTTCGTCAATAGCACGCTGTACATATAAACTTCATCTGACTGTGTGTGTGTGTGTGTGAGGAATAAAAATATAATATAAATAATTTTTTAAGAGAACGATTCAGTTTTGACCTATGGCTCCTTTTGCATTTTTTATCCTTACGGTGAATAGAATACGACGCGATAAAAAAAGATTGTTGACCTTTCGACCTTGAAATTCAAGGTTAAAGCTAATTTTGTACACCCTGTACACGTTACATTTCAAACTCTTGTACAGCAGCGTACGTATACAATGGTAAAAATACTGCGTCTATTCAAACACCGCAAGCGATAACAGAAAACCTTTCACGATGTTATGTATTTGTGATTCAAAGTTGAAAAGTCAATAAGTCTTCGACAAAGGTTCGGCACCGTTTAAATTTTAAAGTAAGATAGCTCCATCTTCTCTCAATACATATGTTTGGGGACAGATAAAAAAAGTGTCACTTTATCACTTAGATTCTGAATGTATAATACTGTCGAAACGAATTCGACTACCAAAATGTTGAACCACTAACAAAATGTATGATACTTTAAATAGAACAAAATAGAAATTCAATGGGAACTGTTAGAATTTGCATTTGAATCCAAGTGTGTGCTATTCAAATGGTCTCTTCCTGACGAAATATTATTATTAGCAATTTTTTAAATACATAAAATGTTGCACGTATGTTCGACGTTTCACGTTGTTACGTATACATTTTGAAATAAACATTTTGAACAAGAATATACCGTAACACATTATATTGTAATTAATTCGACCATTAAATTTTATTCTTTACCTCAAGTTAACACAGTAACACAGAGGATTAAGATTTAAAATTATTACTAAATCAAATAAATTGATTATTAGAATATTACATTATATTATTATAACATTATTACTACATTACATTATTACATTATTATTACATTACAGTAAGGAGCATAACTGATTCAACACACGTTAAATCAGAATAACTTTTTTATGAATGGACCAAACGACTACAATTCCTCTGTAAGGCTAGAAGAATTAGTTTAGTAAATAACGTATAAAAAATATTTTGAAAAAATGCATTTGGTCGGAATTGCGAAAAAAAATAGTGAAAATTGATTTTTACTACTTTTTTAGCTGGGCCAATAAATTTTAAAATATGTGTTTGGTCAACTCATATAAATTATATACGCTCTGAAAATTTCATTGAAATTAGTTAATTTATTTACGAGCTATAAACGATCAAAAGTGGTAAAAATTGCAATTTTTCAAGATTTTCGGCCTTTTTACCATTTTTGCTCGTTTATAGCTCGTAAACCAATTAACTAATTTCAATGAAATTTTCAGAGCGTATATAATTTATACGAGTTGACCAAACACACCTTTTAAATTTTCGTTATTGGCCCAGCTAAAAAAGTAGTAAAAGTCAATCTTTACTATTTTTTTTCGCAATTCCGACCATATGCATTTTTTCAACATATTTTTTAGACATCATTTACTAAACGAATTCTTCTAGCCTTACAGAGGAATTGAAGTCGTTTGGTCCTTTCTTTGCGAAATATCCAATCAAAAAAGCACTGGGTATAAACTATAAATCTTGAAATCACAATTGAAAATATTATGAAAATATAAGAATAGATATTAAAATGATCATAGCACAGTCAGTTGAATAGTTCTCACTTTTTTCACAATACGATTCTACACCTTTCAACAACTAAAACCGCATCTGTACGAACAGTCACTGATCTTTGATGCAGCATATCTTGACTAAAAGTAATATCAGTATCACTATCAAGGATACGTGTTATCATTTCGTACACGATGAGTCAGACAAAGTCTTCTAGAGTATAGTTATCGATAATTACTGGTGATAAAAAGCAAATATTTCTTTTTTGAATGAATAAGAGATTATGTAAATTTGAGCGATTGTTTCAGAACTATGAAGTATACTTTTATACTTCTTACAAACGCGATGTACTTCGAGTTTCCTTGAATAAAAATGGTTTCGTTTTATTTACGTAATCAAATGATTCAAACAATATAATTATAATTATTAACTATATAAAACTACAGTTAGGGGCAAAACTGATCACACACAATTTAAATCAGAATAACTCTTTTACGAATGGACTAAACGACTTCAATTTCTCTGTAAGGCTAGATGAATTAGTTTAGTAAATGACGTCTAAAAAATACATTTGATCGGAATTGTGAAAAACAATAGTAAAAATTGATTCTTACGACTTTTTTAGCTGGGCTAATAACAAAAATTTCAAAGATGTATTTGGTCACCTTGTATAAATTATATACGCTCCGAAAATTTCGTTGAAATTGGTTAATTGGTTTACGAGTTATAAACGATCAAAAATGGTAAAAGCGGAAAATCTTGAAAAATTTCAATTTTTACCATTTTTGATCGTTTATAACTCGTAAACCACTTAACCAATTTCAACGAAATTTTCGGAGCGTATATAATTTGTACAAGTTGACATATATGTATTTATTTATGAATTACTTTATCAACAAATTACCTAAAACGACATTGACCCAAATAATAATAACATTCCAACGAATATAGTTATTATAAGTAAATCTTGTTTTAGAAATCAATTATTATTATTACACATGTAAATAACTTACTCTTTGTCATAAACATACACTCACGCGCGCGCGCGCGTACATACTGTTTAATAGCTCCATACCTCTATTTAGGCGAATGGTGCTTTTGCACCTTAAAATTCGATTGATTTCTCAACCTCCTCGATTTTTGAACGCGCCGCTCCTCCTTATCATCCATCTGGAACGCAAGCATGATGTAATTTCAATTGGTAATCGATAATATTACAATCCATAATATGGCTACTATTTTTATCAGCGACACTTCTTATCTATTCGCGATTAAAACTTCTTACAACTAACAGCATCATGCTCCGTAAAATTTCGAAATAAACATAGATGCTTGCAACAAATTCTCGTTTATATGTTATCTCGCGTACACGTGCCTTGTCAACATTAGATGATAAATAGAATGTAACCTGATGCAACGTTAATTCAATGTTGACCTAAATACAATCTCATGGTAAAAGTTATGCAAATAAAAAAGAAATAATTAATATACTACTTTGCACACCGAATGCGTCAACAAGATGTTATATATACTATCCAGTAAGCAATTTTCTATGAATTTTCTACCAAAGTTTGTCCACAAATTGAATGCAAAGTTTGCAGTCGCAAATCCATGCCAAACAGCGGACTTAACCTTACAAAATCGGAGTAAACCTTGCTGTAGGAGGGAAAACGAAATGAAATTATTGAAAATACATGAAAATTAAAATATTATACAATCCAACAATTTAAATAAGATTTTGCTTTTCCTCCTACAGGAAGGTTTACTCCGATTTTGCTTGATATTTACTCTTAGAGCAAGGTCTTAAGGGGGTAGACTCGTTTTTCCAGGATTGCAAGGGTGCGGGATGCGCCTTCTCATTTCTCGATAATGCAAAGATGGGGTTTATCAGTAGTCAAAAGCGCTAGATAAAAGATCGATCTAGGCTGCGATCGCCCTCAACAGTCCTATTTTTACATGCGCAGCTGTATGCTTCCGGATAGTGCAAATTACGCTGCCGAATAATGAAAATTACGCCTCGTAAACGTAAAAATAGGACTGTTGAGGGCGATCGCCCTAAAAACAAATATAAGTTCCACAAATATAAATTACAACAAAGTACGAGAGCTATATTTAATCTAATTAGTAAACAACATTGTTTAGAACAAATAGCAGTCAAGGAACTGTCTTTTGTGAAGTAAACTTCAAATAATACACTTAAAATAGTAGGAAGTTGTTGGCAACAAAATCGAAAAATAATTCCGAGTGCAAAGGGTTAATGTTAATGTTCTAACAACCATTTGGAGTTAATTTCACGGAAAAAATACGAGTTCATTAACCATGGAACAAGAAAACTGATTAGAGATTTTTGAGCGATAAAGTTAATATAATTTGGTCATCGCGCTATCAAAGTAGACTTATTTCCACGACTACTTCTCTCGATGCCTAGATTAATCATCTATATCTTGTCTCGCTACCAATGGGAATGAGTTGCCAAAAATAAGAAATTAATAACTACAAAAATACACAGTGTTACCTCCAACAGTTCATCAAATGACTCGTATTATCAACATGAACTCACAACACGTGGAAAGATAATCTCAAGGTCATGTCATTGCGCCGAATCAGCTATCCAAATTGTACGGTTCACCGAATCGTTATTCGCCATGTGATTCTTTTCTGATGCAACTTTTCTATCGCACGGATGATAGTCGTTTTAGCAATAAAGTATGAATACAATGTTAACAACTGAAAATAACATAACCGATACTGGAGAAGTTAACAACATTCATTTTACTGTGCGTAGCATTGATGATTGAATCCAACTATAATCCACTATGCATTACTACGAATTCCATGTTATGGTTTTTATTATTTGGTTTTTCAAAATTCGTCAATTTGACAGAATTATAATAAGAAATGATTAACTCCGTTATTTCTTGTCACCCTGTATAAGTATAATAATTAACGTGGCCTATATGTGGAAGGAATGTGCATATGAGTACGAGAATTAAATGACTTTTTATGCATCACCTTCCATGACGTTTGAAAAACTGTTGAAAGTCAGGATCACTGAACTTTAACAAAAAGCTAAAATAAAATGAAACCGATTTCTTCGTTCCTGCACGGTAATGTCAGGTTTGACATATTGCAGATAATGGGCGAAATTAACGAAATTATTCATTAAAATAATAATTACTGTTAATTAAAATTGACACATTATATGTGTTTAATCTATATCGTTATCATGTTTATTCCATTTAATCTATGGATAAGAAGTATGAACTTTATCACGATACTTACAGAGGATCACAGATATCCAAAACCAGGTGAGAAAATTTTGGAAAGTCATTCTTTATTCGATAATAAATATAAGACTAAATCCAATAGTAAAAGAGTTGCATTCTCATAACAACGGATTGCTGCCTTCATCTGCCGGTGGCGTCTTTCCATCATGCCGGTGGCGGCAGAATGATACGCGGTAGAGCAGAGGTGTGTCGACCCTGACAATTAAATATGTCGAGCCACCCGATCCTTATCGGCAAAAAACTGATCCAAGTGCGAATTCAGGTCATCATCATCAGTGAATGTTTTACCATTGTGCTTTGCCACACACATCTTTGATAATAACACGTGAGAAATTATTGGAGCTTGGTTGGGAAGTGATGTCACATCCACCATATAGCCTGGACATTGCACCATCAGATTACCATTTATTCCGAAGTTTACAAAACTCTTTGAATAGTAAAACATTCAAAAATCGCACTTGCATCAGTTTCTTGCCGATAAGAACCAGAAGTTTTATGATCGCGGAATTATGGAGCTACCAGAAAGATAGCAGGAGATCATCGAACAAAATGGAAAATATTTTATCGATTAAAATTCATTGCTTGAATAAAAAAATTGGCTTCTTTTAATTCACCTTAAAATACCGAAATTACTTTCTTGTCAACCCAATACTAGGGGCTGTTACTTTTCCGAAGCTTCGATTCTTCGAAGATTACGAAGTGTACGAAGTTTCGAAGATTACGAAGTGTACGAAGTTTCGAAGTTTCGAAGTATTGAAGCTTCGAAACCCTTCGAAGTGTCCGAAGTTTCGAAGTCTTCGAATCGCATGAAGTTGTACTGATATAAACATTATATATTATAAAATATTGGGGTATTTATTTAAAATGCTCGATTTCAATCTTTTCGATGTGGTGGCGATTTTTTGGGGCCATAGTCATACTTTTTCTAAGGATAATTCCCTTTTTTCAGACGATCCAGTGAGCCGCAATCGTCTGCATATCAATGACTTTCACACTGTATGACAATGACTATAATAAATCATTTACAAAATTATATAAAAAATTTTTCTTGTATTTGAAGACTTAAGATATATGTCAACAAAATTACGGACTGAAATAATGTTTTTTCATTACTTTATCAGTCGCATAAAAATTATTAAAATTTTCAACCGAGAAAGTGTGATGTCCCCTTAAGTTTTATTTCACATAAATAATATTTTCACTCTCTTTTCATTATATATCTTTTTGATCTATCTATGTTACGCTCCACACTGTATAAGATTTGATTGACTGAGTATTTCAACTCGAAGCACTACTTTAAAATATCAATTACCGAGGCGTTCGATTCATCTTCTGAAGAAGTATTGTTTGATATTGGAGCGCGCGCGCATGGTTTTGTAACATCAACACAATAGGACCCCCTCTAACGCGAGAGATACGGAATTTTTTTGAGCTTCAAGATTGTTACATACATATGCGTATAATTATTATAAGATATCCTCCGTATCTGCAAACGCTTCTTCTTGTGTTATTTATTTAAATTGCATTACCGCGTGATACGGTGACTTATTATTGTATTGACTTGTTAAGTCGCAACTAACTCAATACAGAAATAAGTCGTTGGTATTTTATATAATAAAGTATATAATAAATATATATATAATAATGAATAAAGTATATTAATATGTAAAATGATAACATTCTCATTTTGGGCAAGGTGAAGAGGGCACTTCTCCGAAAATATGTACATCGGTGCATTGAACTCCAAAACGATATCATTCCAAGTATCAAAATACATACAAAATGTTGCATCTGTATATACACCAGTACATAGATTCAAATATGTACAGAAGTTGCAAAAACATTTTTTGTAAAAAATATAGATTTTGTGTGTAACATGTAATTCTAATTTAAATAATTGATTGAATGATAAATATCAACGACGTACAACACGCGCTATAACTAATAATTAATAAATGAACTTTTACTAGAACAACGCGTGATAAAAGTGTAAACAATTACGTGACACCTTTATAAAATAGAAACTACTTAGTTGCTAAATCAAAATGCTTACCCCGATTGTGAGTATCTCATATTCAACTGACTAAGTCGTCTGCTAGATTATATCAAGGTATTGATTACACATATGTATATCAACAAAAAAATGCAAGATCAGTTTGCTCGATTTTTTCAATGTTCAAGTTTTACACGTGTCACTGTTCGAAGAAGAATAAGGTAATGACGAATTAATTTCCTTTCGATGACGGTACATTACACCGTTGCATGGTACATATCTCATTTGACGATAGCACAATGACTAGTCAAATTGCATCACCATTCTATGTTGTATACGTCATTACTATCGCGTAATATACTGAGACAGCAAGTGGTATCCACTGTTAATACTAATACGAATTACGTCATTCAAATAAATAATGATTTATTGCTGCCTAACATATGTCTAACATATTATTTATAATATTTATATTTATTATATATTAAATATATAATTATATGTAACAGAAACAATATAGAAGTAGAAATTACATTTTTTTACTTATTAAGTTAAAACTATCACAGTAATTTTACTAAATTACTTTCATATGTATATTTAATACTTTTTTCATCTTTGCATACTCCATATTCAATAATTATATATTTACGGTAATTCAATTAATTAACTTCTTAGAAGTGACAAGTAATTTAGTTTTACATAAACGACTGAAATATTTAAATTGATTAAGATCACGTTATTGAGTATAAATATTAAATCATGATATATTAATTTGTAACTTAATTAAATGAATATAAGAGCAAATTTGTTAAGACAATCTCCTGCATAAAGTTTTAATGATAAAATGCAAACCTAATATTTTACTCGAGCAAAAACGCGTCATTTTTTCTGTGAATAATATATAGAATATACATATGTTAAGCAAGAATAGCACAGAAACGAAAGGAAAGAATCGTTTGATATAGAAATAAATATGAACAAGGAAAACGTAAGCATTAAGGTTATCAAAAATATCTTAAAATCTTTCTTCATTTTTTTAAATTGGCGATATGAAAATATGACATAATCTTAAACATTCATTATCTTTCATAATATGAAGTGTTTTCATGCCACCACAAGTGATACAGATTTGTTCATACGTTGCCCCCTCAAGCATAACAAACTGCTAAAGTTGGAAAAAACATTTTTCGGAGCAAAGAACACTTAAACAAAATTTCATCTAGATTAAACAAAATAAATGGTGGAAATTATGAGAATTTTATTTCAATTTTATTTGAGTATTATATTAATAATTATTGACAATTCAAAAAGTAAGATGGTCACAACAGGAAAGCATTATGACCAAACAAAAGAAAACTAGCTTGAAAAATGATTAATTAAATAAGATGACTTGCTAATATAAAACAATTGCAAATTTCGAATTGTGCTTATCCTAGCAAGCCTCTTTAATTAAAGAGGATATTTCGTTGGTTAAATAATTAATCGACAATTATATTGTTTCAGCAAGCCTGGTATCTATTCCATAACGTGCTACACAAATAGTTATTCACACCCCACTCAAACTTTTCCTTCGGTTTGGAGGGAGATTCAACGACATATAAAAACGTAACTGATACCATCATCTGCTCAGTGTAAATTCTGTTCTCTCGACGGAAACGTACAAAACGTGTTTACTGTAACTTGATAATTGCTCAAGACTATTCAAACGCGGGGCTCAAAGTTCAATGCAACAACTGTTTGTTCAGTTCTCCGAAAGTTCATTTTGTTCAAGTGGCACAAATCTTGACAATCTCCGAGGAACGATAACTGTTTCGAACCAAGTGTGATCGTCAGATATTACCACGTTTTTATTTCCGTTCAGCTAAAGGTTTGTATGGGGTCTTACGAATTCGCATGATCGGGTTATCGTTAATGCCGCGTTAAGTTCAACTCCCGTAACCTTTTACTGTAAATAATCATTTTTGTCATGTATCTCTGAAATAGTTTACTAAAAGAGGTATTATTTTATTACATAATTGTTTGACAACGTAATTGTTACTAAAACGAAGTAAATGGTTGAATAAATTATATAAAATCGCAGTTCGGATGATTTAGGAAAAGCGTATAATTAAGATTTACTTGTTTACCGAATTTTGAACGGAAGTATATATTTTCTGTACTTAATAAAAAGGTATAGAACTATTAAAATCTATAAATTATGCGAAAAAGAATTATGAAACGAACTTATGATATGATTTAATTTGTGTGACTCTTTTAATGCGTCATTGTCAATTTCCCAACATTCTTTTACGATATTTATAACGAATATGCAATTAAAAATATTGAATTTTCGAAAACTACTCGTCGATTACTAAATATTACTATGAACATTAACATCGTATTTGTATGCCCGTTACTATCGTAATAAACTTAGTATTTTCCTAAAGAACCATTTTTATCGATCCGTGAATCTTTGTTTAGAAATGATATGATAATCAAGTACAACATATACAACGCGTACTACAATTGTGCAGTTAACATCCACGTTATAATTACTTACAAGTTAACAACTCGTTGAATCAAAATCTGCCACGAGTAAATAACCATCAGTTTATAACTAAACAGCGGATCGAATGGTGACTCTGAGAGAGGCGCCACTAAAAATTGCTGTACCCTTACTCAAAATATTGTTTTCATTATTAAATATGTCAGTGTGTAATCAATTACTAAACATGTAGCTATTGTACGAGGTATTATATCAATTTCATATCCATAAAATTTCAAAAATCATAGGGAATGGAAATATTCTAGCTAGGAAAAAATTTTTACTTTTCGAGTTAAGGTGGAAACTAGCTTTGTCACGTGACTACCCTTCCACCTTAAAATAGCTCCTAATGCAAAGGGTTAATATAGAGCCAAGAGTGATTCCTTCGAATAATTAATTTAAATAATTGAAATAATTCGATTAATGGTGACAGTGACTCGTCCGTTTCATTCAAAGTAATCGCGTGTTGTACACTACCGCTTATGGACACTTCGTTAAAAAGTTAAAATAATCATTCATAACTTGTATGTATAAAATATCTTTTAAATAAAATAAGTCACTAATATTATATTTTCTCTACTAGTATACATAAATGTTTGTACGCGTTAGAAAAGAGTGCCCCAATTCTGAAACCCAGCTCTGGACACTCGTACAAGAGGCATTAAAGGACTATACCAGATTAAATAATACAAAACATTAATACGATGAATGCCACAGTTAACGAAAACCGTAATAAATGCCAGAGTTGAATTTTTCGACGAAAAGAACGTTTAGATTTAAAAGTTATTAATTTATTTCTGTTCGAATATTGTTTAATTATTTATGCGTAGCCGTTAATTTTATACTCATGAAATGAAAAACTGATTAGGAATGAAGTTATTTCGCGCTAAATCTGTTCTTATTCTTTTTTTCTTAATTTTCAAGTGTACATACTTCCATGAGCGGTAGTGTACATCGGTTCCGGCGAAGCGAGATTTCCACTTATCAGAAATATTTTCCAGGTGCGCCACGTGTAGTCGGTGAACGATTCAAAAATCCGCCTCCAGTCGACTCGAATTCCGCGCCGTGTTAGATTCCCTGGGCGATAGGCTGTCACGTGACACGATCTCGCCCGAACCACCGTTCGTTCCGACCGAGGTTATAAATATCTGCGGCCAGGAAGCGGGGACTCTCTTTTACTTTCAACACTGTACGATAGTGCGTTCGCTTCGCGTTCACTGCTATTACGTTCCGTGCTGTGCTGGTGTAAGGTAAGCCTCACACGAGACCAAAGTAGGCTGTACGAACCGGACAGTTTACCACAGCCGATTCCATCAATCAAACACGACGAATTAGTAATCAAAGTCACAGCACGTGACTAGAGACCAGCTAAACGAGAAGAAGACCCCAGCTATCGGAAAGAAAATGCCGGAGACCGCTCACCACATGAACGGATACGCGAACGGGCACACACCGCCTGAGCTACAACAGGACACCAGTTTTCTCTTCACCTCAGAGTCCGTTGGCGAGGGCCATCCAGGTATTTACCTTGTAAATCAGATGTTCGACTCATGACTCGGCTAAATTTTCACCTAACAGCCTCCATATCGCCGTGAGTCGCGTGTGCCGCCATGAAATTCTACCAACGATCGTACCAGCGTGCGCACGACCCTTTCTTCATTTAACACGCTCGCTGCTATCCACTATTTCGTCCATACCACGGACTTAGTAAACCGACTGCATCGTTCTATCATTCGCAAGAACATCGCGTTGTCTCGCACCTTGTTTGCTTTCATTATCAAATTACTCTGTTATTATGGTGCATGAAATTTTAGGGTCACGTGTCATTCAAACCATGCACCCTGTAACCTGTTTAAAAAGAAATGTATTTTTGGAAGCTAGGGTGAAACCAGGTTGTTCCCAACCATTTTTCTCGAATGTTTTACAGTCGGAACAATAACGCACGTGTGGCGAGCGGAATCACACTTTTGAATTTCGATATAGATAACATGTTCTTTAATTTCATCATCCCACGTGGTATACGAAGAAAACGCGTGGCAATTTGGAAAGATTTAGCGTACAATTGCGGCAATTCCCGCTTTAATTAATGTTTCGCCGCGATGGGTTATCGGAGCAGTTTTAAAAGAAATTTGTTTCAACGATTAGAGATAAATGTGATCCGGCGTCGCCATGTGCTCAATAAGTTTATCTGGAGAGTCTGAATTTGAAAATCTAGTATCATCATATTATTGTTTTTGAATTGATTTATCTCGAGTTTTCAACGTTAGTCGCGAAGTTTTTGGTTATGTTGATATCGGCTTCGAGATTTCGGAGAATAGGCACGATTCATCGCACAGAACATTGTTGAGAATTACTCCAATTGTGGACTGGGCGGGCTTTTTAAATGGAGTATGTCTTGATAGATAGATAGATGTAATAAAGAATTTGATATGATTTACATTTTAATGAATATTCCTTCAGATTTCGCTTGTGAGCTTTCACAATTTTAGATATTGTTAAAAATTTGAAGCACCTTCTCTTTAATATAACCTAAAATTTCAGAAACTATATTTTTCCTATTTTATCAACTTATTCATTAATTACAAGTTACACTTGCAATGAGAAATCAAATTAAATGTAATTAATCGATTGTCATTATTTACAGCTATTATTTTATTTCAACAAACATTCGTTTCTATCGTGTCTTCTATGATTTCGTGAAATTCAATAAACCTTTAAATTTGTATTATGTAATTATAGACTTTTCTAAAATTAAATATCTATTCATTATTCTGATAAAATTGAAATGTATGTCTTTTTTAATCGTTCATCATGATGAAATTAAGTTTATATTTGATATTCAATTTTGTTTATTTATATCGCGATTTATAAAATTGATAGAATGCGATTAATAAATTGTAGATACTATTACGATAACATTTAAAATATACATGTTTAGGAGAATCGAAATAAATGCTATAACAGTATATTGAATAGATATTCATAATGTAATCTTCGAGTTAAAAATTTAATTGTAGATTGTAATTTTAATAACATCACCTTGTCTTTTTCAGACAAAATGTGTGACCAAATAAGCGATGCCATTTTGGATGCACATTTAAAGCAGGATCCTGATGCAAAGGTCGCATGCGGTAAGTTTTCTCAGAATAATTGTAAATTTTCAATGATTTCTGTCTGTTCTTGTTAGAATCTCTATTTATAAGCCTGTCAATTCAGCCTTGACTTAATTTTGAAACAGAACTCTAGAAACCTAGTACTTAATATAGTAGCTATATAGTAGATTTCTATTCAAAATAATGCAAAATCTTTACATTAATTTTATTTATAATGTTTCTTTCTAATTATTCAGAAACCGTGACAAAGACTGGAATGGTACTGTTGTGCGGTGAAATTACATCGAAAGCAGTGGTAGATTATCAAAAAATTGTTCGGGACACGGTCAAACATATTGGCTACGACGACTCTTCCAAAGGTAAAGATATTTTCAACAATACATTATATATCTTTTCTCTACAGTGATGTATGTTTGTTCAATCCTTTGCCACCCCTAAAGTTTTGTTCAATTTATTTTTATCTTGTACATCTAAAGCATTTCAAATTTTCCTTGCTAACCTAAGAATTTGTGCAACATGTACTTGCCCTGTGGCTGGATGAAGATTCTGTAGTCTTACCCCACCCCCCACCCCACCCCACCACCCCCCGGCCCTGTACAAATTCTCGCCTCATTTGGTTCTCTCGAATCAAATTTTACAAATACACGGTCGAATCATGGCACGAAAGCTTCCAGCATATTAACTACAAATTTTGTTAAAATGCTTATAGTATTTATTTGTGTAATTAAGTTATAATAATAAGTGTGTATTTGTGTACCGAAAGGATGTGCCTTACGCTACATACACGTTAGTAACAAAATTGTTGGACTTGAGGAAATTCCATGACTCGATCGATTGGATAATTAATATCCGGTTCACATTATCTTTTGGATAAAAAAAAAAACAAACAAACTAAGTGAGAAAACACGTATGAATATGTAACGTAAGCATATCATGATCGTGGCAGGATTCGATTGGCGTACGTTGAACCTTTTGGTGGCGATCGAACAACAATCTCCAAATATCGCTGATGGTGTTCATGTGGACAGGGAAGAGAAGGACGTGGGTGCAGGTGATCAGGTACATAACCCATTCTCAGCCCGTGCCGCAGAGCAGCCATATAATTCAATAACATTCTTCCTGTTTTATGCACCCCTTCTCCCTATTATATATTTTAAACAAGTTTCTTTAACATACACTTTCCCTGTGTTCAGTGTGAATGCGAAAATTGGTGTGAATGCGAATGGTTACACAGTTACACAAACACGACATATATTTTATAAGATAAGAAAATTCAGTTTTACTCTCTTGCTACCAAACTTTCACAATTTTCTAGTCTCTGAAAAAGTTGACGATTCAAAATCATAATCATGATTCTAATATACACTCCGTATAAATAGGTTTTCAATAACATCTTGATTATTACATATTGTAAGAATTGTACAGGAATGTTTTACGTTTCTTTTTTGAGCTATTGTTATTGCATATATTATATATGAAATTTGTGATACAAGTATTTAGGGATCGATAAAATGTATGTGTCCTATATAGAGTACTAATTTGCTATAGGAAATTTTTCCAGTAATATCATTTTCCATAATAATTTCGATGAAACTTCATCATTTCTTTGAAACGGCTAGTTATCAGTTTATCAAATTTTTAATATAAATATTGAAGATTGATCAGCCAGGACAGTGGTCATTCAATGGAGGAATAGTAATGTCTTTGCTTGCGACATGTTTATCTCATTCATGTAATTTCTACAGGTTTTGACTACAAACTCTGCAGTGTTCTGTTGGCGCTCGATGCACAGTCACCAAATATTGCTGCAGGAGTTCATGAAAATCGTAGTGATGAAGAAGTGGGCGCAGGAGACCAGGTCAATTAGTATTCCGATCGATGATTATGACCTCTTTTGTTCTTCTTTCTGTTTTTCTATCTGTTGTATCTAATGCTACTAGTTGTTCTTTTAGAGTTTCAAGTAACATATCTAATTTACTTTTACATTTCCTATCTTCAATGTTCGATATCCTAAGTACAATGCTTCTTAGATTCCTATTATTCGTAAGTAGTAATAATTGTAGCATACTATTTGTTACTTCTCCTCACTTTGTACATAGGCTATGCTGGTAGTTAGTTCCTCAGTATTATCTTAGTATGGTTGTGGTAAAGGCACGTGTATCTATTAGACCTTTCTTTGTGTTGAAATCTCTCTACCTTTTTTTTTCAGTTTTTAATTTCTGCACTTGTATATTCCACTTCTTGAAAGTTGTCTAACACATTTTCGAATTGAAAGCTATTACATTTGTCACGCTTGTTCAGAATTAATCACTAGATGTTACGTATCAAGAAATAAATTGTAAATGGTAGAGGTATCACTATATCTCTCAGTGCTCAATCATATTCATATCATTTAGAACATATTATCATATTTCACTTCCTCATTGTAAATATCGAATTCACTGCATTTGGAATGTGTGTAATCATAAAAAGCTGAAGCATTTATATTCTTATTGAATTATGTTTCTCATGCAACCCAGTTTCTAAATACGAATGTATTGTAGACAGATTTCTGTATACATTATCATTTTCGAGTATTTTCCCTAATTTGCTAATCGGCATGATCAGCTGAATGTGTGTTGGAGACAGTTACTGTCAACATATTACCCTAATATTCTGCATCGATAATTCTGCTCTGTGTTGCACCTTCTTAGCAAATTATAAATTTCTGAAAATTTAGTATAACCGAGATTTCCGAAAAATTTAAGGTATATGTATAGTTTTCTTTCGCTATAAGTCGATGGGTCGGTACAGCTTTCGACCTATTACGAATGGGGGTACCTATACGGTTTCACTTTGTTCTCGAATGGGCCAGGAGTGAATAGGGAGAACGTACAAAGCGAAAAAGAAGCGACAACTTCAAAAGAAGAAGTGGGAATAAAGACTTTCCTGTTGTGAAAAAAGCATCATCGTCTTATTTCGAAAGAAAACTGTAACACTTTTCGTATTCCCTCGAGCTGTGTGTGCTATACGTATACTTTGTACTATTTTTCAATGCTTAATCTCCCACTTAAAAATTTATGTGATATTGCAAATTAATTAAAGGCATCGATTCAATCTATCACCTGCTTCAAAAGTTTATATCCCACAAATTTTAGCTGGACTAACTGAAATTCTTCTATCAGGGTCTGATGTTCGGCTACGCGACAGACGAGACCGACGAATGTATGCCATTAACTGTTGTTTTGGCACACAAGTTAAATCAAAAGATCGCGGAGTTAAGACGAAGCGGGGAATTATGGTGGGCAAGACCAGACTCAAAAACACAGGTTTGTCTAATTTTTACAATGTCCAATATTAGTGTATAATACACATCTAAATCAACATACAGTTTTGCTCAATGATGTTTCGTTGTATTTGCTACTCTTGAGTGCCATGATGTATACAAATTTACTGAGAACGTATTGCAATGATTTAATAATAATTATTTAATATTATAAGAAAGAAATAATACTGTAAATTGCATTTTTCAAATAGGTGACCTGCGAATATGTTATGGATCATGGTGCTTGTGTACCAATAAGAGTTCACACAGTGGTTGTATCGCTACAGCACAGTGAAAAAATTGGTTTGGAGGAACTACGTAAAGCAATTATGGAGAAAGTTATTAAAGACGTAATTCCAGCTAGGTACCTGGATGAAAGAACAGTCTTCCACGTTAACCCCTGTGGATTGTTCATCATTGGTGGACCACAGGTGAAACACATTATTCTTATTATATTTTTATATATTTGTTTATGTATTAGATGATTGCAAAAGCTCGTACCCTATTTGTAAATAATATTCAAGCGGTTATATTTAAAAATAACAGTTTCATTGCAATTGTTTCCGAACATTTTACACAACCTGATCTGATAAATTTAATCTTAATATTTTTATAATACTATAAACATCAGTCACTTTTGATGGTCGGCAGGTTTAGTGTTAAAATAGCTCCGAGTGCAAAGGGTTAACGATGCCTCTTTAAATGGAAAGTCTGAATAATATAAATATAATGATAACATTACATTTAATTTGATATATTCTCGAAAACCGAGTTTTCTAGTTGGACGTATAATAATATATGTTTCTTACTTGCAGAGCGATGCTGGTCTTACTGGTCGTAAAATAATAGTTGACACATATGGTGGCTGGGGAGCTCATGGAGGTGGTGCATTTTCTGGGAAAGACTTTACAAAGGTTGATAGATCGGCTGCTTATGCGGCAAGATGGGTGGCAAAGTCTTTGGTCAAAGCTGGTCTATGCAGACGTTGTCTTGTACAGGTATTAATCTTTGATATCTGAAAAATTGTTCGCAAACAATGAAGAAGAATTGCATAGATATAATTCAAGGAAATTTCTTAACGTTTCTGTATTTCATATCTAGGTTTCGTATGCTATTGGAGTGGCAGAACCACTTTCAATCACAGTTTTCGACTATGGTACATCTAAACTATCTCAAAATGAACTTCTAGATACAGTTAATAAGAACTTCGATCTACGACCAGGAAAAATTGTAAAGTAAGTATATTATTTATGAATATTTTATAAAAGGTATATAATCTAGGAATTACTCAAATAAAACTGAGACTTTCTATTTTTAAAGTTACGATTTTTAAAATTCAGCTTATAAAATTGAAAATACAGATTAATGTTAATATCTGTAGATACGATAAATTAAATCATTCAAAGGTAATATTTTATTTGAATGAATTATTTATGCTATTTTGATTAATGTTTCAAGGAATTTACATTTACGATTAAAACATTATTAAAGGATACTGTATTAGATACTATCAAGTTATTCAATGATGTTATATAGTATTTGCTACTCTTGAGTGCCATGATGTGACCGAAAGTTACTGAGAATAATCGTGGCAGTATCAAAATACAGTGACATTGTAATAGGCAATAAAATACACGTTATTATCACTATTCCTACATTATGTACCATTTCGAGCTCTTAATATTATCTCTGTATATAAAAAAATAATTCTCAAATTTTAAATTATGCTATTTTTACAGAGAATTAAATCTTCGTAACCCAATTTATCAACAAACCAGCACATATGGGCATTTTGGCCGAGAAGGCTTCACTTGGGAGCAGCCAAAGACACTAATCCTCGATTGATGAGAGCATAGATTTTAATCAGTGTGACGTTCTTTGAGGAACGTATAATTTGCTCTCAATTAATCGTGTATATCTCGTAAATCGTTCTCCGAGATTTTCTGACCTCCACGCTACATTCGCAAAGTCCATCAATTCCTTTTGCCAACTTAGCAAACTAGCAGGAAAAAAATGACATACTAGTTTCTCCGCACCACGAGGTACTTTGTATTATGTGGTATAGTACAAATTTCGTTGACCGAGCATGCCAGCCGAAGACAGTTATTTTTCCTTTACTTCACCATAAAAAAAATTAAGTAAAGAATTACCAACCGTTAAGGTATTGAAACTATATCGACAAAGGGAAAGATGAACTAAAGCCCGAGTCATTATAGGCTCTTCATGGCTGCAAGTGGTGTGTGCGTGTGTGTGTGTGTTAAAAGTCAATCTACCAACAAGAACAATAAAAAGAACGAAAGACGTTGAAGCATTTGAAAAATGTATAAATTGGTACTATCTTGAGATGAACAGGTTCTCTCAGATTTTTAGCGGTATTAGTACTTTGCAAACGTACATAAAAGTCCAACCTGATTTTAGTCCGTGTTATGTTTATCTTTATCAGAAATTTAATCGAGTAACTCTTGGACTTTCATGTAAGTTTCTCTTTCACTAGAATTATTAATCGTTCGAGTGCAAATGTAAACTGGCAATATACATTCGTTTTAGCAAAGTGGGAAAATTATTGACCAATTTCAAACAGACGGAATTTTCATATCGTTTGAGAAGCCTTTATGACACAAAACAATATATGTATATTATCAATCAAGGGTTAATATTATCGCGTTCTCCATGTTGAGTAAACTTTCTTAGTTATGTTTAAATCTAAGGTATCGCGATACTACTAACTCTTATATATTTATATATGAATATATACATTGGTTCTGAACGATTTGTCTTGTCGCTTGGATGATAACTATTTTAGTGACAATATGAATTATTGAGAATTATTGTATACATGAATTTCCCTCTTTGCTCCATTTTAAATAGTTAATTGCAATAGACATTGTCGATCTTGCAATGTATAGTAATTAATGCAACATCGAAGCAACGTGACCTTTGTTTATAAGAGGTTTAAGAAAAATTGTGTGGCGGAGCTTGAAAACCGTAATACGACTTTTCCAATGTATAGTGTGAACAATCCGTGAGTATCAAATTTTAAAAGTGTACATGAAAATTAGTGACTTTCTGTTCATTAGATTAATGTAACATTCTATCGTGTAATGATATTGGCAATGTAAAGATGCACAAGAACATCGTATGCAAGTCATAATAAAAAGAATTTTTTAATAAAATGATAAAAATGTCTTTTATTTTACTCGTTTCTGTTCCACGACTTTGTCGATTCTTCAAATTTCTTATTATACGCTGCAGTTTTCGAATTGAAAACTCTGTAAGAGCTCTGTTGTACAGTAAAAATAAGTATATTGAAATTAAAAATGAGTCGTTTTTAAAAACACTTTTGGAAAAACTTCGGTTTTCCTTTAGTAAAACCGCCTTGAAATTTTTACGAATGAAATTCTCGTCTCTGTAAAGATATCATACCTTGGGTATTATTTAAATAAAATTATGTCAATAGAATAATTAACATTTAGTCAAATTGATTACTAATTCTATTTCAAAATACTTTTGTTCTTTCATCATCGTCATAATTGAAACATCTGATTGAAATAGTAATTTTCATCTAACATAGCGAATGTGTTTAAAAAATTTTATTCTAAACATGTATAAATAATAGATTAATTGAAGTAATTTCTTACTCGATTGTCATATGTAAAGTATTTCGAATTTTGAGAGAATAACACTATCCAATATTCACTTTACGCTCTGATATACTTAAATGATCAATGCTCTTGTAGATTTTAAAAATGATAACGAATCTTGAAATTGTTTTTGAGAAAAGTAAAATGTTTAATTTTGACGATTTGTTTTGCTTCCAACCAAATCTTATACAAATGTCTTTTACATGAAATGGTTCTATAAACACTCCCAAATACAACAGTATATTCTTCTATAATATAAACATTTAAACATGCTTTAGCATAACATTACGTTAACGCTATGACGTTCGGTGGCACCGCGATGAAACTTTTCCAGTATCTGATTTTGTAGTAAAATAAATGACATTGTACCTTTTCATAATGGCAAAGAAAGGAGAAGATACGTGTTCTGGAGAGAAAATGGGTATATGATACGCACCACTACACAATGCACTCACTTTAGTGTCGATTATAGTAATGGATTCTACGCGCATCCGACTACAGAGAGAGGTCAACCACGAATACTTCCAGAAAATACGGTCCCCCACTCCGAACATGGCGAACCTCGATTGTGCCCTCAGGTCGTTGCGGCTCTTCCCGCCGACCGGCAAACCTCGGTTACGACCATATAGCTTTTTGAGGCACGATCCAGTAGGATCTCGATTAACCGGATATTATGAAGGGAAATAAATTTCCAAAAATAAAAGATTCGTTTTGGAATATAATGTACATTTCTTAATTATGTTCCTCGGGTCTCGATTATCCATCGGGCCTTAATTTATCCGGACTGTTTGTCTCCCGACCAAGCCGGTTAATCGAGGTCCTACTGTATTTCGACTATGCCTACGCGACCACAAGTACTTTCTCACTCTTCCCCGCGCAAATTGCAAAATAATTAAAAAACCTAAATGTAGTACTTTACGCTTTACTCGCATACAATGAACCACGAAAGTATTTGAATGCATTATAACTTCTTTATAATTGTAGCAAACGACCTGATGTTTTGTAAGCAATTGGGAGCATTGGTTTACTAAATGATCTGCAAAAAAGATTTTCCAAAAATTACAATTTACACGGTTGCATGCAAAAATAGAAAAAGCATTTCTAAAAACTGTTTTATTTGGGCCCTTAATGACAATTTAAAATATACGTTTTGTAGATCTATGTTAGTTATACACATGCTGAAAATTTCGTCATAAAAAAGTTATACTGTTTTAAAGTGCGTTCAAATATACTTTCGTGGTTCACTGTATATTGTTGGAAGCGTTTTGACCTCGCCGTTTTAACAGTAAATTAAAAAATACGTGATTCCTGTCCTAAAACCTTAAAAAGTATGACCTTGAGATGACTTCAACCTACATTGACTTCAACAACACACTTACGTACCCCCTGAAATACGATAACTTTCTTCCCAAGCAGTTTTTTTGTATCTGTGAAAATAACAAAGTAGCAGACCTAGGTGAGGCACCCTGTATATACTACTACTTTTCACATATTATTGTAATTGTGAACTATATTCATAATTAAAAACGGATAATTTATTTTTTATCAGAAATATATTTGAAAAATGAACCCAGTAATGAATATCAAAAGCATATGTGTATATGTATTTATATTGTGCTGTTGTCGGTCACGATTGTTCACACACATGCACGAACCCTATATATATATGTATATTTAAATGTACACGAAGTAGTTGAAATTTTGATGTAGTAGATTTCATATTTTGAAAAATTAAAATATACAATTATAAAGGTACCACAACTACTTTTGTAAAAAAAATGTTTCACTATAGAAGAATACTGTCACTGATTCTTATTACTTCACTGAAATACATGTTACTTAAATGTCGAAACGCTTTACGAATGTATGATACGCCGGATATATACTTATTGCACATTTTGCTGTAAATATTTGTCAATCCATCTTGATGGAACGTGCACTTAAGCATAATGTAAATTAATCAATATTCACAATTTCGATGCGGAACATAAATCGCATAAAAATGAAGTACTTATAGTTAGAGTATATATAAGTTTATATACCTGTAATTGCTGAACGAATTAATGATGTATAATTAACATTAGATACGACGTATTATAAATTATATATTAAAAAATAAAATACGTGTGATGCATATTATACAACAAATTCTTGAAAAATGTTTCTCGTCAACCCTTTGAGTACCGCAGATGCTTACACATCCAACAAAATTACCATGATTATCTAAACACAAATTAGACTATACCCAGTCAGCCAGGCCTGCCTCGAGCAGAAATCGAGCCCAGCCTGGCGAGTAGGTGACGGGCATTATGCTGACAAAACGACGCTCGAAGCTGCTCGAAGCATAGGATGCTCGATTTTCAAAATCGATTTTGCTTACTGGGTATATTCATATAGCGTTATATAAGAAAAGATTAAAGTATACTTAACTTTATGTTACACAAATAACTGATGATTCTATACAATAAGTGATACACGAAAAAAAATTCTACATTGACCACCATAACATCATAATATATATTCAGTGTGTCTAAAATATTCTGCACTCAAAGGGTAAAATGAATGGTCGATGAGATGTCCTTGCAATTATTAACAAATTTAATTTGTCAATATCTTTTTCGGTGCATGGATGCGACTGTGCCTTAACAATGAACTCTTATCGGTAAATGATTTTTCACATTCTACACATTTATATGTTCTCCCAGTATGCGTAACTAAATGTCTGCTAAGCCCAGACGCATGACAGAAGGCTTTAGGACAGAGTTGACAATGATGCAGTTGAATATCATTCGGGTCAAGTTTTTGATGTCTTCTCATATGCACCTTGAGCGCTTCGCGTTGAGTGAAGCTCTTATCGCAATGTTGACATGCGAACGGCTTTTGTCCAGAATGTGTCATCAAATGTCGCAGTAAAATTTCCTTCTGGGCAAATGCTCGGTGGCAAATGTTGCATCCAAATGGTTTTTCGCCTGTGACAAATTAGAATTTAAGAAAACGAAGAATGCTTGTACTAGTTACAACTAATTCATATTTTTATGCGAGTATTCCATCTTTCTATTTTGTTCACTTTCATCTGTTGCTTTGTAATCTCTCTACTACTGAATACATAGATTTTTATATAATAATTATAATAAATAACTATATCATTAATAGACTGCGGATCTTTATGCATTTGTGCTCATGGAAATTTTTAAAAAATGCCAGAATATAAAATTCGATAGAATTCAGTACGATTTTTATTTGCTTCGAATCTACAAAGGCTCTTCCCATTTTTCATTTTATTTCACTTTCTAAAAATTAGTCTATAAAACTTGGAAATTTACTCCGAATTATTTTTCAATTTAATTGCCAACAACCTACTATTTTAAGTGTTTTATTTTAAATTTACTTCAAAGAACAATTACTTCACTGCTACTTATTTTAACACATATGAAAACCCTTTTCATTTTTCTTTCTCTAATGTCGAGTCACACTCGACAAAGGAGTGCAAAGGGTTAAAACATATGTTATAAAATGATGCTCAATGTTTAAATTTAAATAATGCATTGACGCTAAAATTAGTTTACTTACCCGTGTGCGTACGTTCGTGTCTCACAAGAGCTGATCTTGTAGGGAACCATTTCTCACAGGCCTGACACGTATAGCCCCTTTGCGTCGAATGAACAGATTGATGACTCTTTAGCATTATTCTTCGAGTAAACGCTTTCGGACATTTGTCACATTTAAATACTTTCATTTCTTCACTGGCATCAACTATAAAAGAGACAATTTATTAGAAGAATCATCTCACGTCACTCCTATATTTTTCGAATTCCATAAAATTTACATAGTTACCTATAGTATCCGTAATGGGCTGCAACTTCAACGAGTCTCCTTGACCAGAATTATTACTGGTAACCTCCATCATATAAATATTCTTATGGTCAGCATTTGCAATTGCTCTTTGAACTTCTTCTGCTTCGTCTTCAGATTCCTGTTCTTGCTTAATACGAGTTGTACGTATTGTACAACGAGCTTTAGCAGCACGTTCTTCAGAGGGTCCCAATGTAATATTTTCTGGATCCTCCGACATGGGCTCTTCCATCTCCAAATTCTCCGAATTCATTCCTTCAATACATAATACAATTAGTCGATACACTAAGATACGTAGTAAAGTTTGTTCGCTATTTTGAACATTCTGCATTTTCCAAGAAACTACCCAGTAAGCAATCTGCTCGATTTTGGACGGGCATCTGTGTCTTCAGAAGTATCGCTTTCTGCTGGCAGAAAGAGCCGACACATCCTACCAGCCTAAAGCATACTTCTGCATCCGAATAAATCGCTTTATGCAGCGTTCTGACAGCATAATGCTCGCCATCTGCTGGCATCGTACCATTGCAGGCTGTGCTCGATGTCTGCTCGAGGCAGGCCTGGCTGACTGGGTACATATTATTACACATCTACTTGTTGGGTTAAACCAGTGGTCGGCAAACTGCGGCTCTTCGGCTACTTGAGTGCGGCTCTTACACGAATGACTTGCTTAAAATAAATCTATTTTATTTTAATTTGATAGAATTTTAATATAATTTTCAAATAAGATTATTATAAAGTACGATATCTAGTTTTATTACGTGGACCTAGTTTTAAGCGACTTCTAAAAACAGGATTATTGTTAGACCGCGGATCTTTATGCATTTATAAAGAAATTGGTTGGGAGAAATATAAAACAGTAAAAGATTTAAAAAAATCAAGAATGTTGTATTGTTGCTTTTAATATAATAAAGTCGTGAAGGGATGAAATCAATTTTTATGTTATTCCTGCTTCTCTCACAATCACTGCAAAACATTTTTATTTTGCATAAAGATCCGCAGTCTAGTTATTGTAAATAAATTTGACTCTCAAAAGAAATCTAAATCGTTGTACTGCTGATATTTGACTCTTTTGACTAATGAGTTCGCCGACCACTGGGTTAAACTGAACAAAAATTAAAAGCTATAAACATTTTTTCTGTATTAACCCTTTCCGGTTGAAGTCTAAGAATGTCCCAGCAAAAAGAACCTGTTTCTTAAATGCTGCGACCAGTAAGGGTTAATATTCAGCATCATCTTGTGTCAAACAACTTGTAAAAAATAAGATATACATATGTAAAACTATGTACGCCGTTTTTATATAAAACGAATCTCATTATGTAATACCTAAAATGTAGCCACCAACAAGTTCTTCCTCTGTGACTTCAATTGGATCTCCATCTGCCTGACCACTCTCAGCTTTAGTCGATACTAAATCAGCTAGCAATTGTTTAACTTGTTTGGATTTTCCACTGTTAGAACCATCCTTCAAATCCTCTCTATTACTGTCCTGATTCTCTCCTTCTTCGTCTTGTCCTGTTAATTGGTGTATTAGTTTCATATGTTTTCGTAGCTTCGCATCTGCTGCTTCACATTTTTTCTTGAATTGGTATGATTTTTCTAATTGATATTTGCATGGATGACAGATCATATTTGGGAGACCATCTTCTTCGTAAACCTATAAAAAAAGAGAACATTATTACTTATATATATATACACACACAAGACATTACTATTAAGGGGGTAGACTCGTTTCCAGGATTGCAAGGGTGTGGGATGCGCCTTCTTATTTCTTGATAATGCAAAGATGGGGTTTTTCAGTAGTCAAAAGCGATAGATAAGAGATCAATCTAGGCCACGATCGCCCTCAAAAGTCCTACTTTTACGTTTACCAGGTGTAATTTGCATTATTCGGCTGCGTGTAGCTGACACAGCTTTATGAAAATAGCTACATGCGTAGCTTTATCCTTCAGAATAATGCAAATTACGCCTCATAAACGTAAAAATTGGACTTTTAAGGGCGATCGCGGCCTAGATTGATCTTTTATCTAACACTTTCGACTACTGAAAAGCCCTTGCAATCCTGGGAAAACGAGTCTGCCCAAAAGCCTATTAATAGGATTTTCAATAATTGTGCTGTACCAAAAGAGAGCACAGAAATTTTCTTTTACATTGCAATCTTAAATGAAAATATTAGATGACGTTATTGAGGGTGTCTTGTTAGTTCACAATGAAAATTGCTGTTGCTATTGAAGGTTCCATTAAAAAGTGTTTAGCCATGTACCATAGATTTCTCAAAATTATGCAATAATCACCAGGTAATGTGTTAAGTAGTAATATAACTTAAATGGTTCAATTTAATAAGAAAATGGAGAAGATCTTGAAAATTCAAGAGAGATAGGCGAGTACAAAATATTTTGCGTAGCCTTAAGACATGAGTGTAATATGGTGTGAGAAGAGTAGAGCAATTCAAAAGAGAGAATAGAGTGCAAAATATGCTGCATAGGCTTAAGACGCGAGTTTAATATCGTGTGATAAGAGTAGAGCCATACTAAGAGACTTTCATGGTCATTCCGTAACATTTCTAGAAAAGATGTTTCTAATAAAAGTTTCTCATTTTCTAGTCTAGAATTTAAATATGCAATAAAAAATACTATAAATCAAATAGAACTGGATATAGTTTACAAAATATAACAAAGATGTTTTATTTAAGAGTAAACATGTCTCTTTAAATAGATGAAACACGTATATACAAAATTTCATGAATGGATAGAAATCTGTCGGACATAAATACAATCTCTATATACATGGATATTTATATATAGATAATAATAGTTATATAGATAAATACAGTTCCACATGCAAAAGTGAGTCGAAAAGAGAGAACAACATTTTCTTTGTGTGACACATCGTTTTGGAGTAAAATTCGAAAATTCGAATACGCATGTTATTAGATAGGAATCGGCTGATGCGTCTGATCTTGATCTACCGATTTTGCTTCTTGCATATATGTATACTAAAGCACACATACACATATATATATATTTGATAACAGTAGTAGTAATATATGTAGTCGAAATTCAAGACATGTGAAAACGTGAACGCAGGTACATTGTACGAAAAACGATGAAGTTTTGTGGAAACTGTGGGAGAAGCATACACTCTTTTCCAGTGGTGCTTCGTCGCCACTATTTCCCGCATTTTAAACGTAAGCAACAGATGTGGTTTTCCCGCTACGGCGTATTAGGCGTATATCTGACGCGAAAGGGGTATATAGATGCTCTGTTTGTGCTAATTATATTCGGAATTGGTAATTGATCGGTAACGTTGGATGTGACTCTAAAGTGGTAAAACGAGGATTCTAGAAAGACCGCGGAGCATGGGTCAGAAAAATCCATCGGATGTTAGGTTTATCCTACATCACGTCTCTGTAATTCCTGTAACGGAAGCGAAGAAGGTGGCGTCAGGCACAAAGTCGATAACTCGGTAAAGCCGGTAGTTGCTTTGATCAGTGTATGTAGTAACGATTTCGGAGTACACATACGCGTAACCGACGTTCACAACACAACCGTAACGCCAGGGAGTGGGGCGGAAGAAAGACAATTGCATCGCATAGAGAGATAAACTAGATTCCTATTTTCGATAAACTACGAGAACCTACGGGAAACGCGACCAAACAGCATGGCCGCGTTATGCCACGGTGAAATAAACATTCATACTCGCCTCCAGATTAACGCAAGCCATTATTCGAAGCGATAAGGGAATTGTTTCGTCGTCGTAAATCGGCACCATCTCCTCCTCCTTTGCCAGGCACAGTCGGCACAGCTCGTTCACGTGGATAATCACATTGCTGGGGCTGTCGCCCTTTTTTCGGCTGTACGTTTTCATCTCACCTTTTTAACACTCGTCGCGGGTTTATTTAACCGTTGGCGTCGGAGAAACACTTACGAGAGCCTAGAGAACGGGACTCGGTCACTCACAACGGAATCTATAATGGCGGCGGCGGTTCGCTAATGGCAAACGTGTGGCGCTGCTGTTCGGTGAAGATGGGGATTGGGTGTCGTGTCGGAAAGAGAGAGACATTTTAGCGGGAACGAGACAAACTACCGGTTTTAGGGTCTTCATCATCGCAAAGTCGGTAAGGCCGGGCACTATTATTGATTTTCCATTCTTCCCAACGGCGGGAAATGGATTTCCAACTGCTGCCATTGCGGTACTTTCGAATCTCTACGAGTCGCCCACGACTTTATTAGCAATTATTTCGTGAAAGACTGCTTGTCTTTCCGATTCAATTAATCTAGGTTATAAATGAAGGACGATTCCACTAGGTTTATCGTTTCCGTACCATTATTCGTAGAAATAACGTGTTTTAATCACGTCTATTTGGCGACTATTGTAATACATGTATCGTTAACGTATATCGACTGTTCAGACAGACATTGTCATCGTGCTGGAATGCTAGCAAGAATTCCTGTAATGATTACTACATTTATAAATAGTAGAAGCTATAATATGTATAAATGTTTCTAAGAAAGTATACATATGCACATATTAATTCCGATGGAACTGTATCACATACTAGTTACCTGTTTTAGTAATGTGTGTCACTTAACTTGTTGGTTATCTTACTCTTTTGGTAAGATACTGCATGTCGAACGTACTTCATACTTAAATGATAGCTTCAATCTCTGTTTGTGATTGATTATTATACAGCAAATTTTATGCATTAATGACAAAAATGAGTAGGTGTCATTTAAAATAGTGAAAACTTTAGAAGAATTTCAAAATACTGTTATGTTATATCTTCAACCTGTTAAACAAAATAAATTTCTATTTCACTCCAGTTTGTTGCAATTTAGGTGGACAATTTTTGTCAATTCTGTCGATTTATTATAATGAAATTTGAATACACAATATTTGATTATTACATAGACAATCGACAGTATTTCCAATTTAAATAACACTTTTTAAATTATTGTCTACATTCATCTTTGCCACGTGATAAATAATATCTTGTTAAATGGAAATTACTGGAGTTACATGAAAAGAAGTTCTATATGTACGTACAGTAGTGTACATTTTTATATGTATTACGATGTAATACATATTATAATATTATAATATAATATAATTATATTGCATTTGGACTACATATATGATATTAAATATTCGATACACTTAGCACACATAAAATATAGCTAAATTAGAGGAAAACAATGAGCGAGATAAATTATATTAAATGTGTTACATTTTTACGTTAAGTTAAACTCAGGTATTGGCTAGTATTGTTTCGAACGTAAATTAACTTTAAGTTAGGTAGGCCTGACAATGAGTTAAATCTAAATGCAATTTACGTTAGGTCTGGGTCAGTTCCGAGATAGATTTAGATGAATAATTGGGTAGTTTCAGATGGAATAAGTTTTCGAAGAGCGATATCATATCTGTGGAAGAGGATGACAGCCTTAGTGGCCGCCTGTTGCGCAAAACTTAAAGAGCGACGAAGGTTTAATGAAGCATTAAAAAAATGTATTTGGAAAAGGCAAGGAAAACACGAAGTTCTTTATTTTACTTTATTCTTTAAATTGTTTCGCGATGTCTTATCATCAAGAAAAATGTTGGGACCAGCAATTTTAATTTTAATAAACAACATAAGTATTATAATTATTCTATTATACACGAAAATTTTTTGATCACAACACTTATTTCTGTCTACTAATTCGGATGTGGGGGTTTCTGTTCTATTTAGAAACAAGCGAAAACTATAATTTAGTCCACCTTCCTTTGATATTTTCTAAATATGTCAGCCGGGGAGTATATAAATATCTGAAAATAAAAGCCTTGATTTTCTCTGCGATTTCAATATAAAACTTCCATGTCAAGCATAATTATAGACATTAGATACCTGCGATATCTGTAAATCGATTGTTTGCAGTGTTGAATACAATCGTACTCAGAGTCCGCATTTTTTATATACATACAGATATTTAAAATGTAATAAATTTTCCACTTTTCCAACTGTAATCAATTTGTTTCCACATTATTTCCTCGTAACTACTTCAGTGTATCTCTCTGTGACAGATGCTTCAACTGAACTGTCCAATGTATCAATGATTGATAAAGCAGAGAATCATGACTGAATCAATCCCTGCGCGTCGAATATTAACCCTCGCAAGGTGGATGGTTTCAACGATTTCATGGCAGCCATAATTAGATCCATTTCAAAAGTTTATATAATCTTTTATACATTTTCGGTCAATTTCTTTGAGGTCCACGTTGACCTTTCTCTTGGGCTTAACATGAATAGCTATAGCAACATGGTTCAGCTCATTTGACTATCATACAAGAATCTGCAGGTAAAAATCAAACAATAGTAAAATTGGAAGAATTTTTCAAAGTAATAACTTTCAAATCTATAAAGTTATTAACACTGGAACTACCGAATACTATACGTCACTGATATGCGAATAGAAGTTCATTCCAAAAATTCGCATGAAATAATTTTGACTACTTTAAGAATTGTGGAAGAACCAAATATTCTTTGTTGCGTTAGTGTAACATTTCTCTCATTTGTGCAACGTTTACTCGACGAATTTATATTATTAAATTGATTATTTTTCAGTTTTGACCCATGGTTGCACTTTTTATCCTTGTAATAAGTAAAATAAGACGCAAAAACGATTGGCGACCTTTTGACCTTGAAATTAATTTTGCCAAACCAAGGGCGTAGAACCGCGCTATGATAGTCGCGACTAGACGGCGCATTGTATGCACTTATTGCAAAAATAAGAGAAAGGATTTGAAACGGTAAAAATATTAGAAAAATTTGAAAATACTGTTCTATTTTTGTCAACTTATTAAACACATAAGAAGAAAGAAAATAAACTTCAAATTGACTCCAGTTTGCTGCAATACAAGAAGGAAATTTTTATTCCATAAAGGTTCGCAATTTAAGAAGAAAATTTTTATTTCTCATAAAGGTCCGCAATTTAAGAAGAACATTTTTATTTTTCATGAAGGTCCGCAATTTAAGAAGATAATTTTTATTTTATAAAGGGCCGCAATTTAAGAAGAAAATTTTTATTTCTCATAAAGGTCCGCAATTTAAGAACATTTTAATTTTTCATGAAGGTCCGCAATTTAAGAAGAAAATTTTTATTTCTCATAAAGGTCCGCTGTCAACATCCTGTATATAATGGAAAGTACTAACAACCTTATTTCATTGCTTGGACCTTGATGGGTTAAAGGAAGACGGAATTTTTTGTTCTATTTTCGCGGTGGATGGAGGAAATTTTGATTTAGCATAACCATCGGCTGGTCTATTAATCGCGTTCAGATGTTCGCGGTTGGGGCCAAATTGTAACAGGGCTTTGAAATAAATTCGGGTGGTGTAAGCGTGGCGTGAAACGGGACGAATTATTCTGGCGTCACGGTCAAACAAGTGCGGCGACTTGGAGGGTGGTCAACGATTGTCCAAACGAGAATTTTCAGGAAGCGCAAAACAAATTTGCCACATTTGCCAGGAAAGCTTTCGGATGTTGAGATGGGCGAGTGGTGGGGGTCAAAAATAACTGAGCTACGAGGAAAGGAGAGCGATTCGACGGCTCTTCCGATTGGGAGGGGGTGCTTCTCTCTCGCCTGGTACTACGGTGCTTTCGCTTTTCCGAGTCCAGTGTGTTTCGCCACCCGAGAAACCCGCGTGCCTTGCGTGTCTAACGTGAAGGTAGGTGTTCGTGGTTTGTGTTCGTCTTGTTTTCACGGTACACGGTACACGGTACACGCGCCTCCGCCATCTTCATCGGCCACCTCAGGGGATGATACCGCGTTTCAAACCGAAACGAAACTGTTTCGCAGTGTTTCACACTCGCACATATGTCAACGACCAAACATTCTTTCTATGCGTGTGTTATGCAGCCTGTTCTTTTTACTTTTTTTCAATAGCAATTCCCAAGAAGAACTAGACAAATACCCACTTTTAAATGAAACTATTAAGCCACTTTTACAATTCGATTTTTAAAAGACTGTTAACCCCTTGCAGTACAACAACGATACTAATTATAATACGTCATATTTATGATTATTTTATATTCGATTGGTAAGAAAGTAATTTCGGTATTTTAAGGTGAAATAGAACCGAATTTCTTTATTCAAACGATGAACTTTAATCGATAAAATATTATCTTATTTATTCTTTTTGGCAAAAGATCATCGAACAAAAGGAAAAATATCTTATTCATTAAAATTCGTTGCTTGAATAAAAAAAAATTGGACTCTATTTCACCTTAAAATACCGAAATTACTTCCTTGCCAACGCAATAGTTTACATACTTTTATAATTACACTATAATATTATAGTAATTTCCATTTTCTTTTCTTATTTGTATTGCAGTTGTTTCACGTACGAAAATAATGTAGCAGGTTAGAGGAAAGACACGCATGCATGTAAGCATAAATTTCAAGGCGATGACATTTCAAAGTACCGCGTATATGTATCTCATTGAAGTCTGTTTGAAATTTATCGCAGTTGTTAACCTTTTCGGTTATGTCGATGATGAATCACTTTGTCCACATAATTTCAACCAGCCCATCTTACCTGACATCAAACGAGAATATTGTTCGTCTGTACTTTATGCACTGTTCCTTTGTATTTTATGAACGTGTAAGTTTGTATCACGTTTATATATAATTGTTTAGGCAAATGTTTCACATTTTTCTATAATAATTTACAAGAATAAATGCTACGAAAGAAAGAATTAACCTGCTCTCATAGATAATGAGAGTTACTACTTAATTATAACTTAAGTAGCATTATCGTCTTCCATTTAAACGAATGACGTTTATCTGTTACAAAACAGACTTGTACGTACTAAAACGCGTTTTTATTCATTCCTTCTATTTTCGCAAAAATTTTTGAAGTTTCCATTCCTAATAAAATAAGTAATTTGAGAGTTTCATTTATTTTTATTCAGAATCACTTTCTTGGTTATTAAACCCCTCCGAAATTTAATGTGATTAAAATATTCTCTGAAAGAGCTTCAATTCTATTGCATCAATTAAGTTATTTTTATCACTTCCTAAAATATTGTTACTTCTTGGTATTATCCCTTCAATTTTTAAATTTATCCTAAAAATCAAATGTGAAAACAATGAAATATTCCTCGCTGAATTTGAGTATTATGAAAAGTAACCATATTTTATTAAAAATTCACTATCACTTCATAAAATATTGTTTCTTAGTACAATCTCTTCGATTTTAAAATTTACCCAATGCATTTGAGAACAATAATTTAATTACATAAGGTTCTGAATAAAATTTCAATTACACGTCCCCTCTAACTTTGGCCAATTGTGGTTATCATATAAGCTGAAGTGTATGCAAATATTTATGTTGGACTTGAGAAGATAAGAAGTGAGTTTCGCATTTTTCTTTACCGTAGTTTCAGCAAACATTTTTTTGCAACGCATGGTGCAATTCCAATAAAACTTGTTCGTAGACAAATGAAAATTAACAGTAATATCCCGTATAAAAATACATAGGAACAGTTGCTATACAAACATAAATTGTACGGCGATTATAGTGCATAAATAAAGCGACGTAACAAAAGACGTAACATAAAAAACGAAGAACAGCTGCGAAAACGTATTCTGTAAGGAGGGATAGGACCGCGTATTTCGACGTTGCGCGAGGAAATTTATTTTCTTTCCACGTTACGCTTTATTTTCTCGAGAATAGCTGCGTCGCTCATCCCGAGCTCTACCTCAGCTAAAAGAAAACGTTGGTAATGCGGAATCACGAAATCTTCTGGATGTATCAGCAATTGTATACCCACCCCGACGGCACACCGGCTCGGTTTCAGCCTGGCCCCTGTGCACAAAAGGGCGCGTTTTCCGCCTGCCGAGGGCTCGAGCCCAGGGCCTGCCGGCCGGGCTAGGATTCAGCCGATTTGCAAGATTGCAAGGGTGCGGGATTCGCGTTCTCATTGCGTGATAATACAAACACGGGTTTTTTCAGTAGTCAAAAACGCCAAATAAAGGTCAATCTAGGCAGCAATCGCCCTCAAAGGTCTTATTTATTAACTTATTATACTTTTGTCGGTAACAAGGGAGACTGCTACGCATTTGCAAAGTACTGCCACATTGATGCGACCCGCCCTGTGTCGCGCATGCGCGAGAAAAGTTGGGCCCAATCGAAGCACTGATTGGCCACATTAGTGTGATACCGTGCTGCCCTCTCAAAAACAGGCTGAATCCCAGCCCGGCCGTCAGGCTCTGGGCTCGAGCCCCCGGCAGGTGAAAATCGCGCCCTTTTGTGCACAGGGGCCAGGCTAAATCGTCCTGATTTGGTCTCAACGCTGAGCCAAGCATTGCGTTAGCCCGTAACGTGTCGGGCTGGGGCTCGGCTAGCTGGGTCCGGCGGTGGGCTCGGGCAGACTGTGCTGTCGGGGCAGTTACGTTACGATTGGCTCTCGAAGCGATCGTTGGTAACTGGTATCTGTCGTCTGAGAACATTATCGACTCCAACATCAACTGTAGTCTTATCCGCGTCGGATAGTCCACTCTAGAGCTGGATAATCAGTGTTGGGCAGAAATGTAATCAACGATTGACGAATAAATTTCTACTTCAATCGTTAATCGCAATTAACAATTAATCTCCTAGTTTAGTCGTTAATTGCGGTTAACGATTACACTTCTTTCGATTGTAACCGTCAATCGGATAATTGATTAATGATCAACTGCTGAATATTTCGAAATGAAATACGGAATGAAAACTATGTATATGAATACTGAAGAAAATGTAAACCGAGTTTAGGTGTATTGTCTATAATACAAACTCTTTTAACGTGCTTTTATGTTTTCTTCGATGATTTCTTCTTTTAATCAACGATTGACGATTAATTTCACCAATCGATTGAATCAGCCTCCGATTTTTCGATGATTTCTTTTTTTAATCAGCGATTGACGATTAACTTCATCAGTCGATTGAATCAATCGTCGATTTTTCAATGATTTTTTAATCGTACACATTAATCAATCAATCTCAATTAAAATTTTAATCGATTAATGCCCAACTCTGTGGATAATTATATTCCTAAATGATAAAACGTATATATTTAAATCGAATAAACTATATTTCATGTATTATACTGAAAAGAATAAAATACAAAGATTATCGTCTTTTACAATTTCACTACAGTAAACCACGCCTACTAAAAATCCAACTAATCTAGTAAACGTTAATCATACTAATTATCCCTTTATTGAAATCTATTTATTTAATACCAATGTTCAAGAATGTATCGAATGTCGACAGATTTTTCAACAAAACTTATAATTTATGTTTAAAAATTATTGGGTAATTAAAAAAAATTAAATAAAGTCAGACTTAACACTAAACCTACCAGTTTTAGTTCCCTTATAAAAATGACAAGATTGATTTTATTTAGACTTTGTGCGGCTCCTATTGTAATACGTGCACTAATAAAGATATCTATACGATCGTTTCTTATGAAATCAGTGTCACTATTTTTCTAATTGTAAAATAAAAAACCTGAAACCGGTCATTTTGACCGGTGTTGGTAGGTTTAGTGTTAAAATAATATTTTGTTTGAAGATGGCTGCTCTTTGAAGAGTAGGTTAGGCTAGTATAGTTAGATTAGTATAGAATACATTTAACCTTTACTAATTATATTTTCTTGTGTTGACGTTTGTAAACGTTGAAAATGCTACAGTGTAGTTTGTTTTTATCAGTTAGCAAATACACCTTTTTCTTGTAGGAAACAGTAAGGTCAATGCGATTCAGATAAAACAGTATTACCATCGCGGCCGTCACTGCTAATTGCAAGTAGATATAGCCAGTAGTGGGCGGACACTGTACACGAGTGCATAGAAGTTCCACATCGAACATTTTTAGCTTACATTTTCGATTTCTTTCATTCTTTATACGAATTACAATTTATACAAATATATAAATATTCTGTATACACTGCTGTGCAAAGGAAAGAAGCATCCGGCCATATTTAATAGAAAAGCATAAAAAATGAAAAAAGAACACAGTAAGTTTTTAAAAAGAATTCCGCTGTTTAATTAAATATAGTTCTGAGAATATTGCGGATTATCTAATACTTTAAATGCAATAAATCAATCATTGTACAATACAATTTCTACATAAAGATATTGTTTGTCATTATGTCTTATACATAATTAGACTGCAGATCTTTATGCAAAATAAAAAATGTTTGCATTGATTGCAAGACACAGGAGTCAAATAACAATTTCATTCTTCTTTTAATTATCTTATTAAGGTGAAACTAATACACCGGTGGCCTTAAATCTTTTTAATACCTCCACTGTTTTAAATTGTACGTACCCATTTTTATCATAAATGCATAAACTTCGCAGTCTACTTATAATTATACTGGGTATGTTTTTCTTTTGCCTAGCAGTGCAAATCATTTTTCATTGATGGAAAAGGCAAGTATATTCTCAAATAATTTTCTGGCGTTGCAAACAGTTTTCTGAACTTATTATTAGCTGTTGGAATTTGGTACATTAACATTTCGAATGTAAAATAGCATTTCCGTGGGCGTGCCATCTCTAGGTCATTTAACCCCTGCTTCATAATTTATGTCACAGCTACAGCGATTACAATTTCTTTTTCGTTCGTAATCTTCTATGAGAAAACAAAATGTCTATTGAATTTTTTTATAAGGTTGTTTATTTATAACTAGACAGCGGATTTTATGCATTCATGACAAAAATGAATAGGCGCAATTTGAGACAGTGAAAATATTAGAAGAATTTCGAAATACCATTATATTGTTCTCAACTTATTAAACGTATTAAGAAGGAAAATAAACTTCCAATTCAATCCAGTTTGTTGCACAATTCAGGTAGAATATTTTTATTTTGCACAAAGATCCGCTGTCTATTTATAACTATTGTATTTGTATCAAAACGATATATTATTTTATTTTCTGCTTATCAAGTTTCTACTGAATTCTCGTTACTTGAAATTCTATTCTATGGCCATGCAAACAAAATTGTGGAATTTTTAGGAACTGTGACGGATGCTATTTTAACACTAGGTTTACGGAGGTCTAGAAATAACTATTCCACACTATTTTATAAACATAACAATTATGCTATCTTAATCTGTCCAAATGTTTGGCCATTTTTCTATTAATACATATGTATATACCCCAAGAAATAAATTTGATAAATAGTTCCTTAAGGAAGCATCTTTACAATCTTAATAATCGCAAATTAAGAATATTAGAACCCGTCATTTTAACAGGTCCCGTAAACCTGGTGTTTTAAGTGTGATACGCAAAACATGAATCTCGATTGTTTGCTTTTCGTGTACGATAAAAATAGTTAAACTGTTTTGCAGTGTCAGAATGATTGAAATATGATACAATTTCCCGAGTTTCGAATCAATGACAAATAAATATGTAACTCATAACTCGGATTAATTTCACGTGCGCACTTATTGCTGCAACGACACAATCAAAACTTTTTGGCTAGACTTTGTATCGCGACTGGCATGTTCGAGTTTCCATTAATACCGCACATTGTCGTCATTCGACTCAAAATAATAATGTTGGATATTAATGTTTTTCTTCCGCGTATGACGTATGTACAATCAACTATAAACGCGTGGAAAGCTGTCTTTCCGAGGAGGTCGAATTCGGAAGCATTGCGAATAGGCATTTCCGCGTGTCAACTAATATGTATGTTAGTGGTAGATATTTTTACTTGCATCCAACTTGCATTGTTTCTGGGTAAATTTTCAAAAATTGACCTCTAACAAGTACGTCAGTATTTTCTAGATGTTTGTTCCAACAACCACCGAAGAAGATACTGACAGTAAATGTTGCAGTAAAGCTCGACAATAACTATTACAGTGAACACGAGCGATGATAGTTGCCGCAATATAAATGTTTCATTTTGATAGTTGAAAACGGAACCTGAATTCTAATGTTTATGGACAGTTTCTGAAAGAAGGGAATACACTCTACACTGCAGGCCTGGGAAACTTACGGCTCGCGAGCCGCAGACTCCTCTCCCTACTACTACGTCCTCTTCACCAAACTCCTCTCCCTACTCCTGGTTCCTCTCCTCCGAACTCCTCTCCCTACTTCTGGGTCCTCCCTACTAAACTCCCCTCCCTATATACTCCTGAGTTCTACACCAAACTCCTCTCTCTACTTCTGGGTTCCCCTCACCAAACTCCCCTCCCTACTACTGGGTCATCTCCAACAGACTCCCCTCCCTACTATTGGGTCCTCCCTACTAAACTCTTTTCAATTGGGAGTCGTGCGAAGCGACAGCGGAGAAGAAGTTGCCCGGCACTGTTCTTCTGGGAGAGACATTAAACCTACCGGAGCCTTAAAAGTAACTGGTACATGTTCCCTTATAAAACTGACAAGATAGATTTTATTTGGACTTTGTGCAGCTCCTATTCTAATATGTGCTCCACTAAAGATATCTATACAATCATCATTTCTTATGAAATTATTTTTAGTATATTAATAATCGTAAAATAAAAAATCTGGAAACGGCCATTTTGACCGATGATGGTAGATTTAGTGTTAATTAAACTTTGCTTTGGACATTTAAAACTAAATCTACCATCGCCGGTCAAAATGACCGGTTCCAGGTTTTTTATTTTACAATTATAAAAATAGTAAAACTGATTTCATAAGAAACGATTGTATAGATGTCTTTAGTAGTGCACATATTACAATAGGAGCTGCACAAAGTCTCAATAAAATGAATCTTGTCATTTTTATAAGGGAACATGTGTACCAGATACTTTTAAGGCTCGGTAGGGGGGTTTAGTGTTAATTTTTATCACCCTTGGCTTAAATTGAATAATACCCGAGAAAATTGCTGTGTTAAAGGTTCAAATGTTTATAAAAGGTCATAACAAAATGTATCATTCTATTGCCTGATTTTAACCATAGTGCAGTTTGAAATGATTGCCACGCGAATTGCATTAAGAACAATTTGTACCGTATATCTCAGTAACCATTAGTTTTTCATCTCATAGTTTTTTGCAAGATTAACACTAGGTTTACGGAGCTCTAGAAATAACACTATTTCACATTATTTTACAAATATAACAAGAATGTGTCTGTCCAAATTTTTGGCCATTTTTCCAATAGTATATACCCAAAGAAATAAATTTGATAAATAATTCCTCAGGGAAGCATCGTTACAATCTTAATAATTAATCACAAATTAAAAATATTAGAACCCGTCATTTTGATGGGTACCTCAAACCTAGTGTTAAAATTACCCTTTACAATAAAAAAACTCAAGCTAACCTTTATATCCTGACAAAAAGTCAAACTAGAAAAATACTAATTATTGCAAGTAATTTAGGTGGCACAGTTAGCTGAATCGCTCTGTATAATAAACCTCTAAACTACAATAGTATTTCTTAATGAAAGAGTTCCATAACAATTGTATTCTAAAGTCGGACATACGTACAACAAACCTAATAGCTCGTGTCGACGTGGTACCTCGGTTACGTCGATATTGACCGGAAATAGCGAAGAATCGAAAAACGAAGGTGTAAAGCGCGCGTCTATCTTATGAAACTTTCGGATTCTATCTGACGCGTCTCTGCAGCCACCGGTAGTCTACCGCGGTTATTTTCGCTACGAAATTCCTCCGAATATACCTACATCGTCCGCAAAATCTTCTACATCTTCTCCCCTTCTAGCTCATGACCTGAGATCCACCGTACTTCTGGGTCGTATTAGATTACAGCGGAATCGTGGATTCGACGGTTCCCGGAAACCCGGCCAAACCTTTCGAAAGATTCGCGCGACGATTAGTCTCGAGACACGTACACAGCGGATCCGTGTTTTCGAGCGATCGTGCCTCATTTATGTAACGCGGATCATCCATTCCAAGTTTCATTGGGTACTTGGACGGTGCTCGTATTACAGGATCGTTGAAAATTCGAGGCTCGTGCCAGGTCGAAAAAATTTCTAACGCTACTCGAGAGCCACCTCTATCAAGAACGATTTGCAGACCTTACCGGATCAAATTGTTCGCACACTTCATTTCTATTAGACTGCGGATCTTTATGAAATTCAAAATTGTCGTAAAATTTCAAAAATTGAAGATGTCTATATATATATATATATATAATTTCTCCTCTATTAACCCCTCTCAATATCGTGTCAGACTCGTCATGAAGATCCTGAACAGAGTCTAATAAATATGTATGTTATTAATAGACTGCGGATCTTTATGCAAAATAAAAAATATTAAATGTATTGATTGCAAGAGACAGGAGCCAAATAAAAATTTCATTCTTCTTTTAATTATCTTATTAAGGTGAAACTCTGAATCTTTTTAATATTTCCTCCGTTTTTTAAATTGTACGTAACCATTTTTGTCATAAATGCATAAAATCCGCAGTCTAGTTATTGATTTCCTTTAAATCGAGATGAAATTCTATTTTGGTTAATGTATAGTTATTGGAGAGCAAGTAGACATACAATAGATATAAATTCCCCCTGTTTTAGGAAATTACGAACTACAAAGAAAGTTCTAATCACTGAAACCGTAAAATGAATCGTAAGGCAAGGGGTTAAAATCGTTAAGGGGAGAAATATCATTCAATGTAGTTTCTATCCGCAGTCTAGGTATTATATTTCCACTTTCTAGCGGAAGTCGTTAGCGCTTTCGTGCCACTTGTAATTACTAGACTGCGGATGTTTATGCAATTTTTAAAGTGGAAACAAATAAAACGTTATTTTCAGTAGTGGTAGCCTTTACAGATCCGATATAAATAAAAATCGTTTTAAACTCTGTGGAATTTTATATTCTATCATTTTTTGAAAATTTTCAAAAACCATAAATGCATAAAAATGAGCAGTCTAGTAATTGCTTTCGTAGAACTTTCGATTCAGTCGAGATGCTCAACCCATTAACTCCCAAGCAATGGATTAAGGCGATGTTCAGATGAACTATTATTTATTACTAGACGGCGGATATTTCTGCAGGACAAAAATTGCCGGAAATAATTATTTAGAAGATACAGGGAGCACACAACCCAGACATTTATTCGTTTTCTTAATAATTTTAATAAGTTGAGATCAATACAACAGCATTTTTAAATTCTGCAAAAACATTTTCACCGTTTCGTAACTGACCTGTTACAAATAAATAATGTTTAAAAAAAATAGATAGATAAAAAATGTATCAATTGCAAGGAATAGAAATCGAACGAAAGGTTCTTTCTTTAATAATTTGAATACATTGACAATAATATGTTGACATTCCTAAATTCGTTTAGTCTTCTTATTACTTTAAATTTCACCTACTCAATTTTACCACAGTCTAATTATAACAGTTTACATATTTATAGGAACTCGTCGCCAGAATACTTTCGTTAGCCACCGTATTACGAGCACAGACAACTTGACCGAGTGTTTCTTCTTTGGAAACTGATATAAAGAGGATCGGAGGTGCAAAATTCCGGCTGCATACACAAATACCATGATTAACGATGATTCACAAAATAGATCGGGTGTTATGTAGATCGGTGATGAAGAACAAACAAGTCGGGGAAGTGGGTTACGAATTATTGTGCCGATGATGCTTCGGGATCGTTCGTGAATGTTTGGTTATGCGATATACGAATCGGAGCTGGTCACCCGAGTGTTTCGCCTCGTGATTCCGAAATCCGTGCCAAGAAATATGTTCGAGTTAAAGAACAGGACAAAGGAACATTTTCAATAAGTAAAAAATAAATTGTTTCAAAATCGATTGCAAGGATCAGCAGCCAAATTTCTTTTTCTCTTCAACATTTCGACCGGTTGAAAATTCTTTTAATCTTTTTACTGCTTTAAATGTCATAAATTGAAGTTGCCAATGTATGATTTTTCCTCTATTAAAATCATTAAGAAAAGAAATAACATTAAAGATTTCTATTTTCTGCAATCGCGATGTAGACAATTTTTTATTTTAAAGATCTATCAAATCTCCGATTTTTATTAATCTCGATACAATCGCCACGGGTAAACTTGTAGTTTTGTTAGGCACTACATACTACTCAATAGCTTGACCTTCAATCAGTTGTGTTTGCGTTAAGGTTCTTTGATTAATGGCGACAGAATCGCCACCAGTCACACTGTCAGATAAGCGAGCTGCTTAAAAACATTGTTTGCCTTCGATGTAACTTACATAAGATCGACAATCGGTTTCTTTCTGGGAAACATGTTTGTTTCATGTGTGTACTTTGAACAAAGTTTTACTTTATTATTATATTTATTGCGTTTACGTACATAGGGAATATTTATTGTATAGTTATAACTAGACTGCGGATCTTTATGCAAAATAAAAATTTCTTAGCTGAATTGCACCAAACTGGAGTGAAATAGAAATTGATTTTCTTCCCTATTGTTTTTAGTAGGTTGAGAATGATGTAATAGTATGTTTAAATTTTTCGAATATTTTTGCTACTTTAAATTACACCTATTCGTTTTCGTCATGAATGCATAAAATCCGCAGTCTAGTTGTAACAAAGTTTGACCAGTTTATGCTCGAAAACATGCAATTAGGTTTACGGACCCGTCAAAATGACGGGTTCTAATATTCTTAATTTGCGATTACTTACCAGTTCAACAAATCCGAATTATTAGAATTAAAATTTATTAGAAATTGAATTTATTTATTAGATTTATTAGAAATAGAAAACAACAAATCAGAATTGTTTACCAAATTTATTCCTTTCAGTATACATATACTATTGGAGAAATGGCCAAAAATTTGTGTAGACACATTCTTGTTATGTTTGTAAAATAACGTGAAATAGTTATAGAGTTCTCCGTAAACCTAGTGTTAATAAAGTCATTTTAATCTGTTAAAATGTTACCTTATCAAAATAACAAGAATATACCTCCTCAAGGTTTGGTCGACAAAATAGCAAATGGGGGCCAAATTCTGCTCCAAGCACGATCGTGGCATCAAAATGACCGCCTTTTGCTCACAAAGTACGATTACAAACATTGATCAAAATTTGCTCGAGGCGGATTTGGCTGGCTGGATAGTCACATGATTCTTATTCAAATGATTAATTCTTTATCTACAATATTCCATCTTATTTGCTTCGTCGATCTATTCCCGAGAGTAAGTTAAAACGTGTAGATACACGCAACCAGCAATTAGTTGTTGGCAATCGTTCGAAAGTCAAAGGCGAAAGATTTGTTGCATTCTTGGAATTAACGATCACAGACGTTGAATTAATGTTCGATTAGTCGAATGATTTGTACGAGATTATGTTCGGTTGCCAAAGGTAATTATACTAATACCTTATCTGTTTGTGCTGACCCAATTTTTCGAAGGATACTCCGCAGTACCGTTTATGATAGTCTCGAGATGAACGGGAGTTTCTAAATTGCCAAAATATCTTTATGCTCTTTTCAGGAAAGCAAATGTTAAGAAACATCACAAGATTGGAATAGAAAGAACAAATTCTTTATAAAAATTGAAATTGAAAATGATTATCATAACGATTAAAGTTTCAAGGATTTGAAAAATGACATTGCAAAATAGGATTTGTTTGCAGTTACATATTGTAGTTTAAGTTTTCATCTGTTTCTGAATTATTATAATATTTTCAGTTTCTGAATACGTAAGAATAAGAGTAACCTTAAATGTATTATAATTTTTCTAACTACTCGTTTTCTGTCATTCCAGTGGCCGAGGACTGACCCGATAAAATAGCAATATGTCCAAGCCAAAGGCAAAGCTCGTGAACAAACAGTTCAACTCACCTATCAACCTCTATTCGCCACAAACAATACAGGAAACCTTGGATAGGCAGACTCAAGTATTGGCTAACGGTGCAGTCGGGTAAGCAAATTTTATAAAAATATTAACCTTCGCACTGCATATACTAATGGGCCGCCCGGCTCTGGGTTAGAGGATAGGAAGCGTAGATGCGAAATGCGTTATGTTCTGGAAAAGGGTAACTGCACTTTCGAGGAGGCATTATGCGGAAGGGAAGAAAAGAAAATAGTTGGAGAAAGTAGTGTATAAGATAAAAAAGTAAGGGAAGAGTGGGGAGGATAAAAGAGAAGGGGCAAAATAAGGGTGAGCTAGTTTCATAGTTAATCGTAATAAAGCGTTTTCTTTCTAATGGTTATTTTTCTGGTGACAAATGTAAAAGTAGGTGGAACGTAGATACGAAATAAAATCATAATTCAACGGAGATTTCTTTCGATGGCTTCAAACCCAATACAATAATTCTATCGATAATTATAATTGTCCCCAACACGGATCTGCCCAGGGACAATTATCGGCCAGGGATATTATTCTTTGACTATTGCCCGAACGTAAAGAAGGACAGCGGAGCTCGAGAGGCCTCGGTCGCCGAGAAGTGTAAACATCATTAATCCAATAAGAAAACTTCTTTATTTTTCATCGTTCAAATCTGTTAAGATCGTGATTGATTTAAATTAAATTAATCGTTTTTGACACTGTCTGGCTGTTACTTTGACGAGTGTCCGTAAAGGTAGGTTACAAAAATGTTCCTAAACCTATTGTTAATAGAAACGGCCCACTGTCCGGCATTAGGGGAACTCCCCATTGTATTTCCAATTCGTGTACTGCGATCAGATGACGGGAAGGTCCCTGAGGCAAGACTTGTGTCCCCACTCTATCTTCCCCTTCTACGACGTTATCCCCACGTGACGCGTTTCGTCTCTGCCGTGCACGTGTTCGTTACTGGCAGAGAGAGGGTAACTCTGTTCCCCTCGATTCGTGCTCCCTCCCCTCATGTGGCAATAACATTGCTGTCCAGGGACCCCTCCTCGTCATCTCACCGCAATAAAAGAAAGTCGGGGAAGTAAAAGCCAGCCGCCGCGCCGGTTCGATTCAAGGGAGAGAATGGGCAAATGTCCAGGGCTGGCACTCGGGCGCTCTCGAGTCTCGAGAATTGATCGGACTAATTAACCACCTTGCGTCGATCTGTCCTGCACGGGTCGTTTAAACGTACTTGTATCGATTCCCGTTGGTTGAGCAGATGTTCACCGGTTGCAGGTTGATGAATCAGCGATCTAGTCGTCATTGGGCGAGTCGACTGTTATTTTCAGAGGGCCGAATCACACGGGTTAGAAATAAACCCCGCTCAGAGGCTGGCCGTTGCGCAAAGCCCACGAACGCTATCGTACTTGACTTAGTTTCGCGTTTGGTGGCCTCGGGGTTGCGTGGTTCACCGGCAGTTTTCTTGCGTGTCGCAGGATTTACTTTCTCTCGCGTTCTCTTCCGCTTCTCGCCGAAATGCTCACCCAAAGCAGGTGATTCGAAACTCACTATTCCGTTTAATCAGTTTCTAGGATTATCAATCGTTCAGATCGACTAGAATCATGTAAACAAAGCGCGGTGGATGATCACCACCTTCGCGATAACCAGACTCCGGATCTTTATGCGAAATGAAAAGTTTGTGCACCAATCGCAAGTCACGGGAGCTAACTATAAATTTATATTTTTCACTAATCGTTTTAATGTGCTGAAGAATAATCTTTTAATATTTTCACCGTTTTTTTAAAATTCCATCTGCTCATTCTCGTCGGAAATGCATACAATCCGGAGTCTACACCTCGAGATTCCATTTTCCGAAGAGATAATCTTCATCCGGAGCAATACTCCGCCAAAGTATTGTAAAAAAAACCGTAATTCAACACAGACAACCTTTGATATTATTGATAAAGTGTCTAGTGAGTGATAGAATGTTTTAGTTTAATTTTGTTTGGTTATTTGAAAATCGTAAGAATCACAAATATGACTGACAGGGAAATTGATCATCACTAGTTGCGATACGTAAAATTTCTTTGCGGTTGAATCATTTAGTCTACTGCAATATTTGTGGTGCTATAAACTGTGATCGTTAAATCTTATAAAATCAGCCATAAGTCATCCGAATACTTCAATGGTTACTCACCGTGTGTACATAGTGATACTTTATTTTGGCGTATGACCATTACGCGACCGTTAAGTCGTTAAGTAGTACATGATTATAACTAGACTCCGGATTTTATGCATTCATAACACAAATGAGCGAGTACAATTCAAAACAGTGAAAATATTATTAAAATACTTTAAGATTTATATTTAAGAATTATATTTAGCTCCTGCAATTGATGCGCAAACTTTTTATTTTGCATAAACATCCTGAGTCTAATTATAACAAAATTCATGCTTTAAATAGCCGGGAAGGAAAATGACAAAATAATAGATTAATTTCCTTAAAAATATTCAATGACTACATGTTTTGCGGTGTCACTTCATTTCCACTTCGTACACAATACCGAAATTTATAATAAACAGATCGTATAATAGGAAAAAATAGTGACACATCGGTGAATTTTTTAGGATCGACTTCAATCAGTTAGCCAAACCGGCGAACCTGCAGAACAGCGCGGTTCTACGGATGCTCGAAGAGGAAGAAGCTAGGCAACGAAATGGTCAACCAAGTGAGTACTTAACAGTACTACAATCCCATTTCTATACCCCTAAGAAGTTCTCGAGAAATTGTCGATATTTAAATTCTGATAGTTTTGTAAAAATAGTACAACCACTGGCCTGGAATTCTAAAGCCTCTACTTTCGCAAAGCAGTATTCATTTTCCTCCAAGTCCAAGATATTTTTACATGACGTAACAAGTGGCGGACTGAAGAACCGATCCTCGTTAAAAATGCTGAGAGTGCAAACGTTTCCAGAAACTTTGAAAAATTTTAAGATTGAAGCCTTCTCTTTGAAAATTAATGCACGATTTTTTGGTCGCCGTTTTGTGGAACAAAAATGAGAAACAAATTCCGTCGTGTAAAGTTGGCGGCACACCTCTCGTTCAAAGCTCCGTAAAACGGTTAAAAGAAATCGTACATCAATTTTTTAGGCGTCATTTTGAAGAGGAAGCTTTAGTCTTTGCACCTATCGTGATTTCAGTCGTTAAAAACAATTTTCAAACTTTTCACTGATGTTTAAATGTATAGAATTTTCGATGAAATCTTAGGATATATTGATTATGAAACTAGAATAAGGCGAAATTTATTGTCGTACGATCATTTTTGACGAAGCTATCACAGTTTAAATACAGGCAATTTTTCGAGAATCGTGTATTTAGTGTTCGAACATTTTAAATTTAAATCACAATACATGCTGTAAAAACTTATAACGAATAAGTTGACAAAAGTTGAATGGGTTGACAAAAATTGCATATGTAAGACAAGAAAGTTGATTGTAATACTGTCCAGAATAGTTTGAAACCAGAGATTAAATTGTTTAAACTACGCAAACTATAAAATAATTTAGAAATTATCGTTTAAAAGATTATTTTGTGTAGAATAATTATGATCAAGCCCAAATTGTATTCGACTTACTGTGCAGCTACTGAAAAAAATTGTCGTTCGTATTGGAATCATGAAAAGTGGCCATATATGACAATTATATGACGTTAATTAAAACAAAGTAATTGACGATGTAGACCTGTGCACGTAAAAGTCAATATCACGTTGAATTACAAACGTTGTCGTAGTTACCGTGTACGCAAAGTTCAATTTTGAATTGCAAATTTTTAGACAGTTACCGTAAACATATATTTTTCTTTATCGGCACACCTTCCATTGTTGTGGGAATATTTTTTACGCGACGAAGAAGGAAATGTAAAGAACTATTTCCAAAATTATCATTGGGAGATTTTATATAGAAATAGATATATACATTTTAGTAGAAATTAAAAATGAAATAATGCGAAATGATTTATTTCACTCGAAATATTAACAGAGCGTTAGTTATTATTGAAACAGTTACGTTAAAATAGTCTTATGCAAACTGAATCCAGATTTAAGAGCAACGAATAACTCATATTCCATACAATGATTTTATCTTTCTAGTGAAGAGTTAAATATCGAAATTAAGAAATGTTTAGGCTGATTATGTTAATTCATAAATTCATAATTAGACTGAAATACTAAACTGTAAATTGAAATACTAAATTAAGAATGTTGCCACATTTTTTGCAATTTATTAAAGCTACTAAAAGAAAAAATATATTTCAATTTAGCCCCTAATTCTTACAATTCGTGTAGATCATTTTTATTCTGCTTGAAGATCCGCAGTCTACACATAATATTGTTATTGATAAGTAGACTGCGGGACTTCATGCAAAATAAAAATTTTCTAATTTAATTGAATCGAGAACTGGAGGGAAAAATGGAAATTTATTTTCTTTCTTATTATGTTTAGCAGGTTGAAAATAATGTAACAGTATGTTTAAATTTTTCGAATATTTTTGCTATTTTAAATTACACCTACTCATTTTTCTCATAAAAATGCTCAAAATCCGCAGTCTATCGATTTCATTATTTACGAACCAAACATTCAATTTAACTACAAGAAAGAATGAAAATCGAAAAATTTTTTCGTACGAACAGACGAGAAAATATCAGATCAGCTGTTTAACTGATTACGGCATGAGTCACTGTGATCATTGTAACAAAATTCTCGATTTAGCAGGGAAACATTATCACCCTTGCTTCGAACATTTGGCTGTGAGTCAAATCGAAGCTTGTAAGACAGACGATATCGCAGACAATACAGAAACACAGCACAAGTGTATAAAATTTGTACAACGATCTACACGATTTATAATCATTTATCCTCTGCTCCAAACTGTAATCGCTTCAATGGATTTTTTCAGCATGTCAATTAATACGTACTCTGACTGATTGCTTTATTAGCAAGAAAAACGACTTGAGGATGTTGCTTAGTTAGCAAGCGGATTCATGGATTGCGCAAACGAAGACTAATCAGAAGGTCGCATCTACGAAGGCTATAACGAGAGGCAAATCTTTATGCTGCAAGCTGCTAGTCTATTGCAAAGGAGACTAACACCGCTTTCAGAAAAGCTGGTTTGCACTATCGACCAAGAGGTGAACACTAACACTTTCACTTGCACGAAACATGTAGTTGTCCAACGTAAAAATTAATCCTAGAATGACATCGTGCGATGTATATTATTACTGTTATATTTATTATGTTTTGGTTTTCACCCATTTCAATCCTGCATTCAATCAATTGTGATGATTAGACTCCGGAATGTATGCATTTATAACAAAAATGAGAAGATGCAATCTAAGACAGTGAACAGATTAAAAAACTTTAAGAGTATTAATATATTATTTTCACTACATTAAAATTATTAATGAAAAATATAAATTGAGGTATAGCTCGTGTGCCTTGCAATTGATGCACAAATTTTTTTATTTTGCATAGAAACCCGGAGTCCAGTGACGATACAAGAATTTGAGAATATTGTTATATTGTTTTCGATCACTTAAACATATTAAGAAAGAAAACAAATTTCTATTTCACTCCAGACTGTTGCAATACACGTAGAAAATTTTTATTTCATTTATTATTGTCCGCTGTCTACTAATAGCTAATCCAGACAGGGTGTCCCAAAAATATGGTACGTCCTTGAAAGGGTTGATTACAGAGGTAATTTCAAGTAATATTTTCCGGAGTTATTCGCGAAAAACACTGACACTTTTCAAAGGAGAAAGTTACTTTATTAATAAGCTACAACATTTTTGGGACACCTAGGTTTCGAGAAATACCAGTCACTGTTTTTCAAAACATCATTCCGAAAAAACGCGTTCAGCTTATAAATATTACCATCCACATAACTTTGTTAATTTAACGAATCTTTGAAAAATTTCTGAAGAATACGAAAAATTAAAAAAACGTAGACTTCTTTTCGAGTAAAGAGTTTCTTTATTTCACACGTTAATGTTCTTGTGAATCTATTCCAGATTTCTGAACTCGAGGTCACTCGAAGGCCACAGAATCGTAGGTTGTTGAACCCGTCTCGACATTAGTTGCAGTACTATTTGTTTCACAATACTATAATATAATTTGTTTCATAATAGAATGTCTTAGACAAGAATATATGAAAAACAAGGGTAAGAAATCTGAGACCATGGTGTGAAATAGAGAAATAAATGAACTCCACTGATTAATGATATAAATATATAATAATAAATAATAACACCATATAAGCGACGTCAAAATAGTATTTATAATTTTTCAAATCATATTGGAGTTGAGTAAACAAAGGATCTACGAACTCATAATTCGTGTACAAAGTTTGCAATCTATATAAATAAAAATCAAATGCTGTTCGTTGATAAGCGCATCACTTGAGAACGGGTGGACCGGTTTGGCTCATTTTTTTTTAATGTTCGTAATAGTCCGAATACGGTTTCAGAGAAAGAAAAATTGGAAAGGTAGCCCGAAAAAATGGAAAATTCGGGAAAAACTGCTTTGTGAATCATATTTCACAATACAACAAAAAAACGAACGTCGCAGCTTTTAATCAATATTTCAATAGGAATTTACATTATCGACGTGACTGTTTGCATTATCGACATTATCAACATCCGCCAGTTAGTTTATTTCTATTCCAATTTATGAATTTACGTTATCGACGAATTAAACTATGTGTGTACAATTTTTTTTCATATTGTCAAAAGTTGTGATGTGATTAGTGCGGCCACTGTGCGCTTCCCGCCAGGGCAACCCGCCCGGAGGGCCCGAAGGCACGCCGCGAGCAGATAGTTCTAAATTCTAAATAAATAAAATGATGAAGCTTGTCGTGGAATACGATATTACAACAATACATGTACAGCGTAACAAGTACATATGTATTAATAGTGTCACATCAAAACAAGGTTGTTAAATTACAATTTTCTAAGATGGTAACACGACAATGTCATTCTAGGATTAAATTAAATAAGGTCATATTTATCATTATGATGCTTACAGCTTGCTCTGATTGTTTTATGCACTTATATGTGTTGCTTTTGTTACTTATATATAATATGTATACACAGTGGGTGTACAAAAAATATTCGTACACCTTTTAAAAACTAATATCATTCTAATTGATTATAAAAAGTCACACAGGTCATTTGGTACAATTATAAAAAAGTTATTAGTTTTTAAAAGGTGTACGAATACTTTGTACACCCACTGTATGTTGGAGTGTAGATAGATTCACCAGTGATGTCGTAGTCCCTTGCAGTGTTGTGGTATCCATCGGGCTGCAAACTCGTGCAACAAGTCACAACACTTGGAGTAGAAATCAACAAACACTTTTATTTCCGAATTACGAAATAACTTGCTTCGTCGGAGGCTCGGCGCCGAATGGCGACCCATCTGTCATTCATCAAACCTTTTCGTTAATCTAGGTAGGGGGGATGAGGGTGATTTCGCGGTAGCCTAGGGATTCTTGGGCGAAAGGAAAAAAAAACATATATTTTTGTTTACTTCTGAATAAAATGAAATATCAAAAGCATAATTAAGTAGAGCGTTAAGATGACATATAACTCATTAAATTAAGGTCAATATTTATTGGTATAGAATTGCAATTCAAACAAAGGAACAGAAATCCTGCATTTCTTTCTTTACAACCTAATATAATAAAAATAATTTCATAAGAAATGATCGTATAGATATCTTTAGTGGAACACATATTACAATTGGAGCTGCACAAAGTCTAAATAAAATCAATCTTGTCATTTTCATAAGGAACTGGAACATGTTCCAGTTACTTTTAAGTCTCGGTAGGTTTCGTGTTAATGGGTGCAACATGAATTTTCGAAATAGTTGTTATTATTATCTATGGTCTTCTGCCATTTATCAAGTAACTTGTGGACACCGCGATGACACTTGGCGCCTTTCAGGTGAAATAGTCATTGAGCTATTTTCCGATCTGTTCAACTATCGAGGATTTATTTCCAACTCATAGTCCTCCGCATCGACCGAAGCAAGATGTAATTTTTACATTCGTAAAGCGAATAAAATGCAGTGGCTCGGGAGGAGAATTTCGTTTACATTTGAATAAATCACATCCACGTTTAGCATTTTTAATGAAAGGACATTTATTATGTTACTTACAAGTACAATTTCATTTACTTACAAGTACAGCTTAGCTTCTATCGCCGGTAGATTAGGATTCCCCGCAAAATTGCTTCATTGAAGTTTGGTTTTTACACATGCATACACCTATAATCAGAAAACAGAATTAATTTCAGAGTTGAATTGTTCAAATCTGAAAGTTTAATTTCAGTTAAAACATTTAATTAGTTTAAATTAGATAAAGAAGATTATGTAGTCATCTTTAAATATTTTTAGCTGATTACAACGTTGCCTGATTCTGATGAAACTTTTAAAATGTGCTGATTTTTTTCCATTACTAAAATGATACTTGAAATCATCTCGGGAATCGCCCTTTTCGACGAAGTACAACATTTAATTTGTACACCTTATTTACCTTATGTAGTAGACACATAAAAAGATTGTAAAATAGCTAATTCTAGTTTCTTAACAAAAACTCAAGTCGTACGGTGCACTTTTTAAAAAGTGACATCATTTTGATCTGATTGTGCATATAAAATAGATATAATGTTTATGAGGGCCATTATCGATTGAAGCAAATGAAATCGATTCTTCAAATGCTTGTTATACGAGTCAATGTCAGAAGTGCCAACGTGCCAAACGCCGAAGAAAAATAGTGGGTTCAAATGTGATTTTGAAAAGGTGACGCCAAACGTAGAGCCATCTTTCTTTTTCTGCGTCTAATGAGATGAGATTTAATAGAAAATTCATTAGATTTTATCGTGCTTAAATATAAAAAGGTGGATTAACTGAATCGTCTCCCTACCTACCGCTATCATTCCCCACTTTTTGGACAGTAACCAAGGAGTCTCTAAAATCGGTAGCCAGGCCGTTTCTGCGATAATGAAAAGTGCAAGTGACTTCGGGGTAGCGTTAGTTGTTGGCCGGTATCCGTTTTGGCAAAGTCGGTATCTTCTTCTTCGTCCTCGCAGTGACTAACTAAGTGTCGTCTTTTCTAAAGTCATGTGAAGCTATGGTACGTTTGCTCAATAAATCCTACCACCGACGAGCAAAAGAATTTTGATGAATTCTTGTGTATGCGTAACTAATTAAGAACGATTTATACGAACGGCTGGAATTTCCCGACGATTTTAATCGTACGAGTGAGAAACTATATACAATAACAGTGTGTAACATTAATTAATTGTTGGCGAACCATACGACGTATGTAACAAACAAATTTTTTCGCTTTGTACCGGACTGATAGGTATAAGAGACTTTTTGTATTTGCGATACAGAAATAAAAATTCAGTTGCGGAACTTCAGGGTGACTTTTATTATTCGAAGTTGCAGCCAGTGGCTTCGATCCTTTTTCTTGACACGGCTACACATATACAATTTTTCATCGATTCTCCGGAAAGACTGAATCAACGCGAAATTATATTTCATTCCGGCGAACTTCTTAATACTTAATTAGGGCCATTGATAACATAGAACTACGCAAGAAATTAATAATTCTGCTCGAACTAGATACTATATGCGAAAGGACAAATTTTGCACGCTATTCTAACAATATCACAAATAATTTAACATAATGTCAAAGTCTACGTCATAAATTAAATTCAGGTCATTAAATATGAGGTACAACACATTTTTATTTATTTTCATTTTCTCAGTGAAAAATTATTAGAATAATGTCGTGTGTGGATCCACGAGAAAAGTTAATCATGAATTTTTGAATGGATTTTGTTATGTCCAATTATTATTACGAAATTATAATGGTAATGCTATAGACTGCTTCAGAATTTGTTGAGTCGGAGAAAAGGGATTCTTAATTAATACACTAATTATAAGACCTAAAGAAAAGATTTACACAATTCATATACTATTTATTAGTTAGAAAGAAAAGATTCTTAATTAATATGATAATTACAGGTCAGAGAGAAAGGACTCTTAATTAATATGATAATTACAAGTCAGAAAGAAAGGATTCTTAATTAATATACCAATTACAAGTCAGAAAGAAAGGATTCTTAATTAATATACTATTTATACGTCGAAAAGACGGAGTTTATAATTAATATACTAATTATAAGTCAGAGAGAAAGAATTCGTAATTATTATACTAATTATAAGTTATCGAAACTTCATAGTCTGTTTCATCTTTGCATTACAAGAATTGGCTTCCAGACAAACTTGAAGTTTACAGCAGGTACTAAAGAAATAGGGTTGAAAACCGAAGTGTCTGTAAAGGCTGTTCGCTTGTCAGTTAGCCAATTATTATTGTGTTTATACTCATGAGTCATATGCTAACGGGTAATCATAAATATTTTTAGGAAAGATTTGACATTGCATTGTTCTCAGGTTTTGGCTCAATCTATATATTATTAATATACATATTTCTATAGAAAAGTAACACATATTTCATAGTCTGAACACGTTTTAGATTTCGTTTTAATTAATTCCTAAAGATACAAAAATAATGTAAAAACTTTTTTGACAAAGATATCTTTCCTAGTAAATGTTACAGTAGAGAGAGAGAGAGGATCTCGGTTATCCGAACCTCTGATGTTAGAAGTCTCCGTTACACGAACACGCTTCACACGTGAATATTCATTTTCAATCTAGCATTGTAATTAGTAGACTGCGGATCTTTATGTAAAATAAAAATGTTCTGCATTTAGTGTGGGGGAAGCAGGAATAAAATAAAAATTGATTTCACCCCTTAATGATGATCGTTACATTAAAAACAACATTACAGTATTCTTAAATTTTTCTAATCTTTTACTGGTTTATATTTCACCCAACCAGTTTCTTCACAAATGCATAAAGATCCGCAGTGTAGTAATTAGTTACTGTTCTATTATACGAATTCTTAAGTTCCCTTTCCAGTTCGTTAAAGTTATCCCCATTTTGCAAGAAAGTTAATTGAGTCGGTGACCAACAGAATGACGTATTGTATGGGTACTAACTGACCAGAACGAATTGTTCGAACAATTCGATGGTAACGCGAACCTGTAACAAGTTCATTTCTATTTCGAAAACCATATTTTCGTGTCCATGGTCTCATGCGTTGACATCCAATATTCAAGGCTCTAAAAGAAAGAATCTAAGAATATACTACAGCGAGGTCGTGCCGAAATCAAGCGAATTCTTCGGCAATAAACGCGTAAATATAAACTTGGCCGGTGGCACGCCTGCGGTGTACCGGAGTGAATAATAATTCGTTTTATTGACGCAATAACAACACTTTTTCACGTTTCTTTTTATCAAGCACGAGGAAGCGAAACTTGATCTCCGAAACTCGCGGCCAACTATGCCGCGACGCGACAGAAACGTGTAATATGACGTCATTCCCGCGTCGGTTTTGTAATTGAAGTACGAGTAAAATACCGAACACTTTTCTATCGAATATATAAAAATATCCAGTGAGTGTAAAAAGTATTCGTACGCCCTTTAAAATAGAATAACTTTTTTATAATTGTATCAAACGACCTGATTTTTTATAATCAATTAGAAGCATTGGTTTACGAAATGATATTAAAATAAAAAAAAATTATAATTCACAAGGTTACATGCAAAAATAATAATTCTTGCATATCATTTCGTAAAACAATGCTTCTAATTGATTATAAAAAATCAGGTCGCGTTTGGTACAATTATAAAAAAGTTATTCTTTTTTCCAAGGGCGTACGAATACTTTTTTTACTCACTGTATATGTGCAGGGTGTAGTCGGACGGGTGGTACAACCGAGCAGGGGGTGATACTGCATGTAAAAAAAAAAGGAATACACAACATTTTTTCGTTTGACGCTTCCTTTTTCGAGAAAATCTCCGCGTGCTTTAGTATATGCAGAAAGTAGAATTGGCTGATCATGGTCAGACGCGTCAGACGATTCCTATGCAATAGCACGTGTATTCGCTGCATTTTCAAACTCGGTTTTCTCGAAAACGAAGCGTCAAACAAAAAAATCCTCTTGTTCGACTCATTTTTACATGTAGTATCATCCCCCTGCTCGGTTGTACCACCCGTCCGGCCACACCCTGTATACAGGGTGTCTCAGCTAAAGGAGGCCACCTAAATATCTAACTTTATTTTTAATGGCACAAAATAATATTTATGGCATAATTGAAATGGTATCGAAGGAGGAATATCATAGAAAAACACTTTCTTTTTACCCGGTTATTTCTTCAAGGTCATCGTTATTTTTTATCGGGAAAACTTTTTTTTTTATTCCATCTTGTTAATGACTTAAGCATATTCAAATGTATTTTTTCAGCCGCTATAAGATGGAATAAAAAAATAAATTTTCCCGATAAAAAAATAACGATCACCTTAAGAAAACCATGAAAAAATAACCGGATGAAAGAAATTGTTCTTCTATGATATTCCTCCTTCGATACCATTTAAATTATGCCATAAATATTTTTTGTACTATTAAAAATAAAGGAGATATTTAGGTGGCCTCCTTCAGCTGAGACACAGAAATCGCACTTGGATCAGTTTTTTACCGATAAGGACCAGAAGTTTTATGAGCACGGAATTATGAAGCTACCAGAAAGATGGCAAAAGATCATCGAACACAACGGAAAATATTTTATTGATTAAAGTTCATTGCTGGAATAAAAAAATTCGGTTTTATTTCACCTTAAAACACCCAAATTACTTTCTTGCCAAGCCAATATTTCCTTGCATTTAGCACGATGTGTCCTTTGAAACCTGCACAGTCCGTTGTGCAGTTGAAGATAAATATTTCAACCATCGAGCTTTGAATTTTTTCGTGAAACATTGCTGCCACAGTATTCGTTATTCTACGAGCTCTTATGCAGGGTCCACACTGGGCAGAACTATTCGCAAAGAAAAAAATAAAAATATACATTTTTAATTATTGCAGTCTACTTATCGCTTAGCGTATGATAAAAGTCATCTTCATATAGGAATATTACAGTTTCAAATCTTACAATAAAAATTTTTGTTTCATTTTGAAACTAAGCCGACGATATGAAAATTTATAAAATTATTTTCGTATGGAATAAAAATATCCAGTCTTTTCTAAAACGAAACAATAACAAGCGATATGTCTGTGTCTAAAAATTCGCTTGGCACATTTATTTCAATCGGGTCATCAAGTCACACACACATTCTGCGCAATTTTTATTTCGTTTTAGCCTATACATACATTGTATACATTATATGCTGCGTAGGAGTGAGATATTATTTTTCAAAAATAGAAATTCGTAAATTCGAGCAAGATATATATATTTATATTTCACTGAACTTTTTAAATGTCAACTGGAACAAACGTTTTCGATGACAATTATATTTATATTTTATGTAGTGTAAAGAAATCATATACATAGTAGACCATCAATTAGCAACAATTATATCGTCATTTTATTAGTTTATAAGAACCTGTTTATAAGAACTATTTACGAAACGAATTATTGACGAATTTTGAAAAAATTGTTGCAGTACCTATACCCTGTGAATACAATTACATATGTTTAATTTCTAATGTCTTTCGACCGACAGTTTTGTTTCGTTCTAAACAAATGAATTCTGTCCTTAATTAACGCTACAAATTACTGATACGATTTCAGTTAGAGTTAACATTTCTTTTCAGTATCGGACACAATAACTTATGAATTATTTTGATTTTGTTCACAGCCCTTAAACGCGTAGCTTGGCCACCACCGCCAGAAGAACAAGATTACGACTTTGTGGAACAAGGCCCAGTACAGGCAAAGGTAAATTCATTATGTTTTCCAGCAGAATCAATTAGAATCGTATTGAGTGCTTGAACAATGTTTCGGATACCTAGCAACAGACAGCATGCCACTTTGTTCAACAGAAACAGACAAAGCTGAAATAGTCAATTTTTCAATCGTTTGATTCAAGCTCTCTTTTCTAAAACTTCGACAGAAACTACTAGAATAATTTGTAAAATAGTTATTTTGTAATTTTGTATATTAGCTTCATAAATCCAGTTCTTTTTTCGACCTTTATGAAAGACACTTTTTTAAAAACACATAGGGTTATTTACACATAAATAATATTTATATTACGATCATATGCTACAGATTTTGTTCTGAAACAAGTGAACAGTTTTATACTTGTCGTATTGCCGTTTGCTCGCACCTTTACTGATATAGATTTAGCAGTGACGATGATATCCCTTTATGTTTTCTTCGTCTTTTTCGTGTTGTGAATGAATGCCCTTTTCACGTGCCTGCTGTAATGAACTCGTGCACGTTACTTGTGTCCGGGGATGGCAGTGATACATCGATGTTTTAGGAACATCGACATTTTCTCCCGATATATCGAAATTGTAGATGTTTTTCGATGGATATCGATGTTTTCAAATAGTTCAAACAGCTGTATTTAATTTTGATTAAACCATAATTAACGAGCTTTGAGCGAAAATAGAAAACTGCTCTAATATTATTATACACGTTATACATACTCTGAAATTATGACAAAACTCTATATTTATAATGTGAGAAGGAATTTCTTTCAAACAATCTATCCAACCACCAAAAACAAGATAAAAGCATCGATCAACGTTGATGTTTTTCTACCGATATATCGATACTTTTACAATTTTTGCCATCCCTACTTGTGTCCTCCTGAATCATGTGACAGAGTTGGGTTTTGGATGACATTGAATAAACTTTTATTCAAGGACATGAATAAAACGAATAATAATTATCGGAAATACAAATTCTGCTTAGCATCACAAAATTTTTTAACAAGAATATTGTACCTACCTTAGTAGTGAACAGCTTTTCTATAAATCAGAGTTGAGTCGTGTAGAAATCTGCAAAACAAAATGTACAATTCTTATTAATAAATAAGATTTCATAGTTTTTAGAAAATTGAACTTTAACTAATCTTATCAACTATAGCATACATATAAATAAAAACTGGATTTCTGTGGTTTAACCATAACGTTCGATAAGTACAGGATTCTATCGTAGTAACTAATATATATATCAGTAATCTGGCATTGTTTGAATAAATTTTTATTCAACTTTCACGAACAAAACATAGAATCTTTTATTCGTTTTCCAGAATGAAATCTCCAACTCTGTTACGTGTATATAGAGCTAGACAGAAATATTGGCACAACACAATTTTTACAATGTAAATGCTCATATCTACCAAAAAAATTAGTCTATAGACTAAATGTTTATTTATCATATTTGTATATTATATGCTCTATAAGATTTATATCAAAATTAAACGTGTTGCCTACATACATTTGAGCGGGAGTGTATATCATAGATATAAAATAATTTTTTATTTATCGACACAAGCGTTAAAGAAGTTTTAAAAAGATGTTTAAAGTAAATAGGTACCCGGTTATCGACATAAGGGTTGAAAAAAATTTCGAAATACGAAACTCACATAATATTCTCTAGTACTGTGTAAACTAGATCGCATAAAATCGAACGAAACGCATCAAAAAATCATATAAAAATTAAACATGTTGTCTACATACTTATGATCGGGAGGACACCGTACGTCCTTCGGGTCGAAATGATTGAAACGTCCGCCAGCAATTATACGGTACATACAAAAATCTAGTGTTTAATTCAATTTTTTCGTAGCTATAAGCATTTGTACCTTGACAATTCGTGCCGTGCTGAGATTTCCCTCTAGTATTTCGTAGATGTACAAACTGTAACGCTTGACGACGCGGTTGACTACACCACTGTCACAATCGAGGCGGATATACCGAGTCTAGAGTTCCCTGAAAGAAGATATTCGAATCAAAAGGATATCAAAGAATGATAAAACTTGACAAAATCGCCAAATAGCTCAAGTTGATCGTTCGATACGGCATCTCCTATACAAAAGCCTCTGTTTTCCCTTGAAAAGACCCGTGGAATCGGTGAGTTCGCCTCGTACCAGAGCAGTCCCTCGTCAGGTTCGTCACCTCAACCACCGTCGACGATCGCTCGTTCGTCGACACAGAGTGCTGTCCCGTCAACCCCGTCACCGATTAGTCCTGGAGGAACTCTACGACAGCCTTCACTCTTCCATCAACAATTTGCGCCGAAGGGTTGGGCACCTGTAACGCCTCCTGCGACATCTCCGATATTGCAGCAACCAATTCATCCGGTCTCCTGGTCTAGTCCGCAACAACAAAATTACCGACCCCAGGTATGTCACTGAAGCATAGGTGTCGAACTTAAATTCTTATACAAATCTTGCGAACACGTACAGGGTCGCGATTCAGCTAAGTATGCCACCTAAATTACTTGTAAACCTTTAAGATTTATGAAGAAATTATTGAAACGAAAGCATATGGCTTCAAGAGTAGCATATGGAATATAATATGATTCATTTTTTTTCTATTTTTTTTCCTATCGAGATCGAAAAGATACAAACCCTATAATTTTTTCTATTTTTACTTAAAAAAGAGCAGTAATTTATCCCAGTTCCCAGAATCACCCTGTATAGCGTACGTTCTTCCTATTCGTATAATTTTGAAATTCAAAATTCAAATCATCAATATTTTCACACGATTTTTCAAAATGATCAATGCGTTAAATAAACGTGTCTCATTAAATATGGCATCGTTTTTTAAGGAGAAATCATCTATGAAAGTTTTAAACTGAAATTTTAAATTGAAATCGACACCTATGCATACAGAGTTTAATCCATAAATAATGTCATTATAAAACTCATTACCAATTTGTCTGATCCAATGAAGTCTAAAATTTATTGATAAAAATAAGATCGAATAGAGCAATATTTGGATACTCTTAATTTAAAATTGAAGGGAAATATTAAATTGAATATTCAAATTCATTTATTTATTAAAGGATATATTTTTTGTAAATAAAATATTTATTTTACTCTAGATTCTAAAATTTTATCAGGTCAACTTGTATTTGTTTAATTTTCGAAGTAATGAAAATATATAGATCTCCACCCCCTCATTGTACCAGAATAAAAGCGTATAGCTCTAATGGCATTACATATGGTTTAATCTGAATTTTGAAAAATTCATTCGACAGGTGGATCACTTCGACGAGGAGATAACAGGAAACTATTGCATTTTCGAATTTTTTTCTGTGTACCTCCCTCCTCTGTCCTGAAAAGAGTGTGTAGTCAACGGCTGTTTATTTTAAACAGACAGATTTCTTTTTAAACTTCGGGAGTTATATAATGACTAGAAAATGTTCTTATAATTATATCGTTGTTCACAGCAACATCCACAAGATCTATACTCGTCACAACGACAATCACAGAATCCGACCCCCGTTGCATTCGAAGCACCACCATCCACAATTACACTTCGTCCGGAGCCTCCAATCTCGCAGGTATAAAGAAATTAAATAAAGAAATTACTTTCTTGCCAACCCAATACAATACACGATTTCTATTATATATATAAAACTACTACTTTTTTCAATAACAAAACAACGCAACGAGTGTATATTAAAAGTTGGAACGAAAATTCGTAGCGTTTTCAAATTAAAATTCGAAAACAAAAAAAATAAAAAAAGATTTTCAGCCACATTCAGTTGTCAAGTAGAAAATAATACAATATTGATTTTAAAATTGTGTAATAAGAGTACAATATTTTTAAATAATTATAATCAACGGCATTAATTCAAAGGAAATTATATAAATCAAATGTATATACAGGATGTTTACTAAATTGTGGTAAAATCGGCAAGGTGGTGATTCTACATACAAAAATAAGTTGAAAAAAGGAATAACATTTTTTCGTTTGGCAGCTCGTTTTTAGTATACATCGTCTTTACTATACAGATGCAGAAAGTAGAATTGGTTGTTCATGGTCAGACACGTCAGACGATTCCTATGCAATAGCACGTGTATTCGCTGCATTTTCAAACTCGATTTTCTCGAAATGTTTTTCGATTCTTGACTTTATTTTGCTTAAATGATACTTACAGGCACCAGCTCCAGTTTACCAAGCACAACCTGCCGCAACAAAGGCTCCAGTTAGTGGAAACATGCGGGGAGACCTAAAGTGGCCACCACCATCGGTGAAAGCTCAAACAGCAGCTGAAAACCAAGCTAGAATGGATTTGGCGAAAGGTCCTGCTGTCAGACCTCGCAGAGTGCACAAGGACTACAGCGGCTTCTTTGCCCAACATGCCTTGAACAGCACATACCCTGGTTACCGAGCTCCACCAGGCACTCAATATTTCACTCCTTCCTACCAGCATTAGCAAATCTTGCTTGAAAAGATTATTTACTTCCTTTTAAATGTCCTGAGACTGACATTTTGTAATGAATACTTGGATTCTTTTAATTAGAATTTTTATCTATATGGAAAATTGATCAAAATTTGGATTGTATAGTGAAATATACAATGAAGACATTTCTGTGGTAAACATGAGAAATTAAAAGGATCTATATCTTCTACACCAGATTATTTACGGAAAGAACGTAACATAACTATCACAAATCAAACATCAGAAGAAATAACATGACTTGTGGTACTATTTCATCACTTTGTGCTGTTGAAAAAGTTGTTCACTTTTAATTTCTTAGCCCTAATGTAGTACATTGAAACATGAAAGTTCCCCACCTTGTTTAGGGGCAATGTACATTGAAAATTGATTGCAATTGTAATTTTCATATTTTTGCTATACGAATATTTTTCCCTTATTACATACATATTATATTTAATACAAAATTACTCGGGACTGTTCTCGTTGGATTTCGAAATTTGTATATTGAAAAGATGAAGAGGAACCAAGCAAATGACCAACTAACATTATATATACTTAAATATCTTTTAATTAGGATTATTATTATATGTATAGGGCTTAGGACTGCACATGGATTACAGGGTAAATACGTGTTCTTGCTCTTCCAGTTCTTCGTCCGAAGTTAGCTTTATACTTTCACGAGATATAATATTTAAGGTTCTTAAAATGTTTTCTGTTCGAATTTCGAATTTCAACAATAACTTGTATATACTGAGACTGATCAAGTGATTGCTTTTTATTGAACGCTAATCAGTAATGTAGCATTACAATCTTTTACCGTGCACTTGTTGTTAATTTAATTAATATTCGTTGCAAAACATAAATTATCTCGTGGAAGAGTGAAATAAAGTATGAATAAGAATCTTAACGAAACATTATACGACTGTACAAACAAAAAACTATTAAACGAATAACGAAAATCGAATAAGAATTACGAAAAATTGTATCGAAAAAGTTTTGTAAAACGATTCGACAACTGTATGTTCATAAAATGACTAACAGAACATTTTTAATAATGTAACATATTGATGTGTATAAAAATAAAGTATACTTACAAATTTAAAAATTAGTTAACTTACTTTATTATTAATTTACTTTATGAATAATTGTACAAAATGGATTTATGTGCTAACAAATATATAGATCCTTTCATAAAGTTCCTATATATATATATATATAGATCAGTGTTCAACACGTTTAAAAAATCATATTTATCATTTACTTGGAGTCTATATAGCTACTAGTGAACAAGAAATTAAAAAATCTTTTTGTCCTTCCTCTAATAAATAAATGCAAGATATGACCACTTCTTTACGCACAGTTCAACTTCTTCAATAAAAATCAGAGTTTATATTCCGGGTAGCACTTTTTGTTTAGTTCAAAATAACTTGTTGCCTATATTTTACATAATATCGTTTTTTAATTATATTTTAGGTACTAATAATTTTCCCTGAGTTCGTTTTGTTATAAAAGTCAGATGTATTATATTAATATAAAGTTTAAGTTATCAAAATAAATTGTTAACAGATTTTTTAAACATTTAAAGAGCTTTGCATCTAAATAACTGCGGCGTGCATAATACTTGGGGTGTTTGAACGGAATTCGTTATTTCAAACCTACATTCTCATAAAAAAAATACACTATTAGAGCGTACAATAATGCTGTTCTACTGTTTCAAATATTCCACTTTATGGCTTAGCCAATAGATAATATGTATAATAAATTAAATAAAATGTGGGTAAATAGAATGTCAGTAATGTAAATCTATTCAATTCTTCTAATATAAGCGTAAAACTGCCCATGATTTTAAATATATGTACTTCAGTTTCCTTATTATCTTGTATTATGCACGCAGTCTGGAAATAAAACATAACAAAGATTTCACACTAAAGAAAACCCATGGGTTTGTTGTATGGCTTGTAGTAACTTGTATCGTAGTCTTTCTTTGGTCTGGTACCGTGGAAGGTCAAGTAAATTGAAGCACGTGTGAGCAATTGGTAACAAACGTTCGTCGTTCAATGGTTGAATTGTAATCTGCAATGAATAAACAATTACTTGATTAGAAAACTATGGACGTGTGTAATAGAAATATATGAAGTATAAATTGTAGTATCTACCCTGATCGCCTTCATGCCTTGAATGGGTATTCTGTCACTTCCAGTTAAAAATAATAAAAACTTTTTCTTTTCTTCTAAAGGCAATTCACGAAATACTTGCCAGAACAGTACTATAGTAAGGTCATTTTTTAAATAGCCTTCTTTATACGTGGTACTTTTTTCGAGTTCTTCCCAATCGTAATCTTCATTACCTACTACTACAGCCTTTAATTCATTGCTGTGAAATAATTCTAACACTCGGCCACCGCAAACTTTATGAAATCCTTTGTAGAATGCCTGGAAGTGAGGATCTACTGATTTGTTTAGTATGTAGTCCACATATAACTCAACGAACTGATTTCTATGTACATAAAATAATAATATTCTCACAATGGAAATCAGAAGAGACACAATGATATGCTCCAAGAAATATGAACATACTTATTTTTAAATGTAACAGGAACTTTACTGCCGTCCGGTATAAGTTCGCATATCTTTCTTTCGCCGAATGCCTCTCTAACCACTTCAAAGTTCAGGCAAAACACTTCTTCGAAATCCGACTCCTCGTAATCTAGAATGCTTTGCATGCTCCTAAACCAGAATTTATAATTTCATTACACATTGTAAAAGCTGATTTGAACAAGACAAATTATTGGTTTAAATGTAACGCACCGATAGAGAACTGGAGACATTTCTTTTATATCAGTTAGTGTAACTGGTTCGTGTAATAATTTTTTATATAAGACCAATGGAAATGGCAGATCAATAATAATGAAATTGTAAATCACCAGTCCGCAAAGAATACCAATTAAAAAATACATGTTCTCGTCCTCAAACGAGTCTTCGCTGAACCAAATCACTCTGGTCTCATCGTATTGCTTGAACATACCATATTTTGGGTCTAAAATTTCTTTCAGCAAGAGCATAAAAAACTCTTTCCTAACTCCACCTTGGTCCATTGCTTCCTCACCGTGAAATTTCACCTATTAATATAGTAATTCTATGAAACAGTCCCGTTCGAAGTTATATCAAGAAACATATATTTCACAGAAGGATACGCAATCTAACAACCACAATACTCACTCGAAGAGGTTTCTTTAGGTCACTGGAATTATATTGAGACAATTCGGTGAGAGTATCCTGAACTATTCTTTCACGCGAAACGTTTAACATTACAAATTGTATATGAGGACCTGCATTTGAGGAGAATAGATCAAAAAACATCTGATTCATTACTGCTCGAGTCGCAGCTTCATTCATTGCTGATTGCATCTAATATGTAATAAGAATTCAAATTATTAAGGGAAGTTGTGAAGAAAGTTAATTTACAATTTACATCATACCTGAATGGCCTGATCTGTTTCAAGTAATATAGTCTTGGCTTGAGCATCAAGAAGAAAAGGATAGTGACAAAACACCTTCTGAGACTAAAACGAATGTTATCAATTTTCAAGAGATTGTTAATTGTAATTGGCTAAAACCTAAATTACATTGTGAATATGTAACATACAGGAGATTCCTTTTCTGATATCCATTTGACATAATCGCTCCTAATGTCTATACAATCTACTAATTCGGGTAAATGAAATGTAGAATAAGGTACTATGTTACCGTCTTCACCCTCGTTGTTTAATTTATTTAATAAATGTAATAGATCTAATATAAGTTGAAACGTGGAATCTATGTAATATCCTGTATTATCCTGTAATAAGGGCAATTTAATATCACACTGTGACGTGCAACATATATTTTCGGTTCAGCAAAGTAAATTACCTTATTTGGAGTCAACTGTTTCACATAATGTAGAATAACAGATTTATGAATTCTAACCAATCTCTCAAAATAATATGACGGCGCTTTGATCCACCACTGACTTATTATTGCAAGAATTTCTGGCCTTAACGCTAAAACAGCTTTGCAGAATGGTTTATGCAATAAATTATAATTAAGGGGATTTACAAAACCATGATACAAAGGTAATATTAAGTAGATTCTTAAAGACTCCGGACAATGTAGTTTGGATGATGAACTAACAAAGGAAGGAATCAAGCTGTCTGATATGCAAGTAAATATCTGAAGAGAGAATAAATAATCCGTTGTAAATTAGATTTTCTAAGTACTTAAGTTTCATAAAACTGAGTTTCTCATATACCAGTTCTTGAATTGTGCTGTTATCCAATTCTCTAATGATTCCAAATAATCTACTTGCTTCATTAAGATTAACTCCGTGTTGATTAATAGAACATCCATAGTGATTATCATTATTAAGCAAAAACGATCCATTAACACAGGCTTGACTTTTGAATACCGTTTCCAAGTATCTATAATTTTTATATCACTTCTGTTTGTTATCCAAATAACTATATACAAAGCAGATAGTACTCTGAATGCTTGAAGCAATCTTATAGGTACTAACTTTTCTACTCACGTCATAAGTTCATGGTCAACAGGCGAGCTCTGTGGGATTCGTTGACATGCTAACAATTGATCTTCAGTTATTTCAAGAATTTTATAAGATAGTTCTAATTTTCTACAATCATCTGGTTGTATATTTTTCTGCAAAAGTTTGAATATGTACCGCATAAATCACATTGTTGTTAATGCTTTAATATCACACACACACACACAATGTTTCTAACTATTAATATCTTATTAAATATTCATAAAATCGCTTACTAACCTTTCGTGAAACTACTGTTGCAAAACAATGATCGCCGCCAGTAAAAACATGTTTTACGATGCAATCAGTTTTATAAGAATTTATCTCTTTATCTAGATTCGTTGGCATGGTACCATTCGGTTCAATCCATGGCCCTTTTAACACTTGCGGAGCAGCTACAGTACGTGTAAGGCTGTTACCTAATTGTCCAGCTCCTCCTAAACCCCATGCATAAACTCTACCTAGCGACGGTACTAATGCCAATGTATGCCTTTTTCCACATGAAATCTTAAAATTAAGTATTTAGGAAGAAGATACATGTATAACGTATTTGAACCTTTTCTCTGAAATATTATCAGTACCTGTGTAACTATGCTACCCATAAGCTCCATAACTTGGCGTGGTAAAATTTCATTTGAATTGTTTCCATGTCCCAATTGGCCATACATTCCTGCACCACAAGTGAACACACCCCCATCCTAAAACGCATTTACACAGAGAATGTCTTAGATACACCTTATTTAATGGTATTTATATCGCTTAATAATACTAACAGAAATACTTACAACCGTTAAAAATACAGAGAAGTCTTCGCCACAAGCTGCATAACACACTTTTGTATTTTGTAATGTTTTTAACTGACATGGAACATTCCTGTCCTGTGTGTCATTTAAACCCAACTGACCAAATGTATTTTTACCCCATCCAAATACAGCACCTACAGAAAAATTTAGTCACTTTTAGTAACTATATTTATCTAAGTAACTATTTCCATCTGTATTTATTATATTACCTGATTTAGATATAACTATACTGTGATATCCACCGCAAGCAATGTGAACGATAGGGATGCCCTCTAAACCATTGATAAGTTTAGGTTTTCTTTCGTTCTGAACATTAGAACCTAATCCAAGCTGACCTTCGTTATTAGAACCCCAACTGTATAATTCTCCATTATTTGTCAGTGCGAGTGTGTGTTTCACACCACAAGCTACTTGCACAATTGGACTTGTACCTAGTGCTTTCACCATGCGCGGTGTACATTCCATAACAGTTTTAGAGTCTAAACCTGAGTTTAAGTTGCAATACATACACAGTTATAGCTACTTACAAGTTTTTTAAAAAAATCACGACAATGATTTGGGTAATACCTAATTGACCATCTGCATTGGAGCCCCAACTGAACAACTGGCCCCATTCGTTTACTGCTAACGTGTGGTGTGCTCCACAAGTTACTTTCTTAAATACTAGTACTTTTAAGCCAGGCGCATCAACCAATTCTAAACATAAAACAATTTTTATAATAAAGTATATGAAATTTAATCATTCATACAATTTGTTTCTTGATACTTACGCAATCTTTTCAGTCCCTTCTCATGACCAAGTTGGCCATAATCATTATTACCACATGAATATATTTGTCCATGTTGGGTAACAACTACTGTGAAATTCTCACCACACGCAACTGCATGAAAATTATATTAAAACGTGCGAATTCTATACATTTAAATACACTACTGTGCAAAAGAAGGAAACACCTGGCCATATTTAATAGTACAGTGTAAAAAATCAAATAAGAACACAGTAAGTTTTGAAAAAGGATTCCACTGTTTAATTGAATAGTTCTGAGAATATATATGTTATTGCGGATTATCTAATACTTTAAATGCAATAAATCAATCATTGTACAATATAATTTCTACATAAAGATATTGTTTGTCATTAGATATTATAATTATACTGGGTGCTTCTTTCTGTTGCATAGTAGTATATGTCTTATGTTGCGACCAAATCCTTACTTTGTTCAATTTCTCCAGCTTTTATAAAGTCAACTTCCCGGGGGGTTAAAATGTTTTCATCTTCTATACCACCCAAACCTAATTCCCCGTGTATAGTACTCCCCCAGCAAAACATATCTTTGGCCAACTTTTTTAAAGAATTTTCTACTGCTACAAAAGGCTCAGAAGCCAAACGTCGTTTTTTTGTCCAGTTTTCCTATGTATATAACAATATTAAAATAAAATAATATCTAGATCTGTATTGGAATCATATAATTTGATAATATTGAAGATTGCAGTCACAATAACACCAACCATATACTGTATACAATTCTGTTTCAAATCGAGATTGTAAATTCTAAAAAAGGATGCAACTGAAACAACTTCAATCTTATTATATAAATCGTACTAACATTATAATCTAATTTTGAAATTTATTCATCTGCATTTCCAAGAATATAAGTATTGTACTTTGTATAATAGTAAATTACAACTATTACACAAATTTACTAATTATACTATATAATAATAATTTTAAATCGTTCACTAAAACAACAAATACAGAATTTCATAGAATGCAAGACAACAATTTCCATAAAATGTTATGGATGGTATTATACGTAATCAATGAAACTCACACATTGGCGAAACTTATCGTAACAATCACTATTTCAATCGTAGTACCTTTATAATATGGATGTTTAGTTAAAACAAATATATTATATATAAATATTACAATGCACAAAATTCATATTTTAATCAATTTCAATAATAATCTTTATATATAGTCTAGTAAAACACAACTTCTTACAAAACAAGTATAGAGTACATATTTGTCCCATGCATGACTTAATGAATCATATAAAATGGATTAGAATACTATATGTATACATAGTAGACTCCCATATAACGTGGTCAAAAATTCTTTAAAAGGACTGTATTTATGTGTATCTTCTGCAACAGTAAGTGAACAAGCTTTTCAAACATTTTTTTTGTGAATTTATTGTTTACTGCCTCGTAAAATACATGTATATACAATTTTTTTAAACAATCTTTGATCGCGTTGTACAGGAGTTTACTGTAATGTTCAGTGCATGCTACAAAGTAACTTCTATTTACAATTTCATACAACTATAATACATAATAGATGAAATGAGTCAAACGAATAGCATTGTAATGAAACAAATAATGAAGAACACTATTCATTGTGTTCATTGTTCTGCAAAAATTTCTACAATCTGTCTCAAAATGAATTAGCAAATAGATCTTGTTTCTTTATCAGTGATAGTAGTTAATATTTAATTCATATCAACATTCAAAAAATTAATATTATAATCTTCGAATTAAATTAACATGTTTTTAAACGTTCATGCTGTTCTTCGTAATGCTACTAGAAATGATTGCAGATGCTCGTAAAGTAAATAATTAGACAATGGAATGAAGAAAATGAGTGTAACAAAGGAGAAAGCCAGATTAGACATAAATATCTTTCTTTAAAATGTACGAATCAAAAGTCATTTGAATGGCACATGATTATGCATATACTTTAAAATATATCTTGAAAAATAATATGTACCTATATGTAAAAAGAACATTGAGAAGCTTGAAGGCAAAATAAACTTTAAACAAAAATGTTTGTTATAGAATTTTGTTTCTTTGAAACACATTTTCTGTACCGTTACAAGCGGAAGAGACATTATAGATAAAACACTCTCGTATGTTGAGTACATTTTAACATAGAATGAGAAAGAAATAAGAAATACAATATAAAAACCAATGAAAAACGAAAGAGGGAAGGACAGAAAATTAAAAGTACTGCAGCAAAAAATAGAGAAGAATTATACAACGGAGGTGACCTGAATAATAAACAAATTTAAAAAGAAAAATTTGGTGGCAACTAATGTCATATAAGTGATACTATATTTGAAAGAGAACTAAACAATTTTAATCTAGTTGATCAATGTTATTTATACAACCTTAAACTTAGATAAATTTAGGAAAAAATCAAGAATTATTTACGACTGTGTTGTCGTAATTTATACCCATACTGTATACCCATACTACACAATATTTATACCCATGCTATAGTTTTCTAAATATGTCTAGTCTGTTATATGTATGTATATTAAATAGATATACATATTAGCATATGATCCAAGCTTAGAATTACATTTCAAATGAATAATGTACATGCAATTATACATACTTTTCCAATTCTATAGCAATGTAATGAGTATTTGTGACGATTTTTGTATGAAAATATGTATTAGTAACTAACCATATTTTTTCTGTTTCTCTCAAACTAAAAGCATCAGAAGTGTGGATAGGACATGCTATTTATGAAAAACACGTGGAATGTCCTAAAAATAACGTTCTTTGTAATAGTTTGATGTACAATTCATTTAAACACTATATTAATTAAGAAAAGAACATTATTTTTATGTCGTTTTTTTTCTTTAAATTTTATCAATTTATCTGTTAATAGAAAAGAAATTAAGTAATATTAAAATAAATAGATTTGGGAAAAGCTCATATTTTTACCGTTTCTAACAAGATTCAGAAACATTCTCTGAAATTAATGATGACATTGCGATAAATTACCATTGTACCTGTTTTGACTGTCATAAACGGAATTTCGTCGGATTAGGTTAAGAAAAACGAAGAGAATCTAAATAGCTTGAAACATGATAGTATTTTATGGTGAAATAACAGACTAACAACGAAAGAGCGAACCAAAAAGTGAAATGAAGCGAATTTCATTTATTAATGGAATAATATTTATTTCTCATAGACAAATATATATCACTACTAAATACGGTTTCACTCGTTACTTACATTTCTCAAAGGTACAATTTTTATTCAAACATATTAAATACAAATACTAAAATAAGTAAAAACCTTTTTTAACATAATGCGATTTATTTGTTAGGAGAGAGATAACTTCTCGATATAACAACTGATAACAACAGTCACTACTGTACAAGATTCCAATTTTTAGCATGAAATAATCTATATAGGGTGAAATTTATTGTGTCCAATTTGGTCCAATTGTATCCCAGTTGAGTCGAGTTGTATTGGTTGTATTCTTATTTGGTAAAGCCAGGTAAAGCTGGGTAAAGCGCACTTACATTTCTTGCACTAGGTTGGTGCCCATGAAGCATTAATCGCTTTTGATTGATCTATCCGATAATGCGCGAGTATTCAATTAGCAATATTCTTCAAAATACCAGAGGTCCAAAATAACAGTTATTTTCAAGATGTTTTTGAAGAAAGTCATCGAGTGAAAATTAATGTTTATTTAAATAAATTGCAGTCATCGATAAATCTCAAAGAAACTTTCCAAAAACTATATTTTTTTGGTTGCTAATAATCAATATAACTCATTGAAACTTTTCTCGGTTACCAATAACCACTATTGATAATATTTGTACACGAGAACAAATTTTTTTAGTTACTGCATAGTCAATATATCGTCGGCAAACATTTTTTTCTGGTTACTAATTAACGCGCAGTAACTACAAAAAATTAGTGCATTCCGTGCCAAACAGATTGTATAAACTAAATAATAATAATAATAATATAGAATATTCTTACTTTTTCAGATTGAGGATAATGTATTGACACATGATTAACGCTAATCGTACCGACCATCAAAAGTAACTGATGTGTATAGTATTATAAAAATAACAAGATTAAATTTATTTATATTTTGTGCGCAATAAATTCCCATGAAAACATCTTTACAATTTCAAGTCATTATTTGAGTAGCGCGCTAAAATCACAGCACAGAAAATTACGTTACAGATGGCAATGCTGTATCTCAGAACGTGTACTGCGAAGCAGGAGAGAAGTGGAGAGAAGTGAACAGAAGTGAACGACTACTGGCAATTGAGAGTTCTTTATAAAACTAAAAATGCAAATAAATATAATAATACGTAAAAAAGTGATTGAAAAATTTAGAAAAGTGTAATGCTTTTCATTCTTTTTATATCTATTGTAGAATTCTATCAACTATCTCATGTACGTACATAGTTTATGATGTACCCCTTCTTACATGAGAATTGAACGAACGGACAGGCGGCAGCCATATTATTAGTGAGGTGTCAGTATTGTCTGAACGTGACGGGATTTTTGGGTGTGGAACATACAATTTCCTGTCGTTTTTTGCCGCGGTTATAGTGCAAGTGCCACCAGTCTACCGTGAATGTGTGGCACATGTGTTATAGGATACGTATCGTATAAACACGATAATGTAAGTTCCACAGAATGAATTGTTGCTTAGTACTAAAATGGTATCTTCAAATATTTTGCAAATCCTAAAACAGATTATGTTTATAACCAACATAGAAATATCACTTGTCCGAATAACATTACACTTGTTTATGACGTTACGTGTATGTTTGCTTTCACCTATGTAAATCTAACCTTCCGTTTACTAATCCACATCAAAACGTTTAAATAATAAAATTAGTTAACACTTTTCGACTATAAATATCCATATTCCCCTTCATATTCACGTTAGTCGTTACGTTCACACGATCGGGGTTTTAACTTCATTCTGTTATATTCATTTTTTTTACACTACAGCCGGATGTGTTCCAGTAGAAAAAAAACTGAGATCATAATGTTCTATATGCATAGAGCGTTAATTTAAGTGGTGTAACAACGTAGGTGTAATCGGAAATACCAAGAGCTTGAAGAGAGTTTATAGTATGTAACAGTTTTCCTTTAAAGTAAAACGAGCCGAAGACAGCATACACGTTTATATTTCTGTGAATTTTACGGATGTCTAGCTACGCTCAGTGATTAGTTATAATAACGCCCACACATGACTATCAGTCAAATTTAATACACAAATTAACATATCCTCATTAAGAAGTTCACTGATGTTTATTTCATCAATCATCGTGTCATATTAAGCTCAACGGCCGGTGTGATTTACCGATGTCGAAACTGTGTACTAAGCATCAATGGATGACCTTGAAAGACATTTCAAGCCACGAATCCTTTTTTATCACATTCCTTTCGTTACGCGAAGATTTCTAACGTACGACAATCTCGTATATTAATATGTACATTTTTTTTCTTTGTATTTCTCTTCTTTTTTTGACACGGATGTGTTATCATGGTTGAATGCAAACAGTCGAATTCCTGGATTAATTGGCAGAGTTCGATGTGTGTTCAACAAACGAGTATTTTGGACTTCGGACGCTAGTGTAGTCGGAAATGGAAACTTTATTAATAGATGTATTCTATCTTCGTATCTTGTGAAAAGTTGGACAGATACAAAGCTTTTTTACTTCAGTTGACAAAAATTCGAAGATACCGACGGTTCAACGGACGCGGAGGTCCTAGATAAATGGGAATGCCAGACACCGTGTGCAGGCACTCCTTTCTGTCAGCGGATGTCGGTCACGCGGATTTACATTATAACTTGTCTCTTCTTTCAATATGGAGACGTGCAAACAGTTTTTGAATGTATATATGTCATTCTTTAAAATAAAAAGTCATAATTAATAAATTGATGTTAATTAACATTACACTTTGCGAAGCTGACGCGTCTTTCTGCCGTGAACTCCTTCGCACATCACAGATTAGATAATTCTACTCAAGATATATTGTAGATCAAATAACGATTTTGTTTCTGATAATTCTAATCGCAGTTTAATTTGCGATATAAATCTTAAAAGTGAAATAATAGCCTTGTGCACTATAGTCGGACGAGAATTTAAATTATAAACATTTCAGCATATAAAGTTAATAAATTCCGATAGATTACATTCCAATGTTTAATGTTTTATTATTTTTATTATTACTAATAAGCTAGTATTACCTATCACTACAATATAGTAAATTATATTGTACCTCACCTATAATTAAGTCTGTTATAAATTAGTTTTTGTAAGAACAAATATATAGGATTCACTGCAGGACAAATATCAGTATCATTTTTGTAATTCCATGTACACTTTAATGTACAAAATAAATTTTGAAAATGATATAAACAATATTATGTTCACAATACTTATTTTTTCGAGAAAGATACACAAAAAACTAGTTTACTCTATTCTAAACAGGATTGTTATTCATTTCATGCCATTCATGTACTCCATTCTGAATAATTGAATAGTTATGAAATATAAATAAAATATTCTACTTCTTTTAAATAATAATTTCATATTATATTAATTATTTCTATACAATTATCTAATTTCTACACAACTTGTACACATCCAATAATTATTTCATGCACATATTACTTTTTCATTCGTATGTATAACTGTTTTATTCCTTTGCTATGCTGACTAAATCGCTTTAAATATCTCGCACTTTGTTTATCACTATCTGTGTATATGTATTTGTTTTTGAACTTACATTTATTTATTTTTTTTTTTCGTTTTAGTTATCCACATTGACTATATTGAACATGTACACCATTTCTGTATCTATTACAGACGTCTTCATACTGCTATTAATTTTTATCCTCTTAGTATTTATAAATTGTTTTATGGCGCCGTTATATCTTTATACAGAGCGAACCATTAACTTTGACTACCTCGGAATATTTCCGCTATTTGTAATAATATGAAAAAATGATAAATACAAAATTTGCATCGTATGGAGGGGGAAGTATTGTGATGTAAACATTTTTTGTATGGGTGAAGGTGTTTCAGAGATTTCAAGGTCACCTTGATTTCTTTAAATTATAGAGTATCAAATTCTGCGTAAAATGTGGTAACCTTCGTATGTCCTAAACATAATAGTTAAAGAAATACTATTCAGACCTGTCGGCTGCAGGCTAGTAAGTACTATACATATACATAGGTGCTTGAACTGATGTCCCTCAACTTGAATATGGTGAGTACATATGGAAAATTATTCTAATAATATCTCGTTAATTATTAGTCTTAGAACATATGAAGGTGAATACATTTTCACGCACAATTGGATACTTTTTCGACTCACGATACAAAAGGTAAGCTATTCCATTCAAAGAAATCATGGTGACCTTGGATTCTCCGAAACACCGTCACCCATACAAAAAATGTTTGCTTCACAATATTTTCCTCTCTATACCATGCAAATGTTGTATATGTATATCAATTTTTCATATTATTACCAATAACGGAAATATTCAAGCTGGTCATAATTATTAGCCCGCCCTGTATAACTGTCATTTGGCAGACTTCCTTTTCTTAGTTTGTCTGTTCTAACAATGTTTCCCACAGTTCCCGCCAACTTCCTGACGCTCGACATATTCTTGATCCCACCACTTTCCTAACCCTTATATTAACCTCTTACTTATTTCTGATTGTCACACGGGAGGGGGCGGGGACATTCGGCACATTATACGAATCTATTTTGATGTAATTTTGCACCATTGTTTGTTAGACCGACCTAATAATTTTGCTGTATTTAGTCGGTGGCTCTTTTGTACCTTGAAGCAGAAACGACTCTGTCTGTCTGAGTCGATGTTTTTCTTTACACGTTTATAACTCAAATCAGAAAAGACTCATTAGATCCCGTCAACGTGGATACCACTATGTATCTACCGCTGTATTTTCGATCTACCTTTCCCAGATTAAAAATAAGATTTGAAAGGGGTGCACTAAACAAGAATAACTTTGAAAAAGGGACTGTAAGATTAGAAAAGTTGGGAAACTAAGCTTCAGACGAATATAAGTTACTCTTCTGTGCAATACGTTTTAGCGTAATAATTAGTATTTAAATGTACTTCAAATAAAATTAAAATTGTTTTGTAAATATTTAATATTTAATAATTCAAAAGAAAGTAAAGATTGTTCGGTAATAGGTGGTAAAACATTTTAGGGAATAATTGTTAAAATCATGACACACGATGACAATTAAGAGTAAGAGTGGATCATCCCTTAAATTTTCTTCCACCTGTTGCCGAACAGCCTGTATATCTATATCTACATTACCCCTACTATTACTTGTTCAGTGCAGATAAGGGGTTAAGGCTAGATATAAAATACATTTTGCAAGCCATTGGATGGTCCATTAAAAGTTCAAATTAATTTCTGGGCACTTTGATCCACTTAATTGGCTATACCCATTATACATATTTGTAATTATAGTACTTAAATAATAATAATAACAATAAACAAACTTTACTAGCTGCATGTAATTTTCGTTTCAGACGGATAGTTTTACTGTTTAGCAAGAGAAACTAAGCTGCCACAATGGGGAAGTCGGTATGTACATTTTTATAATTAATTTTCAATATTATAATAACATATTTCATTATAATCTCTCATATATCTTCATATATCTGTCTCGGATATTTTCTTTCTCTTTCACTCTTTTTTTATATTTCTGTCTCCATTTTGTTTTAAATATACGAACCAATGATAAACGTTTTATCATTTATTTATTTCAATATCTCTTGTAGCATTTTTTCCGTAAAGTTAATCATTTATTTCATTAGAATTGTAATTTTATTTCACCATTGCCTTTTGACTTATTTTTTCACATAGTGCATATTACATAGTATGTACGAATACGGTTTTTTATACGAATGTACAAAACGAGAGATACAGTAATTAAAGAAAATAATTATTTCAAGTTCATAGTTCACATTTTGTCGTTATCTACATATGCCGGCAGACAAAAAATTTAAAGCAGACCAGAGGTTTACTCTCGAATTTACATTTTTATAGACAAACTCAGAAAATCATAAATTCACTACAAATTAATTTTTTATATTAATTGTTTAGCAAATAAAATATACAAATACGTCTATAAAATGTGTAGATTGAAATGGAAACTATTATTTTATGTATGAATGAGAAACCATAGAAAATTCTTACATTTTAAATTATAGATTAAATTATTATTAGATAGGTAATGTTTTGATTAATTGAAATGTCAAATAGAATATTTTTTCGCAGCGTGTAGTTAATGTAGAGTATCTGGATATGCTAAGAATAATCAAAGAGAGAAACAATCAACATTTCTTGTAAAATTAATAGTGTCATGAATTAAATTATGTCTGTATTATCTATAACTTTGAAATAGTATATATATCTTCGCAACAGCAGGCTATCGAAAACCGCATGCCCAGGCATCCGCAATTAACGTATGCATAGCCGCGCCTAGAGATAGCGGAGCCCGGAGCAAACCTGATTTAAGAAAAAATGTGTTCCTAGTAGGCGCTGTCTACATATATAATAGTACAGTAAAAAAGTAAAAAATTGAATACCTCGGCTATTTCAATTACATTGATATATTTTTTACCAATTGTGGGAATAATTAACAGTAAATGTGAGACCCCTCAAGTACAGGGCCCCGTTTTCCCGGCGCTAAAACCGGTACTGAATGTATGTGTTAACTCGCTATGCCCCCTATAGGGTAGATTTCAAAACGATTTTCAAACGAATTCGACGCTCCCTTCGTTAACGGTTACCTGAATTCCAGAAGTACGGTGCCAACAGTCTATTGAATTTTCTGTTTTATTAGAGAGCTCGTTTAACAATGTTCGACGTAATAGTTTCTGAATATCGTAGGAAAACGTAGGCCACTGTTAACGGAACTGTTGCTTCCTTCCGCACACCCGGTATTTTAGCTGGACGCTGATTGGCCACGGTTAAGCGCACCGGCTTCCTCACGTGATCACGTCCTGTTTCTCTTTCTCCATACCTTTGCGCTGGATAGAGCAGCGAATCTAACAAAGAAGGGGAACGATGCAATGCTTATGGTTGCGGGGCGGAAGGGTGGGGAGAAAGACGCTGGCGACGGCGACTGCACTTGCCCCTTTAGCGCATTGTCCATCTCGAGACCGGCAAACGCCAACAGTCACATCTTGTTCGAGCGAGATCGGTTTAATTAACATTTTTCAATTTCCAGTGCACCGAATCATTTGTGCAGAGTGCTTCACAGACGTGCCTTACATTATACCGTGTTAACCGACTCGTTCGCTCGTTCGTTCGTTCGTTCGTTCGTATCCGCGTGGTAGTTTAACGTAGCAGCCATGGTTGCTGGTAATAAAATGGTAAGCGTGCTTTCTACGGGTGATCGAACGAACCCATTGCAATCGTATTGTACAGTGTGTTCTTTTATTTCGGATATAAGTTTGTGAGATAAGTTGGAAACGGATTAGACGCGGAATCCTCTGCTGCTGGGGCTGGATATAGTTTTTCATTTTCGTTTCTTGTTCTTTCGCATGCAAAGATGAACGTCAGGGTGACGACGATGGACGCCGAACTGGAGTTCGCGATCCAGCAGACGACCACCGGGAAACAACTCTTCGACCAGGTTGTGAAAACGATCGGACTACGTGAGGTGTGGTTTTTTGGGCTTCAATATACCGACAATAAAGGAGACCTGACATGGATCAAGCTCTACAAAAAGGTAGGATGACTTGATATTTAATACGTACAGTAATCTGCTATTTACTGGCCTTTCGGAATTTGGCCATTCCGAAGCATTCGTAGTCGCTTTCAAATCTATTGTAATGCTTTATCCCAAACTTTGGAAGGAGTATCAAGACTTAGTTGTATTAGATCTACCTGCATTTGTTGAACTTTGAATATATTCGTTTTCAAATAATTTCAAACTAAAAAGTTCACAGGGTTACTTGACCATAGTTACTGAAACTTTTTTAGTGATCTATCGATAGGTCTTTTAGCGCCTTTCGACACAGTGGGAAAATATTGCAGAAATTTATTTACGTTTTTTTACATTTTATATTACTGCACGGTTAATAAATAAACATATGCTCCGATATTGGCTAATTGTGTGAAAGGTTTTTGCTTGAACAATACAAAAATTTATATCTTCCGTTTCTATACAATTTATATAAAAAAAGTTACTTTGTTAGAAGAAACAATATGTTTCATTTCTCGGCTTGTCCCCACTGTAACGTAAACAAATGGCTACCGTCGTTATCTATGTAGTAGACGAAGACTACGACCGGGTTCGAGCAGACCCAAGCATTTTACGACGAGGGCTAACACTTTTAGGAGTAAACAAATTCGAAAGATGTAGGGAGAAGTATTTACCATTATGATTTAATGTAATTTCTAAATTTAATTTATAATATTTTATACTGTTTGTGTACATTGTGAAAAAGAATTTGTGGGCTCACACGTATTTAAATACTGTGTTTTAAAATATAATTTAAAAATCTCAGTTCAACACTAACCGTACCACGACTGGATTCAAATTTTTTATTTTATGATTATTGAAATTACGTAGATGCTTCCATTAGTATGCTCGGTACGGTTAGTATTAACGTTATTTGAAATTTATTTAGAGAAATTGATCTGTTCTTGCTTTCGACATAAAAATGTTATAAAACGCAAGTTACAATTTTGAACAATGTGCATGCAATTCAAGAAAATTTCTCGTAAAGTTTTAAGATAAAAGGGGGTTTGTAGAGCGCCATTACAATGTTTTACTAATTCATCGAACGCGTAAGAAAGTGGCCTGTAAGAAGACTCGTTGACGATGGATGCTGGTGTCGTCGACTTTTATAGTCGCGTTCTATCCGATTACTTATTGAAGCTTACGCTTGATTGTTATCTCAGTAATTCTATTGTGAAAAGACAGAAATAGATATTTTACGAATTACTTGTCAGGCGCATAATTTTCGGCGTTGCTCTTATCAGTTCGAAGATATTATTTGCTTTAACCGATTTTCGTATACTGGGTCCTGATACCTGGCTCGAAGTACAGTTACGATGAGGTAGATACGCCATCTACTTTCACCGTGTGGATGATGTAGACGCGCCTTCACCTTGACACAGTCGCTCGTGTACTTTCATTGTCTCGCCATTTTTCTCTTTTTCGACTTGCTCGTATCTCGGATTTTTGTGTCATCCATTTTTTATGTAGTGAAACAATCTCACACTACGTTACAATTAATTTCTTACAAGACAAATGAAACTTACGAATGATAGACATTTTTCCATGGATTTTATAATTTCATTACTAAATTCTAGCTTATTACGTACAAGAAAAGGAATAAAAATTATGCTTGTTAAAAATTTGGGCAGAACTAGACAAGATTTGCATGTAGTGTACAATTTAGTAATTCGAACGTTATCAAACATTTATTTTTGGAAACGTTAAGAACTTTCGCTTATTTTTTTTACTGTAACTACCCTGTAGATTTTTGTGACGAGTGATTCGAGCTTCTGTTTATGCTCATAAAATGTTTCCCTGCGTTTAGACAAAGGTAGAGATTAGATAATGTAATTATGTTATCTGTAACTACTCGCGCGTGTGTGCGCCGAATAAATTAGCGAATCGTAATTACTTTGGATATAGTACAATGCAGATGGGGAAGGGTTATTCATTTAACTCGGTAAATACATACCTCGATGTTCGAAAAGAAGCGTGACGGCAACAGCGCATCATACGTGGATGCTACCACGTTTATGCAACATCATTCAGCTCGAAATTTCTTAAATTCATTAAATACCAGAGATGCAGGGTTCGATGTCGACAATGAGTTTCGCATGGAATTTTTCCAGACTGACCTAACTCACGGTATTTTCTGACTTATGGTGTATTTAATTAAACTCATTTCTAATAGAGAAACACACCTCCATTTAATTTACGATGTTTTTATAACATTGTTGATAGTAACAAAGAGTTTGGCTTTACATTAAATTATTTAAAAATTTGATTTGATAAACAATGGACATAGTCTAACTCTACTATTACGTACTTTCATTTTACGTTTATGAAGGTATTTCATATTGAAGTTATATGTGTCAATAATCACACGTAAACTAAAAAATAAATTTGTTAATAATACTATTCTCTTCCTACCTTTAGTTTTGTCACTAAAAATATTTTCCGCAAATATTTGAACCATAAGACTGAAATATTGCATTTCATGCTTCAATTTCTTTAAATAAAATATTTAGTTCATGTGTGCAGCATTTGACACTTTAAATAGTATGTTAAATAGTTATTCTCGAAATTCTATTTATTACTGACGCACACGTGCGATTTTTTAAGAGAATGTAAAGATCCGTTCGCTATTTATCAATGAATTTCAGATTTTTGTAATCGTGCGTAATTAATCTATTGAAAATGTGCTCTTTCCCAACACACCATGAATGAGGGGATTACGGTGACTGGGTCAGTACATACTGAAAAGTTTCACTCAAATCTCACCAACAAACGGTATCCCCTGGGACCCGGTTAATGTGAGAAAGATCACATTGTATTTTTATCATGTACATATATAACGATAGTTTATTGAGTAACTGTTATTGTCATTTAAAAATATATAGTAAAAACAGTAGCATCTGGAAATTTCGTTGAAAAGTTTTGAAAACTGACAAAAATGTAACGGTTCGTGTTAACATCGGATATGTATTTTAGTATTTCTATACTAGATCCTTGTATCGAGAATAACTGTACAAAATTCAACTGAAATTTGGTTTTTAATTCTTCACATATTTTAAATACTGCTTACGACAATAATGTTTTTAAATATTAAAGTTTATACTGGAATGTGTAATGGATTTTTGTACGTGTACAAAGTTATTATTTCAACAAATTTCTCAATGAAATTTTTAGGGTAGATGCTTTGAAGGTAGTCTATTTATAGAACGTTTTCAACCCTGTATAATAGTGACGTATAGTTTGATTGTCCTGAGATCGGAATCATCGAAGCTCTTGCACGAGAATGTAGTCGACGCGCCAGGAAATCACCATAATTCATGATAAATCATAAACGAAGACTTCATTCATTTGACCGGTGTAATTTCTTTGGGATTTCCTTAGTTTTGACTCGGTCGGCCAGACTATACCAGATTATCGTTCTACGAGAGTCCGACGCTAAAGAATGAGGCGACACATTGTTTATTATTGATACATAGTTAACGTACTTTTTTAATACGGTCCACACAGAAGTTTGTAAATGTATTCATATTTTGTTGATAATTGTGTCCGAGTATTTTTCTAGAGAAATTAGTTTACATAATATGAGGAAAATGTTTGTTTCAAAACTTGCACAACGGCAGTTTTCGAGAAAAATTTATTACTAGCTTTGCTTGTACGTCACTAGGAAAACCGCAGCGTCGTGTGAACAGATAAAATATATCCGATGATTTGTAATGATTATTCATACTCTCAAAATATATTTGATAACGGCGTGCATCGTTTTTATTTGCATGATTTCTTCATTAATTCACTTGGAATTATTAACGGGAGAAAGACACCACCTTGAACGCGCGGTATAAGATATACAATTTATTACAGAAATATACAGCACATTATTCCGACAGTAGATTATCGAAACGGCCCGAGCGGAAAGTCCAACAAGGCTCACGCGGCAATGATTGCGTTAATGAATAATTCAACTTCGATCTAGAACAATGTTTCATAAAATCCGAAGAAAGTTCATTAGTTTCATGACCAGTCTCAAAATAGGTCACCTTGAAGGTCTGCATTGTAGTAAGATGGTCACCGATAAGCGATTGTATAGCTATTTCGCGAAGGTTTTTGCCGTCATAAGATGGCGGTGGGTGAATCATATTGTTCGCAAGGACTTTCATTGACCACTCGCACTCCAATCACGATTTCAACTCGTAAACTTTCTACGCTAAAGTGTGCAATGACGAGTTACGCCTACTCGTGAATATACACTGCGGAGCATAACTGTAGCACCACTAAAATTTTCAAGAGTTTCGAACGTTTATACGGTGTGTTCGATTTAAGCGAGGACTTGTATTGGGTTGTGTAATAAATTCCCTCGTTTTTCTTATTTTATTTTTTCCCGCTATTTTGTGTTTTGTTATGTGAAGTATACATATTGTATATGCACTTTAATCTATCATATTAATGTAGATATATTAATATGCAATTGTTCGAATTAATCAATTTTAATCAATTTTCAGGCTTTTTCAATGGAAGTTCCTGGAGGCAGAAAAATTAATTTTCGACATCTTCTCGAAATCTCACTCAAGTTGCGTGGCACCCAAGCTCCAAGTTTTTGAGTAAAGCCGCTTGGGTGACATGCAACTTTAGTGAGATGTCGAACAGATGTCAAAAATGAATTTTTCAGCCTCTTGGAACTTCCTTCGAGAAAGCCTAAAAATTGATTAAAATCAATTAATTTGAAAAATTGAAGCAGATAGGTTTGCAGAGCAAGAAAAAGACTTGCAAATGCATGTGTACACTTTACCTAACAAAACACAAAATCGCGGGAAAAAAATAAAATACAAAAAACGCGGGAATTTATTACGCAACCCAATATATCGCTAATACCGTCAGCTCGATGAACTTTGTCGTTCCATATCTCGGGAATGGTTTAAGTTTAAGCTAAAGACGCGTATAGACAGTATTTTGAAAACGTGCAAGAATAGATAATAAATAATATAGAGTTTCCGTTTAAAAATCTAGTGTTCACAGGGGATTTCAAGGTCGTGTGAATATCAGCATGATATAGGCCCTGTCATGTGCTACCACTTTTTGTCTGAATCGTTTTTTTACATTTAACTGTTCACACAGTGAACTGAAACACTGATTTCTACATGTTAATAGTGTTACGAGAAAAGAGTTAAAATAGAAACTGTATGAAAAGGGAGTCAAAATATTATTTTTTTCTGAAACAAAGTATTATTTGACTGGTGTAACAAAAGTTATACAAGTTTTTGAAATGAAGAAGTTCAATAAATAATCTGTGGAACTTTCTTTCTCGCGCGTTAATTCAAAAATAGGGATGCTCCTAACTAATTTTTCTCAAAATTTCTCCACAGGGAGCGACGCTCTAACTTGTTACCCCCTGTGTTATTTTTGCAGAGTTAAAAAATCTGAAAAATATGGGTGACGCTATAGTTAGGCAGCGCAGTGTCAACACGAATGACCTACCGCTCGGTCAAACAGACCTGATCGTACGTTAGACAAATGTGTCGCTGATTTCACAAACCGCTAGGCGATATCTCAGCCAGTACAGCTAGCTTGTATCCGGTTAGGTTGGTTGCTAGAGTTTGGTAGCCTTCTCCTTTTAACGATGGGACACGATTGTACATGCAGCAGGAAAATGCGATAGCGAGACGGGTGAAGAAAGAAGTGAAGAAGAAAGTTCGAAAGCTGCGAGGTTACTCGGACTCCGATACGGACGACGATGAGTTCGAGGATGACCTGGTAAGCGTCAAGAGGCGGGATTCGATTTTTAATTGCAAGAACGACTACGGTCTCTCCAGGGAAATCCCGAAACCATGCTACTCGCGGATACGATACAGACTCCCTCGCGATAATGTCAGAGTTATTTCAAGCGGAAGACCTGAGAGTGACTCATCTTGTATATCGTATATGTATAAAAGGCAGTAAGCGGAAGAAACAGCGTTAGGGAATGATTAAGCGGTGCAGATAAAGAGCGGGGAGAGGTTAAACGAATGTCGAGAAGAAGTTATAAAATCATACATAATGCTGTAATTAAAACGCAATTATTCCGAAGTAGATAAATGGGACAAGTTGGCCCAATTAATATCCAGTAGATTAATGGGACTAAATGTTTTGACCCTTGTCCGCTGTTCAGCACGTTTATATTTCACCAATGAAATTGGGCATTCGATTCTGGAAGACATCTAGTTCTATAAACATGGTGTCCCAAAAATGTTGTATCTTCCTTTGTGACAAAGTTACTTGAAATGACCTTACGAATCATCCCTTTCAAGGAAGTAATATTTTTGGAACATCCTGTATACGGACTGTCGATATTTGATTTAACTTAAATATTTCTGTCATCATAAAAAACAAGGGGTTTGCTTTCCAGTGTTCTCGAACAAGGGTTAAGATTCGTTCGTATTTCAACTTTCAAAAGTACACATCTACTCGTTATTCATGCGACTGGCTGAAGCAGCACTCGTCGCCTATGTTTTACCGAGTCTGTGTGCGTTCTGTTAGGTTTCGTTTGATCATGGTTCGCAGAGCAGGCGTCAGTGTGCAAACACAATCTTTCAGAAATTATACCCGTCTCGGAGAGAGATGTTAGTTCACGCGCGAATTATCTTTGCGCTTTCAAGCGATACCGATGGCGTAGCGTAGCCCTTGAACGTTTCGCAAAGAAGATACGAGCTGAAAGAAGATGTCGTTAATTTTACTTTGAAAGTAGTGCGGTTTATCTCGTTGCTGGAACGTTACGTGGAAACCGTATACTATGTAACAGGCTCCAGTATTTTGAACGGTTGCTTCAACTCCTCCATAGTGTCCGGATTTCTGTTCAGCACAAGAGAATAAGTTTACTCATTGTACCTGTTTTTTTTTTAATCTAGTGAACAAATAATGTGTCGCACAGACGGTCAGGTATGATTTAACGTTCGAAGTGTATGTAGAAGCCGTATCGTGCTCTGCTACGGCAGAGATGGCTGAAGCGAAGGGATTAGATACAACTGGCATAGCAATGAATTTCTTCAAAGTTTGTTAAAGCCTATAAATGGATTTTGCCGATTCACCCGTTTGTAGACTAATTTTTCACCGTTACCGCGACAAGTGTGTCACTTATACATATAGTCGCGTTCACTATATACACAGAGTCTGTTCAGTAAAATCAGAACATTCCTGCTCGGCGAAGTCATCTACTTGATTAATATAGATAACAGTTAGTATCTCGTCGCTATCCATCACTGGAACAAAGTATATATTCTGCAATATAAATTGGCTAAGTTTTTATCCTTTATCTGACGGAGGGGATTTATAATATTATCTATATTGTGTGTTTCTAGAGATATCATAGCCTTTGATTGCTAACGCTTAGTAGTTGGAATCAGCAGAAGTTCAATTAGTACACGAAGTAATGGCCTTCTGTACAATGTGAATGAAAAGCGCGATCTTCAAATGTATAAAAAGTCGAGTGCATTTAATTCCTCGAGTACAAGTAGGATTAATATTTATAAGTCGACTTAATCTGATTAAATAATTTTTGCTTGGAACAATTTTCCTCTGAATTGTTCGTGTTAGCAGTTTTAATGCTACAATTCTGATGAATTTTAATACATGCAGAATTTCGAGGAACATTTCGAGCTGAAGTTAGCATAGAAAGTTTAGAAAAGTTTTTCTGAAAGTTGGTTGGAAAGATTAGAAAATTTCGAAGTTTAGAATACAGGCCCCGGAACATGCGATGTGGCAACACCAATCCGATCAGCTGGTCCGATCCAGCTACTGCACATTTGCAGTTGCATGTAGAGACAGCAATAATACAACGCGAACGACTTCAAGTCGGACTGAGACAGCGTTGCCAAATTTACCACGTTCCGGACTGTGCTAGAGACGTTTTAATAAACAATTAGACTCTTTTTTTCACATGCTTTGCACCTATTAAAACCAGAGAATTTGGAAAAGAATCGTCTTGATATCATTGATAGGTTTGTAAACGTACATAACATGCACAATTAAACAGCCGGTATAATGAATTTACGATACAATGTCGATTAGTTAAATTTTTTATTATGATGACATAACTACGGATGGGTCGTGTGTGATCCAAGAAGATTTTTATTAACCGAGATACGTTGGTCATCAGTGGATGGTGTGTTTGTAGTGATTTCGTCAATTGCAACCACGCGATCAGTAGAGAATCGTGCAATCATTCACAATGACTTTAGTAGTTTCGACAAGGACTCAGCTGTGGGTCTCATTACGTGAGAAACATTCGTTTATGCGAGGATAGCCACCGGGGTGGGTCACAGCGTTCACATTGGTGTACTCTTGAAACAACTTAAACATAACAGCACGACGTGAAAGTATATTTTGGGATCCCTAACCTGAACCTGGGGAAATCCTGTTGTATATTGACCAAGTAATAGTACCCACAAGAGTATAAAAGATTATTCGTTCGAATTTGGAATCCGTGTATTTATTTTGATTTTATCAACAACCCAATATATAAGAATTATTAAAACTTTCCACACCATAACTACATACGATAAAAACAGCATTTTTCAATTCCGGCGAACTTAATTAAATCGTTTTTGCTTCTGCATAAATTTCGAATTTGCATAAAGTTTCAGAACGCAGCCAAGAGTAACTATACATACTTGTTTGATCAACATGACATATAGCACACTCTCTTAGTCAGATTTAATGTAGTGCTTTAGTACAGGTACATAAAAGCAAACAGCCTTGAAATATGAGCGCTTGCACCCGTATCACGAAAAATATTTTACTAACCACATTTTTATTAACCAGATATACGGGTTAGTTTCCACTGAGAAATTACAGAATCAGTCTAATTATAGGCGAAGACTATAACGCGGTAGAATATTTTAGTTATTGACGTAAGCTGTAACAAAGTTATTTTGATCGGATTCAAAAGCGTAAAGGGTGGTTCATAATTCGCGAACTAGCTTTAAAATGTCACCGCCTTTTACTAGATTAATTATATTAAATTGATTCCATGACTGCTGTTAACATCGTAACGACCCGATTTCTGCCTTAATATTCTTCTCAAGCTCTTCCGTTCATTATTAAAATTATATACCTAATTGATGATGTTTATTCACTGTTTTGTTTATCAATTTTTGGAGATATTTAATTCATTTCCGTTGGAGGGTTAAAGTAAATGTAGGCAACCAGTAAATTTCCTTCCGTGAAAGGATGAGGAAGTTGTTCTGGTGATTGTAGCCGCGAAGAGAATCGTAAGCGGTCGCCGTCGGATCGCGACTTAACGGACACTCGGTATGTGTTTCATTGGAAACGAACGTTCCATATGTTACAGCCTAATAGGAAAAAAAGAAGGCACGGAGACGAGCACAGACAGCTCCGAACACATTGTACCGGAGGCGTGTTGTTTTATTAGCGGCTCCGGTCATGTGTGTTACGTCAATTGCATGAAAATAACGCAGGATGACTCATTACGGCAGACACCATTTAAGGAAACGAGAAAAGCGTCCACCGTTCACTTTATCCAAACGGCAGTCGCCTTTTATCGGTATGTGACCTTGCGGGCGTGACCCCGGTCTGGATTTATTTACTATCAAAATTCGACGTGTGTGTTACGAAGTTTTACTTCCCGGATGCAACCGTGAGTCATGCGATTTTGGCGAGTCTTATTATTAGCGGTTCGCGTTGCCGTCGCGCGTCGTTCAACAGAGTTGGAAGAGCAGATCGGTGATTATGCGTTTTGATGTACGGTGCAGGTCTCTCGATTTGATAAAACTGTTTTGTAATCGTTGATTAAGTAAATGACTGATGTTCCACAGCAGACAGTGAATCGGAAGAGCAACCTATATAGGTGTTCTTACCTGTGAACTGTGGATTATTACGCAACGCTTATGCTAGACTCCAGCGATTAGCCGGCGTTATACCGAGAGCCACAGGTAGTTTTTCGACGTTTCCTCTGTAACCCTTTTTTTCCCCACTCTCATCGATGATGTATAAGCTATTTGTGTTATCGATCTGTATTACAAGGACGTCTTGATAGTGTGATCTTAACACATGTCGAGATCTGCATATTACGTATGCACGCATGAGACATATTTCCTTTCTCGTTTCGTCCACCGGTCGCAGTCGTATCAACTGTCAATGCCGGATAAAATATTTCCTCCGGGTAGAGCGGTTTCAGAAATAAATAGCGAAAGTATCGCTGTTGAATCATGAAATAAATGATTAATTCCCAGTGATTTATACCCATTTCCTCTGGGTGGGGCACTTTAAGAAATAAGTAGCAGTGTCAAGGTAACTTTGTTTATGATTTTTAAGTGATAACTTTAATCATGAGATACAATGATTAATTACCAGTAATTTATACCGAGTAATTTTCTCTGGGTAGAACACTTTAAGAAATAAATCGCAAAATCGAGGTATTGTGGTGAGATGACAAGAAGGTCTCTGGCAGCAGTGTCGTTAGATGAGGGAGAGGTTACCCTCTCTCCACCAGTAATGTAATGGGGGTAACAGCGTCAGGGGAAGGGGAGGGGAAGGTAGAGTGGGGATACAAGTCTTGATCTAGCAACACAACCCCGGGGATCTTCTTGTTATCTCACCACAGTATCTCTGTTTATAATATTTAAGTAATAACTTTCGTTGTGAAATGAAGCTACAATTATGGTATATCATGGGATGATTTTAAAGGTGCTTGTCGTTAAATTGAATAATTTTATTCAATAATACTTTATTCTCTATGTACATAGTATTTTCTCTGATATTTCAGTTAATATTAGGGATACCCAAGTTTGCTAACATTTCGTGTGAAATCAATCTGTAATTAATTAGACACTGTACTAAATATTACTGAATTATATAAATATAAAAAAGCGACTGCTAAGAATTCTTAAGAATAATTAGAGTTACAGTAAGGAGCATAACTGATTCTACTCACTTTAAATCAGAATAACTTTTTTATGAATGGACCAAACGACTTCAATTTCTCTGTAAGGCTAGAAGAATTAGTTTAGTAAATGATGTGTAAAAAATATGTCGAAAAAATGCATGTGGACGGAATTGTGAAAAACAATAGTAAAAATTGATTTTTACAACTTTTTTAGCTGGCCCAATAACGAAAATTTAAAAGATGTGTCTGGTCAACTGGTATATATTATATACGTTTGCGAATTATAAACGATCAAAAGTGGTAAAAATTGCAGTTTTTCAAAATCTCGGTCTTTTTACCACTATTGATCGTTTATAATTCGTAAACCAATTAACCAATTTCAATGAAATTTTCGGAGCGTATATAATTTATACCAGTTGACAAAACACATTTTTTAAATTTTCGTTATTGGCCCAGCTAAAAAAGTTGTAAAAATCAATTTTCAGTATTGTTTTTCACAATTCCCCGACCAAATGCATTTTTTCAACTTATTTATTAGACGTCATTTGCTAAACGAATTCTTCTAGCCTTACAGAGAAATTGAAGTCGTTTGGTCCATTCATATAAAAGTTATTCTGATTTAAAGTGTGTGGAATCTCTCTCATTTATGCTCCTTACTGTACTATAATAATCTGAATAATTTTGGTTTGCAATATCATTTTAACGAAGCAGTTTCCTATTCAGAATTAGTGTTTCCTTTATCACAGTCATATAACATTTCGAAATTTTTGTTTCGCGGTAAACAACACATTGTAGATTGGTTTCCATGTCAATTGATATCAAATAAAATGTCGCTAACGTACAGGGTGATTCACGTAACAAAAATAAGTCTTCACCTCTTTCCCGATTGCAACTAGATAACAATGTTCCCAGGGAAAGATGAGAACGATAACCTTTTTTCACAGGTGCGCTATTGCATGCGGATTTTACAGTCGCATCATTTATGTTTAAAGGGATACGTGTATCTTTCTTTGCATATATGAAACTATCACGGTCATTCTGGGTTAAAAAAATGGTACGATAAATAGTGGCAACAAGTGATTAGTTTGTGACATATTATAAATAAACGTCTTTATCAAAGAAGATGCTCGAGAAATTGCTCTACGATAAGTTGTTACACACAAGGGAACTACGCGGCTTGATAAATCGATATCGCTGAACAAGTTATGGTGTCTTATACATAGTACTAGAGATATTATCAATAAGTAAGGCACTAAACATTTGATGTATCGTGAACGTACGGCAAAGAAGTTCTAATGTTTGTTCAATTTTTTAAATTAAATCACGATTAAGTCTTATTTCGTTAATCTCGTCCACATTAACACACAGTAACAATTTTTAAAATTGAATCACGAATAAGTCTAGATCATCCTCCTTCTCTTGATGATACTTCACGAGAAGGATATGCTCAATTTGGGTTATTAAGCCTCTGCGACAAAACAGTGTGTACCATGTGTATGTAACAATCTTTTGTCTGGAGAAAATGTCGAGCGTAATTTTGCTATGACATTGTTCAGCAGAAAAAGTATCTTGAACTTTACATCTGGTTTACATTCAAATATTTTTGATCATTTGATTTGTATAATACATCAAGATTGTATAATAAATCAAGGATAAAATGAGAAGAATTAATAAGTAAATAGTACAAAATTATACATTAATACAAAGACTTATAAAATTGATTAATTTTTAATTAATAAAGGGGTCACCAAGAACTAGTAGAACCACAGGATTTAACAAGGGAAGTGTCCGACTTCGATTTTGATAATCTTTTGTGAGACGATGGTATATGGATACCTAATGATGTCTGCAAAATATTAAGTGTAATTACTCAATAGTTTGAAAGATATAAACAACTTAATTTTCACGCAACCTGCTTACACGGCTAATGGAACTTCGAAAGGTATGAAAGTTTAATTGTTTATATCTTTAGAATTATTGAGTAACTAAACCTAATATTTTGCAGACATCATTAGGAATCCATATACCATCGTCTCACAAAAAATTATCAAAATCGAAGTCGGACACTTGTGGTCCATCCCTTGTAAGAGAATTTTTCTTAGATCAAGGCTTTAGTAAATACAGTATATGGTGCCGTTAATACTTTAATGTTCAGCGATCTCTATTCTTTAATTCATGCAGTTTCAGTTTAAAGACAATGGTGACCTGCGAAATGTTTAATATTTGCAGTGCTGACAATTTTCTTTAACCAAGACATTTTGCATAGCCGTGAGAACTAAATCACCGTTTGACCATGTGATTGAGGTACATTTTTTTCACCCAGAATGAATGGCATTTAAACGGCTTATTCATATGCTTTAACACTAACGTATTTTCATTCTTTGGACGCATGCCAACCATAATACTAACAACTGGAAGAGTGGACATCCGTTCTTCTCTAGGGTAAGTAGCCACGTGTCTGATCAGCTTAATGAGCCATTTGCACACGTACTTACATTCCTCGCACTTCACGTTGTTTAAGCACGTTTAACGATAACGCGGTTCTCTGTTTTGAATAATGTTTACGAAAGAGCTCGGCACGTGAAGCAACGTACAACAATCTTGTTAACCTGTAATGAATACCTTTGGATAAAAACGAACAATCCCAACGAAGTCACTGATATTTCCACTTTGATCGAGACTTCGGCACGTTAGGCTATCTCTGACGATTTACGGATCCACAGAGCCTTCAAACTTCACGCAATGTTTTGCAAGCAAAAATGTTGAACAACTGATAATAGTTCGCAGGATGATGAACAGTGTCCCGTTTCCCAATTTCTTATCTATTTGTGATGCTTCCAACCTTTGTTCTTAGTTCACGGTTATTTCTCGCGCATTACAATAGCGATAAGAAATCAGTATGCACATTTTTGTTCGATTTTCATGTTCTCAATTCGCAACCGGCACGATTCATCGATGTCCTTGGAGCATGATTGTGCTGTGCGATTTATATATCCACGATAGAATGACATGTTTTCAAGACCATGAAGTCAACTCGGTTGGGAACACACTGCGATACCATTTCATAATTGGAACTCGATTATCGTTGCCTTTCGAAGAACAAATGAAACTCGATACACTTTTCGTCGAATTGTTTCTCAAGTCCTACTTTAGTAGTCTCATCCGAATTAAAATTTTCGAATTATAATTATTTAAAGAAAAAACGATGCAGATACGTCGTCGATAATGAATTGATTTGGGAGTTTAAATCAATTTCAGAGCATATTTCGTTTTCGATCGTTCGAACTGTCCCCGATCAGTCTCATTTTCGACTAGTATGATCGTACACCCAAAGTGAAATCAGTATTGTGATGGAATTGGCAAATAATTGCAGGTGCTTCCGTGCGGCCTACGAAAATTCTGGCACGTAAGACCGTATTTACAAATTTTCTAACCCGTAGACGTGAATCGAAAAATATAATTGCTAGGGGTGTGCGGGTTCCCGAAATTTCGGGTTTGGATCGGGTCGGATCCCGAGAGTTTATGAAGTTTGGGTACTCGAAATTGTGTAAGAGTCGAGCCGCAATCAGGTGCAAGAAAACTGCAATCGGGTGAAGTGAATTGTGGGGATCACAAAAATGCGTAATCACATGAAGCTTTTTTATGAGCTTCTAATCTAATTTTACATTTTCACTTTCCGGGAACCCGATCATTGCAAACTTACCAGGCCCGAACCGACCATAATGTCGAGTACCCGAAGTCGCGACTATCCGAATTTTATAAACTTTCAGGATCTCGATCCGACCCGACCTAAAGTATATTCCACGAGAGAGTAACCGCGTTTCGCGCAGCTTAGTAGATGGTGGGGGCGCAGCGAGCCCATCATCTCTCACTCCAATACCCACTCCCCACTTTCTTGAACCAATTAGGGCGAAGATGCGCAAAGACGAACGAAAACGGTTACTCTCTCGTGGGGTATACATACTATAATCCGAGGCTCGGGTACCCGCACACCCTTATGGTTACCCCAGCGCAGCGTCTGGATTTAAATCCTCGAACTAAGACCGAAAGCTCTGCCTTGAAACGAATTACTGTGCCCACGTAATTGTTCTCTAATACCGTTAACAAGTAACAGTGAATCTGTTATTTATTTGACGTGTGAACCGAATTGCTTGTTAATTAAATAATAAACAGAAATATGAATTTTGTAGTATCTAGCACTAACTGATTAATGCGTCACATCGTCATGGAACGAATCTATGAAGAATTTCACGCACACATCGTTGAAAATCTATTTTACAGATTTCTCAGTTGCCATTAAAGATACATTCTGCGGAAAACTAACAAAATTCGACAGTATTGTTGTATTATTTATTAAACTGTTCATCGAGGATCGTTATCTTGGCGCTCAAAAAAATCCAAATCGAACACTGCAATTACTGCTTTTCATCATGCGCCCATTTTGAGTACAACAAAAAAACAACTTTATAGAAGCACTTTCGTTATAACGGAGACTTGTGGGATTTTAGAGAGTTTAAAAAGAAATGATGCATTGCGGTTATAAAATCGTATGATTGCGTCAATGCGAAACATTGACGTCTCTTTTATACTTCAATAGATACTATAAAAACTTTCGAATCTTTTAATTGAAGCATTTATTTCGATCTTTTGTATTATAATGTTTTCTACGAAGACAGTCAAAGTCGTTAATTTATTTGTTCATTATGCATCTTAGAGGAATTTTCTGGTGATTGCTTGGTAAACAAGAATTTAATCAATTTTATCTTTGTATCTACGGCTACAAGGTTACACCCGATAAACTTGAAGATTTTCGGAAATAAAATTGATTTTTCCTCGAATTCAAGCTGCTCTGCAATCCCATAAAGTTACAAAATTGTCATTTTCTTGTTAAATCCTTCCTAATTAATAAGAGTGGGATGGATGCAATTGTTATAAGTGTAGATATCTTTTTTTCGAAAAAGAGACCGTAAGAACATAAAGAAAATTACGGTACTGTCAAACATTTGCAAAAAACAAGCTATACCATGCATATGACTAGTGTGTTTTACTAAATGGTGTATACATCAACATTGTTTTTCTGCCTTCTTTTTTCTATCACACCATATTCTAGCCTTGGACAATCCTAGAAAGACTAACAAATAAGCTTGTCCGCGTAAATAACTATTCGTTTCCGACGCCTCTCTACACATTTTTAACGTAATAGAAATGATTCTTTACCCACAATGTTAAAAAACAACGATAAATAATTTTCTCTGTCTCTAAATTGTTTAGTATGTATTTCCTTTGGTCTTTCTACGATTAAATAGCGAAATATATTTAACACTGGAACCACCGAACCAGTTGAAATGACCTTCAAAGTACTTGTCTTACGCGGAGAATTATTAATTAAAATGATTTAGATATACATAATATTACAATATAAAGATCTCTCTGTTCGGCAGTTCTAATGTTAAGAGTTACCATCGCACACGTAATGGAGATTGCACAAAAAGTTAATCACTATACTTCTTCCCAAAAGTAAAGAGACATACAGGGTGATTAATGGGCTGCGGATTTTTATACAAAATAAAAATATTTCGCATTGATTGTGGCTAGCAGGAGTAAAATAAAAATAGATTTCATCCCTTAATAACTTTGTTGCGTTAAAAACAATATTCTTAAATTTTTCCAATCTTCTACTGCTTTATACTTCATCTAGCCGATTGCCAATGCAAAAAATTATTACTAGCGGGTTTTATGCATTTATGATAAAAATGGGCACGTACAATTTAAAGCAGTGGACATGTTGAAAATATTTAAGGACTTCAATGTTTTAGTTCCAGCTTAATAGGATAATTAACAGAAAAATAGAATTTTTATTTGGCTCCTGTGTTCTGCAATCAATGCGAACATTTTTTATTTCACATAAAGATCCGCAGTCTAATTACATATTATGTACATTGTATCTCAAACATTTTTTCACTTGCCAAATACAAGTAATTAGCACATTTAGCTGAATCACCATGCCTGTCGTTAATTCGCCGTATCGACTACAATGCACTTTTGCTGTAGTGTGTCCAGCAAGCAAGAACTTCAACAGATTTCAATATTCACCTACTATTGACGTGACACGTGTCAGACTTAACAAGTTAAGAGTAATGCTGTCCATCAACGTGCCTTATAAAATTCGCACGCTTGCTGCATCTGCAGTATCCGTACTCCGCCTGCCCCCCTCTCCTCACATCCCTCACTTTAAGTTCTTTTTTAATCGTTAGCCTGGCGTGTCCGTGGAATTATGCAACGGTGCACAGGTATCAATAACGTTATGAAAAACCATGTTACCGGCGTTGAACCGAGATGTCAGTCGCGGTCAAGGCGACCATGTCCAGAGTTCAGATTGACACTTCCGTGCTGGAGATGTGTTCCTCCGTTCACTTGAACACGTGTCACGAGTGGAGGTATAGAATTACTGGAGATCAGTGTCGGACAGAATTCGCTCGCAGTTCTCATTAAAGCATTCCAATGCGAAAATTTTGTCACAGACCAATCGGTCGATCGAGACTCCCGATCGACTCAGATTTTCCTGTAACAAGAACAATACAAATTTTGAATTCCGACTTGCTAGTTTATTAATTATCGGGGGATATGCCGGAATATTCTCGTGCAGAAATAATTACAGTAAAGTCTTGATCTAAGCCGGATCCTCGGGTCCGTGCTCCGACATAGATCGTGTAGGGCTCCTATTTTTTTTTTCCTGACCTCATCAGAAAACTTGCTGCATAGATTCATTTTAATCGAAATGAAAAAATTCGGTTCTTTTTTTAATTGTCAAAGTGAAATCTAAAGTATTCCTTGCAGGCCGAAGTCCATCAAGTAGATTCAAATCTGCACGTTGCAGAACTTTGGTTAATATATGTCATTTACTTCTATTACTTCATCGCTTGCACAGGTGACACCACCTTATAATTGACGAGAAAAAATTGTACTGACCCATTTGTTACTTTTCCGCTTGTGTGGTTTTATTAATCGTGACTAAACAAGTCTATATCGGTTACTGTTTAAAATTTTCATACAATTATATAAATAAATAAAATTGTGTAATAAGATAATTATTTTACAGTAGATCGAAAATATATTTCAACCCATTATTACAGTTTAAATATAGGCAATTTTTTGTGAATCGGGTATTTAGTGTTTAAATACTTCTTGGACCCACTGTATACCTTTCCTAGAAGCAGCAAGGTGAATACAAGCGACGTAGCATTCGCAAGCTTGTTATTGATTATTTTGAGATCATCACTAACCTAGAACAGTCTTCGTTAATTATTTCAGAGTGGCAGCCAACGAGTTTTGCCACAGTCTTTTATATAAAATCTTGAAATTTGCATAGTTAATATAATAATTTAATTTTAATTTAATTTAGTTAATGATATAAAAAACAGGACAGAGTTTAAATAGTTCTAAATATTTGTCTTCGACATTGATCTCCAGTACCAGTAGATTTACATATTCGAATGAAACGATGCTCACATTTGGTGAAGTGTGAAAGCGTAAGCGCTTCAAGTAAAAGTTTGAGAAAGTTTATGATTGATCTTGAACTCTCACCGGAGCATTTTGTCGAGTAGGTGCTCATTACTAGACGTCGACTTCTAAAATGTCAAAGATCACTACGAATTGTGTTGTACACAATGTGTATGGATCAGTTGATAAGGTTTCGTGGAAGTCAAACGAACTTGTATACAAATATGCATTCTATTTCTAAAATTAGAATTTATCCAATAGAGATTAACGTTTTGATAAGGAGTCGCGAAATATTTTATTTACAATAACATTTAACTTCTGAGTTTTATGAAATCTTCGAATGCTTTTTATCAAATCGATCAATTGAAATTAAGATATGTAAAATCGAAGTTAAGATAGCGTTTTTCGACATTAAATAAAATCACATAATTGATGGCACACGCTTTACATCGGAATAATTTTGTTCTTATAAATGGATCAAACGATTTCAGTTTTTTTGCCAAGCTATTGCAGATGGAGTAGTTAACTATGTGATATCTAATGAAAATTTCTGAAAAATTGCGTTTAGTCTGAATTACGACAAGAATAATAAACAATTACCAAATTTAAAAATTGTTTGAGTTCCTTGAAAAAGGAGGTTCCTCCCTATATTACCATTGCAATAGAATATTTTTGTTCATCTACCTTGTATCTACACCTACTAAATTGAAAAATAACATTTATAAATATGTAACTCTATTTTCAGTTCGAAATCCATTTAATAAACATTGTCACTGTGATACGATATTCGCTGATAACTAGACTGCGGATTTTATTTATTCATAACAACAATGGATAAGTCAAATATAAAATAGTAAAAACGTCAGAAGAAAAACGTCGTTTTGTAAAGTATTCAACACAGAATACTAATTCTTTCTTGCCTGCTGTCTCTTGTAATTGACGTAGGAAGAAGTGTTCATTTTGCATAAATATCCGCGGTCTACTGATAACAAAATTCGTCGACTATGTCGGGTTATACATCAGCCGAATTATGTCACAAAAAATGTTACTCAACTATTTTGCATGTACCTGCAAATTATTCCATCGTGCGTATCGATGAGACCACTTTGCATGCTTTGAAACGATCGAGTGATTTTGTTACTTAATTTTGAATCGATTTTTACACATGCTTTTTCTGTGGTCGCATGTTAATTCTGGTTAAATGTATCCAGGTCATGAACCAAGAAGTCAAGAAGGAGACTCCACTGCAGTTCAAATTCCGTGCGAAGTTCTATCCCGAAGATGTCGCAGAGGAATTGATCCAAGATATTACGCTGCGGCTTTTTTATCTTCAGGTTTGTACCAAAAATTCATAGCCTTTCTTGTTCCCATATAGAGTAGAATACAAGTAAATTTCATTTCTAGAGGTTTGTGGGTACCTGTGCCTCGAGTCGGGTCGGAATTCGAATACCCAATTGCAATGTTCGAGTACCCAAAAAGTGAAAAAGCGCCATACTCTTGTGATCAGAAATTTTGGGATCCTCGAACTTGACTCAATCCGATTTTCGGGAGCCCGGCCCGAAATTTTCGGTACCTGCACACCCCTAGTAATTTCATTCATGGCCAATGAAATCATTGGATTCCAACTCAAACTAAAACCACAATTAAAAATGTGAAACACAAACGTGATATCTTGCAATTGACGTGGTCTTGTAAGTGACGTAAATGCTATGGGGAAAACCACAGATGAAACGTTGTTGAGTAACGCTAAAATAATTAGATAAAAGGAAAAGATAAAGTGGGAATGCCTTTTATACAAAAAGAAACGATTTCTGTCCTTCGTGTGAGATACAGTAAATCCTCTATAAATGCAAAAAAATATCCCCTCCACTGTAGTAATCTGATCTCGGCTCGGGTATATCGGTGTGAACCACTACTAATGCGACGCGGAGAGTCGCAGTCGTCGGCACAGTTCAAAGACACGTGGGTCGTCACAATGCAACACCAATATTTAATCTTTTTTATTATTACTTGTATTTTTATGAAACTTTCATCAATGTTGATTAAAATATTAAAATAAGACCAAACACGATATAATTTCAACTGTATTTAGTGGTTTAATTGACGATGAACGTTTCGGGCGCAAGGAAGGACAGCGTATGAGAAAGAAAGAGACGCGGAGAGTCTCAGTCGCTGTCCTTCTCTACGTGCGGCTCGGCATTCAAAGCTCAAAAAAATAGTTTCCGTCTACGATAAATGCAAACGAATACCCCCGAGGCTTTTGCGTTTATAGAGGAGTTACTGTATGTTGTTTCGAAACGTACGCACAACGCAGAAGTAGACTATAGATAACTCATATTTGGAGTATAGCTGTTTAAAAATTGTTTCAAGTCTGTACCCCTACCACAAGGGTAGTTATTCCACGATGTAATGTATTATATGTCTTCTGTTCTGCTCAACAAAAAATTACGAAAAAATTCGTGAACATTCTTCCAAATAGCACACATAACAGTGAATTATTTCAGAATTTTTGGTTGGAAAATCGATTTTTAAAAAAATCCGGAAGCATAAAATGGTCGATTGACAATTGCAAATCTATTACATAGTAAGACATGACAGTGCAAGAAGTGTTTAAAATGATTTTTTATTGGAAAACATGTTGTGTTTGTCTCATGTTGTTTGTTCTATTTTTAGTGATACGTCGAATACAATGTTGTATATAGAGCACAATGCCTCGTACAATGAAATAACACTTTTCAATGTCAGATATGTCGCGTATTTAAAAAGATCCAAGATTTACAATTTCCTGGGAAAGACGTGACATTTTAAGGAATGACTGCTAATCTGTGAAACGTTAAATGGATTATCAGGAGAACAAAGCTTTTTAAAACTTCTGACAGAAACTTCTTAAAGAAATCGCCGCTAATGGACTGACATAAAAAGGCACGATTAGATTTCCCCGAATAAGTTTGAGTGACGAAAGTATCGTATTGCATAATACGATCTTATTATCAAAATAATTTCATGATAATACAAAATGTAACTTTCATATATAATATTCATTCATTTTGTTTTCCTACAAAATTTGCAATTCTAAATAATTTCTTCTTGAACTGAAACTTTTACGAATAATACAAACAGAATACGTACGTTAAATAAAGCGTTTGGTTCAAATTTTCACTACAAATACAGGTGTCTTATGGTTTATTCACAAGATATACATATGATTAAGAAATATAAGAATTTGACGGTCCATTATTCAACTACTATTCGTAATAGAATTGCGTGTGGCTCAACAAGACTAAATTCACAGCTGCACGTTATCATTCAATTCATTTGTATGCTATTACAATGCGAAAAGTTAGAAGTGTTATTACAGTATATTACTTCAGCGATTTCTGCTGTTTCTGCGAGGCTATGCAACGAGAAAGGCAATTCAAAATTAATGTTGAATTTGTTTTAGGTAAAAAATGCTATCCTTACGGACGAAATATATTGTCCTCCGGAAACATCGGTACTGTTAGCTTCTTACGCAGTCCAAGCAAGACATGGAGATTTCCAAAAGGGCACTCATATTGCTGGCTTCCTAGTAAATGATCGTTTACTGCCGCAACGTGTTGTGGACCAACACAAGATGAGCAAAGAGGAGTGGGAAAGTTCGATTACTAATTGGTGGCAGGAACATCGCGGTATGTTACGTGAGGACGCCATGATGGAGTATTTGAAAATTGCTCAGGTAATGATATATGTTATCCTATCTGCCAAAAACTCTTTAAATTATACCTGTCTTGGTAATAACGTACGATATTCCTATGTCTAGGATTTGGAAATGTACGGAGTGAATTATTTCGAAATTCGTAACAAAAAGGGCACGGACCTCTGGTTAGGTGTTGACGCATTGGGTTTGAACATATACGAGAAGGATGACAAGCTGACACCAAAAATTGGTTTCCCGTGGTCCGAGATCCGAAATATCTCCTTCAACGATAAGAAGTTTATAATTAAGCCGATCGACAAAAAGGCGCCGGACTTCGTGTTTTTCGCGACTAGAGTTAAGATTAATAAACGAATTTTAGCATTGTGTATGGGCAATCACGAACTCTACATGCGCAGGCGCAGACCTGATACGATTGACGTTCAACAAATGAAGGTATTTTGATTTGTGTCCGTACCATTTTCGTAATACATTTTTTTGTAATAATAATGGAATTTATTTGCGATGCCCAGGCTCAAGCGAAGGAGGAAAAGATTGCGAAACAGCAGCAGAGAGAAAAGTTGCAATTGGAGATAGCCGCGAGGGAACGCGCAGAAAAGAAACAACAGGAATATGAAGAAAGACTTAGAAATATGGCGGAAGAAATGGATAGGCGGCAAGCCGAATTGAACGAGGCTCAGGAAATGATTCGACGTCTGGAAGAACAGCTGAAACAGTTACAAGCTGCCAAAGAAGAATTAGAAGACCGTCAGAAGGTAAGTGTGTATAGGATCTAGTCTTCATAAGTACAAGAAGCTGTTGAATTATGAGAAACTTGGCTACTTCAGGGTGTACAAGTCATGTTGTACAGGATGTTGTACAAAACCAAACTAGTCGAGCGTAATTTAAATTGTCTGTGTAGTTTAATTGAAACTAGATGTGCTACAATATAAAGTTTAACACAATGAACATGTGATGTAAAACACTTGCACATGAATCGGTTTAGGTAGTAATGTTGAAATTGTACAAATAATTTATAACTTGTTTTTGTCTGTAGGAACTTACGGCTATGATGGAGAAACTTGAACTTTCACATGAAATGGAGGCTGCAGAGCGTGCCAAGCTCGAGCAAGAAATAAGAGCCAAGCAAGAAGAGGTACAGCGCATTCAGTCTGAAGTGGAAGCGAAGGATGCAGAAGCAAGAAGACTGCAAGAGGAATTTGAAGCAGCCAAGTATGGAACTTCATTTCCTTTTTATACTGATCTCTAAATATCCTAGCATCATTAATTTAACTGTAATAAGCAGCGACACAGAACAGCTTTATTAATAGATTCCGGATTTTAGACACCAATATACTTTTAATAATTGCATAAAAAGCATACAAGAGAAACAAATGATTTAATGAATTTTAACTGAATGACTTTATCGAACAGATTGAGACAGGAAGAGGCAGATAGAGCATATCAGGATAATAGTGCAACGCCGCATCATCATCATGTTGAAGAAAATGAAGAAGGTGAAGAAGATGGTGAATATGATTATATTCCTCACGGTGATGTCACTAAAGATCTTGCTACTGACGAATCAATAATCGATCCGGTCGAAGAACGACGCACCTTAGCAGAGAGGAATGAACGTCTTCATGATCAACTTAAGGTACTTTCTTTTTATTTTTTTTTTTTGACATTCCCATTAGCAATGTTGTAGAAAGAAACAAATTTAAGGAACTAATAGAAAAGTATTTTTTTAAAGTAATTATATTAATTAGAATTAAGCAGTGTACCTATCTAAAGATATGTATTTATGCTACAAAAAAAAATCAAATGCTTCTGTCGATATATGTAAATTCCCAAAGTAATATTATACATGTATTCTAACCAAACAACAACCTGTTTCAGGCTCTAAAGAAGGATCTTGCGCAATCACGCGACGAGTCGAAGGAAACCGTTATGGATAAAATTCATAGGGAAAACGTCCGCCAAGGTCGTGACAAATACAAAACGCTTCGTGAAATTCGCAAAGGCAATACTAAGCGTCGTGTCGATCAGTTTGAGAACATGTAAATTATATACTCGTCTGCCTACATGCCTGCCTGCCCATTTCATCCTGCCGTGAAAAATTCTGTTCCACCTTTTGTGAACTCAGTATAATTACTATACCATGTACATGAAAAACGAACAGATTTTGTAATTGATCTATACAAAGAACTATTTTTTAAAACGATTGTCAAGAATGTATTTTTTTATAATATTTTCTTTTTGAAGATGCCTTGAAGTCTAAGCCACATCCGATTTATAACGATGTAAAGTTTAGAGCTTATTACTACTTTTCAAGATACAGCTGCAGTGAGAACAAAAAAAGAACTCATATAATTGGCAAGGAATGCGACGAGCTACATAATGCCGTCTTCCATGTATACTTCCACATGATTGAGCAGTTTCCCGCGGAAATAAATGTTTATATATATTTTTCATCAAGTTTTCTTGCTGTTTTAGCTGGAGAATATTTAAATATTAATATTAACGTTAATTCATAATAATAACTCTTCGTTATTTTTAGCTATATTGTTAGCTAATGTTGTTTTTCTTTCTCTTCCCTTTTCTGCTAAAATAACAAGAAAATATGTTACCGTGGTTTGTGAATATTATTTTATTTTTCCAAGAACTTTTAAAACACCGGCGCGCCAGTATTTTTTTTGTCAAAGTATTACTGTCTGTCATCAAAGCGTAATGCCGCACATATGTTGACAGTTTGTTTACTGGTTACCTCTTTGTCGCGGTTCTTATCACGTCGTTGCGTATTCTCCGTCCTTGATAAGGATTTGTACCAAGAAATTTTTCGTATTGTTGTAATACTTATGTGTCGTCAGAGGGATTACTTTTGTCAATAGCGGTCGCTTATACGTATTTTCCACTTCGATTCTGATTCGTTATTTTACCATTTACAGTATTGAGGATAGAAGCAATAGAACATACATATAAATATGTTAAAACGATGTCAAGCATTCAGCATTTACTCCTTAGCGAGTTACAAATAACTAACTACGTACATTGGCCTAAAATAATGTAGAAGCGACAGTTTCCTATACATACACAGAATGACTCGAAAGTAGCGTCACCAAATTTACTGTTGTATTCTACATCCAGAAACTAGTATACATAACTTTGTATAAATATACCATCGAAGTCAATTAAATCTTGAGACACCAGATGCTTTTAATATTCGGACAACGATGCTCGGGTGCATTCGGTTCTTTACTCCAGGTGTAAAACCCTCACTTCTTCGATACTTGAGACCGTTCGTCATGTGTTTCTGTTAAAGCGACAAGGAAGCTAGTAATTTCGAGGAAGTGCATCCTATATATTATGCCTTGTAGAATTGCGAAAAATTCAAGAATTTAAGCAAAGAAGCATAATCTAACGCGACCGTACATTATGGTTCGGACGGGCACATGAGTAATTTTCCGGTAGTCTATCGTCCGAGTGCTAATTACTGTAACATATTCGAGTTACTACGATCATTTACGTTTATCATGATATATGGTATACACCTGCGGGGTATGCTCTACGTTAGAAATTCAAATAAAATATTTACCACGGCTGTAATATTTCATGACATAAATCTGTGGTATTCCAACAAGTCGGACTGTACATCGGGAACATATACCCACTGAATTAACATTTTTGAACTGCCAATAGCTAGCTATTTTCAGAAAAACAAGTCATTTTAAGAAGTATGCCTAATAGTACGTTTTTATATGGTTCAAGGTCAAGAATATTTCATTAAATTTCGTGATGCCACTTCTTAACTCCTATGCATATACAAAATGTCTCGCTTATTTGAATGCAATTATAAACATGGTTTAAGATATTGGAATTCTGTGACGCTGAATTGATCGATTTTAGTGACTTCAGTTTTGAGTGATGCTTGTTCGTTCAGGTGTACTTTGCAACTGCAATATAATATCCACGAATATAATAATAACACGAAATGCAGAAAATGTAAAAGTAGTTTCTTTACTTTTGTACTATTTCAATTTTGCGAGGCATGCTGTATACGGTTGAAAAAAAATTACGTACTTAAATAACTTAAATTAACGCAACTAAAAAACTAGTAATTTTATGTTAAATACACTCGTGGCCTTTATTGATATACATATATGTTATATTGAAATAATGCTTATATTATATAATATGATAAAGACGTAGGGATATCGCGCGACTCTTTGTATTGCATACCTTCAATTTAAAGTAAATTGCGCGGTTCCTATATGAAAAGGATAGACAACAAGGTTCGATGAAAGGATGGAAGAATGAATGTGTGCGAGAGAATGTTATAATAAAGATACAACGTACGAATGTTAAAAAATGTGTAATATATAGCAGTCTGGTATGCTATAAGGATTTTAAATCAGTCCTCTTTCTTAAAAAAAAACAAACGAGAAAATCAAAAAATGAGCGAAGATATTTGATCATCTCCGAATACTTTAAACTTTTCGGCGGAATGCAAATAGAGAGTAAATGAATAAGTAGGGACGATGATAAGAAAGAGTTGAATAAAAATGTATCTGATCATTGATATATTAACATCATCACATGTTACAATAAACACGAGGGGAAACTACAGGAAACATTAAGGACAAAAATATTTTGATTATATATTATATTTAATATTATAATTTACAAATTAGTAGTGTTATATTATTATTATTGTATTAATATTTACAATCTAGTAGCGTTATTACTATTATTATTATTATTACTGAAATAATATTAAAATGAAAAAAAGCATTTCATAGTCGTCTATTTGTACTTATTGAATGTGCATAAAAAATGCTTAAATATTTCATACATTTATATGCAAGTCTAATATTCAAGGATGTAGACTAATACCGGTTTTATAAAAGCAACTCTACCCGTATAAAACGCTTGGTGAGAACTTTTCAGACATTCCAAAAAAATTCTTGTAAAATGTCTCTAACTACGTTGGGGTTTTTTCATACATATGTAGAAATTGAAAATAATTTTTATATCTGCACTGAACAGTTTTTTACGTGTATACGAAATTTATCGAAATGACTACGTCTGGAAAATGGCACGGCTTGTCTGTTATACTCCATTCAATCGTATTCAAGGAAATTTGCGAACGGCTCTAACCTAGGGCTATCCATAATCGATATTCCTTATGAAGGTAAAAGATACATTTTTTAATATTTTACTACTGTGTAATATCTGTAAATATGTAAATTATCATATGCTAAAATTTTGGACTTAAAATATCATATGTATAAATTGGTATTATGATACCTTCATAGGGTTATTAATAATAATTGATTTACACTTACAGTGGTGGTCAGAAGAAAATTTTTTTATCAAAGTGAACGAATTAATCAAAACGAAATTACAACGATACTCTCGCAGATACTAATCTAGATGTTGGATTAAAAGGAACAAATTATATAATGACATTTATAATCAAAAGTAAATGAATATTTTACTTATTCATAACGAAACTGGCTAAACGAAGTTTTCCAATAAACAATAAGTATAACAGACTAAATTATTGTCTATATTGAGTATACCATAATGTGACACAACACACTAAAATCAAGTATAAGATACATATTCTGTAATCAAATACGTAAACATATAGTATGCAATTATAATGAAATTAGCTATATAAAAAACACAAATTTCAAATTTCTTGTGATCACCATTGTAAATCTGTGGTGCGCATCGCGATTAATCGTATCACGGTGCTACGATTTCCGTTATTACATATCCAAGCGTGTTAAAGTAAGGTAGAAGAGAAAATACATTTCTATTTCTTCAAAAAGTCAAACATTCTTGTAATTGTCGATGGCCATGGACATTTTTTGTCGTGAAGATATTAAAAATCAACCAAGAGTTCTATTTTGATATTGCCACGTATGAACACACATGCTACACACAAGGTACGATCACGGAGACGCATAGACATTTGTATTTTATTGAAGAATAATGTTACTTGTTGGGTGCGAGGATATATAAAAAGAATCACTTGTACTTTACTTTAATAAAACAATCATACCATACGTGTTAAGTATATTCTTATTACACCAAAAACGTTTACACAAACTAGTATTTGTTGGTATCTTTTAGTTAGGATAATTAGAAATCACAACAAAGATTTATTGATCGAAAAATATAATAAAATTTGTACATACACAAATTTCGAATTTTGTTCATATTTCATTTTAGATATAAATAACATATTTTAATAGTATTTGTGAAAAATGGTTGTTTTGCTCGAAAAGTAAAAATATATTAATCTACTCATTTTATACGTATAGCTTATGAAATCGATTCGTTTATTAAATTTTAATAAGTTATCAAATGGCGGTAAAAGCATATTCATCTTATTTGTAAATCATTCATCCTTCGTATTTAACATTTATCTATGTTTAATGTAGAATTGAAACATATATTAATATTTTGCGTTTCACCTAATCTGTTTTAAACAACTTAATTGTATTCTTAAATTTATAGTTTTAAAGTATATCAAGTATATATCAATTTCTTATAATAAAATATACTTAAATAGACTTAAATGTTTGTATAAACCAAGCAACCAAATGAGGTAGTGTAATTTCGCAATATTATTATTCAGCAATAATCAACTTTACAAATCGGTTTCATGGGTGACTTAAAAAGGCAAGGATAGAAAATATTGCAAGATTGCAATACTAAATCCTAGCAACAGTATCAGAAATTTGATATTGATATATTATCTTTGCTAAGTTGGTTTTATGTGTCCTCTGCTATTGTGTATAAATAAATTGTATATCACAGTCTGTTTGTATTACTTGACCTTATGAAACAATATTATATCTTTATTGTTTCATACAATATATCGTTTACAATGTAATAAACAACATAGAAGTTGTTTTTCATAGCATATCTTTACATTTTCCATTCTTATTTATCTCAAATATATTCAATGTATTGTGGAAACTGGAAAGAATGTTATTTACGAAACTTGTGAGATTGCAATTATTATCATCAATGTAACAGTTTCAAGTTATAATTTATACTTTTCATTCATAATTGAATTCAAGATTGAACCTGACTATAAAATGTACTTTTTGTTAACTATATGATTCTATATAATGGAAGGTGTACTTCCATTAAAATTATATGAAAATTGTGAAAAATCTATATAAATTCAGACTTGTACTTTTTATAAAACAGTATGTATCCGACACATTTTGTACCCAGTACAGTTAGTGTTCTTGAATTTCCCGCGCTATCACGTGTCCATCTTGCTTTCCGAGACACCTGTTCGTACTTGAGTTGGCAACGCCGCAAGATATTGCACCTGCGCTAAGTTTCTCAGTGGAAGTCGGCAGCGTTGTCTCGGATGTTATGTGCTTTTTATGGACGAAGAATGTTGAGTTTTAACAGACAAAGCCGTGCCAACGAAAATGCCTTCTCAGCCTCTTCTGACGATGATACTGGCTACGTTAGGTGAGTTCTATGCGTCACGCAATCTAAGCACGTGGTTGCTGCATTTTCGTGTAACACGAAAATACGACCGGCTCGATACGCGATTGGATGTCCAAACATTGTTTACATGTCATCAAACGTTTGCCCATTTTTCATACTGGCCGAACCTAACTCTAGATTTATGTAACATAATGAAAGATTGCATGCTCATTAATTGCCAGGTCGTCGTTTCGCGAACAACATTCGTTTGCACTAAATACATCGACTGCTTCGTTTCAATGTTACATTGTAACGGCTGCTTTAAATAGTGCGAGCGCTGTATCAGGTACAGCAATTGCGTTTGTTGATAAAAAAAAATAACATCACTCTATGCATCTATCATATTGTTTGTCCTATGCGAATAATGGTTATTTTGATACACGCGACGTCTGTTACATGCGCAAGTGAGATTACTCGATACGAAGCTGATTAAATAATAGAGAATTTGCGTATGCTGCTCACAACGATAGCAAGTACGTGTACCGTTTCTAGAAATGCACCAAGAATATACTATAACGCGGCGCGTGATTTCTTATTGATTTCATTACGTACGATGTTAAAACGGATTAAATAATATTACGACGTCACTGGTTTCTGATGTGCGAAGATATGTATTACTGAAAACGTTGTGGGATTCAAACCGAAACTTTTACTCTGCTAAACGCGATAGTTGAAAGTAATCCTTTTCACCGATAAGTACACGCAGACGAGTAACGTTGTGAATGCTTCCGTGCTAAATCACTTTGAAGCAGCTCAGTTAATTATCGAAGATTTTATGATTTTCAATCAATTGTGATGTGTTATTTTTATGCTGTAAAAACATGTATCCGAGAAACCATTTACGTCAACGTAAGTCATTTTCTAGGCAGAATTTCGATATTTATTCCAACTTTAATATTTCGCAGTATTTCTTGAAAATAAACTTGCGAAGCTTACGAGAACAATTCGCCTCGGTTTTCGCTAATTTTTGATAACCATGCAATTCGTATTTCTGAAACTTGTGGGAGTAAACGGAAGAAAGTATTCCATCGGAATCTGGAAGTACAAACATAGTTAAGATCAAAAGAAATAATGAACATATTTTATAATAGTACGAAAATTCGACAATAATCGATTTTTAAATACTGTATTACATACCTACACGTTTCATTATAACGGAGCAACAAGAAAAGAGATTTGTTGACGTCAATTGATGCACGTGTCTTTAAATATAAAGATACAAGGTTACGTTCTTGATATTTGATAATTTTCGATATACATATCACACAGCATCATTTAACAGACTCATCTTTTAATCCAATTGACGATGTTTATCACGAAGGTGTATAAAATATGCCAAGTAGTTCGCATAGGTTAAAATAGCTAAAAATAAAGTTTCTACAATGTTTTATAAAAATCGCAAGATCCTGAAAATAGACTTTAGTTGATTTGTATAGTATGCACACGAGTGACTTCATTCAATAGCTTCTCATAAAGGCCGCTTTATACCTTGTCCAACGAGACGAGGCAGTAAAATACCAGTTACGTTTACTGCCTCGTTTCGATCGACAAGGAATATATTTTTAATAATTACAAAATCAAAAATTCGGATTAGGATATTGTGGCTCCTCTAGTAATTCTAGTGTTAATAATAATAATATGTTACATATAATGTTAATTACACTGCGGATTTTATGCATTTATGATGAAACTGAATAGTCAGATACAAAAGTACGAAGATATTAAACTAATATAAGACTGTAATTGTATTATTTTGGACTTATTAAAATTACCAACAGGAGAAATACAGTTTAATATCTGTTTCGTACAATTGACTTGGGAAGTTTTTATTTTGCATATAGATCCCCAGTTTAATAATAATAATATACAGTTTTTTTTACATCTACTTGTGTTTGCACCGGCTTATTGTTTGCAAATATGTGTATGCTTTGGATTTTCGGTTGTCTGGGTGTAAATGTTTCACAGATTTCTATACAATTCAATTTGAGAATTGAAGCTTACTGGTTTCTCAAATGCACGAAATGTTAAAGTATTGTCATTGGGTCACAGGTGAAAAATCATTGCTAGGGCTGGGAAGTAGAATTCTTGGAAATATAAGCGGATGATAAGAATAGATAAATTTTTCTTGGTAAAACGGCTGGAGTCCTTGGCGAGATCGGTTACGTGTCGTGCGGAACATTATGATCTATGACGATATGTATTATTCCGTACATCATTAACCCTCCGTATGCTATGCCAGGGTCATTCGTGACCCGTCCCGGTAGCAGCAGTGTCGCCGGACTGGGGAAATTGAGGGAAATACAGTTACTCCCTTTCTGTCATTACCGGATTAGTCACGTGACATTGTGATACATGCACGACAGAGACGGAACGCGCCACGTGACTGGGCCGCGTCGTAGAAGGGGTACGGTAGAGTGGGAGATAAGTCTTAATCTGGCGACACTGGGTCGCGGCGAGGATAAGCTTGAGCGATTATACATTAGTGAAATATCAGCGTGGGTCAGAAATCTGTGGTTCTAAGGAAAAACGTCGCATGTCACAATCTCAAACAAATTTGAGTTTATGCATTAATTGAGCTGTAGAGTATTGGATTTACGTATTTACTAGGAAAATAGTCCTGAAAACAAAGGCTCAGAAAATAATGCAATTTAACCAATGTCCTATGTCAAAGGATTAGCAATCACAACTTTAAACGGCAATATCTCGAAAGTGGAAGTATGTGACAAGCGGCGTTCTTTCTTACAACCACAGAAATGACTTCGACATAGGCCTATATAGAACTTGCAGAAGTCCGAGGGTTAAAAGGTCGTTGGTTGTGGAAAATGTTGATTTTCTACAGATTGCTTATTTCATCTAGATACAGTGAAATATCTGGAACGATGCTAGGAAAAAAGATGTGTGAACAAAAGTTGCTTGGTATGGAGGAGAGCGTTATACATATAGTATACATATTTTATCTGTACTTGTGATGGCGAGGGAGAATTCGAAATCAATTTAATTTTTTCGAATAGAATGCTATATTTCTGTTTACGTGATGTAGACAAAACTGTGTGCGTTTGTCAAACACTGTTTAGTTCTGTCTGCTAGCACAAAACTGTTTAATTCACGATACAGTAGAACCTCAATTATCTGTACTAATCAGTGGAACATGAGTGCCCGGATTATAGAAAAGTTTCCCAGTGTACGATTAAAATTAAAACTTTACTGGTTTCTGGAATGGTGTATATCAATACCCGAACATAAGTTTTTGCACCGACTTGAAAAATGTGTTTCTGTTTATTTAGGAAATTACATCTGTTGCAAGATCATTTATTTGTTGAAAAATAAATTTTTCTGTTCGGATAATGGAGGTTCTACCGAATCGTCAATTAAACAAGTTAATATGGTTCGAATTATGTAACGTTTGGTCTCATTTCAATCAGCATTATACTCTTTTCAATCACAATATTCAAATTTACAATTCACAATAAAGAAAAAAGCTCAAGGTAACCTTTATATCTCGATAATAAAACAAAATGGAAAAAAGTAATGTCAACCTTTTTATTGGTGACGCCCTCACCGATTTTGATGATTTTTGGATATGTCATAGAACTCAACATTTTGAACAACTTTTTCGTTTGCATGTTCGGTCGGCTTTAGTTTCCTTGATAATTGCAAAAAAACTTTCTTCCAAGGACACTTCTTTATTCTCGTACAAGCTGTCACTGAACGGTAATTATTGTAATTAAAATATAAACTATCATATACAGGATCTTAAAGAGAAGGTACAGTCTAAGTTAGTTGATGGTTAGGTTGGGTGGAGGGGGTGTTTCAAGTTCAACAAAAATTACATTTATTTTATGTATTTTTTAAAATAATCATTTGATTCATGTTTTTTGAATGACATATCTACGACATATTCAAAAATCATTAAAATTGGTGGGAGCATCACACATCGCAAGGTTCACCGAAACTAATTATTACATCGTACGTTACACTTAAAACCATAGCACTTTCGTTCCAACCATTTGTTCATCCGCCAAATAGTTTACAAGTGATTTAGGTGACAGGCTCAGCTGAATCGCCCTTTATAATCATGATAATTTGGAAGCTCTATGTATGCCCAAATCGGACATTTGGTCCTCCCTTATTATTTTGTTGCATCGCACCTGTCGTATGGAGGTTTCATCAGTATATCATCTGAATCTATTTACAGCTTGTTTACATTTCAAAACTGAATACAATGTAAATATCGAGCCTTATCATTCGACTGTTCACCGACTCACGTGTAGGTAATAGTAATTAATCAGTCTGTTGTTCGTGGTTTGGAGAGTAGTGTTTGAATTATTATTGTACGATGCAGTCGTAACTAGCGTAGAGACCTCCGTTAAGCGTTTGTGCTATTAACAAAGCAGCAGGAAATTGTTGTTCTGTTCGTGAAGTATACATAGTAGCAAAGAATGTGGAGGACTGCATAATCGTCCGAGAGTATCCAGATATATATTTGCTGATACCATCCTGCAGATAAGGATTTTTCTGTTGATGTAGCATGAGATTTTATACATACATATTACGTTAGTATGGAACAGCATAAGCAATACTTTTAATAAATCATGTTGTTTATATGCTTACGGCGAGATATAAGCAAAAATTTACACATAGAGCTAGTTACAATAATTACATTTCATTCAATTAAATACTACATAGGATAAGCCCGGAAAGGGGGTCAAAAATATGCCCCCACAGCAAATTGATCTTTCTTCGATAGTTGCAAGTACCAAGTTGGTACCCCTTACCACAAGGGTAGATAGTGTGAGCACGATTTAATGAATTATATTTCTTCTGTTCTGCTCGACAAAAAATCACGAAAAAATTCATGAACGTTCCACCTGATAGTACACACGACGGTAAATTATTTCAGAATTTTTGGTTGCAATATCGATCTTTAAAAAATTATTCATTTCATATTGAAGTTATCATAGACGAAACATTAATTTAACCCCCTCAACCGGCTATATACCCTTCGGTAAAACGATAATACTTCAATCTAGAAACTTCGCATTTCATCCTCACAGAGTTCTTGAAAAAACCGAGACTGTTTCTCGAAGGAAAAAGCGGTCGACAGTATCGTTGGAAAGATAATAATTTGTTCAGCAGCATCGATCACTTCTCAACTCATCAATCCTTGTCCGTTCATTAATAGTCTTCTTATTTCTTTTGCGGGATGCGTCTCTGGCAATCGATTGCGTAACGTTCGAATTCGCCGAGAACGTATTTTTAGTTTCGGGATTAAAAGAAATTCTATTTACGCTCGGGCGGTTTGTGCTTTTGCAGCAAAAAAGGATCGAGCAGCCCGACCAGCGAATTCGACGAGTCGATTCAAGCAATGTGTGATATTTACGGACAGACACCTCCGAGGACTCGACTGAGTCGTAAGAAGAGATACATGAAACAGAAACTGAATGGAGGGTAAGTTGACCGTGCTGCGTGCACGTATAACCGTACCCTAGAGTAGATCATCCACGGTTCCATGCCCGTTTCAAAGTAAATGCCATCGGTTTTTCCTATCGACTGTAGAAGCGACGGCTATTGGACGGTAAATCAATGGAGAGTTGCTTTCAGGTCTGTGTCCGCTAGAGAGTTCTACTCCCAAGAATAAATCGGCGAGTCGATAAGTAGCATTCGTGTTTGCTCGTTTTCGCCTGCTAATGGTTCTAGCACACTTCTCTGCTTTCTGTGTATTCTCGTTTAAACGTCTCGCGGCAACTGCGCTTCTACCACTGGCTACCAATGCGAACTCGTTGCTGCGTTGATGTTTTGAAACTGTGACTGTAATTTCGCATTTAACCGTCCATCGAATTTGTGCAAATGTGAGTATCGTGGTGCGGCGAATTGTCGCCGACATTTGATCAATGGTGCACGTGTAATTACGTGTAAACTGTTGCTTCAATCGTCACGAGAGTGTGCTCAACTCGGTACGACAGCGTGCGAGAGTTTCTCTAGTAGAAACTAGCTACTGTCGTGACCGAGAAAAGACAAGGTGAAGGACAGGCTTGATTATTTCTGAAGTCACTCGACTCAGGGGAATTATTTTTAGCTTGGGTAGCTGGTATGGCGGAGTTACGTTTTCTGTTATCTCTCAAAGTGTTCAAGGTCACCTTGAGCCATTCAGTTTTTTCGCCGCATCTTTCCTAAATGTTGTAATAGATGTTTGTTGCGTCGGTCACGCAGGTGGACGGTATAACGACGAACTACATAACACACCTGATGGGAGCCTGACCGGTGTCTGACATAGATTTAATGCGAATTTAATCTTGACATCAGTTGGATTCAGTTCAGTCTTAATCCTTGTCTGCCCTCGTTCTTGCAACTTAATTAGTCGCCTACTGCCAAATCGATACAATGATGAACATTAACTGGATGAGAAGATAACAATGAAATTTGTAGATTAATATAATGAATAAATCAATCGACGTGCGTACAAACAGGGGACAAACGAGAGCTGTAATAACTTAGGTCGTAACTTAAGTCAGACAGAGTCATACGCATGTAGTTCGGACGTAAGTGATATTTAATACGGACATTCCCGATATCTAATCGAACGTATCTGTCACCTAACATGGGCGTAATCCACACCAGCCCCGAACTGCCCAAACTCAACACAGACTAGATTGTGCATAACCTATTGCGCATCCAATGGATATTGTATTTTATATCATCTCGTTGTCAGCTGGATTGAAATTTGCCTTACTCAGGCAGATTAAAATCTAATTGAAAGTTAATTCAATTGTAAGATAGAATTTACAATTAGAATTTTAATTGCTAACTGCGAATATTTATGAAAAATTAAAATTGCCTTCATCGATTACAACAAATAGGATATTCTTTTTTTTAAAAATAATTTAATAGATCATAGACCATTTTAAATGTCAGCCACTCGATTTCGTCGTAAATGCATAAAATCTGCACTGATGAAATAATACAATATCTTTGTTTATTTGTAGGGATATCAAATCGGTAGAAAAAGACACACCGTGCAAATTGACGATTCGCAGAAGGAATACTTTAGACAACATCATTTTCAATGAGATGTGCGACAAAGCGGACCGAGATTACGAAGACGAGGTGAACCTCGACGCAACGAAAGAGGGGAACCGGAAGTGCAAGAGAAGTTTGAAATTGCTGCGCGGCAATGAAAGAGACTTGAAGCTGGATATGGAGGCGGCTTACAACTATGCGGAGAAATCGGACCATTACCAAGCGTCCACACCGAATCACATAAAGGTATCGGTGTGACAAGCGTCGCAGATACATCATGTACAGCAAGGAGTTTCAACTTGTTCTCCTCCGAGAACCGCAAGGTCCACGCCATTAGTCAAACCTCTTCCCGCTACAGTAAAGTCGCGATCTAGCTCCCCAGGATCTCCACGATCACTGTCCCTTCGTCTACCAGAGTTGGGCAAAATGTAATTTCAATTACAATTACAATTACTTACCAAGTACTGTAATTTGGAATTGCAGAAATACAATTACAATTACTTTCGCTCAATCAGTAATTGTGAAAGAAGTAATTGCAATTACTTAACACAATTACAGTAATTGTAATTGAGTCTAACAATTACTTCAGTGTAATTGTTCTTTTAAACCACTAATTTTTATGTTTTGGACCATTTCACCGTTTTCTTATTGTAATTATAGTCCACTTTTGCACATGTAATCGAAGATGTAATTAATTACTCATGTAATTAATTCCTGGCCAACTCTGTCGTCTACCCCTTCCACTGGGGGGCACCTCCGCGAGAGGCCAAGAAGCTTGAACGCTTTCTGTTGTTGCGCCTTCGGTCCGTGTTTACGTGCTGTCCTTTTCTACGTTCGGCATCCTTTGTACTTTCGGCGCGGTCGACGCGGTCATAAAATAATAGGTTCCCTACACGATCTCTGTCCCTGCTCGGAAACTAGATCGCGGCTTTACTGTACTACGCACAGCCGTAGAGTTCGTGGGGCGGCACAGCAGCACGGGAACAGGGACGAAGTTCTACGTCAACGATGGAGTCTAAGAGTGAGGGAAGAACCTAAGCGGAGAAGGAGCTGCGTGTAGCTCGCGAGCTACATGTTGGAACTCCTTGCTCTACAGAGTTACCAGATGAGGGGAGGGAGCACGAATTAAGGGGAAAAGGTTACCCCCTCTCTGCACGACAGAGAAGAAACGCGCCACGTGACCGCGCTGCGGCGGAATAGCGTCGTAGAAGGGGAAGGTAGAGTGGGGACACAAGTCTTAATCTGGCGGCTCTGATCTTGTATAAGTTTGAATTCTAAACATTCCTCTGGTCGCTATTCAAGCAAGAACTAATTGAATGTGTTTACAGATTGAAACTAGAAATAGATTCCGATGTCTGCGGTCAAAGCCCGTTGAAATAGAGGAGAAGAAGGTTCAGCATGAAGTTCACGAGCAGAATATAATCCCAGACAATAAGGCAACGGTCACGCAATCGCCGAAGACGCCGAGCTTTAAAAAACGAGAAATATTTCACGATACATTTTCCATGCTCATCAAATTGGTACGTGTACAGTTTGTTGCGATTGTTCGAAGAAAGGCAGTGGTGTTTATGCAAGATGCGTATTACAGCTATAGTGGATCTAAAATGTATTTAAACACTACATTTTCGATAATTTGCTTAGTTATTGTATACATAGTACTGTGTACATAGTACTGTTAGGACTAATGTTGATAATAAATATTTTTAGGGAAGCACAGAGCGTAATTGTCGTCGTCAGATGAGTCACGAAGAATCTAGGTGGCAAAATGAGTTGAAAGATTTAATATGGCTGGAATTACAAGCTCACCATGCTGACCGTAGTCCAATGGCTCAAGATGAGTACTTGTGTAAACAACGTGAAGCTGTAGAAGGATTACTTAAAGAAATAATGGAATATAGGTAAACCTTATTATCTGTTAAAACATCCCATCAATACTTCATTTTCATGTCAAAAGTTTGGTTTAACAAGAAAGATTTACTTGATGCTGATAAACGAGTTCTCTTGAACATAAAATTTTATCAATAATATTTACCTCTTTTCAGATACAACTCCCTCGCTAACGTAAAAGATAATTCTGTACCTTGGATCAACATCAGATCTACGGATCAAGTAATGACTCCTGGGTCTAGTCCAAGCATAGAATTAGGAACCTGTCCAGGATGTCTTTCAATGTATTGTAGGGCCTGTGCCAAAGCACAAGGAGAAGCTTTACAGCAAATAGAAGGGTTATTAGCTAGATTAGATGCAGCTGAAGCTCTTTATCCTTCTTCTCAAGCTTTGGGTACACAATACCCCTTGTACAAAAGTTCAGAATTCATCGGAAGAGTGAAAGCAATGTGCCTTTGGTACAATATGACTAAACACCATCGACTTAAGTTACAAATATTGGGAAAACTATTAATGATGTCACATACAAAGAAGAAACTTGACGACACTATGGATTCTGGGATTAGGTAATAGAAATAGACTAACTAGACTGCGGATCTATATGCAAAATCAAAATTGTCTACATAGATTGCAAGAAATAGAAACTCGATTGAATGTTATTTCGTGTAACAAACAAATTTGACGCACCTAATTTCTTTATTCAGTTCAAGAGGTTCGGATACCGTGGACTCTTCAGAGAATCGACAAACTTTGGTCAGGTTTGAGGTATCCAATCAGCAAGAAGAAAACTCCAGTCCTTCCGACAGTAACAGCAGTAACAATTCCTCGACTGGAGTATCCTCTGCTGGACAATCTTGGCCTTCCACTCCTGAATCCTCTTTCACGTGTACTGAGGATGAGAAGGCTGATAGATTCGATTTCTATTTAGTCGAATTCGATCGTCAAGCTTATAGGTAAAATTTGATATACAACTTGAAAAATTTGTGTCTTCGCGTTGCATCGTTGTATGTAAATACCATTCGTAATCGTCGTTGTTTATCCCACAGGAAATATATCGAAGATGTATTGAAAACTAGAGGCCTTGGGAAAAGTCTGAATTTTCTTGAGAGATTGCATACGTCTATTTTGAGAAAGGCAAGACTGACATTAGAAAAATGTGATATAAGTGCGTCGAGTAATTTAAACGAGGAATACGAAGGCGATATGCAGTTGCGTAGATACGGAGTATGGAGTCCTGTGGCTAAAGAATTGAATCTTCCTTCGTATAGGTAGAAAAATAGAGTAATGTATTCCTTATAGAAGACGAAATCCGCGATAAGTATACCACCCTACGCGTGTTAATCCTGTTATTTGATATAAAACAATCATGCTTTTTCCAGGGCGGCCTTTGTGTTTTTGTCCCGAGTACCTTTGGATGTTGTTCATGAATTTCTGAGAATGAGATTGGAACAAAAGCCAGAACAACCTAGTCCATTGTCTGTCCGACAACTTATGCGCGAGCTTAGGGAAGGTCTTAGAATTGCATGCATTCATCGTGACAGATTCGCTGCGCATTCTAGTGCAGCAATTGCCGGCGATAATAATAGTTACG